>NC_135232.1:511890071-514368821 GCF_051348905.1 Ranitomeya variabilis | reverse complement strand
GGAGATATTTTACCATGAAGGCCTGCTGCACAAAGTCTCCTCTTAACAGTTGTTGTAGAGATGTGCCTGCTGCTAGAACTCTGTGTGGCATTGACCTGGTCTCTAATCTGAGCTGCTGTTAGCCTGCGATTTCTGAGGCTGGTGACTCAGATAAGCTTATCCTCAGAAGCAGAGGTGACTCTTGGTCTTCCTTTCCTGGGGCGTTCCTCGTGTGAGCCAGTTTCTTTGTAGCGCTTGATGGTTTTTGCCACTGCACTTGGGGACACTTTCAAAGTTTTCCCAATTTTTCAGACTGACTGATCTTCATTTCTTAAAGTAATGATGGCCACTCATTTTTCTTTACTTAGCTGCTTTTTTCTTAACATAATACAAATTCTAAGGCTATGTGCACACGTAGGAAATGTGGTGCAGAATTTTCTGCACTAAATCTGCATCTGCAGATTTGATGCAGTTTCTGTGCAGTTTCTATGCAGTTTTTATGCAGTTTCTATGCAGTTTCTGCGCAGATTCTATGCAGTTTCTGTGCAGTTTCTATGCAGATTCTATGCAGATTCTATGCAGTTTCTGCGCAGATTCTATGCAGATTCTATGCAGTTTCTGCGCAGATTCTATGCAGTTTCTGTGCAGTTTCTGTGCAGTACAATGTAAATCAATGGGAAAAAAAAAAGCTGTGCACATGGTGCAGAAAAATCTGCAGCAGAAACGCTGCAGAACTGCACAAAAGAAGCGACGTGCACTTCTTTGAAATCTGCAGCGTTTCTGCGCAGATTTTTCTGCACCATGTGCACAGCTTTTTTTTTTTCCCATTGATTTACATTGTACTGTAAATCACAGTGCAGTTCTGCAGCGTTTCTGCAGCAGAAACATCTGCTGTTCTGCACCAATTCTGCACTAAATCTGCATCGTGTGCACATACCCTAACAGTCTATTCAGTAGGACTATCAGCTGCGTATCCACCAGACTTCTGCACAACACAACTGATGGTCCCAATCTCATTTATAAGGCAAGAAATCCCACTTATTAAACCTGACAGGGCATACCTGTGAAGTAAAAACCATTTCTGGTGACTGCCTCTTGAAGCTAAACAAGAGAATGCCAAGAGTGTGCAAAGCAGTCATCTAAGCAAAAGGTGGCTACTTTGAAGAACCTAGAATATAAGACATATTTTCAGTTGTTTCACACTTTTTTGTTAAGTATATAATTACACGTGTTAATTCATAGTTTTAATGCCTTCAGTGTGAATTTACAATTTTCATAGTCATGAAAATGCAGAAAAATCAGTAAATCAGAAGGTATGTCCAAACTTTTGGTCTGTACTGTACATATATCTTACTTAGGTTGTCAACAGCTGATTGTTAAGAACACATTTCTAGTAAGGTTATTCAAGTTACAGAATGGATCTTGAAGTCCACATTTAGACCCATTGGTTTGAGAGTGTTTAATTCATATATCCACTTAAGTTCTCGTTTTTTTAAGAGACATTCTCTATCACCCCCTCTTCTTTGGACTAGGAATGCATCTATAATTCTAAATTTAAGTTGTTTTTCCGTATGTTTATATTCCACGAAATGCTTAGGGACTGGGAGGTCTAATCTATTTTTTCTGATGGTATATTGGTGTTGATTTATCCTTGTTTTAAAGTCGTTTCACCGATATGCCATAGATTACAATGACATTGAATCTTCTTCTTCTTCTTCACCCCCTTCCTATTATTCTTTTTTTTACATTGTTCATATTCTTCTTATTCAACTATTATTCTTCTTCATATTTTACTTCTTCATCTTCTTCATATTCTTCTTCTTCATCATATTTTTATTTGTGACAGGCATTCCTGTAGTTGTTATCTATAAAAGTTTGAAGATTACACCTTCCATTCTGCCTGTCACAAAAGATTTACAACAGGATTTGTCTGCGTTCAGTTTGGCCTGCAGCAGCAGGTATTTTCCAGGGGCACCACGAGGAGGAACGGACTCACCCCCATACACTGCTTAGTCTTTTTCTGCTTATAATTTAGATAATATCTTTTGCTCTGATTTTTAGTCTTATGCTTAATGTTCTTCTGCTTTTTGTTCTGCAGCTTCTTGTTCTTCTGCTTCTTGGTCTTCTGTCTCTTGTTCTTCTGTATCTTGGTGGTTGTATTCTTGCTCTTTGTCCTCTTGGTCATCTTCTTCAGGGTCATCTTGTTGGTCTTCTTTGGGGTGGTCTTCAGGGTCGTCGTCTTCAGGGTCATCGTCTTCGGGGTCTTCATCTTCTTCGTGGTGGTCTTCAGGGTTGTCATCTTCAGGGTCGTCGTCTTCGGGGTAGTCTTCTTCGGAGTGGTCATCAGGGTTGACGTCTTCGGGGTCGTCGTCTTCTTCGGGGTGGTTTTCAGGGTCATCGTCTTCAGCGTTGTCGTCAGGGAGATTCAGAGTGGTTACCAAAAACCTTTTGGAAAAGCTTTAACTTGGAAATGTAGCAGAAGGTACAAGAAGGCTGAGGAACTGCCGAGAACCAGCTGACGGTACTGGAACCCAGATGGGTAGCCGAAGGTACAAGAGCCAATGGAACTACCTAGGACCAGCTGATGGTACTGGAACCCGGTTACTAAGTAGGAGGTACCTGTGCCAGAAAGTGCTACCAAGAACCAGCAGACGTTGGTGGAACTCGCATACCAAGAAGGAGGCACCTAAGCAAAAGACACTGCCTGGAACCAGCTAATGTTACTGGAACCCAGGGGGACATATTCAAGGTTGACTTCCAAAGAACTAGCTAATGGTACTGGAAATCAGATAGGCAGCAGAAGATACACATGAAAAAAAATGTTGCAAGGCCGCGAGCCGGCCAGAGTTACCGAAACCCACAGTCCTACAGGGGGTGCTTGTCCTATTGGCACTACGGAACCAGCCTTCATTGCCAGATCCCACAGCCAACATAGGAAGCACCTAAACTGCAGGCACCATAGAGTCGGCTAACCCGACCGCAACCCGACAGGACAACGTATTGGAGGCAAAGTGACGTTGACACTACCCGGAAACAGCTGGCGTGCTGGAACCAGGTTGGGCAGGAGGGAGTACCCGTGCCAAAAACACTGCTAGGAAACAGCTGGTGGTGTTGGAGTCCAGGGTAAATACTAAAAACAGAGTGTAGCCAGAGGCCTAATTGGAGCAAGTTTAAAATCAGTAGTAGTGTGAATGTGGACAGAGCAGGAGAAATTGCTGGACACACAGCAGGGGATCAGCTGACGTTACTGAACCACAATAACACTGGATCATGTATTGAGTGTGCAGACGGCACTTCTGAGCAGCAACTGACGGTGTTGGAGCCCAGGGTTAATACTAGAAACAGAGTGTAGCCAGAGGCCTAATTGGAGCAAGTTTAAAATCAGTAGTAGTGTGAATGTGGACAGAGCAGGAGAAATTGCCAGGCACACAGCAGGGGATCAGCTGACGTTACTGAACCCCAATAACACTGGAGCATGTGTTGACTGTGCAGACGGCACTTCTGAGCATCAACTGGCAGTGTTGGAGCCCAGGGATTACAGTTCAGGTGGTAGAAACATGAACACAACAGGAGACCTGGATACTGTTGCCAACCAATTATTTAATCTGGAAGAGGACTGGCAAATTCCTGCGAGATCCAGGCCTTGATCATTTTCAGAAAAGTAAACCGGTCAACGTTATCGGAGGATAGTCGCATGCGACGGTCTGTTAGTATACCACCTGCGGCACTAAAGACGCGTTCCGATAATACACTAGCCGCAGGGCAAGCCAGCACCTCCAATGCATACTGGCTAAGCTCTGGCCATGTATCCAGCTTAGAGACCCAAAACTTGAAGGGGGAAGAGCCATCTGGGAGAACACTGAGAGGGCAAGACATGTAGTCTGTCACCATCTGACGGAAACGTTGCCTCCTGCTGACTGGGAGCCGTCGGTGATGGTGTAGACATTTGTGGCGGGGACACAAAACTTTGCCAAATTTGGGCCATTGTTGTGAATTAGACTTTTTGGCTCCCTCTTGTGGTTACTAGTGATATGACTCTGGGATTGTCTTTCCTCAGTTTGGCACCCACCTGGGTCGTTAGTCCAGGGGTGTTGCTATATAAGCTTCCTGGATCCTTAGTCCAGTGCCTGGCATCGTTGTAATCAGATCCTTTCTGTTTGCTCCTGTCTGCTGGTCTTGGTTCGTGCAAAATTAAGCTAAGTCTTGCTTCTTTGTTTTTTTGGTTATTTGCTTGCTTTCATTTTTGTCCAGCTTGTACTAAATGTGATTCCTGACCTTGCTGGAAGCTCTAGGGGGCTGGTGTTCTCCCCCCGGGCCGTTAGACGGTTCGGGGGTTCTTGAATATCCAGCGTGGATATTTTGATAGGGTTTTTGCTGACCATATAAGTCATCTTACTATATTCTGCTATTAGCTAGTGGGCCTCTCTTTGCTAAATACCTAGCTCATTCTTACGTTTGTCTTTTCCTCTTACCTCACCGTTATTATTTGTTGGGGGCTTGTATCCAACTTTTGGGGTCTTTTCTCTGGAGGCAAGAAAGGTCTTTCTTTTCCCTTCTAGGGTTAGTTAGTTCTCCGGCTGGCGCGAGACGTCTAGAACCAACGTAGGCACGTTCCCCGGCTGCTGCTATTTGTGGTGCTAGGATTAGATATATGGTCAGCTCAGTTACCACTGCCCTATGACCTGGTTTTTTGTGTTTGCAGACTTAGTAATTATTTCTGAGACCCTCTGCCATTGGGGTCATAACAGGCCATACTGGTCTTGCCTTGTGCTGAAGCACTGCTTCTGCTCCCTCTTTGTGCAGAGCTTCCTCCACTGCCTCGATGCACTGAGCTGCTTTGTAAAGCACTAGCAGCACTGCTCTCGGGTGGAATGGAGAACATGATGGAATGCACCAGTGTGTCTTGGTACTCCCGCATTTTACGCTCCTGGTTCAACGGTGTTATGAGGCTTTGTAAATTGTCCCGGTAGCGAGGATCTGGGAGGGTGGACACCCAATAATCAGCCATGTTGAGAATGTGGGCGATGCGGCGGTCATTTCTCAGGCACTGTAGCATGAAATCTACCATGTGCTGCAGACTGCCAACTGGCCAAGAAATGCTGTCCCCTGCTTGGGGCGTCATTTCTTTCTGCTCTGCATCACCCCACCCTCACTCTACATTGTGACTACCAGAGCATTGTGTACCTCCCTCCTCTGGACAGATGTCTTCCTCCTCCATTGACTCCTCCTCATCCTCCTCACAAAGTTTCCCCTGCCTAGGCCTTTGTGAGGAACCACATTGTGCAGACTGTCCAGAAGCAGATGGCTTTTGTGACTCCTCATCCTCCACCTCTTCCAAAACTCTCCTCCCTTAGTGCTTGCAGTGTTTTTTCAAGCAGGCAGATAAGGGGGATAGTCATGCTGACTAGTGCATCATCTGCACTCGCCATCCGTGTGGAATCATTGAAGGCACGCAAAACATGGCAGATGTCCTTCATAGAGGCCCACTTAGTGGTGGTGAAGTGTGACTTGCTTGCGCCTGATGCAGCTGGTACTCCATTACTGCTGACTGCTGCTCACACAACATCTCCAACATATGTAACGTTGAATTCCACCTGGTGGGTAGGTCACATATGATGCGATGTTCCGGAAGGCGGAATCGGTGCTGCAGAGCTGCAATGCGCGATCTTGCTTTGCTGGAACGCCGCAAGTGAGCGCACTCTATGCGGACCTTGTGCAGCAGTGCATCAAGATCCGGATAGTCACTCAAAAAACTGTGCATGACCAAGTTGAGCACATGTGCCAGACATGGGATGTGAGTGAGGTTGCCTAGGCCCAGAGCAGCCACCAGATTTCGGCTATTGTCACACACTGCCATGCCTGGCTGGAGATTCGCTGGCACAAACCACACGTCGCTCTGCTGCTTGATGGCATTCCAGAGCTCCGGTGCTGTGTGGCTTCAATTCCCCAAAGAAATTAATTTCAATACGGCCTGTTGACGTTTGGCCACGGCTGTGCTCATATCGGTCGTAACAGGTAAGCGTTCACGGGTCCATGTGGAGGTAGACTGTGATGGCTCCTGCAGCGCTGATTCAGAGGAACTGGAGTATGAGGAGGAGTCAATGTGTACAGATTGGATTCCTGCAATCCTTGGAGTTGGCAGAACACGTACAGCGCCACTCTCAAGATCTGTACCCGGCTCCACAATATTTACCCAATGGGCAGTGAGGGAAAGGTATCATCCCTGTCAATGGTTACTGGTCCACGCATCGGTGGTCAGGTGGACCTTGCTACTGACGGCGTTTAGTTGCGCATGTTTAATTTTTCCCTCCGCATGCTTTTGCAGGGCAGGGACGACTTGCCTGCTGAAATAAAAGCAGCTGGGCACGTTGTATAGTGGGACTGCCAATGCCATGAAGTTATAGAAGGTGTCAGTCTCCACCAGCCTGAATGAGAGCATTTCAAGGGACAGTAGTTTTGCAATGCCAGCATTCAGAGCCTGTGCTCGGGGGTGGTTTGCCGAGTAAGGGCGCCTTTTCTCCCATGCCTGTGCTACCGATCGCTGTAGACTGGCCTGGGAGTGTGAGGATGACAGGGAACGTGCTGTGGGTGGAATGACACTGTGTCTCTGTACAACAGAGCCAGAGGTTCTTCCATGGTGATTCTGTGAGGAAGCCGAACCAGCTGTGTGTGAGCTGGACGAAGAGGCTACAACACGAGCTGAAGTGGTGGTAGGTTGCACTGTAGGTTGGCCTAGGTCTTCAGTGTGTCTTTGTAACTCCACCACATGCTTGGTCCGCACATGTTTCCACATATTTGTGGTATTGAGGTTGCTGACACTTTTTCCTCTTTTCACTTTCTGATTACACAGCTTGCATTTGACAAAGCAAATGTCATCTGCAACTGTCTTGGGAGCGCCCGTTCTGGGTTTTGGAAGATGCATGCTCCTAATGGGTGCCGAAGTGGAGGCTACAGGCAACCTCCCTCTCCCTCCTTTTTGGGCTGTTTGGGGAATCTCTTCCTCAGAGCTGCTCCCATCACCTTCCTGTACCTCACGCCATGATGGGTCAAGGACCTCATCATCTACACTACCCTCTTCAAACAACTGCTTCTCCTAAGTAGTCTCGACAGCACAGTTTGCACCAGAAAGTGGCACCTGAGTCTCATCATCAGATGTGTACTGAGGTGTGCTGACTATAGGCACTGGCCCAGCCGCCTCTTCAGATTCAGAGAGACAAAGCTGTTGTGCATCACTGCATACTACCTCTTCTTCAAATTCTAGAATGCTGATGGCCTGGCCCCCTATTTCCAAGCCAAGAGATTCATAGAACAGAAGTAGAGATGGCTCCTGTCCAGGGCTCTCTAACTGCCTTGGCAATTTGGCAGGCGGGGGGTGAAGAGACAGATGAGTGAGTGCTCTTCAGTGCTCTGGACCTGAGAGGATCTAGAACTAATTGAAGTTGATGCGTTAGCTGCCATCTATCCGACAACGGCCTCAATTTGTTCCTCCCGCAGCAGTGGGGTACGGTGAGCTCCTACAAAGCTGCGCATAAAGGACTGTTCCCTGGTAAAACTGGGGGATGCTGAGTCACTTGAGCCCGCAACAGGCACAGAATCCCCACGTCCTCTCCCTGCAGAAACTCCATGCCCACGACCACGTGCCTTACTCCATGCCTTCTTCATCTTGGTAGACTGATAAAGATCGGCAGAAAAGTACTAAGGGCTTAGTGTGCTTATTCCTGAACAGCTGCTAACAGGTATAAGAAACGCTAATTTTATAAAGTGTGGACTAGACTTTAATATGAGCTAATGTGGCCTACAGAACTGTAAAGTGGAGTGTTTGGTGAACTTTATTAACATTTTTTTTTCCACAAAAAGACACTGGATGTGTCCAAAGATGTAAAACCGATAGTATCACAAACTTTTTGTAGCTATTACAATGCAGCAAGGTAACCTACAATGCAATAGATGAGGCTCCAAAAAATAGGCTAATACTAATCTGGCTGGGGCTGCAGGGCACAAGGCTGCAAAAAGGCTCCTCTATATACTCCTATATAGTTTTTTGCAAGCAATCTAGCTGGATACAGAAGGAACCACACTAATAGGAGAAATCGGGAAAAATGAGCAGCATTAATGCAAAAAAGGACAATGTATGAGGCAGTGACGCACGTTGAGCGGACTACAACCGGAGGTGGCTGCAGAACACACTACAGCGTGAGCTGCTCTCACACACAGAGACCTCGCAGACAGCCATGAATGTTGTGAACTGTGTTTCTGGGCTCCCTCTGGTGGTCACTAACGGTATTGTGTTAGGCATGTCTTGTTGCAGGCCTGAGCTCCAGCTGTGTCGTTAAGCAGCGGGTGTTCCCTATTTAAGTCTCCTCCGGACTCAGTCTCTTGCCTGGCATCGTTGTATCCAGACCTATTTGGTCTCCTCCGGATTCCTTTCAGTCTGTCTCATGCAAGAAAAGCTAAGTCCGTTTTGTATAATTTGGATCGTTTGCATTTTTCAGTGTCTTTGTCCAGCTTGCTTAATATTTGATTTTCTGGCTCGCTGGAAGCTCTAGGGGGCTGATATTCTCCCTCCGCACCGTCAGTCGGTGTGGGGGTTCTTGAATGTTCAGCGTGGATGTTTTTTTAGGGTTTTCTGCTGACCGCATAGTCCACTATCTATTTTCTGTCTATCTAGACTAGTGGGCCTCACTTTGCTGAATCTAGTTCATCTCTACGTTTGTGTTTTCCTCTTGCCTCACCGTTATTATTTGTTGGGGGCTTTCTATATCTTTGGGGTTCAATTTCTCTGGAGGCAAGTGAGGTCTTATTTTCCCTCTAGGGGTAGTCAGTTCTCCGGCTGGCTCGAGACGTCTAGAACCAACGTAGGCACGTTCACCGGCTGCTTCTAGTTGTGTGTGTTAGGATCAGGTATGCGATTAGCCCAGTTTCCACCTCCCTAGAGCAGTATTTATGTTTTTGCTATCTTGCCGGAATATCAGAGATCCTCTACCACTGGGATCATAACACATGAACAGTGCAGAGAACTGTGCACTAGCACTGCAAGGCTGCAGAAAGGCTCCTCTATCTACTCCTATATAGTGTTTGCAAGCAATCTAGCTGGATAGGGATGGAACCACACTAATAGGACAAATCAGGAAAAATGAGCAGCACTAATGCAAAAAAGGACAATGTATGAGGCAGTGACGCACGCTGAGCGGACTACAACCAGAGGTGGCTGCAGAACACACTACAGCGTGAGCTGCACTCACACACAGAGACCTCACAGACAGCCGTGAACAGTGCAGAGAACTGTGCACTAGTGCTGCAAGGCTGCAGAAAGGCTCCCCTATCTACTCTTATATAGTTTTTGCAAGCAATCTAGTTGGATACAGATGGAACCACACTAATAGGACAAATCAGGAAAAATGAGCAGCACTAATGCAAAAAAGGACAATGTATGAGGCAGTGACGCATGCTGAGCGGAATACAACCGGAGGTGGCTGCCGAACACACTACAGCGTGAGCTGCACTCACACACAGAGACCTCACAGACAGCTGTGAACAGTGCAGAGAACTGTGCACTAGTGCTGCAAGGCTGCAGAAAGGCTCCTCTATCTACTCCTATGTAGTGTTTGCAAGCAATCTAGCTGGATAAGGATGGAACCACACTAATAGGAGAAATCAGGAAAAATGAGAAGCACTAATGCAAGAAAGGACAATGTATGAGGCAGTGACGCATGCTGAGCGGACTACAACCAGAGATGGCTGCAGAACACACTACAGCGTGAGCAGCACTCACGCACAGAGACCTCACAGACAGCCGTGAACAGCGCTGCAAGGCAAAAGAAAGCTTCTCACACAGCGGTTGATAAAGTAGCCTGGGTAATGCACAATAAAGCAAATCGCTAGCTCAAACTGTCCCTCAGAACAGCAGCGTCCTGTCCCTAACTGAATTCACAGCAGAGTGAACACAAAATGGCGGCGGCGGCTTTCATAGTGCATCATGACATCATTTCAGCAGCCAATCACAGCCATGCCATTAGTTAACATGCCTAACATGCCTAACAGGATGTGCCCACACTTTTTAGGATCCTCATTGGCTGAATAAAATCAAACTGGCTCATTGCATTATGGGAGCTTCCAATTCCGGTATTCGATACACTAAAAGTATCGGAACTCAGTATCGGAACTCCGATACCGCGAATATCGGTCTATACCTGATATTTCAGTATCGGAATGCTCAACACTAGTCATAGCACAGATCCCTGCATCACCCCAACTGCTGACTATATCCCATTTAGGGAACGTACCATTTATGACAACTGTTTCCTGTCATTTAGCCATTTCCTTACCCATCTGCATATAGTTTCCCCCAGTCCCTGCTTATTGAGCTTCAGTATAAGGCTGTTATGTAGTACAGTATCAACATCCAGATTTGCATTTAGCTCCTCATAGAAACCCATAATGTTAGTTAGAGACGGCCTATCCATGCTGGTTGTCAGATATTATATTAGTCTCTGCAAAACATTTCTGCAGGTCATCTCTTATAGTGCACTCAAAAATTGTCACACTACTTATGTCAGGCTTACCGGATGGTAGTTGCCTGGCTCCACTATCTTACCTTTCCTAAATATCGGTACCACATCTGCTATCCTCCAATCCTGTGGCACCATTCTTGTTACAAGACAGTCTAAGAATATAATTTACAGCGGTCTGTCAGTTAGTGAGCTCAATTCCCTCAGTATCAGTGGATGAATACCATCTGGTAATCAGTTTTATAATTTGTCCAAAATACCTTGTCTTCAGACAAGGAGGCAGGCCTTTCCCCCCTGCTTTAGACGCCACACAGCCGTCACTCACATCTTCTTGGGGCCGGCCGCCACCTCCTCATAGCTGTTTTGAAATGATGCGGCGCCTGCGCTCTTTTCTCCTGCCTTGGGCAGGCGCAGTGAGCGCTGGCCGTCTGTCCTCTGTGCGTACGTACGCCCTGCCTGTGAATCCCAGCCACGCAGTGTCTTATGATTTATTCATACTATGGGGCTGGGATTCCTGGGCATGCGCATTGTGTGTCTAAGCCTCTCACCCTCTCCCACCGCCTGCTACACACACACACACCAGCTGTGAGGTTTTGGCAAGGTTCCAGGCGATTGCACGGAGGAGGGATCACCTGAGGATGCACACGCTGTAGCAGGTGGTGGGAGAGGGTGAGAGGCTTAGACACGCAATGCGCATGCCCAGGAATCCCAGCCCCGTAGTATGAATAAATCATAAGACACTGCGGGGCTGGGATTCACAGGCAGGGCGTACGTATGCACAGAGGCAGGAGAAAAGAGCGCAGGCGCCGCATCATTTCAAAACAGTGGAGAGGAGGCAGCGCCCGGCGCCAAGAAGATGTGAGTGATGGCTGTGTGGCGTCTAAAGCAGGGGGGAAAGGCCTGCCTCCTTGACTGAAGACAAGGTATTTTGGACAAACTATAAAACTGATTATTTCGGCAGTTACAGCACACAGAACTAAAAGAGCCACCTTGTCAGAATGCAGCATGTTGTGAATTCTGCTCTTGGGCTCCCTCCAGTGGTTATAAGTGGTAATGTTGTGAGTTCTGTTCTTGGGCTCCCTCCGGTGGTTATAAGCGGTACTGCTGATCCTTTGGATTTCAGCAGTCATCAGGTGCTTCCACTTATTACCAATTCTGACTGGGCTATTTAGTCTGGCCAGATCCTTTAATTAGTGCCAGTTGTCCATTGTTTCTTGGTGGATTCACATCTCTTCCTGGATTCTCCTGCTATTCTGCCCAAATCATCAAAGATAAGTCCTGGCTTGGTTTTTGCAGTCCACGCACTGTGGACTTTATTGTTCAGTGCAGTTCTATGTTTTTTCTTGTCCAGCTTTGTCAGTGTAGATTTATTCAGTCAAGCTGGAAGCTCTGGAGAAGCAGATTTACCCTCCATGCCTTTAGTTAGGTGTGGAGATTTTGGTATTCTCTGTGGTGGATTTTTCTAGTATTTTAATACTGACTGCACAGTACTCTGTCCTGTCTTTTCTATCTAGCTAGATTGGCCTCCTTTGCTAAATCCTGGTTTCATCCTGCGTATGTTATTTCCCTCTCCTCTCACAGTCAATATTTGTGGGGGGCTGTCTATTCTTTGGGGATTTTCTCTGAGGCAAGGTAGCTTTCCTGTCTCTGTCTTTAGGGGTATCTAGTCCTCCAGCTGTGTCGAGGTGTCTAGGCCGTGTTAGGTACATCCCACGGCTACTTCTAGTTGTTGTGTTAAGTTCAGGGTCTGCGGTCAGTACAGGGGCCACCTCCTCCAGAGCACGTCTCATGCTGCTCCTAAGCCACCAGATCATAACAGCAGCATTACTGCTGCACAAGGTGGCACTTTTAGTTAAACGAGTTGACGCTTTTATTGGTAAAATTTTCGGGCACGTGACATTTTTTGATCGCTTTTTATTCCGATTTTTGTGAGGCAGAATGACCAAAAACCAGCTATTCATGAATTTGTTTTGGGGGAGGCGTTTATACTGTTCCGCGTTTGGAAAAATGGATAAAGCAGTTTTATTCTGCGGGTCAGTACGATTACAGCGATACCTCATTTATATCATTTTTTAGTGTTTTGCCACTTTTATACGATAAAAACTATTTTATTGAAAAAAAAAAAATACATATATATATAATTTTTTTTTAGGAATTTTTTTTACATTTTTTTTACACATGTGAATATTTTCTTTTTACACTATAACATTGCCTCGGGGGGGCATCATGTTATAGTGTAAGATCAGCGATCTGACGTGCACTCTTGCAGGCTTACTAGCGCTTGCTCTGAGCAGGCGCTGGTAAGCCACCTCCCTGCAGGACCTGGTAGGCCCACTGTGGCCATTTTGGATCCAAGCCTGCTGCAGAGAGGAGGAGGTAAGAGACCCTTCGCGTTGCTCCGGGGGTCTCAGCGAAGCAGGCAGGGAGCCCCCTCCCTGCGTGATGCTTCCCTATACCGCCAGAACACTGGAATCATGTTTGATCGCAGTGTGCTGGGGTTTAATGTGCCGGGGGCGGTCCGTGACCACTCCTGGCACATAGTGCCGGATGTCAGCTGCGATAGTCAGCTGACACCCGGCTGCGATCGGCCGCACTCCCCCCGTGAGCGCGGCCGATCGCTATGACGTACTATCCCATCGGTCGTCATACGGGCCCACCCCACCTCGACGGGATAGTACGTCACACGTCAGAAAGGGGTTAAATCGAGTGAGTGGGAGGAGCACCGGAGGACCAGAGAAAGATCTCTGCCTTATTTCCCATCAGGTTAATTTTGAGATTAGAGGTTTTAAGATCTGGGTTAGTCTTAACTAAACGTAACCATCTAGCGAGATGAATTGCGTGGTAGTAAGTCTTGAAGTTGGAGTCCACCTTTATTTTTTGGTAAAGAAAGAATTTTAGGGGGGAGTCTGGCTCTTTTAGATCTCCATAATTTGCAACTAATTTATTCGTGGAAGTAAAGAAAGAACTAGGGAGAGGAATGGGGACCATGTTCATTACATACATTTTTTTGGGAAGAATATAGGATTTAATAACATTTCCTAGCTATCCAGGAGAGATAAGGTAAATCATAAGATCTGAGCAAAGCTTGTATCTTGGCCAATAAAGGGAGAAAATTAAATTTGTAGAGTGCAGTGGGATCTGCAGACAGATAAATCCCTAGGAACTTTAATTTCTCAGGAGGCCAATTAAAAGGGGTAGTTTGTTTGAGAATCATGGCCTCTGCCTCTGGTACCGAGATATTCAGAACTTCAGATTTGCTCTTATTGATTTTAAAGTTTGAGACAATATCAAACTCATTAAATAAGTCTAAGAGATTAGAGAAAGCCGTTTTGGGGTTCGAGATCAAGAGTAAAAGATTGTCAGTAAAAGCAGCTGTCTTGAATTCAGACTTGCCCACCATTAAGCCTCTAATATCGGGGTCCTGTCTAATTTTCTGAATCAAAATCTCCATCACCAACACGAAAAGGGAAGGGGAGAGAGGGCAGCCCTGTCTAGTGTTGCTTCTAATCATGAAGGAATTCGAAAATAACCCATTTACTCTGACCTTAGCAGTTGGAATCGTATAGAGGGTCATAACCTCTATAAACGGAGGGGGAAACTCAAACTTTTGTAAGGTGCAAATAAAATAGTGCGAGCTCATTCTATCGAAGGCCTTCTCTGCATCTGTTCATAGAATGGTAAGGGGATGCCAGAGCGCCTAGCATGAGAAATAACCAGGAGGGTTTTAATAGAATTATCCTTGCCCTCCCTTCCCTTAACGAAGCCAACTTGGTCAGGATGGATTAGTGTTTCTAAAACACTATTAATTCTGGTGGCTAGGATTTTTGCCCATAATTTTAGGTCGGTATTGAGCAAAGAGATATTATTTATTATTATTATTATTATTATTATTTATTTATATAGCACCATTAATTCCATGGTGCTGTACATGAGAAGGGGTTATATCAAAATACAAATATCACTTACAGTAAACAAACTAACAATGACAGACTGGTACAGAGGGAAGAGGACCCTGCCCTTGCGGGCTTACATTCTACAGGATTATGGGGAAGGAGACAGTAGGTCGAGGGTTGCAGTAGCTCCAATGGTGTTGAGGTGGCCGTGTGGTCTTTACAGGCTGTAAGCTTCTTTGAAGAGGTGGGTTTTCAGGTTTCTTTTGAAGGATCCAAAAGTAGTGGATAACCAGATGTGTTGGGGCTCTGAATTCCAGAGGATGGGTGATATTCGGGAGGAGTCTTGGAGGCGATTGGGTGAGGAGCGAATAAGTGTGGAGGAGAGGAGGAGGTCTTGGGAGGACCGGAGATTACGTGAGGGAAGATATTGAGAGATTAGTGTGGAAATATACGGAGGAGAAAGGTTATGGATGGCTTTGTAGATCAGTGTTAGTAAACTGGATACGCTGGGAAATTGGGAGCCAGTGAAGGGATTTGCAAAGAGGTGAAGCAGGAGTGTAGCGAGGAGAGAGATTAATTAGTCGGGCAGCAGAGTTAAGGATGGACTGGAGGGGTGCGAGAGTGTTAGAAGGTAGGCCACAGAGGAGTATGTTGCAGTAGTCGAGGCGGAAGATGATTAGCGCATGCACAAGCATTTTGGTAGAGTGAGGGTTGAGGAAAGGACAGATTCTGAAAATATTTTTGAGCTGGAGGTGACAGGAGGTGGCGAGAGCTTGGATGTGCGGTTTGAAGGACAGGGCAGAGTCCAGGGTTAAGGCTGAGTCGCACATAACGATATCGTTAACGATATCGTTGCAACGTCACGCTTTTGGTGACGTAAGCAACGATCCCGCTAACGATCTCGTTATGTGTGACAGCGACCAACGATCAGGCCCCTGCTGGGAGATCGTTGGTCGATGGGAATGACTAGGACCTTTTTTTGGTCGCTGATCACCCGCTGTCATCGCTGGATCGGCGTGTGTGACGCCGATCCAGCGATGTGTTCACTTGTAACCAGGGTAAATATCGGGTTACTAAGCGCAGGGCCGCGCTTAGTAACCCGATATTTACCCTGGTTACCAGTGTAAAAGTTAAAAAAAAAAACAGTACATACTCACATTCTGATGTCTGTCACGTCCCCCGGCGTCCACAGGGTTGACTGTGTCAGCGCCGGCCGTAAAGCAGAGCACAGCGGTGACGTCACCGCTGTGCTCTGCTTTACGGCCGGCGCTGACACATTCAGTGCAGGGAAGCTCTCGGCAGCAGCGCGTGCATTAACTAGCTAGAGCAGGGGGTTATTTTTCTGGCATATTTCTGCTATAATATTTGTTGTTATCCTTTTAGAGACATCCTTCTATAGACAGACCAAGGTCCAGACAGACCTGTGTCTCTGAATTTATAACAGCCTAAGAGCTCAGGAAATAGGCCAGGTGTGATCAGGAGGGAGGGGCAGCAGGGAGACTGGTCACAGACACAGGAGGGGATTAATTAGAAGTCAGAAGGGAAAATACAAGGGGAAATAGATCCAAATGGAAAGATAAAGCCAAACTGTGTATTGGCATCAAGGAATTAAAATGAGAAAACATGCAGGGAAAGGGGAGTAAAACAAAAAAAAAACAGTTATAGCCGCCAGCAGACATGCCAGGAAGGAATAGCACGGTGAGGAAGATCAGGAAAGTTGGGTGATGGTGATGGGATTGGGGTAGCAGCCAGCAGACATACCTGAGGATGAAGCAGATAAGTTGTCACATTGATTGCAATAACAAAGCATAGCAAAAATAAAAATGAAGCATCTATAGCAGGGGGTTATTTTTCTGGCATATTTCTGCTATAATATTTGTTGTTATCCTTTTAGAGACATCCTTCTAGAGACAGACCAAGATAGGCCTATATAATTACTGCAAAGGCTGCCATCCCTGCCCTCCTTGGGAATAACAGTTATAAACGCCTCTAGGGATTGACTAAGTGGAGCCTTCCCTTCCAGAAATGAGTTGATGAGGTCAACTAGGTGGGGGAGAAGAATATCTGAAAACTTCTTGTAGTAACCCACAGGGAAACCATCTGGGCCTGGAGTTTTGTTGTTTGGAATGATTTGAAGGGTATCTTTAATTTCTTGGAGAGTAATTTTAGAAAGAAGAGCTAAGTGGTCATTGTGTAGGACTTTAGGGAGTAAGAGGGGGCGAAAAAACTATGAATCCTGTCTGCAGCAGCAGGACACTCTCTCATAGGTTCAGGTGTGTCTAGGTTATAAAGTGATTCGTAATATTGTCTAAAAGCTTCAACAATCTCGTCGGATCTAGCCACCCTTCTATCAGCCTTGGTATAAATATGTTTTATAAATGTTCTCTCTTTTCCTGAGCAATTGGGAAGTAAGCTTACTGCATTTGTTCCCATGCATATAAAATCTATGTCTGCAATGTAAAAACACTTTTGCAGATTTGGCGTTTAGCAAATCTTTCAGTTTGTTGCAGAGAGAGGCGAGGTCCTGACGAGAATCCCGAGAATCTGATTTTTTTATGGAGACGCTGCAATACTGATTTGATGTAGAAGCAACATGATCTCCTTATCTCTTTGTTTCTTAGAGTAGGAAGCAATAGAAATCAGTTCCCCTCTGAGGACCGCTTTATGGGCCTCCCAAATATTAGGAGTAAGTTGGTTCTCAGTGATATTTTCAGCAAAATACTGCGAGAGGATGGTTTTTAGTTTTCCAATATTATTTGGGATATCTAGGAGAGATTCGTTTAATCTCCAAGACAAGCCAGGGCGGGGTAGTGCGTTGATAATAAGATCAATAAAAATAGGTGCATGGTCAGAGATAGTGATAACTCCTATTTTGGCGTCTTTTATTAATTGTAAGGCCTGAGCTTGGACTAGGAGAAAGTCAATTCAATGGTATGAGGAATGGGGAGGGGAGAAGAATGTGTAGTCTTTTGTGGTAGGATGAAGAAGGCGCCAAGGGTCTATGAGTTGGAGAGCATCTAGTTTATTCAAGAGTTTGCGTCTTAATATATGTGAGATGGGAGAGGTACCGCTAGAGGCGTCTATATCAGGCTGGAGTGTTAGGTTGAAGTCTTCCCCCACAATCAGAAGCCCTTCTTTAAACAGTTGTTGAGTATCTAATGTTTTTATGATCTATTGCACTTGGTGTATGTTGGGGGCGAATAGGTTCGCACAAGTGACCATAGTGTTAGCAAGCCATCCTTTGACGAAAATATATCGGCCCTCGTGGTCACTTAAACTATATTTTAGTGAGAATGGGAGACCTTTTCTAAGTGCTATACTCACTTCTTTAGAGGAAGAAGAGCTGCAGCTGTTAAACCACATGGAGTAGGAAGAAAATGACGTATTGGGGACTCTGCCGACTTTAAAATGGGTTTCCTGAAAGAAGACAATTTGCAAATTCTGTTTCTTTAAGAGGGTAAGAATTTGGCTATGTTTAGCTGGGGAGTTTAGTCCCTTGACATTAAATGAAGCCACAGTGACAGAGCCCGGACCAACCTGACAAAATAAATAAACTTTTTACAAACATTAGCTCGCCTAACGCGGGGGGGGGGGGATTAGGAACCAAACATAGACGAGGTAGTCCAAGTTGCAAACTAGAGTGTGAGAGAAGGAAAAGGAAAAACGAAAAGAAAAAGGAAAGAGGATTAAAATTGCAAATGTAGTGAAAACAGTAGGAATTGAATCATAGGGGGAAGACAGTTTACTCATAAAACTTTAGTAGACAAATGGAAAGCAGAAACAGAGTTTATAGTGTAGCTAAATCAAGGTGGGTGTTTCTTGGGATCCTGTTTCTTGATTTTATGAGAAGCATGTTTTTTCTTCAGGGACCAATCTTGCAATCTAGTTAGTGGAGGAAGGCTCCAGTTGGTGTCAATTGGCAACCAAGAAGGCAAGTCAATCGGAGGAATGCCTAAGGAGTCCCAAGCATTAAGTAGATCTTTTGGGGAGCGAATGGAAACTTGTCGGCCTCCTATGTTAATAGGAAGACTAAAGGGGTACAGCCATTTATAATTCAGATTTTTAGCTCTTAAAGCTGAGAGAAGGGGTCTGAGAATCCTTCTCTTTGCAAGAGTAGAAGGAGCCAAGTCATAGAAGAGTTGAAGTTGAGAATTGTCATACAAGATTTTGTCCTGTTCTCTAGCGCTTGCTAAGATGGCAGCTGTATCCACATATACACATATATCCACATATGTATCCTGTATAGCTGAGGAGGCCACAGATAACATCCCTGGGGATTCATCTTGCCTTGGTTTAGGTCTCAGAGCTCGATGTACTCACTCGATAGTGATTGCGGCAGCTCTGTCTTGGCCGATGAGATTGGCAAAAATTTCTCTGGTTACCCTTTCCAGAGCTTCATGTGAGAAAGACTCAGGGATGCCTCTTATACGGATGTTTTTTCTTCTGCTCCTGTTCTCCTGGTCCTCTGCTGCTAGTAAAGCTGCATTAAGGTGATGATGTTGTTTAAGGATTTGCTCATTGAGGCAGTTTAAAGCGTAGACAGTATCTGTACTGGCAGATTCTAAAGCTTCGACTCTGTGACCCAATTGTTGGAGATCCGAGTGCATACCCGCTAACTCATACAGGATGGGTTTCATATTTTGGGCCATTCATTTTTTCATAAAAGCTCTGGAGATAGGAGCTGCATCTTCCATCATGGAGTCGCTATCCGAGTCGTCTCCACTAAGGTCAGAATCGTGTAAATTATCAAAAGAGGTAGATTTTTTAAGGGATCTTCTTGCCGAGGTTTGAGAGGAATCAGATTTTTTTCTTTATATAATAGTAAACACGGCACTCTGGGTTTCTTGAAGGTGCTCAAGTTAGGTATCCAACCCCAATATATAGGCAATAATATACTTGGCACTCAGGAGAATTTTGTAGTGAAGAAAAACATCATTTATTTAGTGCATCCAGTTCAACATGAACGTTTTCGGTCCCAACATAGGACCTTCATCAGACAGGGTTTTTTGAACACTGGAATGCACAGTATGTCTGTATGGGCCCACAAAGGTGCCAGTGTCAGACAGAATCCAGGAGGTGTACAGCAGCCTTAAGCAGATTGTAGAGAATATGCGCTGTAGAGGGGCGAAATGATCGCTGATGCAGAGAGCGCTGTGACTGCTGCAAAGAGAGGCGCCGTGTAGCAGGGGATCCTCCCGGAGATCCTCCCCTGCTACACGGCGCCTCTCTTTGCAGCAGTCACAGCGCTCTCTGCATCAGCGATCATTTTGCCCCTCTACAGCGCATATTCTCTACAATCTGCTTAAGGCTGCTGTACACCTCCAGGATTCTGTCTGACACTGGCACCTTTGTGGGCCCATACAGACATACTGTGCATTCCAGTGTTCAAAAAACCCTGTCTGATGAAGGTCCTATGTTGGGACCGAAAACGTTCATGTTGAACTGGATGCACTAAATAAATGATGTTTTTCTTCACTACAAAATTCTCCTGAGTGCCAAGTATATTATTGCCTGATTTTTTTCTTTAGATATTTAGATATTTATCTAGATCCCCATGTGTATTTTTTTTCTGTTTGTCTGCAACGGCTTTGTTCGCTGTTTTTTCACATTCTTTTTGTGATTTGACCATTATGAGGTACTGTTAAAGTGAGAGGCTTTGTTTACAACTTGGACATATGAAGATTTAGTTAAGAACACATTATAAAGGATTTTAAAGCGTAGTAGCTAGCATGTGCACTAGGTGTCGCTGGAAGAGCATGGAAAAAAAAAATAAAAAAAATAAAAACGAGATGGCAGCGTTGGTTTCAGAGGTAAAAAAAAAAATAAAATAAAAAGAATCTTAAACAAATGCGAAGGCAGAGGTAAGCTCCTTAAAATGTGGCTAACAAGAAGTCCTGAGGATAATAAGCCCCTGTTCCGGAAAGTCAAATAACAACAGAGTATGTCATTATTTACTGGAGATATAGAGTGGAATTTCGGCATGAAAGTCATTACCCGCAAAAATAAGCACCACCAGTTGCACAATTCTACAATAGATTAGCAACTCTGCAGCCAGAGTCAGCGTAATAATACCCATTTCCTCAGACAAAAAGAGAATAGCTCAAATGTATTTAGTTATGTAAACAAGGGACCGGGTGGGAAAAGCAGGGGGTAACAGATTCTAATCCCCCAATTCTGGTCCCCAAAAGCGCTGTGGCGAGAGTCTCGGGTCAGGAATAGCAGCACCGGCTGTAAGCTGTTGTGCCCTCTTGCTCCGGGTTGTCAGCCACAGCCACGCTGCTGTGAGGTAATTGCCAAGTGCTGCGCTCCTCCAGGGTCTTCTTACCACCAGCTTCAGGAGATCTCCGGGGAAGTCCTCCGCTCCGTTCGGGTCCTCTTCGGGTGCGATGTTCCTGGGTGTCATGCCAGTGTGCTCACTTTCCGGCAGGTCCTCCGGTCTTCCCGCCTCTGCCTGCTGTCGTCTTCCAGGGGGAACCGCTTCAACGCTCCGGGCTGCGTCAGGTGAGATTTTCGGCAGCCGCTTGGTGATCTCGGCTGTTGTACAGGTGGAGGCGCTTTACTGTAGGTCTCTCAGCCTCCGGGTATGGAGACCGGCGGGGTCCCAGTCCAAAGGTACTGCAGGCCACGTCTGGTGTCACAATGCGCATGGCGCCAGCAGGCTTGGTCACAGTGAATGACCGCAGCCCAGGCAGCCTCCAGTCCCATTGCAGGAGGGGGCACACCGGTTCCAGTAATCACCGTACACAATGGAGAGCAGCAGGCAGATGAGGTCTATATGGAGGTTGAAGATATGCCCGGATATAAAGGCATCTGAGTGAGGCCTAGTGGTAGGCCCAGACCATGCGGCCTGGTTAAATTTTGCCAGATGGCAGAGAAAAAAAAGTCTGATTCACGCAATTTTGGTCTCAAAAAGGCTTCTAGCACTATGTAAAAGTGATATCCATCGCAAAAATGGAGGAAAAATGAGTTTTTTAGTCAATTGCAGTCGATTTAAGAGTATGTCCTCTCAGAGCTCACAGGCAGCACTTCCTACTCCAATGCTGCCTAGGCCATGCCCCGGCACTAGTCTGGGGGGGATACATTTTTAAAAAATATACTATGGGCATCATAGACACCATTGCCAAAAATACAGGACTGCCTGTAGCGGCACAGAAGATGTTAAGCCTGGTGATCGAGTAGTGGAGAAAGAGGAGACATAAAGATAAATCATACTGAAATAAAAAAAAAAAAAGGATGTGAATCCACCGATGGAGGGGCAAGCACAGGTTCTTATATATATGATGCCAGATTGTGTCCAACGAGATATGTTTGTCCGTAGCAACAGCTCAGAGACAGGGATATAAAAAAATATATATACTAGTATTTCAATATTTTTATATTGTAGAGGTATACAATGGGTCATAAAAGGACAGTGCAGATATTAAAACTGGAATATATAAGAATAAATGGGAAAATATACTGTACGTACATCTCATTTCGATGACAGTTCCCCCTGGGGGAGTTTATTTTGGTTTCTAATTAGTAATGGGCAACTGAAAAACACCCTTGCACAAAAATTTAATGACTTTTGCATCACGGAATACGTTCACCCTTGTGTTGTACTGGTTGTGGATGATGATGATAAGGAGGAGGATAACACCAAACAGATGAAATCGGGAAGTGGATAGCCATGTGTGGTTGGGGAGAGGTGCATGAAAATACACCTCCACAAAAAAGACAATGTATTACAGGTTATGTTAGGTTTCGCTGTTTTCACTTGGTGGTGTACAGAAATCTTGCCCAATCCAGCCCTTGTTCATTTTCATAACAGTCAGCCTGTCAGCATTTTCAGATGACAGGCCGATGCGATTATCTGCTATAATTCCACCAGCGGCACTAAAAACCAGCTCTGACACAATGCTAGCAGAGGGGCAGGCCAGGACCTCCAAGGCGTAGAAAGCCAGTTCATGCCACGTGTCCAGCTTGGATACCCAATAATTAAAAGGCACAGAGGAATCACGGAGGACATTTGCACGATCTACAAAATACTCCCTCAGCATCTTCCCAAACACTGCACTTCTTGTGACAGCACCCCTTGCCTCTGTGCCAGCATGATGGAAGGGTTTGAGAAAACTGTCCAAGAACTTTGTCATTGTTCCCCTGCCTGAGCTGGATTGTACTTCTGTCTCTCTCGCTTGGACTCTGTGGTTGAACAACAAACTCTGACGTCTGCTGCCAGCTTTCTCACATGGGAATTTTCTAAGTTATTCCACCACAAGGGCCCTCTAGTACCGCAACATTTTAGTACACCTCTCTGCCTCTGGCAGAAGAGATTGAAAGTTCTCCTTGTAGCATGGGTCTATAAGGGTCACCAGCCAGTAATGAGTGTCACCAAAAATTTTTATAATGCGATGGTCACGTGAAATGCAGCGCAGCATAGTCAGCCATACATGCAAGACTGCTAACAGGCAAGACCTCTGTGTCCTCACCAACAGGATGACTGACCATGCTGTCCTCCTCCTCCTCCTCCCTGTCCTCAGGCTATCCCTGCTGAACAGACGGTATGACAGTTGTGCTTGTAGTACCGTCTATAGCTCATGAAAGTAGCTCCTGTTCCTCCTCCTCCTCCTCCTCATTGCCTACCAATCCACATTGGGAAGACATGAGGCTGGGCTGAGTGTAATCCCCTGTATGGTTCCTTGGTCCATGTCCTCGTGCCCTGCCTCCTCTTTAATTGTGAGCAGAGAAGTTTTCAGAATGCTGAGAAGTGGGATGGTGATGCTAATTATGGTGTCATCACCGCTCACGATCTTGGTGCAGTCCTCAAAGTTTTGTAGGATGCTACATATGTATGACATTCATGTCCACTCCTTAAGTCTTATGTGTGGAGTCTGAACTGAAAATCGATGGCCATGTTAATGTTGGTAGTCAACAACTGCCCTCTTCTGCTCCCAAATCCTTTCCAACATATGCAGCGTAGAGATGCAATGCGTGGGAACATCACACACCAGTCAGTGAGTCAGAAGCTGCAAACGCTACTGAAGCACGGCAAGGGCAGCTGAAACTGTAGCTGACTTTCTAAAATGGGCAGACAGATGGCGTACTTTCACTAGCAGATCTGGCAGTCCGGGTAGCTTTTCAGAAAACGTTGAATCATGAGGTTAGGCACATAAGCCAGGCAAGGTACGTGTGTGAGCTCACCTTGCCTCAGAGCCACCACCAGGTTCCGGCCACCACCAGGTTCCGGCCATTGTCACACGTGGCCATGCCTGGCTGTAGGTTCAGCGGTGTCATCCAAATATCTGACTGCTCTTTCAGTGCTGTCCACAACTCTTCAGCATTGTGCGGTTTGTCACCTATGCAGATTAGCTTCAGCACAGCCTGTTGCCGCTTGGCTGAGGCAGTGCTGCAGTGCTTCCAGGTTTTGATTGATGTGTTGATTTCAGAAATGGAGGCTGAAGAGGAGGAGGTGCAGTAGCTGTAGTCTGTGGGGGCAACCCTGAATGATGTAGGGCCCGCAATCCTCAGCGTGGGGAGGATGTGTTCCATCCCAAGGTCCAACTGGGTCCCGGCTTCCACTATGTTAACCCAGTGTGCCGTCAGTGAGATGTATTGTCCCTGGCCACAAGCACTTGTCCATGTGTCCGTGGTTAGATGGACTTTCCCGGTAACAGCATTGTTAAGGGCACGGGTAATGTTGTGGGACACATGCTGATGTAATGCCGGTACAGCACACCAGGAGAAATATTGGTAACTGGGGACTGAGTACCCTGGGATGGCCACTGCTATCAGGTTGCGGAATGCTTCCATCTCAACTAGCCTAAAAGGCAACATTTCAAGCGCAAGCAGAAGAGAAATGTTAGAATTTAGTACTGTGGCCGGTGGGGCGTTGGCTGGGTATTTCCACTTGCATTCCAATGACTGGGGTATAGACAACTGAATTCTGTGTTGGGACAAGGACATGGACGGGCATGATGGTGGTGCTGCTTGACTGTGGGCAACAACAGGTGCAGTTCTAGAGGCATCTTCACATGCATGGTGGACTGGGGATTGGCTTCTACGCAAAACAGTGGAAGAAGCTGTCGTGTCACCTGCAGACAGTGTTCCTGGAGCCTGGGGTTCGGCCCACAATGTCAGGTGCCTTGCTGCCATATGCCTAATCATGCTGGTGGTGGTCAGGCTTGTAGTTTTGCTACCCCTGCTGATGTGGGCATGGCACATGGCAAAGTTTTTAAAAAATAACCATACTCGGGAAGATCTAACAGTTGGAATGGCAACTTCCCTCATGTTGGTGTTACGGGGAACGGATGCAAGCCTTCTGTCTGTGGCCACCACACTGCTTTTTCCTGCCTGTTGGGGTGATATGCCACCTTCCCCATGTGTGCTGCTGTTCTCCCTCTGCATGTCCTCCTGCCAGGTTGGGTCAGTCACTATGTCATCCACCACTTTGTCTTCCACATCCGCACCCTGCTCCTCCTCCTGACTTTCTGGCAATTGTGTCTCATCATCGTCCACTTCTTGTGACCCTTTCCCACCATCGCCTTTGTGTGACCGTGGCTGGTCAAAGCTTTGGGCATCGCTACATGCGATCTCATCTGGCCCCTCTTCAAGTTGACCGGCTGAGAGTATAGAATCTTGACATGGAAAACTGAACAGCTCTTCGGACTGTCCAAGTGTGGGATCAGTTATCTCAGGGCACTCGGCATGATGGGAGGAACGAGGATCAGGGTGAGCAATATCCGGTCCACACTCACGGCTACTCAGACTTGA
The DNA here is from genome assembly GCF_051348905.1 of Ranitomeya variabilis. NCBI lineage: Eukaryota > Metazoa > Chordata > Amphibia > Anura > Dendrobatidae > Ranitomeya > Ranitomeya variabilis. The sequence goes on along the minus strand of NC_135232.1, from coordinate 514,343,692 downwards.
CCATGTGGAAGACGTGGTGGTGGCTAAGTGACTGGAAGCATTATCCGCTATCCAACCAACAACCATTTTGGGAAAAAGAACAAAGGAGACCAAGGCTAGCACACAGAACTATGACACGTATGCCTGAGAAACTACGATTTTTCCACCACCAATACACCAGGCCGCAGCAACAGATAACAGACTGTCTAACTTTTTTATCTTACATGTGAAATTTGGCAAAAAATTAAAAATTAGTACAACGCTAGCAGACAGAACTATGAAACTTATGCCTACGAAGCTACGATTTTTCCACCACAGATACACAAGGCCTCAGCCTGACATAACAGACTGTATAATTTTTTGTGGGGTATTGGAAGTTTTTAACATATAAAAAAAGAGTGGAACAAGGCTAGCAGACAGAACTATGAAGCTTTTGCCTGTGAAGCTACGATTTTTCCACCACAGATACAACAGGCCTCAGCATGACATAACAGACTGTATAAAAAAACTTTTGGCTTTTGGAGAATTAAAAAAAAAAAAAAAAGAGTGGAACAAGGCTAGCAGACAGAACTATGAAACTTATGCCTGAGAAGCTACGATTTTTCCACCACAGATACACAAGGCCTCAGCCTAACATAACCGACTGTATAATTTTGGGGGGGGGTTTGGAAGTTACATAGTTACATAGTTACATAGTTATTAAGGTTGAAGGAAGACTGTAAGTCCATCTAGTTCAACCCATAGCCTAACCTAACATGCCCTAACATGTTGATCCAGGGGAAGGCAAAAAAACCCCATGTGGCAAAGAGTCACTCCACCATGGGGAAAAAAATTCCTTCCCGACTCCACATACGGCAATCAGACTAGTTCCCTGGATCAACGCCTTATCAAGGAATCTAGTGTATATACCCTGTAACATTATACTTTTCCAGAAAGGTATCCAGTCCCCTCTTAAATTTAATTAATGAATCACTCATTACCACATCATACGGCAGAGAGTTCCATAGTCTCACTGCTCTTACAGTAAAGAATCCGCGTCTGTTATTATGCTTAAACCTTCTTTCCTCCAGACGTAGCGGATGCCCCCTTGTCCCTGTCACCGGTCTATGATTAAAAAGATCATCAGAAAGGTCTTTGTACTGTCCCCTCATATATTTATAGAAAAAACAGCCGCACACTCAAGACTTGCAGGTTTTTACGTGAAAGTTGTATTTTTTATTTTTAGTACAGGCATCACCAAATGCTTATTAGTGTTCAGAGAAAATGACGGATACTTTAAGTTACGGTTAACGTTTCGACCAAGGCTGGTCTTTGTCAAAACCACACTGAAAAACAAACATACAGTGTAAGTACATGATATAGATATGCTGTACATGTATCTGTGACATGAACAATATACAGTAAACAATATATTAACACAATAATATTCACCTAAAACGAGGATCCAATATATACAATACATGCATATTTACAACCTAATATATACAAAACGATATTAACTAGAACCCCTAAGTCCAGGGGTAATGTAGGGACTCCCTATGAACATAAATATTGTAGAATCAGGAGAAGCAAGAGGAGTATGAGAAGGGCTGCCTAGGTATGCCCTGTAAGTAATATCAACACGTATACATACATATATATATATATATATATATATATACAACCACCCAAGAGCCTAATTCCTATTATTGTATTAACCCCTGAGGTCACTAGTCCAATATACAGGAACGAGCAAAAAAGGAGACCGCGGCCGTTATATTACAGACCCTAGGTTCAGCATAAACCATATACATGCAAGAAATCTGCAGGAAAAACATATGCAGGGAAAAAAAACAAAAACAAAGTAGTCTGCAATCTGCCGGATCCTGGAGCAACATTAACCCCTATCTAGAGTCTCTAATACCACATGTGACACTGACCTTTTAATGGAGGGTAGAAAAGGTACAGAGGCAGTCCGGAGTGGGCTGTGAGGAGAAAATAAACTTATAAGTATCCCACATGTATACCTCTGCGGTGAGAGAATTGCAGATTAATAAGAGTCTAAGTGATTCCCATTAGAAATCCAGGTAATTACCGGAGTCTGCAAGGGTCCTGTAGCACTGAGTCCGTCTCCTTGGTGATGCAGTGTAGAATGGTGACAACCCCCAGTGTTTTAAGCTGAAGGCGTCTGACGTCATTTCCGGGCATGCCCAGTACAGCGCTCCCAGCACAGTGCTGGAAGTGCTGTGTCACAGGAGTCTATGTAAACAAGCAGTCTGGCCACGTGGGGATCTATGAATCTGTGTAGTCTGTCTGAGAGGGGGGATGTGCCTGGAGCAAGGCCGTGTGATCTCTGTGAGGAGCTGAAATTGAACACCCCAGGGGAAATGTCTAAACACCAGGAGATGGACGGGAAGGAAGAAAAAAGGGGAAAAAATCCCCTAATAGTAAAAATAAAAATAAAAGATTAAGGATTAAAGGGACGGGTAGCCTCTCGGTAGTTATATTGGAAAAATATGCCGGAAAAAATAATAAAGAAAAAATAATAATATAATATAATATAAATAATATATTTATACATTAAAATAAGATCACCCCTTAGTCTTCGTTTTTCCAAACTAAATAGCCCCAAGTGTAATAACTTATCTTGGTATTGCAGACCCCCCAGTCCTCTAATAACTTTGGTCGCTCTTCTCTGCACCTGCTCCAGTTCAGCTATGTCTTTCTTATACACCGGAGACCAGAACTGTGCACAGTATTCTAAGTGTGGTCGAACTAGTGACTTGTATAGAGGTAAAATTATGTTCTCCTCATGAGCATCTATGCCTCTTTTAATACATCCCATTATTTTATTTGCCTTTGTAGCAGCTGCCTGACACTGGCCACTGAATATGAGTTTGTCATCCACCCATACACCCAGGTCTTTTTCATTGACGGTTTTGCCCAGAGTTTTAGAATTAAGCACATAGTTATACATCTTATTACTTCTACCCAAGTGCATGACCTTACATTTATCCCCATTAAAGCTCATTTGCCATTTATCAGCCCAAGCTTCTAGTTTACATAAATCATCCTGTAATATAAAATTGTCCTCCCCTGTATTGATTACCCTGCAGAGTTTAGTGTCATCTGCAAATATTGAAATTCTACTCTGAATGCCCCCTACAAGGTCATTAATAAATATGTTAAAAAGAAGAGGGCCCAATACTGACCCCTGTGGTACCCCACTGCTAACTGTGACCCAGTCCGAGTGTGCTCCATTAATAACCACCCTTTGTTTCCTATCCCTGAGCCAGCTCTCAACCCACTTACACATATTTTCCCCTATCCCCATTACTCTCATTTTATGTAACAACCTTTTGTGTGGCACCGTATCAAAAGCTTTGGAAAAGTCCATATATACTACGTCCACTGGGCTCCCTTGGTCCAGTCCTGAACTTACCTCTTCATAGAAGCTGATCAAATTAGTCTGACATGAACGGTCCCTAGTAAACCCGTGCTGATACTGGGTCATGAGGTTATTCCTCTTCAGATACTCCAGCATAGCATCCCTTAGAATGCCCTCCAGGATTTTACCCACAGTAGAGGTTAAACTTACTGGCCTATAATTACCGAGTTCAGTTTTTGCCCCTTTTTTGAATATTGGCACCACATTTGCTATACGCCAGTCCTGTGGTATAGACCCTGTTATTATGGAGTCTTTAAAGATTAAAAATAATGGTCTATCAATGACTGTACTTAGTTCCTGCAGTACTCGGGGGTGTATCCCATCCGGGCCCGGAGATTTGTCAATTTTAGTTATTTTTAGACGCCGCTGTACTTCCTGCTGGGTTAAGCAGGTGACATTTAATGGGGAATTTTTATCACTAGTCATTTTGTCTGCCATGGGATTTTCTTTTGTAAATACTGATGAAAAAAAGTCATTTAGCATATTGGCTTTTTCCTCATCCTCATCCACCATTTCACCCAGACTATTTTTAAGGGGGCCAACACTGTCATTTTTTAGTTTCTTACTATTTATATAGTTAAAGAATATTTTGGGATTATTTTTACTCTCTCTGGCAATGAGTCTCTCTGTCTCAATCTTTGCTGCCTTTTTTAATTTAATTTTTTAATTTAAAAAAAAGAGTGGAACAAGGCTAGCAGACAGAACTATGAAACTTATGCCTGTGAATCTATGATTTTTCCACCACAGATACAACAGGTCTCAGCCTGACATAAAAGACTGTATACATTTTTTTGGGTTTTTGGAGAATAAAAAAAAGAGGAACAGGGCTAGCAGACAGAACTATGAAGCTTATGCCCTCGAAGCTTTGATTTTTCCACCACAGATACACCAGGCCTCAGAAATGACATAACAGACTGAATAATTTTTCTTTCATTTTGGGGTGAATTTTTGAAAAAAAATAAGAGACCAAGGGGGGGTGAATTTTTGAAAAAAAAAAAAGGAGACCAAGGCTAGCACACAGAACTATGAAACTTATGCCTGTGAAACTACGATTTTTCCACCACTGATACACCAGGCTGCAGCAACTGATAACAGACTATTTTTTTTTCTCTTATATGTAAAATTTGGTAAAAAATTTGGTTAAAAATTAAAAATTTGTACAGCAAAGCTAGCAGACAGAACTGTGAAGCTTATGCCTGCGAAGCTACGATTTTTCCACTACAGATACACAAGGCCTAAGCCTGACATAACTGACTGTATAAAATGTTTTTTGGGCTTTTGGAGAATTAGAAACAAAAAATAGTGGAGCAAGACTAGCAGATGGAACTATGAAACTTATGCCTATCAAGCTACTATTTTTCCACCACAGGCCTCAGCCTGACATAACAGACTGTATAACTTTTTTTTTTGTTTTTGGAGAATTAAAAAAAGAAAAAAGAATGGAACAAGGCTAGCAGACAGAACTATGAAACGTATGCCTGCGAAGCTATGATTTTTCCACCACAGATACAACAGGCCTCAGCCTGACATAACAGACTGTATAAAAAAAAATTTTTCTGTCTCTGGAGAATCTTTTTTTTTTTTTTTAAAAGAGTGGAACTAGGCTAGCAGACAGAACTATGAAACTTATGCCTGTGAAGCTACGATTTTTCAAACACAGATACAACAGGCCTCAGCCTGACATAACAGACTGTATACATTTTTTTGGGGAGGGGGGTGAATTTTTGAAAAAAAAAAAGAGACTAAGGCTAGCACACAGAACTATGACACGTATGCTTGAGAAACTACGATTTTTCCACCTCCGATACACCAGGCCGCAGCAACAGATAACAGACTGTTTAACTTTTTCTCTCTTATATGTGAAATTTGGCAAAAAATTAAAAATTTGTACAATGCTAGCAGACAGAACTGTGAAACTTATGCCTGCGAAGCTACGATTTTTCCACCACAGATACACAAGGCCTAAGCCTGATATAGCAGACTGTATAATTTTGGGTGAGGGGTTTTGGAGAGTTAAAAAAAAAAGAAAAAAGAGTGGAACAAGGCTAGCAGACAGAACTATGAAACATATGCCTGCAAAGCCACGATTTTTCAAACACAGATATAACAGGCCTCAGCCTGACATAACAGACTGTATAAAATGTTTTTTGGGCTTTTGGAGAATTAGAAAAAAAAAATTGTGGAGCAAGACTAGCAGATGGAACTATGAAACTTATGCCTATCAAGCTACTATTTTTCCACCACAGGCCTCAGCCTGACATAACAGACTGTATAACTTTTTTTTTTGTTTTTGGAGAATTAAAAAAAGAAAAAAGAATGGAACAAGGCTAGCAGACAGAACTATGAAACGTATGCCTGCGAAGCTATGATTTTTCCACCACAGATACAACAGGCCTCAGCCTGACATAACAGACTGTATAAAAAAAAAAATTTCTGTCTCTGGAGAATCTTTTTTTTTTTTTTAAAGAGTGGAACTAGGCTAGCAGACAGAACTATGAAACTTATGCCTGTGAAGCTACGATTTTTCAAACACAGATACAACAGGCCTCAGCCTGACATAACAGACTGTATACATTTTTTTGGGGAGGGGGTGAATTTTTGAAAAAAAAAAAGAGACTAAGGCTAGCACACAGAACTATGACACGTATGCTTGAGAAACTACGATTTTTCCACCTCCGATACACCAGGCCGCAGCAACAGATAACAGACTGTTTAACTTTTTCTCTCTTATATGTGAAATTTGGCAAAAAATTAAAAATTTGTACAACGCTAGCAGACAGAACTGTGAAACTTATGCCTGCGAAGCTACGATTTTTCCACCACAGATACACAAGGCCTCAGCCTGATATAGCAGACTGTATAATTTTGGGTGAGGGGTTTTGGAGAGTTAAAAAAAAAAAAAAAAGAGTGGAACAAGGCTAGCAGACAGAACTATGAAACTTATGCCTGCGAAGCCACGATTTTTCAAACACAGATATAACAGGCCTCAGCCTGACATAACAGACTGTATACATTTTTTTTGGGGGGGGGTGAATTTTTGAAAAAAAAGAGATCAAGGCTGGCACACAGAACTTTGACATGTATGCTTGAGAAACTACGATTTCTCCACCTCCGATACACCAGGCCGCAGCAACAGATAACAGACTGTTTAGTTTTTTCTCTCTTATATGTGAAATTTGGCAAAATATTAAAAATTCGTACAACGCTAGCAGACAGAACTGTGAAACTTATGCCTGTAAAGTTACGATTTTTCCACCACAGATACACAAAGCCTCAGCCTGATATAGCAGACTGTGTAATTTTGGGGGAGGGGTTTTGGAGAATATTAAAAATAAAAAGAGTGGAACAAGGCTAGCAGACAGAACTGTGAAACTTATGCCTGCAAAGCTACGATTTTTCCACCACAGATGCACAAGGCCTCAGCCTGATATAGCAGACTGTACAATTTTGGGGGAGGGGTGTTGGAGAATTTTAAAAATAAAAAAAAGAGTGGAACAAGGCTAGCAGACAGAACTGTGAAACTTATGCCTGCAAAGCTACGATTTTTCCACCACAGATACACAAGGCCTCAGCCTGATATAGCAGACTATATAATTTTGGGGGAGGGGTTTTGGAGAATATTAAAAATAAAAAGAGTGGAACAAGGCTAGCAGACAGAACTGTGAAACTTATGCCTGCAAAGCTACGATTTTTCCACCACAGATGCACAAGGCCTCAGCCTGATATAGCAGACTGTACAATTTTGGGGGAGGGGTGTTGGAGAATTTTAAAAATAAAAAAAAGAGTGGAACAAGGCTAGCAGACAGAACTGTGAAACTTATGCCTGCAAAGCTACGATTTTTCCACCACAGATACACAAGGCCTCAGCCTGATATAGCAGACTATATAATTTTGGGGGAGGGGTTTTGGAGAATATTAAAAATAAAAAGAGTGGAACAAGGCTAGCAGACAGAACTGTGAAACTTATGTCTGCAAAGCTACGATTTTTCCACCACAGATGCACAAGGCCTCAGCCTGATATAGCAGACTGTACAATTTTGGGGGAGGGGTGTTGGAGAATTTTAAAAATAAAAAAAAGAGTGGAACAAGGCTTGCAGACAGAACTGTGAAACTTATGCCTGCAAAGCTACGATTTTTCCACCACAGATACACAAGGCCTCAGCCTGATATAGCAGACTATATAATTTTGGGGGAGAGGTTTTGGAGAATATTAAAATTAAAAAAAGAGTGGAACAAGGCTAGCAGACAGAACTATGAAACTTATGCCTGCGAAGCCACGATTTTTCAAACTATGTTGAAATTGTTGGGACATTTGGTGATTTTTTGACATAACAGACTGTATAATTTTTTGTGGGTACAAGGCTAGCACACGGAACTATGATACGTATGCCTGATACACCAGCCGTCGGCCTCGGATAACATACTGATCTAAAGGTCGCATTGATTTTTTTGGGCACAACTAAATTGTGTCAACAAGCTGACTATGAGCCTATGACTAGTGTTGAGCGATACCGTCCGATACTTGAAAGTATCGGTATCGGAAAGTATCGGCCGATACCGGCAAAATATCGGATCCAATCCGATACCGATACCCGATACCAATACAAGTCAATGGGACTCAAGTATCGGACGGTATCCCTGATGGTTCCCAGGGTCTGAAGGAGAGGAAACTCTCCTTCAGGCCCTGGGAACCATATAAATGTGTAAAAGAAAGAATTAAAATAAAAAATATTGCTATACTCACCTGTCCGACGCAGCCGGGACTTCAGCGAGGGAACCGGCAGCGTTGTTTGTTTAAAAATCGCGCTATTACTTGGTTACGTGAATTCCCGGCTTGTGATTGGTCAGGTCGGCCATGTTGCCGGGACGCGGACCAATCACAGCAAGCCGTGACGAAATTACGTCACGGCTTGCTGTGATTGGTCCGCGTCCCGGCAATATGGCCGCCCTGACCAATCACAAGCCGGGACGTCACGGGAGGCTGGACACGCGCTCATTTTGAAATGGGCGCGTGTCCAGCCTCCCGTGACGTCACGGCTTGTGATTGGTTGCGCCGCGATCAACCAATCACAAGCCGGGAGGCTGGACGCGCTCATTTTGAAATGGGCGCGTGTCCAGCCTCCCGTGACGTCACGGCTTGTGATTGGTTGCACCGCGATCAACCAATCACAAGCCGGGAGGCTGGACGCGCTCATTTTGAAATGGGCGCGTGTCCAGCCTCCCGGCTTGTGATTGGTTGACCGCGACGCAACCAATCACAAGCCGTGACGTCACGGGAGGCTGGACACGCGCCCTTTTTAAAATGAGCGCGTTTCCAGCCTCCCGTGACGTCACGGCTTGTGATTGGTTAATGGCGGCCATGTTGCCGGGACGCGGACCAATCACAGCAAGCCGTGACGTATTTTCGTCACGGCTTGCTGTGATTGGTCCGTGGCCCGGCAACATGGCCGCCCTGACCAATCACAAGCCGGGACTTCGCGTAACCATGTAAAAGCGGGAATTTTAAACAAACAACGCTGCCGGTTCCTGCGCTGAGGTCCCGGCTGCGTCGGACAGGTGAGTATAGCGATATTTTTTATTTTAATTCTCTATTTTACACATTTTAACATTAATGTTGTTCCGATACCCGATACCCGATACCACAAGAGTATCGGAATCCCGGTATCGGAATTCCGATACAGCAAGTATCGGCCGATACCCGATACTTGCAGCATCGGAATGCTCAACACTACCTATGACACAAAAAAAAAGAAAGATTTTAGGCGCACTCACATCTGGTGTCTGGGACAAAAAAAAAGGTAGATTTGCATGTTCTTAGATTTCAATAACCTGGCTGTAGTAGGCAGTGTGAACAAGCAAATAAATGTTAAAATAAGGCGGCTATGGAGGTGAAGAAAAAAAACAAAAGCCGCAGAAAACTGCAGCTAGATATATATATATATATATATATATATATATATGTATATATATATATATACAGTACAGACCAAGAGTTTGGACACACCTTCTCTTTAAAGATTTTTCTGTATTTTCATGACTATGAAAATTGTACATTCAAACTGTAGGCATCAAAACTATGAATTAACACATATGGAATTATATACTTAACAAAAAAGTGTGAAACAACTGAAATTATGTCTTATATTCTAGGTTCTTCAAAGTAGCCTCCTTTTGCTTTGATGACTGCTTTGCACACTCTTGGCATTCTCTTGATGAGCTTCAAGAGGTAGTCACTGGAAATGGTCTTCCAACAATTTTGAAGGAGTTCCCAGAGATGCTTAGCACTTATTGGCCCTTTTGCCTTCACTCTGCGGTCCAGCTCACCCCAAACCATCTTGATTGGGTTCATGTCTGGTGACTGTGGAGGCCAGGTCATCTGGCGTAGCACCCCATCAATCTCCTTCTTGGTCAAATAGCCCTTACACAGCCAGGAGGTGTGTTTTGGGTCCTTGTCCTGTTGAAAAATAAATGATGGTCCAACTAAACGCAAACCGGATGGAGTAGCATGCCGCTGCAAGATGCTGTGGTAGCCATGCTGGTTCAGTATGCCTTCAATTTTGAATAAATCCCCAACAGTGTCACCAGCAAAGCACCCCCACACCATCACACCTCCTCGTCCTCCATGCTTCATGGTGGGAACCAGGCATGTAGAGTCCATCCGTTCACCTATTCTGCATCGCACAAAGATATGGTAGTTGGAACCAAAGATCTCAAATTTGGACTCATCAGACCAAAGCACAGATTTCCACTGGTCTAATGTCCATTCCTTGTGTTCTTTAGCCCAAACTAGTCTCTTCTGCTTGTTGCCTGTCCTTAGCAGTGGTTTCCTAGCAGCTATTTTACCACGAAGGCCTGCTGCACAAAGTCTCCTCTTAGGCTACTTTCACACTAGCGTCGGGAACAACCCGTCGCTGTGCGTCGGGTCGACATTCCCGACGCTAGCGTGGTCTCCGCCGCACAACGGGGGCAGCGGATGCATTTTTCCCACGCATCCGCTGCCCCATTGTGAGGTGCGGGGAAGTGCGGGGAGGTGGGGGCGGAGTTCCGGCCGCGCATGCGCGGTCGGAAAAAGCGGACCGTCGGGAGCAAAAAACGTTACATGTAACGTTTTTTTCTCCCGACGGTCCGCTACCACACGCCCAAGCGTCGCAAAACGGACGCAACGTTTGGCAATGCGTCGCAAATGCGTCGCTAATGTTAGTCTATGATGAAAAAACGTATCCAGCAAGAACTTTTGCTGGATGCGTATTTTCGGCAAAACGACGCATTTGCGACGTATTGCAGTTAACGCTAGTGTGAAAGTAGCCTTAACAGTTGTTGTAGAGATGTGTCTGCTGCTAGAACTCTGTGTGGCATTGACCTGGTCTCTAACCTGAGCTGCTGTTAACCTGCGATTTCTGAGGCTGGTGACTCAGATAAACATCCTCAGAAGCAGAGGTGATTCTTGGTCTTCCTTTCCTAGGCCGGTCCTCATGTGAGCCAGTTTCTTTGTAGCGCTTGATAGTTTTTGCCACTGCACTTGGGGACACTTTCAAAGTTTTCAAAAATTGTTCGGACTAACTGACCTTCATTTCTTAAAGTAATGATGGCCACTCATGTTTCTTTACTTAGAATTTGTATTATGGCAAGAAAAAAGCAGCTAACAGTTTATTCAGTAGGCCTATCAGCTGTGTATCCACCAGACTCCTGCACAACACAACTGATGGTCACAACCCCATTTATAAGGCAAGAAATCCCACTTATTAAACCTGACAGGGCACACCTGTGAAGTGAAAACCATTCCCGGTGACTACCTCTTGAAGCTTATCAAGAGAATGCCAAGAGTGTGCAAAGCAGTCATCAAAGCAAATGGTGGCTACTTTGAAGAACGTAGAATATAAGACATAATTTCAGTTGTTTCACACTTTTTTGTTAAGTATATAATTCCACATGTGTTAATTCATAGTTTTGATGCCTTCAGTGTGACTGTACAATTTTCATAGTCATGAAAATACAGAAAAATCTTTTAATGAGAAGGTGTGTCCAAACTTTTGGTCTGTACTGTATACATATATATTAAATAAGCAGCAGCAGCAGACAGTATTGGAGCTTTTGGAGGTATGCAGTGAGAGCTATGTACTCACATACAGTGCCTGCAGGCCTTGTGATGTGGATATGTGCACATAGACTCCCCTGCCTACCTAGGGATGCAATCTTGGGACCCCCGAATTAGCCCTAAAATGGACTGTTGGTTTCTCAGGAGTTGTGGACTGAGCAGTTGCAGACCTACACTAACTATTAGGGCTCATTCTGACTTGCGAGCAAAACGGACGAGTGCAATCCGATAAAATATCAGATTGCACTCTGACCAATGTTATTCAATAGGTGACATCTCATTTGCGATTTTTTTCTCCGCTGAAATCGGAGCATGCTGCGATTTGCTACGAGTCTCGGACGAGACTCGCCAATGTAAGTGAATGGGTGCGAGAAAAAAAACAGACGGAATACGGACCATCTGTTTTCAGTTTGTTTTTTACAGATACCTTACCTTTCAGTGGCATAGAACACTGTAAATGGTCCTGTAAATGACTGTATAAAAATAGCTGCTGAGAAGAAAAACGCATTGCATACGGATGTCATACGGATGGTGCGATTAAAAATCACATTGAACTCGTATGACAATCGCATAGTTTGCATCCAATTTTTTCAGTCCAAATTACGGACCGTTTTTTTTCTCGCAAATTGGGTATGAGCCCTTAAAAGCATGATTCTGACCCTATCTCAGAGCAGCTCTCCCTTCTCTCGTTAAGTCCGGAGCAGAGCTCTCATAGACCTGATGATGCTGTGCGGCCAGCCAATCACTGTAATACCACAACAAAGATGGCTGCGGCATTACAGTGCAAGGCTGCCAATTCCTGCACTGTCATTGTCCCTCTAAAGAGCACCAGAATTGCAGGGCGGAGACCCGAGCTCCCGTCGAATAATCCCGGAAATACTCGGTGCTCGCCGAGTACACCGAGCATAGTGATACGCGGGCGAGTACCAAGTAGTGGCTAGCACGTTCGCTCATCACTAGTCACCTCCTATTATTCTATTTCTACTCTGGTGAAATTGATGCCGCATTGGTGGTGTCTGCCACTAATTTTTGTTAATGTGGAGATCCCTGATTGGGTCTCTCCATCTGCTGGGTTGGCTGTAGTGGAAGAGATGTCACTCCCCATTATACTATTTCTTCTCTACTGAAATTGATGCCACTTTGTTGGTGTTTGTCACTAATTTTTGGAAATGTGAACACTCCTGGTTGGGTCTCCTTCTGCTGTGTTGGAGAAGATTTCACTTCCTATTATACTATTTCTACTCTGGAGAAATTGATGTCATTTTGGTGGTGTCTGCCACTAATTTTTGTTAATGTGGAGAGTCCTGATTGGGTCTTTACATGTTAGGTGTCGAGTTCCCACCGCTGCACAGGGGGAATCTCGAACCATGTCCTCTGCGATATCCCATTCTTCCCCAGCCACAGTGGAGTCTGCTCAGCAGGAGACGTCGGTCCCAGCGTCTGGCTCAAGCTGATACTGTGCGGCTGGTTACAGCTGCCGCCCCAGGTTCAGCCTTTGTAACCAGTTCTGCTTTTCATCTACTGAGCATGCCCATGGGACGACCTCTCATTGGAGGTCGGAGGTCACATGCTCAGGTCCTGTAGCGGCTCCGATTGGACCACTGGGAAGGTCCTGGAAGGCTAGATCTATAAAAGGCTCACATGGCCGCTCGGCCATGCCCTAGTATAAATCTGTAATTGTGTGTGGGTGGATGTACAGGTCCTTCTCAAAAAATTAGCATATAGTGTTAAATTTCATTATTTACCATAATGTAATGATTACAATTAAACTTTCATATATTATAGATTCATTATCCACCAACTGAAATTTGTCAGGTCTTTTATTGTTTTAATACTGATGATTTTGGCCTACAACTCCTGATAACCCAAAAAACCTGTCTCAATAAATTAGCATATCAAGAAAAGGTTCTCTAAACGACCTATTTCCCTAATCTTCTGAATCAACTAATTAACTCTAAACACATGCAAAAGATACCTGAGGCTTTTAAAAACTCCCTGCCTGGTTCATTACTCAAAACCCCCATCATGGGTAAGACTAGCGACCTGACAGATGTCAAGAAGGCCATCATTGACACCCTCAAGCAAGAGGGTAAGACCCAGAAAGAAATTTCTCAACAAATAGGCTGTTCCCAGAGTGCTGTATCAAGGCACCTCAATGGTAAGTCTGTTGGAAGGAAACAATGTGGCAGAAAACGCTGTACAACGAGAAGAGGTGACCGGACCCTGAGGAAGATTGTGGAGAAGGACCGATTCCAGACCTTGGGGAACCTGAGGAAGCAGTGGACTGAGTCTGGTGTGGAAACATCCAGAGCCACCGTGCACAGGCGTGTGCAGGAAATGGGCTAAAGGTGCCGCATTCCCCAGGTAAAGCCACTTTTGAACCATAAACAGCGGCAGAAGCTGTTGCTAAGTGGTCCCAAGTACTTTTTTCTGATGAAAGGAAATTTTGCATGTCCTTCGGAAATCAAGGTGCCAGAGTCTGGAGGAAGACTGGGGAGAAGGAAATGCCAAGATGCCTGAAGTCCAGTGTCAAGTACCCACAGTCAGTGATGGTGTGGGGTGCCATGTCAGCTGCTGGTGTTGGTCCACTGTGTTTCATCAAGGGCAGGGTCAATGCAGCTAGCTATCAGGAGATTTTGGAGCACTTCATGCTTCCATCGGCTGAAATGCTTTATGGAGATGAAGATTTCATTTTTCAGCACGACCTGGCACCTGCTCACAGTGCCAAAACCACTGGTAAATGGTTTACTGACCATGGTATTACTGTGCTCAATTGGCCTGCCAACTCTCCTGACCTGAACCCCATAGAGAATCTGTGGGATATTGTGAAGAGAAAGTTGAGAGACGCAAGACCCAACACTCTGGATGAGCTTAAGGCCGCTATTGAAGCATCCTGGGCCTCCATAACATCTCAGCAGTGTCACAGGCTGATTGCCTCCATGCCACGCCGCATTGAAGCAGTCATTTCTGCCAAAGGATTCCCGACCAAGTATTGAGTGCATAACTGAACATTATTATTTGATGGTTTTTTTGTTTGTTATTAAAAAACACTTTTATTTGATTGGACGGGTGAAATATGCTAATTTATTGAGACAGGTTTTTTGGGTTATCAGGAGTTGTAGGCCAAAATCATCAGTATTAAAACAATAAAAGACCTGACAAATTTCAGTTGGTGGATAATGAATCTATAATATATGAAAGTTTAATTGTAATCATTACATTATGGTAAATAATGAAATTTAACACTATATGCTAATTTTTTGAGAAGGACCTGTATGCCTGAATCTGGTGAAAGCTCCGAATGATACCCATTCCTAGTGTTGTTGAATGTACTTGAGTGATTGAGCTACATAGCACCAGATTGTGCCATCCAGCACCAGGCACGAGTTTACTGCGTCAATTTGCAGCGACCGCCACTGCGGCGCTGTGCACAACTAGTGCGCTTTCCTTAGGTTAGGGTGGTTAGTGGAGACCGCCAGTGCAGCGCTGTACGCACTCTGTGCGGTAAATCTTTAGTTGGTCCTGACAACCGGTCAGTGTAGGGTGGGAACTCCCGCTTGATCTCAGCATCTGACTCAGGGTGTCCTCAGGCGCAAGCTCAAAAGCCACTGAGTATCAGAGCAAGATCAATCACCAGCATAGTTGGGGCGAATTTCAGGGATCTCACTAGCGTCCATCTGCTGCACCCTGTGACTGCTAACAGGGCACAGCGTTTCCTTTGTTACCCTGCGACTCTGTTGTGAAGCAACAGAGTTCGTATCAGTTCATACCGGGTGATGGAACCCATGTTTATTCTGGTGTAGTACCGCCATATAGTGCCTCCATTACCTAGCAGCAGGTTCCATCTCTGCACGGTGGACCCCGGGCTGCGAACGCACCTTATTACTATCTTTATATTTATTCGGTGCTTTCCGCCAGCCTTAACACTCTATCTGCTGAGTTGGCTGTAGTAGAAGAGATGTTGCTCCCCATTATACTATTTCTACTCTACTGAAATTGATGCCTCTTTGGTGGTATCTGCCACTAATTTTTGGAAATGTGGAGAGTCCTGATTAGGTCTTTCCATCTGCTGGGTTGGCTGTAACGGAAGAGATGTCACTCCCCATTATACTATTTCCACTCTGATGAAATTGATGGCACGTTGTTGGTGTCTGCCACCAATTTTTGGAAATGTGATCACTCCTGAATGGGTTTCTCCATCTGCTGGGTTAGCTATAGTGGAAGAGATGTCGCTCTCCATAATACTATTTCTACTCTTGTGAAATTGATGAAACTTTGTTGGTGTCTGCCACTAATTTTTTGAAATATGAACACTTCAGGTTGGGTCTCCATCTGCTGAGTTGGCTGTAGTTGGAAGAGGTGTCGTTCCCTATTATACTATTTCTACTGTGGTGAAATTGATGCCACTTTGTTGGTGTCTGCTATTAATGTTTGGCAATGTGAAAACTCCTGGTTGGGTCTCTATCTGCTGGGTTGGCTTTAGTGGAAGAGGTGCCGATTCCTGTTATTCTATGTCTACTCTTGTTAAATTGTTGCCACTTTGGTGGTGTCAGGCTCTAATTTTTTGAAATTTGAAGACTCCTGATTGTGTCTGCATCTGCTGGGTTTGCTGTAGTGAAAGAGATGTCGCTCCCCATTATACTATTTCTACTCTGGTGAAATTGATGCCACTCTGGTGATGTCTGACACTAATTTTAGGAAATATGGAGACTCCTGATTGGGTCTCCATCTGCTGGGTTGGCTGTAGTGGAAGAAATGTCACTCCCCATTATACTATTTCTACTCTGGTGAAATTCATGCCACTTTGGTGGTGTCAGGCCCTAATTTTTAAAATAAATTTAAGACTCCTGTTTGGGTCTCCAATCCATCTGCTGAGTTGACTGTAGTGGAATAGGTGTCGGTCCCCATTATACTATTTCTACTCTATTGCAATTGATGCCACCTTGCTGGTTTCTGCCACAAATTTTTGGAAATCTTTTTGGTAGACTCCTGGTTTGGTCTACTACATGTGTGTTGCCAGTAGCAGTAGGCCTCTGAGACTGGTAGTCTCCACTTCCTTTGGGTCAACTACTCCTGTTACTATAGTAGTCTACAAAACTAATATTTGTGCAACCTGAGTGTGGCTGAGCATCAAATTAGGTTGAGCTATTGTATGCGGTATCAGTGCTCCCAGCACAGCAGGCCTACACCGATCGCTCACCCACCTCATCTTAATTTGAGGTTCAATTCAAAGCTGTAAATGCTGGCCCAAACACTCATACCTCATGCATGGCTGATTGCTGCCATACCATTCTAAAATGTGCATTGTGGTAGAATTGAGACCACTTTTCTGCTGTCTGCCCCTAATTTGAAGTTTTGGCAGCTTTTAGGAACGTTCGAGGTGTTGTGCATGCTTTTGTTCTGCCTCTCGTTGACTTCAATGACATTCTGCTCTGTTCGGTGAATATTCGATGAATATATCTGCAAATATTGCAAAATCGGTGATTGTATTTAGAAGCCTACACTTAATTTAAATATTTGCTCATGTCTATTCCTCACCCATCCATTGTAGATTGTTTGTGTGACCTCGTTCGCAGGGTCAGGGCCGTATTTACCACTAGGCACTTGAGGGCACGTGCCTAGGGTGGCAGGAGGGGGGGGGCGCGGCACCTGAACAAGGTTTTTTTTTATAATTTATTTTCAATAGTACGGGGCTTGCCCACCCATCTCCCTCCTCCTGCCACCTACATCTTCTGGCTGCTGCGGGTCTCGGATGCCGCGCAGTTAAATGTACTGCAAAGGGAGCCAGAAGCGGAAACATGTCACATCATAGGCCCCGCCCCCTCCTCGCTGAGGCGCCAAGTTCAGTTTCTGCCTGACAGTCCACCCACCCACCTCCTGGATCACGTCCCTCTGCTGTACCTCGGCCGGACTGCTGGTGCCTTGACCCGGGGATCGTAAAAGGCTGAAGCCCTCTGCCCATCAGGACCTGTGAGCAGCTGGCGGTGGGGGACGCCATCCTGGGCTATGGGAGAAGAGCAGCTGAAACTTCTGGAGTTATTGGGAGAAGCCTCCACCTGGATCCCGGCAATGTACTACGAAGTACTGAAGCCCAGGACAGCGGTCAGCACGGCAGCGCAACCTTAGCACCTGCATGCCTCTCTCCAGGAATCCAGGCTGGGTGATCCTGCCCATCACGCTGCCAGCCTTCTCTTTACCGGGACGTGGATAGTGTAAGTGAATGGCAGGGGCTCGGGGCTGCTCTGTGATGGGGCGGTATAGCCGGGGAGCACTCACACTGATCAAAGGAGTCTGTGTTGGAGAGAAAGGTAATGATGAGTGAAAAGTCTTGGGGGAGGAATGGGGGCTGAAACCGGTCTCTGTGCACCTCCAGGGGATGCCATGGTCCCAGCAATGCCTGCAAGTCCTGGCACCTTCATCATGTCACTGTACCGTCAGCAGATGGTCTGCAGCCGCCTGTCATGTAGGGGTCACTATGTGGCATAATACTAGGTGGTTCCTAGAAGGTCATAGACAGGTCCAATATGAGCCCTGCTATCCAGAATGGCACTGACACTACCCTAGCATACGGTCTGCGCCTACACGTGGGGTTGGCAGCATTTATGATTGATTGTTAATGTGACATTTCTGATACTTAGCAGCTTGTCCACTATTTTCTTTTAGGCAGCGCTGTACATAGTGGGGACTGGATGTATGGCACTGTTAGTCTATGTTCACATGTTGCATTTTTTTAATGCAAATTTAAAGCTGCATTTAAGCTGCTTACAAAAAGCAGTTTTTGCTGTGTTTTGTTGTCTCTCGTGCATGTTGATAAAGTTTAGTGCCCCTCCACCTCCCCAAAAAAGTCTGATTTAACTCTCAGGTTTTTGCACCAAAAACTGCTACTTGCGATTTCTGCTGCGTTTTTAAAAAGTGCAGCATGTTACTTTCAGCATTTTTTTTGTCTTTTTTTTTTTTTTTTAAACAAAGGCACAAAAACCACTGAAAGTGACATGTTGTAGTTTTCCAAATCAGTCACGGAAATAAAACCAAAGTGTGTGCATGAGATTTCTGAAATCCTGATACTGTAAAACGCAGCTTAAAACTTGCATAAAAAAGCAGCAAAAACCCCTGCAAAAATACAACATGTGAACACAGCCTTATTAGTAATGTTTTAGGGTAAGTTCACACTGGGTGTTTTTGCTGCGTTTTTTTTTTATGCTTTTTTTGCTAATTTTCAGCTGCTTTTTACAGTACCAGCAAAGCCTATGAGATTTCAGAAATCTCATGCACACACATTTGTTTTTTGTTTGATCAGCATTTTGTGCTCTTTTTGGCATAGAGCATGTCACTTCTTTCAGCGTTTTTCACCCATTGACTTAATGGATGGTGAAAAAACGCTGCAAATACGCAGGTTGACTTTTCTTGCAGTGTATTTGCTGCAGAAAAGTCAAGGACAGCCAGATGTGACCTCACACTCTGCTCTGCTATCTCTAGATGGCAGGCTGCATGGTGCGACTGCGTCCATACAGCCTGTCATCCAGCAGAGCGGCCCGACATTGCAGTGTTTGACACGCTGTCATATGCATGACAGCGCAGCAAACACCACTTCTGATCGGCGGTGAAATCGTCCCTGCCGGTCGGAGAGCCGCAGGTCCCACAGTGTCAGGAGACAGCGGCACGACAGGGAGTCAGAGAATTATTTCAGTCCTATCCCTCCCCTTCCTATGAAAATGTCTACTACAATGGTGAGACCAAACCATTTTTTATCTTGAGCACTGGTATGCACGAGCACTTTATACACGTGGTTTTCTTTGTGTCTTTTTGTCCATGATTATAGTGTTGTATTAAAAGTTATGTTTTAATAATAAGGCAGACTCTCCTAGCTATACTCAGTTATGCCATACAAATTCATCAGATTAAGAGAGCTGCTGTTAAAATACCATTAGAAAGATTAAACATTTTTAAAGCTGCTGGTGTCTCTGGAGTTTGTGAACCCCAAGGTGCAGGATACTCCAGCTGCCCCTAACATACCCCTGTGGGTGTATGGGCTGTACGGTCTGGGTCCAGATGCACGCGCAGTGCTCATATTGAAGCTGAAAAGCCCCCACAATGCTCCGGACCGGGACTGACGTCCGGCTGCGCGTCATACTATGAGGAGGAGGCGGGAATATTAACATAGGGGGCGAGAAAAGAAAGAATGATAATGCCCAGCGGGGCGTGATAAGAGCAGCGAGTGGGAAAGATTGGAGACCCCGAGACTGCCCGTCCCAGTCTACGCCGTAGCCTGGAGCCCTCATTATCAGAGGAATATGGCTACTTGCGGACATGTGTGGCACTTGCAGTTTTGCATTTGTGGTGAGACAAAAAAACACTGCTAGCCGGATCATGGCAAGTGCCGCACATGTCCGCAAGTCCCATACTGAACGAATGAGGCCGAACACAGTGTTGCCGTAAGTGATCCGTTACGTGGCAGATGCAGAAAAACTGCTGGATCTGCCGCAAATGGCAAAAATTGCTGATGTCAAAGTCTGTGTCACTGCCGACAGTCTGCATTAGTCATACTCACCAATGGGGAAGGCAGCACTAAAAGTGCCTAGGGCAGCAGAAACTCTAAATACGGCCCTGCGCAGGGTCCTCTCTCCTCTTGTACCACTCAGTAACTCATTTTCACATGTAAAGTGCCATTGAATAAATGGCACTAGAATAATAAATAATAATAATAATTATACTACTTGTATTCTGGGTCGATTGATGCCACTTTCCTTGTGTCTGACCCTAATTTTTAAAAAATTGAAAGACTCCTGATTGGGTCTCCATCTTCCGGGTAGGCTGTATTGGAAGAGGTATCAGTTCCCATTATACTAGTTGTACTCTACTGAAATTGATGCCACTTCAGTGGTTTGAGGCCCTAATTTTTGGAAATTTGAAGACTCCTAATTGGGTTTCCATCTGCTGGGTTGGCTGAGTTAGCAGTAGTAGAAAAGATGTCGGTCCCCATTATACTATTCCTACACTGGTGAAATTGATGCGACTTTGGTGGTATCTGCCCCTAACTTTTAGAAATGTGGAGACTCCTCATTGAGTCTCTGTAGTGTCGGCACCTCAGGCTTCTGCTTCACACTCCCAGGAGAGACGCTTACTTTATCACCATTGCTGCCCCTGTCCTGCACTTCCTTCTTCCTCCACGTCTGCAAAATTGGCCATAGTAATCTGAACCAAACATTGAAATATTCGCTCATCTCTAGTCGGCACGCACCTGTCCCACTTTGCTGGGCGAAGATGGCAGAGAACGCCAAGCATTCAAAGTATGTCTGTCTTCAGTGCAGTACAGTAATGTTAAAGGTCAAAGTAAAATCATCTAAAGGGACTTTGATCCCTGGTTTCACAAGCACTCTGTTACTTTATTCCTGCCTGGGAAATTATACTTGAGGGAAAGAAGAGAAGGAAAACAGAAGAAGAAAGGTGTTTTGGTGAAAGCTGCATGAACTGTTTAGACAGAGAAACTATCACACTCTTTGGGAATCCAAGAAATTGTTTGGATAATAGACTTCTGGTGAATGAGTCTGTGAGAGACATGGAGGACAAGACCCAGGTATGTTTTAAGCCATTTTTTGCTCAGCTTTTTAAGTATTAGTTAAAGGGAACCTGTCAGCAGGATTGTGCACAGTAACCTACAGACAGTGTCAGGTCGGTGCCGTTATGCTGATTAAAATTATATTTTGGTTGATGAAATTCATTTTGTGGTTGTTGTTTAATCTTTGTTTTCAATTAATGAGATTCTCGTGCTCTGGGGCGGAATGTGGGGGGTCTTTATGTGGTGCTCTGCTTAGATATTCATACTGATGGCTTATGACAGGTCACTGAAACCTCAGTGACCTGCCCCCTATTTTACATACTGTAAATAATATGTATTGAAAAAAATTCACATTCAGCAGGCATGCGCTGGCGGAGGCGCCAGCGCTGCTGCGTGATCGCATCTGTAATATGCATTAAATTTAATTTAGCCATATACATTTATTCTGAAAAAAAAAATCTGTCTCCAAATGGCACGGACGTGCAGGTGCCTTCGGTGCCATTTTGCTAGAGGATAAAAAATTGCTCCCAGCAAGATGGCTCTGCCTGTGCAGTAGCATCTATTAGATCGTCAATAGATGCTACTGTGCAGGCACCATTTTGAAATAGAATTTTTTTTTCAGAATAAATGTAGATTACTAAATAAAATAATTTAATGCATATTTCAGATGCCATTATGCTGCATAGTCAGCACAATCCTGCTGACAGGTTCCCTTTATAGCTGCAGTCTACGTTTAACTATGGTAACATTAACTGTCACAAGTTTAAAGGGTCCGTTTAATTTACAAGAAACTAGAGAAATCATAGTCAATCATAGACAAGTCTCAGAGCCAATCAGACACAAAGGAGTGTAGCTACTCAACTGAACATTATCGTTTTGATATTTTAGCAATCGTTAAGGGTTTCAGCCCCAAAATACCACTGACTAAAACCTCTGACATGTTTTTATGATGGTTTGTACATAGTAAATAATTTCAAATGGAATCTAGACCACCCATCAGCTTCACTGTCTGCCAATTGATTTTTGCGGATGCCATGTAATGCCTCAATGCAGACACCACTGCAAAATTTTCAGTTTGTCTGATTTTTCTCTTTACACGTATATTTTTGAGTAAAATGTAAATTGTTCTTATATTCTATAAACTACTGACAACATCTCCCAAGTTCCAAGCAATACATTTTGTATTTATTTTCTGAAAATGAGAAATGGTCAAAATAACGAAAATAATGCATTGCTTGCAGACCTCAAATAATGCAACAAAAACAAAAAAAACAAGTTCATAATCATTTAGAAACAACAATACTAATGTTTTAACTCAGGAAGAGTTCAGAAATCAATATTTTGTGGAATAATCAAGATTTTTTCACAGCTTTCATTTGTCTTGTCACAAGCCATCAAACAAAGAAGAACTGCTTAAATTTTTGAACCAGGAGTGGCATAAGGTCCCCCAAAAGCAGTGTGACAGACTAGTGGAAAGCATGCCAAGATGCATGAAAGCTGTGATTAAAAATCATGGTTATTCTACAAAACAGCTGCAGGCTGATATTAATAGTCTAGGAAGGGGCCATGGATAACATCAGCTCTCATCTATAAGATGCGCCAATTCTGGCACTTATCCTCGCTCTTCCCACTTGCCCTGATGTGGTAGCAAGTGGGTAATAGTTGGGGGGTTGATGTCACCTTTGTATTGTCCGGTGACATCAAGCCCAGAGGTTAGTAATGGAGAGGCATCTCTAAGACCCTCTATTATTAACCCCATAGTCATATTGTATAAAAAAAACACACACCCAGAATAAAGTCCTTTAATTGAAAGAATGATGTGAGATAGGAGTGCGGTCGTTGGTGAGCACTGAGAATAGGGTCCTGAAGGGTTTAATTGTTTGAAGGCAAGATAAGTGAAGACAGCCAGCCTCCAACAGCTCCAGACTTGTACCCTCAGCAGAGGGAAGGAGAGATAAGATGCAGAAAAACACGGTCAAAGGAGCGCTCAGGACAAGGTCGCAAGGGCAAATTCTTTATTCCACAACGGATTTCAATGGCAAGTCGTCGTCTTCATCAGGTGGCAAGATCTTACCACCTCTTGAAACATGTTGTGGAATAAAGAATTTGCCCTTGCGACACTTTCTTGAGCGCTCCTTTGACCTTTTGACAGACTCATTTAATTAATCTGAATTAAACCATACTTATAACATCAACTATTACAGTGACACCATTATCCCCTGTAAGAGAAATAAAATAATAAACAACAAAATTCCTCACCTGTCCGATGACAAGATAATAATCCATTTGTTCCACGATGGGTTTAGCTCTGCTACATCTAGAAGACAGGCTGCATAGTTGTATGATGCGACTATACATTCTCCCATCCATTTGAGACACTGAGCAGCGTGTGTTCAGTGTTTCCTGGTGAACTCCTATTACCTGACTGATGTCTCCATGAGTGAGAGAAAATTCTCATGCTCACGGTGCCGTCAGAAAGGTCCTGGACGATCACAGCGTATTAACTCTGTTCTATCTGATGTCAGCACAAGTGCCATTAGAAATGTTTAATTGGCTGTGAACTCCCAGGTCCTTTCTGACAGCACCATGAGCGTGAGAACTTTCTCATGCTCACGGTGACGTCAGTCAGGTAATAGGAGTTCACCGGGAGACACTGAGAACACTGCTCAGTGTCTCTGCTAGATGTCAGGCTGTATGGTGACATCATGCAACCATGCAGCCTGGCATCTAGATGTAGCATAGATAGAACTGTCATGGGACAAATGGATTATTATCTTCTCAGCAGACAGGTGAGGAATTTTGTTTATTATTTAATATTGTCTTGCAGGAGATAATGGCGTCACTGAAATGGGTAATGTCGTAAGTATGGTTTAATTTAGATTCATTAACAGTGTCTGTGCCATTTTTTCAATGAAAGGACATTATTCTGAGTGTGTGTTCTTTGATACAATATGACTATGGGGTTAATATACAATACAAAGGTGAAATCAACCCCTCCAACTATTACCCCACTTTCCACCGCATCAGGGCAAGTGGGAAGAGCGAGGCTAAGTGCCAGAATTGGCACATCTTGTAGATGCGCCTTTTCTGGTGTGGCTGAGAGCTGATGTTTTTAGCCTGGTGGGGCAATATCCATGGCTTCTTAATAGGCTACTAATATCAGCACGCAGATGTCTGCCTAGCGTTGCTGGTCATTAATTGTACGTCATTTTTTATTTGGGTCCCCTATTTTAATAGCCAGTAAAGGCTAAGTATACAGTTGTAAGCTGATATTAATAGCCTGGTAAACTCCATGGGTATTACCCCCTTCCCAGGCTATAAACATCTGCCCCCAGCTGTCCGCTTTCCCTCTTCTGGTTAAGAAAATTTGGAGGGAGCCCACACCATTTTTTTCAAAAAAATAATCTTGTAATAATTAAATACATGTACAATTATCTGGACACGCACTGTACTAATTGTATATGTGACTGATATCTATATACCTATCTTTTCTATGTGTATATACTGTATGTACTCCATCTATTCTATCTAGTCGGGACCCGCTAAGTGACTGACATCTATATACCTATCTTTTCTATGTGTATATACTGTATTTACTCCATCTATTCTATCTAGTCGGGTCCCGCTGTGATTTTACTGTTCGCGGCCACTGAATTGCCAGCTTTTCTTCTATCTATCTATGTAATATATATACATGTATGTGTGTGTGTCACTGACATCTATACATCTATGTATTCTATATGTATATATTTATTCTATCTATTCTATTCTAACCTGTCACTCTATGATTTTACTGTACACGGCAGATGAATTGCCGGCTTTTTAAAGGACATTAATGTGTAAAAATCGCATGGTCCGAGTGCTGTGAGATTTTTTTCTTGCACCCATTAACTTCTATTGTGGGATGCGATCTGATTTCCGATTACAATCGCAGCATGCGATCTGAGCTGAAAAAAAAATCGCAGATGAACACACAATGATAGACTAACATCGGTCTGAATGCAATTCGATTTTTAATCAGATTACGTTAGTCCGATTTCATTGCAAGTTGCAATGAGACCTCACACACAAGTGCCTACAGAGAGAGTTCAGTTGACCCTCTTATTGTTTTGACACTATGAAAACAAAATAAGAATTTGCAGAAAGCAGACATCTTCAGCCACGTTCCCACCATCAGTATAAGGTCAGAATTTTACATCAGTACTTAAAGTGAGGCTTTTAAGTATTGGAATTCATAGCCATAAATTGTATTTCAGGAAATAACAGTGACTGTCTTATCATTATGCTTTATGCCCTGATATTAAATTCCTTTCATTTCTACCATTCAGTAAAAAAGAAACACTCTACTGCGTCACTATGCATGCATATGGAGCGCCCCTACTGCCGCAGGGCCGAGGGGTACCCGGTACCGGGCCTCTGAGTCTCTGCTCTGGGGTTGTCACGGTGGCTAGACCAGGTCCGTGACACTGCTGAGGGGCATCCAATGAAAGGTGTGGATGGTGGTGTTGTCGTGGTGCGGTGCAGGTCGCAGTAAATAACAAGGACACTAGGTTGCAGTCTCTTTACCTCTTTACTGATGGCTTCAGGATCCTCAGTCCGGAATACGGTTAACCGGGCTGCGTAAGTCCGGCCGGTCCGATGGCACCTCCAGAGTTCCCTTTGCAGGTGGAAATCTGTGCCTACCTTCTATCGCTTGTGTGTTGTGGTCCTCCCCTGCTGTGCTTACGGGATAGTCCCCACAACTGTTGTGTCTATTTCTGAAGTTCCCTCACAACTCGATTATGATGTTCTTCTTCGTCCCCCCAGATGATATGGCTAGGACGCACCCGTATGACGGGTAGGCTCGGAGCTCTTCCGGGACCCTAGTGTCGCCCCCTCCAAATGTTGCCCCCTATGTCTTCTTAGGTGATTTGAGTGAGACAGCCCGCCTATAACTGACTGTCCTGCCGTAGGTTTGAAGTAAGGCCTGGAGCTCAATACTTCCTCGGCGTTCCGGCCACCGGCTGCGCGCCTCAGTAGGATGTTGCCTCGTCTTACAGCACAACTCCTACTGGTGTTTCTCCTTGTTGCGTTGATCTCGTTTCTCACTCAGCACAATAAACCTCGCTTCTTGTCCTTTCTTGGGGTACCGCCGCGATGAAGTGCAGGTGCGGTCCCGTAACGTTCTTTCTGTTCGCTAGGCCTCTGTCAGGATCCCACCCCTGACAGGGACCCCCCTGAATCTTCCCCTGCAACACCCTCTGCCACAGGATGTTGCCTGGTTCCAACCCAGTCAGCTTCTGTCTAACTTCCTATCTAACCCCCAGTTTTACCAGACTGTGAGGAGTGGCCTAATACATAGCACCCTTAGCTCCCCCTGGAGGCCAGACTGTGAAGTGTATTGGTGTCTGTGATACCTGGTCAGGTGAACTCCTTCAGTGCCATCAGACGTACCATAGCCCCCCTTAGCGGCAGAGCATCAGTACTGCAACGACCAGGACTCTGGGGCGCTGCACATATAAATTTTGATTTCTCTCTTAAAACTTTTGTAGCCTGATTTATAGTCACAACAAGGTAGACTCAGCTTAGATGCATGGATGAACTAGGAATTGCTAGGTGTATATTTCTACCTGTGTTTCATTTATATAAGTGCATCTGAAAAACACATTTTACCCCCCAAAATTGTTTTTTACCAAGTTATTTTACAGTGTAATGTACTATATATGCTTAAAGGGATTGTACATTTTTGTGGACATTTTTTTCTTACTTAAATGCCTGTACTTTTGTCTCCCCCACCCCTCCAAAAAAAATCATTTTTTTGTAATTGTATTTCATTAACAAATTTGCACTGTTTGCTTTCTATTGCCTCTTTTGTTGCATTGCCTATTGCTGGGTACGGAATCCATCATTGACCACATTCTTCTGATGGTCCAATGGTAGAGATTATAACTCTTTTATCTGTCTTTTTTTAAAACTTCTTTCAGCTGACTTATGACCACAGATTGCATCAAAGGGGAATGCACAGGGAAACATACTACAGAGCCAAAACCCATTGCAAAAATGATTTTCAACCCTAAATATATGCATTAAGTAAAAAAAATGTCCCCACAGTTGGACATCCTCTTTAATTAAGCATTTACGTTGTGATTCCTTGTCCTTTGGACCCTGTGTCAATCATTTGCATGAGACACGAGTACACTTTGGGAGTAAAGTCCAGAAACTGATATGTCCCTGCGTGATAGCAAACGTTTACCTGCACAGGAGTTTTGAAAGATTTTTTTTGTTCTAAGCACAATTGCACAAAAGAAATAAGTAAGAAAAAAACTTGAAATTTTAATTGGCAAACTGTTTTGTGTATGATAAACAAATTGGACGCTAGTTGCTAGAATATCTCAGTTTTTTACTTCAATTCATATTTCAACTGTTATTGAAAAATCATGTGCATATACTGTATACTTCAGTAGCCCTAGGAACTATTCTCTACGATGCCTATTTGCATCAGTTTTGAGATGAAGCATTTGTACATTTTCTGGCATCCTTCCAATATGTTTGAATTCATATTCTCCTGGACCATAAACGTTCAGGAAACGCTGCGTGTTTGACACTGCTGAACATGTGAAAATGGCCTAAAAGTAAAGATATAAATTCCAAGCAGGAAAATATTTGGAATAATGCCACATTTACACATTCTGTATTTGGTCAGTATTTTCCATCAGTATGTGTAAGCCAAAACCAGGAGAGGAACAATCAGAGGAAAAGTATAATAGAAACATATGCACCACTTCTGTATTATCATCCACTCCTGGTTTTGGCTTACTCATATGAGGTAAAAAACAGACCAGGTACTGATAGTGTGAATGTAGCCTAAAATGTTTTCCTGCAAAGCTATAAATCAATTTGCCAGTTCAATGTGATGGGTTTGCTTGAAAGTTTGATATACTGTATATTAAACCTGTCACCAGGTTTGTCCCATATGAGGTAAGGCCAGTACCTTTCAGCCCTGATGTACAGCATTCTTGCTTTGTGTGGATGATGGGTCCTACGCCATCCACACAGTGTCCTCTCCTCGACATTGCACTCTTCCACAGGTGTATTTCTTTCTGTCGAGGGCAGAGCAATGTACTGTATTATGCATGTGCAGGAAAAGGCCGAAGAGCCTCAGTGCATGCGCACTGTAGTACTTTGCAGAGAAGTGCGCCTGCGCAGCACAGAGATGTTGGAGACACAGTGGATGACATAGGACGTGTCATCCACATGAAGCACAGGAGGACAACGGCATTGCAAGAAGAGAGGATGCACCGGACTAAGACAGCAATGCTTAATGGAGCCGACTGCCCTATAAGTGAGTATTATAAAAGGTATTTTTCTTGTCTTGCAGCCGAATTGGGGGCATATATTCAGCATGTTACAATGCTGTATATCATATCAGGGTTGAAAGTCACTGACCTTACCTCATACGGGAAAAACCTGGTGACAGGTTCCCTTTAAAGGAGTTTCTGATGAAATGTAAAAAGTTTACAGACAGCAAGAATTCTTGTTAGAAAATATTAATTTAAAACAACTGGAGTCCTCCACTGTTGCTTTTCTGATGGTCTCAGCGGGTGCCGGAAGCAAAGAGACCATCAGAACAGCAGCACTGGAACAGCAGAGGTTTCCAGTAGTAAGTAAGGTTAAATTTCTTACCATTAATTCCATTTGCCTTAGGGTACCATCACACTCAGCAACTTTCCAACGATCACCACCAGCGATACGACCTGGCCGTGAGCGTTGGAAAGTCCTTGTGTGGTCGCTGGAGAGCTGTCACACAGACAGCTCTCCAGCGACCAACGATGCCGAAGTCCCCGGGTAACCAGGGTAAACATCGGGTTACTAAGCGCAGGGCCGCGCTTAGTAACCCGATGTTTACCCTGGTTACCATTGTAAATGTAAAAAAAAAAACACATACTCACATTCCGGTGCCTGTCACGTCCCCCGCTTCCCTGCACTCCTCCTGCATCCTGTGTAAGCGCGGCTGTAAAGCAGAGTGGTGACGTCACCGCTGTGCTCTGATGTACGGCCGGCCGGTGCTGACACAGGATGCAGGAGGAGTGCAGGGAAGCGGATGCCCGGGGACGTGACAGGCACCGGAATGTAAGTATGTAGTGTTTTTTTTTTTTTTACATTTACAATGGTAACCAGGGTAAACATCGGGTTACTAAGCGCGGCCCTGCGCTTAGTAACCCGATATTTACCCTGGTTACCAGTGAAGACATCGCTGCATCGATGTCACACACAACGATGCAGCGATGTCAGCAGGTGATCCAGCGACGAAATAAAGTTTCAAACGATCTGCTACGACGTACGATTCTCAGCGGGGTCCCTGATCGCAGTAGCGTGTCAGACACAGCGAGATCGTAACTATATCGCTGGAATGTCACGGATCGTGCCGTCGTAGCGACCAAAGTGCCACTGTGAGACAGTACCCTTAGTCCAAAGAGCAGCTGATAGGAGTAGAGTTCCCGCTGCTGCACAGGGGGAATCTCGAACCATGTCTGCTGTGGTCTCTCATTCTGCATCAGCCGCAGTGGAGCCTGCTCAGCGGATGCGTCGGTCCCAGCGTCTCGCTCAGTCTGATTCTGTGTAAAGGGTTACTGCTGCCTTTCCAGGCTCTGCCATTGTAGCCTGCACTGATCAGCAGCGAGCAGACGTCTCTGGGACTAAGTCCTGCTTTTTCCCTTCTGAGCATGCCCAAAGGAAGACCTCTCAGTGGAGGTCTGGGGTCACATGCTCAGGTACTGCATCAGCTCCTATTGGTCCTCTAGGAAGGTCCTGAAGTTGCTCAGTTACTGTAGCAGTTCTCATTGGTCCTCTAGGAAGGTCCTGAACTTGCTGCAGCTATAAAAGGTTTGCATGGCCACACGGCCATGCGCCAGTATACACTTGTTTGTTTGTGTGTGTTGTGAGTGAAAGTCGCTCTTTAACCCCTTTCTGACATATGACGTACTATCCCGTGAGGTGGTGTGGGCCCGTATGACCACCGACGGGATAGTACGTCATATGCGATCGGCCGCGCTGACGGGGGGAGCGCGGCCGATCGCGGCTGGGTGTCAGCTGACTATCGCAGCTGACATCCGGCACTATGTCACGGACCGCCCCAGGGCACATTAACCCCTGGCACACTGCGATCAAACATGATCGCAGCATTCCGGGGGCATAGGGAATCATCGCGCAGGAGGGGGCTCCCTGCGTGCTTCCCTGAGACCCCCGGAGCAACGCGATGTGATCACGTTACTCCGAGGGTCTCCTACCTCCTCCTTCCTGCAGGCCCTGGATCCAAAATGGCCACGGGGCTGCATTCGGGTCCTGCAGGGAGCTGGCTTACCAAGCGCCTGCTCAGTGCAGGCGCTGGTAAGCCTGTGGCACTGTAAGTCAGATCACCGATCTGACACAGTGCACAGCAAAGTGTCAGATCAGCGATCTTACACTGTGACATGATGCCCCCCCTGGGGCAATGTTATAGTGTAAAAAAAAATATTCACATGTGTAAAAAAAATAATAATAAAAAATCCTAAAAAAAAAAATAGAAAATATATTGTTCCCATAAATACATTTCTTTATCTAAATAAAAAAAATAAAAGTACACATATTTAGTATCGCCGTGTCCGTAATGACCCGACCTATAAAACTATCCCACTAGTTAACCCCTTCAGTAAACACTGTAAAAAAAAAAACAGGCAAAAAACAGCTCTTTATTATCATACCGCCAAACGAAAAGTGGAATAACACGCGATCAAAAAGACCGGTGTAAATAACCATGGCACCGCTGAAAACATCATCTTGTCCCGCAAAAAAGAAGCTGCCATACAGCATAATTAGCAAAAAATAAAAAAGTTATAGTCCTCAGAATAAAGCGATGGAAAAATAATTATTTTTTCTATAAAATAGTTTTTATCGTATAAAAGCGCCAAAACATAAAAAAATGACAAAAAAGAGGTATCGCTGTAATCGTACTGACCCGAAGAATAAAACTGCTTTATCCATTTTACCAAACACGGAACGGTATAAACGCCCCCCCCCAAAAGAAAATCATGAATAGCTGGTCTTTGGTAATTCTGCCTCACAAAAATCGGAATAAAATGCGATCAAAAAATGTCACATGCCCGAAAATGTTACCAATAAAAACGCCAACTCATCCCGCAAAAAACAAGATCTCACATGACTCTGTGGACCAAAATATGGAAAAATTATAGCTCTCAAAATGTGGTAACGCAAAAAATATTTTTTGCAATAAAAAGCATCTTTTAGTGTGTGACGGCTGCCAATCATAAAAATCTGCTAAAAAACCTGCTATAAAAGTAAATCAAACCCCCCTTCATCACCCCCTTAGTTAGGGAAAAATTAAAAAATTTAAAAAATGTATTTATTTCCATTTTCCCATTAGGGTTAGGGCTAGGGTTAGGGTTAGGGCTAGGATTAGGGCTAGGGTTAGGGTTAGGGCTAGGGCTAGGGTTAGGGCTAGGGCTAGGGTTAGGGCTAGGGTTAGGGCTAGGGTTAGCGCTAGGGTTAGGGTTGGGGCTAGGGTTAAGGCTACAGTTAGGGTTGGGGCTAAAGTTAGGGTTGGGGCTAAAGTTAGGGTTAGGGTTTGGATTACATTTACGGTTGGGAATAGGGTTGGGAATAGGGTTAGGGGTGTGTTTGGATTAGAGTCTCAGTTATAATGGGGGGGTTTCCACTGTTTAGGCACATCAGGGGCTCTCCAAAAGCAACATGGCGTCCCATCTCAATTCCAGTCAATTTTGCATTGAAAAGTCAATTGGCGCTCCTTCCCTTCCGAGCTCTACCATGCGCCCAAACAGTGGTTTACCCCCACATATGGGGTATCAGCGAGTCCAATTAGAGTCCAATTTCTTCTCTTACCCTTGGGAAAATAAAAAATTGGGGGCGAAAAGATCATTTTTGTGAAAAAATATGATTTTTTATTTTTACGGCTCTGAATTATACACTGTGTTCCAAATTATTATGCACAAAGAGATTAGGAGTGATAAGGTTAGAATTTTTTTGTTTGTCATTTAAACTCATTGATGGTGATGTGTGTCAGGGCTCTTTATATCACTGAAAGCAATTGCAGATACCTGTGCAAATTCGTTTGGCAGGTGTGTCCAAATAAAGGCAAGACTACTTAAGAAGGCTGTTTCACATTATTAAGCAGCCTACATTTTTTGCCAAAATGGGAAAGAAAAAGGATGTGTCGGCTGCTGAGAAGCAACAAATTGTGGAGTATTTAGGTCAAGGCATGACTACAATCAACATTGCCAAGACACTTCATCGTGATCATCGCACAATCAAGAAGTATGTAGCTGATTCCCAGCACACACGTGTGCGTGCTGATAAGGAAAAATTGAGGACAGGCAATTGCGTAAGGTTAAAAGAGCAGCTGCAAAAATGCCTTGTCATAGCAGCAGACAAGTTTTTGAAGCTGCTGGTGCCTCCAACGTCCCCAGAACAACAAGATGCAGGGTCCTTCAGAGGTTTGCAGCTGTGCGTAAGCCATCCTGTCGACCATCTCTATCCACTGCACACAAGCAGAAACGGCTCCAGTGGGCCAACGATACATGAAGACTGACTTCCAAACTGTTTTGTTCACCGATGAGTGCCGTGCAACGCTCGATGGTCCAGATGGATGGAGTGGAGGATGGCTGGTTGATGGACACCCCATGAAAACACGGCTAAGGCGCCAAAAAGGAGGAGGTGGAGTAATGTTTTGGGCTGGAATCATGGGGAGAGAGATTGTTGGCCCCTTTACGATCCCTGAAGGGGTAAAGATGAACTCCATAATCTATGTGGAGTTTCTAAAACAACACTTCCTGCCATGGTTCAAGAGGAAGAACCGTGCTTTCCGCAGCAAGATCATTTTCATGCATGATTATGCACCGTCTCATGCTGCAAAAAACACATCTGCATCTCTGGCTGCTATGGGCATAAAAGAGGACAAACTTATGGTGTGGCCACCATCTTCCCCTGACCTCAACCCCATTGAGAACCTCTGGAGCATCATCAAAAGGAGTGTCTATGATGGCGGGAGGCAGTTCACATCTAAGCAACAGCTCTGGGAGGGTATCCTGTCCACATGCAAAACAATTGAAGCAGAAACCATCCAAAAACTGACAAATTCAATGGATGAGAGAGTTCAGAAGCTTCTTTCGAACAAGGGGTCCTATGTGCAAATGTAACATCACCTAGAATAAAGTTTTCACTTGAAAACTGTTTGATTTCATTTTGTAATAAGCTGATAATGCTTATAACTTCACAATTGACCATTTTTTGTTCAAAATAAAATAAAAAAGGTTGAAAACTCTGCTGTGCATAATAATTTGGAACATGTATTTTGAGTGTTTATTTTTTTTTTAAAGATACTGTATTCATAGGCAGTTTGTTCCAAAACATTGCAATTATACTAGAATAGTAGATGACTGGAAAATAACTATGACTGCAATTCAGATAGGTAATTTAGAGAAAATATGAGGAAATATTATTTGCATAATAATTTGGAACACAGTGTAAACTTCTGTGAAGCACTTGGTGGGTCAACATGCTCACCAAACATCTAGATAAGTTCCTTAGGGGGTCTACTTTCCAAAATGGTGTCAATTGTGGGGGTTTCAATGTTTAGGCGCATCAGTGGATCTCCAAACGCAACATGGCGTCCCATCTCAATTCCAGTCAACTTTGCATTGAAAAGTCAAATGGCACTCCTTCGCTTCTGAGCTCTGCCATGCGCCCAAACAGTGGTTTACCCCCACATATGGGGTATCAGCGTACTCAGGACAAATTGTACAACAACTTTTGCGGTCCATTTTCCCCTGTTGCCCTTGGTAAAATAAAACAAATTGGAGCTGAAGTACATTTTTTGTGAAAAAAAGTTAAATGTTCATTTTTATTTAAACATTCCAAAAATTCCTGTGAAACACCTGAAGGGTTAATAAACTTCTTGAATGTGGTTTTGAGCAACTTGAGGGGTGCAGTTTTTAGAATGTTGTCACACTTGGTTATTTTCTATCATATAGACCCCTCAAAATGACTTCAAATGAGATGTGGTCCCTAAAAAAAAATGGTTCTGTAAAAATGAGAAATTGCTGGTCAACTTTTAACCCTTATAACTCCCTCCCACAGTGGTCAGAATTGTAAAAATTGGCCTGGTCATTAACGTGCAAACCATGTTAAAGGGGTTAAACATCCCCTCCCTTGTGTTTGAATGCTCGCATAAGGAGGATGATTGTAATCTAGCGCCCGACTTGTTACCAACACAAGTACACAAACATTGCATTGTATTGCTGTGACCGCCAGTGCGGTGCCGTGCGCTATCACCGCGCTTTCCATGCCCAAGTCTGTGTGGATAGTGGCGTCTGCCAGTGCGGCACCGCATGCACTCTCGTGCTACTATATTATCTTTTACGTGTGGTACTGCGGCCCTGTGACACAACAGGGTTCCCTTCTTTCACACAGGGTGAAGTTAACCCGTGTGTGTATCCTCATTGTACCACCATATAGTCAGTCATTGCTTAGCAGCAGGTTCCATCTCTGCACGGTGGACCCCGGGCTGTGAACACACTTTATTCCTTTTCTCTAATAATTTGGTGCATTCCGCTAGCCCTAACATTATACTAGCGCTAGGGTCTGGTTAAGTAATGACGGACGAGCAGCGATTGCAGGGGTACATCCAGCTGCTGTAGGGCAGGTTGGTGGCTCTTGAGCATGCAACCTCAGCGGTGGATGTTACCGCAATAGCTGTTCAGTCTGCTAGCGTGGCTGCGGCAGCTTTACCCACTGCCATCTCTGTTCCGACCTTATCTCACCTCCCGCTGCCAGAGAAATACTCTGGTGACAGTATATCCTGTAGGGGTTTCGTGAGCCAGTGTGGTATACACCTCCAGCTCCTGGCTGCACGTCTTCCCACAGAGCGGATAAAGGTGGGATTCATAATTTCTCTGCTGTCGGACAGGGCATTAGAGTGGGCTACGCCGCTGTGGAAGCACGATGATCATGTGGTGCAGAGTGCTCCTTGGTTTTTGAGCACCCCGAAACAGGTCTTTTTAGGACCCCCAAGTCACCCATGATACAGCGCTACAACTGCTGGCATTGACTCAGGGTTCGTCCATGGTCAGCTGTTGTGAATTTGGATTCTGGGCTCCCCCGGTGGCTACTGGTGGAATTGAACTGGTGTTTTCATCTTCTCTGTTCACCTGTTCCCATCAAGATGTGGGAGTCGCTATATAACCTTGCTGCTCTGTTAGTTGCTTGCCGGTCAACAATGTTATCAGAAGCCTCTCTGTGCTTGTTCCTGCTCCTAGACAACTACTAGATAAGTTGGACTCTTGTCCATGTTTGTTTTTGCATTTTTGTTCCAGTTCACAGCTGTAGTTTCGTTACTGTGTCTGGAAAGCTCTTGTGAACAGGAATTGCCACTCTGGTGTTATGAGTTAATGCCAGAGTTTTAAAGTAATTTCTGGATGGTGTTTTGATAGGGTTTTCAGCTGACCATGAAAGTGTCCTTTCTGTCTTCTGCTATGTAGTAAGTGGACCTCAAATTTGCTAAACCTATTTTCATACTACGTTTGTTATTTCATCTTAATTCACCGCCAATACATGTGGGGGGCCTCTGTCTCCTTCCGGGGTATTTCTCTAGAGGTGAGCTAGGACTAATATTTTCCTCTGCTAGCATTATTTAGTCCTCCGGCTGGTGCTGGGCATCTAGAATCAACGTAGGCATGCTACCCGGCCACTGCTAGTTGTGCGTTAGGTTTAGTTCATGGTCAGCTCAGTTCCCATCTTCCAAGAGCTAGTTCCTATATATGCTGATGCTATGTTCTCTTGCCATTGAGAACATGACAGTTTGACCGGCCCACTAAAGGGTTAAAATCCTTGGCTGAGAAAGGAGAGAAATAAGAAGTCTGCTGAGAATTTTTTTTTTTTTTCTCCTTCTAATCTTTGAATGGCTCTGTGTCCACCTGTTTGTAATGGATCTTCAGAGTGTAACTGCAGGTTTGAATAATCTCGCCACGAAGGTACAAAATTTGCAAGACTTTGTTTGTCATGCACCTGTATCTGAGCCGAGAATTCCTTTGCCGGAATTTTTCTCGGGGAATAGATCTGGGTTTCAGAATTTTCGAAATAATTGCAAATTATTTTTGTCCCTGAAATTTCGCTCTGCCGGAGACCCTGCACAGCAGGTCAGGATTGTGATTTCCTTGCTCCGGGGCGACCCTCAAGACTGGGCTTTTTCATTGACACCAGGGGATCCTGCGTTGCTCAATGTGGATGCGTTTTTTCTGGCCTTGGGGTTGCTTTATGACGAACCTCATTTGGAGCTTCAGGCAGAAAAAACTTTGATGTCCCTATCTCAGGGGCAAGATGAAGCGGAAATTTACTGTCAAAGATTCCGTAAATGGTCTGTGCTTACTCAGTGGAATGAGTGCGCCCTGGCGGCGACTTTCAGAGAGGGTCTCTCTGATGCCATTAAGGATGTTATGGTGGGGTTCCCTGTGCCTGCGGGTCTGAATGAGTCCATGACAATGGCTATTCAGATCGATAGGCGTTTGCGGGAGCGCAAACCAGTGCACCATCTGGCGGTGTCCACTGAGAAGTCGCCAGAGAGTATGCAGTGTGATAGAATTCTGTCCCGAAGCGAGCGGCAGAATTTTAGACGGAAAAATGGGTTGTGTTTCTATTGTGGTGATTCTACTCATGTTATATCAGCATGCTCTAAGCGCACTAAAAAGCTTGATAAATCTGTTTCCATTTGCACCTTACCGTCTAAGTTTATTCTATCTGTGACCCTGATTTGCTCTTTGTCATCTATTACCACGGACGCCTATGTCGACTCTGGCGCCGCTTTGAGTCTTATGGATTGGTCCTTTGCCAAACGCTGTGGGTATGATTTAGAGCCTTTGGAGACTCTTATTCCTCTGAAGGGGATTGACTCCACCCCATTGGCTAATAATAAACCACAATACTGGACACAAGTAACTATGCGTATTAATCCGGATCACCAGGAGATTATTCGCTTTCTGGTGCTGTATAATCTACATGATGATTTGGTGCTAGGATTGCCTTGGCTGCAATCTCACAACCCAGTCCTCGACTGGAGAGCTATGTCTGTGTTGAGCTGGGGATGTAAGGGGGCTCATGGGGATGTACCTGTGGTTTCCATTTCATCATCTATTCCCTCTGAAATTCCTGAGTTCCTGTCTGACTATCGTGACGTCTTTGAAGAATCCAAGCTTGGTTCATTACCTCCGCACCGAGAGTGCGATTGTGCCATAGATTTAATCCCGGGTAGTAAATACCCAAAGGGTCGTTTATTTAATCTGTCTGTGCCTGAACATGCTGCTATGCGAGAATATATAAAGGAGTCCTTGGAAAAGGGACATATTCGTCCATCGTCATCTCCCTTAGGAGCCGGTTTTTTCTTTGTGTCAAAAAAAGACGGCTCTTTGAGACCATGTATCGATTATCGGCTTTTGAATAAAATCACTGTAAAATATCAATACCCATTGCCGTTGCTGACTGATTTGTTTGCTCGCATAAAGGGGGCCAAGTGGTTCTCTAAGATTGACCTTCGTGGGGCGTATAATTTGGTGCGAATCAGGCAGGGGGATGAGTGGAAAACCGCATTTAATACGCCCGAGGGCCACTTTGAGTATTTAGTGATGCCTTTTGGTCTTTCAAATGCTCCGTCAGTTTTCCAGTCCTTTATGCATGATATTTTTCGCGATTATTTGGATAAATTTATGATTGTGTATCTGGATGATATTCTGATTTTTTCGGATGACTGGGACTCTCATGTCCAGCAAGTCAGGAGGGTTTTCCAGGTTTTGCGGTCTAATTCTTTGTGTGTGAAGGGTTCTAAGTGTGTTTTTGGGGTACAGAGGATTTCCTTTTTGGGATATATTTTTTCTCCCTCTTCCATTGAAATGGATCCTGTCAAGGTTCAAGCTATTTGTGATTGGACGCAGCCCTCTTCTCTTAAGAGTCTTCAGAAATTTTTGGGCTTTGCTAACTTTTATCGTCGATTTATTGCTGGTTTTTCGGATATTGCTAAGCCATTGACCGATTTGACTAAGAAGGGTGCTGATGTTGCTGATTGGTCCCCTGACGCTGTGGAGGCCTTTCGGGAGCTTAAGCGCTGTTTTTCCTCTGCCCCTGTGTTGCGTCAGCCTGATGTTGCTCTACCTTTTCAGGTTGAGGTCGACGCTTCTGAGATCGGAGCTGGGGCAGTGTTGTCGCAGAAAAGTTCTGACTGCTCCGTGATGAGGCCTTGTGCCTTCTTTTCCCGTAAATTTTCGCCCGCTGAGCGGAATTATGATGTTGGGAATCGGGAGCTTTTGGCCATGAAGTGGGCTTTTGAGGAGTGGCGCCATTGGCTTGAGGGGGCCAGACATCAGGTGGTGGTATTGACTGACCACAAAAACTTGATTTATCTTGAGACCGCCAGGCGCCTGAATCCTAGACAGGCGCGCTGGTCATTATTTTTCTCTCGGTTTAATTTTGTGGTGTCGTACCTACCGGGTTCTAAGAATGTTAAGGCGGATGCCCTTTCTAGGAGTTTTGAGCCTGACTCGCCTGGTAACTCTGAGCCCACAGGTATCCTTAAGGATGGAGTGGTATTGTCAGCCGTTTCTCCAGACCTGCGGCGGGCCTTGCAGGAGTTTCAGGCGGATAGACCGGATCGTTGCCCACCTGATAAACTGTTTGTTCCTGATGATTGGACCAGTAGAGTCATCTCTGAGGTTCATTCTTCTGCGTTGGCAGGTCATCCTGGCATTTTTGGTACCAGGGATTTGGTGGCAAGGTCCTTCTGGTGGCCTTCCCTGTCACGAGATGTGCGAGGCTTTGTGCAGTCTTGTGACGTTTGTGCTCGGGCCAAGCCTTGTTGCTCTCGGGCTAGTGGATTATTGTTGCCCTTGCCTATTCCTAAGAGGCCTTGGACGCACATCTCGATGGATTTTATTTCAGATCTGCCTGTTTCTCAGAAGATGTCTGTCATCTGGGTGGTGTGTGACCGTTTCTCTAAGATGGTCCATTTGGTTCCTCTGCCCAAGTTGCCTTCTTCTTCCGAGTTGGTTCCTCTGTTTTTTCAAAATGTTGTTCGTTTGCATGGTATTCCTGAGAATATCATTTCTGACAGAGGGACCCAATTCGTGTCTAGATTTTGGCGGGCATTCTGTGCTAGGATGGGCATAGATTTATCTTTTTCGTCCGCTTTCCATCCTCAGACGAATGGCCAGACCGAGCGGACTAATCAGACCCTGGAGACATATCTGAGGTGTTTTGTGTCTGCTGACCAGGATGATTGGGTTGCTTTTTTGCCATTGGCAGAGTTCGCTCTCAATAATCGGGCCAGCTCTGCCACTTTGGTGTCCCCGTTTTTCTGTAATTCGGGGTTTCATCCTCGATTTTCCTCTGGTCAGGTGGAATCTTCGGATTGTCCTGGAGTGGATGCTGTGGTGGAGAGATTGCATCAGATCTGGGGGCAGGTGGTGGACAATTTGAGGTTGTCCCAGGAGAAGACTCAGCTTTTTGCCAACCGCCACCGTCGTGTTGGTCCTCGGCTTTGTGTTGGGGATTTGGTGTGGTTGTCTTCTCGTTTTGTCCCTATGAGGGTCTCTTCTCCTAAGTTTAAGCCTCGGTTCATCGGCCCGTATAAGATATTGGAGATTCTTAACCCTGTTTCCTTCCGTTTGGACCTCCCTGCATCCTTTTCTATTCATAACGTTTTTCATCGGTCATTATTGCGCAGGTATGAGGTACCGGTTGTGCCTTC
The DNA here is from genome assembly GCF_051348905.1 of Ranitomeya variabilis. Classification (NCBI taxonomy): domain Eukaryota; kingdom Metazoa; phylum Chordata; class Amphibia; order Anura; family Dendrobatidae; genus Ranitomeya; species Ranitomeya variabilis. Next base: position 514,303,857 of record NC_135232.1, on the reverse strand, counting down.
CGTTGAGCCTCCTGCTCCGGTGTTGGTTGAGGGTGAGTTGGAGTACGTTGTGGAGAAAATCTTAGACTCTCGTGTTTCCAGACGGAGACTCCAGTATCTGGTAAAGTGGAAGGGATACGGCCAGGAGGATAATTCTTGGGTGAATGCATCTGATGTTCATGCCTCTGATCTGGTTCGTGCCTTTCATAGGGCCCATCCTGATCGCCCTGGTGGTTCTGGTGAGGGTTCGGTGCCCCCTCCTTGAGGGGGGGGTACTGTTGTGAATTTGGATTCTGGGCTCCCCCGGTGGCTACTGGTGGAATTGAACTGGTGTTTTCATCTTCTCTGTTCACCTGTTCCCATCAAGATGTGGGAGTCGCTATATAACCTTGCTGCTCTGTTAGTTGCTTGCCGGTCAACAATGTTATCAGAAGCCTCTCTGTGCTTGTTCCTGCTCCTAGACAACTACTAGATAAGTTGGACTCTTGTCCATGTTTGTTTTTGCATTTTTGTTCCAGTTCACAGCTGTAGTTTCGTTACTGTGTCTGGAAAGCTCTTGTGAACAGGAATTGCCACTCTGGTGTTATGAGTTAATGCCAGAGTTTTAAAGTAATTTCTGGATGGTGTTTTGATAGGGTTTTCAGCTGACCATGAAAGTGTCCTTTCTGTCTTCTGCTATGTAGTAAGTGGACCTCAAATTTGCTAAACCTATTTTCATACTACGTTTGTTATTTCATCTTAATTTACCGCCAATACATGTGGGGGGCCTCTGTCTCCTTCCGGGGTATTTCTCTAGAGGTTAGCTAGGACTAATATTTTCCTCTGCTAGCATTATTTAGTCCTCCGGCTGGTGCTGGGCATCTAGAATCAACGTAGGCATGCTACCCGGCCACTGCTAGTTGTGCGTTAGGTTTAGTTCATGGTCAGCTCAGTTCCCATCTTCCAAGAGCTAGTTCCTATATATGCTGATGCTATGTTCTCTTGCCATTGAGAACATGACAGTCAGCCATTTTGCCATCCACTTACGGACATTAGCGTCTGAGCTGGAATGGTCGGATAAAGCTCTTATCCTGGTATTTTGGAGAGGGCTGGCTGACCATGTGAAGGACGCTTTGGCCAATAGGGAAATTCCCACCACACTGGAGGAGCTCATAGCTATGTCAACCGGCATCGACCTTCGTTTTCACGAGCAAAGGTTGGAGCGAGCCCAGTGTAGGCAGAGGTTTCGGCTGGCTGCCACCTTCATAGGCAGAGGTTTCGGCTGGCTCCCCTTCACCAAACCTCAGGAATCTCCGGTCCAGGCGTCCGAGTCACATGAGGCCATAGAGGCGTTGCGTGCGGGATCTATGTCCCGGTCCGCTCGTGCACTTATGGTCTATCATGTTTGCCGGCAGTCAGGACATCTTGCCTCCAAGTGTTCTCAGCGGTCGGGGGAACGTCAGCGTCTAGTGGAAGTTGGAGGAGGTAAACTAAACACGGAGACATTTTCCTCTAAATTGTCCTTCAAGGGGACAATTACCATAGGCCCATCCACTCTTATGGTAGAGCCTGGACTCCGGGACGGAAGGCAATTTCATGTCATCTGCTTTCGCCCAGCGTCACGCAATACCCCTGGTAATACTCGCCAAACCTGTGACCGTTCGAGTGGTAAATGGGTCGACACTACCCTCACAGATTACACATCAGACCATTCCATTCACTCTTTCTATGTCTCCAGCACATCAGGAGATTATCTCCCTATTAGTCATTCCTGAGGGAATTGATGAGGTCCTGTTGGGGATACCATGGCTTTGCTATCATTCTCCTCATATAGAGTGGTCGTCAGGGAAAATTTTGGGATGGAGTAAATCATGTGAGGGTAGATGTCAGAGGGAGTGCATTCAGGTTGCTACAACAGAGGTACCCACAGATCTTTCCTCTCTCCACAAGCACTATTGGTCCTATGTGGACGTGTTCTCCAAAAGGGCTGCGGATACCCTTTCATCTCACCGCTCCTATGACTGTCCTATTGACCTCTTGCCTGGTGCTGAGCCTCCCCGGGGTCAAGTATATCCGTTAACTCTCCCGGAGACGGAGGCAATGTCCCAGTACATTCAAGAGAATCTGGCAAGAGGATTCATTAGGAAGTCAGTGTCACCTGCAGGGGCTGGGTTCTTCTTCGTGCAGAAGAATGGAGAACTACGTCCATGCATAGACTACAGGGGTCTTAACGCCATTACCGTTAAGAATAAATATCCTCATTGTACCTCCATATAGTCCGTCATTGCTTAGCAGCAAGTTCCATCTCTGCACGGTGGACCCCAGGCTGCTAACGCACCTTATTCCTTTTCTCTAATTATTTTGTGCATTCCGCTAGCCCTAACAGCAGCACCAATGGATCCTGTCCTCCTGAAATAATAAGGCAGGCACATTTTGTACTTATAAAAAATAAGCAGAAAAATATCACAAGGTCTGCTGAGGAGAGTCAAGAAACAATCGGTTCCACTTCCATCTGTATCTCGTTGATGATCGGTTCCACTTCTATTAGTGTGACTATGAGTGCTTCCATGACAATCACTTCTACTTCTATGAAAGGGGCTAAGGACCAAGAGCCTCTCTGACTCAATACAGCTTATGAGGAGGGATAGCTATGCTGCTGCTTTGGACTAAAGGAAAGAGAATTTATAGTAAGAAATTACAATTTCCTTGTCATCCTTCAGCTACACTAATGGGGATTTAGCAATTAACCTTTAAGAAAGTGCTATTTTGAAACATTGATATTACCACCGATCTAGGCTGTTTCACCAGAGCTCGGAATATTCAGAAGAGGCCATTTAAGGCTATGTGCACACGTTGCAGATTTGGCCCTGCGGATCCGCCGCAGTATTCCATGCATTGTACAGTACCATGTAAACGTATGAAAAACCTAATCCGCAGTGCACATTCTGTGGAAAATTCAGTGCGGAATGGCTGTGGTTTATTTTCCGCAGCATGTCAATTCTTTGTGCGGATTCCGCAGCGTTTTACACCTGTTCCATAATAGGAATCCGCAGGTGTGAAAACGCAGATGAAATTTGCACAAAATCTGCAGTAAGTTCGCAGAAAATCCACAGGTAAAACGCAGAATCCGCATGGAAAAATCCGCAATGGAATCCGCCAAGTGTGCGGATAGTTTTCATTTGGAATGCAATTCTGAAACAGACATGGCTCTGTTTGGGTGAACTTTAATTACCTTTGACAAAAATCAAATGTGTGGCTAAAAAGTGGCCTAACATACAGCTCTGGCAAAAATTAAGAAACCACTGCAAAACGTTCAGTTTGTCTGATTTTTCTGTTTCTAGGTATATTTTTGAGTAAAGTGTAAATTTTTCATTTATTCTATAAACTACTGACAACGTTTCTGAATTTCCAAGCAACAAATTTTGCATTGCTTTTCTGAAAAGGAGAAATGGTAATTTTTTTTTTTTAAAACAGTTTTAGACCTCAAATAATGCAAGAAAACAAGTTCATAATCATCTAGAAACAACAATACTAATATTTTAACTCAGGAAGAGTTCAGAAACCAATATTTTGAGGAATAACCATGATTTCTAATCACAGCTTTCACGCGTCTTGGCGTGCTTTCCACCAGTCTTTCACACTGATTCTGGTGCAAAAATGTAAGCAGTTCTTCTTTGTTTGATGTCTTGTGTCTATCCATCATCCTCTTGATTACATTCCAAAGGTTTTCAATGGGGTTCAGGTCTGGAGATTGGGCTGCCCATGACAGGGTTTTATGTGGTGGTCTCTTAATTTTTGCCAGAGCCGTATTTGTTTCATCATACAGAATAATTTAGAGTGTGAGCTGATTTCATACTGTTAAATGAGTGGCAATCAACTTTATTCAATTCGTCCTGTGCTTGTTTAATGGCCTCATTGAAGAGGTTGACAAAGAATGATGGGTATATAATCACCAGTAATGAGCAAATATACTCGTTACTTGAGATTTCTCGAGCACGCTCGGGTGTTCCCTGAGTATTTTTTAGTGCTCGGAGATTTAGTTTTTATTGCCGCAGCTGAATGATTTACAGCTGTTAGCCAGCATAAGTACATGTGGGGGTTGCCTGGTTACTAGGGAATCTCCACATGTTGTTATGCTGGCTAGTAGCTGTAAATCATTCAGCTGCGGCAATAAAAACTAAATCTCCGAGCACTAAAAAATACTCGGAGATCACCCGAGCATGCTCGGGAAATCTCGAGTAACGAGTATATTCGCTCATCACTAATAATCACTAATAAATTGCTCTGTCTCGTTATAAATCATGTTATCAGCAGCAGGTCTCCTATTTAAACGGGGTGATGTGCTGCCAATGACAATGATTTTTATTCTGGCATGAACGATATACAAAACCCAACACCAATATTACCAATATTACCACCATGTGGTGATAGTTTAATGGTAGTAAACAATTCTGAGGAATATGTTAAGAGATTACAGTACAGATATAGTGGCTTACAGTTGATGTTCTTTCTAATGGAGTCATTCACTTTTCCTGTCATTTCCATCTGGCCCAGACCTACATAACTTCTAGTCTGCAGAGTTCACAACAAAGACATTTGACTTCTCACATGTCCAGAACTATGTCCATCTATTCCCAGCCCACAACACCCAATATACACTGTTGGGAACCCCACAGCTCAGTATATACAATATACAATGTTGTGGCCCCACAGATTTATACGTGCATTAGGATGGCCTCACATCTATTTATGTACAGTACTGGGCCTCCAGAGCTCTTTACATACAATATAAGGCAATGGCCTCCCATACACAGTTTAAGTGACCACACAGCTCACTATATAAAGTATTAACCCTGGCAGCACCATATATACAGTATAATGCCCCCACATATCCCTACATGTATTGACTTATATAATAAAAAATATAAACACTATATATTCAACTTATCCTGAGTATGCCAGCACAGTCAGTGCCCAAGCACACATTCATACCACTTGTGCCAGGATGCTGATGTTTTATGCGTGCTTTAGGCATTCTGTAGGCTGCTTTAGGTTTGTGGCTTACAAAATGGAATCAGTAGGGAATGGAGACCATTAATTATGAGCGCAAGTGCTTTCGAGTTTGCCTAGGATACTCAAGTGACATGTTCGAGTCCCCGCAACCTCATGTTTCATTGCTGTTTGCCACAAAATATGGTTGACAAACACAGGTATTCCCTGCATGTTTTGCGGCTGTCCAACAGCCGCAAAACATGTGGCCATGGGGATTCGAAATTGTCACCCGCGATACTGGGTGTATACCCAAGCACCCTAGGCAAACACAAGTAAAGAGTACTTGTGCTCATTATTAGAGACCATGTTTCTCTTCTCTACAGCAAAATTCATCTGTATTGATGTGCTGTGCACGCTGATATAGTTATAAGTGGCGATCTCTTTGAGTCTGACTCTCTGTGTGTGTGGGCTCGGGCTGACTGCCCTATCTGATCTGCTCCTGCTACAGTTTTCCCTCATCCCTAACTCAGCCCTCTGGAGATCCACTTGCTCACAGCAGATAGGTATTGTTTCTATTTTCCATTTGAACAAAGAACCTTTGACACGTTTTGACTCTTATTTCTCCTAAAGTAAGAAAAAGATACTATGACTTCCTTGTTTATTGATGCATTCTTCATAGGTCTTTAAGGTAGTTAAAGGGTTATACCCATCTTCAAGATCCTATCCAAATATGCAGTACTAGATGGCAGCCCGATTCTAAAGAATCGGGAGTCTAGAATCCATATATACTTTATTTATTCAAATGTAAGAATAATACAATTAATAAATAATAGTAAGAAAGAACAAAAAATGGCTGCACTCACCAGCTCTTGACAATTCTTGACAGTACGGCACATTTCTGATTGGTCGCTCGCGGCAGGCGGCAACCAATCAGAAAAGTGCCGCGCACCACGAAGGCATATATCTTTGTCCACCCTGAGCGGGTGTAGGACGCTGGTGACGTCACTTATCTCCGGACATTATCTCCGGACAAAGCCACGGAAGTTGGCACAAATTGCGGGAAGTAGTATTCTAGGCAATTATATATTAGATTTTAATGTTATCAGTGTTTACCTTTGAACGTTTATATTGTATTGTCCTGTCACCAGCCATGTGTACGATTATCGGCCGAAAGCCTCTCTGGAACCAATAATCACCCCATGTAAAGGTATCTTTATAAGTTAAAGATTCAGAATAATATGACTTTTATCATATACTGAACAGTCAAGTTTTTTATGAACCGTTAAGGTTTTCTGGTTGAAGTAAAAAAAACTCTGAGTGTTTACAGTTTGAAACCATAAAATGTTGAAAAATTATGTCATTCTTGAGTATATCACTCAATGGTGCTCATAAACGTGTCAAATTTGATCTATAATATACTTTAATATACTTTACTTTAATCTTTAATATACTTAAGAACAGGGCCCCAGACATCACACAGGGGGTCTGAAACACCGCACAGTGGTCCAAAATATCGCTGTGCTCTGCCTGGGGCCCCATATGCTGCCTGGGGCCCCTGTGCTCTGCCTGGGGCCCCATATGCTGCCTGGGGCCCCTGTGCTCTGCCTGGGGCCCCATGTTCTGCGTGGGGCCCCTGTGCTCTGCCTGGGGCCACTGTGCTCTGCCTGGGGCCCCATATGCTGCCTGGGGCCCCTGTGCTCTGCCTGGGGCCCCATATGCTGCCTGGGGCCCCTGTGCTCTGCCTGGGGCCCCATAGGCTGCCTGGGGCTCCTGTGCTCTACCTGGGATCACTGTGCTCTGCCTGGGGCCCCATATGCTGCCTGGGGCCCCTGTGCTCTGCCTGGGGCCCCTGTGCTCTGCCTGGGGCCCCATGTTCTGCCTGGGGCCACTGTGCTCTGCCTGGGGCCCCATAGGCTGCCTGGGGCCCCTGTGCTCTGCCTGGGACCACTGTGCTCTGCCTGGGGCCCCATATGCTGCCTGGGGCCCCTGTGCTCTGTCTGGGGCCCCATATGCTGCCTGGGGCCCCTGTGCTCTGTCTGGGGCCCCATATGCTGCCTGGGGCCCCTGTGCTCTGCCTGGGGCCCCTGTGCTCTGCCTGGGGCCCCATGTTCTGCCTGGGGCCACTGTGCTCTGCCTGGGGCCCCATGTTCTGCCTGGGGCCACTGTGCTCTGCCTGGGGCCCCATAAGCTGCCTGGGGCCCCTGTTCTCTGCCTGGGACCACTGTGCTCTGCCTGGGGCCCCATATGCTGCCTGGGGCCCCTGTGCTCTGCCTGGGGCCACTGTGCTCTGCCTGGGGCCCCATATGCTGCCTGGGGCCACTGTGCTCTGCCTGGGGCCCCATATGCTGCCTGGGGCCCCTGTGTCCTGCCTGGGGCCCCATATGCTGCCTGGGACCCCTGTGCTCTGCCTGGGGCCCCTGTGCTCTGCCTGGGGCCCCATGTTCTGCCTGGGGCCCCTGTGCTCTGCCTGGGGCCCCATATGCTGCCTGGGGCCCCTGTGCTCTGCCTGGGGTCCCATATGCTGCCTGGGGCCCCTGTGCTCTGCCTGGGGCCACATATGCTGCCTGGGGCCCCTGTGCTCTGCCTGGGGCCCCTGTGCTCTGCCTGGGGCCCCATGTTCTGCCTGGGGCCCCTGTGCTCTGCCTGGGGCCCCATATGCTGCCTGGGGCCCCTGTGCTCTGCCTGGGGCCCCTGTGCTCTGCCTGGGGCCCCATGTTCTGCCTGGGGCCCCTGTGCTCTGCCTGGGGCCACTGTGCTCTGCCTGGGGCCCCATATGCTGTTTGGGGCCCCTGTGCTCTGCCTGGGGCCCCAAATGCTGCCTGGGGCCCCTGTGCTCTGCCTGGGGCCACTGTGCTCTGCCTGGGGCCCCATAGGCTGCCTGGGGCCCCTGTGCTCTGCCTGGGACCACTGTGCTCTGCCTGTGGCCCCATATGCTGCCTGGGGCCCCTGTGCTCTGCCTGGGGCCACTGTGCTCTGCCTGGGGCCCCATATGCTGCCTGGGGCCCCTGTGCTCTGCCTGGGTGTAGGACACTGGTGACGTCACTTATCTCCGGACATTAGCTCCGGACATTATCTCCGGACATTAGCTCCGGACATTATCTCCGGACATTAGCTCCGGACAAAGCCACGGAAGTTGGCACAATTTGCAGGAAGTAGTATTCTAGGCAATTATATATTAGATGGGCATTTCCTGAAGGAAATACATGGTGCTTGAACAGCGCTACCAGCTTTACAGCAGCACACATGGGACTGGGGGGCGCGCTTACTTTTGCACCCGGGGCCGGGGGCGCGCTTACTTTTGCACCCGGGGGCGCACTTACTTTTGCACCCGGAGGCGCACTTACTTTTGCACCCGGGGGCGCACTTACTTTTGCACCCGGGGGCGCACTTACTTTTGCACCCGGGGGCGCACTTACTTTTGCACCCGGGGGCGCACTTACTTTTGCACTCGGGGGCGCACTTACTTTTGGGGCCGCACTTTTGGTGGGCTGGGCTCCTCGGCCTCCGATTTGGTTGGTGGGGACCCTCGGCCTCCGATTTGGTGGGCGGGGACCGGCCTCCGATTTGGTGGGCGGGGACCCTCGGCCTCCGATTTGGTGGGCGGGGACCCTCGACCTCCGATTTGGTGGGCGGGGACCCTCGGCCTCCGCTTTGGTGGGCGGGGCCCCTCGGCCTCCGATTTGGTGGGCGGGGTCCCTCTACCTCCGATTTGGTGGGCGGGGACCCTCGGCCTCCGATTTGGTGGGCGGGGCCCCTCGGCCTCCGATTTGGTGGGCGGGGCCCCTCGGCCTCCGATTTGGTTGGCGGGGCCCCTCGGCCTCCGATTTGGTGGGCAGGGACCCTTGGCCTCCTATTTGGTGGGCGGGGCCCCTCGGCCTCCGATTTGGTTGGCGGGGCCCCTCGGCCTCCGATTTGGTGGGCGGGGACCCTCGGCCTCCGATTTGGTGGGCGGGGACCCTTGGCCTCCGCTTTGGTGGGCGGGGCCCCTCGGCCTCTGATTTGGTGGGCGGGGTCCCTCTGCTTCCGATTTGGTGTGCGGGGACCCTCGGCCTCCGCTTTGGTGGGCGGGGCCCCTCGGCCTTCGATTTGGTGGGCGGGGCCCCTCGGCCTCCGATTTGGTGGGCGGGGACCCTCGGCCTCCGCTTTGGTGGGCGGGGCCCCTCGGCCTCCGCTTTGGTGGGCGGGGCCGCTCGGCCTTCGATTTGTTGGGCGGGGCTCCTCGGCCTTCGATTTGGTTGGCGGGGCCCCTCGGCCTCCGATTTGGTTGGCGGGGCCCCTTATCCTCCGATTTGGTGGGTGGGGACCCTCGGCCTCCGATTTGGTGGGCGGGGACCCTCGGCCTCCGATTTGGTGGGCGGGGCCCCTCGGCCTCCGATTTGGTGGGCGGGGCCCCTCGGCCTCCGATTTGGTTGGCGGGGCCCCTCGGCCTCCGATTTGGTGGGCAGGGACCCTTGGCCTCCTATTTGGTGGGTGGGGCCCCTCGGCCTCCGATTTGGTTGGCGGGGCCCCTCGGCCTCCGATTTGGTGGGCGGGGACCCTCGGCCTCCGATTTGGTGGGCGGGGACCCTTGGCCTCCGCTTTGGTGGGCGGGGCCCCTCGGCCTCTGATTTGGTGGGCGGGGTCCCTCTGCTTCCGATTTGGTGTGCGGGGACCCTCGGCCTCCGCTTTGGTGGGCGGGGCCCCTCGGCCTTCGATTTGGTGGGCGGGGCCCCTCGGCCTCCGATTTGGTGGGCGGGGACCCTCGGCCTCCGCTTTGGTGGGCGGGGCCCCTCGGCCTCCGCTTTGGTGGGCGGGGCCGCTCGGCCTTCGATTTGTTGGGCGGGGCTCCTCGGCCTTCGATTTGGTTGGCGGGGCCCCTCGGCCTCCGATTTGGTTGGCGGGGCCCCTTATCCTCCGATTTGGTGGGTGGGGACCCTCGGCCTCCGATTTGGTGGGCGGGGCCCCTCGGCCTCCGATGTGGTGGGCGGGGCCCCTCGGTCTCCGCTTTGGTGGGCGGGGCCGGGCCCCTCGGCCTCCGCTTTGGTGGGCGGGGCCGCTCGGCCTTCGATTTGGTTGGCGGGGCCCCTCGGCCTTCGATTTGGTGGGCGGGGACTCTCGGCCTCCGATTTGGTGGGCGGGGACCCTCGGCCTCCGATTTGGTGGGCGGGGACTCTCGGCCTCCGATGTGGTGGGCGGGGACCCTCGGCCTCCGCTTTGGTGAGCGGGGCCCCTCGGCCTCCGCTTTGGTGGGCGGGGCCCCTCGGCCTTCGATTTGGTGGGCGGGGACTCTCGGCCTCCGATTTGGTGGGCGGGGACCCTCGGCCTCTGATTTGGTGGGCGGGGACTCTCGGCCTCCGATGTGGTGGGCGGGAACCCTCGGCCTCCGCTTTGGTGAGCGGGGCCCCTCGGCCTTCGATTTGGTGGGCGGGGCCCCTCGGCCTCCGATTTGGTGGTCGGGGACCCTCGGCCTCCGCTTTGGTGGGCGGGGCCCCTCGGCCTCCGATTTGGTGGGCGGGGACCCTCTGCCTCCGATTTGGTGTGCGGGGACCCTCGGCCTCCGATTTGGTGGGCGGGGACCCTCGGCCTCCGATTTGGTGGGCGGGGACCCTCGGCCTCCGATTTGGTGGGCGGGGCCCCTCGGCCTCGTATTTGGTGGGCGGGGACCCTCGGCCTCCGATTTGGTGGGCGGGGCCCCTCGGCCTCTGCTTTGGTGGGCGGGGCCGCTCGGCCTTCGATTTGTTGGGCGGGGCTCCTCGGCCTCCGATTTGGTTGGCGGGGCCCCTCGGCCTCCGATTTGGTGGGCGGGGCCCCTTATCCTCCGATTTGGTGGGCGGGGACTCTCGGCCTCCGATTTGGTTGGCGGGGCCCCTCGGCCTCCGATTTGGTGGGCGGGGCCCCTTATCCTCCGATTTGGTGGGCGGGGACTCTCGGCCTCCGATGTGGTGGGCGGGGCCCCTCGGCCTCCGATTTGGAGGGCGGGGACGCCCGGCCTCCGATTTGGTGGGCGGGGACCCTCGGCCTCCGATTTGGTGGGCGGGGCCCCTCGGCCTCCGATTTGGTGGGCGGGGACCCTCGGACTCCGATTTGGTGGGCGGGGACCCTCGGCCTCCGATTTGGTGGGCGGGGACCCTCGGCCTCCGATGTGGTGGGCGGGGCCCCTCGGCCTCCGATTTGGTGGGCGGGGCCCCTCGGCCTCCGATTTGGTGGGCGGGGCCGCTCGGCCTTCGATTTGGTGGGCGGGGCTCCTCGGCCTCCGATTTGGTTGGCGGGGCCCCTCGGCCTCCGATTTGGTGTGTGCTCTGCCTGGGGCCACTGTGATCTGCCTGGGGCCCCATATGCTGCCTGGGGCCCCTGTGCTCTGCCTGGGGCCCCTGTCCTCTGCCTGGGGCCCCTGTGCTCTGCCTGGGGCCCCATGTTCTGCCTGGGGCCCCTGTGCTCTGCCTGGGGCCACTGTGCTCTGCCTGGGTGTAGGACACTGGTGACGTCACTTATCTCCGGACATTAGCTCCGGACATTAGCTACGGACATTAGCTCCGGACAATAGCTCCGGACAATAGCTCCGGACAAAGCCACGGAAGTTGGCACAAATTGCAGGAAGTAGTATTCTAGGCAATTATATATTAGATAATAATATTAGCAAATACCTCCAATTAGAATTATATATAGCTTTTCTGAGTCGCTATGCCTCTTTCCTCATATGCATGGCATCTTTCCCGTCAATCCTAAATACCCAGTACATGATGTTCATTGGACAAAAGAATTATTGATTGCACAAAAATTACATACATGAATGAAGACAATTGAAAATAAACAAAATATTATTATTAAATTATTAATATTTTGATATTTTCAATTGTCTTCATTCATGTATGTAATTTTTGTGCAATCAATAATTCTTTGTATACATTTTTTTGTGTTTTCATGTTTCTTTGTTGTATTGCTCATTTATGCAGTTTTATAGCATGTGTTTTTTTGTCCAATGAGCATAATTTACTGGGTATTTGGGATTGATAGGAAAGACTTCCCATCAGGCATTGAGCGAGAATGCTGTTTGTGTTCGAAACGCGTCACCATGTTATTTCCTGTCCCCCATAATGTGCCATGTGCCATGAAATCTTTGAAAGTATAAGTGTCTTCAATAAAGGATTTTCATATTTTTATGGATTGTTGCCAGAAACGGAGTTTCTTTTCTACTTGTCTCTAATGAAAGTTAAGGCCTGTATTTCAGTAATCCTGCTTACATCAGGACACAGACATTGAGAGATAGATGACAGCAGACTGAAGTGGCTCAAAGGAAACTTTACAATGCTGATAGCATTAAGTTTAAGAACCACATCAAACCTATAGTTCGAGAAGTCCAGAATATTTTAGACTGAAGGAAAAAGGGATAACACCTGGTTTCTGTGGCATCAACTACAGAAAGTTGCCTTAATCCTTATATATGTCCAATAGGTATTATCACCTCTATAACATTTAAAAGCATTAGTGAACACCTCATATATTGCAGAACTGATTAAAGGAAGAGATCAACCTCTATGCAGTTAAGGCTAGCTTTACAGTAGCGTTCGGCAGGGCTGTGGATGGCAGCCTTCTTCTCTTGTTAAGCCCCACCCACTGCCGCACCTCTTCCTCCAGCTCCGCTTATGTCTGCATGAGTCCTGCGTACCTATGTTTAACATTGGGTACGCAGGCCATGCGGATGTATTCGGATGCCTCCGCATGCGCCGTTTTGATGCTGCGCCGACCACAACAAAATGCAACATGTTGCGTTTGACACAGTTCAGCGCAGCGTCAAAGCGACGCATGAGAGGCATCCGCATACATCCACTTGGCCTGTGTACCCAATGTTAAAGATAGGGTACGCAGGACGCATGCAGACGTAGGAAGAGCTGAGGGAAGAGGTGCTGCAGTGGGCGGGGCTTAACGGAGAAAGAAGGCTGCATCCGCAGCCCTGCCGAACACCAGTGGAACACCCGCCAGGGCCGTGGGGTACTACCGGGTCCGGTACTTAAAGGGATGTGTCACCGCGGCGGCAACCCTGTTTGTGGCCCTGGGCACCCATGTAAAAGGGAAAGTCTTTAAAGGGGTTGTGAAAATAAAAGATTGTGTTCGTGATGCCACCTGTGGTATTCGGTCAGGGTGACCAATGCTGCTTAAAGGGGTCCTCTGAGGAGATGTTGTGGCAGCAATGATGGTATGGCTTCCCACAGGTGAAGCTGGGTCTCCAGGGCTCCCAGTGTTTAGATAAAGATGGTAGATGGTGTAGCAAGAAACGGAGGACACAGGTTTGCAGTCTCTTTACCTGGTTTACTAATGAATTCAGGCAGCCACAGTCCAGGGCACCAGATCACAGGTACAGGTAGGGTCTGGCCGGCTTGGAAGCGAGTTGGGAGTCCCCTTTACCAGGTGGAGTTAGAAGCCTTCCTTCTAGTGCTGTGGTGTAGTTCCTTGCTTCCCTAGGCCTCTCACAAGGTCCTCCTGTGTTCTCTCTGTCCTCCTTGTAGGTAGGACACTAACCCATATGAGAGGTGGCTCGAGCCTTTTTACAGGGTCTCTATCAAGACCAGGGCTCTATGCACCACTGTGTCTCTAGGTGTCAGGGCGGACAGGTGACTTGTAATCCAGCTGTCCTGCTGGTTTCTGCTGTGAGACGTGGAGTCTCTCACAACCTCTGTCTTCTGGCTACCGGTGTCTGCGCTCTGTAGGAAGGTAGCCCAGACGCAGCTATTCACCCCAGTTCTCACTCTCCTGCACTTCACTTCCCCTTCATGCTCTCTACATTCCATTCGGCTTTTCCCTTTCTCTCTTTCTAGGAGCTGCAGCACTTCTCGTGGCTGCACGGGCAATCTACTCCATTCTCCTCTGTCTCTCTGACAGGAACTAACTGAACTCACTTTCCCTCCAGACCAGAATAAATATATAGGGGAGTCACCCACAAGCTGGATCAGAGCTCCCCCTTCTGGCCTGGAGTATGAACATGTTGTATGCATGTGATTACCTGATAAGAGAGATCCTTCCTCGCTTCCAAGTGTGACATCACTGTCCCTGTGAGGAAAGCAATGCCACTTTAACATCTAGGAACCTGGAGTGTTACACTAGAGTGAAACTAGCCTTATTTGGAGTCATTACAGGTGAAGATAACATTAGCTGATCTGAGTCACTGAATTCTTGGAAGCTTCCAGGATTTCACCTTTCTCTCAGAGCATTGAACCAGACTCTCTTAGGGTATGTTTCCACGGTAAGTAAACGCTGCTTGTTTGACGCTGCAGCGTCAAACAAGCAGCGTCCAGATGTTCCAGCATAGTGGAGGGGATTTTATGAAATCCCGTCTCCACTATGCGTGGAAACCCGCACGCGGCGGCCCTGCGACTGCGGACATGCTGCGCGTCTTTTCAGATCGCAGCATGTCCGTACACCTTGCGGGGACGCAGCGTCCCCGCAAGGCATATCACAGGGCCCTATGGCGAGGGGTGCGATGATCCCGGATGTGTACTGTACACATCCGGCACCATCGCGTCCCAGAAAGGGGGCGGGGCTTAGCGCCGAGCGGCTTCGCCGCTGCGGCGATACCGCCGCCCCTCCGGACCGTGGAGCCATACCCTTAAGCCAGTATGGGCAGATGACAATTGCTGATCCTTGTTCACGTTTGAGCTTTGGTAAGACCTTTGGAATCACTGGCAGAAACACATAGGCTTGCTGGAATGTACATGGAACTGAAAGCATCTCCAGTGCTGTTGGCTGATAGTCTTGTATGATGTAGCGGAAGCGAGGGTTTCGAAGTGTATGTGTGTGTGTTTTTATGCATTTTTACATGCTTTTTTCCCCATTTATTTGAATACGTGAAAAACACTGCAAAAGCAACAACTTACAGCATTTCTACATGTAAATTCTTGTATAGATTTTACTTTTAAAGGTCATTAAAATTAGGTAAATTAATGTTTATGCATATGGTTACCTCACAGAATCACCTATAGATAAAGATATATACTTGTAAGGGGTGATTGAGTATTCCCTATCAAAGAAACAGCAACATAACTTGTTGGTAAAGCAAATGACTTATTTTTACTCTTTTGCACAGTTACTATTGAATGTTACACTATGCTTGATGGCTGCAATATTCTTAAAGTGGTACAAATAATCATTCTGTTTCCAACCCATTCTTGATGGTTCAGTAGATTTGCACATGGTACTCAATAATAAAGAACTGTTCACTGTCAACAAAGGATAAAATAGTACAATTTCAAGAACACATTATGGTATACGGCAACAAGGTATAACTGGATGGACGCTTGTGCTTCCTCCTTCCTGTTAGCAGAAAACAGTGGCCCCGATTCATTCAGACCATCTATTTCCATGTAGGTCTTCATGAGGAGACGTATTGGAGTCACATGTTCCTGATCCTTTAAGAGGCGCATGCCTTTTCATATATTTAATGAAGTGTCTGACACATTCGCATCCATGCACCCTGCCACAAATCTTACTCCAGTTAGGGACTGGAGAAAAGATTTCTGGTGTAAGGAATGTCACACCTTGTCATGAATGTGGTGTCATGCCCCCGCCATGCCCCTGTACCACCCCAGCTCCACCAGTTTTGCCAAAGGCCTACAAAGGTCCAATGAGTCAATGGGAATTTATAAGAATCATAAAGCCAATTAAAATACCCCCATACAAGGAAAAATTAAATTAATAAATCTTTATTGAAAAACCTTACATAACAATACATTAAAATATCTAAAAAAATTTGTTAAAAAGACGTGCTGCATAGATAAATAATTGATAAGTATAAATAGATTGTGTGTGTCTTTTTAAGAAGTAAAATTTGGAAGGTCCAAACAGCACTACGGGCAGTTATTTATCTACTTGGGGACCTTATCTGAACATTGGTCCCATTTTATACTGTATGTGCACATTTTCACCTGCCCATAGCGCCGTATGGACATTCTAAATTTGGCATATATTTTTTAGGCTACAGGGGGTAATTGTTCACCAAACCAGAGAGCTGGGTAGTTTTTATCATGTCTAGCAACAGTGCCTCATTGATTCCTCCTTTTTAAGAAGTGCTAGACATCTAAGCAATTGATATGCATATGTAAAACAAGTTATTCATGGAATACTATAAACCCATATAGAGAAGAGTATACTATTATATATAGAAGAATCACATGTAGCAAATCAATCAGATCATTCGTAGTATAATGTCTCCATCTAGTGGTACATTATGAATATAGAACTAGAAAAAATACATAAACAGGAATAGTTATATAATAGTATACAGAATAAATGAGTATATAACCATATTGCAATTGGCATCCACGTGTCAGGAAAATGCTCAGCTCAGAGAAAAAAAATTTTGGTTGAAAAAATCTGAATAAATAGAGTGATTAAATACATAAAGTGTGAGTGCATTTGGCCAGTCATCAACCATAGGAGCAAGGGCAATTTCCAGTCACTCGGCAGTCAAAACCAAAGGGAAGATAAATAGTGATGAGTGAATACATTTGGCACTATTCGTTACTCTCATGAATAGTACGCTATTCGGGCTATTCGTTACTCAGCGAGTATTTAGCTATTCACCTTGGTATATTTGAGTGACCTGCCCAGCATGTTTGGTGCTTTATTTGCAGCAACTCAACATGCTGGGCTTGCTTTCCATTGACAGTAGTGCCGGCACCATCTTTGGTGTGGCATTACTGTGATTGGCTGGCCTTACAGGGTCATAGGGTATAATTAAGCCCTGCCGGCGCCAGCTTGTGCACATTACATGTAGAAACAGCATTGTGAGAGCATAGTGTTAGCATAGGGAGAGTGAAAGCAGTGTATAGGGAGAGTTACTGAGTCCAAAAAGCTCTTTTAAAAGCTACTGAGAGTGAAGATTAATTCTCTGTTAGGTTGAGATAGCGTAGGGAGAGATTTAATATGAGGGAGAAAGAAAGGCAGTCGGGGTGTTAGCATTGCAAGTATATGCTGCAGATCTCTGCTAGTTACATTGTGTATACTGTAAGGACAGATTGTGGGAGTAGGGAGAGAGGCAGGATTTCATATCCAGTACCATAATATACAAAACAGCTCTTTTTAGAGCAAAATAATGTTCCTCAGTACCATCATATACAAAACATATTTTTTAAAGCTAAAGTAATATTCCTGAGTACCAGCCTATACTAAACCGCTTTCTTTACAGCTAAATAATATTACTCAGTCCCAGCATATAAATAACCACTCTATTTTTACAGCTAAATAATATTGCTCAGTACAAGCATATACTAAAGACCTTTTTTTAGAGTTAAGTAATATTTCTCACCTATTGCTGAAATAGCATATATTTAGCTAGCAGTTGAGCGACTGGCACAGAGCCTGCTGAGATACGGAAACGTCACTATTTGCCAGTAATTTTCCGGAGCCTGCTGATGCCGTGTGTAATAAAGCTGATAGCTAAAAAAATACCCACACATTGCTAGATACAGGGAATTTGCACATAACACCTCTGTGAGGGTACTTGTGAAAAATAAAGCCAGGACATTTGTTTTCATAATGCATTCAATATGGGAAAGGGTGACATTAAGGAATGGGGATATGGATGTGGTGGTGCTCGCCAAGGCTATGTGACAGATCAGAAGGCACTTTGTCTTGTCCTAGCTTCCTGTCAAAATTCGGTCTGCACGCTACACCACTGTGGAACCCAGAAAAGCGCAAGGATGTTGTGGGTTGGATGGCAGACAAAGGCTCCAGTGTGTTAACAAGCAGCACGACCAAGTCTTCCACATGGTCCAGTCTCAGTAGCCAAGAGGCTGGGCCTCACAATCCTCAACCTAGTCATCCTTCCTCCCCCATCAAGAGTCCCAAAGAGTTCCTGGAGACATGTGACCCCAATGCTGGCCTCTCTGAGGAACGGTTTAAGTTTACTTGTAATTATTCAGGCTTCTCACCGTGCACCATTAAAGAGGGTCATGAGGAGGTGAAGTGCAGTAATGCACAAACATTTGAGCACCCACGGTCAGAAGAAAGACACATTGGGGAAGGTCAATTGATGTCTGAAGAGGTGGAGGATAATCATGACTCACAGTTGCCATCAGGTCAGCCTAAATTCGCAACTTAGAAGGAGTATCAGATTGATGAATTGGAAGACAACGTAGTCGATGATGAGGCCACTGATCCAACCTGGCATGGTGGCACGCATAGTGGGCACAACAGTGCAGAGAGGGATGGATCTGTAGCATGAAAACAGGCAAGAAGAGGTAGTGGTTTGACCAGAGGGAGAACTCTGTCAACTGATCCTCAGAGACCCACCACTCATCTAGATAACAGGCCAAGGGTTCGTTGTTCCCCTGTACTGCAGTTTTTTTCTGAAAGTCCTTCAGACATAACAACTGTAATTTGCAGCATGTGCCATACCATGCTGAGAAGAGGCAAGAACACTACCAACCTGAGCACCACCAGCATGCAGAATCACATGGCAGGCAAGCAACCCAGTAGGAGGGCGGAATGCCTGGGTACAAAATCTATGTCTCAGGGTGAAACCACTGCCCATTCCCCTGTGTTACGGCCTTTCCAATCTGCTGTCCATGAAGCAGGCGCTGATGCCTCCTGCCCACAACCTACGGTTGCACAGACACAACAGTCAGCAACCACATCCAGTTCATTGTTCCAGCACAGCGATCAGTTGTCCCTGACCCAGAAGTTTTACAGGAAGCAGAAATATCCACCCACCCACAGGCCCTAATGCAAAACACTCACATTGCTTGAGTGCTAGCCCTGGAAATGTAGCCTTTTTGGCTTGTTGGAACTGAGTCTTTCCACGGCCATCTGGCAGTGGCAGCCCCACGGTACTCAATTCCCAGCCGCCACTTTTTTCTGGTGTGCCATCCCCACATTACATATGCATGTATTACATAATATCAGCCATGCTGTGGCCAAAGCAGTGACAGGGAAGGTCCACCTAACCCCAGACACGTGACAAGTTCTTGTGGACAGGGATGCACACTGGGTGAACCTGGTGGAGTGTGGGACAGAGTCAGAGGATGGGACATCATCACATATCTTACCCACATCAAGAATAGCGGGCCCAACTTCCATCAGGGTTTCAGTCTCCTTGTATGCCAGTTCCTGTCTTTCCTCCTCCTCCTCCTCAGCTGAACTAGCCTCCCCATCACTCCCCAGCTGAGAGCTCTGCAGCACTGCCTTGGCAAAGCAGCAGCACACTCTGCTGAAGCTCATCTCTTTAGGTGATAAAGGTCATAATGCAGCAGAGCTGCTGAAAGGGATAAAAGACCGGACCGATAAATGTCTCTCCTCACTGAACATCCAACCAGGGGGTTAAAAACAACTGCCTAGCTATCCAGCTATAATCCAGGCACAGCATCAGGAGCAGCCTCTCTGCGCTGTTATACTGACAAAATGGTACTAAAACAAAATTTCTGCTTTGTATATGCAACCACTGAGGACTCTCAATTCTAAACATTTTTCTATCTACTGGCTAACATGGTACCAAGATATATATCTTTCCTGTATCAAAATGGAGGATACCAGAATCTTTATGGAACTAAAACCACTTCTTTCTGAAGAAACGTGCACAAATGGACAGCGACATTTTTTTCCTATTTAAATGCAAAAAGGAGAATCTAATTCCCAAAGGACTCTGGATTACAAACCCAATTCTTCATACCTACAATACCCATTATGCACAAAACCTGTGTCACAGGACTTCTGAGAGATTAAGGAATCATCTTTTGCATGTCTGCTACAGCATAAAGAGTAAAGTCCAAGGGCAATTTGAAACTCTGAGGAAGACACTTACAGAAGACACAGAGCAAAAATTACAACAATATTACAACAAACTACGGGCCCTTCTGATTCATAACAAGAAAAAGAAACTGCACAGATTGCGCCTCAATTCAGGACTCTATGCAAACAGATACAAAACAAAGCCAAAACCTGACAACTTGGACAACCACTCCATTCCAGGCACAAAAGCATCTGTGTCATTAATCTCTCAGATTATAAACCCAACAAAGTGGAGCTGGCCGTGCTTTCCAGAGGACTCTCATTTTGTCCTACTAAGGCCCTGGATAAAACTGAACTCTGCAGTGATATGGAACATTTTTTCAGGAGACTGCGCCTGAGGGAATATTTCAATGATACAGAAGATTCAGAACCCACCTGGACTGAAGGAAAAGGGATCCTAACAACAAAGAAGAGGTCAGACTGGACACCTCCACCTGGACGCAACCCTTATTTGGATAAATATATAGACTCCTTCAGACATGTGATAAAATCCACCATCATAGATACTAACAGGACACAAGCATCCAACATCAGTGCCCAGGAGAGAAAGGCCATACAGTCTCTGAAAACCAGCAAAGAAATCATCATCAAACCTGCTGACAAGGGAGGTGCTATAGTCAGGATGAACACATCAGACTATATGAAGGAAGCAAACAGACAATTTATGGACACATGCTACTACAAAAAATTGGAGTCGGATCCTACACAGGACTACTACAAGGAACTAAACAAGTTGGTATCTTGTCTGCCCGACGAATCCATAAGAGCCAATGACCTGATACCAGAAAGTCCAAGAACAGGGACATTCTACATGCTTCCCAAAATCCACAAATCTGGAAATCCAGGAAGACCAATTATTTCATGTGTGGGCACCCTTACTAAGCAGGTATCTGGATGGGTAGAGGGTGTTCTTAAACCCCTGGTAAAGGACACACCCAGCTTCATTCAGGACATAACTGACCTATTGAATAAATTATCAGCAATAGGTCCTCTACCAGAACGAACCATCCTGGCCACCATGGATGTGGAATCTTTGTACTCCAATATCCCACACCAGGATGGATTAAATGCCTGCAAATTCTTCCTGGAAAACACAGGGACTGATGCAAATTCTGTGGTGAAACTTATAAAATTCATCCTCACCCACAATTACTTTGAATTTGACAAGAAGATCTATCTACAGGAGACTGGCACAGCAATGGGAAGTAAAATGGCAGCACAGTATGCAAATCTTTTCATGGCCAAGCTTGAAAGCGACTTTTTGTACTCATGTCCCATCAGGCCTCTGGCATACTACCGCTACATTGATGACATTTTAATCATCTGGACAGAGTCTGAACCACAGCTAAAGATGTTCCATGAACAGTTTGATCAATTTCACCCTACCATCAACTTAACACTTAACTACTCCTGTAGTGAAATTAACTTTTTGGATACCATCATTAAGCTGCAGAACAATGAAATAGAGACATCCCTGTATCTGAAGCCAATCGACCGTCCAACATACCTTAAATGGGGCAGTTTCCATCCAAAACACATAAAAAACTCCATTGTCTACAGCCAAGCCATCAGATACAATTGTATATGTTCTAACCCAATGGATAGGGATGAACACCTTGGTCGCCTCAGAAAGACCTTTTTGAATCAGGGCTACCATCCAAGAACAATTGAAAACCAGATTACAAGAGCCACCAGAATATCAAGGAATCACCTGCTACATTACAAAGCTAAAGAAGAAAATAACCGGGTACCTCTAGTAGTTACCTACGAAATTTCATTCAATAGCTTGCTAATTGGAGGGAATATGAACCCGAGGAGAAATCCTGGGTTCTGGCTCCTTTGGTGAAGGGTGATCGTTTGATTGGCTCTTTTTATCGTTGATTTCCTGGGTGGTAATAGAAGAGGGAGTACTGTCATGATTAATCTGCTTTCTGTGTCTGGGACTCAGTGATGGATAACTCTTTCATCCTATCATGTGCTAGGGCATGCTGAGCTCTTGGTGCTTTGATTGACAGCTCAGTGGACCTATCTGAGACTGAGAGGTGCAGAGATTTCTCCAGGTGATCCCTGTTCTTAGTAATTGCCCTGCTATTTAGGTAAGTTATCTGGCACAGATCACTGTCATTCAAAAGCTTCTGCTCTCTGATGTGTGTTCTCCTGAGTTCTGATCTACTGTTTCCTGACCTTTGGACTGTGTTCTGACTACCTGTTTGTTATTGCCCCTTTGCTTATCCGCTATTTCTCTGGAACATCGGACTTTTCTGCCTCATGGCCTGTCTGTGAGTTGTGACTAGCATCACAGGGTGATGTTATGAGACAATGTGAATAATTGGGTTTCATCAGCATAGAGATGGTACTGAAAACCAAATCTACTGATGGTGTGTACAATAGGAGCAGCAGTCTATAAGGAGAAGAGGACTGATCCTTGAAGAACCCTGACATTAATAAGATGAGGATAGGAAAAGTAGTCAGCAAAACATACAGTGAAGGAGTGGTCAGAGAAGTAGCAGGAGAACCAGGAGAGAATGGTATCTTTGAGTACATTGTTGTAAGGAGGAAGACCATGCTGCGGGTGCCTGCGTTGTGCCGGGTCTGGAACTGCCAAGGCTGAGCCCAGTGTTGCCGGGGGGAAAGAATGAAAGACCGGACAGGTCCCATGACCCGGGGAGAGAGGGCGTGGCTAAGCCGGGCAGTGAGCAGGAAGCACGGGAAAGAGCTCTTAGTTTCCCGCCGGCAGCGAGAGCAGAGGCAAGTGTGTGGCGAATTCCGCAGCATTATTGGCAGCACAGATTCGAGCCCCATCAGAGCTTAAGCGAGCGTTCCAGTCAATGAGTGTCCAGAGTGCCGTACACCCGACTAGGCAGAGGGCTGTGCTGTGAAGGAGCGAGTGCCAACTGCAGGACCCCGAGGTGCATTCCCCACTGCTGAAAGACGAGCAGCAGCACCAGCACACGTGTTGGACAGAGACTCCTGCAGCGCTCCCCACTTTGGCTGCAAAGATTTATGGACTAGGAGCCCGACAGGTAAAACCGGTGACCGCCCATTACCGCCAGAAGCTGGACCGTGAGTTGCTGTAATTCATCTTAGGACACCACACCGGCCGTTGCTGGTACTACAACCCCATCAGATTGTATTCGGATGAGGACCAGAGAAGACCATGTTAAGTGCTATTAACATATCAGGCTGTCGCGTTAACCCTCTGTTTACCCCCCTGGTTACTATTCATTGTTTAATGTCACTAGCTCCCTGTAAGGAGGTCATTGCCATCCTTTTTGATAACCAATTAAACAACTTTGTTATACAACATTGTTCTGCAATGCCTGCGCTACTGCATTCCCGCACCTGCTTACATTTGGAGTAGTAGGCAGGATGCAGTCCACGTGCGCAGAGACAGCAGACCAAGCTGTCATGGGTGCCCCAAAGTCCAGCTTGTCGCTGGGGGCCATGCTCAGCAATCTCCTTAAATTTACGGGGAGTAATATTATGCTGTGGGACTGGACTGAGCGGGTTAAAGGCATGTTAAGGATGCATCCAGTACCCCCTGCTATGCAGGCAGAGATTGCTCTGATTGACCTGGATGGTGAGGCCAGATATTTTGTGATGTTTCGCCCCCCTCATGAATGGGACATGCTGACCAAGGTGTTCCAGATTCTGGAAGAGATGCATAGAGACCCTACCAATATTGGGGAATTGCAGATGTGCTTGTTCAGCCATGTCCAAAGGGAGGGGGAGTCATTGATGCAATACATTAATGTGTTACAAGAGATACAAGCGCATATTGCCCGGTGGGATGAAGTGGGGGTAATAAGAATGGGGCCTCTGATGTCATATTGAGGGACCAGTTTGTGGTGGGCCTTAGAGACACGAGGCTTATGCAAGCTTTTGGGGAGCACCTGTATGCTAGGCCGCTCATGATCTTCTTAGAAGCTGGAGCAGAAGCATGCGAAAGAGAACAGGGGACAGCAGCCTTGGCAGGGATGGTCCGAAGCAATGGGGTACTCCCCTCTCCCACAGCAGAACAAGAATGGGCCCGAGAGATCTGGAAGGAAATATGGGACATGTGAGAAGAATAGTCCAGTCTAAGAGGAGTCCCCATTGCAGCCCAAATGTGCCTAGAGACAGGAGTGACTCAGAGGCCTGCTTGCTAGTTGAACAGCGCTAAGGAATGGTGCAACCCGGCACAGAGAGAGACGCAGGGCACTATGCCCAAGGGTGCATGAGATGGGGTGCCCTCTAGCTCGGCGGCCATTAAACTAGTGGGTTCAGTGGCTGGGAATGCTGCCCAGAGCCTAAAAGGCCAAGGAGGAGAGTAGGCAGTCCAGAAAGTTTAATTTCTATGAGTCCCCTCATATGGGCTGAGATAATTGGATGAGCCGTCCGCTGTCTGGTCAATACCGGATCGCAGGTAACTACCATGCCGGAAATGTATTTCAGATGTCATTTTCCCGAGGGGACGTGGCCAGAATGGGGCCCGGTAATCAAGCTGACGGCATCCAATCCATTGCCCATCCCGGTCGCAGGGGTGGTCTGGATGCAGATTACAGTGTGTGGCAAAGATGTGGTCAGGAAAGGAGTCGTGTTAGTCACCGGAGACACTGGCAATGGTCCTGCGGTGACTCTGGGAATGAACGTGCTGAAGGAACTCAGAACCCTCTTGACCAGTGAGTCATGTCAAGATGCTTTTCTGGACCGATGGAGCCCACGCACCCAAAGAGGAAGGTGTTTCAACAATTGATACGAGTTGCCCAGGCCCAGGAAGCATCCAGCAAAGGGAGGGTACTAGGAAAGGTAATAGTCCCTGCAGCAGCTAAACTCATTCTACTGCCAGGTCATATCGTGCTCACGTTACCCATCCGGGCTTGTATACCTCTCGAAGGGGTGGAAGTGCAGATCGAGCCAACCGTAGTGCATCAGATACCCTCAGAACTCCCCGTCGCTTGGACATTAGCCACAGTCCATGATGGTAACGTGGTAGTGTGGTGTGTCAATCTAATGGAAGAAGATCTCTCCCTCTTGCCTAAAAGTGAAGTGGCTCAGGTGTTGGGAATGCCAGAAGCACTGATACAATCTGAAGCCATACAATTGGCAGCCATGCAAGGAGACCCCTGGGCCCTAGCCATCACGATGACACCGCAACATCTGCCTGAAGGAGCGCCGCTGAATACTGGAATAGATACGGGTGAACTGATCCAACTCTCCCCACAACTGGTGCAACATGTTGAAGCTGTTCTGGAGCGCTACCAGGAGGTTTTCGCTTGTCATGAAGAGGACTTTGGGTAACCACGGCTTATAGCCCATGAAATTCCTACAGGAAGTGCTGCCCTGATCAGGGGGGAGATATCGGTAGACACCGCCTCAAATCTACAAAGACGTAAAGGAGATGCTGGCTCACATGCTGCAGAGTGGAATCATAAGGGAGAGACAGAGCACTTGGGCAGCTCCCATTGTTTTAGTCTGGAAAAAGGATGAAACCCTGCACTTTTGTTTTGATTACCAATGACTGAATGCCTGTATGGGCGGGACTCCTAGCCACTACCCAGAATCGAGGAGTCGCTATCTGCCTTGGGAAAGGCAAAGTATTTCTCATCCCTGGATATGGCCAGCTGATTGTCAGGACTCTGAACATTTTGATTACCTTTTGTGCATTACTGCCCTTTTTCCAAGATGGCTTCTTTGGTCTCATGTGCACTGTGTCTTCCTGCTATATAACTCCACCCCAGCCTTTAGTCTGTGCTAGAGTATTCTGCCTTGCATCCAGCTCCTGATGACTCCCTGGCTTTGCACTTGCAGCTGCACTTGCTCCTGTGAACCTGTGTGGAGATCCTGCTACTCAGCTCTGAGTTTCTGCTGCATACATCGGTTTCCAGTAATCCTCCATCTGGCTGCTTGTGTTTGTTTCCATCTGCATTTGCTGGACATGTAAGCTGTTACTGCTCTGCTTAAACCTGAGACTTTTACCCAGGCCTCCCTGGTTGTGCTAAGATATTATTTCAACTGCCTTATAAGCATATCTATCTGTGTTTGGACTACCAAGGACTTATTCGTGTCAAGTATCCTCAAGAATAATTGTGCTTCATAGACTTTCTGCGTGATTGAATTTTCCTCTGAAGTTTCCAATAGACTGTTAAGCTGCGTTTAATATTTACACCAAGTGTTGTGGACTTGAGTTTCTCTCTGCACCTGTTTGAATCACCGTGTGATAATATAGACTTTACCACTTATAAAACTGTGTCCTGTAGTTGTCTTGTTCCATGCAAAGAGTCTCCTGAGTTATCCCTTATAATCATCATTACACTGACACTGGCAGGTGCCCATGGCTAAACACGATGGGCCAAAGTCAGAGTTCATACTGCCGATGGGATTGTTTGAATTTAATCGGATGCCCTTCGGCCTGACTAACGCCCCTGGGACTTGTCAGCTATTGATGGAATGATCTTTGGGGAATCTGAACTTCGAAGCAATACTTATCTACCTGGACGATATCATTGTCTATGCAGTCACCTTTGAAGAACACCTCCGGTGGCTGGAGCAAGTGTTGAGTCGATTACAGAAGCATGGCCTGAAAATGAAGCCCCAAAAATGTCAATTTTTCTGTAAGCAACTCGAGTACCTGGGGCACATCGTATCAGCTAAAAGAATGAGCCCTGCACTTGAGAAGAAAGCAGCAATCAGCTAAAAGAGTGAGCCCTGCACTTGAGAAGAAAGCAGCACTACAGGACTGGCCCACCCCGAAGACAGTGAAAGATGTTTGGGTCTTTCTGGGACTTACTGGGTACTACTGAAGGTTCGTGAAGAATTTCACCCGCATCGCTAATCCGCTGCTAGAACTACTAAAGGGAGTGCCGTTGGGTTCAAAGAATCGGACTATTCAATGGTGAGGTAGCCAGGAAGAATCTTTCCAAGCCTTGAAGATGGTCTTGACTGAGGGCCCAATCCTCACCTATGCGTACTTCTCCCAGCTCTTCATTCTTCACACGATGGAAGCCTACATGGTCTGGGGGCTGTGCTATCGCAAATGCAGAAAGGGAAGGAATGAGAGATTGACTATGCGAGCTGGTCTCTCCACGACACAGAATGGAGCCCGAACAATTTCAGTTCCTTCAAGCTGGAACTGCTGGCATAGTGTGGGTGATGAGCAAAAAGTTTGCTGAATACTTGTCGGAGTCCAAAGTCCTAGTGCGCACTAACAACAATCCCCTAGCTCACTTGAAAAATGCAAAATTGGTGTCCTTGGAACAAAGATGGGTGGCCCGCATGGCAATGTATCAGCACAAGATCACGTATTGGGTTGCAGCCGAGAATACGCATGCTGATGTTTTGTTGAGAGTGACCCATGAGAGGCCTGGACACGACCGAGAAGAAAAGTTAGAGGCAGAGGAGATCCCTGGTTTTCAGGACGTCGCTAGGTCTTTGGTGGCAATAGAGGGACAGATTGGAGAGGCGTCTCGAGAACAGGTGCTGCGATGACCTCGGGATGACTGGGTGCAACTCCAGCAACAAGATAAGGAACTTGCCCGGTTGAGACAGTGGGTGGCTCTGAAGTGACTTAACAGCCAGAGTGAAAGTGATACTCTGTCCCCGGGTACTCTGCAGATTCTAAGGCAGTGGGAGAGACTCCAGATGGAGGACGGCTTGCTGAATAGGAAAGTGCAGTTGGTGCAGGAGTTGGGGGTCACCTGACAAGTGGTTCTCCCAAAGAAGTTCATCCGTGTAGTGGCCACGGAGGCCCATGAGAGAGGGGCTCACTTTGGTCTCAAGATGACGTTCCAGTAGTTACAAAAGATGTAATATCACCCCCGATTGAAGACTACAGTAGAGAAGGCCTGTCAATGATGTCGAAGCTGTAAATTAGCCAAACCTCTGGAGCAGAGAACTCGAGCACAGACCATTGTGACTTCTGCCCCCTTATAATTGTTGATGATCGACTACTTGACCATGGGCCCAGCTCATTTCGAGTATGAACATTGTCTGGTGATGACTGACCACTTTACCAAGTTCACTGTGGTGACTCCAACTCGGGATCAGACTGCTGAGACAGCAGTGCAGGCCATCTGCCGGGACTTAATCCGGGTGTATTGTTGCCCGAAGAGGATCCATTCTGATCAAGGCACTTGTTTCCAGGGTCGAGTGATGGAGGAGTTACATCATCTGTACCAGATTGAGAAGTCAAGGATGACACCCTATCATCCTCAGGGGAATGGAGCCTGTGAACGTTTCAATCGGATGCTGATTCAGATGCTCCGGACATTGGAGGAAGATCGGAAAATACGGTGCTCTGAAAACGTGGCTGAATTGGTCTGGGTGTACAACAACTGAGTGCATAGTACAACAGGATACATTCCGTAAACCCTGCTATTCGGGCGAAAGGTACAGGAAATTACAGATCTGGAGTTGGATCCAGAAGAAGACTACCCACGGACGGGGGTGTCTTCCTGGGTCCAAGAACATTGACTTCGGCAGCAGACTCCTCACCGGCTGGTGCATACTAAGTTTCAGGAACTCCAATACCATGAAACGATGCCCATTGGAGGGACAGCTCTCAAGGCCGGAGATCAAGTGTTGGTCTGAGACAAGTGGCCTCGGAGCAAGTTGGAGCATCGATGGGAAAAAACCCTTATCGAGTGAAACGCTGAGTTGGGTCCTATGGGCCAGTGTATGAAGGTCAACCCGAATGGGAAGAAGAGCACCTACCCAGATAGTCCACCGCAGCATGTTGCATCCTTGCTTGTCACAGGGTCCTGTAGAAGGAGAGAGAGTGCCGAACACCACCAAAACGCTCACCCCAACGGTTCTCGACTGTGATGAGAAAGAGACACTTGCCTCGTTCTCAGACTTGGATAGTCCACTGCCCACCAGTCCTAGGGAATTGCATAGGCTTGAAACCCCAGAGATGGTTGATTCATTGGATCAAGATATGCTCCCTTCCTCTACCACGCAACCTGAACTGCACTCCGCACGGAGCAGATGACAGCTGTAATACCTCTCGCTCGTTATGAACAAGACCAGTTTATTTGACAATGAATTATTTGAGAAATGGAAAAGTGTGAACATTTGATGAAGGAACTCTTGCCCATTGCATGGCGAGTTTAAAGAGGGCGGAAGTGTAAGGAGGAAGACCGGGCTGCGGGTACCTGCATTGTGCCGGGTCCAGAATTGCCAAGGCTGTGCCCAGTGTTGCCGGGTGGAAAGAATGAGACACCGGACAAGTCCCATGACCTGGGGAGAGGGGGCGTGGCTAAGCTGGGTAGTGAGAAGGAAGCACGTGAAAGAGCTCTCAGTTTCCCGCCAGCAGTGAGAGTAGAGGCAAGTGTGCGGCGTGAGAGGCAGTGCAGAGTTGAGCCCCGGCAGAGCTTAAGTGAGCACTCCAGTCAGACAGTGAGCATGCAGAGCACCATGCACCCAGCTAGGCAGAGGGCTGTGCTAGTGTGTAGGAGGGGGTGCCAAGTGCAGGACCCCGAGGTGCGTTCCCCACTGCTGAAAGACAAGCAGCAGCACGTGTGTTGGACAGCGACTCCTGCAGTGATCCCAACTTTGGCTGCACAGATTTATGGCCTAGGGGCTCAACGGTTAAAACCGGTGACCGCCTGTTGCAACCAGAACTCTGTGAGTTGCTGTAATTCATCTTAGGACACCACGCTGGCCATTGCCGGTACTACAACCCCCATCAGACTGTATTCAGATGAGGAACAGAGAAGACCACGATAAGTGCTATTGCAGCGCCCCCACCGCCGCAGGGCCGAGGGGTACCCGGTACCGGGCCTCTGAGTCTCTGCTCTGGGGTTGTCACGGTGGCTAGACCCGGTCCGTGACCCTGCTGAGGGGCGCGCAGTGATAGATGTGGATGGTGGTGATGGTGCGGTGCAGTAAATAACGAGGACACCAGGTTGCAGTCTCTTTACCTCTTTACTGAAGGCTTCAGGTGTCCAATCCAGGGCACTGTTAACCGGGCTGTCTGAGACCGGCCGGTCCGAAGGCACATCAGGAGTCCCCTTCACAGGTGGGAATCAGCGTCTACCTTCTAGCGCCTGTGTGTTGTAGTCCTTCCCTGCTGAGAACCCCAGGATAGTCCTCACAACTGCTTCTGTCTGTCTCTGATGCTCTTTCTCTCCGTCCCCCAGATGATATGGCTAGGACGCACCCGTATGACGGGGTAGGCCTGGAGTTCTTCCGGGACTCTAGAGTTGCCCCTCTCCCACAGCTGCCTTCATTGTCTGCTTAGGTGTTTACTGAGACAGCCAACCTATAATTGGCTGTCCGGCCGTGGTTTGAAGTAATACTTGTAGTCTCTTACTTGCTCGGCGTTCCGGCCACCGACTGTTGTTCCTCAGAAGGATGTTGCCTCGATCTTACAGCACGACTCCTTCTGGTTCTATCACTTCTTTGCTGTGTCCCCGTTGCTCACTGGTTTGTGCTATTCTTAGGAGTCTGCCAGGATCCCATCCCTGACAGGTCCTCTCACTAGCTCTTCCCAGTTACTTCTCCCTGTCTTCCTGTCCAACCCCCAGTTTTACCAGAGTGTGAGGAGTGGCCTACTAGATAGAACCACTCCCCCTGGTGGCCGGAGTGTGAAGTGTAATGTGAGTGTTACCTGATCAGGTGAACTCCTTTAGTGCAGTCAGACATAACATCACTCCCCTTAGCGGCAGAGCGACATTACTGCAACGACCAGGACTCTGGGGCGCTGCACTCCCCCCCGGTTAAATCCAGTACTCCCGGACTGGGAAAACAAGAACAACAAAACATGTTAACAGGAAACACACAACAATTTGAAATATCATAAACAATTAAACATAACAGTGCTTCCCATTATGGGAGGTGAGGACTCTTGAACGTTGCAAAAGTTAGGTCATGCACAGTTTATGACTCTCAGTTCAGTGGTTGAAACTGCGGGGACCCCGGGTAAACAAAGGGGTCCCCTTTTAGAAGTTTTTGGAGCAATTCACTGTCCATTACTCCGTTGTCCATTTTTAAAATCTGTAACAGAAGATATGCACACCAACATTTTTCAACTAAATAGCAGCCCTCATTAATACCTCCAAGTTTTGTAACGGAGGGGAGTTTGATTCTGAGTGCTGCGTGTGGACCTTCGCAGCGCAGGGGTCGCTATTGACCTAACAGGACCCGCTATGCTTGCTACCGCTGGTGTAGTGCACTGTCTTCTGGCTACACTTCTAGTGAGTCTGGGTAGCACTGGCAGGCTAGAGCTCTCAGGGCTGCTGCTAGCAACAGTGGGTACGGCAGGCTCACCGATAGCAGAGGGAGGATTTGCCAGATCAGCAGTCGGCACAGCATCATCAGGTAGGGCTTGTTGAGTTTGCGGAACCAGATGGTCTGGTACTACCATTGTTTCTGGTGGGTCCGGCTGTTGGAACGTTAGAACAGGTACCACGATGGCGTGATTTATCTGAGTCCAGGACTGAGGAAAGTCACCAAGGACAGTATGGATCATCTTCTCCTTTTCTTCAGGTGAGGAGATTCCTGGAGCCGTTTCCCTCTCTCTCAACTTATCAGGGCAGACCTTAAGGTGATCCCTGGATATCGCCGTTGAGGTCTCCCCTCCGTCCTTGCTGATGAGACAGACCTTCGTGTTGTCGAAATCAGATGGCAGGATGGTATACGGTTCCGCTTCCCATTGGTCATCGAGCTTGTGTAGTCTCTTTCGTTTGAGTACTTGCTCACCAGGTGACAGGGGAATCGCAGGAGCGTGCTGGTTGTAGTCCCTTTCTTGTTTTTGCCTAGCCTGGGCGAGACTCCTCTCCACGCACTCCTGTACCTTGCGGTACCTTTGCTGCCTTTCTACATCCCAATCTGCATCCGGTGAGGTATCTTCGGGGACTAGGACCCCCATGTCCAGATCAACGGGTAACTGGCTAGACCTTCCTCGCATCAGGTACGCTGGAGTGCAGTTGGTAGAATTTACTGGGATGTGATTGTATATATCCACCAAGTCAGGCAACTTTGTCGGCCACAGGTTCCGTTCCTCTACGGGCAAGGTCTTCAATAAGTCAATCACCACTTGGTTCATCTTTTCGCACATCCCATTGGTTTGAGGATGGTACGGTGTGGTTCTGATCTTCTTATACCCGTACAGTTGGCAGAACTCTTGGAACACTTCTGCTTCGAAGGCTGGTCCCTGATCAGTCAGTACCTTCTCTGGGTAGCCATGGGTCCTACAAAAGTACTGCTGGAAGGCCTTGGCGGCAGTCCTGGCCGTTAGATCCTTGACAGGTACAACCACCAAAAATCTGGAGTAGTGATCTACGATGGTAAGAGCGTAGATATAGCCTGACCGGCTAGGCGTCAGCTTCACATGATCCAGCGCGACCAGTTCGAGCGGCCGTTTGGTGATGATAGGCCGCAGGGGAGCCCGTTGGCTGTCACGGTCCTTCCAGCGTAGGCTACATGGACCGCACTCCCGACACCACTTCTCAATGGCTCTCTTCATGCCAATCCAATAGAACCTCCCTCGGAGCAGCCTCTCTAGCTTCCTCCATCCGAAGTGTCCGGCTCCATCGTGGTAGGCTCCCAGAACCATGGGCGCATCTCGCCTTGGCACCACTATCTGCCACACCAATTCATGAGTACGTGGATCGATGCTTCTCCTGCACAGCTTGCCATCATGGATAAACAGTTTGCTTCTCCCCTTCCACAGCTGTTGGGTTTCCTGTGGGTCATCTGGGCCGGGACGTAACTCTGCCTGTGTCAAGAGCTCTTTCACCCGACGGACCGCGGGGTCACCATCCTGGGTTTCCGCCCACCCGTGATGGGGCAGGGGGTTCAGCGTAGCATCTGGTTTGTTCTTATGCCTGTTCCTCACATGATGGGAATTCTGAGTGGCTTTAGGGCGATGGAATGCAGGCAGCTCCACCTCTTCAAGTGCCTCCGGGTCTTCCTCTGCTTCTGGCAAATTGGGCATCCGAGACAAGGCATCGGCATTCGCATTCTTGTGTCCTGCCCGGTACTTGATGGTGAAGTTGTAGTTGGACAGCCGGGCCATCCACCGCTGCTCCAAGGCCCCGAGCTTGGCTGTATCCAGATGCGTTAGCGGATTGTTATCCGTGAAGACGGTGAATTTAGCTGAGGCCAGGTAGTGTTTGAACCTCTCTGTCACTGCCCAGACGATGGCAAGGAACTCCAGTTTAAAGGAACTATAGTTGTCAGGGTTCCTTTCCGTGGGACGAAGCTTCCTGCTGGCGTAAGCGATCACCCTCTCCTTGCCTTTCTGGACCTGGGACAGCACGGCTCCCAATCCCACATTGCTGGCATCCGTGTACAGCACAAACGGTTGGTCGTATTCAGGATAGGCCAGTACCTCTTCTCCCGTCAGTGCCGACTTCAAACACGTGAAGGATCCTTCCAGCCCCTCGTTCCAGTCAAATGGGGCGTTCTTCCCCTTGGCCTTCTTTGATTGGCCCACCAACAGGTCTTGCAAGGGTGCGGCCTTCTTGGTGAAGTCCTTGATGAACCTTTGGTAGTAGCCTACCAGTCCGAGGAACTGCCGGACTTCGTGGAGGTTGCTGGGCTTCGGCCAGTCTTGGATCACCGTGACCTTGTCGAGGTCTGGGGCCACTCCTTCGGCGCTCACCACATGGCCCAGGTACTGCACTTTGGGTTTCAGCAGATGACATTTGGACGTTTTCACCTTTAAGCCAAAGTTGGACAGGGCTTCAAACACCTCGGCCAGGTGCTTCAGATGGTCTTCGTAGGTCTTAGAAAAGACAATGACATCATCCAAATACAGCAGTATGGTCTCAAAGTTCTTGTGCCCCAGACAGCATTCCATCATCCTCTGGAAATTCCCCGGGGCATTACACAATCCGAAAGGCATGTAGTTGAACTCGCAGAGCCCCATCGGCATCGTGAAGGCCGTCTTTTCTTTGTCCGCCTCTGCCACGGGAACCTGCCAGTACCCACTGGTGAGATCTAAGGTAGAAAAGTAGTTAGCAGATTTTAAGGCAGCCAGAGACTCCTCTATCCTGGGCAGTGGGTATGCGTCTTTATGTGTAATGCGATTCAACTGTCTATAATCAACACACATCCTCATTGTACCATCCTTCTTTTTAACCAGGACTAATGGAGCTGCCCAGGGGCTACAACTGTCTCTCACCACCCCAGCCTCCTTCATTTCTCGCAACATGTCCTTGGCACACTGGTAATGGGCTGGGGGTACAGGGCGGTATCTCTCTTTTATGGGTCGGTGATCTCCCGTGGGGATGTGGTGTTGGATCCCTTTCACCCGCCCAAAATCTAAGGGGTGTTTGCTGAATACCTGCTCGTACTCGTGAACCACCCTGTAAGCCCCTTGTTTTTGATGGGATGGGGTAGAGTCAGTGCCCACATGCAATTCCCGACACCAATCTTTCGAGTGTCCTGCAGAACCGTTGTCCTCCGCCACATTTGACGGGACCAAGGGTTCAGGTGTCCGTATCACACTATTGTTGACAGTGAACAGTTTGGCGAGTGTGGCATACTTGGTGAGATGAACCTCTTCCTCCCCACAATTGAGGACACGTACGGGCACCCTCCCCTGGCGCACATCGACCACCCCCCAGGCTGTCAGAATAGTAGGCCTATTGTCTGAATACACGGGTTCTACCAAGGCCTGGTAGTCCTTTCCCCTAAGGCCTATGGCTGCCCGACACCATATTAACATTTCACTCCTGGGGGGTATCGCAATGGGGTTTGAATCACTCACAGTGACACGGCCAATCTCACCACCAGTCAGCTCTACCTGCTGTCTCTGCATCAGAGCTCTGATTTCTTTTTGCAGGGCACGTTGTTCGCTGTGGCCAGCGGTTTCGGCTACCTGTTGCAACAAAACAATAACTTCTGCAAGACAATTTTCTATAACATTGGTACCGATAGTCATCATGGGATTACATTCTCGGCGGTCAATATCAACAATCACAATCCCCTGGGCTTTCAATTCCACCCGCCCCACTTTAATAGTGGCCTCTTTATACCCCACTTGTGGCAATGGCTGACCATTACTGGCTATTATGGTGAAATCGTCATCGGGGCCATGAGTAATATCGGTGTCCTCCCAATACCGTTTATAGAGTACATAAGGCATAGTCGTCACCTGAGAACCGGTGTCCAGCAAAGCATTCAGGGGGATGCCGTCAACCACTACAGGAAGAACTGGTCGCCCTCCAATGTATTTGGCTCTCCAATGCTGTGGGCCTGACCCTCCTATTCCTGGGGGTTGGCCCTTTGCCCCAGGGGTTGCTCGTTTAAAGGACAGTACCTTGCAAGGTGGCCCACCTGATGACAGCGGCGGCAGATGGGTCGTCCATCCTCATGGAAGCGATCATCGGACCGGCCTCTGGTCGGCGTGGTCCTCCTCTGTCGCATCCAGGGAACATCCTCCTGTCTGATGGCCAGCTGGATCTTCTCCTTGGGGGCCTCCTGTAGGGACCGCACCTTCCAGGCCAGGGCAGCAACGCTCTTGGTCAGCTCCTGCATCTGAAGGCGGAGTCCTGCAGGGGAGTCGTCTTCTAGGCTCTGGGCATCGGCCTCGGCGGCGACTGGAACATCCGACGCCACCTCCTGGTGGTATGTGAGAGCGGGACGCCTGGGAGGTGCTGCACGGCTAGGCTGTGGCTCCTGCCATGCCTGGATAGCTTTATCCTTGAATTGCGCAAAAGTCAAGTCTGGATTTTGCATGGCCAGGAAGTGCAGTTGACCCCTTTGGTGGCTGCACAGGAGCCCCTCAATGAACTGCTCCTTCAGGAGTTTATCCTCATCCTGCATGCTGTCAAGGTCACTCTGCTTAATGGCCCGCATCGCCTCCTGGAGATTAAGGGCATAATCCCGTAAGCTATCCTGCGGCCTCTGCTTGCACCCATAGAAAGTCAGTTTAATTTCGGTAGCAGTGCGGGTATCAAAGGTGGCTTTAAGCTTTGCAAAAACCTGCTGTGCCGTTCCCTTATCCGCGGCGGGCCAGGATTTCATTTCTCTCAGAGCCGCCCCAAAGAGTTGGTTTGTTATCAGATGGACCTTCTGAGGCTCTGTCAGGGGATAGAACTCAAGCAGGCTGCAGATCCCTTCTTTAAAGTCAGTGAATGTATGTGAATCCCCCGGAGTATCGTGGGAGCCAGGCCGCTCCGGGCAGGTATGGCATAGAGAAGGGCATTATAGCCTTTGCGGTAGCGGCGGTGTCCGACTGGCTGATGGGGGCAGCGGGCTCCGGGGCTGCCAGTGGTGGTATTAGGGCCGCGGCTTCACCCGCCGCGGGGACCGGAGGTGCCCCTGCATCCACGGCTGCGGCCGCCACCTCCTCTCCTCCCGACTCGGACATGGCTGTCCCTTCCTCCCACTAACCTGCTGGAGGTCGGAGTTCCTCTTCCGGGATTGGCACCTTACCGCGCTTTTCCGTTCCGCGCTTCTTTTGGCCGGTTCCGCCCACGAAGCTAAGGCTCCTCCTTCCGTGCGCGGCAATGGCGAATTTTGGCGGTAAATGACAATACACAGTCCTTGCACAGTAATCACAGTAGTTCCAAGGCACACATGACCTGATTCTTCAGGCTTAAGTAGATCCTGTTCGTGACGCCAAATTGCAGCGCCCCCACCGCCGCAGGGCCGAGGGGTACCCGGTACCGGGCCTCTGAGTCTCTGCTCTGGGGTTGTCACGGTGGCTAGACCCGGTCCGTGACCCTGCTGAGGGGCGCGCAGTGATAGATGTGGATGGTGGTGATGGTGCGGTGCAGTAAATAACGAGGACACCAGGTTGCAGTCTCTTTACCTCTTTACAGAAGGCTTCAGGTGTCCAATCCAGGGCACTGTTAACCGGGCTGTCTGAGACCGGCCGGTCCGAAGGCACATCAGGAGTCCCCTTCACAGGTGGGAATCAGCGTCTACCTTCTAGCGCCTGTGTGTTGTAGTCCTTCCCTGCTGAGCACCCGGATAGTCCTCACAACTGCTTCTGTCTGTCTCTGATGCTCTTTCTCTCCGTCCCCCAGATGATATGGCTAGGACGCACCCGTATGACGGGGTAGGCCTGGAGTTCTTCCGGGACTCTAGAGTTGCCCCTCTCCCACAGCTGCCTCCGTTGTCTGCTTAGGTGTTTAGTGAGACAGCCAACCTATAATTGGCTGTCCGGCCATGGTTTGAAGTAATACTTGTAGTCTCTTACTTGCTCGGCGTTCCGGCCACCGACTGTTGTTCCTCAGAAGGATGTTGCCTCGATCTTACAGCACGACTCCTTCTGGTTCTATCACTTCTTTGCTGTGTCCCCGTTGCTCACTGGTTTGTGCTATTCTTAGGAGTCTGCCAGGATCCCATCCCTGACAGGTCCTCTCACTAGCTCTTCCCAGTTACTTCTCCCTGTCTTCCTGTCCAACCCCCAGTTTTACCAGAGTGTGAGGAGTGGCCTACTAGATAGAACCACTCCCCCTGGTGGCCGGAGTGTGAAGTGTAATGTGAGTGTTACCTGATCAGGTGAACTCCTTTAGTGCAGTCAGACGTAACATCACTCCCCTTAGCGGCAGAGCGACATTACTGCAACGATCAGGACTCTGGGGCGCTGCACTATTAACATATCAGACTGTCACGTTAACCCTCTATTTACCCCCCTTGTTACTATTCATTATTTAATGTCACTAGCTCCCTTCTAGGAGACCATTGCTATCCTTCTTGTTAACCAATTAAACAACTTTGTTATACAACCTTGTTCTTCAATCCCTGCATTACTGCATTTCCGCTCCTGCTTACAGTGTCAAATGTAACAGGAATCCAGGAGAATACAGCAGGGAGTAGGGACCATTAGATTTAGCTTTTAATAGGTCATTAGAGACTTTAGTAAGGGCAGCTTCAGTAGAGAGAAAAGAGTGGAAATCAGATTGTAAATGATCAAGAAGTTCTGGTTGAGGGATAGTTTTTTAGTTATTGGTGTATGCTGTCATGTTTAAATGAGTAGGGAAAGATATCAGAAGAGAGATAGAGATTAAATATTATAGGTGATTTGTGACAGCCAGGGAAAGGGACTTGAGATGTGAGGGCATAAGGGTCATTACTGCAGGTAGTAGGGCGAAAAGATGCAAGGAGCCTATTTACTTCTTCAGTGACCGGTTTAAATACAGAAAATGAGCTAGATGCAGTGCATGATTGAGGAGAATGCATAATGCTAGGGAATTGGGAGAAATTTTCCTGTCAGATGTGGTCTATTTTTTCTTTGAAATGTGAAATGAAAAGTGTCAGAGGTATTTAGGATTGTTGGATAGTACAGTGCTAATGGTGTTGAATTAGGTTTGTTTGGAGAGGTGAAGGGCAGAGTTGTATGATTTATGCATAAACTTATAATGGATGAAATCTTTGGCCAAATTGGATTTTGTCTACAGACGTTCAGTGCACCAGGAGTACCACTGTGGAGAATGTGTTCACAGCGTGTGCCAGGGTTGCCGCCATCTATGCCAAGTTGTTCTATATGTGGAAGGTGCAGCTTCATCCAGGGCACTTTTCAGTGTTTCATTATAATGTTTTAGAGCAGAGTCAGGACATGAGAAGGAGGAAATTGGGATTGGGATCAATGATGTCTGAAAATTCTTCATAAGTGTTAATGGAACGTATATTCCTATATGTGTGGTAAGTTGTGGTGTTCTGAGTGGTGTGACAATTCTTGACTGAGAAAGAAAGAACATTGTGGTCAGAGAGCGGGAGAGGGGAGTTTGTAAAATCATGCAGTGAGCAGAGCCAGAAGACGATCAGGTCCAGAGTATTTCCGTCTTCATGTGTAGGAGAGTTAGTAAGCTGTGAAAGACTGAAAGAATAATTTAGCGATAAAAAGTAAGTGGCAGATAAGGAGAGGGGATCACCAATGGGGAAGTTAAAGGGACACTGTCACCTGAATTTGGAGGGAACAATCTTTAGACCTAGGGGCGGGGTTTTCGGGTGTTTGATTCACCCTTTCCTTACCCGCCGGCTGTATGCTGGCTGCAATATTGGATTGAAGTTCATTCTCTGTCCTCCGTAGTACATGCCTGCACAAGGAGATTGCCTTGTGCAGGCATGTACTACGGAGGACAGAGAATGAACTTCAATCCAATATTGCAGCCAGCATGCAGCCGGCGGGTAAGGAAAGGGTGCATCAAACACCCGAAAACCCCGCCCCTAGGTCTAAAGATTGTTCCCTCCAAATTCAGGTGACAGTGTCCCTTTAAAGTCCCGCATGATGAAGGTAGGGATGTCACAGGATAGAAACTGTGGGAGTCAGGTGGCCAAGTATTCCAGAAACTTACGGGAGTGGCCCGAAGGGTGACATACAACAGACATTCATAGGGAGAACAGTGTGGACCTCCAAAAAAGTGAAGATTAATTATGACACTTTGGGGATAACCGGAAAATGACATTTTTGCTGAGAGTAGTAGACCAACACCTCCACCTGGTCTGTTGTCAGGTCAAGTAGTATGTGAAAAATGTAGGACACCATAACAGTGAAGCCCAAACAAGGTCCTACACATATTAGGCAGTGTAAAATCTGTCCCACAGTATGGAAAAAATATAAAAAAATATAAAATACTACACTACTATATTGTATTGCATGTATAGTACTACTATACTGTGTATGCAATACGATATAGTAGTGTGGTATTTTATATTTTTTATACTTTTTCTTTATGGGCTTATTCTGACTCTTCAAGGCAGTAAGAGTCTCTAAATCCTTAGCCATCAATCCCTTAGATAACTGTATGATTGTTGTACTCACATGCCAGGCATCCTCAGATATTACAAGTCAGTACAGCTCAGTTGGCACTAAGAGTCCAGGAGAAACAGAGTTGATATTCTCTGAAATCTTGTATTAAGTACAATGCAGCAGGTGGAAAGAGTAATCCCAAAACAGAAACGTATACATGTGCATCCAAAGATGGCTACAGCAAACTGATAATGAAGAAGATGGGAGGAGCAAGGGCTAATGCAGCGCCCCAGAGTCCTGGTCGTTGCAGTACTGTGGCTCCGCCGCTAAGGGGGGCTATAATACGTCTGATGGCACTGAAGGAGTTCATCTGACCAGGTATCACATACACCAATACATTTCACAGTCTGGCCTCCAGGGGGAGCTAAGGGTACTATTCATTAGGCCACTCCTCACAGTCTGGTAAAACTGGGGGTTAGGCAGGAAGTTAGAGAGAACGCTGACTGGGTTGGAACAAGGCAACACCTTGTGGCGGAGGGTGTTGCAGGGGAAGATTCGGTAGGGTCCCTGTCAGGGGTGGGATCCTGACAGAGGCCTGGCAAACAGAGAGAAAGCTACGGGACCGCGAATGCACTTCATAGCGGCGGTGCCCTAAGAAAGGACAAGAAGCGAGATTTATTGTGCTGAGTGAGAAACGAGATCAAAGCAAGAAGGAGAATACCTGTAGGAGTCGTGCTGTAAGATCGAGGCAACATTTTGCTGAGGCGTAAACAACCGGCGGCCGGAACGCCGAGGAGGTACAGAGCTCTAAGCCATACTTCAAACCAACGGCAGGACAGTCAGTCACAGGCGGGCTGTCTCACCTAAATCACCTACGCAGACATAGGGGGCAACCTTTGGAGAGGGGCGACTCTAGGGTCCCGGAAGAGCTCCGAGCCTACCCGTCATACGGGTGCGTCCCAACCATAACACCTGGGAGGGACGGAAGATTAGCAGAAGATCATTTAATCGAGTTGTGAGGGAACACGAGAAACAGACACAACAGTTGTGGGGACTATCCCGTAAGCTCAGCAGGGGAGGACCACAACACATAGCGCTAGCAGGAAGGCACAGATTTCCACCTGCAAAGGGAACTCTGGAGGTGCCATCGGACCGGCTGGACTTGCGTAGCCCGGTTAACCATATTCCGGATTGAGGACTTTGAGACCTTCAGTAAAGAGGTAAAGAGACTGCAACCTGGTGTCCTCGTTATTGACTGCGACCGGCACTACACTACCACCATCATCCACATCTATCACTGTGCGCCCCTCAGCAGGGTCACGGACCGGGTCTAGCCACCGTGACAACCCCAGAGCAGAGACTCAGAGGCCCGGTACCGGGTACCCCTCGGCCCTGCGGCGGTGGGGCGCTACACTAACATCAACTACAGAAGGGAAGAAGGGACACACTTCAAAAGACAGAGCTTCTCCTTAGCAACAGCAGAATTAAATGCATAGTACAAAAAATACACAACAAGTTGTTCCTATTCATGGCACACAACACTCCCCTTCTGAAATCTTCAGATTTCACAATGTCTCTGTATGACGTGATGAGTCATTTCTGTCCAAAGCCTACATGAAATATGAAAAAGGAGAGAAGAAGACAATATACAATAATGCAACAATTCAAGTCCATACTTGAACGATGACACCTAGTAGTCGTTGAATAAAAATTAAAAAATGAATATGGGTTCAGTAGAAAAACCCATCTTTGGGTTGGGGAAGCTGCAACAAACTAACTCTTCCACCAACCCAGCAATCCAATGGTAATGTTTAATCCACAGAGAATTGTTCATGGCTGGTTGCATGCAAAGCGTTTTATGTTCTAACACGGCTGGGGTGTGAGGAAGTATGCTCCCCGCCGTGATGGAATCCAGCAACAATGTTCAGTTTTATGTTTCCTTTGGTAGAAGTAGCATGAGTTCAGTGACTGGGCAAAAGAAGATTCAAGATGAACCCCTTTTGTCACCTTGACTTCTACCTTTCGAGTCTTTCCGTCATCGCTGGGCACAACTTTGGTGAAAAGATCCATCGGCCAATAGTTACGATGAGCCTCTTTGTCTTTTAAAAGTACGAGATCTCCTTCTTGTAAATTAGGAGTTGACTTCATTTCCTTGTCAGAGTCTGGATCCACCAGCTCATATGCAATGCTGACATTATCGCAGGTATCCTCGTATAAGATACTTGGAGGTGTCAGACTCATGTTGTCACTAAGCTTGGATGCAGCTGTGAGTCTCGTTCCTCAGTTAGCTGGGTTTAGATCAGGGGGATGGATGCCACTGCTCAAAGTAGCAAAACGTCTGATGCGCTCTACTCAGCGTCGGACTGGAGCACCTTGGGCCCACCAGAGAAAATCGCTCTTGGGGCCCACTATGTAGCTACATAGAAATAGATACAAGACCACCAATTGTGCGGTAAAAAGCGCTAATATCAGGGTATAATATAAAGTAGTTCACGTCTTAATTATGTAGCAAGGGTTGGGGTAGCCCCCTCATAAAATATAATGCGGTCCCCTCTCATAGAATATAATGCAGCACCCCACAAAATATAATGCAACCCCCTCAGGTATGAGGTATATAATGCAACCCACCACATAATATAATGTAGTCCCCTGAGAGAATGCAGTTCCACCACAGAATATAATGCAGCCCCCCCATAGAGTTTACTGTAGCCCCCTCATATAGTATGATGTAGCCTCCCATAATATAATGTAGTCCCCTGAGAGAATAATGCAGCTCCACCACAGAATATAATGCAGCCCCCCATAGAGTATACTGTAACCCCTCATATATTATGATGTAGCTCCCCATAATATAATGTAGTACCCTGAGTATAATGCAGTCCCCCCACAGAATATAATGTAGCCTCCCAGGGCTGTATTTAGAGTTTATGCTGCCCTAGGCACTTTTAGTGCTGCCGCCCCCTTTAGTGAGTATGACACTATCGGCAGTGACTTTGGCAAGAATCGCTGATGTGAAAGTCGCCTTTTGCAGCAGATCCGGCAGTTTTTCTGCATCTGCCACGTAACGGATCACTTACAGCAACACTGCGTTTGGCCTCATTCATTCCCTATGGGATTTGCGGCACTTGCCGTGATCTGGCAAATGCGGTAATCTTTATTTTTTATAATAATAATCTTTATTTTTTATATAGCGCTAACATATTCCGCAGCGCTTTACAGTTTGTACACATTATCATCGCTGTCCCTGTTGGGGCTCACAATCTAAATTCCCTATCAGTAAGTCTTTGGAATGTGGGAGGAAACCGGAGTACACGGAGGAAACCCATGCAAACACAGAGAGAACATACAAACTCTTTGCAGATGTTGTCCTTGAACCCAGGACTCCAGCACTGCAAGGCTGCTGTGCTAACCACTGCGCCACCGTGCTGCCCGGTACCATACCTCTCAACTTTTGAAGAAGGGAAGGAGGTAAAAGTTTGGCAAATTTTAGGCCACACCTCTGACCACACCCATTTCACAACTAGTCACACCCATATCCACGTCCCAACCACAGCCATTTAGCACTGCTGATCACACTGTTTTATATTCAATAATTATAAGCCAACAAAAATATGGCTACACAGTGCTCCATACTGTATAATGGCCACACATGATGCTCAATACTGTATAACGGCCACCACACATGATGCTCCATACTGTATAATGGCCACACATAACGCTCCATACTGTATAATGGCCACACACAGTTCTCCATACTGTATAATGGCCATACAATGCTCAATACTGTATAATGGCCACACATGATGCTCCATAGTGTATAATGGCCACACATGATACTCCATAGTGTATAATGGCCACACAGTGCTCCATACTGTATAATGGCCACACAGTGCTCCATACTGTATAACGGCCACACACAGTTCTCCATACTGTATAATGATCCCACATGATGCTCAATACTGTATAATGGCCACAAATGATGCTCCATACTGTATAACGGCCACACATGATGCTCCATACTGTATAATGTCCATTGGCCACACATGATGCTCCATACTGTATAACGGCCACACATGATGCTCAATACTGTATAATGGCCACACACAGTTCTCCATACTGTATAATGATCCCACATGATGCTCAATACTGTATAATGACCCCCCCTCCTGTATGCATGGCTCATCTCCCTCCCATCCCATATGCATGGCTCATATCCCCCCCTCCTGTATGCATGGCTCATATTCCCCCTCCTGTATGCATGGCTCATATCCCCCCCTGTATGCATGGCTCATATTCCCCCCCTGTATGCATGGCTCATATTCCCCCCTGTATGCATGGCTCCTATTCCCCCTCCTGTATGCATGGCTCATATTCCCCCCCTGTATGCATGGCTCATATTCCCCCTCCTGTATGCATGGCTCATATTCCCCCCTGTATGCATGGCTCATACCCCCTTCCCTGTATGCATGGCTCATACTCCCCCCCCCCCCGTATGCATGGCTCATATTCCCCCCTGTATGCATGGCTCATATTCCCCCTCCTGTATGCATGGCTCATATTCCCCCCCCCCTGTATGCATGGCTCATACCCCCTTCCCTGTATGCATGGCTCATATTCCCCCTCCTGTATGCATGTCTCATTTCCCCCCCTGTGTGCATGGCTCATATCCCCCCTTGTGTGCATGGCTCATATC
This sequence comes from Ranitomeya variabilis, assembly GCF_051348905.1. NCBI lineage: Eukaryota > Metazoa > Chordata > Amphibia > Anura > Dendrobatidae > Ranitomeya > Ranitomeya variabilis. Next base: position 514,259,827 of record NC_135232.1, on the reverse strand, counting down.
CCCCCATGTGTGCATGGCTCATATCCCCCCTGTATGCATGGCTCATATCCCCCCGTATGCATGGCTTATCTCTCCACCCCCCCGCTCCTGCTCCCGCTCCTGCTCCCATCTTGCATGGCGCGCCGGCTTATGTCCTCCTTCGTCCCCCCGTTCCCACTGTTCCCCCCGTCCCCCGTCCCTCATACTCACCTGTCCAACACTGCAAAGCCGCGCCGACATCCCTCTGGCTCTGTCCTGACTCCCGACACAGCACCTTCTTCCTGCGTGAGCAGTCACGTGATACCACTCATTAAGGTCATGAATATGCGTACATTCATGACCTTAATGAGCGGTACCATGTGACCGCTCATTCAGGATGAGCTGCAGACGCCGAGACCATCGCTGGAGCAGGGTGAGTATCATCTTCAAGGAGGGTGTGTGGGAGGCGAGCGGCTGGGGGGGGCCCTAGAGCAGTGGGGCCCTAGGCAGCTGCTGGTCAGTATGCCAGCAGATGTCAGTGCCTGGGCCCACCGGAGAATCCTCCGGTTCTCCGGTGGGTCAGTCCGAGCCTGGCTCTACTCTATTACTCACGTAGACATAGAATTGTTTTGTTTCGTTATATATACATCTGAGTACCACTCTATTATCTGTGTATTATGTAAAGCACACGATTGTGATGTCCAGTTCATCTTTCACTACTTCAGGGATTTCTACCACCAATACTGCTGCACAAAGTTCAAGCCTTGGTACTGAGTGTGCACATTTACCGGTTAGTTTGGCCTTACCCAGAATGAAACCACAGTGCACTTCATTGTGCACTCCCAAGGTCTTCAGATAAGCTACTGCGGCTATGGCTTCTGTAGATGCGTCGGAGAAAATGAGGACTTCTCTTCTGGTATAAACGTGGAGCTTGAAGTTGTTCTATGACCTTTAGTGACTTCTTCCAGGTCTCACATCTTTGTTGTTTCTGGGAAGGCAGCGGAGCATCACAATAGGTATTTTTGGCAGTGATCTGTTTTAGCAGAATCTTGCCTTGAATTGCCTTGAATAGTGATAAGTGCGACGAACCCAAGAGGATCGTAGATATTGTTTATTACAGATAGGACTCCTCATTTGGTTAATGATTTGTCACAGGGTGACATTTGAAAAATAAATGTGTCCTGTTTAATATCCCATAGCAGACCAAGGCTGCGTTGTGTGGGAGGGACATCGGAACCTAAATCGAGGTCTCTTAAGTTCGTGACATAGTCTTCGGATGGAAACGCCTCCATTACCTCTTGCCTGTTAGAGATAATCTTGTGAAACCTGAGATTTGATGAAGAGAGCATTTCCTGAGCCCTGGAGAGCAGATTGATAGCCTCTTTACTTGAGGATAAAGACTTGAGCCCGTTGTCCATGTAGAAGTTCTTCTCTACAAACTGACGAGCATCGCGTCCATATTCTCCCTCACCTTCCTGGGCTGCCCATCTCAGTCCATAGATCGCTACAGCAGGTGAAGGTCGAAGGTGAAGGTTGCTGAAAATGTGTACCTTCTTCTGGTATTCCATGACCTCGTTGTGGATGTTGTTGCCCTTGTGCCATAGGAACCTGAGATATTTTCTACTGTCTTCCCTCACGATGAAGGGATGTCAGCCATTATCGCCACAAGTTCCTGCCTTAAGCGAATAAACACTCCTATGAGGCTATTGTTCATGTTGGGTCCAATAACAAGCAAGCTGTTGAAGGAGACGCCTTCATGCTGAGCACTGGAGTCAAATACCACCATGATCTGATTAGGTTTGGGGTGGTAGACCACGAAGGACAGAGGGCTCTAGCATTTTTCTCCTTCTTTCAGTGGTGGTGCGGATTCTGCATGTTCTGTCAAAGATGTTTTGCATGAATTCGATGAAATGTCTTTCCATTTCTGGCCTTCTTTTTAAAGTGTACTTTAGAGAAGAGAACCTTTCTGTTGCTTGCTGCATATTGTTTGGCAACCTTGGTCTTGAAGAACGAAAGTGTAGCGGAGCCACCCAGCTTTTGGAGTCATCTTAGCTCACCTCTCTTTGGTTCTGGGGTGGCTATTTAATGCTGGTTGTTCCTGGATCTGGTGTCGGTGATACTGCTGTTACTGTCGGCCTGGTTTTCTGCACACATACTGCTCTTAGAATCATCACCAAAAAAATGAACTTTTTTGAATTTATCAAATGGCTGCAATGAAACAAAGAGTGGCAGAGTGGCCCGACAGAAGCCTCTCCTCAGTGCAAGACATATGAAAGCTCTCATAGAGTTTGCTAAAAAACACATGAAGAACTCCCAGGCTATGAGAATAAAGATTCTCTGGTCTGATGAAAGAAATCTAGACCTTTTTGGTGATAATTGTAAGCGATATTTGTGCAGAAAACCAGGCACTGCTCATCACCTGCCCAATAGAATTCCAACAGTGAAACATGGTGGTGGCAGCATCATGCTATGGAGGTTTTTTCAGCTGCAGGGACGGCTGCTTGTCATTGAAGGAAACATGAATGCGGCCAAGTGCAGAGATATCCTGGATGAAAACATCTTCCAGGGTGCTCTGGACCTCAGACTTGCTAAAGGTTCACCTTCCAACAAGACAATGACCCTAAACACACAGCTAAAATAACAAGGGCGTGACTTCAGAACAACTTTGTGACCATTCTTGACTGGCCCAGCCAGAGCCCTGACCTAAACCAAATTAAGCATCTCTGGAGAGACCTGAAAATGGCTGTCCGCCAATGTTCACCATCCAACCTAATGGAACTGGAGAGAATCTGCAAGGAAGAATGGCAGAGGATTCCCAAATCCAGGTGTGAAAAACTTGTTGCATCATTTACAAGAAGACTTATGGCTGTACTGGCTTAAAAGGGTGCTTCTACTCAATACTGAGCAAAGGGTCTGAATACTTATGACCATGTGATATTTCAGTTTTTCTTTTTAAGTAAATTTGCCCAAATTACTACATTTCTGTTTTTTTACAGTCAAGATGGGGTGCAGAGTGTACATTAATGAGAAAAATGAACTTTTTTGAATTTACCAAATGGTTGCAATAAAGCAAAGAGTGAAAATTTTGAAGGGGTATGAATACTTTCCGTACCCACGGTATATGTAAATTATCATTCTTAATCATACTGTAAAGACAAATTTAAAACACATTTGTTTTACTTACCCGATGATATTTTTTCTCTGTATGACCTCTTTTTAAACATGTTTTTATGCGTGTGTTGATCGTTTGAAAAAAGATATTACTTTTTCACCATAATAGAGAGCAGCAGGGGAGGTGGCGTCCAACTTCTGGAACTAGGGTTCAGTAAGAGCCAGAAGGTTAAGGGAATTTGAAAGGAAAAAGTCATGGATGTAGGAGAGTTTGTTACATGCTGACCGTGGGTTCCACAGGGCACAATTAAAAGACAGAAGGCATGCAAGTAACATTAATGAGATTTCCGGGGGTTTCTGAGTGTAGCAGGCGAGAGTCTTCTGCTCCCAAATCCTTTCCAACATATGCAGCGTAGAGTTGCAACGCGTGGGAACTAGTGTTGAGCATTCCGATACTGCAAATATCGGGAATCGGCCGATATTCACTGTATCGGAATTCCGATACCGAGTTCCGATATTTTTGTGATATCGGAAATCGGAATCGGAAGTTCCTATAAGTTCCCAGGCGTGTGCGGTACGTATGGTTCCCAGGGTCTGGAGGAGAGGAGACTCTCCTTCAGGCCCTGGGATCCATATTCATGTAAAAAATAAAGAATAAAAATAAAAAATATGGATATACTCACCCCTCCGACGGACCCTGGACCTCAGCGGTGCAACCGGCAGCCTCCGTTCCTAAGAATCCAGTGAGTGTAGGACCTGTGATGACATCGCGGTCTTGTGATTGGTCACGTGACCGCTCATGTGAATGCAGACTTAAATGGATTGGTCTGCAGGCGTCACGTTGCATTTGCAGAGCCCCTGATGTACCCAAACAGTACAAACCCCCCACAAGTGACCCCATATTGGAAACTAGACCCCCCAAGGAACTTATCTAGATGTGTTGTGAGAACTTTGAACCCCCAAGTGTTTCACTACAGTTTATAACGCAGAGCCGTGAAAATAAATTTTTTTTTTTTTCACAAAAATGATTTTTTAGCCCACAGTTTTGTATTTTCACAAGGGCATCAGGATAAATTGGACTGCAAAAGTTGTTGTCCAATTTGTCCTGAGTACGCTGATACCCCATATGTGTTGGGGAACCACTGTTTGGGCGCATGACAGAGCTCGGAAGGGAAGGAGCGCCATTTGGAATGCAGACTTAAATGGATTGGTCTGCAGGCGTCACGTTGCATTTGCAGAGCCCCTGATGTACCCAAACAGTACAAACCCCCCACAAGTGACCCCATATTGGAAACTAGACCCCCCAAGGAACTTATCTAGATGTGTTGTGAGAACTTTGAACCCCCAAGTGTTTCACTACAGTTTATAACGCAGAGCCGTGAAAATAAAAATTCTTTTTTTTTTCACAAAAATGATTTTTTGGCCCCCAGTTTTGTATTTTCCCAAGGGTATCAGGATAAATTGGACCCCAAAAGATGATGTCCAATTTGTCCTGAGTACGCTGATACCCCATATGTTGGGGTAAACCCCTGTTTGGGCACACGGGAGAGCTCTGAAGGGAAGGAGCACTGTTTTCCTTTTTCAACGCAGAATTGGCTGGAATTCAGATTGGATGCCATGTCCCGTTTGGAGAGCCCCTGATGTGCCTAAACAGTGGAAACCCCCCAATTATAACTGAAACCCGAATCCAAACACACCCCTTACCCTAATCCCAACAGTAACCCTAACCACTCCTCTAACCCAGACACACCCAACCCTATTCCCAACCGTAAATGTAATCCAAACCCTAACCCTATCTTTAGCCCCAACCCTAACTGTAGCCCCAACCCTAGCCCCAACCCTAGCCCTAACCCTAGCCCTAACCCTAGCAATAACCCTAGCCCTATCACTAGCCCTAACACTAGCCGTAACACTAGCCCTAACCCTAGCCCTAACCCTAGCCCTAACCCTAGCCCCAACCCTAGCCCTAACCCTAGCCCTAACCCTAGCCCCAACCCTAGCCCTAACCCTAACCCTAGCCCTAACCCTAGCCCCAACCCTAGCCGTAACCCTAGCCCTAACCCTAGCCCTAACCCTTGCCCTAACCCTAGCCCTAACTCTAGTCCTAACTCTAGCCCTAACCCTAACCCTAATGGGAAAATGGAAATAAATACATTTTTTAATTTTTTTATTTTTCCCTAACTAAGGGGGTGATGAAGGGGGGTTTGATTTACTTTTATAGCGGCTTTTTTAGCGGATTTTTATGATTGGCAGCCGTCACACACTGAAAGACGCTTTTCATTGCAAAAAATATTTTTTGCGTTACCACATTTTGAGAGCTGTAATTTTTCCATATTTGAGTCCACAGAGTCATGTGAGATCTTGTTTTTTGCGGGACGAGTTGACGTTTTTATTGGTAACATTTTCGGACACGTGACATTTTTTGATTGCTTTTTTTTCCGATTTTTGTGAGGCAGAGTGATCAAAAACCAGCTATTCATGAATTTCTTTTGGGGGAGGCGTTTATACCGTTCCGCGTTTGGTAAAATTGATAAAGCAGTTTTATTCGTCGGGTCAGTACGATTACAGCGATATCTCATTTATATCATTTTTTTTTATTTTTTGGCGCTTTTATACGATAAAAACTATTTTATAGAAAAAATAATTATTTTGGTATCGCTTTATTCTCAGGACTATAACTTTTTTATTTTTTTGCTGATGATGCTGTATGGCAGCTCGTTTTTTGCGGGACAAGATGACGTTTTCAGTGGTACCATGGTTATTTATATCAGTCTTTTTGATCGCGTGTTATTCCACTTTTTGTTCAGCGGTATGATAATAAAGCGTTGTTTTTTGCCTCGTTTTTTTTTTTTTTCTTAGGGTGTTTACTGAAGGGGTTAACTAGTGGGGCAGTTTTATAGGTTGGGTCGTTACGGACGCGGCGATACTAAATATGTGTACTTTTATTGTTTTTTTATTTTATTTAGCTAAAGAAATGTATTTATGGGAATAATATATATATTTTTTTTCTTTATTTAGGATATTTTTTTTATTTTTTTTTTACACACATGTGGGGAATTTTTTTTTTACTTTTTTACTTTGTCCCTGGGGGGGGACATTACAGATCATTGATCTGAGAGTGTGCACAGCACTCTGTCAGATCGACGATCTGCTGTGCAGGGCTGCAGGCTTACCAGCGCCTGCTCTGAGCAGGCACTCGGTAAGCCACCTCCCTCCCTGCAGGACCCGGATGCCGCGGCCATCTTGGATCCGGGACCTGCAGTGAGGAGGGAGGTAGGAGACCCTCGGAGCAACGCGATCACATCGCGTTGCTCCGGGGGTCTCAGGGAAGCCCGCAGGGAGCCCCCTCCCTGCGCGATGCTTCCCTATACCGCCGGTACACCGCGATCATGTTTGATCGCGGTGTGCCGGGGGTTAATGTGCCGGGGGCGGTCCGTGACTGCTCCTGGCACATAGTGCCGGATGTCAGCTGCGATATGCAGCTGACACCCGGCCGCGATCGGCCGCGCTCCCCCCGTGAGCGCGGCCGATCGCGTATGACGTACGGTGGTCATACGGGCCCACCCCACCTCGACGGGATAGTACGTCTGATGTCAGAAAGGGGTTAAGGTGTGAGCCAGGCAAGGAATGTGTTTCAGTTGTGAAAGGGCTATGGCAGCCATAAAATTCCTTCCGTTATCACTCACTACCTTGCCTACCTCAAGATGTACAGTGCCCAGCCATGACCGAGTTTCTTGCTGCAAGAACTCTGACAGAATTTCCGCGGTGTGTCTGTTGTCGCCCAAACACTTCATTGCCAATACAGCCTGCTGACACTTGCCACTAGCTGTTCCATAATTGGACACCTCGTGTGCAACAGTGGCAGCTGCGGATGGAGTGGTTGTGCGACTGCGGTCTGTGGACGAGCTCTCGCTTCTGCTGGAAGACGAGGAGGAGGAGGGGGGACGAACACCTACAGCCAACTGTTTCCTAGACCGTGGGCTAGGCAGAACTGTCCCAATATTACTGTCCCCTGTGGACCCTGCATCCACCACATTAACCCAGTGTGCCGTGATGGAGACGTAACGCCCCTGACCATGCCTACTGGTCCATGCATCTGTTGTCAGGTGCACCTTTCTACTCACAGATTGCCTAAGCGCATGGACAATGCGGTCTTTTACATGCTGGTGGAGGGCTGGGATGGCTTTTCTCGAAAAGAAGTGTCGACTGGGTAGCTCGTAGCGTGGTACAGCGTAGTCCATCAGGGCTTTGAAAGCTTCGGTTTCAACTAACTGGTAGGGCATCATCTCTAACGAGATTAATCTAGCAATGTGGGTGTTCAAATCCTGTGTACGTGGATGCGAGGATGAGTTCTTCCTTTTCCTAACGAGAGTCTCATGTAGGGTGAGCTGGACTGGAGAGCTGCATACGGTGGAACTAGCGGGGGTGCCGGTGGACATAGGTGACTGAGAGAGGGTTGGGGATGGGATGGTATTCTTGATGGTGCCCTACATACAGTTTTTCCGACCATGAACCTGGTGATTCCCTGACTGCTTTGGCCTTGCGACGAAACCGCAACATTACCTGCAGGTGGTGTGGTAAACGGTGGGCTTACAGTGAGGGAAGGGATGTCGCCTTGCTGATTAGCTTCATTGTGAGAGGGTGCTACAATGTTAAGGGACGTTTGGTAGTTTGTCCAGGCTTGCAAGTGCATGGTGGTTAAATGTCTATGCATGCAACTTGTATTTAAATTTTTAACATTCTGACCTCTGCTGAAGGTCCTTGAGCATTTCTTACAGATGAATTTGCGCTGATCATTGGGATCTTGGTTAAAAAAATTCCAGACTGCACTCTTCCTATCGGATACCTTTTCAGGCATTGCACACTGAGCTACTTTAACCTGATGGCCACACTGTCCTACAACTTGTTTTGGTTTTGCCACATGTTTTTGGCCAGATACGGGCCTGCCAGATGGAACCTGTTGCGATGTTGATGCCTGCTGTGGCTCCTCCTCCTCCGCTTCAGAGCTACTGCCGCCTGCACCCTGTTCCCCCAATGGCTGCCAATCGGGGTCAACAACTGGGTCATCTATGACCTCCTCTTCTATGTTCTGTGCACCTTCCTCTGGGTCACCGTGTAAGCCGGTGCTATAGCGTTCGTGACGGGGCTCCATAGTCTCATCGGGGTCAGATTCTGGATCAGTACACTGCGAGGGCAATGTTCTGATCTGAGTCAAAGGAACAGCATAATAATCTGGCTGTGGCTGTGCATCTGTGCACTCCATGTCCGATTCATCTTGTAATGGGCATGGCCTGTTAACAATTTCCTTTTCTAACCCAGGCACGGTATGTGTAAAGAGCTCCATGGAGTAACCAGTTGTGTCGCCTGACGCATCCTTCACTGTTGTTCTGGGTGAAGGACACAAGGAAGCGACTTGTTCCTGACCGGGAGCATCCACTGACGACGCACTGCTCTGACATTTGGCACTTTCCGAGGAGGACGCGAAAGAGCTAGAAGCAGAGTCAGCAATGAAAGCCAATACTTGTTCCTGCTGCTCCGGCTTCAAAAGCGGTTTTCCTACTCCCAGAAAAGGGAGCCTTCGAGGCCTTGTGCAGCCAGACGATGATGCTGGCTCAACAACTCGAGACATAGGGGCTATACTGCTTTTCCCATGACCACCTGATGCTCCACGACCACCACCACTACCATCATTACCAGCTGCCAATGACCACCCACGGCTACGACCTCTTCCACCAGACTTCCTCATTCTTGGAAAAATGTTACCAAACTAACAACCGTTATGTGGTCCTGTAAAACCAGGTACAAGGTGTGCGTGAACTTGTTGGGAATGTAAATCTCCCTTTTTTATGTGTGGGAGAATGCAGTGAAAAATCAGGCCCACTGTATTACACAACACAGTTTGATTACCAGAAAGAGGCTGGCATATATGGCACTAACAGGAGTGACGCAGATAAAAACACTGGCAATAGAAATGTCCCTATTTATGTGTGGGAGAATGCAGGGAAAAATCAGGCCCACTGTATTACACAACAACACAGTTTGATTAGCAGAAAGAGGCTGGCAGATTTGGCACTAACAGGAGTGACGCAGATAAAAACACTGGCAATAGAAATGTCCCTCTTTATGTGTGGGAGAATGCAGGGAAAAATCAGGCCCACTGTATTACACAATACAAAGTTTGATTAGCAGAAAGAGGCAGGCAGATATGGCACTAGCCGGACTGACGCAGATGCACACACTGTCAATAGAAATGTCCCTCTTTTTTTTGATATGGGAGACAAGGGATTGAATTAGGCCCACTATATCACGGTATAGTTCCTGTGGCACAAAATGACTGACAGATACCACAGACAGCACTCGCACACATGCACAGGTTTGGCAAGATTATTCTCCCTTTATTTAAATTTTTTGGGGGATATGTGAGACAAGTGATTTAATCTGGCCCACTGTTACACAGTAGGTTTTCTGTGGCAGAAAAAAAAAAAAATAAATGCCACACACAGGACGGGCACTAATGCAGATTTGCCAATCTTAATCTCCCACTTTTTTTTTTTTCTGGGAGAATTGTGAAGAAATCAGGACAACTGCTACACAGTAGGTTTTCTGTGGCAGAAAAAAAAAGACAGATGCCACACACAGGACTGGCACTAATGCAGATTTGCCAGTCTTAATCTCCCACTTTTTTTTGTTTTATGGGAGAATTAGGAACAAATCAGGCACACAGTTATACAGTAGGTTTTCTGTGGCAGAAAAAAAAAACAGATGCCACACACAGGGCTGGCACTAATGCAGATTTGCCAGTCTTAATCTCCCACTTTTATTTTTTTTCTGGGAGAATTGCAAAGAAATCAGGCCCACTGCTACACAGTAGGTTTTCTATGGCAGAAAAAAAAAGACAGATGCCACACACAGGACTGGCACTAATGCAGATTTGCCAGTCTTAATCTCCCAATTTTATTTTTTTTTCTGGGAGAATTGTGAAGAAATCAGGTCCACTGCTACACAGTAGGTTTTCTGTGGCAGAAAAAAAAAACAGATGCCACACACAGGACTGGCACTAATGCAGATTTGCCAGTCTTAATCTCCCACTTTTTTTTTTGTTTTATGGGAGAATTAGGAACAAATCAGGCACACTGTTATACAGTAGGTTTTCTGTGGCAGAAAAAAAAACAGATGCCACACACAGGACTGGCACTAATGCAGATTTGCCAGTCTTAATCTCCCACTTTTTTTTTTGTTTTATGGGAGAATTAGGAACAAATCAGGCACACTGTTATACAGTAGGTTTTCTGTGGCAGAAAAAAAAACAGATGCCACACACAGGACTGGCACTAATGCAGATTTGCCAGTCTTAATCTCCCATTTTTTTTTTTTTATGGGAGAATTAGGAAGAAATCAGCACACTGTTATACAGTAGGTTTTCTGTGGCAGAAAAAAAAGACAGAAGCCACACACAGGACTGGCACTAATGCAGATTTGCCAGTCTTAATCTCCCACTTTTTTTTTTGTTTTATGGGAGAATTAGGGACAAATCAGGCACACTGTTATACAGTAGGTTTTTTGTGGCAGAAAAAAAAAACAGGTGCCACACACAGGACTGGCACTAATGCAGATTTGCCAGTCTTAATCTCCCACTTTTTTTTAATGGGAGAATTAGGAAGAAATCATGCACACTGTTATACAGTAGGTTTTCTGTGGCAGAAAAAAAAGACAGAAGCCACACACAGGACCTGCACTAATGCAGATTTGCCAGTCTTAATCTCCCACTTTTTTTTTAGTTTTATGGGAGAATTAGGAAGAAATCAGGCACACTGTTATACAGTAAGTTTTCTGTGGCAGAAAAAAAAACAGATGCCACACACAGGACTGGCACTAATGCAGATTTGCCAGTCTTAATCTCCCATTTTTTTTTTATGGGAGAATTAGGAAGAAATCAGGCACACTGTTATACAGTAGGTTTTCTGTGGCAGAAAAAAAAAACAGATGCCACACACAGGACTGGCACTAATGCAGATTTGCCAGTCTTAATCTCCCATTTTTTTTTTAATGGGAGAATTAGGAAGAAATCAGGCACACTGTTATACAGTAGGTTTTCTGTGGCAGAAAAAAAAGACAGAAGCCACACACAGGACTGGCACTAATGCAGATTTGCCAGTCTTAATCTTCCCCTTTTTTTTGTTTTATGGGAGAAATAGGAACAAATCAGGCACACTGTTATACAGTAGGTTTTCTGTGGCAGAAAGTGGCTTGAAGAGATATATATATAAAAAAAAAAAGTACTACAATTACTATCTCCCTACAGTAATCTCAGAAAAGTGTGGCAGGCAGCAATAAAAAGGAGTGCTGCACACAAAAGTCAAAAGTGTGGACAAACAAACAAGATAGCTGTGCAGAAAGGAAGGAGCAACAGGATTTGTGCTTTGAAAAAAGCAGTTAGTTTGCACAGCGGCGTACACACAGCAACGCAGCTATCAGGGAGCCTTATAACCTACTGTACAGAGCTGATGAAGAGAAATCTAGCCTCCACTGTCCCTGCAAAGAAAAGGTGGTGTTGGACAGTGGAAATCGCTACAGCACAAGCAGTTTTGGGGTCAATTTACCCTGCCTAATGCTATCCCTGCTTCTGACGAAGTGACAGCATCCTCTCCCTACGCTCAGATCAGCAGCAGTAAGATGGCGGTCGGCGGGAACGTCCCTTTATAGCCCCTGTGACGCCGCAGAAAGCAAGCCAATCACTGCCATGCCCTTCTCTAAGATGGTGGGGACCTATGTCATCACGCTGCCCACACTCTGTGTGCACCTTCATTGGCTGAAAAATGGCGCTTTAAGCATCATATGAAACGCGACTTTGGCGCGAAGATCGTGTACCGCATGGCCGATCCCACGCTGGGATCGGGTCGGGTTTCATGAAACCCGACTTTGCCAAAAGTCGGCGACTTATTAAAATGACCGATCCGTTTCGCTCAACCCTATCCAGAACCACTAGATGACCGGGGTGAATGTGCTCTGTACTGTTATAGGCAGGTGAATTTGGGGCACAGGGGCTGTGAAGGCACTATTTTATTTTTTTAAAAAAGGATGTCACATTGGGTAATTGGGCATTACATTACATTGGGCCTACTTCTTAAGTCTCCTGCAATGTGTCCTTTACCTGCCACTAGATCACCAGGGTGAATGTGCTTTGTACTGTTATAGGCTGGTGATGTTTGGGCCAGGGGGGCTGTGATGGCAATAGTATATTTTTAAAAAAGGTACCCCACATTGGTGGAACCACATCCTTGTTGGCAAACACTTCAAAACATTTGTGTACATTAAAGAGCTCACTTGAAAAATTCAGTTTCGTGTTGCCTGGTTGCTCACATTGGACACAATACACTTCACATAAATTTGATAAAGCAATGCTGTTAGTTTTGCTTTCTAGTTCATTAAAAATATAGCTTTGTCCACTATATTAGTTTCTCTTCTTGAGAGCCATAACTTTGGCTGCCTCAAATATACAAATGGGGAATATACAAATGGCGATTTGTAAACAAGATTGAAATACTGAATACCGAATGCATTCAGACAATCACATAGCTGCATTTCTTGTAAAACATTTACAGATGTGACAGACAATGCTCATAGTGACACAAACTTGATAAATGTTTGTTTATTCACTTCACAAACAGTTCTAAGCCTCTATATGTTTGCTGTTTGTTATTGTAAAATATTAAGGTTTACTGAAACTATGTCTGTGGTGATTTGATCTAAATCCTTGTGGCTTTTATTTTCTAGGGGTTTATGGCCCCTCGTCTGATGACTCTATCTCAGTTTCATCCAACCTTGAAAAGTGGCCACTTGAAGGTCTGGGTGAAACTAGAGTTACTACATAGTGTAAATCACTATATAAGACCAGAGAAACATGACTAAGACAGATGCCAAAACTGGGGTACCTGTACATGTACAGTGTGCTGATACCTGCATAATTGGGGATGCCCATGCAGTGTAGGTAATGTCCCAGGGGTTCTCTGTATTGGTGTTCCTTCTCTGATATTCCAGATGGATGATGTTTAAAAGCCTCTTGTTGATGATCTAAGTATACTGTATGTAGTTAATCTTCATATATACGTAATCACTATATTTATGTAATCCTTATATGTACTTATTAACAACCTTTCTATGTTAACATACACAAAAGTGTACGCACTCCACTATTCAATCATACTATTCCTTGAATTTTATACTTTGCAATAAAATTGCATTCTATTGTAAGTATTAGCCTTTTTTTAAAGCCGTATCTGAACCTTAGTGTTAAAAATATGGCAAATAAAATTGCCAAATTCTCCTGTAAATAATTCTGCAAAGAGGGAACCATCATACCATTAAAAAAATACGACTGGATTTTCAGGGGCTCATCCAATATGTGGGTTCAAAGCGTAATGGGGTGCATATGACTGACTATGCAGCAGGGCTGGCCTTGCTGCCAATGTAAAACAAAGGAGTACGGGAGTACAAAATGCATATTGTGAAGGGGATTTTCCTGGGCTCATCCAGTATGTGCATTCCAAGGCGTAATAGGGTGCATATGACTATGCAGCAGGGCTGGCCTTGCTGCCAATGTGTAAAACAAATGAGAACTGGAGTACAAAATGCATATTGCAAAGTGGATTTTCATGGGCCCATCAAGTATGTGGGTTCAAAGGCTTATTGGGGTGCATATGAATTGGTAGCAGGGCAGGCCTTGAATTCAATGCAACACTTTTTCAGGAGTTCCCCCTGGACATCTTATGACAGGGGTATTGTGGTGCGTCGTAATTCTTGGCAGCCCATCCACTCACAGCATAGGCTACAAGAGCTTAAGAGACCCACGGTTTCATTTTGTAGTTGGCAATAAAATTGCGTTGTATTGCAAGTATTAGCCTTTTTTTTAAAGCCATATCTGAACCTTAGTGGTTAAAAACATTGCAAATAAAATTGCCAAATTCTCCTGTAAATAATTCTGCAAAGAGGGATCCATCATACCATTAAAAAAAATATAGTTCTTACCGATAACGGTATTTCTCTGAGCCCATGACGGCACCACGGAGAGAGGGGATCCGCCCACCAAGGACAGGAAACCTACAGATAAAAAGGCGGTACCACTCTCCTGCATCAGTTGTTTTACATAGAGAACGATGGGAGACTACTAAAACATTTGTTAATTTTAACTGTTTAGCATGACGAGATACCGCATGACCTTAAAACTATGAATAGACTATGGCACTATTTTGATGTGAGCACCCACAAGTGAAGGGAGGGAAGGTACGGGTGCCGTCATGGGCTCAGAGAAATACCGTTATCGGTAAGAACTATATTTTTCTCTGATCGCCCATGACGGCACCACGGAGAGACCACCGCTTCCAGAACCCTTTTACCGAAGGTAAGGTCTGAAGAGGAGATTAGGTCCAATCTATAGTGCCTATAGAATGTGGATGGTGAAGACCAGGTAGCAGCTCTACATATCTGGTCGATGGAAGCTCCGGCCTTCTCCGCCCAGGAAGATGCCACTGCCCTTGTTGAGTGAGCCCTAACCTCCCCGGGAACGGACATCCCACTTGCCGAGTATGAAAGACTGATGGCGTCCGTGATCCATCTTGCTATGGTGGCTTTAGATGCTTTTTTCCCCTTTCGGGGACCCTGGAAACACACAAACAGAGAGGGATCCTCCCTACTCTCTCTAGTGACTTCTAGGTAACGTAAGAGACATCTCCTTACATCTAGTGTATGTAATGTTTGTTCCTTCTTATTTATAGGGTTGGGGCAGAAGGAGGGGAGAGATATCTCCTGAGACCTGTGAAATTTTGAAGCCACTTTCGGGAGATATGCTGGGTCTGTTTTTAAAATGACCCTATCCTCTAGAAATTGTGTGTAAGGAGGGTTAGCCGAGAGGGCTTGTAAGTCGCTAACCCTACGGGCAGAAGTGAGGGCGACTAACAGAGCGGTTTTAAGAGATAGGTTTTTTATTGAAGCTTCGTGTAATGGTTCAAATGGTGGACTAGTCAGGGCTTTAAGGACCAAGTCTAAGTCCCATTGAGGAACGACTTTTACCGGAAGAGGCCTCGATCTTCCTGCTGCTCTAATGAATCTAGAGACCCACCTGTTTGAAGCTAAGTCAAAATTGAATAGGGCTCCCAATGCCGCCACGTGAACTTTAAGGGTACTAGTGGCTAACCCCATCTCCAACCCGTTTTGTAGGAACTCTAATATGGAATTAAGGGGAATTTCTTTCCCTATTTTTGCACCTGATGAAGACAGAAACTTTTTCCATATCTTGCCGTACTGTTTCGTTGTAACCGGCTTCCTACTTTGTAACAAAGTTGAAATTAACCCCGGGGAGAACCCCCTGTTTTCTAATAGTTTCCTTTCAAGAGCCAAGCTGTCAAGTGCAAGTTCCTGACCTGCGGATGACAGACTGGGCCCTGTGACAATAGATCCTGGAGGTCTGGTAATACCCAAGGGTCGGATATTGACATCTTCCTCATCCATGAGAACCAAGGTCTCTTCGGCCAGAACGGGGCAATTAAGATGACCAGCGCCCCGTCCTCCCGAATCTTCCTCAGCACTGCTGGAATCAGGTTAAGAGGAGGAAAGGCGTAGACCAGATGGTGACCCCAAGACATCAGGAAAGCGTCCACAACTACTGGGTTCCCCAGAGGAGATAGGGAGCAGAAGGAGGCTACTTTTTTGTTGAGATGGCTCGCAAAGAGATCTATTTTGGGAACACCCCATTTTTCTGTGATCTGGGTAAATATCACCTGATTTAGTTCCCATTCTCCCTGTTTTAGGCTGGACCGACTGAGGAAGTCTGCTTTGTAGTTGTCTACTCCCTTAATGTGCAGGCTTGTTAGGGATAGGAGGTTGTTCTCAGCTATTTGTAGGATTGAGTTGGTCATTTCCATTAGATTTTTGGAACGGGTGCCCCCCTGGTGATTTAGGTAAGATACTACCACCCGGTTGTCCAACATCACTCTTACGTGATGAGAGTGAAGGACCCCCAAGAATTCCTGAAGGGCAAATTTGACCGCAAGAAGTTCCTTCATATTGGAGGATTTGTTTGCTAGAGACGGAGACCAGATGCCCTGGGCTACCAGATCGCCCAGATGAGCCCCCCCACCCTGAGGGGCTTGCGTCCGTAGTCAGGACCTTTGAGATCTGAATTACCCATGGGACTCCCCGGGAAAGATTTTTCTGCGATTTCCACCATGTCAGAGAGTGATTGGTACGAGGAGATAGAGTTAACCGCCCGTCTAAATGCCCTCCTAGATGGATTTGTTCTGATAATATCTGCCATTGGAGATCTCTTGAATGTAAATGGGCCCACTTGACCGCGGGGATGCAAGAGGTCATGGAACCTAAGAGGGACATACCCTGACGGAGTGTTATGGAGGGGAGAGATTGAACTCTTGATACTAAACTTTTTAGTTTCTGTATTTTGTTCTCCGGGAGCCGACATTCCATTCTTTTGGAGTCTAGAGTGAGACCTAGGTACTCCTGGACCTGAGAAGGCATTAGTCTGGATTTTTCTATGTTTATTAGCCAACCCAATTCCTTTAGGGAATGAATCACTGTTGTCAGTTGATTCTCGCAATGTTGCGGGGAGGAGCCTATCACCAAGAAATCGTCCAGATATGGTACAATCAAGGTATTTTCTTCCCTGAGGTGAGCCATTACCTCCGCGATCAGTTTTGTGAAAACCCTCGGGGCTATGGCTAGACCAAAAGGCAGAGCTGAGAACTGGAAGTGACTTAGGACTCCTCTGATGTGAACCGCCATCCTGAGGAATCTTTGGTGATCTTTGTGTATTGGGACGTGATAATATGCGTCCTTCAGTTCTAGGACCACCATGAAGCATTGAGGAAACAGCATTTTGATAGATGATTTTATCGTTTCCATCTTGAATGCTTGAACCTGTAGGTAATCGTTTAGGTTTTTCAGATTTATGATGGTCCTGAAGGAACCGTCTGGTTTTTTCCTCAGAAATAGAGGGGAATAGAACCCTTGCCCTCTTTCTTGAGGGGAAACCTCCAGGAGTACTCCCTTTTTTACTAACCCGATGATCTCTTTTTCTAGTACCAGCTGCTCTTCTGCCGAAGATCTTGTAGATGTCATCGTAAAAGAGGGACGAGGGCATCTTTTGAATGTTAACCTCAGTCCTGATTCTATGATGTTCAGTATCCATTGACTGGAGGTAATCCTTTCCCAGGCTGGGAGAAAGAGAGATAATCTCCCTCCCACCTGGGGCGAACCTTCATTGTGAAGGTTTCTTGTTATCGTTGGGGTTTTTGTTGAAGATAAACCCCTTATTTTTGTTCCTCTTATCCTCCCATTTTCCTTGGCCTCTCCCCGGGTTTTTGCGGAAAAATCTCTTGTTCCGAAAGGGCTTCCGGTAAAAGGGGAGACCCAGAGAAGGAAAGGACTTTTTCTTGTCCCCTGCTTTTTCCAAAATGTCATCTAAGGTAGAACCGAACAAAAATTCTTCGCAGGGGATGGTACACAGTTTTGTTTTTGTTTGGAGGTCGCCTGGCCAGTTCTTAAGCCAGAGGGCGCGCCTGGCCGCGTTAGCAAACACAGCTGACCTAGCGGCTAATCTGATTGAGTCGGCCGAGGCGTCAGCCAGGAAAGCCGCAGCCCCCCTCATCACTGGTAAAGTATTCAGTATCGAGTCTCGGGAAGTCTTCCCCTTTAATTTACCCTCTAGCTGATTCAGCCAAATCATTAGGGAGCGAGATGTACATGCAGCTGCTACTGCTGGTTTTAGGCCTCCTCCCGCTGCCTCCCAAAAGCCTTTGAGGAAGGCATCCGCCTTCTTGTCCATAGGGTCTTTTAGGACCCCCATGTCTTCAAACGGGAGAGCGAATTTTTTTGATGCTTTAGCTATTGCTACATCTAATTTGGGGGCTTTCTCCCAAAAGGAGCAGGATTCATCCTCGAAGGGGTATTTCCTTTTTGGGGTTAAAAGAGATTTTTTCATGGGTTTTTTCCATTCTTTTTTAATTAAAGCTGCAATTGCGTCATTAAGCGGAAAAGCTCTTCTCTTTTTTTGTTCTAGGCCCCCAAACATGATGTCTTGTACCGATTTTTTGGGGTGGGAGTCTACTAACCCCATAGTACTTCTCACTGCCTTTATGAGGCCATCGGTGTCCTCTAGAGGGAAACAGTTGTGCCCCCCCCCCGAGGAAGAAGTGGATGATGCAGATGAGGAGGAGGAGTCGGAGGATACTGAACTCGCACTATCGCTGTCAGATTTTGAGACCGGAGACGGAGACCTGTCTCTGGTCTTTCTCCGTTTTTTTCCCCTTTTTAGGGATTTAAAGGTGTCTTCCACTTGCTCCTTAATCAGGTTTTTTAGATCCGTTGCGAACCCAGGCAGGCTTTCGGATACTGTCTGCTGTATGCAAGTATTACATAGCCTCTTCTCCCAGGCAGGTGGAAGATCTTCTCTACAGATGGCACAGATTTTATGCTTTGTTTTACCTACGCTTTTCCTCCCCTAAAAGAGACAAATAATAATCTTACTGTCTCTGACTTTCACGAAGATCAACTTACCACCTCCAGGACCCATAAATACCGGTTGGGGATTCTCCGCCTCTGGCTTTTTCCCCGACGCCGTACTGGACCCCTTACTGTGTTGGGACCTTTGGCGTTCTTTGCTGGTGTCCTGGTGTTCTTTCTGCTGTCGCCTTTTTTGCTGCTGCTGCTGCTGTGGCGATGCTATAGGTGGAGGTGATTCTGGCAAGGGAGATGCCGGGTCGCTCATACTGCTGCTGGTCTGCGGTCGTGCCTTGATAGCGCTCTGGTGCTGAGGCTCCTGCCGATATATTGCAGAGCCACTGGGAGGATGTAACTTCTCCCATTTAAAGCTTTCCCGCTGCTTTTGCTGCGCTTCCCGCGCCTGCGCAGTAGCACCCAGCCGACGGCGAGGAGCGCCGAATGCCGGTGCCTGCGCAGTCGAGCTCCTGCGGCGCCTGCGCAGATCGTCTATGCGCCCGAGCGGCAACCCCGCCGGCGCCTCGCGAGACCAGCGCAATCCCGGGCATGCGCCGAACTTTCAAGATGGCGCCTGGAGTGCAGATATGGCGCTGATGACCGGCGCCCCCGGTCCTATGCAGTCCCTTCCGCGTGGCTCTGCACGCCTGATGGCGGTGCAGTGTGCAGACTGACGCTTGTTTGGGGAGGGCCGCGCCTCCCGCAACCACAGAGGGACCCCCCTGGATGTTGCTGCTGCTGCATCTTACCTGGGGAGGTGACCGCGAACTCCTTGTCACCTCCCCCGCACACCCTAGAGGCCCACTAGCCCCCAGCGGTGGCGCTTCGGGTCACCAACTCAGCCGAGGCAGAGGGACCCCAGCTGCCTGAGTCGGACTGGTTGGCCCCGGAATTCCAACGTCGATCTGGTAAGTCCGTAGGTCTCCCATCAAGGACAGGAAACCAACTGATGCAGGAGAGTGGTACCGCCTTTTTATCTGTAGGTTTCCTGTCCTTGGTGGGCGGATCCCCTCTCTCCGTGGTGCCGTCATGGGCGATCAGAGAAATACAACTGGATTTTCATGGGCCCATCCAATATGTGGGTTCAAAGGCGTAATGGGGTGCATATGACTATGCAGCAGGGCTGGCCTTGCTGCCAATGTGTAAAACAAAGTAGTATGGGAGTACAAAATGCATATTGTGAAGTGGATTTTCATGGGCCCATCCAGTATGTGGGTTCTATGGCGTAATGGAGTGCATATGACTATGCAGCAAGGCTGGCCTTGCTGCCAATGTGCTAAACAAAGGAGTACGGGGTACAAAATGCATATTGTGAAGTGGATTTTCATGGGCCCATCCAGTATTTGGGTTCCAAGGCATAATGGGGTGCATATGACTATGCAGCAGGGCTGGCATTGCTGCCAATGTGTAAAACAAAGGAGTACGGGAGTACAAAATGCATATTGTGAAGTGGATTTTCATGGGCCCATCCAGTATGTGGGTTCCAAGGCCTAATGGGGTACATATGAATTGGTAGGAGGGCAGGCCTTGAATTCAATGCAACACTTTTTCAGGAGTACCCCCTGGACATCTTATGACAGGGGTATTGTGGTGCGTCATAATTCTTGGCAGCCCATCCACTCACAGCGTAGGCTACAACAGTTTTGGAGACCCACTGTTTCACAATGGCCCTTTAAGAAGATTAATGCCACCAGATGCACCAGTAGAAATAGGCTCTGTGACATTAAGGGTACTGTCACACAGTGCCATTTTGATCGCTACGACGGTACGATTCGTGACGTTCTAGTGATATCGTTACGATATCGCAGTGTCTGACACGCAGCAGCGATCAGGGACCCTGCTGAGAATCGTACGTCGTAGCAGATCGTTTGGAACTTTCTTTCGTCGCTTTAACACCCGCTGACATCGCTGGATCGTTGTGTGTGACAGCGATCCAGCGATGTGTTCGCTTGTAACCAGGGTAAACATCGGGTAACTAAGCGCAGGGCTGCGCTTAGTAACCCGATGTTTACCGTGGTTACCAGCGTAAACGTAAAAAAAACAAACAGTACATACTCACATTCCGGTGTCTGTCCTCCGGCGTCTCAGCTTCTCTGCACTGTGAGCGCCGGCCAGCCAGAAAGCGAGCACAGCGGTGACGTCTGACGTCACCGCTGTGCTCGCTTTCCGGCCGCTGTGCTTACACAGTGCAGAGAAGCTGAGACGCCGGGGGACAGATACCGGAATGTGAGTATGTACTGTTTGTTTTTTTTACGTTTACGCTGGTAACCAGGGTAAACATCGGGTTACTAAGCGCGGCCCTGCGCTTAGTTACCCGATGTTTACCCTGGTTACCCGCGGACTTCGGCATCGCTCCAGCGCCGTGATTGCAACGTGTGACCGCAGTCTACGACGCTGGAGCGATAATCATACGATCGCTGCGATGTCACGGATCGTGCCGTCGTAGCGATCAAAATGGCACTGTGTGACAGTACCCTAAGAGTCCCTCCTTCATAATGAAACAAGATGGGTCTGCTTATGTGTCACACACCACATGGCCAGCTAGGGTTGTTAAATGTTACAATGAAATTTCCCAGTGAATGCATTTTTAGTGGTTGAAAGCAATGTTAAAGTTGAAAAATGCTTCAAAAACGCAGCATCTGAACTAAGCCTAAGTGGGGGAGGAAATTTTTGGTCTGGGGTTAAATATTTGGCCTTACAGGCAAGTCATTAACCTGCAAAGGATGTACCTTGACATATTTCCAAGCAAAACCCATATTTCCAAGCAAAAATGTGTTTTTTTGTGGCACTGGTAAAATGGCATGAATCTCGGAAAAAATTGATTAAAGCTGTGAACTAGGAGTCAGGGATGCTTCCAGGGGCGATCCCCATGAGGTTCCTGTGTCATTTGAGCAGTGTTTTTAGACCTTTAAATAACCCCCAGGAAGGATCGCGGTAAAAATACTCTGGTCTCCCATAGACTTACATTGGGCTCGTTGTTCTGGCCTTGTACCTGAGTATTCCAATCTGCTCAACCCGAGCAACTAGTATCCGAGCATTTTAGTGCTCGCTCATCACTATTCTTCACGAAAAATTTACATTTAGTATCTTTATGTTTGAAGCATGATATGTGGGAAAAGGTTGAAAGGTTACAGGGAGCCGAATACTTTCGCAAGGCACTGTACATATGGTGAATACATTTTGCAATGCAAATTACCTGGAAACAATTTTCTTTAATGTCTTGCATGGCTTATATGTCTCCTGACCTGTCTAACTGCCTCGTTTAACTGCCCTGGCACTTTAACAAAATATGACACATTGACAAAATCTGCATAAATACCTCCTAAATAATTTTATCTTCTTAAATTTTACGTAATTAATCTTACCTTTCTCCTTTCATACACTTAGGATGCCAATGATATACAGAGTTTGGCGCTTCTAGATTTACTGTTTGATTGCCAAGATGGTATTCTGCGCCATGAATATTCAACTCCTGAAACCTTGTGGACATCTGAAACAAATGTTGGTATACATATTTATAGATTATTTAGCAATGCTGTATTTGTTTTCTTATTTTGATCTGTTATAATTTTGTATTTTCTGATACAGAATCCTACCAAGGATGAAGAGGCATTTTTGTCTTTCCTGCTGGCACCTAAAGATTCTTCCTCAGACTCAAATCTCTGGTCGCCTGCTGCTAGTGATAGTGGTCTTTCTGAAGATAACCACTCAGACCAACAGGATAGCCCTGGCCAGTATTACTATACAGATTCTTACCATATGATGCACAATCAGACGGATTTACAAGAACATGACATGTCTATTGATCTGGGTGAAAATTCAGGTACTTTTATGTAACTAAAAGAGGAGACTTGCTTTAAAATAAACTACATAATAAATGACTAACTCACAATAATGTGCGCATTTTACTCCTCAATATTGAAATTGCAACACCAAGATGATGTTGTGGAATTATGGAAATTACAGAATTGATATGTTAAGGGCATCTGTCAGTAAGATCCACCCTCCTAATCTATCTATGATACCTATGTTTAGGTCATAGGAAGTTGAATAAAAAGACACCTTTTACATTTGTGATCTAATGTCTTATTCCAGAGAAATCCACGTTTTTCTTTTATTTATATGAGCTGTTCAGAACTATGGGCTGGACACTGATCTGCATGAGACTCCAGAGATTATTTTATATGAAAGGGAGTTACCCATATGATGCATAATGGATGTTCTGTGCTCTCCTGATTTCACTGCACAGCCGTGTGTGATTACAACTGACACATCTGCAGGTCCCTCTCTGGGCTTTAGCTTCTTTCTCACAGGCAGCCATTGTTACAATACAGCAGAGCTGTGAAAGCTGCAGAAAATGTGTTTTTAAGTGGACAAAGTTCAAATCCACTCTTCTGTGTTAGTTATTGCATATTTGACACTGGTAATGCCCCCTTTCATTTATAATAATCTCTGGAGGCAGATTCTCTTACAGACCAGTGTGCGGCCCATAGTCCTGATCAGCTCATTTACATATAAGAAAAATGTGTATTTCTCTGGAGTGAGACATCGGATCACAGATACCAAGGTATCATTTTATTCAACTTCCTATGACCTACATGCCCTTATAGATGGCTTAAGGGGGTTGATCCTATGTGTCAGATTCCCTTGGTATTCCCTGGTATGAAAAAGATGAAAAAATGGACAAAACATTTAAAAAAAATATCTTGATTTATTCAGCATCTAGTACGATTAGAATTACATGCACTTACATGATTTGGCTGCCAACAATGAGGTTATTAATGGTTCTCTGAGGAATGTTCTGCCATCATGAAAGCACATGGACACACGATCAAGATATGCTTGTTACTATCTGTGCAATTTCCAACCAATGTTGCCCCAGATGTGCTCCATGGGAGACAAGTCCAAAAGTGCTGCAGGCCATGGTAGTATGTTTAGACCTCGCAGTCTCCTCACAGTAACACAAGTTACATGTGTCCTGTTATTGTCTTATTGAAAAATGGCTCCTGGGACACTTTGGAGAAGTGGCTGTATCCCTAGTTCTTTGGCCAGATCTATGTAATGCCAAACTGTTAGTATACGTGCAATGATTATGATTACATTATGCCACCACCAGGGCCGCCATCAGGGCATTATTGCCCTTACTGCTGTATGGGGCCCGGTGAACAGCAGTACACAGAGGAGCCCGCAGGTCCGAGGCCCCGCTTATGTGCTACTGTTCATCGGGCCCCATAGTGCAGCAAAGTGGTGCGCGCTGCTGCATACACATTGGCACTGGGGCCCGGGACCTTTCCGGAGCTGTGCACGGCCGTCTTACATTGACAGCTGTGCAGCTCCTTGTGCTCCCTCTGTCTTCTGTGTACTTCCTGTCAGGTGACAGTGCGTACACAACGATGTCAACACACGTCGCCTGACATGTAACGGCCGCTGGAGGCAGAGCCACGCTGCTGGGGAGCGACTGTGATGTAAGTATGCAAAATGTTTTTTGTTTTCTGTACAAAATGAATGAAATGGGTGAGGTGAGGAGGAGGAATTGCACATGATGATGGGGGAAGGAGTAATGTGGAGAGGGGGGTTAAATGGGGACTGCACTTGATTTGGGGGGGTTAAAGGGGGACTGAACATGATGATCTGGGGAGGGGGGTTAAAGGGGGACTGCACATGATGATGTGGGAGTTAAAGGGGGACTGCACATGATGTGGGGAGGGGGATTAAAAAGGGGACTGCACATGATGATGTGGAGAGGGGAGGTTAAGGGGGACTGCACATGATGATGTGGGGGGTTAAGGGGGACTGCACATGATGTGGGGAGTTGGTTAAAGGCTGACTGCACATGAAGTGGGGGGGGGGTTAAAAGGAATTGCAAAGGACATGGGGCAAAAGGGACTGCACATGATGAAGTGGGGGTTAAGGGGACTGCACATGATGAAGTGAGGGAAGGGGACTGCACATGATGAAGTGGGGGAGAGGATGGGTGACTTCAAATGATGAATTGAGAGTGAGGGAAGAGGAACAGCAACTTAATTGAAGGTGGGGTGGGAGAACAAATGATGATCGGGAGAGAGCAAATAATAATGAATTTCAAGGATGGGGGAGTAAATGATGGATTGAATGTGGGGGTAGAGCTGTTAATAATGAATAGAGGGTGGCAGAAAGAAGACATGACAATGAATTGGGCCGGAAGGGGCATGTAAATATAATGAGTGGGAGGATCAGGAGGCACATAGTGGGAAGCATTGTGGGCCAGATCAGAGCAGTGTGCAGAGCAGTGAGTGTCGTGCTCAGTCTCCCTTGCCCTCAGACATTACTGGCACTGTAGCAGGCCGCATAGACTGGGCCCCATCACAAGGCGTGCACAGTAGCACACAAGAGAGAGAGACTGCTGCAGAGCAATGCAGAGTGGAGCAGAGCTGTGTAGAACCAAGGTGTGCAGAGCCATGCACACAGTGTGGAGCTGAGACGGGTGCTGCAGCAGACATAGAGAGGAGTGCTCGGGTCGGAAGCACCAGCGCCAAAGAGATCAGCATTGCCTGCCGCCAACAGCGGGGACCAAGGAGACCATGATGTGTGGTGTGTGCCTAGTGATAGCCAGAGAGTACCAGGTGCTGTACACGATGTGACCGTGAGTACCGCACATATGTTGCCCCCAAGAGAGATCACACAAGGGACTGAGACTTGCACCCTGATGTGGGGAGAGAATAGTTGTCCTGACCATCTGCTACCTGACTACACCCATTTGAGATAATTACTGAGCCACGTTGGGCTCGCAGCAGACTGTGGCCCATGCCTGTAATAGCCACATTAGTATATGGACTAGGCCCAGTGGAAGATACCGGAGACCGACCACTGCAGCCAGAAGATGGAACCAGCGACTACAGGAGAAGGCACTTCACCCGCCATTGCCGGTGCTATTTAGTGCGCAGCACGAGCTGCAGTGAGAGAACTACCATATACTCTTGTTTCCTAACTGTTGTGTTTGAACTGTTGCATCTCACAGTGCCTTTAATACCATTAACGCTTTACCTCCCTGCGTGGAGTATCTCCCCTGCAAATAAACCTGTTAACCCTTGCTCTGCCTCCCATTGGTAACTGCATCCCGCGTTCCTGCTTGATATCTTACACTTGTCAGCAGGATGCAGTCTATGGACACGGGGGTGGCAGACCAAGTGGTCAGGAGCACACCAGAGCCACCATACCGTTGGGGACAATATTGAATACCCTCCCTAAGTATGCAGGAGGCAATATTCTACTGTGACACTGGACTGAGCGAGTTAGGGGTATCTTGAGGATGTATCCCATGGATCCCATAATGGAGGCAGAGATTGCCCTGATGGCTCTGGACGGAGAGGCGAGGACCTCTGTTATGTTACGACCTTCCCATGAGCGAGACACCTTTGACAGAGTACTGCAGATACTTGAGGAGACGCATGGCGACACCACGGACGTAGGAGAATTACACACATGCTTATTTAGGCATATTCAAAGAGGGGGAAACTGTGACGCAGTACATGAATGCGATACAGGACCTACACATTACAATTTTGAAGGATGGCATATGCCTAGGGCCCCCTGACATAGTGCTGCGAGACCAGTTTGTGACGGGTCTGATAGACACGTTGGTTGGGCGGGCTTTGCGCGAGCGCCTGCGAGTTAACCTGCACATGACTTTTGCAGTAATAGGGGCAGAGGTGCACATAGGTGAGCAGGAGCAGGGGGTTGCAGCCTTGACAGGGATAGTCCGGTATTGCAGAGTACCCGAACAGGAAGAGCCGAAGTGGTCCTGTGAGGAGAATTTGGGAAGAAGTCAACGACCTGGAAGAATCCCTTGCTGCTATCCTGGAGTACAACATCCTACCCCGAGGTAACTCATTGCTAAAGGCAGAAGAAGTAAGAGGGGAGGTGTGGAGCATCAGAAGCACCTTAGCAGTTGTCCCAAGATTTGCTCCTAGTTCGTGGAATGAAGAGTGAAAGGAAAGGAAAGGAGGTATGCCTCTCAGAGAGGTCAACAATCCAGACTGAGGTGCCCACCAGACAGGCCCAGAAGCAGGTGTTGGATGTGTGGAGAAGTGGGGCACCTGTCCAAAAATAGCCCTACCCGAGTAAAACAATAGCAAAGATCCGCTCACTCCTCCAAAGGTCCTGCGAGTTGGAGAGAATGTCGCCCCAGGTAGAAATGGTATGGTGAGAAGAGAGCAGCCGCACCCAGAGCCAGATAGAGTCACGACGTTGCACACCGAGAAGAGGTGGAGAAGATGTCGTCTGTTTACAGTGAGAAGTCCACGTTGGTCAGGCGCGTGGAGGCGAGTCTGGTAAAATTCCAACTTGGATCCGAAAGTTCTGTCTGTGAGACTCAGCCCCAAGGGAAAGGAGAGACGTCCACCCAAGTAGTTCACCACCAAAGTGTATCGCTACCTTGCCTACGACAAGTTCCCGAAGAAGGGGAGAAAGTGCCAAGTATTCCAGAAACGCACACTCCTACAGATTCAGATTGTGAGGAGGAAGAACCACTTGCTTCGTTTACCAAAGTGGAGAGTTTGCCGCCCGTCAGCCCGAGGGATCCTAGCTGGATGGAATAGGTGAAGCAGCTGTGTGAGACAGAGAGTGTGGCTGAAAAGCAATGGGAAGTGACACCCATAGAGCCCAGCGCAGAAAATGAAGGGTCCGGTCTGTATGATCTTAATTCATCCATTTCCAGTTCTTACCGGAATTCACCTGTCAAAGAGAGGGGGTGCTTTGGAGAAGAACTGCCAGTACTGAGTCCACAGACTGAGGAGTCTGAGCAAGAAGTCCCTAAGGTTTCTGATGAAGACAAAGAGAAGGACAAACTGTCTGCACAAACGTCTGCTAGCAGTGAAGCTAAGAAGAAAAAGAGAAAGAAGAAAGGTGTGAAAGTGACTGATGTTGCAGAGGTATTGGATGAATCCCCATTCCCTACCACTTCATATGAAGGTTGGAGTGACCTCTACAGGCCTGACTGGGAGAAGATGGAGCCAGAAAGGTAGGAGGAGTTTCGAAATTGTGAGCAGCTGTCGGCATTCAGACAAGCAACGTGGAGGACAACGAATCCTCGCCCGTGGAATGGTGAGTTAAAAGAGTGGGGGAGTGTAAGGAGAAAGACCAGACCTCGGGTGCCTGCATGCCGGGTCCGGAACTTGAAAGGCTGCATCCTCTGTTCCCAGGGGACAGCTTTGAGGAGGCGGACCTTCC
This sequence comes from Ranitomeya variabilis, assembly GCF_051348905.1. Classification (NCBI taxonomy): domain Eukaryota; kingdom Metazoa; phylum Chordata; class Amphibia; order Anura; family Dendrobatidae; genus Ranitomeya; species Ranitomeya variabilis. Next base: position 514,232,047 of record NC_135232.1, on the reverse strand, counting down.
CCTATGGCCTGAGGGAAGCCTGAGTGAGAGGGACCTTCCTGCAGACCCAGGGAGGCAGGGAGAGGCAGAAAAGGGCACGCAGCCAGAGAGGAGAAAGTGCACACAAGAGGAGAGTTGTGGGCCAGAGCAGCGCGCAGAGCAGTGAGTGGTGTGCGCGGTCTCCCTTGCCCTCAGAGAGTACTGGCACTGTAACAGGCTGCATAGAGGGAGCCCCATCACCTGCAGAGGCAGGTGTGCACAGTAGTATGCAAGAGAGAGACGGCCGCAGAGCTGTGGAGAGTGAAGCAGAGCTGTGCAAAACCAAGGTGTGCAGAGCCGTGCACACAGAGCGGAGCCGAGACGGGTGCCGCAGCAGAAATTGGGAGGAGTGCTCCAGTTGGAAGCACCAGCGCCAAAGAAAAAATCGTCGCCTGCCACCAACGGCAGGGACCAGGGAGAGTGGGATATGCGTTGTGTGCCTAGTGATAACCGGAGAGTACCAGGTGCTGTACACAACATGACAGTGAGTACCGCACACACGTTGCCCTCAAACGAGATCACACAAGAGACTGAGACTTGTACCCTGACGTGGGGAGAGAATAGTTATCCTGAGCATCTGTTACCTGACTACCCCCGCATTTGAGATAGTTAATGAGCCATGTTGGGCTCGCACTGGACTGTCGCCTGTGCCTTTAATAGCCACATTAGTACATGGACTAGGCCCAGTGGAAGATACCAGAGACTGACCACTGCCGCCAGAAGATGAAACCAGCGACTACAGTACGCTCCAGGAGAAGGCACTGCGCCCACCGTTACCGGCGCTATTTAGTGCGCAGTAGGAGCTGCAGTGTGAGAAAAACCATATACTCTTGTTTCCTAATTGTTGTGTTTGAAATGTTGCATCTCACTGTGCCTCTAATACCATTAACTCTTTACCTCCCTGCGTGGAGTATCTCCCATGTAAATAAACCTGTTAATCTTTACTCTGCCTCCTGTCCGTCACTGCATCCCGCGTTCCTGCTTGATATCTTACAGATGAAGGACTTCAGCTAGAGACGTCACTGGTGAGTAGTGTGTTACCTGTACATTGATATTATACACTGTATACTCTGTACAGAGCTCCTGTGTATAATGTCACCAGTGATCACTTTATTATCTGTACACTGACACTGTATACAGAGCTCCTGTGTATAATGTCACCAGTGATCACTGTATAACCTGTACACTGACAGTAAATACAGAGTTCCTGTGTATAATGTCACTTAGTATTGTGTGCTTTTTTTATTAATGATCATTATTGTAGTATTCAGTCACTATGTGGTGGTAATATGTGGGCTGGTCATGGTGTGATGGCATTTTCCCCTTGTATGTGGTATTATAGGTCACTAGGTGGTGGTAATATGTGGTCTGATCATGTGATGGCATTTGTCCCTTGTATGTTGTATTAATGGTCATTTTAAAAAAATGTATGTGACTCACTCCCTTAAAGAAAAATATATAAAAATATATTTATATTTCATAGGTTAGAGTAGAGTAGGGTCTGGGCCAAATGAGTCTACCGTGTTGTGGTGGTGGCTTCTTTTGGCCAGAACAAAAGCTGCTGGCTATGTATGTGATCTGGTGTTTGATGGGAACTGTTAATATCTGATTGATGAGGACGTGGTGGAGAAGTTGAGTTTTTCCAAGAGTGAGCAGTGGGACTGTGGAAGGTTCGAAGGGTGAAGTGTTGTGAATTCCGTTCTCGAACTCCCTCCTGTGGTCATGAATGGTACTTCGGTGAGTTCTGTCCGTGGACTCCCTCTGGTGGCTGTGAGTGGAACTGCTGGTTCTGAGGTTGCTTCATCAGCTGCCCTCGTTTGCGGCTCGGCTGGCTTCTCTATTTAACTCCACTCAGATCGTTACTTCATGCCAGCTGTCAATGTATCAGTACTGGTTCAGATCTCTCTCGGATCTTTCTGATGACCTGTCTACTCCAGCAGAAGCTAAGTCCCTGCTAGTTCATTTGTTGTTCATTGTGTACTGAATATATTTATTAGTACTTGCTAAGTTCTAGTCCAGCTTGCTAACATGATATTGCCTTGCTAGCTGGAAGCTCTGGGGTGCAGAGTGGCACCTCCGCACCGTGAGTCGGTGCGGGGGTCTTTTTGCACACTCTGCGTGGACTTTTGTAGTTTTTTTGTGCTGACCGCATAGATCCCTTTCCTATCCTCAGTCTATTTAGTAAGTCTGGCCTCCTTTGCTGAAACCTGTTTCATTCCTGTGTTTGTGACTTTCCTCTTAACTCACAGTCAATATTTGTGGGGGGCTGCCTTTTCCTTTGGGGAATTTCTCTGAGGCAAGGTAGGCTTTATTTTCTATCTTTAGGGGTGGTTAGCTCTTAGGCTGTGAAGAGGCGTCTAGGGAGAGCTAGGTGCGCTCCACGGCTATTTCTAGTGTGTGTGATGGGATTAGAGGTTGCGGTCAGCAGAGATCCCACTCCCCAGAGCTTGTCCTGTCGTCTAGTTTAACCATCAGGTCATTCCAGGTGCTCCTAACCATCAGGTCATTCCAGGTGCTCCTAACCACCAGGTCATAACAGTGAAGGCGGAGCTGGGGTGGAGCCTGGGCGGAGTCTCAAGGGGGCCCAAAAAGTTTGCCAATATGGGGCCCCGAAATTCCTAGTGGCAGCCCTGGCCACCACGCACCATAATCTCTGGAAATAGGACCAGTGAGATGTTCTCTTGTGAAGACCTCTTCAGCACATTGCCTACATGGCCTCCAGACTAATCTTCAGCTATCATTGTTACAAAGTCAAATCCAAGACTCACTCAAGAGGATAGACGTTCATAATAGCCTCCATGCTTTCTTTCTCAGCACAATGATAGCCTTTGAAAGCTGTAGCATGAGGTCAAAGGAACACTTGAGCTGCACGTTTGTAGTTCACTGTTGTGCAAACATGTAGCGATGTGCTTGAGTTTAATCCAAGGTCTCTCAGTTCAAGGATTCTTTCCCACTCAGTTGGCGACAAGTGGCAATAACTGCCACATCAATGAACAGGAGGCATCACACTACCATCCCACAGGATTTTATCAGATTTTTGAGGTTCCATATGGCTAAAAATATACTTTTGATATGACTTTTATGCCCCTCCCAAGATCCACAGACTGGAGATGGGTACTTGAAAATTTAACAATTTGCAGATTACAGTGATGCTTGCTACTTCCTAAATTTGCATAACCTATGGCTTGCCTTCTTAAAGTTCAATTTACATTTTGAGGAGTGTAATAAAAATTTAGCTTTGCAGTATTGTATTTAAAAAGGAAATATAACATATTCAAATACTTCTTTAACACTATGTTAAAGCAGTGGTGTGGTTGTGGGGATCTCAGAGGGTCAGTGTTCCATCAATCCGAAAGAGATGCCACATCTTGCATGTATGGCATCACTTTGTACGATAGAAACACACTCCCTCCTTCTCCTCCTCCTATCTAGACAAATCTTATCAGTAGCAACTGCCATCTCCTATCTCTATAATGTTAGTCCGCAAGGACAGGGTCCTCTCTCCCCTCTGTACCAGTCTGTCACTGTAAACGTGTTTACTGTAAATGATATCTGTAAGGGAATGTGCACACGTCCGGATTTCTTGCAGAAATTTCCTGAAGAAAACCGGAAATTTTCTGCAAGAAATCCGCATTTTTTTTTGCGTTTTTTTTCCGTTTTTTTCGTGGTTTTTTTTAGCATTCTGCAAACGTAATTAGCTTGCAGAATGCTAAAGTTTTCCAAGCAATCTGTAGCTTATGCAGCATCTATAGTAAAAGACAGAATGTTTAAAAATAATAAAAAAATTAAAAAGTGGTTATACTCACCCTCTGCGACAGCCAATCTCCTCAGCGGCCAGCGGCGTCCGTTCCTATAGATGCCGGTGTAGTTTAGGACCTTCGATGACGTTGCGGCTTGTGATTGGTCGCATGAGCGGTCACATGAGCGGTCACGCGACCAATCACAAGACAGCGACGTCATCGCAGGTCCTGAACCACACCATCTATAGGAACGGAAGCGGCAGCATGCAGCGGTGAAAGGCGGGAACAAACTCTGTTTGTAACCCCTTTCTCATGTACAGCACCATGGAATTAATGGTTCTATATAAATAAATAATAATAATAATAATATAATGGGAAAGTCTGTCTTCACTGAATACAGATTTTACCTCAGAATTGAGCATTTTGATAACGACTGTTCAATTTAGGCAAAGAAAGAAGCAGATTTATCTGATAAGATGTATTACCAAGTTGCATATTTTCATGTGTACTATTGCTTTATGAAATAACAATTAAAACAACTGTTATGCTTTAAACAGTATCTGAATTTTTGGTGCCATTTTATATACATTCTTCTTCAGTCAACTTCAGGAGCAAAAGGAAGGAAACAATATTGCTATCCAGTTTTAAGGTGTGTCTATACAGCACCTTTTAGGGGAAGGGGGAAGTAACCATTCACATTGTTAAAATCAGGATAAGTTGCAAAAGTAATTCTTCAGGCACTCACAGCAATTCCAATTTCTTAATTATTACAATAATTTTGGACTATGAAAGGAAGCCAAAATATTCCCCCAAAAATAGAGTAAATATACAAACTATATGCAGGAAACTCAAGTGTCATCCAAACCTACTACCCAAGTGGCACTGATGTCTGCCAGCTTACAGACCGCGCCTGATGGCAGTTCTGCAGTTTCAGTTGGCCTCATGTCAATAGAGCAGCTCTTCCTTTTCCTCACTACTCTGTTGATGGGGCATCGCTGCAGAGATCCTGCTGATTGATAGCCAGCGTCCTGTAGCTAGGCAGTGAGTAGATAACTTTCAATCAGCATGACATCGGAAGAGACACCCCATCAGCAGAGCAGAGCATAAGAGAAGACGCAACTCTGTTTACATGAAATCACTGGGAGCCTCAGCTGTCCATGACTGCTTTGAGACTGCTTTGGCTAGCAGAGATCTGCGCCGGACAGAGCAGGCAAAGTGTTAGAAACTACCAGCCTGTTTGTTTTTAGCTAGCCCCATGCCAAAAAAATAATCAAAGTCCCAGATGACACCTTTAACAGTGCAAACCACTGAGCCATTGTGGTGTTCACTATTTTAATGGGATGAAATTTCTAAGCTCTGGTAATTGTTGGTCATCCTAAAAAAATGACCTATTTAGTAGTAAAGACGTTGCTCATTTGCAAACAAAATATGCAAGTAAGCCATCCGCTGCTTTACGTATAATTTGAAAATTTTTCATTAATAAAATAGTGTTTAATTTTAGAAAGATAAACAAAAATATAGAATAATTGTCACTGGAATGTAATTCAATGCATATTTGTCCTTGTTGGGCAATGTCAAGAATCTCTTGTCTGTAAGTTTTCTCAAATAGTTTAAATACGATTAATTAGTGAGATTTAAAGGACTTTTGAAAGTAATGGCATCAAATATCTATTTATTCTATTTTCTTTGCAGTATGTTATAGGGTCTTCTTACAATGCTCCTGTACAGATAAAGGACATAGCTGCATGAATTTATCATTAGATGGATAGTTACAATTTTAACTCCATATCTTCCTTTTTAGACTTGTGGACAGGACAGCCTTGTAGGGAGGACAATATGAAAATTAATTCTGAGGGCAGAGATATATCATATTCCCTGACTGTAAAAGATCTTTTGCTATCAAATAACTTGGATTTGGTAAGCTTTACATTAATTTAAAAGCAGACATTTGCTTAACCAAAATGTTATATTATTTGCATGTTAATGCTTTTCACCTCACTGTTTTAATTTGCAATGATTTTCTCAAAGCAGCAGCCTAGCTTCCCATCAAGTGGTCGGATTTCTGGGACTTGTGGTGAATTATTTCTGACTGAAGATGAAAAGAAACTTCTTTCAAAGGAAGGGGTAACACTGCCTACTCAACTACCACTCACAAAGGTAATATGAGGATCACAGTAGTGTTTGATGATTTTACTCCTATCCATAATAATGGAAATACACTGTATATTAATACATAAGTGATCAAGCTGTGTACTGTTACTTTACAGTACATCATGAGATGGCCATTTCTCATTAAGCAATGCAGATAGCATGACATTTTAACAAATATAAAATCTAATATAGTTCTTAATCCATCAGTCTCATACTTCAAGCAGTGATGTAGGTACAAAAGAAAAGAAGGTCACTCCAGCCATTCATCACTAGTGTGCAGGGTTCCCACAATCTTTGAGGCATGTTGGGTTCAGAGGTTTAAGTTACACCCGGACCCTAATGCCAAAGACCAAATTAAATTTCTTCATATTGTGATTAGAGATGAGTAAATATTTCAATGTTCGGTTTGAATTACGATTGCCAAATTTGAAATATTTGCAGATTTATTTGTCGAATATTCACTGAACATAGTCAAACCCCTTTCAAGTCAATGGGAGGCAAAATCAAACTCATGCACAACATATTCAAATGGGCCCAAAAGCTTTTAATTGAACATCAAATTAAGACAAGGTGGGTGAGAGATCAGTGTAGGCCTGCTGTGCTGGGAGCCGTAATACCACATGCAACAGCTCAACCTGCTTTGATGCTCAGCCACACTCAAGTGGCACAAATATTAGTTTCACAGACTACTATTGTCAGAAAAGTCTAAGGCTAGTAACGCGGGTAGTTGACTCAAAGGTGATGGAGGCCCATTGGTCTCAGAGGCCTACTACTACAGGCAACACACATGAAGGAGACCCAACCAGGAGTCTACGCATTTACAAAAATTAATGGCAGACACCAAAAACGTGGCAATAATTTCACCAAAGTAGAAATAGTATAATAAGGAGTGAAATCACTACAGCAAACTAAGCAGATTGATACCCAACCAGAAGTGTTCACATTTCCAAAAAATAGTGGCAGAGACCACCAAAGTGGCATACATTTCACAAGAGTAAAAATAGTGTAATAGGGACTGACACATCTTCCACTACAGCCAACCCAGCAGATGGACATTCGACCAGGAGTGTACACATATCCAAAAATTTGTGGCAGACACCACCAAAGTGGCATGAATTTCCCGACAGTAGAAATAGTGTAATAGGGACCGACATATCTTCCATTACAGCTAACCCAGCCTATTGACACTCAAACAGGAGTGTACACATACCAAATATTAGTTTCAGACACCACCAAAGTGGCATAAATTTAATGATACTAGAAATCGTGTAATAGGGCCCGAAATGTCTTCCACTACAGACAACTCAGCATATAGACACCAAACCAGAAGTTTCCAAATTTCTAAAAATTAGTTTCAGACACTACCAAGGTGGCATAAATTTCACTGGAGTAGAAATAGTATAATAGAGACTGACAACTTCCACTACAGCCAACCCAACAGATGGACACCCAACCAGGAGTGTACACATTTCCGAAAAATAGTGGCAGACACCAAAAATTAAATAGTATAATAGGGAGTGACATCTCTTCCACTACAGCAATCCATTAGATTAGGGGTGGGGAACCTTTTTCCAGCCGGGGGCTATTTGGAAATTTCTACCATCATCCGGGGGCCACATAAAAATGATCACCTTGAAAATTACCCTGGTATATATAGTCAAACAATTAATTACGGTAACTCACCCTTAATGTGACGGCTGGAGCTGCTTCTCTTTGGTGCAGCTGTGATGTTAGGTGATGCTGATCATGTTGCTTCTCACAGCTGCTTTTCCAGGGGTGGCACGAAGATCACAAAAGGTCACATAAATCATGGGGGGGTGCACAAAGATCAAAGGAGGGCACATAGCTGGGGGTACAGAGATCACAGAGGGGCACATAGCTGGAGGGGACAGAGATCACAAAGGGCACAGATCACATGGGAGCACAAAAATCACAGGGGGTACATAGCAGGGGGGCACAGGGATCAAAGGAGGCACAAAGCTGAGAGCCACAGAGATCACAGAGATGCACATAGCTGGGGGGCACAGAGATCACAGGGGAGCATATAGCTGGGGGCACAGGGATCACAGGAGGGCACAGAGATTACATGGGAGGCAAAGAGATAACAGTGGGCTTATAGTTGGGGGAGAAAAGAGATAATATTGGGGCACATAGCAGGGGGGCACAAAGATCACAGGGATCACAGGAGAGGCACAGAGATGACTTGGGGAACATAGATTACACGGGCTTATAGTTGGGGGAACAAAGAGATCATATTGGGGCACAGAGCGGGGAGCACAGAGATCACAGTGGGCACATAGCTGAGGGGCACAGAGATCACAGGAGGGGCACAGAGATGACATGGGGGTACATAGCTGGGAGACACAGACAACAGGTGGCTTATAGTTGGGGGAGTAAAGAGATCATATTGGGGCACATAGCAGGGGGCCACAGAGATCACAGTGGGCACATAGCTGAGGGACACAGATCACCTGCAGACACAGAGCTGCCAGCACCAAGATCACTCTGCACTCTCTGGCAGCAGCTCCTCTTCTGGGACAGGAAGATGGGAGAGCATTTGGCGCTAACCCCACCCACCCCAGTGCTAACCATGCCCAGCCTGTTGCTAACCCCCGCCCACCCCAATGACATCATTCATGTGCAGAGCAGGCAGAGTTCTGTGATGAATGCTGCTTGCTGTGCTCTTGGAGTTAAGGGCCGGTAGCTGCCTCCCGGACATTGCGGACTCCGGGGACCTTCCCGCGGGCCCCATGAAAAGCCACTGCTGGCCACATGCGGTCCACGTGCCGAAGGTTCCCCACCCCTGCATTAGATGGACACCCAACCAGGAGTCTTCAAATTTAAAAAAAATGAGGGCCTGACACCACTGAAGTGGCATCGATTTCACGAGAGTATAAATAGCATAATACAGACTGACACATCTTCCACTACAGCCAACCCAGCAGATAGATGGACACCCAACCAGGAGTGTACACATTTCCAAAAAAATAGTGGCAGACACCAATAAAGTGGAAGTAATTTCACCACAGTAGAAATAGTATAATAGGGAGTGACATCACTTCCACTACAGCCAACCAAACAGATGGACACCCAACCAAGAGTTTGAGCAATGGATGTCTCTGCTGAACCTGCATTCAGGGAAGTTCATGTCCAAAACGGTGCAAACCTGGTGGCAGCACTATGTCGAGGCAAGCTCACACACGTGCCTTGCATGGTTGATGTCCTCAACCTGCTAGTACAGCGTTATCTCTGCCACTATCCTGGCCTGGGTGAGCTGCTGCAGAAAGCATGGAAGCTGTGTTCTCACTTCTGCCGTTCGCATCCACTCTGCACATGTTGTAGTGACTGTGGCAGCAGCAATGAGCCCTGATGCAGTATATCAGAGGTGATGGGCGAGCAACTGTCAGGAGATGAAGAAGATAATCATCCCCTGTCTCTTGTTCGTAGTTGGCAAAAGGGATGGAGGAAACAAGCATCAGTGATTCCCAGCCACCAACACACCATAGGTTTGGACTACCTGAGTGCCTTCTTTCTGCAACATGATCCCCGTATAGTTATGATTTGAAATAATGCTGACTAGTGGGTTGCCACTCTGTTAGATCCACGTTATTAGAGTAAATTTGGCCAGGTGCTTCCCTCCCTGGACAGCATCCAGCGTGAATGCTGGAGTATAGAAACTCACTTTTACACAACAGTAAGAGAGGTTTCCCCCAAGACATAAGTGAGGTAGAGCGTGTGCATTGCAGCTCTAGACTTCCAACCTCCGGAACATCAATTTGTCAGCGCCAAACATTAGCTGCAGCAGCAGTAGGGTGAGTGGCAGAAGCAATTTCTGCAAGAACTTTGACACATTTTTTGCTCCAGCACAACAGAGTCTAAGCCCGATACATAGTGAATGAATGAAGAAGATGGTGCAGGATATCTACAACCCAATTGTAATAATTATAGGGGATAACTCAGGAGACTCTTTGCGTGGAACAAGACAACTACAGGACACAGTTTTATAAGTGGTAAAGTTTATATTATCACACGGTGATTCAAACAGGTGCAGAGAGAGACTCAAGTCCACAACACTTGGAGTAAATATTAAATGCAGCTTAGCAGTCTATAGGAAACTTCAGAGGAAAATGCAATCACGCAGAAAGTCTATGAAGCACAATTATTCTTGAGGATACTTGACACGAATAAGTCCTTGCTTAGTCCAAAACACAGATAGATATGCTTATAAGGCAGTTCAAATAATATCTTAGCTCAACCAGGGAGGCCTGGGTAATAGTCTCAGGTCCTTGCAGAGCAGCAAACAGCTTACATGTCCAGCAAATGCAGATGGAAGTAAACACGAGCAGCAGATGAAGGAGGATTACTGGAACTGGTGTATGCAGCAGGAACTCAGAGCAGAGTAGCAGGATAACCCCACAGGTTCACAGGAGCAGGTATATAGCCAGGGAGTAACCAGAGGTCAGGAGCTGGATGCAAGGCAGAATACTCTAGCACAAACTGAAGGCTGGGGTGGAGTTTTATAGCAGGAAGACACAGTGCACATGAGACCAAAGACGCCATCTTGGAAAAGGGCAGTAGTGCACAAAAGGTAATAAAAAATGTTCAGAGTCCTGACACCAATATAAATACCATCAGGGAGGGTTTGGACCCTTTCACAGTTTGATCTTGAAAAATGGATGCGTGGCCTGAGCTCGCCTCTCACGCCTTGGAGGTTTTATCATGCCTGGCAGCAAGCGTTCTCTCAGAATGTGTCTTCAGTGGTGCTGGTGGTGTCCTGGCATATAAGTGCAGCTAGTTGTCCCCAGAAAGTATAGACCGCCTATCTTTCATCAAGATGAACAAGTCATGGATCTCCAAAGACTTTTGCACCCCTATCGCAGACTGTACAGACTAGTTGATGTTGTAGTTTTTAGTGTACTGCATTGATCTCGCGTAATTGCAGTCTGTGATATCTTTATTGAGGCTTCTGAGCCTCCTGTTGCTACTGCTGAAGATGTTAACACTATGTTGTGGAAATGTGAACAGTCCTGGTTGGTCTCCATCTGTTGGGTTGACTGTAGAAGAAGACGTATCAATCCCTATTAAACTATTTCTACTCTTGTGACATTGATGCCACTTTGTTAGTGTCAAGCCATAATTTTTTGAAATTTAAAGTCTCCTAATTGGGTTTCCATCTGCTATGTTGGCTGCAGAGGAAGAGATCTTGCTCCCCATTATACTATTTCTTCTCTGGTGAAATTGATGCCACTTTGGTGGTGTCTGCCCCTAATTATTTTAAATTTGAAGACTCCTGATTGGGTCTCCATCTGCTGGGTCAGCTGTAGTGGTGTGACGCAAGTCACAACCCATGGACAGGCTGTGAATCAGTGAAGTCAGACATTCCGGGGTCATTAACAACAGAGCATATAGTAAACCAAGGGAAAATATGAAGTTGTACATCAGGTCATATGCCAGGGTCAAAATACCAGAGAAATAGCGGATAAGTAAAGGGGCAATAACGAACGGGTAGTCAGAACATGGTCCAAAAGGTCAGCAGTAGAATATCAGATGCAAAGGGGCAAAAACAAACAGATAGCTTGAACATTGTCCAAAGGTCAGCAGCAAAATATCAGATGCCAAGGGGCAATAATAAATGGGTAGTCAGAACACGGTCCAAAGATCAGCAGCAAAAGATTAGAACTTACATCACAGGGATCAGGCGAACACACACTAGAGAGCACAGGCTTAGAACAAGCCTTTGACTGATAGTGATCTGGGCCAGACAGCTCATATAAATAGCAGGGCAGTTACTAAGAACAGGGAGCATCTATGGAAATCTTGGCACCTTCCAGTCTCAGATAGGTCAACCAAGCTGTCAATCAAAGCACCGACAGCTCAGCATGCCCCAACACAGGATAGGATGACAGAGCTGTCATCACTGAGTCCCAGAAACTCTAAAAAGAGGAATCGTGACAGTACCCCCTCTTCAAGGGAGGGCCACCGGACCCCAGGTTTCCCAGGACACCTACGGTGAAAAACTGCAACCAAACTATCAGCCTTCACCGAGGGAGCAAGATATTGGAGGGAATTTCGGACCCTCTGAGAATCCACGATCCTCCGCACCTCGTACTCCAAACCTCCATCAACTGAGATTGGAGGAGAAGGGGAAGAGACAGACAACACAAAAAGAACAAACTTTTTTAACAGGGATTTGTGAAAAACATTGGGAACACAAAGGGACTATGGAAGCTTTAATATAAAGGCAACTGGATTTATTACATCCAGAATCTCATACGAGCCAATTAATTTCGGACCCAACTTCACCAAAGATGTTTTTAGCCTGATATTCTTGGACAACACTTTGAAAGTGAAACCCGCTGAATGCTTCCTATCGGCCTTAGAATTTTTATGAAACTGAGCCCTTTTGCACAGTTTCAAAATGGCAACTATGATGGTTAGCGTTGACGACGCCATCATCAGCATCACTATTCCGCTCATCTACTGTATATGCTGGAGCAGACTTTGAATAGCCTGCGGGAGGAGATGGTGGTCCCAGAAGAAGAGGAGGAAGCAGACGAGGATTTGGAAGGGATAACATTGTCTCTAAGTTCAACTGTCATCACAGAGATGGGTACCAAGGGAGGGTGGATTACTGCGATCGAGGGGGGCTGCTGATAACAGACAAACTGTTATCGAAGGTGCAAGATTCAAGGAACAAATAGAGGAGGAAGAGGTGATGGGCGAGCAACTGTCAAACGAAGAGGATAATCCTCTCCTCTCTGTTGTTCATGGTTGGAGGGAGGGGATGGAGGAAATGAGCCTCATTGTTACCCAGCTATCAACACAGCATAGGCTTGGACCTCATGGTAGAGCCTTACATATGAGTGCCTTCTTACTGCACTATCTGCAACATGATCACCGTATAGTTATGATTAGGAATACTACTGACTACTGGGTTGCCACTCTGTTAGATCCACATTATAAAACCAAATTTTGCCAGATGCTTCCAGCCCTGGAAAGGGACCCGCTAATGCTGGAGTATCAAAACATGGTTTTACCCATCCTTATGAGAGCTTTTCTGCAAGACAGCAGTGAAGCACACAGTTCGCATTGCAGCTCTAGACTTCCAAACTCCGGCACGTCAATTCGTCAATGCCAAAAAATTTGCAGCAGCAGCAGTGGTGTAAGTGGAAGAAGCAATTTCTGTGAGTCCTTTGACACTTATTTTAAGACCAGCTTGTCCATCAGCACAACAGAGTCTAAGTCTTATACTTGGTGAAGGAATGGAGAGTGTTAGCACCATGCTCATCTGTCCCGGGGCTGTTGCTGTCGGCGCCGCGCTCGCCGATTCCTCCTCCTCCTTCGTTGCTCCCGCACTGTTGCGGGCTTCTCTCAGGTCTTGCTCCCGGCGCGTGCCTGCTCCGGTGCGTCGGCGCATTTCCTCCCTGCTGCCAGCCGCGCTCTGTCTCTTCCCATATGCATCTTAGGGATCGAGCATGCGCACATTCCTCCCCTTTATCCAGCATTGTGATCTGACCCGGCAGTATTGCCGGGCCAATAGGGGGCTGGCATTAGGTATTTCAGGCCGCCCTCCCCTTGTGGAGGCGCCTGATTGTTGAGTTTCTCTCCCATTACCAGGCCTGTCCCTCTGCTCCTTGCTTATGTCCATACTGATACTGATCTCTGTGTCTTAACCCCTTGCCTCCCTGTTTCTTCTTGCCCAGTATCTCTGTGTCTTAACCCCTTGCCTCCCTGTTACCTTTTCAGTGTCTGGCTCTGCCCTGTGTCCTCCTGGAACCTGTTACCATCTTCTCAGTCTCCTCATTAGTCGGTTGACCTTCTTCTCTTTGGTCTCCCTTGCCCTGTTTCCTTCCTTTTTGTGGTTACTTATCCTGCTCCTTACCCATGTGGCTATATCTCTCTTCCCGCGTCCCAGTCCCATCTCTGTTCGCTATCCTCGAGCCGACCCCTGGTCCTGGCATCTGTGGTACTTGAGGCCCCTGAGCTTGCTCCAAAACTATCCCTGTATAGGGGTTGGTCCAATCTGGTGCTCTCACTCGGGGGAGGTTCGGTATCACGTTCCAGTGGGTCCACTCATGGTACGTGCCACCTCCGGCATAACAGTCTGCCGCCTCTGGCATGACAAAGAGGATGGTGCAGGAGTATCTAGAACTGAATATCTATATCATCAGGGAGGGTTTGGACCCTTTCACATATTGTTCTTCCAAAATGGATGAGTGGCCTGAGCTTGCCTCACACACCTTGGAGATTTTATTGTGCCCAGCAGCCAGCAACCTCTCAGAATGTGTCTTCGGCGCTGCTGGTGTTGTCCTGAAAGATAAACACATCCGGCTGTCCCCTGAAAGTGCAGTCCACCTAACTTTCATAAAGATGAACAAGTCATGCATCTCCAAGGACTTTTTCACCCCAATTGCAGACTGTACAGACTAGGTGATATTGCATTTTTTAGTGTGATGCATTAATGTCACATAACTGCACTCTGTGATATCTATAGTGTGGCTTCTGTGCCTGCTGTGGCTGCTGCTTCTGCTGCTGAAGTTAACACAAATTAGTGGAAATGTGAACAGTCATGCTTGGTCTACATCGGCTGGGTTTGCTGTAGTGGTCCACATTATAGTATTTCTATTCTCGTGACAGGTATTCCACTAAGGTAGTGTCAGGCCCTCATTTTTTAAAATGTGAACACTCCTGGTTGGGTGTCCATTTTGTATTGGGTGCAGTAGAAGACCTATCGATCCTTATTATAAAATTTGTACTGTGGTAAAATTGATGCCAATTTTGTGGTGTCTGCCAGTAATTTTTGGAAATGTGAACACTCCTGGTTGGGTGTCCATCTGTTGTATTGGGCGTAGTGGAAGACCTATCGGTCCCTATTATACTATTTCTACTGTGGTGAAATTGATGCCACGTTTGTGGGGTCTGCTACTAATTTTTGCAAATGTGAACACTCCTGGTTGGGTGTCCATCTGCTGGATTGGGTGTAGTAGAAGACCTGTCAGTCCCTAGTATACTATTTCTACTCTCGTGAAATTTATGCCACTTCTGTAGTGTAAGGCCCCCATTTGTTGAAATGTGAACACTCCTGCTTGGTTGACCATCTGCTGGATTCGGTGTAGTGGAAGACCTGTCAGCTCCTATTATACTATTTCTACTCTCGTCAAATTTATGATACTTCTGTGGTGTAAGGCCCTCATTTATTTAAATGTGAACACTCCTATTTGGGTGTCCATCTGCTAGCTTGGGTGTAGTGCAAGACCGACCGTTCCCTATTATACTATTTCTACTGTGGTGAAATTGATGCCACTTTTGTGGTGTCTGCCAGTAATTTATGGAAATGTGGACACTCCTGGTTGGGTGTCCAACTGATGTATTGGCTGTAGTGGAAGACCTGTCAGTCCATATTATGCTATATCTACCATGGTGAAATTGATGACGCTTCTGTGGTGTAAGGCCCTCATTTGTTTAAATGTGAATACTCCTGAATGGGTGTCAATCTGCTGGATAGGGTGTAGTGGAAGACCTGTTGGTCCCTATTATATTATTTATACTGTGATGAAATTGATGGCACTTTTGTGGTGTCTGCCAATAATTTTTGGAAATGTGAACACTCCTGGTTGGGTGTCCATCTGCTGGATTGGGTGTAGTAGAAGACCTGTCAGTTCCTATTATACTATTTCTACTCTCGTGAAATTTATGCCACTTCTGTGGTGTAAGGCCCTCATTTGTTTAAATGTGAACACTCCTGGTTGGGTGTCCATCTGCTGGATTTGGTGTAGTGGAAGACATATCGTTCCCTATTATACTATTTCTACTATGGTGAAATTGATGCCACTTTTGTAGTGTCTGCCAGTAATTTTTGGAAATGTGAACACTCCCGGTTGGGTGTCCATCTGCTGGATTGGGTGTAGTGTAAGACATGTTCCCTACTATACTATTTCTACTGTGGTGAAATTGATGCCGCTTTTGTGGTGTCTGCCAGTAATTTTTGGAAATATCAACACTCCTGGTTGGGTGTCCATCTGCTGGATTGGGTGTAGTGGAAGACCTGTCAGTTCCTATTATACTATTTCTACTTTCATGAAATTTATGACACTTCTATGGTGTAAGGCCCTCATTTGTTTAAATGTGAACACTACTGGTTGGGTGTCCATTTGCTGGATTGGATGTAGTGGAAGACATATCATTCCCTATTATACTATTTGTACTATGGTGAAATTGATGCCACTTTTGAGGTGTCTGCCAGTAATTTGTGGAAATTTGAACACTCCTGGTTGGGTGTCCATCTGCTGGATTGGGTGTAGTGGAAGACCTGTCAGTTCCTATTATACTATTTCTATTTTCATGAAATTTGACAATTCTGTGGTCTAAGGCCCTCATTTGTTTAAAGGTGAACACTCCTGGTTGGGTGTCCATCTGCTGGATTGGATGTAGTGGAAGACATATCGTTCCCTATTATACTATGTCTACTATGGTGAAATTTATGCCACTTTTGTGGTGCCTGCCAGTAATTTTTGTAAATGTGAACACTCCTGGTTGGGTGTCCATCTGCTGGATTGGGTGTAGTGGAAGACCTGTCAGTCCGTAATATACGATTTCTACGCTAGTGAAATTTATGCCACTTCTGTGGTGTAAGGCTCTCATTTGTTTAAATGTGAACACTCCTGGTTGGGTTTCCATCTGCTGGATTGGGTGTAGTGGAAGACCTATCGGTCCTTGGTATACTATTTCTACTGTGGTGAAATTGATGCCACTTTGGTGGTGTCTGCCAATAATTTTTGGGAATGTGAACACTCCTGGTTGGGTGTCCATCTGCTGTATTGGGTGTAGTGGAAGACCTGTCAATCCGTATTATACTATTTCTACACTCGTGAAATTTATGCCACTTCTGTGGTGTAAGGCTAGGTTCACATTGCGTTAGTGGGTGATCGCTAACGGACAGCGTTGCACGGCGAAAATGTCGCAATTAACGCCGTGCAACGGGTCCGTTAGCGCACCCATTGACAGCAATGTAAATTTCGCCTGTAGCGCATCACTAGCGCGTGCCTTTTTCGGCTCGCGCTAGCGATGTGCCGTTCTTTTGTAGCGCGCCTCGGACGCTGCTTGCAGCGTCCGCGGCGCGCCCGAGGTCCGTTCCCCGCTCTCGCAGATCGGGGATCTGCGAGAGCGGGGACGTTAGCGCGACCCCTAAATGCGGCCCCTACAAAAACATTGCGTTAGCGCAATCCGCAAGCGCTAGCGCTAAACGGATTGCCCTAACGCAATGTGAACCTAGCCTAAGGCCCTCGTATGTGTAAATGTGAACACTCCTGGTTGGGTGTCCATCTGCTGGATTGGGTGTAGTCGAAGACCTATCGGTCCCTATTACACTCCCTAACAGAAGTTATGTTGCTTATCCATGTTATGTAAATAAAAGCTTATAACCTGATGTTAAATTCATCCATTGGTTGTATAAATTATTCTTTTGAAAGCTGAAACCCTCTCAAATGTGGTTTAGGTTAAGAAAATAAATTGGCATCAATGCAGAAATATTGATCAGTTAGTGGACACAGAATGGTCAGATTTTGGCAAGACAAAAGGTTTGTCGCCCACAGAAAGTAATGTGATATTCAAACAAATAATTAACTTAAAATACAAATATATTTTGCATAACATTGGTGAATGAAGTTGCGGTGCTATTAGTCATATTTAATATTTTGTGTGACTTCCATGAGCTTGAAGGACTGCATCAATGCGGTTCAACAATGATTCATACAAGTTATTAATTAAGTCATCAGGAATAGAAAAGAATGTAGTCTTACATGCCTCCCAGAGTTCATCTAGATTCTTTGGTTTTCTCTTCCAAGCTTCCTCTTTCATCCTACCCCAAACATGCTCAATGATGTTCATGTCTGGTGACTGGGCTGGCCAGTCCTTGAGCACCTTGATCTTTTTGTTTGGAGCAACTTTGTTGTAGAGATGGATGTATTGTATGAGAATGAGCACCATCCTGCTGCAGAATTTGACCCCTTTTATGATTTGGAATATAAGAGGTAGCTAATACCTCTTGATATTTTAGGCTATTGATATTGCCTTCCACCTTGCAAATGTTTCACACACCCCATACTGAATGTAACCCCAGACCATGATCTTTCCACCACCAAATTGAACTGTTTTCTGGGTGTATTTTTGATCCATACAGGCTCCAGTAGGTCTCCTGCAGTGTTTGCAGTGACTGTGGTGTAATTCTACTGAAGATTCATCAGAGAAATCCACCTTCTGCCACTTTTCCAGCATTCATCTGTTAACCCCTTCCTGACATCGGACGTACTATCCCGTCGAGGTGGGGTGGGCCCCCATGACCACGGACGGGATAGTACGTCCAGCGCGATCGGCGGCGCTCACGGGGGGAGCGCGGCCGATCGCGGCCGGGTGTCAGCTGCCTATCGCAGCTGACATCCGGCACTATGTTCCAGGAGCGGTCACGGACCGCTCCCGGCACATTAACCCCCGGCACACCGCGATCAAACATGATCGCGATGTGCCGGCGGTGCAGGGAAGCATCGCGCAGGGAGGGGGCTCCCTGCGGGCTTCCCTGAGCCCCCCGCAGCAACGCGATGTGATCGCGTTGCTGCGAGGGTCTTACCTCCCTCCCTGCCTGCTCCAGACCCGGATCCAAGATGGCCGCGGATCCGGGTCCTGCAGGGAGGGAGGTGGCTTCACAGAAGCCTGCTCAGAGCAGGCACTGTGAAGCAGCCTGCACTTCTCTCAGATCGGTGATCTGTCAGAATGCTATGCAAACTGGCAGATCACCGATCTGTATTGTCCCCCCCTGGGGCAAAGTAAAAAAGTAAAAAAAAATTTTTCCAAATGTGTAAAAAAAAAAAATAAAAAAAAAAATATTCCAAAATAATGAAAAAAAAAAAAATATTATTCCCATAAATACATTTCTTTATCTAAATAAAATAAAAAAAACAATAAAAGTACACGTATTTAGTATCGCCGCATCCGTAACGACCCGACCTATAAAACTGGCCCACTAGTTAACCCCTTCAGTAAACACCGTAAGAGAAAAAAAAAAAAACGAGGCAAAAAACAACGCTTTATTATCATACCGCCGAACAAAAAGTGGAATAACACGCGATCAAAAAGACAGATATAAATAACCATGGTACCGCTGAAAGCGTCATCTTGTCCCGCAAATAACGAGCCACCATACAGCATGATCAGCAAAAAAATAAAAAAGTTATAGTCCTGAGAATAAAGCGATGTAAAAATAATTATTTTTTCCATAAAATAGTTTTTATCATATAAAAGCGCCAAAACATAAAAAAATAATATAAATGAGGTATCACTGTAATCGTACTGACCCGAAGAATAAAACTGCTTTATCAATTTTACCAAACGCGGAACGGTATAAACGCCTCCCCCAAAAGAAATTCATGAATAGCTGGTTTTTAGTCATTCTGCCTCACAAAAATCGGAATAAAAAGCGATCAAAAACTGTCACATGTCCGAAAATGTTACCAATAAAAACGTCAACTCGTCCCGCAAAAAACAAGACCTCACATGACTCTATGGACCAAAATATGGAAAATTTATAGCTCTCAAAATGTGGTAACGCAAAAAATATTTTTTGCAATGAAAAGCGTCTTTCAGTGTGTGACGGCTGCCAATCATAAAAATCCGCTAAAAAACTCGCTATAAAAGTAAATGAAACCCCCCTTCATCACCCCCTTAGTTAGGGAAAAATAAAAAAAATGTATTTATTTCCATTTTCCCATTAGGGCTAGGGTTGGAGCTAGGGTTAAGGCTACAGTTAGGGTTGGGGCTAAAGTTAGGGTTAGGGTTGGGGCTAAAGTTACGGTTAGGGTTTAGATTACATTTACGGTTGGGAATAGGGTTGGGATTAGGGTTAGGGGTGTGTCAGGGTTAGAGGTGTGGTTAGGGTTACTGTTGGGATTAGGGTTAGGGGTGTGTTTGGATTAGGGTTTCAGTTATAATTGGGGGGTTTCCACTGTTTCGGCACATCAGGGGCTCTCCAAACGCGACATGGCGTCCGATCTCAATTCCAGCCAATTCTGCGTTGAAAAAGTAAAACAGTGCTCCTTCCCTTCCGAGCTTTCCCGTGTGCCCAAACAGGGGTTTACCCCAACATATGGGGTAGCAGCGTACTCGAGACAAATAGGACAACAACCTTTGGGGTCCAATTTCTCCTGTTACCCCTGGGAAAATACAAAACTGGAGGCTAAAAAATAATTTTTGTGGGAAAAAAAAAATATTTTTTATTTTCACGGCTCTGCGTTATAAACTGTAGTGAAACACCTGGGGGTTCAAAGTTCTTACAACACATCTAGATAAGTTCCTTGGGGGGTCTAGTTTCCAAAATGGGGTCACTTGTGCGGGGCTTCTACTGTTTAGGTACAGTAGGGGCTCTGCAAACGCAATGTGACGCCTGCAGACCATTCCATCTAAGTCTGCATTCCAAATGGCGCTCCTTCCCTTCCGAGCCCTCCCATGGATCCAAACGGTGGTTCCCCCCACATATGGGGTATCAGCGCACTCAGGACAAATTGGACAACAACTTTTGGGGTCCAATTTCTCCTGTTACCCTCGGGAAAATACAAAACTGGGGGCTGAAAAATAATTTTTGTGGGAAAAAATTTTAGTTTTATTTTTACGGCTCTGCATTATAAACTTCTGTGAAGCCCTTGGTGGGTCAAAGCACTCACCACACATCTAGATAAGTTCCTTAGGGGGTCTACTTTCCAACATGGTGTCACTTGTGGGGGGTTTCTACTGTTTAGGTACATTAGGGGCTCTGCAAACGCAATGTGACGCCTGCAGACCATTCCATCTAAGTCTGCATTCCAAATGGCGCTCCTTCCCTTCCGAGCCCTCCCATGCATCCAAACGGTGGTTCCCCCCACATATGGGGTATCAGCGCACTCAGGACAAATTGGACAACAAGTTTTCGGGTCCAATTTCTCCTGTTACCCTCGGGAAAATACAAAACTGGGGGCTGAAAAATAATTTTTGTGGGAAAAAATTTTAGTTTTATTTTTACGGCTCTGCATTATAAACTTCTGTGAAGCCCTTGGTGGGTCAAAGCGCTCACCACACATCTAGATAAGTTCCTTAGGGGGTCTACTTTCCAACATGGTGTCACTTGTGGGGGGTTTCTACTGTTTAGGTACATTAGGGGCTCTGCAAACGCAATGTGACGCCTGCAGACCATTCCATCTAAGTCTGCATTCCAAATGGCGCTCCTTCCCTTCAGAGCCCTCCCATGCATCCAAACGGTGGTTCCCCCCACATATGGGGTATCAGCGCACTCAGGACAAATTGGACAACAACTTTTGGGGTCCAATTTCTCCTGTTACCCTCGGGAAAATACAAAACTGGGGGCTGAAAAATAATTTTTGTGGGAAAAAATTTTAGTTTTATTTTTACGGCTCTGCATTATAAACTTCTGTGAAGCCCTTGGTGGGTCAAAGCGCTCACCACACATCTAGATAAGTTCCTTAGGGGGTCTACTTTCCAACATGGTGTCACTTGTGGGGGGTTTCTACTGTTTAGGTACATTAGGGGCTCTGCAAACGCAATGTGACGCCTGCAGACCATTCCATCTAAGCCTGCATTCCAAATGGCACTCCTTCCTTTCCGAGCCCTCCCATGCGCCCAAACAGTGGTTCTCCCCACATATGGTGTATCATCGCACTCAGGACAACTTGGACAACAAATTTTGGGGTCCAATTTCTCCTGCTACCCTCGGGAAAATACAAAACTGGGGGCTAAAAAAATAATTTTTGTGGGAAAAAATTTTTGTTTTATTTTTACGGCTCTGCATTATTAACTTCTGTGAAGCCCTTGGTGGGTCAAAGCGCTCAAAACACATCTAGATAAGTTCCTTAGGGGGTCTACTTTACAAAATGGTGTCACTTGTGGGGGGTTTCAATGTTTAAGCACATCAGTGGCTCTCCAAACGCAACATGGCGTCCCATCTCAATTCCTGTCAATTTTGCATTGAAAAGTCAAACGGTGCTACTTCCCTTCCGAGCTCTCCCATGCGCCCAAACAGTGGTTTACCCCCACATATGGGGTATCAGCGTACTCAGGACGAATTGTACAACAACTTTTGGGGTCCAATTTCTTCTCTTACCCTTGGGAAAATAAAAAATTGGGGGCGAAAAATAATTTTTTTGAAAAAATGTGATTTTTTATTTTTACGGTTCTGCATTATAAACTTTTGTGAAGCACTTGGTGGGTCAAAGTGCTCACCACACCTCTAGATAAGTTCCTTAGGTGGTCTACTTTCCAAAATGGTGTCACTTGTGGGGGGTTTCAATGTTTAGGCACATCAGTGGCTCTCCAAACGCAACATGACGTCCCATCTCAATTCCTGTCAATTTTGCATTGAAAAGTCAAATGGCGCTCCTTCGCTTCCAAGCTCGGTCATGCGCACAAACAGTGGTTTACCCCCACATATGGGGTATCGGCGTACTCAGGACAAATTGTACAACAACTTTTGGGGTCCATTTTCTCCTGTTACCCTTGGTAAAATAAAACAAATTGGAGCTGAAATAAATTTTTTGTGAAAAAAACTTAAATGTTCATTTTTATTTAAACATTCCAAAAATTCCTGTGAAGCACCAGAAGGGTTAATAAACTTCTTGAATATGGTTTTGAGCACCTTGAGGGGTGCAGTTTTTAGAATGGTGTCACACTTGGGTATTTTCTATCATATAGACCCCTCAAAATGACTTCAAATGAGATGTGGTCCCTAAAAAAAAATGGTGTTGTAAAAATGAGAAATTGCTGGTCAATTTTAACCCTTATAACTCCCTAACAAAAAAAAATTTTGGTTCCAAAATTGTGCTGATGTAAAGTAGACATGTGGGAAATGTTACTTATTAAGTATTTTGTGTGACATATCTCTGTGATTTAAGGGCATAAAAATTCAAAGTTGGAAAATTGCAAAATTTTCAAAATTTTCGCCAAATTTCCATTTTTTTTTAAAATAAACGCAGGTAATATCAAAGAAATTTTACCACTATCATGAAGTACAATATGTCACGAGAAAACAATGTCAGAATCGCCAAGATCCGTTGAAGCGTTCCAGAGTTATAACCTCATAAATGAACAGTGGTCAGAATTGTAAAAATTGGCCCGGTCATTAACGTGCAAACCACCCTTGGGGGTGAAGGGGTTAAGCAGGCTATGGGACTTTGCAAATGCCACACGGTTTTTTTGTTTGCCTTTTGTTTAGTGCTGGTTTCTGGGCACCGATTCGACCATGGAGGCCATTTCGAGACAGAATCCTACAAACTATTCTAGTTGACACAGGGACTTGAGGTGACCAGGCCTGTTGGAGCTCTGCTGCAGTGGAAGAGGGGCTTGCTTTGGATTTTCTAACCAACAAACGTTCCTCCTGAGCAGTTGTCTTGCAGGGTCTGCTGGACCTGGGCTTCTCAAACACATCTCCAGTTTCTTCAAATCTTTTTTTTTAATTCTTTGTACTTGACGCTGAGACACCTTTATGGTGCCAGCCACCTCTGCAGTGGATCTGGTCTTCAGCCTCTTGATAATCCAGGCTTTGGTTGCAGTGTGGATTTTTGGCATGTTGTCAGAGCTCAAGTTGCAGTTCAAGTGAAGGTCTGGGGTGCTGGGTTTCTTTTTATACGCACACACTAATTAACTGATCATTTACTGAGCACAGGTGAGGATGTAAACTAGGATTGGGTGCACTATATGACCAGGTGACAAAACTTTTGTCTTGCCAGTATCTGACCATTCTGTGTCCATTAACTGATCAATATTTCTGCATTGATGCCAATTTATTTTCTCAACCTAAACCACATTTCGGAGGGTTTCAGCTTTCAAAAGAATAATTTATACAACCAATGGATGAATTTAACGTCAGGTTATAAGCTTTTATTATACATAACATGGATAAGTGACATAACTTCTGTCAGGGAGAATATACTATTTGTACTGTGGTGAAATTGATGCCACTTTGGTGGTGTCTGCCAATAATTTTTGGAAATGTGAATACTCCTGGTTGGGTCTCCTTCATGCGTGTTGCCTGTAGCAGTAGGCCTCAGAGTCCATTAGGCCTCCTCTTCCTTGGACTCAACTACCCTTGTTAGTATCCTTACATTTTTCTGAAAATGGTAGTCTACCAAACTGATATTTGTGCCACCTGAATGTGACTCAGCATGAAAGCAGGTAAGGGTGTTGCATGTGGTATCTGTTAGAAGTCGAGATTCCTCTGCTAAACAGGGGGAATCTCGATCCGTCTCTGCTGTGGTCTCCCATTCTTCATCGGCCGCAGTGGAGCCTGCTCAGTGGAGACGTCGGTCCCAGCGTCTCACTGAGTCTGATTCAGTGCAAAGGGTTATTGCTGCCTCTCCAGGCTCTACTATTGTACCCTGGACTGATTTACGGCGAACAGGCTTTCCGGGGACAAAGTCCTGCTTTGCACATACTGAGCATGCCCAGGGCAAGATCTCTCACTGGAGATCAGGGGTCACATGTTCAGCTTCTGCAGCCAAGTCCATTGGTCCTTTCAAGAAGGTCCTATAGGTGCTAGGACTAAGTCCTGCTCTGCACACACTGAGCATGCCCAGGGCAAGATCTCTCAGTGGAGATCTAGGGTCATATGCTCAGGTATGGCAATATCTCATTGGTCCTCTTCTTTAAGGTCCTGTAGGTGCTACAGCTATTTAAGGCTCGCATGGCCGCACGGCCATGCGCTAGTATCCTCATATGTTACATGCTTTGCGCCATTGTGGTCATTTGTGTGAATGTGTTCAGGGACCCGGCTGAAATAAGCCCTTAGAATGCTGGCACCTCAGTCGAGGAGTGTAGTATGCATGGATGACCACTGACTGCTCTCATCTGGGTAGTTAGCCTGTGTCTCTGTGAGAGTAAACAGGGCACAGAGCTTTGTCTTCTCGGCCACTCTGTGAAGCTAACAGAGCTGGTTATTACCGCCATTTAGCGCCGCCATCCACTTAGCAGCAGGATATTCCTGCACGGTGGATCCCGGGTTGCGAACGCACCAATCACCTCAATAAATATATTCGGTGCGTCCTGCAAACCCTAACAGTATCAGGGCTCCCAGCAAAGGAGGCCTACACCGATCCCTCACCCACCTTGTCTTACTGTGACATTCAATTGAAAGCTGTAAATGGTGTTCCAGACCCCTAATACCTCATGCCTGGCTGATTGCTGCAGTGTCAAGCTGCAATTTGTACTGTGAGTGAATTGAGGCCACTTTCCTGACGTCTGTCCCTTATTTTATGTGTTTTGGCAGCATTTGGGGCCGTTATAAGGTGTTGTGCATGCTTTTTATTTGCATCCCATTGATGTGAATGTTGTTCAGTTATTTTTGGTGAATATTCGACAAACTAATTGGCGAGTATTGCAAATTCGGCGATCACAATCCAAATCGAACATTAAAATATTCGCATCTCTCTAGTGTCTGCCACTAATTGTTGGAAATGTGAACACTCCTGATTGGGTTCCATCTGCTGGGCTGGTTGTAGTGGAAGACGTGTCGGTCCCTATTATACTATTTCTTCTCTTGTGAAATTGATTCCACTTTGGTGGTGTCAGGCCCTAATATTTTGAAATTTGAAGACTCCTGATTGCGTCTCCATCTGCTTTGTTGGCTGTAGTGGAAGATATATCTCTCCTCATTATACTATTTCTACACTGGTGAAATTGATGCTGCTTTGTTGGTGTCTGCCACTATTTGTTGGAAATGTGAACACTCCTGGTTTGGTCTACATCTGCTGGGTTGGCTGTAGTGGAAGAGCTGTCGCTACCCATTATACTATTTCTACTCTAATGAAATTGATGCCACTTCGGTGGCGTCTGCCACTAATTTTTGGGAATGCAAACAATCCTGATTGGGTCTCCATCTGCTGGGTTGGCTGTAGTGGAAGACGTGTCGGTCCCTATTATACTATTTCTTCTCTCGTGAAATTGATGCCAGTTTGGTGGTGTCAGGCACCAATATTTTGAAATTTGAAGACTCCTGATTGCGTCTCCATCTGCTGGTATGGCTGTAGTGGAAGAGATGTCGCTCCCGATTATACTATTTCTACTCTAGTGAAATTTATGCTATTTTGTTGGTGTCTGCCACTATTTGTTGGAAATGTGAACACTCCTGGTTTGATCTACATCTGCTGGGTTGGCTGTAGTGGAATAGCTGTTGCTCCCCATTATATTATTTCTACTCTGGTGAAATTGATGCCACTTTGGTGGTGTCTGTCACTAATTTTTGGGAATGTGCAGAGTCTTGATTGGGTCTCACCATCTGCTGGGTTGGCTGTAGTGGAAGAGATGTCCCTACCCATTATACAATTTCTACTCTGGTGAAATTGATGAAACTTTGGTGGTGTCTGCCACTAATTTTTGGAAATTTGTACACTCCTGGTTGGGTCT
Source organism: Ranitomeya variabilis (assembly GCF_051348905.1). Lineage (NCBI taxonomy): Eukaryota > Metazoa > Chordata > Amphibia > Anura > Dendrobatidae > Ranitomeya > Ranitomeya variabilis. The sequence goes on along the minus strand of NC_135232.1, from coordinate 514,205,708 downwards.
CATTCATGTGTGTTGCCTGTAGTAGTAGGCCTCTGAATCTGGCAGGCCTCCTTTGAGTCAACTACCTGTGTTACTATCCTTACATTTTTCTGACAATAGTAGTTTACCAAACTTATATTTGTGCCACCTGAGTGTGGCTGAGCATCAAAGCAGGTTGACCTGTTGCATGCATATCAGGGCTCCCAGCACAGCAGGCCTACACCGAACCCTCACTCACCTCATCTTAATTTGAAGTTCAATTCAAAGCTGTAAATGCTGGCCCAGACCCCGATACCTCATGCATGGCTGATTGCTGTTGTGCCATTCTAAAATTTGTTCTGTGGGTGAATTCAGACCACTTTTTAGGGGAATTTAGGGGGGCAGTAAGTTGTCTGCTCATAATTTGATTTGTTTTGGCAGCTTTTGGGAATGTTTGAAGGTTTTGTGCATGATTTTAGTTTTGCCTCCCATTGACTCCAATGGCGTTCAGCTATGTTCGGCAAATATTCGACAAATAAATAGGCGAATATTGCATAATCGGCGATCATAATCCGAACGGAATACTGAGATATTCACTCATCTCTAATCTTTATCAAATGCAGTGAGGCTCAAAATTCTCTGTTATGCTAATTTCATCAGAAATCTGCAACAGGCATGTAGGTTTCTTTAGAGGCAGCTGAAGGCAGCCGCTGTGGCACTGTCATGGCAAGCACCGGAAGTATTCATTTTATTTGGCCACCTTTCCCCACAACCACCAGAACAATTTCAATGCACTTTTTGAGTTGAAAATGTTTGTAATACATTTAATCAACAGTATGAAGAACGTGTCCTTAAGAAAATTAGACGTAAAATCCGTAATAAACAGTCAGCACAAGAAAGTCGAAAGAAGAAGAAAGAATACATGGAAGGACTGGAGACCAGGTATATATATTTATACCATCTTCTTACAAATAAATAACAGAAAGCATGCATTGAAGTGTATTCACATTGTGTGATTGCAGCCTTGCAGTAAAATAACAAGTGAAAGTTGATGAGCAAACACAAAAGTAATGACAAATATGGATATTTTTATTAAAGGAATGCTTCACTACAAATCAGATTGGTGAGGGTCTGACACCTAGCATAATCTCAAATAGTTGTTCTCAGCTTCGGTGCCAGCTGGATGTAAGTAGCTGCAGAGCTGAACAGCTGCTAAATATGATCTGCAGCACCCGACCAGTACACGGTTGATGGAACTGTGCTGCTCAGCTGTTTACATTTGGCCGCAGCTGAAGCAGAGATCAACTGATCTGTGCATGTGCTGAGTGTCAGACCAGGCTAATCTGATATAGATGACCTATCCTAATAACACCACTTTAATTTAGGAGCTCAAATCACACAGAGTATGGCTACTATTGTGGTAAGGGCTCATACACATATGTGTGAAAAAAGTTCCAATATCAGAACTGAAAAAACGGACGAGTGTCAAGCAAGTATATACACATAGGATAGATATATAGATGTCAGTGACACACACATGTATACGGTTATAGGATGTTTCGCCCCCAGCAGTTCGCCCCTGGGTACATTTAGTCCCCGCACATGACGACGGATTTGAATTCATGAACCACAAGGGTACAAACATCCGGGGGTGAACAGCTGGGGGCAAAACATCCAAATCCCCATATACAATGTGTGCAGAATTATTAGGCAAGTTGTATTTTGATCACTTTTACTTTTTATACATGTTGTCCTACTCCAAGCTGTTCAGGCTTGAGAGCCAACTACCAATTAAGTAAATCAGGTGATGTGCATCTCTGTAATGAGGAGGGGTGTTGTCTAATGACATCAAAACCCTATATAAGGTGTGCTTAATTATTAGGCAACTTCCTTTCCCTTGGCAAAATGGGTCAGAAGAGAGATTTGACGGGCTCTGAAAAGTCCAAAATTGCGAGATGTCTTGCACAGGGATGCAGCAGTCTTGAAATTGCCAAACTTTTGAAGCGTGATCACTGAACAATCAAGCGTTTCATGGCAAATAGCCAACAGGGTTGCAAGAAGCGTGTTGGGCAAAAAAGGTGCAAAATAACTGCCCATGAATTGAGGAAAATCAAGCGTGAAGCTGCCAAGATGCCATTTGCCACCAGTTTTGCCATATTTCAGAGCTGCAATGTTACTGGAGTAACAAAAAGCACTAGGCGTGCAATACTCAGGAATATTGCCAAGGTAAGGAAGGCTGAAAAACGACCATCTTTGAACAAGCAACGTAAGATAAAAGACTGGGCCAAGAAATATCTTAAGACTGACTTTTCAAAGGTTTTACGGACTGATGAAATGAGAGTGACTCTTGATGAAATGAGAGTGACTCTTGATGGGCCAAATGGATGGGCCAGAGGCTGTATCAGTAAAGGGCAGAGAGCTCCACTCTGACTCAGATGCCAGCAAGGTGGAGGTGGGGACTGGTATGGGCTGGTATCTTCAAAGATGAAATTGTCGGACCTTTTCGGGTTGAGGGTGGAGTGAAGCTCAACTCCCAGACCTACTGCCAGTTTCTGGAAGACAACTTCTTCAAGCAGTGTTACAAGAAGAAGTCGGTATTGTTCAAGAAAAACATGATTTTCCTGCAGGACAATGCTCCATCACATGCCTCCAACTACTCCACAGCGTGGCTGGCCAGTAAAGGTCTCAAAGAAGAAAAAATAATGACATGGCCCCCTTGTTCACCTGATCTGAACCCCATAGAGAACCTGTGGTCCCTCATAAAATGTGAGATCTACAGGGAGGGAAAACAGTATACCTCTCGGACCAGTGTCTGGGAGGCTGTGGTGGCTGCTGCACGCAATGTTGGTCGTAAACAGATCAAGCAACTTGCAGAATCTATGGATGGAAGGCTGTTGAGTGTCATCATAAACAAAGGTGGCTATATTGGTCACTAATTTTTTGGAGTTTTGTTTTTGCATGTCAGAAATGTTTATTTCTACATTTTGTGCAGTTATATTGGTTTACCTGGTGAAAATAAACAAGTGAGATGGGAATATATTTGGTTTTTATTAAGTTGCCTAATAATTCTGCACAGTAATAGTTACCTGCACAAACAGATATCTTCCTAAGATAGCCAAATCTAAAAAAATCCCTCTCCAACTTCCAAAAATATTAAGCTTTGATATTTATGAGTCATTTGGGTTGATTGAGAACATAGTTGTTGCATAGCTCCCAACAGTCCCTCATTGTGTGGGACTGTCCCGGTTTTGAGCCTTTGCCCCGCTGTCCAGCACGGGACGCTCTGCTAACCGCAGACAGCAGGAGAAGCAGCCAACACGCCCCCTTGTGTTAAGCCGTGCCCCTTACCCTTCCGTATGCAGTGCAGTATGTATCAGCCGGTCATCCCTGCACCACAGAGCCTTACACCACATATTGGCTGCCTGCTTTGTGCGCACAGGACCTGTGATGAGGTCACAGGAGGGGAGGAGTAAGGGGTCACATGATCGGGACCTCCGTGGATTGCAGGACTCAGCTGTGCTGGTTGCCAACTTGCCACATGGTGCTGCTGGATGAGGTAAGCTGCCTTGCGTGGGGTCAGGAGGTGTTTACAGTGTGGATGTAGCAGAGCTGTGTGTATAAGGTGTATGGAGCAGAGCTGAATGTGTACGAGGTGTACGGAGTGGAGCTGAATGTGTACGAGGTGTATGGAGCGGAGCTGAATGTGTACGAGGTGTACGGAGCGGAGCCGTGTGTGTATGAGGTGTATGGAGCGGAGCTGTGTGTGTATGAGGTGTATTGAGCGGAGCCGTGTGTGTATGAGGTTATGGAGCGGAGCCGCATGTGTACGAGGTGTATGGAGCGGAGCGCGTGTGTACGGAGTGGAGCCGTGTGTGCAAAGTGTACGGAGCGCAGCCGCGTGTGTAGAAGTAGCTATGTGTGGCCATTATACGGTACGAACTATCATGTGCAGCCAATATACAGTATGGAGCCTCATGTGCGGTCATTATACAGTATGGAACATCATGTGTGGTCATTATACAGAATGGAGCATCATGTGGGGCCATTATACAGTATGGAGCACTGTGTGGCCATTATACAGTATGGAGCATCATGTGCAGCCAATATACAGTATGGAGCATCATGTGCAGTCATTATACAGTATGGAGCATCATGTGCGGTCATTATACAGTATGGAGCATCATGTGGGGTCATTATACATTATGGAGCATCATGCGGGGCCATTATACAGTATGGAGCATCATGTGCGGCCAATATACAGTATGGAGCATCATGTGCAGTCATAATACAGTATGGAGCATCATGTGCAGTCATTATACAGTATGGAGCATCATGTGTGGTCATTATACAGTATGGAGCATCATATGCGGTCATTATACAGTATGGAGCATCATGTGTGGCCATTATACAGTATGGAGCATCATGTGCGGTCATTATACAGTATGGAGCATCATAAGGGGCCATTATACAGTATGGAGCATCATGTGTGGCCATTATACAGCATGGAGCATCATGTGCGGTCATTATACAGTATTGAGCATCATGTGTGGCCATTATACAGTATGGAGCATCATGTGTGGTTATTATACAGTATGGAGCATTATGTGTGGTCATTATACAGTATGGAGCATCATGTGCGTTCATTATACAGTATGGAGCATCATGTGTGGTCATTATACAGTATGGAGCATCATGTGTGGTCATTATACAGTATGGAGCACTGTGTGGCCATTATACAGTATGGAGCATCATGTGCAGCCAATATACAGTATGGAGCATCATGTGTGGCCATTATACAGTATGGAGCATCATGTGCCGTCATTATACTGTATTGAGCATCATAAGGGGCCATTATACAGTATGGAGCATCATATGCGGTCATTATACAGTATGGAGCATCATGTGTGGCCATTATACAGTATGGAGCATCATGTGCCGTCATTATACTGTATTGAGCATCATAAGGGGCCATTATACAGTATGGAGCATCATGTGTGACCATTATACAGCATGGAGCATCATGTGCGGTCATTATACAGTATTGAGCATCATGTGTGGCCATTATACAGTATGGAGCACTGTGTGGCCATATTTTTTGTTTATAATTATTGTATATGAAAGAGTGTGATCAGCAGTGCTAAATGGGTGTGGTTGGGACGTGGATATGGGTGTGTCTAATTATGAATGGGTGTGGTCAGAGGCGTGGCCTAAAATTTGTACAAGGTGTACGGAGCGGAGCCGTGTGTGTACGTGGTGTATGGAGCGAAGCTGAATGTGTACGAGGTGTACGGAGCGGAGCCGTGTGTATGAGGTGTATGGAGCAGAGCTGTGTGTGTATGAGGTGTATGGAGCGGAGCCGTGTGTGTATGAGATGTATGGAGCGGAGCTGCATGTGTACAAGGTGTATGGAGCGGAGTGCATGTGTACAGAGCGGAGCCGTGTGTGCAAAGTGTACGGAGCCAGACGCGTGTGTAGAAGTAGCTATGTGTGGCCATTATATGGTACGAACTATCATGTGCGGCCAATATACAGTATGGAGCATCATGTGCGGTTATTATACAGTATGGAACATCATGTGTGGTCATTATACAGAATGGAGCATCATGTGGGACCATTATACAGTATGGAGCATCATGTGTGGTCATTATACAGTATTGAGCATCAGTGGCCATTATACAGTATGGAGCATCAAGTGCGGTCATTATGCAGTATGGAGCATCATGTGTGGTCATTATACAGTATGGAGCATCATGTGTGGTCATTATACAGTATGGAGCATCATGTGCAGTCATTATACAGCATGGAGCATCATGTGCGGTCATTATACAGTATTGAGCATCATGTGTGGCCATTATACAGTATGGAGCACTGTGTGGCCATATTTTTTGTTTATAATTATTGTATATGAAAGAGTGTGATCAGCAGTGCTAAATGGGTGTGGTTGGGACGTGGATATGGGTGTGTCTAATTATGAATGGGTGTGGTCAGAGGCGTGGCCTAAAATTTGTACAAGGTGTACGGAGCGGAGCCGTGTGTGTACGTGGTGTATGGAGCGAAGCTGAATGTGTACGAGGTGTACGGAGCGGAGCCGTGTGTATGAGGTGTATGGAGCAGAGCTGTGTGTGTATGAGGTGTATGGAGCGGAGCCGTGTGTGTATGAGATGTATGGAGCGGAGCTGCATGTGTACAAGGTGTATGGAGCGGAGTGCATGTGTACAGAGCGGAGCCGTGTGTGCAAAGTGTACGGAGCCAGACGCGTGTGTAGAAGTAGCTATGTGTGGCCATTATATGGTACGAACTATCATGTGCGGCCAATATACAGTATGGAGCATCATGTGCGGTTATTATACAGTATGGAACATCATGTGTGGTCATTATACAGAATGGAGCATCATGTGGGACCATTATACAGTATGGAGCATCATGTGTGGTCATTATACAGTATTGAGCATCAGTGGCCATTATACAGTATGGAGCATCAAGTGCGGTCATTATGCAGTATGGAGCATCATGTGTGGTCATTATACAGTATGGAGCATCATGTGTGGTCATTATACAGTATGGAGCATCATGTGCAGTCATTATACAGTATGGAGCATCATGTGTGGCCATTATACAGTATGGAGCATCATGTGCGGTCATTATACAGTATGGAGCATCATGTGTGGCCATTATACAGTATGGAGCACTATGTGGCCATATTTTTTTGTTTATAATTATTGTATATGAAACAGTGTGATCAGCAGTGCTAAATGGGTGTGGTTGGGATGTGGATATGGGTGTGACTAATTATGAATGGGTGTGGTCAGAGGCGTGGCCTAAAATTTGCCGCGACGCGTGTTGCATGCCGCAAACTTTATCCCTCTTTTCCATTTTCAAAAGTTGGGAGGTATGGTTGTTGATCAATAATAAAAATAATCCTCTAAAATACAACTTGCCTAATAATTCTGCACACAGTGTATACAGCTCTGGAAAAATGCAAAATGTTCAGTTTGTCTGATTTTTCGCTTTATAGGTATATTTTTGAGTAAAATGTATATTGTTCTTTTATTCTATAAACTTCTTACAACATGTCTCCGAATTTCCAAGCTATAAATTTCGTATTTATTTTCTGAAAATGAGAAATGGTCAAAATAACAAAAAAAATGCATTGCTTTCAGACCTCAAATAATGCAAAGAAAATAAGGTCATAATCATTTAGAAACAACAATACTAATGTTTTAACTCTGGGAGAGTTCAGAAATCAATATTTTGTGGAATAACCATGAGTTTTAATCACAGCTTTCATGCGTCTTGGCATGCTTTCCACCAGTCTTTCACACTGCTTCTGGCGCAGTGTGGTTCAGGTCTGGAGATGGGGCTGCCCAAGACATGGTTTTGATGTGTTGGTCTCTTAATTTTTGCCAGAGCTGTATATGTATGTATATTACATATATAGATAGAAGAGAAGCCGGCAATTAAGCAGCCACGTACTATAAAAGCAGTACCCGACAGGATAGAATAAATGAATTACGTACAGTATGTACACATATAAAAGATAGTTATGCAGATGTCAGTGACATATACAATTAGTACAGTGTGTGTGCAAGCTTACTGTACATTTAATTATGAAAAGATTATTTGTCTGTAAAACAATAACGTGGGCTCCCACATAAATTTCTTAACCACCGGAGGGACAGCCGATGGCTGGGGGATGAAGTTGATAACCTGGGAAGGGGGTAATACCCATGAAGCTTCCCAGTCAATTAATATCAGCACATAACTGTATATTTAGCCTTTGCTAGCTATTAAAATGGGGGACCCCCCCAAAAAAAATGACATGGGGTCCTGCAATAATGAATTACCAGCAAAGGCTAGGTAGACAGCTGCAGACTGATATTAATATGTATCTCCTTATGGAGAGTGACATACCAGCTGGCTTGTCAAGGTAAGGAGGCTTATTCGCCGTGCAATGCACCTCTGGGAAATTAAATATTCAAATTGCCTCTTCTGAGAAAAAGAGGACTTAACTCTATAGCGCCACCTGTTGGAAGTAGAGATCCTACAAGTCACAGTCAACCCTTTAACGAGTCGTGCAATATGACTTGGGATAAAAGCCAAATCAGTATCTCAATTTGCAGACATGGTATTTTGGGCTGTTGGCCCTCGTCAGTGCGAAGCATGAGAACTGATTTGACTAGGTGAGAGGCTCTGGACCGGGGTCTAAGGGGTAACGTTTCTCCTTATGGGCGAGGGCCAACAGCCCGAAACACCGTCTCTGCAAATTGAGATACTGATTTGGCTTTTATCCTAAGTCATATTGCACGACTCATTAAAGGGTTGATTGTGACTTGTAGGATCGCTACTTCCAACAGGTGGCGCTATAGAGTTAAGTCCTCTTTTTCTCAGAAGAGGCAATTTGAATATGATATTAATATGAACACTCTGGTTCCCCCTCAGAGAAAGGGTAGGGCTCGTCCAGGATGCAGACGGATATTAATAGCCTCTGAAGGGGCCATTGGTACTGCCCCCCAGGCTAAAAACATCAGCTCTCAGGCGCATCTTTAAGATGTTCCATGTTGTAGGTATTTCTGTGCAGCCGCATATTCCGGTCCTAATTGCCGTCGGACTGGGTATTGATATGAGAGACTCGCATGAGTTTCTTGCATTGCACTCGCAAGCGTGACCCCGGCCTTAGCCTTGCTCTTCCCACTTGCCCTGATCCGGTGGCAAGTGGGGTGATAGTGGGGTTGGTTGATGTCACCTTTTTATTGTCAAGTGATATCAAGCCCAGAGGTTAGTAATGGAGAGGTATCAATAAGACGCCCCCATTACTAACCCCATAGTCATATCGCATGAAAACACACACCCAGAATACAGTCTTTTAATTGAAAGAATAAAACAGACTATTTTATTAAATCTCATTTAAAGATGCTGTTATTAGTTCAAAACTCACTTCAATGTACTGAATTGACTGTAGTGTGGTTGTTAGTGCAATGTTTCAGAATTTGGGGCCCCACTTTGAATTTTGCCTAGGGTCGCACTTTGTCTAAAACCGGCCCTGCCTCCAGCTGTCCTCATTACCAATCCTGTGCTATGCTTCTGCTGTTCTTCAGCATCCTCTCTCTCCCGCCCTCTCTCCTGTTCCAAGGACTTTCACTGCTTGCTTTAGTACCTGCTAAACCCCAAGGACATAAGTACCGTACATTTACAGATTCTTATGCATTATACCCTCTCTAACATTGTGGGGATGTATGTAATATTGACGTAATCTGATACATTCTATGCATCCCAGACAGTTGTCTCTTAGGTAAGCTTCAAATTAGCTTTAGCAGTTCAGTTTTTTCTGTTCCATGATAGTAACAGAAAAATTAAACTACTGCAAGAAACAGGTTTGCCCTAGGACAGATAAAAAATGATACCAGATGAACCCCATTAGCTTCAGTGGGACCTCTTTTGTTTCAGGTTGGCTGGCCATCATTTTATTGTAGAAAAATAGTTCAGTAGGCTGCATTTCTTTTAAATTGACTGAACTAGCAAAGGACCGTCTAAGAGTAGGTTCACATGACTGAGGATATTTCTCTCACTTGTCATGCATATGCAGACTGTATGCAAACCATTTTTTATAGCAATAGGTATTAATTAATAACAGTGCTACTCAGACTTAACCGTGTGGAAGACAGAGTGCTGGTGGTGGCCAAGTAACTGGAAGTATTATCCACTATCCAACCTTTTCACACTGCTCTGGCTTCAATAGTGGTGTCTTGCTGCGGTCCCCTAGGACTTCGGACACTAAGGTCCAGCGAGAAGATGTGGGTGTTTTTTGTGGCCCAATTTCAGCTTGCCCACAGCCTCGGTCTCGGCATGCACCATCACCATCACGTCCACTTCCCCATCCCTTGCCATGTGCCTTGCCCATTGTAAATGGCCTAGAATATTTTACACGTTCACTACAAATGGCTGAATTGGTAGCGAACTTGTGTGTGATATGTGGCAGGAAAACCACACTTTAAACTATATGGTCTGTAGTTAAAAATGTTTTTTTGGTTAACAAATTGGTGTCAATAAGTAGGGTAACAGACAGCAAAAACACTAGAATATGTAGGCCTAAAACTGCCAAATTTTTAGCACACATAGATGAGTCCTGTCACGGAGATACCTCACTGCCAAATATGTGGCCTGTATCTTTCATTTTTCATTTTTTTTCACTGCAAAATAGTGCTGTATATAACTAGATTAACAGACAGGAAAAACACTGGAATACCGGCCTAAAATGCCCAAACTTCGAGCACGCAGATACATGAGGCCTGTCACGGAAATACCACACTGCCAAATATGTGGCCTGTATTTTTTTTTTAGGTCTGCTAAATAGTGCTGTATATAACTAAAATATCAGACAGGAAAAACACTGGAATACTGGCCTAAAATGCCCAAACTTGGAGCACGCAGATATATGACGCCTGTCACGGAAACACCACACTGCCAAAAATGTGGCCTGTATTTTTTTGCAGGTCTGCTAAATAGTGCTGTATATAACTATAGTAACAGACAGAAAAAACACTGGAATACTGGCCTAAAATGCCCAAACTTGGAGCACGCAGATATGAGGCCTGTCACAGCGATACCACACTGCCAAATTTGTGGCCTGTATTTTTTATTTTTTTTAATGCAAAATAGTGCTGTGTATAACTAGATTAACAGACAATAAAAACACTGGAATATCAGCCTAAATGCCCAAACTTGGAGCACGCAGATATTTGAGGCCTGTCACGGAGATACCACCCTGCCATATATGTGGCCTGTATTTTTTTAAGGTCTGCTAAATAGTGCTGTATATAACTAAAGTAACAGGCAGGAAATACACTGGAATACCGGCCTAAAATGCCCCAACTTGGAGCATGCATATATATGAGGCCTGTCACGGAGATACCACCCTGCCATATATGTGGCCTGTATTTTGTTTTAGGTCTGCTAAATAGTGCTGTATATAACTAAAGTAACAGACCAGAAAAACACTGGAATACTGGCATAAAATGCCCAAACTTGGAGCATGCAGATATATGAGGCCTGTCATGGAGATATACACTGCCAAATCTATGACCTGTATTTTTTTTTAGGTCTGCTAAATAGTACTGTTTATAACTAGAGTAACATACAGAAAATACACTGGAATACCAGACTAATATGACCAAACTTGGAGCATACACATATATCAGGCCTGTCACGGAGATACCACACTGCCAAATATGTGGCCTGTATTTTTTATTTTTTAATGCAAAATAATGTTGTATATAACTAATGTAACAGACCAGGAAAAACAATGGAATACCGGCCTAAAATGCCTAAACTTGGAGCACGCAGATATATGAGGCATGTCACGGAAATATCACACTGCCAAATATGTGGCCTGTATTTTTTTTTTTAGGTCTGCTAAAAAGTGCTTTATATAACTAGAGTAACAGACAGGAAAAACATTGGAATCCCGGCCTAAAATGCCCAAACTTGGAGCACGCAGATATATGTGGCCTGTCATGAAAATACCACACTACCAAGTATGTGGCCTGTAATTTTTTGGAGGTCTGCTAAATAGTGCTGTATATAACTAAAATATCAGATAGGAAAAACACTGGAATACCAGCCTAAAATTCCCAAACTTGGAGCACGCAGATATATGGGGCCTGTCACAGAGATTAGTGATGGGCGAGCACTAAATTGCTCGGGTGCTCGTTGCTCAGGTCGAGCAGATTGGTATACTCGGGTACTCGGCCAGAACAACAAGCCCAATGTAAGTCTATGGGAGACCCGAGTATTTTTACCGCAATCACCCCCGGGGTCCTTTTAAGGTCTACAAACATCTGAAAATGATGGAAACACTGCTCAAATGATACGGGACCTCATGGGGATCGCCCCTGGAAGCATTCCTGACTCCTAGTTCACAGTTTTAATAATTTTTTTCCGAGATTCATGCCATTTTTCCTGGTGCCACAAAAAACACATGAAAACGAAGCCAAAACGGGTTTCGCTTGGAAATATGTCAAGGTACATCCTTTGCAGGTTAATGACTTGCCTGTAAGGCCAAATATTTAACCCCAGACTGAAAATTTCCTCCCCCACTTAGGCTTAGTTCAGACGCTGCTTTTCGTAAGCATTTTTCAGCTTTAACATTGCTTTCAACCACTACAAATGCATTCACTGGGAAGTGTCATTGTAACATTTAACACCCCTAGCTGGCCATGTGGTGTGTGACACGTAAGCAGACCCATCTTGTTTCATGTACGAAGGAGGGACTCTTAAAGTCACAGAGCCTATTTTTACTGGTGCATCAGGCGGCATTAATCTACTTAAGGGCCTTAAGGGCCATTATGAAACAGTGGGTCTCCTAAGCTGTTGTAGCCTATGCTGTGAGTGGATGGGCTGCCAAGAATTACGATGCACCACAATACCCCTGCCAAAAGATGTCCAGGGGGGACTCCTGAAAAAGTGTTGCATTGAATTCAAAGCCTGCTCTGCTCCCAATTCATATGCACCCCAATAAGCCTTTGAACCTACATAGTGGATGGGTCCTGGAAAATCCACTTAACAATATGCATTTTGTGCTCCATACTCCTTTGTTTTATACATTGGCAGGAAGGCGAGCCCTACTGCATAGTCATATGCACCCGATTAGGCCTTGGAACCCACATACTGGATGGGCCCATGAAAATCCACTTCACAATATGCATTTTGTGCTCCATACTCCTTTGTTTTATATATTGGCAGGAAAGCGAGCCCTGCTGCATACTCATATGCACCCCAGTACGCCTTGGAACCCACATACTGGATGGGCCCATGAAAATCCACTTCACAATATGCATTTTGTGCTTCATACTCCTTTGTTTTATACATTGGCAGGAAGGCGAGCCCTGCTGCATACTCATAGGCACCCCATTACGCCTTGGAACCCACATACTGGATGGGACCATGAAAATCCACTTCACAATATGCATTTTGCACTCCGTACTCTTTTGTTTTACACATTGGCAGGTATGCGAGCCCTGCTGCATAGTCAGTCATATGCACCCCATTAGGCCTTGGAACCCATAAACTGGATGGGACCATGAAAATCCACTTCACAATATGCATTTTGTGCTGCATACTCCTTTTTTTTATACATTGGCAGGAAGGCGAGCCCTGCTGCATAGTCAGTCATATGCACCCCATTAGGCCTTGGAACCCACATACTGGATGCGCCCATGAGAATCCACTTCACAATATGCATTGTGTGCTCCATACTCCTTTGTTTTATACATTGCCAGGAAGGCGAGCCCTGCTGCATAGTCAGTCATATGCACCCCATTAGGCCTTGGAACCCACATATTGGATGGGCCCAGGAAAATTCACTCGTATTTTTTAATGGTATGATGGTTCCCTCTTTACACAATTATTTACAGGAGAATTTTGCAATTTTATTTGACATGTTTTTAACACTAAGGTTCAGATACGGCTTTAGAAAAGGCTAACACTTGCAATACAAGGCAATTTTATTGCAAACTACAAAATTCAAGGAATAGTATGATTGAATAGTGTGAGTGCATACACTTTTGTATGTGTTAACATACACAGGTTAATAAGTACATGTAAGGATTAAATAAATATAGTGATTAGGTATATATGAAGATTAACTACACACAGTATAGTTAGATCATCGCCAAGAGGCTTTTAAACATCATCCGTCTGGAATATTAGAGAGCAACACCAATACAGAGAACCCCTGGGAGATTACCTACACTGCATAGGCATCCCCAATTTTGCAGGTATCAGCACACCGTACATGTACAGGTACCCCAGTTTTGGCATCTGTCTTAGTCATGTTTCTCTGGTCTTATATAGTGAATAACATTATGTAGTAACTCTAGTTTCACCCACACCTTCAAGTGGCCACTTTTCAAGGTTGCATGAATCTGAGATATCATGGAGTCATCAGATGAGGGGCCATAAACCCCTAGAAAATAAAAGCCACAAGGATTTAGATCAAACCACCACCGGGATAGTTTCAGTAAACCTTAATGTTTTACAATAACAAACAGCAAACATATAGAGGCTCAGAACTGTTTGTGAAGTGAATAAACAAACATTTATCAAGATTGTGTCACTATGGGCATTGTCTGTCACATCTCTAAATGTTTTACAAGAAATGCAGCTACATGATAGTGCAGCGCCCCAGAGTCCTGGTCGTTGCAGTACTGATGCTCCACCGCTAAGGGGGGCTATGGTACGTCTGATGGCACTAAAGGAGTCCACCTGACCAGGTATCACAGACACCAATGCACTTCACAGTCTGGCCTCCAGGGGGAGCTAAGGGTGCTATGTATTAGGCCACTCCTCACAATCTGGTAAAACTGGGGGTTGGATAGGAAGTGAGAGAGAAGCTGACTGGGAATCGAACAGGCAACACCCTGTGGCAGAGGGTGTTGCGGGGAGAGACTCAGGGGGGTCCCTGTCAGGGGTGGGATCCTGACAGAGGCCTAGCGAACAGAGAGAACGTTACAGGACCGCGCCTGCACCTGATAGCGGCGGTACCCTAAGAAAGGACAAGAAGCGAGGTTTATTGTGCTGAGTAAGAAACGAGATCAACGCAACAAGGAGAAACACCAGTAGGAGTCGTGCTGTAAGACGAGGCAACATCCTACTGAGGCGCGTAGCCGGTGGCCGGAACGCCGAGGAAGTATAGAGCTCCAGGCCTAACTTCAAACCTACGGCAGGACAGTCAGCTATAGGCGGGCTGTCTCACACAAATCACCTACGAAGACACAGGGGGCAACAACAGGAGAAGGGCGACACTAGGGTCCAGGAAGAGCTCCGAGCCTACCCGTTATACGGGTGCATCCTAGCCATATCATATGGGGGACGAAGAAGAACATCAGAATCGAGTTGTGAGGGAACTTCAGAAACAGACACAACAGTTGTGGGGACTATCCCGTAAGCACAGCAGGGGAGGACCACAACACACAAGCGCTAGAAGGTAGGCACAGATTTCCACCTGCAAAGGGAACTCTGGAGGTGCCATCGGACCGGCCGGACTTGCGCAGCCCGGTTAACCGTATTCCGGACTGAGGATCCTGAAGCCTTCAGTAAAGAGGTAAAGAGACTGCAATCTGGTGTCCTCGTTATTTACTGCGACCTGCACCGCACCATAACACTACCACCACCATCCACACCTTTCATTGGGCGCCCCTCAGCAGGGTCACGGACCGGGTCTAGCCACCGTGACAACCTCAGAGCAGAGACTCAGAGGCCCGGTACCGGGTACCCCTCGGCCCTGCGGCAGTGGGGGCGCTACAATAGTGTATACCGAATGTATTCAGCCAATTTCAAATTTGTTTACAAATCGCCATTTGTATATTCTCCATTTTTACTTTGCAGACAAAGTTAAGGCTCGCAAGGAGAGAAACAAATATAGTGGACAAAGCTATATTTTTTACCAACTACTGAGGCAAAGTAACAGCATTGCTTTATCAAATTTATATGAAGTGTATTGTGTCCAATGTTAGCAACCAGGCAACACAAAAAGGAGCTTTTCAAGTGAGCTCTTTAAGGTACACAAATGTTATGAAGTGTTTTCCAACAAGGATGTGGTTTCACCAATGGGGGGTACCTTTTGTAAAAATAGACTAGTGCCATCACAGACCCCCTTGACCAAGCTTCACCCTGGTGATCTACAGGCAGGAATTGGACAGATTGCAGGAAACAGAGTTAAGAAGTAGGCCCAAAGTAATGTCATGCCCAATTCCCCAATGTAAAATCCTTTTTTTAAAAAATAAGAGTGGCATGACAGCACCCTTGGCCAAAATACACTGTACAGTGCACGTTGACCCTGGTCATCTAGTGGCAGGTACAGGACAAATTGCAGGAGACCGAGTTAAGAAGTAGGCCCAATGTAATGTCATGCCCAATTCCCCATTGTGTTGTCCTTTTTAAAAAAAATAAAAGTGCCATCACAGCCCCCTTGGCCAAAATGCACCGTACAGAGCACGTTCACTCTGGTGATCTAGTGGCAAGTACATTTTAGCCATTACAGCCCCCTTGCCCAAAATTTACTGGCCTATAACAGTACAGAGCACGTTCACCCTGGTGATCTACTGGCAGGTACAAGACAGATTGCAGGAGACAGAGTTAAGAAGTAGGCCCAATGTAATGCCATGCCCAATTCCCCAATGTGTTGTCCTTTTTAAAAAAATAAAAAAAGAGTGCCATCACAGCCCCCTTGGCCAACATATACCGTACAGACCATGTTCACCCTGGTGATATAGTGGTTCTGGATGAGGAGGATGAGGATAAGGAGGGGGATAAAAACAATCAGACAAAATCTGGAAGCATATACCCATGTGTTGTTGTGAATAGGTGCATGAGAATACACCTCCCCAAAAGAGAGAATGTATTTGAGGTTATGTTTCTCTGTTTTCACTTGGTGGTGTACATAAGTCTTTCGCAATCCAGGCCTTGTTTATTTTGATAAGAGTCAGTCTATCAGCATTTTCAGTTGACAGGCGGATGCGCTTATCTGTTATAATCCCTCCAGCGGCACTAAAAACCCTCTCTGACAGAACACTAGCAGCAGGACAGGTCAGGACTAGTGTTGAGCGATACCGTCCGATACTTGAAAGTATCGGTATCGGAAAGTATCGGCCGATACCGGCAAAGTATCGGATCTAATCCGATACCGATACCCGATACCAATACAAGTCAATGGGACTCAAGTATCGGACGGTATCCCTGATGGTTCCCAGGGTCTGAAGGAGAGGAAACTCTCCTTCAGGCCCTGGGAACCATATTAATGTGTAAAATAAAGAATTAAAATAAAAAATATTGCTATACTCACCTCTCCGACGCAGCCTGGACCTCACCGAGGGAACCGGGAGCCTTCTTTGCTTAAAATGCGCGCTTTTCCTTCCTTCCGTGACGTCACGGCTTCTGATTGGTCGCGTGAAGCCCATGTGGCCGCGACGCGACCAATCACAGCAAGCCGTGACGTAATTTTCAGGTCCTTCTAGGCATTCAGTATTTTAAAATTACGTTCCGGCGTTGTGATTGGTCGCGTCGCGGTCACATGGGCGACGCGACCAATCACAAGCCGTGACGTCACGGGAGGCAGGAGACGCACGCATTTTAAAATGCGCGCGTGTCCAGCCTCCCGTGACGTCACGGCTTGTGATTGGTCGCGTCGCCCATGTGGCCGCGACGCAACCAATCACAGCAAGCCGTGACGTAATTTCAGGTCCTTCAGGATTTTAAAACTACGTTCCGGCGTTGTGATTGGTCGCGTCGCGGTCACATGGGCGACGCGACCAATCACAAGCCGTGACGTCACGGGAGGCTGGACACGCGCGCATTTTAAAATGCGCGCGTCTCCTGCCTCCCGTGACGTCACGGCTTGTGATTGGTCGCGTCGCCCATGTGACCGCGACGCGACCAATCACAACGCCGGAACGTAATTTTAAAATACTGAATGCCTAGAAGGACCTGAAAATTACGTCACGGCTTGCTGTGATTGGTCGCGTCGCGGCCACATGGGCTTCACGCGACCAATCAGAAGCCGTGACGTCACGGAAGGAAGGAAAAGCGCGCATTTTAAGCAAAGAAGGCTCCCGGTTCCCTCGGTGAGGTCCAGGCTGCGTCGGAGAGGTGAGTATAGCAATATTTTTTATTTTAATTCTTTCTTTTACACATTAATGTTGTTTCGATACCGATACCCGATACCACAAAAGTATCGGATCTCGGTATCGGAATTCCGATACCCGCAAGTATCGGCCGATACCCGATACTTGCGGTATCGGAATGCTCAACACTAGTCAGGACCTCCAAGGTGTAGACAGCCAGTTCATGCCACGTGTCCAGCTTGGATACCCAATAATTAAAAGGCACAGAGGAATCACGGAGGACATTTGTACGATCTGCAAGGTACTCCCTCACCATCTTCACAAACATTGCTCTTCTTGTGACAGCACCCCTTGCCTCTGTGCCACCCCGATGGGAGGGTCTGAGAAAGCTGTCCCAGAACTTGGCCATTGTTCCCCTGCCTGATCTGGATTGTACTTCTGTCTCTCTCGCTTGAAGTCCTTGGTTGTACAACAAATTCTGACATCTGCTGCCAGCGTTCTCACATGGGAATTTTCTAAGTAATTCCGCTACAAGGGCCCTGTGGTACTGGAACATTTTAGTACACCTCTCTGCCTCAGGCAGAAGAGATTAAAAGTTCTCCTTGTAGGGTGGGTATAGAAGTGTCACCAACCAGTAATGAGCGTCACCAAAAATTTTGAGAATCCGAGGGTCACGTGAAATGCAGTGCAAAATAAAGTCAGCCATGCATGCCAGACTGCTAACAGGCAAGACTTCCATGTCTTCTCCAACAGGACGACTGACCATGCTGTACTCCTCCTCCTCATCCTCCTCCTCCCTGTCCTCAGGCCATCCCCGCTGAACAGAAGCTAATACAGATGTGTTTGTAGTACCGTCTATAGCGTATGAAAGTAGCTCTGTTCTTCCTCCTCCTCCTCATTGCCTACCAATCCATGTTGAGAAGACATGAGGCTGGGCTGAGTGTAATCCCCCTGTATGTTTCCTTGCTCCATGTCCTCGTGCTCTGCCTGCAATGCATCCTCTTTGATTGTGAGCAGAGAGTTTTTCAGAATGCTGAGAAGCGGGATGGTGATGCTAATTATGGCATCATCGCCGCTCACCATCTTGGTGCAATCCTCAAAGTTTTGGAGGATGTTACATATGTCTGACATCCATGTCCACTCCTGAGGTCTTATGTGTGGAGCCTGACCTGAAATTCGACAGCCTTGTTGATGTTGGTAGTCAACAACGGCCCTCTTCTGCTCACAAATCCTTTCCAACATATGCAGCGTACAGTTCCAGCGCGTGGGGACATCACACAACGGTCGGTGAGCTGGAAGCTGAAACCGCTGCTGAAGCACGGCAAGGGGGCTGAAGCTGTAGCTGACTTTCTAAAATGGGCAGACAGACGGCGTACTTTCACTAGCAGATCCAGCAGCTCCGGTAGCTTTTCAAAAAATGTTGAACCATGAGGGCCAAGCAAGGTATGAGTGTGAGCACACCGTGCCTCAGAGCCGCCATCAGGTTACGCCATTGTCACACATGACCATGCCTGGCAGTAGGTTGAGTGGTGTCATCCAAACATCTGACTGCTCTTTCAGCGCTGTCCACAACTCTTCTGCATTGTGCGGTTTGTCACCTATGCAGATTAGCTTCAGCACAGCATGTTGCCGCTTGGCTGAGGCAGTGCTGCAGTGCTTCCAGCTTCTGACTGATGTGTTGATTTCAGACATGGAGGATAAAGAGGAGGAGGAGGAGGTGCAGGAGCTGTAGACTGTGGAGGCAACCCTGAGGGCCAGCAATCCTCGGCGTGGGGAGGATGTGTTCCATCCCAAGGTCCGACTGTGTCCCGGCTTCCACTATGCTAATCCAGTGTGCCGTCATTGCGATATACCGTCCCTTCCCACAAGCTCGTGTCCACGTGTCCGTGGGTAGGTGGACTTTCCAGGTAACAGCATTGTTGAGGGTACAGGTAATGTTGTGGTACACATGCTGGTGTAATGCCGGTATGGCACACCAGTAGAATTAGTGGCAACTGGGGACCGAGTACCTTGGGACGGTCGCCGCCATCAGGTTGCAGAAAGCTTCCGTCTCAACAAGCCTAAAAGGCAGCATTTCTAGCGCAAGCAGAAGAGAAACATTAGAATTGAGGACTGTGGCCTGTGGGGCGTTGGCTGGGTATTTCTGCTTGCGATCCAAAGACTGGGTTATAGACAACTGAACGCTGTGCTGGGACAAGGACGTGAACGCGCTTGCTGATGGTGCTGCTTGACTGTGGGCCACAACAGGTGCAGGGCTAGTGGCATCTTCACATGCATGATGTACTGAGGATTGGCTTCTACGCAAAACAGTGGAAGAAGCAGTGGTGTGACCAGCAGACAGTGGTCTTGGAGCCTGGGGTTCAGCCCACAAAGTGGGTGCTTTGCTTGCATGTGCCTGATCATGCTGGTGGTGGTCAGGCTGGTTGTTTGGCTACCCCTGCTGATGCAGGCATGACAGGTGCTGCAAATGGCCTGTTTGGGGTTATCGGCAGAGTCTTTAAAAAATAGTCAGACTCGGGAAGATCTCACAGGTGGAATTGCAACTTCACTCATGTTGGTGTTACGGAGAACGGATGCACGTCTTCTGTCTGTGGCCACCACATTGCTTCTTCCAGCCTGTTTGGGGATATGCCTCCTTCCCCATTTGTGCTGCTGTCCTTGCTATGCATGTCCTCCTGCCAGGTTGGGTCAGTCACTATGTCATCCATCCACCACCTCGTCTTCCACATCCACACCCTGCTCCTCCTCTTGACTTTCTGGCAATTGTGTCTCATCATCGTCCACCTCTTGTGACACTTTCCCAACATCACCTTCATGTGACCGGGGCTGGTAAAAGCTTTGGGCAGCTCTACATGCGATCTCATCTTTCCCCTCTTCCAGTTGACCGGCAGAGATTTCTGAATCTTGAAATGGAAAACTGAACAGCTCTTCAGAGTGTCCAAGTATGGGATCAGTTGTCTCAGGGCAATCGGCATGGTGGGAGGAAGGAGGATCAGGGTGAGGAATATCCAGGCCACACTCATGGCTACTCAGACTTGACCATGTGGAAGACAAGGTGGTGGTGGTGACTAAGTGACTGGAAGCATTATCTGCTATTCAACCAACAACCGTTTCACACTGCTCTGGCTTCAATAGTGGTGTGCTGCGGTCCCGCAGAAACTGAGACAGGAAGGTCAAGCGGAAAGATGTGGGTCTTTGTTGTTGCCCACTTTCACCATGCCCACGGCCTCGTCCTCTGGATGCACCATCAGCGTCACTTCCACTTCCCCGTCCCTTGCCCCTTACCTTAACCATTTTGAATGGACTACTGCACTATTT
The DNA here is from genome assembly GCF_051348905.1 of Ranitomeya variabilis. Lineage (NCBI taxonomy): Eukaryota > Metazoa > Chordata > Amphibia > Anura > Dendrobatidae > Ranitomeya > Ranitomeya variabilis. The sequence continues at coordinate 514,184,817 of NC_135232.1, read as the reverse complement.
CAAAGGCTTAAGACAAATGTCTTTATTACTAGTGAAAAAATATGTGATCAGTATGCCTGCAAATCTACAATTTTTCAAACCCAAACACCAGGCAGGCCTCAGCCTGACCTAACAGACTGTATTCAATTTTTTTTTAAAGTTAATTTATGCTGAATAGCGCTGTATACAATTTGAGTATAACACAGCCACAAAATAAGTACATCGGCCTCCAATGCCCAAACTTGGAGCACAGAGATATATGACCGTTGACGGCTGTAACGGAAATACCACACAGGCAAATCTGTGGCCTTTCAGTTATTTGGGATGCTAAATAGCGCTGTATAGAAATTGAGTATCACACCGCCACAAAATAAGTACACCGGCCTCCAATGCCCAAGCTTAGAGCACAGAGATATATGACGGCTGTAACGGAAATACCACACTGGCAAATCTGTGGCCTTTGAATTTTTTTGGATGCTAAATAGCGCTGTATAGAATTTGAGTATCACACAGCCACAAAGTAAGTATACCGGCCTCCAATACCTAAACTTAGAGCACAGAGATATATGATGGCTGTCGGCTGTAACGGAAATACCACGCTGGCAAATCTGTGGGTTTTTAATTTTTTTGGATACTAAATAGCGCTGTATAGAATTTGAGTATCACACAGCCGCAAAGTAAGTACACCGGCCTCCAATGCCCAAACTTGGAGCACAGAGATATATGACCGTTGACGGCTGTAACGGAAATACCACACAGGCAAATCTGTGGCCTTTTAATTTTTTTGGATGCTAAATAGCGCTGTATAGAATTTGAGTATCACACAGCCACAAAGTAAGTACACCGGCCTCCAATGCCCAAACTTAGAGCACAGAGATATATGATGGCTGTAACGTAAATACCACACTGGCAAATCTGTGGCTTTTGAATTTTTTGGATGCTAAATAGCGCTATATAGAATTTGAGTATCACACAGCCGCAAAGTAAGTACACCGGCCTCCAATGCCCAAACTTAGAGCACAGAGATATATGACGGCTGTAACGGAAACACCACACTGGCAAATCTGTGGCCTTTGAATTTTTTTGGATGCTAAATAGCGCTGTATAGAATTTGAGTATCACACAGCCACAAAGTAAGTACACCGGCCTCCAATACCTAAACTTAGAGCACAGAGATATATGATGGCTGTCGGCTGTAACGGAAATACCACGCTGGCAAATCTGTGGGTTTTGAATTTTTTTGGATACTAAATAGCGCTGTATAGAATTTGAGTATCACACAGCCGCAAAGTAAGTACACCGGCCTCCAATGCCCAAACTTGGAGCACAGAGATATATGACCATTGACGGCTGTAACGGAAATACCACACTGGCAAATCTGTAGCCTTTGAATTTTTTGGGATGCTAAATAGCGCTGTATAGAATTTGAGTATCACACAGCCACAAAGTAAGTACACCGGCCTCCAATACCTAAACTTAGAGCACAGAGATATATGATGGCTGTCGGCTGTAACGGAAATACCACGCTGGCAAATATGTGGGTTTTGAATTTTTTTGGATACTAAATAGCGCTGTATAGAATTTGAGTATCACACAGCCGCAAAGTAAGTACACCGGCCTCCAATGCCCAAACTTAGAGCACAGAGATATATGACGGCTGTAACGGAAATACCACACTGGCCAATCTGCGGCCTTTGAATTTTTTTGGATATTAAATAGCACTGTATAGAATTTGAGTATCACACAGCCGCAAAGTAAGTACACCGGCCTCCAATGCCCAAATTTAGAGCACAGATATATATGACGGTTGACTGATGTAACGGAAATACCACACTGGCAAATCTGTGGGCTTTCTGTTTTTTGGGATGCTAAATAGCGCTGTATAGAATTTGAGTATCACACAGCCGCAAAATAAGTACACCGGCCTCCAATGCCCAAACTTAGAGCACAGAGATATATGACGGCTGTAACGGAAATACAACACAGGCAAATCTGTGGCCTTTCAGTTTTTTGGGATGCTAAATAGCGCTGTATAGAATTTGAGTATCACACAGCCACAAAGTAAGTACACCGGCCTCCAATACCTAAACGTAGAGCACAGAGATATATGATGGCTGTTGGCTGTAACGGAAATACCACGCTGGCAAATCTGTGGGTTTTGATTTTTTTTGGATACTAAATAGCGCTGTATAGAATTTGAGTATCACACAGCCGCAAAGTAAGTACACCGGCCTCCAATGCCCAAACTTAGAGCACAGAGATATATGATGGCTGTAACGTAAATACCACACTGGCAAATCTGTGGCTTTTGAATTTTTTGGATGCTAAATAGCGCTGTATAGAATTTGAGTATCACACAGCCGCAAAGTAAGTACACCGGCCTCCAATGCCCAAACTTAGAGCACAGAGATATATGACGGCTTTAACGGAAATACCACACTGGCCAATCTGCGGCCTTTGAATTTTTTTTTTATATTAAATAGCGCTGTATAGAATTTTAGTATCACACAGCCACAAAATAAGTACACCGGCCTCCAATGCCCAAACTTAGAGCACAGAGATATATGACGGCTGTAACGGAAACACCACAATGGCAAATCTGTGGCCTTTGAATTTTTTTGGATGCTAAATAGCGCTGTATAGAATTTGAGTATCACACAGCCACAAAGTAAGTACACCGGCCTCCAATGCCAAAACTTGGAGCACAGAGATATATGACCGTTGACGGCTGTAACGGAAATACCACACAGGCAAATCTGTGGCCTTTCAGTTTTTTGGGATGCTAAATAGCGCTGTATAGAATTTGAGTATCACACAGCCACAAAGTAAGTCGACCGGCCTCCAATACCTAAACTTAGAGCACAGAGATACAGTGGGGCAAAAAAATATTTAGTCAGTCAGCAATAGTGCAAGTTCCACCACTTAAAAAGATGAGAGGCGTCTGTAATTTACATCATAGGTAGACCTCAACTATGGGAGACAAACTGAGAAAAAAAATCCAGAAAATCACATTGTCTGTTTTTTTATCATTTTATTTGCATATTCTGGTGGAAAATAAGTATTTGGTCAGAAACAAAATTTCATCTCAATACTTTGTAATCTATCCTTTGTTGGCAATGACAGAGGTCAAACGTTTTCTGTAAGTCTTCACAAGGTTGCCACACACTGTTGTTGGTATGTTGGCCCATTCCTCCATGCAGATCTCCTCTAGAGCAGTGATGTTTTTGGCTTTTCGCTTGGCAACACAGACTTTCAACTCCCTCCAAAGGTTTTCTATAGGGTTGAGATCTGGAGACTGGCTAGGCCACTCCAGGACCTTGAAATGCTTCTTACGAAGCCACTCCTTCGTTGCCCTGGCGGTGTGCTTTGGATCATTGTCATGTTGAAAGACCCAGCAACGTTTCATCTTCAATGCCCTTGCTGATGGAAGGAGGTTTGCACTCAAAATCTCACGATACATGGCCCCATTCATTCTTTCATGTACCCGGATCAGTCGTCCTGGCCCCTTTGCAGAGAAACAGCCCCAAAGCATGATATTTCCACCACCATGCTTTACAGTAGGTATGGTGTTGGATGGATGCAACTCAGTATTCTTTTTCCTCCAAACACGACAAGTTGTGTTTCTACCAAACAGTTCCAGTTTGGTTTCATCAGACCATAGGACATTCTCCCAAAACTCCTCTGGATCATCCAAATGCTCTCTAGCAAACTTCAGACGGGCCCGGACATGTACTGGCTTAAGCAGTGGGACACGTCTGGCACTGCAGGATCTGAGTCCATGGTGGCGTAGTGTGTTACTTATGGTAGGCCTTGTTACATTGGTCCCAGCTCTCTGCAGTTCATTCACTAGGTCCCCCCGCATGGTTCTGGGATTTTTGCTCACCGTTCTTGTGATCATTCTGACCCCACGGGGTGGGATTTTGCGTGGAGCCCCAGATCGAGGGAGATTATCAGTGGTCTTGTATGTCTTCCATTTTCTAATTATTGCTCCCACTGTTGATTTCTTCACTCCAAGCTGGTTGGCTATTGCAGATTCAGTCTTCCCAGCCTGGTGCAGGGCTACAATTTTGTTTCTGGTGTCCTTTGACAGCTCTTTGGTCTTCACCATAGTGGAGTTTGGAGTCAGACTGTTTGAGGGTGTGCACAGGTGTCTTTTTATACTGATAACAAGTTTAAACAGGTGCCATTACTACAGGTAATGAGTGGAGGAAAGAGGAGACTCTTAGGCTGGGGTCACACATGCGAGTTTTACGGACGTAAGAGCGCAGAAACTACGTCCGTAAAACTCGCATTACATACGGCACAATTATTCTCAATGGGGCTGCTCCTATTAGCCGTATATTACGGTTCAGTATTATACGGCTTTCTACGGCCGTACAAAATCGCAGCATGCTGCGTTTGTCAGCGTACTGCGCAAATAATACGCCAATGAAAGTCTATGGGGGCGCGAAAAATACGGATTCCACACGGACCTGCAGTGTGACTTGCGAGAAATACGCAGCGCTGTTAGTGAAAAGTCGGTAATTCAATTGCCGGCTTTTCATTTCTCCTGCACAAACCCGACAGGATATGAGACATGGTTTTCATACAGTAAACCATCTCATATCCCCTTTTTTGTTGCATATTCCACACTACTAATGTTAGTAGTGTGTATGTGCAAAATTTCAGCGCTGTAGCTGCTGAAATAAAGGGTTAAATGGCGGAAAAAATTGGCGTGGGCTCCCGCGCAATTTTCTCCGCCAGAGTGGTAAAGCCAGTGACTGAGGGCAGATATTAATAGCCAGGAGAGGGTCCATGGTTATTGGCCCCCCCGTGGCTAAAAACATCTGCCCCCAGCCACCCCAGAAAAGGCACATCTGGAAGATGCGCCAATTCTGGCACTTGGCCACTCTCTTCCCACTCCCTGTAGCGGTGGGATATGGGGTAATGAAGGGTTAATGCCACCTTGCTATTGTAAGGTGACATTAAGCCAGATTAATAATGGAGAGGCGTCAATTATGACACCTATCCATTATTAATCCAATTGTAGGAAAGGGTTAAAAAACACACACACACATGATTACAAAGTAGTTTAATGAAATAAACACAGCGGTTGTTGTAATAATTTATTGTTCTCCCATTCCATTTCCAGGACCTCGCTTGGCAACATAATAAACGCACAAGATACATACCTTCTGCTGTCAGATCTCGTCCCACGAAGTAATCCATCTGAAGGGGTTAACTAATATTACAGGCAGGAGCCCTGCAAATGCAGCTGTGCTCCCTGCCTGTAATCCCCAGCGAATGAATGAAATGTAGGTCATTGACCTACATTTCCTTCAGTCGCGGTGATGCGCCCCCTGGTGGATGTCCTCATATGACCTGGAGCGTGGGAAAAAGTTCCCAGGCTGCAGTTCATGAGAACATCCAGCAGGGGCGCATCACCGCGACTGAAGGAAATGTAGGTCAATGACCTACATTTCATTCATTCGCTGGGGATTACAGGCAGGGAGCACAGCTGCATTTGCAGGGCTCCTGCCTGTAATATTAGTTAACCCCTTCAGATGGATTACTTCGTGGGACGAGATCTGACAGCAGAAGGTATGTATCTTGTGCGTTTATTATGTTGCCAAGCGAGGTCCTGGAAATGGAATGGGAGAACAATAAATTATTACAACAACCGCTGTGTTTATTTCATTAAACTACTTTGTAATCATGTGTGTGTGTGTGTGTTTTTTAACCCTTTCCTACAATTGGATTAATAATGGATAGGTGTCATAATTGACGCCTCTCCATTATTAATCTGGCTTAATGTCACCTTACAATAGCAAGGTGGCATTAACCCTTCATTACCCCATATCCCACCGCTACAGGGAGTGGGAAGAGAGTGGCCAAGTGCCAGAATTGGCGCATCTTCCAGATGTGCCTTTTCTGGGGTGGCTGGGGGCAGATGTTTTTAGCCACGGGGGGGCCAATAACCATGGACCCTCTCCTGGCTATTAATATCTGCCCTCAGTCACTGGCTTTACCACTCTGGCGGAGAAAATTGCGCGGGAGCCCACGCCAATTTTTTCCGCCATTTAACCCTTTATTTCAGCAGCTACAGCGCTGAAATTTTGCACATACACACTACTAACATTAGTAGTGTGGAATATGCAACAAAAAAGGGGATATGAGATGGTTTACTGTATGAAAACCATGTCTCATATCCTGTCGGGTTTGTGCAGGAGAAATGAAAAGCCGGCAATTGAATTACCGGCTGTTCACAGATATCGCGCTGAATGAAATCTAAATACAGAATATATATATATGTGTCACAATGACATATATATATATATATACTGTATATATGTTTTCCCTAACATTTGAGCACATAAATCCATTAGATGTCGGTTTTGCAAGCCTGCGCGAAAATCTCGCAGTACGGATGCCATACGGATTACATACGGAGGATGCCATGCGCAAAATACGCTGAAACACCCTGACTACGGATCAATATTTTGGGGACATTTCTCCGTATTACGGCCGTAGTACGGACGTATAATACGTGGCGTATTTTCTTACGCCATGTGTGACCCCAGCCTTAAAGAAGAAGTTACAGGTCTGTGAGAGCCAGAAATCTTGATTGTTTGTTTCTGACCAAATACTTATTTTCCACCAGAATATGCAAATAAAATGATAAAAAAACAGACAATGTGATTTTCTGGATTTTTTTTTCTCAGTTTGTCTCCCATAGTTGAGGTCTACCTATGATGTAAATTACAGACGCCTCTCATCTTTTTAAGTGGTGGAACTTGCACTATTGCTGACTGACTAAATACTTTTTTGCCCCACTGTATATGATGGCTGTCAGCTGTAACGGAAATACCACGCTGGCAAATCTGTGGGTTTTGAATTTTTTTGGATACTAAATAGCGCTGTATAGAATTTGAGTATCACACAGCCGCAAAGTAAGTACACCGGCCTCCAATGTCCAAACTTAGAGCACAGAGATATATGACGGCTGTAACGGAAATACCACACTGGCCAATCTGTGGCCTTTGAATTTTTTTGGATATTAAATAGCGCTGTATAGAATTTTAGTATCTCACAGCCACAAAATAAGTACACCGGCCTCCAATGCCCAAATTTAGAGCACAGATATATATGACGGTTGACTGATGTAACGGAAATACCACACTGGCAAATCTGTGGCCTATGAATTTTTTTGGATGCTAAATAGCGCTGTATAGAATTTGAGTATCACACAGCCACAAAGTAAGTACACCGGCCTCCAATACCTAAACTTAGAGCACAGAGATATATGATGGCTGTAATGGAAATACAACAATGGCAGATCTGTGGCCTTTCAATTTTTTGGATGCTAAAAAGCGCTGTATAGAATTTGAGTATCACACAGCCACAAAATAAGTACTCCGGCCTCCAATGACCTTGGAGCACAGAGATATATGAGGCCTTTTTTCGGTGAACTTACACTATGTTCCAAATTATTATGCAAATTACATTTTTATCAGATTTTCCTAAATGGTTGGTGCAAATGTCAGTCAGTCTAATAAAAGTCATCACCCGTTAGAGTATACATCGAATTTTATTGAAGAAACCTCCCAATGATAACAGTATAATCTCCAAAATGAATAAAAACTCAAAATGCACTGTTCCAAATTATTAGGCACAGTAGAATTTCTAAACATTTTATATGTTTTAAAGAACTGAAAATGCTCACTTGTGGAATTTGCAGCATTAGGAGGTCACATTCACTGAACAAAAAAGCTATTTAACTCCAAAACATCCTAACAAGCCAAGTTACATGTTAACATAGGAACCCTTCTTTGATATCACATTCACAATTCTTGCATCCATTGAACTTGTGAGTTTTTGGAGAGTTTCTGCTCGTATTTCTTTGCATGAAGTCAGAATAGCCTCCCAGAGCTGCTGTTTTGATGTGAACTGCCTCCCACCCTCATAGATCTTTTGCTTGATGATACTCCAAAGGTTCTCTATAGGGTTGTGGTCAGGGGAAGATGGTGGCCACACCATGAGTTTATCTCCTTTTATGCCCATAGCAGCCAATGACTCAGAGGTTTTCTTTGCAGCATGAGATGGTGAATTGTCAGCATGAAGATGATTTTGCTCCTGAAGGCACATTTCTGCTTTTTATACCATGGATGAAAGTTGTCAGTCAGAAACTCTATATACTTTGCAGAGGTCATTTTCACACCTTCAGGAACCTTAAAGGGCCCTACCAGCTGTTTCTCCATGATTCCGGCCCAAAACATGACTCCTCCACATCCTTGCTGACGTTGCAGCCTTGTTGGGAAATGGTGGCCATCCACTACTCCATCCATCTGGACCATCCCGGGTTGATCAATACTTATCAGTAAACAAGACTGTTTGGAAATTAGTCTTCATGTATGTGTGGGCCCAATACAACCATTTCTGCTTGTGAACACTGTTTAAGGGTGGCCGAATAGTAGGTCTATGCACCACAGCAAGCCTTTGAAGGAGCCTACACCTTGAGGTTCGAGGGACTCCAGAGGCACCAGCAGCTTCAAATATCTGTTTGCTGCTTTTTAATGGCTTTTTAGCAGCTGCTCTCATAATCTGATGAACTTGCCTGGCAGAAATCTTCCTCATTATGCCTTTATCAGCACAAACACATTTGTACTCAGATACAGCCACAAATCTCTTAACAGTACGATGATCACGCTTACGTTTTCGGGAAATTTCTAATGTTTTCATCCCTTCACCAAGGCATTGCACTATTTGATGCTTTTCAGCAGCAGAGAGATCCTTTTTCTTTCCCATGTTACTTGAAAACTGTGACCTGCTTAATAATGTGGAACATCATTTTTAAGTAGTTTTCCTTTAATTAGAATCACCTGGAAAACCAATTATCACATGCGTTTAAGATTGATTTCAGTGATCCATTGAGCCCTGAGACACAATACCATCCACGAGTTTATTTGAAAAACAAAACAATTAAATCTTTCTGACACTTAAATCCAATTTGCATAATAATTTGGAACACAGTGTAAAACACCAAAATAAAAATAAAAAAGGGGGCACGATGGTAGCACACGCAACTATGCTACTTATGCCTGACAAACTATCACTTTTCAACAGGCCTCAGTCTGAAAGAACAGACTGTATATATATTTTTTTTTTTTGGGGGGGGGAATTTGTGGAAAAAAAAATATATAGACAGTAAATAAGCTGCAGCAGCAGGCAGTTATGGAGCTTTGGGAAGGATGCAGTGGGAGCTTATGGACGCACATACAGTGCCTGCAGGCCTTGCACTGATGTGGATATGCTGTGCCCTGCCTGCCTAGTGCTGCAATATCGGGACCCATGAATTAGCCCTAAAAAGGACTGTTGGTTTCTCAGGAGTTGTGGATGTAAGAGTTGCAGACCTACACTAACTCTAAAACCATGATTCTGACCCTATCTCGGCAGCAGCTCTCCCTACTCTTGCTGAAACAGGAACAGAATGCGGCGAGCAGGGTGTTGCCTGGTCTCTTATACTCGGGATGATGCTGTACGGCCCAGCCAATCACTGTGGATCGCCCCCCAAGGGCCGTGGGGTACTTGGTGCCGGGTCCGATGTTCACTGGGGGATGTCACTGTGGCTGACCCGGTCCGTGGCCCTGGGACGTCTGTGTAAACGGGAAAGGTCTTTAAAGGGATAGAGTTTATGTTCGTGACGCCACCTGTGGTATTCGGTCAGGGTCACCAACGCTGCTTTAAAGGTTCCACTGGGGTGATGTTATGGCAGCTAGATGGTATACCTTCCCACAGGTGAAGTATGTCCCCAGGGCTTCCCGGTGTATAGATGGTGGTATGATGAGAGGCGCAGAGAAGAACGAGGACACAAGGTTGCAGTCTCTTTACCTTTACTGAAGACTTCAGCATCCACAGTCCAGGGCCCAAGATCTCAGGGCAGCGGCCGGTTTGGAGGCAAGTCAAGAGTTCCCTTGTCCAGGTGGAAATCAGTAGCCTTCCCTTGCGCTGCGGTGGTGTAGTCCCTTACTGCCTATGGCTTCACATAAAGGTCTCACAGATGTGGTGTTTCGTTCTCTCTGTCCCCATATAGTATAGGACAAAACCCTTATATGACTGGTGACTTGAGCCTGTTTATAGGGTCTCTTAGATAACCCGGCTCTATAGGTGTCACCGTGCCTCCTGGGTGTAGGTGCGGACAGGTAACCTGCAATTAGCGGTCCTGCCGGTCTCTGAAATAAGGCGTAGAGGTCCTTACTCCGTCAGTGTTCCGGCTACCAGGATTTGCGCCTCAGAAGGAGACAGCTTGAGCAGGGCTGGTCCCCTTCTGGTATCCTCTCCTTTGCTTCGACTTCCTTCACGCTCGCTGCAATACAGTTCTGCCTTTCAATGTCTCTTTCTGGGAGCTGCAGCTCTGAGGGCATGCACAGCTCCTTTGACCCTCTATCCTCCTCAGACTCTGGTCTGGAACTAACAGAACTCCTGTCTGGAGCTCTGCCAGGAACTGATTCCTGTCTGGAACTGACCAAACTTTCCCTACAGATTACCAGTTATATATATGTGGGGAGTGACCTAATAAATAGGAGCAAAAGCTCCCCCTGGTGGTCTGGAGTGTGAAATGTGTTGCATGTTTCTGGTACCTGGATGCCGTTATCTTTCTTTGCCTCCAAACGTAGCATCACTTTCCCCGAGAGGAAAGCAATACCACTGTGACGACCAGGACCCTGGGGCGCCGCAACTGCACGACCACAACAAATATGGCTGCGGTGTTTCATGGCCTGGCAGACAATCCCTGCACCATGATTGGGTCTCTAAAGTCCGCCAAAACTGCTGGGTTACTGCCGAATAATCCCAGAAATACTCGCTGCTCGGCGAGTACCCCGAGTACTGCGATACTCAGGCGAGTAACGAATAGTGAGGAGCACGTTCGCTCATCACTAACGGAGATACCACACTGCCAAATATGAGACCTGTATTTTTTATTTTTTTAATGCAAAATAGTGCTGTATATATCTAAAGTAACAGACAGGTAAAACACTGGAATCCCGGCCTAAAATGCCCAAACTTGGAGCACGCAGATATATGAGGCCTGTCACGGAGATACCACACTGCCAAATATGTGGCCTGTATTTTCTTTTTAGGTCTGGTAATAGTGCTGTATATAACTAGAGTAACTAAGGCTACTTTCACACTGGCGTTTTTTTCAATACGTCGCAATGCGTCGTTTAGGGGCAAAAACACATCCTGCAAAGTTGTCTGCAGGATGCGTTTTTGCCCCATAGACTAACATTAGTGACGCTTTGCGACGCATTGACACACGTTGCAACCGTCATCAGACGGTTGCGCCGTGTTGTGGCGGTCCGCCGGGAGCAAAAAATGTTACAGTAACGTTTTTTGCTGCCGACGGTCCGCCTTTTCCGACCGCGCATGCGCGGCCGGAACTCCGCCCCCACCTCCCCGCACTTCCCCGCACCTCACAATGGGGCAGCAGATGCGCTGGAAAAATGCGTCCGCTGCCCCCGTTGTGCGGCGCAGAGAACGCTAGTGTCGGTAACCTCGGCCCGACGCACTGCGACGGGCCGGGCCCGACGCTAGTGTGAAAGAAGCCTAACATCAAAAAAATGGAATTTAGGCCTAAAAGTGCCCACATTTTTAGCACACGGATGTATGAGGAGTGTCACAGATATACCAATCTGTAAAACATGTGTCCTGTATGTATTTTTTGGGGGTTCAGCAAAGTGGTGTCAAGGAATTGTGTAAGAAACGCAAAAAAAAATCTACTCTACCATACCAAAAAAAAAAAAATGATTTTTCTATGCACTCATAAGTGATTTTTGTGACCCCTCTAAAATTGCTGGATTTTCACACTGTGCTAGGAAAGGGATCTGGCTATATTGTGCAGTGTCAAAAAACAAATGGAGAAAAAAAAGGCTCTGGATTGCTTTGCAATAAAATAATCTCTATTAACCTGGCAAAAAAAATTTCCTAGCTAATTATACCTGGGGCTAGGTATTTACGGTCAATATATGGTATAGGTAGCAGCAGCAGCAGACACTAATGAAATGGACCCTCATGATGTATGCAATGATATCTATATACACACATACATTGCTTGCAGGCCTTGCACTGATATGTATAGAGCGACGTACACTCCCCTGCCTACCTAACACTTTAATCTATATGCTCCGGAATTAGTTCCTAGAAGGACTGGTGGTTTAGCTGGATTTGAGTAGTTTAGGATATTAGACTCCACACTGACTAAGAAATCCCCAAATATGACCCTATCTCAATCCGGAGCAGAATGTGGCGAGCAGGGCAGCATCTGGTCTCTTATACCACTGATGATGCTGTGCGGCCAGCCAATCACTGCAAGACCACAACAAAGATGGCTGCGGCGTTACAGGGCCTGGCAGACAATCCCTGCATGTTGATTAGGTCTCTAAAGACTGCCAAAAATGCAGAGTGGAGACCCGAGTTCCCGCCAAGTAATCCCGGAAATGCTCGGTTCTCGCTGAGTACATTGAGTACAGTGATACTCGGGCGAGTAACGAGTAGTGGTGAGCACATTCGCTCATCGCTACTTCTTAACTGTTTAAAGTGTTCGACATAATATAAAAATCATATACTAACAAAAGTATGTATTATGTCAAGTCCTTGTGTATGGAGCAGGCTCAGAAACTGAGCCCACAAAATATGCGGGACAAGCCAGATGTACTACATGTTAAAGAGTGCGTCTTCTTGCAGTCACAGCTGTAGTTACGAGAGCTTCAATCAGCAAAATATCTTGAGTAAACAGTACTTACTTCATGCTGGATAAACATGAGATACAATTCAGTGTCACACAGTCCGTGCACTGAGGCATAACACGTTCAAGAAGAAGAAGAAAAACAGGAAGTAAGAAAAACAACCAACAATTGAGAGCTTCCCTCCCCACATTACAGCAAGTATATAACTTTACACACTATCGCCATCTGCTGTCTGGTTAGTATAAAGTCCTCCTTTCACTTATAATAAGTCCTAATCTGTTGCATATGCCAACACCCTTTCTCAACAGTAAGGACTTATTCAATCAAACCCAACTTTTTTATTAGTCTCTGATGTTTATCAGCATTCAACGCCTTCGTGAGGATGTCTACTGTCATTTCTTCAGTAGGACAGTACTCTAACTTCAAGACTCCTTGTTCCTGATGATCTCTCAAGAAATGATATTTCACATCAATATGCTTGGTTCTTGGATTGACTCTTTCCATCTGAGCAAGAACAAGACATCCTTGATTGTCCTCTTTCAGTTTTGTTGGTGCCAACTGTGGTTGTCCTAATTCTGTCAACAATTGTCTTAACCACAGTACTTCTTGAATCACATGTGCTGCGGCAACATATTCTGCTTCTGTTGAAGATAGTGTCACAATTGACTGTTTCTTACTTGTCCAACTTATTGGTCCACCTGAGAGAAAAAAAATATGTCCACTGGTAGATCTTCTGTCAGTTGGATCTCCAGCCCAATCTGCATCAACATATCCTGTTAAAATGAAATCATCACTTGAGGGTAATTTCAGCTTAACATTGCTAGTTCCTTTCAAATAACGCACTACTCTCTTCACGACATTCCAATCAGCTTTATTTGGTTTTGATACCTTTCTACTCGGGATTCCTACTGCTGCTGCGATGTCTGGTCTTGTAACGGTCGATAGATGCAGTAGTTTTCCTATTGCTGTTCTGTATTCTTCATTATTTGGTAGCATATTTTTTTTCACTGTTCATCTCTTTGAGATCTGTGCACAGTATATACCGTATGGGAATAAACATACTAGAAATAGGAGGAAACCAATATGGCTAAATAGAGCTGTAAGGGGCGCAATAAGTGACAAAAAGAAAGCATTTAGAGAATTAAAGGAAGTAGGTAGTGAGGAGGCATTAAATAAATATAGAAAATTAAATAAATTCTGTAAAAAGCAAATCAAGGTAGCAAAGATTGAGACAGAGAGACTCATTGCCAGAGAGAGTAAAAATAACCCCCAAATATTCTTTAACTACATAAATAGTAAGAAACTAAAAAATGATAGTGTTGGCCCCCTTAAAAATAGTCTGGGTGAAATGGTGGATGAGGATGAGGAAAAAGCCAATATGCTAAATGACTTTTTTTCATCAGTATTTACAAAAGAAAATCCCATGGCAGCCAATATGACTAGTGATAAAAATTCCCAATTAAATGTTACCTGCTTAACCCAGCAGGAAGTACGGCGGCGTCTAAAAATCACAAAAATTGACAAATCTCCGGGCCCGGATGGGATACACCCCCGAGTACTGCAGGAACTAAGTACAGTCATTGATAGACCGTTATTTTTAATCTTTAAAGAGTCCATAATAACAGGGTCTGTACCACAGGACTGGCGTATAGCAAATGTGGTGCCAATATTTAAAAAGGGGACAAAAACTGAACTCGGAAATTATAGGCCAGTAAGCTTAACCTCTACTGTGGGTAAAATCCTGGAGGGCATTCTAAGGGATGCTATACTGGAGTATCTGAAGAGGAATAACCTCATGACCCAGTATCAGCACGGGTTTACTAGGGACCGTTCATGTCAGACTAATTTGATCAGCTTCTATGAAGAGGTAAGTTCCGGACTGGACCAAGGGAGCCCAGTGGATGTAGTGTATATGGACATTTCAAAAGCTTTTGAAACGGTGCCACACAAAAGGTTGATACATAAAATGAGAATAATGGGGATAGGGGAAAATATGTGCAAGTGGGTTGAGAGCTGGCTCAGGGATAGGAAACAAAGGGTGGTTATTAATGGAGCACACTCGGACTGGGTTGCGGTTAGTAGTGGGGTACCACAGGGGTCAGTATTGGGCCCTCTTCTTTTTAACATATTTATTAATGACCTTGTAGGGGGCATTCAGGGTAGAATTTCAATATTTGCAGATGACACTAAACTCTGCAGGGTAATCAATACAGAGGAGGACAATTTTGTATTACAGGATGATTTATGTAAACTAGAAGCTTGGGCTGATAAATGGCAAATGAGCTTTAATGGGGATAAATGTAAGGTCATGCACTTGGGTAGAAGTAATAAGATGTATAACTATGTGCTTAATTCTAAAACTCTGGGTAAAACTGTCAATGAAAAGGACCTGGGTGTATGGGTGGATGACAAACTCATATTCAGTGGCCAGTGTCAGGCAGCTGCTACAAAGGCAAATAAAATAATGGGATGTATTAAAAGAGGCATAGATGCTCATGAGGAGAACATAATTTTACCTCTATACAAGTCACTAGTGCGACCACACTTAGAATACTAATTATAACAAAATTTAAAAATGGTGGCGCAAATTGTCACCGTTATTCCCAGTGCCTGCTGCAATACCAACAAACCTCCACCTAGGTTTGTGAAAGTGAAAACAGATATCAATATATATATACACACACAGGGTGTATATTGGTATGCGCTGGTACAGATAACGGAACTACTAGTAGAACCTGAAATAGTGCTAATAAAAAACTGAAAGACCTTTTAAAACAACTTAAAATAACACGTATCCCTGAATAAAGTTCTAACACTCAGGTGGCTGCTAATATAGGCCTGGTGTATTCACTTGAGTGAGTAAAGAGCGAAATAGATGCTTTTAAAGAAAGTTCCTTCCTACCTCCGTTGCAGGCTGGCAGTCTTATAACTTGATTCAGTTTCTAGAAGTTTTTCAGCAAGCGAAATATGAAATATAGGTGGGTGGCTGCCCCGGCCGGTGGCAAGCCACCGTCAAGAATCTTCCAGGTGGGAACGGGATCCTGCAGAACCGCCGCTGTGTACCGTCGCGGCGGTGAGTTTGAGCGGTGCGCAGGACCTGAGTGACGTAATCGCCACGTGACCGTAACCCCCGGGTGGTGAGTACGGAGTGCAGCTAGGACCAAACAACCAACGCGTTTCGGAGACACCTGTCTCCTTCCTCAGGGTTGGTCTCTGCCTCGTACTCATTAACCTTATATAGCTGCTTGATGATGACTGTTTAATTAAAATCCGAAAAGTTCAACATTTACATTCAATCCTCTCGGTGCCAAAGTGTCCAAGATAAAGATCCATTTAGTCTCTGCCCGTGACATTGCTTTTATAAAATCGCCACCTCTCCAAAGGCGCTGTACCACCGCAATGCCTGTTATTTTCATCCCTTGCAGTGTCCCGCCATGATGTTCCACAAAGTGTTGGGAAAGTGGGTGACCCCTGAATTTCTTTTCAATGTTCCGGATGTGTTCGTTCATCCTTATTTTTAAGGGTCTTTTTGTTCTTCCCACATAGAGTTTGCCACATGGGCATTCAATAGTGTAGATGACCCCTGATGTGCAACATGTGATACAGTCCCTGATTTGAATAATCCAATCTCCTTTCTTTATACTTGTGCGTTTCTGTGTTGTTGTAAGTTTGCATGCATTACATTTACAGCATGGAAAAAAACCTTTCAGTTTGGTGAATGTAAGTGAAGGCTGAATCAGAGGGATTTTTTTCTTTTGGACTGTAGGGGCAATCATATTTCCCAGACTTTGACCCTTCTTATATACAAAATTTGGCCGATTATTGATATTTTCTCCCAGCACTTTATCATTCTTTAGAATGTGCCAGTGTCTGCTGACTATTTTATGGAGAAAATATGAATTTGAATTGTATTTGGTGATAATAGGGATAGATTCCAGAGATGTTTTTATTTTTGGGACTTTTTTTGGATCTATAAGTTCCTGTCTAGGTTTACTCACGGCCATTGTTTTTGATTTTTCTAACATTGTTGCATTATACCCTTTCTCAAGGAATTTTTTAATTAATGTTTGTGATTCTACCTCGAAATCCTGACGTCTGGAACAGTTTCGGTGAATCCTGGTAAACTGGCTGCCTGGAATGTTAAGCAGCCAGCCAGGTAGATGGCAGCTGTCTAGAAGGATATAGCTGTTCGTATCCGTTGGTTTGGTAAATGTGCAAGTATGGATTTTTAAATTTTCAATTAAAATCTTCAAGTCTAAAAAATTAATTTCCATGGTACTGGTGTTGGAGGTAAAATTTAAAAAATATTGATTTTTATTGATATCTATTAAAAATTGGTTTAATGTGTCCCATCCACCAGACCAGATAAAAACAACATCATCAATAAAACGACGCCAGAGGACCAGATTCGCAAGCAAGACTCCTTCCGGGTAGATGAACTGTTCCTCCCAGCTACCCACATAGAGATTGGCATAGCTGGGCGCGAACCTGGTCCCCATAGCAGTACCCCACCGCTGGGAGTAGTAGTCCTCCTGATACGAAAAATAATTATGGGTTAAAATAAAATACATAAGTTCGCCTAAAAATTCAATTTGTTCAGGAGGAACTGTAGATAGCTTATTTAAAAAATACATCGCGGCTTCACAACCTTTCTTATGGTCAATGACCGTGTATAATGAGGTTATGTCGAGTGTACCAATTATGTACCCCTCGCGCCATTCTATTCTTTGAAGGAGAGATAAAATGTGTGTGCTATCCTTCAAGTGTGATTGGAGCAGTGGGACAATCGGCTGTAAATGGGAATCTACCAATTTAGACATATTAGCCGTTAGGCATTGGATTCCGGATACAATCGGTCTACCGGGTGGATTGGCGGTGTTCTTATGAATTTTTGGCAGATAATAGAACAGCGCCAGACGGGGAGGGCCAAAATTAATAAATTCGAATTCTTTTCTATTAATGAAACCTGAATTTAGGCCCCTTCTTGTTAAGGATTTCATTTCTTTCATATATTCTTTAGTCGGATCTCCCTTTAGTTTTTTATAAGTTTGAGAATCACTTAATAATCGAAGTACTTCCTTGTGGTAGGATTCATGGTCCAATATGACTATCCCACCCCCCTTATCAGCAGGGCGAATAACCAGTGCTTTATTTTGTTGGAGAGAAATTATGGCCTTTCTTTCTTTACTGGTTAAATTAAATTTAAATTTATTGCACTTCTTTTCACTGATTTTTCTGATGTCGTCTATTACCATGGTCTGGAATGTGTTCATTTGTTCGGAGTATTCATTTAATGGGTTAAATTTAGATTTATTCCCAAGGCTCGTATGAATGAATGGATCCTCCTGGACAGATTCTACCTTCATGCTAGGGTTTTTTTTTATATAATGCCTTTGGATAGCCAGTTTGCGCATAAACTTTTTTATGCCAATGTATGCCTCAAATTTATTAAAGCCATTGGCTGGAGCATACTTAAGGCCTTTTTGTAGTAAGGACAATTCATCCTGCCCAAGGCGTGTTCTGCTTATTTTAAAGATAGTAAGTGCATTTCTATTCGAATTATCTGTTATGTTTTTCTTTTTGGAGAATTTCCCTCCTCTACAGCCCCTTTTCCTGATTTTTTTCCTGCTACACAGAAAAAAGGATGTTTAGTGCCATTTTTGGTGTTATTTTTTATAAGATTTCTAGTAGTTTTATTACCATTTGAATTGGCTTGGCTTGTATTTTTTGAAGTTCTCCCTTTTTTAGATGTCCTTACTGTATTCAGCGGGGAAGTCTGTATATGAACAACTGGTGATTGGGAGGTATCTCCCAGAGTTCGAAAACGATTATGGGTTGCTGTAGAGGTAGAGGGGGAAGTGCTTAGGGGTTGATATAGATCTATCTGATTTTCAATAGGGAGATTTGAAGGACTAGTAGGGCCATAGTCCCCATTGGAAGCAGCCATACGCCTTGGGGAGGGGGTGGTGGGATGTATGGAGAAATTTTCTGAGATAGAACAGTCTTCAAGGGTACTTCCCTCTACCTGGTCAATAGTCTCAAAGACTGATTCATTGTGTGGGATGTCTCTAAATGTACATACAGGAACTGCATCCCTTCCGAATTTTTTCTTTTTCCTTTCTATGATTTCCTGTTCCTTATTTTTGATTCTCACCCGGATACTGTTAGAAAGTTTCTCAATCTCTGGGTATTTTCTAAAAGGCCTAATAGTATCAAATAATTTAGAGATAGAACTTTTACTGGTCATTAGCTGTTTTCTTCTCTTATCAATAATAAATTCAACAGCTTGTTTAGAAAAAGATCTAAACATATTGTTCCATTCTGCTAATGTCTCTGGATCCCCAATATCCCCTGAAAGTGTTTTATGTACCTTCAGACCCCTAGGTATACAGTCATAGGAGATATATCGTTCCAGTGTGGCCACTTCCCACATGTCCCGCATTTTTTTTAAACGTAATTGCTCCAATATTTTAAGAGATTCCTTAATATGAGAGATGTCTTCCTTTTCTTGATTCCCATTGTTATTGTATTGAGATAGGATTTCTAATATTCAAAGATTTTTTAACCTATCTTTCCTATCGTTCCAGAGATCACCCATTATGTTGACAATGCTGCCTCCCAAAAAGTGGAAAGAATAAAAATTATAACAAAATTTAAAAATGGTGGCGCAAATTGTCACCGTTATTCCCAGTGCCTGCTGCAATACCAACAAACCTCCACCTAGGTTTGTGAAAGTGCAAACAGATATCAATATATATATACACACACAGGGTGTATATAGGTATGCGCTGGTACAGATAACGGAACTACTAGTAGAACCTGAAATAGTGCTAATAAAAAACTGAAAGACCTTTTAAAACAACTTAAAATAACACGTATCCCTGAATAAAGGTCTAACACTCAGGTGGGTGCTAATATAGGCCCGGTGTACTCACTTGAGTGAGTAAAGAGCGAAATAGATGCTTTTAAAGAAAGTTCCTTCCTACCTCCGTTGCAGGCTGGCAGTCTTATAACTTGATTCCGTTTCTAGAAGTTTTTCAGCAAGCGAAATATGAAATATAGGTGGGTGGCTGCCCCGGCCGGCGGCAAGCCACCGTCAAGAATCTTCCAGGTGGGAACGGGATCCTGCAGAACCGCCGCTGTGTACCGTCGCGGCGGTGAGTTCGAGCGGTGCGCAGGACCTGAGTGACGTAATCGCCACGTGACCGTAACCCCCGGGTGGTGAGTACGGAGTGCAGCTAGGACCAAACAACCAACGCGTTTCGGAGACACCTGTCTCCTTCCTCAGGGTTGGTCTCTGCCTCGTACTCATTAACCTTATATAGCTGCTTGATGATGACTGTTTAATTAAAATCCGAAAAGTTCAACATTTACATTCAATCCTCTCGGTGCCAAAGTGTCCAAGATAAAGATCCATTTAGTCTCTGCCCATGACATTGCTTTTCTAAAATCGCCACCTCTCCAATGGCGCTGTACCACCACAATGCCTGTTATTTTCATCCCTTGCAGTGTCCCGCCATGATGTTCCACAAAGTGTTGGGAAAATTTGCGCCACCATTTTTAAATTTTGTTATAATTTTTATTTTTTCCACTTTTTGGGAGGCAGCATTGTCAACATAATGGGTGATCTCTGGAACGATAGGAAAGATAGGTTAAAAAATCTTTGAATATAAGAAATCCTATCTCAATACAATAACAATGGGAATCAAGAAAAGGAAGACATCTCTCATATTAAGGAATCTCTTAAAATATTGGAGCAATTACTTTTAAAAGAAATGCGGGACATGTGGGAAGTGGCCACACTGGAACGATATATCTCCTATGACTGTATACCTAGGGGTCTGAAGGTACATAAAACACTTTCAGGGGATATTGGGGATCCAGAGACATTAGCAGAATGGAACAATATGTTTAGATCTTTTTCTAAACAAGCTGTTGAATTTATTATTGATAAGAGAAGAAAACAGCTAATGACCAGTAAAAGTTCTATCTCTAAATTATTTGATACTATTAGGCCTTTTAGAAAATACCCAGAGATTGAGAAACTTTCTAACAGTATCCGGGTGAGAATCAAAAATAAGGAACAGGAAATCATAGAAAGGAAAAAGAAAAAATTCGGAAGGGATGCAGTTCCTGTATGTACATTTAGAGACATCCCACACAATGAATCAGTCTTTGAGACTATTGACCAGGTAGAGGGAAGTACCCTTGAAGACTGTTCTATCTCAGAAAATTTCTCCATACATCCCACCACCCCCTCCCCAAGGGGTATGGCTGCTTCCAATGGGGACTATGGCCCTACTAGTCCTTCAAATCTCCCTATTGAAAATCAGATAGATCTATATCAACCCCTAAGCACTTCCCTCTCTACCTCTACAGCAACCCATAATCGTTTTCGAACTCTGGGAGATACCTCCCAATCACCAGTTGCTCATATACAGACTTCCCCGCTGAATACAGTAAGGACATCTAAAAAAGGGAGAAATTCAAAAAATACAAACCAAGCCAATTCAAATGGTAATAAAACTACTAGAAATCTTATAAAAAATAACACCAAAAATGGCACTAAACATCCTTTTTTCTGTGTAGCAGGAAAAAAATCAGGAAAAGGGGCTGTAGAGGGAAATTCTCCAAAAAGAAAAACATAACAGATAATTCGAATAGAAATGCACTTGCTATCTTTAATTTAAGCAGAACACGCCTTGGGCAGGATGAATTGTCCTTACTACAAAAAGGCCTTAAGTATGCTCCAGCCAATGGCTTTAATAAATTTGAGGCATACATTGGCATAAAAAAGTTTATGCGCAAACTGCCTATCCAAAGGCATTATATAAAAAACCCCCCTAGCATGAAGGTAGAATCTGTCCAGGAGGATCCATTCATTCATACGAGCCTTGGGAATAAATCTAAATTTAACCCATTAAATGAATACTCCGAACAAATGAACACATTCCAGACCATGGTAATAGACGACATCAGAAAAATCAGTGAAAAGAAGTGCAATAAATTTAAATTTAATTTAACCAGTAAAGAAAGAAAGGCCATAATTTCTCTCCAACAAAATAAAGCACTGGTTATTCGCCCTGCTGATAAGGGGGGTGGGATAGTCATATTGGACCATGAATCCTACCACAAGGAAGTACTTCGATTATTAAGTGATTCTCAAACTTATAAAAAACTAAAGGGAGATCCGACTAAAGAATATATGAAAGAAATGAAATCCTTAACAAGAAGGGGCCTAAATTCAGGTTTCATTAATAGAAAAGAATTCGAATTTATTAATTTTGGCCCTCCCCGTCTGGCGCTGTTCTATTATCTGCCAAAAATTCATAAGAACACCGCCAATCCACCCGGTAGACCGATTGTATCCGGAATCCAATGCCTAACGGCTAATATGTCTAAATTGGTAGATTCCCATTTACAGCCGATTGTTCCACTGCTCCAATCACACTTGAAGGATAGCACACACATTTTATCTCTCCTTCAAAGAATAGAATGGCGCGAGGGGTACATAATTGGTACACTCGACATAACCTCATTATACACGGTCATTGACCATAAGAAAGGTTGTGAAGCCGCGATGTATTTTTTAAATAAGCTATCTACAGTTCCTCCTGAACAAATTGAATTTTTAGGCGAACTTATGTATTTTATTTTAACCCATAATTATTTTTCGTATCAGGAGGACTACTACTCCCAGCGGTGGGGTACCGCTATGGGGACCAGGTTCGCGCCCAGCTATGCCAATCTCTATGTGGGTAGCTGGGAGGAACAGTTCATCTACCCGGAAGGAGTCTTGCTTGCGAACCTGGTCCTCTGGCGTCGTTTTATTGATGATGTTGTTTTTACCTGGTGTGGTGGATGGGACACATTAAACCAATTTTTAATAGATATCAATAAAAATCAATATTTTTTAAATTTTACCTCCAACACCAGTACCATGGAAATTAATTTTTTAGACTTGAAGATTTTAATTGAAAATTTAAAAATCCATACTTGCACATTTACCAAACCAACGGATACGAACAGCTATATCCTTCTAGACAGCTGCCATCTACCTGGCTGGCTGCTTAACATTCCAGGCAGCCAGTTTACCAGGATTCACCGAAACTGTTCCAGACGTCAGGATTTCGAGGTAGAATCACAAACATTAATTAAAAAATTCCTTGAGAAAGGGTATAATGCAACAATGTTAGAAAAATCAAAAACAATGGCCGTGAGTAAACCTAGACAGGAACTTATAGATCCAAAAAAAGTCCCAAAAATAAAAACATCTCTGGAATCTATCCCTATTATCACCAAATACAATTCAAATTCATATTTTCTCCATAAAATAGTCAGCAGACACTGGCACATTCTAAAGAATGATAAAGTGCTGGGAGAAAATATCAATAATCGGCCAAATTTTGTATATAAGAAGGGTCAAAGTCTGGGAAATATGATTGCCCCTACAGTCCAAAAGAAAAAAATCCCTCTGATTCAGCCTTCACTTACATTCACCAAACTGAAAGGTTTTTTTCCATGCTGTAAATGTAATGCATGCAAACTTACAACAACACAGAAACGCACAAGTATAAAGAAAGGAGATTGGATTATTCAAATCAGGGACTGTATCACATGTTGCACATCAGGGGTCATCTACACTATTGAATGCCCATGTGGCAAACTCTATGTGGGAAGAACAAAAAGACCCTTAAAAATAAGGATGAACGAACACATCCGGAACATTGAAAAGAAATTCAGGGGTCACCCACTTTCCCAACACTTTGTGGAACATCATGGCGGGACACTGCAAGGGATGAAAATAACAGGCATTGCGGTGGTACAGCGCCTTTGGAGAGGTGGCGATTTTATAAAAGCAATGTCACGGGCAGAGACTAAATGGATCTTTATCTTGGACACTTTGGCACCGAGAGGATTGAATGTAAATGTTGAACTTTTCGGATTTTAATTAAACAGTCATCATCAAGCAGCTATATAAGGTTAATGAGTACGAGGCAGAGACCAACCCTGAGGAAGGAGACAGGTGTCTCCGAAACGCGTTGGTTGTTTGGTCCTAGCTGCACTCCGTACTCACCACCCGGGGGTTACGGTCACGTGGCGATTACGTCACTCAGGTCCTGCGCACCGCTCGAACTCACCGCCGCGACGGTACACAGCAGCGGTTCTGCAGGATCCCGCTCCCACCTGGAAGATTCTTGACGGTGGCTTGCCGCCGGCCGGGGCAGCCACCCACCTATATTTCATATTTCGCTTGCTGAAAAACTTCTAGAAACGGAATCAAGTTATAAGACTGCCAGCCTGCAACGGAGGTAGGAAGGAACTTTCTTTAAAAGCATCTATTTCGCTCTTTACTCACTCAAGTGAATACACCGGGCCTATATTAGCACCCACCTGAGTGTTAGACCTTTATTCAGGGATACGTGTTATTTTAAGTTGTTTTAAAAGGTCTTTCAGTTTTTTACTACTACTACTATTTCAGGTTCTACTAGTAGTTCCGTTATCTGTACCAGCGCATACCTATATACACCCTATGTGTGTATATATATATTGATATCTGTTTACACTTAGAATACTGTGCACAGTTCTGGTCTCCGGTGTATAAGAAAGACATAGCTGAACTAGAGCGGGTGCAGAGAAGAGCGACCAAGGTTATTAGAGGACTGGGGGGTCTGCAATACCAAGATAGGTTATTACACTTGGGGCTGTTTAGTTTGGAAAAACGAAGACTAAGGGGTGATCTTATGTTAATGTATAAATATATGAGGGGACAGTACAAACACCTTTCTGATGATCTTTTTAATCATAGACCGGTGACAGGGACAAGGGGGCATCCTCTACGTCTGGAGGAAAAAAGGTTTAAGCATAATAACAGACGCGGTGTAATAAGATTATGCTAATGTTCTATGGAGACCGATGACGTGAGTCAGAATGAGGACAAACACGGTATATCACAGTTCAAGATATATATATATTGTAGGAAGATGAACTTCAGATAACTGATGCAAACTGCAGCTTTACAGATAAGCAAGTAAACAGTCTCAAGAATATGCAGATATTAGAAGTACAGACCGAGGGTGCAAGTACAAGTCCAGCAATGCAGTATCCAGAGGTCAGAGCCTGGACTGGCTCCTAGCAGAGGAGCAGACCGTAGCAGAGGTGGGTGCAGAGCAGGTGAAGAGTAACAGAGTCTTTCCGGTGGTACGTAGATCCAGAAGCAAGCGGGGTATCCCGAGGAGTAGAAGAACAAGCAGGTTGCAAGTCCTTGAGCTTGGCAGCAAGTGAGATACAAGATACACAAGCAAGGTATAGCGTGCAGAGTTCCTTTATATATGCAGCAGACAGGAAACAAGGAGTATCAGACAGGAAACAAGATGGCCCCCATGAAGCCAGCCACTCCATCTTGGGTAAGGGCAGAATCCAACAGAACTAAGTGCAAGAACAGACAAAAACAGGTATGTAGTCTAAGTTCTTACATTACTCTCCTCTTTAAAGATGTCCTCTGGCCGTTCTTATATCTGGTTTATTGGGGTATCTGCTGTGGAACTGTCTGCTCAGACAAGGAGCGTGAATATTTTCTAGAGGTTCCCAGGAATTTTCCTCAGACGAATATCCTTGCCACTTTACCAGATACTGAAGACGGCCCCTATGAATCCGAGAATTGATGATCTTCTCCACGATGAATTCCTCCTGCCCAACTATGAGAATTGGATCAGGAGGAGCAGATGTGCGCCCGGAGAAAGGATTTGCCACTACCGGTTTAAGCAGGGAAACATGAAAGACAGGATGTATTTTTAAAGAATTAGGCAACTTGAGTCGGCAGGCTACAGAACTCACTATGCTACTGATCTTGTACGGACCAACATATTTTTGCCCCAATTTAGATGTTGGAACTCTGAGTTTCAAGTTCTTTGTTGAGAGCCAGACCATGTCTCCTACCTTGTATGTGGGTACTGGTTTACGGAATCTGTCTGCTGCCCTCTTGTATCTTTCTTGTGCTGTGGCCAGCGTCTGCTTCAGAACTTCCAGATTCCGCTGCAGAGATGAAATGCGGTCGGCTACCGCAGGTACAGACATGTCTATCGGAAGTCGAGGAAGAATGCTGGGATGATATCCCTTATTAGCAAAAAATGGAGACATTTTGGTGGATGCACTCTGTGAGTTATTGTATGTGAATTCAGCCAGCGGAAGCAGACTCACCCAATCATCCTGTAAGTGACACACATAGCAACGCAGATATTGCTCCAAAGTTTGATTGGTCTGTTCAGTTTGACCATTAGACTGCGGATGGAAAGCAGATGACAAATTTACCTTGATGTCCAGAGCAGCACAAAAACTTTGCCAAAATTTTGAAGTAAATTGGACCCCTCGATCAGATATTACTTCATCCGGGACTCCATGTAATCGAAAAATATTTTGTACGATAAGATCCGCAGTCTGTTTGGCCGTTGGTGACCCGGTACAAGGAATGAAATGAGCAGCTTTGGTTAATCGGTCAACTACTAATAGAATCGTGCTCTTCCCTTGGGATGTAGGCAACTCTACGATAAAGTCCATTGATATAGACCCCCAGGGACGAGATGGGATAGGAAGAGGTTGCAATAGTCCAGTAGGCGAGGAGGGAGGAACTTTTGATCTGGCACATACCTCACATGATGACACGTACAGTCGCACGTCTTTTTGGAAAGTTGGCCACCAAAAGAAACGAGACACAAATTCTTGAGTTTTCTGAACTCCTCTATGACCGGCGATCTTAGAGTCATGCATCAGTTTCAGTACTCTTAATTTCATTGTTTCCGGGACATACAGACGTTGTCTCTGAAACCAAAGGCCGTTTTTCAAGGTTAAATTTACCTGATTAGGTGGTTGAATTAGGAGTGAATCTGTGGCGTAGGCCTCCTTAATATCCTTTAATAGATCTTGATTATGCAGCACACTTACAAAGTTTAGTTCTGATAGTATGGTCCTTGAAGGCGAAGCTGAGGTTACCTCATCCGAATGAATCCTGGATAGAGCGTCGGCCTTCCCATTGCAAGAGCCTGGTCTATAGGAAATAATGAAATCAAATTGGTTAAGAAACAGATTCCACCGGGCTTGTCTGGGTTTCAGACACCTTGCCGACCTCATGAATTCAAGATTTCGGTGATCCGTGAGCACAACAGTCTGTTGGGATGCTCCCTGTAGCAGATGCCTCCATTCTTTGAATGCAGCTATAATCGCCAACAACTCTTTATTCCCAACGTCATAATTCTTTTCTGCAGGTGACAACTTTTGGGAGAGAAAAGCACAAGGGTGTAGAAGATCTTTCTCACCTGTTCTCTGGGAGAGTATGGCCCCTATAGCACAGTCCGAGGCGTCGACTTCCACTATGAAGGCCCGATCTGGGTCTGGATGCACGAGAATAGGGGCCGAAGTAAATTTAGCCTTCAATTTAGAAAATGCTAGTTGTGCCTGTGGTGACCAAACAAACGGCGTCTTCTTCCGAGTCAATTGAGTGATGGGTGCCACGATCTCCGAAAAGTTTTTAATGAACCGCCTGTAAAAATTGGCGAATCCAATGAATCGTTGGACCTCCTTCACAGACCTGGGAATTGGCCACTCTTGAATAGCTTGTGTCTTACTCGCATCCATGCTGAGGCCCTGGGGAGAAATAACATAGCCCAGAAATTGTATTTCCGTTTTGTGAAACTCACATTTCTCCAGTTTGATGTATAAATGGTTTTGCCGTAAACGATCCAGAACCATTCTCACATGCCACTGGTGATCCTCGATATTGCTGGAAAAAATTAAAATGTCATCCAAATAAATCACAACAAAAATATCGAGTATGTCCCTAAAAATATCATTTGCCAGATGTTGAAATGTAGCGGGTGCATTGCGCAGACCAAAAGACATAACAAGATACTCAAAATGTCCTTAACGTGACCGGAAAGCTGTTTTCCACTCGTCCCCAGGGCGAATCCATACTAAATTGTAGGCACCATGGAGATCTAATTTTGTGAAGATCTTGGCGTGTCGAACTCTCTCGAGTAATTTGGGAATTAGTGAAAGTGGATAAGAGTTTCTAATAGTAACCTTGTTAAGTTCACGGTAGTCAATACATGGGCGGAGAGAGCCATCCTTCTTTTTGACAAAGAAGATTGGGGCACCAGCTGGGGAGGAAGATGGTTGTATAAATCCCTTCGCTAAGTTCTCATCAATATACTCTTTAAGAGCTTTTAATTCAGGTCCAGACAAGGGATAAATATTCCCAAATGGAATCGCGGCACCAGGGAGTAGTTCTACAGGGCAGTCGTATGGTCGGTGCAGTGGCAATTTGTCTGCATTTTTTTTTATCGCATACATCCGCAAAATCTTGATATTCAATTGGTAATTTTAACTCAACTGTAATTGCTGACCTGACTGAAGTTAATTCTCCAGATGATGTCTGTTTATTTGGAAACTGCAATTCTTTCGTCTTCCAATCGATAGTAGGATTTTGCCGCTGTAACCATGGTAACCCTAGAATTATAGGGAAGTGAGGAGAGGAAATTAGCAAAAAAGACAGTTTTTCAGAATGATCTGCTCCCATACGAATTTTCAGAGGTGTTGTTTGAAAGTCTACCGGCCCAGATACCAACGGAGACCCATCTACGGTCTCCATTAACACCAGTGAACGTCTCTTCTGCGAGTGTATACCATGTTTTTTAGCGAATGCAATGTCCATGCAATTGCCGCTAGCCCCAGAGTCAATCATGGCTGTACTAGTAACCCAACAGGATTGCACCCAGATCTTAATGGGAATAGTACAAAGTGAGTCTTTTCTGACATCGCCTGAGATTGACGTAGCAGAACTTATTGAAAATACTTCCCCACCCACAGGTGACGATGCTACTGAACTATATTCAGGAAAGTCTCGATTATCATCTGACATCACTTTCGTGCAAGAAATTGACTGAGAGCATACAGAAGAGACATCAGAAAAGTCACAGTAGAAACATAAATTTTCTCTAAAGCGTTGTTCCTTGCGTGCGTCGATGGTACTCCTTCGAACCGCATCAACCTGCATAGGTTCAGGCTCTGCTGGAGAAGACGACCTGTTTTGAGTTTCCCTGGAGGAGGATGGGAGGAATATAGGGTTATTACGGTTGGCCTCTGCCCACTTCTCTTGCCGGCGTTCGGTGAGACGAATATCTATCCGGATACAATGATTTATAAAGTCAGTCAGATTAGTAGGTGATTCACCCCGAGCCAATTCATCCTTAATAGTAGCAGACAAACCCCTCCTGAATACTGCGTATTTTGCTGAGTCACACCATGTAGTGTCCAGCACCCACCTCCGAAATTCCATAGCATATTCCACGACAGGACGCTTTCCTTGACGAAGTGTTAATAAAGCAGCCTCTGCAGTGAGGTTTCGGTTAGGATCGTCGAACATCTGACACATTGCAGTAATAAAGTCATTCAGAGAATTTAGACATGCATCATTGGTTTCAATCAGAGGATTAGCCCAGGCTAAGGCTTTGTTTGTCAGCAACATTATCATGGTTAACACCTTGTCCCGTTCAGTTGCGAACTGAGCTGCACGTGCTGAAAAATATAACTGACACTGATTCAGAAACCCACGGAATTTCTCTCTTTCTCCACCAAACCTGAATGGTGGGAGTTTGGGAAAAAGAGGACCCGGAGCTGGACTTGGAACTGGGGCTGGAACCGCAGCTACAGCTGTAGTCTCCACATTTGAGAGGCGAGTGGCTAGAGACTGGATAGATGTATCAGCCACATTTGCATTATGATTAGTTTGAGACTCCAATGCCCCCAGCTTTGTCTTAATTGCCTGAAGCTCCGCATGCAGTCCTGTGACAAATGAGCACAGCTTTTTCACCCGCGCCTCCATAGAATCTGACCCAGTGATCTCCATTTTCTTTGAGGCTTGTGTATTCTGTAATAAGATTATGCTAATGTTCTATGGAGACCGATCACGTGAGTCAGAATGAGGACAAACACGGTATATCACAGTTCAAGATATATATATATTGTAGGAAGATGAACTTCAGATAACTGATGCAAACTGCAGCTTTACAGATAAGCAAGTAAACAGTCTCAAGAATATGCAGGTATTAGAAGTACAGACCAAGGGTGCAAGTACAAGTCCAGCAATGCAGTATCCAGAGGTCAGAGCCTGGACTGGCTCCTAGCAGAGGAGCAGACCGTAGCAGAGGTGGGTGCAGAGCAGGTGAAGAGTAACAGAGTCTTTCCGGTGGTACGTAGATCCAGAAGCAAGCGGGGTATCCCGAGGAGTAGAAGAACAAGCAGGTTGCAAGTCCTTGAGCTTGGCAGCAAGTGAAATACAAGATACACAAGCAAGGTATAGTGTGCAGAGTTCCTTTATATATGCAGCAGACAGGAAACAAGATGGCCCCCATGAAGCCAGCCACTCCATCTTGGGTAAGGGCAGAATCCAACAGAACTAAGGGCAAGAACAGACAAAAACAGGTATGCAGCCTAAGTTCTTACACGCGGGTTCTTTACTGTAAGAGCAGTGAGACTATGGAACTCTCTGCCGTATGATGTTGTAATGAGTGATTCATTACTTAAATTTAAGAGGGGACTGGATGCCTTTCTGGAAAAGTATAATGTTACAGGGTATATACACTAGATTCCTTGATAGGGCGTTGATCCAGGGAACTAGTCTGATTGCCGTATGTGGGGTCGGGAAGAAATTTTTTTTCCCCATGGTGGAGCTTACTCTTGCCACATGGGTTTTTTTTGCCTTCCCCTGGATCAACATGTTAGGGCATGTTAGGTTAGGCTATGGGTTGAACTAGATGGACTTAAAGTCTTCCTTCAACCTTAATAACTATGTAACTATGTAACTATGAGATAATTAGTTTCCATTGGAGACTTTACTGTTTTTGCATCCTTTAATCCAAATTTTTCTGTTATGTCTTGAATCATGTGATTTTGATTCAGTAGGAAACTTCCGTCTTCTTCGCTTTCTACCTGTATTCCTAGATATTGTTTTACATTTCCCAAGTCTTTGATTTCGAAATGTTGCTTCAGGATTTTTAGAATGTTTTCGTTATCCCTTTCTTGTTCAAAACAAATCAAAATGTCGTCTACATATATGAGTATATAAATCCATCTATTAATCAGCCTTTTTGTGTATAAGCATGGATCAGCTTTGCTTCTTTGAAATTTTTCATTTGTAAGTACTTCCGTAATTTTGTCATTCCACGCTTTAGCTGCTTGCTTTAAACCATATATGCTTTTCTGTAGTTTACAAACTTTGTTTGGATTTCTTTCATCTTTGAATCCTGGAGGTTGTTCCATATAAATGTCTTCTGTTAAATCTCCATTCAGAAAAGCTGTCTTTACATCCAGATGTCTCAGTTGCATCTGTTTCATTGCTGCAACTGTAAGTAAAGTTCTTATTGTAGTGTGTTTGACAACTGGAGCAAATGTCTCATCATAGTCTTCTCCATATTTTTGAGAATACCCTTTAGCTACGAGTCTTGCTTGGTATCTTTCAGCTGTGCCATCTGTTTGGTATTTAACTTTAAAAATCCATTTACATCCTATGGTTTTTCTTCCTTCTGGTAAATCTGTTAGTGTCCATGTATTTGAATCTTGCATGCATTTAATTTCTGTTTCTGTTGCTTCTATCCATTTATTTGCTTCTTCTACAGGAAGATTAGATATGTCTTCCCAAGAGGTAGGCTCACAGATTTTTCTTGTGCTTGTCTTGTATGAGAGTTGTTTTGGTGGTTTTCCTTTGTTCTCTCTCATTGAACGTCTTGGTTCTGTGTCTGTTTGTAGTTGTGATTCTTCACTTTCAGTATTTTGTTCTTCATTAATTTCTGCTTCTTTCTCATCAGATATTTCTTCAGTTGTGTCACTATTGGTTTTCTCATTTTTTGTTTCAACTGAAATCATAATGTCTCCATTTAAATCTTCAATGAATGTCACACTGTTACTCACCGTAACTGTCTGTTTTGGGATCTAGGATTCTGTATCCTTTGCAATTTTCACTATATCCAACAAATATTACTTCCATAGATCTGTTTTGAAGTTTGGAACGTTTTTCTGTTGGAATGAATATAAAAATTTTACATCCAAAAACTTTTAAATGATTGACACTTGGTTTCATACCTTGCCACAGTTCATATGGAGTTTTCGTCAGTTTTCTGGAAAAAAGTCGGTTCTGTAGATATGTAGCTGTCATTGCTGCCTCACCCCAATATTTCTCTGGTAGTTTGGAATCCGTCAGCATACATCTTATCATTTCTGTTAGAGTTCTGTTTTTTCTTTCTGCTACTCCATTTTGTTCAGGTGTGTATAGAACCATTTTCTGGTGTTCTATTCCATTTTGTTTTAAGTAGTCTTCTATTCTGTGACCTGTAAATTCACCTCCATTATCACTTCTGATGACAATTTGCTTCCTTTGAAATTTGTTACTTGATCTTGTTACATAGTCTACAAGTTTATCAAAAACTTCACTTTTGTTTTTAATTAAGTATGTGACTGTGTATCTTGGGTAATCGTCTATAAAAGTCAACATATATCTATTGCCTCCTGATGTAGTCACTTTCATGGGTCCACATTAGTGTTGAGCGATACCGTCCGATACTTGAAAGTATCGGTATCGGAAAGTATCGGCCGATACCGGCAAAGTATCGGATCCAATCCGATACCGATACCCGATACCAATACAAGTCAATGGGACTCAAGTATCGGACGGTATCCCTGATGGTTCCCAGGGTCTGAAGGAGAGGAAACTCTCCTTCAGGCCCTGGGAACCATATAAATGTGTAAAAGAAAGAATTAAAATAAAAAATATCGCTATACTCACCTGTCCGACGCAGCCGGGACTTCAGCGAGGGAACCGGCAGCGTTGTTTGTTTAAAAATCGCGCTATTACTTGGTTACGTGAATTCCCGGCTTGTGATTGGTCAGGTCGGCCATGTTGCCGGGACGCGGACCAATCACAGCAAGCCGTGACGAAATTACGTCACGGCTTGCTGTGATTGGTCCGCGTCCCGGCAATATGGCCGCCCTGACCAATCACAAGCCGGGACGTCACGGGAGGCTGGACACGCGCTCATTTTAAAATGGGCGCGTGTCCAGCCTCCCGTGACGTCACGGCTTGTGATTGGTTGCGCCGCGATCAACCAATCACAAGCCGGGAGGCTGGACGCGCTCATTTTGAAATGGGCGCGTGTCCAGCCTCCCGGCTTGTGATTGGTTGACCGCGACGCAACCAATCACAAGCCGTGACGTCACGGGAGGCTGGACACGCGCCCTTTTTAAAATGAGCGCGTTTCCAGCCTCCCGTGACGTCACGGCTTGTGATTGGTTAATGGCGGCCATGTTGCCGGGACGCGGACCAATCACAGCAAGCCGTGACGTATTTTCGTCACGGCTTGCTGTGATTGGTCCGCGGCCCGGCAACATGGCCGCCCTGACCAATCACAAGCCGGGACTTCGCGTAACCATGTAAAAGTGGGAATTTTAAACAAACAACGCTGCCGGTTCCTGCGCTGAGGTCCCGGCTGCGTCGGACAGGTGAGTATAGCGATATTTTTTATTTTAATTCTCTATTTTACACATTTTAACATTAATGTTGTTCCGATACCCGATACCCGATACCACAAGAGTATCGGAATCCCGGTATCGGAATTCCGATACAGCAAGTATCGGCCGATACCCGATACTTGCAGCATCGGAATGCTCAACACTAGTCCACATACGTCAGTATGCACCAAATCAAGTGGTCTTTCGCTTTTCATCTCACTTTCTTTTGGAATAGATATCCTTGTGGCTTTGGATTTTATACAACATTCACATCTTATGGTAATTGAGCAATCTGATATCTTTAAATCTTTTGTCAATTCTTTTCTCTGTAGTTCCCTTATACTGTCAGGGTGTCTATGTCCTAGACGTCTATGCCACATGTGAATTCAGCTTTTGTGATCATGTGTACATACCTTCATCTGTTCCTTTGGTGTGTCAAAATTATATAATTGTTCATCTGCCTTGACTTTGGTTATCACCTTATTTCCTGCAATAATTGCACACTCATTGTCTTTGAATTTCACTGTAAGTCCTTTTGCTGTTAAACGTTTCACAGATAATAATCCGCCTTCCAATTTTGGAACATACAACACATCTTGTACAAGTATCTTTGAATCTTGCCCGAACTTGTTTGAACAATTTAGCATACCTTGTCCGATACCTTCTGCGGTTATTTGGCTTCCATCTGCAAGATAAATGGCTTCTTTCTTATCTAAATCAAGATCAGTAAAGAAATTCTTGTCACTTGTCATATGACTCGTTGCTCCTGAATCAATAAACCAACCAAGTGATGATTTCTTGTCTGTTACTTTAAATGTGCCATTCCAATTATTCTCACATGAATCGGAAATTGTGTTTTTTACTTTCTGTGTATGCTGTTTATGTTGTAATTTTTGTTGTTCTGCTTTCCATATGGTACAGTCTTTCTTTAAATGACCTTTTTTCTTACATCTGAAGCATTCTCTTGTCTCTTTATTATAGGGTTTTTTAAATTCTGTAGCTTTAAGAGCGTTTTCACTGTCCTTTTCAGTAGAAGAATCATTTCTTTGTTCTTTTCTTCTCTGATATTCATCTATTAGTCTTGTTTTCACAAATCTAATGTAATGTCAGTTTCTGGTCTCGTCTCAAGGGCATTTATCAAGGCTGTATACGAATCTGGTAAACTGCACAACAATATAGCTGCTACATGACTTTCTTTAACGTCTTCACCAATTGAGAATATGTGCTCCTGCATATCGTCATTTGCACTTAATCTCATACTGTACAGCTTTCTTACTAAAAATAACTTGTGATTCAAGCTAGGTCTTTCATACAGTTTTCTTAATGCTTTCCACATTCCCTTAGATGTTTCTTCATTTTTTATATGTATTAATTGAGCATCATCCACTAATAAGGTAATGGTGGCTTTAGCTTTTCTATTCTTCTTATCCCATGTCTGATTATCTTGACCTGGTCTTGCTGTAACAATTACTTCCCATAGATCATCCTTAGATAACAACATCTCTACTTTGAATTTGCATAACTGATAATTTTCACTATTCAGTTTAGCTACTGTAAATTTCAGTTCTGTGTTACTCATCATCTTTATATAGTTTTACTTGTTTAGAGAGTTGTACTGAAGATATTCTCCTGTATGTCCAGCTCCTGGGATGATGAATTCCTCTGTCACTCTGTATCTGGATTTATTTCCTTCTGTTTACAGAGCTTATCTGTGTGCTCCGTTATCTGGGGTTATAAACCAGAATCCTGCCTGGGCTTGTAGTGCAGATCTGTAGTGTCTGGGCCCATAACCTGTTGCAGAGTGCGTCTTCTTGCAGTCACCGCTGTAGTTACGAGAGCTTCAATCAGCAAGATATCTTGAGTAAACAGTATTTACTTCATACTGGATAAACATGAGATACAATTCAGTGTCACACAGTCCATGCACTGAGGCATAACACATTCAAGAAGAAGAAGAAAAACAGGAAGTAAGAAAAACAACCAACAATTGAGAGCTTCCCTCCCCACATTACAGCAAGTATATAACTTTACACACTATCGCCATCTGCTGTCTGGTTAGTATAAAGTCCTCCTTTCACTTATAATAAGTCCTAATCTGTTGCATATGCCAACACTACATAGGTGGCATCTGCCTGTAAATGCAGCTGCCAGTGCATGCTCTGATCAGGCTATCTCAGATAGCAGCATTTAATAGACAGTGAGAGCAGTTACTGGCTTCCACTGCTTCTCCTTCGCATGATAATGGGGAACCAATGGCCCTCAATGGCACTGGTTCTTCTGATGAGAGAACATAAAAGTAAATAAATTAAAAAAGGAAACAAATATTTTTTATTGCTGCATTAATAAAAGTTTGATCTATCAAAATAAGAAACTAATTAAATGGGTTGTCTACTATTTGGACAGCCCCTTCTCATACTGAATGTTTGTCCCTTTTAAAATGAAGACACTTAACACTCATCTTTGGTTCAGGCATTGTTCCAGTTGTGTCGTCACTCGCATTCTTGTGGCTTTCGGGAAGTTAAGTCACGTGAGCAGAGTGCCCAGTCAGCACCCACATAAAGACTTACTGTATCTAACATCAACAGGAAGTCATAGCTGTGGCTGGCTGCTCTTTCACCTCCTCTAGCAGGTTGAATTTTCTGAAGGTGGGGACAGGCAAGCCGGCGCTGATTGGGAACAGGGCTACTGTGATGTAACAACCTCACGTGAGCCCAAGGAATGCAGTGCCTACACCACTGAAACAACAACAGCATGGGAACAAAGTATAAGAGTTGTTATTTTGACGTGGGCATACATTCAGATTGAAAAGGACTTGTCCTAGTAGTGGACAACCCCTTTAAAGCAAACCTGTCACCACTTTTGGCCAATATGAGTTACGGCCACCACCTTTAAGGGCTGATATACAGCATTCTATAAGGCTGTATATCAGCCCCCAACCCGACCTGTAAGGGTGCGTGTCCACATCCCGGATTGTTTGCACTTTGGACAGAGAGGAAAACCCACTCCGCCCAAAGCACCGCCCCCTTCTCTACACGCGGTGATTCCGGATGTGTTCATTGCACACATCTGGAATCGCCACACCCTATACATAGGACCCTGTTATTTACCTTGTGGTGACGGAGTGTCGCCGCAAGGTAATCAGACATGCTGCATTCTAAAAAGACACACCGCATGTCCGTAAACACAGGACCGACCGGATGCGAGTTTGCACGCATAGTGGAGACGGGATTTCATAAAATCCCCTCCACTATGCTGTAACATCTGGACGCTGTGGGTTGAATACAACGATTGTACGCAACGTTCAATCCACAGCTATTCCCGATGTAAACCAGCCTGTGGACACATACCCTAAGAGAAGAAAAATTACTTTTATTAAACTCACCTGTGGGGTGACACTCTTCTTGATCCAACGCCTCCCATCTTCTTACAATCGCCATTGTCCTTCTTAGTTCGTGTGGATGGTGTGTCCCTGCATCATCCACACAGTCTCCCCGGCTCTCCTGTGCAGGCAGTTAATTTTTACTGCACAATGACCGCCATGAAAACGAAGCCCAAAAAAAATATTATAGAATTTTTTCAGTATTTCATTTCACAACATTTTAAACACTTTCCAATACATTATATAGTATTGGTAAAGTGAATGGTGCCATTCAAATTTGTACCCTAAAAAATATGCCCTACTGTATGTAAATGGAAATAGTCATGGCTCTAGGAACAGTGGTGAAAGAAACTAAAGGGCAAAAAACTAAATTGGTTGTGTCCAGACTCCTTAAACCCTTTACCCCCAAGGGTGGTTTGCACGTTATGGACCGGGCCAATTTTTACATTTCTGACCACTGTCCCTTTAGGAGGTTATAACTCCGAAACGCTTCAACGGATCCTGGTGATTCTGACATTGTTTTCTCGTGACATATTGTACTTCATGGTAGTGGTAAAATTTCTTCGATATAGCTTGCGTTTATTTGTGAAAAAATGGAAATTTGGCGAAAATTTTGAAAATTTCACAATTTTCCAACTTTGAATTTTTATTCTGTTAAACCAGAGAGATGTGTGACACAAAATAGTTAATAAATAACATTTCCCACATGTCTACTTTACATCAGCACAATTTTGGAACGAACATTTTTTTTTCCTAGGAAGTTATAAGGGTTAAATTTGACCAGCAATTTCTCATTTTTATAACAAAATTTACAAAACCATTTTTTTTAGGGACCACCTCACATTTGAAGTCACTTTGAGGGGTCTATATGGCAGAAAATACCAAAAGTGACACCATTCTGAAAACTGCACCACTCAAGGTGCTCAAAACCACATTTAAGAAGTTTATTAACCCTTCAGGTGTTTCACAGCAGCAGAAGCAACATGGAAGGAAAAAATTATCATTTTACTTTTTAGTCACAAAAATGATCTTTCAGCAATAATTTTTTTAATTTCCCAAGGGTAAAAAGAGAAAATGGACCTCAAGAGTTGTTGTCCAATTTGTCCTGAGTATGCTGATACCCCACATGTGAGGGGGAACTACTTTTTGGGCACATGGCAGGGCTCAGAAGGAAAGGAGCACCATTTGACATTTTCAATCTAAAATTGGCTGGAATTGAGATCGGACGCCATGTCGCGTTTGGCGAGCCCCTGATGTGCCTAAACAGTGGAAAACCCCCACAAGTGACCCCATTTTGGAAACTAGACCCCCTAAGGAACTTATCTAGATGTGTCATGAGCACTTTTATCCCCCAAGTGCTTCACAAAAGTTTATAACGCCCGGGCGTGAAAAAAAAAATCCTATTTTTTCCACAAACATGATCGTTTAGTCCCCAATTTTTTATTTTCTCAAGGGTAGCAAGAGAAGTTGGACGCCAAAAGTTGTTGTCCAATTTGTCCTGAGTACGCTGATACCCCATATGTGGGGGTAAACCACTGTTTGCGCGCATGGCAGAGCTCGGAAGGGAAGGAGCGCTATTTGACTTTTCAATGCAAAATTAACTGGAATTGACATGGGACGCCATGTTGCGTTTGGAAAGCCCCTGATGTGCCTAAACAGTGGAAAACCCCCACAAGTGACCCCATTTTGGAAACTAGACCCCCTAAGGAACTTATCTAGATGTGTCATGAGCACTTTTATCCCCCAAGTGCTTCACAAAAGTTTATAACGCCCGGGCGTGAAAAAAAAAATCCTATTTTTTCCACAAACATGATTGTTTAGTCCCCAATTTTTTATTTTCTCAAGGGTAGCAAGAGAAGTTGGATGCCAAAAGTGGTTGTCCAATTTGTCCTGAGTACGCTGATACCCCATATGTGGGGGTAAACCACTGTTTGCGCGCATGGCAGAGCTCGGAAGGGAAGGAGCGCTATTTGACTTTTCAATGCAAAATTAACTGGAATTGACATGGGACGCCATGTTGCGTTTGGAAAGCCCCTGATGTGCCTAAACAGTGGAAAACCCCCACAAGTGACCCCATTTTGGAAACTAGACCCCCTAAGGAACTTATCTAGATGTGTCATGAGCACTTTTATCCCCCAAGTGCTTCACAAAAGTTTATAACGCCCGGGCGTGAAAAAAAAAATCCTATTTTTTCCACAAACATGATCGTTTAGTCCCCAATTTTTTATTTTCTCAAGGGTAGCAAGAGAAGTTGGATGCCAAAAGTTGTTGTCCAATTTGTCCTGAGTACGCTGATACCCCATATGTGGGGGTAAACCACTGTTTGCGCGCATGGCAGAGCTCGGAAGGGAAGGAGCGCTATTTGACTTTTCAATGCAAAATTAACTGGAATTGACATGGGACGCCATGTTGCGTTTGGAAAGCCCCTGATGTGCCTAAACAGTGGAAAACCCCCACAAGTGACCCCATTTTGGAAACGAGACCCCCTAAGGAACTTATCTAGATGTGT
This sequence comes from Ranitomeya variabilis, assembly GCF_051348905.1. NCBI lineage: Eukaryota > Metazoa > Chordata > Amphibia > Anura > Dendrobatidae > Ranitomeya > Ranitomeya variabilis. The sequence continues at coordinate 514,145,675 of NC_135232.1, read as the reverse complement.
CATGAGCACTTTTATCCCCCAAGTGCTTCACAAAAGTTTGTAATGCCCGGGCGTGAAAAAAAAAATCCTATTTTTTCCACAAACATGATCGTTTAGTCCAGAATTTTTTATTTTCTCAAGGGTAGCAAGAGAATTTGGACCCCAAAAGTTGTTGTCTAATTTGTCCTGAGTACGCTGATACCCCACATGTGGGGGTAAACCACTGTTTGGGTGCATGGCAGGGCTCAGAAGGAAAGGAGCAGCATTTGACATTTTCAATCTAAAATTGGCTGGAATTGAGATCGGACGCCATGTCGCGTTTGGCGAGCCCCTAATGTGCCTAAACAGTGGACAACCCCCACAAGTGACCCCATTTTGGAAAGTAGACCCCCTAAGGAACTTATCTAGATGTGTCATGAGCACTTTTATCCCCCAAGTGCTTCACAAAAGTTTATAACGCCCGGGCGTGAAAAAAAAAATCCTATTTTTTCCACAAACATGATGGTTTAGTCCCCAATTTTTTATTTTCTCAAGAGTAGCAAGAGAATTTGGACCCCAAAAGTTGTTGTCCAATTTGTCCTGAGTACGCTGATACCCCACAAGTGGGGGTAAACCACTGTTTGGGCGCATGGCAGGGCTCAGAAGGAAAGGAGCACCATTTGACATTTTCAATCTAAAATTGGCTGGAATTGAGATCGGACGCCATGTCGCGTTTGGCGAGCCCCTGATGTGCCTAAACAGTGGAAAACCCCCACAAGTGACCCCATTTTAGAAACTAGACCCCCTAAGGAACTTATCTAGATGTGTCATGAGCACTTTTATCCCCCAAGTGCTTCACAAAAGTTTATAACGCCCGGGCGTGAAAAAAAAAAATCCTATTTTTTCCACAAACATGATCGTTTAGTCCCCAATTTTTTATTTTCTCAAGGGTAACAAGAGAAATTGGACCCCAAAAGTTGTTGTCCAATTTGTCCTGAGTACGCTGATACCCCACATGTGGGGGTAAACCACTGTTTTGGCGCATGGCAGGGCTCAGAAGGAAAGGAGCACCATTTGACATTTTCAATCTAAAATTGGCTGGAATTGAGATCGGACGCCATGTCGCGTTTGGAGAGCCCCTGATGTGCCTAAGCAGTGGAAAACCCCCACAAGTGACCCCATTTTGGAAACTAGACCCCCTAAGGAACTTATCTAGATGTGTCGTGAGCACTTTATCCCCCAAGTGCTTCACAAAAGTTTATAACGCCCGGGCGTGAAAAAAAAAATCCTATTTTTTCCACAAACATGATCGTTTAGTCCCCAATTTTTTATTTTCTCAAGGGTAGCAAGAGAAATTGGACCCCAAAAGTTGTTGTCTAATTTGTCCTGAGTACGCTGATACCCCACATGTAGGGGTAAACCACTGTTTGGGCGCATGGCAGGGCTCAGAAGGAAAGGAGCACCATTTGACATTTTCAATCTAAAATTGGCTGGAATTGAGATCGGACGCCATGTCGCATTTGGCGAGCCCCTGATGTGCCTAAACAGTGGAAAACCCCCACAAGTGACCCCATTTTGGAAACTAGACCCCATAAGGAACTTATCTAGATGTGTCGTGAGCACTTTTATCCCCCAGGTGCTTCACAAAAGTTTATAACGCCTGGGCGTGAAAAAAAAAATCCTATTTTTTCCCACAAAAATGATCATTTACTCCCCAATTTTTAATTTTCTCAAGTGTAGCAGGAGAAATTGGACCCCAAAAGTTGTTGTCCAATTTGTCCTGAGTACGCTGATACCCCACATGTGGGAGAAAACTACTGTTTGGGTACACTTCGGGGCTCGGAAGGGAAGTAGTGACGTTTTGAAAAGCAGACTTTGATGGAATGGTCGGCAGGCATCATGTTCCGTTTGCAGAGCACCTGATGTGCCTGAACAGTAGAAATCCCCCACAAATGACCCCATTTTGGAAACTAGACCTAATTGGGAACTTATCTAGGTGTGTGGTGAGAATTTGGAACTCCCAAGTGTTTCACTTAAATTTATAATGCCCGGGCGTGAAAATAAAAAATCCTATTTTTTCCTACAAAAATGATCATTTAGTCCCCAATTTTTAATTTTCCCAAGTGTAACAGGAGAAATTGGACCCCAAAAGTTGTTGTCCAACTTGTCCTGAGAAAGCTGATACCCCACATGTGGGAAAAAATACTGTTTGGGCACACGTCGGGGCTCGGAAGGGATGTGGCAACGTTTTGGAAAGCAGACTTTGATGGAATGGTCTGCAGGCGTCATGTTCCGTTTGCAGAGCCCCTGATGTGCCCAAACAGTAAAAAAAAAAATCCCACAAGTGACATTTTGTAAACTAGACCCCCAATGAACTTACATAGATGTGCCCCCTTTTTGGAACTAATCTACTGTTTCCTGTAAAGTAAATTAGTAGTGCATGGAGGTGTGGTACAATTTGAAGCAATCCTTCATACACAGGCCAGGTTTTTCGGGGCAGGTGTCGCATTGATAAATGGTGTCCTTGTGTATTCCCCTTTTGTAACACACTCGGCACCTTTTTTGCGACTTACCTCTTTTTCCAGTTTGCGGGACCTCCCCCGGGAAATGCTGACCTGGTACGATACGAGCACCTTCAGTTCCGGAAGTACTGGGGCCCGCTCCTTCCTCGTGCCAAATATCAGGGCCTTAATCACTACCTCCTGGAACTGAAGGTACGACGTATCGGTGTGGCGTGCACATCGTGACAGCAGGAAAGCGTTTAGCATTGCCATTTGTACGATGTACACGGACAGCTTTTTGTACCACACCTTGGCCTTTCTCAAAGCACTGTACGGTTGGAGGAGTTGATCAGAGAGATCAACGCCCCCCCATGTTTTTGTTGTACCCCAGTACACAGTCAGGTTTGCTGACCTGTGTAGAGGTACCCCGTACAGTGCTGAGGGCACTGCAATCACCGTGTATGGTGGTCAAGAGAAGGACATCCCTCTTGTCCTTGTACTTGACCACCAGCAGGTGGTCGCTACATTGGGCTCTGCTCTCACCTTTTCTGAGCATCTGCCCAAGTAGCGTCTTTGGGAGGCCTCTCTGATTTTTGCGGACAGTACCGCAGGCTGCGGTACCTCGCGCAGAGAGGGATTTGTAGAGTGGGATGCTGGAATAAAAGTTATCAGTGTAGAGGTGATAACCTTTATCCAGCAGTGGGTGCACCAAATCCCACACTATTTTCCCACTCACTCCCAGGACAGGGGGACACTCAGGCGGTTCAATCCTGGTGTCCTTCCCTTCGTAGACTCTAAAGCTGTAGGTGTACCCTGAGGTACTCTCACACAGCTTGTAGAGTTTGATTCCGTACCTGGCCCTTTTGCTGGGCAGGTATTGACGGAATCTGAGCCGCCCCTTAAAATGAACCAAGGACTCATCCACGTAGATGTCCCTTTTGGGCACGTACACTTCACCAAACTTTTTGTTGAAGTGTTCGATGACCGGCCGAACTTTGAACAGACTGTCAAAGTTGGGGTCATCTCGTGCGGGACACTGTGCATTATCGGAATAATGCAGGAACTTATGGATGGCCTCAAAACGCGTTCGGACCATGACCATTCGGAACACTGGAGTGTTGTATAAAATATTAACGCTCCAATAATGCCGAATTTCTGGCTTCTTCAGGAGCCCCATATGAAGCATCAGGCCCCAAAACTGCATCATTTCAACTGCGTCTACAGGAGACCAGTTAGAATATGATGAACTGGTGTTTTGCTCCTAAAATTGACGAGCGTACAAATTAGTTTGCTCCACCATGACGTTAACAAAATCCTCAGAGAAAAAGACTTTGAAAAAGTCTATTTCTGTGAGGCCGGTGGTGTCAAACCTGATTCCTGATTCTGCCACAAAATCAGGAATCAGTGGCTCGTAATTTTCAGGGGGCGAGGTCCATACGAGGTCCGAAGAGGGGCGCGCTGGTTCATCTTCAGGAGTGGGCCCTGCCTCATCTGCGTCTGCGTGGCGGTTCCGCAGGGCCGGAGGAGGAAGATGAGGAGGGGGAAGAGGATGAGGAAGAGGATGAGGAAGAATCAGAAAAATAATGAAAAGTGGGATCCTCTCCCTCGCTATCAGTGTCGGAGGCAAGGAAAGAATATGCCTTCTCCGCTGAATAGCGCTGTTGGGACGAACGGGACGAGCGGGACATTTTTTTTGTGAGTATGGTGCTTTTGTGTAATTTATTGATAACTATGTGTACGTGTGGGGGGGATAGTGTTTGGTGCAAACTATTCTGAAAAGAAAAAGCTAAAGGAAAAAAAAAGCAAATGGGGAGAAAAAAATACCTGTGAAATTAAAAGTCTAAAACAGCAGGCCCTAGCTCTGATAAGTGAACTGCGTCACTTATCAAATTTCGACGCCTGCTGGGTGTGCGAACGGGGATGTGGAAAAACGCCAGGCACGAGAGCTCTGATAAGTGAACCGTGTAACTTATCAGAGTTCGGCGGCTGCAGGGTGTGCGAACGGGGATGTGATAAGGGAAGGCACAGATTAGACGCGGCGGCTGGGGGTGCGCACGGGGATGGGGGAAAAAAAAAAAGAAAAGGAAAGGCAGAGATTAGACGCAGCGGCTGAGGGAGCGCACAGGGATGGGGAAAAAAAAAAGAAAAGGGAAGGCAGAGATTAGACGCAGTGGCTGAGGGAGTGCACGGGGATGGGGGAAAAAAAAGAAAAGAAAAGGGAAGGCAGAGATTAGACGCAGCGGCTGAGGGAGCGCACGGGGATGGGGGAAAAAAGAAAAGAAAAGGAAAGGCAGAGATTAGACGCAGCGGCTGAGGGAGTGCATGGGGATGGGGGAAAAAAAAAAAGAAAAGGAAAGGCAGAGATTAGACGCAGCGGCTGAGGGAACGCACGGGGATGGGGGAAAAAAAAAAAGAAAAGGGAAGGCAGAGATTAGACGCAGCGGCTGAGGGAGTGCACGGGGATGGGGGAAAAAAAAAAAGAAAAGGGAAGGCAGAGATTAGACGCAGCGGCTGAGGGAGTGCACGGGGATGGGGGAAAAAAGAAAAGAAAAGGAAAGGCAGAGATTAGACGCAGCGGCTGAGGGAGTGCACGGGGATGGGGGAAAAAAAAAAGAAAAGGAAAGGCAGAGATTAGACGCAGTGGCTGAGGGAGTCCATGGGGATGGGGGAAAAAAAAAAAGAAAAGGAAAGGCAGAGATTAGATGCAGCGGCTGAGGGAACGCACGGGGATGGGGGAAAAAAAAAAGAAAAGGGAAGGCAGAGATTAGACGCAGCGGCTGAGGGAGTGCACGGGGATGGGGGAAAAAAAAAAGAAAAGGGAAGGCAGAGATTAGACGCAGCGGCTGAGGGAGTGCACGGGGATGGGGGAAAAAAGAAAAGAAAAGGAAAGGCAGAGATTAGACGCAGCGGCTGAGGGAGTGCACGGGGATGGGGGAAAAAAAAAAGAAAAGGAAAGGCAGAGATTAGACGCAGCGGCTGAGGGAGTGCACGGGGATGGGGGAAAAAAAAAAAGAAAAGGGAAGGCAGAGATTAGATGCAGCGGCTGAGGGAGTGCACGGGGATGGGGGAAAAAAAAAAGAAAAGGGAAGGCAGAGATTAGACGCAGCGGCTGAGGGAACGCACGGGGATGGGGGAAAAAAAAAAGAAAAGGAAAGGCAGAGATTAGACGCAGCGGCTGAGGGAGCGCACGGGGATGGGGGAAAAAAAAAAAAGAAAAGGGAAGGCAGAGATTAGACACAGCAGCTGAGGGAGCGCACGGGGATGGGGGAAAAAAAAAAAGAAAAGGGAAGGCAGAGATTAGACGCAGCGGCTGAGTGAGGGCACGGGGATGGGGGAAAAAAAGAAAAGGGAAGGCAGAGATTAGACGCAGCGGCTGAGGGAGCGCACGGGGATGGGGGAAAAAAAGAAAAGGGAAGGCAGAGATTAGACGCAGCGGCTGAGTGAGCGCACGGGGATGGGGGAAAAAAGAAAAGAAAAGGGAAGGCAGAGATTAGACGCAGCGGCTGAGGGAGTGCACGGGGATGGGGGAAAAAAAAGAAAAGAAAAGGGAAGGCAGAGATTAGACGCAGCGGCTGAGGGAGCGCACGGGGATGGGGGAAAAAAAAAAAAGGAAAGGCAGAGATTAGACGCAGCGGCTGAGGGAGCGCACGGGGATGGGGAAAAAAAAAAAAGAAAAGGGAAGGCAGAGATTAGACGCAGCGGCTGAGGGAGCGCACGGGGATGAGGGAAAAAAAAAAAGAATAGGGAAGGCAGAGATTAGACGCAGCGGCTGAGGGAGCGCACGGGGATGAGGGGAAAAAAAAAAAGAAAAGGGAAGGCAGAGATTAGACGCAGCAGCTGAGGGAGCGCACGGGGATGGGGAAAAAAAAGAAAAGAAAAGGGAAGGCAGAGATTAGACGCAGCGGCTGGGGGAGCGCACGGGGATGGGGGAAAAAAAAAGAAAGAAAAGGGAAGGCAGAGATTAGACGCAGCGGCTGAGGGAGCGCACGGGGATGGGGGAAAAAAAGAAAAGGGAAGGCAGAGATTAGACGCAGCGGCTGAGGGAGCGCACGGGGATGGGGGAAAAAAAAGTGAGCACGAGTGTTGATAGGTGAACTGCGTTACCAATCATCGCTCGGAGGTAGTGTTGAGCGATACCGTCCGATACTTGAAAGTATCGGTATCGGAAAGTATCGGCCGATACCGGCAAAGTATCGGATCCAATCCGATACCGATACCCGATACCAATACAAGTCAATGGGACTCATGTATCGGACGGTATTCCTGATGGTTCCCAGGGTCTGAAGGAGAGGAAACTCTCCTTCAGGCCCTGGGAACCATATTAATGTGTAAAATAAAGAATTAAAATAAAAAATATTGCTATACTCACCTCTCCGACGCAGCCTGGACGTCCGCGAGGGAACCGGCAGCGTTGTTTGCTTAAAATTCGCGCATTTATTTCCTTACTTGAAGTCCCGGCTTGTGATTGGTCGCGTGCCGGCCATGTGGCCGCGACGCGACCAATCACAGCAAGCCGTGACGTAATTTTAGGTCCTTCAGTATTTTAAAATTACATTCCGGCTTTGTGATTGGTCGCGTCGCGGTCACATGGGCGACGCGACCAATCACAAGCCGTGACGTCACGGGAGGCTGGACACGCGCGCATTTTAAAATGCGCGCTTGTCCTGCCTCCCATGACGTCACGGCTTGTGATTGGTCGCATCGCGTCGCGACCAATCACAAGCCAGAACGTAATTTTAAAATCCTGCAGGACCTAAAATTACGTCACGGCTTGCTGTGATTGGTCGCGTCGCGGCCACATGGGCGACGCGACCAATCACAAGCCGGTTCACGCTGTTCCCTCGCGGACGTCCAGGCTGCGTCGGAGAGGTGAGTATAGCAATATTTTTTATTTTAATTCTTTATTTTACACATTATTACATTAATACTTGCGGTATCGGAATGCTCAACACTACTCGGCGGCGCTAAGGGGGTGAAAAAAAGTGAGCACGAGTGTTGATAGGTGAACTGCGTCACCAATCAACGCTCGGCGGCTGCTAAATTTGGGCACGGATACGGCGCAAGGTGAGGATGGGGCAGGGGGGGATGTGGGGGATGGGGCAGGGGGGGATGGGGGGGATGAAGAGAGATCGGGCCGGGATTGGGGTATCAACACTTACGGTTCGCAGTCTCTCTTCTTTCTTCTGTCTTCTTTCTTTTATTTTTTTAGCGAGAATTATGGTGTCACAGGCTACTGTGGCACCACAAGTCTCAGCACAGGAGGGGATCTCTCAGCGTGACCGCTCTGAAGGAATCCTCACCAAGTGTGAGGATTCCTTCAGAGCAGTTACACAGGTCAGGGGCAGGTGAGACAGGTCACAGAGCGGTCACACCGCTTGCTGTGACCTGTGATTGGTCACATCGATCCCACCAATCAGAGAAGGCCCTAGTGACGCCGCGGTTGCTAGGCACCAGCCTATGATCGGAGCTCACAGCTCCGATCATAGGCAGGTCACCGGCAGATGACCGGCAGGTGACCGGCAGGTCACCATCAGGGCACAGCGCGGTCACACCAATCAGAGCTGGAGGATCCGGACAGGAGCGCTGGAGGATCCAGAGCAGGAGCACAGGAGCCCAGGAACCAGGGCAGAAGGGGCTGCGGAGCGCATTAGAGGCAGGGCAGAAGACACCGCCAAATGGTGCACAGGTTTGCGCTCCCGCAAACGCCGAGCAATCTGAATGGCCAGAGTCATTGACTCATTCAGACCTGCAGGCGTAGGGAACCCCACCATGACATTCTTAATGGCTTCAGAAAGACCTTTTCTGAAATTTGCAGCCAGGGCACACTCATTCCACTGAGTAAGCACCGACCATTTCCGAAATTTCTGGCAGTACACCTCTGCTTCATCTTGCCCCTGCGAGAGGGCCAATAACGTTTTTTCAGCCTGGTTCTCAAGATTAGGTTCCTCATAGAGCAATCCAAGGGCTAGAAAAAACGCATCTACACTAAGTAATGCAGGATCCCCTGGCGCCAATGCGAAGGCCCAATCTTGGGGGTCACCACGCAAAAAGGAAATGATAATCTTAACTTGCTGAACGGCATCACCAGAGGAACGAGGTTTCAAAGAAAGAAACAACTTACAATTGTTCCTAAAATTCAGGAACCTAGATCTATCTCCAGAAAACAACTCCAGAATAGGTATCCTAGGCTCTGACATAGGACTGTGAACAACAAAATCCTGAATACTTTGAACCCTAGCAGCAAGATGATCCAGACTGGAAGCCAAGCTCTGGACATCCATGTCAGCAGCTGAACTCAGAGCCACACCAAGATTAAGAGGAGGAGAGAAGCCAGCCACAGCAGCTAGACACACGGCAAAAAAAAAAAAAAAAATTCTCAAGGCTTCTTTTCTCCTGCTTCTGCCATGCAATTAACACTTTATGGGCCGGCTGTACTGTTATGATCCTTAGTGGCTGAGGATCACGAATAGACCAGCAAGTGAATAAACTAAGGACAAGCTCTAGGGAGATGGCAACTGGACTGATCGCAAATCTGAACCCATCCAACACAAATAGAGGTAGCCGGTGAACGTGCCTAAAAAATTACTAGACATCTCGAGCCAGCCTGAGGAACCAGCCACCCCAAAGAGAAAGAAAGACCTCGCTTGCCCCCAGAGAAATAATCCCCAAAGACACAGAAGCCCCCAACAAATATTAACGGTGAAGTAAGAAGAAGGCACATACGTAGGGATGAAATCAGATTCAGCAAAAGAGGCCCACTAGTACTAGAAAGCAGAAAATAGAGCAGGGGTCTATGCGATCAATAAAAAACCCTTACAAAATATCCATCCTGAGATTTCAAGAACCCACGCACCAACTAATGGTGTGTGGGGAGAAACTCAGTCCACTAGAGCATCCAGCAAGCGAGGGAATAACATTTTAGCAAGCTGGACAAGAAAACATGATAAACACTGCTGATCAAAAAATGAGCAAAACAAAACTTAGCTTATCCTGGATGGACTGGGAGCAAGGTAGTCAGAAGGAATCTGAGTAGCACTGATTACATCGACAGTCGGCGACAAGTGAAAGCAAAACAGAGCTATATAGTAACCTCCCAGAGGATAACGAACCAGCTGATAGCCAGAGACCAGCAGGATAACAAACAAAGCCACCAGGGGGAGCCAAAAGCAAAAGTCACACCATACCACCAGTGACCACAAGAGGGAGCCTGAAAACAGAGTTCACAACAGCCCACCCCACATGGACGGAATAGTACGTCTAATGACAGAAAGGGGTTAATCATGCATACGCAACAGTTTTAACGTAGACACAATTTACAAGCAGTTTGGCACCACAGACACAGATGCAATCTGACTGCAGATGTTTTAATTATTTTAGTGGAGTGCCCCCAGACGCAGGGCCGCAGGGTTGTTATGGGCCTGGTGGTTAGGAGCACCCAGAATGACCTGATGGTTAAACTGGAAATCGGAACAAGCTCTGGGGAGTGGGAGCTCTGCTGACCGCAAACCCTAATCCTATCACACACACTAGAAATAGCCGTGGAGCGTACCTAACCCTCCCTAGACGCCTCTTCACAGCCTAAGAGCTAACTACCCCTAAAGATAGGAAATAAAGCCTTACCTTGCCTCAGAGAAATTCCCCAAAGGAAAAGGCAGCCCCCCACAAATATTGACGGTGAGTTAAGAGGAAAGTCACAAACACAGGAATGAAACAGGTATTAGCAAAGGAGGCCAGTCTTAACTAAATAGGCAGAGGATAGTAAAGGGATCTATGCGGTCAGCACAAAAAAACTACAAAAACCACGCAGAGTGTGCAAAAAGCCCTCCACACCGACTCACGGTGTGGAGGTGCAACCCTGCACCCCCAGAGCTTCCAGCCAGCAAGGAAATATCATGATAGCAAGCTGGACAGAACTTAGCATGTACTAAGAAATATATTCAGAACGTAATGAACAACAAATGAGCTAGCAGGGACTTAGCTTCTGCTGGAACAGTCAGGTCATCAGAGAAATCCAAGAGAGATCTGAACCAGTACTGATACATTGACAGCTGGCATGAAGTAACGATCTGAGTGGAGTTAAATAGAGAAGCCAGCCTAGCGATAAACGAGGGCAGCTGGGAAAGCCAACCTCAAGGATCAGCAGTACCACTCAAAGCCACCAGAGGGAGTCCAAGGACAGAACTCACTGAAGTACCATTCATGACCACAGGAGGGAGTCCAAGAACGGAATTCACAACAGTACCCCCCCCCTTGAGGAGGGGTCACCGAACCCTCACCAGGGCCCCCAGGCCGATCAGGACGAGCCAAATGAAAGGCACGAACTAAATCGGCAGCATGGACATCGGAGGCAACAACCCAGGAATTATCCTCCTGACCATAGCCCTTCCATTTAACCAGCTACTGAAGTTTCCGTCTCGAAACATGAGAATCCAAAATCTTCTCTACCACATACTCCAACTCCCCCTCGACCAACACCGGAGCAGGAGGGTCAACGGAGGGAACCATAGGCGCCACATATCTCCGCAACAATGACTTATGGAACACATTATGGATGGCAAAAGAAGCTGGAAGGGCCAAACGAAATGACACAGGATTGAGAATTTCAGAAATCTTATAAGGACCAATGAAAATAGGCTTAAACTTAGGAGAAGAAACCTTCATAGGAACATAACGAGATGACAACCAAACCAAATCCCCAACACGAAGTCGGGGACCAACACAGCGACGGCGGTTAGCGAAACGTTGAGCTTTCTCCTGGGACAATGTCAAATTGTCCACTACGTGAGTCCAAATTTGCTGCAACCTGTCCACCACAGAATCCACGCCAGGACAGTCCGAAGGCTCAACCTGCCGCGAAGAAAAACGAGGATGAAAACCAGAATTGCAAAAAAAAGGCGAAACCAAAGTAGCCGAACTGGCCCGATTATTAAGGGCGAACTCAGCCAATGGCAAGAAGGTCACCCAATCATCCTGATCAGCAGAAACAAAGCATCTCAGATAGGTTTCCAAGGTCTGATTGGTTCGTTCGGTTTGGCCATTTGTCTGAGGATGGAAAGCCGAAGAAAAAGACAAATCAATGCCCATCTTAGCACAAAAGGACCGCCAAAACCTCGAAACAAACTGGGAACCTCTGTCCGACACAATGTTCTCCGGAATGCCATGCAAACGAACCACATGCTGGAAAAATAATGGAACCAAATCAGAGGAGGAAGGCAATTTAGGCAAGGGTACCAAATGGACCATCTTAGAGAAGCGATCACAAACCACCCAGATGACAGACATCCTTTGAGAGACAGGAAGATCTGAAATAAAATCCATGGAAACATGCGTCCAAGGCCTTTTCGGGACCGGCAAGGGCAAAAGTAACCCACTGGCACGAGAACAACAGGGCTTAGCCCGAGCACAAGTCCCACAGGACTGAACGAAAGAACTCACATCCCGTGACAAGGAAGGCCACCAAAAGGACCTAGCCACCAAATCTCTGGTACCAAAAATCCCAGGATGACCAGCCAACACCGAACAATGAACCTCAGAGATAACTCTGCTAGTCCATCTATCAGGGACAAACAGTTTCTCCGCTGGACAACGGTCAGGTCTATCAGCCTGAAACTCCTGCACCACCCGCCGCAAATCAGGGGAGATGGCAGACAGAATCACCCCCTCTTTGAGAATACCAGCCGGCTCAGGGATTTCCGGAGAATCAGGCACAAAACTCCTTGAAAGGGCATCAGCCTTCACATTCTTAGAACCCGGAAGGTATGAAACCACAAAATCGAGATAAGTCAGATTCTTGTGATCCGTTAAGACCACCACGCGATGTTTGGCTCCCTCAAGCCAATGTCGCCACTCCTCGAATGCCCACTTCATAGCCAACAATTCCCGATTGCCAACATCATAATTACGCTCAGCAGGCGAAAACTTTCTAGAAAAGAAGGCACATGGCTTCATCACAGAGCCATCAGAACTTCTTTGAGACAAAACAGCCCCTGCTCCAATCTCCGAAGCATCAACCTCGACCTGAAAAGGGAGCGAAACATCTGGCTGACACAACACAGGGGCCGAAGAGAAACGACGTTTCAACTCCTGAAAAGCCTCAACGGTCGTAGAGGACCAATTCACGACATCAGCACCTTTCTTGGTCAAATCAGTCAACGGTTTAACAACACTAGAAAAATTAGCGATGAAGCGACGGTAAAAATTAGCAAAACCCAGGAATTTCTGAAGGCTCTTCACAGATGTAGGCTGAGTCCAATCATAAATGGCCTGAACTTTAACAGGATCCATCTCGATAGTAGAAGGGGAAAAAATGAAGCCCAAAAAGGAAACCTTCTGAACTCCGAACAGACATTTAGACCCCTTCACAAACAAGGAATTAGCACGAAGGACCTGGAATACCATTCTGACCTGCTTCACATGAGACTCCCAATCATCCGAAAAGACCAAAATATCATCCAAATATACAATCATGAATCTATCCAGATACCTTCGGAAGATGTCATGCATAAAGGACTGAAACAAAGATGGAGCATTAGAAAGTCCGAATGGCATCACCAGGTACTCAAAATGGCCCTCGGGCGTATTAAATGCTGTTTTCCATTCATCGCCCTGTTTAATACGCACAAGGTTATACGCCCCTCGAAGATCTATCTTGGTGAACCAACTAGCCCCCTTAATCGGAGCAAACAAATCAGATAGTAGAGGCAAAGGGTAATGAAATTTGACCGTGATTTTATTGAGAAGGCGGTAATCTATACAGGATCTCAGAGATCCATCCTTCTTGGCCACAAAAAAGAACCCTGCTCCCAACAGTGACGACGACGGGCGAATATGCCCTTTCTCCAAGGACTCCTTTATATAACTCCGCATAGCGGTGTGTTCTGGCACAGATAAATTGAAAAGTCGGCCCTTAGGAAACTTACTACCAGGAATCAAATTGATAGCACAATCACAATCCCTATGAGGAGGTAGGGCACTGGATTTGGGCTCATCAAATACATCCCGGTAATCCGACAGAAACTCAGGGACTTCAGCAGGAGTGGAAGAAGAAATTAACAACAACAGAACATCACCATGTACCCCTTGGCAACCCCAACTAGACACAGACATTGATTTCCAATCCAATACTGGATTAGGAACCTGCAGCCATGGCAAACCCAACACGACCACATCATGCAAATTATGCAACACCAAAAAGCGAATATCCTCCTGGTGTGCAGTGTTGTGAACTCCGTTTTCAGGCTCCCTCTTGTGGTCACAGATGGTATTATGTGACTTTGGTTTTTTGGCTCCCCTGGTGGTTTGGTTTATTATCCTGCGGGTCTGGCTGGATCAGCTGCCTCGTTATTCACCAGGGAGGCTCCTATTTAGCTCTGCTTCACTTCCACTTGTTGCCAGCTGTCAATGTATTCAGTGCTATTCTGATTACTCCTGATTATCTCGTTTTCTGCCTCTTCAGGATAAGCTAAGTTTTGTTTGAATATTTTTTGCTCATCTGCCTGCAATATGATTTCTGTGTACGATGAGTCTAGTCCAGCTTGCTAATATGTGATTTCTTTTTGCTGGTAAGCTCTGGGGTACGGAGTTGCTTCCCCCGCACCGTTAGTTGGTGTGGGGGCTCGAGCAATCTCTGCATGGATATTTTGAATATGGTTTTTTATTGACCGCACAGTTCCCTTCCTATTTTCTGCTATCTAGTATTAGCGGGCCTCATTTGCTAAATCTGATTTCATCTCTGCGTTTGTGCTTTCCCCTTAACTCACCGTTAATATTTGTGGGGGGCTATTCTATATCTTTGGGGTCATTCCACTGAGGCAAGAGAGGACTTTCTTTCCCTCCAGGAATAGTCAGTTTCTCAGGCTATGAAGAGACGTCTACAGCGTCGGACTGGGGTGTCTGGGGCCCACCAGAGGAATGGACTCTAGGGGCCCACCCTACAGCTATATGCAAATATCTGTCATTATAGTGGAGCATCGGCTGTAAAACACCGGCGGCTGCTGCACATCTACTGTGTACCCCAATAACTGGGATGTATAATTACGGTAGTTTACATTAATGGGGTTCTTGGTTAAAACAAGTTATCACTGATCCATGGGCTCCACAGGATAGGTGATCGCTTAGATCCGACCATTAGAAATTGCACCGATCGGAAGAATGGGGAAGTTTTATCCCTGACAGGACACTTTTATCACTATTTTAAAATGCAGCGGCAGGTGGGATATCTGACCGCAGCTCCATTCATTCTCTTTGGGGCTTCCAGAAAAAAACAAGTGCAGCCACTAAGGGAATGAATGGATCAGTGATCTAGTCAGACATGCCACTCCAGTCTAATGGGGATAAAAAGTTCCACATTTTGCGGAGTGGGTCCAAGCAGTCAGACCCCCACCAATCAATACGTTATCACTTATCCTGTGGAGAGGTGATTACTTTTTTCCACAGGAAACCCCTGTAAGTGCATCTCTGCCGCTGTGTACAAAGCATTACAACTCTAATGGAAATAAAGAATCTTCTCCTAATTAATATCAGAGAGAACAAATGACCGCCATACACAACACAATCCACTATACCAAGACCAATAATACCACATACAGGAAGAAATACCACCACACCATGACCAGACCACATAGTGACTGAATAATACTACATACAAGGGACAAATACCACCGCACCATGTCAAGACCACATATTATCACCACTTGGTGACCAAATAGCACATACAAGGGACAAATACCACAACACCATTTCCAGACCACATATTACCACCACTTGGTGACCAAATAGCACATACAAGGGACAAATACCACAACACCATTTCCAGACCACATATTACCACCACATAGTGACTGAATACTACAACACTAATCAGAAATAAAAAAAAAACAAACAAAACACAATACTATCATCATAAGGCTGCCGTCACACTAGCAGTATTTGGTCAGTATTTTACATCAGTATTTGTAAGCCAAAACCAGGAGTGGAACAATCAGAGGCAAAGTATAATAGAAACATATGCACCACTTCTGTATTTATCACCCACTCCTGGTTTTGGCTTACAAATACTGATGTAAATTACAGACCAAATACTGAATGTGTGACGGCAGCCTAAGTGACATTATACACAGGAGATCTGTACTTAGTATGCAGTGTCTGTGTAGAGGTAATACAGAGATCACTGGTGACATTATACACAGGAGCTCTGTATATAATGTATAGGTAATACAGTGATCACTGGTGACATTGTACACAGGACCTCTGTGTATAGTATACAGTGTATAGTGTCAGTGTATAGGTAACACTGACTCACCAGTGACGTCTCTAGGTGAAGTCCTTCATCTTTCATCCAGCACAGACCGCCGTCACTTCACCAAGCCAGGACTCGTTTCTGCAGGAAATAACACAGTTCTCGAGCTCCGCTTGCAGAACACATTACTTACTTTTTCACAACTTCTACATTACACCACATGAAGAAAAAAAGGCGATATAGTGTCACTCTGCACACTAACAGGACCGCCCCCCCCCCATTTAAAACAGTGTCCTCAAAAAATAAAATAAATACATCACTGCAGTAATAATATCCCTTAATTAGCCCCTATGGTAATAATATTCCCCACCCTGGCCCCGTTTATCTCATTCCTGGCTCCAGCCATATGTTCTCACATCCTGCCCTCATGAGTATCCATTCTACCCCATATGATCTCCCCATCCTGCCCCATTCTGTCTCCTTCGTATCCATCCTGCCCCATGATCCAATCCTGCCCCATGTCTTTCATTCTGCCCCGTGTCTCCAATCATGCCCCGTGTCTACATTCTGCCCATGCCTCCAGTCCTGCCCCAGTGTGTCCAGCATATTACCCCAGAGTGTCCAGCATTGCCCCCAGACAGTGTGTCCAGCAATCTGCCCCAGTGTGGCCATCATATTACCACCAGTGTGTCCAGCAATCTGCCCCAGTATGTCCCGCACTGCCCCCAGTGTGTCCAGCAATCTGCCCCAGTGTCCAGCATTGCCCCCAGACAGTGTGTCCAGCAATCTTCCCCAGTATGTCAAGCATATTACCCCCAGGTTGTCCAGCAATCTGCCCAAGTATGTCCAGCAATCTGCCCCAGTGTGTCCAGCACTGCCCCCAGTGTGTTCAGCACTGCCCCCAGTGTGTCCAGCACTGCCCCCAGTGTGTCCAGCAATCTGCCCCCAGTGTGTCCAGAAATCTGCCCCCAGTGTGTCTAGCATTGCCCCCAGTGTGTCCAGCATTGCCCCCAGTGTGTCCAGCAATCTGCCCCAGTGTGTCCAGCAATTTGCCCCAGTGTGTCCAGCAATCTGCCCAAGTGTACAGCATTGCCCCAGTGTGTCCAGCAATCTGCCCCAGTGTCCAGCACTGCCCCCAGTGTGTCCAGCAATCTGCCTCAGTGTCCAGCATTGCCCCCAGTGTGTCCAGCAATCTGCCCCAGTGTCCAGCATTGCCCCCAGTGTGTCCAGCAATCAGCCCCAGTGTCCAGCATTGCCCCCAGTGTGTCCAGCATTGCCCCCAGTGTGTCCAGCATTGCCCCCAGTGTGTCCAGCAATCTGCCCCAGTGTCCAGCACTGCCCCCAGTGTGACCAGCAATCTGCCCCAGTGTGCAGCAATTTGCTCCAGTGTCCAGCATTGCCCCAGTGTACAGCACTGCCCCCAGTGTGACCAGCAATCTGCCCCAGTGTCCAGCATTGCCCCAGTATGTCCAGCACTGCCCCCAGTGTGTCCAGCAATCTGCCCCAGTGTCCAGCACTGCCCCCAGTGTGTCCAGCAATCTGCCCCAGTGTCCAGCATTGCCCCCAGTGTGTCCAGCAATCTGCCCGTGTCCACCATTGCCCCCAATGTGTCCAGCAATCTGCCCCAGTGTCCAGCACTGCCCGCAGTGTGACCAGCAATCTGCCCCAGTGTCCAGCAATCTGCCCCAGTGTCCAGCAATCTGCCCCAGTGTTTAGCATTGCCCCAGTGTACAGCACTGCCCCCAGTGTCCAGCAATCTGCCCCAGTGTCCAGCATTGCCCCAGTGTCCAGCATTGCCCCAGTGTACAGCACTGCCCCCAGTGTGACCAACAATCTGCCCCAGTGTCCAGCATTGCCCCCAGTGTGTCCAGCAATCTGCCCCAGTGTCCAGCACTGCCCCCAGTGTGACCAGCAATCTGCCCCAGTGTCCAGCAATCTGCCCCAGTGTCCAGCATTGCCCCAGTGTACAGCACTGCCCCCAGTGTGACCAGCAATCTGCCCCAGTGTCCAGCAATCTGCCCCAGTGTACAACACTGCCCCCAGTGTGACCAGCAATCTGCCCCAGTGTCCAGCAATCTGCCCCAGTGTACAGCACTGCCCCCAGTGTGACCAGCAATCTGCCCCAGTGTCCAGCATTGCCCCAGTGTCCAGCAATCTATCTGCCCCATTGTCCAGCAATCTGCCCCAGTGTCCAGCATTGCCCCCAGTGTGTCCAGCAATCTGCCCCAGTGTAGAGCATTGCCCCAGTGTCCAGCACTGCCCCCAGTGTGACCAGCAATCTGCCCCAGTGTCCAGCATTGCCCCAGTATGTCCAGCACTGCCCCCAGTGTGTCCAGCAATCTGCCCCAGTGTCCAGCACTGCCCCCAGTGTGTCCAGCAATCTGCCCCAGTGTCCAGCATTGCCCCCAGTGTGTCCAGCAATCTGCCCATGTCCAGCATTGCCCCCAATGTGTCCAGCAATCTGCCCCAGTGTCCAGCACTGCCCCCAGTGTGACCAGCAATCTGCCCCAGTGTCCAGCAATCTGCCCCAGTGTCCAGCAATCTGCCCCAGTGTCCAGCATTGCCCCAGTGTACAGCACTGCCCCCAGTGTCCAGCAATCTGCCCCAGTGTCCAGCATTGCCCCAGTGTCCAGCATTGCCCCAGTGTACAGCACTGCCCCCAGTGTGACCAGCAATCTGCCCCAGTGTCCAGCATTGCCCCCAGTGTGTCCAGCAATCTGCCCCAGTGTCCAGCACTGCACCAAATGTGAGACCAGCAATCTGCCCCAGTGTCCAGCAATCTGCCCCAGTGTACAGCACTGCCCCCAGTGTGACCAGCAATCTGCCCCAGTGTCCAGCATTGCCCCAGTGTCCAGCAATCTATCTGCCCCATTGTCCAGCAATCTGCCCCAGTGTCCAGCATTGCCCCCAGTGTGTCCAGCAATCTGCCCCAGTGTAGAGCATTGCCCCAGTGTCCAGCACTGCCCCCAGTGTGACCAGCAATCTGCCCCAGTATCCAGCATTGCCCCAGTATGTCCAGCACTGCCCCCAGTGTGTCCAGCAATCTGCCCCAGTGTCCAGCACTGCCCCCAGTGTGTCCAGCAATCTGCCCCAGTGTCCAGCATTGCCCCCAGTGTGTCCAGCAATCTGCCCGTGTCCAGCATTGCCCCCAATGTGTCCAGCAATCTGCCCCAGTGTCCAGCACTGCCCCCAGTGTGACCAGCAATCTGCCCCAGTGTCCAGCAATCTGCCCCAGTGTCCAGCAATCTGCCCCAGTGTCCAGCATTGCCCCAGTGTACAGCACTGCCCCCAGTGTCCAGCAATCTGCCCCAGTGTCCAGCATTGCCCCAGTGTCCAGCATTGCCCCAGTGTACAGCACTGCCCCCAGTGTGACCAGCAATCTGCCCCAGTGTCCAGCATTGCCCCCAGTGTGTCCAGCAATCTGCCCCAGTGTCCAGCACTGCCCCCAGTGTGACCAGCAATCTGCCCCAGTGTCCAGCAATCTGCCCCAGTGTCCAGCATTGCCCCAGTGTACAGCACTGCCCCCAGTGTGACCAGCAATCTGTCCCAGTGTCCAACAATCTGCCCCAGTGTACAGCACTGCCCCCAGTGTGACCAGCAATCTGCCCCAGTGTCCAGCAATCTGCCCCAGTGTACAGCACTGCCCCCAGTGTGACCAGCAATCTGCCCCAGTGTCCAGCATTGCCCCAGTGTCCAGCAATCTATCTGCCCCATTGTCCAGCAATCTGCCCCAGTGTCCAGCATTGCCCCCAGTGTGTCCAGCAATCTGCCCCAGTGTCCAGCATTGCCCCAGTGTCCAGCACTTCCCCCAGTGTGACCAGCAATCTGCCCCAGTGTCCAGCAATCTGCCCCAGTGTCCAGCATTGCCCCAGTGTCCAACACTGCCCCCAGTGTGACCAGCAATCTGCCCCAGTGTCCAGCATTGCCCCAGTGTCCAGCATTGCCCCAGTGTCCAGCATTGCCCCAGTGTACAGCACTGCCCCCAGTGTGATCAGCAATCTGCCCCAGTGTCCAGCAATCTGCCCCAGTGTCCAGCATTGCCCCAGTGTACAGCACTGCCCCCAGTGTGACCAGCAATCTGCCCCAGTGTACAGCACTGCCCCCAGTGTGACCAGCAATCTGCCGCAGTGTCCAGCATTGCCCCAGTGTACAGCACTGCCCCCAGTGTGACCAGCAATCTGCCCCAGTGTCCAGCATTGCCCCCAGTGTCTAGCAATCCATCTGCCCCATTGTCCAGCAATCTGCCCCAGTGTCCATCATTGCCCCCAGTGTGTCCAGCATTGCCCCAGTGTCCAGCACTGCCCCCAGTGTGACCAGCAATCTGCCCCAGTGTCCAGCAATCTGCCCCAGTGTCCAGCATTGCCCCAGTGTCCAGCACTGCCCCCAGTGTGACCAGCAATCTGCCCCAGTGTCCAGCAATCTGCCCCAGTGTCCAGCATTGCCCCAGTGTACAGCACTGCCCCCAGTGTGACCAGCAATCTGCCCCAGTGTCCAGCATTGCCCCAGTGTACAGCACTGCCCCCAGTGTGACCAGCAATCTGCCCCAGTGTCCAGCATTGCCCCCAGTGTGTCCAGCAATCTGCCACAGTGTCCAGCATTGCCCCCAGTGTGTCCAGCAATCTATCTGCCCCATTGTCCAGCAATCTGCCCCAGTGTCCAGCATTGCCCCAGTGTAAAGCACTGCCCCCAGTGTGACCAGCAATCTGCCCCAGTGTCCAGCATTGCCCCAGTGTCCAGCACTGCCCCCAGTGTGACCAGCAATCTGCCCCAGTGTCCAGCACTGCCCCCAGTGTGACCAGCAATCTGCCCCAGTGTCCAGCATTGCCCCAGTGTACAGCACTGCCCCCAGTGTGAAAAGCAATCTGCCCCAGTGTCCAGCACTGCCCCCAGTGTGTCCAGAAATCTATCTGCCCCATTGTCCAGCAATCTGCGCCAGTGTCCAGCATTGCCCCAGTGTACAGCACTGCCCCCAGTGTGACCAGCAATCTGCCCCAGTGTCCAGCATTGCCCCAGTGTCCAGCACTGCCCCCAGTGTGACCAGCAATCTGCCCCAGTGTCCAGCACTGCCCCCAGTGTGACCAGCAATCTGCCCCAGTGTCCAGCATTGCCCCAGTGTACAGCACTGCCCCCAGTGTGAAAAGCAATCTGCCCCAGTGTCCAGCACTGCCCCCAGTGTGTCCAGAAATCTATCTGCCCCATTGTCCAGCAATCTGCGCCAGTGTCCAGCATTGCCCCAGTGTACAGCACTGCCCCCAGTGTGACCAGCAATCTGCCCCAGTGTCCAGCATTGCCCCTGTGTACAGCACTGCCCCCAGTGTGACCAGCAATCTGCCCCAGTGTCCAGCATTGCCCCAGTGTACAGCACTGCCCCCAGTGTGACCAGCAATCTGCCCCAGTGTCCAGCACTGCCCCCAGTGTGACCAGCAATCTGCCCCAGTGTCCAGCATTGCCCCAGTGTACAGCACTGCCCCCAGTGTGAAAAGCAATCTGCCCCAGTGTCCAGCACTGCCCCCAGTGTGTCCAAAAATCTATCTGCCCCATTGTCCAGCAATCTGCGCCAGTGTCCAGCATTGCCCCAGTGTACAGCACTGCCCCCAGTGTGACCAGCAATCTGCCCCAATATCCAGCATTGCCCCAGTGTACAGCACTGCCCCCAGTGTGACCAGCAATCTGCCCCAGTGTCCAGCATTGCCCCAGTGTACAGCACTGCCCCCAGTGTGACCAGCAATCTGCCCCAGTGTCCAGCACTGCCCCCAGTGTGACCAGCAATCTGCCCCAGTGTCCAGCATTGCCCCAGTGTACAGCACTGCCCCCAGTGTGAAAAGCAATCTGCCCCAGTGTCCAGCACTGCCCCCAGTGTGTCCAGAAATCTATCTGCCCCATTGTCCAGCACTGCCCCCAGTGTGACCAGCAATCTGCCCCAGTGTCCAGCAATCTGCCACAGTGTCCAGCAATCTGCCCCAGTGTCCAGCATTGCCCCAGTGTACAGCACTGCCCCCAGTGTCCAGCAATCTGCCCCAGTGTCCAGCATTGCCCCAGTGTCCAGCATTGCCCCAGTGTACAGCACTGCCCCCAGTGTGACCAGCAATCTGCCCCAGTGTCCAGCATTGCCCCCAGTGTGTCCAGCAATCTGCCCCAGTGTCCAGCACTGCCCCCAGTGTGACCAGCAATCTGCCCCAGTGTCCAGCAATCTGCCCCAGTGTCCAGCATTGCCCCAGTGTACAGCACTGCCCCCAGTGTGACCAGCAATCTGCCCCAGTGTCCAGCAATCTGCCCCAGTGTACAGCACTGCCCCCAATGTGACCAGCAATCTGCCCCAGTGTCCAGCAATCTGCCCCAGTGTACAGCACTGCCCCCAGTGTGACCAGCAATCTGCCCCAGTGTCCAGCATTGCCCCAGTGTCCAGCAATCTATCTGCCCCATTGTCCAGCAATCTGCCCCAGTGTCCAGCATTGCCCCCAGTGTGTCCAGCAATCTGCCCCAGTGTCCATCATTGCCACAGTGTCCAGCACTGCCCCCAGTGTGACCAGCAATCTGCCCCAGTGTCCAGCAATCTGCCCCAGTGTCCAGCATTGCCCCAGTGTCCAACACTGCCCCCAGTGTGACCAGCAATCTGCCCCAGTGTCCAGCATTGCCCCAGTGTCCAGCATTGCCCCAGTGTCCAGCATTGCCCCAGTGTACAGCACTGCCCCCAGTGTGATCAGCAATCTGCCCCAGTGTCCAGCAATCTGCCCCAGTGTCCAGCAATCTGCCCCAGTGTACAGCACTGCCCCCAGTGTGACCAGCAATCTGCCCCAGTGTCCAGCAATCTGCCGCAGTGTCCAGCATTGCCCCAGTGTACAGCACTGCCCCCAGTGTGACCAGCAATCTGCCCCAGTGTCCAGCATTGCCCCCAGTGTCTAGCAATCCATCTGCCCCATTGTCCAGCAATCTGCCCCAGTGTCCATCATTGCCCCCAGTGTGTCCAGCATTGCCCCAGTGTCCAGCACTGCCCCCAGTGTGACCAGCAATCTGCCCCAGTGTCCAGCAATCTGCCCCAGTGTCCAGCATTGCCCCAGTGTCCAGCACTGCCCCCAGTGTGACCAGCAATCTGCCCCAGTGTCCAGCAATCTGCCCCAGTGTCCAGCATTGCCCCAGTGTACAGCACTGCCCCCAGTGTGACCAGCAATCTGCCCCAGTGTCCAGCATTGCCCCAGTGTACAGCACTGCCCCAGTGTGACCAGCAATCTGCCCCAGTGTCCAGCATTGCCCCCAGTGTGTCCAGCAATCTGCCACAGTGTCCAGCATTGCCCCCAGTGTGTCCAGCAATCTATCTGCCCCATTGTCCAGCAATCTGCCCCAGTGTCCAGCATTGCCCCAGTGTACAGCACTGCCCCCAGTGTGACCAGCAATCTGCCCCAGTGTCCAGCATTGCCCCAGTGTCCAGCACTGCCCCCAGTGTGACCAGCAATCTGCCCCAGTGTCCAGCACTGCCCCCAGTGTGACCAGCAATCTGCCCCAGTGTCCAGCATTGCCCCAGTGTACAGCACTGCCCCCAGTGTGAAAAGCAATCTGCCCCAGTGTCCAGCACTGCCCCCAGTGTGTCCAGAAATCTATCTGCCCCATTGTCCAGCAATCTGCGCCAGTGTCCAGCATTGCCCCAGTGTACAGCACTGCCCCCAGTGTGACCAGCAATCTGCCCCAGTGTCCAGCATTGCCCCAGTGTACAGCACTGCCCCCAGTGTGACCAGCAATCTGCCCCAGTGTCCAGCATTGCCCCAGTGTACAGCACTGCCCCCAGTGTGACCAGCAATCTGCCCCAGTGTCCAGCACTGCCCCCAGTGTGACCAGCAATCTGCCCCAGTGTCCAGCATTGCCCCAGTGTACAGCACTGCCCCCAGTGTGAAAAGCAATCTGCCCCAGTGTCCAGCACTGCCCCCAGTGTGTCCAAAAATCTATCTGCCCCATTGTCCAGCAATCTGCGCCAGTGTCCAGCATTGCCCCAGTGTACAGCACTGCCCCCAGTGTGACCAGCAATCTGCCCCAATATCCAGCATTGCCCCAGTGTACAGCACTGCCCCCAGTGTGACCAGCAATCTGCCCCAGTGTCCAGCATTGCCCCAGTGTACAACACTGCCCCCAGTGTGACCAGCAATCTGCCCCAGTGTCCAGCACTGCCCCCAGTGTGACCAGCAATCTGCCCCAGTGTCCAGCATTGCCCCAGTGTACAGCACTGCCCCCAGTGTGAAAAGCAATCTGCCCCAGTGTCCAGCACTGCCCCCAGTGTGTCCAGAAATCTATCTGCCCCATTGTCCAGCAATCTGCGCCAGTGTCCAGCATTGCCCCAGTGTACAGCACTGCCCCCAGTGTGACCAGCAATCTGCCCCAGTGTCCAGCATTGCCCCAGTGTACAGCACTGCCCCCAGTGTGACCAGCAATCTGCCCCAGTGTCCAGCATTGCCCCAGTGTACAGCACTGCCCCCAGTGTGACCAGCAATCTGCCCCAGTGTCCAGCATTGCCCCAGTGTACAGCACTGCCCCCAGTGTGACCAGCAATCTGCCCCAGTGTCCAGCATTGCCCCAGTGTCCAGCACTGCCCCCAGTGTGACCAGCAATCTGCCCCAGTGTCCAGCACTGCCCCCAGTGTGACCAGCAATCTGCCCCAGTGTCCAGCATTGCCACAGTGTACAGCACTGCCCCCAGTGTGAAAAGCAATCTGCCCCAGTGTCCAGCACTGCCCCCAGTGTGTCCAGAAATCTATCTGCCCCATTGTCCAGCAATCTGCGCCAGTGTCCAGCATTGCCCCCAGTGTGACCAGTAATCTTCCCCAGACTTGCCGCCGCCGCACCCACACCGCGCGCCGGCTTATGTCCTCCTTCAGCCCCCAGTACCCCCGTCCTCATACTCACATGTCCCACACACTGCGTGCCGACATCCCTCGCGCTCTGTCCCGACTCCCGGCGGCGGCACAGCATCGCATCTGCTTCCTGCTTGTGCGGTCATGTGATACTGTCATTAAGGTCATGAATATGCGCATATTCATGGCCTTAATGAGCGGTACCACGTGACCGCACAAGCAGTACGAGCTGCAGTGCAGACGCCGAGACCATCGGTGAGTATCGTCTGCAAGGGAGGGTGAGCGGGGCGGGGCGGGGCGGGGCGGGGCGGGGGGTGGAGCAGTGGGGGCCCTGGAGCAGTGGGGGCCCTACCAGCAGGTGTCTGTGCCTGGGCCCACCGGAGGATCCTCCGGTTCTCCGGTGGGCCAGTCCGAGCCTGTACGTCTAGGATTTTTTAGGTAACGTTCCACGGCTGCCTATAGTTGTTTGCGGATAGGATCAGGTTGCGGTCAATCTAGTTACCACTTCCCCAGAGCTAGTAGTCTGTTCAGTTACTTAGCTAGTCCGACCTGCGATCCTTGCCACTAGGATCATAACAGTGCAGGAGCCATGCACATGGTCAACTGAGTCCAGTACTGAGGTTAATTCTTGGCCAAAGGCATAGCATCAATTCCCCTTAATGGAATAGGATACTGCAAGTGCTCCAAGGAAAAACCACAGCGCCTGGCAAACTCCAAGTCCATCAAATTCAGGGCAGCGCCTGAATCCACAAATGCCATAACAGAGTAGGACGACAAAGAGCAAATCAGAGTAACGGACAAAAGAAATTTAGGCTGTACAGTACCAATGGTGACCGACCTAGCGAACCGCTTAGTGCGCTTAGGACAATCAGAGATAGCATGAGTGGAGTCACCACAGTAAAAACACAGCCTATTCTGGCATCTGTGTTCTTGCCGTTCAGCTCTGGTCAAAGTCCTGTCACATTGCATAGGCTCAGGCCTCTGCTCAGAGGAAACCGCCAAATGGTGCACAACTCTGCGCTCACGCAAGCGCCGATCGATCTGAATGGCCAAGGACATTGACTCATTCAGACCAGCAGGCGTGGGGAACCCCACCATAACATCCTTAAGGGCTTCAGAAAGACCCTTTCTGAAAATTGCTGCCAGGGCACACTCATTCCATTGAGTAAGCACAGACCACTTTCTAAACTTCTGGCAATATACCTCCTCTTCATTCTGACACTGACACAAAGCCAGCAAGATTTTCTCTGCCTGATCCACAGAATTAGGTTCGTCATAAAGCAATCCAAGCGCCAGAAAAAACGCATCTACATTAAGCAGTGCAGGATCTCCTGGCGCAAGGGAGAATGCCCAGTCTTGAGGGTCGCCACGTAACAAAGAAATAATGATTTTTACTTGCTGAATGGGGTTACCAGAGGAGCGGCGTTTCAAAGCAAGAAACAGTCTACAATTATTTTTGAAATTCAGAAACTTAGATCTATCCCCAGAAAACAAATCAGGAATTGGAATTCTAGGCTCTAACATCGGATTCTGAACTACATAATCTTGAATGCTTTGTACCCTTGCAGTGAGTTGATCGACACAAGAGGACAGACCTTGAATATCCATATCTACACCTGAGTCCTGAACCACCCAGAGGTTAAGGGGAAAAGAAAGACAAAACACACTGCAGAGAAAAATGGTCTCAGAACTTCTCTTATCCCTCTTTTGAGATGCATTAACACTTTGTGGGCCAGCTGTACTGTTATGGGCCTGGTGGTTAGGAGCACCCAGAATGACCTGATGGTTAAATTGGAAATCGGAACAAGCTCTGGGGAGTGGGAGCTCTGCTGACCACAAACCCTAATCCTATCACACACACTAGAAATAGCCGTGGAGCGTACCTAACCCTCCCTAGACGCCTCTTCACAGCCTAAGAGCTAACTACCCCTAAAGATAGGAAATAAAGCCTTACCTTGCCTCAGAGAAATTCCCCAAAGGAAAAGGCAGCCCCCCACAAATATTGACGGTGAGTTAAGAGGAAAGTCACAAACACAGGAATGAAACAGGTATTAGCAAAGGAGGCCAGTCTTATCTAAATAGGCAGAGGATAGTAAAGGGATCTATGCGGTCAGCACAAAAAAACTACAAAAACCACGCAGAGTGTGCAAAAAGCCCTCCACACCGACTCACGGTGTGGAGGTGCAACCCTGCACCCCCAGAGCTTCCAGCTAGCAAGGAAATATCATGATTGCAAGCTGGACAGAACTTAGCATGTACTAAGAAATATATTCAGAACGTAATGAACAACAAATGAGCTAGCAGGGACTTAGCTTCTGCTGGAACAGTCAGGTCATCAGAGAAATCCAAGAGAGATCTGAACCAGTACTGATACATTGACAGCTGGCATGAAGTAACCATCTGAGTGGAGTTAAATAGAGAAGCCAGCCTAGCGATAAACGAGGGCAGCTGGGAAAGCCAACCTCAAGAATCAGCAGTACCACTCAAAGCCACCAGAGGGAGTCCAAGGACAGAACTCACTGAAGTACCATTCATGACCACAGGAGGGAGTCCAAGAATGGAATTCACAACACAGGGTACTCGTTACCGGGCCTCTCAGTCTCAGTCCTGTGGCGCTGCACTCCCCCCGGTTAAATCCAGTACTCCCGGACTGGGAAGAAAACAACAATACATGTCAGCAAAAGACATACAAATTTTGAAATGCTATGAACAAGTAATTTTTAACAGTACTTCCCTTTATGGGAGGTGAGGACTCTTGAACGTTACAAACAAAACATGGTTAAATATTTTAAATAACATACTATAAATAACTTCTATTACCCAACTGTGTATTCTACTAAGTGCAAATTCTGAACAATAATTTAACTTTTCCTTTAAGGGTGTATAAGCTGAACCCACTAAAGGCTTACTATAAAACTTCTAAAATATAAATTAACTTTTTCTTTATTTTTCTCTTCTAAGTGCAACATTTTCTTTTTACTCTCTGATTTTTCATATGCAGGACCGCCTGTCTCTCTCCCCAGGCCTACTGCCTCTTTTCTTAGTACAGGATCACTGAGCCATCTCTCTATGACTCTCAGGAGGACTTCACTAACTAACCCCTACGGGTTTACTTTATTGAAACTCGGCTTTCAACTCTTTCCTGTCCTCATTCTCTAGTAACATTATTAAACATTCTCTATAACTATCTAGCTAACTACATATTACTCCTATGTAAAACATTATTACCATCTACTTTCCTTTAAGGCAACATTATACTTTAAGTGCAACTAGTGAACGTTCCCTTTAAGAGGGAACCAAGTCCCTTTGAGGTAATGCAGATTCTCTCTATTTGCAAGTCCAGTTAAAGCAAGAGCTTCCATGCTGTACTCAGGAACAGTCTCTTCACAAATCTCTCCTTCTTGTAAAACCAGTAAAGGGCACCTTTAAGAAGGTGCAAACTATTTACAATACAGTTTGTGAACCATTCACCGTCCATGATTCGGCAGTCTTTGTAACATTGTTGAACAAAAGCAAAAATGAAAACAAAAGCAAAAATAAAAAGCAATAAGGATCCCGGGTAAACAAAGGGATCTCTTTAAGAACAACCCTAGTCGGGTATTAGCAGCAAAAAGCAGGAAAACAAACAGTTAACTATTTACAGTTGCAGAGCATCAGGATCTACTCTGGTGGGTGGGCCATACGCCCGGGTACCTGTGGCTACCAAGTGTTGTAACAGAAGCCCCCTCGCTCCAGTCAGGGGTCTGGGTACCCACAGTTTTGGATCCTGAAACAACCTGGGTACTGGTCATCCCTGCGGCCAAGCTTCCGGCTACCACAGTGGTAGCAACAGTGCAGGTGGTGGTCTTGACAACGGTGCAGGTTGGGGTAACCACCGTGGTCTTTATGGTAATAGTAGACCGGTCACAAGAGGGTGCCTTCGCCACAGGGGATGGCTTCACCAGCGCCTTAGTCGGGGGCGTCGTGGAGTCCCGCCTCTTGTGGACGTTCAGCCACCCCTTTTCCCCAAAGTGCCAGGTGTAGGTGACTTCATCCCCCGGGTAGAGATCCCGATCCAGGTGGCCCTCTCTGAGGTGGGACTCGACATCCCTCCGATTCACGAACACTTCGGCGTACAGGCCCGGCTCCTTAATAAAGCCCCAGCCCCCGCGGAGTTTAAAGGCGATGATAATGCCCTGCCGCCGCGGGGCCTGGTGAGTGGTGCGGTCCTTGCGGGCCTGGTCCTTCACTGCTAGGTCCCGCTGGTAATGGGCTTCCCACCCGGCCTGGTACTCTCTCTCCTTCTTCTCCCACTGTTGGTTTAGCTGGACCTGGAACTCTTCTCAGCTGAGGGCCTCCACCATCTCTCCTTCCTGGGTTGTCACCCCGGAGAACCCCATAAAGTTGGACCCTGGGTACACCCAGCGGCACACCGTGCACTCTGCATAGACCGCGCCCGGCAGGGTGATTGGCGAGATCGGGGCCTTTAGGAGGTGCTCCATGCCCGTGGCCTGGTCCCAGGGAAGGAGGTGCTAGAGTCGATAGGTCCCAGGGGGAGGTGGCGCTGCAACTGGGCCTATCAGCAGGTCCTCCGCTAGCGGGGCAGGGTCGGCGGGCTTACCGGCCGATGCAACGTCCTCCCTCGCGGCTGGCTCCGCTGGTGGTGACATCGGTGGAGACGTCGGCAGCAACTCGAGCAGCGGTACAGGAACCGAGGTCGGGGAATCCTCCGCTGGCGTCTCCTGGGGTGCGGCCTTGGCCTCCACCCACAGCTGGAGAAGTTGCCCAATTAAGTCTTCTATCTCGAGCTGCAGGAGACCCGCATCGGCAGGGGAGACTGAGCCTCTATGCTCTTCCGGGTAGCTGAGGGAGTTCTCCACCTCGACCCCACACTCTGGGTCTGAGCGGTCAGCCATCGCGTCCTCCACGTGGGTCACTTCCTGGTCTTTTTCCCGCTCTCTCCTTCGTGGGCGGTTTTCTTTTTCGTTGTCTCCGCCCTCCATTGAGGATTAGGAGGCGGATCTCGGCTGCTAACGGACACGTCCTCAAGGTACAGAAATACAGACTGGGCGGCAATTGTCTTTCGCGCTCTTCAGCTTGTCTACGCCCACTTCAACACCCTTCTTCTTCTCCTGCGCTCCTCTTAGTGCTGTAATGGCGGCAGTTTTGGCAGGAAGTGGCAATACACAGTCTTTGCAATAAGTCACAGTTCAAGCACAATTCAGACACAGTCCCAAGGCACACCTGACCTGATTCTTCAGGCTTAAGTAGATCCTGTTCATGACGCCAAGTTGGAGCGCCCCCAGACGCAGGGCTGCGGGGTACTCATTACCGGGCCTCTCAGTCTCAGTCCTGGGGTTGTCACGGTGGCTAGACCCGGTCCATGACCCTGCTAAGGGGCGTCCAATGAAAGGTGTGATGGTGATGCGTGGTGCAAGGCGCGATGAATAACGAGGACACAGGGTTGCAGTCTCTTTACCTCTTTACTGAAGGCTTCAGGATCCGCAATCCAGAGTACTGCTAACCGGCTGAGACCGGCCGGTCCGAAGGCACATCCAGAGTTTCCTTTGCAAGTGGAAATCAGTGCCTACCTTCTAGCGCCTGTGTGTTGTAGTACCTCCCTGCTGAGCACCACGGGATAGTCCTCACAACTGTTGTGTCTGTTCTGATGTTCTTTCTCTGTCCCCCAGATGATATGAATAGGACGCACCCGTATGACGGGTAGGCCTGGAGTTCTTCCGGGACCCTAGCATCGCCCCTCTCCCACAATTGCCCCCTATGTCTGCTTAGGTGATTTAGGTGAGACAGCCAACCTAAAATTAACTGTCCTGCCGCTGTTTGAAGTACTGCTTGGAGCCTAATACTTCCTCGGCATTCCGGCCACCGGCTACGCGCCTCAGTAGGATGTTGCCTCGATCTTACGGCACGACTCCTACTGGCTTTATCTCCTTGTTGCTGCGATCTCGTTTCTCACTTCTCCACAGTAAACCTCGCTTCGTTTCCTTTCTTAGGATGCCACTGCATTCAAGTGCAGGTGCGGCTCCGTAACGTTCTGTTCTGTTCGCTAGGCCACTGTCAGGATCCCACCCCTGACAGAGACCCCCCTGAATCTTCCCCCGCAACACCCTCTGCCACAGGATGTTGCCTGGATCCAACTGAGTCAGCTTCTGACTAACTTCCTATCCAGCCCCCAGTTTTACCAGATTGTGAGGAGTGGCCTAATACATAGAACCCTTTGCTCCCCCTGGTGGCCAGAATGTGAAGTGTAATGTGTGACTGTGATACCTGGTCAGGTGAACGCCTTAAGTGCCATCAGATGTACCATCACTCCCCTTAGCGACGGAGCGTCAGTACTGCAACGACCAGGACTCTGGGGCGCTCCACTAGTATAATCGGAAAATATTTTTAAGACTTAGAAGTCTGCCCACTAATTCATCGTCGTCAGCAGTTTTTGTCACCTACAAAGAATGCTTTCCTTTCTTTTAATTGTACATGGATTGTGCTTTTAGTTAGAGCAGAATATTGCTGGATTTTGGAATCTTGGGCTTAATTATTTTGAAAGACTATGACCAAGAGAGGAGAGGCCTTAAATGTAAGGTTCCATCTGGTAAGGTCGCATTGTTGTTGACAGCGATCCTTACATAGTATAAACAAAATCTCCGCTAAGCAACTTACATTTCCTCTATATATAGTGAATAAGGTAGTAATAGTACTGAAACACATTCATATAGTCAACGTTTACATACAGGGCTGGCTCCATGCTTTTGTGAGCCCCACGCGAAAGAGGCTCAGTGGGCTCCTTTAACACATACTACAATACATGATGCACAGATACGGCAAAGAAATATAGATATAGTACAATGCCAAAGATTTCACTTACTACTTCCATTACATGAGTGATATCTGTTGAAAATTATTCTGTCCATTCCCGTAGAATGTATTTCCGCAAGAACAGGGTCCTCTCCCCTCTGTACCAGTCTGTCATTGTAAATTTGTTTAATGCAAACGATATCTATAACTCTGTACGTAACCCCTTTCTCATATACAGCACCATGGAATTAATGGTGCTATATAAATAAATAAATAATAATAATAGTAGTAATAATAATAATAATAATAATAATAATAAATTCTACAATAGCTCAGAAACTGGCAAATCCTCACAGCGCACAGTGCATGCCCTGGTGGGATTCAAAAGTCTGCAGTCAGTGACTGCAGCCTTTTCATTTTAGACCGGACAGTATAATCCTCCATATAGTACCATACAGTATTATGGGCAGCATATAATGCTCCATACAGAGTAATGGATGGCATATAATGCTCCATACAGAATAATGGACCCCATATATTGCTCCATACAAAATAATGTACCCCATATAATGCTGATGGCTCTAATGGAAAGTGAACTCCCGCTTGCTCACGTCCCCGGCACTTGCCTGGGTGCATCGGATAATGTTGCCAGCCCTGTTTACATAGGTCTTAAGCCTAATTCATGAGTGTGTTTGTTGGAGAGAGACTTGCCTTATTCAATAAAGGGGATGTCCACTACTAGGACAACCCCCTTTTGATCAAAATGTTTGGCCCCTAAACAATAATTCAGCTTATACTCACCTCCCATGCCGGAACCGTTCCCACAATGTTGGCACTCATTCTCCCTGAGACTCTCGTGCGGTGTTGTGACATGTGATGCCAGCACCCAATCAGAGCTGTTGTCATTGTCTCCACCTTCAGACAAAACGAACATGAAGAGAAAATCAAGGGTGAGGGTGCGGGAAATGACTGGAGGACAGAAGGTGCAGTCCAGGGCACGGGTAACAGGTGATGATGGGGGTCCAGGCAGCCTGGAAGCAACTTAGGATCCACCTAGCCAGGTGGGTTTCGATGCCTCCCTGCTGCGCTCTCTTAGGTCCTTGCTGCTTAAAGCTCTGCTCAAGTTCCTCTCCTGCATGTTGCTTCTAACCTGTATGGCAGACAACGTGAGCCTATCACGAGTGCTGCCTTCTCACTGGCAGCACAGGGCTCTTGGTCTCTTGCAGTGCCTCCGGGTGTTTGGTGTGGCCAGGGAGCTTGCAGTCCCCTGCATTCCAGATTTGGCTGTCGTGGTGTACAGCATCCACACAGCCAAGGACTCTTTGTCAGTGCTCTGTTCTGGTGTGAGATTGGCTACAGCTCCACTCCTCAGGTTCTCCTCATCTGCTCTCCTCTCACTCTCAGACTCGACTCACTAACTCCGCCTCCAGGCCAGAACTTATAGGGAAGCTCCCCTGAAACCGTGTGTTAGAGCTCCCTCTTCTTGTCTCGAGTAGGAAAAGTGTTGGATGCTGGTATTACCTGGTAAGGGGACCCCTCCTTGCTTCCAGGCATGACATCACCCCCTGTGAGGTAGGCAATGCCACTGTGGCAACCGGACTCCTGGGGTACCACAACGACATACTTTATCATTTTCATATTCTCTCCTGATAGATCCCCTGGACCAGTCTATAACACACTTCCAATCTCAATGGGAGAGAGCTCTGAACTGCACCTTAACAAGGGATCAATGGAGGTGTATCTTTACCTTGACACATAAATCATCCATCAGCTCGCGATTTTAGGTGGTCAGCTACAAACTACTGAAGCGATGGCTGGGGGACCACCATGGTGCAGGGAGACTACCGTACACAAGATGAGGTGCAAACAACAAAGGGTAAATTTATTGGAAGGCAAGGAATGAAGTGGATGAGGAAGGTGCAAACAGGGGTATGCAATGGCAAAACATAATTTACAAGAGTTGTATTCTTTAGCTGGGCTGTCAAATAGCACGGTGCTCCAACTATTACAGAATCAACATACGTCACACAAGCAAATGCAAACAATAAACAAAGAATAATGTTACTCTACGTATAGCCTCCCTGGCCTCTACTAAGCAGGCCACACGGCTGCCGTGTTCTGTCTATTGAAGCCTACACTAGGCCCTGACATGTGCACAAAACAGGAACAAACGCACGGTGATGTTGGGGACTCAGATCCAGTCCCGGGGGCCCCAACAGTCTAGGACGGCGGTGCGCACGGCTCTCTGTCAGCTCTGTGAAACGTGGTCTTCTCCTTGCTTCTGGGTCCTGGAGGTGGTCCTGGAAACTGTAAATCCCTTTCTCGGTATCTTCGTGGCTTCTCAAACTAGCACAAAACAGCCACCTTTGCTATTCCCAAAGAATCTGTCCAATTTCATGAGTCCAGTCCATCCCAGGCTGTGGCACCTCTTTTACAGGTACAAGTTCAGCACCGACATACTCTGCAGCAGCTTCTGATCTGTTCACACACTCCCAAGGCTCAACTCCTTCCCCTAGCACAGGGTAGTTCATTTTACACAAGTCTATTCCAGGGGGAAGCAGAACATTCCATCATACCAGACAAGGGGGTGCTGTCTCTTTAAGTGGCTGCGTGTTCCTACTGTCCATAACAGCACCACCCCCCTACACTACTCTCTTGATGGCACAGGGTCCCAACTCACCTACACTCTATATTTTCAGATGCTAGTCCTACTAACCTACTACTTATTTTTTGGACATGCAAATTCCTGTCCTCTAGTGATTCGTAAACTCACAGATCTTACAGATCACAGACCTCATTTCAGACCTTGACCCGACTATCGTTCTCCTCCATCACAGTGACATTCCATTAAATCATATGAAAACTCGATTCTGAGGCATTTCATTAAGTCTGCTAGAGCATGTATTCCTTTGTTATGGAAAAGTGAGACCACCCCGACAATCCCACTTTGGTTTTCCAAAATAAACAACATTATGGAAATGGAGGATCTCACCTCCATGATCAACAACTCTCATGATTCTATAAAACATGGTTTTACTGGCTGGAAATTAAATCTTTAGCTGATTACCTTGACCTTTTTGGGGAAATGTACATATGTTTTCTCTTCAGGGCCCTTTATGATGTTCCCCTCCGCTCATCCTCTTCCCTTTACACACCTTCCCTCATTCCCCTTGTCTTTATGTTTTTGAGTTTTTACTTCTTTTTCGTTTCTCTTTACCATTCCTCTTTAGTAATTTACATGGCCATGTAATGATTTAAAGATTAAGTTTGAATCATCACCACGCTGTTATATTCTAAAAGACATTGAGCTAATGCACAATCAGCGATTACACTTTGGAATATATTTACTTCTTTTACCTTGTTCTAAATGTTATGGAGATACCGTTTCTGATTTCCATGCGGTTTTGTTTGACTCATTACCTGTGGCATAATTGGTGTCTTTTGATAGGATTTGTAATTATATTTCCTCTCCAAAACTCAATAAAGTTAACCCCTTAGTGACAGAGCCAATTTGGTACTTAATGACCAGGCCAATTTTTACAATTCTGACCACTGTCTCTTTATGAGGTTATAACTCTGGAACGCTTCAACGGATCCTGCTGATTCTGAGAATGTTTTTTCGTGACATATTGTACTTCATGATAGTGGTAACATTTCTTCAATATTACTTGCGATTATTTATGAAAAAATGGAAATATGGCAAAAAAATTTAAAATTTTGCAATTTTCAAACTTTTTATTTTTATGCCCTTAAATCAGAGAGATATGTCACAAAAAATAGTTAATAAATAACATTTCCCACATGTCTACTTTACATCAGCACAATTTTGGAAGCAAATTTTTTTTTTGTTAGGGAGTTATAAGGGTTAAAAGTTGACCAGCAATTTCTCATTTTTACAACACCATTTTTTTTAGGGATCACATCACATTTGAAGTCATTTTGAGGGGTCTATATGATAGAAAATAACCAAATGTGACACCATTCTAAAAACTGCACCCCTCAAGGTGCTCAAAACCACATTGAAGAAGTTTATTAACCCTTTACGTGCTTCACAGGAACTGAAACAATGTGGAAGGCAAAAATGAACATTTAACTTTTTTTGCAAACATTTTACTTCAGAACCATATTTTTTATTTTCACAAGTGTAAAAACAGAAATTTAACCATAAATGTTGTGCAATTTGTCCTGAATACGCCGATACCCCATATGTGGGGGTAAACCACTGTTTGGGCGCACCGCAGAGCTTGGAAGTGAAGGAGTGCCGTTTTACTTTTTCGATGTAGAATTGGCTGGAATTGAGATCGGACGCCATGTCGCGTTTGGAGAGCCCCTGATGTGCCTAAACAGTGAAATCCCCCCACAAGTGACACCATTTTGGAAACTAGACCCCTTAAGGAACTTTTCTAGATGTGTGGTGAGCACTTTAAACCCCCAGATGCTTCACGGAAGTTTATAACGTAGAGCCGTGAAAATAAAAAGTCAAATTTTTTCTACAAAAATTATTTTTTGCCCCCAAATTTTTATTTTGACAAGGGTAACAGGAGAAATTAGACCACAAACGTTGTTGTGCAATTTCTCCTGAGTACGTCGATACCCCATATGTGGGGGTAAACCACTGTTTGGGCGCACCGCAGAGCTTGGAAGAGAAGGAGTGCCGTTTTACTTTTTCAATGTAGAATTGGCTGGAATTGAGATCGGACACCATGTCGCGTTTGGAGAGCCCCTGATGTGCCTAAACAGTAGAACCCCCCACAAGTGACCCCATTTTGGAAACTAGACCACTTAAGGAACTTATCTAGATGTGTGGTGAGCACTTTAAACCCCCAAGTGCTTCACAGAAATTTATAAAGTAGAGCCGTGAAAATAAAAAATCCTTTTTTTTTCCTCAAAAATAATTTTTTAGCCTGCAATTTTTTATTTTATCAAGGGTAGCAGGAGAAATTGGACCCCAAAATTTATTGTGCAATTTACGCTGAGTAGGCTGATACCCCATATGTTGGGGTAAACCACTGTTTGGTCACATGGCAGAGCTCGGAAGGGAAGGAGCGCCGTTTTGGAATGCAGACTTTGATAGAATGGTCTGCGGGCATTATGTTGCGTTTGCAGAGCCCCTGATGTACCTAAACAGTAAAAACACCCCACAAGTGACCCCATTTTGGAAACTAGACCCCCCAAGGAACTTATCTAGATGTGTGGTGAGAACTTTGAATGCCCAAGTGCTTCACAGAAGTTTATAATGCAGAGTCGTGAAAATAAAAATAAAATTTTTTTTCCACAAAAAAGATTTTGAAGCCCCCAAATTTTTATTTTGACAAGGGTAACAAGAGAAATTGGACCCCAAAAGTTGTTTTCCAATTTGTCCTGTGTACACTGATACCCCATGTGTGGGGGGGACCACTGTTTGAGCGCATGGCAGAGCTCGGAAGGGAAGGAACGCCATTTTGGAATGCAGACTTTGATAGAATGGTCTGCGGGCATTATGTTGCGTTTGCAGAGACCCTGATGTACCTAAACAGTAGAAACCCCCCACAAGTGACCCCATTTTGGAAACTAGAGCCCCCAAGGAACTTATCTAAATGTGTGGTGAGAACTTTGAATGCCCAAGTGCTTCACAGACGTTTATAATGCAGAGTTGTGAAAATAAAAATAAAAATTTTTCCACAAAAAAAGATTTTTTTTAGCCCCCAAGTTTTTATTTTCACAAGGGTAACAGGAGAAATTGGACCCCAAGAGTTGTTGTCCAATTTATCCCGAGTACGCTGATGCCCCATATGTGGGGGTAAACCACTGTTTGGGTGCACGGCAGAGCTCGGAAGGGAGGGAGCACCATTTGACTTTTTGAGCGCAAAATTGGCTGTGGCATTTAGAGACCCCCTGATGTACCTAAACAGTGGAAACCCCCCAAATCTAACTCCAATCCTAACCCCAACACACCCCTAAGGCTTCTTTCACACTTCAGTTGTTTGGAGTCAGTCAGCTCCGACATAGTGACGGATCGACGGATCCGTCACAATTGTTGAGAAAACGGTTCTAACGGATCCGTTTTTTTGACGGATCCGTTACTTGGGGGTTGTCTGGGAAAAGTATCTACTATTTGGAGCATGCGCAATTGAAAAAATGGATTGGGGTGACGGATCCGCCAAAATGACGGTAACGACGGATCCGTCGCCCATAGGCGGCCATTCTATGGAATGAAGAATGCGACAGATCCGTCGCAAACCGCCATTTCGGCGCAGACAAAAAACTTTACAATGGCCGTCAATGTCTAGATGACGTCTGCCAAATCTCGATGGATCCGTCGCATGGCGGATGGAACGGACGACCATCTGCCACAATCCGTCGCTAATGCATGTCTGTGGGAAAATAGCGGATCCGCAAAAAAAATGGCGGATCCGCTATTTGACGAAAATGGCGATTTCAGACTGACGCCAAAAGACTGAAGTGTGAAAGAGGCCTAACCCTAATGCCAACCCGATCCATAATCCTAATCACAACCCTAAGGATAATCGCAACCCTATCCCCAAAACAACCATAACCCTAATCAGAACCCTAAATCCAACACACCCCTAATCCTAATCTCAACCCTAACCTCAAACCTAACCCTAATCCCAATACACCCCTAATCCCAACCCTAACCTTAACCCTAATCCCAAACCTAACCCTAATCCCAAACGTAACCCTAATGCCAACCCTAATCCTAACTTTAGCCGCAACCCTAGTCCTAACTTTATCCCCAACCCTAACCCTAGCCCTAACCCTAAATTTAGCCCCAGCCCTAACCCTAAATTTAGCCCCAACCCTAACCCTAAATTTAGCCCCAACCCTAACCCTCTCTCTTGCCGGCCGGCAGATGGCAGCAGAGAGCGGGCGCACTGCGCATGCGCCCGCCATTTTCTTTCCATAGGAAGAAGCTGGCGGGCAGGAGGGGACGCAGGAGGACCCAGGGACACCGGTAAGTATGATAGGGTCCCCGAATCCCCCTATTTCTCTGTCCTCTGATGTGCAATCACCAATCACATCAGAGGACAGAGAAGTACACATCTCTTTTTTTCTTTTTTGCGGTCGCCGGTAAACAGTTAATTACCGGCAATTGCAAAACAGGGGTCGGTAAAAACCGATCCCGATCATGTTCTTTGGGGTCTTGGCTACCCCCAGCAGCCGAGACCCCAAAGATCTCCCAGGTGCCGGCCGGCGGGCGCACTGCGCATGCGCCCGCCATTTTTTTGCCGGGAGAAGATGGCGGCGCCCATCGGAGGCCACGAGGAGCACCGGGGGAGACAGGTGAGTATCGGGGGGCCATCGGGGGCAATCGGGGACCCATTTCTCTGTCCTCTGATGTGCGATCACATCGGAGGACAGAGAAATTAAATGGGAAATCGCGTTTTTTTTTTGTTTCGTTTTTTGCGACTGCCGGTAAACGGTTAATTACCGGCGATCGCAACTCGGGGGTCGGTAAAAAAAAACGCAAATCATGTTCTCTGGGGTCTCGGCTACCCCCGGTAACCGAGACTCCAGAGAAAATCCGACTCTGGGGGGCGCTATTCACTTTTTCCACAGTGCCGTTAATTAACGGCGCTGTGGTTTAAGTACCCTTAGCGGCCGCCGTTAAAAGGCGTATCAGCGGTCGTTAAGGGGTTAAACTTCTAAAAAAAGTAGTGGACAACTTCTTTAAGGAGTGCCGCTCCACAAATCATACTTCAGTCAGAGACTGGAGTAAGATTTGTGATGTACAGCATGCCACAGCTAGTCAAGAATTAGACAAGTGGCGATAGCCACTCCCTGTCCCACCACAGCAATGCCTATTTGGGGGAGCTGGCCAAAAATTAATAATTTTGTAATTTTTCAAATATTTTATGCT
This sequence comes from Ranitomeya variabilis, assembly GCF_051348905.1. Classification (NCBI taxonomy): domain Eukaryota; kingdom Metazoa; phylum Chordata; class Amphibia; order Anura; family Dendrobatidae; genus Ranitomeya; species Ranitomeya variabilis. The sequence continues at coordinate 514,106,496 of NC_135232.1, read as the reverse complement.
AGACATCTTGCGTAATTGCTTGGTTGAAATGGCATCTTTGTGCTTTCTGTAGGACTTCCATTTTTGCCTTTTTTTCCACCCCTTCTTTCAAGAGCCATATTTTTTTTCATCCACAAAGCTGAAAGCTGAATAAGGGCTTGTTTGCAGAATAACACAGTCATCATCTGCATCAAAGACAGGGACCTCACATATTACATTATATGTTGGGAATTGGTTAAAGACTAAAGTTGCCCCAAAACACTAATTTTGTTAGGACCAGAAGATCAATCATTTTGTTCACTGCAGAGAAGAAATATTGTCAAATCTATCTGTAGCTTAATCCATTTTCACGCTAGAGATCGTATTCAGCTGCACAAGCATTAGGTCATTAGGTTACTGAAATGTTGGCACATGCTTCTGAAATAAAGTCTTGAAAATCTTAATATGCAGTTGTAAATAATGATTTGATGAATACAAAGTGCAACATAATCTGCCAAATCTATTTTCCTTGTAGAATGTGGTACAGTATATTATATAAACCTCTGAAGAATCTTTTCTGTCTGCATCTTTTAGGATGTCCGCTTGTACTGCTCAGAATCAGGAACTCCACCGCAAAGTTCTAATTCTGGAGAAACACAACTTGTGAGTGGTTTATCTTTTACAAAACACTTTATTAAATTGAATTTGAATTAGAAACTATTAAAAAGGTATCTTTGAGAATGCACCCCTACCCAAATATTTATATGGTCATGTTGCTGTGTTGAACATAATGCCATTCTCACTTTTATTTATCCACTCTGTTGCTCCTTGACTGAAAACTCACTTTTTTAATGCAAATGATAGTAAAGTACTCTGGGTATGTCAAGGCACCTCTACTTCTCTGGCTCTATTCCCAACCCAGTCCCACTTTTCTCGGCTCGACTGACAGCTCACTGTGTAGCCAAGCCAGTGAACTGCCAGTTAAAGGAGTTGTCCGGTCAAAATCGATAAGTCTGCAGACACTCTGTGTGACTACAGACTTATAAATCCCCCAAGCGCACGCACTGTGCACTGCCGGGATTCACCGGTTTCAGATTTCAAATTTGAAGTCACAATTCAATATTTATAATTTATTATTCATTCTCATCTGGACTATTGTAACTCTCTACTAATCAGTCTCCCTCTTACCAAACTCTTCCCTCTCCAATCTGTACTGAATGCTGCAGTCAGGATCATATTCCTCACCAACCGTTACACCGATGCCTCTACCATGTGTCAGTAATTGCACTGTTTACCCAACCACTCTAGAGTTCAATATAAACGTATCACTCTCACCCACAAAGCACTCCATGGTTCAGCATCACCCTACGTCTCCTCCCTCATCTCAGTCTACCACCCTACCCATGCCCTCCATTCTGCTAATGACCTGAGGTTAACATCATCCATAATCAGAAACTCCCACTTCCGTCTCCAAGACTTCTCGCGTGCTGCGCCAATTCTTTGCAATGCATTACCCAGGATAATTCAATTATTTCCCAATACCCACAGTTTTAAGCGTGCCCTAAAAATGCATTCCTTCAGACTGGCCTACCGCCTCAACGCATTTATTTAACTATCCCGGTGTTGCCCATTCAAAATTTTCTTAATAACCAGGACCCTTGTATCATGTTCATTTAATTGCCCTATGTGTCTGTACTTTTACAAATTCTGGCTGGTAACCGGTTCATGCAGCATTACAGAAACACCCGATTTATTACATTATGGCTGGTCAGAACAGTTAAAGCAATTGTTATCATCCACCTTTCGTGTCTCCCCTATTTTCTCATTAATTGAAAGCTTGCGAGCATGGTCCTTATTTCTCTTGGTACTTGTTGTTTATGTGATTATTGTCATTCTGTAATGTTTTTTATTGTCTGTACGATTCCCCTCTAAAATGTAAAGTGCTGCAGAATATGTTGGTGCTATAGAAATTAAAATTATTATTATGTTAAAAAATATGCATGTTATATTTCTTATCTTATAACATTTTTAACAACTGCTGTAAAATCAAACTAATGGTGCAACTTTCCGACATGTCTCATGAGACAAACAGGTTTAGAGAACTGGAAGCAATGAAAAGGAAACAGGATAAAGGAATATTATCTGTATATATTGTGAGGCAGTGACTGGTTTTACATGTAAGGGTCGCTGTGTGTTCCCTCAGGGTGCGCACGGAGGCATATTGAGGTCATGGGAGTGCATTGCAGTCTCAGGCATACCTGGGATTGCAATGCAAAATAAAAAGTAAGCTTTAGGGAAAACCTGTTCTGGGCTTTTGTGTTTTGAAACAGACTACAGATGGTAGTGGTGCAATCCGTTTCATTCCTGGCTGGGGTTTCCATGTGGCTGAAGGCCACAGGTTGCTAGTTAAAATACCCTGCAGTATAGGTTTGGGTGTGTCAGGGCCAGAGTCAGTTTGGTGTTTGCAAGCAGGCAGAGCAGATGGCTTTGCAGATCTCAAACCTGTGTGAGGCAACACAGGGCCAAGCGGAGCCAAAAGCCCTGGCACTCTCAGCATACACAGTGGTGCAGTCACCCACGGCAACCGGTCTCAGAGGTGGATTGGTGTCTTTATTAGCTGTAAATTCAAGGATATGGTTTTCAGCTGCGATCCGGAGGATGTAGTGTGCTGTGCATTATTTGTGAGTTAACCATTAAAGAGGCTTTTATTTTTAACTTTGCTCGGTCACTGCCTCATCACTGCACAGCGAGAATACTGCTGCACTACAAAGGCTTCTAGGTGACTTGGAGAGATAGGTGGATCCAGTCACCTACATACCCCACCCAAGTGTCTGAACACACAAGATGGAGTCTGGGTGTTTGTGCACTAGCAGTGCTGGCTGGTGTGTGCCAGAGTGAGACGTGTTGGAAGGATGCCTCTGAGTGTAAGAGGTATCTGGGCACATGTGTGGACATTGCTGACAATTAACTTACACTAAACCGTATTAGGCATACTGGGGCTCAACGAGGACCGTGGGTTCTATGAAGCGGAATGGCTGCCAGACATGCACGGGTTGCTGTGTGTTACCAAGATCCTGCAGAGAGGTTTATGCTGTGTACTAATAAATCGTATGTACTTTTTAACCCGGAGTATCCTGGTACATTCCTCAACGACCAGCCAAGTGAGTACTCCCTGTCCACTGATAGTGGAGAAATATATATATATATATATATACACTCACCGGCCACTTTATTAGGTACACCATGCTAGTAACGGGTTGGACCCCCTTTTGCCTTCAGAACTGCCTCAATTCTTCGTGGCATAGATTCAACAAGGTGCTGGAAGCATTCCTCAGAGATTTTGGTCCATATTGACATGATGGCATCACACAGTTGCCGCAGATTTGTTGGCTGCACATCCCAAAGATGCTCCATACAAGGCAGGATGGATCCATGCTTTCATGTTGCTTACGCCAAATTCTGACCCTACCATCCGAATGTCGCAGCAGAAATCGAGACTCATCAGACCAAGCAACGTTTTTCCAATCTTCTACTGTCCAATTTCGATGAGCTTGTACAAATTGTAGCCTCAGTTTCCTGTTCTTAGCTGAAAGGAGTGGTACCCGGTGTGGTCTTCTGCTGCTGTAGCCCATCTGCCTCAAAGTTCGACGCACTGTGCATTCAGAGATGCTCTTAGGCCTACCTTGGTTGTAACGGGTGGCGATTTGAGTCACTGTTGCCTTTCTATCAGCTCGAACCAGTCTGCCCATTCTCCTCTGACCTCTGGCATCAACAAGGCATTTCCGCCCACAGAACTGCCGCTCACTGGATTTTTTTTCTTTTTCGGACCATTCTCTGTAAACCCTAGAGATGGTTGTGCGTGAAAATCCCAGTAGATCAGCAGTTTCTGAAATACTCAGACCAGCCCTTCTGGCACCAACAACCATGCCACGTTCAAAGGCACTCAAATCACCTTTCTTCCCCATACTGATGCTCGGTTTGAACTGCAGGAGATTGTCTTGACCATGTCTACATGCCTAAATGCACTGAGTTGCCGCCATGTGATTGGCTGATTAGAAATTAAGTGTTAACAAGAAGTTGGACAGGTGTACCTAATAAAGTGGCCGGTGAGTGTATATATATATATATATATATATATATATATATATATATATATATATATATATATACATACATAGTGAGGCTGTGGCCTCTGATACAGCTAGGGGGCGCTGTTTGTCCTCCCCAGAATGTGCATGCAGACAGATGAAGTCCATAGGTGTGCATGAGAGTCACGGATTTCCGGTCCGGGTTTTCCAGGTGGCTGAAGGCCACAGGTTTGTGTGTGTTTAAAAACCCTGCAGTAAGGGGTATGGGTGTGTCATGCTGTGTCAGGTCGTGTCAGGTGTGCGAGGTGCACATCAGCGTCAGTCTGGTGAGTGCTGGTCTGCAGAGTGCATGGAGGCACAGGCCAGCAGAGCCAGCACCCAGGGCAGCTGAATAGCCTGGCACCCGCAGCGTACACAGAGATGCAAGTCATCCATGGTACTGGTCTCGGATGTGGACAGTCCTGTGCCCGGAGGTGGATGTCCTGTGCCCAAAGGAGTCGGATGTGGACAGTCCTGTGCCCGGAGGTGGATGTCCTGTGCCCGAAAGAGGACTAGCATGTGCAACGATTGCAAACAGGTGGATAAGGTGCCCGGCTGCTATCCGGAGGATATCCTGAACTGTGTACGACTGTGTGAGTAAAGAGTCTGTAAAGAGACTGTGATACAGCAATGCAGGACACCCACGAGAACTAGTCAGAGGAGGGCTGGCGTGTGTAGTGTCTGCAACATATGAGGCTGTGTGTATGGAGACGTATAGAGACTGTGAGATGGCGTGCGGTCACCCAGGGAAACTGGACAAGGGAAGTCTGGCCTGTTTAGGGACCGCAAATCTAAAGCCATGTGATATGTATTGCTTTTAACCGGTGTAAACTGGTCACTGATAATATCCACTGAAGTTATATGCATTTATGTGAATTGGACTTTAATGCTGTGAAGAAACACATTAAAAGAGACTTTTGTGTTTGAATTTGTGGGTCACTGCTTCTTCACTGCGTACGATGCTACTGCAGCTCTACAATATATATATAATGTAGTGCAGCGGTAGCACACTTATGCAGTGAGGAGGCAGTGACCCAAGAAAGTTCCAACACAAAGTCTCTTTAATGTGGTTACTTCACAGCATTAATATCCAATTCATACAAGTATGTACCATTAATGTCTAATTCACAGCACTACATAGTACCCGGTATCCTCCAGGTCTCTGCCAGGAACCATATCCTCTGGATTACAGTCACTAAACATGCCAGTCCACCGCTCACTGGTTGCCGTGGGTGACTGCACCACCGTGTAAATGTGCTACTCACAGCTTTGCACAGTACACGATATCCTTCAGTTTACAGTCACTAAACATGCCAGTCCTCTTCTGACCAGTTGTCGTGGGTGACTGCACCACTATGTTCTCTGTGGGTGCCAGGTGTCTCAGCTCCCTTGGCTGCTTGGTTTCACTTGCCTGTGTTGCCTCACACAGAAGCTCTGCAGAGCTAGCTGCTCTGCCCTCTAGCACACACCAAACTGGCAATCAACCTGACCCTGACACACCCAAACCCTTTACTGCAGGGATTTTAACTGGGATCTTTGGCCTTCAGCCACGTGGAACACCCAGGCCTGGAATTAAACAGACTGAGCGACTACCATCTTGCAGTCTGTTACAAAATACAAAAACTCCAGAGCAGGTTTTCCCAACTCTGCCTTGGACAATAACATGCTCAAGACTAACACTTATTTTTAGACTGCATTGTAATCACAGCCAAGCCTCTGACTGCAATGCACTCTCATGGCCTCCATACACCTCCATGCAGATCCTTGAGAGAACACACAGCGATCCCTACCTGTGACATCAGTCACTGTCTCATAATTGTAATCACAGCTACGCTTGCGACTGCAATGCACCCCCATGGCCTCAATACACCTCTGTGCGCATCCTGGGGAAAGCATACAGCGACCCCTACCTGTGACACCAGTCACTGCCTCACAATCTATAATATAATGCTAGGAGCGTCACTCTGTCCGAAGTCTTTATAGAATGTGCAAGCGCGACACACCTGCGCAGACTGGACCCCACAGAGTTATGCATCCGGGAATGAGGATTGTGACCCAGGAGGGTTGTGGCACCGGAATTGGCGCCTGCACAGTCTGCACTTTTCGGTGCCATTTTTATACTGAATCTATATATAAAATACGTCAGCGGAGCAATCCAGCCACTTTCTACTGAATATACTGTATATAGAAAATATGTCAGCGCAGCAAGACAGTGACTTTTTCTGCACATGACAGAATGGGGGCACAGGATGGGAGCAGAATATGACAGAATGGGGTACAGGATGGGAGCAGCACATGATAGGATGTGAGCACCACATGACAAGATGGGGTGCAGGATGGGAGCAGCACATGACAGGATGTGAGCACCACATGACAGGATGGAGATGCAGGATGAGAGCACCACATGACAGGATGGGGGTGCAGAATTGGAGTAGCACATACCAGGATTGGGGCAGCACATAGCAGAATGGGGGTGCAGGATGGGAGCAGCACATGACAGCATGAGGATGCAGGATGGGAGCACCACATCACAGGATGGGGGCGTAGGATGGGAGCACCACATGACAGGATTGGGGCACAAGACAAGGATTGGGGCACAGGATGGGAGCACATGACAGGATGAGGGCACAGGAAGAGAGTAGCACATGACAAGGTGGAGGCGCACAAAACAGGATGAGGGCGCAGAATGGGGGCTGCACATGACAGGAAGGGGCGCAGGATGGGGGCTGCACATGACAGGAAGGGGGCGCAAGATGGTAGCAGCCCATGACAAGATTAGGGCGCAGAGTGTGCAAAGAGTGTGCAAAGCAGTCATCAAAGCAAAAGGTGGCTACTTTGAAGAACCTAGAATATAAGACATAATTTTAGTTGTTTCACACTTTTTTGCTAAATATTTAATTCCACACATGTTAAATCATAGTTTTGATGCCTTCAGTGAGAATGTACAATTTTCATAGTCATGAAAATACAGAAAAATCTTTAAATGAGAAGGTGTGTCCAAACTTTTGGTCTGTACTGTATATATACATCAGTGTGACACACACATTACATATATATATATATATATAATTGTCTAAGGGTTTTTCTGTCTGTCTGTCCTGTAAATCCCGCATCTCTGATTGGTCGATGCCACCAGGCCTCGACCAATCAGCGACGGGCACTGCATGGCGACAATGATGTCATAAAGGTCGCCTCGACCAATCAGCGACGGGCACAGTCTGCCGCGAATTCGCCTCGACCAATCAGCGACGGGCACAGTATCGACGTAGATGTCATAATGGTTGCCATGGCGACGATGATGTCATAAAGGTTGCCTCGACCAATCAGCGACGGGCACAGTCTGCCGCGAATTCTGGAATCATCATTGTCCATATACTAAGGGGACATGCATATTCTAGAATACCCAATGCGTTAGAATCGGGCCACAATCTAGTATATATATATATATATATATATATATATATATATATATAAAGAGCTGGAAAGCAGAAAAGCCGGTAATTCAAATGCCGGCTTTTGCTATCTCCTTATAAAACCAGACAGGATATGAGATATGGTTTACGTACAGTAAACCATTTCATATCCCTTATATTTTTACATATTCCTCACTAATAATGTTAGCAATGTGCCTTGTGCAGGCATGTACTACGGAGGACAGAGAATGAACTTTAATCCAATATTGCAGCCAGCATGCAGCCAGCGGGTAAGGAAAGGGTGAATCAAACACCCGAAAACCCCGCCCCTATGGCTGAAAATTGTTCCCTCCAAATTCAGGTGACAGAGTCCCTTTAAAATTTGACCAGCGATTTCTCATTTTTACAACAAAATTTACAAAACCATTTTTTTTAGGGACCACCTCACATTTGAAGTCAGTTTGAGGGGTCTATATGACTGAAAATACCCAAAACTGACACCATTCTAAAAACTGCACCCCTAAAGGTGCTCAGAACCACATTCAAGAAGTTTATTAACCCTTCAAGTGTTTCACAGCAGCAGAAGCAACATGGAAGGAAAAAATTAACATTTCACTTTTTAGTCACAAAAATGAACTTTTAGCAACAATTTTTTTATTTTCCCAAGGGTAAAATGAGAAACTGGACTCCAACAGTTGTTGTGCAATTTGTCCTGAGTATGCCGATACCCCCAATGTGGGGGGGAATCACTGTTTGGGCACACGACAGGGCTCAGAAGGGAAGGAGCGCCATTTGACTTTTTGAATGAAAAATTGGTTCCAATCTATAGCGGACATACAAGTCTACAAAGATATTACACAGTCACCATGTGACAAGTGGGCCTGTGTAACTTCAAATGCCAGGGCTGAATTTTAGTCCCAGTCCGGCCCTGGTAGTGAGTGTGGCCTTCCCGTGCCTGAATGACCTCTCTAAAATGCCTGGGCATGGTCCTAATGAGGCGGAGGATGTTTTATTTAGGGATCTCCTACCATACCTAGATTAAAGCATCAGTCAACTCCTGGACAGTTTGTGGTGCAACGTGATTGGTGGATAAAATGAGACATGATTTTCCATATGTGCTCGATTGAATTAAGGTCTGGGGAACAAGTAGTCCAGTTCACAGCATCATTGCCTTCAACATGCTGGAACTGCTGACACACTTAAGCCACATGAGGCCTAGCATTGTCATGCATCAGAAGGAACCCAGGGCCTAGTGCTCCTGCATACCTATCACTTACAACTGGTGTTTTCCCCTCAAGCTTTAAACATGCCTCAATCACACCTATCCTCAAAAAGCCCTCTCTTAAACCATCCTCTGTATCGAGCTATCGCCCTATAACACTATAACTCCCTCTTCAACCTCTTACAATCAGGCTTCCGGTCACACCACTCCACTGAAACTGCCCTAACTAAGGTCACTAATGACCTATTAACCTCCAAGAGCAAGCAACACTCCTCCTGGACCTGTCCTCTACCTTTGACACAGTGGACCATTCCCTGTTGCTGATCCTCTCATCCCTTGGCATCACAGACTTGGCCCTATCCTGGATCTCGTCATACCTAACTGACCGGACATTCAGCGTCTCCCACTCACCCACCACCTCCTCACCTCGCCACCTATCTGTCGGAGTCCCGCGAGGCTCAGTTCTAGGGCCATTGCTCTTCTCCATTTACACTTTTGGCCTGGGACAGCTCATAGAATCTCACGGTTTTCAGTATCATCTCTATGCTGACGACACACAGATCTATATCTCTGGACCAGATATCACCACCCAACTAACCAGAATCCCTCAATGTCTATCCGCTATTTCATCCTTCTTCTCCGCTAGATTTCTAAAACTTAACATGGACAAAACAGAATTAATCATCTTTCCCTCATCTCACACGACCCCCCCAATGAACCTATCCATTACAGTAAACGGCTGCCCACTCTCCCCAGTCCCACAAGCTCGCTGTCTCGGGGTAAAACTTGACACTGATCTCTCCTTCAAACCACATATCCAAGCCCTTTCCACTTCCTGCTGCCTTCAACTCAAAAATATTTCACGGATCTGTACATTCTTAAGCCAAGAATCTGCAAAAACCCTGCTCTGTGGCCTCCCCTCTAACACTCTTGCACCCCTCCAATCTATCCTAAACTCAGCTGCCTGACTAATCCTCCTATCCCCCCCCCTTATTCCCCGGCCTCTCCCCTCTGTCAATCCCTTAACTGGCTCCGCATTACCCAGAGACTCCAGTACAAAAGCCTAACCATGACATACAAAGTCATCCACAACCTGTCTCCTCCATACATCTGTGACCTTTTCTCCCGGTACTTTCCTGCACGCAACCTCTGATCCTCACAAGATCTCCTTCTCTACTCCCCTCTTATCTCCTCTTCCCACAATTGCATAGAAGATTTCTCTTGCGCATCACCCTTACTCTAGAATTCTCTACCACAACATATCAGACTCTCACCTACCATCGAAACCTTCAAAAAGAACCTGAAGACCCACCTCTTCCGACAAGCCTACAACCTGCAGTAACCACCGATCGACCAAACCACTGCACGACCAGCTCTATCCTCATCTACTGTATCCTCACACATCCCTTGCAGATTGTGAGCCCTCGCGGGCAGGGTCCTCTCTCCTCCTGTACCAGTTGTGATTTGTATTGTTCAAGATTATTGTATATGTTTTTATTATGTATACCCCTCCTCACATGTAAAGCGCCATGGAATAAATGGTGCTATAATAATAAATAATAATAATATAGTCTCACAATGGGTCTGAGGATTTCATCATGGGAAATGCTTCCCCACACCATTACTGACCCCCTGCCAAATCGGTGATGCTGGAGGATGTTGCAGGCACATGTGTTCAGTGCAAACCTGCTCTAATCTGTTAACAGCATAGGGCGCCAATGTCGAATCTGTCAATCTTGCAAATGCCAATTGCCCTGCATGGTGTTGGGCTGTGAGCGCAACACCTACTTGTCTGAGTCTGTTTCTGACAGTTTGAGCAGACACATGCATGTTAGTGGCCTGCTGTTGGTCATTTTGCATGGCTGTGGCACTGCTCCTCCTATTCATCCTTGCACAAAGGAGGAGGTAGTGGTCCTGCTTGTTGCCTTCCTACAGCCTCTTCCATGTCTCCTGGTGTACTGGTCTGTCTCCTGATATCTGCTCCATGCTTTGGAAACTGTACTGACAGACACAGCAACCCTTCTTGCTACAGCTTGCATTAATGTGCCATCCTGGATTAGCTGCACTACCTGAGCAAATTCTGTGGGTTGTATACACCGCCTCATGCTTCTCTACAGTACCTCTAGAGGCGAGAGCAATGACAAAATGCAAAAGTGACCAAAGCAACAGCCAAAAAGGATGAGAACAGACAAATAATCTGTGGTCACCCCTTGCAGAACCACTCCTTTATAGGGGGTGTTTTGCTAATTGCCTATTATTTCTTCTTGTTGTCTGTTCCATTTGCACAACAGCAGGAGAAATTGATTCACAATCAGTGTTGCTTCATAACTGGACAGCTTGATTTCACAGAAGTGTGATTGACTTGGAGTTACATTGTGTTAAGTGTTCCCTTGGCACAGGGATCCTCAAAAGACCATAAGAATGATTGTTAGGTTCCTTTCATTGATAATCTCAAGTAATACTATGTGTTTCTTGCCTGAGCAACTTGATAAAAGAGTCCTGGGTCCCTGAAATGCATAGTTTTCTTGGTTTTATTTATTAGTGAAAGGAACTTCGCAGTCATTTTTATGGTCTTCTGTTTATTCCCATTCCATCTTCAATGTATTCATTTTGAACCAGGTTGTCCTGCATCGACTACCATCACATTTAAATGTATTGATCCCCAGTTTGGTTGGTTCCTGTTTTTTATGTGAGGCCATTATACAGTATGGAGCATCATGTGTGATCATTTACAATATGGCGCATCATTTGTGACCATTGTACAAAATGCAGCATCATGTGGGGTCATTATACAGTATGGAGCACTGTCGGGCCATTATACAGTATGGAGCATCATGTGGGGTCATTATACAGTCTGAAGCATCATGTGAGGCCGTTATACAGTCTGGAGCATCATGTAGGGTCATTATATAGTATGGAGCATCATGTGGGGCCATTATACAGTATGGAGCACTGTGTGGCCATTATACAGTATTGAGCATCATGTGGGACCACTATACAGTATGGAGCACTATGTCGGGCCATTACACACTATGTAGCATCATGTGAGAACATTATACAGTATGGAGCATCATATGGGGCCACTATACTGTATGGAGTGCTATGTGAGGCCACTATACAGTTTAGAGCATCATGTGGGGGATTATACAGTATGGAGCACCATGTGGAGCCATTAAACAAGTATGGAGCACCATGTGGGGTCATTATACAGTATGGAGCACTATGTCGGGCCATTATACAGTATGGAGCATCATGTGGGGCCATTATACAGTATGGAGCACTGTGTGGCCATTATACAGTATTGAACATCATGTGGGGTCATTATACAGTATGGAGCATCATGTGGGGTCATTATACAGTATGGAGCACTATGTTGGGTGTTATGATGACCTGGTGGTTAGGAGCACCCGGAATGACCTGATGAGCAAACTAGTAATACAGGACAAGCTCTGGGAAGTGGGAGCTCTGCTGACCGCAACCACTAATCCTATCACAACACACTAGAAATAGCCATGGAGCGTACCTGACTCTGCCTAGACGCCTCTTCACAGCCTAAGAGCTAACTACCCCTAAAGATAGAAAATAAAGCCTACCTTGCCTCAGAGAAATTCCCCAAAGAAAAAGGCAGCCCCCCACACATATTGACTGTGAGTTAAGATGGAAGTCACAAACACAGGAATGAAACAGGTTTCAGCAAAGGAGGCCAGACTTAACTAAACAGACTGAGGATAGAAAAGGTACCTTTGCGGTCAGCACAAAAAACTACAAAAACCACGCAGAGTGTGCAAAAGAGACCCCCGCACCGACTCACGGTGCGGAGGTGCCACTCTGCATCCCAGAGCTTCCAGCTAGCAAGGCAAAATTATGATAGCAAGCTGGACAAGAAAAACAGTGATAAACAAATAAACTAGCAGGGACTTAGCTTCTGCTAGAGTAGACAGGTCATATGAAAGATCCAAGAGAGATCTGAACCAGTACTAGGACATTGACAGCTGGCATCAAGTAACGATCTGAGTGGAGTTAAATAGAGCAGCCAGCCTAGGACTAAACGAGGTCAGCTGAGGAAGGAACCTCAGAACCAGCAGCTCCACTCACAACCACCAGATGGAGTCCATGGACAGAACTCGCCGAAGTACCATTCATGACCACAGGAGGGAGTTCGAGAACAGAATTCACAACAGTTGGGCCATTATACAGTAAGGAGCATCGTGTGGGACCACTATACAGTATGGAGCATCATGTGGGGGTCATTATACAGTATGTAGTATCATGGGTGGTCATTATACAATGTGGAGCATCATGTGGGGTCATTATACAGTATGGAGCACTATGTTGGGCCATTATACAGTAAGGAGCATCATGTGGGACCACTATACAGTATGGAGCACTATGTCGGGCCATTATACACTATGTAGCATCATGTGAGAACATTATACAGTATGGAGCATCATGTGGGGCCACTATACTGTATGGAGTGCTCTGTGAGGCCACTATACAGTTTAGAGTATCATGTGGGGCGATTATACTGTATGGAGCACCATGTGGAGCCATTAAACAAGTACGGAACACCATGTGGGGCCTTTATATAGTATGGAGCACTAGGTGGGCACATTATACAGTATCCTTTATATATTTAAATTATGCTATTGGGCCATATGCTTTTTAATGCTCTTACATAACATGATATATTATTCTACTATAATTCCAAAAGTTAATAGTTTTATTTGTTTAAAAAAATGTCTACAATTTATGTCCTTAACAAATGTTAAGGTTGGTCAGTGACTTTGTGCAAGCTTTTAACTCTGGCCCTCTGTGTATTTGAGTTTGACATCCTTAGCTTGAAGGGTTATTTTCATCATGATAAAGGGCTACAATTGCAAAGCGGTTTTAAAACCAAACAATTTTGCAATTTTACATTTGATTCAAAATCCTCTACAGTCTCAAGAACAGACCTTCACTACAATCGGTGGCTAGTATCTTAGGCTTGGAGTGCAGCACTTACAAGCTCTTTGCTACAGACTCTATAGCACGCTAATGTACTGTACAAGTTGTTTTTCTAATCTAAAACCTCAGTATTCCGGTTAAATTGCCGTGTTGACACTTTGCGATAAATAAGTGGGTTTTGGATTGCTGTTTGGGCACTTGGTCTCTAAAAGGTTCGCCATCACTGGTATAGTGTGAGGGCTATCTTGTTACCCTACGCTAATCACCTATACAGGCATAATAACCTGATGGAGCGCCTTTGCATTGTTTCCATTCTTTTACAAGCTACTCTTACATTTCGTTACGTTTGTTTTCGTACAACTTGCTGAGCCTGCGGATAGAAGTTTGCTGAAAAAGTACAGTCCTATTAACACATTAATTATGAACTATTTAGTAATTGGAACCAGTAACAATTTTATTTTTGCCCATTTAGGTCCCTCCTTGAACAACTGCGCAAACTTCAAGCTTTAGTCTCTCAGACCGCAGGAAAGACAGCTCAGACAGGAACATGTGTAGCAGTAAGTAACATCATGAATTTGATGTCCTATTTGTGTGTTATATAGCATACAACTTTTAAAGGGGTTGTCCACTACTCTGACAACCCCTTTTCGATCACTATGTTTCTCCCAAGTAAAACAATAACAGATATACTTTCCTCCGATGCTGGTGCATTCACAAAATCTATCCTTTTGTGACTGATATTATTATTTTACTCACTTATATAGCGCCATTAATTCCTCAGCGCTTTACACACATTATCATCACTGTCCCCACTGGAGCTCACAATCTACATTCCCTATCCGAATGTCTTTGGAGTGTGAGAGGAAATCGGAGTGCCCGGAGGAAACCCACACAAACACGGGGAGAACATACAAACTCTCTGCAGATGTTGTCCTTGGTGGGATTTGAACCCAGGACCTCAGTGCTGCACTGCTAACCACTGAGCCACTGTGCTGCACATCAAACCTCAGAGCCACATAATCTATTTTGATGTTATTACATTTATTTCACCCAATGAAATTTCACTTCATCATTGTGCTCACATAGCAGAACTAAGATAATTAATCACACAAAACAGATATAAATCACACCCCCACCCCCAAACAATAAGCCATATTTAAAATGATTTTTGTTAAAATCATAATGTTTGCACAACTAGATATAATTAAAAAAGGAAATTTGTAAATAATAGTTAAATGGTTTAGTAATATGGCTGTGTTACATTTCTGTGGAGCGAGGCTTTGCCCACAAGACTGCTTCTGCCCCAGAGTATGCATATCGCATGCACCACTGACAGAAACCAGCAAATTATTGCAGCACATAGTGTGTGTGTGACCTGGGAAGATTCAAAAGTTTGCAGTTAGAGTGAATGCAGACTTTTCATTTTAGATGGGACAGCCTCTTTCTATCACTCTCCAAAGACTGTAATGGGCATTTCCCATCTGCAAATGTAAAAAGTAAAGCATGCTGCTTTTTAAAAATTAAGGGCATACTTTTCATGCACATGTGACTAAACTCACAGATTAGAATTATCTCCTGTGAATCCACAACAGGAAATCTACTAGCTAGAATGTACATTTAATCCTCGGAAAGCTGGATGAGATAAAGGAATATTGGTTTGCTTAGTAGACCAAGTCTTTTTATAAAGTGTCATGTCTGAGCCTGCAATTATATGGCAAGGCCAGTAGGAGTGACAGTGAGACTTGGTATTCCCATTGACTCCAGTACTTTTCATGTAGAGTCATATGGACTTATTTGGCTAGTCTAATCTATTTTTTACAATGTTTTTTTTTAATTTACAATATATGTGAAACTTGATGTTTAGCATGTGTCCAGGTGGACAGATGGCCAAAGTGTGACTTCACTTGCTTGCTAAATGCAAATTTAGGCAACTTTTTTAATCGTCTTCATTCATTTTTTGTGCAATTGTGTTGCATATATATATATATATATATATATATATATATATATATATATATATATACACACTGTATCTGAGTGCTTTGTTACAAATCCACTAAAGCTGGTTCTTAGTCATTGGGACCACTACAGCTTGTCTTGTTTCACACCGCGCATGTGCCCTCAATACTTAGGGACACAAGAGCACTTTCGTCCATTTTGGGATACTCGCCTGTTATGATCCAGTGGTAGGATCACCAAACTGACCTGATAGGTAAACCTGAATAGTAGGACAAGCTCCGGGGATGTGGAAACTATACCGACCGCAATCCTGATCCTATCCATACACACTAAAGGCAGCCGTGGAGCGTTACCTAAAAACCTAGACGCCTCTTCACAGCCTGAGAAACTGGCTACCCCTAGAGAGAAAGCAAAGCCTCACTTGCCTCAGAGAAATAACCCCAAAGATTAGACAGCCCCCCACAAATAATAACGGTGAGTTAAGGGGAAAATACAAACGTAGGAATGAAAAACAGGTTTAAGCAAATGAGGCCCGCTAACACTAAATAGACAGAAGAGAGCAAGGGATATGTGCGGTCGGTACAAAAACTATCAAAAACTATCCACGCAGAAAGTACAAGAACCCCCACACCGACTCACGATGTGAGGGGCGCACTCTGCACCCCAGAGCTACCAGCAAGCGAAAAATCACATATAAGCAAGCTGGACTGAACACATGATATCCTGAGAAACATTTTCAAGGAAACAATGAGCAAAAAGAACTAGCAAAACTTAGCTTCTCAGAAAGAAAAAGGTCACCAGGGAAATCCAGGAGAAGTCAGAACCAGTACTGAATACAACGACAGCAGGCAACAAGTAAAGGTCCAGGTGGAGTTAAATAGGAACCAGCATAGCAGGAAATGAGGCAGCTGAGCCCAGCTCCAGACCCGCAGTATCGCAAAAGGCCACCAGAGGGAGCCCAGACGGAATTCACAACAGTACCCCCCCCCTTGAGGAGGGGTCACCGAACCCTCACCAGAGCCCCCAGGCCGATCAGGACGAGCCGAATGAAAGGCACGAACCAAATCGGCCGCATGGACATCAGAGGCGACAACCCAGGAATTATCCTCCTGACCATAGCCCTTCCATTTAACCAAGTACTGAAGCTTCCGTCTCGAAACACGAGAGTCCAAGATCTTCTCCACCACATACTCCAATTCTCCCTCGACCAAGACCGGAGCAGGAGGATCAACAGAAGGAACCACAGGCACCACATACCTCCGAAACAATGACCTATGGAACACATTGTGAATGGCAAAAGATGCTGGGAGGTCCAAATGAAATGACACAGGGTTGAGGATTTCCAAAATCTTATAAGGACCGATGAAACGAGGCTTGAACTTAGGAGAGGAAACCTTCATCGGAACATAATGAGAAGACATCCATACCAAATCCCCCACACGAAGTCGGGGACCCACACAGTGACGGCGGTTAGCAAAGCGCTGAGCCTTCTCTTGTGACAACGTCAAATTGTCCACCACGTGGTTCCAAATCTGCTGCAACCTATCCACCACAGAATCCACCCCAGGACAGTCAGAAGGCTCAACCTGACCTGAGGAAAAACGAGGATGAAAACCAGAATTGCAAAAAAAAGGCGAAACCAAAGTAGCAGAACTAGCCCGATTATTGAGGGCGAACTCAGCCAATGGCAAAAAAGTCACCCAATCATCCTGATCAGCAGAAACAAAACATCTCAGATAAGTCTCCAAGGTCTGATTAGTTCGTTCAGTTTGGCCATTCGTCTGAGGATGGAAGGCCGATGAAAAAGATAATTCAATGCCCATCTTAGCACAAAAGGACTGCCAAAATCTGGACACAAACTGGGATCCTCTGTCAGACACAATATTCTCAGGAATACCATGCAAACGAACCACATTCTGAAAAAACAGTGGAACCAAATCGGAGGAGGAAGGCAACTTAGGCAAGGGCACCAAATGGACCATTTTAGAAAAACGATCACAAACCACCCAGATAACAGACATCTTCTGAGAGACTGGAAGATCCGAAATAAAGTCCATGGAAATATGCGTCCAGGGCCTCTTCGGGACAGGCAAAGGCAAAAGCAATCCACTGGCACGAGAACAGCAAGGCTTGGCCCGAGCACAAATCCCACAGGACTGCACAAAGGAACGCACATCCCGCGACAAGGAAGGCCACCAAAAGACCCTAGCCACCAAATCCCTGGTACCAAAAATCCCAGGATGACCCGCCAACACTGAAGAATGAACCTCGGAAATGACTCTACTGGTCCATCTATCCGGGACAAACAGTCTCTCCGGTGGACAACGGTCAGGTCTATTGGCCTGAAATTCCTGCAGTACCCGTCGTAAATCAGGGGGGATGGCAGACAAAATCACCCCCTCTCTGAGGACACCAGCCGGTTCAGAAACTCCCGGAGAGTCAGGCACAAAGCTCCTAGAAAGAGCATCAGCCTTCACGTTCTTCGAACCCGGAAGGTATGAAACCACGAAATCGAAATGGGAGAAAAACAGCGACCACCGAGCCTGTCTAGGATTTAGCCGTTTAGCAGACTCGAGATAAGTCAAATTCTTGTGATCAGTCAAGACCACCACACGATGTTTGGCTCCCTCAAGCCAATGTCACCACTCCTCAAATGCCCACTTCATTGCCAACAACTCCCGATTACCAACATCATAATTCCGCTCGGCAGGCGAAAACTTTCTTGAAAAGAAAGCACATGGCCTCATCACAGAGCCATCAGAGCTTCTCTGAGACAAGACAGCCCCTGCTCCAATCTCAGAAGCATCAACCTCGACCTGGAAGGGCAGAGAGACATCCGGCTGACACAAGACAGGAGCCGAAGAGAACCGACGTTTGAGCTCCTGAAAGGCCTCCACGGCCGCAGGAGACCAATTCGTCACATCAGAACCCTTCTTGGTCAAATCCGTCAAAGGCTTAACCACACTGGAAAAATTAGTGATGAAGCGACGGTAAAAATTAGCAAAACCCAAGAACTTCTGAAGACTCTTTACCGATGTAGGTTGAGTCCAGTCATGAATAGCCTGGACCTTGACTGAATCCATCTCAATGGTAGAAGGAGAAAAAATAAAGCCCAAAAAGGAAACCTTCTGGACTCAGAAGAGACATTTAGAGCCCTTCACAAACAAGGCATTGGCTCGCAGGACCTGAAATACCATCCTGACCTGCTTCGCATGAGATTCCCAATCATCAGAAAAGACCAAAATATCATCCAGGTACACAATCATAAACCTATCCAGATACTCTCGGAAGATGTCGTGCATGAAGGACTGGAACACAGAAGGGGCATTAGAAAGCCCAAAAGGCATCTCCAAGTACTCAAAATGGCCTTCGGGCGTATTAAATGCTGTTTTCCATTCATCGCCCTGCTTTATACGCACAAGATTATACGCTCCACGAAGATCTATCTTGGTGAACCAACTGGCCCCCCTAATCCGAGCAAACAGATCGGACAACAGTGGCAAAGGATACTGAAATTTGACCGTGATGTTATTTAGAAGGCGATAATCTATACAGGGTCTCAGAGAACCATCCTTCTTGGCCACAAAAAAGAACCCCGCACCCAAAGGGGACGAGGACGGGCGAATATGCCCCTTCTCCAAAGACTCCTTGATATAACTCCGCATAGCGGCATGTTCTGGTACAGACAAATTAAAAAGTCGTCCCTTAGGGAACTTGCTACCAGGAATCAAATTTATGGCGCAGTCACAATCCCTATGAGGAGGTAGGGCACTGGACTTGGGCTCATCAAATACATCCTAGTAGTCCGACAAAAATTCAGGGACTTCAGAAGGAGTAGAAGAAGCAATTGACACCAAAGGAGCATCGCCATAAATCCCCTGGCAACCCCAACTTGACACAGACATTGCTTTCCAATCCAGGACTGGATTATGAGCCTGCAGCCATGGCAGACCTAACACGACAACATCATGCAAATTATGTAACACAAAAAAGCGAATCACCTCCTGATGTGCAGGAGTCATGCACATGGTCACTTGAGCCCAGTACAGAGGTTTATTCTTGGCCAATGGCGTGGCATCAATTCACTTTAGTGGAATAGGGAATTGCAAAGGCTCCCAAGATAAAACCACAGCGCCTGGCAAAAGACAAATCCATCAAATTCAGGGCAACACCTGAATCCACAAAAGCCATAACTGAGTAGGATGACAGAGAGCAAATCAAAGTAACAGACAAAATGAATTTAGGCTGTACAGTACCAATGGTGACTGACAGCGAAGTTTTTTGTGCGCTTAGAACAATCTGAGATAACATGAGCCGAATCACCACAGTAAAAGCACAACCCATTCTGACGTCTGTGATTTTGCCGTTCAATTCTGGTCAGAATCCTGTCACATTGCATAGACTCAGGCTTCTGCTTAGAAAATACCGCCAGATGGTGCACTGGTTTGCGCTGCCACAAACGCCGATCAATCTGAATGGCCAAAGACATTGACTCATTCAGACCCGCAGGCGTGGGGAACCCCACCATAACATCCTTAATGGCTTCAGAAAGACCCTTTCTGAAAATCGCTGCCAGGGCACACTCATTTCATGGAGTGAGCACAGACCATTTCCTAAATTTCTGACAGTAAACCTCTGCTTCATCTTGACCCTGGGAGAGAGCCAGCAAAACCTTTTCTGCTTGGTCTACCAGATTAGGTTCCTCATAAAGCACTCCAAGCGCCAGAAAAAATGCATCCACATTTTGCAATGCAGGATCTCCTGGGGCCAGAGAGAATGCCCAATCTTGAGGGTCACCACGCAACAAAGAAATAATAATTTTAACTTGCTGAACCGGATCACCAAAGGAACCAGGTCTCAGAGAAAGGAATAATTTGCAATTATTTTTAAAGTTCAAAAACCTAGATCTGTCTCCGGAGAACAGCTCAGGAATAGGTATCTTAGGCTCTGACATAGGACTGTGGACTACATAATCCTGAATGCCTTGTACCCTAGCAGTGAGATGATCCACACTAGAAGACAGAAGGTCCATAGCTGCAGCTGAATTCTGAACCACCCAGAGATTAAGGGGAGGAGAGAGGCTAGACACACTGCAGAGGAGAAAAGAAAAAAAAAAATGAACTCAGGATTTCTCTTATCCCTCTTTTGTGATGCATTAACTCTTTACTGGCCTGCTGTACTGTTATGATCCGGTGGTAGGATCACCAAACTGACCTGATAGGTAAACCTGAATAGTAGGACAAGCTCCGGGGATGTGGAAACTATACCGACCGCAATCCTGATCCTATCCATACACACTAAAGGCAGCCGTGGAGCGTTACCTAAAAACCTAGACGCCTCTTCACTAGTGTTGAGCATTCCGATACCGCAAGTATCGGGTATCGGCTGATACTTGCGGGTATCGGAATTCTGATACCGAGATCCGATACTTTTGTGGTATCTGTATCGAAACAACATTAATGTGTAAAAGAAAGAATTAAAATAAAAAATATTGCTATACTCACCTCTCCGACGCAGCCTGGACCTTACCGAGGGAACCGGTAGCGTTCTTTGCTTAAAATGCGCGCGTTTACTGCCTTCCGTGACGTCACGGCTTGTGATTGGTCGCGTGCCGCCCATGTGACCGCGATGCGACCAATCACAGCAAGCCGTGACGTAATTTTCAGGTCCTGAATGCAGAATTAGGCATTCAGGACCTGAAATTACGTCACGGCTTGCTGTGATTAGTCGCGTCGCGGTCACATGGGCGGCACGCAACCAATCACAAGCCGTGACGTAATTTTAAATGCGCGCGTTTCCTGCCTCCCGTGACGTCACGGCTTGTGATTGGTCGCGTCGCCCATGTGACCGCGACGCGACCAATCACAGCAAGCCGTGACGTAATTTTCAGGTCCTGAATGCAGAATTAGGCATTCAGGACCTGAAAATTACGTCACGGCTTGCTGTGATTGGTCGCGTCGCGGTCACATGGGCGGCACGCAACCAATCACAAGCCATGATGTAATTTTAAAATGCGCGCGTTTCCTGCCTCCCGTGACGTCACGGCTTGTGATTGGTCGCGTCGCCCATGTGACCGTGACGCGACCAATCACAAGCCGTAACGTAATTTTTAAATCCTGAATGCCTAGAATTAGGCATTCAGGACCTGAAAATTACATCACCGCTTGCTGTGATTGGTCACGTCGCGGCCACATGGGGGGCACGCGACCAATCACAAGCCGTGACGTCACAGGAGGCAGGAAACTCGCACATTTTAAGCAAAGAACGCTGCCGGTTCCCTCGGTGAGGTCCAGGCTGCGTCGGAGAGGTGAGTATAGCAATATTTTTTATTTTAATTCTTTATTTTACACATTAATATGGATCCCAGGGCCTGAAGGAGAGTTTCCTCTCCTTCAGACCCTGGGAACCATCAGGGATACCGTCCGATACTTGAGTCCCATTGACTTGTATTGGTATCGGGTATCGGTATCGGATTAGATCAAATACTTTGCCGGTATCGGCCGATACTTTCCGATACCGATACTTTCAAGTATCGGACGGTATCGCTCAACACTACTCTTCACAGCCTGAGAAACTGGCTACCCCTAGAGAGAAAGCAAAGCCTCACTTGCCTCAGAGAAATAACCCCAAAGTTTAGACAGCCCCCCACAAATAATAACGGTGAGTTAAGGGGAAAATACAAACGTAGGAATGAAAAACAGGTTTAAGCAAATGAGGCCCGCTAACACTAAATAGACAGAAGAGAGCAAGGGATCTGTGCGGTCGGTACAAAAACTATCAAAAACTATCCACGCAGAAAGTACAAGAACCCCCACACCGACTCACGATGTGAGGGGCGCACTCTGCACCCCAGAGCTACCAGCAAGCGAAAAATCACATATAAGCAAGCTGGACTGAACACATGATATCCTGAGAAACATTTTCAAGGAAACAATGAGCAAAAAGAACTAGCAAAACTTAGCTTCTCAGAAAGAAACAGGTCACCAGGGAAATCCAGGAGAAGTCAGAACCAGTACTGAATACAACGACAGCAGGCAACAAGTAAAGGTCCAGGTGGAGTTAAATAGGAACCAGCATAGCAGGAAATGAGGCAGCTGAGCCCAGCTCCAGACCCGCAGTATCGCTAAAGGCCACCAGAGGGAGCCCAGACGGAATTCACAACACTCGCCCTAGTGATCATGACCGGCTCATGAGGGGGGAGTGGTTTCCATTGTGAGTGGGGTGTTTAAACATGGCGTTTTTTGACCTGAGACATGCCACAACAACCATCATTATATTCATATTTCTCTATAAATCCTCCTGATAAGACAGTAGGCGAATCACGTAGGGCCATCTAGGATCAATAAGGGACAGCCTACATTGAGTGAGGGCGCCAGTTCACTAACTGTTAGGGTGTCAACCTCCGCTGACAGGCAGGTGACAGCCATCTTAGTGACTCCCAGGGTGAGGTAGTTTATACACAGTGTTTTTACAGGTAGTTTTATGTATTATCACTGATTGCTACTATAGCCCATAAGCCTATTTCACCCAATTCTGACAGGCTTCTTTTTCTCCAAGTATTGATCACTGATTTACAGTTATGTCCTTAGGGCCATACACTGAACTATGTATGCATCTATGACAATGATTATCTTTTTGCTTGTCTAAATATTGGCACAGGGAGGGTACCATTTTCGGTTGGTAGCGTTGGTTATCCTACTGGTTTTAGATTCCTGTGGGAATCTATAATTACAGCTATATGAAAAAGTTTGGGCACCCCTATTAATCTAAGCTTAATGTTTTATAAAAATTGTTTTTTTTGCAACAGCTATTTTAGTTTCATATATCTAATAACTGTTGGACACAGTAATGTTTCTGCCTTGAAATGAGGTTTATTGTACTAACAGAAAATGTGCAATCTGCATTCAAACAAAATTTGACAGGTGCATAAGTATGGGCACCCTTATAATTTTCTTGTTTTAAATACTCCTACCTACTTTTTACTGACTTACTAAAGCACTTTTTTTGGTTTTGTAACCTCATTGAGCTTTGAACTTCATAGCCAGGTGTATGCAATCATGAGAAAAGCTACTTAAAGTGGCCACTTGCAAGTTGTTCTCCTGTTTGAATCTCCTCTGAAGAGTGGCATCATGGGCTCCTCAAAACAACTGTCAAATGATCTGAAACAAAAATTATTCAACATAGTTGTTCATGGAAAGGATACAAAAAGCTGTCTCAGAGATTTAAACTGTCATTTTCCACTGTGAGGAACATAGTAAGGAAATGGAAGAACACGGGTACAGTTATTGTTAAGGCCAGAAGTGGCAGGCCAAGAAAAACATCAGAAAGGCAGAGAAGAAGAATGGTGAGATCAGTCAAGGACAATCCTCAGACCACTTCCGGAGAGCTGCAGCATCAGCTTGCTGCAGATGGTGTCACTGTGCATCGGTCATCTATACAACGCACTTTGCACAAGGAGAAGCTGTATGGGAGAGTGATGCGAAAGAAGCCATTTCTGCAAGCACGCCACAAACAGAGTCGGCTGAGGTATGCAAAAGCACATTTGGAGAAGCCAATTTCTTTTTGGAAGAAGGTCCTGTGGACTGATGAAACCAAGATTGAGTTTTTTGGTCATACAAAAAGGCGTTATGCATGGCGGCAAAAAAACACAGCATCCCAAGAAAAACACTTGCTACCCACAATAAAATTTGGTGGAGATTCCATCATGCTTTGGGGCTGTGTGGCCAATGCCGGCACCGGGAACCTTGTTAAAGTTGAGGGACGCATGGATTCCTCTCAGTATCAGCAGATTCTTGACAATAGTGTTCATGAATCAGTGACAAAGTTGAAGTTACACAGGGGATGGATCTTTCAGCAAGACAATGATCCAAAACACCGCTCCAAATCTACTCAGGCATTCATGCAGAGGAACAATTACACTGTTCTAGAATGGCCATCCCAGTCCCCAGACCTGAATATCATTGAACATCTGTGGGATCATTTGAAGAGGGCTGTCCATGCTCGGCGACCATCAAACTTAACTGAACTGGAATTGTTTTGTAAAGAGGAATGGTCAAAAATACCTTCATCCAGGATCCAGGAACTCACTAAAAGCTACAGGAAGCGACTAGAGGCTGTTATTTTTGCAAAAGAAGGATCTACTAAATATTAATGTCACTTTTCTGGTGAGGTGCCCTGTTATGATCCTTAGTGGCTGAGGATCACAGAATGAACTAGCTAAGTAACTGAACATAGAACGAGCTCTAGGGAGGTGGTAACTGGACTGACCGCAAAACCTGATCCTAACCAAACACACTGAAGGTAGCCGGTGAACGTGCCTAAATTCCTGGACGTCTCGACGCAGCCTAAGAAATTTGCTACCCCTATAGAGAAAGTAAGACCTCACTTGCCTCAGAGAAATGACCCCAAAGATATAGGAAGCCCCCAACAAATATTAACGGTGAGGTAAGGGGAAAATACAAAACGTAGAAATGAAAACAGATTCAGCAAATGAGGCCCACTAATACTAGATAGCAGAAGACAGGCAGGGAACTGTGCGGTCAGTAAAAAACCCTATACAAAATATCCACGCCGAGAATTCAAGAACCCCCACACCAACTAACGGTGTGAGGGGAGAAACTCAGCCCCCCAGAGCTACCAGCAAGCAAGGAAATCACATATTAGGAAGC
This sequence comes from Ranitomeya variabilis, assembly GCF_051348905.1. Taxonomy (NCBI): domain Eukaryota; kingdom Metazoa; phylum Chordata; class Amphibia; order Anura; family Dendrobatidae; genus Ranitomeya; species Ranitomeya variabilis. The sequence continues at coordinate 514,081,205 of NC_135232.1, read as the reverse complement.
TGGACAAGGACAAGTAAATAACCAAAAAACATATTGAACACTGATGAGCAAAAAATAACCAAACAGAAAACTTAGCTTCTCTTGAAGAGACTGATAGCGAAGGAATTCAGGAGAGATCAAAATAGCACTGAATACATCGACAGCAGGCAAACACTGAAAGTCCAGGTGAGCTAAATAGGAAACCAGCTAACAGATAACGAGACAGCTGATCCTGCCTCAGACCTGCAGAATGACACAAAGAGCCACCAGAGGGAGCCCAAAGACAGCACTCACACAGTACCACTTGTGACCACAAGAGGGAGCCAAAAAACAGAGTTTACAACAGTACCCCCCCCTTGAGGAGGGGTCACCGAACCCTCATCAAAACCCCCAGGGCGATCAGGATGAGCCACATGGAAGGCATGAACCAAATCGGCCGCATGAACATCAGAGGCGACAACCCAGGAATTATCCTCCTGACCATAGCCCTTCCACTTAACCAAATACTGAAGCCTCCGTCTAGAAATATCAGAATCCAAGATCTTCTCCACCACGTACTCCAATTCGCCCTCAACCAGCACCGGGGCAGGGGGCTCAACAGAAGGAACCACAGGCACCACATACCTCCGCAACAAAGACTTATGGAACACGTTATGAATGGCAAACGACGCTGGGAGGTCCAAACGAAATGACACAGGGTTAAGGATTTCCAAAATCTTATAAGGACCGATGAAGCAAGGCTTGAATTTAGGAGAGGAGACCTTCATAGGAACATACCGAGAAGACAGCCATACCAAATCCCCAACACGAAGTCGGGGACCCACACCGCGACGGCAGTTGGCAAAGCGCTGAGCCTTCTCCTGTGACAACTTCAAATTGTCCACCACATGTTTCCAAATCTGCTGCAACCTGTCCACCACAGAATCCACCCCAGGACAGTGAGAAGGCTCAACCTGACCCGATGAAAAACGAGGATGAAAACCAGGATTGCAGAAAAAAGGCGAAACCAAAGTAGCAGAACTAGCCCGATTATTAAGGGCAAACTCGGCCAATGGAAAAAAAGTCACCCAATCATCCTGATCAGCAGAAACAAAACATCTTAAATAAGTTTCCAAGGTCTGATTAGTTCGCTCGGTTTGGCCATTCGTCTGAGGATGGAAGGCCGATGAAAAAGACAAATCAATGCCCATCTTAGCACAAAAGATCCGCCAAAATCTGGACACAAACTGGGATCCTCTGTCAGACACAATATTTTCAGGGATGCCGTGCAAGCGAACCACATTCTGAAAAAATAGAGGAACCAAATCGGAGGAGGAAGGCAACTTAGGCAAGGGCACCAAATGGACCATTTTGGAAAAACGATCACACACCACCCAGATGACAGACATTCTCTGAGAGACTGGAAGATCCGAAATAAAATCCATGGAAATGTGCGTACAAGGCCTCTTCGGGACAGGCAAAGGCAAAAGCAAACCGCTGGCACGAGAACAGCAAGGCTTAGCCTGAGCACAAATCCCACAGGACTGCACAAAGGAACACACATCCCGCGACAAGGAAGGCCACCAGAAGGACCTAGCCACCAAATCTCTGGTACCAAAAATCCCAGGATGGCCTGCCAACACCGAAGAATGAACCTCGGAAATAACTCTGCTGGTCCATCTATCTGGGACAAACAGTCTCTCTGGTGGGCAACGGTCAGGTCTATCCGCCTGAAACTTCTGCAGCACTCGTCGCAAATCTGGGAAAATGGCAGACAAAATCACACCCTCTCTGAGGATACCAGCCGGCTCTGAAACTCCCAGAGAGTCAGGCACAAAACTCCTAGAAAGAGCATCAGCCTTCACATTCTTCGAACCAGGCAGGTACGAGACCACAAAATCGAAACGGGAGAAAAACAACGACCAACGAGCCTGTCTAGGATTCAGCCGCTTGGCAGACTCGAGATAAATCAGATTTTTGTGATCAGTCAAGACCACCACACGATGCTTAGCTCTCTCGAGCCAATGTCGCCACTCCTCAAATGCCCACTTCATAGCCAACAACTCCCGATTACCAACATCATAATTCCGCTCTGCAGGCGAAAACTTTCTTGAAAAGAAAGCACAAGGTTTCATCACAGAGCAATCAGAGCTTCTCTGTGACAAAACAGCCCCTGCTCCAATCTCAGAAGCATCAACCTCGACCTGAAAAGGAAGAGAGACATCAGGCTGACACAAAACTGGAGCCAAAGAAAACCGGCGCTTCAGCTCCCGAAAGGCTTCCACGGCCGCAGGAGACCAATTAGTCACATCAGAACCCTTCTTGGTCAAATCCGTCAAGGGTTTAACCACGCCAGAAAAATTAGCAATGAAGCGACGGTAAAAATTAGCAAAACCCAAGAACTTCTGAAGACTCTTAACAGATGTAGGCTGAGTCCAGTCATGAATAGTGTTATGGTTCTCAATGGCAAGAGAACATAGCCCAGCAAACATAAGTACTAGCTCTTGGAAGGATGGAAACTAAACTGACCATGAACTAAACCTGCCGCACAACTAACAGTAGCCGGGTAGCGTTGCCTACGTTTTTTATCCCTAGACGCCCAGCGCCGGCCGGAGGACTAACTAATCCTGGCAGAGGAAAATATAGTCCTGGCTCACCTCTAGAGAAATTTCCCCGATAGGCAGACAGAGGCCCCCACATATATTGGCGGTGATTTTAGATGAAATGACAAACGTAGTATGAAAATAGGTTTAGCAAAATTGAGGTCCGCTTACTAGATAGCAGGAAGACAGAAAGGCACTTTCATGGTCAGCTGAAAAACCCTATCAAAATACCATCCTGAAATTACTTTAAGACTCTAGTATTAACTCATAACATCAGAGTGGCAATTTCAGATCACAAGAGCTTTCCAGACACAGAAACGAAACTACAGCTGTGAACTGGAACAAAATGCAAAAACAAACGAGGACTAAAGTCCAACTTATCTGGGAGTTGTCTAGCAGCAGGAACATGCACAGAAAGGCTTCTGATTACAATGTTGACCGGCATGGAAGTGACAGAGGAGCAAGGTTAAATAGCGACTCCCACATCCTGATGGAAGCAGGTGAACAGAGGGGATGATGCACACCAGTTCAATTCCACCAGTGGCCACCGGGGGAGCCCAAAATCCAATTTCACAACAGTACCCCCCCCTCAAGGAGGGGGCACCGAACCCTCACCAGAACCACCAGGGCGATCAGGATGAGCCCTATGAAAGGCACGGACCAGATCGGAGGCATGAACATCAGAGGCAGTCACCCAAGAATTATCCTCCTGACCGTATCCCTTCCATTTGACCAGATACTAGAGTTTCCGTCTGGAAACACGGGAGTCCAAGATTTTTTCCACAACGTACTCCAACTCGCCCTCAACCAACACCGGAGCAGGAGGCTCAACGGAAGGCACAACCGGTACCTCATACCTGCGCAACAATGACCGATGAAAAACATTATGAATAGAAAAAGACGCAGGGAGGTCCAAACGGAAGGACACAGGGTTAAGAATCTCCAATATCTTGTACGGGCCGATGAACCGAGGCTTAAACTTAGGAGAAGAAACCCTCATAGGGACAAAACGAGAAGACAACCACACCAAGTCCCCAACACAAAGCCGAGGACCAACCCGACACCGGCGGTTGGCAAAAAGCTGAGTCTTTTCCTGGGACAACTTCAAATTGTCCACTACCTGCCCCCAAATCTGATGCAACCTCTCCACCACAGCATCCACTCCCGGACAATCCGAAGATTCCACCTGACCAGAAGAAAATCGAGGATGAAACCCCGAATTACAGAAAAAAGGAGACACCAAGGTGGCAGAGCTGGCCCGATTATTGAGAGCAAACTCCGCTAAAGGCAAAAAAGCAACCCAATCATCCTGATCTGCAGACACAAAACACCTCAAATATGTCTCCAAGGTCTGATTCGTCCGCTTGGTCTGGCCATTAGTCTGAGGATGGAAAGCAGACGAGAAAGACAAATCTATGCCCATCCTAGCACAGAATGCTCGCCAAAATCTAGACACGAATTGGGTTCCTCTGTCAGAAACGATATTCTCCGGAATACCATGCAAACGGACCACATTTTGAAAAAACAGAGGAACCAACTCGGAAGAAGAAGGCAACTTAGGCAGGGGAACCAAATGGACCATCTTAGAGAAACGGTCACACACCACCCAGATGACAGACATCTTCTGAGAAACAGGAAGATCCGAAATAAAATCCATCGAGATGTGCGTCCAGGGCCTCTTCGGGATAGGCAAGGGCAACAACAATCCACTAGCCCGAGAACAACAAGGCTTGGCCCGAGCACAAACGTCACAAGACTGCACAAAGCCTCGCACATCTCGAGACAGGGAAGGCCACCAGAAGGACCTTGCCACCAAATCCCTGGTACCAAAGATTCCAGGATGACCTGTCAACGCAGAAGAATGAACCTCAGAAATGACTTTACTGGTCCAATCATCAGGAACAAACAGTCTACCAGGTGGGCAACGATCAGGTCTATCCGCCTGAAACTCCTGCAAGGCCCGCCGCAGGTCTGGAGAAACGGCAGACAATATCACTCCATCCTTAAGGATACCTGTAGGTTCAGAGTTACCAGGGGAGTCAGGCTCAAAACTCCTAGAAAGGGCATCCGCCTTAACATTCTTAGAACCCGGCAGGTAGGACACCACAAAATTAAACCGAGAGAAAAACAACGACCAGCGCGCCTGTCTAGGATTCAGGCGTCTGGCGGACTCAAGATAAATTAGATTTTTGTGGTCAGTCAATACCACCACCTGATGTCTAGCCCCCTCAAGCCAATGACGCCACTCCTCAAAAGCCCACTTCATGGCCAAAAGCTCCCGATTCCCAACATCATAATTCCGCTCAGCGGGCGAAAATTTACGCGAGAAAAAGGCACAAGGTCTCATCACGGAACAATCGGAACTTCTCTGCGACAAAACTGCCCCAGCTCCGATTTCAGAAGCGTCGACCTCAACCTGAAAAGGAAGAGCAACATCAGGCTGACGCAACACAGGGGCGGAAGAAAAGCGGCGCTTAAGCTCCCGAAAGGCCTCCACAGCAGCAGGGGACCAATCAGCAACATCAGCACCCTTCTTAGTCAAATCAGTCAATGGTTTAACAACATCAGAAAAACCAGCAATAAATCGACGATAAAAGTTAGCAAAGCCCAAAAACTTCTGAAGACTCTTAAGGGAAGAGGGTTGCGTCCAATCACAAATAGCCTGAACCTTGACAGGATCCATCTCGATGGAAGAGGGGAAAAAATATATCCCAAAAAGGAAATCTTTTGAACCCCAAAAATGCACTTAGAACCCTTCACACACAAGGAATTAGACCGCAAAACCTGAAAAACCCTCCTGACCTGCTGGACATGAGAGTCCCAGTCATCCGAAAAAATCAAAATATCATCCAGATACACAATCATAAATTTATCCAAATAATCACGGAAAATGTCATGCATAAAGGACTGAAAGACTGAAGGGGCATTTGAAAGACCAAAAGGCATCACCAAATACTCAAAGTGGCCCTCGGGCGTATTAAATGCGGTCTTCCACTCATCCCCCTGCTTAATTCGCACCAAATTATACGCCCCACGGAGATCTATCTTAGAGAACCACTTGGCCCCCTTTATGCGAGCAAACAAATCAGTCAGCAGTGGCAACGGATATTGATATTTAACCGTGATTTTATTCAAAAGCCGATAATCAATACACGGTCTCAAAGAGCCATCTTTCTTAGCCACAAAGAAAAAACCGGCTCCTAAGGGAGATGACGAAGGACGAATATGTCCCTTTTCCAAGGACTCCTTTATATATTCTCGCATAGCAGCATGTTCAGGCACAGACAGATTAAATAAACGACCCTTAGGGTATTTACTACCCGGAATCAAATCTATGGCACAATCGCACTCCCGGTGCGGAGGTAATGAACCAAGCTTAGGTTCTTCAAAAACGTCACGATATTCAGTCAAGAATTCAGGAATCTCAGAGGGAATAGATGATGAAATGGAAACCACAGGTACGTCCCCATGCGTCCCCTTACATCCCCAGCTTAACACAGACATAGCTTTCCAGTCAAGGACTGGGTTATGAGATTGCAGCCATGGCAATCCAAGCACCAACACATCATGTAGGTTATACAGCACAAGAAAGCGAATAATCTCCTGATGATCCGGATTAATCCGCATAGTTACTTGTGTCCAGTATTGTGGTTTATTACTAGCCAATGGGGTGGAGTCAATCCCCTTCAGGGGTATAGGAGTTTCAAGAGGCTCCAAATCATACCCACAGCGTTTGGCAAAGGACCAATCCATAAGACTCAAAGCGGCGCCAGAGTCGACATAGGCATCCGCGGTAATAGATGATAAAGAACAAATCAGGGTCACAGATAGAATAAACTTAGACTGTAAAGTGCCAATTGAAACAGACTTATCAAGCTTCTTAGTACGCTTAGAGCATGCTGATATAACATGAGTTGAATCACCGCAATAGAAGCACAACCCATTTTTTCGTCTTAAATTCTGCCGTTCACTTCTGGACAGAATTCTATCACATTGCATATTCTCTGGCGTCCTCTCAGTAGACACCGCCAAATGGTGCACAGGTCTGCGCTCCCGCAGACGCCTATCGATCTGGATAGCCATTGTCATGGACTCATTCAGACCCGCAGGCACAGGGAACCCCACCATAACATCCTTAATGGCATCAGAGAGACCCTCTCTGAAATTCGCCGCCAGGGCGCACTCATTCCACTGAGTAAGCACAGCCCATTTACGGAATTTCTGGCAGTATATTTCAGCTTCGTCTTGCCCCTGAGATAGGGACATCAAGGCCTTTTCCGCCTGAAGCTCTAACTGAGGTTCCTCATAAAGCAACCCCAAGGCCAGAAAAAACGCATCCACATTGAGCAACGCAGGATCCCCTGGAGCCAATGCAAAAGCCCAATCCTGAGGGTCGCCCCGGAGCAAGGAAATCACAATCCTGACCTGCTGAGCAGGATCTCCAGCAGAGCGAGATTTCAGGGACAAAAACAACTTGCAATTATTTTTGAAATTTTGAAAGCAAGATCTATTCCCCGAGAAAAATTCAGGCAAAGGAATTCTAGGTTCAGATATAGGAACATGAACAACAAAATCTTGTAAATTTTGAACTTTCGTGGTGAGATTATTCAAACCTGCAGCTAAACTCTGAATATCCATTTTAAACAGGTGAACACAGAGCCATTCCAGGATTAGAAGGAGAGAGAGAGAGAGAAAGGCTGCAATATAGGCAGACTTGCAAGAGATTCAAATACAAGCACACTCAGAACTGAAGGGAAGGGAAAAAAAAAAATAAAATCTTCAGCAGACTTCTCTTTTCTCTCCTTTCTCTGTCAATTAATTTAACCCTTTTTTTTTGTCCGGTCAAACTGTTATGGTTCTCAATGGCAAGAGAACATAGCCCAGCAAACATAAGTACTAGCTCTTGGAAGGATGGAAACTAAACTGACCATGAACTAAACCTGCCGCACAACTAACAGTAGCCGGGTAGCGTTGCCTACGTTTTTTATCCCTAGACGCCCAGCGCCGGCCGGAGGACTAACTAATCCTGGCAGAGGAAAATATAGTCCTGGCTCACCTCTAGAGAAATTTCCCCGATAGGCAGACAGAGGCCCCCACATATATTGGCGGTGATTTTAGATGAAATGACAAACGTAGTATGAAAATAGGTTTAGCAAAATTGAGGTCCGCTTACTAGATAGCAGGAAGACAGAAAGGCACTTTCATGGTCAGCTGAAAAACCCTATCAAAATACCATCCTGAAATTACTTTAAGACTCTAGTATTAACTCATAACATCAGAGTGGCAATTTCAGATCACAAGAGCTTTCCAGACACAGAAACGAAACTACAGCTGTGAACTGGAACAAAATGCAAAAACAAACGAGGACTAAAGTCCAACTTATCTGGGAGTTGTCTAGCAGCAGGAACATGCACAGAAAGGCTTCTGATTACAATGTTGACCGGCATGGAAGTGACAGAGGAGCAAGGTTAAATAGCGACTCCCACATCCTGATGGAAGCAGGTGAACAGAGGGGATGATGCACACCAGTTCAATTCCACCAGTGGCCACCGGGGGAGCCCAAAATCCAATTTCACAACAGAATAGCCTGGACCTTGACTGGGTCCATCTCAATAGTAGAAGGAGAAAAAATAAAACCTAAAAAGGAAACCTTCTGTACTCCGAAGAGACATTTTGAGCCCTTCACAAATAAGGCATTAGCACGCAGGACCTGAAATACCATCCTGACCTGCTTCACATGGGACTCCCAGTCCTCAGAAAAGACCAAAATGTCATCCAGATACACAATCATAAATTTATCCAGATATTCTCGGAAGATGTCATGCATGAAGGACTGGAACACAGAAGGAGCATTAGAGAGTCCAAAAGGCATCACCAAGTACTCAAAATGGCCTTCGGGCGTATTAAATGCTGTTTTCCATTCATCCCCCTGCTTAATACGCACAAGGTTATACGCACCACGAAGATCTATCTTGGTGAACCAACTGGACCCCTTAATCCGAGCAAACAGATCAGATAATAATGGCAAAGGATACTGAAATTTGACCGTGATTTTATTTAGAAGACGATAATCTATACAAGGTCTCAGAGAACCATCCTTTTTGGCCACAAAAAAGAATCCTGCACCAAGAGGGGAGGAGGACGGGCGAATATGTCCCTTCTCTAAAGACTCCTTTATATAACTCCGCATCGCGGCATGTTCTGGTACAGACAAATTAAAAAGTCGTCCCTTAGGGAACTTACTACCAGGAATCAAATTTATAGCACAATCACAATCCCTGTGAGGAGGCAGGGCACCGGATCTGGGCTCATCAAATACATCCTGGTAGTCCGACAAAAACTCAGGGACCTCAGAAGGAGTGGAAGAAGCAATTTGCACCAAAGGAGCATCGCCATGAATCCCCTGGCAACCCCAACTTGAAACAGACATAGCTTTCCAATCCAGAACTGGATTATGGGCCTGCAGCCATGGCAGACCCAAAACGACCACATCATGCAGATTATGCAGCACAAGAAAGCGAATCACCTCCTGATGTACAGGAGTCATGCACATGGTCACTTGAGTCCAATACTGAGGCTTATTCTCAGCCAATGGTGTAGCATCAATTCCCCTCAGTGGAATAGGGAATTCTAAAGGCTCCAGAAAAAAACCACAGCGCCTGGCAAACGACAAATCCATCAGGTTCAGGGCAGCACCTGAATCCACAAAAGCCATAACCGAGTAGGATGACAAAGAACAAATTAAAGTAACAGACAAAATGAATTTAGGCTGTATAGTACCAACGGTGACAGATTTAGCGATTTTTTTTACGCGCTTAGAGCATGCTGAGATAACATGAGTTGAATCACCACAGTAAAAGCACAACCCATTTTAACGTCTATGATTTTGCCGCTCAATTCTGGTCAGAATTCGGTCACATTGCATAGACTCAGGTCTCTTTTCAGAAAACACCGCCAGATGGTGCGCAGATTTGCGCTCCCGCAAACGCCGATCAATCTGAATGGCCAAAGCCATTCAGTCATTCAGACTTGCAGGCGTGGGGAACCCCACCATAACATTCTTAATGGCTTCAGAAAGACCTTCTCTGAAATTTGCAGCCAGGGCACACTCATTCCATTGAGTAAGCACCGACCATTTCCGACATTTTTGACAATACACCTCAGCTTCATCCTGGCCCTGAGAGAGAGCCAGCAAGGCCTTTTCTGCCTGGTTCTCAAGATTAGGTTCCTCATAAAGCAAACCAAGCGCCAGAAAAAACGCATCCACATTCAGCAATGCAGGATCTCCTGGCGCCAGGGAGAAAGCCCAATCTTGAGGGTCGCCACGTAACAGGGAGATAACAATTCTAACTTGCTGAGCGGAATCACCAGAGGAACGAGGTCTCAAAGAAAGAAATAATTTACAATTATTCTTAAAATTCAGAAACCTAGATCTATCTCCAGAAAACAACTCAGGAATAGGTACTTTTGGCTCAGACATAGGACTGTGAACAACAAAATCCTGAATGCTTTGCACCCTTGCAGCAAGATGATCCACACTAGAAGTCAGACTCTGAATATCCATGTCTGCAGCTGAACTCAAAGCCACCCAGAGATTAAGGGGATGAGAGAAGCTGGACAGACTGCAGCAAAGGGAGAGGAAAAAAAAAAAAAATTGTACTCAGGACTTCTTTTATCCCACTTCTGCGATGCAGTAAACACTTTTCAGGCCTGCTGTACTGTTATGATCCCAGTGGCTTAGGATCACAAATCTAACCAGCTAAGTCAGAGATAATAGGATGAGCTCTGGGGATGTGGTAACTGGACTGACCACAAACCTGATCCTAACCAAACACATGAAAGGTAGCCGTAGAACGTTTCCTGAAATCCTAGACGTCTCTTCACGGCCTGAGAAACTGACTACTCCTAAAGAGAAAGTACAGACCTCACTTGCCTCAGAGAAATAACCCCAAAGATATAGAAGCCCCCACAAATAATAACGGTGAGTTAAGAGGTAAAGACAAACGCAGAGATTAAACAGATTAAGCAAATGAGGCCCGCTAACGCTAGATAGCAGAAAATAGCAAGGGATCTGTGCGGTCAGTAAAAAACCCTATGCAAAAATATCCACGCAGAGAATGCGAGAACCCCCACACCAACTAACAATGTGGGGGGAGCAACTCAGCACCCCAGAGCACCAGCAAGCAGGGAAATCACATATTAGCAAGCTGGACTAAACACATCATATACTAGGACACTGTTGTGAACTGTGTTTCTGGGCTCCCTCTGGTGGTCACTAACGGTATTGTGTTAGGTATGTCTTGTTGCAGGCCTGAGCTCCAGCTGTGTCATTAAGCAGCGGGTGTTTCCTATTTGAGCCTCCTCTGGACTCAGTCTCTTGCCTGGCATCGTTGTATCCAGACCTATTTGGTCTCCTCCGGATTCCTTTCAGTCTGCCTCATGCAAGAAAAGCTAAGTCTGTTTTGTACAATTTGGATTGTTTGCATTATTCAGTGTTTTTGTCCAGCTTGCTTTACATTTGATTTTTGACTCGCTGGAAGCTCTAGGGGGCTGATATTCTCCCTCCACACCGTCAGTCGGTGTGGGGGTTCTTGAATGTTCAGCGTGGATGTTTTGTAGGGTTTTCTGCTAACCGCATAGTCCACTATCTATTTTCTGCTATCTAGACTATTGGGCCTCACTTTGCTGAATCTAGTTCATCTCTACGTTTGTGTTTTCCTCTTGCCTCACCGTTATTATTTGTTGGGGGCTTTCTATATCTTTGGGGTTCAATTTCTCTGGAGGCAAGCGAGGTCTTATTTTTTCCCTCTAGGGGTAGTCAGTTCTCCGGCTGGCTCGAGACGTCTAGAACCAACGTAGGCACGTTCACCGGCTACTTTTAGTTGTTTGTGTCAGGATCAGGTATGCGGTTAGCCCAGTTTCCACCTCCCTAGAGCAGTATTTATATTTTTGCTATCTTGCCGGAATATCAGAGATCCTCTGCCATTGGGATCATAACAGGAAACATCTTGAACACAGATGAGCAAAAATAAGCAAACCAAACTTAGCTTCTCTTGGAGAGACTGATAACGGATGTAGACAGGAGCAATCAGAATAGCACTGAATACAACGACAGCAGGCAACAACTGAGAGTCCAAGTGAACTAAATAGGAAACCAGCTAACAGATAACGAGACAGCTGATCCAGCCTCAGACCTGCAGAATGACACTCACACAGTACCACTTGTGACCACAAGAGGGAGCCTAAAAACAGAGTTCAACCACAGAAAAACATCCTGATGATCCTTAAGGCTTTTGAGAGAATACTCTATAGACTGACAAGACAAAAGTTGAACTTTTTGGAAGGTGTATGTCTGACTATATCTGGCATAGAAGTAACAAGGCATTTCAGAAAAAGAACATCAAACCAACAGTAAAATATGGTGGTGGTAATGTGATGGTCTTGGGCTGTTTTGCTGCTTCGGGACTTGGAAGACTTGCTGTGGTAAATGGAACCATGAATTCTGCTGTCTAGCAAAAAATCCTGAAGTATAATGTCCAGCCACCTGTTCGTGACCTCAAGCTGAAGTGCACTTGTGTTATGCAGAAGGACGATCATCCAAAGCACACCAGCAAGTCTACCTCTGAATGGCTTGAGAAAAACAAAATTAAGACTTTGAAGTGGCCTAGTCAAAGTCCTGACCTTAATCCGATTAAGATACCATGGCATGACCTTAAAAAGGCGCTTCATGATCGGAAACCCTCCAATGTGGCTGAATTACAACAATTCGTCAAAGATCAGTGGGCCAAAATTTCTTTCTTCAGAGCATTGTAAAAGATTCATTGGTAGTTATCGCAAAGGCTTTATTGCAGCTATTGCTGCTAAGGTTGGCCCAACCATTATTAGGTTTAGGAGTTTAGGGGGCGATAACTTTTTCACACAGGGCCCTGTTGGTCTGTATTTATTATTCCCTGAATATTAATAATACTAATAATAATAATTATATAATAATATTATTATACATTTATATAGCGCAATTTATTCCATGGCCCTTTATATGTGAAAGGGGCAAATATAGACAAGCACAATAAACATGAGCGATACAAGACACACACAAGTACAGAAGGAGCGAGGACCCTGCCCGCAATGGCTCACAGTCTACAGGGGATGGGCGAGGATACACTAGGAGAGGGTAGAGCTAAAGACCTTCATTAAAAAACTGTATTTTGTGTTTACATTGTGTTATCTTTGTCTAATATTTAAATTTGTTTGGTCATCTTAAACATTTAAGGCTGGTTTCACATTTGCGTCTTTGTGCGCAGGGTTTGATCCGCATAGATCCGCATGCATCATGCGTACATATATTTAACATGGCGTATGGACATACGTATGCATGTGTCCTTTCGCGGTGTGCGGTGGGGCACAGTGAATGCAACATGTTGCATTTTTTGAGACGTCAAAATCCATCAAATATGTGCAGGCATGTGCAGGCATGCACATGTAAATGAGTGCGTAAAAAACGCATTACTGTCTATGGAAACACATGCATACGCAATGACAGGCGTACACATACTGTATGTTTGATGCGCTTGCGTACTTCGGACTGCACATGTCCAGGAACTGTTTTGAGACATGCCCATTGAGACACATCCTCCAGAAAATATCGAACGCATGCGCATAAACAACGCAAACGCAGGCAAAAACGCATACAAACGCATGAACACACAGTGGTTTTTTTTTGCCGTTGTGCGTAATCTGATGCAGATAAAAAAAACGCTGCATAAATATTGAAGAGAAGGAATATAAACCAGCTCACCCGTGATGCATAAGCTGAGTTTCGGGAGCACGGACCCACTGCGTCCAGGCGTGTAGAATCCAAAAGAAGAAAATATCCAGCTTCACCGAAACCGTGAAAAGAAGTTTTCTTTATTCACAAACTTAAACATGGAGGATACAAACTTCAGCACAAACCATAACGCGTTTCTGGAGACTAAGCTCCCTTAATCATATGCAAGGGAGCTTAGTCTCCAGAAATGCTTTGAGATTCTTACCCATATGGTTTGTGCTGAAGTTTGTATCCTCCATGTTTAAGTTTGTGAATAAAGAAAACTTTTTTTCACGGATTCGGTGAAGCTGGACATTTTCTTCTTTTGGCTGCATAAATATGCATTTCCATGCGTTTTGGCATGCATTTGCGCATGCAGATGATACACTGCGCACATATACGCAAATGTGCACTTAGCCTAAGTGTGAAAAACATGCAGAAGAATAGTAAATCAGGAAAGGGATAAAGACTTTTTCATACAACTGTATATTGCTCACCCTTTGACTATTTCATGGTCTGGAGTACATTTTGTTGGTATATAACCCTCAAAAAAGTTATTCAAAATGTATTGGTATTATGTTGCTCCTCCATACGGTATAACATATTCTTGGGTGCATTACTAAACTGCTTAGCTGGACTACTGGAGTTGTCTGTCTTGGTTTGTATTAGCTGTTCTGAGTTAGTTACTCTCAACATGTATATGAACCCTCCTAATGGCTTACTTCCATGACAGTTTACAACTTGGTTTGGAGTTAAAGGAGAGAGTTCAGTGTTTGGAGTTGTCCTTTGGAGAGTTTTTAAAAGATTGCTTTACATTTACAATAACTCAGCATCTCCACCTTCAGAAATGATAAGAGAGACAGAAATAGCCTAGGGCGCACCTAGTTTGAGGGATTGGGTGAGTACACACAGTCTTTTGTCACTGTATGACATGAACCCTGCAACAATACAGCTCCATCCCCCAACTCTGATGTGTCAACCACTACAATGAATGGCTGAGTGACGTCAGGCTATATAAGAATCGGCGTACCAGCAAAACATCTTTTTAAGGCAACAATTACCTCATTGGTCAGCCTGGACAATTTTGAAAGTCTTTCTCTATCCTGGTCGTATCAGTCAGTGGTTTGGCCACTACCAAATAGTTCTTGCTGAGCTTATGGTAATAATTAGCGAAACCCAAAAACCTTTGTAAAGCTTTTACATTTTCAGGACAATATCAATCCAATATCTCCTAGACTTTCTCCAGATCCATGCGAAAAATGATTATACGATGATTATTATGACGATAAGAAATACCCCAGAAAGGGGTCTCCTGAACCAAAAACATACATTTGTCTGATTTGACATATCATTTATTGCCCCTTAGTAATTGTAAGACCTGCCTGACATGTTCCTTATGTCCAGCAAATAAATCAATATGTCATCCACACAGACTATCATAAATCTACCTGCCAGGTGATGGAAAATGTCATGTACAAAGTGTTGGAAAATGGGGGGAGCATTAGTTAACCCAAATGGCATAACAAGGTTCTTGTAGTGTCCCTCAGATGTATTAAAAGCAGTCTTCCACTCATCCTCTGAGATTATATGCCACCCCCTCCCGACGTCCAGTTTGGAAAACCACTTAACCCCAACAATCTGATTAAAGAAGTACTGAAAGAGAGGGAAAGGATATAGATCCCGACCTGTGATCTAATTAACCCCTTCACCCCCAAAGCCTGTTTTCAACTTCCTGACCAGGCCATTTTTTTTTCAGTTCTGACCACTGTCACTTTATGAGGTCATAACTCTGAAACGCTTCAACGGATCCTGGTGATTCTGAGACTGTTTTCTCGTGACATATAGTACTTTATGATAGTGGTAAAATATTTTCGATTTGACTTGCATTTATTTGTGAAAAAAAATGGAAATTTGGCAAAAATTTTGAAAATTTAGCAATTTTCAAACTTTTAGTTTTTATGCCCTTAAATTAGAGAGTCATATCATACAAAATAGTTAATAAATAACATTACCCACATGTCTGCTTTGCATTACCACAATTTTGGAAACTTAATTTTTTTGTTAGGAAGTTATAAGGGTTAAAAATTGACCAGAGATTTCTCATTTTTACAGCAAAATTTGCAAAACCATTTTTTTTAGGGACCACCTCACACCTTGAAGTGACTTTGAGGGGTCTATATGACAGAAAATGCCCCAAAGTGACACCATTCTAAAAACTGCACCCCTCAAGGTACTCAAAACCACATTCAAAAAGTTTATTAACACTTTAGGTGCTTTACAGGAATTTTTGGAATGGTTAAAAAAATTGAACATTTAACTTTTTTCACAAAATTTTTACTTCAGATCCAATTTTGTTTTATTTTACCAAGGGTAACAGGAGAAATTGGACCACAAAAGTTGATGTACAATTTGTCCTGAGAATGCCGATACCCCATATGTTGGGGTAAACCATTGTTTGGGCACATGGCAGAGCTCGGAAGGGAAGGAGCGCCATTTGACTTTTCAATGCAAAATTTGCTGGAATTGAGATCGGACACCATGTCGCGTTTGGAGAGCCCCTGATGTGCCTAAAGAGTGGAAACCCCAACAAGTGACATAATTTTGGAAAGTAGACCCCTAAGGAACTAATCTAGATGTGTGGTGAGCACTTTGAACCTCCAAGTGCTTCACAGAAGTTTATAATGTAGAGCCGTAAAAAAAAAATCATATTTTTTTCACAAAAAATAATCTTTTCGCCCCAAATTTTTTTATTTTCTCAAGGGTAACAGAACAAATTGGACCACAAAAGTTGTTGTGCAGTTTGTCCTGAGTACGCTGATACCCTATATATGGGGTAAACCACTGTTTGAGTGCATGGCAGAGCTCGGAAGGGAAGGAGCGCCGTTTGACTTTTCAATGCAAAATTGACTGGAATTGAGATTGGAACCCATGTCGTGTTTGGAGAGCCCCTGATGTGCATAAACATTGGAAATGCCCCATAAGTCACTCCATTTTGGAAAGAAGACCCCCTAAGGAACTTATCTAGATGTGTATTGAGCACTTTTAACTCCCAATTGTTTCAATAAAGTTTAGAATGTAGAGCCATGAAAAGTAAAAAATCATTTTTTCTTTCCACAAAATGATCTTTTAGCCCGCAATTTTTTTCCCAAGGGTAACAGGAGAAATTGGACTGCTAAAGTTGTTGTCCAATTTCTCCTGAGTATGCTGATACCCCATATGTGGGGTGGAACCACTGTTTGGGCGCACGGCAGAGCTTGGAAGGGAAGGAGCACCGTTTGGAATGCAGACTTAGATGGATTGGTCTGCAGGCATCACGTTGCATTTGCAGCGACCCTGATGTACCTAAACAGTAGAAACCCCCCACAAGTGACCCCATATTGGAAACTAGACCCCCCCAAGGAACTTATCTAGATGTGTTGTGAGAACTTTGAACGCCCAAGTGTTTCACTACAGTTTATAACGCAGAGCCGTGAAAATAAAAAATATATTTTTGTTCCCGAAAATGATATTTTAGCCCCAAATGTTTATTTTTCCAAAGGTAACAGGACAAATTGGACCCCAAAAGTTGTTGTCCAATTTGTCTTGCGTACCCCATATGTGGGGGGGAAACCACTGTTTGGGCGCACGGCAGAGCTCAGAAGGGAAGGAGCACTGTTTTAGTTTTTCAACTCAGAATTGGCTGGAATTGAGATCGGACGCCATGTCGCATTTGGAGAGCCCCTGATGTGCCTAAACAGTGGAAACCCCCCAATTCTAACTGAAACCCTAACCCAAACACACCCCTTGCCCTGATCACATCCATAACCCTAACCACACCCCTAACCCTAATCCCAACCCTAATCCCAACCATAAATGTAATCCAAACCCTAACTTTAGCCCCAACCCTAACCCTAACCCAACCCTAACTTTAGCCCCAACCCTAACCCCAACCCTAAACCCAACACCAACCCTAACCCTAGCCCTAACCCTAACCCCAATGCTAACTTTAGCCCCAACCATAACCCTAACCATAATGGGAAAATGGAAATAAATACATTTTTTAAAATGTTATTATTTTTCCCTAACTAAGGGGGTGATGAAGGGGGGTTTGATTTACTTTTATAGCATTTTTTGGGCGAATTTATATGATTAGCAGCCGTGACACACTAAAAGACGCTTTTTATTGCAAAAAATAGTTTTTGCATCACCACATTTTGAGAGCTGTAATTTATCCATATTTTGGCCCACAGTTTCATGTGAGGACTGGTTTTTTGCAGGACGAGTTGACATTTTTATTGGTACCATTTTTGGGCACATAACATTTTTTGATCGCTTTTGATTCCAATTTTTGGGAGGCAGAATGAACAAAAACCAGCAATTCATGAATTTCTTTTAGGGGGGGGTTTATACCGTTCCATGTGTGGTAAAATTGATAAAGCAGCTTTATTCTTCAGGTCAGTACGATTTATGTTTTAGCGCTTTTACACAATAAAAACTATTTTTTATAAAAAATAATTGTTTTTGCATCGCTTTATTCTGAGAGCTATAGCTTTTATATTTTTCTGCTGATGATGCTGTATGGCGGCTTTTTTTTGCGGGACAAGATGATGTTTTCAGCGGTACCATGCTTATTTATATCCGTCTTTTTGATCGCGTGTTATTCCACTTTTTGTTCGCCAGTATGATAATAAAGCTTTGGTTTTTGCCTCGTTTTTTATTTATTTTTTTTGCAGTGTTCACTGAAGGGGTTAACTAGTGGGATAGTTTTATAGAGTGCGTCGTTACGGACGCGGCAATTCCAAATATGTGTACATTTATTGTTTTTTTTATTTACATAAATAAATGGATTGGGAATTTTTTTTCCTTTATTTGGGGATTTTTTTTTTTACTTTCTAACATTGTCCCAGGGTGGGACATCACTATATTAGATCAGATCGCTGATCTGACACTTTGCATAGCATCAGCGATCTGACAGGCAGTACAGGAGGCTTTCCAGCGCCTGCTATGAGCAGGCGCTGGCTAGCCACCTCACTTCAGCACCCGGAAGGAGCCCCGCGGCCATCTTGGATCCGGGGACTCCTTCCAGAACACCGGAACAACGCGATCGCATCGCGTTGTTCCGGTGGGACAGCGCAGGGAGCCCCCATCCCTGCGCGATGCCCCTCTATGTCGGCGCTGTCACTACTGACAGCAGCATCAGAGGGGTTAAATGCCCATGATTGGCGCTAGCGCTGATCATGTGCATTCCTGCGGGGTG
The DNA here is from genome assembly GCF_051348905.1 of Ranitomeya variabilis. Taxonomy (NCBI): domain Eukaryota; kingdom Metazoa; phylum Chordata; class Amphibia; order Anura; family Dendrobatidae; genus Ranitomeya; species Ranitomeya variabilis. Next base: position 514,062,604 of record NC_135232.1, on the reverse strand, counting down.
TCAGCTGTCATATAAAGCTGACACCCACACGCGATCGCTGCGGCACTCAGCGTGATGCCGCGCGATCGTGCCACCGTACTAGTACTGTGCTTTGCGGAAACTCAGTTCCCGCAGAGCAGTACTAGTACGGCGCATGTCGGGAAGGGTTTAAGTTATGTTTCAGAAAAGTTCCCAGGCTCGAGTTCATATGAGTTCATCCAGCAGAGGGTGCATCACCGCGACTCGAGGTAACTATAGGACATTCCCCTGCATTCCATTCATTCACAAAGTTTTACAGGCAGGAGCACAGCTGCATTAGCAGAGCTCCTGGGTGTAAAATGATTTAGCCCCTTCAGATGGATTTACAGCGTGGGACAAGACTGATCGACGTAAGGTATGGCATATTGTTGTTTGTTTTGTTTAACTTTATTTCAGGTAACAAGGGTCTTCAGGTGGATTGAGAGTATAATAAAATATTAAAACACCCTGTGTCTTTATTTCATTAAAATACTTTTTAATAATTTGTGTGTGTTTTGTTAACCATTTCATACTATTGGATTAATAATGGATAGGTGTCATAATTGACGCCTCTCCATTATTAATCTGGCTTAATGTCACCTTACAATAGCAAGGTGACATTAACCCTTCATTACCCCGTATCCCACCGCTACACGGGAGTGGGAAGAGAGAGGCTAAGTGCCAGAATAGGCGCATCTTCCAGATGTGCCTTTTCTGGGGTGGCTGGGGGCAGATGTTTTTAGCCGGGGGGGGGCAATAACCATGGTCCCTCTCTAGGCTATTAATATCTGCCCTCAGTCACTGGCTTTCCCACTCTGGCGGAGAAAATTGCGCGGGAGCCCACGCCAATTTTTTCCAGGATTTAACCCTTTAATGGCTAGAGCTTCAAAATTTTACACACAGACACTTGTTACATTAGTAAAGAGGAATATGTAATAAAAGAAGGGATATGAGATGGTTTACTGTATGTAAACCATGTCTCATATCATGTCGGGTTTGGGAAGGAGATAGCAAAAGCCGGCAATTGAATTACCGGCTTTTATGCTATCTTGCGCTGAATTAAATATAAATATATATATATATTGTAGCATAGCGCCTACTACGTGTCTTGGGGGACACTTGCTTGGCACGGGATTAAAGCACTCGGGCACGGTTTTCTATCAAAACACCGTCTTTTAAGTTTATTTCGCACAACATAAACCACATCCACAGAAACTTAGTAACAGCTTGAACAGTATCTGGACATATTCAACTTTACCACAGTTCATCTCTGACCCCGGTCAGCATTATACACGGTTTTCAGACCGTTACCCGTTGGCAACCTTCACGGGTTCTTGGACACCTCTTGGCCTCAGAGGTGCCCCATACACAATGCCTCTCACTCTGACCCCGGTCAGTACAATACACGAATCTCAATTCGTTACCTGTTGGTGCCGCACAGGTTCTCGGTTACCTTTCTACACCAGAGGCATCCTTCAGACGTTCACACTCAGTCTTCCCTTTTCTCTGACCCCGGTCAGCATTATACACGAATCTCCATTCGTTACCTGCCATTGCTGCACAGGTTCACGGATACCTCTCTTCACTAGAGGCATCCTTCCGACATTCTCACACAGACCCCGATCAGTACAAACACGGATCTCCATCCGTTCCACAGTCTGGTCTGTGCGAGGTCCAGAGCCCCTGCCATGTGCTCTTCAGGGAGCCGCCGCTCCCAACACATGGGGCTCTCTCCAGGACCTTCCACCAACAAAACCATTCAGATCCACACTCAGAGCCCATGTGACCAAACCTCAGTCACATTATATGCTACTAACCACTCCCCTAGATGGGAGTGTGTTTGGCTAGTCTGACCCTCCCATCTCTCAGATCTAGCCCAGCCAATCTTCCTAGCTAAACAACACACACAATTCACTTGTCATCATCATCATCCTTGCTTCAGATTGACAGTGCAGAGTGTCTCTCTCTGCGACACACACATCGGCCATTCACCATAATGCCGGACTTTGACTCACCACCACACTTATATCTGTGATTATCATGCATTCCTATGGCCTCCTTACGCCTCTATGCACACTCCTTGAAGCTCATACTGCGCCCCCTACCTACAACCTAGGTCACTATACTACTATATATATATATATATATATAGAGAGAGAGAGAGAGAGAGAGAGAGAGAGACTCAAAAAAGAGGCAGCACTCCATTGTTCAAGTGAAACATGTGGTTGGTTTAATCGACCCACATAGCCGGGCGACGTTTCAGCTCAATCTGAGCCTTTATCAAGCAGTGAGTAACGATACCTGCTAACTATTTATAGGTGCTTCAACAAGTGTTACTATGTTTCCAATCATCTTAGATAATTACCAATTCTTAATAAAATATTTACAGTATACATCTTATATTTGTGTCCTGTGCTTATATAAAGTGCTGTGTGCTTATGTGCATAAACAATCCAACTTTCAACTTACAAATGCTCCCATAGTATCGCTAATCAGTAATCAGTGATTTTGCAAATAAATGATCTCTTAATAATAGTTATTACATTTGCATATAGATATTTCAATTATCCATTCACCTACTGCTCGTACCAGGCCTATGGAGGACGTTCTGTCACACAAGTCGGCGTCTTCCGCCGCCTACTGCGCATGTCTGAATCGCGTCATTGTATTCAGAGGTCCCACAAACCAATGGAAGCCTCCGTATGGTAATTTCTATATGGCGCAGGCGCAGTAGCGCTTATCCCCAACATATTGGTAGTGGCTCTGCTTCTTCTCAGCGTCTTTCTATATAGCGCATGCGCAGTAGCGCTTAACGCCGCCATATTGGTAGTGGCTCACTCATAGCACTACTACTCAGCGTCTGTGCAGTGACATACGATTACTTCTTATGTCTAATAACATAGGCGCTAGCACTGCTGAGCAATTTAAAGGCTATAAGTAAGAGGGACACCAAATTTTATTTCAGTACACTCCGCTGTGAACCCACTAATAAATTACTCTTAATTATTATAACATGTGTCTAGACACATGTTATAATAATTAAGAGTAATTTATGTAATTTAGTATGTCACCGCACAGACGCTGAGTAGTAGTGCTATGAGTGAGCCACTACCAATATGGCGGCGTTAAGCGCTACTGCGCATGCGCTATATAGAAAGACGCTGAGAAGAAGCAGAGCCACTACCAATATGGTGGGGATAAGCGCTACTGCGCATGCGCTATATAGAAATTACCATATGGAGGCTTCCATTGGTTTGTGGGACCTCTGAATACAATGACGCGATTCAGACATGCGCAGTAGGCGGCGGAAGACGCCGACTTGTGTGACAGAACGTCCTCCATAGGCCTGGTACGAGCAGTAGGTGAATGGATAATTGAAATATCTATATGCAAATGTAATAACTATTATTAAGAGATCATTTATTTGCAAAATCACTGATTACTGATTAGCGATACTATGGGAGCATTTGTAAGTTGAAAGTTGGATTGTTTATGCACATAAGCACACAGCACTTTATATAAGCACAGGACACAAATATAAGATGTATACTGTAAATATTTTATTAAGAATTGGTAATTATCTAAGATGATTGGAAACATAGTAACACTTGTTGAAGCACCTATAAATAATTAGCAGGTATCGTTACTCACTGCTTGATAAAGGCTCAGATTGAGCTGAAACGTCGCCCGGCTATGTGGGTCGATTAAACCAACCACATGTTTCACTTGAACAATGGAGTGCTGCCTCTTTTTTGAGTCTCTGTGAATCTGGTGCAATCGTTGGACTGTTTGCCTGGGGCCTTGCACCCGAAGATAAGTACAAGTGTAGTGCTGTTCCTTTTTCTTTTTTTTCTTTCTTTTTTACTATATATATATATATATATATATATATATATATATATATATATATATATATATATATAGACTGTATATATGTTTTTAGGAATATTTTAGCCGATGGATCCATGATTTGTCCATTTTGCAAGCCTGCACAAAAAAATCGCCGTACGGAAGCCATACGGATGACACACGGATACATTTGTCCGTAAAAATCGCATCCTCGCATTGAATATGGAACAGTGTTTTGGGAAAATTACTACGTATTACGGCCGTAAAATACGGACCGTATTTCCCTATGCTGAGTGTGACGCCGGCCTAAGGCTTGGCGCACATTAATCCTGCACTTTGCGCTGAGATCTTACACAGGGGTTTTGTGTAAATCTCTGAAATACTTGATTCAGACAGAACCTCTGGCGGAAAATTCCCTATAATGAGGGAGATGGAGGCACTGTGAACGCCGTCTGACCTGTGATCCAGCGATGTCCGTCTTTTTAGGATTGCATAAAAATCCCTTCAGCCACAGTTTAGTGCACTTTTGAAAAGAAGTTGTGCTACAGAGAATAGGGTGCACCTCCATCCATCAGCAAATAAATATGAAAGAGTAAGGTGCAATATCTTGTATGAAAAGGAACCATAAATCAAGGAGAAAACTGACCAAACAATTAATGGTATGCGCACCCAATGCAATATAAATGTGAAATATGCAAATAATTTTATTAGAAACCTAAGACTTACACAGTGTATATTAAAGTCACTTAAAAACATGTACAACACATGATCAGTATATCACACCCCTGAACCAAAACCATATCGAACAACTGATAACAAAACTCCACTGCTGGATAAGTATGCTGGACATGATAGGTATAAACATACACAGAATGATAAATATGACAAAGTATAACATGCGAGGACATAAAAACTACCACATGTTAGAGTACCAGCACAAATCAATGCAAAAATATCAAGGGCTGCAGAGGCCTAATAACCAAGCTTGTTAAAGGGATAAATAGCCCATAATGACACACAGTAAGGGTACCGTCACACATTGAAATTTCCATCACTACGACGTTACGATTCATGACGTTCTAGCGATATCGTTACGATATCGCTGTGTCTGACACGCTACTGCGATCAGACACCCTGCTGAGAATCGTACGTCGTAGCAGATCGTTTGGAACTTTCTTTCGTCGCTTGATCACCCGCTGACATCGCTGGATCGTTGTGTGTGACAGCAATCCAGCGATGTCTTCGCTTGTAACCAGGGTAAACATCGGGTAACTAAGCGCAGGGCCGCGCTTAGTAACCCGATGTTTACCCTGGTTACCAGCGTAAACGTAAAAAAACAAACCGTACATACTCACCCGTCGGTGTCCTTCAGGTCCCTTGCCGTCTGCTTCCTGCTCTGAGTGCCGGCCGGAAAGTGAGAGCAGAGCGCAGCGGTGCTGCGCTCTGCTCACTGTACGGCTGCACTCAGAGCAGGAAGCAGACGGCAAGGGACCTGAAGGACACTGACGGGTGAGTATGTACTGTTTGTTTTTTTACGTTTACGCTGGTAACCAGGGTAAACATCGGGTTACTAAGCGCGGCCCTGCGCTTAGTTACCCGATGTTTACCCTGGTTACCCGGGGACTTCGGCATCGCTCCAGCGCCGTGATTGCAACGTGTGACCGCAGTCTACGACGCTGGAGCGATAACCATACGATCGCTGCGACGTCACGAATCGTGCCGTCGCAGCGATGAAAATTTCAATGTGTGACGGTACCCTAAGGCTAAAATGGTTAGAAGACCACACATACATACACATACATATATATAAGATCATGGAGATATAAGATCATGGAGATATAAAATGCAGATGTCATAATGTGAGGGACGTAGCCTAAAAGACAAAATGGAAGCGAAAAGAAAAATGTGGAAGTAGATAGGTGGAAAAAAATATATTGTAACCCGCAAGAAAAGTAAAGACAGGCTCTAAATAGATATGTCCCTAAGCATGGCTACCTGACCGGCTATGGAGAACTCATATGGCAAGCCGAAATAAGCAGAGTGTCCACATGGCACAGGGATGTGGGGAAAGACGCCACACATATCGCTGCTAAAAGCAGCTTCTTCAGGGGAAGTATGTTAAAGAATTAAATTGCGGGAAGTTATAGAAGACAATTAGTGCTTCAATCAATTACCAGTGTGTGGCATCTGCCTGATTGGTCCAAGCAAGAGGGCAGTCCAGAATGGAGACGCCAGGGATGTGGCCTGATCATGTGGAGAAACCCAATAGCATCGTAGGGCACGCAATGTAACAGACCGGTCTGTTCAAAAAAAGGGGATTGCTGAGTGTGACATAGATAGCACATGTGCAGATGGCATTAGGCCCTTGGAAAAGAACTGAGATTGCGCATGCGCAGAGATAAGATCTGCCATAAAGGCAAAGTTTAACCATAGTGTGCCCAACCAAATATGCCTGCCGAATGGTACATGGCAAAAGGGCGCAGGGGACAGAGGAATGCATATAGATATTGGGCTTGATGAGGCATGAGCATAGCATATAAACACTAAAAAATAAAAACGTAAAAGAAAAAAAGAAAAGTAAATGTATTAAAAAAGTGGAAATGGGAGTAAAAATAAAATAAAGAAACACATAATCAATTAAAAAAAGTGTAAAGAATAAATGGATGGATCATGCCACAAGGTTAGGAAGCAAGTAAATCCAAGGGCCAAAATGAGCAATCCAAGGAGCTGGACAGAGGACATCTGCCACTGATGAAAAAAGGGGAGTCCAAATACATAAATGTGGAGAATCATTATTCCTGAAGATGCCATGAAAAACCCACGTAGAAGGTGCCAATATTCCAAATTAGGCCATAAGATCTCAATATGACCAAAGTCCAGGTAGCCTGAGAAAAGAAAAATAATTCATGAAGGATGAAAAAATTAATTAGAAGAAATATAAAAAACAACCCTTATCAGCCCAAAAAGCCAGTAAATAAGAGTTCCTCATTAAGCCCCATTGGGGAGACAGACTGTAACTCGAATATCCATCTGGATTCAGCCTGGAGCAAGCGTTTACGGCTGCTGCCTCCTCTGCCATTATGAGTGATTCTCTGTAGACCCACAAACTTGATCTTTGATGCAGAGCCCCTGTGTGCAGACAGAAAGTAGGCAGCCTCCGGGGTGAGGGCCTTGCTTTTTCTTTGATCTGCTGCAACCAAATGGATGGTAGAAATATGTTTCTGGGCCCTTTTCCTCAACTCCTGTGAGGTCTGCCCTACATACACTTTATTACAGGGCAAATGAGTGCATAGATCTTAATTTTTTTTTCCTTAAATTGAGGGGATTAAGAAAGGCATCTCGTGTCGGAATCATAAATGTGCAGACATGACAGTCCCCACATGGGAAAGATCCCTTCAATAGGATCCCCCTATTCAACTTTTGGGTGGTCCAAGAAAAATGGCTTCTGGTCAAGAGATCCCGTAAATTGGGTGCTCTTCTGATTGCAAGGAGAGGCCGTGTGCTTGCTACTACAGAAGTCTGGCTATCCATGGTAAGGATTGGCAAATGCCTAGATAGTATGCTATTTACCTGATGCCAGCTATTCTTGTAGTCAGTGATGAATCTTGGCCGGGACTCATGTTCACAAATGTGCGGGGAAAGAAGTGAGGCTTGATCTTATTGTTGGGCCTGCTGAAATGCGGTAAAAATGACCATCCTAGGGTAGCCACGTTGTTTGAAGCGGTCTGTTAAACTCTGAGCTTGTAAGAGAAAGTCCTATTTACGTGTGCAATTCTGTCTTACCCTAAGAAATCGACCAATAGGCATGCCACCTTCATGTGGATCGGATGAAAGCTGTTGTACTCCAATAACGAATTTGTGGCGGTTTGCTTGCGATAAAGGTCAGTGGCCAGGCAAAAATTATCCACAAAAATCCTCAAATCCAGAAAGGTGGTAGAGCTGGAAGAGAAGGAATAGGTAAGAAAAATATTATGTGAATTGAGGTTCGAGCTGTTCAGAAACTGGACATATTCAGTCTCGGTACCCATCCATATGAAGAAAATGTCATCTATGTGGCGATGTCAGTGACGAATCTGGTCTTGGAAGATCCCAGATGAATAGACCACATTCTCCTCCCATCATCCTAAAAAGATATTTGTGTATGCCAGCGCACAGTGAGCCCCCATCGCCACTCCACTACAGAGATTTGTCGAAAAAATACTTTATCAAAAAGAAAATAATTGTGGTGGAGAATGAATGCCAAAAGGTCAAGTAGAAACAAGTCATGCCTATGGTCAGCATGCTTACATTTAGCCAAGAAAAATGTGACGTCACTGATCCCATCCTTGTGTCTGATATTTGAGTAAAGCGACTCCACATCACGTGACCAGTAAAAATTCAGATGACAAGATGATTTCACAACAAATCACAATCAAATGGGCTCAGTCCATGATAAATGAAGGCAAGGATGTAGTCAGGGGTTGTAAAAAGAAATCCACATAGACACAGGCTTACTCACATATAAAGCTTGAAACAATTGGATGGCATGGGGGCTTGGTGGCCTGCTTGTGGATCTTTGGTAGCATGTAAAGGTGGAGATGACTGGATGCTACACCTACGTGCATTTCTTCTCATTAGGAATGATGATGCCATAATGAACAGCTATATTCAACAATGTTTGGAATTTAGCTGACAAGACCCATGTAGGGTCTGCAGAAAACAAGTCATGCCTATGGTCAACATGCTTACATTTATCCAAGAAAAATGTGATGTCACTGATTTCATCCTTGTGTCTGATATTTGAGTAAAGCGACTCCACATCACATGTGACCAGTAAAAATTCAGATGGCAAGATGATTTCACGACAAACCTCAATAAAATGGGCTGAGTCCATGATAAATGAAAGCAAGGATGTAGCCAGGGATTATAAAAAGAAATCCACATAGGCACAGGCTTACTCGCATATACTGCCAATGCTTGAAACAATTGGATGGCATGGGGGCTTGGTGGCCTGCTTGTGGATCTTTGGCAGCATGTAAAGGTGGAGATGACTGGATGCTACACCTACGTGCATTTCTTCTCATTAGGAATGATGATGCCATAATGAACAGCTATATTCAACAATGTTTGGAATTTAGCTGACAAGACCCATGTAGGGTCTGCAGAAAACAAGTCATGCCTATGGTCAACATGCTTACATTTATCCAAGAAAAATGTGATGTCACTGATTTCATCCTTGTGTCTGATATTTGAGTAAAGCGACTCCACATCACATGTGACCAGTAAAAATTCAGATGGCAAGATGATTTCACGACAAACCTCAATAAAATGGGCTGAGTCCATGATAAATGAAAGCAAGGATGTAGCCAGGGATTATAAAAAGAAATCCACATAGGCACAGGCTTACTCGCATATACTGCCAATGCTTGAAACAATTGGATGGCATGGGGGCTTGGTGGCCTGCTTGTGGATCTTTGGCAGCATGTAAAGGTGGAGATGACTGGATGCTACACCTACGTGCATTTCTTCTCATTAGGAATGATGATACCATAATGAACAGCTATATTCAACAATGTTTGGAATTTAGCTGACAAGACCCATGTAGGGTCTGAAGGAAACCTTTGATAAAACTGAGAGTTCCTCTGTCCCCTGTGCTCTTTTGCTATGTACCATTCGGCAAGTGTATTTGATTGGGCACACTATGGTTAAATTTTGCTCTTATTGTGGCAGATCTTATCTCTGCTCATGCGCGATCTCAGTTCCTTTCCAAGGGCCTGATACCATATGCACACACGCTATGTCACACTCGGCAATCCCCCTTTTTTGGAACAGACTGGTCTGTTACATTGCTCATGTGTGCCCTACAACGCTTCCGGGTTTCTCCACATGATCTGGCCACATCCCTGGTGTCATGGTCAGGACAGGGTTAATGTCCTGTCCTTGCAGGGTTAATTTGGTTTGCCTCGTTATCAGCTGGGAGGGGTATTTATATTCGCTCCCAGCTGGCATTCCTTGTCAGCTATACATTCTGTCTGGTTTGTATGTCTGACTCCTGAGTGTATGTTTGATCTTCACTGTGTTTACTTTGCTTTCTGTGCGATTCTCTGTTTGCTATTCTGGATTTCTGACCTCTGGCTTTGATTCTGACTATTCTCTGTCTCTCCCCTTTTTGGTACTTCGTGACCTCCTGGCTATGATCTTTGCTTGTTTGGAAACTCTTTGGTGTTATCCCTTCACTGTTCCCTGGCGTTTGGCTCTGCCCCATGTTCTCCTCCCACTCTGGTCACATGTCGAAGGTCCTGTCTGTGATCAAGTTTGTACCCGGTGTTTACCTCAGCTCCGTTGCTGCTGTAAGTAGCTCTCCTCGCAGCATAGATACCTGGGAGCTGTGACACCTGGCATCTCCATTCTAGACTGCCTTCTTGCTTGGACCAATCAGGTGGACGCCACACACCGGTAATTGACTGAAGCACTAATTGTCTTCTATATACTTCCCGCAATTTGATTCTTTTACATACTCCCCTGACGAAGCTGCTTTTAGCAGCAATACGTGATGGGTCTTTTTCCACACCCCTGTGCCATGTGGACACTCTGCCTAGTTTGGCTTGCCATATGAGGTCTCCAGAGCCTGTCAGGTAGCCATGGTTAGGGACATCTCTATTTAGTGCCTGCACTTTACTTTTCCCTATGGGTTACAATATATTTTTTCCACCGATCTACTTCCACATTGTTCTTTTTTGCTTACATTTTGTCTTTTAGGCTACGTTCCTCACATTATGTAATCTGCAGTTTATATCTCCATGATCTTATATATAGCAGATGTATGTGTGGTCTTCTAACCATTTCAGCCTTTCTGTGTGACATTATGGGCTATTTATCCCTTTAACAAGCTTGGTTATTAGGCCTTTGCAGTGCTTGATATTTTAGCATTTTTGCAGAAGCACAGGGTGGGCATAACATACTGGTGACTGCAGCGCACTGGTCACTACAGTGTACTCATTACTACAATAGCAGTTTGCAATTTTCACTGGGTAACATTCATTGCTGCTTGTTTCTGTAAAATACCCACTGAGTCAAAATTGTGACTCACTCGTGACTCACTACACCTGTAGATAAATTCCCAAAGGGGTATAATTTCCTTGGCGTCAAGTGAGGGGGAATTCTGCTCTTCTAGCAATTAGGGGCTCTGTATTTGGAGTCCTCAAACTGTTCTAGGAAAACCTGTGCTCCAAGAGGCAAATAGCACTGCGTCCCTCCTGAGTTTCTCAGTATGGCTAAACAGTACTGTACAGCTACATATGGGATATTGCCACATTCAGTATAAATTGTGGGTAGAGTTGAGCATTCCGATACCGCAAGTATCGGGTATCGGCCGATATTTGCAGTATCGGTATTCCGATACCGAGTTCCGATATTTTTGCGATATCGGGAATCGGGATCAGAATGCATATTCATGTGTAAAATAAAAAATAAAAATAAAAAATAGGGATATACTCACCCTCTGACACGCCCTGGTTGTAACCGCTGCAACCGGCAGCCTCCGTTCCTAAGAATGAGCGAGTGAAGGACCTGCGATGACGTCGCGGTCTTGTGATTGGTCGCGTAACCGCTCACGTGACCGCTCACGCGACCAATCACAAGCCGTGACTAGTGTTGAGCATTCCGATACCGCAAGTATCGGGTATCGGCCGATACTTGCGGTATCGGATACTTGCGGTATCGGAATTCCGATACCGAGATCCGATACTTTTGTGGTATCGGGAATCGGTATCGGGATCGATATTAATGTGTAAAATAAAGAATAAAAATAAAAAATATTGATATACTCACCCTCTGACGCGCCCTGGTTGTAACCGCCAGCCTCACGCGACCAATCACAAGCCGCGACGTCATCTAAGGTCTTTCAAGCGCTTGAAAGACCTTAGATGATGTCACGGCTTGTAATTGGTCGCGTTGCGGTCACGTGACCGCTCCGCGACCAATCACAGGCCGTGACGTCATCTAAGGACTTTCAAGCGCTCTTTCTTATGAACGGAGGCTGGCGGTTACAACCAGGGCGCGTCAGAGGGTGAGTATATCAATATTTTTTATTTTTATTCTTTATTTTACACATTAATATGGATCCCAGGGCCTGAAGGGGAGTTTCCTCTCCTTCAGACCCTGGGAACCATCAGGATACTTTCCGATACTTGGTGTCCCATTGACTTGTATTGGTATCGGGTATCGGTATCGGCGATATACGATACTTTTCGGGTATCGGCCGATACTATCCGATACCGATACTTTCAAGTATCGGACGGTATCGCTCAACACTAGCCGTGACGTCATCAAAGGTCCTTCACTCGCTCATTCTTAGGAACGGAGGCTGCTGGTTGCAGCGGTTACAACCAGGGCGCGTCAGAGGGTGAGTATATCCCTATTTTTTATTTTTATTCTTTATTTTACACATGAATATGGTTTCCTCTCCTTCAGACCCTGGGAACCATCCAGGATCACTTCCGATATTTGTGTCCCATTGACTTGTATTGGTATCGGGTATCGGTATCGGCGATATCCGATATTTTTTGGATATCGGCCGATACAATCCGATACCGATACTTTCAAATATTGGAAGGTATCGCTCAACACTAATTGTGGGACAAATTATAGTGCCATTTTTACCCACTTCTTGTGTGAAAATGTAAAATCTGGGGAGAAAACAACATTTTGTTGGTAAAAAAGTAGTTTTTTTTTTCTTCAGAGAATATGAATGATAACACCAAAACTTTTTCTCCACTCATGGTGAGTGGTTGGTTGAAGCCATTTATTGTCAAAATACTGTGTTTTCTATTTTTGAATCATAATGACAATCCAAAACATCCAAATGACCCTGATCAAAAGGGCACATACCCCATTTCTTAATACCGTGTGGACATGAAAAGTCAAGTTTGGAAAATTGCAAAATTTGACAAATTTTCGTTTAATTTCTGTTTTTTTCACAAATAAGCGCAAGTCATACTAAAGAAATGTTATCACTTTCATGAAGTACAATATAACAAGAAAAAGGTACCAGTCATGAACAACCATATATATACAGTGGGGCAAAAAAGTATTTAGTCAGTCAGCAATAGTGCAAGTTCCACCACTTAAAAAGATGAGAGGCGTCTGTAATTTACATCATAGGTAGACCTCAACTATGGGAGACAAACTGAGAAAAAAAAATCCAGAAAATCACATTGTCTGTTTTTTTATCATTTTACTTGCATTTTATGGTGGAAAATAAGTATTTGGTCAGAAACAAAATTTCATCTCAATACTTTGTAATATATCCTTTGTTGGCAATGACAGAGGTTAAACGTTTTCTGTAAGTCTTCACAAGGTTGCCACACACTGTTGTTGGTATGTTGGCCCATTCCTCCATGCAGATCTCCTCTAGAGCAGTGATGTTTTTGGCTTTTCGCTTGGCAACACGGACTTTCAACTCCCTCCAAAGGTTTTCTATAGGGTTGAGATCTGGAGACTGGCTAGGCCACTCCAGGACCTTGAAATGCTTCTTACGAAGCCACTCCTTCGTTGCCCTGGTGGTGTGCTTTGGATCATTGTCATGTTGAAAGACCCAGCCACGTTTCATCTTCAATGCCCTTGCTGATGGAAGGAGGTTTGCACTCAAAATCTCACGATACATGGCCCCATTCATTCTTTCATGTACCCGGATCAGTCGTCCTGGCCCCTTTGCAGAGAAACAGCCCCAAAGCATGATGTTTCCACCACCATGCTTTACAGTAGGTATGGTGTTTGATGGATGCAACTCAGTATTCTTTTTCCTCCAAACACGACAAGTTGTGTTTCTACCAAACAGTTCCAGTTTGGTTTCATCAGACCATAGGACATTCTCCCAAAACTCCTCTGGATCATCCAAATGCTCTCTAGCAAACTTCAGACGGGCCCGGACATGTACTGGCTTAAGCAGTGGGACACGTCTGGCACTGCAGGATCTGAGTCCATGGTGGCGTAGTGTGTTACTTATGGTAGGCCTTGTTACATTGGTCCCAGCTCTCTGCAGTTCATTCACTAGGTCCCCCCGCATGGTTCTGGGATTTTTGCTCACCGTTCTTGTGATCATTCTGACCCCACGGGGTGGGATTTTGCGTGGAGCCCCAGATCGAGGGAGATTATCAGTGGTCTTGTATGTCTTCCATTTTCTAATTATTGCTCCCACTGTTGATTTCTTCACTCCAAGCTGGTTGGCTATTGCAGATTCAGTCTTCCCAGCCTGGTGCAGGGCTACAATTTTGTTTCTGGTGTCCTTTGACAGCTCTTTGGTCTTCACCATAGTGGAGTTTGGAGTCAGACTGTTTGAGGGTGTGCACAGGTGTCTTTTTATACTGATAACAAGTTTAAACAGGTGCCATTACTACAGGTAATGAGTGGAGGAAAGAGGAGACTCTTAAAGAAGAAGTTACAGGTCTGTGAGAGCCAGAAATCTTGATTGTTTGTTTCTGACCAAATACTTATTTTCCACCATAATATGCAAATAAAATGATAAAAAAACAGACTATGTGATTTTCTGGATTTTTTTTTCTCAGTTTGTCTCCCATAGTTGAGGTCTACCTATGATGTAAATTACAGACGCCTCTCATCTTTTTAAGTGGTGGAACTTGCACTATTGCTGACTGACTAAATACTTTTTTGCCCCACTGTATATAAATGGTGACTCAGTAACATTAATAGCTCAGGAGAAAAATATGAGTCCAATTGTTGCCAAAGAAACAATATTTATTGAAAAAGTCAATCACTAAGTTACACAAAAAAGAATTGACAATGTTTACAATAATGTAATATATGGATTTCTAATAGTGACTATATCCATATGTGCAAGCAAATGACCCAGGGATAACAAGACAGGAAAAAAAAAAAAACATAATCAGGTTCCTTGCATCGTGTTCTCATACACTTTATGCAGTTAATAGCACTCTGTGTCTGTACTGCTACACACTTAGGCAGTTAACTAGTGTTGAGCGATACATTCCGATATCGGAAAGTATCGGTATCGGAAAGTATCGGCCGATACCTTCAAAGTATTGGATCTAATCCGATACCGATACCCGATCCCAATGCAAGTCAATGGGACGAAAATATCGGAATTAAAATAAACCCTTTCTTTCCTTGTAGGTTAATTCTACATGAAGGAAAACAACTAAGAATAATGTAGGATGTATTGGGGGAGGTGGCGGAGACATTAAAGGCACAGAGGTTTAGCCCAATCAAATAGAATAGCAGGATTTTTATTTTTTTTATGACGTTCGGCGTTAGAAAGATTTTGACTATGTTAATTTTTTATTTATTTTGTCAGATATTGATGTTTCACTACTTCCACGCCCTTCACCTTCTTTTTTACTTCTTCCACACTATCTTCTTCATTATCCTCATCATCAGCTTCTTTGACATCAACTTCTTCACCTTATTCATCTTCTTCTTCATCTTCTACCTATTATTTTTTTTGTTACATTGTTCATATTCTTTTTATTTAACTATTATCTTCTTCATATTCAACTTCTTCATCATATTCTTATTTGTGACAGGCATTCCCGTAGTTGTTATCTATAAAAGTTTGAAGATTACACCTTCCGTTCTGCCTGTCACAAAACAGTTACATTTGTCCGCGTTCAGTTTGGCCTGCAGCATCAGGCTTTATCCAGGGGCACCACGAGGAGGAACGGACTCACCCCCATACACTGCTTAGTCTTCTTCTGCTTATAATTTAGATAATATCTTTTGCTCTGATATTTAGTCTTATGCTTAATGTTCTTCTGCTCTTTGTTCTGCAGCCTCTTGTTCTTCTGCTTCTCGGTCTTCCAGGTCGTCGTCGTCTCCAGGGACGTCGTCTCCGGGGTCGTCGTCATCGGGGTGGTCTTCAGGGTCATTGTCTCCAGGGTCGTCGTCATCTCAGTGGGTGTCGTCTCTGGTGTTGTCGTCATCTTAGGGGTGGTCTTCCGGGTCGTCGTCTTTAAAGTCTTGAACTTGGAAATGTAGCAGAAGGTACAAGAGGGCTGAGAAAATGCCGAGAAACAGCTGATAGAACTGGAACTCGGATGGCTACCCGAAGGTCCAAGAGCCAATGGAACTACCGAGGACCAGCTGACGTTACTGGAACCCGGTTACTAAGCAGGAGGTACCCGTGCCTGAAAGCACTACCAAGGACCACCTGACGTTGGTGGAACTCGGATACCCAGAGGGAGGCACCTAAGCCAAAGGCTCTGCCCGGAACCAGCTGACGGTACTGGAACCAGGATGGGGAGCAGAAGGTACAAGAGCAAAAGACACTGCCGAGAACCAGCTGACGGTGCTGGAACCCGGATGGGTAGCCGAAGGTCCAAGAGCCAATGGAACTACCGAGGACCAGCTGACGTTACTGGAACCCGGTTACTAAGCAGGAGGTACCCGTGCCTGAAAGCACTACCAAGGACCACCTGACGTTGGTGGAACTCGGATACCCAGAGGGAGGCACCTAAGCCAAAGGCTCTGCCCGGAACCAGCTGACGGTACTGGAACCAGGATGGGGAGCAGAAGGTACAAGAGCAAAAGACACTGCCGAGAACCAGCTGACGGTGCTGGAACCCGGATGGGTAGCTGAAGGTCCAAGAGCCAATGGAACTACCGAGGACCAGCTGACGTTACTGGAACCCGGTTACTAAGCAGGAGGTACCCGTGCCTGAAAGCACTACCAAGGACCACCTGACGTTGGTGGAACTCGGATACCCAGAAGGAGGCACCTAATTCAAAGGCTCTGCCCGGAACCAGCTGACGGTGCTGGAACCAGGATGGGGACCTATTCAAGCTTGTCTTCCTAGAGCCCCAACTAGCAGTGTTGGAGCAAAGGGTCAGCAGGAGGAGGAGAGTGAGCAGAGTGTAGGCCGAAGCCTGCACTGGCGGCAGCTTTGGGTCTGTTGTGTCTGCGTGGCAGTTGCAGGACACGTTGCCGGCTGCACAGCAGGGGAACAGCTGGCGGTGCTGGACCCCACTGACACATTGGCTGGTGTTTTTCTCTGTGCAGCTAGCAGTACCGGGCACCAACTGGCGGTGTTAGAGCCCAGGGTCAGCAGGAGGAGCAGGGGGAGCACAGTGTAGGCCGAAGCCTGCACTGGCGGCAGCTTTGGGTCTGTTGTGTCTGCGTGGCAGTTGCAGGACACGTTGCCGGCTACACAGCAGGGGAACAGCTGGCGGTGCTGAACCCCACTGACACATTGGCGAGGTGTTTGGCTCTGTGCAGCCAGCACATCTGGGCCCCAACTGGCGGTGATAGAGCCCAGGGTCAGCAGGAGGAGGAGAGGGAGCGGAGTGTAGGCCGAAGCCTAATTGAACCAATTTCAAAGGTAACCTTTAACCCCTTCACCCCCAAGGGTGGTTTGCACGTTAATGACCGGGCCAATTTTTACAATTCTGACCACTGTCCCTTTATAAGGCTATAACTCTGGAACACTTTGACGGATCTTGGCGATTCTGACACTGTTTTCTCGTGGCATATTGTACTTCATGTTAGTGGTAAAATTTATTCGATATAACTTGCGTTTATTTGTGAAAAAAATGGAAATTTGGGGAAAATTTTGAAAATTTTGCAATTTTCCAACTTTGAATTTTTATGCCCTTAAATCACAGACATATGTCACGCAAAATACTTAATAAGTAACATTTCCCACATGTCTACTTTACATCAGTACAATTTTGGAACCAAAATTTTTTTTTGTGACGGAGTTATAAGGGTTAAAAGTTGACCAGCAATTTCTCATTTTTACAACACCATTTTTTTTTAGGGACCACATCTCATTTGAAGTCATTTTGAGGGGTCTATATGATAGAAAATACTCAAGTGTGACTCCATTTTAAAAACGGCACCTCTCAAGGTGCTCAAAACCACATTCAAGAAGTTTATTAACCCTTCAGGTGTTTCACAGGAATTTTTGGAATGTTTAAATAAAAATGAACATTTAACTTTTTTTCACTCAAAATTTATTTCAGCTCCAATTTGTTTTATTTTACCAAGGGTAACAGGAGAAAATGGACCCCCAAAGTTGTTGTACAATTTGTCTTGAGTACGCTGATACCCCATATGTGGGGGTAAACCACTGTTTGGGCATATGGCAGAGCTCGGAAGGAAAGGAGCGCCATTTGACTTTTCAATGCAAAATTGACTGGAATTGAGATGGGACGCCATGTTGCGTTTGGAGAGCCCCTGATGTGCCTAAACACTGAAACCCCCTACAAGTGACACCATTTTGGAAAGTAGACCCCCTAAGGAACTTATCTTGATGTGTGGTGAGAACTTTGACCCACCAAGTGCTTCACAGAAGTTTATAATGCAGAGCCGTAAAAATAAAAAATCATATTTTTTCACAAAAATGATCTTTTCGCCCCCAATTTTTTATTTTCCCAAGGGTAAGAGAAGAAATTGGACCCCAAAAAATGTTGTGCAATTTGTCCTGAGTACGATGATACCCCATATGTGGGTGTAAACCATTGTTTGGGCGCATGGCAGAGCTTGGAAGGGAAGGAGCGCCATTTGACTTTTCAATGCAAAATTGACTGGAATTGAGATGGGACGCCATGTTGCGTTTGGAGAGCCCCTGATGTGCCTAAACATTGAAACTCCCTACAAGTGACACCATTTTGGAAAGTAGACCCCCTAAGGAACTTATCTAGATGTGTGGTGAGCACTTTGACCCACCAAGTGCTTCACAGAAGTTTATAATGCAGAGCCGTAAAAATAAAAAATCATATTTTTTCACAAAAATGATCTTTTTGCCCCCAATTTTTTATTTTCCCAAGGGTAAGAGAAGAAATTGGACACCAAAAAATGTTGTGCAATTTGTCCTGAGTACGATGATACCCCATAAGTGGGTGTAAACCATTGTTTGGGCGCATGGCAGAGCTTAGAAGGGAAGGAGCGCCATTTGACTTTTCAATGCAAAATTGACTGGAATTGAGATGGGACGCCATGTTGCGTTTGGAGAGCCCCTGATGTGCCTAAACATTGAAACTCCCTACAAGTGACACCATTTTGGAAAGTAGACCCCCTAAGGAACTTATCTAGATGTGTTTTGAGAGCTTTGAACCCCCAAGTGTTTCACTACAGATTATAATGCAGAGCCGTGAAAATATATATATATTTTTTTCTCAAAAATGATTTTTTAGCCCCCAGCTTTGTATTTTTACAAGGGTAACAGAATAAATTGGACCCCAAAATTTGTTTTCCAATTTGTCCTGAGTACGCTGATACCCCATATGTGGGGGGGAACCACTGTTTGGGTGCATGACAGAGCTCGGAAGGGAAGGAGAGCCATTTAGAATGCAGCCTTAAATGGATTGGTCTGCAGGCGTCACGTTGCATTTGCAGAGCCCCTGATGTACCCAAACAGTACAAACCCCCCACAAGTGACCCCATATTGGAAACTAGACCTCCCAAGGAACTTATCTAGATGTGTTGTGAGAACTTTGAACCCCCAAGTGTTTCACTACAGTTTATAACGCAGAGCCGTGAAAATAAAACATCTTTTTTTTCCCACAAAAATGATTTTCAGCCCCCCAAATTTTTATTTTCCTAAGGATAACAAGAGAACTTGGACCCCAGAAGTTGTTGTTCAATTTGTCCCGAGTACGCTGATAACACATATGTTGGGGTAAACCCCTTTTTGGGCGCACGGGAGAGCTCGGAAGGGAAGGAGCACTGTTTTACTTTTTCAACGCAGAATTGGCTGGAATTGAGATTGGACGCCATGTCGCGCTTGGAGAGCCCCTGATGTGCCTGGACAGTGGAAACTCCCCAATTCTACCTGAAACCCTAACCCAAACACACCCCTAACCCTAATCCCAACGGTAACCCTAACCACACCCCTAGCCCTGACACACCCATAATTCTAATCCCAACCCTAATCCAAACGTAAATGTAATCCAAACCCTAACCCTAACTTTAGCCCCAACCCTAACTTTAGCCCCAACCCTAACTTTACCTCCAACCCTAGCCCTAACCCTAACCCTACCCCTAACCCTAACCCTAAACGTGACTGAAATACGTGGCACTGAAATACGTGGCACTGAAATACGTGGCACTGAAATACGTGGCACTGAAATACGTGATACGTGGCACTTAAATACGTGGCACTGAAACACGTGGCACTGAAATACGTGATACGTGGCACTGAAATACGTGGCACTGAAATATGATACGTGGCACTTAAATACGTGGCACTGAAACACGTGGCACTGAAATACGTGATACGTGGCACTGAAATATGTGGCACTGAAATACGTGGCACTGAAATACGTGGCACTGAAATACGTGGCACTGAAATATGTGATACGTGGCACTGAAATACGTGGCACTGAAATACGTGGCACTGAAATACGTGGCACTGAAATACGTGGCACTTAAATACGTGGCACTTAAATACGTGGCACTGAAATACGTGATACGTGGCACTGAAATACGTGGTACTAAAATATGTGGCACTGAAATACGTGATACGTGGCACTGAAATACGTGGCACTGAAACACGTGGCACTGAAATACGTGATACGTGGCACTGAAATACATGGCACTGAAATACGTGGCACTGAAATACGTGGCACTGAAATACGTGGCACTATGACTGTCAGAAAATGTTCATTAAACGGTTAGGGGTGAGGTTAGGGGTAGAGTTAGGGTTAGGGTTTGGATCCCTTTATCACCTTGATGGTGGTGGGTGGCTTTTCAGTGTGTTTTCTGTTTTTTTTCGATAAAAATGCATGCATTTTTAACGCAAACAAACGCATGTGCTTAAAAACGCAAGAAAATACTGCAGGTTGTATTTCTGAAAATGAACGCATGCAGAAAAAAACCTTTGAAAACGCGACCAAACGCGTACAAAAAAACCGCATGCGTTTTCATTGTTAAATATAGGGAAAAAACGCATGCGTTTTTTGTGCAAAAAACGCTGCAGACAAAAACGCAAGTGTGAAACCAGCGACGCTTTTTATAGCAAAAAAGTTTTTGCATCTCCACATTTTGAGACCTATAATTTTTCCACATTTTGCTCCACAGAGTCATGTGAGGTCTTGTTTTTTGCAGAACGAGTTGACGTTTTTATTGGTAACATTTTCGGACACGTGACCGTTTTTGATCGCTTTTTATTCCGATTTTTGTGAGGCAGAATGACCAAAAACCTGCTATTCATGAATTTCTTTTGGGGGAGGCGTTTATACCGTTCCGCGTTTGGTAAAATTGATAAAGCAGTTTTATTCTTCGGGTCAGTACGATTACAGCGATATCTCATTTATATCATTTTTTTATGTTTTGGTGCTTTTATACGATAAAAACTATTTTATAGAAAAAATAATTATTTTGGTATCGCTTTATTCTCAGGACTATAACTTTTTTATTTTTTTGCTGATGATGCTGTATGGCGGCTTGTTTTTTGCGGGACAAGATGACGTTTTCAGCGGTACCATGGATATTTATATCATATATGTCTTTTTGATCGCGTGTTATTCCACTTTTTGTTCGGCGGTATGGTAATAAAGCGTTGTTTTTTGCCTCGTTTTTTTTTTTTTTTTTCTTACGGTGTTTACTGAAGGGGTTAACTAGTGGGGCAGTTTTATAGGTTGGGTCGTAACGGACGCGGCGATACTAAATATGTGTACTTTTATTGTTTTGTTTTTTTTATTTAGATAAAGAAATGTATTTATGGGAATAATATATATATATTTTTTTATTATTTATTTAGGAATTTTTTTTTTTTTTTTTTTTTTTTACACATGTGGAAAAAATTTTTTTTAACTTTTTTACTTTGTCCCAGGGGGGGACATCACAGATCATTGATCTGGCAGTGTGCACAGCACTCTGCCAGATCGACGATCTGCTGTGCAGGGCTGCAGGCTTACCAAGTGTCTGCTCTGAGCAGACACTCGGTAAGCCACCTCCCTCCCTGCAGGACCCGGATGCCGCGGCATCTTGGATCCGGGACCTGCAGCCAGGAAGGAGGTAGGAGACCCTCGCAGCAACGCATATGGCGCAGTACATATGTTCGCCTCTCACACTCGGGTCCTTACACCCGCTTCAGACTGTGCGGCGTCAGCTGATCCCTTATCGCATGCCACGGCCATGAAGCCGCACAGTCTGAAGAAGGCGGAAGGAGATGAGTGACAACAGGCGAAGGTATGCACTGCTCATGCCCGTCAATCACACCCTCGCAGTCCAAATAAATAAGACACCGAGGGGCGTTGTGTCGGGCAGGGCGGCCGCAGAGGTGCAGCCAGCCAAACAATGATGCCAGAAGACGGGCAGCGCTACCAAGGGGGTTGCAGCGTGTCATTACAAAGGAAAGTCACACCTCCGGGACGGTTAAATGGTCACACAGAGGACACATTTTAGACGTGTTTTCAGTTCCACATGTGCGAGGAGAATACGTTTATGAGCCACCTTGCACACATGCAGCATTACTGCTGTACAAGGTGGCTGGAAAACATACAAACGCCTGGGGGAGGGGGGACAGGTTCCCTTCAATTTCAGTTCTTGTGTCTGCGTGGCTGTTGCAGGACACGTTGCCGGCTGCACAGCAGGGGAACAGCTGGCGGTGCTGAACCCCACTGACACATTGGCGAGGTGTTTGGCTCTGTGCAGCCAGCACATCTGGGCCCCAACTGGCGGTGTTAGAGCCCAGGGTCAGCAGGAGGAGGAGAGGGAGCGGAGTGTAGGCCGAAGCCTAATTGAACCAATTTCAAAGGTAACCTTTAACCCCCCCTCAGGTATTCCAAACTAGAAGAGCCACAGCTTATGCAGCAGTAGTGCTGCACAAGTCAAAGGTTGCTCTTTTAATTTTTCTCCTTGCACACGCTGAATGAAACACGTATAACATTTAGCCCTTTATACAGTCAAACTGTGTTGGAGGCGCGAGTTCCCTTCGTAATGAGACGCAGCACAGATGTCAAGAATCCCACCTTGGTGCTGGGTGCAGCCTCCTGAGCGTTGTTATTTGCTGTACAGGAGTCTGCGCTGTCGTGTTATCCCTTGGCCTAGCGCTGTTAGCGCTGCCCATCTTCTGACATCATTTAATGTCGGCCGGTGCGGTTCGCAATGACCATGAATCCCAGCCCCGCAGTGTCTTAACATTGTTAAAACACTGCGGGGCTGGGATTCATGGCCTGGCGCAGTACATATGTTCGCCTCTCGCTTGGGTTCTTACACCCGCTTCAGACTATGCGGCGTCAGCTGATCCCTTATCGCATGCCACGGCCATGAAGACGCACAGTCCGAAGAAGGCGGAAGGAGATGAGGGACAGGCGAAGAAATGCACCGTTCATGCCCATCAATCACACCCTCGCAGTCCAAATAAATAAGACACCGAGGGGCGTTGTGTGGGGCAAGGCGGCCGCAGAGGCGCAGGCAGCCAAACAATGATGCCAGAAGACGGGCAGCGCTACCAAGGAGCTTGTTGCGTGTCAATACAAAGAAAAATCACACCTGAGGGACGTTTTAATGGTCGCAGAGGACTCATTTTAGACGTGTTCAGTTCAACATGGGCAAGGAGAATAAGTTTCTGAGCCACCTTGGACACATGCAGCATTACTGTTGTACAAGGTGGCTGGAAAACGTAGAAACACCTGGGGGAGGGGGGGCAGGTTTCCTTCAATTTCAGTTCTTGTGTCTGCGTGGCTGTTGCAGGACACGTTGCTGGCTACACAGCAGGGGAACAGCTGGCGGTGCTGAACCCCACTGACACATTGGCTGGTGTTTTTCTCTGTGCAGCTAGCACATCTGGGCCCCAACTGGCGGTGTTAGAGCCCAGGGTCAGCAGGAGGAGGAGAGGGAGCGGAGTGTAGGCCAAAGCCTGCACTGGCGGCAGCTTTGGGTCTGTTGTGCCTGCGTGGTTGTTGCAGGACACGTTGCCGGCTGCACAGCAGGGGAACAGCTGGCGGTGCTGAACCCCACTGACACATTGGCTGGTGTTTTTCTCTGTGCAGCTAGCACATCTGGGCCCCAACTGGCGGTGTTAGAGCCCAGGGTCAGCAGGAGGAGGAGAGGGAGCAGAGTGTAGGCCGAAGCCTGCACTGGAGCAAGTTGAAAGGGAACCTTTAAACCCCCCCAGGCGTTTGTAGCTGAAAGAGCCATCGTGTACAGCACTAATGCTGGAAAAGGTCAACTTAGCTCTTTTAATTATGGTCCTTGCACATGCTGAACCTAACACTTATGAAAAGTGTCCCCTCCTACCGTGATACCGTCCGGTTGGTGGAACTTTCCTTTGTGATGTGACGCAGCACAGCCGTCATTCTTACCCCCTTGGCGCCGTGCGCCGCCTCCTCAGCGTTGTTTGAATCAGTCCCGGAGCCTGCACTGTTAGGTTAGCCCTTGGCCATGCACACATTTTGCGCTGCCCGTCTTCTGACATCATTTGGTGTCAGACTGGCTGCGCCTGTGCGGCCGCGCTGGCCGAGATCCCGCCTCGCAGTGTCGTCTAATGTAATCCCACCGCGGGCCTGGGATCCATGGCCATGCGCAGTGCATATCCTCGCCTCTCACTCCCCTCCCTACGGCTTATTCAGACTGTGCGGTGTCACGGCCGTGGCATGCTATTAGGGACCAGCTGACACCGCACAGTCTGAAGAAGCCATAGGGAGATGAGTGAGAGGTGGAGGTTCAGATATGCACTGCGCATGTCCATGGATCTCAGGCCCCCAGTGGGATTAAATCAGAAGACACTGCGAGGCGGGATCTCGGCCAGCGCGGCCGCACAGGCGCAGCCAGTCTGACACCAAATGATGTCAGAAGACGGGCAGCGCAAAATGTGTGCATGGCCAAGGGCTAACCTAACAGCGCAGGCTCCGGGACTGATTCAAACAACGCTGAGGAGGCGGCGCACGGCGCCAAGGGGGTAAGAATGACGGCTGTGCTGCGTCACATCACAAAGGAAAGTTCCACCAACCGGACGGTATCACGGTAGGAGGGGACACTTTTCATAAGTGTTAGGTTCAGCATGTGCAAGGAGCACCACGAAAAGAGGCACTTTTTCCCTTTGCATCATTACTGCTGCACAAGGTGGCTCCTTCAGTAACAAACGCCTGGGGGGGGACAGGTTCCCTTAAATTTAACTTGTTGTGCCTGCGTGGCGGTCGCAGTACACATTGCCGTATACACAGCAGGGGAACAGCTGGCGGTGCTGAACCCCATTAACACATTGGCGAGGTGTTTGGCTCTGTGTGGACAGCACTTCTGGACAGCAACTAGCGGTGTTGGAGCCCAGGGACAGGAGGAGGAGGTGGAGGTGGAGGAGATAGGAGGGATTGCCACACACACAGCAGGCGAACAGCTGACGTTACTGAACCCCAATAACAGAGGAAGGACTGTTGGGACTGTGCGTACAGCACTACCAGGCAACAACTAGTGATGTTGGAGCCCAGGGACAGGAGGAGGAGGAGGAGGAGGAGGTGGAGGAGATAGGAGGGATTGCCACACACACAGCAGGGGAACAGCTGACGTTACTGAACCCCAATAACAGAGGAGGGACTGTTGGGACTGTGCGGACAGCACTTCTGGACGGCAACTAGTGGTGTTGGAGCCCAGGGACAGGAGGAGGAGGAGGAGGTGGAGGAGATAGGATCGATTGCCACACACACAGCAGGGGAACAGCTGACGTTACTGAACCCCAATAACAGAGGAGGGACTGTTGGGACTGTGCGTACAGCACTACCAGGCAACAACTAGCGGTGTTGGAGCCCAGGGACAGGAGGAGGAGGTGGAGGTGGAGGAGATAGGAGGGATTGCCACACACACAGCAGGGGAACAGCTGACGTTACTGAACCCCAATAACAGAGGAGGGACTGTTGGGACTGTGCGGACAGCACTTCTGGACGGCAACTAGCGGTGTTGGAGCCCAGGGACAGGAGGAGGAGGAGGAGGTGGAGGAGATAGGAGGGATTGCCACACACACAGCAGGGGAACAGCTGACGTTACTGAACCCCAATAACAGAGGAGGGACTGTTGACTGTGCGTACAGCACTACCAGGCAACAACTAGCGGTGTTTGAGCCCAGGGACAGGAGGAGGTGGAGGAGATAGGAGGGATTGCCACACACACAGCAGGGGAACAGCTGACGTTACTGAACCCCAATAACAGAGGAGGGACTGTTGGGACTGTGCGTACAGCACTACCAGGCAACAACTAGCGGTGTTGGAGCCCAGGGACAGGAGGAGGAGGAGGAGGTGGAGGAGATAGGAGGGATTGCCACACACACAGCAGGGGAACAGCTGACGTTACTGAACCCCAATAACAGAGGAGGGACTGTTGGGACTGTGCGGACAGCACTTCTGGACGGCAACTAGCGGTGTTGGAGCCCAGGGACAGGAGGAGGAGGAGGAGATGGAGGAGATAGGAGGGATTGCCACACACACAGCAGGGGAACAGCTGACGTTACTGAACCCCAATAACAGACGATGGACTGTTGGGACTGTGCATACAGCACTACCAGGCAACAACTAGCGGTGTTGGAGCCCAGGGACAGGAGGAGGTGGCGGAAATAGGAGGGATTGCCACACACACAGCAGGGGAACAGCTGACGTTACTGAACCCCAATAACAGAGGAGGGACTGTTGGGACTGTGCGTACAGCACTACCAGGCAACAACTAGCGGTGTTGGAGCCCAGGGACAGGGGGAGGAGGTGGAGGTGGAGGAGATAGGAGGGATTGCCACACACACAGCAGGGGAACCGCTGACGTTACTGAACCCCAATAACAGAGGAGGGACTGTTGGGACTGTGCGTACAGCACTACCAGGCAACAACTAGCGGTGTTGGAGCCCAGGGACAGGAGGAGGAGGAGGAGGTGGAGGAGATAGGAGGGATTGCCACACACACAGCAGGGGAACAGCTGACGTTACTGAACCCCAATAACAGAGGAGGGACTGTTGGGACTGTGCGGACAGCACTTCTGGACAGCAACTAGCGGTGTTGGAGCCCAGGGACAGGAGGAGGAGGTGGAGGAGATAGGAGGGATTTCCACACACACAGCAGGGGAACAGCTGACGTTACTGAACCCCAATAACAGAGGAGGGACTGTTGGGACTGTGCGTACAGCACTACCAGGCAACAACTAGCGGTGTTGGAGCCCAGGGACAGGAGGAGGAGGAGGAGGTGGAGGAGATAAGAGGGATTGCCACACACACAGCAGGGGAACAGCTGACGTTACTGAACCCCAATAACAGAGGAGGGACTGTTGGGACTGTGCGTACAGCACTACCAGGCAACAACTAGCGGTGTTGGAGCCCAGGGACAGGAGGAGGAGGAGGAGGTGGAGGAGATAGGAGGGATTGCCACACACACAGCAGGGGAACAGCTGACGTTACTGAACCCCAATAACAGAGGAGGGACTGTTGGGACTGTGCGTACAGCACTACCAGGCAACAACTAGCGGTGTTGGAGCTCAGGGACAGGAGGAGGAGGAGGAGGTGGAGGAGATAGGAGGGATTGCCACACACACAGCAGGGGAACAGCTGACGTTACTGAACCCCAATAACAGAGGAGGGACTGTTGACTGTGCGTACAGCACTACCAGGCAACAACTAGCGGTGTTGGAGCCCAGGGACAGGAGGAGGAGGAGGAGGTGGATGAGATAGGAGGGATTGCCACACACACAGCAGGGGAACAGCTGACGTTACTGAACCCCAATAACAGAGGAGGGACTGTTGGGACTGTGCGTACAGCACTACCAGGCAACAACTAGCGGTGTTGGAGCCCAGGGACAGGAGGAGGAGGAGGAGGTGGAGGAGATAGGAGGGATTGCCACACACACAGCAGGGGAACAGCTGACGTTACTGAACCCCAATAACAGAGGAGGGACTGTTGGGACTGTGCGGACAGCACTTCTGGATGGCAACTAGCGGTGTTGGAGCCCAGGGACAGCAGGAAAAGCAGAGGAACACAATGTAGGCCGAAGCCTGATTGGAGAAAGTCGAAAGGGAACCTTTAACCCCCCCCCCAAGGCGTTTGTAGCTGAAAGAGCCAGCTTGTGCAGCACAAAAGATGCAAAAGGAAAAGGTGGCTCTTTTCATTATGCTCCTTGCAAACACAGAACTAAACACTTATAAAATGTGTCCCCTGAAACCGTGAGACCGTCTCGGAGGTGGGACTTTCCTTCGTAATGTGACGCAGCACAGCCATCATTCTTACCCCCTTGGCGCCGTGCCACGGCTCCTCAGCGTTGTTTGATTCCGTCCCGGAGCCTGCGCTGTTATGTTATCCCTTGGCCAGGCACACTTAGCGCTGCCCATCTTCTGACATCATTTGGTGTCAGGCTGGCTGCGCCTGTGCGGACGCGCTGGCCGAGAGCCCGCCTCGCAGTGTCGTCTAATGTAATCCCACCGCGGGCCTGGGATCCATGGCCATGCGCAGTGCATATCCTCGCCTCTCACTCCCCTCCCTACGGTTTCTTAAGACTGTGCGGTGTCACGGCCGTGACATGCTATTAGGGACCAGCTGACACCGCACAGTCTGAAGAAGCCGTAGGGAGATGAATGAGAGGTGGAGGTTCAGATATGCACTGCGCATGTCCATGGATCTCAGGCCCCCAGTGGGATTAAATCAGAAGACACTGCGAGGCGGGCTCTCGGCCAGCGCGGCCGCACAGGCGCAGCCATCCTGACACCAAATGATGTCAGAAGACGGGCAGCGCTAAGTGTGCCTGGCCAAAGAATAACATAACAGCGCAGGCTCCGGGACGGAATCAAACAACGCTGAGGAGCCGGGGCACGGCGCCAAGGGGGTAGGAATGACGGCTGTGCTGCGTCATATTACGAAGGAAAGTCCCACCTCCGGGACGGTGGACTCAGTGGACACATTTTATAAGTGTTAAGTTCTGCGTGTGCAAGGAGCTAAACCAAAATAGCTACCTTTTCCTTGTGCAGCATTACTGCTGCACAAGGTGGCTCTTTCAGTAACAAACGCCTTGGGGGGGACAGGTTCCCTTACATTTCAGTTGTTGTGTCAGCGTGGCGGTCGCAGGACACATTGCCGGCTACACAGCTGGGGATCAGCTGACGTTACTGAAACCCAATAACACTGGGTCGTATGTTTTGACTGTGCAGACGGCACTTCTGAGCCTCAACTGGTGGTGTTGGAGCCCAGGAATTTAAGTTCAGGTGGTAGAAAGATGAACACAACAGGAGACCTGGATAACGTAGACAGTGACCTAATTATTTAATCAGGAAGAGGAGTGGCAAATTCCTGCGAGATCCAGGCCTTGTTCATTTTCAGGAAAGTAAGCCGGTCAACGTTATCGGAGGATAGTCGCATGCGACGGTCAGTTAGTACACCACCTGCAGCACTAAAGACGCGTTCCGATAATACACTAGCCGCAGGGCAAGCCAGCACCTCCAATGCATACTGGCTTAGCTCTGGCCATGTATAGAGCTTTGAGACCCAAAACTTGAAAGGGGAAGAGCCGTCTGGGAGTACAGCAAGATGGCAAGACATGTAGTCTGTCACCATCTGACGGAACCGTTGCCTCCTGCTGACTGGAGCCGTCTGTGATGGTGTAGACTTTTGTGGCGGGCACAGAAAACTGTGCCACAGTTCGGCCATACTGGTCTTACCTTGGGCAGAGGCACTGCTTCTGCTCCCTCTTTGTGCAGAGCCTCCACCACTGCCTGGACGCACTGAGCTGCTTTGTAATGCACTAGCAGCACTTCTCTCACTTGGAATGGAGAAGATGATGGAATTCACCAGTGTGTCTTGGTACTCCCGCATTTTTTGCTCCCGGTTCAACGGTGTGATGAGGCTTTCTACGTTGTCCCGGTAGCGAGGATCGAGGAGGGTGAACACCCAATAATCAGACATGTTGAGAATGTGGGCGATGCGGTGGTCGTTTCTCAGGCACTGCAGCATGTAATCCACCATGTGCTGCAGACTGCCAACTGCCCAAGAAACGCTGTCCCCTGCTGGAGGCGTGATCTCTGCCCGCTCGTCATCACCCCACCCTCGCTGTACACACTGAGTACTGGACAATTGTGTAACTCCCTCCTCTGGACGGATGTCTTCCTCCTCCATTGACTCCTCCTCATCCTCCTCACAAACTGTCCCCTGCCTACGCGTTTGTGAGGAACCACGTGGCGCTGACTGTCCAGAAGATGATGGAAATGGTGAATCCTCATCCTCCACCTCTTCCACAACATCATCCCTTAGCGCTTGCAAAGATTTTTCAAGCAGGCAGATAAGGGGGACAGTCATGCTGACTAGTGCATCATCTGCACTCGCCACCCGCGTGGAATAATCGAAGGGACGCAAAACCTGGCAGACATCCTTCATAGTGGCCCACTCTGTGGTTGTGAAGTCTGAACGGCGCGGAGTGCGACTTCTTTGCGCCTGATGCAGCTGGTACTCCATTACAGCTTGCTGCTGCTCACACAACCGCTCCAACATATGTAACGTGGAATTCCACCTGGTAGGTAGGTCACATATGATGCGATGTTCCGGCAGGCGGTGTCGGCACTGCAGAGCCGCAATGCGCGCTTTTGCCGTGCTGGAACGCCGCAAGTGAGCACACTCTAGGCGGACCTTGTGCAGCAGTGCATCAAGATCCGGATAGTCCCTCAAAAAGCTCTGCACGACCAAATTGAGCACATGTGCCAGACATGGGATGTGAGTGAGGTTGCCGAGGCCCAGAGCTGCCACCAGATTTCGGCCATTATCACACACTACCATGCCTGGCTGGAGATTCGCTGGCACAAACCACACATCGCTCTCCTGCTTGATGGCATTCCAGAGCTCCTGCGCTGTGTGGCTTCGATTCCCCAAAGAAATTAATTTCAAGACGGCCTGTTGACGTTTGGCCACGGCTGTGCTCATGTCGGTCGTAACAGGTAAACGTTCATCACGGGTCCATGTGGAGGTGGACTGTGACGGCTCCTGCAGCGATGATTCTGAGGAACTGGTGTAAGAGGAGGAGTCAATGCATACAGAATGGATTCCTGCAATCCTTGGAGTGGGCAGGACACGTCCTGCGCCACTCGCACGGTCTGTACCCGGCTCAACGACATTAATCCAATGGGCAGTGAGGGAAAGGTATCGCCCCTGTCCATGTTGACTGGTCCACGCATCGGTGGTGAGGTGGACCTTGCTACTGACGGCATTCAGTAGCGCGTGTTTTATGTGTCCCTCCACATGCTTGTGCAGGGCAGGGACGGCTTGCCTGCTGAAGTAAAAGCGGCTGGGCACATTGTACTGTGGGACTGCCAATGACATCAAGTCACGGAAACTGTCAGTCTCCACCAGCCTGAATGACAGCATTTCCAGTGACAGAAGTTTGGCAATGCCTGCAGTCAGAGCCTGTGCTCGTGGGTGGTTTGACGAGAAAGGCCGCCTTTTCTCCCATGCCTGTACTACCGATGGCTGTAGACTGGGCTGGGAGTGTGTGGATGACTGGGAAAGTGGTGCTGCGGGTGGAATTACAGCGGGTCTCTGGACAACAAGGCCAGAGGTTCTTCCACGGCGTTCCTGGGAGGAAGCCGAACCAGCTGCGTGTGAGCTGGAGGAAGAGGCAACATGAGCTGAAGAGGTGGTAGCTGCCGCTGTTGGTTGGCCTAGCTCTTCAGTGTGTTTTTCTAACTCCGCCGCGTGCCTGGTGCGCACATGTTTCCACATGTTGGAGGTATTGAGGTTGCTGACATTTCGACCTCTTTTGACTTTGTGATGACACACCTTGCATTTGACATAGCAAATGTATTCTGCAACTGTGTCAAAAAAGGACCAGGCACTGCAAGTCTTGGGAGCGCCCTTTTTGGCTTTTGGAAGAAACATGCTCCTAACGGGTGCCAAAGCGGAGGCTGCAGGATCCGCAGTCTTCCCCCTCCCTCTCCCTCTTTGGGCCGTACGGGGAATCTCTTCCTCAGAGCTGCTCCCACCACCTTCCTGTCCCTCACGCCAAGATGGGTCAAGGACCTCATCATCTACACTACCCTCTGCCCCCAACTGCTCCTCCTGGGTAGTCTCAGCAGCAGAGCACGCACCAGTAAGTGGCACCTGAGTGTCATCATCAGCTGATGCGGCCTGCGATGTGGTGACCGGAGCCACTGGCCCACCCGCCTCTTCAGACTCAGAGAGAAAAAGCTGTTGGGCATCACTGCACCCTGCCTCTTCTTCCATTTCTCCAATGCTGCTTGGCTGGCCCCCTGTTTCGAAGCCAAGAGATTCAGAGAACAGAAGTAGAGATGGCTCCTGTCCTGGGCTCTCTGTCTGCCTGGGCAATTTGGCAGGTGGTGAAGAGACAGATGGCTGCTCTCCAGTGCTCTGTGTCTGAGAGGATGTGGCACTAATTGAAGTTGATGCATTAGGTGCCATCCATCCGACAACGGCTTCAATTTGTTCTTCACGCAGCAGCGGTGTACGGCGCTCTGCGACAAAGCTGCACATGAATGACTGTTCCCTGGTGAAAGTGGGTGCTGATGAGTCACCAGTGCTCGCAGCAGGCACAGAATCCCCATGTCCCCTCCCTGCTCCGCGCCCACGCCCACATGCCTTACTCACTGCCTTCTTCATCTTGGTTGACTGATAAAGATAAGCAGAAAAGTACTAACGGCTTTGTGTGCTTATTCCTGAACAACTCCTAACAGGTATAAGAAACACTAATTTTCTAAAGTGTGGACTAGACTTTAATATGAGCTAATGTGGCCTACACAAATGTAAAGTGGTGTCACTGGTGTGTTTGGTGAACTTTATTATTTATTTATTTTTTGGGGGCTGAACTGACAACAGATAGAGCTGCAGTCACACGGAGACCGTGCAGACAGCCGTAAACGGCGCTGCAAGGCCCAAAAACCCTCCTCTACGTTATCCTATGTAGTGTTTTTCCACAAGTTAGCTGGAGATGGGTGGAAAGACACTAATAGGAATTTTTTGAAAAAATGTGCAGCAGCCTGCACTACTTAAAAGAAAAGGAAAATTGAAAATTGATTTTGCGGTATGACGCAGTGAAGAACCCTGAGCTGGAGACAACCAGGCTATGGCTGCTCACAGACTACAGGGCGAGCTGCAGTCACACGGAGACCGTGCAGACAGCCGTAAGCGGCGCTGCAAGGCCCAAAAACCCTCCTCTACGTTATCCTATGTAGTGTTTTTCCACAAATTAGCTGGAGACGGGTGGAAAGACACTAATAGGATTTTTTTGAAAAAATTAGCAGCAGACTACACTACTTGGAAAAAAAAAAAAAACAGTATGAGGCAATGAACCACCCTCCCTGAACTGAATACAACCAGCTATGGATGGCCTATGTGGCTGCACTCAGACTAGAGAGTGGGCTGCACTCACACACACACACACACAGACCTTGCAGATCGCTGTGAAAACAGCGCTACAAGGCAAAAGCAAGGTGATTAGTAGGTGAACACAGCGGTTGCTAAATTAGCCTTGGAAAAGCACAAAGAAGCAAATCGCTATCTCTAAACTGGCCCTCAGTCAGCAAACAGCGTCCTGTCACTAACTGAATTCACAGCAGAGTGAGCGCAAAATGGCGCCAGCGACTTTTAAACTGCATCATGACATCATGTCAGCAGCCAATCACAGCCTTGCCAGTAGTTTCAGGCCCTCCATGCTGAACAGGATGTGCCGACACTTGGAATCAGTCTCATTGGCTGATTTCGTACAAAGTTGTGCAGTTTGAATCCTGGGAACTTCCGATTCCGGTATCCGATACGCGGCAAGTATCGGATCTCGGTATCGGAATTCCGATACCGCTAAGTATCGGCCGATACCCGATACTTGCGGTATTGGAATGCTCAACACTACAGTTAACTGGTTCATGCAGATTTACATGAACACCCGAGCCTTACACTATGGCTGGTCCAAATAACTAAAGCAATTGTTACCATCCACCTCTCGTGTCTCCCCTTTTCCTCATAGGTTGTAAGCTTGCGAGCAGGGCCCTCATTCCTCCTGGTATCTGTTTTGAACTGTGATTTCTGTTATGCTGTAATGTCTATTGTCTGTACAAGTCCCCTCTATAATTTGTAAAGCGCTGCGGAATATGTTGGCGCTATATAAATAAAAATTATTATTATTATTATTATTAATGTAGCACAGTCAAAAGCATATGCTGCGGACATCATATCCGAAAATTACTCCCAATCATTAGTTGCATACGCCTTGAACATATAGAGAAATTATAGGTAATACATAATTAATAGTGAATTCCTCACCAACATCTCTATCTGTGCCAATGTATCAGATGTGCAAAGTTTTTTATAGCTTGTATAGTTTGGAGCGCCCCCACACCGCCGCAGGGCCGAGGGGTACCCGGAGCCGGGCCTCTGAGTCTCAGTTCTGGGGTTGTCACGGTGGCTAGACCCGGTCCGTGGCCCTGTCCGTCAGTGGGGGACGTCCGGTGCAATGAGTGGTGTTGTAACGGTGCAGTTGTGGGTGCAGGTCGCGGTAAATAACGAGGACACCAGGTTGCAGTCTCTTTACCTCTTTACTGGAGATCTCTGAGTCCTCAGTCCAGAACACGGTTCACCAGGCTGCGCAAGTCCGGCCGGTCCAATGGCACCTCCAGAGTACACTTCACAGGTGGAAATCGGTGCCTTCCTTCTTAGCGCTATGTGTTGTAGTCCTTCCCTGCTGTGCTTACGGAAAGTACCCCACAACTGTTGTGTCTGTTTCTTAAGTTCCCTCACAACTCGATTAAATGATGTTCTTCTAATCGTCCGTCCCTTCCTGATGTTACAGTTAGAATGGCACCCGTTTGTCGGGTAGGCCTGGAGTTCTTCCGGGACCCTAGAGACGCCCCTCTCCCGCAATTGCCTCCCAAGACTTCATAGGTGATATGTGTTAGACAGCCCGCCTTAAACTGACTGTCCTGCCGCTGTTTAGAGTATTGCTTGAAGCTGGATGTTATAATACTCCCTCGGCGTTCCGGCCACCGGTATTGCGCCTCAGTAGGATGTTGCTACGGTCTTACAGCACGACCCCTACTGGAATTCTCCTATCGCTTGATCTCGTTTCTCACTCAGCACAATCTATCTCGCTTCTAGTCCTTTCTTGGGCCCCGCCGCTTCCCGGAGCTGGCGCGGACCCGTTACGTTCTTTCCAATGCCAAGCCCCTGTCAGGATCCCACCCCTGACAGAGACCCTACTGTCTCTTCCTCCACAACACCCTCTGCCACAAGGTGTTGCTTCGTCCAATCCAGTCAGCTTTCTGATCTAACTTCCTGCCTGACCCCCAGTTTACCCACTATGGTGGGGAGTGGCCTAATGAATAGAACCCTTAGCTCCCCCCGGAGGCCCAGCTGTGAAATGTATTGGTGTCTGTGATACCTGATCAGATGAGCTCCTTCAGTGCCATCGAACGCACCATGGCTCCCCATAGTGGCGGAGCCACAGTACTGCAACGACCAGGACTCTGGGGCGCTGCACTCCCCCCTGGTTAAACACAGTACTCCGGGACTGGGAAGAAAACAACAATACAAGTTAGCAAAAAGACATACAATTTTTGTTGAGTGCAATAACAATAAGTATACCTGAACAGGCTTCCCTTTATGGGAGGTAAGGACACTTGAACGTTACAAACATGGCAAAAATATCATAGCAACATGCTATAATTAGCTTTTCTTACCCAACCGGGTATTCTACGAAGTGCAAACATTATTGACCAATAATTTAACTTTAAGGATATACACTCTTAATCCGCTAAAGACCTTCCTATAATCACATTATAAGGTATTTTAACTTTTTCATTCTCCTACTTTGGATCTGCAGGACCGCCTGTCCTATCGGCACCAGACCTACTGCCTCTCCTTTCTGTTACAGGACCGCCCCGTTCAGCCAGGGCCTACTGCCTTTTCAACTACTATACACAGTATAGAACATAACTTTTCTTTCAGTTTGAGAACACTGAGCCGGCTCTACTTGGTTCCTATAAGGACTCACCCACTAACCCTTACGGGCTCACTTTCTGTCCTTAGTAACACATTACTAACTTTCAATGGGGAACGCAGGGTTTACCTTCTATCCCCCCCTTTTCTTATCAACATTATCAATTATCTTCTTTTCCCAACATTAAACTTTCTCATTACTTCCTTTTACTTTTTCTTTCAGAGAACATTATCAGCATTCCTTTACAATTAACTAATGGCATACATATAACTTTCATATGTAAATATTATCATCATTTTCTTCCATCGCCATTATTGCTACCAGTCTTAAAGCAATATCACCATTTACACACAACAAATGAACATCCCCTTTAAGAGGGGACCAAGTCTTTCTGAGGTAGCGTATCTTCTCAAGCTACCAGTCCATACTCATCAAAGGTTCCAGTGCGGTATCTTCGCAAAGAGTCCCTCTTTAAGTAAAACCAGTAGGAAGCGCCTTTAATAAGGTGCAAACTATATACAAGAAAGTTCGGATCATGCACTGTTCATGATTTCACAGTTTTTAAAACTTGTGTAAAACTTTTGGGAAAAACAAACAAACCATAGGGATCCCGGGTCAACAAAGGGATCCATAAAAGGGGTTAACCCTGAACGGGTTGTAGCAGCAGGACAGGAGAGAAACAGTTAACTATTTACAGTTAAGAGAAACAGTAAAATCTTACTGTGGTGAAGCGGAAGGTGGTCTCCTATCCGGGCTCACCAGGCCAACGGGTCGCACTGGCGAGCCAGGACGAGGTTCCGGTCCCAGCAGCGACAGAATCCCTCGCCGGGAGGCCCTTCTCACTGGCAGACGCACACGTCCCTCCGGGGCACGGCGAGGCCGGGCTTCTCGTGGTTCCGCGGGGCCGGGCTCCGCTGCTTTTCCCACGGGGTCACCTTCTTCCGGTGTTCCGGCAGCAGCCTGGAAGGCAGTACACCGCTGCACGCCTCGCGCCATCCAGCCAGCTTCTCCCGTAGCCCTCCTCCATCGGGTGTACGTCACCGCATCACCTGGCTCCAGGTCGCGGGGGAATCTTCCGCTGCAGGGCTCCACTTCTTCCCATTCCACGTGGATTTGCAGCGGCTCCCCAATTTCCTGAATAACCCCGCGTCCGTATTGGGGGTTAAAAGAAATCACGACCCCCCAGTGGGATAAGGGAACCTCCGCGGTGGGGGTCAGGTCCACCTGCACGGCCGGCCGAGGTCGGGTTCGCCATGCAGTCATCAAGCGCCGCAGGTGTTCGGCCTCGGGCATAATCTTCAGGCATGACGTCTGCAGCGCACTTTCAGCCGCGGCCGGGTTGGGAGAAGCAGGGGACACTGGAGCCAAGCAGATCTCCGTGGGCCGGCCCAGCCTAGTGATCACGCGGGTGTCGGCCTCCAGGCGGGCGGCAATCTGCCGGCCCTCGGCCGCGGCCATGCTCTCTTCCGACGGCGGCCGAGGAGGTCGGCCCATCGTTGGCTCTGCCAGGGTCAGTCCCCGCAGCGACGGCGTACCCCGGGCTACATTGGGCTGTCCAACCTCTCTCCGCGCCCGATCCTTCTCATGCGGGGCTTCTGGCGTGGCCATCTTTGTCTCTCTTCCCGCGTCTTCTTCCCGCGGTCTCTTTCGTGGGCGGCCCCGTCCCCATGGTCTCCACCCTCCGACCAGGATCAGGAGGCGGACCTCGGCTGTTGACGGGCACGTCCTCAGGACACAGAAATATTTGGACTGGGCGGCCATTGTTGTTCGCGCTCTCCAGCTTGTCTACGCCCACTTCACGCCCCTCTTCTCTTCCTGCGCTCTCCTCAGCGCTGCAATGGCGGCGGATTTTGGCGGCAAAGGGCACAACACAGTCCTTGCAATAAAGTACAGTCCAAGCACCGTAAATCACAGTTCCAAGGCACACATGACCTGATTCTTCAGGCTTAAGTAGATCCTGTTCGTGACGCCAAGTTTGGAGCACCCCCACACCGCCGCAGGGCCGAGGGGTACCCGGAGCCGGGCCTCTGAGTCTCAGTTCTGGGGTTGTCACGGTGGCTAGTCCCGGTCCGTGGCCCTGTCCGTCAGTGGGGGACGTCCGGTGCAATGAGTGGTGTTGTAACGGTGCAGTTGTGGGTGCAGGTCGCGGTAAATAACGAGGACACCAGGTTGCAGTCTCTTTACCTCTTTACTGGAGATCTCTGAGTCCTCAGTCCAGAACACGGTTCACCAGGCTGCGCAAGTCCGGCCGGTCCAATGGCACCTCCAGAGTACACTTCACAGGTGGAAATCGGTGCCTTCCTTCTTAGCGCTATGTGTTGTAGTCCTTCCCTGCTGTGCTTACGGAAAGTACCCCACAACTGTTGTGTCTGTTTCTTAAGTTCCCTCACAACTCGATTAAATGATGTTCTTCTAATCGTCCGTCCCTTCCTGATGTTACAGTTAGAACGGCACCCGTTTGTCGGGTAGGCCTGGAGTTCTTCCGGGACCCTAGAGACGCCCCTCTCCCGCAATTGCCTCCCAAGACTTCATAGGTGATATGTGTTAGACAGCCCGCCTTAAACTGACTGTCCTGCCGCTGTTTAGAGTATTGCTTGAAGCTGGATGTTATAATACTCCCTCGGCGTTCCGACCACCGGTATTGCGCCTCAGTAGGATGTTGCTACGGTCTTACAGCACGACCCCTACTGGAATTCTCCTATCGCTTGATCTCGTTTCTCACTCAGCACAATCTATCTCGCTTCTAGTCCTTTCTTGGGCCCCGCCGCTTCCCGGAGCTGGCGCGGACCCGTTACATTCTTTCCAATGCCAAGCCCCTGTCAGGATCCCACCCCTGACAGAGACCCTACTGTCTCTTCCTCCACAACACCCTCTGCCACAAGGTGTTGCTTCGTCCAATCCAGTCAGCTTTCTGATCTAACTTCCTGCCTGACCCCCAGTTTACCCACTATGGTGGGGAGTGGCCTAATGAATAGAACCCTTAGCTCCCCCCGGAGGCCCAGCTGTGAAATGTATTGGTGTCTGTGATACCTGATCAGATGAGCTCCTTCAGTGCCATCGAACGCACCATGGCTCCCCATAGTGGCAGAGCCACAGTACTGCAACGACCAGGACTCTGGGGCGCTGCATAGTCATGCCCCCTGAGGAAGCGGTGATTATCTGACGCAAAACGCGCATTGGGGTAGGGTGACCAGGACCCTGACGGGACACTTGTACCTATATAAACTATATAAACTTTGCACATCTGATACATTGGCACAGATAGAGATGTTGGTGAGGAATTCACTATTAATTATGTATTACCTATAAAGTCTCTATATGTTCAAGGCGTATGCACCTAATGATTGGGAGTAATTTTCAGATATCCTTTTGACTGTGCTACATTGACATATGTTCTGTCTTGTTATCCCTGGGTCATTTGCTTGCACTTATGGATATAGTCACTATTAGAAATCCCTATATTACATTATTGTAAACATTGTCAATTCTTTTTTGTGTAACTTAGTGATTGATTTTTTCAATAAATATTGTTATTACTTCTTTGGCAAGAATGGGACTCATATTTTTCTCCTGAGGTTATGAAGTACAATATGTCACGAAAAAACAAAAAAACAATCTCAGAATCACTGGGATCCGTTGAAGCAATCCAGAGTTATTGCCTCATAAAGTGACAGTGGTCAGAATTGTAAAAATTGGCCTGGTCATTAACGTGCAAACCACCTTCGGGGCTAAAGGGGTTAAGTGTATCATTTTTATTTTTAAATTATATATGTTATTTTTATAATATATTTTTTATTTAGGGGTATAAGTTTTCTATTCAGGTTTTTGCCTCTAAGCTCTCTTATAATTTCTTTGTTTGCAGGTATTGCTACTCTCTTTTTCCCTTATCCTTTTCCCATCGTTGGGTCAATTTACAAAAAACAAAGCCCAAGAGGGGAGTGATTTCCAACCAGTCAGAGGTAAATTATTCAAATCCTTGATGTGCTTTCTTTCAATAATATCTATACTTAAAGATGACCTGTCACCAGATCAAAAGTGGCCAGTTTTTCACTAATTTTATTACCTTTTTTTAATTTGCCACACAGTTCCAGAGATATGTGTTATGTTACTTAGTGCTAATTTTTATGGTCTATAGTCAGATGCTTCCTGGTAAAAATATATAGAATTTACTAATACTTGTACTATCAAACAAAGATGCTCTGAGCTCCAGATATAGAATGGATAATACAAAGTATTCACCCCATGACTTTTAACCTACTTTGTTTGTTACATTATAACCTGTGTTTGAATATTTTTGTAATCAAATTTGTGTGTGATCCATCAGAACTTAATAGTTTAAGTTGGTGAAGTGAAGTGAAAAAATATAGACATAAATTAAATGTATGGGATCAAATAACTAAAAATTGGCATGTATTCACTAGTGATGAGCGAATACATTCGGCACTATTCGTTACTCGCACGGATAGTATTGTATTTGGGCTATTCATGACTTGGCGAGTAATTTGCTATTTGCCTCGGTATATTCGAGTGACCCGCCCAGCGTGTTTGGCACTTTATTTGCAGCCAACATGCTGGGCTTGCTTGCCGATCTGTCACACACAGTGTGGGAAGACTAAATGCAACACGAAGGGAAGGAAGCCCTGGATAGAGAGGGGGAGGGGATGAGCACTGGTCAGTCCTCAATGTAAACTAAAGACATAAAGGTAGATGGAAAAAGGGGAAAAAACTTGGCTTGAGCAGACTCAGAGAGGTAGCACCAAACGTCCTCAAACAACTTCAGAGAGGAAGTTAGCCGACTGCTATAGCTCCAAGTCATCACTGGGAGAAATGCGAATATCACCGGTGACTCAGCCAGATTGTCTGTTGCATCTGACGCACTCACGACAGTACTCCTCCTATTACGAGTTGCCCCTGGACACTCAGGACCTCAGGATAGGAGTGTTCAATGAATGAACAAGCATGGGGGCATTCACCTCTGATGCTGAAGCCTACATCCTTTCCTCTGGACCATAACCCTTCCAGTGCACCAAGTACTGTAGGGAACAATGCTGGAGATGAGAAAATACAAACCTCAAAATCTGAAAATCCAGATTACCATCAACCATTATTGGGGGCGACGGTAGGAGGGGTGAGGACTCAAGAGGTTCCACATATTTCTTGAGCAGAGACCTGTGAAAGATATTGTGGATCTTAAGGGCCTGAGGTTGATCAAGACAAAACACTTCTGGGTTAATGATGGTTGTTATTTTATAGGGACTAATAAATCTAGGTCCCAACTTCCAGGAAGGAACCTTCAACTTGATATTCCTGATAAACAACCACACAAAGTCATTCACATTCAGGTCCGGACCTGGCAAGCGCTTTCTCTCAGGCATTTGTTCAAGGCTGTCACCCATGATCTTTATATTACTCAGTATCCCCTGCCACACTGAGGAGAGTGACGAAGCAAAACATTCCTCTTCAGGAGCTCCCGAAGCCCTTCCCCCACTAAAAGTACCAAACTGTGGATGGTAACCGTATGCAACAAAAAATGGTGACCTGCCAGTAGATTCTTGACTATGATTATTTATAGCAAATTCTGCCAGCAGTAAGTAGGATGCCCAATCCTCCTGATTTTCGGAGACAAAACACTTGACACTTGACGTAAGTCTCCAAATTCTGATTAACGCACTCGGACTGTCCATTTGACTGTGGATGGAAGACAAAGGAAAATGATAGCTCTACCCCCAGTCAATTACTTGGAAACAAACTGGATCCCCTGATCTGACACCACATCAGAGGGAACCCCGTGAAGCTTCACAATCTCATTTATAAACACCTGAGTCTTGGCATTTGGCAGTGCCAGTAATGTGACGATGTGAACCATTTTACTGAACCTATCTACAACCACCAAAACCATAGACTTGCCTGCAGATACCAGTAGGTCAGTAATAAACTCCATGGACAAGTGTGTCCATGGCCTGCTAGGAATAGTTAGCGGAAGAAGACTACTAGATGAATGGGTATGCGATACTTTAGAACGTGCCTCCTACACCTCACCCTCCTGCTAAGAGTACAATGACTACCTCCTTTTTTAAAATCGGGGCAGGGTTCTCATGGTCACCACCCCCAGGCGAACTCCAGGACAAAGCATCATTCTTGACATTTTTGACCCCTAGACAGAAAGTGACCAGGAAATTGAACCTAGTAAAAAACAGGGACGATCTAGCTTGCCTAAGGTTGAGATGTTTATTCTTTAGTCAATTGAAGATATGACAAGTTCTTATGGTTAGTGATAACAGTAATAGGATGGATGGCCCCCTCCAACCAATGTCACCATTCTTCAAATGCCAATTTAGTCTCTCAGCTGAAACCAATTTTTTAGAAAAGAAAGCACATGGACGCCATTTACCAGGGGACGGACCCCGAGACAACACAGCCCCAAACCCCACCTCTGATACATCAACCTCCACAACAAAGGGTTGCGAAACATTGGGTTGACTGATTATAAGGGCCGTAGCAAAACAGCGCTTTAGGGAGGAAAAAGCCTGCAGGGCGGCATCTGACCATTTGGAAAAATCAGACCTCTTCCTTGTCATATTAATAAGGGATTTCATAATTATTGAATAATTTTGGATACATTTCCAGTAAAAATTAGTAAAGCCCAGAAAAATGCTGTAGAGCCCTCAGGTTCTCGGGACGGGCATATAGTTTGTTATCCCTTAACATTTGCAGCACCTGTTTAACATGCCCACGATGTGTCTCAAAATCAGGTGAGCAAACCAAAATAACATTCAGATAGACCACCACAAATCTGCCCACCAAATGATGGAAAATATAATTAATGAAATGTTGGAATACCACAGGTGCATTTGTCAGACTGAAAGGCATGACCAGACTCTCAAAAATGACCCTAAGGCCAGTCTCACACGTCCAGATAATTCCGGTACCGGAGAAAACGGTACCGGAGTTATCCCTGTCCGAGTGCTCACGTAGACTATCCGTGTGGGATCCGTGTGATGTCCGTGAGTATGTTTTTAAGGTCCGTGTGCTGTCTGTGTGCTGTACGTGTGCTGTATGTGTGTCTGTGTCCGTGTATTGCAACAATTTTTACAACTTTAACCCTATGACAGGAAAAATGCACACGGATGGCACACGGACAGCATCCGTGTGCGGTACGTGTTTACACGGACTCATTGACTTTAATGGGTCCGTGTGATCCACGAACACTGACATGTCTCCGTGTTTTGCAAACGGACACACGGTCCGCAAAAAATCACTGACATCTGCAGAGACACATTGATTTTAATGTGTCTACCTGTGTCAGTGTCTCCGGTACGTGAGAAAACTGTCACCACATGTACCGGAGCCACTGACGTGTGAAACAGGCCTAAGGGGTATTGAATGTCATTTTCCATTCATCCCCTTCATGGCCTGTCTCTCATGGCTGGAAAGATTATACAGTCCTGACTTTGGAAGCTTAGCTCCAGGGGTCAGGTTAATATGACAGTCATATGTACGGTGAGTAGGCAAATCCTCTTCTCAGAAAAAACGTCCTCAAAACCCGACAAAAATGCAGATAGAGAGACTGATGTAGAGACTGTAGAAAGAGAAATATTAAAACAATTCTCATGGCAGTAATCTTTTCACTCAATGTTCTCCCTGGCTTACCTGTCCACCAATGGATTATGATTCACCAACCAGGGAAGACCCAATACAATTGCGGTGGGAAGACTGTCCAGGACATAGCAAGGAATTATCTCACAATGAATCATCCCTACCCTCAGTCTTACATTATGAACAATCTGAGTCACAGCTTTCTGGGCAAGTGGCGCTGAATCAATGGCGAAGATGGGAATGGGTTTAACTAAAGTACAGCAAGCCAGCCCATGAGTTCTAGCAAACTCACCATCAATCATGCTGACTCCAGATCCACTGTCAACAAACACAGAAATCTCTTTGGTTTTGCTCTCTAGCACCATCTCTGCTGTCAGGACAAACTGGGAACTGCAGGTTGACGATAAATCCACCCCTTGTTTATTCAACTCCAGACTACCAAGGGTTAAACAAGTATCCTTTTGCTTAGTCATCATAGCACAAGCCCAATAAAAAAAAAATGTCACAAAAAACACACTCCCTTCTATTTGTAAATCTCTGTGGAAATGTATGATGCAGAGGCACCCCCTAACTGCATGGGTTCCTCCACCTTCCCCAGACCTGGTTCACCGCTAGACTGCTCCCCTGGCAAAGGGGCAATACCCCGAAAAAGAGACACCGTAGAAGGTGGTCTTATCCACCGATCTCGTAGGTGTCTATCAATGAGAATAGCCAACGACATAGCAGCCTCCAAGGACTGAGGGGTTTATACACTGCCAAAGCATCGTTCAACCTTTCAGTAAGGCCCTGAAGAAATTGGCTTCTGAGAACCAAGCCATTCCATTTAGTATCAGTTGCAGATCTGCGGAAGTCAGAGCTATACATCTACACTGACTGATTCCCTTGCTGAAGGCGACTCAACCTGGACTCAGCCATGGCAACTCGTTCAGGGTCATCATAGATAAGGGCTAGAGCCACCAAAACTTCCTCCATAGACTGGACGCAAACCGAATCCTGCGGCAATAGCAACTCGCTGCTCCTCATTTCCAGAGGAGTGAGGATGAAGTTTAAAAAACAGTTGGCAAGCTTCCTTGAAAACAAAAAACTTGTCTCTACCTCTGGAAACCCTGTCCAGGAGGGCAACCTTGGGTTCCAGTTGAACTGACCTACCTTCAGAGACCCCAACATTAGCAACCTGACTCCGCAGGTGTCATGGCAGAGGTCAGTC
Organism: Ranitomeya variabilis; assembly: GCF_051348905.1. Taxonomy (NCBI): domain Eukaryota; kingdom Metazoa; phylum Chordata; class Amphibia; order Anura; family Dendrobatidae; genus Ranitomeya; species Ranitomeya variabilis. The sequence continues at coordinate 514,018,118 of NC_135232.1, read as the reverse complement.
ACCTCCAGAGACAGACAGCGAAGCTGCTCTGCCAGCCCTGCAACCGGATCCATGACCAAGGGAGAATAGAAAAAAAAACACACCCGGGGAAAAATAACATACACACAATAAAACCACTTCTCAATTTATTTTATTTTTTTGTAAATAAGCACAGCTGGTGATAATGTCCTGCACAGTGTGGGAAGACTAAGTGAAACATGAAGGAGAGAGGGGAAAGGAGCACAGACACTAGGGAAGGGGTGAGTGGAGACCCCTAGGAAGATCTAATAAATCCTTACCTGCCCTACTGTCCCTAAATTGGTTTCTCACCAATTGCTGAGCAGGAAACCTAACCCTTTTATCCCCTCATTCTTAGGAAGGAAGGCTGCCGGAAAGAAGCAGGGCGTGTCCGAGGGTGAGTATATTCCTATTAGGTATATACTCACCCTTGGACGCGCCCTGCTTCTTTCCGGCAACCTTCCTTCCTAAGAATGAGCGCGTGAAGCACCTTAGATGATGTCGCGGCTTGTGATTGGTCGCGACCGCCCATGTGACCGCTCACGCGACCAATCACAAGCCGCGACGTCACCGCAGGTCATTCACGCGCTCATTCTTAGGAAGGAAGGCTGCCAGTTAGTACCAGGGCGCGTCCGAGGGTGAGTATATCAATATTTTTTATTTTGATTCTTTATTTTACACTTAAATATGGATTCCGATACCGATTCCCGATATCGCAAACATATTGGAACTCGGTATCGGAATTCCGATACCAGATTCAGAAGATCGCCGACCTCATGGCCGACCCCACACAGGGGTCGGGTCGGGTTTCATGAAACCCGACTTTGCCAAAAGTCGGCGACTTCTGAAAATGGCCGACCCGTTTCGCTCAACCCTAATAGTGAGCACTTTAAACCCTCAGGTGCTTCACAAATTGATCCGTAAAAATGAAAAAGTACTTTTTTTTCACACAAAATTTCTTTTAGCCTCAATTTTTTCATTTTCACATGGGCAACAGGATAAAATGGATCCAGAAATTTGTTGGGCAATTTCTCCTGAGTATGCCGATACCTCATATGTGGGGGTAAACCACTGTTTGGGTGCACGGCAAGGCTCGGAAGGGAAGGAGCGCCATTTGACTTTTTGAATGGAAAATTAGCTCCAATCCTTAGCAGACACCATGTCGCGTTTGGAGAGCCCCTGTGTTCCTAAACATTGGAGCTCCCCCACAAGTGACCCCATTTTGGAAACTAGACCTCCCAAGGAACTAATTAGATGTGTGGTGAGCACTTTGAACCCCCAAGTGCTTCACAGAAGTTTATAACGCAGAGCCATGAAAATAAAAAATAATTTTTCTTTTCTCAAAAATGATTTTTTAGCCCACAATTTTTTATTTTCCCAAGGATAACAGGAGAAATTGGACCCCAAAAGTTGTTGTCCAGTTTCTCCTGAGTACGCTGATACCCCATATGTGGGGGTAAACCACTGTTTTGGCACACGTCGGGGTTCGGAAGGGAAGTAGTGATGTTTTGAAATGCAAACTTTGATGGAATGCTCTGCGGGCGTCACGTTGCGTTTGCAGAGCCCCTGATGTGCCTAAACAGTAGGAACTCCCCACAAGTGACCCCATTTTGGAAACTAGACCCCCAAGGGAACTTATCTAGATGTGTGGTGAGCACTTTAAACCCCCAAGTGCTTCACAGAAGTTTATAACGCAGAGCCGTGAAAATAATAAATGTGTTTTCTTTCCTCAAAAATATTTTTTTAGCCCAGAATTATTTAATTTTCCCAACGGTAACAGGAGAAATTTGACCCCAAAAGTTGTTGTCCAGTTTCTCCTGAGTACGATGATACCCCAGATGTGGGTGTAAACCACTGTTTGGGCACATTCCGGGGCTCGGAAGGGAAGTAGTGACGTTTTGGAATGCAGACTTTGATGGAATGGTCTGCGGGCATCATGTTACGTTTGCAGAGCCCCTGATGTGCCTAAACAGTAGAAACCCCTGACAAGTGACCCCATTTTGGAAACTAGACCCCCAAGGAACTTATCTAGATGTGTGGTGAGCACGTTCAACCCCCAAGTGCTTCACAGAAGTTTACAACGCAGAGCCGTGAAAATAAAAAATAATTGTTCTTTCCTCAAAAATTATGTTTTAGCAAGTAATTTTTTATTTTTGCAAGGGTAACAGGAGAAATTGGACCCCAATAGTTGTTGCCCAGTTTGTCCTGAGTACGCTGGTACCCCATATGTTGGGGTAAACCACTGTTTGTGCACACGTCGGGGCTTGGAAGGGAGGGAGCACCATTTGACTTTTCAACGCAAGATTGGCTGGAATCAATGGTGGCGCCATGTTGCATTTGGAGACCCCTGATGTGCCTTAACAGTGGAAACCCCTCAATTCTAACTCCAACACTAGCCCCAACACACCCCAAACCCTAATCCCAACTGTAGCCATAACCCTAATCACAACCCTAACCCCAACACACCCCTAACCACAACCCTAACCCCAACACACCCGTAACCCTAGTCCCAACCCTAACTGTCAAGGATCCCAATGGCTGGGGATCGCACTGGACAAGCAAAATAACATAAATAACGGACGAGCTCTAGGGTGATGGAACCTGGGCTGACCGCTGCCCTACTCCTGACAAACACAACTAGAAATAGCCAGGGAGCGTGCCTACGTTGATTCTAGACGCCACGCGCCAGCCTAAGAGCTAACTAGCACTGCAGAGGAAATAAAGACCTAGCTTGCCTCCAGAGGAATGAACCCCAAAAGGTATAGTTGCCCCCCACATGTATTGACGGTGAAATGAGAGGAAGGCACGCACATAGAGATGAAAATAGATTTAGCAAAATGAGGCCCGCTATAACTAGAAAGCAGAATGATACAAAAGGGGTCTGAGCGGTCAGCAAAAAACCCTAATCAAAAACCATCCTGAGATTACAAGAAACCATGTGCCAACTCATGGCACATGGGGAGAACCTCAGCCCACTAGAGCTACCAGCTAGCATAGAGTCATAATTAGCAAGCTGGACAAAAAACCAAACAACTAAAAACAGAACTTAGCTTATCCTGAGAGATCTGGGAGCAGGTAGTCAGGAACCAAACTGAGCACATCTGAGTACATTGATTGCCGGCAAGGGAATGACAGAAAAGCCAGGTTAAATAGGAAACACCCAGCCTCTGATGGACAGGTGGAAAGCAGAGACCGCAACCCACCAAAGTCACCCAGTACCAGCCGTAACCACCAGAGGGAGCCCAAAAACAGAATCCACAACAGTACCCCCCCCTTGAGGAGGGGTCACCGAACCCTCACGAGAACCCCCAGGGCGATCAGGATGAGCTCTATGGAAGGCACGGACCAAATCAGTCGCATGAACATCAGAGGCGACCACCCAGGAATTATCCTCCTGACCATAACCCTTCCACTTAACCAAATACTGGAGTTTACGTCTGGAAACACGAGAATCCAAGATCTTCTCAACAACATACTCCAATTCTCCCTCCACCAGCACCGGAGCAGGAGGCTCAACCGAAGGAACAACGGGCACCTCATACCTCCGCAATAATGACCGATGGAACACATTATGAATAGCAAACGATGCTGGGAGATCCAAACGAAAAGATACAGGGTTAAGAATCTCCAAGATCTTATAAGGACCGATGAACCGAGGCTTGAACTTAGGAGAAGCGACCTTCATAGGGACAAAACGAGAAGACAACCACACCAAGTCCCCAACAAGAAGTCGGGGACCCACGCGGCGACGGCGATTAGCAAACTGCTGAGTCTTCTCCTGAGACAACTTCAAATTGTCCACCACCTGATTCCAAATCTGATGTAGCCTGTCCACCACCACGTCCACTCCAGGACAATCCGAAGGCTCCACCTGACCAGAGGAAAAACGAGGATGAAACCCCAAATTACAAAAGAAAGGAGAGACCAAAGTAGCAGAACTAGCCCGATTATTAAGGGCAAATTCGGCCAGTGGCAAAAAGGCAACCCAGTCATCTTGATCAGCAGAAACAAAACACCTTAAATAAGTTTCCAAGGTCTGATTAGTTCGCTCCGTCTGGCCATTCGTCTGAGGATGGAATGCAGACGAGAAAGACAAATCAATGCCCATCTTAGCACAAAACGTCCGCCAAAATTTAGACACAAACTGGGATCCCCTGTCAGAAACAATATTCTCCGGAATCCCATGCAAACGAACCACGTTCTGAAAAAATAAAGGGACCAACTCAGAAGAGGAAGGCAACTTAGGCAAGGGTACCAAATGAACCATCTTAGAAAAGCGGTCACACACAACCCAGATAACGGACATTTTCTGTGAGACAGGGAGATCTGAAATAAAATCCATGGAAATGTGCGTCCAAGGCCTCTTCGGGATAGGCAAGGATAACAACAACCCACTGGCCCGAGAACAGCAAGGCTTAGCCCGAGCACACACTTCACAAGACTGCACAAAGGTGCGCACATCCCTTGACAAGGAAGGCCACCAAAAAGACCTGGCCACCAAGTCTCTAGTACCAAATATTCCAGGATGACCAGCCAACACAGAAGAATGGACCTCGGAGATGACTCTACTGGTCCAATCATCCGGAACAAACAGTCTTTCTGGTGGACAACGATCAGGTTTATCCGCCTGAAACTCCTGCAATGCACGTCGCAAGTCTGGGGAGACGGCGGACAATATTACCCCATCCCTAAGGATACCAGTAGGCCCAGAGTCTCCAGGAGAGTCAGGCACAAAACTCCTGGAAAGAGCATCTGCCTTCACATTCTTTGAACCTGGCAGGTATGAAACCACAAAATTGAAACGAGAAAAAAACAACGACCAACGAGCCTGTCTAGGATTCAGACGCCTGGCAGACTCAAGGTAAATCAGATTTTTGTGATCAGTCAAGACCACCACATGATGTCTAGCACCCTCAAGCCAATGACGCCACTCCTCAAATGCCCACTTCATGGCCAAAAGCTCCCGATTACCCACATCATAATTGCGCTCGGCGGGCGAGAATTTTCTAGAAAAGAACACACATGGCTTCATCACCGAGCCATTGGAACTTCTCTGTGACAAAACCGCCCCCGCTCCAATCTTGGAAGCATCAACCTCAACCTGAAAAGGAAGTGAAACATCTGGTTGACATAACACAGGAGCAGAAGAAAACCGGCGCTTAAGTTCCTGAAAGGCCTCCACAGCCGTAGGAGACCAATTAGCAACATCAGCACCCTTTTTAGTCAAATCAGTCAAAGGTTTAACAACACTGGAAAAATTAGTAATGAACCGACGATAAAAATTAGCAAAACCCAAGAACTTCTGAAGACTCTTAACAGATGTAGGTTGTGTCCAGTCACAAATCGCCTGAACCTTGACGGGATCCATCTCAATAGTAGAAGGAGAAAAAATGTACCCCAAAAAAGAAATTTTCTGGACTCCGAAGAGACATTTTGAGCCCTTCACAAACAGAGAATTGGCCCGCAGGACTTGAAACACCTTCCTGACCTGTAGAACATGAGACTCCCAGTCATCAGAAAACACCAAAATATCATCCAAATACACAATCATAAACTTATCCAGATATTCACGGAAAATATTGTGCATAAAGGACTGAAAGACTGAAGGAGCATTAGAAAGTCCAAAAGGCATTACCAAATACTCAAAATGGCCCTCAGGCGTATTAAATGCGGTTTTCCACTCATCACCCTGTTTTATCCGCACAAGATTATACGCACCGCGAAGATCTATCTTAGTGAACCACCTAGCCCCCTTAATGCGAGCAAACAAATCAGTCAATAATGGCAATGGATACTGATATCTGACTGTAATCTTATTCAGAAGGCGATAATCTATACAAGGCCTCAGGGAACCATCTTTTTTTGCCACGAAAAAAAAACCTGCTCCCAGAGGGGACGAAGATGGACGAATATGTCCCTTTTCCAAGGACTCCTTAATATAATTCTGCATAGCAGTATGCTCTGGCACTGACAGATTAAATAAACGACCCTTAGGGAACTTACTGCCAGGAATTAATTCTATAGCACAGTCACAATCCCTATGAGGAGGGAGCGAATTGAGCTTAGGCTCCTCAAAAACATCCCGATAGTCAGACAAAAACGCAGGGACCTCAGAAGGAGTAGATGAAGCGATTGAAATCAGAGGTGCATCATCATGAACCCCCTGACATCCCCAGCTTAACACAGACATTGTTTTCCAATCCAGGACAGGATTATGAGTTTGTAACCATGGCAGACCAAGCACTAGTACATCATGTAAATTATACAGTACAAGGAAGCGAATCACCTCCTGATGAACGGGAGTCATGCGCATGGTCACTTGTGTCCAGTACTGCGGTTTATTCATAGCCAATGGTGTAGAGTCAATTCCCTTCAAAGGAATAGGAACTTCCAGAGGCTCCAGACTAAAACCGCAGCGTTTGGCAAATGACCAATCCATAAGACTCAGGGCAGCGCCCGAATCCACATAGGCATCGACGGAAATGGATGACAGTGAACAAATCAGAGTTACAGACAAAATGAACTTAGACTGCAGAGTACTAATGGCAAAAGATTTATCAACCTTTTTTGTGCGTTTAGAGCATGCTGATATAACATGAGCTGAATCACCACAATAAAAACACAATCCATTTTTCCGCCTATAATTTTGCCGTTCACTTCTGGACTGAATTCTATCACATTGCATAGTCTCAGGTGCCTGTTCAGAAGACACCGCCAACTGGTGCACAGGTTTGCGCTCCCATAAACGCCGATCAATCTGAATGGCCATAGTCATAGAGTCATTCAGACCTGTAGGCGCAGGGAACCCCACCATAATATCCTTAATGGCCTCAGAAAGACCATCTCTGAAGTTTGCAGCCAGGGCGCACTCATTCCACTGAGTAAGCACCGACCATTTCCGAAATTTTTGACAATATACTTCCGCTTCATCATGCCCCTGAGAGAGGGCTAATAAAGCCTTTTCAGCCTGAATCTCCAGGTTAAGTTCCTCATAGAGCAATCCCAGTGCCAGAAAAAACGCATCCACACTGAGCAATGCAGGATCCCCTGGTGCCAATGCAAATGCCCAATTCTGAGGGTCGCCCCGCAGGAAAGATATTACAATCTTAACCTGCTGAGCAGGGTCTCCAGAGGAGCGAGATTTCAAAGAAAGAAACAATTTGCAATTGTTCCTGAAATTCAGGAAGGTAGATCTATCTCCAGAAAAAAACTCTGGAATAGGAATTCTAGGTTCAGACATGGGAGTGTGAACAACAAAATCCTGTATGTTTTGAACTTTTGCAGCAAGATTACTCAGGCTGGAAGCCAAACTCTGGACATCCATGTTAAACAGCTAAGGTCAGAGCCATTCAAGGGTTAAGAGGAGGTAAGAAGCAGCTAGACAGCAATTAAGGGCTAGGCAGCAAAACTCTGAGGGGAAAAAAAAAAAAAAAAAAAAAATTCCCTTAAACACTTCTTTTTCTCCTGCTTCAGCCCAAACAATTAACACTTTGTGGGCCGGCTATACTGTCAAGGATCCCAATGGCTGGGGATCGCACTGGACAAGCAAAATAACATAAATAACGGACGAGCTCTAGGGTGATGGAACCTGGGCTGACCGCTGCCCTACTCCTGACAAACACAACTAGAAATAGCCAGGGAGCGTGCCTACGTTGATTCTAGACGCCACGCGCCAGCCTAAGAGCTAACTAGCATTGCAGAGGAAATAAAGACCTAGCTTGCCTCCAGAGGAATGAACCCCAAAAGGTATAGTTGCCCCCCACATGTATTGACGGTGAAATGAGAGGAAGGCACGCACATAGAGATGAAAATAGATTTAGCAAAATGAGGCCCGCTATAACTAGAAAGCAGAATGATACAAAAGGGGTCTGAGCGGTCAGCAAAAAACCCTAATCAAAAACCATCCTGAGATTACAAGAACCCATGTGCCAACTCATGGCACATGGGGAGAACCTCAGCCCACTAGAGCTACCAGCTAGCATAGAGTCATAATTAGCAAGCTGGACAAAAAACCAAACAACTAAAAACAGAACTTAGCTTATCCTGAGAGATCTGGGAGCAGGTAGTCAGGAACCAAACTGAGCACATCTGAGTACATTGATAGCCGGCAAGGGAATGACAGAAAAGCCAGGTTAAATAGGAAACACCCAGCCTCTGATGGACAGGTGGAAAGCAGAGACCGCAACCCACCAAAGTCACCCAGTACCAGCCGTAACCACCAGAGGGAGCCCAAAAACAGAATCCACAACACCTAACCCTAATCCCAACCCTAACCCAAATCCCAACCCTAACCACAACTGTAACCCCAACACACCCCTAACCCTATCCGTAACCCTAACCACAAGCCTAATCTTAACCCTATTTCCAACCCTAGCCCTAATTCCAACCCTAACTCTAATTCCAACCCTAACCCTAAGGCTATGTGCCCACGTTGCGGATTCGTGTGAAATTTTTCCGCACAATTTTTTAAAAAATTCGCAGGTTAAAGGCACTGCTTTTTACCTGCGGATTTACAGCAGATTTTCAGTGTTTTTTTGTGCGGATTTCACCTGCGGATTCCTATTGAGGAACAGGTGGAAAACGCTGCGGAATCCGCACAAAATTGACATGCTGTGGAAAATACAACGCAGTGTTTCCGCGCGGTATTTTCCGCACCATGGGCACAGCGGATTTGGTTTTCCATAGGTGTACATGGTACTGTAAACCTGATGGAAAACTGCTACGAATTCGCAGCGGCCAATCCGCTGCGGATCCGCGGCCAATCCGTTGCGGATCCGTGGCCAATCCGCTGCGGATCCGCAGCCAAATCCGCACTGTGCGCACATGCCCTAACCCTAACCCTACCCCTAACCCTAACCCTAACCTAGTGGAAAAAGAAAAAAAAATATTTTCTTTTTTTTTATTATTGTCCCTACCTATGGGGGTGATAAAGGGGGGGGGGGGGTCATTTACTATTTTTTTAATTTTGATCACTGTGATAGGTTATATCTCAGTGATCAAAATATACCTGGAACGAATCTGCCGGCCGGCAGATTCAGCGGGCGCACTACGCATGCGCCCGCCATTTTGGAAGATGACGGCACCCATGGAGAAGATGGACGGACACCGGGAGGCCCGGTAAGTATGAGGGGGGGGATCTGAGCATGGGGGGTGGATCGGAGGACGGGGGGTGGCATCGAAGCACGGGGGGAGCGGGCAGGAGGACGGGGGAGCGGACAGGACGACAGAGGGAAGCGGAGCACTGGACGGAGGACCGGGGAGGAGATCGGTGGTGGTGGGGGGGAGTACAGAAGTGTTTCCAGCCATGGCCGATGATATTGCAGCATCGGCCATGGCTGGATTGTAATATTTCACCAGTTTTTTAGGTGAAATATTACAAATCGCTCTGATTGGCAGTTTCATTTTCAACAGCCAATCAGAGCGATCGTAGCCACGGGGGGGTGAAGCCACCCCCCCTGGGCTGAAGTACCACTCCCCCTGTCCCTGCAGATCGGGTGAAATTGGAGTTAACCCTTTCACCCGATCTGCAGGGACGTGATCATTCCATGACGCCACATAGGCGTCATGGGTCGGATTGGCACAGGTTTTCATGACACCTACGTGGCGTCATGGGTCGGGAAGGGGTTAAATCGGACTTAAGTAATAATAAATAAAAAATCTATGGAAATGAACAAATGAAAGTAAGACATTGCTTTTCAATGGGTGGGAGGATCACATAGCTCTGCTACATCCAACTTTGCCAGCACTAATAATACCGGCCTATCCATTTACTTTACTCAGGTAATAAACTCTTTTAGGCTATGTGCCAACGTTAAAGATTCTTGTGCGGATTTTTCAGCACCGTTTTTGAAAAATCCACAGGTAAAATGCACTGCGTTTTACCTGCGGATTAACCGTGGATTTACTGTGGAATTCCTGCATTTTTTGTGTGGATTTCACCTGTGTTTTTACACCTGCAGATTCCCATTTAGGAGCAGGTGTAAAACGAAGCGGAATCTGCACAAAGAATTGACATGCTGCAGAAAATACAACGCAGCGTTTCCACGCGGTATTTTCCGCAGCATGTGTGTTATGGAAATATGGTTTGGATAAATCTATCCCTGTGTGAGCTGTGGCCATTCCCAATAAGACCGAGTATTTTGAGCACTCATCAAGAATGGACTGTACACCATTGTGACAGAAAAATATTCCATCAATACTGATGATTTATTGTGCATACATAGTTTTATAATTGCATATAGAAAGGAGGTGGTTAGGGGTGGTTAGTTAATTACCATATTGTCTAACTCCTCTGTTATTGGTTATCTAAATATATATGAAATATTGTGATTAATGCACATATGAATGCTGATTAAGCAACTAAAATTGAGGTGTCTGCATCTAGGACAAAGTTGAGACATCTGGTCATCACTTAATACATCTGGCGTTGTTCTGCTTTTGCCTGGAAAACCCCACACAGTCTGTCTGGCTTATATCAGTTTATGTCAGCCATTTTATGCCATTGATTATAATGTATATGTTAGCTGTGAGTATATATACATTATACATGCATACATGCAAGTTAGATCTACATGATATATATATATTTCTATCACATGTGCACTGCGGATTTGGTTCTCTATAAGTTAACATGGTACTGTACATCGCATGGAAAACTGCTGCAATTCCGCAGCATCAAATCCGCTGCCATTCCGCAGCCAAATCCGCAACGTGTGCACTTATTGTTTTCAGCCTATCTTCTAGATTATGTGCATCTTTTGCCTCAATTACTGGGATATTATGATGCCTTAGCCCTTGACTCTATAGACCTTGCTGCTAGGGTTCAGCGAAACGGATCGGACAAATTCAAAAATCGCCGACTTTCGGCAAAGTCGGGTTTCATGAAACCCGACCCTATCCTAGTGTGGGATCGGCCATGAGGTCGGCGATCTGCTCGCAAAAGTCGCGTTTCATATGACGCTTTCAGCGCCATTTTTCAGCCGATGAAGGAGGACGCAGAGTGTGGGCAGCGTGATGACATAGGTCTCGGTCCCCACCATCTTAGAGAAGAGCATGACAGTGATTGGCTTGCTTTCTGCGGCGTCACAGGGGCTATAAAGGGGCGTGCACGCCGACCGCCATCTTACTTCTGCCGATCTTAGCATAGGGAGAGGTTGCTGCAGCTTCATCAGAAGAAGGGATATGGTTAGGGAGGGAAGATTAACCCGCAAACTGCTTGTGCTGTAGCGATTTCCACTGTCCAACACCACCTTTTTTTTGCAGGGACAGTGGAGGCTATATTTTTGTGCATCAGCTCTGTAGCTTATTAGGCTGCCTTATAAGGCTCCCTGATAGCTGCATTGCTGTTTGCACCGCTGCTGTGCAAACCAACTGCTTTTTTAAAAACAAAAATCCTGTTGTTCCTTTCTGCACAGTTATCTTGTTTATTTGTCCACACTTTTGTGTGCAGCAGTCCTTTTTATTGCTGCCATACTTGCCTGAGATCATTGTAGGGAGATTGAAATTATACTACAGTCCTTGCATTTTTTCAAATATCTTCCAGCCACTTTCTGCCACTTACATTGTGTTGTTTTATACACTGGGGCTGAGTTTTGGTTCAGTCTCCAAAAAAAAAAGTGAGATTCAAATTCTCACAAAGTGGATATACTTCAGTCCTGTTACTTTGTCGTATATCAGCCAACCACTTTCTGCCACATACATTGTGTTGTTTTATACACTGGGCCTGAGTTTTGGTTCAGTCTCCAAAAAAAAAAAGTGAGATTCAAATTCTCACAAAGTGGATATACTTCAGTCCTGTTACTTTGTCGTATATCAGCCAGCCACTTTCTGCCACATACATTGTGTTGTTTTATACACTGGGCCTGAGTTTTGGTTCAGTCTCCAAAAAAAAAAGTGAGATTCAAATTCTCACAAAGTGGATATACTTCAGTCCTGTTAGTTTGTCGTATATCAGCCAGCCACTTTCTGCCACATACATTGTGTTGTTTTATGCACAGGGCCTGAGTATTGGTTCAGTCTCCCCCCAAAAAAGGGAGAATTAAATTCTCAACAATTTTATATACACCTTCTACCTTGTTTTACAGTACCATGTAACGGTTGTTATTTTGGTTAGATTTTCCAAAAAAATGAGGAAGTCTGGTGGAAGAGCCCGTGGGTGGTGGTTGCCAGCTGGTACTGATGGTGGTGGTGTTGGTGCATCTGGTGGGAGTGGCAAAAGTACAATAGCACCTAAGGCTGGAGGTGTTGAGCCAGCATCATCGTCTGGCTACACAAGGCCTTGAAGGCTCCCTTATCTGGGAGTAGGAAAACAGCTTTAAAAGCCGGAGCAGCAGGAAAAATTTTGGCTTTCCTTACTGACTCTAGCTCTTTCGCCTCCTCTTCAGAAAGTTCAAAATATAAAAGCAGCGAGTCGTCAGTGGATGCTCCCGGTCAGGAACAAGACGTTTCCTTGTGTCCTTCACCCAAACTAGAAGTGAAGGATGCATCAGGTGACACTACAGGTTACTCCATGGAGCTCTTTACACATACCGTGCCTGGGTTAGAAAGGGAAATTGTTAACTTCCCATTACAAGATGAATCGGACATGTAGTGCACTGATGCACAGCCACAGCTAGATTATTATGCTGTTCCATTGACTCAGATCACTACATTGCCCTCGCAGTGTACTGAGCCAGAATCTGACCCTGATGAGACTATGGTGCCCCATCCCGAATGCTATAGCACCTTACATGGTGACACAGAGGAAGGTGCACATGACATTGAAGAGGAGGTGATAGATGACCCAGTTGTTGACACAGATTGGCAGCCATTGGGGGAAGAGGGTGCCGCTGCCATTAGCTCAGAAGCGGAGGAGGATGATCCACAGCAGCCATCTACATCGCAACAGCTGTCATCTGGCAGGCCCGTATCAGGCCAAAAACATTTGTCAAAAACAAAAACAGTTTTAGGACAGCGTGGCCATCCGGTAAAAGTAACACAGCATGCAATGCCTGAAAAGGTATTCCATAGTAGGAAGAGTGCAGTGTGGCAATTTTTTTAACCAAGATCTGAATGACCAGTCAAAAGTTATCTGCAAGAAATTCTCAAAGACCTTTAGCAGAGGGAAGAATCTTCAAAATTTAAATACAACGTGCATGCTTAGACATTTAACCAGCATGCACTAACTACCAAATGTCCCGTATTGTTGGTGCACCTGCTCAGAATGAAGGTAGTCAGCAACGCTACATTGCTTCCCTCACTGTAAGCCCACCGGTTAGGACACCATCAGCAGCAAATGTGGAGGTATCATCGCAAGGCCAAAGCAGTCAGGGAATCACAAGTTTATTGGTAGGAAACACTGTATGTAGGCCAACATCAAGAATACCATCACCAACCCTCTCTCAGTCCGCCATGTCCACCACCACCACCACTAGTTCCACCATATGCAGCTCTCCAGTCCAGCTCACCCTACAAGAGACTCTCGTTAGGAAAAGAAATTACTCATCATCTCATCCGCGTACACAGGGTTTGAATGCCCACATTGCTATACTAATCTCGTTAGAGATGATGCCCTACCGGTTGGCTGAAAGCGAAGCTTTCAAAGACCTGATGGCCTACGCAGTACTACGCTATGACCTACCCAGTCGGCACTTCTTTGCGAGAAAATCCATCCCAGCCCTCCACCAGCATGTCAAAGACCGCATTGTCCATGCACTGAGGCAATCAGTCAGTGGAAAGGTGCACCTCACAACAGATGCATGGACTAGTAGGCATGGCCAGGGACGTTACGTGTCCATCACGGGGCACTGGGTTAATGTGGTGGATGCAGGGTCCACAGGGGACAGCCATAATGGGACAGTTCTGCCTAGCCCACGGTTTAGGAAACAGTTGGCTGTAGGCGTTTGCCACCCCTCCTCCTCCAGAAGAGAAAGCTCGTCCACAGAGTGCAGTCTCACAACCACTCCATCCACAGCTGCCAGTTTTGCACACGAGGTGTCCCATTATCGATCAGCTAGTGGTAAGCGTCAGCAGGCTGTGTTACAAATGAAGTGTTTGGGCGACAACAGACACACCGGCCGAGTACTTGCAGCAACAAACTCAGTCATGGCTGGGCAGTGTACATCTTGAGGCAGGCAAGGTAGTCAGTGATAATAGAAGGAATTTTATGGCTGCCATAGCCCTTTCAGAACTGAAACACATACCTTGCCTGGCTCACACCTTGAACCTGGTGGTGCAGTGCTTCCTCAAAAATTATCCAGAGTTACCAGGCCTGCTCCTGAAGGTGCGAAGACTTTGCTCGCACATCCGCCGGTCGCCCGTACACTCCAGCCGTATGCTGAACCATCAGCGATCGCTGAATCTTCCCCAGCACGGCCTAATAATCGACGTTGCAACAAGGTGGAACTCCACACTGCACATGGTTCAGAGGCTGTGCGAACAGAGGTGTGCTGTAATTAATTTGGGGGAGGATACACATACATGGGCAGGCACTTGGATGGCAGACATGGAGTGTGCAGTGGTCGAAGCTACAAGACCTCTGTCAAGTCCTTCAGTGTTTTGAGGAATGCACACGGCTGGTAAGTGCAGATGATGCCATCATAAGCATGAGCATCCCACTAATGCGTCTGCTGATGCAAAGTTTGACGCACATTAAGGAGCAGGCGTCTGCAGCCGAGGAGGAGGGAAGCCTTGATGACAGTCAGCCATTGTCTGCTCAGGGAACTCTCTTGGACGAGGTGGCGGACGAAGAGGAGGAGGAGGAGGATGATGGGGATGAATATTTATGGGAGGAGGATGCTTCTCAGGGGGAAATAGAAACTGGTGGTATTGCAAGGTCAGGTACAGGGTTTTTGCGGGACACAAGTGATGTTGATTTGCAAGAAAGTGCTCCTCAACCCAGCACAAGCATTGAATTGACACCTGGAACATTGGCCCACATGGCTGAATATGCCTTGCGTATCCTAAAAAGGGACCCCCGCATTATCAAAATGATGACCGATGACGATTACTGGTTGGCCTGCCTCCTGGATCCACGATATAAAGGAAAATTACAAAATATCATGCCACATGAGAACCTTGAGTAAATATTAGCTACTAAACAAGCAACTTTTGTAGACCGTTTGGTTCAGGCATTCCCAGCACACAGCGGCGGTGATGGTTCTCTCACGAGCCGTAGGGGGCACCATGGCAGAGGTGTTATAGGTGCACAAATCCGAAGTGGCGTTGGAGAGAGGGGTTTTATGACCAGGTTGTGGAGTGATTTCGCATTGACCGCTGACACGACAGGTACTGCTGCATCGATTCAAAGTGACAGGAGACAGCATTTGTCCAGTATGGTTACGAACTACTTTTCCTCCCTTATCGATGTTCTCCCTCACAGGTCATTCCCCTTTGATTATTGGGCATCTAAAATGGACACCTGGCCTGAATTGGCAGAATATGCATTACAGGAGCTCGCTTGCCCTGCTGCTAGTGTGCTATCAGAAAGAGTCTTCAGTGCTGCTGGTTCAATACTGACCGAAAAAAGGACACGTCTGGCTACCCAAAATGTTGATGATCTAACCTTCATTAAAATGAACCAATCCTGGATTTCAAATTATTTTGCCCCACCTTCCCCTGCTGACAGGTAGCTTGCCTGAAAAAAGTCTTGCTTTTGGCCTCCTTACTGACTTCTCCAATTTCTCCATTTGCAGCTGCTGATTCTCCACCATAGGCCATTTTTATACCTCCCTAAATGGGCTGACTCCCCCCACAGGGCCGTGGTCACCACCTGGCGCAAGCACCCATGCGAGTACCGTTTGCCTGGACAGGTGGGTGGGCCCACTCTTGGGCTACGGCACTGGCACAGAGTCTCTCATAGTACAATGAAGTGTCTGTGACAGTGGTGGTGCACAACCAACGTCAGACACACCGTCGTAATATGAGGGGCCCTGTGCCAGTACCACCGCCCACGAGAGAGTGTTCCCCCCCAGCTCGAACAGTGCTCTACCACTTGCAATACTTACCTCTCCCTGCTCCACCACTGTGTAGCCTGTGCTGTTAAATCCTTCAATGGCACTGCCAATACAAATTTGTTGAAATGATAGATGATAGTTAAAATATACAGGGGCCCTGGCCTCCATTTAGACCAGTTAATACTTTGCGCCTACTACCACTGTCTGCTACTCAGCAGAGGAGCCCATCCCTGTACCTAGCTATGCCACCTGTTTATTTATGAACAATTTTTTGGCAGACATTTTGCCCACTTTATTATTTGGGCCTACTAACTGTGTGTGCCACTCATTACAGTTTTCCTCCACTGAACAAAACAATGCCGCCTGTTTAGTCCTGTTACCACATTTGAACTGCATTTAGCCTACTTTATTATTTGGGCCTACTAACTGTGTGTGCCACTCATTACAGTTTTCCTCCACTAAACAAACCAGTGCCGCCTGTTTAGTCCTGTTACCACATTTGAACTGCATTTAGCCTACTTTATTATTTGGGCCTACTAACAGTGTGTGCCACTCATTAGTTTTCCTCCACTGAACAAAGCAATGCCGCCTGTTTAGTCCTGTTACCACATTTTAACTGCATTTAGCCTACTTTATTATTTGGCCCTATTAACTGTGTCTGCCACTCATTACAGTTTTCCTCCACTGAACAAAGCAATGCTGCCTGTTTAGTCCTGTTACCACATTTGAACTGCATTTAGCCTACTTTATTATTTTGGCCTACTAACTGTGTCTGCCACTCATTACAGTTTTCCTGCACTGAACAAAGCAATGCCGCCTGTTTAGTCCTGTTACCACATTTGAACTGCATTTAGCCTACTTTGTTATTTAGGCCTACTAACTGTGTTGCCACTCATTACAGTTTTCCTCCAATGAACAAAGCAATGCTGCCTGTTTAGTCCTGTTACCACGTTTGAACAGCATTTAGCCTACTTTACTATTTGGGCCTACCAACTGTGTGTGCCACTCATTACAGTTTTCCTCCACTGAACAAAGCAATGCCACCTGTTTAGTCCTGTTACCACATTTGAACTGCATTTAGCCTACTTTATTATTTGGGCCTATATCTGTGTTTCCTCCTCATCCTGCCCATTGCCCAGCCACTGCTAGATGAGTCTGCTGGTACATTGATCCAGACCACTACATTCCCCTTGCACTCTACACAGCCAGAATCTGACCCTGTCTAAAGTCAGGTTCCCCTTCCCGCATACTATACCACCTTACACGGGAACAAAGAGGAAGGTGCAGATGAAAGTGTAGGTTCCTTCATCAGGTGGGGGGCATACTCGTTGGCGACGTCATAAGCACAGGGCCCCTCATAGTACGCAAAAGTGTCTCTGCCAGTGGGAGGCACCACCCGCCATCAAACGCACAGCCGTACTATGAGGGGCCCTGTGCCAGTGATGTCGCCAATGAGTATGCCCCCCACTTGATGAAGGAACCTGCACTTTCATCTGCACCTTCCTACGAACGAGAGGGCCCCCCTGCTTGCTCAGGATCACAGCACTTGCAAAGTTGAAATACTTACCTCTCCCTGCTCCACCGCTGTGATGTATTCCGCGTTTCCTGGGCCCACGAAAATCTTGAGCCAGCCCTACCCCCCCACAACTTTAGCCAATGACCCCCAGTTTTCAATGCCTAACTATTATTATAAAGTAAATTAAGATTGACAAGCTTTAGTAATAAGAATTGATGTTTTTGGCATTAAAATGGGCACTGTAGGTGTTTTCCTGTCCTCCACTCACTGCCGACTTTGATTCCCCATTGACTTGCACTGGGTTTCGTGTTTCAGTCGGCCCCCAACTTTTCGCAATAATCGGCCGATTTCACCCGACCCGACTTTTGACAAAGTCAGGTCTCGCAAAACCCGAATCGATCCGAAAAAATTAAAAGTCGCTCAACTCTAGTTTATACTATTCTGCGTGTGGTAAAATTGATAAAGCAGTTTTATTCTTCGGGTTAGTACAGTTACAGCGATACCTCATTTATATCATTTTTTTATGTTTTGGCTCATTTATACAATAAAAACTATTTTATATTAAAAATGATTATTTTTGCATCGCTTTATTCTGAGAGCTATAACTTTTTTATTTTTTCACTGATGACACTGTATGGCAGCACGTTTTTTGCGGGACAAGATGACATTTTCAGCGGTACCATGGTTATTTATATCCGTCTTTTTGATTGCGTGTTATTCCACTTTTTGATCAGCGGTATGATGATAAAGCATCAGTTTTTATTCTTTTTTATGGTTCTCACTAAAGGGGTTAACTAGTGGGACAGTTTTGTAGGTCGGGTCGTTACGGACGGGTTGATACTAAATATGTGTACTTTTATTGTTTTTTTTTTCATTTGCATTAAGAATAGTGTTGAGCGATACCGTCCGATACTTGAAAGTATCGGTATCGGATAGTATCGGCCGATACCCGAAAAGTATCGGATCTCGCCGATACTGATACCCGATACCAATACAAGTCAATGGGACTCAAGTATCGGAAGGTATCCCTTATGGTTCCCAGGGTCTGAAGGAGAGGAAACTCTCCTTCAGGCCCTTGTATCCATATGAATGTGTAAAATAAAGAATTAAAATAAAAAATATTGATATACTCACCTGTCCGGAGGCCCCTGCACCTTACCGCTGTTAACCGGCAGCTTCCGTTGCTTAAAATGAGCGCGTTTAGGGCCTTCCATGACGTGACGACTTCTGATTGGTCGCATGCCGTTCATGTGACCGCCACGCGACCAATCACAAGCCGTGACGTCATTCTCAGGTCCTAAATTCCGAATTCTAGGAATTTAGGACCTGAGAATGACGTCACGGCTTGTGATTGGTCGCGTGGCGGTCACATGAGCGGCACGCGACCAATCAGAAGCCGTGACGTCATGGAAGGTGCTGAACGCGCTCATTTTAAGCAAAGCAGGCTGCCGGTTACTACCAGGGCACATCAGAGGGTGAGTATATCCCTATTTTTTATTTTAATTCTTTATTTTTTACATGGATATGGATCCCAGGGCCTGAAGTAGAGTTTCCTCTCCTTCAGACCCTGGGAACCATACACTGGGTACTTCCGATTCCGATTCCTGATACCACAAAAGTATCGGATCTCGGTATCGGAATTCCGATACCGCAAGTATCGGCCGATACCCGATACTTGCGGTATCGGAATGCTCAACACTAATTAAGAATTGTATTTATTGGAACAATATTTATTTTTTCTTTATTTAGGAATTTTTAAAAAATATTTTTACACAGTGTAATATTTTTTTTTTTTACATTGTCCCAGGGTAGGACATCACTGTATAAAGTCAGATCGCTGATCTGACACTTTGCAGAGCACTGTGTCAGATCAGCAATCTGACAGGGAGTGCTGGAGGCTTGCCGGCTCCTGCTCTCAGCAGGCACTGACAAGCCACCTCTCTGCAGGACTCAGAAGGACAACGCGGGCATCTTGGATCCGGGGGCCTGCAGGGAGGAGACAGGAGGAGACACTCAGAACAATGCAATTACATCCCTTTGTGGGTCTCAGGGAAGCATACAGGGAGCCCCTCCCTGCGCGATGCTTCCCTATGCCACCGGAACACTGCGATCATGTTTGATCGCAGTGTTATGAGGGATAAAGTTCCGGGAGCGGTCCGTGCCTGCTCCTGGTACATAGTGCCGGATGTCAGCGGTGATAATTAGCTGACAGCCAGCCGCGATCGGCTGCGCTCCCCCCGGAGGTGCCGGAATTCTAAAGGCTATACACCTACCCTGAGCACACACAAACAAGTCCACACTACCGTATTGTTCCACACACACATATAACATAAATGATCTTAGCGCACTGATGGGCGCACCAAAGATCCTTTTATAGACTGTGCCAATCAGACAGGACCTTGCTCACGGGCGAATCCGGAGCCGGCACAGGATCTGAGCAGCTGATGACCGACCACCAATGAGAGGTTGCCACCTCACGAGCATGCTCAGTAGAGCAAAACCAGGACTTAGTCTCAGGAATGACAGCTCACTGCTGTCTATTATTAGTTACCATAGCTGAACCTGGAGAGGTAGTGGTAACCATGCGCACAGCCCAAGTCTGAGCAAGACGCTGAGACCGACGTCTTTGCTGAGCAGCATCCACTGCGGTCGAGACTGAATGGAAGACTGTAGAGTAAGATAAGGCTTGGGATCTATACTGTGCAGAGGAATAATCCCGACACCTAGCACACATACCCTGCTGATTTTGGCCTAATAGCAAGCACAGAAGTTGACACAAATGGGTTTGAATGGCTACTAAAGGTCACATCCTCACCTGTGACCTGTTTGCTTGTAATGTGTGTGTGTGTGTGTGTGTGTGTGTGTGTGTGTGTGTGTGTGTGTGTGTGTGTGTGTGTGTGTGTATAAAAGCTGAGTGAGTTTCTGGGATCCAGGCAGACTCTTGCATCTTTCATCCAGCCATTGAAGTTTCTGGATTGTGAGTCATGGGGAAAGCAAAAGAATTGTCAATGGATCTACAGGAAAACGTAGTTGAACTGTATAAAACAGGAAAGGGATGCAAAAAGATATCCAAGGAATTGATAATGCCAGTCAGCAGCGATCAAACTGATTAACAAATGGAAAATCAGGGGCTCTGTAAAAACAAAACCACGGTCAGGTAGACCAACAAAAATGTTGTCCACATTTACTTGGAAAATTGTTTGGGATGCAAAAAAACCCACAAATAATATCAGCCGAAGTGCAGGAATATCTGAAAACTAGTGGTGTGGCTGTTTGAAGATGCACAATAAGGAGGCAATTGAAGAAAAATGGGCTGCATGGTCGATTCGCCAGAAGAAAGCTATTACTGCGCAAATGCCACAAAGGATCTCGCCTTCAATACATAAAACAGCACAGAGACAAGACTCAAAACTTCTGGAACAAGGTAATTTAGAGAGAAGAGATCAAAATTTAACTTTTTAGCCACATCCATAAAGGTTACATTTGGAGAGAGGTCAACAAGGCCTATGATGAAAGGAACACCATTCCTACTGTAAAGCACGGAGATGGATCGCTGATGTTTTGGGGCATGTGAACCTTTGCTGAGGGTCATTTGAATGACTTGGATTGTCATTATGATTTAAAAACAGAAAACACAGTAGTATGGCAATAAATGGCTTCACCCAACCACTCACCATGAGTGGAGAAAAAGTGTTGGTGTTATCATTCATATTCTCTGAAAAAAGACCAAGAAAGCAAAAATTCCGACGGGGCATGCAAACTTTTGAGCACAACTGTACATAGAGTTGCTCATTTTGTTTTTCTACCCAGTTAATTCTTCTCTTTTCTCTGCTCTAAGTACACAGTGCAATATACAGTATTAAGAGGATAAAAACTTTGATGGGAGGAGTGCTTCTTTATGAGGAATTATAGTCTATTTAGTATAAAAAGTAGTAAGACGTTTGAGCTTGACAGCTTTAATGCTGTCCATATATTAACCGTTTCATAACTGTGCACTGTCTTTTGAGTGTGGGGGGTGTTGGTCCTCAGTCTGCAGTTATGTCTTTAGACTGCATTAACACTCCTGCAGTCTAGCACTATCGGGACTCTAGGGATCCCGAAGAGACGATGGAAGCCGTTTATTACAGCTTCTATCTTTTCGTTTGCCAACTTGAAGCATACAATTATAAAAAAATGGGGAAATCACTTTATATCTATACTAGCTATTGAACCCGTTCTACGCCCGGGTGGCGAGCATTTATATTGGTATATGGTCTCCATCCTGGTATGTGCTGCTTCCATCTTGCGCCCCCATCCTATCATGTGCTGCTCCATCCTGCATCCCCATCCTGTCATGTGTGCGCCCGCATCCTGTCATGTGCTGCTCCATCCTGCGCCCCTATCCTGTCATGTGCTCCCATCCTGCGCCCCCATCCTGTCATGTGCTCCCATCCTGCACCCCCATCCTGTCATGGGTGCGCCCCCATTCTGTCATGTGCTGCTCCCATCCTGCATCCCCATTCTGACATGTGCTGCTCCCATCGTGTGCAATCATTCTGTCATGTGCTGTTCTCATCCTGCGCCCCCATTATGTCATGTGCTGCTCCCATCCTGTGCCCACATTCTGTTGTAATATGCTGCACCCACTCTGCCTGTTCCTGTTTCCATTCTGCCATATGTTGCTCCCATCTTTCTCTCTCAGGCTCTACTGCCCGAGTGCAGCTGTGCTGAGTGCAGGCAGCTGTGCTGAGTGCGGGTGGCTGTGCTGAGTGCGGGCGGCTGTGCGTGGCTGTGCTGAGTGCGGGTGGCTGTGCGTGGCTGTGCTGAGTGCGGGCGGCTGTGCTGAGTGCGGGCGGCTGTGCGTGGCTGTGCTGAGTGTGGGCGGCTGTGCGTGGCTGTGCTGAGTGTGGGCGGCTGTGCGTGGCTGTGCTGAGTGCGGGCGGCTGTGCGTGGCTGTGCTGAGTGCGGGCAGCTGTGCTGAGTGCGGGCGGCTGTGCGTGGCTGTGCTGAGTGAGGGCGGCTGTGCGTGGCTGTGCTGAGTGCAGGCACCTGTGCATGGCTGTGCTGAGTGCGGCGGCTGTGTGTGGCTGTGCTGAGTGCGGCGGCTGTGCGTGGCGGTGCTGAGTGCGGGAGGCTTTGCGTGGCTGTGCTTAGTGCGGCGGCTGTGTGTGGCTGTGCTGAGTGTGGGCGGCTGTACGTGGTGGTGCTGAGTGCGGCGGCTGTGCGTGGCGGTGCTGAGTGCGGGCGGCTTTGCGTGGTGGTGCTGAGTGTGGGCGGCTGTACATGGTGGTGCTGAATGTGGGCAGCTGTATGTGGCGGTGCTGAGTGCGGTCGGCTGTGCGTGGCGGTGCTGAGTCTGGCGGCTGTGCGTGGCGGTGCTGAGTGTGGCAGCTGTGCGTGGCTGTGCTGAGTGCGGCGGCTGTGCATGGCGGTGCTGAGTGCGGGCGGCTGTGCGTGGCTGTGCTGAGTGCGGGCGGCTGTGCTGAGTGCGGGCGGCTGTGCGTGGCTGTGCTGAGTGTGGGCGGCTGTGCGTGGCTGTGCTGAGTGTGGGCGGCTGTGCCTGGCTGTGCTGAGTGCGGGCGGCTGTGCGTGGCTGTGCTGAGTGCGGGCGGCTGTGCGTGGCTGTGCTGAGTGCGGGCGGCTGTGCATGGCTGTGCTGAGTGAGGGCGGCTGTGCGTGGCTATGCTGAGTGCGGGCGGCTGTGCGTGGCTGTGCTGAGTGCGGGCGGCTGTGCGTGGCTGTGCTGAGTGTGGGTGGCTGTGCGTGGCTGTGCTGAGTGCGGGCGGCTGTGCTGAGTGCGGGCGGCTGTGCGTGGCTGTGCTGAGTGTGGGCGGCTGTGCGTGGCTGTGCTGAGTGTGGGCGGCTGTGCGTGGCTGTGCTGAGTGCGGGCGGCTGTGCGTGGCTGTGCTGAGTGCGGGCAGCTGTGCTGAGTGCGGGCGGCTGTGCGTGGCTGTGCTGAGTGAGGGCGGCTGTGCGTGGCTGTGCTGAGTGCAGGCACCTGTGCATGGCTGTGCTGAGTGCGGCGGCTGTGTGTGGCTGTGCTGAGTGCGGCGGCTGTGCGTGGCGGTGCTGAGTGCGGGAGGCTTTGCGTGGCTGTGCTTAGTGCGGCGGCTGTGTGTGGCTGTGCTGAGTGTGGCGGCTGTACGTGACGGTGCTGAGTGCGGCGGCTGTGTGTGGCGGTGCTGAGTGCGGGCGGCTGTGCGTGGCTGTGCTGAGTGCGGCGGCTGTGCGTGGCTGTGCTGAGTGCGGCGGCTGTGCGTGGCTGTGCTGAGTGCAGCGGCTGTGCGTGGCGGTGCTGAGTGCGGGCGGCTTTGCGTGGCTGTGCTGAGTGTGGGCGGCTGTACGTGGTGGTGCTGAGTGCGGCGGCTGTGCGTGGCGGTGCTGAGTGCGGGCGGCTTTGCGTGGCGGTGCTGAGTGTGAGCGGCTGTACGTGGTGGTGCTGAATGTGGGCAGCTGTATGTGGCGGTGCTGAGTGCGGTCGGCTGTGCGTGGCGGTGCTGAGTCTGGCGGCTGTGCGTGGCGGTGCTGAGTGTGGCAGCTGTGCATGGCGGTGCTGAGTGCGGGCGGCTGTGCGTGGCTGTGCTGAGTGCGGGCGGCTGTGCTGAGTGCGGGCGGCTGTGCGTGGCTGTGCTGAGTGTGGGCGGCTGTGCCTGGCTGTGCTGAGTGCGGGCGGTTGTGCGTGGCTGTGCTGAGTGCGGGCGGCTGTGCGTGGCTGTGCTGAGTGCGGGCAGCTGTGCGTGGCTGTGCTGAGTGTGGGCGGCTGTGCGTGGCTGTGCTGAGTGTGGGCGGCTGTGCCTGGCTGTGCTGAGTGCGGGCGGTTGTGCGTGGCTGTGCTGAGTGCGGGCGGCTGTGCGTGGCTGTGCTGAGTGCGGGCAGCTGTGCGTGGCTGTGCTGAGTGAGGGCGGCTGTGCGTGGCTATGCTGAGTGCGGGCCCCTGTGCATGGCTGTGCTGAGTGCGGCGGCTGTGCGTGGCTGTGCTGAGTGTGGGCGGCTGTACGTGGCGGTGCTGAGTGCGGTGGCTGTGCGTGGCGGTGCTGAGTGCGGGCGGCTGTACGTGGCGGTGCTGAATGTGGGCGGCTGTACGTGGCGGTGCTGAGTGCGGTCGGCTGTGCGTGGCGGTGCTGAGTGCGGGCGGCTGTGCTGAGTGCGGGCGGCTGTGCGTGGCTGTGCTGAGTGTGGGCGGCTGTGCGTGGCTGTGCTGAGTGTGGGCGGCTGTGCCTGGCTGTGCTGAGTGCGGGCGGCTGTGCGTGGCTGTGCTGAGTGCAGCTGTGCTGAGTGCAGGCAGCTGTGCTGAGTGTGGGTGGCTGTGCTGAGTGCGGCGGCTGTGCATGGCGGTGCTGAGTGCGGGCGGCTGTGCTGAGTGCGGGCGGCTGTGCGTGGCTGTGCTGAGTGTGGGCGGCTGTGCGTGGCTGTGCTGAGTGTGGGTGGCTGTGCGTGGCTGTGCTGAGTGCGGGCGGCTGTGCGTGGCTGTGCTGAGTGCGGGCGGCTGTGCGTGGCTGTGCTGAGTGCGGGCGGCTGTGCGTGGCTGTGCTGAGTGAGGGTGGCTGTGCGTGGCTATGCTGAGTGCGGGCCCCTGTGCATGGCTGTGCTGAGTGCGGCGGCTGTGCGTGGCTGTGCTGAGTGTGGGCGGCTGTACGTGGCGGTGCTGAGTGCGGTGGCTGTGCGTGGCGGTGCTGAGTGCGGGCGGCTGTACGTGGCGGTGCTGAATGTGGGCGGCTGTACGTGGCGGTGCTGAGTGCGGTCGGCTGTGCGTGGCTGTGCCGATTGCGGCAGCTGTGCATGGCAGTGCCGAGTGTGGGCGGCTGTGCGTGGCTGTGCTGAGTGTGGTGGCTGTGCATGGCGGCGCTGAGTGCCGGCCGCTGTGCGTGGCTGTGCTGAGTGTGGTTGGCTGTGCATGGCGGCGCTGAGTGCCGGCCGCTGTGCGTGGCTGTGCTGAGTGTGGTTGGCTGTCCGTGGCTGTGCTGAGTGCGGCGGCTGTGCATGGCTGTGCTGAGTGCGGTCGGCTGTGCTGAGTGCGGTCGGCTGTGCTGAGTGCGGGCGGCTGTGCTGAGTGCGGTCGGCTGTGCGTGGTGTTATGGACCTGGTGGGTTAGGAGCACCTGGAATGACCTGATGGTTAAACTTGAATTCAGGACAAGCTCTGGGAAGTGGGAGTTCTGCTGACCGCAAACCCCAATCCTATCAGCACACACTAGAAACAGCTGTGGAGCGTACCTAACTCTGCCTAGACGCCTCTTCACAGCCTAAGAGCTAACTACCCCTAAAGATAGGAAATATAGCCTACCTTGCCTCAGAGAAATTCCCCAAAGGAAAAGGCAGCCCCCCACAAATATTAACTGTGAGTTAAGATGGAAGTCACAAACACAGGAATGAAACAGGTTTTAGCAAAGGAGGCCAGACTTCACTAAACAGACGGAGGATAGAAAAGGTATCTTTGCGGTCAGCACAAAAAACTTCAAAAAAACCACGCAGAGTGTGCAAAAAGACCCCCGCATCGACTCACGGTGCGGAGGTGCCACTCTGCATCCCAGAGCTTCCAGCTAGCAAGGCAATATCATAATAGCAAGCTGGACAAGAAAACAATGAACAACAAAATAACTAGCAGGGACTTAGCTTCTGCTGGAGTAGACAGGTCATCAGAAGGATCCAGGAGAGATCTGAACCAGTACTAAGACATTGACAGCTGGCATGGAGTAACGATCTGAGTGGAGTTAAATAGAGAAGCCAGCCTGGTCATCAGCGAGGACAGCTGAGGAAGGAATCTCAGAACCAGCAGCTCCACTCACAGCCACCAGAGGGAGTCCATGGACAGAACTCGCCGAAGTACCATTCATGACCACAGGAGGGAGTTCGAGAACGGAATTCACAACAGCGTGGCTGTGCTGAGTGCGGCGGCTGTGCGTGGCTGTGCTGAGTGCGGCGGCTGTGCGTGGCTGTGCTGAGTGCGGCGGCTGTGCGTGGCGGTGCTGAGTGCGGGCAGCTGTGCGTGGCTGTGCTGAGTGCGGTCGGCTGTGCTGAGTGCGGGCAGCTGTGCGTGGCTGTGCTGAGTGCGGGCGGCTGTGCGTGGCAGTGCTGATTGTGGGCGGCTGTGCTGAGTGCGGGCGGCTGTGCGTGGCGGTGCTGAGTGCGGGCGGCTGTGCGTGGCGGTGCTGAGTGCGGACGGCTGTACGTGGCTGTGCTGAGTGCGGCGGCTGTGCGTGGCTGTGCTTAGTGCGGCGGCTGTGCGTGGCTGTGCTTAGTGCGGCGGCTGTGCGTGGTTGTGCTGGGCGCCGAGTGCTGGGGGCCTGAGCAGGCGGGGACACCGGCGCGCTGTGGGGGTCAGGTGCCGGAGTCGCCGCTAGCTCAGGCCCCCGGCACTTGCTATATATTCACCTGTCCTCCGTTCTACCGGTTCCGGGTCCTCTGGCTGTGACTGTTCAGTCAGAGGGCGGCGCGCATTAAGCGCGTCATCGTGCCCTCTGAACTGAACGTCACAGGCAGAGGATGTGGAGGACAGAGCAGCGCGCATCGATGGAACGGAGGACAGGTAAATATTGCATACTCACCCTCCTGGCTCGTCCCTGCTTCTCCTTTGGTGATCGCGGTGTGCGTTCAGTGCTTACGCATACCGCAATCTCCTGGGAGCGTCACTCTGTGGGATCCAGACTGCGCCGGCGCTTGCCCTTGCGCAGTCTATAAAGGCTTCGGACAGAGTGACGCTCCCAGCGTTATATTATAGATTTGCTTTTGAAAATAATATGTAAAATATGCATTAATTTATAATGTACCACCTACACAGATCCACAAAATATATGTATATATATATATATATATATATATATATATATATATATATATATTCTACAGAGTTAAACAAGGCCTTATACAGTCACATATGTACAACAATAGAAAAAACTGTGCTGAGTAAATGAGGGAAGACAAAAATGAAAGAAAAAAATGGCTGGTCATTAAAGTTTTTCAGTCCTGGTTTTTACTGGATTAAAGAAAAAAGGCACATGATCCATCTAACATTTTTTGTTTTTCCTAGTATTTTCCAGGTCCTTGCATAATGCAGCTTCATCAAGAGTATTACATTTTCAATATGAGACCCAAGGGAGCCAGACACATAAGAGAGAAATGGGGTCTCTTCGAAAGTATCTGGATGAAGCACTATTTATCAAAGCACAACATTTAACTGAGAAGCAGTCACTTGAAATAAAGAATCTGACAGGGCAGCTAAATAAGGATCATGTCTCATTGTTGGATGATAGAAGAGGAGAAAGCCTACATGGGTTAAAGAATGATCAAGTGGCACCACAATTGATGACACATGTGTCTTGGAAAGAACCCTTGAAACAGGAGGGGGAGCTGTAAATTTTCAGCCAGGAAATAAAGATGTAATTCAAATACGGGACAAAATAATACAAAATGTAAATCCTGTCACATTCTAGGGAATTAACCTCATTCCATTTAGCTCACATATGGCAGAAAAGCTGGACTGTAGTTTTGTGTAATTACTGTGAATGATTGCAATATTTTTAATAATAAATAAAAAGGGAGATCTAATATGTATAAAGCTGGCCATAGACAATAGATGGAAATTGCTTTGTGTCAGCTATGACTGACTGTAGCACTAACTTCAGACTGTAACTGCCCAGCTTTAATGTTTACTTTTCATATAAATGTGAATGTACATATTATGATTTATAGAGGCTTTCCCTTTTAAACTTTTCACTGATTCGGTCTGCCCATATTTAAAAAAATGAAACTAGCAAATATTCGTCCTTCTTGAGTCCATCGCTGCATCTTCACAGCTCAGGGATTGGCTGCAGCAATAGTGATCTAATGTCATTGGTGCAGCCTGTACACAGTCATCTGAGCAGTGGGAAAGACACAGTGCTAGACCCAAGGAAAATGAATACAAACTGATTTTACTAATTTTATTACTGTAACGACAAGATTAGTAAAAATATGGTTGAAAGGGAAAACCCCTTTAGCATTAATATAACTACAAGGGGAAGTTAAAGGGAACCTGTCACCCCGTTTTTTCCGTATGAGATAAAAATACCGTTAAATAGGGCCTGAGCTGTGCATTGCAATAGTGTATTTTGTGGCCCTGATTCCCCACCCATGCTGCCGAAATACGTTACCAAAGTCGCCGTTTTCGCCTGTCAATCAGGCTGGTCTGGTCAAATGGGCGTGGTGACATCGCTGTTCCTTCCCCCAGACCTTGCTTATTTTTCCGTTGGTGGCGTAGTGGTTTGCGCATGCCCAAGGCCCAAATCCACTTCATAGGTGTGGAAAAAGAGTGCGATCTGCGCTATTCCCCTGGTGATCGGTGGGGGCGGCCATCTTCCTGTGGCCGCGCGTGCGCAGATGGAGCGCTCTGCTGCCCGGGGCTTCAGGAAAATGGCCGCGGGATGCCGCGCGTGTGCAGATGGAGATCGCAATTTTTCTGAAGCAGAGTTCGCATCTCGGCTTCAGGAAAATGGCCGCCGCGATCTCCATCTGCACACGCGCGGCATCCTGAGGCCATTTTCCTGAAGCCCCGGGCAGCAGAGCGCTCCATCTGAGCATGTGCGGCCACAGGAAGATGGCCGCCCCCACCGATCACCAGGGGAATAGCGCAGATCGCGCTCTTTTTCCACACCTATGAAGTGGATTCGGGCCTTGGGCTTTGCGCAAACCACTACGCCACCAACGGAAAAATAAGCAAGATCTGGGGGAAGGAACAGCGATGTCACCACGCCCAGCCGACCAGACCAGCCTGATTGACAGGCGAAAACGGCGGCTTTGGTAACATATTTCGGCAGCATAGGTGGGGAATCAGGGTACACAACATACACTATTGTAATGCACAGCTCAGGCCCTATTTAACGGTATTTTTATCTCATACGGAAAAAACGGGGTGACAGGTTCCCTTTAAGGTAGCTTCTGTTCTATTTATTGTTTTTTATATTATCATTTGCATTAAATTTCTTATCACTAGACTATTGTCCAACACAATCCTTTTCTTAAAATCATCTGTAGTTTAAAGAATAATTTTTGAATGGATTTCTTCCTTTGAAAAAACTGAAAATCTGACTGTCACATTTGGGTTATCAGCAGGGTGCTTCAAAATGTCCTAGCTCTAATGTCAATTATCTGTCCTCGTTGACCAAAATTGCTGTGTGTAAATTGCCATTGGATCTGATTAAAATGTCCCATCTGCCACAAAATGAATCTGACTTGCTTAAAAATGTGTCTGCGAAACACAATGATTCTAGCATGTAAACAGATATCTGAAAGACCCAGTCATCATAAGTAATAGAAAAGTTTTATTTTGGAACAATCATAACAAATGATGAAGACAAGTATATCTATTGATATACACTCACCGGCCACTTTATTAGGTACACCATGCTAGTAACGGGTTGGACCCCCTTTTGCCTTCAGAACTGCCTCAATTCTTCGTGGCATAGATTCAACAAGGTGCTGGAAGCATTCCTCAGAGATTTTGGTCCATATTGACATGATGGCATCACACAGTTGCCGCAGATTTGTCGGCTGCACATCCCAAAGATGCTCCATACAAGGCAGGATGGATCCATGCTTTCATGTTGTTTACGCCAAATTCTGACCCTACCATCCGAATGTCGCAGCAGAAATCGAGACTCATCAGACCAAGCAACGTTTTTCCAATCTTCTACTGTCCAATTTCGATGAGCTTGTACAAATTGTAGCCTCAGTTTCCTGTTCTTAGCTGAAAGGAGTGGTACCCGGTGTGGTCTTCTGCTGCTGTAGCCCATCTGCCTCAAAGTTCGACGCACTGTGCGTTCAGAGATGCTCTTAGGCCTACCTTGGTTGTAACGGGTGGCGATTTGAGTCACTGTTGCCTTTCTATCAGCTCGAACCAGTCTGCCCATTCTCCTCTGACCTCTGGCATCAACAAGGCATTTCCGCCCACAGAACTGCCGCTCACTGGATTTTTTTTCTTTTTCGGACCATTCTCTGTAAACCCTAGAGATGGTTGTGCGTGAAAATCCCAGTAGATCAGCAGTTTCTGAAATACTCAGACCAGCCCTTCTGGCACCAACAACCATGCCACGTTCAAAGGCACTCAAATCACCTTTCTTCCCCATACTGATGCTCGGTTTGAACTGCAGGAGATTGTCTTGACCATGTCTACATGCCTAAATGCACTGAGTTGCCGCCATGTGATTGGCTGATTAGAAATTAAGTGTTAACAAGAAGTTGGACAGGTGTACCTAATAAAGTGGCCAGTGAGTGTATTTCGTGGCCACCATACTCTTTAGTTAGTTGCTGACCAAACAATGGTTCAGTTGATCGTTTGGCTGGCTGCTATCTCACCTGACTCTCTAATACACAGCAGTAACACATTCTGGTACCCAATAATGCCAGAAATACTGAAGAGATCCACAATAGTAAAATAAAAGAATTTATTTTTTAAGAAAAAATATTAATAAACAGCACAATTTTAAAATAACAGAATGCCTCACAGGGGAACGCCACATTAGCTATTAGGGCTCCATCTCACTTGTGTGAAATACGGCTGAGTCTCGCAGCTTAAAACCCGGCTCTGCTGCTGGCACTCCAGAGCGGAGCGTGCGGCCGCACAGCAATACATGGAGCTGCACGCTCCGCCCCCAAGTGCCGGCGGCAGAGCCAGGTTTTCACCTACGAGACTCGGCCGTATTTCACGCAAGTGAGTATGAGCCCTTAAGGTACAGCTCTGGCAAAAATTAAGAGACCACTGCAAAATGTTTAGTTTGTCTGCTTTTTCTCTTTATAGGTATAATAGCTGTACTACCCGGCTTCGCCCGGGTTAATAACTGCGGTTAGCAAAATAGAATGTGTTAACAAAAATTTATTCTGCACACAAAAACCACAAAACAAATAGATAGAAATGTAATTAGAAAAAGTCAAAAACTAAGCTAATAGAAGCATTTAACGACATATATTTAAACACCAGAGATATTCCACAAAGATTTAACTAAATTGGCCAAGTAATGTGAAGTAATCTTCTACTACTTATTCGAGAGTCTTTTGATAAACGACGTTCTTAGTTTTCCCTTCAGATGCAAAGATGAACAGATTTTTGGCTGTTCCATCTCTTGAACAGGCCACATAAAGATGACCATGAGAAAAGCATGGAGATTGTAAATCGATTCCAACTACTTTCAAGGACTGTCCCTGAGCCTTGTTGATGGACATAGCAAATGCCAGTTGAACAGGAAACTGGAGGCATTTAAAATCAAAAGGCAAATCAGATGGAGTGAGAGGAATTGTTGGAATGAAAACAAACAAAAGTTGCTTGGAAAGGTGATCTGTCCAGTGGTTGAGTTTACTGATGCCTTGCCATCTCCAATAGTCAACAGCTGGCTGGAAAACAGTCCAGCAGAAACATTGCCTGTCATGTAGACCCTCATGTTTGTGTTTAGTGACATTTTCTTTACTTTTCTCCAAAGGTACGATGCTTTGAGACAGGCATTGAGTTCGTCTGCATGGGGTTGATCTTGGAATAACAGGTAGTGTTTGGCGGAAGTCACCTGGCAAAACAACAACTACTCCTCCCATGATATATTTGTTGCCACTCAGGTCTTGCAGCAGTCTGTCCACTGCTTCCAGAGCCCTTTTGTGTGACATGGTGCATTCATCCCAAATGATGGCACAGCATTTTTGAAGCAATTTGGCCAGTCCTGATCCCTTGGCAATATTACACACGGGGCTGTCACTATGAGACAAGTTGAGTGGTAGTTTGAATGTCGAATGTGCTGTCCTGCCACCTTTTAAAAGAGTTGCTGCAATTCCAGAAGATGCCACTACAAGTGCAATCTTTTTTTGTTGTCGAAATTTTGCCAGGAGCAAGATGATTACAAATGTCTTTCCTGTTCCACCTGGAGCATCAAGGAAGACAATCCCACCTTTGTTGGTTTCACTGAAACTTAAAATGTCCCTTTAAAAGGCGTCCCTTTGATCTGGTACCAATATTGGCTCGTTATGAGATACAAATGCTGTCAGTTCATCAATATTGTAGTTTGTTTCTATGAAAATCTCCGTACACATTTAGATGCCTTCAGGATTTCTTATTGGAGCAGGCAAACTTAGCAACTGTAAGGCTTTTCCTGACATTGCTATGCACTGATCTTCAAGGAGCATTAAAGCTTCATTGAACATTTTCTCAGTGAAGTTGATGAGTTGCTGAGGATTTTCCCTTCTAATCTGCATGAGGATGTCCTCACTGAGATCAGTTATGTACTTTGTCCAAATCTCAAAAGGATTTTAAATGCTACAGGTTGTTAGAATAATAGCAAAGAGGTGTCTTAGTCGCTTTGGGGTTTGTGTGGCTGCTGCTTCACTGAGGGTCCTGTCCCAGTGTCCATCATTTTCCAGAAGTCCTTTTCTTTGGCACGCTTCCCTGAATGTCTCACCCACATGGCCTCCGACGGTCTTCAGGTCAGAAAATGATGTAGGGCCTTAGACAACATGAAGCAACATGCGCAGGTAGAAGCACTCTGCATTTGACGGATGAACAGTGTAGATGCGACCAAGAGTATCAGTTGCTTTCACCCCTGGATAGCCTTCAATGTCAAGCCCCCGTTTCCTCCATTCCAGTGTTTTTCTGGAGGCATTCCAAGTGTAGTACTTTGGTAAATCACAGTAGAGAATTGTTTTTGCAAAAGGGTGTTGTTGACACAGCTCAAAAAATGCCAAGAGGGTGGTCTTAGGTGGTGTTAGGAGCTGCTGCTGCAAGTTTGCTAGGTTAAAGTAAATTCTCTGTCCATTTTCCAAGTGCACACTCAGATGCACAACTGGCGGGTAGCGCTCATGAATGGAGAATCCTAGTATTCTCCAAACAGCTTCATTGCTGTTTATGTACCTGACCATCTGGAATGCCTCCACTTCATCAATAATAGGTCCATTTTTCTGGAGTTCAAAAACTGCTTGATCACTTCCTTTGTGGACATATTTGCAGATATACTTGATTGATTTCATAGAGTGGCAAGATTCGACATTTATGTGGGCCTGGAAGATTTTTGAGAGCAAAGGTTTGTAAGGCACCTGTTGTCAATTTCTATCTCTTGGAGTGATGATCCAACACGCATTTTGAGCTTTGCTGTGAAACCACCATCCCCTGGCTTTCTTCTTCGGTAGACTGGATATCCATCTTGTCCTGTTTGGGTTTCTTGGACCAGGGATCGTGGGTAATGCTTTGAACACCTGCCATCAATCATACAGGGAGAATTTTTGATGAGACTCCCACACGGACAATGGATCATGTTTTTTGTGATGGTGTCAAACAGCAATGGGTCAATCTGAAGGTCTGGCAATTCGACACTGATGATATTGTCAATTTCGGTAGGCTGTATTTTTTACTTCAGCCAGATTAAGATGTGGGTGTGAGGAAGGCCTCCTTTTTGCTATTCAACTGAATACATCCAGCACTGCGTCTCACCATAAATATGTGATTTTGTGATGAGATTAGTCATTTTTGAAAGTTTCCGTTTGAAAACCGGAGCAATAAGGTCATGGCGATTCACTGTTTTTTTTGGCCTGGCAACAGGTGCCCTCCAATTTCCTCCCAGGCAGGATTTCAACTAAAGGTTTTGAAAAGATCTGGACGGCCATACTTTCTCACATAAGTCATTGCATCCTGTGTGTATTCATGCATGTGTCGTGGGCTTCCAGTGACAGTTGATGGAAGAATAACCATTTTCCCCAACTCTTTTGGATCAGCATCATTTGCAACAGCATCTCTAAGGTGAATATATTTCTCTGAAAAAAACACAACATGAAGAGCAGACTCACCAGAGCCTTGTCAGATGACAAATGCACTCGCAGGGTGCAGCAGGCCCCAATAATAAATGCTAAAGCAGCACAGGTGCAAGCTACTGATGAGAGCAACCACCCACTCGCCCAAACATTAGAGAGGTTGGCTGCCTAGTAGCAAAAATGCACACAGGTATGGCTTGCATAAGACACTATTCACACAGATAAATGTGATGCACAGTGTCTGGACAACCTATTGATCACGCCCATAGTATTAGCAGGCGTGCCATCCAGCACTATATACATACATGCAACACACACGAAACAGCATAAAGGGGCCCTCAGGCACACTGCAAAATGATAAAAAGTGCAAAAAAGATGAAAAATTAAATAATGTATATAATACGTTAGACGAGGTATTAGTTACAATTTTGGCCAAAATGGATAAGCCTGCAACCCAATGTCAAGGGTCCTCATCAACTTGCAAGTCCTACTCTAATATCAAAAACAGCTAACATAGAAAACTCAAAAAAACACAACATGAAGAGCAGACTCACCAGAGCCTTGTCAGATGACAAATGCACTCGCAGGGTGCAGCAGGCCCCCAATAATAAATGCTAAAGCAGCACAGGTGCAAGCTACTGATGAGAACAACCACCCACTCTCCCAAACATTAGAGAGGTTGGCTGCCTAGTAGCAAAAATGCACACAGGTATGGCTTGGATAAGACACTAGTCACACAGATTAATGTGATGCACAGTGTCTGGACAACCTATTGATCACACCCATAGTATTAGCAGGCGGGCCCTCCAGCACTATATAAATACATGCAACACACAAGAAACAGCATAAAGAAGCCCTGCCGCACCCTGCAAAATGATAACAAGTGCAAAAAAGATGAAAAATTAAATAATGTATATAATACATTAGATGAGGTATTAGTTACAATTTTGGCCAACCCCTCTAATGTTTGGACGAGTGGGTGGTTGCTCTCATCAGTAGCTTGCACCTGTGCTGCTGTAGCATTTATTATTGGGGGCCTGCTGCACTCTGCGAGTGCATTTGTCATCTGACAACTGACAAGTAGTGTTGAGCGATACCGTCCGATACTTGAAAGTATCGGTATCGGAAAGTATCGGCCGATACCGGCAAAGTATCGGATCTAATCCGATACCGATACCCGATACCAATACAAGTCAATGGGACTCATGTATCGGACGGTATTCCTGATGGTTCCCAGGGTCTGAAGGAGAGGAAACTCTCCTTCAGGCCCTGGGAACCATATTAATGTGTAAAATAAAGAATTAAAATAAAAAATATTGCTATGCTCACCTCTCCGACGCAGCCTGCACCTTACCGAGGGAACCGGCAGCGTTGTTTGCTTAAAATTCGCGCTTTAACTTCCTTACGTGAAGTCCCGGCTTGTGATTGGTCGCGCGCCGCCCATGTGGCTGCGACGCGACCAATCACAGCAAGCCGTGACGTAATTTTAGGTCCTTCAGTATTTTAAAATTACGTTCCGGCGTTGTGATTGGTCGCGTCGCGGTCACATGGGCGACGCGACCAATCACAAACCGTGACGTCACGGGAGGCAGGAGACGCGCGCATTTTAAAATGCGCGCGTGTCCTGCCTCCCGTGACGTCACGGCTACACCACAAAAGTATCGGATCTCGGTATCGGAATTCCGATACAGCAAATATCGGCCGATACCCGATACTTGCGGTATCGGAATGCTCAACACTACTGACAAGACTCTGGTGAGTCTGCTCTTCATGTTGTATTTTTTAGAGTTTTTCTATGTTAGCTGAATATATTCCTCTGCCCTGAGCTTCTTTTGATTTAGTCGGATATATAAAAGACGTTCACTCTCAATCTTTGCATACATGTCAACAATAAATTGGTGGAAGAGGTGTTTGCATTTCAAGATGTGATTTTCCTCTGTAAATCTGGTCATGATCCTATATGAATAGAAGTTCATGGCAGACACTTTTTTTCCTGAAGAGTTGCCTGTTGTAGGATCTGTCTGAGGTATTCCAAAGTGATAGCCATCCTGTCCCTGCCAAAAGATGATTGAATATTGCAGTGCATCATAGGACCTGTGAGTTTCTGCTACTCTGCAAACTATTGTTCATTTTCTGAAGCACAATGTCACGGTTTTAAAAATCATTACCTACAATCAAGATGGCTACCTCATCAATTGTGGGAGCATTGAAACGTCGCTGATGTTCACCTTGTGGTGTTTTGTCAGCTCGAATGACAACCTTGTAATCGTCATTTGGCATGCATTCAAGTGCAGTCTTAAAAAGTTGAACATATGGATTGTTGAAGTGAAGAAACTGCTGCAAAATAGTGACAATATCAAGGTGAGTAATAGGAATTAAAGAGCATCTCCGCTGAGCCTCTGCTTCTGCATTTCCCATGAAGAAGAGTTGAGGAAATTGAGGTTCTTCTCCTTGTAATGGAAGCAGTGAGCCAATTGAGAGATAAACCTGTCATTGCGCTTTAAATGTCGGCATAAATCCTGTTGTAAGCATTTCATTTGTTGCACCAAATGATGTCATTTGGAAGCAGGAGTTGTACTTTCTGATGTTGTCCAAGAAATACTTAGATATTGTACTGGTACCTGTCATCAGAGACTTTTGGGGATCTGGTAGTGACAGGAGAGGTGGACGTTTTATCTTGCCATTTGCACAGCATAAACCTGGCGGTTCATCTTTCCATTTCAGGGCACTGCAGTACATGCAGACCACATCCATTTTTCCTATCTGAACTTTAGGATTATCCTGATTAGCCTTCTCTCTGCTGAGATGACTCATTGGCCCTTGAGGAAGCAGCTCTCCTTTTATCTGCAAGCCTTGCTTCCCTTTCCTCAGAAAGTTAATTGGCTCTTGAGGAAGCAGTTCTTGTTCTCGTCTGCAAGCCTTGCTTCCCTTTCATCAAAAAGTTCATTAGCCTTTGAGGAAGCAGCTCTTGTTTTCATGTCTGCAAGCCTCACTTCCCTCTCCTCAGAAAGTTCATCGGCTCTTGAGGAAGCAGCTCTTGTTTTCATGTCTGCAAGCCTCGCTTCCCTCCGCTCAGAAAGTTCATTGGCCCTTGAGGAAGCAGCTCTTGTTCTCTTGTCTGCAAACCTCACTTCCCTCTGCTCAGAAAGTTCATTGGCTCTTGAGGAAGCAGCTGCTGTTCTCATGTGTGTCAGCCTTGTTTCTCGGTCTTCACATTTTTCATTGGCCCGTAATGCAGCTTTACTTTTCGCATCAGCTGACATTCGTGCCATGGAATTCCTTTTCTTATGAGGCATTATTGTGGTAAAAATAGTCAGTAACTGGCAGTTTATATATCCTCTCCCATAGAGATAATGTGACTGACATCAGCCTTTCCACCAACGGGATTTTGGATGTTTCGCCCCCAGCAGTTCGCCCCTGGGTACATTTCGCCCCTGAACATTTCGTCTCCAGCATTTGGCCCCCAGGATGTTTCGCCCCCGCACATTTCACTCCCGCACATTTTGCCCCCAGCAGTTCACCCCTGGGTACATTTCGCCCCCACATTTGGCCCCCAGGATGTTTCGCACCTGCACATTTCACCCCCAGCAGTTCGCCCCCAGCAGTTCGACCCTGGGTACATTTTGCCCCCGCACATTTCATCCCCTGGATGTTTCGCCCCCGGCAGTTCACCCCTGGATGTTTGTACCCTTGTGATTCATGAATTCCCATCCGTCATCAATGTTTCGCCCCCCATAGTTCGCACCCGGATGTTTGTACCCATGTGGTTCATGAATTCCTGTCTGTCATCAATGTTTCGCCCCCGGCAGTTCGCCGCCGGATGTTTGTACCCTTGTGATTCATGAATTCCCGTCCGTCATCAATGTTTCGCCCCCAGCAGTTCACCCCCGGCAGTTTGCCCCCGGATTTTTGTACCCTTGTGATTCACGAATTCCCATCCATCATCAATGTTTCGCCCCCAGCAATTCACCCCCGGATGTTTGTACCCTTGTGGTTCTTGAATTCCTGTCCATCATAAATGTTTCGCCCCCGGAAGTTCGCCCCCAGATGTTTGTACCCTTGTGGTTCATGAATTCCTGTCCATCATCAATTTTTTGCCCCCAGCAGTTTGCCCCCTGCAGTTCGCTCCCGGATGTTTGTACCCTTGTGATTCATGAATTCCCGTCCATCATCAATGTTTCGCCCCCTGCAATTCGCCCCCGGCAGTTCGCCCCCAGATGTTTGTACCCTTGTGGTTCATGAATTCCTGTCCATCATCAATGTTTCATCTGTTGTGAACTCTATTTTTGGGCTCCCTCTAGTGGTCACAAGCGGTACTGTGTAGTGTTGTCTTTCTGCAGGTTGCAGCATCAGCTGGTTCGTTATCCTTGGTTTGTTTCCTATTTAGCTCACCTGGATACTCAGTTCCTTGCCTGCTATCGATGTATTCAGTGCTCTTCAGATTCCTTGTGGCTACCTTGCTCCCAGTCTCTCCAAGACAAGCTAAGTTTTTGTTTGATCATTTTTTAATTATCAGCGTTCATTATGTTTTTAGTCCAGCTCACTAAAATGTGATTTCCTCGCTTGCTGGTTGCTCTAGGGGACTGAGTTTCTCCCCCCACACCGTTAGTTGGTGTGGGGGTTCTTGAAATCTCAGAGTGGATATTTTGTAAGGGTTTTTTACTGACCCCATAGATTCCCTTTTCTATTTTCTGCTATCTAGTATTAGTGGGCCTCATTTGCTGAATCTGCTTTCACCCCTGTGTATGTGCCTTCCTCTTACCTCACCGTTATTTGTTGGGGGCTTCTATATCTTTGGGGATTATTTCTCTGGAGGCAAGAGAGGTCTTTCTTTCTCTCTAGGGGTAGTTAGTTCCTCAGGCTGGCTCGAGACGTCTAGGATTTTTAGGCACGTTCACCGGCTACTTCTAGTGTGTTTGGATAGGTTCAGATTTGCGGTCAGTCCAGTTTGCCACCTCCCTAGAGCTTGCCCTATGTTTGTTACTTAGCTGGAGTAATTTGTGATCCTCAACCACTAAGGATCATAACATTGATCCCTAGCAGTTTGCCCCTGGCAGTTCGCCCCCCGGATGTTTCTACCCTTATGATTCATGAATTCCCGCCCGTCATCACTGTTTTGCCCCCAGTAGTTCGCCCCTGGTAGTTCACCCCCGGATGTTTGTACCCTTTTGGTTCATGAATTCCCTTCCGTCATCTATGTTTCACCCCCAGCAGTTCGCCCCCACCAGTTCGTCCCTGGCAGTTCACCCCTGGATGTTTGTACCCTTGTGGTTCCTGAATTCCTGTCCGTCATCAATGTTTCACCCCCAGCAGTTCGCCCCCGGGAGTTCGCCCCAAGATGTTTGTACCCTGTATTGCCCCCAGAATTTTGTGTTTGGATGTTTTGCTAGTTTGTCCTTGTGGTTCATGAATTCCCGTCAGTCATCAATCCACATGCCACAAAAGTACTTTACAGAGTGCTGCACTTTTGTGACATGTTAAATCAACTGTTTCCATCTGTTAACCTCACAACTGATTGCATTATTGTGTCAGAGCATTTTGCCCGCAAATTTAACAAGACATTTTCCAAAACTTTTCTAAAACGTTTTTGTGTTACAAAAAAAAATGTAGTGTGAATGAGGCCTGATTTAGGTGGGGAATGTAAACCACTCTAAAATCAAAACATTTTGTGAACTTTTACCTGACCCAGCACTGACCTGCTTGTTTGCAAGTTTTGTTGCAGATGTAACAATTTTCATGTCAGGTTTCCTCCTGCAAGTTACATTAGACTAGCTCTTATTCCATCTTTACATCAGAATATAGCAGTGTCTAAAATCTCTACAAAGAGAGAGGTGTACTAGCACAAAAAAATCAGTCAGCTTCCACAGCACTTCACTTTCTACAAGTATGAATTCAGTTCTATCCAAACGTGGGAAGGAGAAGTTGATCTACAAGAATCACATTTACATATTTTCCAAACGAACGGCTGATGATGTCCATTCCATCTGGGTGTGTGAAAAATGGTCGACTTGCAAGGGCCGTGTTTGTACCAATGAAGCGGTGAAAATTGGTTTGTACCAATGAATCCCCACAACCACGCAGAACAAGCAGCAAGACCTGAAGCAATCCGACTTGTCAATGAGGTGGTCACCAGGGCAAGGACAACATAGGAGTCACCACAACAGATTCTCACAGAAGTCATTTCAGGAGCCCATTCTAATGTTGTAGCACTTCTCCCAAAGAAAGAATCACTGAAGAGAACAATACGATTATCAAGGCAACTTGGCAATATTCTAAGGTTGCCCCAAACCCTTGATTAACATGTTATTCCCCAGGAGTTCCAGGGGATCAATATTGATGGCATCCAGCAGCAGTTCCTTCTACATGACTCTGGTAAGCATTTAACATTTCCATTATGCAGAATTATTGCAAAGTTTATGTTGCACAAATGTGAAAAATTATATATTACAAAGAGCTGATATAGAATACTATTTGATTTTTTTGCCTTAAAGGGAAACTTTGAGGTTAGTATAATGTAGGATGAGACCTACTGATTCCCACTATGCCTCACTTGTTTAGTTGCAGTTTAATTCTCTGCTCAGCTTCAAAGTAGAAGTCCTGTCTTTAAGATACAGTGGTCTGCCATGTTCATAAGCAGAGTGGTAACCTTGTCCATCAACCATGATTTGCAGGTATCCAGCCATTGTCAATCACAGCCAGATGAGAAGGTTGTCGCATCAAACCTGCATCACTAGATGCTAATTTTAGTGTAGAATTTTCTGCTATAAATTAGCTGCAGATTGTCTGCTGCAACTACTTAGTGCATGTGAATGGACCTTAAAGGAAATCTGTCACCCAATTTTTCACCTATAAGCCGTGGCCACCGGCATCAGGGGCTTATCTACAGCTTTCTGTAATGCTGTAGATAAGCCCCCGATGTATCCTGAAAGTTGAGAAAAAGAGGTTAGATTATACTCACCCAGGGGCGGTCCCAGTTCTGTTCTTGTCCGATGGGTGTCCGGTCCGGGGCCTCCCATCTTCTTACGATGATGTCCTCTTCTTGCCTTGATGCTGCAGCTCCGGTGCAGGTGTACTCTGATGAGGGCAGAGCAAAGTACTACAGTGCGCAGGTGCCTGGAAAGGTCAGAGAGGCCCGGCGCCTGCGCACTGCAGTACAATCTCCATCTACTGGCCCAAAGTAAAGAGTGGTTTGCTGATGGCATGTTTTCCACAACACCATCCCTGTTCAAGCGACTTTATACAATCCATGTAGTCCACAGTGGCCTTGTTGTTCCTGTAGTGTACACCTTACTGATGGACAAGAGCTGTTCAGCATACCAGAGATTGCTACAAGAGCTGAAGAACATGCAACCTGTACTGCAGCCACACAACCTGATGCTAGATTTTGAACTAGCTGCAGGCATTTGAGAATGAATTCCTCAACCTCAAGAAGACTGGTTGCTTCTTAGACCTATCACAGTAAGTTTGGCATAAAGTTCAAAATGAAGGACTCAAGGTGCAATATCAAGGTGACCACGAATTTGCTCGTTGGATACGCATGATACCTTCCCTTGCCTTTCTACCAACACAGAATGTTGTGCCTTCATTTGAAGAGTTAGTGGAAAATCCTGAATTTCCACAAGAAACCATACCCATTGCCAACTATTTTGAAGATACCTATATTGGTCAAATGACTCAAAGAGGACATCAGGCACCTTTGTTTCCAGTTGAACTTTGGAATATGTATGAACGAACATTAAATGATCAACAGCGAACAAATAATGATGTTGAAGGATTGCACTGTAGCTTTCAAGAAACATGTGGTACTCTTTTCCCAAATATATACCAGTTCATTAACTGTCTGAAACATCAGAAAGAGCTCCACAGTTAATTATTCAGATAATAGCAGAAAATCCCACCACTGCAAGAAACAAAAAATACTCTGCAATTTCAGCAAGGGTTAAACGTTTTGTGCAAGATTTCAGCAATAGAAGCTTGATAGATTATCTGAGAGGCATCACCTACAGCTTTGAATTTTAGTTGATGGTCATATATTTAGCTGTAAAATCATTCAAACATTAACACCTGCAATTTTTCTTTTCTTTCCTCTTTTTCTCTAACCCTTCCCCCTCTATACCATTTATGTTTCTTGTTTAACAGTTTTAATTTATACAGTTAAAGCGTAACACTAAAACAAACAAGTTTTGCTATGTTATAATACCTGCGGCACTAATCTTCTTTTCCAATGGAGAACCCCTTCCAGCAACTTCACTTCTGTGTGAAAAGTCCCATCCAAGTTCCAGCAACAGGCTCCATGTGATGCAGGATTTCAGTGGCTAATAAGGAGGTCATTTTGCCTTAGTAGCAGAACTTGTGGGTGGACTCTAGGGGGCATGGCTACACGGGATGTGCAACGGTCAGGCCTCTTTCAGACTAGCGGTTTTGCTGGCAATTATCGCAGCAGTTTAAAACCGCAGCGGTAGTCGCCAGCAAAACCACTACATAGCACTCGATTTGCCCAATGCAAGTCAATGGGCTCAAATCGCGGGAAAACTGTGCAAAAGCCGCACGGTTTTCCATTTAAAAAAATGTTCTATCTTCCTGGCGATTACCGCAAGGCTGAAAGAGGCATCAACGTGCTCCCTATGATGTATACAGGGCTGCTGGTTCACAGCCCCCTGCAAAGCTCCCCAACGCCCCATGTGCTCAGTCCTTTACTGGCTTTACACAGGGGGAAGCCCTCCTTTTGTCCAGGATCTAGCACATGAGGGTAGGGGGAAGGGGAACTTTCCAGAGGGATGTGATCGAACAGCCCTAAATGTATCTCAGGAAGCCTAAATCCGTCCACAATTTCTGCTACCAAGGGGGCCTGACTTCCTTAGTAACCACTGAAATCCTGCAACACATAGAGCCTGCTGCTGTAACTTGGATGCGACTTTTCACACAAAACTAAATAAAATTTGCAAAATATTACATTTAAAAAAAATAAACTAAAGCTGCTGGAAGGGGTTCTCCATTGGAAAAGATCAGTGACCCAAGTACTATAACATATCAAAAGTTTTGGGGCTTTTTTTAGAGTTACGCTTTAAATATATTGTTCTGCAATGTTGGTTGGTTTGACCAATTGTTAATATTTTTCTGTCTGTTTGTAAAGTGTCTTATCTAGAAAACTCAAAGTTTTGGAATTAAAAAAAAACTGTA
Organism: Ranitomeya variabilis; assembly: GCF_051348905.1. Taxonomy (NCBI): domain Eukaryota; kingdom Metazoa; phylum Chordata; class Amphibia; order Anura; family Dendrobatidae; genus Ranitomeya; species Ranitomeya variabilis. The sequence continues at coordinate 513,974,763 of NC_135232.1, read as the reverse complement.
ACTTGATCACATTTATACATCTTAGACCCAAAATATGATTAGTGAGAAGTGAACCTGCCAGATTCAGCACCCCCAAACTATCATCTCCATTGAACTCAATGGGTATGGAGACTCAGAGGAGTGGAGGATCTGTCCACCAAATCCTCATCACTAACCAGATAGTAAAAAGAAAATATATATATTGCTACTTACTCCTTTGCTGAGGTACCGGCAGACGCGGAGGGTCCTCTTCAGTCCTCTTCCATGCACTTCCACATTGTGTGAATAAGTCATCCTATCCGAGGGAATCCCTTACAGGATTCCTAGCTAGGGATTCCCTTGGTCAAGAAGACTCTCCACACAGGTCGGGACCTCAGCAAAAGGGAGAGAAGTAATTTTTATTTTCTGATGAGCAAACTCCGAACATTGCCTGTTTGGGGTTGGTGTGGTTGAACCCAAGCAGGCAATGTTCGATACAAACCCTGAACTTTCCAGATTGGGTTTGCTCATCACTAGATACAGTATATGTAATGGATGACAAAAAGCCATTAAGTGTAACACCACTAGTACATGACAGTAAAATGATGGTCAATTGCTTTAGATCAGGGGTGTCAAACTCATATTCACCAAGGGCCACACTAATTTAATGGTTATCCCCAAAGGGCCATTTGTTGCTGAAAGACTGGATGCACACAACCGAGTCCCGTCCAGAACATGCATTTCTCTGCACAGAGCAGTGCATGCCCCTGTATAAGGCATGACACGGTGGATCAGCTCTTTGCCAGGCACTGTCACATCTTCCCTGGATCTCACTGAAATGATGGAGAGCTATGGCTGCAGCTTCCAGTCACTTCTCATTGTTGTTGGTGTTGAAAGTTGCTGATAAACAGCTGGTTCAATGCAGAATACAACTGGACCCTATTCTTGGCCTAATCTGAGGAATGGGTATCTATTGAAAACGGATCCTGAAGTGAGAATACCACTTTTATCTGCTGCTCCATTCTTTTGTATACTGGCAGAGTGTTCTGTGAGGGCTAATCCCAAAACCCCCATCTGAAGACGTGATAAAGAGGTTCTGTAGAAGCTGGTTAACCACCACTTTAGTTCAGCAAAGCCAATATCTCAGTTCTGCAGAGATGGTTGGTGGGATTAACCCTGTAGTCAGTCAACAATCCCCCTGCTTCCATACATAGCCTGCATTAAAGGGGTATTCTCATGCCGAACAGCAAAATCAAAATAAGGCAGCATGCTTCAGCAATCATGTTGCAGTAAGCATGCTGCCGATCTTCCCCTCCTGGTACTTACCTAGATAAAGGTCTTCTGCTCATCTTTGCTTAATTTCCTGGCTGTGTGGGCTGGCAATGGCCATGCTGGATCCGGAGGCCACCATGAGTTTTGGTGGCAGGAGATAGAAGAAAAAGCCAGTCCTAGGAGCGCAGAAAAAAGGACTCTGACACCAGGTTGAGTTGAGCCACAACGCGTTTCAATGGTATACACCATCTTCTTCAGGTGGACACCTGAAGAAGACGGTGTATGCCATTGAAACGCGTTGTGGCTCAACTCATCCTGGTGTCAGAGTCCTTTTTTCTGCGCTCCTAGGACTGGCTTTTTCTTCTATAACCTGTTATTATATCCTCTATTGGGGTGCCCAGCTGGAGCTGCGGGGACTCGGCTGTCTACCTTCCCCTTCCTGGGACTACTGCCAGCTTTCTACTTACAAACCACCCAACTATTGATCTATATACAGTATGCAATTCCTTGGTGACAGGAGAGGCATCCTTCCCCCTGGTTGGACTGATGAATGGGGCAGGAGTGACATCATGTCAGTGAGCGGCCTTGGGACATTCGGCCTCACTGCTGCGGCATTCATCATGCTTCATGGATCAGTGATCCAGAGAAGGTGAAAAGACAGCCAGAAGCAGGAGAAAACATCATGGGGAACTGCTAGACTGCACTCCGTGACCCAAGGAGCTGCAACTGCGACAGGTAAGTATGTCCATTTTTTTTTGTTCTAGGGTGATACTTAGGGTTGAGCGACTTTCATTTTTTTAAGATCGAGTCGGGTTTTGCGAAACCCGACTTTGTCCAAAGTCGAGTCGAGTAATGTCGGCCAATTATCGCGAAAAGTCGGGGATCGACTGAAACATGAAACCCAATGCAAGTCAATGGGGAAGCATAGTCGGCAGTGAGTGGAGGCCAGGAAAACACCTACAGTGCCCATTTTAATGCCAAAAACATCCATTCTTGTTTCTGAAGCTTGTCAATCTTAATTAACTTTATAATAATAGTTGGGCATTGGAAATTGGGGATCATTTGGCAAAAGTTGTGGGGGGTAGGGCTGGTTCAAGGTTTTAGTGGGCCCAGGAAACGTGGACTACGTCACGGCGGTGGAGCAGTGAGAGGTAAGTATTTCAACTTAGCAAATGCTGTGATCCTGAGCAAGCAGGGAGGCCCACTTGTTCGCATTGGCACTGGCACAGGGCTCCTCAAAGTACGGCGGTGTGTTTGCACGGCGGGGGCGCCTCCCACCGGCAGCGACACTTGCGTACTCTGAGGGGCCCTGTGCCAGTGATGTCGCCAACGAGTATGCCCCCCTACCTGTTGAAGAAACCTGCACTTTCATCTGCACCTTCCTCTTTGTCCCCGTGTAAGGTTTTATAGTATGCGGGAAGGGGAACCAGACTTTCAGCAGGGTCAAATTCTGGCTGTGTAGCGTGCAAGGGGAATGTAGTGGTCCGGGTCAAAGTACCACACGACTCATCTAGCACCGGCTGGGCAATGGGCAGGATGAGGAGGAAACACTGATATAAGCCCAAATAATAAAGTGGGTAAAATGCAGTTCAAAATTGGTAACAGGACTAACCAGGTGGCATTGCTTAGTTCAGTGGAGTAGAAAACCCAGGAGCAGCAGACACTGTTAGTAGGGCCAAACCACACAAGTAGGCCCTATGCAGTTTAATATTACAAATGAAGGCCGAAAGCCTGAAGATTAAAGGTCAGGAAAATAACACAGGACAACACCAAGGTGCGGCACACACCGTTAGTAGGCCCCAACCACCAATTTTTAAAAACAACTACTTAATGAGAGCCTGAAGGTTGAAGCTCAGACAAGGAAACCTGAAGGAGAACACCCAGGAGGAGAAGAACACCCAGGAGGAGGAGAACACCCAGGAGGAGGAGAACACCCAGGAGCGTCAGACACTGTTAGTAGGCCCCAACCACCAATTTTTAAAAACAACTACTTAATGAGAGCCTGAAGGTTGAAGCTCAGCTTTATACAGTGGAGGACAACACCAGGGAGCGGCAGACACCAATTTTTAAAAACAACTACTTAATTAGAGCCTGAAGGTTGAAGCTCAGCTTTATAAACCTGGAGGAGAACACCCCGGAGGAGGAGAACACCCAGGAGCGGCAGACATCACTAGTAGGCCCCAACCAAACTAGTATCCCAAATGCAGTTTCCTATTTTTTTTAAAAACCCGAAAACCTGAATTGAGGACAATTTGAATTAGAGATTGCAGACAGACTTAGTAGGCTGTCCCCTGTGGACCATGCATCCACCACATTAACCCATTGCGCCGTAATGGACACGTAACCTTCCGTGGCCATGCCTACAGGTCCATGCGTCTGTTGTCACGTGCACCTTTGTACTCACAGATTGCCAGAGTGCATGCAGTCTTTTACATGCTGGTGGAGGGCTGGGATGGCTTTTCTCGCAAAAGAAGTGTCGACTGGGTAGCTCGTAGCATGGTACAGCGTAGTCCATCATGGCTTTATTAATATTACATAAAATAAATAAATAGGCTCTATGAACTTTAAAATAGGTTCCAGGGGTACACGGGCAGCATTGGTGTGGTCAGTGGAGGACTATTGGAAGGAGGGACCGCAGACAGACTTAGTACGCCTACAATTAAAATAAGTGGCTATATGCACTTTAAAATAGGTTCCAGGGGTAGACAGGCAGCATTGGTGTGGTCAGCGGAGGAGGATTGCAAGGAGGGACCGCAGACAGGCTTAGTACGCCTAAAATAAATAAAAAGTGGCTATATGCACTTTAAAATAGGTTCCAGGGGTACACGGGCAGCATTGGTGTGTTCAGCGGAGGAGGATTGCAAGGAGGGACCGCAGACAGGCTTAGTAGGCCTAACATAAATAAAAATAGGCTCAAGTCACTTAGAGTTATGTTACATGGGTACACAGGCGGCATTGGTGTGGTCAGCGGAGGAGGATTGCAAGGAGGGACCTGTTGTGAATTCCGTTCTGGAGCTCCCTCCTGTGGTTGCTAATGGTATTTTTGTGGGTTCTGCCCTTGGGCTCCCTCTGGTGGTTTCGAGTGGAACTGCTGCTCCTTTAGGTAGCTGTAGCAGCTGCCTTCACTGATCGCCTTTCCTGGGTTTGTTATTTAAACCTGCTCTGGGCTTTAGTTCATGCCAGCTGTCAATGTCTTAGGTTGAATTTGGTTCTCTCCTTGGATTTCTCATATGGCCTGTCCTTGTCAGCAAAAGATAAGTTTTTGCTAGTTCTTGTTTGTCCATTTGCTTTGGACTCTATTGCTTTGCAAATATGTCTCTTTTTGTCCAGCTTGTCACTATGTCATATTCAGGCTAGCTGGAAGCTCTAGGGAAGCATATTTGCCCCTCCACACCGTGAGTTGGTGTGGAGTTCATTTTTGTAAACTCTGCGTGGATTTTGTAGTTTTTTAATACTGACCGCACAGTATCCTTTTCTCTCTGTCTATCAAGTTTAGTATTGGCCTCCTTTGCTGAAATCTGATTTCATGTCTGTGTACGTCATTTCCCTCTCCACTCACAGTCAATATTTGTGGGGGGCTATCTTTCCTTTTGGGGTTTTCTCTGAGGCAAGATAGCTTTCAATTTCCTTCTTTAGGGGTAGTTAGTTCTTAGGCTGTGAAGAGGGAGAGTCAGGAACATCCCACGGCTATTACTAGTGTTGTTGTTAGGATTAGGGACTGCAGTCAGTAGAGTTACCACCTCCTCAGAGCTCGTTCCATGTTGCGTTTTAGCCACCAGGTCATATCCGTGTGGCCTCTTAACCACCAGGTCATAACAGTACAGCTGGCCCACAATGTGTTTTTACTGTGGTGATTCTGCTCATGCTATTTCTGATTGCCCTAAGCGTACTAAGAGGGTCCCTGGGTCTGTTACCATTAGTACTGTACAGCCTAAATTTCTTTTGTCTGTTACCCTGATTTGCTCATTGTCGTCCTTTTCTGTTATGGCATTTGTGGATTCTGGCGCTGCCCTGAACTTAATGGACTTAGAATTTGCCAAGCGCTGTGGTTTTTCCTTGGAGCCTTTGCAGAGCCCTATTCCCTTAAGGGGGACTGATGCTATGCCATTGGCCAAGAATAAACCTCAGTACTGGACACAGTTAACCATGTACATGGCTCCAGCACATCAAGAAAATATTCACTTTTTGGTGTTGCATAATTTGCATGATGTTGTTGTGCTGGGTTTTCCATGGTTACAGGTACATAATCCAGTGCTGGATTGGAGATCTATGTCTGTAACGGGTTGGGGTTGTCAGGGGATACATAGTGATATTCCTTTGATGTCCATTTCCTCGTCCCCTTCTTCTGAAGTTCCTGAGTTTTTGTCGGATTTCCAGGATATATTTGATGAGCCCAAGTCCAGTTCCCTGCCTCCTCATAGGGACTGCGATTGTGCCATTAATTTGATTCCTGGCTGTAAGTTCCCTAAGGGCCGACTTTTCAATCTGTCTGTGCCAAGCATGCCGCTATGCGGAGTTATATAAAGGAGTCCTTGGAGAAGGGGCATATTCGCCCGTCTTCGTCACCGTTGGGAGCGGGATTTTTTTTTGTTGCCAAGAAGGATGGCTCCTTGAGACCCTGTATAGATTATCGCCTTCTTAATAAGATCACGGTCAAATTCCAGTACCCTTTACTTTTACTTTCTGATTTGTTTGCTCGGATTAAGGGTGCCAGTTGGTTTACTAAAATCGACCTTCGAGGGGCGTATAATCTCGTGCGTATTAAACAAGGTGATGAATGGAAAACAGCATTTAATACGCCCGAAGGCCATTTTGAATATCTTGTGATGCCATTCGGGCTCTCTAATGCTCCATCGGTATTTCAGTCCTTTATGCATGATATCTTCCGGAATTATCTGGATAAATTCATGATTGTGTATTTGGATGATATTTTGTTTTTTTCCGATGATTGGGAGTCTCATGTGAAGCAGGTTAGGATGGTGTTTCAGGTCCTTCGTGGTAATGCGTTGTTTGTGAAGGGGTCTAAGTGCCTCTTTGGAGTTCAGAAGGTTTCGTTTTTGGGTTTCATTTTTTCTCCCTCGGCTATTGAAATGGACCCTGATAAAGTCCAGGCCATTCATGATTGGACTCAACCCACATCTGTAAAGAGCCTTCAAAAATTTTTGGGCTTTGCTAATTTTTATCGTCGCTTTATTGCTAATTTTTCTAGTGTCGTGAAGCCTCTGACCGATTTGACGAAGAAAGGCGCTGATGTGATGAATTGGTCCTCTGCGGCTGTTGAGGCCTTTCAGGAGCTTAAACGTCGTTTTACTTCTGCCCCTGTGTTGCGTCAGCAAGATGTTTCTCTCCCTTTTCAGGTTGAGGTTGATGCTTCTGAGATTGGGGCGGGGGCCGTTTTGTCTCAGAGAAATTCTGATGGCTCTTTGATGAAACCATGTGCTTTTTTCTCCAGAAAGTTTTCGCCTGCTGAGCGTAATTATGATGTCGGCAATCGGGAGTTGTTGGCTATGAAGTGGGCATTTGAGGAGTGGCGACATTGGCTTGAGGGAGCCAAGCATCGCGTGGTGGTCTTGACTGATCATAAAAATCTGATTTACCTCGAGTCTGCTAAGCGGTTGAATCCTAGACAAGCTCGGTGGTCTCTGTTTTTCTCCGTTTTGATTTTGTGGTCTCGTATATTCCGGGATCTAAGAATGTGAAGGCTGATGCCCTTTCTAGGAGTTTTTTGCCTGATTCTCCGCTGGTTCTTGAGCCGGCTGGGATCCTCAAGGAGGGGGTGATTCTTTCTGCCATCTCCCCTGATTTGTGGCGGGTACTTCAGGAGTTTCAGGCTGATAAACCTGACCGCTGTCCAGTGGGGAAACTGTTTGTTCCTGATAGATGGACTAGCAGGGTAATTTCTGAGGTTCATTGTTCGGTGTTGGCTGGTCACCCTGGGATTTCCGGTATCAGAGATTTGGTCGCTAGGTCCTTTTGGTGGCCTTCCTTGTCGTGGGATGTGCGTTCGTTTGTGCAGTCCTGTGGGACTTGTGCTCGGGCTAAGCCTTGCTGTTCCCGTGCCAGTGGGTTGCTTTTGCCTTTGCCTATTCCTGAGAGGCAGGGGCTGACTGGCCCAGGTGGCAAAGAGGCAAATGCCCCCCGGGCCGCTCCCCCAGCAGCCGTTCAGGGCCGGCTGCCTGGTGGTGGCTACAGCCACACAGCAAATTGTGCGCAGCCATGTCTGCTGTACTGTGACACGGCTGGCAACAGACACAGCCGCATCACAGTTAGCGCACATGTCTGCGCTGGGGCCAGGAGCTATGCTTGGCTGTCACCTTGACGGCTGCGCAGCTACTGCTCCCTTCATGTTCTCTATACTTCCAGGTTAGGTGTTGGGCATGCGCGACGGTGTCCTCACCCACACGCCGACATGACCCGGATGCTAGAAGCAGAGAGGCACTGCAGGGGAGCGACTGGTGAGGTAAGTATGAAGAACTTTTTTGTTTTCTTTATAAAATAAATGTAATGGTGGGTTTCTGCAAGTCATGAAGTGGGGGGTGTAAGGAGGCTGCACATGATGGAATTTGGGGGTTAAAGGAGACTGCACATGATGGAGTGAAGGGGTAAGTGGGGCTGCACATGATGAAGGTTGAGTTGGGCTGTACATGATGGAGTGGGGCTGCACATGATGAAGGGGGAGTGGGGCTGCACATGCTAGTTTAGTGGATAAAGGAGACTGCACATGATGAAGTGGGGAGAGTGGGGCTGTACATGATGGAATGGGGCAGCACATGATGATGTGGGGGTAAGGGGGATTGCGCATGATGAAGGGGGAGTGGGGCTGCACATGAAGTGGGGGGGTAAGGGGGACTGCACATGATGAAGTGGGGGGTAAGGGGGACTGCACATGATGAATTGGGGGTTAAAGGGGACTGCACATGATGAAGTGGGGGGTAAGGTGATCTGCACATGAAGTGGGGGGTAATGGGGACTGCACATGATAAAGTGGAGTGTAAGATGGACTGCACATGAAGTGGGGGGTAAGGGTGACTGCACATGATGAAGTGGGGGGTAAGGGGACTGCACATGAAGAAGTGGGGGGGTAAGGGGACTGCACATGATGAAGTGGGAGAAGGGGACTGCAGGACTGCACATGATGAAGTGTGTCTGATGTGGGACTGCTCATGATGAAATGGAAGGGGGATAGGGGGCTGCAAATGATGAAGGGGCACTGCAGATGAAGTGAGGGGGTGATAGGGGACTGCAATGAATGAAGTAAGGGGACTTCAAATTAAAGTGGGGGGACTGCAAAATGATAAATTCAGTGTGAGGGACAGGAGACAGCAATTTAATTGAAGGTGGGGGTGGGGAGAGCAAATGATCAATTGAAGAGGGGGTGGGGAGAGCAAATGATGATCTAGGGGAAGAACAAATAATGAATTTTAAGGGTGGGGGAGTAAATGATGTATTGAATGTGGGGTAGAGCAGTTGATAATGAATAGAGGGTGAGAGAGAAAGACATGACAATGAATTGGGGCGGGAGGGGCATATAACTATAATGAATCGGGGTTAGGGTTAGAGTGGTAGGTACATAGTGGTGGGCGTTGAGGATGAAGTGACTGGTAATGAATTGGGGGAAAGAGTACAGGTGCTAATTAATTTATATATTAAATGGGGAAAGTGGCTATTTATAGTTAGTGGGTGCACAGTGGTGGATTATAATTTATATTTGGAATGGTCGGTTAATAATAATAATTATAATAATTTTATTTCTATAGTGCCAACGCTTTACATTTTAGAGGGGACTTGTACAGACAATGGACATTAAGCATAACAATAAACACATAGATCAACAGATACCAAAAGGAATGAGGGCCCTGCTCGCAAGCTTACAATCTATGAGGTTGCATAATAACCAATTATATATTGTTTGTGGGTGCACCTCTGTATTCAGATGTCTAGTGTACACCATGTTCCAAATTATTATGCAAATTGGATTTAAGTGTCATAAAGATTGAATTGTTTTGTTTTTCAAATAAACTCGTGGATGGTATTGTGTCTCAGGGCTCAATGGATCACTGAAATCAATCTTAAACACATGTGATCATTAGTTTTCCAGGTGATTCTAATTAAAGAATTAAATTATAAAGCAGACCACAGGTTTCAAGCAATATGGGAAATAAAAAGGATCTCTCTGCTGCTGAAAAGCATTAAATAGTGCAATGCCTTGGTCAAAGTATGAAAACATTAGATATTTCACGAAAACTTAAGAGTGATCATCATACTGTGAAGAGATTTGTGACTGAAACAGAGCACAGAGTTCATGCTGATAAAGGCATAATGAGGAAGGTTTCTCCCAGACAAATTAATTGGATAAAGAGAGCAGCTGCCAAAATACCATTACAAAGCAGCAAACAGTTATTTGAAGCTGCTGGTGCCTCTGGAGTCCCTCGAACCTCAAGGTGTAGGATCCTTCAAAGGCTTGCTGTAGTGCATAAACCTACTATTCGGCCACCCCTAAACAGTGTTCACAAGCAGAAACGGTTGCAGTGGGCCCAGACACACATGAAGACTGATTTCCAAACAGTCTTGTTTACTGATGAGTGTCGAGCAACCCTGGGTGGTCCAGATGGATGGTTGGTGGATGGCCACCATGTCCCAACAAGGCTGCAACGTCAGCAAGGAGATGGAGGAGTAATGTTTTGGGCTGGAATCATGGAGAAACAGCTGGAAGGGCCCTTTAAGGTACCTGAAGGTGTGAAAATGACCTCGGCAAAGTATATAGAGTTTCTGACTGACAACTTTCTTCCATGGTATAAAAATCAGAATTGTGCCTTCAGGAGCAAAATCATCTTCATGCATGTCAATGCGCCATCTCATGCTGCAAAGAATATCTCTGAGTCATTGGCTGCTATGGGCATAAAAGGAGATAAACTCATGGTATTGCCACCATCTTCCCCTGACCTCAACCCTATACAGAATCTTTGGAGCATCATCAAGCAAAAGATCTATGAGGGTGGGAGGCAGTTCACATCAAAACAGCAGCTCTGGAAGGCGATTCTGACTTCATGCAAAGAAATACAAGCAGAAACTCTCCAAATACTCACAAGTTCAATGGAGGCGAGAATTGTGAAGGTGATAACAAAGAAGGGTTCCTATGGTAACATGTGACTTGGCCTGTTAGGATGTTTTGGAGTTAAATAGCTTTTTTGTTCAGTGAATGTGACCTCCTAATGCTGCAAATTCCACAAATTAGCATTTTCAGTTCTTTAAAACAGATCAAATGTTTAGAAATTCTACTGTGACTAATAATTTGGAACAGTGCATTTTGAGTTTTTACTCATTTTGGAGATTATACTGTTATCATTGGGAGGTTTCTCCAATAAAATTTGATGTATACTCTTTTATTAGACTGACTGTCATTTGCACCGACCATTTAGGAAAATCCGAGAAAAATATAATTTGCATAATAATTTGGAACATGGTGTAGAAGAAAGGGAAAAAGTGGGGAATGTGGTCTGGAAGCCGTGCTCTAGGTAACTGTGTTATTTTATGCAGAGACGAGTCCTGGCTGGAAGCAGTGATGGCAGTCTGTGCTGGATGAAAATGAAAAGCAAAGATGAAGGACTTCAGCTAGAGACATCACTAGTGAGTCAGTGTATTACCTGTACACTGACACTATACACTGTATACTATATACAAAGCTCCTGTGTATAATGTCACTGGCAGTGGTGATCACTGTATTACCTGTACATTGACACCTTATACAGATCTCCTGTGTATAATGTCACCAGTGATCACTGTAGTATCTTTACACTGACCGTAAATACAGAGTTCCTGTATACAATGGCACTTAGTGTTGTGCTTTTTTAAAATTAATGATCAGTATTGTAGTATACTAGTAGCAAAGGTTGTACACTCCCTGACAGAAGTAATGTCGCTTATCCATGTTATGTAAATAAAAGCTTATAACCTGATGTTAAATTCATCCATTGGTTGTATAAATTATTCTTTTGAAAGCTGAAACCTTCCAAAATGTGGTTTAGGTTAAGAAAATAAATTGACATTAATGCAGAAATATTGATCAGTTAATGGACACAGAATGGTCAGATTTTAGCAAGACAAAAGTTTTGTCGCCTGGTCACATAATGCACCCAATCCTAGTTTACATCCTCACCTGTGCTCAGTAAATGATCGGTTATTTAGTGTGTGTGTATAAAAAGAAACCCAGCACCCCAGACCTTCACTTGAACTGCAACTTGAGCTCTTGACAACATGCCAAAAATCCACCCTGTGACCAAAGCCTGGATTATCAAGAGGCTGAAGACCAGATCCACTGCAGAGGTGGCGGCCACCTTTAATGTGTCTCAGCGTCAAGTACAAAGAATTAAAAAAAAGATTTGAAGAGACTGGAGATGCGTTTGACTAGCCCAGGTCCGGCAGACCCCACAAGACAACTGCTCAGGAGGAATGTTTGTTGGTTAGAAAATCCAAAGCAAGCCCCTCTTCCACAGCAGCAGAGCTCCAACAGGTCTGGTCACCTCAAGTCCCTGTGTCAACTAGTAAAAGTTAAATTCACCGCACGTGACACGCCGATCGTTAGCAAGGCGCGGGAGCGCCGCTTGTCATAACAGACACTGCAGGTCCACACTACTGGACAGGATCTTCCATAGGCAGACATTTAGATTACAATAGAGCTTATATTGCACCGCTGGGACTTTCCGCCTTCTCTGTATATCACTATCTTAGCTGGAACAAGCGATTACGTGACAAAGGCTCTGGTTGAGCCAAAACGTTGTATATAAAAAATCACAGATGCTGTAATATTCTGTTACGCTCCCAGTTTATGTATAATAAATTTATACCAGACTTTGCATAAGAAACCTAGAGAGAGTGCAGTGAATTTAACTTTTACTGTTATTCTGGGCCATTGGTCCGTTACACCAGCACCTTGCCATATTAAGGCTGAGTGCACACCTAAACCTTTACCTGTGATAACTAGAACAGTTTGTAGGATTCTGTCTCAAAATGGCCTCCATGGTCGAATCAGTGCCCAGAAGCCAGCACTAAACAAAAGGCAAATAAAAAACCGTGTGGCATTTGCAAACTCCCACAGCCTGCTAAATAGATGGACACTGGAAAAGTGGCAGAAGATGGATTTCTCTTCAATAGAATTACACCGCAGCTGCCACAAACACTGCAGGAGACTTACTGGAGCCAGTATGGATCCAAAATACACCCAGAAGACAGTTAAATTTGGTGGTTGAAAGATCATGGTCTGGGGTTACATTCAGTATGGGGGTGGGCGAAACATTTGCAAGGTGGAAGGCAATATCAATAGCCTAAAATATCAAGAGGTATTAGCTACCGCTTATATTCCAAATCATAAAAGAGTTCAAATTCTGCAGCAGGATGGTGCTCCATCTCATACATCCATCTCTACAACAAAGTTCCTCCAGGCAAAAAAGATCAAGGTGCTCAAGGACTGGCCAGCCCAGTCACCAGACATGAACATCATTGAGCATGTTTGGGGAAGGATGAAAGAGGAAGCTTGGAAGACAAAACCAAAGAATCTAGATGAGCACCACAACTTCATTCACCAATGTTATGCAACATATATTTGTATTTTAAGTTAATTATTTGTCTGTGGGCAACAAAAATTTTGTCTTGCCAAAATCTGACCATCCTGTGTCCATTAACTGATCAATATTTCTGCTTTGATAACAATTTAATTTCTTAACATAAATCACATTTTGGAGGGTTCCAGCTTTCAAAAGAATAACTCATACAACCAATGGATGAATGTAACATCAGGTTATAAGCTTTTATTTACATAACATGGATAAGCGACATAACTTCTGTCAGGGAGTGTATGGTGGCATCATTGGTCTTTGTATAGAATGTAGTTTCATGTAGAGGTAATGGTGATATTATAATATTATGTATTCTCTGTAGTGGTGATAGTACTAGGCACTGTGTAGCTGTATTGTGTGTATGTTTGTAAGTAAGCTCCGTTATGGCACCATATCTAAGCAGTAAGCTTGGTTCTGGTACTCTATCAATGTAGTAATCTAGATTATGGTACTGTATGTATGTCGTAATCTCAGTTCTGCTCCAGTTTCTATGTAGCGGACTTGGTTCCATGTAGTAGACTTATTAAGCTCGGTTCTGCTCCCATCTCTCTGCAGTAAGCTCGGTTCTGCTCCCATATCTCTGTAGTAAGCTCAGTTCTGCTCCCTTATCTCTCTAGTAAGCTCGGTTCTGCTCCCTTATGTCTGTAGTATGCTAGGTTCTGCTCCCATATCTCTGTAGTAAGTTTGGTTCTGCTCCCATATCTCTGTAGTAAGGTCGATTCTGTTCCCATATCTCTGCAGTAAGCTCGGTTCTGCTCCCATTTCTGTGCACTAAGCTCGGTTCTGCTCCCATATCTCTGTAGTAAGCTTGGTTCTGCTCCCATATCTTTGCAGTAAGCTCGGTTCTGCGTCCATATCTCTGTAGTAAGCGCGGTTCTGTTCCCATATCTCTGTAGTAAGCTCGTTTCTGCTTCCTTATCTCTGTAGTAAGCTCGTTTCTGCTGCCATATCTCTGTAGTAAGCCCCGTTCTGCTCCCATATCTCTGCAGTAAGCTTGGTTCTGCTCCCATATCCTTGCTGTTAGCTCGGTTCTGCTCCCATATCTCTGTAGTAAGTTCGGTTCTGCTCCCATATCTTTGCAGTAAGCTCGGTTCGGCTCCCATATCTCTGAATCTAGTGAGTTCGGTTTTGCTCCCATATCTCTATAATAAGCTCTGTTCTGCTCCCATATCTCTGTAGTAAGCTCGGTTTTGCTCCCATATCTCTGGAGTAAGCTCGGTTCTGCTCCTATATCTCTGTAGTAAGCTCTGTTCTGCTCACATATCTCTGTAGTATGCGCCGTTCTGTTCCCATATCTCTGGAGTAAGCTCGATTCTGCTCCCATATCTATGCAGCAAGCTCCGTTCAGTTCCCATATCTGTGTACCAGCCTGTTTTTAAAGCCTGTTATCTCTGCTACTTTAAGGGTACTGTCACACTCTGCAACTTTCCAATGATCACGACCAGCGATACGACCTGGCCGTGATCGTTGGAAAGTTGTGTGGTCGCTGGGGAGCTGTCACACAGACCGCTCTCCAGCGACCAACGATGCCGAAGGCCCCGGGTAACCAGGGTAAACATCGGGTTACTAAGCGCAGGGTCGCGCTTAGTAACCCGATGTTTACCCTGGTTACCAGCGTAAAAGTAAAAAACAAACAAACATACTCACATTCCGGTGTCCTTCAGGTTCCTTGCCGTCTGCTTCCCGCTCTGATTGAGTGCCGCCGTAAAGTGAAAGCAGATCACAGCGGTGACATCACCGCTGTGCTCTGTACTGCCTTACCGCCGGGAGTCAGTCAGAGCGGGAAGCAGACGGAAAGGGACCTGACGGACACCGGAATGTGAGTATGTACGGTTTGTTTGTTTTTTACTTTTACGCTGGTAACCTGTGTAAACATCGGGTTACTAAGCGCGGCCCTGCGCTTAGTAACCCGATGTTTACCCTGGTTACAAGCGAACGCATCGCTGGATCGCTGTCACACACAACGATCCAGCGATGACAGCGGGAGATCCAGCGACGAAAGAAAGTTCCAAACGATTTGCTACGACGTACGATTCTCAGCAGGGTCCCTGATCGCTTCTGCGTGTCAGACACAGCGATATCGTATGGATATCGCTGGAACGTCACGGATCGTACCGTCGTAGCGATCAATGTGCCACTGTGTGACAGTACCCTAATGCAGTAGCCAGATATAAGCAGGGAAAAGGAGGGCCACCGCAACTCGAGGGCCACTGCCTTGTGATTGCCCCCCAGGCTGAAAATTGCCACCCAGCCCCTGCTGAGAGGCCCTGGACGCATATTTCCATGGATTTTATTTCTGATCTTCCTGTTTCTCAGAAGATGTCTGTCATCTGGGTGGTTTGTGACCAGTTTTCTAAGATGGTCCATTTGGTGCCTTTGCCTAAGTTGCCTTCCTCCTCTGATTTGGTTCCATTATTTTTTCAGCATGTGGTTCGTTTGCATGGTATTCCGGAGAATATTGTGTCTGATAGAGGTTCCCAGTTCGTTTCTAGGTTTTGGCGGTCCTTTTGTGCTAGAATGGGCATTGATTTGTCTTTTTCTTCAGCATTCCATCCTCAGACAAATGGCCAAACGGAGCGAACCAATCAGACCTTGGAGACCTATTTGAGATGCTTCGTGTCTGCTGATCAGGATGATTGGGTGACCTTTTTGCCGTTGGCCGAGTTTGCCCTTAATAATCGGACTAGTTCGGCTACCTTGGTTTCGCCTTTCTTTTGTAACTTTGGTTTTCATCCTCGTTTTTCTTCAGGACAGCTTGAGCCTTCTGACTGTCCTGGTGTGGATTCTGTGGTGGACAGGTTGCAGCAAATTTGGACTAATGTGGTGGACAATTTGACGTTGTCTCAGGAAAAGGCTCAGCGTTTTGCTAACCGTCGTCGGTGTGTTGGTCCCTGGCTTCGTGTTGGGGATCTGGTCTGGTTGTCTTCTCGTCATGTTCCTATGAAGGTTTCTTCCCCTAAGTTCAAGCCTCGCTTTATTGGGTCTTATAAGATTTCTGAAATTATCAATCCGGTGTCTTTTCGTTTGGCCCTTCCAGCTTCTTTTTCCATTCATAATGTGTTCCATAGATCCTTGTTGCGGAGATATGTGGTACCTATGGTTCCCTCCGTTGATCCTCCTGCTCCGGTGTTGGTTGAGGGGGAATTGGAATATGTGGTGGAGAAGATTTTGGATTCTCATCTTTCGAGGTGGAAGCTTCAGTATCTGGTCAAGTGGAAGGGTTATGGCCAGGAGGATAATTCTTGGGTTGTTGCCTCCGATGTTTATGCTGCCGATTTGGTTCATGCTTTCCATTTGGCTCGTCCTGATTGGCCTGGGAGCTCTGGTGAGGGTTCGGTGACCCCTCCTCAAGGGGGGGGGGGGTACTATTGTGAATTCCGTTCTGGAGCTCCCTCCTGTGGTTGCTAATGGTATTTTTGTGGGTTCTGCCCTTGGGCTCCCTCTGGTGGTTTCGAGTGGAACTGCTGCTCCTTTAGGTAGCTGTAGCAGCTGCCTTCACTGATCGCCTTGCCTGGGTTTGTTATTTAAACCTTCTCTGGGCTTTAGTTCATGCCAGCTGTCAATGTCTTAGGTTGGATTTGGTTCTCTCCTTGGATTTCTCATATGGCCTGTCCTTGTCAGCAAAAGATAAGTTTTTGCTAGTTCTTGTTTGTCCATTTGCTTTGGACTCTATTGCTTTGCAAATATGTCTCTTTTTGTCCAGCTTGTCACTATGTCATATTCAGGCTAGCTGGAAGCTCTGGGGAAGCAGATTTGCCCCTCCACACCGTGAGTCAGTATGGAGTTCATTTTTGTAAACTCTGCGTGGATTTTGTAGTTTTTTAATACTGACCGCACAGTATCCTTTTCTCTCTGTCTATCAAGTTTAGTATTGGCCTCCTTTGTTGAAATCTGATTTCATTTCTGTGTACGTCATTTCCCTCTCCACTCACAGTCAATATTTGGGGGGGCTATCTTTCCTTTTGGGGTTTTCTCTGAGGCAAGATAGCTTTCAATTTCCTTCTTTAGGGGTAGTTAGTTCTTAGGCTGTGAAGAGGTGTCTAGGGAGAGTCAGGAACATCCCACGGCTATTACTAGTGTTGTTGTAAGGATTAGGGACTGCGGTCAGTAGAGTTACCACCTCCTCAGAGCTCGTTCCATGTTGCGTTTTAGCCACCAGGTCATATCCGTGTGGCCTCATAACCACCAGGTCATAACAGGACCGCAGACAGGCTTAGTACGCCTAAGATTAAAAAAAGTGGCTATATGCACTTTAAAATAGGTTCCAGGGGTACACGGGCAGCATTGGTGTGGTCAGTGGAGGACTATTGGAAGGAGGGACCACAGACAGACTTAGTACGCCTACAATTAAAATAAGTGGCTATATGCACTTTAAAATAGGTTCCAGGGGTACACAGGCAGCATTGGTGTGGTCAGCGGAGGAGGATTGCAAGGAGGGACCGCAGACAGGCTTACTAGGCCTAAAATAAATAAAAAGTGGCTATATGCACTTTAAAATAGGTTCCAGGGGTACACGGCAGCATTGGTGTGTTCAGCGGAGGAGGATTGCAAGGAGGGACAGCAGACAGGCTTAGTAGGCCTAAAATAAATAAAAATAGGCTCAAGACACTAACAGTTATCTCGCAGGGGTACACAGGCAGCATTGGTGTGGTCAGCGGAGGACAATTGGAAGGAGTGGCGCAGACTTACTAGGCCTAAAATAAAAAAGCTGGCTCTATGCAGTTTTAAATAGGTTACATGGGTACACAGGCAGCATTGTTGTGGTCAGCGGAGGAGGATTGCAAGGAGTGTCTGACACAGTTAGTACTCCCAAAAAATAAATAGATGTTAATGTCTCGCAAAACAATAAAACAAAAAAACAAAAGTGTGGCATACTTAGGTAGAGGGGTGGGCTTCTCTGCTGAGTTTCAGACATAGTAATTTGGCACTACGTATTTACTGGTGTCAATATAGGACACTGACCCTGAATATTTTAACTAGCATATCATACATGTCAACAAATTGGTATTGTCAGTGCCAGGCATTGAAGGATGTCAGCGCCTAGACTAAACATTGTTGGAGCTGTGAGAGATAATTTTGCACGTGGTAGAGCACAGTTTGTGCTGGGGGGGGTGAACTCTCTTGTGGCCGGCGGTACAGGCCGTTACAATGGTGTGTCTGACGTTGGTTGCACGCCACCACCGCCAGAGACACTTTATTGTACTATGAGGGACCCAGTGGCAGTGCCGTCGACCAAAAGCGGGCACACCCACCTCTTCAGACAAACGGCACTCTAACGGGTGCTTGCGCCAAGTGGCGAGACCACGGCCCCGTGGGGGGAGTTTTCCCATTTAGGGAGGTGTAAACATGTCGTATGCTGGACAAACAGCTGCTGCAAATTAAGAGATTGGAACACTCAGTAAGACCAGTCCACAAGCAAGACATTTTTATAGGAAAGCTAGGTGTCAGCTGGGAAAGGTGGGGCAAAATAATTTGAAATCCAGGAGTGGTTCATTTTAATGAAGGTTAGATCATCAACATTTTGGGTAGCCAGACGAGTCCTTTTTTCAGTTAATATTGAACCATCAGCACTGAATACTCTTTCTGATAGCACACTAGCTGCTGGGCAAGCAAGCTCCTGCAATGCATATTCTGCCAATTCAGGCCAGGTGTCTAATTTGGATGCCCAGTAATCAAATGGGAATGACTGTTGAGGGAGAACATCGATAAGGGCTGAAAAATAGTTAGTAACCATACTGGACAAATGTTGTCTCCTGTCACTTTGAATAGATGCTGCTGTACCTGTCCTGTCTGAGGTCATTGCGAAATCACTCCACAACCTGGTCAGAAAACCCCTCTGTCGAACGCCACTTCTGATTTGTGCACCTCTAACGCCTCTGCCCTGTATCCCCCTGCAGCTCGTGTGAGAACCATCACCGGCGCTGTGTGCTGGGAATGCCTGAATCAAACGGTCTACAAGAGTTGCTTGTTTGGTTGCTAATATTTGTTCGAGGTTCTCATGTGGCATAATATTTTGCAATTTGCCTTTATAGCAAGGATCAAGGAGGCAGGCCAACCAGTAATCGTCATCGGTCATCATTTTAAGAATGCGTGGGTCCCTTTTGAGGATACGTAAGGCATAATCCACCATGTGGGCCAAAGTTCCAGTAGTCAAATCTGCGGTTGTGCTGGTTTGAGGGGCAGTTACAGGCAAATCTACGTCACTTGTCTCCCTCAAAAAACCTGAACCCGGCCTTGCCACACCAGCAATTTCCATTGGACCCGGAGAAGCTTCCTCATTTAAAAAATACTCATCCCCATCATCCTCCTCGTCCTCCTCCTCTTCGCCCGCTACTTCATCCTGTAGACTGCCCTGACCAGACAATGGCTGACTGTCATCAAGGCTTTCATCTTCCTCGGCTGCAGACGCCTGCTCCTTTATGTGCGTCAAACTTTGCATCAGCAGACGCATTAGGGGGATGCTCATGCTTATTATGGCGTTGTCTGCACTAACCAGCCGTGTGCATTCCTCAAAACACTGAAGGACTTGACAGAGGTCTTGGAGCTTCGACCACTGCACAGCAGACAACTCCATGTCTGCCATCCAACTGCCTGCCCGTGTATGTGTATCCTCCCACAAATGCATAACAGCACGCCTCGGTTCGCACAGTCTCTGAAGCATGTGCAGTGTGGAGTTCCACCTTGTTGCAACATCAATGATTAAGCGATGCTGGGGAAGGTTCACAGACCGCTGATAGTTCTGCATACGGCTGGAGTGTACGGGCGAACGGCGGATATGAGAGCAAAGTCTGCGCACTTTGAGGAGCAGGTTGGGTAACCCCGGATAACTTTTCAGGAAGCACTGCACCACCAGGTTTAAGGAGTGAGCCAGGCAAGGAATGTGTTTCAGTTGGGAAAGGGCTATGGCAGCCATGAAATTCCTTCCATTATCACTCACTACCTTGCCTGCCTCAAGATGTACAGTGCCCAGCCATGACTGGGTTTCTTTCTGCAAGAACTCGGACAGAACTTCCATGGTGTGTCTGTTGTCGCCCAAACACTTCATTGCCAATACAGCCTGCTGACGCTTGCCACTAGCTGTCCCATAATGGCACACCTGGTGTGCAACAGTGGCCGCTGCGGATGGAGTGGATGTGCGACTGCGGTCTGTGGACGAGCTCTCGCTTCTGCAGGAGGACGAGGAGGAGGGGGGGGCCAACACCTACAGCCAACTGTTTCCTAGACCGTGAGCTAGGCAGAACTGTCCCAATATTGCTGTCCCCTGTGGACCCTGCATCCACTACATTCACCCAGTGTGCCGTGATGGACACGTAATGTCCCTGGCCATGCCTACTGGTCCATGCATCTGTTGTCAGGTGCACCTTTGTAGTCACAGATTGCCTGAGTGCATGGACGATGCGCTCTTTAACATGGTGGTAGAGGGCTGGGATGGCTTTTCTCGAAAAGAAGTGTCAACTGGGTAGCTCGTAGCGTGGTACAGCGTAGTCCATCAGCGCTTTGAAAGCTTCGCTTTCAACTAACCGGTAGGGCATCATCTCTAATGAGATTAGTCTAGCAATGTGGGCGTTCAAACCCTGTGTACGCGGATGCGAGGATGAGTACTTCCTTTTCCTAACGAGAGTCTCATGAAGGGTGAGCTGGACTGGAGAGCTGCATACGGTGGAACTAGCGGGGGTGCCGGTGGACATGGGTGACTGAGAGAGGGTTGAGATGGTATTCTTGCCGGTGCCCTACATGCAGTGTTTCCTACTACTAACCTGGTGATTCCCTGACTGCTTTGGCCTGGCGACGAAAGCTGCACAGATACTGCAGGTGGTGCGGGAAATGGTGGGCTTACAGGGAGGGAAGGGATGTAGCGTTGCTGACTAGCTTCATTGGCCGAGGGTGCTGCAACCTTTAGGGACGTTTGGTAGTTAGTCCAGGCTTGCAAATGCATGGTGGTTAAATGTCTATGCATGCAACTTGTATTTAGACTTTTAAGATTCTGACCTCTGCTTAAGGTAGTTGAACATTTTTGACAGATGACTTTGCGCTGATCATTTGGATGTTGTTTAAAAAAATGTCAGACTACACTCTTTCTACTATCGGATACCTTTTCAGGCATTGCAGACTGAGCTTCTTTAACCGGATGGCCACGCTGTCCTCCAACTGGTTTTGTTTTTGCCATGCGTTTTTGGCCAGATACGGGCCCGGTAGATGGAACCTGTTGTGATGTTGATGCCTGTTGCGGCTCCTCCTCCTCCGCTTCAGAACTACTGCCGCCTGCACCCTGTTCCCCCAATGGCTGCCAATCGGGGTCCACAACTGGGTCATCTATGACCTCCTCTTCTATGTCGTGTGCAATTTCGTCTGTGTCACCGTGTAAGCCGGTGGTATAGCTTTCGTGACGGGGCACCATAGTCTCCGCTGGGTTTGATTCTGCCTCAGTACACTGCGAGGGCAATGTTCTGGTCTGAGTCAAAGGAACAGCATAGTAATCTGGCTGTGGCTGTGCATCTGTGCACTCCATGTCCGATTCAACTTCTAATGGGCATGGCCTGTTAACTGTTTCACTGTCTAACCCAGGAACGGTATGTGTAAAGAGCTCCATGGAGTAACCCGTTGTGTCGCCTGACGCATCCTTCTCTCTTGTTCTGGGTGAAGAAGAGAAGGAAGCGACTTGTCTCTGACCGTGAACATCCACTAACGACGCGCTGCTTTTACATTTAGCACTTTCAGAAGAGGAGGCAAAAGAGCTAGAGGCTGAGTCAGCAAGGAAAGCCAAAACTTGTTCTTGCTGCTCCAGCTTTAAAAGCGGTTTTCCTACTCCCAGAAAAGGGAGCGTTCAAGGCCTTGTGTAGCCAGACGATGAACCTGACTCAACAACTCGAGACTTAGGTGCTGTACTGCTTTTACCACGACCACCTGATGCTCCACCACCACTACCATCATTACCAGCTGACAATGACCGCCCACGGCCACGACCTCTTCCACCAGACTTCCTCATTGTTTGCAAAACGTAACCAAAGTAACGCTATTTGTTACTGTTAAACAACTTATAAGGTGAACTCAAACTTCTGTAGGATTTATATATACCTTTATAGGTGCCTGACACTGAAAGGAAAATCAGGCCCAATGTTACACACTAGGTTTTCTGTGCCCCAATAATTTGAGACAGATGGCACACACAGGACCGGCACTCAAGCAGAAATGCCAATCTTAATCTCCCACTATATTTTTTTTTTGAGGGAGAATTTAAAAGAAAAAAAAAAATAAAAATTTCCCAGTATGACACACTAGGTTTTCTGTGGCACACAATAAGAGACAGATGCCACACACAGCACTGGCACAGAGGCCGACATGCCAATCTTTATCTCCCACTATTTATTTTTTTTCAGGGAGAATTAAAAAAAAAATGCCCAGTATTACACACTAGGTTTTCTGTGGCACACAATGAGAGACAGATGCCACACACAGCACTGGCACAGAGGCAGACTTGCCAATCTTTATCTCCCACTATTTATTTATTTTTTTCAGGGAGAATTAAAAAAAAAATGCCCAGTATTACACACTAGGTTTTCTGTGGCACACAATGAGAGACAGATGCCACACACAGCACTGGCACAGAGGCAGACTTGCCAATCTTTATCTCCCACTATTTATTTTTTTTTTCAGGGAGAATTAAAAAAAAATGCCCAGTATTACACACTAGGTTTTCTGTGGCACACAATGAGAGACAGATGCCACACACAGCACTGGCACAGAGGCAGACTTGCCAATCTTTATCTCCCACTATTTATGTATTTTTTTCAGGGAGAATTAAAAAAAAAAGGCCCAGTATTACACACTGGTTTTCTGTGGCACACAATGAGAGACAGATGCCACACACAGCACTGGCACAGAGGCAGACTTGCCAATCTTTATCTCCCTGCAGTAATCTCAGAAAAGTATGGCAGGCAGCTATAAAAAGGACTGCTGCACACAAAAGTGTGGACAAACAAACAAGATAGCTGTGCAGAAAGGAAGGAACAACAGGATTTGTGCTTTGAAAAAAGCAGTTGATTTGCACAGCGGCGTACACACACAGCAACGCAGCTATCAGGGAGCCTTCTAGGGCAGCCCAATGAGCTACAGTGCTGAGGAAAAAAAAATGTAGCTTCCACTGTCCCTGCAAACAAAAGGTGGTGTTGAACAGTGGAAATCGCTACAGCACAAGCGGTTTGGGGGTGAATGTACCCTGCCTAACACTATCCCTGCTTCTGACGAAGCGGCACCTCTCCCTACGCTCAGATCAGCAGCAGTAAGATGGCGGTCGGCGGGAACGCCCCTTTATAGCCCCTGTGACGCGGCAGAAAGCAAGCCAATCACTGCAATGCCCTTCTCTAAGATGGTGGGGACTGAGATCTATGTCATCACGCTGCCCACACTCTGCGTCCACCTTCATTGGCTGAGAAATGGCGCTTTTAGCGTCATTGAAACGTGACTTTGGCGCGAAAGTCGCGTACCGCATGGCCGACCCCACACAGGGATCGGGTCGGGTTTCATGAAACCCGACTTTGCCAAAAGTCGGCGACTTATGAAAATGACCGATCCGTTTCGCTCAACCCTAGTGATATTACTTCTTTAATGCCAGCCAGAAGAGACACTGGATGAGCTGCTGAAAAGGCAGCCACAGAAATCCCCAGCAATTGGGCTCCTGTATATTTTACCCCCAGGTAAGTTCAGCCCTAGATGTTTTGATCCTTGCATGTTGACCCCAAAAGTTGAGGGTGAAACATCTGGGGTCAAAATGTTAGGTGTGAAACATCAGATGGTGACACATCAGGGACCAAATATGCTGTAGGAGAAACATTCGGGGGTGAAACATCCGGGGGCGAAATGCTGGGGGCAAACTGTGGGGGGCGAAACATTGATGACGGACGGGAATTCATGAACCACAAGGGTACAAACATCCAGGGTGACCTGCCGAGGGTGATCTGCTGGGGGCAAAACATTGATGATGGACAGGAATTCATGAACCACAAGGGTACAAACACCCATGGCGAACTGCTGGGGGCGAAACATTGATGACAGACGTGAATTCATGAATGACAAAAGTACAAACATCCGGGGGCAAACTTCTGGGGACAAAACATTGATGACTGAAAGGAATTCTTGAACCACAAGGGTACAAACATCCAGGGCGAACTGCCGGGGGTGATCTGCTGGGGGCGAAACATTGATGATGGACAGGAATTCATGAACCACAAGGGTACAAACACCCGGGGGCGAACTGCCGGGGGTGAAATATTGATGATGGACAGGAATTCATGAACCACAAGGGTACAAACATCCGGGGCGAACTGCTGGGGGCGAAATATCCGGAGGCCAAATGCTGGGGAAACATTGATGACGGACAGGATTTCATGAACCACAAGGGTGCAAACATCTGGGGCGAGCTGCCGGGGGCGAAACATCCAGGGGTGAACTGCCGGGGGCGAAACATCCAGGGGCCAAATGCTGGTGACGAAATGTGTGGGGGCAAAATTTACCCAGGGGCGAACTGCTGGGGGCGAAATGTGAGGGGGTGAAAAGTGCGGGTGCGAAACATCCTGGGGCCAAAAGCTGGGGATGAAATGTGCGGGGGCAAAATGTACCCAGGGACGAACTGCTGGGGGTGAACTGCTGGGGTCGAACTGCTGGGGGCGAACTGCTGGGGGCGAACTGCTGGGGGCGAAATGTGTGGGGGTGAAATGTGCGGGGGTGAAACATCCTGGGGGCCAAAGGCTGGGGACGAAATGTGCGGGGGCGAAATGTACCCAGGGGCGAACTGCTGGGGGCTAACTGCTGGGGACGAACTGCTGGGGGCGAACTGCTGGGGGCGAACTGCTGGGGGTGAACTGCTGGGGGCGAAACATCCTAGAACCTTTTGTTTTTTGGACACAGAACCCAAACTCAGGCCCAGTGTATTTTACAATGCAATGTGAGTGACAGCAAGCGGCTGGCTGATACACCACTAACTAAGAGGACTGAGGTATATCCACTTTGTGAGAATTTCAATCTCACTATTTTTTGGGGGATACAGAACCCAAACTCAGGCCCAGTGTATTTTACAACGCAATGTGAGTGTCAGCAGGGGGCTGGCAGATACACCACTAACTACGAGGACTGAGGTATATCCACTTTGTGAGAATTTCAATCTCACTTTTTTTTTGGGGGGACACAGAACCCAAACTCAGGCCCAGTGTATTTTACAACGCAATGTGAGTGGCAGCAAGTGGCTGGCTGATACACCACTAACTAAGAGGACTGTGAAATTCTCACAAAGTGGATATACCTATCTCACTTTTTTTTTTGGGACACAGAACCCAAACTCAGGCCCAGTGTATTTTACAACGCAATGTGAGTGGCAGCAAGTGGCTGGCTGATACACCACAAACTAAGAGGACTGAGGTATATCCACTTTGTGAGAATTTCAATCTCACTTTTTTTTGGGGGGGGGAGACTGAACTCAAGCTCAGGCCCACTGTATTTTACAACACAATGTAAGTGGCAGAACGTGGCTGGCTGATATACGACAAACTAACAGAACTGACATATATCCACTTTGTGAGAATTTGAATCTCCCTTTTTTTGGGGGGGGGAGACAGCACCACAACTCAGGCACAGTGTGTAACACAACACAATTTAAGTGGCAGCAAGAGGCTGGAAGATATCTGAAAAAATACAAGGACTGTAGTACTATTTCTATCTCCCTACAATGATCTCAGGACAAGTATGGCAGCAACAAAAAGGACTGCTGCACACAAAAGTGTGGACAAATAAACAAGATAACTGCAGAAAGGAGCAACAGGATTTTTGCTTTTAAAAAAGCAGTTGGTTTGCACAGCAGCGGTGCAAACAGCAATGCAGCTATCAGGGAGCCTTATAAGGCAGCCTAATAAGCTACAGAGCTGATGCACAAAAATATAGCCTCCACTGTCCCTGCAAAACAAAGGTGGTGTTGGACAGTGGAAATCACTACAGCACAAGTGGTTTGGGGGTTAATCTTCCCTCCCTAACTATATCCCTGCTTCTGACGAAGCTGCAGCAACCTCTCCCTCTGCTGAGATCGGCAGAAGTAAGATGGTGCTCGGCGTCCACGCCCCTTTGTAGCCCGTGATGCCGCAGAAAGCTAGCCAATCACTGTCATGCCCTTCTCTAAGATGGTGGGGACCGAGACCTATGTCATCACGCTGTCCACACTCTGCGTCCTCCTTTATTGGCTGAAAAATGGCGGTGAAAGCGTCATACGAAACGCGACTTTGGCGCGAAGATCGCCGACCGCATGACCGATTCCACACTGGGATCGGGTCGGGCTCAACCCTACTTAGGAGGTGTACAAATTTAAAAAAATTCATAGAACCACTAAAATTCCAAAGGAAAAAAAAAATTAAACTTTTTTTCCCTCCCTTTCCTTTCTACTTTTTTTCCCCACTTCCTTTCTTCCCTTCCCCTCCATACAGGTACAGATAAAAACTTCCTTCTCACCCCCAATGTGAGCAGTCTTTTTTGTCCTTTCTCATTCTTGAGCCCTCTAACAGAGGCCTGGGAGTTTGAGGGTTCTGCGCACGATCTTAGTTGTTCCCAGCATTGCACTTTTCTGGACAGAGTTCAGATGTTGCTCGTGGGATCTGTTATAGCCATTTTCCCAACTTAGGGGTCAGTGCTCCAAGTGCTCCTATCACCACTGGAATCACTGTTGCCTTCACCTTCCACATCTTCAGCTCTCTTTGAGGCCCTGGTATTTCCCCAGCTTCTCATATTCTTTCCTTCTGATGTTGCTGTCACTTGGCACTGCCACATCTATTACCATTGTTGTTTTCTGATCCTTGTCTACTATCACAATGTCTGGTTGGTTAGCCAACACCTGCTTATCCATCTAGATCTTGAAGGATTTTAGCCCTTTCATTCTCCACAACTTTTTCTGGGATCTCCCACCTGAATTTAGGTGGACTTAGCCCATATGCGGTGCAGATGTTCCAGGTGCGGGCAGGAGTATGGTGCAGCTAAACGGAGGCCCCCATGACTGCTTTTGGCCAGGCGGTGTTTTTGAATAATGCTACGGGTCGTGATAGGAAGATGGCAGTGGGGGGAGGAGCTATAAGGCGGGGGGAGTTGGGAGGAAAGTGCGGGAAAACCTCCATTCCATCCCATAATCCAGGCTTAGGCAGACGTACCTGATGGAGTCTGCCGAATCACTGATGTCCCGGCTGCAGGAGATGGCTCGGTCCAGGAGGGGAGGTTGGCTTGAATCCCAGCTTTCCTCAATCCTAGGAGCGGCGGAGGTATCCGGAATGAGCGCAGGAGGACCAGGCCCCCAAAGAGACTTTCCCCCGAAGTAGTGGCGCGCAGGCTCCGGAGCCCCTCCAGGGACCCTGCGGGCGGTGAGTCCACACTGCACTGCCCCCTCCCAGCGCTCCCGCTCCAGCAGGAATCCATCTACCCGGCCTGCATGCACCCGGCGTCGGGCCCAGAACACCGCTGCTGCTGCTGGGAGCGCCGGACCAGAAGTGGGGCCTGTGCGAGCCAGGCAGCGTGCAGCCACCACTCCCCGATTCCAGCCAGTCCCTGGCACCCAGGGGGCGCTCAGCAGCAGGAAGAAGAGGAGTACAGCAGGGACGAGCAGCGGCGGCAGTGAGGATTGCGGACCCTCCACCTGCGGCAGGCACCCCCAGCGCAGCTCCTTCCAGGGTGCCTGCTGGGATCGCAACCAGAAGGGCACAAGCAGCAGGCAGACAGCAGCTGGGAGCTCCCCTGCTGCCTGCATCCAGTGTATGGCGCAGTGAGGAGAGAGAGGCAGGCAGCAGTGTCGAGCTGCCTGCCCGTCAGCGAGGAAGGGTGTACGACCGGGTTGGCTCGTCCGGGTCTGCACATCAGGATCGGTTGAGGTCACCTGTGAGGTCTCCTGAGCGAAGATCAGCACGTACCCGGAACACATCGAATGGCGAGGTAGCCGGGGATACTGGCCACGGAAGGAGTGGCGGGTCGGTCCAGCAGCTTCAGCATGCTCGGGTCCCCCCTGGTGACGAGGAGGCCAGGGGTGCGGGCCTGAGGCAGAGAGGGCTAGCGGTGCAGCGGTCCCAACACGCTCGGGTCCCCCCTGGTGACAAGGAGGCCAGGGGCGCGGGCCTGGGGCAGCGACGTAGTGAGGAGGTATCGGCGGCCGGCAGCGATCGTCACGGAGGGACGGAGCGACAGGGATCCGGAGGTCTGGCTGGCGGGGACACAGCACCCGCACAGCGGTGTGAGTATGATTCTATGTCTTGTTTGTCGCCCACAGGTGCCAGGTTACAGGAGGCTAGTGGGGGCCGGATGGTAGGGAGTGAGGACCGGCAGAGGGGTGGGCCGATTGTGGCGGATGTGCCAGGCCTGCAGGATTTATTGCAAGGTGTGTTTAAAATTTTGCGGAGACTAGATGTCGGGGCGGCAACTGGGGTCGCTACATCGCCAGTCAGGGCATGGATGTCAGGGCGGGGGGTGGAACCCCCATCGGGGAGTGGCTTGTTGAGTCCTGGACATGTGTTGGAGGTAGCATCGTCAGGTGTATCAGTTTAGGTTCAGACGGAGAAGGAAAAAGGCAATACGGTTAAGTTAGACGACAGAGCGAAGGGGGAAGTTTATGTGTGCTTCGAAGGGCTGCTGGGAGCTCATTTGAAGAAGGAGGTAAAAGAGAAGATTTGGCGGGATGAGTACGTGGAAATTTTTTCCCTGCTTCCTTTGGAAAAGTTTAACTTAGATAAAGGAAAAAAAGACGATAGCAAAAAGGAGGAGGAGGAAAAGCGGAGGTGGACGTTAATTCCGCAGACATTTGTGAATTGGTTGCAGGCATTTGCAATATTGGCGAGTGTGGTGGGGGAGAAGGCGCCTGAGAATTGCTCGGGTTTGTTTTGCTATTTAGACTCAATTGGGGAAGCACATCGTACATATGGCGGTCAGACGTGGCTGCGGTATGATGAGCAGTTTAGACAGCGAAAGGCGGTGAGTAGTGTTGAGCGATACCGTCCGATACTTTCCGATACCAATACTTTCAAGTATCGGACGATACCGGCAAAGTATCGGATCTAATCCGATACCGATACCCGATACCAATACAAGTCAATGGGACACCAAGTATCGGAAGGTATCCCTGATGGTTCCCAGGGTCTGAAGGAGAGGAAACTCTCCTTCAGGCCCTGGGATCCATATTAATGTGTAAAATAAAGAATTAAAATAAAAAATATTGATATACTCACCTCTCCGACGCAGCCTGGACCATACCACTGTGAACCGGCAGCCTTCTTTGTTTAAAATGAGCGCGTTCAGCACCTTCCATGAAGTCACGACTTCTGATTGGTCGCGTGCCGCTCATGTGACCGCCACGCGACCAATCAGAAGCCGTGACGTCATCCCTCAGGTCCTAAATTCCTAGAAGGGAATTTAGGACCTGAGGGATGACATCGCGGCTTGTGATTGGTCGCGTGGCGGTCACATGAGCGGCACACGACCAATCAGAAGCCGTGACGTCATGGAAGGTGCTGAACGTGCTCATTTTAAACAAAGAAGGCTGCCGGTTACCAGCGGTAAGGTGCAGGGGCCTCCGGACAGGTGAGTATATCAATATTTTTTATTTTAATTCTTTATTTTACACATTCATATGGATCCCAGGGCCTGAAGGAGTTTCCTCTCCTTCAGACCCTGGGAACCATACACTGGGAACTTCCGATTCCAATTCCCGATACCACAAAAGTATCGGATCTCGGTATCGGAATTCCGATACTGCAAGTATCGGCCGATACCCGATACTTGCGGTATCGGAATGCTCAACGCTAGCGGTGAGGCCAGAAATTAGGTGGGACCAGAAGGATATAGGCCTTTGGTTGAAGGTTATGGCCCCAGCTAGGCATGGGCAGTCCTTTCACGGGGCTGGAGGTGGTGGCAACCAGCAGGCGGGACACGGAAGTGATAGTCAGGGTGCACAGGGAGCGAAGGAGAAGTCCGGAACCTGCTGGCAGTTTAATGACGGCCAGTGTAAATACGGGAATACCTGTAAGTTTAAGCATGTGTGTTCCCACTGCAACGGAAGCTCCCATGGGGCTTCAAAATGTTTCCAGAAGGGAAAAGGAAAGCCAGTGTTGGGTGCGGGTCAAGGGGGAGAGCCCGGTGAGGCTTCACGAGATGGCCCCCTTTCTAAATAGGTACCCTGATCAAGTGAAGGCTGGTATTATTTTTCATGGTTTTGCGGATGGTTTTAGGATTCCTCCCCCGGGTCACGAGGTTCCTTTCTCGATTAAGAATTTGCGGTCGGCAATGTTGCATGCCGAGGTTGTTGATGCTAAGCTCAAAAAAGAAGTGGAGCTGGGTAGGATGTCGGGGCCATTTTTACACCCACCGACGGAAGGGATGGTTGTTTCCCCTTTTGGGGTAGTGCCTAAAAAAGAGCCGAATAAATTTCGGTTGATTCAGCATTTGTCATATCCAAAA
Source organism: Ranitomeya variabilis (assembly GCF_051348905.1). Taxonomy (NCBI): domain Eukaryota; kingdom Metazoa; phylum Chordata; class Amphibia; order Anura; family Dendrobatidae; genus Ranitomeya; species Ranitomeya variabilis. The sequence goes on along the minus strand of NC_135232.1, from coordinate 513,944,461 downwards.
GGTCGGTCGGTAAATGATGGCATCGCCCAAGAGCTGAGCTCTGTTGAATATACATCATTTGACGCAGCGGTGCAGTGGGTGAGGAGACACGGCCCTGGGGCTTTGTTGGCAAAGACGGATATTGAATCGGCCTTCCATTTGCTTCCAGTTCACCCGGACAGCGTTCCGTTGTTAGGTTGTTTTTGGAATGGTGGTTACTATTTGGATAGAGGTTTACCAATGGGTTGCGCCATTTCTTGTTCCTTGTTCGAGACATTCAGTACTTTATTGGAGTGGGCGGTTAGGGAAGTTGCGGGAGTTCAGTCAGTTATCCATTATTTGGATGATTTTTTGTTTATTGGCCCGCCTAATTCAGCAGTATGCAGGAATCCGTTAATGGCCATGTTTTGGGTTGCGGAGCGTTTTGGGGTTTTTTGGCCGAGGATGTGGATTTTTGGATGGGGGGTATCGTTTTTTGGATTCGGCATTCGAAGACTGACCAGTTGGGGAGAGGACAATGCGTGGTGTTGGGGAGGGTTAACGGGTCATTGATGTGCCCTAGGGGATGTCTGGAAGCGTACTGGCGATTGTGGTCAGGCAGAGCAGGCCCTTTGTTGTGTCACACGGAGGGGTCATTTCTGTCTCGTTTTCAGTTTATTGCGGTATTGAAAAAGGGTTTGCGGGAGTTGGGCCTTTCCCCGGATTTGTTTGGGTCGCATTCTTTTCGGATCGGGGCTGCATCGGAAGCTGATAGTCTGGGTTTGGGCCCGGAGGATATACGGAGAATTGGCAGGTGGACTTCGGATCGCTATTTAAGTTACGTCCGTCATTAATTGTAGGGTGTGTGTTACGATTTTGTATTTGATTTGAGTGTTTTTCTTCGTGTATCTTGTTGCAGGTGGTTCCCCCTACTTAGCCTGGATCTTCAGACATTCGTTTGTTCATTGGGGGCGCTGTGTGCCGATGTCAGGCCTGACGGTAGGCAACTGGGTTTTAGTAGGCGTTTAAGTGGTCATTCGTTGGTTGGGATAAAAGGGGGATGGTTTGGAGCAGGGCCCTTTCTGAATTTTCCAGCACTGTTCGTTTGGATAGACAGCCTGACATTTTGATTGTGCATTTGAGGGGGGATGATTTGGGAGTACGGCCTGTCAGGGAGTTAGTCAGGGACATACAGTTCGATTTTTTGAGGTTGCGGGTATCGTTTCCTGGTGTGTTGATCGTGTGGTCGGATATTGTGCCTAGAAAGCGGTGGAGGGTAGCTAGATCTTTGAGGGGTGTTACCAGAGCTAGGGTAAAGTTAAACAGGGCTGTATCAGGTTTTGTTTCCAGAAACGGGGGTATTAGCGTCAGGCATTTTGAATTGGAGTCAGGGGTTGGTAACTACTGGTTGGAGGACGGAGTTCACTTAAATGCGATTGGAATTGATTTGTGGACTTTGGCATTACAGGAAGGGGTGGAAAGGGCGTTTGGGCACTCACGAGCCTGAGGTGGTCAGGGCTGTTCGTGTGTGGTGGGGGGGGTGGGGGTTCTTGGAGTTGACGCTGATTGGTAAGGGGAAGGAATTGGAACATAATTACAGGCAATTTAAAATGTTGTGGGGTTTGATCTGGCATTTTGGTATGAGCTCTGGATGGGGTTTTACCCTGGGAGCTGTTGGTGGCTTTTCTCTTCCCGGAATGGGATGTAGGGTGCCCTCGAGCTGGTGATGTACGGCTGAGGGTAATATGGTGGTCGATCTTCTTTTGTGGGGTTTTGCCAGATCTTTTAGCTCCAAGAACCCTCCCTTTGAATTTATATTTTGTTGTATTACTGTTTGTTATTTTTTGTTAATAAAAGTTGGCCGCTGTGGCCAAAATATCCAAAAGAATGTAATTGGTTGTGTTTTATTTAAGGAATGGGTTGGGAAAGTGGGTAAGGTTTTGGCGGTTTAGGATTACACAGGAAGGAAAGACCATACTCGGCATACGCGGTCATGTATACAATTCCTCTTCTGGGTTGTGGCGTTTGGTATACACTGCTCCTGCTTGCATTTTGCATCCTGTCTCTATGCATTGGAATGTTTCTGAGGTTTCCTTGCATAGCCTGCACCTTGGGTCTTGTCTTGTGTGGTAGATTCCTGCTTCTATGGATCTGGTACTTAGTGCTTATGCTGCTATGATTAGTGCCTCTGTGCTGTCTTGGAATCCAGCTTTCTCCAGCCATTGGTAGGGTTTCTCTTTGTCAGCCACCTCCATTTTCTGTCGATGGTACATCCCATGCAGTGGCTTGTCTTCCCATGGTGCTTCATGTTCCCGTTCTTCCTTCCAGATCTGTTGTTGTTGCTGCCTTAGGCTTTCTCTCAGCACCTCATCTTTTGGTGCCATTTTTCTGATATATTCCTGGATACGCCTTGTTTCATCCATGATGGTGGCTTGGATGCTTATCCGGCCTAAACCTCCCTCCTTTCTGATGCCATACAATCTATGGGTGCTAGAATTAGCATGGAGACCTGCATGCATTGTGAGGAGTTGTCATGTCTTCACATCTGCAGCTTCGAACTCTGTTGGCCAGCACACTATGCCAGCAGGGTATCTGATAACTGGAAGGGCATATGTATTGATGGCGCAGACATGCGACAAAAACAGAATATGATTTCAAAATTACTTTTGATTGCCTGAGTGATGTGGCAGACAGGGAATTCTTTCACAGGCCTCTCTGTTGCAATAGCAACTATGGACTCTTCGCACATTTTTTCTTTGCGGTTCAAAGAATTGTGATGAATAAATAAATGTTCACACGACAATTGAATAAACTAAAATGAATTTACTTAATAAAAGATAATAAATATAAACAATCACTAAAAATAGCACATAATCAATAAAGTCATAAGTCATACATTACATTAGCATGGTAGGAGTTCATCACTGATCGTCCAGAGGGGGGGCTGTATGGGCGCAGCTAGAAGAAAGCCCCCACATGACTGCGTTGCCATGGGAGCAGTGCAGTATTTAAAAAAAAAAAAAGAGAAATTAAACAGGGGGTCCAGGGATTGGTTGGGATAAGAATGGGGGCGGGGATTTTGTGGGAATGGAGGGGGGGCTAAAGAAAGTGCGGGAAGGGGATCATTGGATTTGAGACAAGCGAAGTGAGTGGACCTGCTGCCACAGCGTTACTCACCATGGCCACAGTGGACAGCTTGGTCGCTCAGCTTCGCAGGGAGGCACGGTCCAGGAGGGCAGGCTGGCTTGAGGAGCAGCTCACCGGGCTGCTTGGGGACAGTGGGAGCCAGGGCAGGCGGACCAGGAGGACCAGGCCGCCGGAGAGGCTGTCCCCCGATGTGATTCCGCGCGGCAGGCGCAGGCTGTGGAGCCCCTCCAGGGACCCTGCGGGGGCTGTGGGATGCGGTGCAGCCACCCTGCCCGCCCCCCCCTCCGGCAGGAATCCACCAAGCAGCCCTGCCGGCGCACGGCGACGAGGCGCAGTGAGAGCGGTGCAGGCGCGGCCGAGCGCCGGCGCTGCACAGGAAGACAGGGCCGCACTTCCGGTGCGGCCTAACACTGGGCGCGGAGGCGCTGCAGCGCCGGGATCTTCTGTCAGTACCCGCCGGGGAGCAGCTTCAGTGGCAGCAGTGGTTTCAGCGACGGCAAGAGGGAGGAGCGCAGCGGCGGCTGCATCTTCCAGGAGCCAGGAGCCGGACAGGACAGCGGCGGGTGCACCGGTTCCACAGCTGCCCGGTGCACCTGGCTTGAGCATGGGTTGGCAGAGCAGGATGTCGGGCAGGATGGCACCAACACGACGACAGGGAGCGGGTCGGGCCGCGGGAGCAGCGGCCAGAGGGGCCAGTCCGGCTGCAGCACACAGAGGACCCACGGAGTCTGCCAGGTCCAGATCCAGCAGGAGTTCGAGGGAACGGTCGACTTTGCCAGTCTCGGTCCCCCCTGGTGATGTGGAGGCCAGGGGCACGGGCCTGCGGCAGATGAGCGGCAGCGACGACTCAGGGAACGAGCATCGTGACGAAAGTGAGTGGCAGGCTTCAGGAGGCACAGCTGGTGGGGACACAGCACCTGCGCAGCCCCGTGAGTATATGTCCAGTCTTTTTCTGGTGCCGGGTGTTTCGGGGTCTGTTGAGCAGAGTGGGGGTAGTGGTGAGGTTCCGGGTGTTAGAGAGCTTTTGGCGGGTATGTCACAGATCTTGAGGAGATTGGATGGTGGGGTTGCGGATAGTGCGGGAGCATCGCCCGCTGGGGCTTGGGTGTCGGTTGCTGGTTGTGGAGTTGGGGGTTCGAGCGAGATTGCAAGTTCTGGTAGCGGGCCGCCGTCTTCAGCGCAAACCAAAACGGGGAGGGGTGATACCGTTAAGTTAGATGACAGGGCAAAAGGTGAGGTCTACGTGTGTTTTGAGGGCCCGCTGGGGGCCCATTTGAAGAAGGAGGTTGAGGAAAAGATTTGGAAAGACGAATACGTAGAGATTTTCACTCTCCTTCCTTTATAAAAATTTAATTTGGATAAAGGAAAGAAAGATGATAGCAAAAAGGAGGAGGAGGAAAAGAGGCGTTGGCGCCTTATTCCTCAGACGTTCGTTAACTGGCAGCAGGCATTTAACATTCTGGCGAGTGTTATAGGGGAGAAATTCCCTGAGAATTGCTCAGGCCTTTTTTGTTATTTGGATGCTATTGGTGAAGCGCATCGTACCTATGGGGGCCAGGCTTGGCTGCGGTACGATGAACAGTACAGGCAGCGCAAAGCGGTGAGGCCCGAGATAAGATGGGATCAAAAGGACATCGGATTGTGGTTGAAGGTTATGGCCCCGGTGCGTTACGGGCAGTCCTTTCAGGGGGGCGGGGGGGTAGCAGTCAGCAGTCAGGACAAGGTGGAGGAGGACAGGGGTCACAGGCAAAGGAAAGGACGGGGACATGCTGGCAGTTTAACGACGGCCAGTGTAAGTATGGCGCCACCTGTAAGTTTAAACATGTGTGCTCCCATTGCAATGGGGCCTCACATGGGGCCGCTAAGTGTTTCAAGAAATCGTGGGGTAAGCCATCCGTGGGTGGCGGTCAAGGGGGAGACTCCGGTGAGGCTTCAAAAGATGGCCCCCTATCTAAATAGATACCCGGATTCTCTCAAGGCAGAGGTTATTAGAGAAGGTTTTCTTGAGGGGTTTAAGATCCCTCACCCGAGGCATGTTGTCCCCTTTTCTATGAAAAACTTGAGATCGGCTAGTTTGCATTCAGAGGTTGTTTCGGCTAAGCTGGCAAAAGAGGTCGAATTGGGAAGAATGGCGGGACCGTTTAGTTCGCTGCCTATGGCTGACGTAATTGTTTCACCGCTTGGGGTGGTGCCTAAGAAGGAGCCGAATAAGTTCCAGCTAATTCAGCACCTGTCTTATCCCAAGGGTTCGTCGGTTAATGACGGGATTGCGGAAAAGTTGTGCTCCGTTGTTTACACCTCTTTCGATGCGGCTATAAAGTGGGTGCGCAGGTACGGGCCTGGGGCCTTGTTGGCAAAAACGGACATCGAGTCGGCTTTTCGGCTTTTGCCGGTGCACCCGCAGAGCATTCCTTTGTTAGGTTGTTGTTGGGAGGGGGGTTTTTACTTGGATAGGTGTTTGCCTATGGGATGTTCGATTTCGTGTGCATTGTTTGAGACTTTCAGTACCTTTTTGGAATGGGTAGAGAGAGACGTTTTGGCTGTTCCTTCGGTCATTCACTACTTGGATGATTTTTTGTTTGTTGGTCCACCGGATTCTGCGGTGTGTGGTCATCTACTTGCTACCATGGAATGGGTGGCCGGACAGTTTGGTGTTCCTTTGGCGCAGGATAAAACGGAGGGCCCCTGCAAGGTTTTGAGTTTTCTAGGGATTCTCATTGATTCCGAAAAAATGGAATGTAGGTTGCCTGACGATAAGTTGCTGTTGCTTAAGCAGGAGGTGGGCAGGATCAGTAAATTGCGGAAGGCAACTTTGAAGGAGTTGCAGTCGTTGCTGGGCCGCCTGAATTTTGCTTGCCGTATTATGCCGATGGGCAGGATTTTTTACCGCAGGTTGTCCAGGGCGACGGCTGGAGTCCGGTCAGCCCATCATTTTATCCGTTTGGGTAGAGAGCATAAGGAAGACCTTCTTGTTTGGCAACGTTTTTTGGAAAGCTATAACGGCAGGTCGCTTATTCAGCGGGAGGATCTCAATGCCTTTGACTGCGAGATCTACACGGACGCAGCGGGTGGAGTTGGTTATGGCGCCTATTGTGGAGGCAAATGGAGTGTGGGTGTGTGGCCTGAAGGTTGGCGAAAGAAGGGGCTTACCACGTATTTGACGTTGTTAGAACTGTTCCCAATTGTGGTGTCGGTGTTTATTTGGGGCGACAATTTTAGGGACCGGCACGTCCGTTTTCATTGCGATAACTCAAGCGTGGTGTCCGTGATTAACAGCTTATCTTCTTCTTCCCCCCCAGCAATCAGGCTGATCAGGGAATTGGTGTTGAGATGCTTGGAGTTGAATGCATGGATTTCGGCGGTGCACGTGCCAGGCGTTCAAAACAATATAGCTGACGCTTTGTCTCGTTTGCAGTGGGACCGTTTCTGGGAATTGGCTCCAGATTCGGAGGCGACAGGAGCGGCATGTCCTTTGCATCTGTGGCAGGTTTTTACAGAAGGGGAGGCCAACTGATTCAAGCTTCAGTGTCAAACAGGACTTGGTTAGATTACACGGTGTCCTGGGCTATGTGGGAAGGTTGGTTGGCTCAATGTGGCCCGGCTGAGTCTGATGGCGATAGGACAATGGCTTTATTGGCCCTGATAGGTAAGGTGGTGGAATGGGGTTGGTCAGTGTCTAGGTTAAATAAGTTTATTGCAGGTTTGGTTTTCGGTTTTCAGCTGCAAGGGTTAAGGGACGTTACAAAGGACTTTGTAATACGGCAGGCATTGAAGGGTTTTCGTAAGGGTAATGTAACTTTTGATAAGCGTAGGCCCATATCTTTTGGAATGTTGCAGCAGTTAGGTGAGGCCTTGGGTTTCATTTGTTCTTCTCAGTTCGAGGTGGTGCTGTTTCGTTTGGCCTTTTCTTTAGCGTTTTTTGGTGCCTTGCATTTGGGGGAATTGGTTTCCCCGAGCAGGGACAGGTCAGGTGGTCTTTTGGCGGAAGATGTGGTTTTTTGGGATGGTGGTATCGCTTTTTGGATAAGGCGATCAAAGACGGACCAGCTGGGCAGGGGAAAGAAGGTAGTGTTAGGTAGGGTGGATGGTAGCGGGATGTGCCCGCAACACTGTTTGGAGGCATATTGGAGTTTGTGCCTGGTCAGGTCTGGTCCTTTGTTACAACACCAAGGAGGGGATTTTCTGTCACGTTTCCAGTTTGTAGCTATTTTGAAGAAAGATAATTTCGGTTCGCACTCTTTTCGGATTGGGGCCGTGTCCGAGGCTGATGGTTTGGGCATGGGGCCGGATGTGATTAAGAAAATAGGCAGGTGGAGTTCTAATCGTTACCTGTCTTATGTGCGACATTGATTCGGCAATGCTGGGGTGTGTTTTTTGGTGTTTGTTAATTGTGGTTATGTTTTAAAGGTCGGCCCCCCTCCTTGGCTTGGATTGTTGGACACTCTTTCGTTTACTGGGGTGCCCTCCGGGCTGACGCTAGGTTGAATGGTAGGCAACTGGGTTTTGGTCGGGAGGCAGTGGTCATTCGTTGGATGGGTCGTCGTGGTATGTTGTGGCGTAGCTTGTTGTCGGAATTCTCCCGCGCCACCCGCTTGGATCGCCCCCCGGACATATTGGTGGTTCACCTGGGAGATAACGATTTGGGGGCAAAACCAGTGAGAGAATTGATTCGGGATATCCGTTTCGATTTTTTGAGACTGTGGGTTTCTTTTCCTGGTATACTGACGGTGTGGTCGGACATTGTGCCACGCCAGAGGTGGCGGGAGGCCCGTTCCCATAAAGGGATTAACAGGGCCAGGGTAAAATTGAATAGGGCAGTGGCGAGTTTTGTGTCTCGGAACGGGGGTATTGCCGTGAGACATTTTGAGCTGGAGGCAGGGGTCGGGAATTTCTGGAGGAATGATGGAGTGCATCTCAATGAGATAGGTATGGATTTATGGGTGCTCGGTCTACAGGAAGGAGTAGAAAGAGCGTTGGCGTTGGTGGGGCACTCACAAGCCTGAGGTGGTCAGGGCTGTTCGTGTGTGGCGGGGGGTGGGGTTCTTGGAGTTGGTGATGATGCTTATAGGGTTGATCTGGCTTTTGTTACGGGCTCTGGACGGGGTGTTTACCTCGGGAGCTTTGTGGTTGGTTTGCCCGAAATGGGTTACATGGTGCCCTCGAGCTGGTGGTTACGGCTGAGGGTAAATACGGGTTTTGGTTAAATTCTGTGGTAGGCTTTCTGCCTATTATGAGCCAGATTTTCTTAGCTCCAAGAACCCTCCCCTCGGGGTTTTACATTTACAATGTTTACAGGTTGTTATTCATGTATTTGTTTGTTAATAAAATGGCCGCTGTGGCCAAATTATCCAAAAGAAATTAATATGTTCGTGTGAATTTATTAGGTGTTTAAACGGAATGGTTAAAAGGAAGCAAGGTAGTTGGGGCAGAGGATTTCTTACGGAAAGGATCCTTTATTGGCTATACGCGGTCAAGAGGGGGGACTGTATGGGGCGCAGCTAGAAGAAAGCCCCCACATGACTGCGTTGCCATGGGAGCAGTGCAGTATTTAAAAAAAAAAAAAGAGAAATTAAACAGGGGGTCCAGGGATTGGTTGGGATAAGAATGGGGGCGGGGATTTTGTGGGAATGGAGGGGGGGGCTAAAGAAAGTGCAGGAAGGGGATCATTGGATTTGAGACAAGCGAAGTGAGTCCCTCCCACCCTCCCTTTTGTTTTTTGGTGGCTTATCCAAAGGAACATAATTCTAGGCGAGGTACGTGGGGGTTACTTTGTAATTTTGTTTTGAAATTTTCTGTTATGCTCAACTCATTGAAGGGAGGAATTTTTTGTTATTATCGTCACAGTGGCAGGTTGGCGGGGGGTGGGGTTCTTGGAGTTGGTGATGATGCTTATAGGGTTGATCTGGCTTTTGTTATGGGCTCTGGACGGGGTGTTTACCTCGGGAGCTTTGTGGTTGGTTTGCCCGAAATGGGTTACATGGTGCCCTCGAGCTGGTGGTTACGGCTGAGGGTAAATACGGGTTTTGGTTAAATTCTGTGGTAGGCTTTCTGCCTATTATGAGCCAGATTTTCTTAGCTCTAAGAACCCTCCCCTCGGGGTTTTACATTTACAATGTTTACAGGTTGTTATTCATGTATTTGTTTGTTAATAAAATGGCCGCTGTGGCCAAATTATCCAAAAGAAATTAATGTGTTCGTGTGAATTTATTAGGTGTTTAAACGGAATGGTTAAAAGGGAGCAAGGTAGTTGGGGCTGAGGATTTCTTACAGAAAGGATCCTTTATTGGCTATACGCGGTCAAGGAAGCAAGAGAGAGTGGGCCCCAGCACATGTGCTCTGTTATATCTCTCCAGCTACCAGAGGTGTGTCCAGCCCCCAGGTGTGGGGAATGACATCACCAGTCTCTTGTCCACTTGCAAAGGGTACAGCCCCTCAATCCCCAATTAAACCTGATTTACCAGCTTTTTGCAACTGGAGGAGGGGGCTTCATGTAGGACACATGGCAGAAATTCAGCAACTGGGGGAAGGGCCCCTGAACACATGTGGGGGAATTATGTATATCTGATTTAAACCATATCAATAGCTCTATAATTCATATTAATTAATTGGAGTGTTGAAATCATTTAAAATATATAATATACTAAACATTCCACCCCTGATTTCAATCACTATAATTAACTAGTTGGGTATTTCCTGAAGGAACTACAGATAGTGCTTTGGAATTGTGCCTGGGCTGCCCCTGCAAGACTTTCACACTTGGGTGCCCCTCAGGCGCTGGTTTGGTAGTTGTAGCCTGGGGTCACTCTGGGTCTGATTTGGTGGGTTGGGTCAATCTGGGTCTGATTTAGTGGGACGAGGTAAATCTGGGTCCGTTTCGGTGGGCGGGGTCACTTTGGGTCCGATTCGGTGGGCGCGGTCACTCTGGGTCTGATTCGGTGGGCGGGGTCACTCTGGGTCCGATTCGGTGGGCGGGGTCACTCTGGGTCCGATTCGGTGGGCAAGGTCACTCTGGGTCCGATTTGGTGGGCGGGGTCACTCTGGGTCCGATTTGGTGGGTGGGGTCACTGGGTCTGATTTGGTGTATGGATAAGAAGAAGAAGTTAACCACGTTCGGATTACAATATAGTGCTTTGTTCCAAAGCACTATAAATAGACTGACAGTGGGATGGGGGAATGGCTGATAACAGAGAGAAATAGACTGACGCAGGACAGGGGAATGGCTGATAACAGAGAGAAATAGACTGACAGCAGGACGGGGGAATGGCTGATAACAGAGAGAATAGACTGACAGCAGGACTGGGATGGCTGATAACAGAGAGAAATAGACTGACAGCAGGATGGGGGAATGGCTGATAACAGAGAGAAATAGACTGACAGCAGGATGGGGGAATGGCTGATAACAAAGAGAAATAGACTAACGGCAGGACAGGGGAATGGCTGATAACAGAGAGAAATAGACTGACAGCAGGACGGGGAATCTATATATATAATTGTCTAAGGGTTTTTCCATCTGTCTGTCTGTCTGTCTGTGTCTGTCCTGGAAATCCCGCGTCTCTGATCGGCCTCGACCAATCAGCGACGGGCACAGCGTGGCGACGATGATGTCATAGTGGAAATCCCGCATCTCTGATTGGTAGAGGCCTGGCGGCCTCGACCAATCAGCGACGGGCACAACATGGCGACGATGATGTCATAATGGAAATCCCACATCTCTGATTGGTAGAGGCCTGGCGGCCTCGACCAATCAGCGACGGGCACAACATGGCGACGATGATGTCATAATGGAAATCCCGCATCTCTGATTGGTCGAGGACGCCAGGCGATGGGCACAGTAGCGACGTAGATGTCATAATGGTTGCCATGGCGACGATGATGTCATAAAGGTTGCCTCGACCAATCAGCGACGGGCACAATCTGCCGCGAATTCTGGACGGGGGAATGGCTGATAACAGAGAGAAATAGACTGACAGCAGGACGGGGAATGGCTGATAACAGAGAGAAATAGACTGACAGCAGGATGGGGATGGCTGAGAAATAGACTGACAGCAGGACGGGGGAATGGCTGATAACAGAGAGAAATAGACTGACAGCAGGACGGGGGAATGGCTGATAACAGAGAGAAAGACTGACAGCAGGACCAGGAATGGCTGATAACAGAGAGAAATAGACTGACTGCAGGACGGGGGAATGGCTGAGAAATAGCCTGACGGCAGGACCAGGAATGGCTGATAACAGAGAGAAATAGACTGACAGCAGGACCAGGAATGGCTGTTAACAGAGAGAAATAGACTGACAGCAGGATGGGGGAATGGGAATGGCTGATAACAGAGAGAAATAGACTGACAGCAAGACAAGGGAATGGCTGATAACAGAGAGAAATAGACTGACAGCAAGACAAGGGAATGGCTGATAACAGAGAGAAATAGACTGACAGCAGGACGGGGAATGGCTGATAACAGAGAGAAATAGACTGACAGCAGGACGGGGGAATGGCTGATAACAGAGAGAAATAGACTGACAGCAGGACAGGGGAATGGCTGATAACGGAGAGAAATAGACTGACAGCAGGATGGGGGAATGGGAATGGCTGATAACAGAGAGAAATAGACTGACAGCAAGACAAGGGAATGGCTGATAACAGAGAGAAATAGACTGACAGCAGGACGGGGAGTGGCTGATAACAGAGAGAAATAGACTGACAGCAGGACGGGGGAATGGCTGATAACAGAGAGAAATAGACTGACAGCAGGACGGGGGAATGGCTGATAACAGAGAGAAATAGACTGACAGCAGGACAGGGGAATGGCTGATAACAGAGAGAATAGACTGACAGCAGTATGGGGGAATGGCTGATAACAGAGAGAAATAGACTGACAGCAGGACAGGGGAATGGCTGATAACAGAGAGAAATAGACTGACAGCAGGACGGGGGAATGGCTAATAACAGAGAGAAATAGACTGACAGCAGGACGGGGGAATGTGTTATGATCCCAGTGGTAGAGGACCTCTGATATTCCGGCAAGATAGCAAAAACATAAATACTGCTCTAGGGAGGTGGAAACTGGGCTAACCGCATACCTGATCCTAACATACACAACTAGAAGCAGCCGGTGAACGTGCCTACGTTGGTTCTAGACGTCTCGAGCCAGCCAGAGAACCGACTACCCCTAGAGGGAAAATAAGACCTCACTTGCCTCCAGAGAAATTGAACCCCAAAGATATAGAAAGCCCCCAACAAATAATAACGGTGAAGCAAGAGGAAAACACAAACGCAGAGATGAACTAGATTCAGCAAAGTGAGGCCCACTAGTCTAGATAGACAGAAAATAGATAGTGGACTATGCGGTCAGCAGAAAACCCTACAAAAACATCCACGCTGAACATTCAAGAACCCCCACACCGACTGATGGTGCGAAGGGAGAATATCAGCCCCCTAGAGCTTCCAGCGAGCCATAAAATCAAATATTAAGCAAGCTGGACAAAGACACTGAAAAATGCAAACGATCCAAATTATACAAAACGGACTTAGCTTTTCGTGCATGAGACAGACTGAAAGGAATCCGGAGGAGACCATATAGGTCTGGATACAACGATGCCAGGCAAGAGACTGAGTCCGGAGGAGACTTAAATAAGGAACACCCGCTGCTTAACAACACAGCTGGAGCTCAGGCCTGCAACAAGACATGCCTAACACAATACCGTTAGTGACCACCAGAGGGAGCCCAGAAACACAGTTCACAACAGTACCCCCCCCTTGAGGAGGGGTCACCGAACCCTCACCAAGACTCCCAGGGCGATCAGGATGAGCAGCGTGAAAGGCATGAACCAAATCAGCCTCATGAACATCAGAGGCGACAACCCAGGAATTATCCTCCTGACCATAGCCTTTCCACTTAACTAAATACTGGAGTTTCCGTCTAGAGATACGAGAATCCAGAATCTTCTCCACCACGTACTCCAACTCGCCCTCAACCAAAACCGGGGCAGGAGGCTCAACAGCAGGAACCATAGGCACCATGTACCGCCGCAACAAGGACCTATGGAACACATTATGAATAGCAAATGACGCTGGAAGGTCCAAGCAAAAAGACACCGGGTTAAGGATTTCCAAAATCTTATAAGGACCGATAAAGCAAGGCTTGAACTTAGGAGAGGAGACTTTCAAAGGAACATGCCGAGAAGACAACCAAACCAAATCCCCAACACGAAGTCGGAGGACCTACACCGCGGCGGCGGTTGGTAAAACGCTGGGCCTTGTCTTGTGACAATTTCAAATTGTCCACCACATGGTTCCAAATCCGCAGCAAACCTATCCACCACAGAATCAACCCCAGGACAGTCAGAAGGTTCAACCTGGCCCGAGGAGAAACGAGGATGAAAACCAGAGTTGCAGAAAAAGGGTGAAACCAAAGTGGCAGAACTAGCCCGATTATTAAGGGCAAACTCGGCCAGTGGCAAAAAGGTAACCCAGTCGTTCTGATCAGCAGAAACAAAACATCTCAAATAAGTCTCCAACGTCTGATTAGTTCGCTCGGTCTGGCCATTAGTCTGAGGATGAAAAGCCGACGAAAAAGACAAATCAATACCCATCTTAGCACAAAAGGATCGCCAGAATCTGGACACAAACTGGGATCCTCTGTCAGACACAATATTCTCAGGGATGCCGTGCAAACGAACCACATTCTGAAAGAACAAAGGAACCAAATCAGAGGAGGAAGGCAACTTAGGCAAGGGCACCAAATGGACCATTTTAGAAAAACGATCGCACACCACCCAGATGACAGACATCTTCCGAGATACCGGAAGATCCGAAATGAAATCCATGGAAATGTGCGTCCAAGGCCTCTTCGGGATAGGCAAGGGCAAAAGCAACCCGCTGGCACGAGAACAGCAAGGCTTAGCCCGAGCACAAATCCCACAGGACTGCACAAAAGAACGCACATCCCGCGACAAGGAAGGCCACCAAAAGGACCTAGCCACCAAATCTCTGGTACCGAAAATCCCAGGATGTCCCGCCAACACTGAAGAATGAACCTCAGAAATAACTCTGCTGGTCCATCTGTCAGGGACAGACAGTCTCTCTGGTGGGCAACGATCAGGCCTATCAGCCTGAAATTTCTGCAGCACTCGTCGCAAATCTGGGGAAATGGCAGACAAAATCACTCCCTCTCTGAGAATACCAGCCGGCTCCGAGACTCCCGGAGAGTCAGGCACAAAACTCCTAGAAAGTGCATCAGCCTTCACGTTCTTCGAACCAGGCAGGTACGAGACCACAAAGTCAAAACGGGAGAAAAACAACGACCAACGAGCCTGTCTAGGATTCAGGCGCTTGGCAGACTCGAGGTAAATCAGATTTTTATGATCAGTCAAGACCACCACACGATGTCTAGCTCCCTCGAGCCAATGTCGCCACTCCTCAAATGCCCACTTCATAGCCAACAACATCTTTTCAGCCTGATTTTCAAGATTAGGCTCCTCATAAAGCAAACCAAGTGCCAGGAAAAACGCATCAACATTCACCAATGCAGGATCTCCTGGCGCCAGAGAGAAGGCCCAATCTTGAGGGTCGCCGCGCAAGAAGGAAATAACAATCTTAACTTGCTGAGCGGAATCACCAGAGGAATGAGGTTTCAGAGACAGAAACAATTTGCAATTATTCCTAAAATTCAGGAACTTAGATCTATCTCCAAAAAACGGCTCAGGAATAGGTATTTTTGGTTCAGACATAGGGCTATGGATAACAAAATCCTGAATGCTTTGCACCCTAGCAGCACGCTGATCCACACTAGAAGTCAGAGTCTGGACATTCATATCTGCAGCAGAGTTCCAGCCACTCAAAGAAAAAGGGGATGGAAGAAGCTAGGCAAACTGCAGCAACAAAAAAAAAAAAAAACAAACTCAGAACTTCTTTTTAATCCCGCTTCTGCGATGCAATAAACATTTTCTTTCGGCCTGGCATACTGTTATGATCCCAGTGGTAGAGGACCTCTGATATTCCGGCAAGATAGCAAAAACATAAATACTGCTCTAGGGAAGTGGAAACTGGGCTAACCGCATACCTGATCCTAACACACACAACTAGAAGCCGCCGGTGAACGTGCCTACGTTGGTTCTAGACGTCTCGAGCCAGCCGGAGAACCGACTACCCCTAGAGGGAAAATAAGACCTCACTTGCCTCCAGAGAAATTGAACCCCAAAGATATAGAAAGCCCCCAACAAATAATAACGGTGAGGCAAGAGGAAAACACAAACGCAGAGATGAACTAGATTCAGCAAAGTGAGGCCCACTAGTCTAGATAGACAGAAAATAGATAGTGGACTATGCGGTCAGCAGAAAACCCTACAAAAACATCCACGCTGAACATTCAAGAACCCCCACACCGACTGACGGTGCGGAGGGAGAATATCAGCCCCTAGAGCTTCCAGCGAGCCAGAAAATCAAATATTAAGCAAGCTGGACAAAGACACTGAAAAATGCAAACGATCCAAATTATACAAAACGGACTTAGCTTTTCGTGCATGAGACAGACTGAAAGGAATCCGGAGGAGACCATATAGGTCTGGATACAACGATGCCAGGCAAGAGACTGAGTCCGGAGGAGACTTAAATAAGGAACACCCGCTGCTTAACGACACAGCTGGAGCTCAGGCCTGCAACAAGACATGCCTAACACAATACCGTTAGTGACCACCAGAGGGAGCCCAGAAACACAGTTCACAATAGGAATGGCTGATAACAGAGAGAAATAGACTGACAGCAGGACGGGGGAATGGCTGATAACAGAGAGAAATAGACTGACAGCAGGACGGGGAAATGGCTGATAACAGAGGGAAATTGACTGACGGCAGGACGGGGGAATGGCTGATAATAGAGAGAAATAGACTGACGGAAGGACGGGGGAATGGCTGATAACAGAGAGAATAGACTGACAGCAGGAAGGGGGAATGGCTGATAACAGAGATAAATAGACTGACAGCAGGACGGGGGAATGGCTGATAACAGAGAGAAATAGACTGACAGCAGGACGGGGAATGGCTGATAACAGAGAGAATAGACTGACGCAGGACGGGGGAATGGCTGATAACAGAGAGAAATAGACTGACAGCAGGACGGGGAATGGCTGATAACAGAGAGAATAGACTGACGCAGGACGGGGGAATGGCTGATAACAGAGAGAAATAGACTGACAGCAGGACGGGGAATGGCTGATAACAGAGAGAATAGACTGACGCAGGACGGGGGAATGGCTGATAACAGAGAGAAATAGACTGACAGCAGGACGGGGGAATGGCTGATAACAGAGATAAATAGACTGACAGCAGGACGGGGAATGGCTGATAACAGAGAGAATAGACTGACACAGGACGGGGGAATGGCTGATAACAGAGAAATAGACTGACAGCAGAACGGGGGAATGGCTGATAACAGAGAGAAATAGACTGACAGCAGGATAGGGGAATGGCTGATAACAGAGAGAAATAGACTGACAGCAGGACGGGAAATGGCTGATAACAGAAAGAATAGATGTCATGTTGGACGCTGTTCAGACCAGGTCAACCAACAGACAGTGGTAATTCCTCTTCTGTCCACTATGCGCTCATTGGCGTCGGCTAGATTTTATCTAGCTGGTCCGGGGTTAATTTACCTGGTGCTCGGACTGGAAGCTGGGCCATGCCCACTGCCTTTAAGTAGTTCTCCTGAACATTGGGCGTCGCCGATTATAGCTTCTGTCTTGTGCGTGGTTATCTCGGTCTGGATTGGTGAGCTAGTAGTTGGAGTATCGTTGCTGGAGGTGTATTTCCCTTTGTCTTATTTTCTCCTTCCCATATTTGTATTTGTTTTGCCCTTTGCATTTATAGTGTATTCCTGAGTGACTGCAGCGTGGTGCTTATTTTTCCGTTATCCTTGTCTGTGCTAACTGTGGGTATTGGAGTGTGTTTTCTTCACTGGGTGGTGGGTGGTCGTTTCAGCCTAGGGTTGAAACAGGAGATAAGGTGAGGGTGGAGACCCAGACATGCACACCATCAGTGTAAACTCTGGGAGAGGGTCAGTCAGGGTTTCCCTAGTCTGAGGGAAATCGCAGGGGCCCGTGTTATTAGCTCTTTCCTACCTAGGTCTCCCGTGACAATAGACTGACAGCAGGACGGGGAATGGCTGATAACAGAGAGAAATAGACTGACAGCAGGACGGGGAATGGCTGATAACAGAGAGAAATAGACTGACAGCAGGACGGGGGAATGGCTGCTAACAGAGAGAAATAGACTGACAGCAGGATGGGGAATGGCTGATAACAGAGAGAATAGACTGACAGCAGGACAGGGGAAAGGCTAATAACAGAGAGAAATAGATGGGTATTTCCTGAAGGAACTACAGATAGTGCTTTGGAATTGCTTTGGTGGGTGGGGCCACTTGGGGTCCGATTTGGTGGGCGGGGCCCCTCGGGGTCCGATTTGGTGGGCGGGGTCACTCTGGGTCCGATTTGGTGGGCGGGACAACTGGGGGTCCGATTTGGTGGGCGGAGCCACTGGGGGTCCGATTTGGTGGGCAGGGCCCCTGGGGGTCCGATTTGGTGGGCAGCGCCCCTCGGGGTCCGATTTGGTGGGTGGCGCCGCTGGGGGTCCGATTTGGTGGGCGGGGGCCCCTCGGGTCTGATTTGGTGGGCGGGGCCCCTCGGGTCTGATTTGGTGGGTGGGGCCCCTGGGGGTCCCATTTGGCGGGCGGAGCCCCTGGAAGTCCGATTTGGCAGGCGGGGCCCCTCGGGGTCCGATTTGGAGGGCAGGGCCCCTGGGGGTCCGATTTGGTGGGCGGGGCAATAATAATAATAAGACTACAGATAGTGCTTTGGAATTGTGCTGTGCTGTTCCTTTCACTTTAAGAGCTGATATTATCTGGCAAAACCTGTGTCCTGGTGGGGTCATGTAGAGTTTGTTGGCGTTGGCATAGTAACTGGGTCTGACTGCGCATATCATTGAGCTAATCAGCCCAGGTAGCAGTTACATTTCAAATTGCCTCAGAAATCAGGCCATTATAACCCTATGGGAAAATTTCCCTATTGAAATACATTCCAATGAGGGGAAAAAAGTTTCAAACGCAAATTGCGCCAAAACTACAAATCCGATCAACACGAAAAATACTTAGCACACCTCTCATGGACGCTGGCTTCGAAATGATGCCTCACTGGAGTCTGTGAGTGCAGCGGTTCGGGCCGCATTAATTGCAGACTGAATAATAATAACTAGATGGGTATTTCCTGAAGGAACTACAGATAGTGCTTTGGAATGGTGCCTGGGCTGCCCCTGCAAGACTTTCACACTTGGGTGCCCCTCAGGTGCTGGTTTGGTAGTTGTAGCCCCTCAGGGTTGAGGCCACTCTGGGTCCGATTTGGTGGGCGGAGCCACTCTGGGTCTGATTTGGTGGGTGGGGCACCTCAGGGTCCGATTTGGTGGAAGGGGTCACTCAGGGTTCGATTTGGTGGGCCGGGTCACTCTGGGTCCGATTTGGTGGGCGGGGTCACCCTGGGACCGATTTGGTGGGCGGGGTCACTCTGGGACCGATTTGGTGGGCGGGGCACCTCAGGATCCGATTTGGTGGGCGGGGCACCTCAGGGACAGATTAGGTGGGCGGGGTCACTCTGGGTCCGATTTGGTGGGCGGGGCACCTCAGGGTCCGATTTGGTGGGCGGGGTCACTCTGGGTCCGATTTGGTGGGCGGAGCCACTCTGGGTCCAATTTGGTGGGCGGGGTCACTCTGGGACCGATTTGGTGGGCGGAGCCACTCTGGGTCCAATTTGTGGGCGGGGCCCCTCGGGGTCCGATTTGGGGGGCGGGGCCCCTCGGGGTCCGATTTGGGGGGCGGGGCCCCTCGGGGTCCGATTTGGGGGGCGGGGCCCCTCGGGGTTCGATTCGGTGGGTGGGGCCCCTGGGGTCCGATTTGGCGGGCGGGGCCCCTCGGGGTCCGATTTGGTGGGCTTGGCCCCTCGGGGTCCGATTTGGTGGGCGGCGCCGCTGGGGGTCCGATTTGGTGGGCGGGGCCCCTGGGGACCGATTTGGTGGGCGGGGCCCCTGGGGGTTTGATTTGATGGGCGGGGCCCTTCTTGGTCCCATTTGGTGGGCGGGGCCCCTGGGGGTCCGATTTGGCGGGCCCCTCGGGGTCCGATTTGGCAGGCGGGGCCCCTGGGGGTCCGATTTGGAGGGCGGGGCCCCTGGGGGTCCGGCTTGGTGGGCGGGGCCTCTGGGGGTCCGATTTGGTGGGCGGGGCAATAATAATAAGACTACAGATAGTGCTTTGGAATTGTGCTGTGCTGTCACTTTCACTTTAAGAGCTGATATTATCTGGCAAAACCTGTGTCCTGGTGGGGTCATGTAGAGTTCGTAGGCGTTGGCATAGTAACTGGGTCTGACTGCGCATATCAATGTGCTAATCAGCCCAGGTGGCAGTTACATTTCAAATTGCCTCAGAAATCAGGCCATTATAACCCTATGGGAAAATTTCCCTATTGAAATACATTCCAATGAGGGGAAAAAAAATTTCAAACGCAAATTGCGCCAAAACTACAAATCCGATCAACACGAAAAATACTTAGCACACCTCTCATGGACGCTGGCTTCGAAATGACGCCTCACTGGAGTCTGTGAGTGCAGCGGTTCAGGCCGCATTAATTGCGGACTGAATAATAATAACTAGATGGGTATTTCCTGAAGGAACTACAGATAGTGCTTTGGAATGGTGCCTGGGCTGCCCCTGCAAGACTTTCACACTTGGGTGCCCCTCAGGCGCTGGTTTGGTAGTTGTAGCCCCTCAGGGTTGAGGCCACTCTGGGTCCGATTTGGTGGGCGGAGCCACTCTGGGTCTGATTTGGTGGGTGGGGCAATAATAATAAGACTACAGATAGTGCTTTGGAATTGTGCTGTGCTGTCACTTTCACTTTAAGAGCTGATATTATCTGGCAAAACCTGTGTCCTGGTGGGGTCATGTAGAGTTCGTAGGCGTTGGCATAGTAACTGGGTCTGACTGCGCATATCAATGTGCTAATCAGCCCAGGTGGCAGTTACATTTCAAATTGCCTCAGAAATCAGGCCATTATAACCCTATGGGAAAATTTCCCTATTGAAATACATTCCAATGAGGGGAAAAAAAATTTCAAACGCAAATTGCGCCAAAACTACAAATCCGATCAACACGAAAAATACTTAGCACACCTCTCATGGACGCTGGCTTCAAAATGACGCCTCACTGGAGTCTGTGAGTGCAGCGGTTCGGGCCGCATTAATTGCGGACTGAATAATAATAACTAGATGGGTATTTCCTGAAGGAACTACAGATAGTGCTTTGGAATGGTGCCTGGGCTGCCCCTGCAAGACTTTCACACTTGGGTGCCCCTCAGGCGCTGGTTTGGTAGTTGTAGCCCCTCAGGGTTGAGGCCACTCTGGGTCCGATTTGGTGGGTGGGGCAATAATAATAAGACTACAGATAGTGCTTTGGAATTGTGCTGTGCTGTCACTTTCACTTTAAGAGCTGATATTATCTGGCAAAACCTGTGTCCTGGTGGGGTCATGTAGAGTTCGTAGGCGTTGGCATAGTAACTGGGTCTGACTGCGCATATCAATGTGCTAATCAGCCCAGGTGGCAGTTACATTTCAAATTGCCTCAGAAATCAGGCCATTATAACCCTATGGGAAAATTTCCCTATTGAAATACATTCCAATGAGGGGAAAAAAAATTTCAAACGCAAATTGCGCCAAAACTACAAATCCGATCAACACGAAAAATACTTAGCACACCTCTCATGGACGCTGGCTTCGAAATGACGCCTCACTGGAGTCTGTGAGTGCAGCGGTTCGGGCCGCATTAATTGCGGACTGAATAATAATAACTAGATGGGTATTTCCTGAAGGAACTACAGATAGTGCTTTGGAATGGTGCCTGGGCTGCCCCTGCAAGACTTTCACACTTGGGTGCCCCTCAGGCGCTGGTTTGGTAGTTGTAGCCCCTCAGGGTTGAGGCCACTCTGGGTCCGATTTGGTGGGTGGGGCAATAATAATAAGACTACAGATAGTGCTTTGGAATTGTGCTGTGCTGTCACTTTCACTTTAAGAGCTGATATTATCTGGCAAAACCTGTGTCCTGGTGGGGTCATGTAGAGTTCGTAGGCGTTGGCATAGTAACTGGGTCTGACTGCGCATATCAATGTGCTAATCAGCCCAGGTGGCAGTTACATTTCAAATTGCCTCAGAAATCAGGCCATTATAACCCTATGGGAAAATTTCCCTATTGAAATACATTCCAATGAGGGGAAAAAAAATTTCAAACGCAAATTGCGCCAAAACTACAAATCCGATCAACACGAAAAATACTTAGCACACCTCTCATGGACGCTGGCTTCGAAATGACGCCTCACTGGAGTCTGTGAGTGCAGCGGTTCAGGCCGCATTAATTGCGGACTGAATAATAATAACTAGATGGGTATTTCCTGAAGGAACTACAGATAGTGCTTTGGAATGGTGCCTGGGCTGCCCCTGCAAGACTTTCACACTTGGGTGCCCCTCAGGCGCTGGTTTGGTAGTTGTAGCCACTCAGGGTTGAGGCCACTCTGCGTCCGATTTGGTCGGCGGAGCCACTCTGGGTCTGATTTGGTGGGCGGTGCACCTCAGGGACCGATTTTGTGAGTGGGGTCACTCAGGGTCCGATTTGGTGGAAGGGGTCACTCAGGGTTCGATTTGGTAGGCCGGGTCACTCTGGGTCCAATTTTGTGGGTGGGGTCACTCTGGGTCCGATTTGGTGGGCGGGGTCACTCTGGGACCGATTTGGTGGGCGGGGTCACTCTGGATCCGATTTGGTGGGCGGGGCCACTTTGGGTCCGATTTGGTAGGCGGGGCACCTCAGGGGCCGATTTGGTGGGCGTGGCCCCTAAGGGGCCGATTTGGTGGGCGTGGCCCCTCAGGGGCCGATTTGGTTGGCGCAGCCCCTCAGGGGCCGATTTGGTGGGCGGGGCCACTCGGGGTCCGATTTGGTGGGCGGGGTCACTCTGGGACCGATTCGGTGGGCGGGGTCACTCTGGGATCAATTCGGTGGGCAGGGTCACTCTGGGTCCGATTTGGTGGGCGGGGGAACTCTGGGTCCGATTTGGTGGGCGGGTCACCTCAGGGTCCGATTTGGTGGGCGGGGCACCTCAGGGTCCGATTTGGTGGGCGGGATCACTCTGGGTCCGATTTGGTGGGCGGAGCCACTCTGGGTCCGATTTGGTGGGCGGGGCCCCTCTGGGTCCGATTTGGGGGCGGGGCCCCTCTGGGTCCGATTTGGTGGACGGGGTCCCTCACGGTCCGATTTGGTGGGAGGGGACCTCGCGGTCCGATTTGGTGGGAGGGGCCCTTGCGTTTCGATTTGGTGGGAGGGGCCCCTCGGGGTCCGATTTGGTGGGCGGAGCCACTCTGGGTCCGATTTGGTGGGCGGGGTCACTCTGGGTCTGATTTGGTGGGCGGGGCCACTCTGGGTCCGATTTGGTGGGCAGGGCCACTCTGGGTCCGATTTGGTGGGCGGGGCACCTCAGGGGCCGATTTGGTGGGCGGGGCCCCTCAGGGGCCGATTTGGTGGGCGCAGCCCCTCTGGGTCCGATTTGGTGGGCGGGGTCACTCTGGGTCCGATTTGGTGGGCGGAGCCACTCTGGGTCCGATTTGGTGGGCGGGGCACCTCAGGGTCCGATTTGGGGGGCGGGGCCCCTCGCGGTTTGATTTGGTGGGAGGGGCCCTCGCGGTTCGATTTGGTGGGAGGGGCCTCTCGGGGTCCGATTTGGTGGGCGGAGCCACTATGGGTCCGATTTGGTGGGCGGGGTCACTCTGGGTCCGATTTGGTGGGCGGTGTCACTCTGGGTCCGATTTGGTGGGCGGGGCCACTCTGGGTCCGATTTGGTGGGCGGGGCCCCTCGGGGTCCGATTTGGTGGGCGAGGCCCCTCGGGGGTCCGATTTGGTGGGCGGGGCCCCACGGGGTCCGATTTGGGTGGCAGGGCCCCTCGGGATCCGATTTGGGGGCGGGGCCCCTTGGGGTCCGATTTGGTGGGCGGGGCCCCTCGGGGTCCGATTTGGTGGGTGGGGCCACTCGGGGTCCGAATTGGTGAGCGGGGTAATCTACTATATAATTGTCTAAGGGCACTTCCGTCTTTCTGTCACCGTTATTCGTTCGCTGATTGGTCTCGGCAGCTGCCTGTCAGAGCTGCCGCGACCAATCAGCAACGCGCACAGTACGGAAGAAAATGGCCGCTCCTTACTCCCCACACTCACTGCCCGGTGCCCGCATACTCCCCTCCGGTCAGCGCTCACACAGGGTTAATGGCAGCGTTGACCGCGGTGTAACGCACTCGGTTAACGCTGCTATTAACCCTGTGTGACCACCTTTTTATATTGATGCTGCTTATGCAGCATGAATAGTAAAAATATCTAATGTTAAAATTAATAAAAAAAATAAAAAATAGTTACATACTTACCCTCCGGTGGCCCCTCCGGATCAGTAACCGGCCTTTCCCGCTCCGCGCGACGCCCCGGTCACCGCTGCATGCATTGCGGTCTCGCGAGATGATGACGTGCGGTCTCACAACACCGCTACGTCATCATCTCGTGAGACCGCAATGCACTCTTGGGACCGGAGCGCGCAACAAGCATCGGGTAACGGCCGCTCCAGGAGGTGCAACAAGCATCGTGTACCGGCCACTCTAGGAGGTGCAACAAGCATCAGGTACCGGCCGCTCCAGGAGGTGAGTATGTAACTTTTTTATTTTAATTTTTTTTTTAACAGGGATATGCAGTATACTATGTTACTGGACAATATACTACGTGGCTCTGCGCTGTATACTGCGCGGCTCTACGCTGTATACTGCGCGGCTCTGCGCTGTATACTGCGCGGCTCTGCGCTGTATACTGCGCGGCTCTGCGCTGTATACTACGCGGCTCTGCGCTGTATAGTACATGGCTCTGCGCTGTATACTACGTGGCTGTGCAATATACTACGTGGACATACATATTCTAGAATACCCGATGCGTTAGAATCGGGCCACCATCTAGTAATAATAATAATAAGACTACAGATAGTGCTTTGGAATTGTGCTGTGCTGTCACTTTAAGAGCTGATATCTGACAAAACTTGTGTGTCGGTGGGCTCATGTAGAGTTTGTAGGTGTTGGCATAGTAACTGTGTCTGACTGCGCATATCAATGAGCTAATCAGCCAGGTGGCAGTTGGCAGTTATTTTTAGAAATTGCCTCAGAAATAAGGCCCATTATTACCTTATGGGAAAATTTCCCTATTAAAATGCATTGAGATACTTTTTTCAAACGCAAGTTGCGCCAAAACTACAAATCCGATCGACACGAAAAATACTTCTCTTGGGGACGCTGGCTTCTAAATAATGCCTCACTGGAGTCTGTGAGTGCTGCGGTTCGGGCTTCATTAACTGCGGACTGAATAATAATAAGAAGAAGAATAAGAAGAAGTTAACCACGTTCGGATTACAATATAGTGCTTTGTGCCAAAGCACTATAATAAGAAGAAGTTAACCACGTTCGGATTACAATATAGTGCTTTGTTCCAAAGCACTATAATTATCCTACCACTAAACTATTCAAATTTTTTCATAAACCATTATACATTATTGTTCCCTAATATGTTTATTTGTTTGCTACCAATAGAAAACCACTTTGGTACAAAAAACAATGGACATAGAAATCAAAAACAAAACAATGAACCAAAAAGTACTGGAATAATGAAATGTCTTTGGAGAAATCTTCTTTTCTTCTTTAGACTACAAATATAGATTGGTCTACGTTGCAGGGAAAGCACAGGGATTATTGTGCCCTCATCCTCTTGCCTAAAGGCCAAGATGACTTCACTGCTTTTCCCTGGTTGGCCAAAAGACAGACTCAAACATAATCTGTCTCCGCCCTTAAGACATTAACCCCTCGTTTCTTCAAAGCAACGGGTGATGGGGGGTGCAGGTGTCCATGGCTAAGTCCCTTCATCTTCTATTGCTGCAACTGGTCAGGGCCTCACTTTTGCCATTTAGCAGAAGCTTCTAGGGTTACTTCTCCCCTTGCTTGTCATCAGCTGGCGGTTCTGAGGTTCACCCTGGTCATGGCTTAGCTGCATCTGGGCTCGGTCTCAGCACTCAATTGGACATTGGCACAGATACAGCCTGCACTATTGGAAAGAAATTCAAAGTCACACTTGAAAAAGTTCAGTCCAAAGCAGCAATCCAAGATGTAATAACTTGGTCCATGATAAATCAGTCCAAAAGTTCTGGTCCTGGTGGCTTGTCTCTCCACCCCTTCATCAAATGAATAAAACAAAAATGCCTGGTCTAATAAAATACAATTTCTACAGTAGCAAACAGATTTCTAATACTAAATCATAACTCTACTAAATAAAACATGTGTATCATATTTATATCGCATATGTCTGGACTTATACACTGAAATATAACAAAACTCCAGAATATCAATCACCAGTTACCAAATGCATAAAATTCACATCAATAACATTTGCATAATAACGATCATAATAATTTATAGTACATTAATGTCAATAAGATGTCATGTCAGACACTGTTCACACTAGGGCGTCCGACAGACAGCGGTAATTCCACATACCTCCACTACACGCTCAGTGGCGTCGGCTAGACTTTATCCAGCTTGCTCGGGGTTAATCTAGCTGGTAATTTGGTTGGAGGCTGGGTCATGCCCACGGCCTTTAAATAGTCGTGCTGGACTTTGGGCGTCGACGATTATAGCTTGTGCTTTGTGCCTAGCGATTCCGGTCTGGAGTGGTGGTCTTGTTGCAGGAATATCGTATCTGGTGGTGTATTATCCTTTGTCATATTCCTCCTTCCTATATTTGTATTTGTTTTGCCCTGTGCACATTATAGTGTATTCCTGTGTATCTGCGGCGTGGTGCGTTTTTCAGTTTTCCCTGTCTGTGCTGTCTCTGGGGATTGGTGTGTGGTCTCTTCACTGGGTGTTGGTTTCAGCTTAGGGCTGAAACAGGAGACAGGGTCAGGCCTGGCGGCCCAGACATACACACCTTTAGTGTAACTTCTGGGAAAGGGTCAGACAGGGTTTCCCTAGCCTGAGGGATATCGCAGGGGCCTGGGTAACCAGCCTTAGTCTACCCAGTACTCCCGTGACATTATAATCGTCCCAAAAAGAAAAAAAAAAAAAAAAGGGAAATTTTTTTTTAATGTCATGGATCCCATGACTTCCATAACCCGCCAGTTGGAGGCGCTGTCCTTACAGGTCACTGAATTGAAGGGGGCGGTTCAGAAACAGGGTCTAGTAGTATCTAATGTGCAAGTGGAAACTGCAGGTAGAGTTGCAGAGCCAAAAATCCCTTTACCTGAGAGGTTTGCTGGGGAACGCAGTAAATTTGTTGTTTTCCGTGAAGCTTGCAAATTATATTTTCGTATGCGCCCACCTTCTTCAGGTAATGAGGCTCAGCGTGTGGGCTTGGTTTTGTCATTACTGAACGGAGATCCCCAAGCATGGGCGTTTTCATTACCTTCTGATTCAGCTGCATTTAACTCAGTGGAGAGTTTTTTTCTGCTCTTGGACTCATAATTGATGATCCTGACAGATTGGCTCTAGCAGAATCTAAAATATGCGCTCTCCACCCGGGGGAGCGAATGGCAGAGGATTACTGTTCTGAATTTCGCCACTGGGTGGTGGACACACAATGGAATGACCCGGCGCTGCGGAGTCAGTTTGTATATGGGGTTTTGAGAAGGGTTAAACAAGCCCTCCTGATGTACGAGACTCCTGCTTCTCTAGAGTCTGCCATGAGTCTTGTTGTCCGCATTGATCGCCGTTTGCGTCAGGGGGCGCTAGAGACGCCGCCTATGGGGGAGGTCGTAGGTGCACGTGAGGTTGCTGCAGTTGAGCCCACAGAGCCTATGCAAATCACAGAGGTGTCACGTCAGCAAGCCCCCCCTCTCAGGAAGCAGGGAGCCTGTTTTTGCTGTGGTAAAAAAGCGCATTATGTAAATGCTTGTCCTGTTTTCTAAGAAAAGCGCAACGGCGGAAAACTTCTAAGCTCAGAGGGTGTGGAGGAAGCTAATCTGAGCTTATGCATATCCTCCATGGTGGTCTCTCAATGTATGCTCCCTGCCAGAGTTATGGTCGCTGGCAGAGAGCTGCCAATCACTGTTTTTGTGGATAGTGGTTCTGCCACTTATCTCATTGATGAGGAGTTTGCGCGCACGGCCGGGTTCACTGTCGAAAAATTGCCTCATCCTATCCAGGTGTTCACCATCAATGCTACCCCTCTCTCACAGGGGGAGATTACTGAGTTTGTGTCTGAGGTGAAACTCCACATTGGGGTCCTAGATTCTGAGCAGGTTACATGTAGGGTGCTTAGTAATCTTCCTGCACAAATAGTTCTGGATTTTCCATGGTTATCTATGCACAACCCGGTTATTGACTGGAAAACTCAGGACATAATTCAGTGAAGCGGATTTTGCCAGGAGAATTGCCTGGCCACATGTGTGTCCGCTGTGACTTCAAGCATTCCTGAGTCACTGCTGGATTTTGCGGATGTGTTCTCAGAGAAGGGTTGCGCAGAATTGCCACCACATCGCCCCTATGACTGTACTATTAAGTTTAAACCAGGGGCCAAATTGCCAAAAGCTAGATGTTCAACATCTCTGGTCCTGAGAGGCAAGAGTTAAAAGACTACATTGCTGAGAGTCTGAGCAAAGGGCACATCAGGCCTTCGTCCTCCCGGGGGCAGCGGGGTTCTTCTTCATTAAAAAGAAAGATGGCGGACTACGCCCGAGTTAATTAGTTGATTCAGAAGATTAGGGTAATAGGTCATTTAGAGAACCTTTTCTTGATATGCTAATTTATTGAGACAGGTTTTTTGGGTTATCAGGAGTTGTATGCCAAAATCATCAGTATTAAAACAATAAAAGACCTGACAAATTTCAGTTGGTGGATAATGAATCTATAATATATGAAAGTTTAATTGTAATCATTACATTATGGTAAATAATGAAATTTAACACTATATGCTAATTTTTTGAGAAGGACCTGTATAGTCAGTACTTGTACACCAAGACCTAAGGCCACTGAATAGACTTCCTAATATGCTGCATACAGGGGCTGGCTGGCAATTTTCAGCCTGGGGGGCAATCACAAGGCAGTGGCCCTCGAGTTGCGGTGGCCCTCCTTTTCCCTGCTTATATCTGGCTACTGCATTAGGGTACTGTCACACAGTGGCACATTGATCGCTACGACGGTACGATCCGTGACGTTCCAGCGATATCCATACGATATCGCTGTGTCTGACACGCAGAAGCGATCAGGGACCCTGCTGAGAATCGTACGTCGTAGCAAATCGTTTGGAACTTTCTTTCGTCGCTGGATCTCCCGCTGTCATCGCTGGATCGTTGTGTGTGACAGCGATCCAGTGATGCGTTCGCTTGTAACCAGGGTAAACATCGGGTTACTAAGCGCAGGGCCGCGCTTAGTAACCCGATGTTTACACAGGTTACCAGCGTAAAAGTAAAAAACAAACAAACCGTACATACTCACATTCCGGTGTCCGTCAGATCCCTTTCCGTCTGCTTCCCGCTCTGACTGACTCCCGGCGGTAAGGCAGTACAGAGCACAGCGGTGATGTCACCGCTGTGATCTGCTTTCACTTTACGGCGGCACTCAATCAGAGCGGGAAGCAGACGGCAAGGAACCTGAAGGACACCGGAATGTGAGTATGTTTGTTTGTTTTTTACTTTTACGCTGGTAACCAGGGTAAACATCGGGTTACTAAGCGCGACCCTGCGCTTAGTAACCCGATGTTTACCCTGGTTACCCGGGGCCTTCGGCATCGTTGGTCGCTGGAGAGCGGTCTGTGTGACAGCTCCCCAGCGACCACACAACTTTCCAACGATCACGGCCAGGTCGTATCGCTGGTCGTGATCATTGGAAAGTTGCAGAGTGTGACAGTACCCTTAAAGTAGCAGAGATAACAGGCTTTAAAAACAGGCTGGTACACAGATATGGGAACTGAACGGAGCTTGCTGCATAGATATGGGAGCAGAATCGAGCTTACTCCAGAGATATGGGAACAGAACGGCGCATACTACAGAGATATGTGAGCAGAACAGAGCTTACTACAGAGATATGGGAGCAGAACCGAGCTTACTCCAGAGATATGGGAGCAAAACCGAGCTTACTACAGAGATATGGGAGCAGAACAGAGATTATTATAGAGATATGGGAGCAAAACCGAACTCACTAGATTCAGAGATATGGGAGCCGAACCGAGCTTACTGCAAAGATATGGGAGCAGAACCGAACTTACTACAGAGATATGGGAGCAGAACCGAGCTAACAGCAAGGATATGGGAGCAGAACCAAGCTTACTGCAGAGATATGGGAGCAGAACGGGGCTTACTACAGAGATATGGCAGCAGAAACGAGCTTACTACAGAGATAAGGAAGCAGAAACGAGCTTACTACAGAGATATGGGAACAGAACCGCGCTTACTACAGAGATATGGACGCAGAACCGAGCTTACTGCAAAGATATGGGAGCAGAACCAAGCTTACTACAGAGATATGGGAGCAGAACCGAGCTTAGTGCACAGAAATGGGAGCAGAACCGAGCTTACTGCAGAGATATGGGAACAGAATCGACCTTACTACAGAGATATGGGAGCAGAACCAAACTTACTACAGAGATATGGGAGCAGAACCTAGCATACTACAGACATAAGGGAGCAGAACCGAGCTTACTAGAGAGATAAGGGAGCAGAACCAAGCTTACTACAGAGATATGGGAGCAGAACCGAGCTTACTGCAGAGAGATGGGAGCAGAACCGAGCTTAATAAGTCTACTACATGGAACCAAGTCCGCTACATAGAAACTGGAGCAGAACTGAGATTACGACATACATACAGTACCATAATCTAGATTACTACATTGATAGAGTACCAGAACCAAGCTTACTGCTTAGATATGGTGCCATAACGGAGCTTACTTACAAACATACACACAATACAGCTACACAGTGCCTAGTACTATCACCACTACAGAGAATACATAATATTATAATATCACCATTACCTCTACATGAAACTACATTCTATACAAAGACCAATGATGCCACCATACACTCCCTGACAGAAGTTATGTCGCTTATCCATGTTATGTAAATAAAAGCTTATAACCTGATGTTACATTCATCCATTGGTTGTATGAGTTATTCTTTTGAAAGCTGGAACCCTCCAAAATGTGATTTATGTTAAGAAATTAAATTGTTATCAAAGCAGAAATATTGATCAGTTAATGGACACAGGATGGTCAGATTTTGGCAAGACAAAATTTTTGTTGCCCACAGACAAATAATTAACTTAAAATACAAATATATGTTGCATAACATTGGTGAATGAAGTTGTGGTGCTCATCTAGATTCTTTGGTTTTGTCTTCCAAGCTTCCTCTTTCATCCTTCCCCAAACATGCTCAATGATGTTCATGTCTGGTGACTGGGCTGGCCAGTCCTTGAGCACCTTGATCTTTTTTGCCTGGAGGAACTTTGTTGTAGAGATGGATGTATGAAATGGAGCACCATCCTGCTGCAGAATTTGACCTCTTTTATGATTTGGAATATAAGCGGTAGCTAATAATTCTTGATATTTTAGGCTATTGATATTGCCTTCCACCTTGCAAATGTTTCGCCCACCCCCATACTGAATGTAACCCCAGACCATGATCTTTCAACCACCAAATTTAACTGTCTTCTGGGTGTATTTTGGATCCATACTGGCTCCAGTAAGTCTCCTGCAGTGTTTGTGGCAGCTGCGGTGTAATTCTATTGAAGAGAAATCCATCTTCTGCCACTTTTCCAGTGTCCATCTATTTAGCAGGCTGTGGGAGTTTGCAAATGCCACACGGTTTTTTATTTGCCTTTTGTTTAGTGCTGGCTTCTGGGCACTGATTCGACCATGGAGGCCATTTTGAGACAGAATCCTACAAACTGTTCTAGTTATCACAGGTAAAGGTTTAGGTGTGCACTCAGCCTTAATATGGCAAGGTGCTGGTGTAACGGACCAATGGCCCAGAATAACAGTAAAAGTTAAATTCACTGCACTCTCTCTAGGTTTCTTATGCAAAGTCTGGTATAAATTTATTATACATAAACTGGGAGCGTAACAGAATATTACAGCATCTGTGATTTTTTATATACAACGTTTCGGCTCAACCAGAGCCTTTGTCACGTAATCGCTTGTTCCAGCTAAGATAGTGATATACAGAGAAGGCGGAAAGTCCCAGCGGTGCAATATAAGCTCTATTGTAATCTAAATGTCTGCCTATGGAAGATCCTGTCCAGTAGTGTGGACCTGCAGTGTCTGTTATGACAAGCGGCGCTCCCGCGCCTTGCTAACGATCGGCGTGTCACGTGCGGTGAATTTAACTTTTACTAGTTGACACAGGGACTTGAGGTGACCAGACCTGTTGGAGCTCTGCTGCTGTGGAAGAGGGGCTTGCTTTGGATTTTCTAACCAACAAACATTCCTCCTGAGCAGTTGTCTTGTGGGGTCTGCCGGACCTGGGCTAGTCAAACACATCTCCAGTCTCTTCAAATCTTTTTTTTAATTCTTTGTACTTGACGCTGAGACACATTAAAGGTGGCCGCCACCTCTGCAGTGGATCTGGTCTTCAGCCTCTTGATAATCCAGGCTTTGGTCACAGGGTGGATTTTTGGCATGTTGTCAAGAGCTCAAGTTGCAGTTCAAGTGAAGGTCTGGGGTGCTGGGTTTCTTTTTATACACACACACTAAATAACCGATCATTTACTGAGCACAGGTGAGGATGTAAACTAGGATTGGGTGCATTATGTGACCAGGCGACAAAACTTTTGTCTTGCTAAAATCTGACCATTCTGTGTCCATTAACTGATCAATATTTCTGCATTAATATCAATTTATTTTCTTAACCTAAACCACATTTTGGAAGGTTTCAGCTTTCAAAAGAATAATTTATACAACCAATGGATGAATTTAACATCAGGTTATAAGCTTTTATTTACATAACATGGATAAGCGACATTACTTCTGTCAGGGAGTGTACAACCTTTGCTACTAGTATACTACAATACTGATCATTAATTTTAAAAAAGCACAACACTAAGTGCCATTGTATACAGGAACTCTGTATTTACGGTCAGTGTAAAGATACTACAGTGATCACTGGTGACATTATACACAGGAGATCTGTATAAGGTGTCAATGTACAGGTAATACAGTGATCACCACTGCCAGTGACATTATACACAGGAGCTTTGTATATAGTATACAGTGTATAGTGTCAGTGTACAGGTAATACACTGACTCACTAGTGATGTCTCTAGCTGAAGTCCTTCATCTTTGCTTTTCATTTTCATCCAGCACAGACTGCCATCACTGCTTCCAGCCAGGACTCGTCTCTGCATAAAATAACACAGTTACCTAGAGCACGGCTTCCAGACCACATTCCCCACTTTTTCCCTTTCTTCTACACCATGTTCCAAATTATTATGCAAATTATATTTTTCTCGGATTTTCCTAAATGGTCGGTGCAAATGACAGTCAGTCTAATAAAAGAGTATACATCAAATTTTATTGGAGAAACCTCCCAATGATAACAGTATAATCTCCAAAATGAGTAAAAACTCAAAATGCACTGTTCCAAATTATTAGTCACAGTAGAATTTCTAAACATTTGATCTGTTTTAAAGAACTGAAAATGCTAATTTGTGGAATTTGCAGCATTAGGAGGTCACATTCACTGAACAAAAAAGCTATTTAACTCCAAAACATCCTAACAGGCCAAGTCACATGTTACCATAGGAACCCTTCTTTGTTATCACCTTCACAATTCTCGCCTCCATTGAACTTGTGAGTATTTGGAGAGTTTCTGCTTGTATTTCTTTGCATGAAGTCAGAATCGCCTTCCAGAGCTGCTGTTTTGATGTGAACTGCCTCCCACCCTCATAGATCTTTTGCTTGATGATGCTCCAAAGATTCTGTATAGGGTTGAGGTCAGGGGAAGATGGTGGCAATACCATGAGTTTATCTCCTTTTATGCCCATAGCAGCCAATGACTCAGAGATATTCTTTGCAGCATGAGATGGCGCATTGACATGCATGAAGATGATTTTGCTCCTGAAGGCACAATTCTGATTTTTATACCATGGAAGAAAGTTGTCAGTCAGAAACTCTATATACTTTGCCGAGGTCATTTTCACACCTTCAGGTACCTTAAAGGGCCCTTCCAGCTGTTTCTCCATGATTCCAGCCCAAAACATTACTCCTCCATCTCCTTGCTGACGTTGCAGCCTTGTTGGGACATGGTGGCCATCCACCAACCATCCATCTGGACCACCCAGGGTTGCTCGACACTCATCAGTAAACAAGACTGTTTGGAAATCAGTCTTCATGTGTGTCTGGGCCCACTGCAACCGTTTCTGCTTGTGAACACTGTTTAGGGGTGGCCGAATAGTAGGTTTATGCACTACAGCAAGCCTTTGAAGGATCCTACACCTTGAGGTTCGAGGGACTCCAGAGGCACCAGCAGCTTCAAATAACTGTTTGCTGCTTTGTAATGGTATTTTGGCAGCTGCTCTCTTTATCCAATTAATTTGTCTGGGAGAAACCTTCCTCATTATGCCTTTATCAGCATGAACTCTGTGCTCTGTTTCAGTCACAAATCTCTTCACAGTATGATGATCACTCTTAAGTTTTCGTGAAATATCTAATGTTTTCATACTTTGACCAAGGCATTGCACTATTTAATGCTTTTCAGCAGCAGAGAGATCCTTTTTATTTCCCATATTGCTTGAAACCTGTGGTCTGCTTTATAATTTAATTCTTTAATTAGAATCACCTGGAAAACTAATGATCACATGTGTTTAAGATTGATTTCAGTGATCCATTGAGCCCTGAGACACAATACCATCCACGAGTTTATTTGAAAAACAAAACAATTCAATCTTTATGACACTTAAATCCAATTTGCATAATAATTTGGAACATGGTGTACACTAGACATCTGAATACAGAGGTGCACCCACAAACAATATATAATTGGTTATTATGCAACCTCATAGATTGTAAGCTTGCGAGCAGGGCCCTCATTCCTTTTGGTATCTGTTGATCTATGTGTTTATTGTTATGCTTAATGTCCATTGTCTGTACAAGTCCCCTCTAAAATGTAAAGTGTTGGCACTATAGAAATAAAATTATTATAATTATTATTATTAACCGACCATTCCAAATATAAATTATAATCCACCACTGTGCACCCACTAACTATAAATAGCCACTTTCCCCATTTAATATATAAATTAATTAGCACCTGTACTCTTTCCCCCAATTCATTACCAGTCACTTCATCCTCAACGCCCACCACTATGTACCTACCACTCTAACCCTAACCCCGATTCATTATTGTTATATGCCCCTCCCGCCCCAATTCATTGTCATGTCTTTCTCTCTCACCCTCTATTCATTATCAACTGCTCTACCCCACATTCAATACATCATTTACTCCCCCACCCTTAAAATTCATTATTTGTTCTTCCCCTAGATCATCATTTGCTCTCCCCACCCCCTCTTCAATTGATCATTTGCTCTCCCCACCCCCACCTTCAATTAAATTGCTGTCTCCTGTCCCTCACACTGAATTTATCATTTTGCAGTCCCCCCACTTTAATTTGAAGTCCCCTTACTTCATTCATTGCAGTCCCCTATCACCCCCTCACTTCATCTGCAGTGCCCCTTCATCATTTGCAGCCCCCTATCCCCCTTCCATTTCATCATGAGCAGTCCCACATCAGACACACTTCATCATGTGCAGTCCTGCAGTCCCCTTCTCCCACTTCATCATGTGCAGTCCCCTTACCCCCCCACTTCTTCATGTGCAGTCCCCTTACCCCCCACTTCATCATGTGCAGTCACCCTTACCCCCCACTTCATGTGCAGTCCATCTTACACTCCACTTTATCATGTGCAGTCCCCATTACCCCCCACTTCATGTGCAGATCACCTTACCCCCCACTTCATCATGTGCAGTCCCCTTTAACCCCCAATTCATCATGTGCAGTCCCCCTTACCCCCCACTTCATCATGTGCAGTCCCCCTTACCCCCCCACTTCATGTGCAGCCCCACTCCCCCTTCATCATGCGCAATCCCCCTTACCCCCACATCATCATGTGCTGCCCCATTCCATCATGTACAGCCCCACTCTCCCCACTTCATCATGTGCAGTCTCCTTTATCCACTAAACTAGCATGTGCAGCCCCACTCCCCCTTCATCATGTGCAGCCCCACTCCATCATGTACAGCCCAACTCAACCTTCATCATGTGCAGCCTCACTTACCCCTTCACTCCATCATGTGCAGTCTCCTTTAACCCCCAAATTCCATCATGTGCAGCCTCCTTACACCCCCCACTTCATGACTTGCAGAAACCCACCATTACATTTATTTTATAAAGAAAACAAAAAAGTTCTTCATACTTACCTCACCAGTCGCTCCCCTGCAGTGCCTCTCTGCTTCTAGCATCCGGGTCATGTCGGCGTGTGGGTGAGGACACCGTCGCGCATGCCCAACACCTAACCTGGAAGTATAGAGAACATGAAGGGAGCAGTAGCTGCGCAGCCGTCAAGGTGACAGCCAAGCATAGCTCCTGGCCCCAGCGCAGACATGTGCGCTAACTGTGATGCGGCTGTGTCTGTTGCCAGCCGTGTCACAGTACAGCAGACATGGCTGCGCACAATTTGCTGTGTGGCTGTAGCCACCACCAGGCAGCCGGCCCTGAACGGCTGCTGGGGGAGCGGCCCGGGGGGGCATTTGCCTCTTTGCCACCTGGGCCAGTCAGCCCCTGGCTGCATATATAAATACTATGCAGTGAGAATGGGGGAGAAATCATTCAGTGACCCCTTGGTGTACAAATACTGAACATGTAACGCTGTCAACCTCTCTCGCGCTGTCACTCTCTCTTTATATATATATATATATATATATATATATATATATATATATATATATATATATGATAAATAATTAGGACATGTTGGACAAATGTGTTGAAAAGGCCTTGTATCTGTCTGCTTTATTCATGAAGTTGTAGTGAAGTTGTCATTGAATCATTTTCTTTGACCACAGAGGACATGTTGAGCCTTACACAGCAGGTTTGACTCCTACATATTGTAGCACCCTCTACAAACAAACAATACACATTTCCTCTGCCATAGGTTTCTAAAGAAGCCAGACATCTATTTGCATTTCAATCAAGCTACAAGTAATTAGGTGAATGCATGGCTTTTACTTGCTTTTCCGCTCAGTCACTAAATAGTCCTAGTATTCTAGGAGTGACAACTTTATTTGCAGCATATTAGTAAGTGCTTATCAAACTCCGGGGTCATTTTCAACCTTTATAAACATGTCAGTCACTTTCAAGGGGGAAGAAGGTGCAATGCCTGAAAGTTCACCAAACAGCACAATATAAAATCTATCCTATTTATCTATCTATCTATCTTTGACCATTAACTTTTGTCAAGAAAATTTATGTGTGCTGTTATTCTTGGCCTTTTGATTGATTGAGGTGTAAAACACTAACACATTTGATGGGTCACTTCCATGGTGACGGTTCATTGACTGAGAGCCTGACAATCGCACAGAATCGGGTGCAGGATTCCATGGCTCTCAGTGGGGATGGGATCCACAGGTTCTTTTATGCCACCTTCCAAGTCCTTAGGGGTGTTTTATGCGGCCTCCTGAAACAACCCGATGACACAACTTCACATTCTTTGTGGGAGTGTGGAACCCTGTTTGCACAATTCAACCCCCCCAAATGCTCACCCTGCTTATACATGACATGCATGCTTACAAAATTTTTTTTTCTAATTTATAGGAATGTGCAACAAGAACCTGCATCAAGGTCTGCATCCTCTGTGATCTCACTGCCACAATGCACAGTTAATGCTGCTGAGGATCGTGATGATGCCATACCTGGCCAAGCGGATTTGGAGGGAGATTTGACACTGTTTCCTCAGTCCTCTACAGAAGAAATTGAGGTCAGTGAAACCCCAGAAGACCCAGGAGAAAATCAGACTGATGGAGAGGAAGGAAGAGAATATGAAGAATGTACAGCTGAAGTAGAGGAAGAACAATGTGAAGAAATGGAGAATGAAGAGATACCGAGGTCTGGATACAATTTGTGCAATATGTATGACTTTTAAGTGCTATAAAGTGATTAGCGAGTGCATACACAACTACATGATACTTGGTTGGGAAGGCTGCTCAAGTCCCCTATAAACTCGACCAAGTACCACATGTGCTTGAGGGTGCTACTCGAGTGCCCTTCTCAAATCATTGCTGCCTATTAGGTGACCAATGAGCAGGGATTTTAAGACCTAGAAGCAAAAGCACAGAAGATGAATGCATATTGCATGCCATTCTCTGCACTATCTGCTTCTATGGTAACCCGACTGGTTTGTTGCTCAGATGTTTTTGATCCAGCAGACTATTAATGACATATGCATCACTGTGTGTCAGCAAATGTTCTGTTGTATGATGTGCAAGGAATGTCGCTCATTATAAAATGCTTTCAGAGAAGTTGGCAATTATGCAGCAATATGCAGGCTGCCCACTTCCTAATACTTCGTCCACTTATGCTTGACATGTTATAATGAAATGTGGCTTGCTTCGCTGTTAGCGCTACGACACTTAGCATTGACATTTCCTGTATCACAGGCACTATTCAGGGCAACAAGACCCAGGTGAATGCAAGGATGTATTTACATTGTGGCTGTCTTTGCTCTGCTACAGCTTCCTAGGCTTCAGGCCTAGTGACCTGCAGGTTATTGGAGCAAACAGTAGGGATGGAATCTGTAGCCCATCTTTCAAGTGCTTAGGAGTGTTTTGCATGGATTCTGGAAACAACCCTTACCACTATAATTGCACCCCTTAACAAACTTTGTGGGACTGAGGCACCCTGTTTATTTGCATCGGTCAAACCCTATAAATGCCTGCATTGCTTTTATCTCCATGCTCACGTCATTTTTTTATCTTTTATAGGAGTGATCAACAAAAAGATCGATCAAGTTCTGTATCTTCTGTTGTCACATTGCCGCAATGCACAGCTGTTGCTGCTGTGGAGCTTAAAGATGCCATACCTGGACAAGTAGAGATGGAGGCAGCTAAAGAAGTGGAGGATGAACAAAGTGAAGAAAGTGAGACTGAAGAGACATTTGATGAAGAGACAAAGAGGTCAGGATACTATAGATGCAATGTTTATGTCTTTTAAGTGTTACATAGTGATAAGCAAGCATGCTTGCCACTATTAAATGCTCGATCGAGCATCATGGTGCTCGGGTACCTTTGCTCAAGTTCAACAAGTATTTGAGGGTGCTACTCCAAAGCCCTCCATGCATCATTGGTGCCTATTAGGCCATTAATGAGTGGGGAATTAAGATCTGGAAGCTATACTGCAGGCTGGTCTGATGCACATTTTTGGGGGATTTTCACTTAATTATACACTTTCCCCTCTGCCAAATATAGGGTGTATGTTTTAATGCTCGAGTCTCTCATAGACTTTGATTACAGTTTACTCGCTACTCAAGTTGATCACATCTGAGCATTAGACTTGCTTGACTCAAGTCTCAAGCTCATCACTAGTGATATAGAATGCATCAAGTCTGATCTGTTGTACTTTTCTCCCAAACTATAGAGCACTGCTGAGTAAATGGTCAACCGATACACTGAAGAAAGCAGGGTTATACAAGCGACATTCAACATGCGAACCAATATTGATGGGCTTTTCTCAGTACTTGCAAAAATCACTAATGGTAACCCACTATAAACAAGAGGTTCAAGACGTGGCAAGATTTCTTTACTACATGAACGCACAGCGTGCAAGTTTGGACTTTGTTAAAGACATTAAAAAGGCCAATAAATTTTTCAACACGCTACGAGACATGAAGCTTGCAAATCAGACCATCTTCAATTATCTGAAACATGTCCGGAGGTTCCTGACATACAACTTGAAATCGACCAACCTATTTGAAGACAATGCAACACTGTTTAACTCCTGCAAATTCTTTATAGAGGTCACAGAAGATATCCAGAAGAGGTTGAGCAAGGGTATTTCTAGAGAAGTGGTGGGAAAAAGGTAAATTATAAGCTCACCCATTATTAAATTCCAATATTTTCCATAATTATAAAAGTTTTGCCTAATAAACTATTTTAAACTACTATGTTCTTATAAGGCAGATTGGAATTTCTGTGACTGAGGACATGAGTCGCTCAGTAAACTGAAATGTGGTTAGGTGTCAATATATAAATATCCCTGATATAACTTGCCATAGCACAAGGGGAGGCAATCAGACATCATTAGCAAAACCTAAACATTCATGAGTGCAAAATATTAGCATTTTCCACCATCAGCCATATGATTACTATAGTGTTAATATGTTCATCACTCTGCTAAAATTAACCTGTCTCACCACCTTCTGATGCCTGTGATGAAATGTACACTTGTTATTACATCTTATGTTTGATCTATTACTACTGTATATATATTTTCAGTATAATAAAATTATATTGTTTACTCCTTTTTCTAGATACCAGGCATTGATGTCTTCGACTAAAACACCCCGGGAATGTCAGAAGGTTTTAGATGTCGCAAGGCCAAGCTTTTTGAAGTGTATCCAAAATGTCAAGCACTCAAAAGTCTCAACTAAAGCCACTAAGCTTGAAATTCTCTATTATCTGGAGGCCATACTAGTCTTAAAACATCTCCAAAGACCCGGAGTAGTACAAAATATGAGTGTAAGTAAATTTTCCTTCTATCTATTTATTAATTTTATTTTACTGTCCCTCAAACATAACTATGTCTTGACTCATAGGTTTCTGAATGGAATCAGCGGATACCGAACAAATATAAAGGGAAAAATCTCTGTTATTGGAGTGAAGCATCATAAAATATCATCTCAACAAGTCGCAACGTTTGTGTTGGATGAGGAAGAAGAAACAGTAATATTTTTAAATGTATTTCTTATAATACAGAGGTTTAATGTTTTTTCCGTCACTGATTTTTATATTTTTTTTTTACAGTGGTTCAATATCTACTTTGAAAAAATAAGACCTCAGTTGACATCAAGCTGCATGCCCGATGACACATTTTTCATAAATACCTCCGGAAAGAAGATTTATAACGTATCCAATGACATCAGATGTCTTCAAGAAAAGTAAGAGTCTTTTAGTGCCAATATATTTCTTAATCTCTAATAGTAAGGATCATTATTTTAAATATTTTTCTTTTTTTATTTCTAGATTCAAAGTTCCTGGCATCAGCAGCCAGCTTATCAGGAGGGTCTGTGAAACCTCAACTCTTTCAAAATTTTCAGACTCGGAGAAGTGTCTTTTTGCAAGATATTTGTCTCATACAAACCTTACAGCTGAAAGAAGCTACAGAGAAAAGACGCTTACCGACATATGCCACGGTCATGAGCTTGTTACGCAGACAGGACTTTATAACAGTGATGAGCCCATAGCTAGCACCTCACGGTAATATATTAAGAAAGGGGCAGATGATTATTGCTTTGTGGCATTTATTATTTTTGTTTCCCAAGTATAATAGTTTTTGTTTTTCCCTTGTCTGCTGAAAAGAATACAATACAATACAATAGTGACGCAGAGAAGACACGATGACAGTAATAGGCCCCAAGCTGCTACCTCAAGGTAATTTTTTGAAAAGGGACAAAGAAATGGGTGTTCACTCCTTATACAATATAAAAAGGATAGGTAAACTGGAATTTTGGGGTCAAGAGGATGCGGATGAATTTGGGTGGCTTAATCCAAATCAGATTTCCACAACTTTGGAGAGAGGCTCAAGTCAGAGAACTGTCAAAAGGAGGCAACGTTACCTATATTCTAAAATACACCGCCATCCTACTACTTGCTGAGAAATATAGACCATAGGTTTCTTATCCTAATGAGCAGGTTGTTGCAGGATTGTGTCCAACAGGGTCTCCACAAGGATTGGATATGAGAGCTTGGTTTTTGGGGGTCAATAGAAACATAGCAAAAAATGTTGGGTATGATCACCAAGTATAATACTTTTTGCTTCTCTTGTTTTCTGTAAAGAAATCAAGATGCAGCAGTGGTAGAGACTACAGACGAAAGCCAGGAAGAAGATGAAGATGCCACTGACAAAGAAGAGTCAAGTCACCAAAGTGGGCAGGAAGAAGAATCCGAAAGTGACATCAACAGTGAAACGTACATTTCAAGGTTGATATAGCCTTAAAATAATACAACTGTTCTAAACTAATAAATGTTTGCATGCAATGTTGCATTATGCTTTTTTCATTTCAGTGCCAAAAAATCATCTCATGACACTGTAAGAAGATCTACTAGACAGAGGCAGACAGGGTTACAAACATCTACCAGGTAAGAAGACAAGCAATTTGATGGCATTCATTTTTGAAATTCAAATGTTATAAATGAGTTTTCTGACACTAATATGTGGCATTTTTTTTTTTCAGAGCTGTAAAGCGAAAAGAAATAATTTCCAAAGAAAAGAAAGACAGTTGTCCTACCCATAAGCTGATGTCTAAGGAGGAACATTTTAAAAGATTTACTAAAAAATATCCCATTACTCTGGAGAAGGATGTGCCATCACCGAGCATATGTCGAGAAGAGTCCAGAACTAATTGGCGATACTTTGGTGATCGATGGAGGAAGATACAGAACAAAATGCGAGTCGATCATATCACTGGTAAGATGTTTAAATGTTTACCATTTTTTATGGCATCTATTTTACATTATCATGTTACA
The DNA here is from genome assembly GCF_051348905.1 of Ranitomeya variabilis. Classification (NCBI taxonomy): domain Eukaryota; kingdom Metazoa; phylum Chordata; class Amphibia; order Anura; family Dendrobatidae; genus Ranitomeya; species Ranitomeya variabilis. The sequence goes on along the minus strand of NC_135232.1, from coordinate 513,902,501 downwards.
AAATTCAATTATGTGTTCTTTATAGGAATGCTTCAGAAAAGTAATGTGAAAATATCAGAAGTAGAACGACACATTGAAAATCAAGGCTGGAAAAGGAACCTACCAAGAGTGACTGATATATTGCATCAGTTAAAGAAATGATTACTAAAATGGTAAAAAATGGGTAAATATGCAGTAGATGTGTGTTTGTGTATGTGCACCTGTGTGCTTTGGAGAATTGTTCAATGCAGTAGCAGAAGAGATTTGTAAAATGTTACAATCAAGTAGTGTATGCCTTAAACTAGGATTTAATATTAGTATTTAATGTATTTTTTCCCTACAGATGGAGGAAGAGCCGTATTTCACAATGAAGATTCCAGTCCTGATGGAAGAATTAAAGCCTAAGTCACACTAAATGACTTACCAACGATCACGACCAGCGATACGACCTGGCCGTGATCGTTGGTAAGTCGTTGTGTGGTCGCTGGGGAGCTGTCACACAGACAGCTCTCTCCAGCGACCAACGATCAGGGGAACAACTTCGGAATCGTTGAAACTGTCTTCAACTATGCCGCAGTCCCCCTGCAGCACCCGGGTAACCAGGGGTAAACATTGTGTTACTAAGCACAGGGCCGCGCTTAGTAACCCGATATTTACCCTGGTTACCATTGACACCGCTGTGCTCTGCTTTACGGCCGGCGCTGACACAGTCAGTGCAGGGAAGCTCTCGGCCGAAGTGCGTGCATTAGCAGCGCTCCTGCCGAAAGCAGTTTTAACCCTGTGGACGACCGGGGGACGTGACAAACATCAGAATGTGAGTATGTACTGTTTTTTTTTTTTACTTTTACAATGGTAACCAGGGTAAATATCGGGTTACTAAGCGCGGCCCTGCGCTTAGCAACCCAATATTTACCCTGGTTACAAGTGAACACATCGCTGGATCGGCGTCACACACGCCGATCCAGCGATGACAGCGGGTGATCAGCGACCAAAAAAAGGTCATGATCATTCCCTACGACCAACGATCTCCCAGCAGGGGCCTGATCGTTGGTCGCTGTCACACATAACGAGATCGTTAGCAGGATCGTTGCTATGTCATCAAAAGCGTGACGTTGCAACGATATCGTTAACGATATCGTTATGTGTGACTCAGCCTTAAGAGGACTCGAAATGTCACAATCAATTGGATTTTGCCTCAGGGAAGTAAAGTAGTTGTAGTTAGTGATGGTTGAGCACCAAAGTGCTCGAATGCTTGATAGTCAAGCTGAACACCTCGCAGAGAATCGGCAAAAGTACCTGATAGGCATAAGGCAGGGGCACAAGTGCCGGCTAAGGCATAAGGCAGGGGCACAAGTGCCGACTAAGGCATAAGGCAGGGGCACAAGTGCCGGCTAAGGCATAAGGCAGGGGCACAAGTGCCGGCTAAAGCATAAGGCAGGGGCACAAGTGCCGGCTAAAGCATAGGGCAGGGGCACAAGTGCCGGCTAAGGCAGGGGCACAAGTGCCGGCTAAGGCAGGGGCACAAGTGCCGGCTAAGGCATAAAGCAGGGGCACAAGTGCCGGCTAAGGCATAAGGCAGGGGCACAAGTGCCGGCTAAGGCATAAGGCAGGGGCAAAAGTGCCTGCTAAGGCATAAGGCAGGGGCACGAGTACCTGATAGGCATAAGGAAGGGGCACAAGTGCCGGCTAAGGCATAAGGCAGGGGCACAAGTGCCGGCTAAGGCATAAGGCAGGGGCACAAGTGCCGGCTAAGGCATAAGACAGGGGCAAAAGTGCCTGCTAAGGCATAAGGCAGGAGCACAAGTGCCGGCTAAGACATAAAGGCAGGGGCAAAAGTACCTGATAGGCATAAGGCAGAGTCACAAGTGCCAGCTTAGGCCCAGGTGCACAACTGCCGGCTAAGGCATAAGGCAGGGGCACAAGTGCCGGCTAAGGCATAAGGCAGGGGCACAAGTACCTGATAGGCATAAGGCAGGGGCACAAATGCCAGGTAAGGCATAAGGCAGGGGCACAAGTATCTGATAGGCATAAGGCAGGGGCACAAGTGCCGGCTAAGGCATAAGGCAGGGGCAGAAGTGCCGGCTAAGGCATAAGGCAGGGGCACAAGTGCCGGCTAAGGCATAAGGCAGGGGCACAAGTGCCGGCTAAGGCATAAGGCAGGGGCACAAGAGCCAGCTAAGGCATAAGGCAAGGGTACAAGTGCCGGCTAAGGCATAAGGCAGGGGCACAAGTGCCGGCTATGGCATAAGGCAGGGGCACATGTGCCGGCTAAGGCATAAGGCAGGGGCACAAGTGCCGGCTAAGACATAAGGCAGGGGCACAAGAGCCAGCTAAGGCATAAAGGCAGGGGCAAAAGTACCTGATAGGCATAAGGCAGAGTCACAAGTGCCGGCTTAGGCATCAGGCAGGGGCACAAGTGCCGGCTAAGGCATAAGGCAGGGGCACAAGTGCCAGCTAAGGCATAAGGCAGGGGCACAAGTGCCGGCTAAGGCATAAGGCAGGGGCACAAGAGCCAGCTAAGGCATAAGGCAAGGGTACAAGTGCCGGCTAAGGCATAAGGCAGGGGCACAAGTGCCGGCTATGGCATAAGGCAGGGGCACATGTGCCGGCTAAGGCATAAGGCAGGGGCACAAGTGCCGGCTAAGACATAAGGCAGGGGCACAAGAGCCAGCTAAGGCATAAAGGCAGGGGCAAAAGTACCTGATAGGCATAAGGCAGAGTCACAAGTGCCGGCTTAGGCATCAGGCAGGGGCACAAGTGCCGGCTAAGGCATAAGGCAGGGGCACAAGTGCCAGCTAAGGCATAAGGCAGGGGCACAAGTGCCGGCTAAGGCATAAGGCAGGGGCACAAGTGCCGGCTAAGGCATAAGGCAGGGGCACAAGTACCTGATAGGCATAAGGCAGGGGCACAAGTGCCGGCTAAGGCATAAGGCAGGGGCACAAGTGCCGGCTAAGGCATAAGGCAGGGGCACAAGAGCCGGCTAAGGCATCAGGCAGGGGCACAAGTGCCGGATAAGACATAAGGCAGGGGCACAAGTGCCGGATAAGGCATAAGGCAGGGGCACAAGTACCTGATAGGCATAAAGCAGGGGCACAAGTGCCAGCTAAGGCATAAGGCAGGGGCACAAGTGCCAGCTAAGGCATAAAGGCAGGGGCAAAAGTACCTGATAGGCATAAGGCAGGGGGACAAGTACCTGATAGGCATAAGGCAGATGCACAAGTTCCGGCTAAGGCATAAGGCAGGGGCACAAGTGCCAGCTAAGGCATCAGGCAGGGGCACAAGTGCCGGCTAAGGCATCAGGCAGGGGCACAAGTGCCGGCTAAGGCATCAGGCAGGGGCACAAGTGCCGGCTAAGGCATCAGGCAGGGGCACAAGTGCCGGCTAAGGCATAAGGCAGGGGCACAAGTGACGGCTAAGGCATAAGGCAGGGGCACAAGTGCCGGCTAAGACATAAGGCAGGGGCACAAGTGCCGGCTAAGGCATAAGGCAGGGGCACAAGTGCCAGCTAAGGCATAAGGCAGGGGTACAAGTGCCAGCTAAGGCATAAGGCAGGGGCACAAGTGCCAGCTAAGGCATAAGGCAGGGGCAAAAGTACCTGATAGGCATAAGGCAGGGGCACAAGTGCCGGCTAGACATAAGACAGGGGCACAAGTGTCGGCTAAGGCATCAGGCTGGGGCACAAGTGCCGGCTAAGGCATCAGGCTGGGGCACAAGTGCCGGCTAAGGCATCAGGCTGGGGCACAAATGCCGGCTAAAGCATGAGGCAGGGGCACAAGTGCCGGCTAGGCATAAGGCAGGATTACATGTGCCAGCTAAGGCATAAGGCAGGGGCACAAGTGCCAGCTAAGGCATAAGGCAGGGGCAAAAGTACCTGATAGGCATAAGGCAGGGGCACAAGTGCCGGCTAGGCATAAGGCAGGGGCACAAGTACCTGATAGGCATAAGGCAGGGGCACAAGTACCTGATAGGCATAAGGCAGGGGCACAAGTGCCGGCTAAGGCATAAGGCAGGGGCACAAGTGCCGGCTAAGGCATAAGGCAGGGGCACAAGTGCCAGCTAAGGCATAAGGCAGGGGCACAACTGCCAGCTAAGGCATAAGGCAGGGGCAAAAGTGCCTGCTAAGGCATAAGGCAGGGGCACAAGTGCCGGCTAAGGCATAAGGCAGGGGCACAAGTGCCGGCTAAAGCATAAGGCAGGGGCACAAGTGCCGGCTAAAGCATAGGGCAGGGGCACAAGTGCCGGCTAAGGCAGGGGCACAAGTGCCGGCTAAGGCAGGGGCACAAGTGCCGGCTAAGGCATAAAGCAGGGGCACAAGTGCCGGCTAAGGCATAAGGCAGGGGCACAAGTGCCGGCTAAGGCATAAGGCAGGGGCAAAAGTGCCTGCTAAGGCATAAGGCAGGGGCACGAGTACCTGATAGGCATAAGGAAGGGGCACAAGTGCCGGCTAAGGCATAAGGCAGGGGCACAAGTGCCGGCTAAGGCATAAGGCAGGGGCACAAGTGCCGGCTAAGGCATAAGACAGGGGCAAAAGTGCCTGCTAAGGCATAAGGCAGGAGCACAAGTGCCGGCTAAGACATAAAGGCAGGGGCAAAAGTACCTGATAGGCATAAGGCAGAGTCACAAGTGCCAGCTTAGGCCCAGGTGCACAACTGCCGGCTAAGGCATAAGGCAGGGGCACAAGTGCCGGCTAAGGCATAAGGCAGGGGCACAAGTACCTGATAGGCATAAGGCAGGGGCACAAATGCCAGGTAAGGCATAAGGCAGGGGCACAAGTATCTGATAGGCATAAGGCAGGGGCACAAGTGCCGGCTAAGGCATAAGGCAGGGGCACAAGTGCCGGCTAAGGCATAAGGCAGGGGCACAAGTGCCGGCTAAGGCATAAGGCAGGGGCACAAGTGCCGGCTAAGGCATAAGGCAGGGGCACAAGAGCCAGCTAAGGCATAAGGCAAGGGTACAAGTGCCGGCTAAGGCATAAGGCAGGGGCACAAGTGCCGGCTATGGCATAAGGCAGGGGCACATGTGCCGGCTAAGGCATAAGGCAGGGGCACAAGTGCCGGCTAAGACATAAGGCAGGGGCACAAGAGCCAGCTAAGGCATAAAGGCAGGGGCAAAAGTACCTGATAGGCATAAGGCAGAGTCACAAGTGCCGGCTTAGGCATCAGGCAGGGGCACAAGTGCCGGCTAAGGCATAAGGCAGGGGCACAAGTGCCAGCTAAGGCATAAGGCAGGGGCACAAGTGCCGGCTAAGGCATAAGGCAGGGGCACAAGAGCCAGCTAAGGCATAAGGCAAGGGTACAAGTGCCGGCTAAGGCATAAGGCAGGGGCACAAGTGCCGGCTATGGCATAAGGCAGGGGCACATGTGCCGGCTAAGGCATAAGGCAGGGGCACAAGTGCCGGCTAAGACATAAGGCAGGGGCACAAGAGCCAGCTAAGGCATAAAGGCAGGGGCAAAAGTACCTGATAGGCATAAGGCAGAGTCACAAGTGCCGGCTTAGGCATCAGGCAGGGGCACAAGTGCCGGCTAAGGCATAAGGCAGGGGCACAAGTGCCAGCTAAGGCATAAGGCAGGGGCACAAGTGCCGGCTAAGGCATAAGGCAGGGGCACAAGTGCCGGCTAAGGCATAAGGCAGGGGCACAAGTACCTGATAGGCATAAGGCAGGGGCACAAGTGCCGGCTAAGGCATAAGGCAGGGGCACAAGTGCCGGCTAAGGCATAAGGCAGGGGCACAAGAGCCGGCTAAGGCATCAGGCAGGGGCACAAGTGCCGGATAAGACATAAGGCAGGGGCACAAGTGCCGGATAAGGCATAAGGCAGGGGCACAAGTACCTGATAGGCATAAAGCAGGGGCACAAGTGCCAGCTAAGGCATAAGGCAGGGGCACAAGTGCCAGCTAAGGCATAAAGACAGGGGCAAAAGTACCTGATAGGCATAAGGCAGGGGGACAAGTACCTGATAGGCATAAGGCAGATGCACAAGTTCCGGCTAAGGCATAAGGCAGGGGCACAAGTGCCAGCTAAGGCATCAGGCAGGGGCACAAGTGCCGGCTAAGGCATCAGGCAGGGGCACAAGTGCCGGCTAAGGCATCAGGCAGGGGCACAAGTGCCGGCTAAGGCATCAGGCAGGGGCACAAGTGCCGGCTAAGGCATAAGGCAGGGGCACAAGTGACGGCTAAGGCATAAGGCAGGGGCACAAGTGCCGGCTAAGACATAAGGCAGGGGCACAAGTGCCGGCTAAGGCATAAGGCAGGGGCACAAGTGCCAGCTAAGGCATAAGGCAGGGGTACAAGTGCCAGCTAAGGCATAAGGCAGGGGCACAAGTGCCAGCTAAGGCATAAGGCAGGGGCAAAAGTACCTGATAGGCATAAGGCAGGGGCACAAGTGCCGGCTAGACATAAGACAGGGGCACAAGTGTCGGCTAAGGCATCAGGCTGGGGCACAAGTGCCGGCTAAGGCATCAGGCTGGGGCACAAGTGCCGGCTAAGGCATCAGGCTGGGGCACAAATGCCGGCTAAAGCATGAGGCAGGGGCACAAGTGCCGGCTAGGCATAAGGCAGGATTACATGTGCCAGCTAAGGCATAAGGCAGGGGCACAAGTGCCAGCTAAGGCATAAGGCAGGGGCAAAAGTACCTGATAGGCATAAGGCAGGGGCACAAGTGCCGGCTAGGCATAAGGCAGGGGCACAAGTACCTGATAGGCATAAGGCAGGGGCACAAGTACCTGATAGGCATAAGGCAGGGGCACAAGTGCCGGCTAAGGCATAAGGCAGGGGCACAAGTGCCGGCTAAGGCATAAGGCAGGGGCACAAGTGCCAGCTAAGGCATAAGGCAGGGGCACAACTGCCAGCTAAGGCATAAGGCAGGGGCAAAAGTGCCTGCTAAGGCATAAGGCAGGGGCACAAGTGCCGGCTAAGGCATAAGGCAGGGGCACAAGTGCCGGCTAAGGCATAAGGCAGGGGCACAAGTGCCGGCTAAGGCATAAGGCAGGGGCACAAGTGCCGGCTAAGGCATAAGGCAGGGGCACAAGTGCCGGCTAAGGCATAAGGCAGGGGCACAAGTGCCGGCTAAGGCATAAGGCAGGGGCACAAGTGCCGGCTAAGGCATAAGGCAGGGGCACAAGTGCCGGCTAAGGCATAAGGCAGGGGCACAAGTGCCGGCTAAGGCATAAGGCAGGGGCAAAAGTACCTGATAGGCATAAGGCAGGGGCACAAATGCCAGCTAAGGCATAAGGCAGGGGCACAAGTACCTGATAGGCATAAGGCAGGGGCACAAGTGCCGGCTAAGGCATAAGGCAGGGGCACAAGTGCCGGCTAAGGCATAAGGCAGGGGCACAAGTGCCGGCTAAGGCATAAGGCAGGGGCACAAGTACCTGATAGGCATAAGGCAGGGGCACAAGTGCCGGCTAAGTCATAAGGCAGGGGCACAAGTGCCGGCTAAAGCATAAGGCAGGGGCACAAGTGCCGGCTAAAGCATAAGGCAGGGGCACAAGTGCCGGCTAAGGCATAAGGCAGGGGCACAAGTGCCGGCTAAGGCATAAGGCAGGGGAAAAGTACCTGATAGGCATAAGGCAGGGGCACAAGTGCCGGCTAAGGCATAAGGCAGGGGCAAAAGTGCCTGCTAAGGCATAAGGCAGGGGCACAAGTGCCGGCTAAGGCATAAGGCAGGGGCACAAGTGCCGGCTAAGGCAGCGGCACAATTGCCGGCTAAGGCATAAGGCAGGGGCACAAGTGCCGGCAAAGGCATAAAGCAGGGGCACAAGTGCCGGCTAAGGCATAAGGCAGGGGCACAAGTGCCGGCTAAGGCATAAGGCAGGGGCACAAGTGCCGGCTAAGGCATAAGGCAGAGGCACAAGTGCCGGCTAAGGCATAAGGCAGGGGCACAAGTGCCGGCTAAGGCATAAGGCAGGGGCACAAGTGCCGGCTAAGGCATAAGGCAGGGTGTTAGAAAAAATGTATCTTAGTGAGGATTGGGAAGAAAAGCAAAAATAGAATTGTGTGGATAAAACAGAACTCATTTAATGTCCATTCAAAAAGAGTGATTACAAAAATGAAGAAAAAGTAAATTATAAGTTCATTGCACACAAAATTAAGTATTAGGTTAAAAAGAAAATGGAAGCAAGCATTGATCTTACATATAGTCTTGTGTGATGATGTGTTCGTCCATGTAGAGAGCCTCAACGTATGGGAACTCTACCACATGCTGAGAAGAGACGGTTTATATACAAATCCGTCCCATAGGCTTTCATGGGTTACTATTTTCTCCTACATAATATCCACATAAGGTAACCCAGTTCCATGCCCATGGTCTATACCATAAAAGTAGATTCCAGAATATTCCTTATGATCCTATGCATTACCTCATGTTAGGTTGCTTAGTTACACTTGTTTACCGCTAGAAATAGCGCTAGACATCCAAATATAGGTTGGGTTTGACAAACACCCTCTAGCTTTTGACATGCAGGGGACAGATGGTCAACGACAAGACCTTCAGAAACTCCGGATTCATTCACTTTCCCTATACCCTTGGTTCTTTATTTGATTTCATGTAATTATCCATATGTAAGTGATTATATATTATTATTTATTATTATAGGATTTTACATTCCCCCCTGATTATGATTTGAGAATATCATAATTAACCCTAAAATCTTTCTCTCACCATTCGTATCACATTCATTCTTTATTCTGAAAACCTTGTATTAACATCTGTCTCGAATGTCACCTGAGTTTTGAAAAACTAAAATTAGATTAGAGAATTATATTTTTCTTTTCAGCATTTCTCTCAAAATGTCATCTTCCTTTTTCATTTCTGTCTTTATCTTTTTATAAATGTTCTTAATTTTACACATAATAACTATTTGATATATAATACACAGCAAAACTATAATAAATATAATAACAATCGGATTAGATAATACATTTCCTACTGCCATTTTCGTTGAAGACTGTGACCAACTAGTTACTGATTTTCCTAAATTTTTCCACCAAGATGAGCCTGACATACTCGTCCATTCATGTTCAATATCATTTAAATTACCTTGCTCATGTCTGAATACAATTTCAGCTTCTTTTAATTGTTTTGTTAACAAATTTAACAAACCCTTGTCTTTCTTTATCTCATTTGTCCACATATTCCAAGGAAAATTATTTATTTGGGACAAATTGAACTGTATTGGAAGGATTTTTAGGTTTCTTGAGCCTATTAATGTAATATTAATACTTCCTTCCTTCTTTGAGAGAGTTTTCACATTTCCCTCAATACAATATAAACCTATTGTCAGACTTTCAGCATGTACACAAGATGAAAAGTATGCAGAAACAACTTCTTTCTCTGACATAACTTGGAAACAAATCTTATTAGCGCTTACTGGTGTCACCAAGTCATGGATCGTTTGTACATTCTCAACTCTGGCATGACATGAGGTATGATTATTGAAACATGAATGATAAATGACTTTATCCTGTCCAGGTAAACACATTACCTTAGAAACAAAATTTAAACATGAAGAAATGTCTAATTGTTCAGTGTTTGTTCCGTCAAATGCAAAATCTGTGTACTGTAATTGATAGTATAGCAATTGTGTGTGACTAACAGGAATTCCCAGAACAGTTATAGGAACTAAGGTTTCTTCTCTTCCTGATACTGGAATCAGTGATGTTCCCACACAAATATCCTGGTCACATCCTAACCACTTATTTACCCACAAATCTGTATGATTTAATGCAAAACTATATTCTGTAGGCAAATTTCTCATTAGTCCTAAAGGTGTAATTCCACTTTGTAATGCTTGTGCAATCATTTTTAGATTGGTGGAATATTCAATCTGGATTTCTAGACATGTTTTGGCCACTTGAGATACCTGTTCACTTTCTATTAATGCTAAAGTAGCATCTTGTAGATGTGAGACAGAAGACCCCAATACAGTAGCAGTAGTCAAAACCATTTTCTCAAGAACTTGATTCAAACTTTTCTGAATTTTTACTCCTTTACCTCCGATATACCCAATATTTTCCAAATCTGATTTAAGTGTATGTATATCCATAGTATTAATTAGACTTCCTACTGTACCTAATCCCCCCAAAATACCTTCCAAAACTCCCCTCTTACTTCTAACTTGTGTTGGAGTTCTTTTCCCAAACCATTGTTCTATTCCCATTTCCATATTAATGAGATGTGATTGACATTGGGGATATCTAGAAGAAATTTTCCAATTAGACATGTTAAAAGTCCATATCATAGTCATAAACACTCCATCTCGTAATATAGGTTTAGATTGGAATTGGTTAATTTGGAAAGGAGTAGATGGTTGAAATCTTGTCTGTGTGCAAACATTATCTACTGCTGACCATATATTTACATTTACATCTTTGCATTGTTTGTAATTATTTTTTGTTAAAACGCAACATTGGTAAAGTCCAGAATCCTTAGGAGATGGATTATCTACAGAAAAAATAAAATTCTTATTCAACCATCTCACATTTCCGGATTGACCTCTGTGTATAACATTTGTTGGACCACTTGCAAAACTTCCCAAAAATAAATTATCTTTGGTCCAGGTTAACAGAGATTCCGAAGGTAACTCTAACCTTGTGTTGCATTTTAATGACAAAGGAGACATATTTTCTTGGCTATGTACTGTTTGTGGTGTAACCCTTACTTCTGGAACTATAGTATTAGTTACTGTAAAAATTACAGATACCTGTACTTGTACTGGTTCTCTAGTTATCTGGAAGTTCCATGTTTTTACCCAATCTTCATCTCCTTCTGTAATAGAAAGTAATGAAGGATCTAAAGTTTTCCCAAAAAGTTGTGTTTTCAACCAAGTATCTGTTTTGGATGTTCCAACTTTCCCTTTTGTGATCATATCATTTGTAATATCTCCTGACCACACAGCTTTCTCTTCACCTCTTATCTCTATATTCCAGTATAACACATCTGTAGGATTACATTCCCATGTACCCGTCTTATTATTGTGTACATAATCTCCTTGTAACTGTATAAACCCAGTCTTAGGTCCTGTGGTAGCATGTAATATTATGTCAGTGTCGTGTATGAAGTGTAGCTCAATACAGCATTTCACCCCATAACCCATGCAAATGTTTCCAGTAATATCTACTGAATTGTCCGGTATGTCTTCATCTTTAAGGTTTTGTAGACTTGATCCTCTTGGTTTCCTCGAATGTAGAGTTCTTCTGAAAGGTTCATTCACTTCACTAGTGTTGGTTTCACGATATAAGATGTCTTCTGCGTAGATCACAGTTGAAATAGTACATAGCAGCAGAAATGCGATTCCCATCAGATAGTAGCTTTTCCTGGGAACTGTCGTTTTTTCCCGAAGGATTGGTGTTGAATCCCTTCCATCAAGGTCATGGTGTTTCGTATTCCAGTTCTTATTGGAATTCATTTCTTCCTAAAAGAAATGCAGTATCATTATTTTGCAATATACAATTTGCATTGATCAACATGTACCCACACTCTTTGTTGTCTGCGGGTATTTTTAACCACGTTTGATGCTCGTTGCACAAGAATCATAACTTGTCCCATGGTTTCAATGATATCAAAGGGACCTTCCCAGTTACTTTCCCAAGGTCCATTCTTCCTGAAAGTTTTGATCATCACCTGAGCCCCTTTTTTGAATTTGGACTCATATGGTGGCTCCATTCTCTGCATTCTTGATGCAGCATGTGGAAGAATTGTTTTCAAATTTTCCTGCAACAATTGCAACCATTTGGACCTTGCAACAGCATCTTTTTGAGGTGTGGACAAAAATGGTTCATGTGGAAAAATCAATGGCATTTTTCTTCCTGTCATTAGTTCAAAAGGAGTGAACTGAGTTGTGGAAGAAGTTGTTCCTCTCACACTCAACAATACAAAAGGTACGGCATCAACCCAAGTATTGCCTTTGTCCAATAGCATCTTGGCAATTCTGGATTTTATTGTCCTATTCATCCTTTCCACAATACCAGCAGACTGTGGATGGTAAGGTACATGGAACTGTTGTTGTACCCCTAGAATAGTACAAACGGCTTGCATGATTTTTCCTGTAAAGTGACTTCCTCGATCAGAGGAGATCATTCTTGGGATCCCCCAAGTACAAAAGACATGATTAACTAATGCTCTAGCTGTAGACAAAGCATCATCTTTTCTGACAGGTAAAATTTCAACCCATTTGGAAAAAACATCTACTACAACCAATGCATACCTGAGACCATTTTTACCTGATGGTAACGGACCAATGTAGTCGATTTGTAGTGTAGACCATGGACCATCTGCAGGTGCGGTTTGGAGTAGTGGCGGTTTCTGTCCTTTTGGTCTTGGATTAATTTGGGCACAAATGAGACATGATTGGACAATACTTTGTACTGTCTCTTCCATCTTTTCCCAGTAAAATTTCTCTCTGAGAATGTCTAACAATTTCTGTTGGCCCAAATGACCCAAACTTTCATGATTATATTTTGTGAACTCAGCCTGTAGATGTTTTGGTACAACAGGACGCAACTCCCCGTTTAAGTCATGACACAAAACCCCGTTTTCACAAACAAAGGGAGGTTTTGGATCAACCCGGGAAGCAACAAGAGATGTGTCTTTCTCCTGTTCTTCCGCAAATGAAGGGATATGCGTGTCTGTTCTTTGAACTGCTACAAGCTCAATAGTCTCTGGTTGAAACACTTCTTCTCCTGTCAGGGCTGCCTCTTTGGCTAACCTATCTGCAGTAGCATTTCCTACAGATAACTCATCATCAGATTTTTTTATGGGCTGTCACTTTGACAATAGCAAAACCATTAGGGTTTTTTTATGCTATTTTGAAAATTGTTTTCAGTGTGTCACTATGTATAAGAGTCTTATTTGAAGAATCTACATAGCCTCTTTTTTCCCAAACTGGCAAATAATCTGTCAGTGATCTAACAACATAGGAGCTATCACTGTAGATTACAATGGGACACTGATCATCAGCTTCGTTCAGCTGTAGCACCATTTTTACTGCTTCTAGCTCTGCTCTTTGAGCTGAAAAATGACTTGGTAATTTGTGTTTTACTACCTGTTCTCTTTTGGGATAAAAAATGGAATATCCTGCATAGTAATGTCCATCTGCATAAAATCTGGAACCATCAACAAAAATTGGTTCATCTGTTGCTTCTGCCTTCCATCTGAAAAGCGATGGACATGGATCCTGAAAAGACTGTAAACAATCATGAGTTTGTCCTTCATATTGCATCAACTGAGGAAGAACATATTTGGCTTTGTAATCTACCTCAATTTGTTTGGGAGACAATGACAGTAACCAATGAGCAAATCTCTGATGTGACACACCTGGGATATTATTCTCAAAGAGAAGTTTTAGTGTAGAATGAGGAGTTTGCAAAGTGATTTTGTTGAACCCAACAATGTGTTCAGTTGCTTTGACTGCAAAGTACACACCTACCAGGTGTCTTGCACATGTCTCAAACCCTCTTTCAACAGGTGAGAGAAGCTTAGAAAAATAGCCCAAAATTCTCCACTCTTCTCCTTGCAACTGCAGCAGCACAGCAGACACAGAAGTCTCTGATGTGTGCACTTGCAAAGCAAATGGAGCCGTAGGATCTACTGTGGACAAAGCAGGTGCAGTTTGTAAATTCATTTTCAATTGTTCAAATGAGGTTTGTTGTTCATCACCCCAAGGACCAAAATATTCACTATTTTCAAATTTTAAAAGATCATACAAAGGCCTGGCTTTGTCTGCAAAATTCTCAATGAACTCCCTTGAAAAATTTATAAGACCCAAGAAATGTCGTACTGCCTTGTGTGATGTTGGAACTGGCAAAGAAGCAATTGCATCGATCCTTTCCTGCAATGGTTGCCTTTTACCTGGGCTCAACAATACTCCTAAGAATCTGACCTCAGTCTGCAGCAATTTGACCTTTTTAGTGTTCAATTTCAACCCTGCATCATGCAGCAGCTCAAACAACTCTTTCAGAAGTGAAACATGTGATTCTTTATCATCAGTAGACAGCAAAATATCATCCACATACTGTAAAATACAGTCCGGCCTTGAAAATTTAGACAATACCTTTGCCAATGCCTGATGAAAGATGCTTGGTGACAAATGAGCTCCCTGAGGTAACCTGCAAAACAGGTATTGCTCATCCAAGAAAGTAAAAGCAAACTTGTACTGACAACTCTTTTCAAGAGGTATACTGAAAAAACCATTACTGATGTCTAGTACAGAAAAGTATTTTGCCTTTGCATTCAGCCTTGCCATCATGTCATGAGTATCTGCAACAATGGGTGCTACATTGGGAGTATGTTTATTAAACATCCGCAGATCCAATATCATCCGATAAGAACCATCAGACTTCAAAACACACCACAAAGGATTGTTACTTACAGAATTAGCCTTTCGGATGACACCTTGTTTTAACAATTCCTGTATGATTTTTGACATAGACTCAATTGATTCTGGAGGCAATTTATACTGACGCTGGGGAGGAGGGTCACGCCCCTCGACATTTACAATAACATCTTTCATGGTCCCTACTTCATTCCTGAACTGAGCCCAAAGAGAAGGAAAAAGCTGTACAATTTCTGTCAATACCTCATCACCACCAGTTTCAGGCCACAGATGATCTGGTGACACAACATCATTTAAGCAAATACTTCCAACGTGGCTATAATCACTAGGATCAATGACTACAGGTTTACAACCATTAGAATCCTTCCAGATCACCTGATTTCCTAGATCAACAACCCATCCAAATTTCTGCATAAAATCCGTGCCAAGTATATTTTCAGAGTCACGACAATACCAAATGTCAATTCCTGTTTTGAAAGAACTAGGTATTTCCAATATCACATCAGTAACTAAGGTTGCTCTAGTTCCACCTTTTCCACTAAAACCAACAATTGTACAAACTGGTGAATCTGGTTGTAACTTCAGATCAAGATTTGTGACACTTAATTGAGCTCCTGTATCAATGAGAAATACAACATTCTGTCCTGCTAGATTTACCTTGACAAATGGTCTTCCACATTCATCTAATGTAACTCGAGTCACAAATTCCAGTGGATGAGGTGTAGGAATTGTCTGTGATTGTCAGAAAGATGAAGGAGAAGGAAGAAGTCCAGTGTCCTTCTTGAAAGCACTCGGCATTCTATTCCTGGACTCAGGCTCCTTAACTGTCATCTCTCTGATCTGTCTGATTAATGGTGCATATGGAGACTGCGTTTGTCTGTTGTCAGTGTGAGTGGGGGCATTAGACTGTAATGGAGGTGCAGAAGGTCTGGTGGATACTTTTGGCATGAGACCATTTTCCCTTCCAAGATTACCTGTCCCTTGTGTACCTGTCTCTGATTCTGCTCTCAAGAATTTTCTGCATTGCCACTTTAAGTGTCCAGGTATACCACAGAAATAACAATGGATATTGTTTCTTTGTGTAGTATTTTTTCCTCTTTGATCCACGTAATCTCTGCTCTTGAATGTTACTGTGGGTCTAGATTTCAGCTGACTATCCTCTTTTTCATGAATTACTGCTATTTTAGCCTTCACCTGATTTTGCTTCATGGATCTCCTTACTCTGTCGACAAAAACTGTTGCTTCTTGCAATGATGGCTGAGTAGTAGCCATTTGTTCTGAGGCAGGATCCAAATATTTGAACTTTTTCACAAAAAATCTGATCATGGATGTTGGCTCCTGATTAGGCCCAATTTCCATCACCATTCTATAGGCCTGCTCAAATTTTACCAAAAATACAAATGGATCCTCATTAATATTAGTTTTTAATTGTTCCAAAATTTCAGCATTCGGAGTGGCCTCTCCTGTGATGTAAGAATTTAATTGCCTAAGTCTGTCCTCTCTTGTACTATGTGTCAATTCATGGTTCTCATTTAATCTGGGTGTGGTCTGTAACCTTCTTCCCATATGTGAGGGTAACCATACTTTGAAAATCTTGTTTTTCTGTTCATCATAAAGATTGTATTTGTCTGTGTTCGATTCAAAAATGTCTGCATTGTAAAAGGCATCCATCTTGTCATTGAATTTTGGAATGTCTTTTGCAATTTTCATTAACTGATCGTGTATTTTTAGATTAATGCGTGCAGCTCTGTCATGGAATTTTTTCCGTTGCAATTCTTCTGCATGTAAATCTACTGATTCATCTAATTCTTGTGTGTCAGGTATAAATGATGCAGAAGCAGCATTGTCTTCTTGGTCTTTTGATCGTGTAACAACAGAAGCTTTTTTAATATCTTGTCTCAATTTGGACAATAATTCTGTTCTGGTATCAATTTGATCTTCCAATTGTTCAATATGTTCAGACAATATCAAACAATTTGGACAGTCAAAGTAATCCCCGTCAGCTTCATGTGTGCCACCTTGTATGTCAGTATGATCAATGTCTTGTGTGACAGTACATATTTGTGTCTGGGTTTCAGTTTTATCAAAAACTAAATTATTGTACACTCGGACCATGTGCATTACATTCTGCAGCTTCCTTTGCAACTTTTTTACAGACAAAAAACCTCTTATCAATTTTAAGATTCTCTGCTTCACATTGACTATACAAACTAGACCATAATTGTGCATTTGTATGGCTATGAACAAACTGAAACTGTATATTACTCTTCTTAGAGTATTCATGGATAAACTCCATTTCTCTTACCTATGGAAATTCTTTTCCTCCTGGATTGGTCCAATAGTCAATGTAAGATCCTCTGTCTTTATGGATCCTTCAGAGCTCCGTGTGGATGGGACTTGCAGCTTGTACGTATCCTCACTTCTGTGTGTAGGTTCCGTCTGACTTTTGTAACACGATATAGTGGAATTTCTGTGCCTTTAACAACTCAAAACAGGTGTTTTAGCAACCTCCCCCATGAAAAGGCTGAAATTCCTCACAGAAAAGACAAACATCAGATCTGGCTAAGGCTCGCCAAAATGTTAGAAAAAATGTATCTTAGTGAGGATTGGGAAGAAAAGCAAAAATAGAATTGTGTGGATAAAACAGAACTCATTTAATGTCCATTCAAAAAGAGTGATTACAAAAATGAAGAAAAAGTAAATTATAAGTTCATTGCACACAAAATTAAGTATTAGGTTAAAAAGAAAATGGAAGCAAGCATTGATCTTACATATAGTCTTGTGTGATGATGTGTTCGTCCATGTAGAGAGCCTCAAGGTATGGGAACTCTACCACATGCTGAGAAGAGACGGTTTATATACAAATCCGTCCCATAGGCTTTCATGGGTTACTATTTTCTCCTACATAATATCCACATAAGGTAACCCAGTTCCATGCCCATGGTCTATACCATAAAAGTAGATTCCAGAATATTCCTTATGATCCTATGCATTACCTCATGTTAGGTTGCTTAGTTACACTTGTTTACCGCTAGAAATAACGCTAGACATCCAAATATAGGTTGGGTTTGACAAACACCCTCTAGCTTTTGACATGCAGGGGACAGATGGTCAACGACAAGACCTTCAGAAACTCCGGATTCATTCACTTTCCCTATACCCTTGGTTCTTTATTTGATTTCATGTAATTATCCATATGTAAGTGATTATATATTATTATTTATTATTATAGGATTTTACACAGGGGCACAAGAGCAAGCTAAGGCATAAGGCAAGGGTACAAGTGCCGGCTAAGGCATAAGGCAGGGGCACAAGTGCCGGCTAAGGCATAAGGCAGGGGCACATGTGCCGGCTAAGGCATAAGGCAGGGGCACATGTGCCGGCTAAGGCATAAGGCAGGGGCACAAGTACCTGATAGGTATAAGGCAGGGGCACAAGTGCCGGCTAAGACATAAGGCAGGGGCACAAGTGCCAGCTAAGGCATAAAGGCAGGGGCAAAAGTACCTGATAGGCATAAGGCAGAGTCACAAGTGCCGGCTTAGGCATCAGGCAGGGGCACAAGTGCCGGCTAAGGCATAAGGCAGGGGCACAAGTGCCAGCTAAGACATAATGCAGGGGCACAAGTGCCGGTTAAGGCATAAGGCAGGGGCACAAGTGCCGGCTAAGGCATAAGGCAGGGGCACAAGTGCCGGCTAAGGCATAAGGCAGGGGCACAAGTGCCGGCTAAGGCATAAGGCAGGGGCACAAGTGCCGGCTAAGGCATAAGGCAGGGGCACAAGTGCCAGCTAAGGCATAAGGCAGGGGCACAAGTACAGACTAAGGCATCAGGCAGGGGCACAAGTGCCGGATAAGGCATAAGGCAGGGGCAAAAGTGCCGGCTAAGGCATAAGGCCGGGGCAAAAGTGCCGGCTAATGCATAAGGCAGGGGCAAAAGTACCTGATAGGCATAAGGCAGGGGCAAAAGTACCTGATAGGCATAAGGCAGGGGCACAAATGCCAGATAAGGCATAAGGCAGGGGCACAAGTACCTGATAGGCATAAGGCAGGGGCACAAGTGCCGGCTAAGGCATAAGGCAGGGGCACAAGTGCCGGCTAAGGCATAAGGCAGGGGCACAAGTGCCGGCTAAGGCATAAGGCAGGGGCACAAGTGCCGGCTAAAGCATAAGGCAGGGGTACAAGTGCCGGCTAAGGCATAAGGCAGGGGCACAAGTGCCGGCTAAGGCATAAGGCAGGGGCACAAGTGCCGGCTAAGGCATAAGGCAGGGGCACAAGTGCCGGCTAAGGCATAAGGCAGGGGCACAAGTGCCGCTAAGGCATAAGGCAGGGGCACAAGTGCCGGCTAAGGCATAAGGCAGGGGCAAAAGTACCTAATAGGCATAAGGCAGGGGCACAATTGCTGGCTAAGGCATAAGGCAGCGGCACAATTGCCGGCTAAGGCATAAGGCAGGGGCACAAGTGCCGGCTAAGGCATAAGGCAGGGGCAAAAGTACCTGATAGGCATAAGGCAGGGGCACAAGTGCCGGCTAAGGCATAAGGCAGGGGCACAAGTGCCGGCTAAGGCATAAGGCAGGGGCACAAGTGCCGGCTAAGGCATAAGGCAGGGGCACAAGTGCTGGCTAAAGCATAAGGCAGGGGCACAAGTGCCGGCTAAAGCATAAGGCAGGGGCACAAGTGCCGGCTAAGGCAGGGGCACAAGTGCCGGCTAAGGCATAAAGCAGGGGCACAAGTGCCGGCTAAGGCATAAGGCAGGGGCACAAGTGCCGGCTAAGGCATAAGGCAGGGGCAAAAGTGCCTGCTAAGGCATAAGGCAGGGGCACGAGTACCTGATAGGCATAAGGCAGGGGCACAAGTGCCGGCTAAGGCATAAGGCAGGGGCACAAGTGCCGGCTAAGGCATAAGGCAGGGGCACAAGTGCCGGCTAAGGCATAAGGCAGGGGCACAAGTGCCGGCTAAGGCATAAGGCAGGGGCACAAGTGCCGGCTAAGGCATAAGGCAGGGGCACAAGTGCCGGCTAAGGCATAAGGCAGGGGCACAAGTGCCGGCTAAGGCATAAGGCAGGGGCACAAGTGCCGGCTAAGGCATAAGGCAGGGGCACAAGTGCCGGCTAAGGCATAAGGCAGGGGCAAAAGTACCTGATAGGCATAAGGCAGGGGCACAAGTGCCGGCTAAGGCATAAGGCAGGGGCACAAGTGCCGGCTAAGGCATAAGGCAGGGGCACAAGTGCCGGCTAAGGCATAAGGCAGGGGCACAAGTGCCGGCTAAAGCATAAGGCAGGGGCACAAGTGCCGGCTAAAGCATAAGGCAGGGGCACAAGTGCCGGCTAAGGCAGGGGCACAAGTGCCGGCTAAGGCATAAAGCAGGGGCACAAGTGCCGGCTAAGGCATAAGGCAGGGGCACAAGTGCCGGCTAAGGCATAAGGCAGGGGCAAAAGTGCCTGCTAAGGCATAAGGCAGGGGCACGAGTACCTGATAGGCATAAGGCAGGGGCACAAGTGCCGGCTAAGGCATAAGGCAGGGGCACAAGTGCCGGCTAAGGCATAAGGCAGGGGCACAAGTGCCGGCTAAGGCATAAGGCAGGGGCACAAGTGCCGGCTAAGGCATAAGGCAGGGGCACAAGTGCCGGCTAAGGCATAAGGCAGGGGCACAAGTGCCGGCTAAGGCATAAGGCAGGGGCACAAGTGCCGGCTAAGGCATAAGGCAGGGGCACAAGTGCCGGCTAAGGCATAAGGCAGGGGCAAAAGTACCTGATAGGCATAAGGCAGGGGCACAAGTGCCGGCTAAGGCATAAGGCAGGGGCACAAGTGCCGGCTAAAGCATAAGGCAGGGGCACAAGTGCCGGCTAAGGCAGGGGCACAAGTGCCGGCTAAGGCATAAGGCAGGGGCACAAGTGCCGGCTAAAGCATAAGGCAGGGGCACAAGTGCCGGCTAAAGCATAAAGCAGGGGCACAAGTGCCGGCTAAGGCATAAGGCAGGGGCACAAGTGCCGGCTAAGGCATAAGGCAGGGGCACAAGTACCTAATAGGCATAAGGCAGGGGCACAATTGCTGGCTAAGGCATAAGGCAGCGGCACAATTGCCGGCTAAGGCATAAGGCAGGGGCACAAGTGCCGGCTAAGGCATAAGGCAGGGGCACAAGTGCCGGCTAAGGCATAAGGCAGGGGCACAAGTGCCGGCTAAGGCATAAGGCAGGGGCACAAGTGCCGGCTAAGGCATAAGGCAGGGGCACAAGTGCCGGCTAAGGCATAAGGCAGGGGCACAAATGCCGGCTAAGGCATAAGGCAGGGGCACAAGTGCCGGCTAAGGCATAAGGCAGGGGCACAAGTGCCGGCTAAGGCATAAGGCAGGGGCACAAGTGCCGGCTAAGGCATAAGGCAGGGGCACAAGTGCCGGCTAAGGCATAAGGCAGGGGCACAAGAGCCAGCTAAGGCATAAAGCAAGGGTACAAGTGCCGGCTAATGCATAAGGCAGGGGCACAAGTGCCGGCTATGGCATAAGGCAGGGGCACATGTGCTAGCTAAGGCATAAGGCAGGGGCACAAGTGCCGGCTAAGGCATAAGACAGGGGCAAAAGTGCCTGCTAAGGCATAAGGCAGGGGCACAAGTGCCGGCTAAGACATGTAGGCAGGGGCAAAAGTACCTGATAGGCATAAGGCAGGGGCACAAGTGCCGGCTAAGGCATAAGACAGGGGCAAAAGTGCCTGCTAAGGCATAAGGCCGGGGCACAAGTGCCGGCTAAGACATAAAGGCAGGGGCAAAAGTACCTGATAGGCATAAGGCAGAGTCACAAGTGCCAGCTTAGGCCCAGGTGCACAAGTGCCGGCTAAGGCATAAGGCAGGGGCACAAGTGCCGGCTAAGGCATAAGGCAGGGGCACAAGTATCTGATAGGCATAAGGCAGGGGCACAAGTGCCGGCTAAGGCATAAGGCAGGGGCACAAGTGCCGGCTATGGCATAAGGCAGGGGCACAAGTGCCGGCTAAGGCATAAGGCAGGGGCACAAGTGCCGGCTAAGGCATAAGGCAGGGGCACAAGTGCCGGCTAAGGCATAAGGCAGGGGCACAAGTGCCGACTAAGGCATCAGGCAGGGGCACAAGTGCCGGATAAGGCATAAGGCAGGGGCAAAAGTGCCGGCTAAGGCATAAGGCAGGGGCAAAAGTGCCGGCTAAGGCGTAAGGCAGGGGCAAAAGTACCTGATAGGCATAAGGCAGGGGCAAAAGTACCTGATAGGCATAAGGCAGGGGCACAAATGCCAGATAAGGCATAAGGCAGGGGCACAAGTACCTGATAGGCATAAGGCAGGGGCACAAGTGCCGGCTAAGGCATAAGGCAGGGGCACAAGTGCCGGCTAAGGCATAAGGCAGGGGCACAAGTGCCGGCTAAGGCAGGGGCACAAGTGCCGGCTAAGGCATAAGGAAGGGGCACAAGTGCCGGCTAAAGCATAAGGCAGGGGTACAAGTGCCGGCTAAGGCATAAGGCAGGGGCACAAGTGCCGGCTAAGGCATAAGGCAGGGGCACAAGTGCCGGCTAAGGCATAAGGCAGGGGCACAAGTGCCGGCTAAGGCATAAGGCAGGGGCACAAGTGCCGCTAAGGCATAAGGCAGGGGCACAAGTGCCGGCTAAGGCATAAGGCAGGGGCAAAAGTACCTAATAGGCATAAGGCAGGGGCACAATTGCTGGCTAAGGCATAAGGCAGCGGCACAATTGCCGGCTAAGGCATAAGGCAGGGGCACAAGTGCCGGCTAAGGCATAAGGCAGGGGCAAAAGTACCTGATAGGCATAAGGCAGGGGCACAAGTGCCGGCTAAGGCATAAGGCAGGGGCACAAGTGCCGGCTAAGGCATAAGGCAGGGGCACAAGTGCCGGCTAAGGCATAAGGCAGGGGCACAAGTGCCGGCTAAGGCATAAGGCAGGGGCACAAGTGCCGGCTAAGGCATAAGGCAGGGGCACAAGTGCCGGCTAAGGCATAAGGCAGGGGCACAAGTGCCGGCTAAGGCATAAGGCAGGGGCACAAGTGCCGGCTAAGGCATAAGGCAGGGGCAAAAGTACCTAATAGGCATAAGGCAGGGGCACAATTGCTGGCTAAGGCATAAGGCAGCGGCACAATTGCCGGCTAAGGCATAAGGCAGGGGCACAAGTGCCGGCTAAGGCATAAGGCAGGGGCAAAAGTACCTGATAGGCATAAGGCAGGGGCACAAGTGCCGGCTAAGGCATAAGGCAGGGGCACAAGTGCCGGCTAAGGCATAAGGCAGGGGCACAAGTGCCGGCTAAGGCATAAGGCAGGGGCACAAGTGCCGGCTAAAGCATAAGGCAGGGGCACAAATGCCGGCTAAAGCATAAGGCAGGGGCACAAGTGCCGGCTAAGGCAGGGGCACAAGTGCCGGCTAAGGCATAAAGCAGGGGCACAAGTGCCGGCTAAGGCATAAGGCAGGAGCACAAGTGCCGGCTAAGGCATAAGGCAGGGGCAAAAGT
Source organism: Ranitomeya variabilis (assembly GCF_051348905.1). Taxonomy (NCBI): domain Eukaryota; kingdom Metazoa; phylum Chordata; class Amphibia; order Anura; family Dendrobatidae; genus Ranitomeya; species Ranitomeya variabilis. The sequence goes on along the minus strand of NC_135232.1, from coordinate 513,879,732 downwards.
GCCTGCTAAGGCATAAGGCAGGGGCACGAGTACCTGATAGGCATAAGGCAGGGGCACAAGTGCCGGCTAAGGCATAAGGCAGGGGCACAAGTCCCGGCTAAGGCATAAGGCAGGGGCACAAGTGCCGGCTAAGGCATAAGGCAGGGGCACAAGTGCCGGCTAAGGCATAAGGCAGGGGCACAAGTGCCGGCTAAGGCATAAGGCAGGGGCACAAGTGCCGGCTAAGGCATAAGGCAGGGGCAAAAGTACCTGATAGGCATAAGGCAGGGGCACAAGTGCCGGCTAAGGCATAAGGCAGGGGCACAAGTGCCGGCTAAAGCATAAGGCAGGGGCACAAGTGCCGGCTAAGGCAGGGGCACAAGTGCCGGCTAAGGCATAAGGCAGGGGCACAAGTGCCGGCTAAAGCATAAGGCAGGGGCACAAGTCCCGGCTAAGGCATAAGGCAGGGGCACAAGTGCCGGCTAAGGCATAAGGCAGGGGCACAAGTGCCGGCTAAGGCATAAGGCAGGGGCACAAGTGCCGGCTAAGGCATAAGGCAGGGGCACAAGTGCCGGCTAAAGCATAAGGCAGGGGCACAAATGCCGGCTAAAGCATAAGGCAGGGGCACAAGTGCCGGCTAAGGCAGGGGCACAAGTGGCGGCTAAGGCATAAAGCAGGGGCACAAGTGCCGGCTAAGGCATAAGGCAGGGGCACAAGTGCCGGCTAAGGCATAAGGCAGGGGCAAAAGTGCCTGCTAAGGCATAAGGCAGGGGCACGAGTACCTGATAGGCATAAGGCAGGGGCACAAGTGCCGGCTAAGGCATAAGGCAGGGGCACAAGTCCCGGCTAAGGCATAAGGCAGGGGCACAAGTGCCGGCTAAGGCATAAGGCAGGGGCACAAGTGCCGGCTAAGGCATAAGGCAGGGGCACAAGTGCCGGCTAAGGCATAAGGCAGGGGCACAAGTGCCGGCTAAGGCATAAGGCAGGGGCACAAGTGCCGGCTAAGGCATAAGGCAGGGGCAAAAGTACCTGATAGGCATAAGGCAGGGGCACAAGTGCCGGCTAAGGCATAAGGCAGGGGCACAAGTGCCGGCTAAAGCATAAGGCAGGGGCACAAGTGCCGGCTAAGGCAGGGGCACAATTGCTGGCTAAGGCATAAGGCAGCGGCACAATTGCCGGATAAGGCATAAGGCAGGGGCACAAGTGCCGGCTAAGGCATAAGGCAGGGGCACAAGTGCCGGCTAAGGCATAAGGCAGGGGCACAAGTGCCGGCTAAGGCATAAGGCAGGGGCACAAGTGCCGGCTAAGGCATAAGGCAGGGGCACAAGTGCCGGCTAAGGCATAAGGCAGGGGCACAAGTGCCGGCTAAGGCATAAGGCAGGGGCACAAGTGCCGGCTAAGGCATAAGGCAGGGGCACAAGTGCCGGCTAAAGCATAAGGCAGGGGCACAAGTGCCGGCTAAGGCAGGGGCACAAGTGCCGGCTAAGGCATAAGGCAGGGGCACAAGTGCCGGCTAAGGCATAAGGCAGGGGCACAAGTACCTAATAGGCATACGGCAGGGGCACAATTGCTGGCTAAGGCATAAGGCAGCGGCACAATTGCCGGATAAGGCATAAGGCAGGGGCACAAGTGCCGGCTAAGGCATAAGGCAGGGGCACAAGTGCCGGCTAAGGCATAAGGCAGGGGCACAAGTGCCGGCTAAGGCATAAGGCAGGGGCACAAGTGCCGGCTAAGGCATAAGGCAGGGGCACAAGTGCCGGCTAAGGCATAAGGCAGGGGCACAAGTGCCGGCTAAGGCATAAGGCAGGGGCACAAGAGCCAGCTAAGGCATAAAGCAAGGGTACAAGTGCCGGCTAATGCATAAGGCAGGGGCACAAGTGCCGGCTATGGCATAAGGCAGGGGCACATGTGCTAGCTAAGGCATAAGGCAGGGGCACAAGTGCCGGCTAAGACATAAAGGCAGGGGCAAAAGTACCTGATAGGCATAAGGCAGGGGCACAAGTGCCGGCTAAGGCATAAGACAGGGGCAAAAGTGCCTGCTAAGGCATAAGGTAGGGGCACAAGTGCCGGCTAAGACATAAAGGCAGGGGCAAAAGTACCTGATAGGCATAAGGCAGAGTCACAAGTGCCAGCTTAGGCCCAGGTGCACAAGTGCCGGCTAAGGCATAAGGCAGGGGCACAAGTGCCGGCTAAGGCATAAGGCAGGGGCACAAGTATCTGATAGGCATAAGGCAGGGGCACAAGTGCCGGCTAAGGCATAAGGCAGGGGCACAAGTGCCGGCTAAGGCATAAGGCAGGGGCACAAGTGCCGGCTAAGTCATAAGGCAGGGGCACAAGAGCCAGTTAAGGCATAAGGCAAGGGTACAAGTGCCGGCTAAGGCATAAGACAGGGGCACAAGTGCCGGCTATGGCATAAGGCAGGGGCACATGTGCTCTCCCAGCCAAGACACTGTTGATTTCGGCGTCTCCCACCTCTCCACCAACGCGGATTCCAGGCCCTCGGTGTGCATTCTTCTAGGCGCCTTATATCGGAGCAGACTCCTCCACTCTTAGTGGACCCACAATACTGGGATCCGATTTGCTCCTATAAACAAAACCATTCTCTTTACCTGCCCAGGACCCTATGGTTTTAATAAGGCGTATAGTCAAATATTAAGTCTACCTGATTTGTGTCAGATGTCCCAGAGGCCTATGCACATTGTCCCTGTTAAAAACATATATCGGACTTAAAGCCGTACTCCATCAATTTTGGGATTAAGTGGGCCTTCTCCCCTCAGGAATATTATAAAACAACCCTATCTCCCATGACGTTATACAAACAACCATAAAGGCATTTATTTTTGTGACCAAGGCCACGGTGTGGCCGAAACGTTATAATACCATTGCCCTGTTGTTTGTCTTCATGTTTGAATAAAATTTTCACGTTAGCAAAAATGAACAAGATGAGTGCGGTGATTTGAATTTTTCTCTATTACGAAGAGGGCTTCTGGCTCCGTTCACCTGCACCATCGAAACTCCACCTATAATCGAGTGCTAGCTCTTCGTCTTTTCCAGTATCCATGTGCCGGTCAAGGCATGGGCACAAGTGCCCGCTAAGACATAAGGCAGGGGCACAAGAGCCAGCTAAGGCATAAGGCAAGGGTACAAGTGCCGGCTAAGGCATAAGGCAGGGGCACAAGTGCCGGCTAAGGCATAAGGCAGGGGCACAAGTGCCGGCTAAGACACAAGGCAGGGGCACAAGTGCCAGCTAAGGCATAAAGGCAGGGGCAAAAGTACCTGATAGGCATAAGGCAGAGTCACAAGTGCCAGCTTAGGCATCAGGCAGGGGCACAAGTGCCGGCAAAGGCATAAGGCAGGGGCACAAGTGCCGGCTAAGGCATAAGGCAGGGGCACAAGTGCCGGCTAAGGCATAAGGCAGGGGCACAAGTGCCGGCTAAGGCATAAGGCAGGGGCACAAGTGCCGGCTAAGGCATAAGGCAGGGGCAAAAGTACCTGATAGGCATAAGGCAGGGGCACAAGTTCCAGCTAAGGCATAAGGCAGGGGCACAAGTGCCGGCTAAGGCATAAGGCAGGGGCACAAGTGCCGGCTAAGGCATCAGGCAGGGGCACAAGTGCCGGCTAAGGCATCAGGCAGGGGCACAAGTGCCGGATAAGGCATAAGGCAGGGGCACAAGTGCCGGATAAGGCATAAGGCAGGGGCACAAGTACCTGATAGGCATAAAGCAGGGGCACAAGTGCCAGCTAAGGCATAAGGCAGGGGCACAAGTGCCAGCTAAGGCATAAAGGCAGGGGCAAAAGTACCTGATAGGCATAAGGCAGGGGGACAAGTACCTGATAGGCATAAGGCAGAGGCACAAGTTCCGGCTAAGGCATAAGGCAGGGGCACAAGTGCCGGCTAAGGCATCAGGCAGGGGCACAAGTGCCGGCTAAGGCATCAGGCAGGGGCACAAGTGCCGGCTAAGGCATCAGGCAGGGGCACAAGTGCCGGCTAAGGCATAAGGCAGGGGCACAAGTGCCGGCTAAGGCATAAGGCAGGGGCACAAGTGCCGGCTAAGGCATAAGGCAGGGGCACAAGTGCCGGCAAAGACATAAGGCAGGGGCACAAGTGCCGGCTAAGGCATAAGGCAGGGGCACAAGTGCCGGCTAAGGCCTAAGGCAGGGGTACAAGTGCCAGCTAAGGCATAAGGCAGGGGCACAAGTGCCGGCTAGACATAAGACAGGGGCACAAGTGCCGGCTAAGGCATCAGGCTGGGGCACAAGTGCCGGCTAAAGCATGAGGCAGGGGCACAAGTGCCGGCTAGGCATAAGGCAGGATTACATGTGCCAGCTAAGGCATAAGGCAGGGGAACAAGTGCCAGCTAAGGCATAAGGCAGGGGCAAAAGTACCTGATAGGCATAAGGCAGGGGCACAAGTGCCGGCTAGGCATAAGGCAGGGGCACAAGTACCTGATAGGCATAAGGCAGGGGCACAAGTGCCAGCTAAGGCATAAGGCAGGGGTACAAGTGCCAGCTAAGGCATAAGGCAGGGGCACAAGTGCCAGCTAAGGCATAAGTCAGGGGCAAAAGTACCTGATAGGCATAAGGCAGGGGCACAAGTGCCGGCTAGGCATAAGACAGGGGCACAAGTGCCGGCTAAGGCATCAGGCTGGGGCACAAGTGCCGGCTAAGGCATAAGGCAGGGGCACAAGTGCCGGCTAAAGCATGAGGCAGGGGCACAAGTGCCGGCTAGGCATAAGGCAGGAGTACATGTGCCAGCTAAGGCATAAGGCAGGGGCACATGTACCAGCTAAGGCATAAGACATGGGCACAAGTGCAAGCTAGGCAAAAGACAGGGGTACAAGTGCCGGCTAAGGCATAAGGCAGAGGCACAAGTGCCGGCTAAGGCATAAGGCAGGGGCACAAGTGCCGGCTAAGGCATAAGGCAGGGGCACAAGTGCCGGCTAAGGCATAAGGCAGGGGCACAAGTGCCGGCTAAGGCATAAGGCAGGGGCACAAGTGCCGGCTAAGGCATAAGGCAGGGCCACAAGTGCCTGCTAAGGCATAAGGCAGGGCTACAAGTGCCGGCTAAGGCATAAGGCAGGGCCACAAGTGCCGGCTAAGGCATAAGGCAGGGGCACAAATGCCAGATAAGGCATAAGGCAGGGGCACAAATGCCAGATAAGGCATAAGGCAGGGGCACAAGTGCCGGCTAAGGCATAAAGCAGGGGCACAAGTGCCGGCTAAGGCATAAGGCAGGGGCACAAGTGCCGGCTAAGGCATAAGGCAGGGGCACAAGTGCCGGCTAAGGCATAATGCAGGGGCACAAGTGCCGGCTAAAGCATAAGGCAGGGGCACAAGTGCCGGCTAAGGCATAAGGCAGGGGCTCAAGTGCCGGCTAAGGCATAAGGCAGGGGCACAAGTGCCGGCTAAGGCATAAGGCAGGGGCACAAGTGCCGGCTAAGGCATAAGGCAGGGGCACAAGTGCCGGCTAAGGCATAAGGCAGGGGCAAAAGTACCTGATAGGCATAAGGCAGGGGCACAAGTGCCGGCTAAGGCATAAGGCAGGGGCACAAGTGCCGGCTAAGGCATAAGGCAGGGGCACAAGTGCCGGCTAAGGCATAAGGCAGGGGCACAAGTGCCTGCTAAGGCATAAGGCAGGGGCACAAGTGCCGGCTAAGGCATAAGGCAGGGGCACAAGTGCCGGCTAAAGCATAAGGCAGGGGCACAAGTGCCGGCTTAGGCAGGGGCACAAGTGCCGGCTAAGGCATAAGGCAGGGGCACAAGTGCCGGCTAAGGCATAAGGCAGGGGCACAAGTGCCGGCTAAGGCATAAGGCAGGGCCACAAGTGCCTGCTAAGGCATAAGGCAGGGCTACAAGTGCCGGCTAAGGCATAAGGCAGGGCCACAAGTGCCGGCTAAGGCATAAGGCAGGGGCACAAATGCCAGATAAGGCATAAGGCAGGGGCACAAATGCCAGATAAGGCATAAGGCAGGGGCACAAGTGCCGGCTAAGGCATAAAGCAGGGGCACAAGTGCCGGCTAAGGCATAAGGCAGGGGCACAAGTGCCGGCTAAGGCATAAGGCAGGGGCACAAGTGCCGGCTAAGGCATAATGCAGGGGCACAAGTGCCGGCTAAAGCATAAGGCAGGGGCACAAGTGCCGGCTAAGGCATAAGGCAGGGGCTCAAGTGCCGGCTAAGGCATAAGGCAGGGGCACAAGTGCCGGCTAAGGCATAAGGCAGGGGCACAAGTGCCGGCTAAGGCATAAGGCAGGGGCACAAGTGCCGGCTAAGGCATAAGGCAGGGGCAAAAGTACCTGATAGGCATAAGGCAGGGGCACAAGTGCCGGCTAAGGCATAAGGCAGGGGCACAAGTGCCGGCTAAGGCATAAGGCAGGGGCACAAGTGCCGGCTAAGGCATAAGGCAGGGGCACAAGTGCCTGCTAAGGCATAAGGCAGGGGCACAAGTGCCGGCTAAGGCATAAGGCAGGGGCACAAGTGCCGGCTAAAGCATAAGGCAGGGGCACAAGTGCCGGCTTAGGCAGGGGCACAAGTGCCGGCTAAGGCATAAAGCTGGGGCACAAGTGCCGGCTAAGGCATAAGGCAGGGGCACAAGTGCCGGCTAAGGCATAAGGCAGGGGCAAAAGTGCCTGCTAAGGCATAAGGCAGGGGCACAAGTACCTGATAGGCATAAGGCAGGGGCACAAGTGCCGGCTAAGGCATAAGGCAGGGGCACAAGTGCCGGCTAAGGCAGCGGCACAATTGCCGGCTAAGGCATAAGGCAGGGGCACAAGTGCCAGCTAAGGCATAAGGCAGGGGCACAAGTGCCGGCTAAGGCATAAGGCAGGGGCACAAGTGCCGGCTAAGGCATAAGGCAGGGGCACAAGTGCCGGCTAAGGCATAAGGCAGGGGCACAAGTGCCGGCTAAGGCATAAGGCAGGGGCACAAGAGCCAGCTAAGGCATAAGGCAAGGGTACAAGTGCCGGCTAAGGCATAAGGCAGGGGCACAAGTGCCGGCTAAGGCATAAGGCAGGGGCACATGTGTCGGCTAAGGCAGTGATTTTCAACCTTTTTTGAGCCGCGGCACACTTTTTATACTTAAAAAATCCCGAGGCACACCACCAACCAAAATGGCACAAAATGGTGCGTCCAGGTTTGAGATGAAAGTCTGCAGTCATTCTATGTGACTGCAGGCTTCTGAATTCTCACAGCGCAAGCACTGCACACTTTCAGGATTCTCCCTTGCCGGTGGCCAGAGTGGACGGTCATGACAGCACAAGTATGTGATTTGGATACTTCTGGTCACATTCTAACTAGACGTGTCCGGCCTCAGTCAATTCATTTTCATTGAATGAGGCCACACATGTCTAGTCAGCACGTGACCGCATGTATGTAAACCACCAACATCAGAGAATTATGATAGCAGTGTGCACTGTGAGAATTCAGAAGTCTGCAGTCACATAGTATGACTGCAGACTCATCACAACCTTGGACATCCCCTTTAATGTTCCTAACAAATAAAAATGAGAATTAGTATCACAAAAAAAAACACATTTACATCCAGGTACCTGATAGATGACGTTGTTTGTGGAGTCGCCTCTTTCTTTTCATCTTCACCTTGTCCAGATGCCATGATGACTCTTCTCATCCACCGGCAGAGCTCGTTTCTGCAGACTTCCATCTTCTCCTGTCTTCTGCAGCACATCCTGACACAACACCCTTAAAGATAGCAGTGTTATTATAATGCTCCGGAATAACAATATCTGCCCTAGGCTGAGCCTCTGAGTAAATAATTGCCCCTCACTTTATTCCCAGCACATAATATGACCCTCACTGTCCCTCTTATGGTACATGCCATCCACACTACCCTCTCTCTCTTTTCCATACTTCACACTGCCTTCTCATATGGTGTCCCTCATAGAGAGCCCAGTCTCTCTACTGTGCCCCTTCATTACACTCCTCCTACTTGGCATACTGTCTCCTCCTGGCTCTTACCCTCACACTACTCAGTATCTATTATGTGTCCACTCACACTTTCATCCCCCCATACTGTCTGCACACATTTCTAATAGCCTCCTCCTGTACATCCCCCCCCCCTGCTAACATACCCCTTTGCTCTCTCCATATTTCCTCCTCACACATTCCCCCCTCACACATTCCCCCGACTCCCCATACTGTCCTCACACATCCCATCACCGTTGCTCCCAGTACTGTCAGCACACATTTTTCCCCTCGCTACTGTGTCCACCCCCATCTCCCCACTCACCCCCACAGAATATATCCACTGCCCTTCCGATAGAATAAATCCATCCCCTTCCACAGAATAAATGCACCCTGCCCCACACATGCTAAATAAATTCCAGCCCCCCCCCACGTACACACTGAATAAATCCCCCACACACACTGAATAAATCCCCCCACACACTGAATAAATCCCCCCACACACTGAATAAATCCCCCCCCACACTTAATAAATCCCCCCACATACTCCCCATAAACCCACCCCACGCTGAATCTTCGGTGTCTTCAGCTCCACAGCACAGGAGCACTTACCACCAAGTCTCTTCTTTCTCCTGCGCGCCGGATAGTGACGTCAGCAGCGTGATCACATGACTTGATCACGCTGCTGGCGTCGCTCTGACCCGGCAGTCAGAGCCTCAATTGTACTCGCAGCTGGTAGATGTCTGCGAGTACAATTGATCTCCGGGAGCCGGCGCGCTGCAGCTTCTCTGTGCCGGCTGTCAGCTTGACAGTCGGCACAGAGAACAGCTGACTCCCGTTCCCCGCGGCACACCCGACCATGTGTCGCGGCACACTAGTGTGCCGCGGCACACTGGTTGAAAAACACTGGGCTAAGGCATAAGGCAGGGGCACATGTGCCGGCTAAGGCATAAGGCAAGGGCACATGTGCCGGCTAAGGCATAAGGCAGGGGCACATGTGCCGGCTAAGGCATAAGGCAGGGGCACAAGTTCCGGCTAAGGCATAAGGCAGGGGCACAAGTACCTGATAGGCATAAGGCAGGGGCACAAGTGCCGGCTAAGGCATAAGGCAGGGGCACAAGTGCCGGCTAAGGCATAAGGCAGGGGCACAAGTGCCGGCTAAGGCATAAGGCAGGGGCACAAGTGCCGGCTAAGGCAGGGGCACAAGTGCCGGCTAAGGCATAAGGCAGGGGCACAAGTGCCGGCTAAAGCATAAGGCAGGGGCACAAGTGCCGGCTAAGGCATAAGGCAGGGGCACAAGTGCCGGCTAAGGCATAAGGCAGGGGCGCAAGTGCCGGCTAAGGCATAAGGCAGGGGCGCAAGTGCCGGCTAAGGCATAAGGCAGGGGCACAAGTGCCGGCTAAGGCATAAGGCAGGGGCACAAGTACCTGATAGGCATAAGGCAGGGGCACAAGTGCCGGCTAAAGCATAAGGCAGGGGCACAAGTGCTGGCTAAAGCATAAGGCAGGGGCACAAGTGCCGGCTAAAGCATAAGGCAGGGGCACAAGTGCCGGCTAAGGCAGGGGCACAAGTGCCGGCTAAGGCATAAGGCAGGGGCACAAGTGCCGGCTAAGGCATAAGGCAGAGGCACAAGTGCCGGCTAAGGCATAAGGCAGGGGCACAAGTACCTAATAGGCATAAGGCAGGGGCACAATTGCTGGCTAAGGCATAAGGCAGGGGCACAAGTGCCGGCTAAGGCATAAGGCAGAGGCACAAGTGCCGGCTAAGGCATAAGGCAGGGGCACAAGTACCTAATAGGCATAAGGCAGGGGCACAAGTGCCGGCTAAGGCATAAGGCAGGGGCACAAGTGCCGGCTAAGGCATAAGGCAGGGGCACAAGTGCCGGCTAAGGCATAAGGCAGGGGCACAAGTGCCGGCTAAGGCATAAGGCAGGGGCACAAGTGCCGGCTAAGGCATAAGGCAGGGGCACAAGTGCCGGCTAAGGCATAAGGCAGGGGCAAAAGTACCTGATAGGCATAAGGCAGGGGCACAAGTGCCGGCTAAAGCATAAGGCAGGGGCACAAGTGCCGGCTAAAGCATAAGGCAGGGGCACAAGTGCCGGCTAAAGCATAAGGCAGGGGCACAAGTGCCGGCTAAGGCATAAGGCAGAGGCACAAGTGCCGGCTAAGGCATAAGGCAGGGGCACAAGTACCTAATAGGCATAAGGCAGGGGCACAATTGCTGGCTAAGGCATAAGGCAGCGGTACAATTGCCGGCTAAGGCATAAGGCAGGGGCACAAGTGCCGGCTAAGGCATAAGGCAGGGGCACAAGTGCCGGCTAAGGCATAAGGCAGAGGCACAAGTGCCGGCTAAGGCATAAGGCAGGGGCACAAGTACCTAATAGGCATAAGGCAGGGGCACAATTGCTGGCTAAGGCATAAGGCAGCGGTACAATTGCCGGCTAAAGCATAAGGCAGGGGCAAAAGTGCCGGCTAAGGCATAAGGAAGGGGCACAAGTGCCGGCTAAGGCATAAGGCAGGGGCACAAGTGCCGGCTAAGGCATAAGGCAGGGGCACAAGTGCCGGCTAAGGCATAAGGCAGGGGCACAAGTGCCGGCTAAGGCATAAGGCAGGGGCACAAGTGCCGGCTAAGGCATAAGGCAGGGGCACAAGTGCCGGCTAAGGCATAAGGCAGGGGCACAAGTGCCGGCTAAGGCATAAGGCAGGGGCACAAGTGCCGGCGAAGGCATAAGGCAGGTGCACAAGTGCCGGCTAAGGCATAAGGCAGGGGCACAAGTGCCGGCTAAGGCATAAGGCAGGGGCACAAGTGCCGGCTAAGGCATAAGGCAGGGGCACAAGTGCCGGCTAAGGCATAAGGCAGGGGCACAAGTGCCGGCTAAGGCTTAAGGCAGGGGCACAAGTGCCGGCTAAGGCATAAGGCAGGGGCACAAGTGCCGGCTAAGGCAGGGGCACAAGTGCCGGCTAAGGCATAAGGCAGGGGCACAAGTGCCGGCTAAGGCATAAGGCAGGGGCACAAGTGCCGGCTAAGGCATAAGGCAGGGGCACAAGTGCCAGCTAAGGCATAAGGCAGGGGCACAAGTGCCGACTAACGCATAAGGCAGGGGCACAAGTGCCGGCTAAGGCATAAGGCAGGGGCACAAGTGCCGGCTAAGGCTTAAGGCAGGGGCACAAGTGCCGGCTAAGGCATAAGTCAGGGGCACAAGTGCCGGCTAACGCAGGGGCACAAGTGCCGGCTAAGGCAGGGGCACAAGTGCCGGCTAAGGCATAAGGCAGGGGCACAAGTGCCGGCTAAGGCATGAGGCAGGGGCACAAGTGCCGGCTAAGGCATAAGGCAGGGGCACAAGTGCCGGCTAAGGCATAAGGCAGGGGCACAAGTGCCGGCTAAGGCATCAGGCAGGGGCACAAGTGCCGGATAAGGCATAAGGCAGGGGCAAAAGTGCCGGCTAAGGCATAAGTCAGGGGCAAAAGTACCTGATAGGCATAAGGCAGGGGCAAAAGTACCTGATAGGCATAAGGCAGGGGCACAAGTACCTGATAGGCAGAAGGCAGGGGCACAAATGCCAGATAAGGCATAAGGCAGGGGCACAAGTACCTGATAGGCATAAGGCAGGGGCACAAGTGCCGGCTAAGACATAAGGCAGGGGCACAAGTGCCGGCTATGGCATAAGGCAGGGGCACATGTGCCAGCTAAGGCATAAGGCAGGGGCACAAGTGCCGGCTAAGGCATAAGGCAGGGGCACAAGTGCCGGCTAAAGCATAAGGCAGGGGCACAAGTGCCAGCTAAGGCATAAGGCAGGGGCAAAAGTACCTGATAGGCATAAGGCAGGGGCACAAGTGCCGGCTAAGGCATAAGACAGGGGCAAAAGTGCCTGCTAAGGCATTAGACAGGGGCAAAAGTGCCTGCTAAGGCATAAGGCAGGGGCACAAGTGCTGGCTAAGACATAAGGCAGGGGCACAAGTGCCAGCTAAGGCATAAAGGCAGGGGCAAAAGTACCTGATAGGCATAAGGCAGAGTCACAAGTGCCAGCTTAGGCCCAGGTGCACAAGTGCCGGCTAAGGCATAAGGAAGGGGCACAAGTGCCGGCTAAGGCATAAGGCAGGGGCACAAGTACCTGATAGGCATAAGGCAGGGGCACAAATGCCAGGTAAGGCATAAGGCAGGGGCACAAGTATCTGATAGGCATAAGGCAGGGGCACAAGTGCCGGCTAAGGCATAAGGCAGGGGCACAAGTGCCGGCTAAGGCATAAGGCAGGGGCACAAGTGCCGGCTAAGGCATAAGGCAGGGGCACAAGTGCCGGCTAAGGCATAAGGCAGGGGCACAAGAGCCAGCTAAGGCATAAGGCAAGGGTACAAGTGCCGGCTAAGGCATAAGGCAGGGGCACAAATGCCAGCTATGGCATAAGGCAGGGGCACATGTGCCGGCTAAGACATAAGGCAGGGGCACAAGAGCCAGCTAAGGCATAAGGCAAGGGTACAAGTGCCGGCTAAGGCATAAGGCAGGGGCACAAGTGCCGGCTAAGGCATAAGGCAGGGGCACAAGTGCCGGCTAAGACATAAGGCAGGGGCACAAGTGTCAGCTAAGGCATAAAGGCAGGGGCAAAAGTTCCTGATAGGCATAAGGCAGAGTCACAAGTGCCGGCTTAGGCATCAGGCAGGGGCACAAGTGCCGGCTAAGGCATAAGGCAGGGGCAAAAGTGCCGGCTAAGGCAAAAGGCAGGGGCACAAGTGCCTGCTAAGGCATAAGGCAGGGGCACAAGTGCCGGCTAAGGCATAGGGCAGGGGCACAAGTACCTGATAGGCATAAGGCAGGGGCACAAGTGCCGGCTAAGGCATAAGGCAGGGGCACAAGTGCCGGCTAAGGCATAAGGCAGGGGCAAAAGTACCTGATAGGCATAAGGCAGGAGCACAAGTTCCGGCTAAGGCATAAGGCAGGGGCACAAGTGCCGGCTAAGGCATCAGGCAGGGGCACAAGTGCCGGCTAAGGCATCAGGCAGGGGCACAAGTGCCGGCTAAGGCATCAGGCAGGGGCACAAGTGCCGGCTAAGGCATCAGGCAGGGGCACAAGTGCCGGATAAGGCATAAGGCAGGGGCACAAGTGCCGGACAAGGCATAAGGCAGGGGCAACAGTACCTGATAGGCATAAGGCAGGGGCAAAAGTACCTGATAGGCATAAGGCAGGGGCAAAAGTACCTGATAGGCATAAGGCAGGGGCACAAATGCCAGATAAGGCATAAGGCAGGGGCACAAGTACCTAATAGGCATAAGGCAGGGGCACAAATGCCAGATAAGGCATAAGGCAGGGGCACAAGTACCTGATAGGCATAAGGCAGGGGCACAAGTGCCGGCTAAGGCATAAGGCAGGGGCACAAGTGCCGGCTAAGGCATAAGGCAGGAGCACAAGTGCCGGCTAAGGCATAAGGCAGGGGCACAAGTGCCGGCTAAGGCATAAGGCAGGGGCACAAGTGCCGGCTAAGGCATAAGGCAGGGGCACAAGTGCCGGCTAAGGCATAAGGCAGGGGCACAAGTGCCGGCTAAGGCATAAGGCAGGGGCACAAGTGCCGGCTAAAGCATAAGGTAGGGGCACAAGTGCCGGCTAAAGCATAAGGCAGGGGCACAAGTGCGGGCTAAGGCAGGGGCACAAGTGCCGGCTAAGGCATAAGGCAGGGGCACAAGTGCCGGCTAAGGCATAAGACAGGGGCAAAAGTGCCTGCTAAGGCATAAGGCAGGGGCACAAGTACCTAATAGGCATAAGGCAGGGGCACAATTGCTGGCTAAGGCATAAGGCAGCGGCACAATTGCCGGCTGAGGCATAAGGCAGGGGCACAAGTGCCGGCTAAGGCACAAGGCAGGGGCACAAGTGCCGGCTAAGGCATAAGGCAGGGGCACAAGTGCCGGCTAAGGCATAAGGCAGGGGCACAAGTGCCGGCTAAGGCATAAGGCAGGGGCACAAGTGCCGGCTAAGGCATAAGGCAGGGGCACAAATGTCGGCTAAGGCATAAGGCAGGGGCACAAGTGCCGGCTAAGGCATAAGGCAGGGGCACAAGTACCTGATAGGCATAAGGCAGGGGCACAAGTTCCAGCTAAGGCATAAGGCAGGGGCACAAGTGCCGGCTAAGGCATCAGGCAGGGGCACAAGTGCCGGCTAAGGCATCAGGCAGGGGCACAAGTGCCGGCTAAGGCATCAGGCAGGGGCACAAGTGCCGGCTAAGGCATCAGGCAGGGGCACAAGTGCCGGCTAAGGCATCAGGCAGGGGCACAAGTGCCGGCTAAGGCATCAGGCAGGGGCATAAGTGCCGGATAAGGCATAAGGCAGGGGCACAAGTGCCGGACAAGGCATAAGGCAGGGGCAACAGTACCTGATAGGCATAAGGCAGGGGCAAAAGTACCTGATAGGCATAAGGCAGGGGCAAAAGTACCTGATAGGCATAAGGCAGGAGCACAAGTTCCGGCTAAGGCATAAGGCAGGGGCACAAGTGCCGGCTAAGGCATCAGGCAGGGGCACAAGTGCCGGCTAAGGCATCAGGCAGGGGCACAAGTGCCGGCTAAGGCATCAGGCAGGGGCACAAGTGCCGGCTAAGGCATCAGGCAGGGGCACAAGTGCCAGCTAAGGCATCAGGTAGGGGCACAAGTGCCGGATAAGGCATAAGGCAGGGGCACAAGTGCCGGACAAGGCATAAGGCAGGGGCAACAGTACCTGATAGGCATAAGGCAGGGGCAAAAGTACCTGATAGGCATAAGGCAGGGGCAAAAGTACCTGATAGGCATAAGGCAGGGGCACAAATGCCAGATAAGGCATAAGGCAGGGGCACAAGTACCTAATAGGCATAAGGCAGGGGCACAAATGCCAGATAAGGCATAAGGCAGGGGCACAAGTACCTGATAGGCATAAGGCAGGGGCACAAGTGCCGGCTAAGGCATAAGGCAGGGGCACAAGTGCCGGCTAAGGCATAAGGCAGGAGCACAAGTGCCGGCTAAGGCATAAGGCAGGGGCACAAGTGCCGGCTAAGGCATAAGGCAGGGGCACAAGTGCCGGCTAAGGCATAAGGCAGGGGCACAAGTGCCGGCTAAAGCATAAGGCATGGGCACAAGTGCCAGCTAAAGCATAAGGCAGGGGCACAAGTGCGGGCTAAGGCAGGGGCACAAGTGCCGGCTAAGGCATAAGGCAGGGGCACAAGTGCCGGCTAAGGCATAAGACAGGGGCAAAAGTGCCTGCTAAGGCATAAGGCAGGGGCACAAGTACCTAATAGGCATAAGGCAGGGGCACAATTGCTGGCTAAGGCATAAGGCAGCGGCACAATTGCCGGCTAAGGCATAAGGCAGGGGCACAAATGCCGGCTAAGGCACAAGGCAGGGGCACAAGTGCCGGCTAAGGCATAAGGCAGGGGCACAAGTGCCGGCTAGGGCATAAGGCAGGGGCACAAGTGCCGGCTAAGGCATAAGGCAGGGGCACAAGTGCCGGCTAAGGCATAAGGCAGGGGCACAAGTGTCGGCTAAGGCATAAGGCAGGGGCACAAGTGCCGGCTAAGGCATAAGGCAGGGGCAAAAGTACCTGATAGGCATAAGGCAGGGGCACAAGTTCCAGCTAAGGCATAAGGCAGGGGCACAAGTGCCGGCTAAGGCATCAGGCAGGGGCACAAGTGCCGGCTAAGGCATCAGGCAGGGGCACAAGTGCCGGCTAAGGCATCAGGCAGGGGCACAAGTGCCGGCTAAGGCATCAGGCAGGGGCACAAGTGCCGGCTAAGGCATCAGGCAGGGGCATAAGTGCCGGATAAGGCATAAGGCAGGGGCACAAGTGCCGGACAAGGCATAAGGCAGGGGCAACAGTACCTGATAGGCATAAGGCAGGGGCAAAAGTACCTGATAGGCATAAGGCAGGGGCACAAATGCCAGATAAGGCATAAGGCAGGGGCACAAGTACCTAATAGGCATAAGGCAGGGGCACAAGTACCTGATAGGCATAAGGCAGGGGCACAAGTGCCGGCTAAGGCATAAGGCAGGGGCACAAGTGCCGGCTAAGGCATAAGGCAGGAGCACAAGTGCCGGCTAAGGCATAAGGCAGGAGCACAAGTGCCGGCTAAGGCATAAGGCAGGGGCACAAGTGCCGGCTAAGGCATAAGGCAGGGGCACAAGTGCCGGCTAAGGCATAAGGCAGGGGCACAAGTGCCGGCTAAGGCATAAGGCAGGGGCAAAAATACCTGATAGGCATAAGGCAGGGGCACAAGTGCCGGCTAAGGCATAAGGCAGGGGCACAAGTGCCGGCTAAAGCATAAGGCAGGGGCACAAGTGCCGGCTAAAGCATAAGGCAGGGGCACAAGTGCGGGCTAAGGCAGGGGCACAAGTGCCGGCTAAGGCATAAGGCAGGGGCACAAGTGCCGGCTAAGGCATAAGACAGGTGCAAAAGTGCCTGCTAAGGCATAAGGCAGGGGCACAAGTACCTAATAGGCATAAGGCAGGGGCACAATTGCTGAGTAAGGCATAAGGCAGCGGCACAATTGCCGGCTAAGGCATAAGGCAGCGGCACAAGTGCCGGCTAAGGCATAAGGCAGGGGCACAAGTGCCGGCTAAGGCATAAGGCAGGGGCACAAGTGCCGGCTAAGGCATAAGGCAGGGGCACAAGTGCCGGCTAAGGCATAAGGCAGGGGCACAAGTGCCGGCTAAGGCATAAGGCAGGGGCACAAGTGCCGGCTAAGGCATAAGGCAGGGGCACAAGTGTCGGCTAAGGCATAAGGCAGGGGCACAAGTGCCGGCTAAGGCATAAGGCAGGGGCACAAGTGCCGGCTAAGGCATAAGGCAGGGGCACAAGAGCCAGCTAAGGCATAAGGCAAGGGTACAAGTGCCGGCTAAGGCATAAGGCAGGGGCACATGTGCCGGGTATGGCATAAGGCAGGGGCACATGTGCCAGCTAAGGCATAAGGCAGGGGCACAAGTGCCGGCTAAGGCATAAGGCAGGGGCACAAGTGCCGCCTAAGGCATAGGGCAGGGGCAGAAGTGCCAGCTAAGGCATCAGGCAGGGGCAAAAGTACCTGATAGGCATAAAGCAGGGGCAAAAGAGCCTGCTAAGGCATAAGGCAGGGGCACAAGTACCTAATAGGCATAAGGCAGGGGCACAGTTGCTGGCTAAGGCATAAGGCAGCGGCACAATTGCCGGCTAAGGCATAAGGCAGGGGCACAAGTGCCGGCTAAGGCATAAGGCAGAGGCACAAGTGCCGGCTAAGGCATAAGGCAGGGGCACAAGTGCCGGCTAAGGCATAAGGCAGGGGCACAAGTGCCGGCTAAGGCATAAGGCAGGGGCACAAGTGCCGGCTAAGGCATAAGGCAGGGGCACAAGTGCCGGCTAAGGCATAAGGCAGGGGCACAAGTGCCGGCTAAGGCATAAGGCAGGGGCACAAGTGCCGGCTAAGGCATAAGGCAGGGGCGCAAGTGCCGGCTAAGGCATAAGGCAGGGGCGCAAGTGCCGGCTAAGGCATAAGGCAGGGGCGCAAGTGCCGGCTAAGGCATAAGGCAGGGGCACAAGTGCCGGCTAAGGCATAAGGCAGGGGCACAAGTGCCAGCTAAGGCATAAGGCAGGGGCAAAAGTACCTGATAGGCATAAGGCAGGGGCACAAGTGCCAGCTAAGGCATAAGGCAGGGGCAAAAGTACCTGATAGGCATAAGGCAGGGGCACAAGTGCCGGCTAAGGCATAAGACAGGGGCAAAAGTGCCTGCTAAGGCATAAGGCAGGGGCACAAGTGCCGGCTAAGACATAAGGCAGGGGCACAAGTGCCAGCTAAGGCATAAAGGCAGGGGCACAAGTACCTGATAGGCATAAGGCAGAGTCACAAGTGCCAGCTTAGGCCCAGGTGCACAAGTGCCGGCTAAGGCATAAGGAAGGGGCACAAGTGCCGGCTAAGGCATAAGGCAAGGGCACAAGTACCTGATAGGCATAAGGCAGGGGCAAAAGTACCTGATAGGCATAAGGCAGGGGCAAAAGTACCTGATAGGCATAAGGCAGGGGCACAAATGCCAGATAAGGCATAAGGCAGGGGCACAAGTACCTGATAGGCATAAGGCAGGGGCACAAGTGCCGGCTAAGGCATAAGGCAGGGGCACAAGTGCCGGCTAAGGCATAAGGCAGGGGCACAAGTGCCGGCTAAGGCATAAGGCAGGGGCACAAGTGCCGGCTAAGGCATAAGGCAGGGGCACTAGTGCCGGCTAAGGCATAAGGCAGGGGCAAAAGTACCTTATAGGCATAAGGCAGGGGCACAAGTGCCGGCTAAGGCATAAGGCAGGGGCACAAGTGCCGGCTAAGGCAGGGGCACAAGTGCCGGCTAAGGCATAAGGCAGGGGCACAAGTGCCGGCTAAGGCATAAGACAGGGGCAAAAGTGCCTGCTAAGGCATAAGGCAGGGGCACAAGTACCTAATAGGCATAAGGCAGGGGCACAATTGCCGGCTAAGGCATAAGGCAGGGGCACAAGTGCCGGCTAAGGCATAACGCAGGGGCACAAGTGCCGGCTAAGGAATAAGGCAGGGGCACAAGTGCCGGCTAAGGCATAAGGCAGGGGCACAAGTGCCGGCTAAGGCATAAGGCAGGGGCACAAGTGCCGGCTAAGGCATAAGGCAGGGGCACAAGTGCCGGCTAAGGCATAAGGCAGGGGCACAAGTGCCGGGTAAGGCATAAGGCAAGGGTACAAGTGCCGGCTATGGCATAAGGCAGGGGCAAAAGTACCTGATAGGCATAAGGCAGGGGCACAAATGCCAGGTAAGGCATAAGGCAGGGGCACAAGTGCCGGCTAAGGCATAAGGCAGGGGCACAAGTGCCGGCTAAAGCATAAGGCAGGGGCACAAGTGCCGGCTAAAGCATAAGGCAGGGGCACAAGTGCGGGCTAAGGCAGGGGCACAAGTGCCGGCTAAGGCATAAGGCAGGGGCACAAGTGCCGGCTAAGGCATAAGACAGGTGCAAAAGTGCCTGCTAAGGCATAAGGCAGGGGCACAAGTACCTAATAGGCATAAGGCAGGGGCACAATTGCTGAGTAAGGCATAAGGCAGCGGCACAATTGCCGGCTAAGGCATAAGGCAGCGGCACAAGTGCCGGCTAAGGCATAAGGCAGGGGCACAAGTGCCGGCTAAGGCATAAGGCAGGGGCACAAGTGCCGGCTAAGGCATAAGGCAGGGGCACAAGTGCCGGCTAAGGCATAAGGCAGGGGCACAAGTGCCGGCTAAGGCATAAGGCAGGGGCACAAGTGCCGGCTAAGGCATAAGGCAGGGGCACAAGTGTCGGCTAAGGCATAAGGCAGGGGCACAAGTGCCGGCTAAGGCATAAGGCAGGGGCACAAGTGCCGGCTAAGGCATAAGGCAGGGGCACAAGAGCCAGCTAAGGCATAAGGCAAGGGTACAAGTGCCGGCTAAGGCATAAGGCAGGGGCACATGTGCCGGGTATGGCATAAGGCAGGGGCACATGTGCCAGCTAAGGCATAAGGCAGGGGCACAAGTGCCGGCTAAGGCATAAGGCAGGGGCACAAGTGCCGCCTAAGGCATAGGGCAGGGGCAGAAGTGCCAGCTAAGGCATCAGGCAGGGGCAAAAGTACCTGATAGGCATAAAGCAGGGGCAAAAGAGCCTGCTAAGGCATAAGGCAGGGGCACAAGTACCTAATAGGCATAAGGCAGGGGCACAGTTGCTGGCTAAGGCATAAGGCAGCGGCACAATTGCCGGCTAAGGCATAAGGCAGGGGCACAAGTGCCGGCTAAGGCATAAGGCAGAGGCACAAGTGCCGGCTAAGGCATAAGGCAGGGGCACAAGTGCCGGCTAAGGCATAAGGCAGGGGCACAAGTGCCGGCTAAGGCATAAGGCAGGGGCACACGTGCCGGCTAAGGCATAAGGCAGGGGCACAAGTGCCGGCTAAGGCATAAGGCAGGGGCACAAGTGCCGGCTAAGGCATAAGGCAGGGGCACAAGTGCCGGCTAAGGCATAAGGCAGGGGCGCAAGTGCCGGCTAAGGCATAAGGCAGGGGCGCAAGTGCCGGCTAAGGCATAAGGCAGGGGCGCAAGTGCCGGCTAAGGCATAAGGCAGGGGCACAAGTGCCGGCTAAGGCATAAGGCAGGGGCACAAGTGCCAGCTAAGGCATAAGGCAGGGGCAAAAGTACCTGATAGGCATAAGGCAGGGGCACAAGTGCCAGCTAAGGCATAAGGCAGGGGCAAAAGTACCTGATAGGCATAAGGCAGGGGCACAAGTGCCGGCTAAGGCATAAGACAGGGGCAAAAGTGCCTGCTAAGGCATAAGGCAGGGGCACAAGTGCCGGCTAAGACATAAGGCAGGGGCACAAGTGCCAGCTAAGGCATAAAGGCAGGGGCACAAGTACCTGATAGGCATAAGGCAGAGTCACAAGTGCCAGCTTAGGCCCAGGTGCACAAGTGCCGGCTAAGGCATAAGGAAGGGGCACAAGTGCCGGCTAAGGCATAAGGCAAGGGCACAAGTACCTGATAGGCATAAGGCAGGGGCAAAAGTACCTGATAGGCATAAGGCAGGGGCAAAAGTACCTGATAGGCATAAGGCAGGGGCACAAATGCCAGATAAGGCATAAGGCAGGGGCACAAGTACCTGATAGGCATAAGGCAGGGGCACAAGTGCCGGCTAAGGCATAAGGCAGGGGCACAAGTGCCGGCTAAGGCATAAGGCAGGGGCACAAGTGCCGGCTAAGGCATAAGGCAGGGGCACAAGTGCCGGCTAAGGCATAAGGCAGGGGCACTAGTGCCGGCTAAGGCATAAGGCAGGGGCAAAAGTACCTTATAGGCATAAGGCAGGGGCACAAGTGCCGGCTAAGGCATAAGGCAGGGGCACAAGTGCCGGCTAAGGCAGGGGCACAAGTGCCGGCTAAGGCATAAGGCAGGGGCACAAGTGCCGGCTAAGGCATAAGACAGGGGCAAAAGTGCCTGCTAAGGCATAAGGCAGGGGCACAAGTACCTAATAGGCATAAGGCAGGGGCACAATTGCCGGCTAAGGCATAAGGCAGGGGCACAAGTGCCGGCTAAGGCATAACGCAGGGGCACAAGTGCCGGCTAAGGAATAAGGCAGGGGCACAAGTGCCGGCTAAGGCATAAGGCAGGGGCACAAGTGCCGGCTAAGGCATAAGGCAGGGGCACAAGTGCCGGCTAAGGCATAAGGCAGGGGCACAAGTGCCGGCTAAGGCATAAGGCAGGGGCACAAGTGCCGGGTAAGGCATAAGGCAAGGGTACAAGTGCCGGCTATGGCATAAGGCAGGGGCAAAAGTACCTGATAGGCATAAGGCAGGGGCACAAATGCCAGGTAAGGCATAAGGCAGGGGCACAAGTGCCGGCTAAGGCATAAGGCAGGGGCACAAGTGCCGGCTAAGGCATAAGGCAGGGGCACAAGTGCCGGCTAAGGCATAAGGCAGGGGCACAAGTGCCGGCTAAGGCATAAGGCAGGGGCACAAGTGCCGGGTAAGGCATAAGGCAGGGGCACAAGTGCCGGGTAAGGCATAAGGCAAGGGTACAAGTGCCGGCTATGGCATAAGGCAGGGGCACATGTGCCGGCTATGGCATAAGGCAGGGGCACATGTGCCAGCTAAGGCATAAGGCAGGGGCACATGTGCCAGCTAAGGCATAAGGCAGGGGCACAAGTGCCGCCTAAGGCATAAGGCAGGGGCACAAGTGCCAGCTAAGGCATAAGGCAGGGGCAAAAGTACCTGATAGGCATAAGGCAGGGGCACAAGTGCCGGCTAAGGCATAAGACAGGGGCAAAAGTGCCTGCTAAGGCATAAGGCAGGGGCACAAGTACTTAATAGGCATAAGGCAGGGGCACAGTTGCTCGCTAAGGCATAAGGCAGCGGCACAATTGCCGGCTAAGGCATAAGGCAGGGGCACAAGTGCCGGCTAACGCATAAGGCAGGGGCACAAGTGCCGGCTAAGGCATAAGGCAGGGGCACAAGTGCCGGCTAAGGCATAAGGCAGGGGCACAAGTGCCGGCTAAGGCATAAGGCAGGGGCACAAGTGCCGGCTAAGGCATAAGGCAGGGGCACAAGTGCCGGCTAAGGCATAAGGCAGGGGCACAAGTGCCGGCTAAGGCATAAGGCAGGGGTGCAAGTGCTGGCTAAGGCATAAGGCAGGGGCACAAGTGCCGGCTAAGGCATAAGGCAGGGGCACAAGTGCCGGCTAAGGCATAAGGCAGGGGCACAAGTACCTGATAGGCATAAGGCAGGGGCACAAATACCAGGTAAGGCATAAGGCAGGGGCAAAAGAACCTGATAGGCATAAGGCAGGGGCACAAGTGCCTTCTAAGGCATAAGGCAGGGGTAAAAGTAGCTGATAGGCATAAGGCAGGGGCACAAGTGCCGGCTAAGGCATAAGGCAGGGGCACAAGTGCCGGCTAAGGCATAAGGAAGGGGCACAAGTGCCGGCTAAGGCAAAAGGCAGGGGCACAAGTGCCGGCTAAGGCATAAGGCAGGGGCAAAAGTAGCTGATAGGCATAAGGCAGGGGCACAAGTGCCGGCTAAGGCATAAGGCAGGGGCACAAGTGCCAGCTAAAGCATAAGGCAGGGGCACAAGTGCCGGATAAAGCATAAGGCAGGGGCACAAGTGCCGGCTACGGCATAAGGCAGGGGCACAAGTGCCGGCTACGGCATAAGGCAGGGGCACAAGTGCCGGCTACGGCATAAGGCAGGGGCACAAGTGCCGGCTAAGGCATAAGGCAGGGGCACAAGTGCCGGCTAAGGCACAAGGCAGGGGCACAAGTGCCGGCTAAGGCATAAGGCAGGGGCACAAGTGCCGGCTAAGGCATAAGGCAGGGGCACAAGTGCCGGCTAAGGCAAAAGGCAGGGGCACAAGTGCCGGCTAAGGCATAAGGCAGGGGAACAAGTGCCGGCTAAGGCATAAGGCAGGGGA
This sequence comes from Ranitomeya variabilis, assembly GCF_051348905.1. Classification (NCBI taxonomy): domain Eukaryota; kingdom Metazoa; phylum Chordata; class Amphibia; order Anura; family Dendrobatidae; genus Ranitomeya; species Ranitomeya variabilis. The sequence continues at coordinate 513,856,960 of NC_135232.1, read as the reverse complement.
ACAAGTGCCGGCTAAGGCATAAGGCAGGGGCAAAAGTGCCAGCTAAGGCATAAGGCAGGGGCACAAGTGCCGGCTAAGGCATAAGGCAGGGGCACAAGTGCCGGCTAAGGCATAAGGCAGGGGCACAAGTGCCGGCTAAGGCATAAGGCAGGGGCACAAGTGCCGGCTAAGGCATAAGGCAGGGGCACAAGTGCCAGCTAAGGCATAAGGCAGGGGCAAAAGTAGCTGATAGGCATAAGGCAGGGGCACAAGTTCCGGCTGAGGCATAAGGCAGGGGCACAAGTGCCGGCTAAAGCATAAGGCAGGGGCACAAGTGCCGGCTACGGCATAAGGCAGGGGCACAAGTGCCGGCTACGGCATAAGGCAGGGGCACAAGTGCCGGCTAAGGCATAAGGCAGGAGCACAAGTGCCGGCTAAGGCAAAAGGCAGGGGCACAAGTGCCGGCTAAGGCATAAGGCAAGGGCAAAAGTAGCTGATACGCATAAGGCAGGGGCACAAGTGCCGGCTAAAGCATAAGGCAGGGGCACAAGTGCCGGCTACGGCATAAGGCAGGGGCACAAGTGCCGGCTACGGCATAAGGCAGGGGCACAAGTGCCGGCTACGGCATAAGGCAGGGGCACAAGTGCCGGCTAAGGCATTTTTCAGGGGCACAAGTGCCGGCTAAGGCATAAGGCAGGGGCACAAGTGCCGGCTAAGGCATAAGGCAGGGGCACAAGTGCCGGCTAAGGCATAAGGCAGGGGCACAAGTGCCGGCTAAGGCATAAGACAGGGGCAAAAGTGCCTGCTAAGGCATAAGGCAGGGGCACAAGTGCCGGCTAAGACATAAGGCAGGGGCACAAGTGCCAGCTAAGGCATAAAGGCAGGGGCAAAAGTACCTGAAAGGCATAAGGCAGGGGCAAAAGTACCTGATAGGCATAAGGCAGGGGCAAAAGTACCTGATAGGCATAAGGCAGGGGCACAAATGCCAGATAAGGCATAAGGCAGGGGCTCAAGTACCTGATAGGCATAAGGCAGGGGCACAAGTGCCGGCTTAGGCCCAGGTGCACAAGTGCCGGCTAAGGCATAAGGAAGGGGCACAAGTGCCGGCTAAGGCATAAGGCAGGGGCACAAGTACCTGATAGGCATAAGGCAGGGGCAAAAGTACCTGATAGGCATAAGGCAGGGGCAAAAGTACCTGATAGGCATAAGGCAGGGGCACAAATGCCAGATAAGGCATAAGGCAGGGGCACAAGTACCTGATAGGCATAAGGCAGGGGCACAAGTGCCGGCTAAGGCATAAGGCAGGGGCACAAGTGCCGGCTAAGGCAAAAGGCAGGGGCACAAGTGCCGGCTAAGGCATAAGGCAAGGGCAAAAGTAGCTGATACGCATAAGGCAGGGGCACAAGTGCCGGCTAAAGCATAAGGCAGGGGCACAAGTGCCGGCTACGGCATAAGGCAGGGGCACAAGTGCCGGCTACGGCATAAGGCAGGGGCACAAGTGCCGGCTAAGGCAAAAGGCAGGGGCACAAGTGCCGGCTAAGGCATAAGGCAGGGGCAAAAGTAGCTGATAGGCATAAGGCAGGGGCACAAGTGCCGGCTAAGGCATAAGGCAGGGGCACAAGTGCCAGCTAAATTATAAGGCAGGGGCACAAGTGTCGGATAAAGCATAAGGCAGGGGCACAAGTGCCGGCTACGGCATAAGGCAGGGGCACAAGTGCCGGCTACGGCATAAGGCAGGGGCACAAGTGCCGGCTACGGCATAAGGCAGGGGCACAAGTGCCGGCTAAGGCATACGGCAGGGGCACAAGTGCCGGCTAAGGCATACGGCAGGGGCACAAGTGCCGGCTAAGGCATAAGGCAGGGGCACAAGTGCCGGCTAAGGCATAAGGCAGGGGCACAAGTGCCGGCTAAGGCATAAGGCAGGGGCACAAGTGCCGGCTAAGGCATAAGGCAGGGGAACAAGTGCCGGCTAAGGCATAAGGCAGGGGAACAAGTGCCGGCTAAGGCATAAGGCAGGGGCAAAAGTGCCAGCTAAGGCATAAGGCAGGGGCACAAGTGCCGGCTAAGGCATAAGGCAGGGGCACAAGTGCCGGCTAAGGCATAAGGCAGGGGCACAAGTGCCGGCTAAGGCATAAGGCAGGGGCACAAGTGCCGGCTAAGGCATAAGGCAGGGGCACAAGTGCCAGCTAAGGCATAAGGCAGGGGCAAAAGTAGCTGATAGGCATAAGGCAGGGGCACAAGTGCCGGCTGAGGCATAAGGCAGGGGCACAAGTGCCGGCTAAAGCATAAGGCAGGGGCACAAGTGCCGGCTACGGCATAAGGCAGGGGCACAAGTGCCGGCTACGGCATAAGGCAGGGGCACAAGTGCCGGCTAAGGCATAAGGCAGGAGCACAAGTGCCGGCTAAGGCAAAAGGCAGGGGCACAAGTGCCGGCTAAGGCATAAGGCAAGGGCAAAAGTAGCTGATACGCATAAGGCAGGGGCACAAGTGCCGGCTAAAGCATAAGGCAGGGGCACAAGTGCCGGCTACGGCATAAGGCAGGGGCACAAGTGCCGGCTACGGCATAAGGCAGGGGCACAAGTGCCGGCTACGGCATAAGGCAGGGGCACAAGTGCCGGCTAAGGCATTTTTCAGGGGCACAAGTGCCGGCTAAGGCATAAGGCAGGGGCACAAGTGCCGGCTAAGGCATAAGGCAGGGGCACAAGTGCCGGCTAAGGCATAAGGCAGGGGCACAAGTGCCGGCTAAGGCATAAGGCAGGGGCGCAAGTGCCGGCTAAGGCATAAGGCAGGGGCGCAAGTGCCGGCTAAGGCATAAGGCAGGGGCGCAAGTGCCGGCTAAGGCATAAGGCAGGGGCACAAGTGCCGGCTAAGGCATAAGGCAGGGGCACAAGTGCCAGCTAAGGCATAAGGCAGGGGCAAAAGTAGCTGATAGGCATAAGGCAGGGGCACAAGTGCCGGCTGAGGCATAAGGCAGGGGCACAAGTGCCGGCTAAAGCATAAGGCAGGGGCACAAGTGCCGGCTACGGCATAAGGCAGGGGCACAAGTGCCGGCTACGGCATAAGGCAGGGGCACAAGTGCCGGCTAAGGCATAAGGCAGGAGCACAAGTGCCGGCTAAGGCAAAAGGCAGGGGCACAAGTGCCGGCTAAGGCATAAGGCAAGGGCAAAAGTAGCTGATACGCATAAGGCAGGGGCACAAGTGCCGGCTAAAGCATAAGGCAGGGGCACAAGTGCCGGCTACGGCATAAGGCAGGGGCACAAGTGCCGGCTACGGCATAAGGCAGGGGCACAAGTGCCGGCTACGGCATAAGGCAGGGGCACAAGTGCCGGCTAAGGCATTTTTCAGGGGCACAAGTGCCGGCTAAGGCATAAGGCAGGGGCACAAGTGCCGGCTAAGGCATAAGGCAGGGGCACAAGTGCCGGCTAAGGCATAAGGCAGGGGCACAAGTGCCGGCTAAGGCATAAGGCAGGGGCGCAAGTGCCGGCTAAGGCATAAGGCAGGGGCGCAAGTGCCGGCTAAGGCATAAGGCAGGGGCGCAAGTGCCGGCTAAGGCATAAGGCAGGGGCACAAGTGCCGGCTAAGGCATAAGGCAGGGGCACAAGTGCCAGCTAAGGCATAAGGCAGGGGCAAAAGTACCTGATAGGTATAAGGCAGGGACACAAGTGCCGGCTAAGGCATAAGACAGGGGCAAAAGTGCCTGCTAAGGCATAAGGCAGGGGCACAAGTGCCGGCTAAGACATAAGGCAGGGGCACAAGTGCCAGCTAAGGCATAAAGGCAGGGGCAAAAGTACCTGATAGGCATAAGGCAGGGGCAAAAGTACCTGATAGGCATAAGGCAGGGGCAAAAGTACCTGATAGGCATAAGGCAGGGGCACAAATGCCAGATAAGGCATAAGGCAGGGGCACAAGTACCTGATAGGCATAAGGCAGGGGCACAAGTGCCGGCTTAGGCCCAGGTGCACAAGTGCCGGCTAAGGCATAAGGAAGGGGCACAAGTGCCGGCTAAGGCATAAGGCAGGGACACAAGTATCTGATAGGCATAAGGCAGGGGCAAAAGTACCTGATAGGCATAAGGCAGGGGCAAAAGTACCTGATAGGCATAAGGCAGGGGCACAAATGCCAGATAAGGCATAAGGCAGGGGCACAAGTACCTGATAGGCATAAGGCAGGGGCACAAGTGCCGGCTAAGGCATAAGGCAGGGGCACAAGTGCCGGCTAAGGCAAAAGGCAGGGGCACAAGTGCCGGCTAAGGCATAAGGCAAGGGCAAAAGTAGCTGATACGCATATGGCAGGGGCACAAGTGCCGGCTAAAGCATAAGGCAGGGGCACAAGTGCCGGCTACGGCATAAGGCAGGGGCACAAGTGCCGGCTACGGCATAAGGCAGGGGCACAAGTGCCGGCTACGGCATAAGGCAGGGGCACAAGTGCCGGCTAAGGCATAAGGCAGGGGCACAAGTGCCGGCTAAGGCATAAGGCAGGGGCACAAGTGCCGGCTAAGGCATAAGGCAGGGGCGCAAGTGCCGGCTAAGGCATAAGGCAGGGGCGCAAGTGCCGGCTAAGGCATAAGGCAGGGGCTCAAGTGCCGGCTAAGGCATAAGGCAGGGGCACAAGTGCCAGCTAAGGCATAAGGCAGGGGCAAAAGTACCTGATAGGTATAAGGCAGGGACACAAGTGCCGGCTAAGGCATAAGACAGGGGCAAAAGTGCCTGCTAAGGCATAAGGCAGGGGCACAAGTGCCGGCTAAGACTTAAGGCAGGGGCACAAGTGCCAGCTAAGGCATAAGGCAGGGGCACAAGTGCCAGCTAAGGCATAAGGCAGGGGCAAAAGTACCTGATAGGCATAAGGCAGAGTCACAAGCGCCAGCTTAGGCCCAGGTGCACAAGTGCCGGCTAAGGCATAAGGAAGGGGCACAAGTGCCGGCTAAGGCATAAGGCAGGGGCACAAGTACCTGATAGGCATAAGGCAGGGGCAAAAGTACCTGATAGGCATAAGGCAGGGGCAAAAGTACCTGATAGGCATAAGGCAGGGGCACAAATGCCAGATAAGGCATAAGGCAGGGGCACAAGTACCTGATAGGCATAAGGCAGGGGCACAAGTGCCGGCTAAGGCATAAGGCAGGGGCACAAGTGCCGGCTAAGGCATAAGGCAGGGGCACAAGTGCCGGCTAAGGCATAAGGCAGGGGCAAAAGTGCCGGCTAAGGCATAAGGCAGGGGCAAAAGTACCTTATAGGCATAAGGCAGGGGCAAAAGTACCTGATAGGCATAAGGCAGGGGCAAAAGTACCTGATAGGCATAAGGCAGGGGCACAAATGCCAGATAAGGCATAAGGCAGGGGCACAAGTGCCGGCTAAGGCATAACACAGGGGCAAAAGTGCCTGCTAAGGCATAAGGCAGGGGCACAAGTACCTAATAGGCATAAGGCAGGGGCACAATTGCCGGCTAAGGCATAAGGCAGGGGCACAAGTGCCGGCTAAGGCATAAGGCAGGGGCACAAGTGCCGGCTAAGGCATAAGGCAGGGGCACAAGTGCCGGCTAAGGCATAAGGCAGGGGCACAAGTGCCGGCTAAGGCATAAGGCAGGGGCACAAGTGCCGGCTAAGGCAAAAGGCAGGGGCACAAGTGCCGGCTAAGGCATAAGGCAGGGGCACAAGAGCCAGCTAAGGCATAAGGCAAGGGTACAAGTGCCGGCTATGGCATAAGGCAGGGGCACATGTGCTGGCTATGGCATAAGGCAAGGGCACATGTGCCAGCTAAGGCATAAGGCAGGGGAACATGTGCCAGCTAAGGCATAAGGCAGGGGCACAAGTGCCGCCTAAGGCATAAGGCAGGGGCACAAGTGCCAGCTAAGGCATAAGGCAGGGGCACAAGTACCTGATAGGCATAAGGCAGGGGCACAGTTGCTGGCTAAGGCATAAGGCAGCGGCACAAGTGCCAGCTAAAGCATAAGGCAGGGGCACAAGAGCCAGCTAAGGCATGAGGCAAGGGTACAAGTGCCGGCTAAGGCATAAGGCAGGGGCACAAGTGCCGGCTATGGCATAAGGCAGGGGCACATGTGCCAGCTAAGGCATAAGGCAGGGGCACATGTGCCGGCTAAGGCATAAGACAAGGGCACAAGTGCCGGCTAAGGCATAAGGCAGGGGCACAAGTACCTGATAGGTATAAGGCAGGGGCACAAGTGCCGGCTAAGACATAAGGCAGGGGCACAAGTGCCAGCTAAGGCATAAAGGCAGGGGCAAAAGTACCTGATAGGCATAAGGCAGAGTCACAAGTGCCGGCTTAGGCATCAGCCAGGTGCACAAGTGCCGGCTAAGGCATAAGGCAGGGGCACAAGTGCCGGCTAAGGCATAAGGCAGGGGCACAAGTGCCGGCTAAGGCATAAGGCAGGGGCACAAGTGCCGGCTAAAGCATAAGGCAGGGGCACAAGTACCTGATAGGCATAAGGCAGGGGCACAAATACCAGGTAAGGCATAAGGCAGGGGCACAGTTGCTGGCTAAGGTATAAGGCAGCGGCACAATTGCCGGCTAAGGCATAAGGCAGGGGCACAAGTGCCGGCTAAGGCATAAGGCAGGGGCACAAGTGCCGGCTAAGGCATAAGGCAGGGGCACAAGTGCCGGCTAAGGCATAAGGCAGGGGCACAAGTGCCGGCTAAGGCATAAGGCAGGGGCACAAGTGCCGGCTAAGGCATAAGGCAGGGGCACAAGTGCCGGCTAAGGCATAAGGCAGGGGCACAAGTGCCGGCTAAGGCATAAGGCAGGGGTGCAAGTGCTGGCTAAGGGATAAGGCAGGGGCACAAGTGCCGGCTAAGGCATAAGGCAGGGGCACAAGTGCCGGCTAAGGCATAAGGCAGGGGCACAAGTGCCGGCTAAGGCATAAGGCAGGGGCACAAGTGCCGGCTAAGGCATAAGGCAGGGGCACAAGTGCCGGCTAAGGCGTAAGGCAGGGGCACAAGAGCCAGCTAAGGCATAAGGCAAGGGTACAAGTGCCGGCTATGGCATAAGGCAGGGGCACATGTGCCAGCTAAGGCATAAGGCAGGGGCACAAGTGCCGGCTAAGGCATAAGGCAGGGGCACAAGTGCCGGCTAAGGCATAAGGCAGGGGCACAAGTGCCAGCTAAAGCATAAGGCAGGGGCACAAGTGCCGGATAAAGCATAAGGCAGGGGCACAAGTGCCGGCTACGGCATAAGGCAGGGGCACAAGTGCCGGCTACGGCATAAGGCAGGGGCACAAGTGCCGGCTACGGCATAAGGCAGGGGCACAAGTGCCGGCTACGGCATAAGGCAGGGGCACAAGTGCCGGCTAAGGCATAAGGCAGGGGCACAAGTGCCGGCTAAGGCATAAGGCAGGGGCACAAGTGCCGGCTAAGGCATAAGGCAGGGGCACAAGTGCCGGCTAAGGCATAAGGCAGGGGCACAAGTGCCGGCTAAGGCATAAGGCAGGGGCACAAGTGGCGGCTAAGGCATAAGGCAGGGGAACAAGTGCCGGCTAAGGCATAAGGCAGGGGCAAAAGTGCCAGCTAAGGCATAAGGCAGGGGCACAAGTGCCGGCTAAGGCATAAGGCAGGGGCACAAGTGCCGGCTAAGGCATAAGGCAGGGGCACAAGTGCCGGCTAAGGCATAAGGCAGGGGCACAAGTGCCAGCTAAGGCATAAGGGAGGGGCAAAAGTAGCTGATAGGCATAAGGCAGGGGCACAAGTGCCGGCTGAGGCATAAGGCAGGGGCACAAGTGCCGGCTAAAGCATAAGGCAGGGGCACAAGTGCCGGCTACAGCATAAGGCAGGGGCACAAGTGCCGGCTACGGCATAAGGCAGGGGCACAAGTGCCGGATAAAGCATAAGGCAGGGGCACAAGTGCCGGCTACAGCATAAGGCAGGGGCACAAGTGCAGGCTACGGCATAAGGCAGGGGCACAAGTGCCGGCTACGGCATAAGGCAGGGGCACAAGTGCCGGCTAAGGCATAAGGCAGGGGCACAAGTGCCGGCTAAGGCATAAGGCAGGGGCACAAGTGCCGGCTAAGGCATAAGGCAGGGGCACAAGTGCCGGCTAAGGCATAAGGCAGGGGCACAAGTGCCGGCTAAGGCATAAGGCAGGGGCACAAGTGCCGGCTAAGGCATAAGGCAGGGGCACAAGTGCCGGCTAAGGCATAAGGCAGGGGCACAAGTGCCGGCTAAGGCATAAGGCAGGGGCACAAGTGCCGGCTAAGGCATAAGGCAGGGGCAAAAGTAGCTGATAGGCATAAGGCAGGGGCACAAGTGCCGGCTGAGGCATAAGGCAGGGGCACAAGTGCCGGCTAAAGCATAAGGCAGGGGCACAAGTGCCTGCTACGGCATAAGGCAGGGGCACAAGTGCCGGCTACGGCATAAGGCAGGGGCACAAGTGCCGGCTAAGGCATAAGGCAGGGGCACAAGTGCCGGCTAAGGCAAAAGACAGGGGCACAAGTGCCGGCTAAGGCATAAGGCAGGGGCAAAAGTAGCTGATACGCATAAGGCAGGGGCACAAGTGCCGGCTAAAGCATAAGGCAGGGGCACAAGTGCCGGCTACGGCATAAGGCAGGGGCACAAGTGCCGGCTACGGCATAAGGCAGGGGCACAAGTGCCGGCTAAGGCATAAGGCAGGGGCACAAGTGCCAGCTAAGGCATAAAGGCAGGGGCAAAAGTACCTGATAGGCATAAGGCAGAGTCACAAGTGCCAGCTTAGGCCCAGGTGCACAAGTGCCGGCTAAGGCATAAGGAAGGGGCACAAGTGCCGGCTAAGGCATAAGGCAGGGACAAAAGTACCTGATAGGCATAAGGCAGGGGCAAAAGTACCTGATAGGCATAAGGCAGGGGCACAAATGCCAGATAAGGCATAAGGCAGGGGCACAAGTACCTGATAGGCATAAGGCAGGGGCACAAGTGCCGGCTAAGGCATAAGGCAGGGGCACAAGTGCCGGCTAAGGCATAAGGCAGGGGCACAAGTGCCGGCTAAGGCATAAGGCAGGGGCACAAGTGCCGGCTAAGGCATAAGGCAGGGGCAAAAGTACCTTATAGGCATAAGGCAGGGGCAAAAGTACCTGATAGGCATAAGGCAGGGGCAAAAGTACCTGATAGGCATAAGGCAGGGGCACAAATGCCAGATAAGGCATAAGGCAGGGGCACAAGTACCTGATAGGCAGAAGGCAGGGGCACAAGTGCCGGCTAAGGCATAAGGCAGGGGCACAAGTGCCGGCTAAGGCATAAGGCAGGGGCACAAGTGCCGGCTAAGGCATAAGGCAGGGGCACAAGTGCCGGCTAAGGCATAAGGCAGGGGCAAAAGTACCTTATAGGCATAAGGCAGGGGCACAAGTGCCGGCTAAGGCATAAGGCAGGGGCACAAGTGCCGGCTAAGGCAGGGGCACAAGTGCCGGCTAAGGCATAAGGCCGGGGCACAAGTGCCGGCTAAGGCATAAGACAGGGGCAAAAGTGCCTGCTAAGGCATAAGGCAGGGGCACAAGTACCTAATAGGCATAAGGCAGGGGCACAATTGCCGGCTAAGGCATAAGGCAGGGGCACAAGTGCCGGCTAAGGCATAAGGCAGGGGCACAAGTGCCGGCTAAGGCATAAGGCAGGGGCACAAGTGCCGGCTAAGGCATAAGGCAGGGGCACAAGTGCCGGCTAAGGCATAAGGCAGGGGCACAAGTGCCGGCTAAGGCATAAGGCAGGGGCACAAGTGCCGGCTAAGGCATAAGGCAGGGGCACAAGTGCCGGCTAAGGCATAAGGCAGGGGCACAAGAGCCAGCTAAGGCATAAGGCAAGGGTACAAGTGCCGGCTATGGCATAAGGCAGGGGCACATGTGCTGGCTATGGCATAAGGCAGGGGCACATGTGCCAGCTAAGGCATAAGGCAGGGGAACATGTGCCAGCTAAGGCATAAGGCAGGGGCACAAGTGCCGCCTAAGGCATAAGGCAGGGGCACAAGTGCCAGCTAAGGCATAAGGCAGGGGCAAAAGTACCTGATAGGCATAAGGCAGGGGCACAAGTACCTAATAGGCATAAGGCAGGGGCACAGTTGCTGGCTAAGGCATAAGGCAGCGGCACAAGTGCCGGCTAAGGCATAAGGCAGGGGCACAAGAGCCAGCTAAGGCATAAGGCAAGGGTACAAGTGCCGGCTATGGCATAAGGCAGGGGCACATGTGCTGGCTATGGCATAAGGCAGGGGCACATGTGCCAGCTAAGGCATAAGGCAGGGGAACATGTGCCAGCTAAGGCATAAGGCAGGGGCACAAGTGCCGCCTAAGGCATAAGGCAGGGGCACAAGTGCCAGCTAAGGCATAAGGCAGGGGCAAAAGTACCTGATAGGCATAAGGCAGGGGCACAAGTACCTAATAGGCATAAGGCAGGGGCACAGTTGCTGGCTAAGGCATAAGGCAGCGGCACAAGTGCCGGCTAAAGCATAAGGCAGGGGCACAAGAGCCAGCTAAGGCATGAGGCAAGGGTACAAGTGCCGGCTAAGGCATAAGGCAGGGGCACAAGTGCCGGCTATGGCATAAGGCAGGGGCACATGTGCCAGCTAAGGCATAAGGCAGGGGCACATGTGCCGGCTAAGGCATAAGACAAGGGCACAAGTGCCGGCTAAGGCATAAGGCAGGGGCACAAGTACCTGATAGGTATAAGGCAGGGGCACAAGTGCCGGCTAAGACATAAGGCAGGGGCACAAGTGCCAGCTAAGGCATAAAGGCAGGGGCAAAAGTACCTGATAGGCATAAGGCAGAGTCACAAGTGCCGGCTTAGGCATCAGCCAGGTGCACAAGTGCCGGCTAAGGCATAAGGCAGGGGCACAAGTGCCGGCTAAGGCATAAGGCAGGGGCACAAGTGCCGGCTAAGGCATAAGGCAGGGGCACAAGTGCCGGCTAAAGCATAAGGCAGGGGCACAAGTACCTGATAGGCATAAGGCAGGGGCACAAATACCAGGTAAGGCATAAGGCAGGGGCACAAGAACCTGATAGGCATAAGGCAGGGGCACAAGTGCCGGCTAAGGCATAAGGCAGGGGCAAAAGTAGCTGATAGGCATAAGGCAGGGGCACAAGTGCCAGCTAAGGCATAAGGCAGGGGCACAAGTGCCGGCTAAGGCATAAGGAAGGGGCACAAGTGCCGGCTAAGGCAAAAGGCAGGGGCACAAGTGCCGGCTAAGGCATAAGGCAGGGGCAAAAGTAGCTGATAGGCATAAGGCAGGGGCACAAGTGCCGGCTAAGGCATAAGGCAGGGGCACAAGTGCCAGCTAAAGCATAAGGCAGGGGCACAAGTGCCGGATAAAGCATAACGCAGGGGCACAAGTGCCGGCTACGGCATAAGGCAGGGGCACAAGTGCCGGCTACGGCATAAGGCAGGGGCACAAGTGCCGGCTACGGCATAAGGCAGGGGCACAAGTGCCGGCTAAGGCATAAGGCAGGGGCACAAGTGCCGGCTAAGGCATAAGGCAGGGGCACAAGTGCCGGCTAAGGCATAAGGCAGGGGCACAAGTGCCGCCTAAGGCATAAGGCAGGGGCACAAGTGCCGGCTAAGGCATAAGGCAGGGGCACAAGTGCCGGCTAAGGCATAAGGCAAAGGCACAAGTGCCGGCTAAGGCATAAGGCAGGGGAACAAGTGCCGGCTAAGGCATAAGGCAGGGGCACAAGTGCCAGCTAAGGCATAAGGCAGGGGCACAAGTGCCGGCTAAGGCATAAGGCAGGGGCAAAAGTAGCTGATACGCATAAGGCAGGGGCACAAGTGCCGGCTGAGGCATAAGGCAGGGGCACAAGTGCCGGCTAAAGCATAAGGCAGGGGCACAAGTGCCGGGTACGGCATAAGGCAGGGGCACAAGTGCCGGCTACGGCATAAGGCAGGGGCACAAGTGCCGGCTAAGGCATAAGGCAGGGGCACTAGTGCCGGCTAAGGCAAAAGGCAGGGGCACAAGTGCCGGCTAAGGCATAAGGCAGGGGCAAAAGTAGCTGATACGCATAAGGCAGGGGCACAAGTGCCGGCTAAAGCATAAGGCAGGGGCACAAGTGCCGGCTACGGCATAAGGCAGGGGCACAAGTGCCGGCTACGGCATAAGGCAGGGGCACAAGTGCCGGCTAAGGCATAAGGCAGGGGCACAAGTGCCGGCTAAGGCATAAGGCAGGGGCACAAGTGCCGGCTAAGGCATAAGGCAGGGGCACAAGTGCCGGCTAAGGCATAAGGCAGGGGAACAAGTGCCGGCTAAGGCATAAGGCAGGGGAACAAGTGCCGGCTAAGGCATAAGGCAGGGGAACAAGTGCCGGCTAAGGCATAAGGCAGAGGTACAACTGCCGGCTAAGGCATAAGGAAGGGGCACAAGTACCTAATAGGCATAAGGCAGGGGCACAATTGCTGGCTAAGGCATAAGGCAGCGGCACAATTGCCGGCTAAGGCATAAGGCAGGGGCACAAGTGCCAGCTAAGACATAAGGCAGGGGCACAACTGCCAGCTAAGGCATAAAGGCAGGGGCAAAAGTACCTGATAGGCATAAGGCAGAGTCACAAGTGCCAGCTTAGGCATCAGCCAGGTGCACAAGTGCCGGCTAAGGCATAAGGCAGGGGAACAAGTGCCGGCTAAGGCATAAGGCAGGGGCACAAGTGCCGGCTAAGGCATAAGGCAGGGGCACAAGTGCTGGCTAAAGCATAAGGCAGGGGCACAAGTACCTGATAGGCATAAGGCAGGGGCACAAATGCCAGGTAAGGCATAAGGCAGGGGCACAAGTACCTGATAGGCATAAGGCAGGGGCACAAGTGCCGGCTAAGGCATAAGGCAGGGGCACAAGTGCCGGCTAAGGCATAAGGCAGGGGCACAAGTGCCGGCTAAGGCATAAGGCAGGGGCCAATGTGCCAGCTAAGGCATAAGGCAGGGGCACATGTGCCGGCTAAGGCATAAGACAAGGGCACAAGTGCCGGCTAAGGCATAAGGCAGGGGCACAAGTACCTGATAGGTATAAGGCAGGGGCACAAGTGCCGGCTAAGACATAAGGCAGGGGCACAAGTGCCAGCTAAGGCATAAAGGCAGGGGCAAAAGTACCTGATAGGCATAAGGCAGAGTCACAAGTGCCGGCTTAGGCATCAGCCAGGTGCACAAGTGCCGGCTAAGGCATATGGCAGGGGCACAAGTGCCGGCTAAGGCATAAGGCAGGGGCACAAGTGCCAGCTAAGGCATAACGCAGGGGCACAAGTGCCGGCTAAGGCATAAGGCAGGGGCACAAGTGCCGGCTAAAGCATAAGGCAGGGGCACAAGTGCCGGCTAAGGCATAAGGCAGGGGCACAAGTGCCGGCTAAGGCATAAGACAGAGGCACAAGTGCCGGCAAAGGCATAAGACAGAGGCACAAGTGCCGGCTAAGGCAGGGGCACAAGTGCCGGCTAAGGCATAAGGCAGGGGCACAAGTGCCGGCTAAGGCATAAGGCAGGGGCACAAGTGCCGGCTAAGGCATAAGGCAGGGGCACAAGTGCCTGCCGGCTAAGGCATAAGGCAGGGGCACAAGTGCCGGCTAAGGCATAAGGCAGGGGCACAAGTGCCGGCTAAGGCATAAGGCAGGGGCACAAGTGCCGGCCAAGGCATAAGGCAGGGGCACAAGTGCCGGCTAAGGCATAAGGCAGGGGCACAAGTGCCGGCTAAGGCATAAGGCAGGGGCACAAGTGCCGGCTAAGGCATAAGGCAGGGGCATAAGTGCCGGATAAGGCATAAGGCAGGGGAACAAGTGCCGGCTAAGGCATAAGGCAGGGGCACAAGTGCCGGCTAAGGCATAAGGCAGGGGCACAAGTGCCGGCTAAGGCATGAGGCAGGGGCACAAGTGCCGGCTAAGGCATAAGGCAGGGGCACAAGTGCCGGCTAAGGTATAAGGCAGGGGCACAAGTGCCGGCTAAGGCATAAGGCAGGGGCACAAGTGCCGGCTAAGGCATAAGGCAGGGGCAAAAGTAGCTGATAGGCATAAGGCAGGGGAACAAGTGCCGGCTAAGGCATAAGGCAGGGGAACAAGTGCCGGCTAAGGCATAAGGCAGGGGAACAAGTGCCGGCTAAGGCATAAGGCAGGGGAACAAGTGCCGGCTAAGGCATAAGGCAGGGGCACAAGTACCTAATAGGCATAAGGCAGGGGCACAATTGCTGGCTAAGGCATAAGGCAGCGGCACAAGTGCCGGCTAAGACATAAGGCAGGGGCACAACTGCCAGCTAAGGCATAAAGGCAGGGGCAAAAGTACCTGATAGGCATAAGGCAGAGTCACAAGTGCCAGCTTAGGCATCAGCCAGGTGCACAAGTGCCGGCTAAGGCATAAGGCAGGGGCACAAGTGCCGGCTAAGGCATAAGGCAGGGGCACAAGTGCTGGCTAAGGCATAAGGCAGGGGCACAAGTGCCGGCTAAGGCATAAGGCAGGGGCACAAGTGCTGGCTAAGGCATAAGGCAGGGGCACAAGTACCTGATAGGCATAAGGCAGGGGCACAAGTGCCGGCTAAGGCATGAGGCAGGGGCACAAGTGCCGGCTAAGGCATAAGGCAGGGGCACAAGTGCCGGCTAAGGCATGAGGCAGGGGCACAAGTGCCGGCTAAGGCTTAAGGCAGGGGAACAAGTGCCGGCTAAGGCATAAGGCAGGGGAACAAGTGCCGGCTAAGGCATAAGGCAGGGGAACAAGTGCCGGCTAAGGCATAAGGCAGAGGTACAACTGCCGGCTAAGGCATAAGGCAGGGGCACAAGTACCTAATAGGCATAAGGCAGGGGCACAATTGCTGGCTAAGGCATAAGGCAGCAGCACAATTGCCGGCTAAGGCATAAGGCAGGGGCACAAGTGCCAGCTAAGACATAAGGCAGGGGCACAAGTGCCAGCTAAGACATAAGGCAGGGGCACAACTGCCAGCTAAGGCATAAAGGCAGGGGCAAAAGTACCTGATAGGCATAAGGCAGAGTCACAAGTGCCAGCTTAGGCATCAGCCAGGTGCACAAGTGCCGGCTAAGGCATAAGGCAGGGGAACAAGTGCCGGCTAAGGCATAAGGCAGGGGCACAAGTGCCGGCTAAGGCATAAGGCAGGGGCACAAGTGCTGGCTAAAGCATAAGGCAGGGGCACAAGTACCTGATAGGCATAAGGCAGGGGCACAAATGCCAGGTAAGGCATAAGGCAGGGGCACAAGTACCTGATAGGCATAAGGCAGGGGCACAAGTGCCGGCTAAGGCATAAGGCAGGGGCACAAGTGCCGGCTAAGGCATAAGGCAGGGGCACAAGTGCCGGCTAAGGCATAAGGCAGGGGCCAATGTGCCAGCTAAGGCATAAGGCAGGGGCACATGTGCCGGCTAAGGCATAAGACAAGGGCACAAGTGCCGGCTAAGGCATAAGGCAGGGGCACAAGTACCTGATAGGTATAAGGCAGGGGCACAAGTGCCGGCTAAGACATAAGGCAGGGGCACAAGTGCCAGCTAAGGCATAAAGGCAGGGGCAAAAGTACCTGATAGGCATAAGGCAGAGTCACAAGTGCCGGCTTAGGCATCAGCCAGGTGCACAAGTGCCGGCTAAGGCATATGGCAGGGGCACAAGTGCCGGCTAAGGCATAAGGCAGGGGCACAAGTGCCGGCTAAGGCATAACGCAGGGGCACAAGTGCCGGCTAAGGCATAAGGCAGGGGCACAAGTGCCGGCTAAAGCATAAGGCAGGGGCACAAGTGCCGGCTAAGGCATAAGGCAGGGGCACAAGTGCCGGCTAAGGCATAAGACAGAGGCACAAGTGCCGGCAAAGGCATAAGACAGAGGCACAAGTGCCGGCTAAGGCAGGGGCACAAGTGCCGGCTAAGGCATAAGGCAGGGGCACAAGTGCCTGCCGGCTAAGGCATAAGGCAGGGGCACAAGTGCCGGCTAAGGCATAAGGCAGGGGCACAAGTGCCGGCTAAGGCATAAGGCAGGGGCACAAGTGCCGGCTAAGGCATAAGGCAGGGGCATAAGTGCCGGATAAGGCATAAGGCAGGGGAACAAGTGCCGGCTAAGGCATAAGGCAGGGGCACAAGTGCCGGCTAAGGCATAAGGCAGGGGCACAAGTGCCGGCTAAGGCATGAGGCAGGGGCACAAGTGCCGGCTAAGGCATAAGGCAGGGGCACAAGTGCCGGCTAAGGTATAAGGCAGGGGCACAAGTGCCGGCTAAGGCATAAGGCAGGGGCACAAGTGCCGGCTAAGGCATAAGGCAGGGGCAAAAGTAGCTGATAGGCATAAGGCAGGGGAACAAGTGCCGGCTAAGGCATAAGGCAGGGGAACAAGTGCCGGCTAAGGCATAAGGCAGGGGAACAAGTGCCGGCTAAGGCATAAGGCAGGGGAACAAGTGCCGGCTAAGGCATAAGGCAGGGGAACAAGTGCCGGCTAAGGCATAAGGCAGGGGCACAAGTACCTAATAGGCATAAGGCAGGGGCACAATTGCTGGCTAAGGCATAAGGCAGCGGCACAAGTGCCGGCTAAGACATAAGGCAGGGGCACAACTGCCAGCTAAGGCATAAAGGCAGGGGCAAAAGTACCTGATAGGCATAAGGCAGAGTCACAAGTGCCAGCTTAGGCATCAGCCAGGTGCACAAGTGCCGGCTAAGGCATAAGGCAGGGGCACAAGTGCCGGCTAAGGCATAAGGCAGGGGCACAAGTGCTGGCTAAGGCATAAGGCAGGGGCACAAGTGCCGGCTAAGGCATAAGGCAGGGGCACAAGTGCTGGCTAAGGCATAAGGCAGGGGCACAAGTACCTGATAGGCATAAGGCAGGGGCACAAATGCCAGGTAAGGCATAAGGCAGGGGCACAAGTACCTGATAGGCATAAGGCAGGGGCACAAGTGCCGGCTAAGGCATAAGGCAGGGGCACAAGTGCCGGCTAAGGCATAAGGCAGGGGCACAAGTGCCGGCTAAGGCATAAGGCAGGGGCACAAGTGCCGGCTAAGGCATAAGGCAGGGGCACAAGTGCCGGCTAAGGCATAAGGCAGGGGCACAAGTGCCGGCTAAGGCATAAGGCAGGGGCACAAGAGCCAGCTAAGGCATAAGGCAAGGGTACAAGTGCTGGCTAAGGCATAAGGCAGGGGCACAAGTGCCGGCTATGGCATAAGGCAGGGGCACATGTGCCAGCTAAGGCATAAGGCAGGGGCACATGTGCCGGCTAAGGCATAAGACAAGGGCACAAGTGCCGGCTAAGGCATAAGGCAGGGGCACAAGTACCTGATAGGTATAAGGCAGGGGCACAAGTGCCGGCTAAGACATAAGGCAGGGGCACAAGTGCCAGCTAAGGCATAAAGGCAGGGGCAAAAGTACCTGATAGGCATAAGGCAGAGTCACAAGTGCCGGCTTAGGCATCAGCCAGGTGCACAAGTGCCGGCTAAGGCATAAGGCAGGGGCACAAGTGCCGGATAAGGCATAAGGCAGGGGCACAAGTGTCGGCTAAGGCATAAGGCAGGGGCACAAGTGCCGGCTAAGGCATAAGGCAGGGGCACAAGTGCCGGCTAAGGCATAAGGCAGGGGCACAAGTACCTGATAGGCATAAGGCAGGGACACAAGTGCCGGCTAAGGCATAAGGCAGGGGCAAAAGTAGCTGATAGGCATAAGGCAGGGGCACAAGTGCCGGCTTAGGCATAAGGCAGGGGCACAAGTGCCGGCTAAGCCATAAGGCAGGGGCACAAGTACCTGATAGGCATAAGGCAGGGGCACAAGTGCCGGCTAAGGCATAAGACATGGGCACAAGTGCAAGCTAGGCAAAAGACAGGGGTACAAGTGCCGGCTAAGGCATAAGGCAGGGGCACAAGTGCCAGCTAAGGCATAAGGCAGGGGCACAAGTGCCGGCTAAGGCATAAGGCAGGGGCACAAGTGCTGGCTAAGGCATAAGGCAGGGGCACAAGTACCTGATAGGCATAAGGCAGGGGCACAAGTGCCAGCTAAGGCATAAGGCAGGGGCACAAGTGCCGGCTAAGACATAAGGCAGGGGCACAAGTGCCGGCTAAGGCATAAGGCAGGGGCACAAGTGCCGGCTAAGGCATAAGGCAGGGGCACAAGTACCTGATAGGCATAAGGCAGGGGCACAAATGCCAGGTAAGGCATAAGGCAGGGGCACAAGTACCTGATAGGCATAAGGCAGGGGCACAAGTGCCGGCTAAGGCATAAGGCAGGGGCACAAGTGCCGGCTAAGGCATAAGGCAGGGGCACAAGTGCCGGCTAAGGCATAAGGCAGGGGCACAAGTGCCGGCTAAGGCATAAGGCAGGGGCACAAGTGCCGGCTAAGGCATAAGGCAGGGGTACAAGTGCCGGCTAAGGCATAAGGCAGGGGCACAAGTGCCGGCTAAGGCATAAGGCAGGGGCACAAGTGCCGGCTAAGGCATAAGGCAGGGGCACAAGAGCCGGCTAAGGCATAAGGCAGGGGCACAAGTGCCGGCTATGGCATAAGGCAGGGGCACATGTGCCAGCTAAGGCATAAGGCAGGGGCACATGTGCCGGCTAAGGCATAAGACAAGGGCACAAGTGCCGGCTAAGGCATAAGGCAGGGGCACAAGTACCTGATAGGTATAAGGCAGAGCACAAGTGCTGGCTAAGTCATAAGGCAGGGGCACAAGTGCCAGCTAAGGCATAAAGGCAGGGGCAAAAGTACCTGATAGGCATAAGGCAGAGTCACAAGTGCCGGCTTAGGCATCAGCCAGGTGCACAAGTGCCGGCTAAGGCATAAGGCAGGGGCACAAGTGCCGGCTAAGGCATAAGGCAGGGGCACAAGTGCCGGCTAAGGCATAACGCAGGGGCACAAGTGCCGGCTAAGGCATAAGGCAGGGGCACAAGTGCCGGCTAAAGCATAAGGCAGGGGCACAAGTGCTGGCTAAGGCATAAGGCAGGGGCACAAGTGCCGGCTAAGGCACAAGACAGAGGCACAAGTGCCGGCTAAGGCATAAGACAGAGGCACAAGTGCCGGCTAAGGCATAAGGCAGGGGCACAAGTGCCGGCTAAGGCATAAGGCAGGGGCACAAGTGCCGGCTAAGGCATAAGGCAAGGGCACAAGTGCCGGCTAATGCATAAGGCAGGGGCACAAGTGCCTGCCCGCTAAGGCATAAGGCAGGGGCACAAGTGCCTGCCGGCTAAGGCATAAGGCAGGGGCACAAGTGCCGGCTAAGGCATAAGGCAGGGGCACAAGTGCCGGCTAAGGCATAAGGCAGGGGCACAAGAGCCGGCTAAGGCATAAGGCAGGGGCACAAGTGCCGGCTATGGCATAAGGCAGGGGCACATGTGCCAGCTAAGGCATAAGGCAGGGGCACATGTGCCGGCTAAGGCATAAGACAAGGGCACAAGTGCGGGCTAAGGCATAAGGCAAGGGCACAAGTACCTGATAGGTATAAGGCAGGGGCACAAGTGCCGGCTAAGACATAAGGCAGGGGCACAAGTGCCAGCTAAGGCATAAAGGCAGGGGCAAAAGTACCTGATAGGCATAAGGCAGAGTCACAAGTGCCGGCTTAGGCATCAGCCAGGTGCACAAGTGCCGGCTAAGGCATAAGGCAGGGGCACAAATGCCGGCTAAGGCATAAGGCAGGGGCACAAGTGCCGGCTAAGGCATAACGCAGGGGCACAAGTGCCGGCTAAGGCATAAGGCAGGGGCACAAGTGCCGGCTAAGGCATAAGGCAGGGGCACAAGTGCCGGCTAAGGCATAAGGCAGGGGCACAAGTGCCGGCTAAGGCAAAAGGCAGGGGCACAAGTGCCGGCTAAGGCAAAAGGCAGGGGCACAAGTGCCTGCCGGCTAAGGCATAAGGCAGGGGCACAAGTGCCGGCTAAGGCATAAGGCAGGGGCACATGTGCCGGCTAAGGCATAAGGCAGGGGCACAAGTGCCGGCCAAGGCATAAGGCAGGGGCACAAGTGCCGGCTAAGGCATAAGGCAGGGGCACAAGTGCCGGCTAAGGCATAAGGCAGGGGCACAAGTGCCGGCTAAGGCATAAGGCAGGGGCACAAGTGCCGGCTAAGGCATAAGGCAGGGGCACAAGTGCCGGCTAAGGCATAAGGCAGGGGCACAAGTGCCGGCTAAGGCATAAGGCAGGGGCATAAGTGCCGGATAAGGCATAAGGCAGGGGAACAAGTGCCGGCTAAGGCATAAGGCAGGGGCACAAGTGCCGGCTAAGGCATAAGGCAGGGGCACAAGTGCCGGCTAAGGCATAAGGCAGGGGCACAAGTGCCGGCTAAGGCATAAGGCAGGGGCACAAGTGCCGGCTAAGGTATAAGGCAGGGGCACAAGTGCCGGCTAAGGCATAAGGCAGGGGCACAAGTGCCGGCTAAGGCATAAGGCAGGGGCACAAGTGCCGGCTAAGGTATAAGGCAGGGGAACAAGTGCCGGCTAAGGCATAAGGCAGGGGAACAAGTGCCGGCTAAGGCATAAGGCAGGGGAACAAGTGCCGGCTAAGGCATAAGGCAGGGGAACAAGTGCCGGCTAAGGCATAAGGCAGGGGCACAAGTGCCGGCTAAGGCATAAGGCAGGGGCACAAGTGCCGGCCAAGGCATAAGGCAGGGGCACAAGTGCCGGCTAAGGCATAAGGCAGGGGCACAAGTGCCGGCTAAGGCATAAGGCAGGGGCACAAGTGCCGGCTAAGGCATAAGGCAGTGGCACAAGTGCCGGCTAAGGCATAAGACAGGGGCATAAGTGCCGGATAAGGCATAAGGCAGGGGAACAAGTTCCGGCTAAGGCATAAGGCAGGGGCACAAGTGCCAGCTAAGGCATAAGGCAGGGGCACAAGTGCCGGCTAAGGCATAAGGCAGGGGCACAAGCGCCGGCTAAGGCATAAGGCAGGGGCACAAGTGCCGGCTAAGGTATAAGGCAGGGGCACAAGTGCCGGCTAAGGCATAAGGCAGGGGCACAAGTGCCGGCTAAGGCATAAGGCAGGGGCAAAAGTAGCTGATAGGCATAAGGCAGGGGAACAAGTGCCGGCTAAGGCATAAGGCAGGGGAACAAGTGCCGGCTAAGGCATAAGGCAGGGGAAAAAGTGCCGGCTAAGGCATAAGGCAGGGGAACAAGTGCCGGCTAAGGCATAAGGCAGGGGCACAAGTACCTAATAGGCATAAGGCAGGGGCACAATTGCTGGCTAAGGCATAAGGCAGCGGCACAAGTGCCGGCTAAGACATAAGGCAGGGGCACAACTGCCAGCTAAGGCATAAAGGCAGGGGCAAAAGTACCTGATAGGCATAAGGCAGAGTCACAAGTGCCAGCTTAGGCATCAGCCAGGTGCACAAGTGCCGGCTAAGGCATAAGGCAGGGGCACAAGTGCCGGCTAAGGCATAAGGCAGGGGCACAAGTGCTGGCTAAGGCATAAGGCAGGGGCACAAGTACCTGATAGGCATAAGGCAGGGGCACAAATGCCAGGTAAGGCATAAGGCAGGGGCACAAGTACCTGATAGGCATAAGGCAGGGGCACAAGTGCCGGCTAAGGCATAAGGCAGGGGCACAAGTGCTGGCTAAGGCATAAGGCAGGGGCACAAGTACCTGATAGGCATAAGGCAGAGTCACAAGTGCCAGCTTAGGCATCAGCCAGGTGCACAAGTGCCGGCTAAGGTATAAGGCAGGGGCACAAGTGCCGGCTAAGGCATAAGGCAGGGGCACAAGTGCTGGCTAAGGCATAAGGCAGGGGCACAAGTGCCGGCTAAGGCATAAGGCAGGGGCACAAGTGCTGGCTAAGGCATAAGGCAGGGGCACAAGTACCTGATAGGCATAAGGCAGGGGCACAAATGCCAGGTAAGGCATAAGGCAGGGGCACAAGTACCTGATAGGCATAAGGCAGGGTCACAAGTGCCGGCTAAGGCATAAGGCAGGGGCACAAGTGCCGGCTAAGGCATAAGGCAGGGGCACAAGTGCCGGCTAAGGCATAAGGCAGGGGCACAAGTGCCGGCTAAGGCATAAGGCAGGGGCACAAGTGCCGGCTAAGGCATAAGGCAGGGGCACAAGTGCCGGCTAAGGCATAAGGCAGGGGCACAAGTGCCGGCTAAGGCATAAGGCAGGGGCACAAGTGCCGGCTAAGGCATAAGGCAGGGGCACAAGAGCCAGCTAAGGCATAAGGCAAGGGTACAAGTGCCGGCTAAGGCATAAGGCAGGGGCACAAGTGCCGGCTATGGCATAAGGCAGGGGCACATGTGCCAGCTAAGGCATAAGGCAGGGGCACATGTGCCGGCTAAGGCATAAGACAAGGGCACAAATGCCGGCTAAGGCATAAGGCAGGGGCACAAGTACCTGATAGGTATAAGGCAGGGGCACAAGTGCCGGCTAAGACATAAGGCAGGGGCACAAGTGCCAGCTAAGGCATAAAGGCAGGGGCAAAAGTACATGATAGGCATAAGGCAGAGTCACAAGTGCCGGCTTAGGCATCAGCCAGGTGCACAAGTGCCGGCTAAGGCATAAGGCAGGGGCACAAGTGCCAGCTAAGGCATAAGGCAGGGGCACAAGTGCCGGCTAAGGCATAAGGCAGGGGCACAAGTGCCGGCTAAGGCATAGGGCAGGGGCACAAGTGCCGGCTAAGGCATAAGGCAGGGGCACAAGTGCCGGCTAAGGCATGAGACAGAGGCAAAAGTGCCGGCTAAGGCATAAGGCAGGGGCACAAATGCCAGGTAAGGCATAAGGCAGGGGCAAAAGTACCTGATAGGCATAAGGCAGGGGCACAAGTGCCGGCTAAGGCATAAGGCAGTGGCACAAGTGTCGGCTAAGGCATAAGGCAGGGGCACAAGTGCCGGCTAAGACATAAGGCAGGGGCAAAAGTACCTGATAGGCATAAGGCAGGGGCACAAGTGCCGGCTAAGGCATAAGGCAAGGGCACAAGTGCTGGCTAAGGCATAAGGCAGGGGCACAAGTGCCGGCTAAGGCATAAGGCAGGGGCACAAGTGCCGGCTAAGGCATAAGGCAGGGGCACAAGTGCCGGCTAAGGCAAAAGGCAGGGGCACAAGTGCCGGCTAAGGCATAAGGCAGGGGCACCAGGGCCGGCTGAGGCATAAGGCAGGGGCACAAGTGCCGGCTAAAGCATAAGGCAGGGGCAAAAGTGCCGGCTAAAGCATAGGGCAGGGGCACAAGTGTCGGCTACGGCATTAGGCAGGGGCACAAGTGCCGGCTAAGGCATAAGGCAGGGGAACAAGTGCCGGCTAAGGCATAATGCCGGGGCACAAGTGCCGGCTAAGGCATAAGGCAGGGGCACAAGTGCTGGCTAAGGCATAAGGCTAACTCTTTGCACTCTTTGCATTAAGGTTGAGGCACCCATAGGGGTGAAGAGCTAGCTTTCACCCCTCTACTCTGTACTTGGACATTGAGGACTAGATCCTTTGTTGTACAGTGCGGAGCCACTCCACAACCCCATGCTCCAAGCGACCAGGCACTTCTTGTCTGTCCTCCATAAATGGGTAATGCCTTCTTCCCCATTTACAGTCGTGCATGCGCATTCAGACGGGACAAGAGCGAAGAGCGTAAAGCCTGTTCTGCGTGCCTAGCGGACAAGAAGCTTAAGGCAATAAAATAAAAAGACAGGGGCGCAAGTGCTGGCTAGGCAAAAGGCAGGGGCACAAGTGCCGGCTAAGGCATAAGGCAGGGGCACAAGTGCCGGCTAAGGCATAAGGCAGGGGCACAAGTGCCGGCTAAGGCATAAGGCAGGGGCACATGTGCCGGCTAAGGCATAAGACAAGGGCACAAGTGCGGGCTAAGGCATAAGGCAGGGGCACAAGTACCTGATAGGTATAAGGCAGGGGCACAAGTGCCGGCTAAGACATAAGGCAGGGGCACAAGTGCCAGCTAAGGCATAAAGGCAGGGGAAAAAGTACCTGATAGGCATAAGGCAGAGTCACAAGTGCCGGCTTAGGCATCAGCCAGGTGCACAAGTGCCGGCTAAGGCATAAGGCAGGGGCACAAATGCCGGCTAAGGCATAAGGCAGGGGCACAATTGCCGGCTAAGGCATAAGGCAGGGGCACAAGTGCCGGCTAAGGCATAAGGCAGGGGCACAAGTGCCGGCTAAAGCATAAGGCAGGGGCACAAGTGCTGGCTAAGGCATAAGGCAGGGGCACAAGTGCCGGCTAAGGCATAAGACAGAGGCACAAGTGCCGGCTAAGGCATAAGACAAAGGCACAAGTGCCGGCTAAGGCATAAGGCAGGGGCACAAGTGCCGGCTAAGGCATAAGGCAGGGGCACAAGTGCCGGCTAAGGCATAAGGCAGGGGCACAAGTGCCGGCTAAGGCAAAAGGCAGGGGCACAAGTGCCGGCTAAGGCATAAGGCAGGGGCACAAGTGCCTGCCGGCTAAGGCATAAGGCAGGGGCAAAAGTGCCGGCTAAGGCATAAGGCAGGGGCACAAGTGCTGGCTAAGGCATGGGCACAAGTGCCGGCCAAGGCATAAGGCAGGGGCACAAGTGCCGGCTAAGGCATAAGGCAGGGGCACAAGTGCCTGCTAAGGCATAAGGCAGGGGCACAAGTGCCGGCTAAGGCATAAGGCAGGGGCACAAGTGCCGGCTAAGGCATAAGGCAGGGGCACAAGTGCCGGCTAAGGCATAAGGCAGGGGCACAAGTGCCGGCTAAGGCATAAGGCAGGGGCACAAGTGCCGGCTAAGGCATAAGGCAGGGGAACAAGTGCCGGCTAAGGCATAAGGCAGGGGCACAAGTGCCAGCTAAGGCATAAGGCAGGGGCACAAGTGCCGGCTAAGGCATAAGGCAGGGGCACAAGTGCCGGCTAAGGCATAAGGCAGGGGCACAAGTGCCGGCTAAGGTATAAGGCAGGGGCACAAGTGCCGGCTAAGGCATAAGGCAGGGGCACAAGTGCCGGCTAAGGCATAAGGCAGCGGCAAAAGTAGCTGATAGGCATAAGGCAGGGGAACAAGTGCCGGCTAAGGCATAAGGCAGGGGAACAAGTGCCGGCTAAGGCATAAGGCAGGGGCACAAGTACCTAATAGGCACAAGGCAGGGGCACAATTGCTGGCTAAGGCATAAGGCAGCGGTACAAGTGCCGGCTAAGACATAAGGCAGCGGCACAAGTGCCAGCTAAGACATGAGGCAGGGGCACAACTGCCAGCTAAGGCATAAAGGCAGGGGCAAAAGTACCTGATAGGCATAAGGCAGAGTCACAAGTGCCAGATTAGGCATCAGCCAGGTGCACAAGTGCCGGGTAAGGCATAAGGCAGGGGCACAAGTGCCGGCTAAGGCATAAGGCAGGGGCACAAGTGCCGGCTAAGGCAAAAGGCAGGGGCACAAGTGCCGGCTAAGGCAAAAGGCAGGGGCACAAGTGCCGGCTAAGGCATAAGGCAGGGGCACAAGTGCCTGCCGGCTAAGGCATAAGGCAGGGGCACAAGTGCCGGCTAAGGCATAAGGCAGGGGCACAAGTGCCGGCTAAGGCATAAGGCAGGGGCACAAGTGCCGGCCAAGGCATAAGGCAGGGGCACAAGTGCCGGCTAAGGCATAAGGCAGGGGCACAAGTGCCGGCTAAGGCATAAGGCAGGGGCACAAGTGCCGGATAAGGCATAAGGCAGGGGCACAAGTGCCGGCTAAGGCATAAGGCAGGGGCACAAGTGCCGGCTAAGGCATAAGGCAGGGGCATAAGTGCCGGATAAGGCATAAGGCAGGGGAACAAGTGCCGGCTAAGGCATAAGGCAGGGGCACAAGTGCCAGCTAAGGCATAAGGCAGGGGCACAAGTGCCGGCTAAGGCATAAGGCAGGGGCACAAGTGCCGGCTAAGGCATAAGGCAGGGGCACAAGTGCCGGCTAAGGCATAAGGCAGGGGCACAAGTGCCGGCTAAGGCATAGGGCAGGGGCACAAGTGCCGGCTAAGGCATAAGGCAGGGGCAAAAGTAGCTGATAGGCATAAGGCAGGGGAACAAGTGCCGGCTAAGGCATAAGGCAGGGGAACAAGTGCCGGCTAAGGCATAAGTCAGGGGAACAAGTGCCGGCTAAGGCATAAGGCAGGGGAACAAGTGCCGGCTAAGGCATAAGGCAGGGGCACAAGTACCTAATAGGCATAAGGCAGGGGCACAATTGCTGGCTAAGGCATAAGGCAGCGGCACAAGTGCCGGCTAAGACATAAGGCAGGGGCACAACTGCCAGCTAAGGCATAAAGGCAGGGGCAAAAGTACCTGATAGGCAAAAGGCAGAGTCACAAGTGCCAGCTTAGGCATCAGCCAGGTGCACAAGTGCCGGCTAAGGCATAAGGCAGGGGCACAAGTGCCGGCTAAGGCATAAGGCAGGGGCACAAGTGCCGGCTAAGGCATAAGGCAGGGGCACAAGTACCTGATAGGCATAAGGCAGGGGCACAAGTGCCGGCTAAGGCATAAGGCAGGGGTACAAGTACCTGATAGGCATAAGGCAGAGTCACAAGTGCCAGCTTAGGCATCAGCCAGGTGCACAAGTGCCGGCTAAGGCATAAGGCAGGGGCACAAGTGCCGGCTAAGGCATAAGGCAGGGGCACAAGTGCTGGCTAAGGCATAAGGCAGGGGCACAAGTGCCGGCTAAGGCATAAGGCAGGGGCACAAGTGCTGGCTAAGGCATAAGGCAGGGGCACAAGTACCTGATAGGCATAAGGCAGGGGCACAAATGCCAGGTAAGGCATAAGGCAGGGGCACAAGTACCTGATAGGCATAAGGCAGGGGCACAAGTGCCGGCTAAGGCATAAGGCAGGGGCACAAGTGCCGGCTAAGGCATAAGGCAGGGGCACAAGTGCCGGCTAAGGCATAAGGCAGGGGCACAAGTGCCGGCTAAGGCATAAGGCAGGGGCACAAGTGCCGGCTAAGGCATAAGGCAGGGGCACAAGTGCCGGCTAAGGCATAAGGCAGGGGCACAAGTGCCGGCTAAGGCATAAGGCAGGGGCACAAGTGCCGGCTAAGGCATAAGGCAGGGGCACAAGTGCCGGCTAAGGCATAAGGCAGGGGCACAAGTGCCGGCTAAGGCATAAGGCAGGGGCACAAGAGCCAGCTAAGGCATAAGGCAAGGGTACAAGTGCCGGCTAAGGCATAAGGCAGGGGCACAAGTGCCGGCTATGGCATAAGGCAGGGGCACATGTGCCAGCTAAGGCATAAGGCAGGGGCACATGTGCCGGCTAAGGCATAAGACAAGGGCACAAATGCCGGCTAAGGCATAAGGCAGGGGCACAAGTACCTGATAGGTATAAGGCAGGGGCACAAGTGCCGGCTAAGACATAAGGCAGGGGCACAAGTGCCAGCTAAGGCATAAAGGCAGGGGCAAAAGTACCTGATAGGCATAAGGCAGAGTCACAAGTGCCGGCTTACGCATCAGCCAGGTGCACAAGTGCCGGCTAAGGCATAAGGCAGGGGCACAAGTGCCAGCTAAGGCATAAGGCAGGGGCACAAGTGCCGGCTAAGGCATAAGGCAGGGGCACAAGTGCCGGCTAAGGCATAGGGCAGGGGCACAAGTACCTGATAGGCATAAGGCAGGGGCACAAATACCAGGTAAGGCATAAGGCAGGGGCACAAGTACCTGATAGGCATAAGGCAGGGGCACAAGTGCCGGCTAAGGCATAAGGCAGGGGCAAAAGTAGCTGATAGGCATAAGGCAGGGGCACAAGTGCCGGCTAAGGCATAAGGCAGGGGCACAAGTGCCGGCTAAGGCAGGGGCACAAGTGCCGGCTAAGCCATAAGGCAGGGGCACAAGTACCTGATAGGCATAAGGCAGGGGCACAAGTGCCGGCTAAGGCATAAGACATGGGCACAAGTGCAAGCTGGGCAAAAGACAGGGGTACAAGTGCCGGCTAAGGCATAAGGCAGGGGCACAAGTGCCGGCTAAGGCATAAGGCAGGGGCACAAGTGCCGGCTAAGGCATAAGGCAGGGGCACAAGTGCCAGCTAAGGCATAAGGCAGGGGCACAAGTGCCGGCTAAGACATAAGGCAGGGGCACAAGTGCCGGCTAAGGCATAAGGCAGGGGCACAAGTGCCGGCTAAGGCATAAGGCAGGGGCACAAGTGCCGGCTAAGGCATGAGACAGAGGCAAAAGTGCCGGCTAAGGCATAAGGCAGGGGCACAAATGCCAGGTAAGGCATAAGGCAGGGGCAAAAGTACCTGATAGGCATAAGGCAGGGGCACAAGTGCCGGCTAAGGCATAAGGCAGTGGCACAAGTGTCGGCTAAGGCATAAGGCAGGGGCACAAGTGCCGGCTAAGACATAAGGCAGGGGCAAAAGTACCTGATAGGCATAAGGCAGGGGCACAAGTGCCGGCTAAGGCATAAGGCAAGGGCACAAGTGCCGGCTAAGGCATAAGGCAGGGGCACAAGTGCCGGCTAAGGCATAAGGCAGGGGCACAAGTGCCGGCTATGGCATAAGGCAGGGGCACATGTGCCAGCTAAGGCATAAGGCAGGGGCACATGTGCCAGCTAAGGCATAAGACAAGGGCACAAATGCCAGCTAAGGCATAAGGCAGGGGCACAAGTACCTGATAGGTATAAGGCAGGGGCACAAGTGCCGGCTAAGACATAAGGCAGGGGCACAAGTGCCAGCTAAGGCATAAAGGCAGGGGCACAAGTGCCGGCTAAGGCATAAGGCAGGGGCACAAGTGCCGGCTAAGGCATAAGGCAGGGGCACAAGTGCCGGCTAAGGCATAGGGCAGGGGCACAAGTACCTGATAGGCATAAGGCAGGGGCACAAATACCAGGTAAGGCATAAGGCAGGGGCACAAGTACCTGATAGGCATAAGGCAGGGGCACAAGTGCCGGCTAAGGCATAAGGCAGGGGCAAAAGTAGCTGATAGGCATAAGGCAGGGGCACAAGTGCCGGCTAAGGCATAAGGCAGGGGCACAAGTGCCGGCTAAGGCAGGGGCACAAGTGCCGGCGAAGGCAGGGGCACAAGTGCCGGCTAAGGCAGGGGCACAAGTGCCGGCTAAGCCATAAGGCAGGGGCACAAGTACCTGATAGGCATAAGGCAGGGGCACAAGTGCCGGCTAAGGCATAAGACATGGGCACAAGTGCAAGCTAGGCGAAAGACAGGGGTACAAGTGCCGGCTAAGGCATAAGGCAGGGGCACAAGTGCAGGCTAAGGCATAAGGCAGGGGCACAAGTGCCGGCTAAGGCATAAGGCAGGGGCACAAGTGCCGGCTAAGGCATAAGGCAGGGGCACAAGTGCCAGCTAAGGCATAAGGCAGGGGCACAAGTGCCGGCTAAGACATAAGGCAGGGGCACAAGTGCCGGCTAAGGCATAAGGCAGGGGCACAAGTGCCGGCTAAGGCATAAGGCAGGGGCACAAGTGCTGGCTAAGGCATAAGACAGAGGCAAAAGTGCCGGCTAAGGCATAAGGCAGGGGCACAAATGCCAGGTAAGGCATAAGGCAGGGGCAAAAGTACCTGATAGGCATAAGGCAGGGGCACAAGTGCCGGCTAAGGCATAAGGCAGGGGCACAAGTGTCGGCTAAGGCATAAGGCAGGGGCACAAGTGCCGGCTAAGACATAAGGCAGGGGCAAAAGTACCTGATAGGCATAAGGCAGGGGCACAAGTGCCGGCTAAGGCATAAGGCAAGGGCACAAGTGCCGGCTAAGGCATAAGGCAGGGGCACAAGTGCCGGCTAAGGCATAAGGCAGGGGCACAAGTGCCGGCTAAGGCATAAGGCAGGGGCACAAGTGCCGGCTAAGGCAAAAGGCAGGGGCACAAGTGCCGGCTAAGGCATAAGGCAGGGGCACCAGGGCCGGCTGAGGCATAAGGCAGGGGCACAAGTGCCGGCTAAAGCATAAGGCAGGGGCAAAAGTGCCGGCTAAAGCATAGGGCAGGGGCACAAGTGTCGGCTACGGCATTAGGCAGGGGCACAAGTGCCGGCTAAGGCATAAGGCAGGGGAACAAGTGCCGGCTAAGGCATAATGCAGGGGCACAAGTGCCGGCTAAGGCATAAGGCAGGGGCACAAGTGCTGGCTAAGGCATAAGGCTAACTCTTTGCACTCTTTGCATTAAGGTTGAGGCACCCATAGGGGTAAAGAGCTAGCTTTCACCCCTCTACTCTGTACTTGGACATTGAGGACTAGATCCTTTGTTGTACAGTGCGGAGCCACTCCACAACCCCATGCTCCAAGCGACCAGGCACTTCTTGTCTGTCCTCCAAAAATGGGTAATGCCTTCTTCCCCATTTACAGTCGTGCATGCGCATTCAGACGGGACAAGAGCGAAGAGCGTAAAGCCTGTTCTGCGTGCCTAGCGGACAAGAAGCTTAAGGCAATAAAATAAAAAGACAGGGGCGCAAGTGCTGGCTAGGCAAAAGGCAGGGGCACAAGTGCCGGCTAAGGCATAAGGCAGGGGCACAAGTGCCGGCTAAGGCATAAGGCAGGGGCACAAGTGCCGGCTAAGGCATAAGGCAGGGGCACAAGTGCCGGCTAAGGCATAAGGCAGGGGCACAAGTACCTGATAGGCATAAGGCAGGGGCACAAGTGCCGGCTAAGGCATAAGGCAGGCGCACAAGGGCCGGGTAAGGCATAAGGCAGGGGCACAAGTACCTGATGGGCATAAGGCAGGGGCACAAGTGCCGGCTAAGGCATAAGGCAGGAGCACAAGTGCCGGCTAAGGCACAAGGCAGGGGCACAAGTGCCGGCTAAGGCATAAGGCAGGGGCACAAGTGCCGGCTAAGGCATAAGGCAGGGGCACAAGTGCCGGCTAAGGCATAAGGCAGGAGCACAAGTGCCAGCTAAGGCATAAGGCATGGGCACAAGTGCCAGCTAAGGCATAAGGCAGGGGCAAAAGTGCCGGCAACGCATAAGACAGGGGCACAAGTGCCGGCTAAGGCATGAGTCAGGGGCACAAGTACGTGATAGGCATAAGGCAGCGGCACAGGTGCCTGCTAAGGCATAAGGCAGGGGCACAAGTTCCAGCTAAGGCATAAGGCAGTGGCACAAGAGCCGGCTAAGGTATAAGGCAGGGGCACAAGTGCCGGCTAAGGCATAAGGCAGGGGCACAAGTGCCGGCTAAGGCATAAGGCAAGGGCACAAGTGCCGGCTAAGGCATAAGGCAGGGCCACATGTGCCGGCTAAGGCATAAGGCAGGGGCACATGTGCCGGCTAAGGCATAAGGCAGGGGCACAAGTACCTGATAGGTATAAGGCAGGGTCAAAAGTTCCGGCTAGGCATAAGACAGGGGCACAAGTGCCGGCTAAGGCATGAGGCAGGGGCACAAGTACGTGATAGGCATAAGGCAGGGGCACAAGTGCCGGCTAAGGCATAAGGCAGGGGCACAAGTGCCGGCTAAGGCATAAGGCAGGGGCACAAGTGCCAGCTAAGGCATAAGGCAGGGGCACAAGTGCCAGCTAAGGCATAAGGCAGGGGCAAAAGTGCCGGCAACGCATAAGACAGGGGCACAAGTGCCGGCTAAGGCATGAGTCAGGGGCACAAGTACGTGATAGGCATAAGGCAGCGGCACAAGTGCCTGCTAAGGCATAAGGCAGGGGCACAAGTTCCAGCTAAGGCATAAGGCAGCGGCACAAGAGCCGGCTAAGGTATAAGGCAGGGGCACAAGGGCCGGCTAAGGCAGAAGGCAGGGGCACAAGTGCCAGCTAAGGCATAAGGCAGGGGCACAAGTGCCGGCTAAGGCATAAGGCAAGGGCACAAGTGCCGGCTAAGGCATAAGGCAGGGCCACATGTGCCGGCTAAGGCATAAGGCAGGGCCACATGTGCCGGCTAAGGCATAAGGCAGGGGCACATGTGCCGGCTAAGACATAAGGCAGGGGCACAAGTACCTGATAGGTATAAGGCAGGGTCACAAGTTCCGGCTAGGCATAAGACAGGGGCACAAGTGCCGGCTAAGGCATGAGGCAGGGGCACAAGTACGTGATAGGCATAAGGCAGGGGCACAAGTGCCTGCTAAGGCATAAGGCAGGGGCACAAGTGCCAGCTAAGGCATAAGGCAGGGTCACAAGTGCCAGCTAAGGCATAAGGCAGGGGAACAAGTGCCACCTAAGGCATAAGGCAGGGGCACAAGTGCCAGCTAAGGCATAAGGCAGGGGCAAAAGTGCCGGCTAGGCATAAAACAGGGGCACAAGTGCCGGCTAAGGCATGAGGCAGGGGCACAAGTACCTGATAGGCATAAGGCAGGGGCACAAGTACCTGATAGGCATAAGGCAGGGGCACAAGTGCCGGCTAAGGCATAAGGCAGGCGCACAAGGGCCGGCTAATGCATAAGGCAGGGGCACAAGTACCTGATAGGCATAAGGCATGGGCACAAGTGCCGGCTAAGGCATAAGGCAGGGGCACAAGTGCCGGCTAAGGCATAAGGCAGGGGCACAAGTGCCGGCTAAGGCATAAGGCAGGGGCACAAGTGCCAGCTAAGGCATAAGGCAGGGGCACAAGTGCCGGCTAAGACATAAGGCAGGGGCACAAGTGCCGGCTAAGGCATAAGGCAGGGGCACAAGTGCCGGCTAAGGCATAAGGCAGGGGCACAAGTGCCGGCTAAGGCATAAGACAGAGGCAAAAGTGCCGGCTAAGGCATAAGGCAGGGGCACAAATAACAGGTAAGGCATAAGGCAGGGGCAAAAGTACCTGATAGGCATAAGGCAGGGGCACAAGTGCCGGCTAAGGCATAAGGCAGGGGCACAAGTGCCGGCTGAGGCATAAGGCAGGGGCACAAGTGCCGGCTAAGGCATAAGGCAGGGGCACAAGTGCCGGCTAAGGCATAAGGCAGGGGCACAAGTGCCGGCTAAGGCATAAGGCAGGGGCACAAGTGCCGGCTAAGGCAAAAGGCAGGGGCACAAGTGCCGGCTAAGGCAAAAGGCAGGGGCACAAGTGCCGGCTAAGACAGAAGGCAGGGGCAAAAGTACCTGATAGGCATAAGGCAGGGGCACAAGTGCCGGCTAAGGCATAAGGCAGGGGCACAAGTGCCGGCTAAGACAGAAGGCAGGGGCAAAAGTACCTGATAGGCATAAGGCAGGGGCACAAGTGCCGGCTAAGGCATAAGGCAGGGGCACAAGTGCCGGCTGAGGCATAAGGCAGGGGCACAAGTGCCGGCTAAGGCATAAGGCAGGGGCACAAGTGCCGGCTAAGGCATAAGGCAGGGGCACAAGTGCCGGCTAAGGCATAAGGCAGGGGCACAAGTGCCGGCTAAGGCAAAAGGCAGGGGCACAAGTGCCGGCTAAGGCATAAGGCAGGGGCACCAGGGCCGGCTGAGGCATAAGGCAGGGGCACAAGTGCCGGCTAAAGCATAAGGCAGGGGCAAAAGTGCCGGCTAAAGCATAGGGCAGGGGCACAAGTGTCGGCTACGGCATAAGGCAGGGGCACAAGTGCCGGCTAAGGCATAAGGCAGGGGAACAAGTGCCGGCTAAGGCATAAGGCAGGGGCACAAGTGCTGGCTAAGGCATAAGGCTAACTCTTTGCACTCTTTGCATTAAGGTTGAGGCACCCATAGGGGTGAAGAGCTAGCTTTCACCCCTCTACTCTGTACTTGGACATTGAGGACTAGATCCTTTGTTGTACAGTGCGGAGCCACTCCACAACCCCATGCTCCAAGCGACCAGGCACTTCTTGTCTGTCCTCCAAAAATTGGTAATGCCTTCTTCCCCATTTACAGTCGTGCATGCGCATTCAGATGGGACAAGAGCGAAGAGCGTAAAGCCTGTTCTGCGTGCCTAGCGGACAAGAAGCTTAAGGCAATAAAATAAAAAGACAGGGGCGCAAGTGCTGGCTAGGCAAAAGGCAGGGGCGCAAGTGCCGGCTAAGGCATAAGGCAGGGGCACAAGTGCCGGCTAAGGCATAAGGCAGGGGCACAAGTACCTGATAGGCATAAGGCAGGGGCACAAGTGCCGGCTAAGGCATAAGGCAGGGGCACAAGTACCTGATAGGCATAAGGCAGGGGCACAAGTGCCGGCTAAGGCATAAGGCAGGGGCACAAGTGCCGGCTAAGGCATAAGGCAGGGGCACAAGTGCCGGCTAAGGCATAAGGCAGGGGCACAAGTGCCGGCTAAAGGCATAAGGCAGGGGCACAAGTGCCGGCTAAGGCATAAGGCAGGGGCACAAGTGCCAGCTAAGGCATAAGGCAGGGGCACAAGTGCCAGCTAAGGCATAAGGCAGGGGCACAAGTGCCAGCTAAGGCATAAGGCAGGGGCAAAAGTGCCGGCAACGCATAAGACCGGGGCACAAGTGAAGGCTAAGGCATGAGTCAGGGGCACAAGTACGTGATAGGCATAAGGCAGTGGCACAAGTGCCTGCTAAGGCATAAGGCAGGGGCACAAGTTCCGGCTAAGGCATAAGGCAGGGGCACAAGTTCCGGCTAAGGCATAAGGCAGGGGCACAAGTGCCGGCTAAGGCATAAGGCAGGGGCACAAGTGCCGGCTAAGGCATAAGGCAGGGGCACAAGTGCCGGCTAAGGCATAAGGCAGGGGCACAAGTGCCGGCTAAGGCATAAGGCAGGGGCACAAGTGCCGGCTAAGGCATAAGGCAGGGGCACAAGTGCCGGCTAAGGCATAAGGCAGGGGCACAAGTGCCGGCTAAGGCATAACGCAGGGGCACAAGTGCCGGCAAAGGCATAAGGCAGGGCCACATGTGCCGGCTAAGGCATAAGGCAGGGGCACATGTGCCGGCTAAGGCATAAGGCAGGGGAACAAGTGCCGGCTAAGGCATAATGCAGGGGCACAAGTGCTGGCTAAGGCATAAGGCAGGGTCACAAGTTCCGGCTAGGCATAAGACAGGGGCACAAGTGCCGGCTAAGGCATGAGGCAGGGGCACAAGTACGTGATAGGCATAAAGCAGGGGCACAAGTGCCTGCTAAGGCATAAGGCAGGGGCACAAGTGCCGGCTAAGGCATAAGGCAGGGGCACAAGTGCCAGCTAAGGCATAAGGCAGGGGCACAAGTGCCGGCTAAGGCATAAGGCAGGGGCACAAGTGCCGGCTAAGGCATAAGGCAGGGGCACAAGTGCCGGCTAAGGCATAAGGCAGGGGCACAATTGCCGGCTAAAGCATAAGGCAGGGGCACAAGTGCCGGCTAAGGCATAAGGCAGGGGCACAAGTGCCGGCTAAGGCATAAGGCAGGGCCACAAGTGCCGGCTAAGGCATAAGGCAGGGGCACAAGTGCCGGCTAAGGCATAAGGCAGGGGAACAAGTGCCGGCTAAGGCATAAGGCAGGGGCACAAGTGCCGGCTAAGGCATAAGGCAGGGGCACAAGTGCCGGCTAAGGCATAAGGCAGGGGCACAAGTGCCGGCTAAGGCATAAGGCAGGGGCACAAGTGCCGGCTAAGGCATAAGGCAGGGGCACAAGTGCCGGCTAAGGCATAAGGCAGGGGCACAAGTGCCGGCTAAGGCATAAGGCAGGGGCACAAGTGCCGGCTAAGGCATAAGGCAGGGGCACAAGTGCCGGCTAAGGCATAAGGCAGGGGCACAAGTGCCGGCTAAGGCATAAGGCAGGGGCACAAGTGCCGGCTAAGGCATAAGGTAGGGGCATAAGTACCTGATAGGTATAAGGCAGGGGCACAAATGCCAGCTAAGGCATAAGGCAAGGGCACAAGTACCTCATAGGCATAAGCACAAGTGCCGGCTAAGGCATAAGGCAGGGGCACAAGTGCCGGCTAAGGCATAAGGCAGGGGCACAAGTGCCGGCTAAGGCATAAGGCAGGGGCACAAGTGCCGGCTAAGGCATAAGTCAGGGGCACAAGTGCCGGCTAAGGCATAAGGCAGGGGCACAAGTGCCGGCTAAGGCATAAGGCAGGGGCACAAGTGCCGGCTAAGGCATAAGGCAGGGGAACAAGTGCCGGCTAAGGCATAAGGCAGGGGAACAAGTGCCGGCTAAGGCATAAGGCAGGGGCAAAAGTACCTGATAGGCATACGGCAGGGGCACAAGTGCCGGCTGAGGCATAAGGCAGGGGCACAAGTGCCGGCTAAGGCATAAGGCAGGGGCACAAGTGCCGGCTAAGGCATAAAGGCAGGGGCAAAAGTACCTGATAGGCATAAGGCAGGGGCACAAGTGCCGGTTAAGGCATAAAGCAGGGGCACAAGTGTCGGCTAAGGCATAAGCCAGGGGCACAAGTGCCGGCTAAGGCATAAGGCAGGGGCACAAGTGCCGGCTAAGGCATAAGGCAGGGGCACAAGTGCCGGCTAAGGCATAAGGCAGGGGCACAAGTGCCGGCTAAGGCATAAGGCAGGGGCACAAGTGCCGGCTAAGGCATAAGGCAGGGGCACAAATGCCGGCTAAGGCATAAGGCAGGGGCAAAAGTACCTGATAGGCATAAGGCAGGGGCACAAGTCCTGGCTAAGGCATAAGGCAGGGGCACAAGTGCCTGCTAAGGCATAAGGCAGGTGCACAAGTACCTAATAGGCATAAGTAAGGGGCACAAGTGCTGGCTAAGGCATAAGGCAGCGGCACAATTGCCGGCTAAAGCATAAGGCAGGGGCACAAGTGCCGGCTAAGGCATAAGGCAGGGGCACAAGTGCCGGCTAAGGCATAAGGCAGGGGCACAAGGGCCGGCTAAGGCATAAGGCAGGGGCACAAGTGCCGGCTAAGGCATAAGGCAGGGGCACAAGTGCCGGCTAAGGCATAAGGCAGGGGCACAAGTGCCGGCTAAGGCATAAGGCAGGGGCACAATTGCCGGCTAAGGCATAAGGCAGGGGCACAAGTGCCGGCTAAGGCATAAGGCAGGGGCACAAGTGCCGGCTAAGGCATAAGGCAGGGCCACAAGTGCCGGCTAAGGCATAAGGCAGGGGCACAAGTGCCGGCTAAGGCATAAGGCAGGGCCACAAGTGCCGGCTAAGGCATAAGGCAGGGGAACAAGTGCTGGCTAAGGCATAAGGCAGAGGCAAAAGTACCTGATAGGCATACGGCAGGGGCACAAGTGCCGGCTGAGGCATAAGGCAGGGGCACAAGTGCCGGCTAAGGCATAAGGCAGGGGCACAAGTGCCGGCTAAGGCATAAAGGCAGGGGCAAAAGTACCTGATAGGCATAAGGCAGGGGCACAAGTGCCGGTTAAGGCATAAAGCAGGGGCACAAGTGTCGGCTAAGACATAAGGCAGGGGCACAAGTGCCAGCTAAGGCATAAAGGCAGGGGCAAAAGTACCTGATAGGCATAAGCCAGGGGCACAAGTGCCGGTTAAGGCATAAAGCAGGGGCACAAGTGCCGGCTAATGCATAAGGCAGGGGCACAAGTGCCGGCTAAGGCATAAGGCAGGGGCACAAGTGCCGGCTAAGGCATAAGGCAGGGGCACAAGTGCCGGCTAAGGCATAAGGCAGGGGCACAAGTGCCGGCTAAGGCATAAGGCAGGGGCACAAGTGCCGGCTAAGGCATAAGGCAGGGGCACAAGTGCCGGCTAAGGCATAAGGCAGGGGCACAAGTGCCGGCTAAGGCATAAGGCAGGGGCACAAGTGCCGGCTAAGGCATAAGGCAGGGCCACAAGTGCCGGCTAAGGCATAAGGCAGGGCCACAAGTGCCGGCTAAGGCATAAGGCAGGGGCACAAGTGCCGGCTAAGGCATAAGGCAGGGGCACAAGTGCCGGCTAAGGCATAAGGCAGGGGCACAAGTGCCGGCTAAGGCATAAGGCAGGGGCACAAGTGCCGGCTAAGACAGAAGGCAGGGGCAAAAGTACCTGATAGGCATAAGGCAGGGGCACAAGTGCCGGCTAAGGCATAAGGCAGGGGCACAAGTGCCGGCTAAGACAGAAGGCAGGGGCAAAAGTACCTGATAGGCATAAGGCAGGGGCACAAGTGCCGGCTAAGGCATAAGGCAGGGGCACAAGTGCCGGCTGAGGCATAAGGCAGGGGCACAAGTGCCGGCTAAGGCATAAGGCAGGGGCACAAGTGCCGGCTAAGGCATAAGGCAGGGGCACAAGTGCCGGCTAAGGCATAAGGCAGGGGCACAAGTGCCGGCTAAGGCAAAAGGCAGGGGCACAAGTGCCGGCTAAGGCATAAGGCAGGGGCACCAGGGCCGGCTGAGGCATAAGGCAGGGGCACAAGTGCCGGCTAAAGCATAAGGCAGGGGCAAAAGTGCCGGCTAAAGCATAGGGCAGGGGCACAAGTGTCGGCTACGGCATAAGGCAGGGGCACAAGTGCCGGCTAAGGCATAAGGCAGGGGAACAAGTGCCGGCTAAGGCATAAGGCAGGGGCACAAGTGCTGGCTAAGGCATAAGGCTAACTCTTTGCACTCTTTGCATTAAGGTTGAGGCACCCATAGGGGTGAAGAGCTAGCTTTCACCCCTCTACTCTGTACTTGGACATTGAGGACTAGATCCTTTGTTGTACAGTGCGGAGCCACTCCACAACCCCATGCTCCAAGCGACCAGGCACTTCTTGTCTGTCCTCCAAAAATTGGTAATGCCTTCTTCCCCATTTACAGTCGTGCATGCGCATTCAGATGGGACAAGAGAGAAGAGCGTAAAGCCTGTTCTGCGTGCCTAGCGGACAAGAAGCTTAAGGCAATAAAATAAAAAGACAGGGGCGCAAGTGCTGGCTAGGCAAAAGGCAGGGGCGCAAGTGCCGGCTAAGGCATAAGGCAGGGGCACAAGTGCCGGCTAAGGCATAAGGCAGGGGCACAAGTACCTGATAGGCATAAGGCAGGGGCACAAGTGCCGGCTAAGGCATAAGGCAGGGGCACAAGTACCTGATAGGCATAAGGCAGGGGCACAAGTGCCGGCTAAGGCATAAGGCAGGGGCACAAGTGCCGGCTAAGGCATAAGGCAGGGGCACAAGTGCCGGCTAAGGCATAAGGCAGGGGCACAAGTGCCGGCTAAAGGCATAAGGCAGGGGCACAAGTGCCGGCTAAGGCATAAGGCAGGGGCACAAGTGCCAGCTAAGGCATAAGGCAGGGGCACAAGTGCCAGCTAAGGCATAAGGCAGGGGCACAAGTGCCAGCTAAGGCATAAGGCAGGGGCAAAAGTGCCGGCAACGCATAAGACCGGGGCACAAGTGAAGGCTAAGGCATGAGTCAGGGGCACAAGTACGTGATAGGCATAAGGCAGTGGCACAAGTGCCTGCTAAGGCATAAGGCAGGGGCACAAGTTCCGGCTAAGGCATAAGGCAGGGGCACAAGTTCCGGCTAAGGCATAAGGCAGGGGCACAAGTGCCGGCTAAGGCATAAGGCAGGGGCACAAGTGCCGGCTAAGGCATAAGGCAGGGGCACAAGTGCCGGCTAAGGCATAAGGCAGGGGCACAAGTGCCGGCTAAGGCATAAGGCAGGGGCACAAGTGCCGGCTAAGGCATAAGGCAGGGGCACAAGTGCCGGCTAAGGCATAAGGCAGGGGCACAAGTGCCGGCTAAGGCATAACGCAGGGGCACAAGTGCCGGCAAAGGCATAAGGCAGGGCCACATGTGCCGGCTAAGGCATAAGGCAGGGGCACATGTGCCGGCTAAGGCATAAGGCAGGGGAACAAGTGCCGGCTAAGGCATAATGCAGGGGCACAAGTGCTGGCTAAGGCATAAGGCAGGGTCACAAGTTCCGGCTAGGCATAAGACAGGGGCACAAGTGCCGGCTAAGGCATGAGGCAGGGGCACAAGTACGTGATAGGCATAAAGCAGGGGCACAAGTGCCTGCTAAGGCATAAGGCAGGGGCACAAGTGCCGGCTAAGGCATAAGGCAGGGGCACAAGTGCCAGCTAAGGCATAAGGCAGGGGCACAAGTGCCGGCTAAGGCATAAGGCAGGGGCACAAGTGCCGGCTAAGGCATAAGGCAGGGGCACAAGTGCCGGCTAAGGCATAAGGCAGGGGCACAATTGCCGGCTAAAGCATAAGGCAGGGGCACAAGTGCCGGCTAAGGCATAAGGCAGGGGCACAAGTGCCGGCTAAGGCATAAGGCAGGGCCACAAGTGCCGGCTAAGGCATAAGGCAGGGGCACAAGTGCCGGCTAAGGCATAAGGCAGGGGAACAAGTGCCGGCTAAGGCATAAGGCAGGGGCACAAGTGCCGGCTAAGGCATAAGGCAGGGGCACAAGTGCCGGCTAAGGCATAAGGCAGGGGCACAAGTGCCGGCTAAGGCATAAGGCAGGGGCACAAGTGCCGGCTAAGGCATAAGGCAGGGGCACAAGTGCCGGCTAAGGCATAAGGCAGGGGCACAAGTGCCGGCTAAGGCATAAGGCAGGGGCACAAGTGCCGGCTAAGGCATAAGGCAGGGGCACAAGTGCCGGCTAAGGCATAAGGCAGGGGCACAAGTGCCGGCTAAGGCATAAGGCAGGGGCACAAGTGCCGGCTAAGGCATAAGGTAGGGGCATAAGTACCTGATAGGTATAAGGCAGGGGCACAAATGCCAGCTAAGGCATAAGGCAAGGGCACAAGTACCTCATAGGCATAAGCACAAGTGCCGGCAAAGGCATAAGGCAGGGGCACAAGTGCCGGCTAAGGCATAAGGCAGGGGCACAAGTGCCGGCTAAGGCATAAGGCAGGGGCGCAAGTGCCGGCTAAGGCATAAG
Organism: Ranitomeya variabilis; assembly: GCF_051348905.1. Classification (NCBI taxonomy): domain Eukaryota; kingdom Metazoa; phylum Chordata; class Amphibia; order Anura; family Dendrobatidae; genus Ranitomeya; species Ranitomeya variabilis. Next base: position 513,816,743 of record NC_135232.1, on the reverse strand, counting down.
TCAGGGGCACAAGTGCCGGCTAAGGCATAAGGCAGGGGCACAAGTGCCGGCTAAGGCATAAGGCAGGGGCACAAGTGCCGGCTAAGGCATAAGGCAGGGGAACAAGTGCCGGCTAAGGCATAAGGCAGGGGAACAAGTGCCGGCTAAGGCATAAGGCAGGGGCAAAAGTACCTGATAGGCATACGGCAGGGGCACAAGTGCCGGCTGAGGCATAAGGCAGGGGCACAAGTGCCGGCTAAGGCATAAGGCAGGGGCACAAGTGCCGGCTAAGGCATAAAGGCAGGGGCAAAAGTACCTGATAGGCATAAGGCAGGGGCACAAGTGCCGGTTAAGGCATAAAGCAGGGGCACAAGTGTCGGCTAAGGCATAAGCCAGGGGCACAAGTGCCGGCTAAGGCATAAGGCAGGGGCACAAGTGCCGGCTAAGGCATAAGGCAGGGGCACAAGTGCCGGCTAAGGCATAAGGCAGGGGCACAAGTGCCGGCTAAGGCATAAGGCAGGGGCACAAGTGCCGGCTAAGGCATAAGGCAGGGGCACAAATGCCGGCTAAGGCATAAGGCAGGGGCAAAAGTACCTGATAGGCATAAGGCAGGGGCACAAGTCCTGGCAAAGGCATAAGGCAGGGGCACAAGTGCCTGCTAAGGCATAAGGCAGGTGCACAAGTACCTAATAGGCATAAGTAAGGGGCACAAGTGCTGGCTAAGGCATAAGGCAGCGGCACAATTGCCGGCTAAAGCATAAGGCAGGGGCACAAGTGCCGGCTAAGGCATAAGGCAGGGGCACAAGTGCCGGCTAAGGCATAAGGCAGGGGCACAAGGGCCGGCTAAGGCATAAGGCAGGGGCACAAGTGCCGGCTAAGGCATAAGGCAGGGGCACAAGTGCCGGCTAAGGCATAAGGCAGGGGCACAAGTGCCGGCTAAGGCATAAGGCAGGGGCACAATTGCCGGCTAAGGCATAAGGCAGGGGCACAAGTGCCGGCTAAGGCATAAGGCAGGGGCACAAGTGCCGGCTAAGGCATAAGGCAGGGCCACAAGTGCCGGCTAAGGCATAAGGCAGGGGCACAAGTGCCGGCTAAGGCATAATGCAGGGCCACAAGTGCCGGCTAAGGCATAAGGCAGGGGAACAAGTGCTGGCTAAGGCATAAGGCAGAGGCAAAAGTACCTGATAGGCATACGGCAGGGGCACAAGTGCCGGCTGAGGCATAAGGCAGGGGCACAAGTGCCGGCTAAGGCATAAGGCAGGGGCACAAGTGCCGGCTAAGGCATAAAGGCAGGGGCAAAAGTACCTGATAGGCATAAGGCAGGGGCACAAGTGCCGGTTAAGGCATAAAGCAGGGGCACAAGTGTCGGCTAAGACATAAGGCAGGGGCACAAGTGCCAGCTAAGGCATAAAGGCAGGGGCAAAAGTACCTGATAGGCATAAGCCAGGGGCACAAGTGCCGGTTAAGGCATAAAGCAGGGGCACAAGTGCCGGCTAATGCATAAGGCAGGGGCACAAGTGCCGGCTAAGGCATAAGGCAGGGGCACAAGTGCCGGCTAAGGCATAAGGCAGGGGCACAAGTGCCGGCTAAGGCATAAGGCAGGGGCACAAGTGCCGGCTAAGGCATAAGGCAGGGGCACAAGTGCCGGCTAAGGCATAAGGCAGGGGCACAAGTGCCGGCTAAGGCATAAGGCAGGGGCACAAGTGCCGGCTAAGGCATAAGGCAGGGGCACAAGTGCCGGCTAAGGCATAAGGCAGGGCCACAAGTGCCGGCTAAGGCATAAGGCAGGGCCACAAGTGCCGGCTAAGGCATAAGGCAGGGGCACAAGTGCCGGCTAAGGCATAAGGCAGGGGCACAAGTGCCGGCTAAGGCATAAGGCAGGGGCACAAGTGCCGGCTAAGGCATAAGGCAGGGGCACAAGTGCCGGCTAAGGCATAAGGCAGGGGCACAAGTGCCGGCTAAGGCATTAGGCAGGGGCACAAGTGCCGGCTAAGGCATTAGGCAGGGGCACAAGTGCCGGCTAAGGCATAAGGCAGGGGCACAAGTGCCGGCTAAGGCATAAGGCAGGGGCACAAGTGCCGGCTAAGGCATAAGGCAGGGGAACAAGTGCCGGCTAAGGCATAAGGCAGGGGAACAAGTGCCGGCTAAGGCATAAGGCAGGGGAACAAGTGCCGGCTAAGGCATAAGGCAGGGGCAAAAGTACCTGATAGGCATACGGCAGGGGCACAAGTGCCGGCTGAGGCATAAGGCAGGGGCACAAGTGCCGGCTAAGGCATAAGGCAGGGGCACAAGTGCCGGCTAAGGCATAAAGGCAGGGGCAAAAGTACCTGATAGGCATAAGGCAGGGGCACAAGTGCCGGTTAAGGCATAAAGCAGGGGCACAAGTGTCGGCTAAGACATAAGGCAGGGGCACAAGTGCCAGCTAAGGCATAAAGGCAGGGGCAAAAGTACCTGATAGGCATAAGGCAGGGGCACAAGTACCGGTTAAGGCATAAAGCAGGGGCACAAGTGCCGGCTAATGCATAAGGCAGGGGCACAAGTGCCGGCTAAGGCATAAGGCAGGTGCACAAGTGCTGGCTAAGGCATAAGGCAGGTGCACAAGTGCTGGCTAAGGCATAAGGCTAACTCTTTGCACTCTTTGCATTAAGGTTGAGGCACCCATAGGGGTGAAGAGCTAGCTTTCACCCCTCTACTCTGTACTTGTACATTGAGGACTACATCCTTTGTTGTACAGTGCGGAGCATCTCCACAACCCCATGCTCCAAGCGACCAGGCACTTCTTGTCTGTCCTCCATAAATGGGTAATGCCTTCTTCCCCATTTACAGTCGTGCATGCGCATTCAGACGGGACAAGAGCGAAGAGCGTAAAGCCTGTTCTGCGTGCCTAGCGGACAAGAAGCTTAAGGCAATAAAATAAAAAGACAGGGGCGCAAGTGCAGGCTAAGCATAAGGCAGGGGCACAAGTGCCGGCTAAGGCATAAGGCAGGGGCACAAGTGCCGGCTAAGGCATAAGGCAGGGGCACAAGTGCCGGCTAAGGCATAAGGCAGGGGCACAAGTGCCGGCTAAGGCATAAGGCAGGGGCACAAGTGCCGGCTAAGGCATAAGGCAGGGGCACAAGTGCCGGCTAAGGCATAAGGCAGGGGCACAAGTGCCGGCTAAGGCATAAGGCAGGGGCACAAGTGCCGGCTAAGGCATAAGGCAGGGGCACAAGTGCCGGCTAAAGCATAAGGCAGGGGCACAAGTGCCGGCTAAAGCATAAGGCAGGGGCACAAGTGCCGGCTAAAGCATAAGGCAGGGGCACAAGTGCCGGCTAAAGCATAAGGCAGGGGCACAAGTGCCGGCTAAGGCATAAGGCAGGGGCACAAGTGCCGGCTAAGGCATAAGGCAGGGGCACAAGTGCCGGCTAAGGCATAAGGCAGGGGCACAAGTGCCAGCTAAGGCATAAGGCAGGGGCAAAAGTGCCAGCTAAGGCATAAGACAGGGGCACAAGTGCCGGCTAAAGCATGAGGCAGGGGCACAAGTACGTGATAGGCATAAGGCAGGGGCACAAGTGCCGGCTAAAGCATAAGGCAGGGGCACAAGTGCCGGCTAAGGCATAAGGCAGGGGCACAAGTGCCGGCTAAGGCATAAGGCAGGGGCACAAGTGCCGGCTAAGGCATAAGGCAGGGGCACAAGTGCCGGCTAAGGCATAAGGCAGGGGCAAAAGTGCCAGCTAAGGCATAAGGCAGGGGCAAAAGTGCCAGTTAAGGCATAAGGCAGGGGCAAAAGTGCCAGCTAAGGCATAAGGCAGGGGCAAAAGTGCCGGCTAGGCATAAGACAGGGGCACAAGTGCCGGCTAAGGCATGAGGCAGGGGCACAAGTACGTGATAGGCATAAGGCAGGGGCACAAGTGCCTGCTAAGGCATAAGGCAGGGGCACAAGTACCTAATAGGCATAAGGCAGGGGCACAAGTTCCGGCTAAGGCATAAGGCAGCGGCACAAGTGCCGGCTAAGGCATAAGGCAGGGGCACAAGTGCCGGCTAAGGCATAAGGCAGGGGCACAAGTGCCGGCTAAGGCATAAGGCAGGGGCACAAGTGCCGGCTAAGGCATAAGGCAGGGGAACAAGTGCCGGCTAAGGCATAAGGTAGGGGCACAAGTGGCGGCTAAGGCATAAGGCAGGGGCACAAGTGGCGGCTAAGGCATAAGGCAGGGGCACAAGTGGCGGCTAAGGCATAAGGCAGGGGCACAAGTGCCGGCTAAGGCATAAGGCAGGGGTGCAAGTGGCGGCTAAGGCATAAGGCAGGGGCACAAGTGCCGGCTAAGGCATAAGGCAGGGGCACAAGTGCCGGCTAAGGCATAAGGCAGGGGCACAAGTGCCGGCTAAAGCATAAGGCAGGGGCACAAGTGCCGGCTAAAGCATAAGGCAGGGGCACAAGTGCCGGCTAAAGCATAAGGCAGGGGCACAAGTGCCGGCTAAAGCATAAGGCAGGGGCACAAGTGCCGGCTAAGGCATAAGGCAGGGGCACAAGTGCCGGCTAAGGCATAAGGCAGGGGCACAAGTGCCGGCTAAGGCATAAGGCAGGGGCACAAGTGCCAGCTAAGGCATAAGGCAGGGGCAAAAGTGCCAGCTAAGGCATAAGACAGGGGCACAAGTGCCGGCTAAAGCATGAGGCAGGGGCACAAGTACGTGATAGGCATAAGGCAGGGGCACAAGTGCCGGCTAAAGCATAAGGCAGGGGCACAAGTGCCGGCTAAGGCATAAGGCAGGGGCACAAGTGCCGGCTAAGGCATAAGGCAGGGGCACAAGTGCCGGCTAAGGCATAAGGCAGGGGCACAAGTGCCGGCTAAGGCATAAGGCAGGGGCAAAAGTGCCAGCTAAGGCATAAGGCAGGGGCAAAAGTGCCAGTTAAGGCATAAGGCAGGGGCAAAAGTGCCAGCTAAGGCATAAGGCAGGGGCAAAAGTGCCGGCTAGGCATAAGACAGGGGCACAAGTGCCGGCTAAGGCATGAGGCAGGGGCACAAGTACGTGATAGGCATAAGGCAGGGGCACAAGTGCCTGCTAAGGCATAAGGCAGGGGCACAAGTACCTAATAGGCATAAGGCAGCGGCACAAGTGCCGGCTAAGGCATAAGGCAGGGGCACAAGTGCCGGCTAAGGCATAAGGCAGGGGCACAAGTGCCGGCTAAGGCATAAGGCAGGGGCACAAGTGCCGGCTAAGGCATAAGGCAGGGGAACAAGTGCCGGCTAAGGCATAAGGTAGGGGCACAAGTGGCGGCTAAGGCATAAGGCAGGGGCACAAGTGGCGGCTAAGGCATAAGGCAGGGGCACAAGTGGCGGCTAAGGCATAAGGCAGGGGCACAAGTGCCGGCTAAGGCATAAGGCAGGGGTGCAAGTGGCGGCTAAGGCATAAGGCAGGGGCACAAGTGCCGGCTAAGGCATAAGGCAGGGGCACAAGTGCCGGCTAAGGCATAAGGCAGGGGAACAAGTGCCGGCTAAGGCATAAGGTAGGGGCACAAGTGGCGGCTAAGGCATAAGGCAGGGGCACAAGTGGCGGCTAAGGCATAAGGCAGGGGCACAAGTGGCGGCTAAGGCATAAGGCAGGGGCACAAGTGCCGGCTAAGGCATAAGGCAGGGGTGCAAGTGGCGGCTAAGGCATAAGGCAGGGGCACAAGTGACGGCTAAGGCATAAGGCAGGGGCACAAGTGACGGCTAAGGCATAAGGCAGGGGCACAAGTGCCGGCTAAGGCATAAGGCAGGGGCACAAGTGCCGGCTAAGGCATAAGGCAGGGGCACAAGTGCCGGCTAAGGCATAAGGCAGGGGCACAAGTGCCGGCTAAGGCATAAGGCAGGGGCACAAGTGCCGGCTAATGCATAAGGCAGGGGCACAAGTGCCGGCTAAGGCATAAGGCAGGTGCACAAGTGCTGGCTAAGGCATAAGGCTAACTCTTTGCACTCTTTGCATTAAGGTTGAGGCACCCATAGGGGTGAAGAGCTAGCTTTCACCCCTCTACTCTGTACTTGGACATTGAGGACTACATCCTTTGTTGTACAGTGCGGAGCCTCTCCACAACCCCATGCTCCAAGCGACCAGGCACTTCTTGTCTGTCCTCCATAAATGGGTAATGCCTTCTTCCCCATTTACAGTCGTGCATGCGCATTCAGACGGGACAAGAGCGAAGAGCGTAAAGCCTGTTCTGCGTGCCTAGCGGACGAGAAGCTTAAGGCAATAAAATAAAAAGACAGGGGCGCAAGTGCTGGCTAAGTATAAGGCAGGGGCACAAGTGCCGGCTAAGGCATAAGGCAGGGGCACAAGTGCCGGCTAAGGCATAAGGCAGGGGCACAAGTGCCGGCTAAGGCATAAGGCAGGGGCACAAGTGCCGGCTAAGGCATAAGTCAGGGGCACAAGTGCCGGCTAAGGCATAAGTCAGGGGCACAAGTGCCGGCTAAGGCATAAGGCAGGGGCACAAGTGCCGGCTAAGGCATAAGGCAGGGGCACAAGTGCCGGCTAAGGCATAAGGCAGGGGCACAAGTGCCGGCTAAGGCATAAGGCAGGGGCACAAGTGCCGGCTAAAGCATAAGGCAGGGGCACAAGTGCCGGCTAAAGCATAAGGCAGGGGCACAAGTGCCGGCTAAAGCATAAGGCAGGGGCACAAGTGCCGGCTAAAGCATAAGGCAGGGGCACAAGTGCCGGCTAAGGCATAAGGCAGGGGCACAAGTGCCGGCTAAGGCATAAGGCAGGGGCACAAGTGCCGGCTAAGGCATAAGGCAGGGGCACAAGTGCCAGCTAAGGCATAAGGCAGGGGCAAAAGTGCCAGCTAAGGCATAAGACAGGGGCACAAGTGCCGGCTAAAGCATGAGGCAGGGGCACAAGTACGTGATAGGCATAAGGCAGGGGCACAAGTGCCGGCTAAAGCATAAGGCAGGGGCACAAGTGCCGGCTAAGGCATAAGGCAGGGGCACAAGTGCCGGCTAAGGCATAAGGCAGGGGCACAAGTGCCGGCTAAGGCATAAGGCAGGGGCACAAGTGCCGGCTAAGGCATAAGGCAGGGGCAAAAGTGCCAGCTAAGGCATAAGGCAGGGGCAAAAGTGCCAGTTAAGGCATAAGGCAGGGGCAAAAGTGCCAGCTAAGGCATAAGGCAGGGGCAAAAGTGCCGGCTAGGCATAAGACAGGGGCACAAGTGCCGGCTAAGGCATGAGGCAGGGGCACAAGTACGTGATAGGCATAAGGCAGGGGCACAAGTGCCTGCTAAGGCATAAGGCAGGGGCACAAGTACCTAATAGGCATAAGGCAGGGGCACAAGTTCCGGCTAAGGCATAAGGCAGCGGCACAAGTGCCGGCTAAGGCATAAGGCAGGGGCACAAGTGCCGGCTAAGGCATAAGGCAGGGGCACAAGTGCCGGCTAAGGCATAAGGCAGGGGCACAAGTGCCGGCTAAGGCATAAGGCAGGGGAACAAGTGCCGGCTAAGGCATAAGGTAGGGGCACAAGTGGCGGCTAAGGCATAAGGCAGGGGCACAAGTGGCGGCTAAGGCATAAGGCAGGGGCACAAGTGGCGGCTAAGGCATAAGGCAGGGGCACAAGTGCCGGCTAAGGCATAAGGCAGGGGTGCAAGTGGCGGCTAAGGCATAAGGCAGGGGCACAAGTGCCGGCTAAGGCATAAGGCAGGGGCACAAGTGCCGGCTAAGGCATAAGGCAGGGGCACAAGTGCCGGCTAAAGCATAAGGCAGGGGCACAAGTGCCGGCTAAAGCATAAGGCAGGGGCACAAGTGCCGGCTAAAGCATAAGGCAGGGGCACAAGTGCCGGCTAAAGCATAAGGCAGGGGCACAAGTGCCGGCTAAGGCATAAGGCAGGGGCACAAGTGCCGGCTAAGGCATAAGGCAGGGGCACAAGTGCCGGCTAAGGCATAAGGCAGGGGCACAAGTGCCAGCTAAGGCATAAGGCAGGGGCAAAAGTGCCAGCTAAGGCATAAGACAGGGGCACAAGTGCCGGCTAAAGCATGAGGCAGGGGCACAAGTACGTGATAGGCATAAGGCAGGGGCACAAGTGCCGGCTAAAGCATAAGGCAGGGGCACAAGTGCCGGCTAAGGCATAAGGCAGGGGCACAAGTGCCGGCTAAGGCATAAGGCAGGGGCACAAGTGCCGGCTAAGGCATAAGGCAGGGGCACAAGTGCCGGCTAAGGCATAAGGCAGGGGCAAAAGTGCCAGCTAAGGCATAAGGCAGGGGCAAAAGTGCCAGTTAAGGCATAAGGCAGGGGCAAAAGTGCCAGCTAAGGCATAAGGCAGGGGCAAAAGTGCCGGCTAGGCATAAGACAGGGGCACAAGTGCCGGCTAAGGCATGAGGCAGGGGCACAAGTACGTGATAGGCATAAGGCAGGGGCACAAGTGCCTGCTAAGGCATAAGGCAGGGGCACAAGTACCTAATAGGCATAAGGCAGGGGCACAAGTTCCGGCTAAGGCATAAGGCAGCGGCACAAGTGCCGGCTAAGGCATAAGGCAGGGGCACAAGTGCCGGCTAAGGCATAAGGCAGGGGCACAAGTGCCGGCTAAGGCATAAGGCAGGGGCACAAGTGCCGGCTAAGGCATAAGGCAGGGGAACAAGTGCCGGCTAAGGCATAAGGTAGGGGCACAAGTGGCGGCTAAGGCATAAGGCAGGGGCACAAGTGGCGGCTAAGGCATAAGGCAGGGGCACAAGTGGCGGCTAAGGCATAAGGCAGGGGCACAAGTGCCGGCTAAGGCATAAGGCAGGGGTGCAAGTGGCGGCTAAGGCATAAGGCAGGGGCACAAGTGCCGGCTAAGGCATAAGGCAGGGGCACAAGTGCCGGCTAAGGCATAAGGCAGGGGAACAAGTGCCGGCTAAGGCATAAGGTAGGGGCACAAGTGGCGGCTAAGGCATAAGGCAGGGGCACAAGTGGCGGCTAAGGCATAAGGCAGGGGCACAAGTGGCGGCTAAGGCATAAGGCAGGGGCACAAGTGCCGGCTAAGGCATAAGGCAGGGGTGCAAGTGGCGGCTAAGGCATAAGGCAGGGGCACAAGTGACGGCTAAGGCATAAGGCAGGGGCACAAGTGACGGCTAAGGCATAAGGCAGGGGCACAAGTGCCGGCTAAGGCATAAGGCAGGGGCACAAGTGCCGGCTAAGGCATAAGGCAGGGGCACAAGTGCCGGCTAAGGCATAAGGCAGGGGCACAAGTGCCGGCTAAGGCATAAGGCAGGGGCACAAGTGCCGGCTAAGGCATAAGGCAGGGGCACAAGTGCCGGCTAAGGCATAAGGCAGGGGCACAAGTGCCGGCTAAGGCATAAGGCAGGGGCACCAGTGCCGGCTAAGGCATAAGGCAGGGGCACCAGTGCCGGCTAAGGCATAAGGCAGGGGCACAAGTGCCGGCTAAGGCATAAGGCAGGGGCACAAGTGCCGGCTAAGGCATAAGGCAGGGGCACAAGTGCCGGCTAAGGCATAAGGCAGGGGCACAAGTGCCGGCTAAGGCATAAGGCAGGGGCACAAGTGCCGGCTAAGGCATAAGGCAGGGGCACAAGTGCCGGCTAAGGCATAAGGCAGGGGCACAAGTGCCGGCTAAGGCATAAGGCAGGGGCACAAGTGCCGGCTAAGGCATAAGGCAGGGGCACAAGTGCCGGCTAAGGCATAAGGCAGGGGCACAAGTGCCGGCTAAGGCATAAGGCAGGGGCACAAGTGCCGGCTAAGGCATTAGGCAGGGGCACAAGTGCCGGCTAAGGCATAAGGCAGGGGCACAAGTGCCGGCTAAGGCATAAGGCAGGGGCACAATTGCTGGCTAAGACATAAGGCTAACTCTTTGCACTCTTTGCATTAAGGTTGAGGCACCCATAGGGGTGAAGAGCTAGCTTTCACCCCTCTACTCTGTACTTGGACATTGAGGACTAGATCCTTTGTTGTACAGTGCGGAGCCACTCCACAACCCCATGCTCCAAGCGACCAGGCACTTCTTGTCTGTCCTCCATAAATGGGTAATGCCTTCTTCCCCATTTACAGTCGTGCATGCGCATTCAGACGGGACAAGAGCGAAGAGCGTAAAGCCTGTTCTGCGTGCCTAGCGGACAAGAAGCTTAAGGCAATAAAATAAAAAGACAGGGGCGCAAGTGCCGGCTAAGGCATAAGGCAGGGGCACAAGTGCCAGCTAAGGCATAAGGCAGGGGCACAAGTGCCAGCTAAGGCATAAGGCAGGGGCACAAGTGCCGGCTAAGGCATAATGCAGGGGCACAATAGCTGGCTAAGACATAAGGCTAACTCTTTGCACTCTTTGCATTAAGGTTGAGGCACCCATAGGGGTGAAGAGTCGTGCATGCGCATTCAGACGGGACAAGAGCGAAGAGCGTAAAGCCTGTTCTGCGTGCCTAGCAGACAAGAAGCTTAAGGCAATAAAATAAAAAGACAGGGGCGCAAGTGCCGTCTAAAGCATAAGGCAGGGGCACAAGTGCCGGCTAAGGCATAAGGCAGGGGCAAAAGTGCCTGCTAAGGCATAAGGCAGGGGCACAAGTACCTAATAGGCATAAGTCAGGGGCACAAGTGCTGGCTAAGGCATACGGCAGCGGCACAATTGCCGGCTAAAGCATAAGGCAGGGGCACAAGTGCCGGCTAAGGCATAAGGCAGGGGCACAAGTACCTCATAGGCATAAGGCAGGGGCACAAGTGCCGGCTAAAGCATAAGGCAGGGGCACAAGTACCTGATAGGCATAAGGCAGGGGCACAAGTGCCGGCTAAGGCATAAGGCAGGGGCACAAGTGCCGGCTAAGGCATAAGGCAGGGGCACAAGTGCCGGCTAAGGCATAAGGCAGGGGCACAAGTGCCGGCTAAGGCATAAGGCAGGGGCACAAGTGCCAGCTAAGGCATAAGGCAGGGGCACAAGTGTCAGCTAAGGCATAAGGCAGGGGCAAAAGTGCCAGCTAAGGCATAAGGCAGGGGCACAAGTGCCTGCTAAGGCATAAGGCAGGGGCACAAGTACCTAATAGGCATAAGGCAGGGGCACAAGTTCCGGCTAAGGCATAAGGCAGCGGCACAAGTGCCGGCTAAGGCACAAGGCATAAGGCAGGGGCACAAGTGCCGGCAAAGGCATAAGGCAGGGGCACAAGTACCTGATAGGCATAAGGCAGGGGCACAAGTGCCGGCTAAGGCATAAGGCAGGGGCACAAGTGACAACTAAGGCATGAGGCAGGGGCACAAGTGATGGCTAAGGCATAAGGCAGGGGCAAAAGTACCTGATAGGCATAAGGCAGGGGCACAAGTGGCGGCTAAGGCATAAGGCAGGGGCACAAGTGGCGGCTAAGGCATAAGGCAGGGGCACAAGTGACGGCTAAGGCATAAGGCAGGGGCACAAGTGTCTGCTAAGGCATAAGGCAGGGGCCCAAGTACCTAATAGGCATAAGTCAGGGGCACAAGTGCCGGCTAAGGCATAACGCAGGGGCACAAGTGCCGGCTAAGGCATAACGCAGGGGCACAAGTGACGGCTAAGGCATAAGGCAGGGGCACAAGTGACGGCTAAGGCATAAGGCAGGGGCACAAGTGCCGGCTAAGGCATAAGGCAGGGGCACAAGTGCCGGCTAAGGCATAAGGCAGGGGCACAAGTGCCGGCTAAGGCATAAGGCAGGGGCACAAGTGCCGGCTAAGGCATAAGGCAGGGGCACAAGTGCCGGCTAAGGCATAAGGCAGGGGCACAAGTGCCGGCTAAGGCATAAGGCAGGGGCACAAGTGCCGGCTAAGGCATAAGGCAGGGGCACAAGTACCTAATAGGCATAAGTCAGGGGCACAAGTGCCGGCTAAGGCATAAGGCAGCGGCACAATTGCCGGCTAAAGCATAAGGCAGGGGCACAAGTGCCGGCTAAGGCATAAGGCAGGGGCACAAGTGCCGGCTAAGGCATAAGGCAGGGGCACAAGTGCCGGCTAAGGCATAAGGCAGGGGCACAAGTGCCGGCTAAGGCATAAGGCAGGGGCACCAGTGCCGGCTAAGGCATAAGGCAGGGGCACAAGTGCCGGCTAAGGCATAAGGCAGGGGCACAAGTGCCGGCTAAGGCATAAAGCAGGGGCACAAGTGCCGGCTAATGCATAAGGCAGGGGCACAAGTGCCGGCTAAGGCATAAGGCAGGTGCACAAGTGCTGGCTAAGGCATAAGGCTAACTCTTTGCACTCTTTGCATTAAGGTTGAGGCACCCATAGGGGTGAAGAGCTAGCTTTCACCCCTCTACTCTGTACTTGGACATTGAGGACTACATCCTTTGTTGTACAGTGCGGAGCCTCTCCACAACCCCATGCTCCAAGCGACCAGGCACTTCTTGTCTGTCCTCCATAAATGGGTAATGCCTTCTTCCCCATTTACAGTCGTGCATGCGCATTCAGACGGGACAAGAGCGAAGAGCGTAAAGCCTGTTCTGCGTGCCTAGCGGACGAGAAGCTTAAGGCAATAAAATAAAAAGACAGGGGCGCAAGTGCTGGCTAAGCATAAGGCAGGGGCACAAGTGCCGGCTAAGGCATAAGGCAGGGGCACAAGTGCCGGCTAAGGCATAAGGCAGGGGCACAAGTGCCGGCTAAGGCATAAGGCAGGGGCACAAGTGCCGGCTAAGGCATAAGTCAGGGGCACAAGTGCCGGCTAAGGCATAAGGCAGGGGCACAAGTGCCGGCTAAGGCATAAGGCAGGGGCACAAGTGCCGGCTAAGGCATAAGGCAGGGGCACAAGTGCCGGCTAAGGCATAAGGCAGGGGCACAAGTGCCGGCTAAGGCATAAGGCAGGGGCACAAGTGCCGGCTAAAGCATAAGGCAGGGGCACAAGTGCCGGCTAAAGCATAAGGCAGGGGCACAAGTGCCGGCTAAAGCATAAGGCAGGGGCACAAGTGCCGGCTAAAGCATAAGGCAGGGGCACAAGTGTCGGCTAAGGCATAAGGCAGGGGCACAAGTGCCGGCTAAGGCATAAGGCAGGGGCACAAGTGCCGGCTAAGGCATAAGGCAGGGGCACAAGTGCCAGCTAAGGCATAAGGCAGGGGCAAAAGTGCCAGCTAAGGCATAAGGCAGGGGCAAAAGTGCCAGCTAAGGCATAAGACAGGGGCACAAGTGCCGGCTAAAGCATGAGGCAGGGGCACAAGTACGTGATAGGCATAAGGCAGGGGCACAAGTGCCGGCTAAAGCATAAGGCAGGGGCACAAGTGCCGGCTAAGGCATAAGGCAGGGGCACAAGTGCCGGCTAAGGCATAAGGCAGGGGCACAAGTGCCGGCTAAGGCATAAGGCAGGGGCACAAGTGCCGGCTAAGGCATAAGGCAGGGGCAAAAGTGCCAGCTAAGGCATAAGGCAGGGGCAAAAGTGCCAGTTAAGGCATAAGGCAGGGGCAAAAGTGCCAGCTAAGGCATAAGGCAGGGGCAAAAGTGCCGGCTAGGCATAAGACAGGGGCACAAGTGCCGGCTAAGGCATGAGGCAGGGGCACAAGTACGTGATAGGCATAAGGCAGGGGCACAAGTGCCTGCTAAGGCATAAGGCAGGGGCACAAGTACCTAATAGGCATAAGGCAGGGGCACAAGTTCCGGCTAAGGCATAAGGCAGCGGCACAAGTGCCGGCTAAGGCATAAGGCATAAGGCAGGGGCACAAGTGCCTGCTAAGGCATAAGGCAGGGGCACAAGTACCTAATAGGCATAAGGCAGGGGCACAAGTTCCGGCTAAGGCATAAGGCAGCGGCACAAGTGCCGGCTAAGGCACAAGGCATAAGGCAGGGGCACAAGTGCCGGCAAAGGCATAAGGCAGGGGCACAAGTACCTGATAGGCATAAGGCAGGGGCACAAGTGCCGGCTAAGGCATAAGGCAGGGGCACAAGTGCCGGCTAAGGCATGAGGCAGGGGCACAAGTGACAACTAAGGCATGAGGCAGGGGCACAAGTGACGGCTAAGGCATAAGGCAGGGGCAAAAGTACCTGATAGGCATAAGGCAGGGGCACAAGTGCCGGCTAAGGCATAAGGCAGGGGCACAAGTGGCGGCTAAGGCATAAGGCAGGGGCACAAGTGACGGCTAAGGCATAAGGCAGGGGCACAAGTGACGGCTAAGGCATAAGGCAGGGGCAAAAGTGTCTGCTAAGGCATAAGGCAGGGGCCCAAGTACCTAATAGGCATAAGTCAGGGGCACAAGTGCCGGCTAAGGCATAACGCAGGGGCACAAGTGACGGCTAAGGCATAAGGCAGGGGCACAAGTGACGGCTAAGGCATAAGGCAGGGGCACAAGTGACGGCTAAGGCATAAGGCAGGGGCACAAGTGCCGGCTAAGGCATAAGGCAGGGGCAAAAGTGTCTGCTAAGGCATAAGGCAGGGGCCCAAGTACCTAATAGGCATAAGTCAGGGGCACAAGTGCCGGCTAAGGCATAAGTCAGGGGCACAAGTGCAGGCTAAGGCATAAGGCAGGGGCACAAGTGCCGGCTAAGGCATAAGGCAGGGGCACAAGTGCCGGCTAAGGCATAAGGCAGGGGCACAAGTGCCGGCTAAGGCATACGGCAGGGGCACAAGTGCCGGCTAAGGCATAAGGCAGGGGCACAAGTGCCGGCTAAGGCATAAGGCAGGGGCACAAGTGCCGGCTAAGGCATAAGGCAGGGGCACAAGTGCCAGCTAAGGCATAAGGCAGGGGCACAAGTGCCGGCTAAGGCATAAGGCAGGGGCACAATAGCTGGCTAAGACATAAGGCTAACTCTTTGCACTCTTTGCATTAAGGTTGAGGCACCCATAGGGGTGAAGAGTCGTGCATGCGCATTCAGACGGGACAAGAGCGAAGAGCGTAAAGCCTGTTCTGCGTGTCTAGCAGACAAGAAGCTTAAGGCAATAAAATAAAAAGACAGGGGCGCAAGTGCCGGCTAAAGCATAAGGCAGGGGCACAAGTGCCGGCTAAGGCATAAGGAAGGGGCAAAAGTGCCTGCTAAGGCATAAGGCAAGGGCACAAGTACCTAATAGGCATAAGTCAGGGGCACAAGTGCTGGCTAAGGCATAAGGCAGCGGCACAATTGCCGGCTAAAGCATAAGGCAGGGGCACAAGTGCCGGCTAAGGCATAAGGCAGGGGCACAAGTACCTCATAGGCATAAGGCAGGGGCACAAGTGCCGGCTAAAGCATAAGGCAGGGGCACAAGTACCTGATAGGCATAAGGCAGGGGCACAAGTGCCGGCTAAGGCATAAGGCAGGGGCACAAGTGCCGGCTAAGGCATAAGGCAGGGGCACAAGTGCCGGCTAAGGCATAAGGCAGGGGCACAAGTGCCGGCTAAGGCATAAGGCAGGGGCACAAGTGCCGGCTAAGGCATAAGGCAGGGGCACAAGTGCCAGCTAAGGCATAAGGCAGGGGCACAAGTGTCAGCTAAGGCATAAGGCAGGGGCAAAAGTGCCAGCTAAGGCATAAGGCAGGGGCACAAGTGCTGCTAAGGCATAAGGCAGGGGCACAAGTACCTAATAGGCATAAGGCAGGGGCACAAGTTCCGGCTAAGGCATAAGGCAGCGGCACAAGTGCCGGCTAAGGCACAAGGCATAAGGCAGGGGCACAAGTGCCGGCAAAGGCATAAGGCAGGGGCACAAGTACCTGATAGGCATAAGGCAGGGGCACAAGTGCCGGCTAAGGCATAAGGCAGGGGCACAAGTGCCGGCTAAGGCATGAGGCAGTGGCACAAGTGACAACTAAGGCATGAGGCAGGGGCACAAGTGACGGCTAAGGCATAAGGCAGGGGCAAAAGTACCTGATAGGCATAAGGCAGGGGCACAAGTGCCGGCTAAGGCATAAGGCAGGGGCACAAGTGGCGGCTAAGGCATAAGGCAGGGGCACAAGTGACGGCTAAGGCATAAGGCAGGGGCCCAAGTACCTAATAGGCATAAGTCAGGGGCACAAGTGCCGGCTAAGGCATAAGTCAGGGGCACAAGTGCAGGCTAAGGCATAAGGCAGGGGCACAAGTGCCGGCTAAGGCATAAGGCAGGGGCACAAGTGCCGGCTAAGGCATACGGCAGGGGCACAAGTGCCGGCTAAGGCATAAGGCAGGGGCACAAGTGCCGGCTAAGGCATAAGGCAGGGGCACAAGTGCCGGCTAAGGCATAAGGCAGGGGCACAAGTGCCGGCTAAGGCATAAGGCAGGGGCAGAAGTGCCGGCTAAGGCATAAGGCAGGGGCACAAGTGCCTGCTAAGGCATAAGGCAGGGGCACAAGTGCCGGCTAAGGCATAAGGCAGGGGCACAAGTGCCGGCTAAGGCATAAGGCAGGGGCACAAGTGCCGGCTAAGGCATAAGGCAGGGGCACAAGTGCCGGCTAAGGCATACGGCAGGGGCACAAGTGCCGGCTAAGGCATAAGGCAGGGGCACAAGTGCCGGCTAAGGCATAAGGCAGGGGCACAAGTGCCGGCTAAGGCATAAGGCAGGGGCACAAGTGCCGGCTAAGGCATAAGGCAGGGGCACGAGTGCCGGCTAAGGCATAAGGCAGGGGCACGAGTGCCGGCTAAGGCATAAGGCAGGGGCACGAGTGCCGGCTAAGGCATAAGGCAGGGGCACAAGTACCTCATAGGCATAAGGCAGGGGCACAAGTGCCGGCTAAGGCATAAGGCAAGGGCACAAGTGCTGGCTAAGGCATAAGGCACGGGCACAAATGCCAGCTAAGGCATAAGACAGGGGCACAAGTACCTCATAGGCATAAGGCAGGGGCACAAATGCCAGCTAAGGCATAAGGCAGGGGCACAAGTGCCGGCTAAGGCATAAGGCAGGGGCACAAGTGCCGGCTAAGGCATAAGGCAGGAGTAAAAGTAGCTGATAGGCATAAGGCAGGGACACAAGTGCCGGCTGAGGCATAAGGAAGGGGCACAAGTGCCGGCTAAAGCATAAGGCAGGGACACAAGTGCCGGCTAAAGCATAAGGCAGGGACACAAGTGCCGGCTAAAGCATAAGGCAGGGGCACAAGTGCCGGCTAAGGCATAAGGCAGGGGCACAAGTGCCGGCTAAGGCATAAGGCAGGGGCACAAGTGCCGGCTAAGGCATAAGGCAGGGGCACAAGTGCCGGCTAAGGCATAAGGCAGGGGCACAAGTGCCGGCTAAGGCATAAGGCAGGGGCACAAGTGCCGGCTAAGGCATAAGGCAGGGGCACAAGTGCCGGCTAAGGCATAAGGCAGGGGCACAAGTGCCGGCTAAGGCATAAGGCAGGGGCACAAGTGCCGGCTAAGGCATAAGGCAGGGGCACAAGTGCCGGCTAAGGCATAAGGCAGGGGCACAAGTGCCGGCTAAGGCATAAGGCAGGGGCACAAGTGCCGGCTAAGGCATAAGGCAGGGGCACAAATGCCAGCTAAGGCATAAGGCAGGGGCACAAGTACCTCATAGGCATAAGGCAGGGGCACAAGTGCCGGCTAAGGCATAAGGCAAGGGCACAAGTGCCGGCTAAGGCATAAGGCAGGGGCAAAAATGCCAGCTAAGGCATAAGGCAGGGGCACAAGTACCTCATAGGCATAAGGCAGGGGCACAAATGCCGGCTAAGGCATAAGGCAGGGGCACAAGTGCCGGCTAAGGCATAAGGCAGGGGCACAAGTGCCGGCTATGGCATAAGGCAGGGGCACAAGTGCCGGCTAAGGCATAAGGCAGGGGCACAAGTGCCGGCTAAGGCATAAGGCAGGGGCACAAGTGCCGGCTAAGGCATAAGGCAGGGGCACAAGTGCCGGCTAAGGCATAAGGCAGGGGCACAAGTGCCGGCTAAGGCATAAGGCAGGGGCACAAGTGCCGGCTAAGGCATAAGGCAGGGGCACAAGTGCCGGCTAAGGCATAAGGCAGGGGCACAAGTGCCGGCTAAGGCATAAGGCAGGGGCACAAGTGCCGGCTAAGGCATAAGGCAGGGGCACAAGTGCCGGCTAAGGCATAAGGCAGGGGCACAAGTGCCGGCTAAGGCATAAGGCAAGGGCACAAGTGCCGGCTAAGGCATAAGGCAGGGGCACAAATGCCAGCTAAGGCATAAGGCAGGGGCACAAGTACGTCATAGGCATAAGGCAGGGGCACAAATGCCAGCTAAGGCATAAGGCAGGGGCACAAGTGCCGGCTAAGGCATAAGGCAGGGGCACAGGTGCCGGCTAAGGCATAAGGCAGGGGCACAAGTGCCGGCTAAGGCATAAGGCAGGGGCACAAGTGCTGGCTAAGGCATAAGGCAGGGGCACAAGTGCCGGCTAAGGCATAAGGCAGGGGCACAAATGCCAGCTAAGGCATAAGGCAGGGGCACAAGTACCTCATAGGCATAAGGCAGGGGCACAAGTGCCGGCTAAGGCATAAGGCAGGGGCACAAGTGCCGGCTAAGGCATAAGGCAGGGGCACAAGTGCCGGCTAAGGCATAAGGCAGGGGCACAAGTGCCGGCTAAGGCATAAGGCAGGGGCACAAGTGCCGGCTAAGGCATAAGGCAGGGGCACAAGTGCCGGCTAAGGCATAAGGCAGGGGCACAAGTGCCGGCTAAGGCATAAGGCAGGGGCACAAGTGCCGGCTAAGGCATAAGGCAGGGGCACAAGTGCCGGCTAAGGCATAAGGCAGGGGCACAAATGCCAGCTAAGGCATAAGGCAGGGGCACAAGTACCTCATAGGCATAAGGCAGGGGCACAAGTGCCAGCTAAGGCATAAGGCAAGGGCACAAGTGCCGGCTAAGGCATAAGGCAGGGGCACAAATGCCAGCTAAGGCATAAGGCAGGGGCACAAGTACCTCATAGGCATAAGGCAGGGGCACAAATGCCGGCTAAGGCATAAGGCAGGGGCACAAGTGCCGGCTAAGGCATAAGGCAGGGGCACAAGTGCCGGCTAAGGCATAAGGCAGGGGCAAAAGTAGCTGATAGGCATAAGTCAGGGGCACAAGTGCCGGCTAAGGCATAAGGCAGGGGCACAAGTGCCGGCTAAGGCATAAGGCAGGGGCACAAGTGCCGGCTAAGGCATAAGGCAGGGGCACAAGTGCCGGCTAAGGCATAAGGCAGGGGCACAAGTGCCGGCTAAGGCATAAGGCAGGGGCACAAGTGCCGGCTAAGGCATAAGGCAGGGGCACAAGTGCCGGCTAAGGCATAAGGCAGGGGCACAAGTGCCGGCTAAGGCATAAGGCAGGGGCACAAGTGCCGGCTAAGGCATAAGGCAGGGGCACAAGTGCCGGCTAAGGCATAAGGCAGGGGCACAAATGCCAGCTAAGGCATAAGGCAGGGGCACAAGTACCTCATAGGCATAAGGCAGGGGCACAAGTGCCGGATAAGGCAAGGGCACAAGTGCCGGCTAAGGCATAAGGCAGGGGCACAAGTGCCGGCTAAGGCATAAGGCAGGGGCACAAGTGCCGGCTAAGGCATAAGGCAGGGGCACAAGTGCCGGCTAAGGCATAAGGCAGGGGCACAAGTGCCGGCTAAGGCATAAGGCAGGGGCACAAATGCCAGCTAAGGCATAAGGCAGGGGCACAAGTACCTCATAGGCATAAGGCAGGGGCACAAGTGCCGGCTAAGGCATAAGGCAAGGGCACAAGTGCCGGCTAAGGCATAAGGCACGGGCACAAATGCCAGCTAAGGCATAAGGCAGGGGCACAAGTACCTCATAGGCATAAGGCAGGGGCACAAATGCCAGCTAAGGCATAAGGCAGGGGCACAAGTGCCGGCTAAGGCATAAGGCAGGGGCACAAGTGCCGGCTAAGGCATAAGGCAGGGGCAAAAGTAGCTGATAGGCATAAGGCAGGGGCACAAGTGCCGGCTGAGGCATAAGGAAGGGGCACAAGTGCCGGCTAAAGCATAAGGCAGGGACACAAGTGCCGGCTAAAGCATAAGGCAGGGACACAAGTGCCGGCTAAAGCATAAGGCAGGGGCACAAGTGCCGGCTAAGGCATAAGGCAGGGGCACAAGTGCCGGCTAAGGCATAAGGCAGGGGCACAAGTGCCGGCTAAGGCATAAGGCAGGGGCACAAGTGCCGGTTAAGGCATAAGGCAGGGGCACAAGTGCCGGCTAAGGCATAAGGCAGGGGCACAAGTGCCGGCTAAGGCATAAGGCAGGGGCACAAGTGCCGGCTAAGGCATAAGGCAGGGGCACAAGTGCCGGCTAAGGCATAAGGCAGGGGCACAAGTGCCGGCTAAGGCATAAGGCAGGGGCACAAGTGCCGGCTAAGGCATAAGGCAGGGGCACAAGTGCCGGCTAAGGCATAAGGCAGGGGCACAAATGCCAGCTAAGGCATAAGGCAGGGGCACAAGTACCTCATAGGCATAAGGCAGGGGCACAAGTGCCGGCTAAGGCATAAGGCAAGGGCACAAGTGCCGGCTAAGGCATAAGGCAGGGGCACAAATGCCAGCTAAGGCATAAGGCAGGGGCACAAGTACCTCATAGGCATAAGGCAGGGGCACAAATGCCGGCTAAGGCATAAGGCAGGGGCACAAGTGCCGGCTAAGGCATAAGGCAGGGGCACAAGTGCCGGCTAAGGCATAAGGCAGGGGCACAAGTGCCGGCTAAGGCATAAGGCAGGGGCAAAAGTAGTTGATAGGCATAAGGCAGGGGCACAAGTGCCGGCTAAGGCATAAGGCAGGGGCACAAGTGCCGGCTAAGGCATAAGGCAGGGGCACAAGTGCCGGCTAAGGCATAAGGCAGGGGCACAAGTGCCGGCTAAGGCATAAGGCAGGGGCACAAGTGCCGGCTAAGGCATAAGGCAGGGGCACAAGTGCCGGCTAAGGCATAAGGCAGGGGCACAAGTGCCGGCTAAGGCATAAGGCAGGGGCACAAGTGCCGGCTAAGGCATAAGGCAGGGGCACAAGTGCCGGCTAAGGCATAAGGCAGGGGCACAAGTGCCGGCTAAGGCATAAGGCAGGGGCACAAATGCCAGCTAAGGCATAAGGCAGGGGCACAAGTACCTCATAGGCATAAGGCAGGGGCACAAGTGCCGGCAAAGGCATAAGGCAAGGGCACAAGTGCCGGCTAAGGCATAAGGCAGGGGCACAAATGCCAGCTAAGGCATAAGGCAGGGGCACAAGTACCTCATAGGCATAAGGCAGGGGCACAAATGCCGGCTAAGGCATAAGGCAGGGGCACAAGTGCCGGCTAAGGCATAAGGCAGGGGCACAAGTGCCGGCTAAGGCATAAGGCAGGGGCACAAGTGCCGGCTAAGGCATAAGGCAGGGGCAAAAGTAGCTGATAGGCATAAGGCAGGGGCACAAGTGCCGGCTAAGGCATAAGGCAGGGGCACAAGTGCCAGCTAAGGCATAAGGCAGGGGCACAAGTGCCAGCTAAGGCATAAGGCAGGGGCACAAGTGCCAGCTAAGGCATAAGGCAGGGGCACAAGTGCCAGCTAAGGCATAAGGCAGGGGCACAAGTGCCGGCTAAGGCATAAGGCAGGGGCACAATTGCTGGCTAAGACATAAGGCTAACTCTTTGCACTCTTTGAATTAAGGTTGAGGCACCCATAGGGGTGAAGAGCTAGCTTTCACCACTCTACTCTGTACTTGGACATTGAGGACTAGATCCTTTGTTGTACAGTGCGGAGCCACTCCACAACCCCATGCTCCAAGCGACCAGGCACTTCTTGTCTGTCCTCCATAAATGGGTAATGCCTTCTTCCCCATTTACAGTCGTGCATGCGCATTCAGACGGGACAAGAGCGAAGAGCGTAAAGCCTGTTCTGCGTGCCTAGCGGAAAAGAAGCTTAAGGCAATAAAATAAAAAGACAGGGGCTCAAGTGCCGGCTAAGGCATAAGGCAGGGGCGCAAGTGCCGGCTAAGGCATAAGGCAGGGGCGCAAGTGCCGGCTAAGGCATAAGGCAGGGGCGCAAGTGCCGGCTAAGGCATAAGGCAGGGGCGCAAGTGCCGGCTAAGGCATAAGGCAGGGGCACAAGTGGCGGCTAAGGCATAAGGCAGGGGCGCAAGTGCCGGCTAAGGCATAAGGCAGGGGCGCAAGTGCCGGCTAAGGCATAAGGCAGGGTCGCAAGTGCCGGCTAAGGCATAAGGCAGGGGCACAAGTGCCGGCTAAGGCATAAAGCAGGGGCACAAGTGCCGGCTAAGGCATAAGGCAGGGGCACAAGTGCCGGCTAAGGCATAAGGCAGGGGCACAAGTGCCGGCTAAGGCATAAGGCAGGGGCACAAGTGCCGGCTAAGGCATAAGGCAGGGGCACAAGTGCCGGCTAAGGCATAAGGCAGGGGCACAAGTGCCGGCTAAGGCATAAGGCAGGGGCACAAGTGTCGGCTAAGGCAAAAGGCAGGGGCACAAGTGCCGGCTAAGGCATAAGGCAGGGGCACAAGTGCCGGCTAAGGCATAAGGCAGGGGCACAAGTGCCGGCTAAGGCATAAGGCAGGGGCACAAGTGCCGGCTAAGGCATAAGGCAGGGGCACAAGTGCCGTCTAAGGCATAAGGCAGGGGCACAAGTGCCGGCTAAGGCATAAGGCAGGGGCACAAGTGCCGGCTAAGGCATAAGGCAGGGGCACAAGTGCCGGCTAAGGCATAAGGCAGGGGCACAAGTGCCGGCTAAGGCATAAGGCAGGGGCACAAGTGCCGGCTAAGGCATAAGGCAGGGGCACAAGTGCCGGCTAAGGCATAAGGCAGGGGCACA
Source organism: Ranitomeya variabilis (assembly GCF_051348905.1). Taxonomy (NCBI): domain Eukaryota; kingdom Metazoa; phylum Chordata; class Amphibia; order Anura; family Dendrobatidae; genus Ranitomeya; species Ranitomeya variabilis. The sequence continues at coordinate 513,794,269 of NC_135232.1, read as the reverse complement.
AGTGCCGGCTAAGGCATAAGGCAGGGGCACAAGTGCCGGCTAAGGCATAAGGCAGGGGCACAAGTGCCGGCTAAGGCATAAGGCAGGGGCACAAGTGCCGGCTAAGGCATAAGGCAGGGGCACAAGTGCCGGCTAAGGCATAAGGCAGGGGCACAAGTGCCGGCTAAGGCATAAGGCAGGGGCACAAGTGCCGGCTAAGGCATAAGGCAGGGGCACAAGTGCCGGCTAAGGCATAAGGCAGGGGCACAAGCACCTGATAGGCATAAGGCAGGGGCACAAGTGCCGGCTAAGGCATAAGGCAGGGGCACAATTGCCGGCTAAGGCATAAGGCAGGGGCACAAGTGCCGGCTAAGGCATAAGGCAGGGGCACAAATGCCAGCTAAGGCATAAGGCAGGGGCACAAGTGCCGGCTAAGGCATAAGGCAGGGGCACAAGTGCCGGCTAAGGCATAAGGCAGGGGCAAAAGTAGCTGATAGGCATAAGGCAGGGGCACAAGTGCCGGCTGAGGCATAAGAAAGGGGCACAAGTGCCGGCTAAAGCATAAGGCAGGGGCACAAGTGCCGGCTAAAGCATAAGGCAGGGGCACAAGTGCCGGCTAAGGCATAAGGCAGGGGCAAAAGTAGCTGATAGGCATAAGGCAGGGGCACAAGTGCCGGCTAAGGCATAAGGCAGGGGCACAAGTGCCGGCTAAGGCATAAGGCAGGGGCACAAGTGCCGGCTAAGGCATAAGGCAGGGGCACAAGTGCCGGCTAAGGCATAAGGCAGGGGCAAAAGTAGCTGATAGGCATAAGGCAGGGGCACAAGTGCCGGCTGAGGCATAAGGAAGGGGCACAAGTGCCGGCTAAAGCATAAGGCAGGGGCACAAGTGCCGGCTAAGGCATAAGGCAGGGGCACAAGTGCCGGCTAAGGCATAAGGCAGGGGCAAAAGTAGCTGATAGGCATAAGGCAGGGGCACAAGTGCCGGCTGAGGCATAAGGAAGGGGCACAAGTGCCGGCTAAAGCATAAGGCAGGGGCACAAGTGCCGGCTAAGGCATAAGGCAGGGGCACAAGTGCCGGCTAAGGCATAAGGCAGGGGCACAAGTGCCGGCTAAGGCATAAGGCAGGGGCAGAAGTGCCGGCTAAGGCATAAGGCAGGGGCACAAGTGCCGGCTAAGGCATAAGGCAGGGGCACAAGTGCCGGCTAAGGCATAAGGCAGGGGCACAAGTACCTGGTAGGCATAAGGCAGGGGCACAAGTGCCGGCTAAGGCATAAGGCAGGGGCACAAGTGCCGGCTAAGGCATAAGGCAGGGGCACAAGTGCCGGCTAAGGCATAAGGCAGGGGCACAAGTACCTTATTGGCATAAGGCAGGGGCACAAGTGCCGGCTAAGGCATAAGGCAGGGGCACAAGTGCCGGCTAAGGCATAAGGCAGGGGCACAAGTGCCGGCTCAGGCATAAGGCAGGGGCACAAGTGCCGGCTCAGGCATAAGGCAGGGGCACAAGTGCCGGCTCAGGCATAAGGCAGGGGCACAAGTGCCGGCTCAGGCATAAGGCAGGGGCACAAGTGCCGGCTAAGGCATAAGGCAGGGGCACAAGTGCCGGCTAAGGCATAAGGCAGGGGCACAAGTACCTGGTAGGCATAAGGCAGGGGCACAAGTGCCGGCTAAGGCATAAGGCAGGGGCACAAGTGCCGGCTAAGGCATAAGGCAGGGGCAAAAGTAGCTGATAGGCATAAGGCAGGGGCACAAGTGCCGGCTGAGGCATAAGGAAGGGGCACAAGTGCCGGCTAAAGCATAAGGCAGGGGCACAAGTGCCGGCTAAGGCATAAGGCAGGGGCACAAGTGCCGGCTAAGGCATAAGGCAGGGGCAAAAGTAGCTGATAGGCATAAGGCAGGGGCACAAGTGCCGGCTGAGGCATAAGGAAGGGGCACAAGTGCCGGCTAAAGCATAAGGCAGGGGCACAAGTGCCGGCTAAGGCATAAGGCAGGGGCACAAGTGCCGGCTAAGGCATAAGGCAAGGGCACAAGTGCCGGCTAAGGCATAAGGCAGGGGCACAAGTGCCGGCTAAGGCATAAGGCAGGGGCACAAGTACCTTATTGGCATAAGGCAGGGGCACAAGTGCCGGCTAAGGCATAAGGCAGGGGCACAAGTGCCGGCTAAGGCATAAGGCAGGGGCACAAGTGCCGGCTAAGGCATAAGGCAGGGGCACAAGTGCCGGCTAAGGCATAAGGCAGGGGCACAAGTGCCGGCTAAGGCATAAGACAGGGGCACAAGTGCCGGCTAAGGCATAAGGCAGGGGCACAAGTACCTGGTAGGCATAAGGCAGGGGCACAAGTGCCGGCTAAGGCATAAGGCAGGGGCACAAGTGCCGGCTAAGGCATAAGGCAGGGGCACAAGTGCCGGCTAAGGCATAAGGCAGGGGCACAAGTGCCGGCTAAGGCATAAGGCAGGGGCACAAGTGCCGGCTAAGGCATAAGGCAGGGGCACAAGTGCCGGCTAAGGCATAAGGCAGGGGCACAAGTGCCGGCTAAGGCATAAGGCAGGGGCACAAGTGCCGGCTAAGGCATAAGGCAGGGGCACAAATGCCAGCTAAGGCATAAGGCAGGGGCACAAGTACCTCATAGGCATAAGGCAGGGGCACAAGTGCCGGCTAAGGCATAAGGCAAGGGCACAAGTGCCGGCTAAGGCATAAGGCAGGGGCACAAATGCCAGCTAAGGCATAAGGCAGGGGCACAAGTACCTCATAGGCATAAGGCAGGGGCACAAATGCCGGCTAAGGCATAAGGCAGGGGCACAAGTGCCGGCTAAGGCATAAGGCAGGGGCACAAGTGCCGGCTAAGGCATAAGGCAGGGGCACAAGTGCCGGCTAAGGCATAAGGCAGGGGCAAAAGTAGTTGATAGGCATAAGGCAGGGGCACAAGTGCCGGCTAAGGCATAAGGCAGGGGCACAAGTGCCGGCTAAGGCATAAGGCAGGGGCACAAGTGCCGGCTAAGGCATAAGGCAGGGGCACAAGTGCCGGCTAAGGCATAAGGCAGGGGCACAAGTGCCGGCTAAGGCATAAGGCAGGGGCACAAGTGCCGGCTAAGGCATAAGGCAGGGGCACAAGTGCCGGCTAAGGCATAAGGCAGGGGCACAAGTGCCGGCTAAGGCATAAGGCAGGGGCACAAGTGCCGGCTAAGGCATAAGGCAGGGGCACAAGTGCCGGCTAAGGCATAAGGCAGGGGCACAAGTGCCGGCTAAGGCATAAGGCAGGGGCACAAGTGCCGGCTAAGGCATAAGGCAGGGGCACAAATGCCAGCTAAGGCATAAGGCAGGGGCACAAGTACCTCATAGGCATAAGGCAGGGGCACAAGTGCCGGCAAAGGCATAAGGCAAGGGCACAAGTGCCGGCTAAGGCATAAGGCAGGGGCACAAATGCCAGCTAAGGCATAAGGCAGGGGCACAAGTACCTCATAGGCATAAGGCAGGGGCACAAATGCCGGCTAAGGCATAAGGCAGGGGCACAAGTGCCGGCTAAGGCATAAGGCAGGGGCACAAGTGCCGGCTAAGGCATAAGGCAGGGGCACAAGTGCCGGCTAAGGCATAAGGCAGGGGCAAAAGTAGCTGATAGGCATAAGGCAGGGGCACAAGTGCCGGCTAAGGCATAAGGCAGGGGCACAAGTGCCAGCTAAGGCATAAGGCAGGGGCACAAGTGCCAGCTAAGGCATAAGGCAGGGGCACAAGTGCCGGCTAAGGCATAAGGCAGGGGCACAAGTGCCAGCTAAGGCATAAGGCAGGGGCACAAGTGCCGGCTAAGGCATAAGGCAGGGGCACAATTGCTGGCTAAGACATAAGGCTAACTCTTTGCACTCTTTGAATTAAGGTTGAGGCACCCATAGGGGTGAAGAGCTAGCTTTCACCCCTCTACTCTGTACTTGGACATTGAGGACTAGATCCTTTGTTGTACAGTGCGGAGCCACTCCACAACCCCATGCTCCAAGCGACCAGGCACTTCTTGTCTGTCCTCCATAAATGGGTAATGCCTTCTTCCCCATTTACAGTCGTGCATGCGCATTCAGACTGGACAAGAGCGAAGAGCGTAAAGCCTGTTCTGCGTGCCTAGCGGAAAAGAAGCTTAAGGCAATAAAATAAAAAGACAGGGGCTCAAGTGCCGGCTAAGGCATAAGGCAGGGGCGCAAGTGCCGGCTAAGGCATAAGGCAGGGGCGCAAGTGCCGGCTAAGGCATAAGGCAGGGGCGCAAGTGCCGGCTAAGGCATAAGGCAGGGGCGCAAGTGCCGGCTAAGGTATAAGGCAGGGGCGCAAGTGGCGGCTAAGGCATAAGGCAGGGGCGCAAGTGCCGGCTAAGGCATAAGGCAGGGGCGCAAGTGCCGGCTAAGGCATAAGGCAGGGGCGCAAGTGCCGGCTAAGGCATAAGGCAGGGGCGCAAGTGCCGGCTAAGGCATAAGGCAGGGGCACAAGTGCCGGCTAAGGCATAAGGCAGGGGCACAAGTGCCGGCTAAGGCATAAGGCAGGGGCACAAGTGCCGGCTAAGGCATAAGGCAGGGGCACAAGTGCCGGCTAAGGCATAAGGCAGGGGCACAAGTGCCGGCTAAGGCATAAGGCAGGGGCACAAGTGCCGGCTAAGGCAAAAGGCAGGGGCACAAGTGCCGGCTAAGGCATAAGGCAGGGGCACAAGTGCCGGCTAAGGCATAAGGCAGGGGCACAAGTGCCGGCTAAGGCATAAGGCAGGGGCACAAGTGCCGGCTAAGGCATAAGGCAGGGGCACAAGTGCCGTCTAAGGCATAAGGCAGGGGCACAAGTGCCGGCTAAGGCATAAGGCAGGGGCACAAGTGCCGGCTAAGGCATAAGGCAGGGGCACAAGTGCCGGCTAAGGCATAAGGCAGGGGCACAAGTGCCGGCTAAGGCATAAGGCAGGGGCACAAGTGCCGGCTAAGGCATAAGGCAGGGGCACAAGTGCCGGCTAAGGCATAAGGCAGGGGCACAAGTGCCGGCTAAGGCATAAGGCAGGGGCACAAGTGCCGGCTAAGGCATAAGGCAGGGGCACAAGTGCCGGCTAAGGCATAAGGCAGGGGCACAAGTGCCGGCTAAGGCATAAGGCAGGGGCACAAGTGCCGGCTAAGGCATAAGGCAGGGGCACAAGTGCCGGCTAAGGCATAAGGCAGGGGCACAAGCACCTGATAGGCATAAGGCAGGGGCACAAGTGCCGGCTAAGGCATAAGGCAGGGGCACAAGTGCCGGCTAAGGCATAAGGCAGGGGCACAAGTGCCGGCTAAGGCATAAGGCAGGGGCACAAATGCCAGCTAAGGCATAAGGCAGGGGCACAAGTGCCGGCTAAGGCATAAGGCAGAGGCAAAAGTAGCTGATAGGCATAAGGCAGGGGCACAAGTGCCGGCTGAGGCATAAGGAAGGGGCACAAGTGCCGGCTAAAGCATAAGGCAGGGGCACAAGTGCCGGCTAAAGCATAAGGCAGGGGCACAAGTGCCGGCTAAGGCATAAGGCAGGGGCAAAAGTAGCTGATAGGCATAAGGCAGGGGCACAAGTGCCGGCTAAGGCATAAGGCAGGGGCACAAGTGCCGGCTAAGGCATAAGGCAGGGGCACAAGTGCCGGCTAAGGCATAAGGCAGGGGCAAAAGTAGCTGATAGGCATAAGGCAGGGGCACAAGTGCCGGCTGAGGCATAAGGAAGGGGCACAAGTGCCGGCTAAAGCATAAGGCAGGGGCACAAGTGCCGGCTAAGGCATAAGGCAGGGGCAAAAGTAGCTGATAGGCATAAGGCAGGGGCACAAGTGCCGGCTAAGGCATAAGGCAGGGGCACAAGTGCCGGCTAAGGCATAAGGCAGGGGCAAAAGTAGCTGATAGGCATAAGGCAGGGGCACAAGTGCCGGCTGAGGCATAAGGAAGGGGCACAAGTGCCGGCTAAAGCATAAGGCAGGGGCACAAGTGCCGGCTAAGGCATAAGGCAGGGGCACAAGTGCCGGCTAAGGCATAAGGCAGGGGCACAAGTAGCTGATAGGCATAAGGCAGGGGCACAAGTGCCGGCTGAGGCATAAGGAAGGGGCACAAGTGCCGGCTAAAGCATAAGGCAGGGGCACAAGTGCCGGCTAAGGCATAAGGCAGGGGCACAAGTGCCGGCTAAGGCATAAGGCAGGGGCACAAGTGCCGGCTAAGGCATAAGGCAGGGGCAGATGTGCCGGCTAAGGCATAAGGCAGGGGCACAAGTGCCGGCTAAGGCATAAGGCAGGGGCACAAGTGCCGGCTAAGGCATAAGGCAGGGGCACAAGTACCTGGTAGGCATAAGGCAGGGGCACAAGTGCCGGCTAAGGCATAAGGCAGGGGCACAAGTGCCGGCTAAGGCATAAGGCAGGGGCACAAGTGCCGGCTAAGGCATAAGGCAGGGGCACAAGTGCCGGCTAAGGCATAAGGCAGGGGCACAAGTGCCGGCTAAGGCATAAGGCAGGGGCACAAGTACCTTATTGTCATAAGGCAGGGGCACAAGTGCCGGCTAAGGCATAAGGCAGGGGCACAAGTGCCGGCTAAGGCATAAGGCAGGGGCACAAGTGCCGGCTCAGGCATAAGGCAGGGGCACAAGTGCCGGCTCAGGCATAAGGCAGGGGCACAAGTGCCGGCTCAGGCATAAGGCAGGGGCACAAGTGCCGGCTCAGGCATAAGGCAGGGGCACAAGTACCTGGTAGGCATAAGGCAGGGGCACAAGTGCCGGCTGAGGCATAAGGAAGGGGCACAAGTGCCGGCTAAAGCATAAGGCAGGGGCACAAGTGCCGGCTAAGGCATAAGGCAGGGGCACAAGTGCCGGCTAAGGCATAAGGCAGGGGCAAAAGTAGCTGATAGGCATAAGGCAGGGGCACAAGTGCCGGCTGAGGCATAAGGAAGGGGCACAAGTGCCGGCTAAAGCATAAGGCAGGGGCACAAGTGCCGGCTAAGGCATAAGGCAGGGGCACAAGTGCCGGCTAAGGCATAAGGCAGGGGCACAAGTGCCGGCTAAGGCATAAGGCAGGGGCACAAGTGCCGGCTAAGGCATAAGGCAGGGGCACAAGTGCCGGCTAAGGCATAAGGCAGGGGCACAAGTGCCGGCTAAGGCATAAGGCAGGGGCACAAGTACCTGGTAGGCATAAGGCAGGGGCACAAGTGCCGGCTAAGGCATAAGGCAGGGGCACAAGTGCCGGCTAAGGCATAAGGCAGGGGCACAAGTGCCGGCTAAGGCATAAGGCAGGGGCACAAGTGCCGGCTAAGGCATAAGGCAGGGGCACAAGTGCCGGCTAAGGCATAAGGCAGGGGCACAAGTACCTTATTGGCATAAGGCAGGGGCACAAGTGCCGGCTAAGGCATAAGGCAGGGGCACAAGTGCCGGCTAAGGCATAAGGCAGGGGCACAAGTGCCGGCTCAGGCATAAGGCAGGGGCACAAGTGCCGGCTCAGGCATAAGGCAGGGGCACAAGTGCCGGCTCAGGCATAAGGCAGGGGCACAAGTGCCGGCTCAGGCATAAGGCAGGGGCACAAGTGCCGGCTAAGGCATAAGGCAGGGGCACAAGTGCCGGCTAAGGCATAAGGCAGGGGCACAAGTACCTGGTAGGCATAAGGCAGGGGCACAAGTGCCGGCTAAGGCATAAGGCAGGGGCACAAGTGCCGGCTAAGGCATAAGGCAGGGGCACAAGTGCCGGCTAAGGCATAAGGCAGGGGCACAAGTACCTGGTAGGCATAAGGCAGGGGCACAAGTGCCGGCTAAGGCATAAGGCAGGGGCACAAGTGCCGGCTAAGGCATAAGGCAGGGGTACAAGTGCCGGCTAAGGCATAAGGCAGGGGCACAAGTGCCGGCTAAGGCATAAGGCAGGGGCACAAGTGCCGGCTAAGGCATAAGGCAGGGGCACAAGTACCTTATTGGCATAAGGCAGGGGCACAAGTGCCGGCTAAGGCATAAGGCAGGGGCACAAGTGCCGGCTAAGGCATAAGGCAGGGGCACAAGTGCCGGCTCAGGCATAAGGCAGGGGCACAAGTGCCGGCTCAGGCATAAGGCAGGGGCACAAGTGCCGGCTCAGGCATAAGGCAGGGGCACAAGTGCCGGCTCAGGCATAAGGCAGGGGCACAAGTGCCGGCTAAGGCATAAGGCAGGGGCACAAGTGCCGGCTAAGGCATAAGGCAGGGGCACAAGTACCTGGTAGGCATAAGGCAGGGGCACAAGTGGCGGCTAAGGCATAAGGCAGGGGCACAAGTGCCGGCTAAGGCATAAGTCAGGGGCACAAGTGCCGGCTAAGGCATAAGGCAGGGGCACAAGTGCCGGCTAAGGCATAAGGCAGGGGCACAAGTGCCGGCTAAGGCATAAGGCAGGGGCACAAGTGCCGGCTAAGGCATAAGGCAGGGGCACAAGTACCTGGTAGGCATAAGGCAGGGGCACAAGTGCCGGCTAAGGCATAAGGCAGGGGCACAAGTGCTGGCTAAGGCATAAGGCAGGGGCACAAGTGCCGGCTAAGGCATAAGGCAGGGGCACAAGTGCCGGCTAAGGCATAAGGCAGGGGCACAAGTGCCGGCTAAGGCATAAGGCAGGGGCACAAGTGCCGGCTAAGGCATAAGGCAGGGGCACAAGTACCTTATTGGCATAAGGCAGGGGCACAAGTGCCGGCTAAGGCATAAGGCAGGGGCACAAGTGCCGGCTAAGGCATAAGGCAGGGGCACAAGTGCCGGCTCAGGCATAAGGCAGGGGCACAAGTGCCGGCTCAGGCATAAGGCAGGGGCACAAGTGCCGGCTCAGGCATAAGGCAGGGGCACAAGTGCCGGCTAAGGCATAAGGCAGGGGCACAAGTGCCGGCTAAGGCATAAGGCAGGGGCACAAGTACCTGGTAGGCATAAGGCAGGGGCACAAGTGCCGGCTAAGGCAAAAGGCAGGGGCACAAGTGCCGGCTAAGGCATAAGTCAGGGGCACAAGTGCCGGCTAAGGCATAAGGCAGGGGCACAAGTGCCGGCTAAGGCATAAGGCAGGGGCACAAGTGCCGGGTAAGGCATAAGGCAGGGGCACAAGTGCCGGCTAAGGCATAAGGCAGGGGCACAAGTGCCGGGTAAGGCATAAGGCAGGGGCACAAGTGCCGGCTAAGGCATAAGGCAGGGGCACAAGTACCTTATTGGCATAAGGCAGGGGCACAAGTGCCGGCTAAGGCATAAGGCAGGGGCACAAGTGCCGGCTCAGGCATAAGGCAGGGGCACAAGTGCCGGCTCAGGCATAAGGCAGGGGCACAAGTGCCGGCTCAGGCATAAGGCAGGGGCACAAGTGCCGGCTCAGGCATAAGGCAGGGGCACAAGTGCCGGCTAAGGCATAAGGCAGGGGCACAAGTGCCGGCTAAGGCTTAAGGCAGGGGCACAAGTGCCGGCTAAGGCATAAGGCAGGGGCACAAGTACCTGGTAGGCATAAGGCAGGGGCACAAGTGCCGGCTAAGGCATAAGGCAGGGGCACAAGTGCCGGCTAAGGCATAAGGCAGGGGCACAAGTGCCGGCTAAGGCATAAGGCAGGGGCACAAGTGCCGGCTAAGGCATAAGGCAGGGGCACAAGTGCCGGCTAAGGCATAAGGCAGGGGCACAAGTGCCGGCTAAGGCATAAGGCAGGGGCACAAGTGCCGGCTAAGGCATAAGGCAGGGGCACAAGTGCCGGCTAAGGCATAAGGCAGGGGCACAAGTGCCGGCTAAGGCATAAGGCAGGGGCACAAGTACCTGGTAGGCATAAGGCAGGGGCACAAGTGCCGGCTAAGGCATAAGGCAGGGGCACAAGTGCCTGCTAAGGCATAAGGCAGGGGCACAAGTGCCGGCTAAGGCATAAGGCAGGGGCACAAGTGCCGGCTAAGGCATAAGGCAGGGGCACAAGTGCCGGCTAAGACATAAGACAGGGGCACAAGTGCCGGCTAAGGCATAAGGCAGGGGCACAAGTGCCGGCTAAGGCATAAGGCAGGGGCACAAGTACCTTATTGGCATAAGGCAGGGGCACAAGTGCCGGCTAAGGCATAAGGCAGGGGCACAAGTGCCGGCTAAGGCATAAGGCAGGGGCACAAGTGCCGGCTCAGGCATAAGGCAGGGGCACAAGTGCCGGCTCAGGCATAAGGCAGGGGCACAAGTGCCGGCTAAGGCATAAGGCAGGGGCAGAAGTGCCGGCTAAGGCATAAGGCAGGGGCACAAGTGCCGGCTAAGGCATAAGGCAGGGGCACAAGTGCCGGCTAAGGCATAAGGCAGGGGCACAAGTGCCGGCTAAGGCATAAGGCAGGGGCACAAGTGCCGGCTAAGGCATAAGGCAGGGGCACAAGTACCTGGTAGGCATAAGGCAGGGGCACAAGTGCCGGCTAAGGCATAAGGCAGGGGCACAAGTGCCGGCTAAGGCATAAGGCAGGGGCACAAGTGCCGGCTAAGGCATAAGGCAGGGGCACAAGTGCCGGCTAAGGCATAAGGCAGGGGCACAAGTGCCGGCTAAGGCATAAGGCAGGGGCACAAGTACCTTATTGGCATAAGGCAGGGGCACAAGTGCCGGCTAAGGCATAAGGCAGGGGCACAAGTGCCGGCTAAGGCATAAGGCAGGGGCACAAGTGCCGGCTCAGGCATAAGGCAGGGGCACAAGTGCCGGCTCAGGCATAAGGCAGGGGCACAAGTGCCGGATCAGGCATAAGGCAGGGGCACAAGTGCCGGCTCAGGCATAAGGCAGGGGCACAAGTGCCGGCTCAGGCATAAGGCAGGGGCACAAGTGCCGGCTCAGGCATAAGGCAGGGGCACAAGTGCCGGCTAAGGCATAAGGCAGGGGCACAAGTGCCGGCTAAGGCATAAGGCAGGGGCACAAGTACCTGGTAGGCATAAGGCAGGGGCACAAGTGCCGGCTAAGGCATAAGGCAGGGGCACAAGTGCCGGCTAAGGCATAAGTCAGGGGCACAAGTGCCGGCTAAGGCATAAGGCAGGGGCACAAGTGCCGGCTAAGGCATAAGGCAGGGGCACAAGTGCCGGCTAAGGCATAAGGCAGGGGCACAAGTGCCGGCTAAGGCATAAGGCAGGGGCACAAGTACCTGGTAGGCATAAGGCAGGGGCACAAGTGCCGGCTAAGGCATAAGGCAGGGGCACAAGTGCCGGCTAAGGCATAAGGCAGGGGCACAAGTGCCGGCTAAGGCATAAGGCAGGGGCACAAGTGCCGGCTAAGGCATAAGGCAGGGGCACAAGTGCCGGCTCAGGCATAAGGCAGGGGCACAAGTGCCGGCTCAGGCATAAGGCAGGGGCACAAGTGCCGGCTCAGGCATAAGGCAGGGGCACAAGTGCCGGCTCAGGCATAAGGCAGGGGCACAAGTGCCGGCTAAGGCATAAGGCAGGGGCACAAGTGCCGGCTAAGGCATAAGGCAGGGGCACAAGTGCCGGCTAAGGCATAAGGCAGGGGCACAAGTACCTGGTAGGCATAAGGCAGGGGCACAAGTGCCGGCTAAGGCATAAGGCAGGGGCACAAGTGCCGGCTAAGGCATAAGTCAGGGGCACAAGTGCCGGCTAAGGCATAAGGCAGGGGCACAAGTGCCGGCTAAGGCATAAGGCAGGGGCACAAGTGCCGGCTAAGGCATAAGGCAGGGGCACAAGTGCCGGCTAAGGCATAAGGCAGGGGCACAAGTACCTGGTAGGCATAAGGCAGGGGCACAAGTGCCGGCTAAGGCATAAGGCAGGGGCACAAGTGCCGGCTAAGGCATAAGGCAGGGGCACAAGTGCCGGCTAAGGCATAAGGCAGGGGCACAAGTGCCGGCTAAGGCATAAGGCAGGGGCACAAGTGCCGGCTAAGGCATAAGGCAGGGGCACAAGTGCCGGCTAAGGCATAAGGCAGGGGCACAAGTGCCGGCTAAGGCATAAGGCAGGGGCACAAGTGCCGGCTAAGGCATAAGGCAGGGGCACAAGTGCCGGCTCAGGCATAAGGCAGGGGCACAAGTGCCGGCTCAGGCATAAGGCAGGGGCACAAGTGCCGGCTCAGGCATAAGGCAGGGGCACAAGTGCCGGCTCAGGCATAAGGCAGGGGCACAAGTGCCGGCTAAGGCATAAGGCAGGGGCACAAGTGCCGGCTAAGGCATAAGGCAGGGGCACAAGTGCCGGCTAAGGCATAAGGCAGGGGCACAAGTACCTGGTAGGCATAAGGCAGGGGCACAAGTGCCGGCTAAGGCATAAGGCAGGGGCACAAGTGCCGGCTAAGGCATAAGTCAGGGGCACAAGTGCCGGCTAAGGCATAAGGCAGGGGCACAAGTGCCGGCTAAGGCATAAGGCAGGGGCACAAGTGCCGGCTAAGGCATAAGGCAGGGGCACAAGTGCCGGCTAAGGCATAAGGCAGGGGCACAAGTACCTGGTAGGCATAAGGCAGGGGCACAAGTGCCGGCTAAGGCATAAGGCAGGGGCACAAGTGCCGGCTAAGGCATAAGGCAGGGGCACAAGTGCCGGCTAAGGCATAAGGCAGGGGCACAAGTGCCGGCTAAGGCATAAGGCAGGGGCACAAGTGCCGGCTAAGGCATAAGGCAGGGGCACAAGTGCCGGCTAAGGCATAAGGCAGGGGCACAAGTACCTTATTGGCATAAGGCAGGGGCACAAGTGCCGGCTAAGGCATAAGGCAGGGGCACAAGTGCCGGCTAAGGCATAAGGCAGGGGCACAAGTGCCGGCTCAGGCATAAGGCAGGGGCACAAGTGCCGGCTCAGGCATAAGGCAGGGGCACAAGTGCCGGCTAAGGCATAAGGCAGGGGCACAAGTGACGGATAGGCATAAGGCAGGGGCAGAAGTGACGGCTAAGGCATAAGGCAGGGGCACAAGTGCCGGCTAAGGCATAAGGCAGGGGCACAAGTGCCGGCTAAGGCATAAGGCAGGGGCACAAGTACCTGGTAGGCATAAGGCAGGGGCACAAGTGCCGGCTAAGGCATAAGGCAGGGGCACAAGTGCCGGCTAAGGCATAAGTCAGGGGCACAAGTGCCGGCTAAGGCATAAGGCAGGGGCACAAGTGCCGGCTAAGGCATAAGGCAGGGGCACAAGTGCCGGCTAAGGCATAAGGCAGGGGCACAAGTGCCGGCTAAGGCATAAGGCAGGGGCACAAGTACCTGGTAGGCATAAGGCAGGGGCACAAGTGCCGGCTAAGGCATAAGGCAGGGGCACAAGTGCCGGCTAAGGCATAAGGCAGGGGCACAAGTGCCGGCTAAGGCATAAGGCAGGGGCACAAGTGCCGGCTAAGGCATAAGGCAGGGGCACAAGTGCCGGCTAAGGCATAAGGCAGGGGCACAAGTGCCGGCTAAGGCATAAGGCAGGGGCACAAGTGCCGGCTAAGGCATAAGGCAGGGGCACAAGTACCTTATTGGCATAAGGCAGGGGCACAAGTGCCGGCTCAGGCATAAGGCAGGGGCACAAGTGCCGGCTCAGGCATAAGGCAGGGGCACAAGTGCCGGCTCAGGCATAAGGCAGGGGCACAAGTGCCGGCTCAGGCATAAGGCAGGGGCACAAGTGCCGGCTCAGGCATAAGGCAGGGGCACAAGTGCCGGCTAAGGCATAAGGCAGGGGCACAAGTGCCGGCTAAGGCATAAGGCAGGGGCACAAGTGCCGGCTAAGGCATAAGGCAGGGGCACAAGTACCTGGTAGGCATAAGGCAGGGGCACAAGTGCCGGCTAAGGCATAAGGCAGGGGCACAAGTGCCGGCTAAGGCATAAGTCAGGGGCACAAGTGCCGGCTAAGGCATAAGGCAGGGGCACAAGTGCCGGCTAAGGCATAAGGCAGGGGCACAAGTGCCGGCTAAGGCATAAGGCAGGGGCACAAGCGCCGGCTAAGGCATAAGGCAGGGGCACAAGTACCTGGTAGGCATAAGGCAGGGGCACAAGTGCCGGCTAAGGCATAAGGCAGGGGCACAAGTGCCGGCTAAGGCATAAGGCAGGGGCACAAGTGCCGGCTAAGGCATAAGGCAGGGGCACAAGTGCCGGCTAAGGCATAAGGCAGGGGCACAAGTGCCGGCTAAGGCATAAGGCAGGGGCACAAGTACCTTATTGGCATAAGGCAGGGGCACAAGTGCCGGCTAAGGCATAAGGCAGGGGCACAAGTGCCGGCTAAGACATAAGGCAGGGGCACAAGTGCCGGCTCAGGCATAAGGCAGGGGCACAAGTGCCGGCTCAGGCATAAGGCAGGGGCACAAGTGCCGGCTAAGGCATAAGGCAGGGGCACAAGTGACGGATAGGCATAAGGCAGGGGCAGAAGTGACGGCTAAGGCATAAGGCAGGGGCACAAGTGCCGGCTAAGGCATAAGGCAGGGGCACAAGTACCTGATAGGCATAAGGCAGGGGCACAAGTGCCGGCTAAGGCATAAGGCAGGGGCACAAGTGCCGGCTAAGGCATAAGGCAGGGGCACAAGTACCTGATAGGCATAAGGCAGGGGCACAAGTACCTGATAGGCATAAGGCAGGGGCACAAGTGCCGGCTAAGGAATAAGGCAGGGGCACAAGTACCTGATAGGCATAAGGCAGGGGCACAAGTACCTGATAGGCATAAGGCAGGGGCACAAGTGCCGGCTGAGGCATAAGGAAGGGGCACAAGTGCCGGCTAAAGCATAAGGCAGGGGCACAAGTGCCGGCTAAAGCATAAGGCAGGGGCACAAGTGCCGGCTAAGGCATAAGGCAGGGGCACAAGTGCCGGCTAAGGCATAAGGCAGGGGCACAAGTGCCGGCTAAGGCATAAGGCAGGGGCACAAGTGCCGGCTAAGGCATAAGGCAGGGGCACAAGTGCCGGCTAAGGCATAAGGCAGGGGCACAAGTGCCGGCTAAGGCATAAGGCAGGGGCACAAGTGCCGGCTAAGGCATAAGGCAGGGGCACAAGTGCCGGCTAAGGCATAAGGCAGGGGCACAAGTGCCGGCTAAGGCATAAGGCAGGGGCACAAGTGCCGGCTAAGGCATAAGGCAGGGGCACAAGTGCCGGCTAAGGCATAAGGCAGGGGCACAAGTACCTCATAGGCATAAGGCAGGGGCACAAGTACCTCATAGGCATAAGGCAGGGGCACAAGTACCTCATAGGCATAAGGCATAAGGCAGGGGCACAAGTGCCGGCTAAGGCATAAGGCAATGGCACAAGTGCCGGCTAAGGCATAAGGCAGGGGCACAAGTGCCGGCTAAGGCATAAGGCAGGGGCACAAATGCCAGCTAAGGCATAAGGCAGGGGCACAAGTACCTCATAGGCATAAGGCAGGGGCACAAGTGCCGGCTGAGGCATAAGGAAGGGGCACAAGTGCCGGCTAAAGCATAAGGCAGGGGCACAAGTGCCGGCTAAAGCATAAAGCAGGGGCACAAGTGCCGGCTAAGGCATAAGGCAGGGGCACAAGTGCCGGCTAAGGCATAAGGCAGGGGCACAAGTGCCGACTAAGGCATAAGGCAGGGGCACAAGTGCCGGCTAAGGCATAAGGCAGGGGCACAAGTGCCGGCTAAGGCATAAGGCAGGGGCACAAGTGCCGGCTAAGGCATAAGGCAGGGGCACAAGTGCCGGCTAAGGCATAAGGCAGGGGCACAAGTGCCGGCTAAGGCATAAGGCAGGGGCACAAGTGCCGGCTAAGGCATAAGGCAGGGGCACAAGTGCCGGCTAAGGCATAAGGCAGGGGCACAAGTGCCGGCTAAGGCATAAGGCAGGGGCACAAGTGCCGGCTAAGGCATAAGGCAGGGGCACAAGTGCCGGCTAAGGCATAAGGCAGGGGCACAAGTGCCGGCTAAGGCATAAGGCAATGGCACAAGTGTCGGCTAAGGCATAAGGCAGGGACACAAGTGCCGGCTAAGGCATAAGGCAGGGGCACAAATGCCAGCTAAGGCATAAGGCAGGGGCACAAGTACCTCATAGGCATAAGGCAGGGGCACAAGTGCCGGCTGAGGCATAAGGAAGGGGCACAAGTGCCGGCTAAAGCATAAGGCAGGGGCACAAGTGCCGGCTAAAGCATAAAGCAGGGGCACAAGTGCCGGCTAAGGCATAAGGCAGGGGCACAAGTGCCGGCTAAGGCATAAGGCAGGGGCACAAGTGTCGGCTAAGGCATAAGGCAGGGGCACAAGTGCCGGCTAAGGCATAAGGCAGGGGCACAGGTGCCGGCTAAGGCATAAGGCAGGGGCACAAGTGCTGGCTAAGACATAAGGCTAACTCTTTGCACTCTTTGCATTAAGGTTGAGGCACCCATAGGGGTGAAGAGCTAGCTTTCACCCCTCTACTCTGTACTTGGACATTGAGGACTAGATCCTTTGTTGTACAGTGCGGAGCCACTCCACAACCCCATGCTCCAAGCGACCAGGCACTTCTTGTCTGTCCTCCATAAATGGGTAATGCCTTCTTCCCCATTTACAGTCGTGCATGCGCATTCAGACGGGACAAGAGCGAAGAGCGTAAAGCCTGTTCTGCGTGCCTAGCGGACAAGAAGCTTAAGGCAATAAAATAAAAAGGCAGGAGCACAAATGCCAGCTAAGGCATAAGGCAGGGGCACAAGTACCTCATAGGCATAAGGCAGGGGCACAAGTGCCTGCTAAAGCATAAGGCAGGGGCACAAGTGCCGGCTAAAGCATAAGGCAGGGGCACAAGTGCCGGCTAAGGCATAAGGCAGGGGCACAAGTGCCGGCTAAGGCATAAGGCAGGGGCACAAGTGCCGGCTAAGGGATAAGGCAGGGGCACAAGTGCCGGCTAAGGCATAAGGCAGGGGCACAAGTGCCGGCTAAGGCATAAGGCAGGGGCACAAGTGCCGGCTAAGGCATAAGGCAGGGGCACAAGTGCCGGCTAAGGCATAAGGCAGGGGCACAAGTGCCGGCTAAGGCATAAGGCAGGGGCACAAGTGCCGGCTAAGGCATAAGGCAGGGGCACAAGTGCCGGCTAAGGCATAAGGCAGGGGCACAAGTGCCGGCTAAGGCATAAGGCAGGGGCACAAGTACCTGGTAGGCATAAGGCAGGGGCACAAGTGCCGGCTAAGGCATAAGGCAGGGGCACAAGTGCCGGCTAAGGCATAAGGCAGGGGCACAAGTGCCGGCTAAGGCATAAGGCAGGGGCACAAGTGCCGGCTAAGGCATAAGGCAGGGGCACAAGTGCCGGCTAAGGCATAAGGCAGGGGCACAAGTGCCGGCTAAGGCATAAGGCAGGGGCACAAGTGCCGGCTAAGGCATAAGGCAGGGGCACAAGTGCCGGCTAAGGCATAAGGCAGGGGCACAAGTGCCGGCTAAGGCATAAGGCAGGGGCACAAGTGCCGGCTAAGGCATAAGGCAGGGGCACAAGTGCCGGCTAAGGCATAAGGCAGGGGCACAAGTGCCGGCTAAGGCATAAGGCAGGGGCACAAGTGCCGGCTAAGGCATAAGGCAGGGGCACAAGTGCCGGCTAAGGCATAAGGCAGGGGCACAAGTACCTCATAGGCATAAGGCAGGGGCACAAGTACCTCATAGGCATAAGGCAGGGGCACAAGTACCTCATAGGCATAAGGCATAAGGCAGGGGCACAAGTGCCGGCTAAGACATAAGGCAATGGCACAAGTGCCGGCTAAGGCATAAGGCAGGGGCACAAGTGCCGGCTAAGGCATAAGGCAGGGGCACAAATGCCAGCTAAGGCATAAGGCAGGGGCACAAGTACCTCATAGGCATAAGGCAGGGGCACAAGTGCCGGCTGAGGCATAAGGAAGGGGCACAAGTGCCGGCTAAAGCATAAGGCAGGGGCACAAGTGCCGGCTAAAGCATAAAGCAGGGGCACAAGTGCCGGCTAAGGCATAAGGCAGGGGCACAAGTGCCGGCTAAGGCATAAGGCAGGGGCACAAGTGCCGGCTAAGGCATATGGCAGGGGCACAAGTGCCGGCTAAGGCATAAGGCAGGGGCACAAGTGCCGGCTAAGGCATAAGGCAGGGGCACAAGTGCCGGCTAAGGCATAAGGCAGGGGCACAAGTGCCGGCTAAGGCATAAGGCAGGGGCACAAGTGCCGGCTAAGGCATAAGGCAGAGGCACAAGTGCCGGCTAAGGCATAAGGCAGGGGCACAAGTGCCGGCTAAGGCATAAGGCAGGGGCACAAGTGCCGGCTAAGGCATAAGGCAGGGGCACAAGTGCCGGCTAAGGCATAAGGCAGGGGCACAAGTGCCGGCTAAGGCATAAGGCAGGGGCACAAGTGCCGGCTAAGGCATAAGGCAGGGGCACAAGTGCCGGCTAAGGCATAAGGCAATGGCACAAGTGTCGGCTAAGGCATAAGGCAGGGGCACAAGTGCCGGCTAAGGCATAAGGCAGGGGCACAAATGCCAGCTAAGGCATAAGGCAGGGGAACAAGTACCTCATAGGCATAAGGCAGGGGCACAAGTGCCGGCTGAGGCATAAGGAAGGGGCACAAGTGCCGGCTAAAGCATAAGGCAGGGGCACAAGTGCCGGCTAAAGCATAAAGCAGGGGCACAAGTGCCGGCTAAGGCATAAGGCAGGGGCACAAGTGCCGGCTAAGGCATAAGGCAGGGGCACAAGTGCCGGCTAAGGCATAAGGCAGGGGCACAAGTGCCGGCTAAGGCATAAGGCAGGGGCACAAGTGCCGGCTAAGGCATAAGGCAGGGGCACAAGTGCCGGCTAAGGCATAAGGCAGGGGCACAAGTGCCGGCTAAGGCATAAGGCAGGGGCACAAGTGCCGGCTAAGGCATAAGGCAGGGGCACAAGTGCCGGCTAAGGAATAAGGCAGGGGCACAAGTGCCGGCTAAGGCATAAGGCAGGGGCACAAGTGCCGGCTAAGGCATAAGGCAGGGGCACAAGTGCCGGCTAAGGCATAAGGCAGGGGCACAAGTGCCAGCTAAGGCATAAGGCAGGGGCACAATTGCCGGCTAAGGCATAAGGCAGGTGCACAAGTGCTGGCTAAGACATAAGGCTAACTCTTTGCACTCTTTGCATTAAGGTTGAGGCACCCATAGGGGTGAAGAGCTAGCTTTCACCCCTCTACTCTGTACTTGGACATTGAGGACTAGATCCTTTGTTGTACAGTGCGGAGCCACTCCACAACCCCATGCTCCAAGCGACCAGGCACTTCTTGTCTGTCCTCCATAAATGGGTAATGCCTTCTTCCCCATTTACAGTCGTGCATGCGCATTCAGACGGGACAAGAGCGAAGAGCGTAAAGCCTGTTCTGCGTGCCTAGCGGACAAGAAGCTTAAGGCAATAAAATAAAAAGGCAGGAGCACAAATGCCAGCTAAGGCATAAGGCAGGGGCACAAGTACCTCATAGGCATAAGGCAGGGGCACAAGTGCCTGCTAAAGCATAAGGCAGGGGCACAAGTGCCGGCTAAAGCATAAGGCAGGGGCACAAGTGCCGGCTAAGGCATAAGGCAGGGGCACAAGTGCCGGCTAAGGCATAAGGCAGGGGCACAAGTGCCGGCTAAGGGATAAGGCAGGGGCACAAGTGCCGGCTAAGGCATAAGGCAGGGGCACAAGTACCTGATAGGCATAAGGCAGGGGCACAAGTGCCGACTAAGGCATAAGGCAGGGGCACAAGTGCCGGCTAAGGCATAAGGCAGGGGCACAAGTGCCGGCTAAGGCATAAGGCAGGGGCACAAGTGCCGGCTAAGGCATAAGGCAGGGGCACAAGTGCCGGCTAAGGCATAAGGCAGGGGCACAAGTGCCGGCTAAGGCATAAGGCAGGGGCACAAGTGCCGGCTAAGGCATAAGGCAGGGGCACAAATGCCGGCTAAGGCATGAGGCAGGGGCACAAGTACCTCATAGGCATAAGGCAGGGGCACAAGTACCTCATAGGCATAAGGCAGGGGCACAAGTACCTCATAGGCATAAGGCATAAGGCAGGGGCACAAGTGCCGGCTAAGGCATAAGGCAGGGGCACAAGTGCCGGCTAAGGCATAAGGCAGGGGCACAAGTGCCGGCTAAGGCATAAGGCAGGGACACAAGTGCCGGCTAAGGCATAAGGCAGGGGCAAAAGTAGCTGATAGTTATAAGGCAGGGGCACAAGTGCCGGCTGAGGCATAAGGAAGGGGCACAAGTGCCGGCTAAAGCATAAGGCAGGGGCACAAGTGCCGGCTAAAGCATAAGGCAGGGGCACAAGTGCCGGCTAAAGCATAAGGCAGGGGCACAAGTGCCGGCTAAGGCATAAGGCAGGGGCACAAGTACCTGGTAGGCATAAGGCAGGGGCACAAGTGCCGGCTAAGGCAGAAGGCAGGGGCACAAGTGCCGGCTAAGGCAGAAGGCAGGGGCACAAGTGCCGGCTAAGGCAGAAGGCAGGGGCACAAGTGCCGGCTAAGGCATAAGGCAGGGGCACAAGTGCCGGCTAAGGCATAAGGCAGGGGCACAAGTACCTTATTGGCATAAGGCAGGGGCACAAGTGCCGGCTAAGGCATAAGGCAGGGGCACAAGTGCCGGCTAAGGCATAAGGCAGGGGCACAAGTGCCGGCTAAGGCATAAGGCAGGGGCACAAGTGCCGGCTCAGGCATAAGGCAGGGGCACAAGTGCCGGCTCAGGCATAAGGCAGGGGCACAAGTGTCGGCTAAGGCATAAGGCAGGGGCACAAGTGTCGGCTAAGGCATAAGGCAGGGGCACAAGTGACGGATAGGCATAAGGCAGGGGCACAAGTGACGGCTAAGGCATAAGGCAGGGGCACAAGTGCCGGCTAAGGCATAAGGCAGGGGCACAAGTACCTGATAGGCATAAGGCAGGGGCACAAGTGCCGGCTAAGGCATAAGGCAGGGGCACAAGTGCCGGCTAAGGCATAAGGCAGGGGCACAAGTGCCGGCTAAGGCATAAGGCAGGGGCACAAGTGCCGGCTAAGGCATAAGGCAGGGGCACAAGTGCCGGCTAAGGCATAAGGCAGGGGCACAAGTGCCGGCTAAGGCATAAGGCAGGGGCACAAGTGCCGGCTAAGGCATAAGGCAGGGGCACAAGTGCCGGCTAAGGCATAAGGCAGGGGCACAAGTGCCAGCTAAGGCATAAGGCAGGGGCACAAGTGCCGGCTAAGGCATAAGGCAGGGGCACAAGTACCTGGTAGGCATAAGGCAGGGGCACAAGTGCCGGCTAAGGCATAAGGCAGGGGCACAAGTGCCGGCTAAGGCATAAGGCAGGGGCACAAGTGCCGGCTAAGGCATAAGGCAGGGGCACAAGTGCCGGCTAAGGCATAAGGCAGGGGCACAAGTGCCGGCTAAGGCATAAGGCAGGGGCACAAGTGCCGGCTAAGGCATAAGGCAGGGGCACAAGTTCCTTATTGGCATAAGGCAGGGGCACAAGTGCCGGCTAAGGCATAAGGCAGGGGCACAAGTGCCGGCTAAGGCATAAGGCAGGGGCACAAGTGCCGGCTAAGGCATAAGGCAGGGGCACAAGTGCCGGCTAAGGCATAAGGCAGGGGCACAAGTGCCGGCTCAGGCATAAGGCAGGGGCACAAGTGCCGGCTCAGGCATAAGGCAGGGGCACAAGTGTCGGCTAAGGCATAAGGCAGGGGCACAAGTGACGGATAGGCATAAGGCAGGGGCACAAGTGCCGGCTAAGGCATAAGGAAGGGGCACAAGTGCCGGCTAAGGCATAAGGCAGGGGCACAAGTGCCGGCTAAGGCATAAGGCAGGGGCACAAGTACCTGATAGGCATAAGGCAGGGGCACAAGTGCCGGCTAAGGCATAAGGCAGGGGCACAAGTGCCGGCTAAGGCATAAGGCAGGGGCACAAGTGCCGGCTAAGGCATAAGGCAGGGGCACAAGTACCTGATAGGCATAAGGCAGGGGCACAAGTACCTGATAGGCATAAGGCAGGGGCACAAGTGCCGGCTAAGGAATAAGGCAGGGGCACAAGTGCCAGCTAAGGCATAAGGCAGGGGCACAAGTGCCGGCTAAGGCATAAGGCAGGGGCACAAGTGCCGGCTAAGGCATAAGGCAGGGGCACAAGTGCCGGCTAAGGCATAAGGCAGGGGCACAAGTGCCGGCTAAGGCATAAGGCAGGGGCACAAGTACCTGATAGGCATAAGGCAGGGGCACAAGTGCCGGCTAAGGCATAAGGCAGGGGCACAAGTGCCGGCTAAGGCATAAGGCAGGGGCACAAGTGCCGGCTAAGGCATAAGGCAGGGGCACAAGTGCCGGCTAAGGCATAAGGCAGGGGCACAAGTGCCGGCTAAGGCATAAGGCAGGGGCACAAGTGCCGGCTAAGGCATAAGGCAGGGGCACAAGTGCCGGCTAAGGCATAAGGCAGGGGCACAAGTACCTCAAAGGGATAAGGCAGGGGCAAAAGTACCTCATAGGCATAAGGCAGGGGCAAAAGTACCTCATAGGCATAAGGCATAAGGCAGGGGCACAAGTGCCGGCTAAGGCATAAGGCAGGGGCACAAGTGCCGGCTAAGGCATAAGGCAGAGGCACAAGTGCCGGCTAAGGCATAAGGCAGGGGCACAAGTGCCGGCTAAGGCATAAGGCAGGGGCAAAAGTAGCTGATAGTTATAAGGCAGGGGCACAAGTGCCGGCTGAGGCATAAGGAAGGGGCACAAGTGCCGGCTAAAGCATAAGGCAGGGGCACAAGTGCCGGCTAAAGCATAAGGCAGGGGCACAAGTGCCGGCTAAGGCATAAGGCAGGGGCACAAGTGCCGGCTAAGGCATAAGGCAGGGGCACAAGTGCCGGCTAAGGCATAAGGCAGGGGCACAAGTGCCGGCTAAGGCATAAGGCAGGGGCACAAGTGCCGGCTAAGGCATAAGGCAGGGGCACAAGTGCCGGCTAAGGCATAAGGCAGGGGCACAAGTGCCGGCTAAGGCATAAGGCAGGGGCACAAGTGCCGGCTAAGGCATAAGGCAGGGGCACAAGTGCCGGCTAAGGCATAAGGCAGGGGCACAAGTACCTTATTGGCATAAGGCAGGGGCACAAGTGCCGGCTAAGGCATAAGGCAGGGGCACTAGTGCCGGCTAAGGCATAAGGCAGGGGCACAAGTGCCGGCTAAGGCATAAGGCAGGGGCACAAGTGCCGGCTAAGGCATAAGGCAGGGGCAAAAGTAGCTGATATGCATAAGGCAGGGGCACAAATGCCAGCTAAGGCATAAGGCAGGGGCACAAGTACCTCATAGGCATAAGGCAGGGGCACAAGTGCCGGCTGAGGCATAAGGAAGGGGCACAAGTGCCGGCTAAAGCATAAGGCAGGGGCACAAGTGCCGGCTAAAACATAAAGCAGGGGCACAAGTGCCGGCTAAGGCATAAGGCAGGGGCACAAGTGCCGGCTAAGGCATAAGGCAGGGGCACAAGTGCCGGCTAAGGCATAAGGCAGGGGCACAAGTGCCGGCTAAGGCATAAGGCAGGGGCACAAGTGCCAGCTAAGGCATAAGGCAGGGGCACAAGTGCCGGCTAAGGCATAAGGCAGGGGCACAAGTGCCGGCTAAGGCATAAGGCAGGGGCACAAGTGCCGGCTGAGGCATAAGGCAGGGGCACAAGTGCCGGCTGAGGCATAAGGAAGGGGCACAAGTGCCGGCTGAGGCATAAGGAAGGGGCACAAGTGCCGGCTAAAGCATAAGGCAGGGGCACAAGTGCCGGCTAAAGCATAAGGCAGGGGCACAAGTGCCGGCTAAGGCATAAGGCAGGGGCAAAAGTAGCTGATATGCATAAGGCAGGGGCACAAGTGCCGGCTGAGGCATAAGGAAGGGGCACAAGTGCCGGCTAAAGCATAAGGCAGGGGCACAAGTGCCGGCTAAGGCATAAGGCAGGGGCACAAGTGCCGGCTAAGGCATAAGGCAGGGGCAAAAGTAGCTGATAGGCATAAGGCAGGGGCACAAGTGCCGGCTGAGGCATAAGGAAGGGGCACAAGTGCCGGCTAAAGCATAAGGCAGGGGCACAAGTGCCGGCTAAGGCATAAGGCAGGGGCACAAGTGCCGGCTAAGGCATAAGGCAGGGGCACAAGTGCCGGCTAAGGCATAAGGCAGGGGCACAAGTGCCGGCTAAGGCATAAGGCAGGGGCACAAGTGCCGGCTAAGGCATAAGGCAGGGGCACAAGTGCCGGCTAAGGCATAAGGCAGGGGCACAAGTGCCGGCTAAGGCATAAGGCAGGGGCACAAGTGCCGGCTAAGGCATTAGGCAGGGGCACAAGTGCCGGCTAAGGCATAAGGCAGGGGCACAAGTACCTGGTAGGCATAAGGCAGGGGCACAAGTGCCGGCTGAGGCATAAGGCAGGGGCACAAGTGCCGGCTGAGGCATAAGGCAGGGGCACAAGTGCCGGCTAAAGCATAAAGCAGGGGCACAAGTGCCGGCTAAGGCATAAGGCAGGGGCACAAGTGCCGGCTAAGGCATAAGGCAGGGGCACAAGTGCCGGCTAAGGCATAAGGCAGGGGCACAAGTGCCGGCTAAGGCATAAGGCAGGGGCACAAGTGCCGGCTAAGGCATAAGGCAGGGGCACAAGTGCCGGCTAAGGCATAAGGCAGGGGCACAAGTGCCGGCTAAGGCATAAGGCAGGGGCACAAGTGCCGGCTAAGGCATAAGGCAGGGGCACAAGTGCCGGCTAAGGCATAAGGCAGGGGCACAAGTGCCGGCTAAGGCATAAGGCAGGGGCACAAGTGCCGGCTAAGGCATAAGGCAGGGGCACAAGTGCCGGCTAAGGCATAAGGCAGGGGCACAAGTGCCGGCTAAGGCATAAGGCAGGGGCACAAGTGCCGGCTAAGGCATAAGGCAGGGGCACAAGTGCCGGCTAAGGCATAACGCAGGGGCACAAGTGCCGGCTAAGGCATAAGGCAGGGGCACAAGTACCTGATAGGCATAAGGCAGGGGCACAAGTGCCGGCTAAGGCATAAGGCAGGGGCACAAGTGCCGGCTAAGGCATAAGGCAGGGGCACAAGTGCCGGCTAAGGCATAAGGCAGGGGCACAAGTGCCGGCTAAGGCAGGGGCACAAATGCCGGCTAAGGCATAAGGCAGGGGCACAAGTGCCGGCTAAGGCATAAGGCAGGGGCACAAGTGCCGGCTAAGGCATAAGGCAGGGGCTCAAGTGCCGGCTAAGGCATAAGGCAGGGGCACAAGTGCCGGCTAAGGCATAAGGCAGGGGCAAAAGTAGCTGATAGGCATAAGGCAGGGGCACAAGAGCCGGCTAAGGCATAAGGCAGGGGCACAAGTGCCGGCTAAGGCATAAGGCAGGGGCACAAGTGCCGGCTAAGGCATAAGGCAGGGGCACAAGTGCCGGCTAAGGCATAAGGCAGGGGCACAAGTGCCGGCTAAGGCATAAAGCAGGGGCACAAGTGCCGGCTAAGGCATAAGGCAGGGGCACAAGTGCCGGCTAAGGCATAAGGCAGGGGCACAAGTGCCGGCTAAGGCATAAGGCAGGGGCACAAGTGCCGGCTAAGGCATAAGGCAGGGGCACAAGTGCCGGCTAAGGCATAAGGCAGGGGCACAAGTGCCGGCTGAGGCATAAGGCAGGGGCACAAGTGCCGGCTGAGGCATAAGGCAGGGGCACAAGTGCCGGCTGAAGCATAAGGCAGGGGCACAAGTGCCGGCTGAAGCATAAAGCAGGGGCACAAGTGCCGGCTAAGGCATAAGGCAGGGGCACAAGTGCCGGCTAAGGCATAAGGCAGGGGCACAAGTGCCGGCTAAGGCATAAGGCAGGGGCACAAGTGCCGGCTAAGGCATAAGGCAGGGGCACAAGTGCCGGCTAAGGCATAAGGCAGGGGCACAAGTGCCGGCTAAGGCATAAGGCAGGGGCACAAGTGCCGGCTAAGGCATAAGGCAGGGGCACAAGTGCCGGCTAAGGCATAAGGCAGGGGCACAAGTGCCGGCTAAGGCATAAGGCAGGGGCACAAGTGCCGGCTAAGGCATAAGGCAGGGGCACAAGTGCCGGCTAAGGCATAAGGCAGGGGCACAAGTGCCGGCTAAGGCATAAGGCAGGGGCACAAGTGCCGGCTAAGGCATAAGGCAGGGGCACAAGTGCCGGCTAAGGCATAAGGCAGGGGCACAAGTGCCGGCTAAGGCATAAGGCAGGGGCACAAGTGCCGGCTAAGGCATAAGGCAGGGGCACAAGTGCCGGCTAAGGCATAAGGCAGGGGCACAAGTGCCGGCTAAGGCATAAGGCAGGGGCACAAGTGCCGGCTAAGGCATAAGGCAGGGGCACAAGTGCCGGCTAAGGCATAAGGCAGGGGCACAAGTGCCGGCTAAGGCATAAGGCAGGGGCACAAGTGCCGGCTAAGGCATAAGGCAGGGGCACAAGTGCCGGCTAAGGCATAAGGCAGGGGCACAAGTGCCGGCTAAGGCATAAGGCAGGGGCACAAGTGCCGGCTAAGGCATAAGGCAGGGGCACAAGTGCCGGCTAAGGCATAAGGCAGGGGCACAAGTGCCGGCTAAGGCATAAGGCAGGGGCACAAGTGCCGGCTAAGGCAGGGGCACAAGTGCCGGCTAAGGCAGGGGCACAAGTGCCGGCTAAGGCATAAGGCAGGGGCACAAGTGCCGGCTAAGGCATAAGGCAGGGGCACAAGTGCCGGCTAAGGCATAAGGCAGGGGCACAAGTGCCGGCTAAGGCATAAGGCAGGGGCACAAGTGCCGGCTAAGGCATAAAGCAGGGGCACAAGTGCCGGCTAAGGCATAAGGCAGGGGCACAAGTGCCGGCTAAGGCATAAGGCAGGGGCACAAGTGCCGGCTAAGGCATAAGGCAGGGGCACAAGTGCCGGCTAAGGCATAAGGCAGGGGCACAAGTGCCGGCTAAGGCATAAGGCAGGGGCACAAGTGCCGGCTAAGGCATAAGGCAGGGGCACAAGTGCCGG
Source organism: Ranitomeya variabilis (assembly GCF_051348905.1). Taxonomy (NCBI): domain Eukaryota; kingdom Metazoa; phylum Chordata; class Amphibia; order Anura; family Dendrobatidae; genus Ranitomeya; species Ranitomeya variabilis. The sequence continues at coordinate 513,767,633 of NC_135232.1, read as the reverse complement.
CTAAGGCATAAGGCAGGGGCACAAGTGCCGGCTAAGGCATAAGGCAGGGGCACAAGTGCCGGCTAAGGCATAAGGCAGGGGCACAAGTGCCGGCAAAGGCATAAGGTAGGGGCACAAGTGCCGGCTAAGGCATAAGGCAGGGGCACAAGTGCCGGCTAAGGCATAAGGCAGGGGCACAAGTGCCGGCTAAGGCATAAGGCAGGGGCACAAGTGCCGGCTAAGGCATAAGGCAGGGGCACAAGTGCCGGCTAAGGCATAAGGCAGGGGCACAAGTGCCGGCTAAGGCATAAGGCAGGGGCACAAGTGCCGGCTAAGGCATAAGGCAGGGGCACAAGTGCCGGCTAAGGCATAACGCAGGGGCACAAGTGCCGGCTAAGGCATAAGGCAGGGGCACAAGTACCTGATAGGCATAAGGCAGGGGCACAAGTGCCGGCTAAGGCATAAGGCAGGGGCACAAGTGCCGGCTAAGGCATAAGGCAGGGGCACAAGTGCCGGCTAAGGCATAAGGCAGGGGCACAAGTGCCGGCTAAGGCATAAGGCAGGGGCTCAAGTGCCGGCTAAGGCATAAGGCAGGGGCACAAGTGCCGGCTAAGGCATAAAGCAGGGGCACAAGTGCCGGCTAAGGCATAAGGCAGGGGCAAAAGTAGCTGATAGGCATAAGGCAGGGGCACAAGTGCCGGCTAAGGCATAAGGCAGGGGCTCAAGTGCCGGCTAAGGCATAAGGCAGAGGCAAAAGTAGCTGATAGGCATAAGGCAGGGGCACAAGTGCCGGCTGAGGCATAAGGAAGGGGCACAAGTGCCGGCTAAAGCATAAGGCAGGGGCACAAGTGCCGGCTAAAGCATAAGGCAGGGGCACAAGTGCCGGCTAAGGCATAAGGCAGGGGCAAAAGTAGCTGATAGGCATAAGGCAGGGGCACAAGTGCCGGCTAAGGCATAAGGCAGGGGCACAAGTGCCGGCTAAGGCATAAGGCAGGGGCACAAGTGCCGGCTAAGGCATAAGGCAGGGGCACAAGTGCCGGCTAAAGCATAAGGCAGGGGCACAAGTGCCGGCTAAAGCATAAGGCAGGGGCACAAGTGCCGGCTAAGGCATAAGGCAGGGGCAAAAGTAGCTGATAGGCATAAGGCAGGGGCACAAGTGCCGGCTAAGGCATAAGGCAGGGGCACAAGTGCCGGCTAAGGCATAAGGCAGGGGCACAAGTGCCGGCTAAGGCATAAGGCAGGGGCACAAGTGCCGGCTAAGGCATAAGGCAGGGGCACAAGTGCCGGCTAAAGCATAAGGCAGGGGCACAAGTGCCGGCTAAAGCATAAGGCAGGGGCACAAGTGCCGGCTAAGGCATAAGGCAGGGGCAAAAGTAGCTGATAGGCATAAGGCAGGGGCACAAGTGCCGGCTAAGGCATAAGGCAGGGGCACAAGTGCCGGCTAAGGCATAAGGCAGGGGCACAAGTGCCGGCTAAGGCATAAGGCAGGGGCACAAGTGCCGGCTAAGGCATAAGGCAGGGGCACAAGTGCCGGCTAAGGCATAAGGCAGGGGCACAAGTGCCGGCTAAGGCATAAGGCAGGGGCACAAGTGCCGGCTAAGGCATAAGGCAGGGGCACAAGTGCCGGCTAAGGCATAAGGCAGGGGCACAAGTGCCGGCTAAGGCATAAGGCAGGGGCACAAGTGCCGGCTAAGGCATAAGGCAGGGGCACAAGTGCCGGCTAAGGCATAAGGCAGGGGCACAAGTGCCGGCTAAGGCATAAGGCAGGGGCACAAGTGCCGGCTAAGGCAGGGGCACAAGTGCCGGCTAAGGCAGGGGCACAAGTGCCGGCTAAGGCAGGGGCACAAGTGCCGGCTAAGGCATAAGGCAGGGGCACAAGTGCCGGCTAAGGCATAAGGCAGGGGCACAAGTGCCGGCTAAGGCATAAAGCAGGGGCACAAGTGCCGGCTAAGGCATAAGGCAGGGGCACAAGTGCCGGCTAAGGCATAAGGCAGGGGCACAAGTGCCGGCTAAGGCATAAGGCAGGGGCACAAGTGCCGGCTAAGGCATAAGGCAGGGGCACAAGTGCCGGCTGAGGCATAAGGCAGGGGCACAAGTGCCGGCTGAGGCATAAGGCAGGGGCACAAGTGCCGGCTGAAGCATAAGGCAGGGGCACAAGTGCCGGCTGAAGCATAAAGCAGGGGCACAAGTGCCGGCTAAGGCATAAGGCAGGGGCACAAGTGCCGGCTAAGGCATAAGGCAGGGGCACAAGTGCCGGCTAAGGCATAAGGCAGGGGCACAAGTGCCGGCTAAGGCATAAGGCAGGGGCACAAGTGCCGGCTAAGGCATAAGGCAGGGGCACAAGTGCCGGCTAAGGCATAAGGCAGGGGCACAAGTGCCGGCTAAGGCATAAGGCAGGGGCACAAGTGCCGGCTAAGGCATAAGGCAGGGGCACAAGTGCCGGCTAAGGCATAAGGCAGGGGCACAAGTGCCGGCTAAGGCATAAGGCAGGGGCACAAGTGCCGGCTAAGGCATAAGGCAGGGGCACAAGTGCCGGCTAAGGCATAAGGCAGGGGCACAAGTGCCGGCTAAGGCATAAGGCAGGGGCACAAGTGCCGGCTAAGGCATAAGGCAGGGGCACAAGTGCCGGCTAAGGCATAAGGCAGGGGCACAAGTGCCGGCTAAGGCATAAGGCAGGGGCACAAGTGCCGGCTAAGGCATAAGGCAGGGGCACAAGTGCCGGCTAAGGCATAAGGCAGGGGCACAAGTGCCGGCTAAGGCATAAGGCAGGGGCACAAGTGCCGGCTAAGGCATAAGGCAGGGGCACAAGTGCCGGCTAAGGCATAAGGCAGGGGCACAAGTGCCGGCTAAGGCATAAGGCAGGGGCACAAGTGCCGGCTAAGGCATAAGGCAGGGGCACAAGTGCCGGCTAAGGCATAAGGCAGGGGCACAAGTGCCGGCTAAGGCATAAGGCAGGGGCACAAGTGCCGGCTAAGGCATAAGGCAGGGGCACAAGTGCCGGCTAAGGCATAAGGCAGGGGCACAAGTGCCGGCTAAGGCATAAGGCAGGGGCACAAGTGCCGGCTAAGGCATAAGGCAGGGGCACAAGTGCCGGCTAAGGCATAAGGCAGGGGCACAAGTGCCGGCTAAGGCATAAGGCAGGGGCACAAGTGCCGGCTAAGGCATAAGGCAGGGGCACAAGTGCCGGCTAAGGCAGGGGCACAAGTGCCGGCTAAGGCAGGGGCACAAGTGCCGGCTAAGGCATAAGGCAGGGGCACAAGTGCCGGCTAAGGCATAAGGCAGGGGCACAAGTGCCGGCTAAGGCATAAGGCAGGGGCACAAGTGCCGGCTAAGGCATAAGGCAGGGGCACAAGTGCCGGCTAAGGCATAAAGCAGGGGCACAAGTGCCGGCTAAGGCATAAGGCAGGGGCACAAGTGCCGGCTAAGGCATAAGGCAGGGGCACAAGTGCCGGCTAAGGCATAAGGCAGGGGCACAAGTGCCGGCTAAGGCATAAGGCAGGGGCACAAGTGCCGGCTAAGGCATAAGGCAGGGGCACAAGTGCCGGCTAAGGCATAAGGCAGGGGCACAAGTGCCGGCTAAGGCATAAGGCAGGGGCACAAGTGCCGGCTAAGGCATAAGGCAGGGGCACAAGTGCCGGCTAAGGCATAAGGCAGGGGCACAAGTGCCGGCAAAGGCATAAGGTAGGGGCACAAGTGCCGGCTAAGGCATAAGGCAGGGGCACAAGTGCCGGCTAAGGCATAAGGCAGGGGCACAAGTGCCGGCTAAGGCATAAGGCAGGGGCACAAGTGCCGGCTAAGGCATAAGGCAGGGGCACAAGTGCCGGCTAAGGCATAAGGCAGGGGCACAAGTGCCGGCTAAGGCATAAGGCAGGGGCACAAGTGCCGGCTAAGGCATAAGGCAGGGGCACAAGTGCCGGCTAAGGCATAACGCAGGGGCACAAGTGCCGGCTAAGGCATAAGGCAGGGGCACAAGTACCTGATAGGCATAAGGCAGGGGCACAAGTGCCGGCTAAGGCATAAGGCAGGGGCACAAGTGCCGGCTAAGGCATAAGGCAGGGGCACAAGTGCCGGCTAAGGCATAAGGCAGGGGCACAAGTGCCGGCTAAGGCATAAGGCAGGGGCTCAAGTGCCGGCTAAGGCATAAGGCAGGGGCACAAGTGCCGGCTAAGGCATAAAGCAGGGGCACAAGTGCCGGCTAAGGCATAAGGCAGGGGCAAAAGTAGCTGATAGGCATAAGGCAGGGGCACAAGTGCCGGCTAAGGCATAAGGCAGGGGCTCAAGTGCCGGCTAAGGCATAAGGCAGAGGCAAAAGTAGCTGATAGGCATAAGGCAGGGGCACAAGTGCCGGCTGAGGCATAAGGAAGGGGCACAAGTGCCGGCTAAAGCATAAGGCAGGGGCACAAGTGCCGGCTAAAGCATAAGGCAGGGGCACAAGTGCCGGCTAAGGCATAAGGCAGGGGCAAAAGTAGCTGATAGGCATAAGGCAGGGGCACAAGTGCCGGCTAAGGCATAAGGCAGGGGCACAAGTGCCGGCTAAGGCATAAGGCAGGGGCACAAGTGCCGGCTAAGGCATAAGGCAGGGGCACAAGTGCCGGCTAAAGCATAAGGCAGGGGCACAAGTGCCGGCTAAAGCATAAGGCAGGGGCACAAGTGCCGGCTAAGGCATAAGGCAGGGGCAAAAGTAGCTGATAGGCATAAGGCAGGGGCACAAGTGCCGGCTAAGGCATAAGGCAGGGGCACAAGTGCCGGCTAAGGCATAAGGCAGGGGCACAAGTGCCGGCTAAGGCATAAGGCAGGGGCACAAGTGCCGGCTAAGGCATAAGGCAGGGGCACAAGTGCCGGCTAAAGCATAAGGCAGGGGCACAAGTGCCGGCTAAAGCATAAGGCAGGGGCACAAGTGCCGGCTAAGGCATAAGGCAGGGGCAAAAGTAGCTGATAGGCATAAGGCAGGGGCACAAGTGCCGGCTAAGGCATAAGGCAGGGGCACAAGTGCCGGCTAAGGCATAAGGCAGGGGCACAAGTGCCGGCTAAGGCATAAGGCAGGGGCACAAGTGCCGGCTAAGGCATAAGGCAGGGGCACAAGTGCCGGCTAAGGCATAAGGCAGGGGCACAAGTGCCGGCTAAGGCATAAGGCAGGGGCACAAGTGCCGGCTAAGGCATAAGGCAGGGGCACAAGTGCCGGCTAAGGCATAAGGCAGGGGCACAAGTGCCGGCTAAGGCATAAGGCAGGGGCACAAGTGCCGGCTAAGGCATAAGGCAGGGGCACAAGTGCCGGCTAAGGCATAAGGCAGGGGCACAAGTGCCGGCTAAGGCATAAGGCAGGGGCACAAGTGCCGGCTAAGGCAGGGGCACAAGTGCCGGCTAAGGCAGGGGCACAAGTGCCGGCTAAGGCAGGGGCACAAGTGCCGGCTAAGGCATAAGGCAGGGGCACAAGTGCCGGCTAAGGCATAAGGCAGGGGCACAAGTGCCGGCTAAGGCATAAAGCAGGGGCACAAGTGCCGGCTAAGGCATAAGGCAGGGGCACAAGTGCCGGCTAAGGCATAAGGCAGGGGCACAAGTGCCGGCTAAGGCATAAGGCAGGGGCACAAGTGCCGGCTAAGGCATAAGGCAGGGGCACAAGTGCCGGCTAAGGCATAAGGCAGGGGCACAAGTGCCGGCTAAGGCATAAGGCAGGGGCACAAGTGCCGGCTAAGGCATAAGGCAGGGGCACAAGTGCCGGCTAAGGCATAAGGCAGGGGCACAAGTGCCGGCTAAGGCATAAGGCAGGGGCACAAGTGCCGGCAAAGGCATAAGGTAGGGGCACAAGTGCCGGCTAAGGCATAAGGCAGGGGCACAAGTGCCGGCTAAGGCATAAGGCAGGGGCACAAGTGCCGGCTAAGGCATAAGGCAGGGGCACAAGTGCCGGCTAAGGCATAAGGCAGGGGCACAAGTGCCGGCTAAGGCATAAGGCAGGGGCACAAGTGCCGGCTAAGGCATAAGGCAGGGGCACAAGTGCCGGCTAAGGCATAAGGCAGGGGCACAAGTGCCGGCTAAGGCATAAGGCAGGGGCACAAGTGCCGGCTAAGGCATAACGCAGGGGCACAAGTGCCGGCTAAGGCATAAGGCAGGGGCACAAGTACCTGATAGGCATAAGGCAGGGGCACAAGTGCCGGCTAAGGCATAAGGCAGGGGCACAAGTGCCGGCTAAGGCATAAGGCAGGGGCACAAGTGCCGGCTAAGGCATAAGGCAGGGGCACAAGTGCCGGCTAAGGCATAAGGCAGGGGCTCAAGTGCCGGCTAAGGCATAAGGCAGGGGCACAAGTGCCGGCTAAGGCATAAAGCAGGGGCACAAGTGCCGGCTAAGGCATAAGGCAGGGGCAAAAGTAGCTGATAGGCATAAGGCAGGGGCACAAGTGCCGGCTAAGGCATAAGGCAGGGGCTCAAGTGCCGGCTAAGGCATAAGGCAGAGGCAAAAGTAGCTGATAGGCATAAGGCAGGGGCACAAGTGCCGGCTGAGGCATAAGGAAGGGGCACAAGTGCCGGCTAAAGCATAAGGCAGGGGCACAAGTGCCGGCTAAAGCATAAGGCAGGGGCACAAGTGCCGGCTAAGGCATAAGGCAGGGGCAAAAGTAGCTGATAGGCATAAGGCAGGGGCACAAGTGCCGGCTAAGGCATAAGGCAGGGGCACAAGTGCCGGCTAAGGCATAAGGCAGGGGCACAAGTGCCGGCTAAGGCATAAGGCAGGGGCACAAGTGCCGGCTAAGGCATAAGGCAGGGGCACAAGTGCCGGCTAAAGCATAAGGCAGGGGCACAAGTGCCGGCTAAAGCATAAGGCAGGGGCACAAGTGCCGGCTAAGGCATAAGGCAGGGGCAAAAGTAGCTGATAGGCATAAGGCAGGGGCACAAGTGCCGGCTAAGGCATAAGGCAGGGGCACAAGTGCCGGCTAAGGCATAAGGCAGGGGCACAAGTGCCGGCTAAGGCATAAGGCAGGGGCACAAGTGCCGGCTAAAGCATAAGGCAGGGGCACAAGTGCCGGCTAAAGCATAAGGCAGGGGCACAAGTGCCGGCTAAGGCATAAGGCAGGGGCAAAAGTAGCTGATAGGCATAAGGCAGGGGCACAAGTGCCGGCTAAGGCATAAGGCAGGGGCACAAGTGCCGGCAAAGGCATAAGGCAGGGGCACAAGTACCTGGTAGGCATAAGGCAGGGGCACAAGTGCCGGCTAAGGCATAAGGCAGGGGCACAAGTGCCGGCTAAGGCATAAGGCAGGGGCACAAGTGCCGGCTAAGGCATAAGGCAGGGGCACAAGTGCCGGCTAAGGCATAAGGCAGGGGCACAAATGCCGGCTAAGGCATAAGGCAGGGGCACAAGTACCTCATAGGCATAAGGCAGGGGCACAAGTACCTCATAGGCATAAGGCAGGGGCACAAGTACCTCATAGGCATAAGGCATAAGGCAGGGGCACAAGTGCCGGCTAAGGCATAAGGCAGGGGCACAAGTGCCGGCTAAGGCATAAGGCAGGGGCACAAGTGCCAGCTAAGGCATAAGGCAGGGGCACAAGTGCCGGCTAAGGCATAAGGCAGAGGCAAAAGTAGCTGATAGGCATAAGGCAGGGGCACAAGTGCCGGCTGAGGCATAAGGAAGGGGCACAAGTGCCGGCTAAAGCATAAGGCAGGGGCACAAGTGCCGGCTAAAGCATAAGGCAGGGGCACAAGTGCCGGCTAAGGCATAAGGCAGGGGCAAAAGTAGCTGATAGGCATAAGGCAGGGGCACAAGTGCCGGCTAAGGCATAAGGCAGGGGCACAAGTGCCGGCTAAGGCATAAGGCAGGGGCACAAGTGCCGGCTAAGGCATAAGGCAGGGGCACAAGTGCCGGCTAAAGCATAAGGCAGGGGCACAAGTGCCGGCTAAAGCATAACGCAGGGGCACAAGTGCCGGCTAAGGCATAAGGCAGGGGCAAAAGTAGCTGATAGGCATAAGGCAGGGGCACAAGTGCCGGCTAAGGCATAAGGCAGGGGCACAAGTGCCGGCTAAGGCATAAGGCAGGGGCACAAGTGCCGGCTAAGGCATAAGGCAGGGGCACAAGTGCCGGCTAAGGCATAAGGCAGGGGCACAAGTGCCGGCTAAAGCATAAGGCAGGGGCACAAGTGCCGGCTAAAGCATAAGGCAGGGGCACAAGTGCCGGCTAAGGCATAAGGCAGGGGCAAAAGTAGCTGATAGGCATAAGGCAGGGGCACAAGTGCCGGCTAAGGCATAAGGCAGGGGCACAAGTGCCGGCTAAGGCATAAGGCAGGGGCACAAGTGCCGGCTAAGGCATAAGGCAGGGGCACAAGTGCCGGCTAAGGCATAAGGCAGGGGCACAAGTGCCGGCTAAGGCATAAGGCAGGGGCACAAGTGCCGGCTAAGGCATAAGGCAGGGGCACAAGTGCCGGCTAAGGCATAAGGCAGGGGCACAAGTGCCGGCTAAGGCATAAGGCAGGGGCACAAGTGCCGGCTAAGGCATAAGGCAGGGGCACAAGTGCCGGCTAAGGCATAAGGCAGGGGCACAAGTGCCGGCTAAGGCATAAGGCAGGGGCACAAGTGCCGGCTAAGGCATAAGGCAGGGGCACAAGTGCCGGCTAAGGCAGGGGCACAAGTGCCGGCTAAGGCAGGGGCACAAGTGCCGGCTAAGGCAGGGGCACAAGTGCCGGCTAAGGCATAAGGCAGGGGCACAAGTGCCGGCTAAGGCATAAGGCAGGGGCACAAGTGCCGGCTAAGGCATAAAGCAGGGGCACAAGTGCCGGCTAAGGCATAAGGCAGGGGCACAAGTGCCGGCTAAGGCATAAGGCAGGGGCACAAGTGCCGGCTAAGGCATAAGGCAGGGGCACAAGTGCCGGCTAAGGCATAAGGCAGGGGCACAAGTGCCGGCTAAGGCATAAGGCAGGGGCACAAGTGCCGGCTAAGGCATAAGGCAGGGGCACAAGTGCCGGCTAAGGCATAAGGCAGGGGCACAAGTGCCGGCTAAGGCATAAGGCAGGGGCACAAGTGCCGGCTAAGGCATAAGGCAGGGGCACAAGTGCCGGCAAAGGCATAAGGTAGGGGCACAAGTGCCGGCTAAGGCATAAGGCAGGGGCACAAGTGCCGGCTAAGGCATAAGGCAGGGGCACAAGTGCCGGCTAAGGCATAAGGCAGGGGCACAAGTGCCGGCTAAGGCATAAGGCAGGGGCACAAGTGCCGGCTAAGGCATAAGGCAGGGGCACAAGTGCCGGCTAAGGCATAAGGCAGGGGCACAAGTGCCGGCTAAGGCATAACGCAGGGGCACAAGTGCCGGCTAAGGCATAAGGCAGGGGCACAAGTACCTGATAGGCATAAGGCAGGGGCACAAGTGCCGGCTAAGGCATAAGGCAGGGGCACAAGTGCCGGCTAAGGCATAAGGCAGGGGCACAAGTGCCGGCTAAGGCATAAGGCAGGGGCACAAGTGCCGGCTAAGGCATAAGGCAGGGGCTCAAGTGCCGGCTAAGGCATAAGGCAGGGGCACAAGTGCCGGCTAAGGCATAAAGCAGGGGCACAAGTGCCGGCTAAGGCATAAGGCAGGGGCAAAAGTAGCTGATAGGCATAAGGCAGGGGCACAAGTGCCGGCTAAGGCATAAGGCAGGGGCTCAAGTGCCGGCTAAGGCATAAGGCAGAGGCAAAAGTAGCTGATAGGCATAAGGCAGGGGCACAAGTGCCGGCTGAGGCATAAGGAAGGGGCACAAGTGCCGGCTAAAGCATAAGGCAGGGGCACAAGTGCCGGCTAAAGCATAAGGCAGGGGCACAAGTGCCGGCTAAGGCATAAGGCAGGGGCAAAAGTAGCTGATAGGCATAAGGCAGGGGCACAAGTGCCGGCTAAGGCATAAGGCAGGGGCACAAGTGCCGGCTAAGGCATAAGGCAGGGGCACAAGTGCCGGCTAAGGCATAAGGCAGGGGCACAAGTGCCGGCTAAGGCATAAGGCAGGGGCACAAGTGCCGGCTAAAGCATAAGGCAGGGGCACAAGTGCCGGCTAAAGCATAAGGCAGGGGCACAAGTGCCGGCTAAGGCATAAGGCAGGGGCAAAAGTAGCTGATAGGCATAAGGCAGGGGCACAAGTGCCGGCTAAGGCATAAGGCAGGGGCACAAGTGCCGGCTAAGGCATAAGGCAGGGGCACAAGTGCCGGCTAAGGCATAAGGCAGGGGCACAAGTGCCGGCTAAAGCATAAGGCAGGGGCACAAGTGCCGGCTAAAGCATAAGGCAGGGGCACAAGTGCCGGCTAAGGCATAAGGCAGGGGCAAAAGTAGCTGATAGGCATAAGGCAGGGGCACAAGTGCCGGCTAAGGCATAAGGCAGGGGCACAAGTGCCGGCAAAGGCATAAGGCAGGGGCACAAGTACCTGGTAGGCATAAGGCAGGGGCACAAGTGCCGGCTAAGGCATAAGGCAGGGGCACAAGTGCCGGCTAAGGCATAAGGCAGGGGCACAAGTGCCGGCTAAGGCATAAGGCAGGGGCACAAGTGCCGGCTAAGGCATAAGGCAGGGGCACAAATGCCGGCTAAGGCATAAGGCAGGGGCACAAGTACCTCATAGGCATAAGGCAGGGGCACAAGTACCTCATAGGCATAAGGCAGGGGCACAAGTACCTCATAGGCATAAGGCATAAGGCAGGGGCACAAGTGCCGGCTAAGGCATAAGGCAGGGGCACAAGTGCCGGCTAAGGCATAAGGCAGGGGCACAAGTGCCAGCTAAGGCATAAGGCAGGGGCACAAGTGCCGGCTAAGGCATAAGGCAGGGGCAAAAGTAGCTGATAGTCATAAGGCAGGGGCACAAGTGCCGGCTGAGGCATAAGGAAGGGGCACAAGTGCCGGCTAAAGCATAAGGCAGGGGCACAAGTGCCGGCTAAGGCATAAGGCAGGGGCACAAGTGCCGGCTAAGGCATAAGGCAGGGGCACAAGTGCCGGCTAAGGCATAAGGCAGGGGCACAAGTGCCGGCTAAGGCATAAGGCAGGGGCACAAGTGCCGGCTAAGGCATAAGGCAGGGGCACAAGTGCCGGCTAAGGCATAAGGCAGGGGCACAAGTGCCGGCTAAGGCATAAGGCAGGGGCACAAGTGCCGGCTAAGGCATAAGGCAGGGGCACAAGTGCCGGCTAAGGCATAAGGCAGGGGCACAAGTACCTTATTGGCATAAGGCAGGGGCACAAGTGCCGGCTAAGGCATAAGGCAGGGGCACAAGTGCCGGCTAAGGCATAAGGCAGGGGCACAAGTGCCGGCTAAGGCATAAGGCAGGGGCACAAGTGCCGGCTAAGGCATAAGGCAGGGGCAAAAGTAGCTGATAGGCATAAGGCAGGGGCACAAGTGCCGGCTGAGGCATAAGGAAGGGGCACAAGTGCCGGCTAAAGCATAAGGCAGGGGCACAAGTGCCGGCTAAGGCATAAGGCAGGGGCACAAGTGCCGGCTAACGCATAAGGCAGGGGCAAAAGTAGCTGATAGGCATAAGGCAGGGGCACAAGTGCCGGCTGAGGCACAAGGAAGGGGCACAAGTGCCGGCTAAAGCAAAAGGCAGGGGCACAAGTGCCGGCTAAGGCATAAGGCAGGGGCACAAGTGCCGGCTAAGGCATAAGGCAGGGGCACAAGTGCCGGCTAAGGCATAAGGCAGGGGCACAAGTGCCGGCTAAGGCATAAGGCAGGGGCACAAGTGCCGGCTAAGGCATAAGGCAGGGGCACAAGTGCCGGCTAAGGCATAAGGCAGGGGCACAAGTGCCGGCTAAGGCATAAGGCAGGGGCACAAGTGCCGGCTAAGGCATAAGGCAGGGGCACAAGTGCCGGCTAAGGCATAAGGCAGGGGCACAAGTGCCGGCTAAGGCATAAGGCAGGGGCACAAGTACCTGGTAGGCATAAGGCAGGGGCACAAGTGCCGGCTAAGGCATAAGGCAGGGGCACAAGTGCCGGCTAAGGCATAAGGCAGGGGCACAAGTGCCGGCTAAGGCATAAGGCAGGGGCACAAGTGCCGGCTAAGGCATAAGGCAGGGGCACAAGTGCCGGCTAAGGCATAAGGCAGGGGCACAAGTACCTTATTGGCATAAGGCAGGGGCACAAGTGCCGGCTAAGGCATAAGGCAGGGGCACAAGTGCCGGCTAAGGCATAAGGAAGGGGCACAAGTGCCGGCTAAGGCATAAGGCAGGGGCACAACTGCCGGCTCAGGCATAAGGCAGGGGCACAAGTGTCGGCTAAGGCATAAGGCAGGGGCACAAGTGACGGATAGGCATAAGGCAGGGGCAGAAGTGACGGCTAAGGCATAAGGCAGGGGCACAAGTGCCGGCTAAGGCATAAGGCAAGGGCACAAGTGCCGGCTAAGGCATAAGGCAGGGGCACAAGTGCCGGCTAAGGCATAAGGCAGGGGCACAAGTACCTGATAGGCATAAGGCAGGGGCACAAGTACCTGATAGGCATAAGGCAGGGGCACAAGTGCTGGCTAAGGAATAAGGCAGGGGCACAAGTACCTGATAGGCATAAGGCAGGGGCACAAGTACCTGATAGGCATAAGGCAGGGGCACAAGTGCCGGCTAAGGAATAAGGCAGGGGCACAAGTGCCAGCTAAGGCATAAGGCAGGGGCACAAGTGCCGGCTAAGGCATAAGGCAGGGGCACAAGTGCCGGCTAAGGCATAAGGCAGGGGCACAAGTGCCGGCTAAGGCATAAGGCAGGGGCACAAGTGCCGGCTAAGGCATAAGGCAGGGGCACAAGTACCTGATAGGCATAAGGCAGGGGCACAAGTGCCGACTAAGGCATAAGGCAGGGGCACAAGTGCCGGCTAAGGCATAAGGCAGGGGCACAAGTGCCGGCTAAGGCATAAGGCAGGGGCACAAGTGCCGGCTAAGGCATAAGGCAGGGGCACAAGTGCCGGCTAAGGCATAAGGCAGGGGCACAAGTGCCGGCTAAGGCATAAGGCAGGGGCACAAGTGCCGGCTAAGGCATAAGGCAGGGGCACAAGTGCCGGCTAAGGCATAAGGCAGGGGCACAAGTGCCGGCTAAGGCATAAGGCAGGGGCACAAGTGCCGGCTAAGGCATAAGGCAGGGGCACAAGTGCCGGCTAAGGCATAAGGCAGGGGCACAAGTGCCGGCTAAGGCATAAGGCAGGGGCACAAGTGCCGGCTAAGGCATAAGGCAGGGGCACAAGTACCTCATAGGCATAAGGCAGGGGCACAAGTACCTCATAGGCATAAGGCAGGGGCACAAGTACCTCATAGGCATAAGGCATAAGGCAGGGGCACAAGTGCCGGCTAAGGCATAAGGCAGGGGCACAAGTGCCGGCTAAGGCATAAGGCAGGGGCACAAGTGCCGGCTAAGGCATAAGGCAGGGGCAAAAGTAGCTGATAGTCATAAGGCAGGGGCACAAGTGCCGGCTAAGGCATAAGGCAGGGGCACAAGTGCCGGCTAAGGCATAAGGCAGGGGCACAAGTGCCGGCTAAGGCATAAGGCAGGGGCACAAGTGCCGGCTAAGGCATAAGGCAGGGGCACAAGTGCCGGCTAAGGCATAAGGCAATGGCACAAGTGCCGGCTAAGGCATAAGGCAGGGGCACAAGTGCCGGCTAAGGCATAAGGCAGGGGCACAAATGCCAGCTAAGGCATAAGGCAGGGGCACAAGTACCTCATAGGCATAAGGCAGGGGCACAAGTGCCGGCTGAGGCATAAGGAAGGGGCACAAGTGCCGGCTAAAGCATAAGGCAGGAGCACAAGTGCCGGCTAAAACATAAAGCAGGGGCACAAGTGCCGGCTAAGGCATAAGGCAGGGGCACAAGTGCCGGCTAAGGCATAAGGCAGGGGCACAAGTGCCGGCTAAGGCATAAGGCAGGGGCACAAGTGCCGGCTAAGGCATAAGGCAGGGGCACAAGTGCCAGCTAAGGCATAAGGCAGGGGCACAAGTGCCGGCTAAGGCATAAGGCAGGGGCACAAGTGCCGGCTAAGGCATAAGGCAGGGGCACAAGTGCCGGCTGAGGCATAAGGCAGGGGCACAAGTGCCGGCTGAGGCATAAGGAAGGGGCACAAGTGCCGGCTGAGGCATAAGGAAGGGGCACAAGTGCCGGCTAAAGCATAAGGCAGGGGCACAAGTGCCGGCTAAAGCATAAGGCAGGGGCACAAGTGCCGGCTAAGGCATAAGGCAGGGGCACAAGTGCCGGCTAAGGCATAAGGCAGGGGCACAAGTGCCGGCTAAGGCATAAGGCAGGGGCACAAGTGCCGGCTAAGGCATAAGGCAGGGGCACAAGTGCCGGCTAAGGCATAAGGCAGGGGCACAAGTGCCGGCTAAGGCATAAGGCAGGGGCACAAGTGCCGGCTAAGGCATAAGGCAGGGGCACAAGTGCTGGCTAAGGCATAAGGCAGGGGCACAAGTGCCGGCTAAGGCATAAGGCAGGGGCACAAGTGCCGGCTAAGGCATAAGGCAGGGGCACAAGTGCCGGCTAAGGCAGGGGCACAAGTGCCGGCTAAGGCATAAGGCAGGGGCACAAGTGCCGGCTAAGGCATAAGGCAGGGGCACAAGTGCCGGCTAAGGCATAAGGCAGGGGCACAAGTGCCGGCTAAGGCATAAGGCAGGGGCACAAGTGCCGGCTAAGGCATAAGGCAGGGGCACAAGTGCCGGCTAAGGCATAAGGCAGGGGCACAAGTGCCGGCTAAGGCATAAGGCAGGGGCACAAGTGCCGGCTAAGGCATAAGGCAGGGGCACAAGTGCCGGCTAAGGCATAAGGCAGGGGCACAAGTGCCGGCTAAGGCATAAGGCAGGGGCACAAGTGCCGGCTGAGGCATAAGGCAGGGGCACAAGTGCCGGCTGAGGCATAAGGAAGGGGCACAAGTGCCGGCTGAGGCATAAGGAAGGGGCACAAGTGCCGGCTAAAGCATAAGGCAGGGGCACAAGTGCCGGCTAAAGCATAAGGCAGGGGCACAAGTGCCGGCTAAGGCATAAGGCAGGGGCACAAGTGCCGGCTAAGGCATAAGGCAGGGGCACAAGTGCCGGCTAAGGCATAAGGCAGGGGCACAAGTGCCGGCTAAGGCATAAGGCAGGGGCACAAGTGCCGGCTAAGGCATAAGGCAGGGGCACAAGTGCCGGCTAAGGCATAAGGCAGGGGCACAAGTGCCGGCTAAGGCATAAGGCAGGGGCACAAGTGCCGGCTAAGGCATAAGGCAGGGGCACAAGTGCCGGCTAAGGCATAAGGCAGGGGCACAAGTGCCGGCTAAGGCATAAGGCAGGGGCACAAGTGCCGGCTAAGGCATAAGGCAGGGGCACAAGTGCCGGCTAAGGCATAAGGCAGGGGCACAAGTGCCGGCTAAGGCATAAGGCAGGGGCACAAGTGCCGGCTAAGGCATAAGGCAGGGGCACAAGTGCCGGCTAAGGCATAAGGCAGGGGCACAAGTGCCGGCTAAGGCATAAGGCAGGGGCACAAGTGCCGGCTAAGGCATAAGGCAGGGGCACAAGTGCCGGCTAAGGCATAAGGCAGGGGCACAAGTGCCGGCTAAGGCATAAGGCAGGGGCACAAGTGCCGGCTAAGGCATAAGGCAGGGGCACAAGTGCCGGCTAAGGCATAAGGCAGGGGCACAAGTGCCGGCTAAGGCATAAGGCAGGGGCACAAGTGCCGGCTAAGGCATAAGGCAGGGGCACAAGTGCCGGCTAAGGCATAAGGCAGGGGCACAAGTGCCGGCTAAGGCATAAGGCAGGGGCACAAGTGCCGGCTAAGGCATAAGGCAGGGGCACAAGTGCCGGCTAAGGCATAAGGCAGGGGCACAAGTGCCGGCTAAGGCATAACGCAGGGGCACAAGTGCCGGCTAAGGCATAAGGCAGGGGCACAAGTACCTGATAGGCATAAGGCAGGGGCACAAGTGCCGGCTAAGGCATAAGGCAGGGGCACAAGTGCCGGCTAAGGCATAAGGCAGGGGCACAAGTGCCGGCTAAGGCATAAGGCAGGGGCACAAGTGCCGGCTAAGGCAGGGGCACAAGTGCCGGCTAAGGCATAAGGCAGGGGCACAAGTGCCGGCTAAGGCATAACGCAGGGGCACAAGTGCCGGCTAAGGCATAAGGCAGGGGCACAAGTACCTGATAGGCATAAGGCAGGGGCACAAGTGCCGGCTAAGGCATAAGGCAGGGGCACAAGTGCCGGCTAAGGCATAAGGCAGGGGCTCAAGTGCCGGCTAAGGCATAAGGCAGGGGCACAAGTGCCGGCTAAGGCATAAGGCAGGGGCACAAGTAGCTGATAGGCATAAGGCAGGGGCATAAGTGCCGGCTAAGGCATAAGGCAGGGGCTCAAGTGCCGGCTAAGGCATAAGGCAGAGGCAAAAGTAGCTGATAGGCATAAGGCAGGGGCACAAGTGCCGGCTGAGGCATAAGGAAGGGGCACAAGTGCCGGCTAAGGCATAAGGCAGGGGCACAAGTGCCGGCTAAGGCATAAGGCAGGGGCACAAGTGCCGGCTAAGGCATAAGGCAGGGGCACAAGTAGCTGATAGGCATAAGGCAGGGGCATAAGTGCCGGCTAAGGCATAAGGCAGGGGCTCAAGTGCCGGCTAAGGCATAAGGCAGAGGCAAAAGTAGCTGATAGGCATAAGGCAGGGGCACAAGTGCCGGCTGAGGCATAAGGAAGGGGCACAAGTGCCGGCTAAGGCATAAGGCAGGGGCACAAGTGCCAGCTAAGGCATAAGGCAGGGGCACAAGTGCCGGCTAAAGCATAAGGCAGGGGCACAAGTGCCGGCTAAAGCATAAGGCAGGGGCACAAGTGCCGGCTAAGGCATAAGGCAGGGGCAAAAGTAGCTGATAGGCATAAGGCAGGGGCACAAGTGCCGGCTAAGGCATAAGGCAGGGGCACAAGTGCCGGCAAAGGCATAAGGCAGGGGCACAAGTACCTGGTAGGCATAAGGCAGGGGCACAAGTGCCGGCTAAGGCATAAGGCAGGGGCACAAGTGCCGGCTAAGGCATAAGGCAGGGGCACAAGTGCCGGCTAAGGCATAAGGCAGGGGCACAAGTGCCGGCTAAGGCATAAGGCAGGGGCACAAATGCCGGCTAAGGCATAAGGCAGGGGCACAAGTACCTCATAGGCATAAGGCAGGGGCACAAGTACCTCATAGGCATAAGGCAGGGGCACAAGTACCTCATAGGCATAAGGCATAAGGCAGGGGCACAAGTGCCAGCTAAGGCATAAGGCAGGGGCACAAGTGCCGGCTAAGGCATAAGGCAGGGGCAAAAGTAGCTGATAGTCATAAGGCAGGGGCACAAGTGCCGGCTGAGGCATAAGGAAGGGGCACAAGTGCCGGCTAAAGCATAAGGCAGGGGCACAAGTGCCGGCTAAGGCATAAGGCAGGGGCACAAGTGCCGGCTAAGGCATAAGGCAGGGGCACAAGTGCCGGCTAAGGCATAAGGCAGGGGCACAAGTGCCGGCTAAGGCATAAGGCAGGGGCACAAGTGCCGGCTAAGGCATAAGGCAGGGGCACAAGTGCCGGCTAAGGCATAAGGCAGGGGCACAAGTGCCGGCTAAGGCATAAGGCAGGGGCACAAGTGCCGGCTAAGGCATAAGGCAGGGGCACAAGTGCCGGCTAAGGCATAAGGCAGGGGCACAAGTGCCGGCTAAGGCATAAGGCAGGGGCACAAGTGCCGGCTAAGGCATAAGGCAGGGGCAAAAGTAGCTGATAGGCATAAGGCAGGGGCACAAGTGCCGGCTGAGGCATAAGGAAGGGGCACAAGTGCCGGCTAAAGCATAAGGCAGGGGCACAAGTGCCGGCTAAGGCATAAGGCAGGGGCACAAGTGCCGGCTAACGCATAAGGCAGGGGCAAAAGTAGCTGATAGGCATAAGGCAGGGGCACAAGTGCCGGCTGAGGCACAAGGAAGGGGCACAAGTGCCGGCTAAAGTAAAAGGCAGGGGCACAAGTGCCGGCTAAGGCATAAGGCAGGGGCACAAGTGCCGGCTAAGGCATAAGGCAGGGGCACAAGTGCCGGCTAAGGCATAAGGCAGGGGCACAAGTGCCGGCTAAGGCATAAGGCAGGGGCACAAGTGCCGGCTAAGGCATAAGGCAGGGGCACAAGTGCCGGCTAAGGCATAAGGCAGGGGCACAAGTGCCGGCTAAGGCATAAGGCAGGGGCACAAGTGCCGGCTAAGGCATAAGGCAGGGGCACAAGTGCCGGCTAAGGCATAAGGCAGGGGCACAAGTGCCGGCTAAGGCATAAGGCAGGGGCACAAGTGCCGGCTAAGGCATAAGGCAGGGGCACAAGTGCCGGCTAAGGCATAAGGCAGGGGCACAAGTACCTGGTAGGCATAAGGCAGGGGCACAAGTGCCGGCTAAGGCATAAGGCAGGGGCACAAGTGCCGGCTAAGGCATAAGGCAGGGGCACAAGTGCCGGCTAAGGCATAAGGCAGGGGCACAAGTGCCGGCTAAGGCATAAGGCAGGGGCACAAGTGCCGGCTAAGGCATAAGGCAGGGGCACAAGTACCTTATTGGCATAAGGCAGGGGCACAAGTGCCGGCTAAGGCATAAGGCAGGGGCACAAGTGCCGGCTAAGGCATAAGGCAGGGGCACAAGTGCCGGCTAAGGCATAAGGCAGGGGCACAAGTGCCGGCTCAGGCATAAGGCAGGGGCACAAGTGTCGGCTAAGGCATAAGGCAGGGGCACAAGTGACGGATAGGCATAAGGCAGGGGCAGAAGTGACGGCTAAGGCATAAGGCAGGGGCACAAGTGCCGGCTAAGGCATAAGGCAAGGGCACAAGTGCCGGCTAAGGCATAAGGCAGGGGCACAAGTGCCGGCTAAGGCATAAGGCAGGGGCACAAGTACCTGATAGGCATAAGGCAGGGGCACAAGTACCTGATAGGCATAAGGCAGGGGCACAAGTGCTGGCTAAGGAATAAGGCAGGGGCACAAGTACCTGATAGGCATAAGGCAGGGGCACAAGTACCTGATAGGCATAAGGCAGGGGCACAAGTGCCGGCTAAGGAATAAGGCAGGGGCACAAGTGCCAGCTACGGCATAAGGCAGGGGCACAAGTGCCGGCTAAGGCATAAGGCAGGGGCACAAGTGCCGGCTAAGGCATAAGGCAGGGGCACAAGTGCCGGCTAAGGCATAAGGCAGGGGCACAAGTGCCGGCTAAGGCATAAGGCAGGGGCACAAGTACCTGATAGGCATAAGGCAGGGGCACAAGTGCCGACTAAGGCATAAGGCAGGGGCACAAGTGCCGGCTAAGGCATAAGGCAGGGGCACAAGTGCCGGCTAAGGCATAAGGCAGGGGCACAAGTGCCGGCTAAGGCATAAGGCAGGGGCACAAGTGCCGGCTAAGGCATAAGGCAGGGGCACAAGTGCCGGCTAAGGCATAAGGCAGGGGCACAAGTGCCGGCTAAGGCATAAGGCAGGGGCACAAGTGCCGGCTAAGGCATAAGGCAGGGGCACAAGTGCCGGCTAAGGCATAAGGCAGGGGCACAAGTGCCGGCTAAGGCATAAGGCAGGGGCAAAAGTAGCTGATAGTCATAAGGCAGGGGCACAAGTGCCGGCTAAGGCATAAGGCAGGGGCACAAGTGCCGGCTAAGGCATAAGGCAGGGGCACAAGTGCCGGCTAAGGCATAAGGCAGGGGCACAAGTGCCGGCTAAGGCATAAGGCAGGGGCACAAGTGCCGGCTAAGGCATAAGGCAATGGCACAAGTGCCGGCTAAGGCATAAGGCAGGGGCACAAGTGCCGGCTAAGGCATAAGGCAGGGGCACAAATGCCAGCTAAGGCATAAGGCAGGGGCACAAGTACCTCATAGGCATAAGGCAGGGGCACAAGTGCCGGCTGAGGCATAAGGAAGGGGCACAAGTGCCGGCTAAAGCATAAGGCAGGGGCACAAGTGCCGGCTAAAACATAAAGCAGGGGCACAAGTGCCGGCTAAGGCATAAGGCAGGGGCACAAGTGCCGGCTAAGGCATAAGGCAGGGGCACAAGTGCCGGCTAAGGCATAAGGCAGGGGCACAAGTGCCGGCTAAGGCATAAGGCAGGGGCACAAGTGCCGGCTAAGGCATAAGGCAGGGGCACAAGTGCCGGCTAAGGCATAAGGCAGGGGCACAAGTGCCGGCTAAGGCATAAGGCAGGGGCACAAGTGCCGGCTAAGGCATAAGGCAGGGGCACAAGTGCCGGCTAAGGCATAAGGCAGGGGCACAAGTGCCGGCTAAGGCATAAGGCAGGGGCACAAGTGCCGGCTAAGGCATAAGGCAGGGGCACAAGTGCCGGCTAAGGCATAAGGCAGGGGCACAAGTGCCGGCTAAGGCATAAGGCAGGGGCACAAGTGCCGGCTAAGGCATAAGGCAGGGGCACAAGTGCCGGCTAAGGCATAAGGCAGGGGCACAAGTGCCGGCTAAGGCATAAGGCAGGGGCACAAGTGCCGGCTAAGGCATAAGGCAGGGGCACAAGTGCCGGCTAAGGCATAAGGCAGGGGCACAAGTGCCGGCTAAGGCATAAGGCAGGGGCACAAGTGCCGGCTAAGGCATAAGGCAGGGGCACAAGTGCCGGCTAAGGCATAAGGCAGGGGCACAAGTGCCGGCTAAGGCATAAGGCAGGGGCACAAGTGCCGGCTAAGGCATAAGGCAGGGGCACAAGTGCCGGCTAAGGCATAAGGCAGGGGCACAAGTGCCGGCTAAGGCATAAGGCAGGGGCACAAGTGCCGGCTAAGGCATAAGGCAGGGGCACAAGTGCCGGCTAAGGCATAAGGCAGGGGCACAAGTGCCGGCTAAGGCATAAGGCAGGGGCACAAGTGCCGGCTAAGGCATAAGGCAGGGGCACAAGTGCCGGCTAAGGCATAAGGCAGGGGCACAAGTGCCGGCTAAGGCATAAGGCAGGGGCACAAGTGCCGGCTAAGGCATAAGGCAGGGGCACAAGTGCCGGCTAAGGCATAAGGCAGGGGCACAAGTACCTGATAGGCATAAGGCAGGGGCACAAGTGCCGGCTAAGGCATAAGGCAGGGGCACAAGTGCCGGCTAAGGCATAAGGCAGGGGCACAAGTGCCGGCTAAGGCATAAGGCAGGGGCACAAGTGCCGGCTAAGGCATAAGGCAGGGGCACAAGTGCCGGCTAAGGCATAAGGCAGGGGCACAAATGCCGGCTAAGGCATAAGGCAGGGGCACAAGTACCTCATAGGCATAAGGCAGGGGCACAAGTGCCGGCTAAGGCATAAGGCAGGGGCTCAAGTGCCAGCTAAGGCATAAGTTAGGGGCTCAAGTGCCAGCTAAGGCATAAGGCAGGGGCACAAGTACCTGATAGGCATAAGGCAGGGGCACAAGTACCTGATAGGCATAAGGCAGGGGCACAAGTGCCGGCTAAGGAATAAGGCAGGGGCACAAGTGCCAGCTAAGGCATAAGGCAGGGGCACAAGTGCCGGCTAAGGCATAAGGCAGGGGCACAAGTGCCGGCTAAGGCATAAGGCAGGGGCACAAGTGCCGGCTAAGGCATAAGGCAGGGGCACAAGTGCCGGCTAAGGCATAAGGCAGGGGCACAAGTACCTGATAGGCATAAGGCAGGGGCACAAGTGCCGACTAAGGCATAAGGCAGGGGCACAAGTGCCGGCTAAGGCATAAGGCAGGGGCACAAGTGCCGGCTAAGGCATAAGGCAGGGGCACAAGTGCCGGCTAAGGCATAAGGCAGGGGCACAAGTGCCGGCTAAGGCATAAGGCAGGGGCACAAGTGCCGGCTAAGGCATAAGGCAGGGGCACAAGTGCCGGCTAAGGCATAAGGCAGGGGCACAAGTGCCGGCTAAGGCATAAGGCAGGGGCACAAGTGCCGGCTAAGGCATAAGGCAGGGGCACAAGTGCCGGCTAAGGCATAAGGCAGGGGCACAAGTGCCGGCTAAGGCATAAGGCAGGGGCAAAAGTAGCTGATAGTCATAAGGCAGGGGCACAAGTGCCGGCTAAGGCATAAGGCAGGGGCACAAGTGCCGGCTAAGGCATAAGGCAGGGGCACAAGTGCCGGCTAAGGCATAAGGCAGGGGCACAAGTGCCGGCTAAGGCATAAGGCAGGGGCACAAGTGCCGGCTAAGGCATAAGGCAATGGCACAAGTGCCGGCTAAGGCATAAGGCAGGGGCACAAGTGCCGGCTAAGGCATAAGGCAGGGGCACAAATGCCAGCTAAGGCATAAGGCAGGGGCACAAGTACCTCATAGGCATAAGGCAGGGGCACAAGTGCCGGCTGAGGCATAAGGAAGGGGCACAAGTGCCGGCTAAAGCATAAGGCAGGGGCACAAGTGCCGGCTAAAACATAAAGCAGGGGCACAAGTGCCGGCTAAGGCATAAGGCAGGGGCACAAGTGCCGGCTAAGGCATAAGGCAGGGGCACAAGTGCCGGCTAAGGCATAAGGCAGGGGCACAAGTGCCGGCTAAGGCATAAGGCAGGGGCACAAGTGCCGGCTAAGGCATAAGGCAGGGGCACAAGTGCCGGCTAAGGCATAAGGCAGGGGCACAAGTGCCGGCTAAGGCATAAGGCAGGGGCACAAGTGCCGGCTAAGGCATAAGGCAGGGGCACAAGTGCCGGCTAAGGCATAAGGCAGGGGCACAAGTGCCGGCTAAGGCATAAGGCAGGGGCACAAGTGCCGGCTAAGGCATAAGGCAGGGGCACAAGTGCCGGCTAAGGCATAAGGCAGGGGCACAAGTGCCGGCTAAGGCATAAGGCAGGGGCACAAGTGCCGGCTAAGGCATAAGGCAGGGGCACAAGTGCCGGCTAAGGCATAAGGCAGGGGCACAAGTGCCGGCTAAGGCATAAGGCAGGGGCACAAGTGCCGGCTAAGGCATAAGGCAGGGGCACAAGTGCCGGCTAAGGCATAAGGCAGGGGCACAAGTGCCGGCTAAGGCATAAGGCAGGGGCACAAGTGCCGGCTAAGGCATAAGGCAGGGGCACAAGTGCCGGCTAAGGCATAAGGCAGGGGCACAAGTGCCGGCTAAGGCATAAGGCAGGGGCACAAGTGCCGGCTAAGGCATAGGGCAGGGGCACAAGTGCCGGCTAAGGCATAAGGCAGGGGCACAAGTGCCGGCTAAGGCATAAGGCAGGGGCACAAGTGCCGGCTAAGGCATAAGGCAGGGGCACAAGTGCCGGCTAAGGCATAAGGCAGGGGCACAAGTGCCGGCTAAGGCATAAGGCAGGGGCACAAGTGCCGGCTAAGGCATAAGGCAGGGGCACAAGTGCCGGCTAAGGCATAAGGCAGGGGCACAAGTGCCGGCTAAGGCATAAGGCAGGGGCACAAGTGCCGGCTAAGGCATAAGGCAGGGGCACAAGTGCCGGCTAAGGCATAAGGCAGGGGCACAAGTGCCGGCTAAGGCATAAGGCAGGGGCACAAGTGCCGGCTAAGGCATAAGGCAGGGGCACAAGTGCCGGCTAAGGCATAAGGCAGGGGCACAAGTACCTGATAGGCATAAGGCAGGGGCACAAGTGCCGGCTAAGGCATAAGGCAGGGGCACAAGTGCCGGCTAAGGCATAAGGCAGGGGCACAAGTGCCGGCTAAGGCATAAGGCAGGGGCACAAGTGCCGGCTAAGGCATAAGGCAGGGGCACAAGTGCCGGCTAAGGCATAAGGCAGGGGCACAAATGCCGGCTAAGGCATAAGGCAGGGGCACAAGTACCTCATAGGCATAAGGCAGGGGCACAAGTGCCGGCTAAGGCATAAGGCAGGGGCTCAAGTGCCAGCTAAGGCATAAGTTAGGGGCTCAAGTGCCGGCTAAGGCATAAGGCAGGGGCTCAAGTGCCGGCTAAGGCATAAGGCAGGGGCAAAAGTAGCTGATAGGCATAAGGCAGGGGCACAAGTGCCGGCTAAGGCATAAGGAAGGGGCACAAGTGCCGGCTAAAGCATAAGGCAGGGGCACAAGTGCCGGCTAAGGCATAAGGCAGGGGCACAAGTGCGGGCTAAGGCATAAGGCAGAGGCCCAAGTGCGGGCTAAGGCATAAGGCAGGGGCCCAAGTGCGGGCTAAGGCATAAGGCAGGGGCACAAGTGCCGGCTAAGGCATAAGGCAAAGGCACAAGTGCCGGCTAAGGCATAAGGCAAAGGCACAAGTGCCGGCTAAGGCATAAGGCAAAGGCACAAGTGCCGGCTAAGGCATAAGGCAGGCGCACAAGTGCCGGCTAAGGCATAAGGCAGGGGCACAAGTGCCGGCTAAGGCATAAGGCAGGGGCACAAGTACCTGATAGGCATAAGGCAGGGGCACAAGTGCCGGCTAAGGCATAAGGCAGGGGCACAAGTGCCGGCTAAGGCATAAGGCAAAGGCACAAGTGCCGGCTAAGGCATAAGGCAAAGGCACAAGTGCCGGCTAAGGCATAAGGCAGGCGCACAAGTGCCGGCTAAGGCATAAGGCAGGGGCACAAGTGCCGGCTAAGGCATAAGGCAGGGGCACAAGTACCTGATAGGCATAAGGCAGGGGCACAAGTGCCGGCTAAGGCATAAGGCAGGGGCACAAGTGCCGGCTAAGGCATAAGGCAGGGGCACAAGTGCCGGCTAAGGCATAAGGCAGGGGCACAAGTGCCGGCTAAGGCATAAGGCAGGGGCACAAGTAGCTGATAGGCATAAGGCAGGGGCACAAGTAGCTGATAGGCATAAGGCAGGGGCACAAGTGCCGGCTAAGGCATAAGGAAGGGGCACAAGTGCCGGCTAAAGCATAAGGCAGGGGCAAAAGTAGCTGATAGGCATAAGGCAGGGGCACAAGTGCCGGCTAAGGCATAAGGCAGGGGCACAAGTGCCGGCTAAGGCAGGGGCACAAGTGCCGGCTAAGGCATAAGGCAGGGGCTCAAGTGCCGGCTAAGGCATAAGGCAGGGGCAAAAGTAGCTGATAGGCATAAGGCAGGGGCACAAGTGCCGGCTAAGGCATAAGGAAGGGGCACAAGTGCCGGCTAAAGCATAAGGCAGGCGCACAAGTGCCGGCTAAGGCATAAGGCAGGGGCACAAGTGCCGGCTAAGGCATAAGGCAGGGGCACAAGTACCTGATAGGCATAAGGCAGGGGCACAAGTGCCGGCTAAGGCATAAGGCAGGGGCACAAGTGCCGGCTAAGGCATAAGGCAGGGGCACAAGTACCTGATAGGCATAAGGCAGGGGCACAAGTGCCGGCTAAGGCACAAGGCAGGGGCACAAGTGCGGGCTAAGGCATAAGGCAGGGGCACAAGTGCCGGCTAAGGCATAAGGCAGGGGCACAAGTGCCGGCTAAGGCATAAGGCAGGGGCACAAGTACCTGATAGGCATAAGGCAGGGGCACAAGTGCCGGCTAAGGCACAAGGCAGGGGCACAAGTGCCGGCTAAGGCACAAGGCAGGGGCACAAGTGCCTGCTAAGGCATAAGGCAGGGGCACAAGTGCCGGCTAAGGCATAAGGCAGGGGCACAAGTGCCGGCTAAAACATAAGGCAGGGGCACAAGTGCCGGCTAAGGCATAAGGCAGGGGCACAAGTGCCGGCTAAGGCATAAGGCAGGGGCACAAATGCCAGCTAAGGCATAAGGCAGGGGCACAAGTACCTCATAGGCATAAGGCAGGGGCACAAGTGCCGGCTAAGGCATAAGGCAGGGGCACAAGTGCCGGCTGAGGCATAAGGCAGGGGCACAAGTGCCGGCTGAGGCATAAGGCAGGGGCACAAGTGCCGGCTAAGGCATAAGGCAGGGGCACAAGTGCCGGCTAAGGCATAAGGCAGGGGCACAAGTGCCGGCTAAGGCATAAGGCAGGGGCACAAGTGCCGGCTAAGGCATAAGGCAGGGGCACAAGTGCCGGCTAAGGCATAAGGCAGGGGCACAAGTGCCGGCTAAGGCATAAGGCAGGGGCACAAGTGCCGGCTAAGGCATAAGGCAGGGGCACAAGTGCCGGCTAAGGCATAAGGCAGGGGCACAAGTGCCGGCTAAGGCATAAGGCAGGGGCACAAGTGCCGGCTAAGGCATAAGGCAGGGGCACAAGTGCCGGCTAAGGCATAAGGCAGGGGCACAAGTGCCGGCTAAGGCATAAGGCAGGGGCACAAGTGCCGGCTAAGGCATAAGGCAGGGGCACAAGTGCCGGCTAAGGCATAAGGCAGGGGCACAAGTGCCGGCTAAGGCATAAGGCAGGGGCACAAGTGCCGGCTAAGGCATAAGGCAGGGGCACAAGTGCCGGCTAAGGCATAAGGCAGGGGCACAAGTGCCGGCTAAGGCATAAGGCAGGGGCACAAGTGCCGGCTAAGGCATAAGGCAGGGGCACAAGTACCTCATAGGCATAAGGCAGGGGCACAAGTGCCAGCTAAGGCATAAGGCAGGGGCTCAAGTGCCAGCTAAGGCATAAGGCAGGGGCTCAATTGCCAGCTAAGGTATAAGGCAGGGGCTCAAGTGCCGGCTAAGGCATAAGGCAGGGGCAAAAGTAGCTGATAGGCATAAGGCAGGGGCACAAGTGCCGGCTAAGGCATAAGGCAAAGGCACAAGTGCCAGCTAAGGCATAAGGCAGGAGCACAAGTGCTTGCTAAGGCATAAGGCAGGGGCACAAGTGCCGGCTAAGGCATAAGGCAGGGGCACAAGTGCCGGCTAAGGCATAAGGCAGGGGCACAAGTGCCGGCTAAGGCATAAGGCAGGGTAACAAGTGCCGGCTAAGGCATAAGGCAGGGGCACAAGTGCCGGTTAAGGCATAAGGCAGGGGCACAAGTGCCGGCTAAGGCATAAGGCAGGGGCACAAATGCCAGCTAAGGCATAAGGCAGGGGCACAAATGCCAGCTAAGGCATAAGGCAGGGGCACAAGTACCTCATAGGCATAAGGCAGGGGCACAAGTGCCGGGTAAGGCATAAGGCAGGGGCTCAAGTGCCGGCTAAGGCATAAGGCAGGGGCAAAAGTAGCTGATAGGCATAAGGCAGGGGCACAAGTGCCGGCTGAGGCATAAGGCAGGGGCACAAGTGCCGGCTGAGGCATAAGGCAGGGACACAAGTGCCGGCTGAGGCATAAGGCAGGGGCACAAGTGCCGGCTGAGGCATAAGGCAGGGGTACAAGTGCCGGCTAAAGCATAAGGCAGGGGCACAAGTGCCGGCTAAGGCATAAGGCAGGGGCACAAGTGCCGGCTAAGGCATAAGGCAGGGGCACAAGTGCCGGCTAAGGCATAAGGCAGGGGCACAAGTGCCGGCTAAGGCATAAGGCAGGGGCACAAGTGCCGGCTAAGGCATAAGGCAGGGGCACAAGTGCCGGCTAAGGCATAAGGCAGGGGAACAAGTGCCGGCTAAGGCATAAGGCAGAGGCACAACTGCCGGCTAAGGCATAAGGCAGGGGCACAAGTGCCGGCTAAGGCATAAGGCAGGGGCACAAGTGCCGGCTAAGGCATAAGGCAGGGGCACAATTGCCGGCTAAGGCATAAGGCAGGTGCACAAGTGCTGGCTAAGACATAAGGCTAACTCTTTGCACTCTTTGCATTAAGGTTGAGGCACCCATAGGGTTGAAGAGCTAGCTTTCACCCCTCTACTCTGTACTTGGACATTGAGGACTAGATCCTTTGTTGTACAGTGCGGAGCCACTCCACAACCCCATGCTCCAAGCGACCAGGCACTTCTTGTCTGTCCTCCATAAATGGGTAATGCCTTCTTCCCCATTTACAGTCGTGCATGCGCATTCAGACGGGACAAGAGCGAAGAGCGTAAAGCCTGTTCTGCGTGCCTAGCGGACAAGAAGCTTAAGGCAATAAAATAAAAAGAAAGGGGCGCAAGTGCCGGCTAAGGCATAAGGCAGGGGCGCAAGTGCCGGCTAAGGCATAAGGCAGGGGCACAAGTGCCGGCTAAGGCATAAGGCAGGGGCACAAGTGCCGGCTAAGGCATAAGGCAGGGGCACAAGTGCCGGCTAAGGCATAAGGCAGGGGCACAAGTGCCGGCTAAGGCATAAGGCAGGGGCACAAGTGCCGGCTAAGGCATAAGGCAGGGGCACAAGTGCCGGCTAAGGCATAAGGCAGGGGCACAAGTGCCGGCTAAGGCATAAGGCAGGGGCACAAGTGCCGGCTAAGGCATAAGGCAGGGGCACAAGTGCCGGCTAAGGCATAAGGCAGGGGCACAAGTGCCGGCTAAGGCATAAGGCAGGGGCACAAGTGCCGGCTAAGGCATAAGGCAGGGGCACAAGTGCCGGCTAAGGCATAAGGCAGGGGCACAAGTGCCGGCTAAGGCATAAGGCAGGGGCACAAGTGCCGGCTAAGGCATAAGGCAGGGGCAAAAGTAGCTGATAGGCATAAGGCAGGGGCACAAGTGCCGGCTGAGGCATAAGGAAGGGGCACAAGTGCCGGCTAAAGCATAAGGCAGGGGCACAAGTGCCGGCTAAAGCATAAGGCAGGGGCACAAGTGCCGGCTAAGGCATAAGGCAGGGGCACAAGTGCCGGCTAAGACATAAGGCAGGGGCACAAGTGCCGGCTAAGGCATAAGGCAGGGGCACAAGTGCCGGCTAAGGCATAAGGCAGGGGCACAAGTGCCAGCTAAGGCATAAGGCAGGGGCACAAGTGCCAGTTAAGGCATAAGGCAGGGGCACAAATGCCAGCTAAGGCATAAGGCAGGGGCACAAGTACCTCATAGGCATAAGGCAGGGGCACAAGTGCCGGCTAAGGCATAAGGCAGGGGCACAAGTACCTGGTAGGCATAAGGCAGGGGCACAAGTGCCGGCTAAGGCATAAGGCAGGGGCACAAGTGCCGGCTAAGGCATAAGGCAGGGGCACAAGTGCCGGCTAAGGCATAAGGCAGGGGCACAAGTGCCGGCTAAGGCATAAGGCAGGGGCACAAGTGCCGGCTAAGGCATAAGGCAGGGGCACAAATGCCAGCTAAGGCATAAGGCAGGGGCACAAGTACCTCATAGGCATAAGGCAGGGGCACAAGTGCCGGCTAAGGCATAAGGCAGGGGCACAAGTGCCGGCTAAGGCATAAGGCAGGGGCACAAGTGCCGGCTAAGGCATAAGGCAGGGGCACAAGTGCCGGCTAAGGCATAAGGCAGGGGCACAAGTGCCGGCTAAGGCATAAGGCAGGGGCACAAGTGCCGGCTAAGGCATAAGGCAGGGGCACAAGTGCCGGCTAAGGCATAAGGCAGGGGCACAAGTGCCGGCTAAGGCATAAGGCAGGGGCACAAGTGCCGGCTAAGGCATAAGGCAGGGGCACAAGTGCCGGCTAAGGCATAAGGCAGGGGCACAAGTGCCGGCTAAGGCATAAGGCAGGGGCACAAGTGCCGGCTAAGGCATAAGGCAGGGGCACAAGTGCCGGCTAAGGCATAAGGCAGGGGCACAAGTGCCGGCTAAGGCATAAGGCAGGGGCACAAGTGCCGGCTAAGGCATAAGGCAGGGGCACAAGTGCCGGCTAAGGCATAAGGCAGGGGCACAAGTGCCGGCTAAGGCATAAGGCAGGGGAACAAGTGCCGGCTAAGGCATAAGGCAGAGGCACAACTGCCGGCTAAGGCATAAGGCAGGGGCACAAGTACCTGATAGGCATAAGGCAGGGGCACAAGTGCCAGCTAAAGCATAAGGCAGGGGCACAAGTGCCGGCTAAGGCATAAGGCAGGGGCACAAGTGCCGGCTAAGGCATAAGGCAGGGGCACAAATGCCGGCTAAGGCATAAGGCAGGGGCACAAATGCCAGCTAAGGCATAAGGCAGGGGCACAAGTACCTCATAGGCATAAGGCAGGGGCACAAGTGCCGGCTAAGGCATAAGGCAGGGGCTCAAGTGCCGGCTAAGGCATAAGGCAGGGGCTCAAGTGCCGGCTAAGGCATAAGGCAGGGGCTCAAGTGCCGGCTAAGGCATAAGGCAGGGGCTCAAGTGCCGGCTAAGGCATAAGGCAGGGGCAAAAGTAGCTGATAGGCATAAGGCAGGGGCACAAGTGCCGGCTAAGGCATAAGGAAGGGGCACAAGTGCCGGCTAAAGCATAAGGCAGGGGCACAAGTGCCGGCTAAGGCATAAGGCAGGGGCACAAGTGCGGGCTAAGGCATAAGGCACGGGCACAAGTGCGGGCTAAGGCATAAGGCAGGGGCACAAGTGCGGGCTAAGGCATAAGGCAAAGGCACAAGTGCGGGCTAAGGCATAAGGCAGGGGCACAAGTGCTTGCTAAGGCATAAGGCAGGGGCACAAGTGCCGGCTAAGGCATAAGGCAGGGGCACAAGTGCCGGCTAAGGCATAAGGCAGGGGCACAAGTGCCGGCTAAGGCATAAGGCAGGGGCACAAGTGCCGGCTAAGGCATAAGGCAGGGGCACAAGTGCCGGCTAAGGCATAAGGCAGGGGCACAAGTGCCGGCTAAGGCATAAGGCAGGGGCACAAGTGCCGGCTAAGGCATAAGGCAGGGGCACAAGTGCCGGCTAAGGCATAAGGCAGGGGCACAAGTGCCGGCTAAGGCATAAGGCAGGGGCACAAGTGCCGGCTATGGCATAAGGCAGGGGCACAAGTGCCGGCTAAGGCATAAGGCAGGGGCACAAGTGCCGGCTAAGGCATAAGGCAGGGGCACAAGTACCTGATAGGCATAAGGCAGGGGCACAAGTGCCGGCTAAGGCATAAGGCAGGGGCACAAGTGCCGGCTAAGGCATAAGGCAGGGGCACAAGTGCCGGCTAAGGCATAAGGCAGGGGCACAAGTGCCGGCTAAGGCATAAGGCAGGGGCACAAATGCCAGCTAAGGCATAAGGCAGGGGCACAAGTACCTCATAGGCATAAGGCAGGGGCACAAGTACCTGATAGGCATAAGGCAGGGGCACAAGTGCCGGCTAAGGCATAAGGCAGGGGCACAAGTGCCGGCTAAGGCATAAGGCAGGGGCACAAGTGCCGGCTAAGGCATAAGGCAGGGGCACAAGTGCCGGCTAAGGCATAAGGCAGGGGCACAAGTGCCGGCTAAGGCATAAGGCAGGGGCACAAGTGCCGGCTAAGGCATAAGGCAGGGGCAAAAGTAGCTGATAGGCATAAGGCAGGGGCACAAGTGCCGGCTGAGGCATAAGGAAGGGGCACAAGTGCCGGCTAAAGCATAAGGCAGGGGCACAAGTGCCGGCTAAAGCATAAGGCAGGGGCACAAGTGCCGGCTAAGGCATAAGGCAGGGGCACAAGTGCCGGCTAAGACATAAGGCAGGGGCACAAGTGCCGGCTAAGGCATAAGGCAGGGGCACAAGTGCCGGCTAAGGCATAAGGCAGGGGCACAAGTGCCAGCTAAGGCATAAGGCAGGGGCACAAGTGCCAGTTAAGGCATAAGGCAGGGGCACAAATGCCAGCTAAGGCATAAGGCAGGGGCACAAGTACCTCATAGGCATAAGGCAGGGGCACAAGTGCCGGCTAAGGCATAAGGCAGGGGCACAAGTACCTGGTAGGCATAAGGCAGGGGCACAAGTGCCGGCTAAGGCATAAGGCAGGGGCACAAGTGCCGGCTAAGGCATAAGGCAGGGGCACAAGTGCCGGCTAAGGCATAAGGCAGGGGCACAAGTGCCGGCTAAGGCATAAGGCAGGGGCACAAGTGCCGGCTAAGGCATAAGGCAGGGGCACAAATGCCAGCTAAGGCATAAGGCAGGGGCACAAGTACCTCATAGGCATAAGGCAGGGGCACAAGTGCCGGCTAAGGCATAAGGCAGGGGCACAAGTGCCGGCTAAGGCATAAGGCAGGGGCACAAGTGCCGGCTAAGGCATAAGGCAGGGGCACAAGTGCCGGCTAAGGCATAAGGCAGGGGCACAAGTGCCGGCTAAGGCATAAGGCAGGGGCACAAGTGCCGGCTAAGGCATAAGGCAGGGGCACAAGTGACGGCTAAGGCATAAGGCAGGGGCACAAGTGCCGGCTAAGGCATAAGGCAGGGGCACAAGTGCCGGCTAAGGCATAAGGCAGGGGCACAAGTGCCGGCTAAGGCATAAGGCAGGGGCACAAGTGCCGGCTAAGGCATAAGGCAGGGGCACAAGTGCCGGCTAAGGCATAAGGCAGGGGCACAAGTGCCGGCTAAGGCATAAGGCAGGGGCACAAGTGCCGGCTAAGGCATAAGGCAGGGGCACAAGTGCCGGCTAAGGCATAAGGCAGGGGCACAAGTGCCGGCTAAGGCATAAGGCAGGGGCACAAGTGCCGGCTAAGGCATAAGGCAGGGGCACAAGTGCCGGCTAAGGCATAAGGCAGGGGAACAAGTGCCGGCTAAGGCATAAGGCAGAGGCACAACTGCCGGCTAAGGCATAAGGCAGGGGCACAAGTACCTGATAGGCATAAGGCAGGGGCACAAGTGCCAGCTAAAGCATAAGGCAGGGGCACAAGTGCCGGCTAAGGCATAAGGCAGGGGCACAAGTGCCGGCTAAGGCATAAGGCAGGGGCACAAATGCCGGCTAAGGCATAAGGCAGGGGCACAAATGCCAGCTAAGGCATAAGGCAGGGGCACAAGTACCTCATAGGCATAAGGCAGGGGCACAAGTGCCGGCTAAGGCATAAGGCAGGGGCTCAAGTGCCGGCTAAGGCATAAGGCAGGGGCTCAAGTGCCGGCTAAGGCATAAGGCAGGGGCTCAAGTGCCGGCTAAGGCATAAGGCAGGGGCTCAAGTGCCGGCTAAGGCATAAGGCAGGGGCAAAAGTAGCTGATAGGCATAAGGCAGGGGCACAAGTGCCGGCTAAGGCATAAGGAAGGGGCACAAGTGCCGGCTAAAGCATAAGGCAGGGGCACAAGTGCCGGCTAAGGCATAAGGCAGGGGCACAAGTGCGGGCTAAGGCATAAGGCACGGGCACAAGTGCGGGCTAAGGCATAAGGCAGGGGCACAAGTGCGGGCTAAGGCATAAGGCAAAGGCACAAGTGCCGGCTAAGGCATAAGGCAGGGGCACAAGTGCTTGCTAAGGCATAAGGCAGGGGCACAAGTGCCGGCTAAGGCATAAGGCAGGGGCACAAGTGCCGGCTAAGGCATAAGGCAGGGGCACAAGTGCCGGCTAAGGCATAAGGCAGGGGCACAAGTGCCGGCTAAGGCATAAGGCAGGGGCACAAGTGCCGGCTAAGGCATAAGGCAGGGGCACAAGTGCCGGCTAAGGCATAAGGCAGGGGCACAAGTGCCGGCTAAGGCATAAGGCAGGGGCACAAGTGCCGGCTAAGGCATAAGGCAGGGGCACAAGTGCCGGCTATGGCATAAGGCAGGGGCACAAGTGCCGGCTAAGGCATAAGGCAGGGGCACAAGTGCCGGCTAAGGCATAAGGCAGGGGCACAAGTACCTGATAGGCATAAGGCAGGGGCACAAGTGCCGGCTAAGGCATAAGGCAGGGGCACAAGTGCCGGCTAAGGCATAAGGCAGGGGCACAAGTGCCGGCTAAGGCATAAGGCAGGGGCACAAGTGCCGGCTAAGGCATAAGGCAGGGGCACAAATGCCAGCTAAGGCATAAGGCAGGGGCACAAGTACCTCATAGGCATAAGGCAGGGGCACAAGTACCTGATAGGCATAAGGCAGGGGCACAAGTGCCGGCTAAGGCATAAGGCAGGGGCACAAGTGCCGGCTAAGGCATAAGGCAGGGGCACAAGTGCCGGCTAAGGCATAAGGCAGGGGCACAAGTGCCGGCTAAGGCATAAGGCAGGAGCACAAGTGCCGGCTAAGGCATAAGGCAGGGGCACAAATGCCAGCTAAGGCATAAGGCAGGGGCACAAGTACCTCATAGGCATAAGGCAGGGGCACAAGTGCCGGCTAAGGCATAAGGCAGGGGCTCAAGTGCCGGCTAAGGCATAAGGCAGGGGCAAAAGTAGCTGATAGGCATAAGGCAGGGGCACAAGTGCCAGCTAAAGCATAAGGCAGGGGCACAAGTGCCGGCTAAGGCATAAGGCAGGGGCACAAGTGCCGGCTAAGGCATAAGGCAGGGGCACAAGTGCCGGCTAAGGCATAAGGCAGGGGCACAAGTACCTCATAGGCATAAGGCAGGGGCACAAACGCCGGCTAAGGCATAAGGCTGGGGCACAAGTGCCGGCTAAGGCATAAGGCAGGGGCACAAGTGCCGGCTAAGGCATAAGGCAGGGGCACAAGTGCCTGATAGGCATAAGGCAGGGGCACAAGTGCCGGCTAAGGCATAAGGCAGGGGCACAAGTGCCGGCTAAGGCATAAGGCAGGGGCACAAGTGCCGGCTAAGGCATAAGGCAGGGGCACAAGTGCCGGCTAAGGCATAAGGCAGGGGCACAAGTGCCGGCTAAGGCATAAGGCAGGGGCACAAGTGCCGGCTAAGGCATAAGGCAGGGGCACAAGTGCCGGCTAAGGCATAAGGCAGTGGCACAAGTGCCGGCTAAGGCATAAGGCAGGGGCACAAGTGCCGGCTAAGGCATAAGGCAGGGGCACAAGTACCTCATAGGCATAAGGCAGGGGCACAAGTGCCGGCTAAGGCATAAGGCAGGGGCACAAGTACCTGGTAGGCATAAGGCAGGGGCACAAGTGCCGGCTAAGGCATAAGGCAGGGGCACAAATGCCAGCTAAGGCATAAGGCAGGGGCACAAGTACCTCATAGGCATAAGGCAGGGGCACAAGTGCCGGCTAAGGCATAAGGCAGGGGCACAAGTGCCTGATAGGCATAAGGCAGGGGCACAAGTGCCGGCTAAGGCATAAGGCAGGGGCACAAGTGCCGGCTAAGGCATAAGGCAGTGGCACAAGTGCCGGCTAAGGCATAAGGCAGGGGCACAAGTGCCGGCTAAGGCATAAGGCAGGGGCACAAATGTCAGCTAAGGCATAAGGCAGGGGCACAAATGCCAGCTAAGGCATAAGGCAGGGGCACAAGTACCTGATAGGCATAAGGCAGGGGCACAAGTGCCGGCTAAGGCATAAGGCAGGGGCACAAGTGCCGGCTAAGGCATAAGGCAGGGGCACAAGTGCCGGCTAAGGCATAAGGCAGGGGCACAAGTGCCGGCTAAGGCATAAGGCAGGGGCACAAGTGCCGGCTAAGGCATAAGGCAGGGGCACAAGTGCCGGCTAAGGCATAAGGCAGGGGCACAAGTGCCGGCTAAGGCATAAGGCAGGGGCACAAGTGCCGGCTAAGGCATAAGGCAGGGGCACAAGTGCTGGCTAAGGCATAAGGCAGGGGCACAAGTGCCGGCTAAGGCATAAGGCAGGGGCACAAGTGCCGGCTATGGCATAAGGCAGGGGCACAAGTGCCGGCTAAGGCATAAGGCAGGGGCACAAGTGCCGGCTAAGGCATAAGGCAGGGGCACAAGTGCCGGCTAAGGCATAAGGCAGGGGCACAAGTGCCGGCTAAGGCATAAGGCAGGGGCACAAATGCCAGCTAAGGCATAAGGCAGGGGCACAAGTACCTCATAGGCATAAGGCAGGGGCACAAGTGCCGGCTAAGGCATAAGGCAGGGGCAAAAGTAGCTGATAGGCATAAGGCAGGGGCACAAGTGCCAGCTAAAGCATAAGGCAGGGGCTCAAGTGCCGGCTAAGGCATAAGGCAGGGGCTCAAGTGCCAGCTAAGGCATAAGGCAGGGGCTCAAGTGCCGGCTAAGGCATAAGGCAGGGGCTCAAGTGCCGGCTAAGGCATAAGGCAGGGGCAAAAGTAGCTGATAGGCATAAGGCAGGGGCTCAAGTGCCAGCTAAGGCATAAGGCAGGGGCACAAGTGCCGGCTAAGGCATAAGGCAGGGGCACAAGTGCCAGCTAAAGCATAAGGCAGGGGCTCAAGTGCCGGCTAAGGCATAAGGCAGGGGCTCAAGTGCCAGCTAAGGCATAAGGCAGGGGCTCAAGTGCCGGCTAAGGCATAAGGCAGGGGCAAAAGTAGCTGATAGGCATAAGGCAGGGGCTCAAGTGCCAGCTAAGGCATAAGGCAGGGGCTCAAGTGCCGGCTAAGGCATAAGGCAGGGGCTCAAGTGCCGGCTAAGGCATAAGGCAGGGGCAAAAGTAGCTGATAGGCATAAGGCAGGGGCACAAGTGCCGGCTAAGGCATAAGGAAGGGGCACAAGTGCCGGCTAAAGCATAAGGCAGCGGCACAAGTGCCGGCTAAGGCATAAGGCAGGGGCACAAGTGCGGGCTAAGGCATAAGGCACGGGCACAAGTGCGGGCTAATGCATAAGGCAGGGGCACAAGTGCGGGCTAAGGCATAAGGCAAAGGCACAAGTGCCGGCTAAGGCATAAGGCAGGGGCACAAGTGCCGGCTAAGGCATAAGGCAGGGGCACAAGTGCCTGCTAAGGCATAAGGCTGGGGCACAAGTGCCGGCTAAGGCATAAGGCAGGGGCACAAGTGCCGGCTAAGGCATAAGGCAGGGGCACAAGTGCCGGCTAAGGCATAAGGCAGGGGCACAAATGCCGGCTAAGGCATAAGGCAGGGGCACAAGTACCTGATAGGCATAAGGCAGGGGCACAAGTGCCGGCTAAGGCATAAGGCAGGGGCACAAGTGCCGGCTAAGGCATAAGGCAGGGGCACAAGTGCCAGCTAAGGCATAAGGCAGGGGCACAAGTGCCGGCTAAGGCATAAGGCGGGGCACAAGTGCCGGCTAAGGCATAAGGCAGGGGCACAAGTGCCGGCTAAGGCATAAGGCAGGGGCACAAGTGCCGGCTAAGGCATAAGGCAGGGGCACAAGTGCCGGCTAAGGCATAAGGCAGGGGCACAAGTGCCGGCTAAGGCATAAGGCAGGGGCACAAGTACCTGATAGGCATAAGGCAGGGGCACAAGTGCCGGCTAAGGCATAAGGCAGGGGCACAAGTGCCGGCTAAGGCATAAGGCAGGGGCACAAGTGCCGGCTAAGGCATAAGGCAGGGGCACAAGAGCCGGCTAAGGCATAAGGCAGGGGCACAAGTACCTGATAGGCATAAGGCAGGGGCACAAGTGCCGGCTAAGGCATAAGGCAGGGGCACAAGTGCCGGCAAAGGCATAAGGCAGGGGCACAAGTGCCGGCTAAGGCATAAGGCAGGGGCACAAGTAGCTGATAGGCATAAGGCAGGGGCACAAGTGCCGGCTAAGGCATAAGGAAGGGGCACAAGTGCCGGCTAAAGCATAAGGCAGGGGCAAAAGTAGCTGATAGGCATAAGGCAGGGGCACAAGTGCCGGCTAAGGCATAAGGCAGGGGCACAAGTGCCGGCTAAGGCATAAGGCAGGGGCACAAGTGCCGGCTAAGGCATAAGGCAGGGGCACAAGTGCCGGCTAAGGCATAAGGCAGGGGCACAAGTGCCGGCTAAGGCATAAGGCAGGGGCACAAGTGCCGGCTAAGGCATAAGGCAGGGGCAAAAGTAGCTGATAGGCATAAGGCAGGGGCACAAGTGCCGGCTAAGGCATAAGGCAGGGGCACAAGTGCCGGCTAAGGCATAAGGCAGGGGCACAAGTGCCGGCTAAGGCATAAGGCAGGGGCACAAGTGCCGGCTAAGGCATAAGGCAGGGGCACAAGTGCCGGCTAAGGCATAAGGCAGGGGCACAAGTGCCGGCTAAGGCATAAGGCAGGGGCACAAGTGCCGGCTAAGGCATAAGGCAGGGGCACAAGTGCCGGCTAAGGCATAAGGCAGGGGCACAAGTGCCGGCTAAGGCATAAGGCAGGGGCACAAGTGCCGGCTAAGGCATAAGGCAGGGGCACAAGTGCCGGCTAAGGCATAAGGCAGGGGCACAAGTGCCGGCTAAGGCATAAGGCAGGGGCACAAGTGCCGGCAAAGGCATAAGGCAGGGGCACAAGTGCCGGCTAAGGCATAAGGCAGGGGCACAAGTAGCTGATAGGCATAAGGCAGGGGCACAAGTGCCGGCTAAGGCATAAGGAAGGGGCACAAGTGCCGGCTAAAGCATAAGGCAGGGGCAAAAGTAGCTGATAGGCATAAGGCAGGGGCACAAGTGCCGGCTAAGGCATAAGGCAGGGGCACAAGTGCCGGCTAAGGCATAAGGCAGGGGCACAAGTGCCGGCTAAGGCATAAGGCAGGGGCACAAGTGCCGGCTAAGGCATAAGGCAGGGGCACAAGTGCCGGCTAAGGCATAAGGCAGGGGCACAAGTGCCGGCTAAGGCATAAGGCAGGGGCAAAAGTAGCTGATAGGCATAAGGCAGGGGCACAAGTGCCGGCTAAGGCATAAGGCAGGGGCACAAGTGCCGGCTAAGGCATAAGGCAGGGGCACAAGTGCCGGCTAAGGCATAAGGCAGGGGCACAAGTGCCGGCTAAGGCATAAGGCAGGGGCACAAGTGCCGGCTAAGGCATAAGGCAGGGGCACAAGTGCCGGCTAAGGCATAAGGCAGGGGCACAAGTGCCGGCTAAGGCATAAGGCAGGGGCACAAGTGCCGGCTAAGGCATAAGGCAGGGGCACAAGTGCCGGCTAAGGCATAAGGCAGGGGCACAAGTGCCGGCTAAGGCATAAGGCAGGGGCACAAGTGCCGGCTAAGGCATAAGGCAGGGGCACAAGCGCCGGCTAAGGCATAAGGCAGGGGCACAAGCGCCGGCTAAGGCATAAGGCAGGGGCACAAGTGCCGGCTATGGCATAAGGCAGGGGCACAAGTGCCGGCTAAGGCATAAGGCAGGGGCACAAGTACCTGATAGGCATAAGGCAGGGGCACAAGTGCCAGCTAAGGCATAAGGCAGGGGCACAAGTGCCGGCTAAGGCATAAGGCAGGGGCACAAGTGCCGGCTAAGGCATAAGGCAGGGGCACAAGTGCCGGCTAAGGCATAAGGCAGGGGCACAAGTGCCGGCTAAGGCATAAGGCAGGGGCACAAGTGCCGGCTAAGGCATAAGGCAGGGGCACAAGTGCCGGCTAAGGCATAAGGCGGGGGCACAAGTGCCGGCTAAGGCATAAGGCAGGGGCACAAGTGCCGGCTAAGGCATAAGGCAGGGGCACAAATGCCGGCTAAGGCATAAGGCAGGGGCACAAGTACCTCATAGGCATAAGGCAGGGGCACAAGTGCCGGCTAAGGCATAAGGCAGGGGCTCAAGTGCCAACTAAGGCATAAGGCAGGGGCTCAAGTGCCGGCTAAGGCATAAGGCAGGGGCAAAAGTAGCTGATAGGCAGAAGGCAGGGGCACAAGTGCCGGCTAAGGCATAAGGCAGGGGCTCAAGTGCCAACTAAGGCATAAGGCAGGGGCTCAAGTGCCAGCTAAGGCATAAGGCAGGGGCTCAAGTGCCGGCTAAGGCATAAGGCAGGGGCAAAAGTAGCTGATAGGCAGAAGGCAGGGGCACAAGTGCCGGCTAAGGCATAAGGCAGGGGCACAAGTGCGGGCTAAGGCATAAGGCAAAGGCACAAGTGTCGGCTAAGGCATAAGGCAGGGGCACAAGTGCGGGCTAAGGCATAAGGCAGGGGCACAAGTGCGGGCTAAGGCATAAGGCACGGGCACAAGTGCGGGCTAAGGCATAAGGCAGGGGCACAAGTGCGGGCTAAGGCATAAGGCAAAGGCACAAGTGCCGGCTAAGGCATAAGGCAAAGGCACAAGTGCCGGCTAAGGCATAAGGCAGGGGCACAAGTGCTTGCTAAGGCATAAGGCAGGGGCACAAGTGCCGGCTAAGGCATAAGGCAGGGGCACAAGTGCCGGCTGAGGCATAAGGCAGGGGCACAAGTGCCGGCTGAGGCATAAGGCAGGGGCACAAGTGCCGGCTAAGGCATAAGGCAGGGGCACAAGTACCGGCTAAGGCATAAGGCAGGGGCACAAGTGCCAACTAAGGCATAAGGCAGGGGCACAAGTGCCGGCTAAGGCATAAGGCAGGGGCACAAGTGCCGGCTAAGGCATAAGGCAGGGGCACAAGTGCCGGCTAAGGCATAAGGCAGGGGCACAAGTGCCGGCTAAGGCATAAGGCAGGGGCACAAGTGCCAGCTAAGGCATAAGGCAGGGGCACAAGTGCCAGCTAAGGCATAAGGCAGGGGCACAAGTGCCGGCTAAGGCATAAGGCAGGGGCACAAGTGCCGGCTAAGGCATAAGGCAGGGGCACAAGTGCCGGCTAAGGCATAAGGCAGGGGCACAAGTGCCGGCTAAGGCATAAGGCAGGGGCACAAGTGCCGGCTAAGGCATAAGGCAGGGGCACAAGTGCCGGCTAAGGCATAAGGCAGGGGCACAAGTGCCGGCTAAGGCATAAGGCAGGGGCACAAGTGCCGGCTAAGGCATAAGTCAGGGGCACAAGTGCCGGCTAAGGCATAAGGCAGGGGCACAAGTGCCAGCTAAGGCATAAGGCAGGGGCACAAGTGCCGGCTAAGGCATAAGGCAGGGGCACAAATGCCAGCTAAGGCATAAGGCAGGGGCACAAGTACCTCATAGGCATAAGGCAGGGGCACAATTGCCGGCTAAGACATAAGGCTAACTCTTTGCACTCTTTGCATTAAGGTTGAGGCACCCATAGGGGTGAAGAGCTAGCTTTCACCCCTCTACTCTGTACTTGGACATTGAGGACTAGATCCTTTGTTGTACAGTGCGGAGCCACTCCACAACCCCATGCTCCAAGCGACCAGGCACTTCTTGTCTGTCCTCCATAAATGGGTAATGCCTTCTTCCCC
Source organism: Ranitomeya variabilis (assembly GCF_051348905.1). Classification (NCBI taxonomy): domain Eukaryota; kingdom Metazoa; phylum Chordata; class Amphibia; order Anura; family Dendrobatidae; genus Ranitomeya; species Ranitomeya variabilis. The sequence goes on along the minus strand of NC_135232.1, from coordinate 513,727,414 downwards.
ATTTACAGTCGTGCATGCGCATTCAGACGGGACAAGAGCGAAGAGCGTAAAGCCTGTTCTGCATGCCTAGCGGACAAGAAGCTTAAGGCAATAAAATAAAAAGAAAGGGGCGCAAGTGCTGGCTAGGCATAAGGCAGGGGCACAAGTGCCGGCTAAGGCATAAGGCAGGGGCACAAGTGCCGGCTAAGGCATAAGGCAGGGGCACAAGTGCCGGCTAAGGCATAAGGCAGGGGCACAAGTGCCGGCTAAGGCATAAGGCAGGGGCACAAGTGCCGGCTAAGGCATAAGGCAGGGGCACAAGTGCCGGCTAAGGCATAAGGCAGGGGCACAAGTGCCGGCTAAGGCATAAGGCAGGGGCACAAGTGCCGGCTAAGGCATAAGGCAGGGGCACAAGTGCCGGCTAAGGCAGTGTTCCCCAACTCCAGTCCTCAAGGCCCACCAACAGATCATGTTTTCAGGATTTCCTTTGTATTGCACAGGTGATGCAATTATCACCTGGGCAAGACTAAGGAAATCCTGAAAACATGACCTGTTGGTGGGCCTTGAGGACTGGAGTTGGGGACCCCTGGGCTAAGGCATAAGGCAGGGGAACAAGTGCCGGCTAAGGCATAAGGCAGGGGAACAAGTGCCGGCTAAGGCATAAGGCAGGGGCACAAGTGCCAGCTAAGGCATAAGGCAGGGGCACAAGTGCCGGCTAAGGCATAAGGCAGGGGCACAATTGCCGGCTAAGGCATAAGGCAGGTGCACAAGTGCTGGCTAAGACATAAGGCTAACTCTTTGCACTCTTTGCATTAAGGTTGAGGCACCCATAGGGGTGAAGAGCTAGCTTTCACCCCTCTACTCTGTACTTGGACATTGAGGACTAGATCCTTTGTTGTACAGTGCGGAGCCACTCCACAACCCCATGCTCCAAGCGACCAGGCACTTCTTGTCTGTCCTCCATAAATGGGTAATGCCTTCTTCCCCATTTACAGTCGTGCATGCGCATTCAGACGGGACAAGAGCGAAGAGCGTAAAGCCTGTTCTGCGTGCCTAGCGGACAAGAAGCTTAAGGCAATAAAATAAAAAGAAATGGGCGCAAGTGCTGGCTAGGCATAAGGCAGGGGCACAAGTGCCGGCTAAGGCATAAGGCAGGGGCACAAGTGCCGGCTAAGGCATAAGGCAGGGGCACAAGTGCCGGCTAAGGCATAAGGCAGGGGCACAAGTGCCGGCTAAGGCATAAGGCAGGGGCACAAGTGCCGGCTAAGGCATAAGGCAGGGGCACAAGTGCCGGCTAAGGCATAAGGCAGGGGCACAAGTGCCGGCTAAGGCATAAGGCAGGGGCACAAGTGCCGGCTAAGGCATAAGGCAGGGGCACAAGTGCCGGCTAAGGCATAAGGCAGGGGCACAAGTGCCGGCTAAGGCATAAGGCAGGGGCACAAGTGCCGGCTAAGGCATAAGGCAGGGGCACAAGTGCCGGCTAAGGCATAAGGCAGGGGCACAAGTGCCGGCTAAGGCATAAGGCAGGGGCACAAGTGCCGGCTAAGGCATAAGGCAGGGGCACAAGTGCCGGCTAAGGCATAAGGCAGGGGCACAAGTGCCGGCTAAGGCATAAGGCAGGGGCACAAGTGCCGGCTAAGGCATAAGGCAGGGGCACAAGTGCCGGCTAAGGCATAAGGCAGGGGCACAAGTGCCGGCTAAGGCATAAGGCAGGGGCACAAGTGCCAGCTAAGGCATAAGGCAGGGGCACAAGTGCCGGCTAAGGCATAAGGCAGGGGCACAAGTGCCGGCTAAGGCATAAGGCAGGGGCACAAGTGCCGGCTAAGGCATAAGGCAGGGGCACAAGTGCCGGCTAAGGCATAAGGCAGGGGCACAAGTGCCGGCTAAGGCATAAGGCAGGGGCACAAGTGCCGGCTAAGGCATAAGGCAGGGGCACAAGTGCCGGCTAAGGCATAAGGCAGGGGCACAAGTGCCGGCTAAGGCATAAGGCAGGGGCACAAGTGCCGGCTAAGGCATAAGGCAGGGGCACAAGTGCCGGCTAAGGCATAAGGCAGGGGCACAAATGCCAGCTAAGGCATAAGGCAGGGGCACAAATGCCAGCTAAGGCATAAGGCAGGGGCACAAGTACCTCATAGGCATAAGGCAAGGGCACAAGTGCCGGCTAAGGCATAAGGCAGGGGCTCAAGTGCCGGCTAAGGCATAAGGCAGGGGCAAAAGTAGCTGATAGGCATAAGGCAGGGGCACAAGTGCCGGCTAAGGCATAAGACAGGGGCACAAGTGCCGGCTAAGGCATAAGGCAGGGGCACAAGTGCCGGCTAAGGCATAAGGCAGGGGCACAAGTGCCAGTTAAGGCATAAGGCAGGGGCACAAATGCCAGCTAAGGCATAAGGCAGGGGCACAAGTACCTCATAGGCATAAGGCAGGGGCACAAGTGCCGGCTAAGGCATAAGGCAGGGGCACAAGTGCCGGCTAAGGCATAAGGCAGGGGCAAAAGTAGCTGATAGGCATAAGGCAGGGGCACAAGTGCCGGCTGAGGCATAAGGAAGGGGCACAAGTGCCGGCTAAAGCATAAGGCAGGGGCACAAGTGCCGGCTAAAGCATAAGGTAGGGGCACAAGTGCCGGCTAAGGCATAAGGCAGGGTCACAAGTGCCGGCTAAGGCATAAGGCAGGGGCACAAGTGCCGGCTAAGGCATAAGGCAGGGGCACAAGTGCCGGCTAAGGCATAAGGCAGGGGCACAAGTGCCGGCTAAGGCATAAGGCAAGGGCACAAGTGCCGGCTAAGGCATAAGGCAGGGGCACAAGTGCCAGTTAAGGCATAAGGCAGGGGAACAAGTGCCGGCTAAAGCATAAGGCAGGGGAACAAGTGCCGGCTAAGGCATAAGGCAGAGGCACAACTGCTGGCTAAGGCATAAGGCAGGGGCACAAGTGCCGGCTAAGGCATAAGGCAGGGGCACAAGTGCCGGCTAAGGCATAAGGCAGGGGCACAAGTGCCGGCTAAGGCATAAGGCAGGGGCACAAGTGCCGGCTAAGGCATAAGGCAGGGGCACAAGTGCCGGCTAAGGCATAAGGCAGGGGCACAAGTGCTGGCTAAGACATAAGGCTAACTCTTTGCACTCTTTGCATTAAGGTTGAGGCACCCATAGGGGTGAAGAGCTAGCTTTCACCCCTCTACTCTGTACTTGGACATTGAGGACTAGATCCTTTGTTGTACAGTGCGGAGCCACTCCACAACCCCATGCTCCAAGCGACCAGGCACTTCTTGTCTGTCCTCCATAAATGGGTAATGACTTCTTCCCCATTTACAGTCGTGCATGCGCATTCAGACGGGACAAGAGCGAAGAGCGTAAAGCCTGTTCTGCGTGCCTAGCGGACAAGAAGCTTAAGGCAATAAAATAAAAAGACAGGGGCACAAGTGCCGGCTAAGGCATAAGGCAGGGGCACAAGTGCCGGCTAAGGCATAAGGCAGGGGCACAAGTGCCGGCTAAGGCATAAGGCAGGGGCACAAGTGCCGGCTAAGGCATAAGGCAGGGGCACAAGTGCCGGCTAAGGCATAAGGCAGGGGCACAAGTGCCGGCTAAGGCATAAGGCAGGGGCACAAGTGCCGGCTAAGGCATAAGGCAGGGGCACAAGTGCCGGCTAAGGCATAAGGCAGGGGCACAAGTGCCGGCTAAGGCATAAGGCAGGGGCACAAGTGCCGGCTAAGGCATAAGGCAGGGGCACAAGTGCCGGCTAAGGCATAAGGCAGGGGCACAAGTGCCGGCTAAGGCATAAGGCAGGGGCACAAGTGCCGGCTAAGGCATAAGGCAGGGGCACAAGTGCCGGCTAAGGCATAAGGCAGGGGCACAAGTGCCGGCTAAGGCATAAGGCAGGGGCACAAGTGCCGGCTAAGGCATAAGGCAGGGGCACAAGTGCCGGCTAAGGCATAAGGCAGGGGCACAAGTGCCGGCTAAGGCATAAGGCAGGGGCACAAGTGCCGGCTAAGGCATAAGGCAGGGGCACAAGTGCCGGCTAAGGCATAAGGCAGGGGCACAAGTGCCGGCTAAGGCATAAGGCAGGGGCACAAGTGCCGGCTAAGGCATAAGGCAGGGGCACAAGTGCCGGCTAAGGCATAAGGCAGGGGCACAAGTGCCGGCTAAGGCATAAGGCAGGGGCACAAGTGCCGGCTAAGGCATAAGGCAGGGGCACAAGTGCCGGCTAAGGCATAAGGCAGGGGCACAAGTGCCGGCTAAGGCATAAGGCAGGGGCACAAGTGCCGGCTAAGGCATAAGGCAGGGGCACAAGTGCCGGCTAAGGCATAAGGCAGGGGCACAAGTGCCGGCTAAGGCATAAGGCAGGGGCACAAGTGCCGGCTAAGGCATAAGGCAGGGGCACAAGTGCCGGCTAAGGCATAAGGCAGGGGCACAAGTGCCGGCTAAGGCATAAGGCAGGGGCAGAAGTGCCGGCTAAGGCATAAGGCAGGGGCAGAAGTGCCGGCTAAGGCATAAGGCAGGGGCACAAGTGCCGGCTAAGGCATAAGGCAGGGGCACAAATGCCAGCTAAGGCATAAGGCAGGGGCACAAATGCCAGCTAAGGCATAAGGCAGGGGCACAAGTACCTCATAGGCATAAGGCAGGGGCACAAGTGCCGGCTAAGGCATAAGGCAGGGGCTCAAGTGCCGGCTAAGGCATAAGGCAGGGGCAAAAGTAGCTGATAGGCATAAGGCAGGGGCACAAGTGCCGGCTGAGGCATAAGGCAGGGGCACAAGTGCCGGCTAAAGCATAAGGCAGGGGCACAAGTGCCGGCTAAAGCATAAGGAAGGGGCACAAGTGCCGGCTAAAGCATAAGGCAGGGGCACAAGTGCCGGCTAAGGCATAAGGCAGGGGCACAAGTGCCGGCTAAGGCATAAGGCAGGGGCACAAGTGCCGGCTAAGGCATAAGGCAGGGGCACAAGTGCCGGCTAAGGCATAAGGCAGGGGCACAAGTGCCGGCTAAGGCATAAGGCAGGGGCACAAGTGCCGGCTAAGGCATAAGAAAGGGGCACAAGTGCCGGCTAAGGCATAAGGCAGGGGCACAAGTGCCGGCTAAGGCATAAGGCAGGGGCACAAGTGCCGGCTAAGGCATAAGGCAGGGGCACAAGTGCCGGCTAAGGCATAAGGCAGGGGCACAAGTGCCAGTTAAGGCATAAGGCAGGGGAACAAGTGCCGGCTAAGGCATAAGGCAGGGGAACAAGTGCCGGCTAAGGCATAAGGCAGAGGCACAACTGCCGGCTAAGGCATAAGGCAGGGGCACAAGTGCCGGCTAAGGCATAAGGCAGGGGCACAAGTGCCGGCTAAGGCATAAGGCAGGGGCACAAGTGCCGGCTAAGGCATAAGGCAGGGGCACAAGTGCCGGCTAAGGCATAAGGCAGGGGCACAAGTGCCGGCTAAGGCATAAGGCAGGGGCACAAGTGCCGGCTAAGGCATAAGGCAGGGGCACAAGTGCCGGCTAAGGCATAAGGCAGGGGCACAAGTGCCGGCTAAGGCATAAGGCAGGGGCACAAGTGCCGGCTAAGGCATAAGGCAGGGGCACAAGTGCCGGCTAAGGCATAAGGCAGGGGCACAAGTGCCGGCTAAGGCATAAGGCAGGGGCACAAGTGCCGGCTAAGGCATAAGGCAGGGGCACAAGTGCCGGCTAAGGCATAAGGCAGGGGCACAAGTGTCGGCTAAGGCATAAGGCAGGGGCACAAGTGCCGGCTAAGGCATAAGGCAGGGGCACAAGTGCCGGCTAAGGCATAAGGCAGGGGCACAAGTGCCGGCTAAGGCATAAGGCAGGGGCACAAATGCCAGCTAAGGCATAAGGCAGGGGCACAAGTACCTCATAGGCATAAGGCAGGGGCACAAGTGCCGGCTAAGGCATAAGGCAGGGGCACAAGTGCCAGCTAAGGCATAAGGCAGGGGCTCAAGTGCCAGCTAAGGCATAAGGCAGGGGCTCAAGTGCCGGCTAAGGCATAAGGCAGGGGCAAAAGTAGCTGATAGGCATAAGGCAGGGGCACAAGTGCCGGCTAAAGCATAAGGCAGGGGCACAAGTGCCGGCTAAAGCATAAGGCAGGGGCACAAGTGCCGGCTAAGGCATAAGGCAAAGGCACAAGTGCCGGCTAAGGCATAAGACAGGGGCACAAGTGCTTGCTAAGGCATAAGGCAGGGGCACAAGTGCCGGCTAAGGCATAAGGCAGGGGCACAAGTGCCGGCTAAGGCATAAGGCAGGGGCACAAGTACCTGATAGGCATAAGGCAGGGGCACAAGTGCCGGCTAAGGCATAAGGCAGGGGCACAAGTGCCGGCTAAGGCATAAGGCAGGGGCACAAGTGCCGGCTAAGGCATAAGGCAGGGGCACAAGTGCCGGCTAAGGCATAAGGCAGGGGCACAAATGCCAGCTAAGGCATAAGGCAGGGGCACAAGTACCTCATAGGCATAAGGCAGGGGCACAAGTGCCGGCTAAGGCATAAGGCAGGGGCACAAGTGCCGGCTAAGGCATAAGGCAGGGGCACAAGTGCCGGCTAAGGCATAAGGCAGGGGCAAAAGTAGCTGATAGGCATAAGGCAGGGGCACAAGTGCCGGCTGAGGCATAAGGCAGGGGCACAAGTGCCGGCTGAGGCATAAGGCAGGGGTACAAGTGTCGGATAAAGCATAAGGCAGGGGCACAAGTGCCAGCTAAGGCATAAGGCAGGGGCTCAAGTGCCAGCTAAGGCATAAGGCAGGGGCTCAAGTGCCGGCTAAGGCATAAGGCAGGGGCAAAAGTAGCTGATAGGCATAAGGCAGGGGCACAAGTGCCGGCTAAGGCATAAGGCAGGGGAACAAGTGCCGGCTAAGGCATAAGGCAGGGGCAAAAGTAGCTGATGGGCATAAGGCAGGGGCACAAGTGCCGGCTGAGGCATAAGGCAGGGGCACAAGTGCCGGCTGAGGCATAAGGCAGGGGCACAAGTGCCGGCTGAGGCATAAGGCAGGGGCACAAGTGTCGGATAAAGCATAAGGCAGGGGCACAAGTGCCGGATAAGGCATAAGGCAGGGGCTCAAGTGCCGGCTAAGGCATAAGGCAGGGGCAAAAGTAGCTGATAGGCATAAGGCAGGGGCACAAGTGCCGGCTAAGGCATAAGTAAGGGGCACAAGTGCCGGCTAAAGCATAAGGCAGGGGCACAAGTGCCGGCTAAAGCATAAGGCAGGGGCACAAGTGCCGGCTAAGGCATAAGGCAAAGGCACAAGTGCCGGCTAAGGCATAAGACAGGGGCACAAGTGCTTGCTAAGGCATAAGGCAGGGGCACAAGTGCCGGCTAAGGCATAAGGCAGGGGCACAAGTGCCGGCTAAGGCATAAGGCAGGGGCACAAGTACCTGATAGGCATAAGGCAGGGGCACAAGTGCCGGCTAAGGCATAAGGCAGGGGCACAAGTGCCGGCTAAGGCATAAGGCAGGGGCACAAGTGCCGGCTAAGGCATAAGGCAGGGGCACAAGTGCCGGCTAAGGCATAAGGCAGGGGCACAAATGCCAGCTAAGGCATAAGGCAGGGGCACAAGTACCTCATAGGCATAAGGCAGGGGCACAAGTGCCGGCTAAGGCATAAGGCAGGGGCACAAGTGCCGGCTAAGGCATAAGGCAGGGGCACAAGTGCCGGCTAAGGCATAAGGCAGGGGCAAAAGTAGCTGATAGGCATAAGGCAGGGGCACAAGTGCCGGCTGAGGCATAAGGCAGGGGCACAAGTGCCGGCTGAGGCATAAGGCAGGGGCACAAGTGCCGGCTGAGGCATAAGGCAGGGGTACAAATGTCGGATAAAGCATAAGGCAGGGGCACAAGTGCCGGATAAGGCATAAGGCAGGGGCACAAGTGCCGGCTAAGGCATAAGGCAGGGGCACAAGTGCCAGCTAAGGCATAAGGCAGGGGCTCAAGTGCCGGCTAAGGCATAAGGCAGGGGCTCAAGTGCCGGCTAAGGCATAAGGCAGGGGCAAAAGTAGCTGATAGGCATAAGGCAGGGGCACAAGTGCCGGCTAAGGCATAAGGCAGGGGCACAAGTGCCGGCTAAAGCATAAGGCAGGGGCACAAGTGCCGGCTAAAGCATAAGGCAGGGGCACAAGTGCCGGCTAAGGCATAAGGCAAAGGCACAAGTGCCGGCTAAGGCATAAGACAGGGGCACAAGTGCTTGCTAAGGCATAAGGCAGGGGCACAAGTGCCGGCTAAGGCATAAGGCAGGGGCACAAGTGCCGGCTAAGGCATAAGGCAGGGGCACAAGTACCTGATAGGCATAAGGCAGGGGCACAAGTGCCGGCTAAGGCATAAGGCAGGGGCACAAGTGCCGGCTAAGGCATAAGGCAGGGGCACAAGTGCCGGCTAAGGCATAAGGCAGGGGCACAAGTGCCGGCTAAGGCATAAGGCAGGGGCACAAATGCCAGCTAAGGCATAAGGCAGGGGCACAAGTACCTCATAGGCATAAGGCAGGGGCACAAGTGCCGGCTAAGGCATAAGGCAGGGGCACAAGTGCCGGCTAAGGCATAAGGCAGGGGCACAAGTGCCGGCTAAGGCATAAGGCAGGGGCACAAGTGCCGGCTAAGGCATAAGGCAGGGGCACAAGTGCCGGCTAAGGCATAAGGCAGGGGCACAAGTGCCGGCTAAGGCATAAGGCAGGGGCACAAGTGCCGGCTAAGGCATAAGGCAGGGGCACAAGTGCCGGCTAAGGCATAAGGCAGGGGCACAAGTGCCGGCTAAGGCATAAGGCAGGGGCACAAGTGCCGGCTAAGGCATAAGGCAGGGGCACAAGTGCCGGCTAAGGCATAAGGCAGGGGCACAAGTGCCGGCTAAGGCATAAGGCAGGGGCACAAGTGCCGGCTAAGGCATAAGGCAGGGGCACAAGTGCCGGCTAAGGCATAAGGCAGGGGCACAAGTGCCGGCTAAGGCATAAGGCAGGGGCACAAGTGCCGGCTAAGGCATAAGGCAGGGGCACAAGTGCCGGCTAAGGCATAAGGCAGGGGCACAAGTGCCGGCTAAGGCATAAGGCAGGGTCACAAGTGCCGGCTAAGGCATAAGGCAGGGGCACAAGTGCCGGCTAAGGCATAAGGCAGGGGCACAAGTGCCGGCTAAGGCATGGGCACAAGTGCCGGCTAAGGCATAAGGCAGGGGCACAAGTGCCGGCTAAAGCATAAGGCAGGGGCACAAGTGCCGGCAAAGGCATAAGGCAGGGGCACAAGTGCCGGCTAAGGCATAAGGCAGGGGCACAAGTGCCGGCTAAGGCATAAGGCAGGGGCACAAGTGCCGGCTAAGGCATAAGGCAGGGGCACAAGTGCCGGCTAAGGCATAAGGCAAGGGCACAAGTGCCGGCTATGGCATAAGGCAGGGGCACAAGTGCCGGCTAAGGCATAAGGCAGGGGCACAAGTGCCGGCTAAGGCATAAGGCAGGGGCACAAGTACCTGATAGGCATAAGGCAGGGGCACAAGTGCCGGCTGAGGCATAAGGCAGGGGCACAAGTGCCGGCTAAGGCATAAGGCAGGGGCACAAGTGCCGGCTAAGGCATAAGGCAGGGGCACAAGTGCCGGCTAAGGCATAAGGCAGGGGCACAAATGCCAGCTAAGGCATAAGGCAGGGGCACAAGTACCTCATAGGCATAAGGCAGGGGCACAAGTGCCGGCTAAGGCATAAGGCAGGGGCTCAAGTGCCAGCTAAGGCATAAGGCAGGGGCTCAAGTGCCAGCTAAGGCATAAGGCAGGGGCTCAAGTGCCGGCTAAGGCATAAGGCAGGGGCAAAAGTAGCTGATAGGCATAAGGCAGGGGCACAAGTGCCGGCTAAGGCATAAGGAAGGGGCACAAGTGCCGGCTAAAGCATAAGGCAGGGGCACAAGTGCCGGCTAAGGCATAAGGCAAAGGCACAAGTGCCGGCTAAGGCATAAGGCAGGGGCACAAGTGCTTGCTAAGGCATAAGGCAGGGGCACAAGTAGCTGATAGGCATAAGGCAGGGGCACAAGTGCCGGCTGAGGCATAAGGCAGGGGCACAAGTGCCGGCTGAGGCATAAGGCAGGGGCACAAGTGCCGGCTAAGGCATAAGGCAGGGGCACAAGTGCCGGCTAAGGCATAAGGCAGGGGCACAAGTGCCGGCTAAGGCATAAGGCAGGGGCACAAGTGCCGGCTAAGGCATAAGGCAGGGGAACAAGTGCCGGCTAAGGCATAAGGCAGGGGCACAAGTGCCGGCTAAGGCATAAGGCAGGGGCACAAGTGCCGGCTAAGGCATAAGGCAGGGGCACAAGTGCCGGCTAAGGCATAAGGCAGGGGCACAAGTGCCGGCTAAGGCATAAGGCAGGGGCACAAGTGCCGGCTAAGGCATAAGGCAGGGGCACAAGTGCCGGCTAAGGCATAAGGCAGGGGCACAAGTGCCGGCTAAGGCATAAGGCAGGGGCACAAGTGCCGGCTAAGGCATAAGGCAGGGGCACAAGTGCCGGCTAAGGCATAAGGCAGGGGCACAAGTGCCGGCTAAGGCATAAGGCAGGGGCACAAGTGCCGGCTAAGGCATAAGGCAGGGGCACAAGTGCCGGCTAAGGCATAAGGCAGGGGCACAAGTGCCGGCTAAGGCATAAGGCAGGGGCACAAGTACCTCATAGGCATAAGGCAAGGGCACAAGTGCCGGCTAAGGCATAAGGCAGGGGCTCAAGTGCCGGCTAAGGCATAAGGCAGGGGCAAAAGTAGCTGATAGGCATAAGGCAGGGGCACAAGTGCCGGCTGAGGCATAAGGCAGGGGCACAAGTGCCGGCTAAAGCATAAGGCAGGGGCACAAGTGCCGGCTAAAGCATAAGGCAGGGGCACAAGTGCCGACTAAGGCATAAGGCAGTGGCACAAGTGCCGGCTAAGGCATAAGGCAGGGGCACAAGTGCCGGCTAAGGCATAAGGCAGGGGCACAAGTGCCAGTTAAGGCATAAGGCAGGGGCACAAATGCCAGCTAAGGCATAAGGCAGGGGCACAAGTACCTCATAGGCATAAGGCAGGGGCACAAGTGCCGGCTAAGGCATAAGGCAGGGGCTCAAGTGCCGGCTAAGGCATAAGGCAGGGGCTCAAGTGCCGGCTAAGGCATAAGGCAGGGGCAAAAGTAGCTGATAGGCATAAGGCAGGGGCAGAAGTGCCGGCTGAGGCATAAGGAAGGGGCACAAGTGCCGGCTAAAGCATAAGGCAGGGGCACAAGTGCCGGCTAAAGCATAAGGCAGGGGCACAAGTGCCGGCTAAAGCATAAGGCAGGGGCACAAGTGCCGGCTAAGGCATAAGGCAGGGGCACAAGTGCCGGCTAAGGCATAAGGCAGGGGCACAAATGCCAGCTAAGGCATAAGGCAGGGGCACAAGTACCTCATAGGCATAAGGCAGGGGCACAAGTGCCGGCTAAGGCATAAGGCAGGGGCACAAGTGCCGGCTAAGGCATAAGGCAGGGGCACAAGTGCCGGCTAAGGCATAAGGCAGGGGCACAAGTGCCGGCTAAGGCATAAGGCAGGGGCACAAGTGCCGGCTAAGGCATAAGGCAGGGGCACAAGTGCCGGCTAAGGCATAAGGCAGGGGCACAAGTGCCGGCTAAGGCATAAGGCAGGGGCACAAGTGCCGGCTAAGGCATAAGGCAGGGGCACAAGTGCCGGCTAAGGCATAAGGCAGGGGCACAAGTGCCGGCTAAGGCATAAGGCAGGGGCACAAGTGCCGGCTAAGGCATAAGGCAGGGGCACAAGTGCCGGCTAAGGCATAAGGCAGGGGCACAAGTGCCGGCTAAGGCATAAGGCAGGGGCACAAGTGCCGGCTAAGGCATAAGGCAGGGGCACAAGTGCCGGCTAAGGCATAAGGCAGGGGCACAAGTGCCGGCTAAGGCATAAGGCAGGGGCACAAGTGCCGGCTAAGGCATAAGGCAGGGGCACAAGTGCCGGCTAAGGCATAAGGCAGGGGCACAAGTGCCGGCTAAGGCATAAGGCAGGGGCACAAGTGCCGGCTAAGGCATAAGGCAGGGGCACAAATGCCAGCTAAGGCATAAGGCAGGGGCACAAGTACCTCATAGGCATAAGGCAGGGGCAAAAGTAGCTGATAGGCATAAGGCAGGGGCACAAGTGCCGGCTGAGGCATAAGGAAGGGGCACAAGTGCCGGCTAAAGCATAAGGCAGGGGCACAAGTGCCGGCTAAAGCATAAGGCAGGGGCACAAGTGCCGGCTAAGGCATAAGGCAGGGGCACAAGTGCCGGCTAAGGCATAAGGCAGGGGCACAAGTGCCGGCTAAGGCATAAGGCAGGGGCACAAGTGCCGGCTAAGGCATAAGGCAGGTGCACAAGTGCTGGCTAAGACATAAGGCTAACTCTTTGCACTCTTTGCATTAAGGTTGAGGCACCCATAGGGGTGAAGAGCTAGCTTTCACCCCTCTACTCTGTACTTGGACATTGAGGACTAGATCCTTTGTTGTACAGTGCGGAGCCACTCCACAACCCCATGCTCCAAGCGACCAGGCACTTCTTGTCTGTCCTCCATAAATGGGTAATGCCTTCTTCCCCATTTACAGTCGTGCATGCGCATTCAGACGGGACAAGAGCGAAGAGCGTAAAGCCTGTTCTGCGTGCCTAGCGGACAAGAAGCTTAAGGCAATAAAATAAAAAGACAGGGGCACAAGTGCCGGCTAAGGCATAAGGCAGGGGCACAAGTGCCGGCTAAGGCATAAGGCAGGGGCACAAGTGCCGGCTAAGGCATAAGGCAGGGGCACAAGTGCCGGCTAAGGCATAAGGCAGGGGCACAAGTGCCGGCTAAGGCATAAGGCAGGGGCACAAGTGCCGGCTAAGGCATAAGGCAGGGGCACAAGTACCTGATAGGCATAAGGCAGGGGCACAAGTGCCGGCTAAGGCATAAGGCAGGGGCACAAGTGCCGGCTAAGGCATAAGGCAGGGGCACAAGTGCCGGCTAAGGCATAAGGCAGGGGAACAAGTGCCGGCTAAGGCATAAGGCAGGGGAACAAGTGCCGGCTAAGGCATAAGGCAGAGGCACAACTGCCGGCTAAGGCATAAGGCAGGGGCACAAGTGCCGGCTAAGGCATAAGGCAGGGGCACAAGTGCCGGCTAAGGCATAAGGCAGGGGCACAAGTGCCAGTTAAGGCATAAGGCAGGGGAACAAGTGCCGGCTAAGGCATAAGGCAGGGGAACAAGTGCCGGCTAAGGCATAAGGCAGAGGCACAACTGCCGGCTAAGGCATAAGGCAGGGGCACAACTGCCGGCTAAGGCATAAGGCAGGGGCACAAGTGCCGGCTAAGGCATAAGGCAGGGGCACAAGTGCCGGCTAAGGCATAAGGCAGGGGCACAAGTGCCGGCTAAGGCATAAGGCAGGGGCACAAGTGCCGGCTAAGGCATAAGGCAGGGGCACAAGTGCCGGCTAAGGCATAAGGCAGGGGCACAAGTGCCGGCTAAGGCATAAGGCAGGGGCACAAGTACCTGATAGGCATAAGGCAGGGGCACAAGTGCCGGCTAAGGCATAAGGCAGGGGCACAAGTGCCGGCTAAGGCATAAGGCAGGGGCACAAGTGCCGGCTAAGGCATAAGGCAGGGGAACAAGTGCCGGCTAAGGCATAAGGCAGGGGAACAAGTGCCGGCTAAGGCATAAGGCAGAGGCACAACTGCCGGCTAAGGCATAAGGCAGGGGCACAAGTGCCGGCTAAGGCATAAGGCAGGGGCACAAGTGCCGGCTAAGGCATAAGGCAGGGGCACAAGTGCCGGCTAAGGCATAAGGCAGGGGCACAAGTGCCGGCTAAGGCATAAGGCAGGGGCACAAGTGCCGGCTAAGGCATAAGGCAGGGGCACAAGTGCCGGCTAAGGCATAAGGCAGGGGCACAAGTGCCGGCTAAGGCATAAGGCAGGGGCACAAGTACCTGATAGGCATAAGGCAGGGGCACAAGTGCCGGCTAAGGCATAAGGCAGGGGCACAAGTGCCGGCTAAGGCATAAGGCAGGGGCACAAGTGCCGGCTAAGGCATAAGGCAGGGGAACAAGTGCCGGCTAAGGCATAAGGCAGGGGAACAAGTGCCGGCTAAGGCATAAGGCAGAGGCACAACTGCCGGCTAAGGCATAAGGCAGGGGCACAAGTGCCGGCTAAGGCATAAGGCAGGGGCACAAGTGCCGGCTAAGGCATAAGGCAGGGGCACAAGTGCCAGTTAAGGCATAAGGCAGGGGAACAAGTGCCGGCTAAGGCATAAGGCAGGGGAACAAGTGCCGGCTAAGGCATAAGGCAGAGGCACAACTGCCGGCTAAGGCATAAGGCAGGGGCACAACTGCCGGCTAAGGCATAAGGCAGGGGCACAAGTGCCGGCTAAGGCATAAGGCAGGGGCACAAGTGCCGGCTAAGGCATAAGGCAGGGGCACAAGTGCCGGCTAAGGCATAAGGCAGGGGCACAAGTGCCGGCTAAGGCATAAGGCAGGGGCACAAGTGCCGGCTAAGGCATAAGGCAGGGGCACAAGTGCCGGCTAAGGCATAAGGCAGGGGCACAAGTGCCGGCTAAGGCATAAGGCAGGGGCACAAGTGCCGGCTAAGGCATAAGGCAGGGGCACAAGTGCCGGCTAAGGCATAAGGCAGGGGCACAAGTGCCGGCTAAGGCATAAGGCAGGGGCACAAGTGCCGGCTAAGGCATAAGGCAGGGGCACAAGTGCCGGCTAAGGCATAAGGCAGGGGCACAAGTGCCGGCTAAGGCATAAGGCAGGGGCACAAGTGCCGGCTAAGGCATAAGGCAGGGGCACAAGTGCCGGCTAAGGCATAAGGCAGGGGCACAAGTACCTGATAGGCATAAGGCAGGGGCACAAGTACCTCATAGGCATAAGGCAGGGGCACAAGTGCCAGCTAAGGCATAAGGCAGGGGCACAAGTACCTCATAGGCATAAGGCAGGGGCACAAGTGCCGGCTAAGGCATAAGGCAGGGGCTCAAGTGCCAGCTAAGGCATAAGGCAGGGGCTCAAGTGCCAGCTAAGGCATAAGGCAGGGGCTCAAGTGCCGGCTAAGGCATAAGGCAGGGGCAAAAGTAGCTGATAGGCATAAGGCAGGGGCACAAGTGCCGGCTAAGGCATAAGGAAGGGGCACAAGTGCCGGCTAAAGCATAAGGCAGGGGCACAAGTGCCGGCTAAAGCATAAGGCAGGGGCACAAGTGCCGGCTAAGGCATAAGGCAAAGGCACAAGTGCTTGCTAAGGCATAAGGCAGGGGCACAAGTAGCTGATAGGCATAAGGCAGGGGCACAAGTGCCGGCTGAGGCATAAGGCAGGGGCACAAGTGCCGGCTGAGGCATAAGGCAGGGGCACAAGTGCCGGCTGAGGCATAAGGCAGGGGCACAAGTGCCGGCTGAGGCATAAGGCAGGGGCACAAGTGCCGGCTGAGGCATAAGGCAGGGGCACAAGTGCCGGCTGAGGCATAAGGCAGGGGCACAAGTGCCGGCTGAGGCATAAGGCAGGGGCACAAGTGCCGGCTGAGGCATAAGGCAGGGGCACAAGTGCCGGATAAAGCATAAGGCAGGGGCACAAGTGCCGGATAAAGCATAAGGCAGGGGCACAAGTGCCGGCTAAGGCATAAGGCAGGGGCACAAGTGCCGGCTAAGGCATAAGGCAGGGGCACAAGTGCCGGCTAAGGCATAAGGCAGGGGCACAAGTGCCGGCTAAGGCATAAGGCAGGGGCACAAGTGCCGGCTAAGGCATAAGGCAGGGGCACAAGTGCCGGCTAAGGCATAAGGCAGGGGCACAAGTGCCGGCTAAGGCATAAGGCAGGGGCACAAGTGCCGGCTAAGGCATAAGGCAGGGGCACAAGTGCCGGCTAAGGCATAAGGCAGGGGCACAAGTGCCGGCTAAGGCATAAGGCAGGGGAACAAGTGCCGGCTAAGGCATAAGGCAGGGGAACAAGTGCCGGCTAAGGCATAAGGCAGGGGCACAAGTGCCGGCTAAGGCATAAGGCAGAGGCACAACTGCCGGCTAAGGCATAAGGCAGAGGCACAACTGCCGGCTAAGGCATAAGGCAGGGGCACAAGTGCCAGCTAAAGCATAAGGCAGGGGCACAAGTGCCGGCTAAGGCATAAGGCTAACTCTTTGCACTCTTTGCATTAAGGTTGAGGCACCCATAGGGGTGAAGAGCTAGCTTTCACCCCTCTACTCTGTACTTGGACATTGAGGACTAGATCCTTTGTTGTACAGTGCGGAGCCACTCCACAACCCCATGCTCCAAGCGACCAGGCACTTCTTGTCTGTCCTCCATAAATGGGTAATGCCTTCTTCCCCATTTACAGTCGTGCATGCGCATTCAGACGGGACAAGAGCGAAGAGCGTAAAGCCTGTTCTGCGTGCCTAGCGGACAAGAAGCTTAAGGCAATAAAATAAAAAGAAAGGGGCGCAAGTGCCGGCTAAGGCATAAGGCAGGGGCGCAAGTGCCGGCTAAGGCATAAGGCAGGGGCACAAGTGCCGGCTAAGGCATAAGGCAGGGGCACAAGTGCCGGCTAAGGCATAAGGCAGGGGCACAAGTGCCGGCTAAGGCATAAGGCAGGGGCACAAGTGCCGGCTAAGGCATAAGGCAGGGGCACAAGTGCCGGCTAAGGCATAAGGCAGGGGCACAAGTGCCGGCTAAGGCATAAGGCAGGGGCACAAGTGCCGGCTAAGGCATAAGGCAGGGGCACAAGTGCCGGCTAAGGCATAAGGCAGGGGCACAAGTGCCGGCTAAGGCATAAGGCAGGGGCACAAGTGCCGGCTAAGGCATAAGGCAGGGGCACAAGTGCCGGCTAAGGCATAAGGCAGGGGCACAAGTGCCGGCTAAGGCATAAGGCAGGGGCACAAGTGCCGGCTAAGGCATAAGGCAGGGGCACAAGTGCCGGCTAAGGCATAAGGCAGGGGCACAAGTGCCGGCTAAGGCATAAGGCAGGGGCACAAGTGCCGGCTAAGGCATAAGGCAGGGGCACAAGTGCCGGCTAAGGCATAAGGCAGGGGCACAAGTGCCGGCTAAGGCATAAGGCAGGGGCACAAGTGCCGGCTAAGGCATAAGGCAGGGGCACAAGTGCCGGCTAAGGCATAAGGCAGGGGCACAAGTGCCGGCTAAGGCATAAGGCAGGGGCACAAGTGCCGGCTAAGGCATAAGGCAGGGGCACAAGTGCCGGCTAAGGCATAAGGCAGGGGCACAAGTGCCGGCTAAGGCATAAGGCAGGGGCACAAGTGCCGGCTAAGGCATAAGGCAGGGGCACAAGTGCCGGCTAAGGCATAAGGCAGGGGCACAAGTGCCGGCTAAGGCATAAGGCAGGGGCACAAGTGCCGGCTAAGGCATAAGGCAGGGGCACAAGTGCCGGCTAAGGCATAAGGCAGGGGCACAAGTGCCGGCTAAGGCATAAGGCAGGGGCACAAGTGCCGGCTAAGGCATAAGGCAGGGGCACAAGTGCCGGCTAAGGCATAAGGCAGGGGCACAAGTGCCGGCTAAGGCATAAGGCAGGGGCACAAGTGCCGGCTGAGGCATAAGGCAGGGGCACAAGTGCCGGCTAAGGCATAAGGCAGGGGCACAAGTGCCGGCTGAGGCATAAGGCAGGGGCACAAGTGCCGGCTGAGGCATAAGGCAGGGGCACAAGTGCCGGCTGAGGCATAAGGCAGGGGCACAAGTGCCGGCTGAGGCATAAGGCAGGGGCACAAGTGCCGGCTGAGGCATAAGGCAGGGGCACAAGTGCCGGCTGAGGCATAAGGCAGGGGCACAAGTGCCGGCTGAGGCATAAGGCAGGGGCACAAGTGCCGGCTGAGGCATAAGGCAGGGGCACAAGTGCCGGATAAAGCATAAGGCAGGGGCACAAGTGCCGGATAAAGCATAAGGCAGGGGCACAAGTGCCGGCTAAGGCATAAGGCAGGGGCACAAGTGCCGGCTAAGGCATAAGGCAGGGGCACAAGTGCCGGCTAAGGCATAAGGCAGGGGCACAAGTGCCGGCTAAGGCATAAGGCAGGGGCACAAGTGCCGGCTAAGGCATAAGGCAGGGGCACAAGTGCCGGCTAAGGCATAAGGCAGGGGCACAAGTGCCGGCTAAGGCATAAGGCAGGGGCACAAGTGCCGGCTAAGGCATAAGGCAGGGGCACAAGTGCCGGCTAAGGCATAAGGCAGGGGAACAAGTGCCGGCTAAGGCATAAGGCAGGGGCACAAGTGCCGGCTAAGGCATAAGGCAGAGGCACAACTGCCGGCTAAGGCATAAGGCAGGGGCACAAGTGCCGGCTAAGGCATAAGGCAGGGGCACAATTGCCGGCTAAGGCATAAGGCAGGTGCACAAGTGCTGGCTAAGACATAAGGCTAACTCTTTGCACTCTTTGCATTAAGGTTGAGGCACCCATAGGGGTGAAGAGCTAGCTTTCACCCCTCTACTCTGTACTTGGACATTGAGGACTAGATCCTTTGTTGTACAGTGCGGAGCCACTCCACAACCCCATGCTCCAAGCGACCAGGCACTTCTTGTCTGTCCTCCATAAATGGGTAATGCCTTCTTCCCCATTTACAGTCGTGCATGCGCATTCAGACGGGACAAGAGCGAAGAGCGTAAAGCCTGTTCTGCGTGCCTAGCGGACAAGAAGCTTAAGGCAATAAAATAAAAAGAAAGGGGCGCAAGTGCTGGCTAGGCATAAGGCAGGGGCACAAGTGCCGGCTAAGGCATAAGGCAGGGGCACAAGTGCCGGCTAAGGCATAAGGCAGGGGCACAAGTGCCGGCTAAGGCATAAGGCAGGGGCACAAGTGCCGGCTAAGGCATAAGGCAGGGGCACAAGTGCCGGCTAAGGCATAAGGCAGGGGCACAAATGCCGGCTAAGGCATAAGGCAGGGGCACAAGTGCCGGCTGAGGCATAAGGCAGGGGCACAAGTGCCGGCTGAGGCATAAGGCAGGGGCACAAGTGCCGGCTGAGGCATAAGGCAGGGGCACAAGTGCCGGCTGAGGCATAAGGCAGGGGCACAAGTGCCGGCTGAGGCATAAGGCAGGGGCACAAGTGCCGGATAAAGCATAAGGCAGGGGCACAAGTGCCGGATAAAGCATAAGGCAGGGGCACAAGTGCCGGCTAAGGCATAAGGCAGGGGCACAAGTGCCGGCTAAGGCATAAGGCAGGGGCACAAGTGCCGGCTAAGGCATAAGGCAGGGGCACAAGTGCCGGCTAAGGCATAAGGCAGGGGCACAAGTGCCGGCTAAGGCATAAGGCAGGGGCACAAGTGCCGGCTAAGGCATAAGGCAGGGGCACAAGTGCCGGCTAAGGCATAAGGCAGGGGAACAAGTGCCGGCTAAGGCATAAGGCAGGGGAACAAGTGCCGGCTAAGGCATAAGGCAGGGGCACAAGTGCCGGCTAAGGCATAAGGCAGAGGCACAACTGCCGGCTAAGGCATAAGGCAGGGGCACAAGTGCCAGCTAAGGCATAAGGCAGGGGCACAATTGCCGGCTAAGGCATAAGGCAGGTGCACAAGTGCTGGCTAAGACATAAGGCTAACTCTTTGCACTCTTTGCATTAAGGTTGAGGCACCCATAGGGGTGAAGAGCTAGCTTTCACCCCTCTACTCTGTACTTGGACATTGAGGACTAGATCCTTTGTTGTACAGTGCGGAGCCACTCCACAACCCCATGCTCCAAGCGACCAGGCACTTCTTGTCTGTCCTCCATAAATGGGTAATGCCTTCTTCCCCATTTACAGTCGTGCATGCGCATTCAGACGGGACAAGAGCGAAGAGCGTAAAGCCTGTTCTGCGTGCCTAGCGGACAAGAAGCTTAAGGCAATAAAATAAAAAGAAAGGGGCGCAAGTGCTGGCTAGGCATAAGGCAGGGGCACAAGTGCCGGCTAAGGCATAAGGCAGGGGCACAAGTGCCGGCTAAGGCATAAGGCAGGGGCACAAGTGCCGGCTAAGGCATAAGGCAGGGGCACAAGTGCCGGCTAAGGCATAAGGCAGGGGCACAAGTGCCGGCTAAGGCATAAGGCAGGGGCACAAGTGCCGGCTAAGGCATAAGGCAGGGGCACAAGTGCCGGCTAAGGCATAAGGCAGGGGCACAAGTGCCGGCTAAGGCATAAGGCAGGGGCACAAGTGCCGGCTAAGGCATAAGGCAGGGGCACAAGTGCCGGCTAAGGCATAAGGCAGGGGCACAAGTGCCGGCTAAGGCATAAGGCAGGGGCACAAGTGCCGGCTAAGGCATAAGGCAGGGGCACAAGTGCCGGCTAAGGCATAAGGCAGGGGCACAAGTGCCGGCTAAGGCATAAGGCAGGGGCACAAGTGCCGGCTAAGGCATAAGGCAGGGGCACAAGTGCCGGCTAAGGCATAAGGCAGGGGCACAAGTGCCGGCTAAGGCATAAGGCAGGGGCACAAGTGCCGGCTAAGGCATAAGGCAGGGGCACAAGTGCCGGCTAAGGCATAAGGCAGGGGCACAAGTGCCGGCTAAGGCATAAGGCAGGGGCACAAGTGCCGGCTAAGGCATAAGGCAGGGGCACAAGTGCCGGCTAAGGCATAAGGCAGGGGCACAAATGCCAGCTAAGGCATAAGGCAGGGGCACAAGTGCCGGCTAAGGCATAAGGCAGGGGCACAAGTGCCGGCTAAGGCATAAGGCAGGGGCTCAAGTGCCGGCTAAGGCATAAGGCAGGGGCAAAAGTAGCTGATAGGCATAAGGCAGGGGCACAAGTGCCGGCTGAGGCATAAGGAAGGGGCACAAGTGCCGGCTGAGGCATAAGGAAGGGGCACAAGTGCCGGCTAAAGCATAAGGCAGGGGCACAAGTGCCGGCTAAGGCATAAGGCAGGGGCACAAGTGCCAGCTAAGGCATAAGGCAGGGGCACAAGTGCCGGCTAAGGCATAAGGCAGGGGCACAAGTGCCGGCTAAGGCATAAGGCAGGGGCACAAGTGCCGGCTAAGGCATAAGGCAGGGGCACAAGTGCCGGCTAAGGCATAAGGCAGGGGCACAAGTGCCGGCTAAGGCATAAGGCAGGGGCACAAGTGCCGGCTAAGGCATAAGGCAGGGGCACAAGTGCCGGCTAAGGCATAAGGCAGGGGCACAAATGCCAGCTAAGGCATAAGGCAGGGGCACAAATGCCAGCTAAGGCATAAGGCAGGGGCACAAGTACCTCATAGGCATAAGGCAGGGGCACAAGTGCCGGCTAAGGCATAAGGCAGGGGCACAAATGCCAGCTAAGGCATAAGGCAGGGGCTCAAGTGCCGGCTAAGGCATAAGGCAGGGGCAAAAGTAGCTGATAGGCATAAGGCAGGGGCACAAGTGCCGGCTGAGGCATAAGGAAGGGGCACAAGTGCCGGCTAAAGCATAAGGCAGGGGCACAAGTGCCGGCTAAAGCATAAGGCAGGGGCAAAAGTAGCTGATAGGCATAAGGCAGGGGCACAAGTGCCGGCTGAGGCATAAGGCAGGGGCACAAGTGCCGGCTGAGGCATAAGGCAGGGGCACAAGTGCCGGCTGAGGCATAAGACAGGGGCACAAGTGCCGGATAAAGCATAAGGCAGGGGCACAAGTGCCGGATAAAGCATAAGGCAGGGGCACAAGTGCCGGCTAAGGCATAAGGCAGGGGCACAAGTGCCGGCTAAGGCATAAGGCAGGGGCACAAGTGCCGGCTAAGGCATAAGGCAGGGGCACAAGTGCCGGCTAAGGCATAAGGCAGGGGCACAAGTGCCGGCTAAGGCATAAGGCAGGGGCACAAGTGCCGGCTAAGGCATAAGGCAGGGGCACAAGTGCCGGCTAAGGCATAAGGCAGGGGCACAAGTGCCGGCTAAGGCATAAGGCAGGGGCACAAGTGCCGGCTAAGGCATAAGGCAGGGGCACAAGTGCCGGCTAAGGCATAAGGCAGGGGCACAAGTGCCGGCTAAGGCATAAGGCAGGGGCACAAGTGCCAGCTAAGGCATAAGGCAGGGGAACAAGTGCCGGCTAAGGCATAAGGCAGGGGAACAAGTGCCGGCTAAGGCATAAGGCAGAGGCACAACTGCCGGCTAAGGCATAAGGCAGGGGCACAAGTGCCGGCTAAGGCATAAGGCAGGGGCACAATTGCCGGCTAAGGCATAAGGCAGGTGCACAAGTGCTGGCTAAGACATAAGGCTAACTCTTTGCACTCTTTGCATTAAGGTTGAGGCACCCATAGGGGTGAAGAGCTAGCTTTCACCCCTCTACTCTGTACTTGGACATTGAGGACTAGATCCTTTGTTGTACAGTGCGGAGCCACTCCACAACCCCATGCTCCAAGCGACCAGGCACTTCTTGTCTGTCCTCCATAAATGGGTAATGCCTTCTTCCCCATTTACAGTCGTGCATGCGCATTCAGACGGGACAAGAGCGAAGAGCGTAAAGCCTGTTCTGCGTGCCTAGCGGACAAGAAGCTTAAGGCAATAAAATAAAAAGAAAGGGGCGCAAGTGCCGGCTAAGGCATAAGGCAGGGGCGCAAGTGCCGGCTAAGGCATAAGGCAGGGGCACAAGTGCCGGCTAAGGCATAAGGCAGGGGCACAAGTGCCGGCTAAGGCATAAGGCAGGGGCACAAGTGCCGGCTAAGGCATAAGGCAGGGGCACAAGTGCCGGCTAAGGCATAAGGCAGGGGCACAAGTGCCGGCTAAGGCATAAGGCAGGGGCACAAGTGCCGGCTAAGGCATAAGGCAGGGGCACAAGTGCCGGCTAAGGCATAAGGCAGGGGCACAAGTGCCGGCTAAGGCATAAGGCAGGGGCACAAGTGCCGGCTAAGGCATAAGGCAGGGGCACAAGTGCCGGCTAAGGCATAAGGCAGGGGAACAAGTGCCGGCTAAGGCATAAGGCAGAGGCACAAGTGCCGGCTAAGGCATAAGGCAGAGGCACAAGTGCCGGCTAAGGCATAAGGCAGGGGCACAAGTGCCGGCTAAGGCATAAGGCAGGGGCACAAGTGCCGGCTAAGGCATAAGGCAGGGGCACAAGTGCCGGCTAAGGCATAAGGCAGGGGCACAAGTGCCGGCTAAGGCATAAGGCAGGGGCACAAGTGCCGGCTAAGGCATAAGGCAGGGGCACAAGTGCCGGCTAAGGCATAAGGCAGGGGCACAAGTGCCGGCTAAGGTATAAGGCAGGGGCACAAGTGCCGGCTAAGGCATAAGGCAGGGGCACAAGTGCCGGCTAAGGCATAAGGCAGGGGCACAAGTGCCGGCTAAGGCATAAGGCAGGGGCACAAGTGCCGGCTAAGGCATAAGGCAGGGGCACAAGTGCCGGCTAAGGCATAAGGCAGGGGCACAAGTGCCGGCTAAGGCATAAGGCAGGGGCACAAGTACCTGGTAGGCATAAGGCAGGGGCACAAGTGCCGGCTAAGGCATAAGGCAGGGGCACAAGTGCCGGCTAAGGCATAAGGCAGGGGCACAAGTGCCGGCTAAGGCATAAGGCAGGGGCACAAGTGCCGGCTAAGGCATAAGGCAGGGGCACAAGTGCCGGCTAAGGCATAAGGCAGGGGCACAAGTACCTTATTGGCATAAGGCAGGGGCACAAGTGCCGGCTAAGGCATAAGGCAGGGGCACAAGTGCCGGCTAAGGCATAAGGCAGGGGCACAAGTGCCGGCTAAGGCATAAGGCAGGGGCACAAGTGTCGGCTCAGGCATAAGGCAGGGGCACAAGTGTCGGCTAAGGCATAAGGCAGGGGCACAAGTGACGGATAGGCATAAGGCAGGGGCAGAAGTGACGGCTAAGGCATAAGGCAGGGGCACAAGTGCCGGCTAAGGCATAAGGCAAGGGCACAAGTGCCGGCTAAGGCATAAGGCAGGGGCACAAGTGCCGGCTAAGGCATAAGGCAGGGGCACAAGTACCTGATAGGCATAAGGCAGGGGCACAAGTACCTGATAGGCATAAGGCAGGGGCACAAGTGCTGGCTAAGGAATAAGGCAGGGGCACAAGTACCTGATAGGCATAAGGCAGGGGCACAAGTACCTGATAGGCATAAGGCAGGGGCACAAGTGCCGGCTAAGGAATAAGGCAGGGGCACAAGTGCCAGCTACGGCATAAGGCAGGGGCACAAGTGCCGGCTAAGGCATAAGGCAGGGGCACAAGTGCCGGCTAAGGCATAAGGCAGGGGCACAAGTGCCGGCTAAGGCATAAGGCAGGGGCACAAGTGCCGGCTAAGGCATAAGGCAGGGGCACAAGTGCCGGCTAAGGCATAAGGCAGGGGCACAAGTGCCGGCTAAGGCATAAGGCAGGGGCACAAGTGCCGGCTAAGGCATAAGGCAGGGGCACAAGTGCCGGCTAAGGCATAAGGCAGGGGCACAAGTACCTGGTAGGCATAAGGCAGGGGCACAAGTGCCGGCTAAGGCATAAGGCAGGGGCACAAGTGCCGGCTAAGGCATAAGGCAGGGGCACAAGTGCCGGCTAAGGCATAAGGCAGGGGCACAAGTGCCGGCTAAGGCATAAGGCAGGGGCACAAGTGCCGGCTAAGGCATAAGGCAGGGGCACAAGTGCCGGCTAAGGCATAAGGCAGGGGCACAAGTGCCGGCTAAGGCATAAGGCAGGGGCACAAGTGCCGGCTAAGGCATAAGGCAGGGGAACAAGTGCCGGCTAAGGCATAAGGCAGGGGCACAAGTGCCGGCTAAGGCATAAGGCAGGGGCACAAGTGCCGGCTAAGGCATAAGGCAGGGGCACAAGTGCCGGCTAAGGCATAAGGCAGGGGCACAAGTGCCGGCTAAGGCATAAGGCAGGGGCACAATTGCCAGTTAAGGCATAAGGCAGGGGCACAAATGCCAGCTAAGGCATAAGGCAGGGGCACAAGTACCTCATAGGCATAAGGCAGGGGCACAAGTGCCGGCTAAGGCATAAGGCAGGGGCAA
This sequence comes from Ranitomeya variabilis, assembly GCF_051348905.1. Lineage (NCBI taxonomy): Eukaryota > Metazoa > Chordata > Amphibia > Anura > Dendrobatidae > Ranitomeya > Ranitomeya variabilis. Next base: position 513,702,705 of record NC_135232.1, on the reverse strand, counting down.
AAGTAGCTGATAGGCATAAGGCAGGGGCACAAGTGCCGGCTAAGGCATAAGGCAGGGGCACAAGTGCCAGTTAAGGCATAAGGCAGGGGAACAAGTGCCGGCTAAGGCATAAGGCAGGGGCACAAGTGCCGGCTAAGGCATAAGGCAGGGGCACAAGTGCCGGCTAAGGCATAAGGCAGGGGCACAAGTGCCGGCTAAGGCATAAGGCAGGGGCACAAGTGCCGGCTAAGGCATAAGGCAGGGGCACAAGTGCCGGCTAAGGCATAAGGCAGGGGCACAAGTGCCGGCTAAGGCATAAGGCAGGGGCACAAGTGCCGGCTAAGGCATAAGGCAGGGGCACAAGTGCCGGCTAAGGCATAAGGCAGGTGCACAAGTGCTGGCTAAGACATAAGGCTAACTCTTTGCACTCTTTGCATTAAGGTTGAGGCACCCATAGGGTGAAGAGCTAGCTTTCACCCCTCTACTCTGTACTTGGACATTGAGGACTAGATCCTTTGTTGTACAGTGCGGAGCCACTCCACAACCCCATGCTCCAAGCGACCAGGCACTTCTTGTCTGTCCTCCATAAATGGGTAATGCCTTCTTCCCCATTTACAGTCGTGCATGCGCATTCAGACGGGACAAGAGCGAAGAGCGTAAAGCCTGTTCTGCGTGCCTAGCGGACAAGAAGCTTAAGGCAATAAAATAAAAAGACAGGGGCACAAGTGCCGGCTAAGGCATAAGGCAGGGGCACAAGTGCCGGCTAAGGCATAAGGCAGGGGCACAAGTGCCGGCTAAGGCATAAGGCAGGGGCAAAAGTGCCGGCTAAGGCATAAGGCAGGGGCACAAGTGCCGGCTAAGGCATAAGGCAGGGGCACAAGTACCTGATAGGCATAAGGCAGGGGCACAAGTGCCGGCTAAGGCATAAGGCAGGGGCACAAGTGCCGGCTAAGGCATAAGGCAGGGGCACAAGTGCCGGCTAAGGCATAAGGCAGGGGAACAAGTGCCGGCTAAGGCATAAGGCAGGGGAACAAGTGCCGGCTAAGGCATAAGGCAGGGGAACAAGTGCCGGCTAAGGCATAAGGCAGAGGCACAAGTGCCGGCTAAGGCATAAGGCAGGGGCACAAGTGCCGGCTAAGGCATAAGGCAGGGGCACAAGTGCCGGCTAAGGCATAAGGCAGGGGCACAAGTGCCGGCTAAGGCATAAGGCAGGGGCACAAGTGCCGGCTAAGGCATAAGGCAGGGGCACAAGTGCCGGCTAAGGCATAAGGCAGGGGCACAAGTGCCGGCTAAGGCATAAGGCAGGGGCACAAGTGCCGGCTAAGGCATAAGGCAGGGGCACAAGTGCCGGCTAAGGCATAAGGCAGGGGCACAAGTGCCGGCTAAGGCATAAGGCAGGGGCACAAGTGCCGGCTAAGGCATAAGGCAGGGGCACAAGTGCCGGCTAAGGCATAAGGCAGGGGCACAAGTGCCGGCTAAGGCATAAGGCAGGGGCACAAGTGCCGGCTAAGGCATAAGGCAGGGGCACAAGTGCCGGCTAAGGCATAAGGCAGGGGCACAAGTGCCGGCTAAGGCATAAGGCAGGGGCACAAGTGCCGGCTAAGGCATAAGGCAGGGGCACAAGTGCCGGCTAAGGCATAAGGCAGGGGCACAAGTGCCGGCTAAGGCATAAGGCAGGGGCACAAGTGCCGGCTAAGGCATAAGGCAGGGGCACAAGTGCCGGCTAAGGCATAAGGCAGGGGCACAAGTGCCGGCTAAGGCATAAGGCAGGGGCACAAGTACCTGATAGGCATAAGGCAGGGGCACAAGTACCTCATAGGCATAAGGCAGGGGCACAAGTGCCAGCTAAGGCATAAGGCAGGGGCACAAGTACCTCATAGGCATAAGGCAGGGGCACAAGTGCCGGCTAAGGCATAAGGCAGGGGCTCAAGTGCCAGCTAAGGCATAAGGCAGGGGCTCAAGTGCCGGCTAAGGCATAAGGCAGGGGCTCAAGTGCCGGCTAAGGCATAAGGCAGGGGCAAAAGTAGCTGATAGGCATAAGGCAGGGGCACAAGTGCCGGCTAAGGCATAAGGAAGGGGCACAAGTGCCGGCTAAAGCATAAGGCAGGGGCACAAGTGCCGGCTAAAGCATAAGGCAGGGGCACAAGTGCCGGCTAAGGCATAAGGCAAAGGCACAAGTGCTTGCTAAGGCATAAGGCAGGGGCACAAGTAGCTGATAGGCATAAGGCAGGGGCACAAGTGCCGGCTGAGGCATAAGGCAGGGGCACAAGTGCCGGCTGAGGCATAAGGCAGGGGCACAAGTGCCGGCTGAGGCATAAGGCAGGGGCACAAGTGCCGGCTGAGGCATAAGGCAGGGGCACAAGTGCCGGCTGAGGCATAAGGCAGGGGCACAAGTGCCGGCTGAGGCATAAGGCAGGGGCACAAGTGCCGGCTGAGGCATAAGGCAGGGGCACAAGTGCCGGCTGAGGCATAAGGCAGGGGCACAAGTGCCGGCTGAGGCATAAGGCAGGGGCACAAGTGCCGGCTGAGGCATAAGGCAGGGGCACAAGTGCCGGATAAAGCATAAGGCAGGGGCACAAGTGCCGGATAAAGCATAAGGCAGGGGCACAAGTGCCGGCTAAGGCATAAGGCAGGGGCACAAGTGCCGGCTAAGGCATAAGGCAGGGGCACAAGTGCCGGCTAAGGCATAAGGCAGGGGCACAAGTGCCGGCTAAGGCATAAGGCAGGGGCACAAGTGCCGGCTAAGGCATAAGGCAGGGGCACAAGTGCCGGCTAAGGCATAAGGCAGGGGCACAAGTGCCGGCTAAGGCATAAGGCAGGGGCACAAGTGCCGGCTAAGGCATAAGGCAGGGGAACAAGTGCCGGCTAAGGCATAAGGCAGGGGAACAAGTGCCGGCTAAGGCATAAGGCAGGGGCACAAGTGCCGGCTAAGGCATAAGGCAGAGGCACAACTGCCGGCTAAGGCATAAGGCAGAGGCACAACTGCCGGCTAAGGCATAAGGCAGGGGCACAAGTGCCAGCTAAAGCATAAGGCAGGGGCACAAGTGCCGGCTAAGGCATAAGGCTAACTCTTTGCACTCTTTGCATTAAGGTTGAGGCACCCATAGGGGTGAAGAGCTAGCTTTCACCCCTCTACTCTGTACTTGGACATTGAGGACTAGATCCTTTGTTGTACAGTGCGGAGCCACTCCACAACCCCATGCTCCAAGCGACCAGGCACTTCTTGTCTGTCCTCCATAAATGGGTAATGCCTTCTTCCCCATTTACAGTCGTGCATGCGCATTCAGACGGGACAAGAGCGAAGAGCGTAAAGCCTGTTCTGCGTGCCTAGCGGACAAGAAGCTTAAGGCAATAAAATAAAAAGAAAGGGGCGCAAGTGCCGGCTAAGGCATAAGGCAGGGGCGCAAGTGCCGGCTAAGGCATAAGGCAGGGGCACAAGTGCCGGCTAAGGCATAAGGCAGGGGCACAAGTGCCGGCTAAGGCATAAGGCAGGGGCACAAGTGCCGGCTAAGGCATAAGGCAGGGGCACAAGTGCCGGCTAAGGCATAAGGCAGGGGCACAAGTGCCGGCTAAGGCATAAGGCAGGGGCACAAGTGCCGGCTAAGGCATAAGGCAGGGGCACAAGTGCCGGCTAAGGCATAAGGCAGGGGCACAAGTGCCGGCTAAGGCATAAGGCAGGGGCACAAGTGCCGGCTAAGGCATAAGGCAGGGGCACAAGTGCCGGCTAAGGCATAAGGCAGGGGCACAAGTGCCGGCTAAGGCATAAGGCAGGGGCACAAGTGCCGGCTAAGGCATAAGGCAGGGGCACAAGTGCCGGCTAAGGCATAAGGCAGGGGCACAAGTGCCGGCTAAGGCATAAGGCAGGGGCACAAGTGCCGGCTAAGGCATAAGGCAGGGGCACAAGTGCCGGCTAAGGCATAAGGCAGGGGCACAAGTGCCGGCTAAGGCATAAGGCAGGGGCACAAGTGCCGGCTAAGGCATAAGGCAGGGGCACAAGTGCCGGCTAAGGCATAAGGCAGGGGCACAAGTGCCGGCTAAGACATAAGGCAGGGGCACAAGTGCCGGCTAAGGCATAAGGCAGGGGCACAAGTGCCGGCTAAGGCATAAGGCAGGGGCACAAGTGCCGGCTAAGGCATAAGGCAGGGGCACAAGTGCCGGCTAAGGCATAAGGCAGGGGCACAAGTGCCGGCTAAGGCATAAGGCAGGGGCACAAGTGCCGGCTAAGGCATAAGGCAGGGGCACAAGTGCCGGCTAAGGCATAAGGCAGGGGCACAAGTGCCGGCTAAGGCATAAGGCAGGGGCACAAGTGCCGGCTAAGGCATAAGGCAGGGGCACAAGTGCCGGCTGAGGCATAAGGCAGGGGCACAAGTGCCGGCTGAGGCATAAGGCAGGGGCACAAGTGCCGGCTGAGGCATAAGGCAGGGGCACAAGTGCCGGCTGAGGCATAAGGCAGGGGCACAAGTGCCGGCTGAGGCATAAGGCAGGGGCACAAGTGCCGGCTGAGGCATAAGGCAGGGGCACAAGTGCCGGATAAAGCATAAGGCAGGGGCACAAGTGCCGGATAAAGCATAAGGCAGGGGCACAAGTGCCGGCTAAGGCATAAGGCAGGGGCACAAGTGCCGGCTAAGGCATAAGGCAGGGGCACAAGTGCCGGCTAAGGCATAAGGCAGGGGCACAAGTGCCGGCTAAGGCATAAGGCAGGGGCACAAGTGCCGGCTAAGGCATAAGGCAGGGGCACAAGTGCCGGCTAAGGCATAAGGCAGGGGCACAAGTGCCGGCTAAGGCATAAGGCAGGGGAACAAGTGCCGGCTAAGGCATAAGGCAGGGGAACAAGTGCCGGCTAAGGCATAAGGCAGGGGCACAAGTGCCGGCTAAGGCATAAGGCAGGGGCACAAGTGCCGGCTAAGGCATAAGGCAGAGGCACAACTGCCGGCTAAGGCATAAGGCAGGGGCACAAGTGCCGGCTAAGGCATAAGGCAGGGGCACAATTGCCGGCTAAGGCATAAGGCAGGTGCACAAGTGCTGGCTAAGACATAAGGCTAACTCTTTGCACTCTTTGCATTAAGGTTGAGGCACCCATAGGGGTGAAGAGCTAGCTTTCACCCCTCTACTCTGTACTTGGACATTGAGGACTAGATCCTTTGTTGTACAGTGCGGAGCCACTCCACAACCCCATGCTCCAAGCGACCAGGCACTTCTTGTCTGTCCTCCATAAATGGGTAATGCCTTCTTCCCCATTTACAGTCGTGCATGCGCATTCAGACGGGACAAGAGCGAAGAGCGTAAAGCCTGTTCTGCGTGCCTAGCGGACAAGAAGCTTAAGGCAATAAAATAAAAAGAAAGGGGCGCAAGTGCTGGCTAGGCATAAGGCAGGGGCACAAGTGCCGGCTAAGGCATAAGGCAGGGGCACAAGTGCCGGCTAAGGCATAAGGCAGGGGCACAAGTGCCGGCTAAGGCATAAGGCAGGGGCACAAGTGCCGGCTAAGGCATAAGGCAGGGGCACAAATGCCGGCTAAGGCATAAGGCAGGGGCACAAGTGCCGGCTGAGGCATAAGGCAGGGGCACAAGTGCCGGCTGAGGCATAAGGCAGGGGCACAAGTGCCGGCTGAGGCATAAGGCAGGGGCACAAGTGCCGGCTGAGGCATAAGGCAGGGGCACAAGTGCCGGCTGAGGCATAAGGCAGGGGCACAAGTGCCGGATAAAGCATAAGGCAGGGGCACAAGTGCCGGATAAAGCATAAGGCAGGGGCACAAGTGCCGGCTAAGGCATAAGGCAGGGGCACAAGTGCCGGCTAAGGCATAAGGCAGGGGCACAAGTGCCGGCTAAGGCATAAGGCAGGGGCACAAGTGCCGGCTAAGGCATAAGGCAGGGGCACAAGTGCCGGCTAAGGCATAAGGCAGGGGCACAAGTGCCGGCTAAGGCATAAGGCAGGGGCACAAGTGCCGGCTAAGGCATAAGGCAGGGGCACAAGTGCCGGCTAAGGCATAAGGCAGGGGAACAAGTGCCGGCTAAGGCATAAGGCAGAGGCACAACTGCCGGCTAAGGCATAAGGCAGGGGCACAAGTGCCAGCTAAGGCATAAGGCAGGGGCACAATTGCCGGCTAAGGCATAAGGCAGGTGCACAAGTGCTGGCTAAGACATAAGGCTAACTCTTTGCACTCTTTGCATTAAGGTTGAGGCACCCATAGGGGTGAAGAGCTAGCTTTCACCCCTCTACTCTGTACTTGGACATTGAGGACTAGATCCTTTGTTGTACAGTGCGGAGCCACTCCACAACCCCATGCTCCAAGCGACCAGGCACTTCTTGTCTGTCCTCCATAAATGGGTAATGCCTTCTTCCCCATTTACAGTCGTGCATGCGCATTCAGACGGGACAAGAGCGAAGAGCGTAAAGCCTGTTCTGCGTGCCTAGCGGACAAGAAGCTTAAGGCAATAAAATAAAAAGAAAGGGGCGCAAGTGCTGGCTAGGCATAAGGCAGGGGCACAAGTGCCGGCTAAGGCATAAGGCAGGGGCACAAGTGCCGGCTAAGGCATAAGGCAGGGGCACAAGTGCCGGCTAAGGCATAAGGCAGGGGCACAAGTGCCGGCTAAGGCATAAGGCAGGGGCACAAGTGCCGGCTAAGGCATAAGGCAGGGGCACAAGTGCCGGCTAAGGCATAAGGCAGGGGCACAAGTGCCGGCTAAGGCATAAGGCAGGGGCACAAGTGCCGGCTAAGGCATAAGGCAGGGGCACAAGTGCCGGCTAAGGCATAAGGCAGGGGCACAAGTGCCGGCTAAGGCATAAGGCAGGGGCACAAGTGCCGGCTAAGGCATAAGGCAGGGGCACAAGTGCCGGCTAAGGCATAAGGCAGGGGCACAAGTGCCGGCTAAGGCATAAGGCAGGGGCACAAGTGCCGGCTAAGGCATAAGGCAGGGGCACAAGTGCCAGCTAAGGCATAAGGCAGGGGCACAAGTGCCGGCTAAGGCATAAGGCAGGGGCACAAGTGCCGGCTAAGGCATAAGGCAGGGGCACAAGTGCCGGCTAAGGCATAAGGCAGGGGCACAAGTGCCGGCTAAGGCATAAGGCAGGGGCACAAGTGCCGGCTAAGGCATAAGGCAGGGGCACAAATGCCAGCTAAGGCATAAGGCAGGGGCACAAGTGCCGGCTAAGGCATAAGGCAGGGGCACAAGTGCCGGCTAAGGCATAAGGCAGGGGCTCAAGTGCCGGCTAAGGCATAAGGCAGGGGCAAAAGTAGCTGATAGGCATAAGGCAGGGGCACAAGTGCCGGCTGAGGCATAAGGAAGGGGCACAAGTGCCGGCTAAAGCATAAGGCAGGGGCACAAGTGCCGGCTAAAGCATAAGGCAGGGGCACAAGTGCCGGCTAAGGCATAAGGCAGGGGCACAAGTGCCAGCTAAGGCATAAGGCAGGGGCACAAGTGCCGGCTAAGGCATAAGGCAGGGGCACAAGTGCCGGCTAAGGCATAAGGCAGGGGCACAAGTGCCGGCTAAGGCATAAGGCAGGGGCACAAGTGCCGGCTAAGGCATAAGGCAGGGGCACAAGTGCCGGCTAAGGCATAAGGCAGGGGCACAAGTGCCGGCTAAGGCATAAGGCAGGGGCACAAGTGCCGGCTAAGGCATAAGGCAGGGGCACAAGTGCCGGCTAAGGCATAAGGCAGGGGCACAAATGCCAGCTAAGGCATAAGGCAGGGGCACAAATGCCAGCTAAGGCATAAGGCAGGGGCACAAGTACCTCATAGGCATAAGGCAGGGGCACAAGTGCCGGCTAAGGCATAAGGCAGGGGCACAAATGCCAGCTAAGGCATAAGGCAGGGGCTCAAGTGCCGGCTAAGGCATAAGGCAGGGGCAAAAGTAGCTGATAGGCATAAGGCAGGGGCACAAGTGCCGGCTGAGGCATAAGGAAGGGGCACAAGAGCCGGCTAAAGCATAAGGCAGGGGCACAAGTGCCGGCTAAAGCATAAGGCAGGGGCAAAAGTAGCTGATAGGCATAAGGCAGGGGCACAAGTGCCGGCTGAGGCATAAGGCAGGGGCACAAGTGCCGGCTGAGGCATAAGACAGGGGCACAAGTGCCGGATAAAGCATAAGGCAGGGGCACAAGTGCCGGATAAAGCATAAGGCAGGGGCACAAGTGCCGGCTAAGGCATAAGGCAGGGGCACAAGTGCCGGCTAAGGCATAAGGCAGGGGCACAAGTGCCGGCTAAGGCATAAGGCAGGGGCACAAGTGCCGGCTAAGGCATAAGGCAGGGGCACAAGTGCCGGCTAAGGCATAAGGCAGGGGCACAAGTGCCGGCTAAGGCATAAGGCAGGGGCACAAGTGCCGGCTAAGGCATAAGGCAGGGGCACAAGTGCCGGCTAAGGCATAAGGCAGGGGCACAAGTGCCGGCTAAGGCATAAGGCAGGGGCACAAGTGCCGGCTAAGGCATAAGGCAGGGGCACAAGTGCCGGCTAAGGCATAAGGCAGGGGCACAAGTGCCGGCTAAGGCATAAGGCAGGGGCACAAGTGCCAGCTAAGGCATAAGGCAGGGGAACAAGTGCCGGCTAAGGCATAAGGCAGGGGAACAAGTGCCGGCTAAGGCATAAGGCAGAGGCACAACTGCCGGCTAAGGCATAAGGCAGGGGCACAAGTGCCGGCTAAGGCATAAGGCAGGGGCACAATTGCCGGCTAAGGCATAAGGCAGGTGCACAAGTGCTGGCTAAGACATAAGGCTAACTCTTTGCACTCTTTGCATTAAGGTTGAGGCACCCATAGGGGTGAAGAGCTAGCTTTCACCCCTCTACTCTGTACTTGGACATTGAGGACTAGATCCTTTGTTGTACAGTGCGGAGCCACTCCACAACCCCATGCTCCAAGCGACCAGGCACTTCTTGTCTGTCCTCCATAAATGGGTAATGCCTTCTTCCCCATTTACAGTCGTGCATGCGCATTCAGACGGGACAAGAGCGAAGAGCGTAAAGCCTGTTCTGCGTGCCTAGCGGACAAGAAGCTTAAGGCAATAAAATAAAAAGAAAGGGGCGCAAGTGCCGGCTAAGGCATAAGGCAGGGGCACAAGTGCCGGCTAAGGCATAAGGCAGGGGCACAAGTGCCGGCTAAGGCATAAGGCAGGGGCACAAGTGCCGGCTAAGGCATAAGGCAGGGGCACAAGTGCCGGCTAAGGCATAAGGCAGGGGCACAAGTGCCGGCTAAGGCATAAGGCAGGGGCACAAGTGCCGGCTAAGGCATAAGGCAGGGGCACAAGTGCCGGCTAAGGCATAAGGCAGGGGCACAAGTGCCGGCTAAGGCATAAGGCAGGGGCACAAGTGCCGGCTAAGGCATAAGGCAGGGGCACAAGTGCCGGCTAAGGCATAAGGCAGGGGCACAAGTGCCGGCTAAGGCATAAGGCAGGGGCACAAGTGCCGGCTAAGGCATAAGGCAGGGGCACAAGTGCCGGCTAAGGCATAAGGCAGGGGCACAAGTGCCGGCTAAGGCATAAGGCAGGGGCACAAGTGCCGGCTAAGGCATAAGGCAGGGGCACAAGTGCCGGCTAAGGCATAAGGCAGGGGCACAAGTGCCGGCTAAGGCATAAGGCAGGGGCACAAGTGCCGGCTAAGGCATAAGGCAGGGGCACAAGTGCCGGCTAAGGCATAAGGCAGGGGCACAAGTGCCGGCTAAGGCATAAGGCAGGGGCACAAGTGCCGGCTAAGGCATAAGGCAGGGGCACAAGTGCCGGCTAAGGCATAAGGCAGGGGCACAAGTGCCGGCTAAGGCATAAGGCAGGGGCACAAGTGCCGGCTAAGGCATAAGGCAGGGGAACAAGTGCCGGCTAAGGCATAAGGCAGGGGCACAAGTGCCGGCTAAGGCATAAGGCAGGGGCACAAGTGCCGGCTAAGGCATAAGGCAGGGGCACAAGTGCCGGCTAAGGCATAAGGCAGGGGCAGAAGTGCCGGCTAAGGCATAAGGCAGGGGCACAAGTGCCGGCTAAGGCATAAGGCAGGGGCACAAATGCCAGCTAAGGCATAAGGCAGGGGCACAAGTACCTCATAGGCATAAGGCAGGGGCACAAGTGCCGGCTAAGGCATAAGGCAGGGGAACAAGTGCCGGCTAAGGCATAAGGCAGGGGAACAAGTGCCGGCTAAGGCATAAGGCAGAGGCACAACTGCCGGCTAAGGCATAAGGCAGGGGCACAAGTGCCGGCTAAGGCATAAGGCAGGGGCACAAGTGCCGGTTAAGGCATAAGGCAGGGGAACAAGTGCCGGCTAAGGCATAAGGCAGGGGAACAAGTGCCGTCTAAGGCATAAGGCAGAGGCACAACTGCCGGCTAAGGCATAAGGCAGGGGCACAAGTGCCAGCTAAGGCATAAGGCAGGGGCACAAGTGCCGGCTAAGGCATAAGGCTAACTCTTTGCACTCTTTGCATTAAGGTTGAGGCACCCATAGGGGTGAAGAGCTAGCTTTCACCCCTCTACTCTGTACTTGGATATTGAGGACTAGATCCTTTGTTGTACAGTGCGGAGCCACTCCACAACCCCATGCTCCAAGCGACCAGGCACTTCTTGTCTGTCCTCCATAAATGGGTAATGCCTTCTTCCCCATTTACAGTCGTGCATGCGCATTCAGACGGGACAAGAGCGAAGAGCGTAAAGCCTGTTCTGCGTGCCTAGCGGACAAGAAGCTTAAGGCAATAAAATAAAAAGAAAGGGGCGCAAGTGCTGGCTAGGCATAAGGCAGGGGCACAAGTGCCGGCTAAGGCATAAGGCAGGGGCACAAGTGCCGGCTAAGGCATAAGGCAGGGGCACAAGTGCCGGCTAAGGCATAAGGCAGGGGCACAAGTGCCGGCTAAGGCATAAGGCAGGGGCACAAGTGCCGGCTAAGGCATAAGGCAGGGGCACAAGTGCCGGCTAAGGCATAAGGCAGGGGCACAAGTGCCGGCTAAGGCATAAGGCAGGGGCACAAGTGCCGGCTAAGGCATAAGGCAGGGGCACAAGTGCCGGCTAAGGCATAAGGCAGGGGCACAAGTGCCGGCTAAGGCATAAGGCAGGGGCACAAGTGCCGGCTAAGGCATAAGGCAGGGGCACAAGTGCCATCTAAGGCAAAAGGCAGGGGCACAAGTGCCGGCTAAGGCATAAGGCAGGGGCACAAGTGCCGGCTAAGGCATAAGGCAGGGGCACAAGTGCCGGCTAAGGCATAAGGCAGAAGTGCCGGCTAAGGCATAAGGCAGGGGCAGAAGTGCCGGCTAAGGCATAAGGCAGGGGCACAAGTGCCGGCTAAGGCATAAGGCAGGGGCACAAATGCCAGCTAAGGCATAAGGCAGGGGCACAAGTGCCGGCTAAGGCATAAGGCAGGGGCACAAGTGCCGGCTAAGGCATAAGGCAGGGGCACAAGTGCCGGCTAAGGCATAAGGCAGGGGCACAAGTGCCGGCTAAGGCATAAGGCAGGGGCACAAGTGCCGGCTAAGGCATAAGGCAGGGGCACAAGTGCCGGCTAAGGCATAAGGCAGGGGCACAAGTGCCGGCTAAGGCATAAGGCAGGGGCACAATTGCCGGCTAAGGCATAAGGCAGGGGCACAAGTGCTGGCTAAGGCATAAAGGTACCGTCACACTAAGCGATGCTGCAGCGATAGCGACAACGATGCCGATCGCTGCAGCGTCGCTGTTTGATCGCTGGAGAGCTGTCACACAGACCGCTCTCCAGCGACCAACGATGCCGAGGTCCCTGGGTAACCAGGGTAAACATCGGGTTGCTAAGCGCAGGGCCGCGCTTAGTAACCCTATGTTTACCCTGGTTACCAGAGTAAAATGTAAAAAAAACAAACAGTACATACTTACATGCGTCCCCCGGCGTCCGCTTCCTGCAATGACTGAGCGCCGGCAGTAGCAGGGCACAGCGGTGACGTCACCGCTGTGCTGTGGTTTCACTTTCACTTTGCGGCGCTCAGTCAGTGTGGGAAGCGGACGCCGGGGGACGCATGTAAGTATGTGCTGTTTGTTTTTTTTACATTTTACGCTGGTAACCAGGGTAAACATCGGGTTACTAAGCGCGGCCCTGCGCTTAGTAACCCGATATTTACCCTGGTTACCAGTGTAAAACATCGCTGGTATCGTTGCTTTTGCTGTCAAACACAACGATACACAGCGATCGGACGACCAAATAAAGTTCTGAACTTTATTCAGCGACCAGCGACATCACAGCAGGATCCTGATCGCTGCTGCGTTTCAAACTAAACGATATCGCTAGCCAGGACGCTGCAACGTCACGGATCGCTAGCGATATCGTTTAGTGTGACGGTACCTTAAGGCAGGGGAACAAGTGCCGGCTAAGGCATAAGGCAGAGGCACAACTGCCGGCTAAGGCATAAGGCAGGGGCACAAGTGCAGGCTAAGGCATAAGGCAGGGGCACAAGTGCAGGCTAAGGCATAAGGCAGGGGCACAAGTGCCGGCTAAGGCATAAGGCAGGGGCACAAGTGCCGGCTAAGGCATAAGGCAGGGGCACAAGTGCCGGCTAAGGCATAAGGCAGGGGCACAAGTACCTAATAGGCATAAGGCAGGGGAACAACTGCTGGCTAAGGCATAAGACAGGGGCAAAAGCGCCTGCTAAGGCATAGGGCAGGGGCACAAGTACCTAATAGGCATAAGGCAGCGGCACAATTGCCGGCTAAAGCATAAGGCAGCAGCACAATTGCCGGCTAAAGCATAAGGCAGGGGCACAAGTGCCGGCTAAGGCATAAAGCAGGGGCACATGTGCCGGCTAAGGCATAAGGCAGGGGCACAAGTGGCGGCTAAGGCATAAGGCAGGGGCACAAGTACCTGATAGGTATAAGGCAGGGGCACAAGTGCCGGCTAAGACATAAGGCAGGGGCACAAGTGCCAGCTAAGGCATAAAGGCAGGGGCAAAAGTACCTGATAGGCTTAAGGCAGGGGCACAAATGCCAGCTAAGGCATAAGGCAGGGGCACAAGTACCTCATAGGCATAAGGCAGGGGCATAAGTGCCGGCTAAGGCATAAGGCAGGGGCACAAGTGCCGGCTAAGGCATAAGGCAGGGGCACAAGTGCCGGCTGAGGCATAAGGAAGGGGCACAAGTGCCGGCTAAAGCATAAGGCAGGGGCACAAGTGCCGGCTAAGGCATAAGGCAGGGGCACAAGTGCCGGCTAAGGCATAAGGCAGGGGCACAAGTGCCGGCTAAGGCATAAGGCAGGGGCACAAGTGCCGGCTAAGGCATAAGGCAGGGGCACAAGTGCCGGCTAAGACATAAGGCAGGGGCACAAGTGCCGGCTAAGGCATAAGGCGGGGCACAAGTACCTGATAGGCATAAGGCAGGGGCACAAGTGCCGGCTAAGGCATAAGGCAGGGGCACAAGTGCCGGCTAAGGCATAAGGCAGGGGCACAAGTACCTGATAGGCATAAGGCAGGGGCACAAGTGCCGGCTAAGGCATAAGGCAGGGGCACAAGTGCCGGCTAAGGCATAAGGCAGGGGCACAAGTGCAAGCTAAGGCATAAGGCAGGGGCACAAGTGCCAGCTAAGGCATAAGGCAGGGGCACAAGTGCCAGCTAAGGCATAAGGCAGGGGCAAAAGTACCTGATAGGCATAAGGCAGGGGCACAAGTGCCGGCTAGGCATAAGACAGGGGCACAAGTGCCGGCTAAGGCATGAGGCAGGGGCAAAAATACCTTATAGGCATAAGGCAGGGGCACAAGTGCCGGCTAAGGCATAAGACAGGGGCACAAGTGCGTGCTAAGGCATAATGCAGGGGCACAAATACCTAATAGGCATAAAGCAGGGGCACAAGTGCAGGCTAGGCATAAGGCAGGGGCACAAGTGCCTGCTAGGCTTAAGGCAGAAACACAAGTGCCGGCTAGGCTTAAGGCATAAGCACAAGTGTGGGCTAGGCATAAGGCAAGGGGACAATTATTTGCTAGGCACAAGGAAGGGGCAGAAGTGCCGGCTAGGCATGAGGCAGGGACGCAAGTGCCGGCTAGGCATAAGGCAGGGGCACAAGTGCTAGCAACAAGTGCAGTCTAGGTATAAGGCTGGGGCACAAGTGCGGGCCTGATATGAGGCAGGGGCACAAGTGCCGGCTAAGACATAAAGCAGGGGCACAAGTGCGGTCTAGGCATAAGGCAGGGGCACAAGTGTGGTCTAGGCATAAGGCAGGGGCACAAGTGCGGGCTAGGCATAAGACAAGGGCACAAACACGAGCTAGGTAGAAGGCAGAAGCAACAAGTGCTGGCTATTCATAAGGTAGGGGAACAAGTGCTGGCTAGGCTTAATGCAGGGGCACAAGTGCGGGCTAGGCATAAGGCAGGGATCCAAGGGCAGGCTAGGCATAAGGCTAACTGCATTGAGTGTGAGGCGCCAAAAGGTGTAAAGAGCTAGTTTTCACTCCTCTACTTTATACTGGGACTTTCAGGTCTTGATCCATTGTCACTCCACAAACCCAAGATTTAAGCAACAAGGCACTTCTTGTATGTCATCCTTAAGTGGGTAATGCTTTCATTTATTCTTACTTAGGCCAGGTGTCAGCGATTGGAAACTAGCAGTGCATGTTGCCATGTTTAAAGCGCTGTTGTCTACTTAACGCAGGTAAATCCCCATGTGTTGACTAATCCATACGGATTTCTCATGTCTCCTCAAGAGAAATTAACATGCTGCAGACAGGAAAGACTAGCTGCATGTCAATTTCCGTGGCTGCTCGGTGGCATCTACAGACTCATAGTGCACATGGGATTTCTTAAAATCCCATTCACTATGCTGTAACATCTGGCCACTGTGTTTGACGGTGCATAGTATGCAGCGTCAAACCCGCAGATATTGCAGATCGTGCGCACATACCCTTACAGTTGTGCATGCGCATTTAGATGGTACAAGAGCATATTGCATCTACTGTGTGCCTAACCAACATGAAATGAAAGATCATAAAAACAAAGACAAGATCACTTACCTGCCAACACAGCATTTTCCATACAGATGAAACAAAGCAATAGAAACCAGACTGAAGTTGTTTAAGGCTATAAAGTTTATTTGCAGGCTATTAAGACATACGGATATATTTTTGTAACGATTTAACAACAAATAACTTTAGTAAGGGTACCGTCTCACAGTGGCACTTTTGTCGCTACGACGGTACGATCCGTGACGTTCCAGCGATATCCATACGATATCGCTGTGTCTGACACGCAGCAGCGATCAGGGACCCTGCTGAGTATCGTACGTCGTAGCAGATTGTTTGGATCTTTCTTTCGTCGCTGGATCTCCCGCTGTCGTCGTTGGATCGGTGTGTGTGACAGCTCTCCAGCGACCACACGACTTTCCAACGATCAAGTCCAGGTCGTATCGCTGGTCGTGATCGTTGGAAAGTTGCGGAGTGTGACGGTACCCTAAGGTAAGTCATGGAAAAATCCTCTACTATTCTCTCTGTACTGTAGGTTAGGGTTGTGTTCATAATACCAGAGGGCAGACAAGGCAGAGTCCTTCAAAGAACACAAAATGCATAAGACTCCACACACGCAGTACACAATGCAGAGCCCCTCAGATAGAGTACACAATGCAGCCCCAATAGAATATAATGCAGCCATTGAAGCAATTAAAAAAAGTTACATTGAACACCTATCCCCATTTTCTTGCGGCTCCTCAACAGCATGGCGCACAATGAAGTCATATTGAGGGGGATGGTGGGAGAAGGAGCTTCAGATAGCGCTCTTTCATCATTGCTTTCAACTGTATGAGCATCTATCATGATGCATTAGCATGAGCTATGGAGGAAGCGGACAACTGACCCCCCTGCGACTCACATACACAGTACACAATGAAGAGCGGGCAATGGGGGGCACCCCACGGAGCAGGCAATGGGGGGCACCCCACGGAGCAGGCAATGGGGGGCACCCCACAGAGCAGGCAATGGGGGGCACCCCACAGAGCAGGCAATGGGGGGCACCCCACAGAGCAGGCAATGGGGGGCACCCCAGAGCGGGCAATGGGGGGCACCCCACAGAGCGGGCAATGCAGAGCGCCCCGCAGAGCGGGCAATGCAGAGCGCCCCGCAGAGCGGGCAATGCAGAGCGCCCCACAGAGCGGGCAATGCAGAGCGCCCCACAGAGCGGGCAATGCAGAGCGCCCCACAGAGCGGGCAATGCAGAGCGCCCCACCGAGCGGGCAATGCAGAACGCCCCAGAGCGCACAATGCAGAGCGCCCCACAGAGCGCACAATGCAAAGCGGGCAATGCTGAGCGCCACACAAAGCGGGCAATGCAGAGCGCCCCACAGAGCGGGCAATGCAGAGCGCCCCACAGAGCGGGCAATGCAGAGCGCCCCACAGAGCGGGCAATGCAGAGCGCCCCACAGAGCGGGCAATGCAGAGCTGGCAATGCTGAGCGCCACACAAAGCGGGCAATGCAGAGCCCCCCCAGAGCGGGTAATGCAGAGCACTCCCTCCCCACCCCAACACAGGGCAAAATGCAGAGGCCCTCAGGAAGTAAACACAATGCACTACACAATGCAAAGCGGGCAATGCTGAGCGCCACACAAAGCGGGCAATGCAGAGCGCCCCACAGAGCGGGCAATGCAGAGCGCCCCACAGAGCGGGCAATGCAGAGCGCTCCCTCCCCACCCCTACACAGAGCAAAATGCAGAGGCCCCCAGGAAGCACACACAATGCACTACAGGGCACCGTAGAGCGCCACACGGACAGGGCACCGCAGAGCGCCCCACGGACAGGGCAATTTAGAGCATCCTCAAGAAGTACACATTGCAGTACACAACGCAGTGCTCACATACACAGTAAACAATGAAGAGCGCCCCACAGAGCGCGCAATGCAGAGCGCCCCACAGAGCGGGCAATGCAGAGCGCCCCACAGAGCGCGCAATGCAGAGCGCCCCACAGAGCGGGCAATGCAGAGCGCCCCACAGAGCGGGCAATGCAAAGCGGGCAATGCTGAGCGCCAAACAAAGCGGGCAATGCAGAGCCCCTCAAAGCGGGCAATGCAGAGCCCCCCAGAGCGGGTAATGCAGAGCACTCCATCCCCACCCCAACACAGGGCAAAATGCAGAGGCCCCCAGGAAGTACACACAATGCACTACACAATGCAGGGCGGGCAATGCAGAGCGCCCCACAGAGCGGGCAATGCAGAGCGCCCCACAGAGCGGGCAATGCAGAACCCCCCCCCCAGAGCGGGCAATGCAGAACCCCCCCCCCCCAGAGCGGGCAATGCAGAACCCCCCCCCCCAGAGCGGGCAATGCAGAGCACCCCACAGAGCGGGTAATGCAGAGCACTCCCTCCCCACCCCAACACAGGGCAAAATGCAGAGGCCCCCAGGAAGTACACACAATGCACTACACAATGCAGGGCGGGCAATGCAGAGCGCCCCACAGAGCGGGCAATGCAGAGCGCCCCACAGAGCGGGCAATGCAGAGCGCCCCACAGAGCTGGCAATGCAGAGCGCCCCACAGAGCGGGCAATGCACAGCGCCCCACAGAGCGGGCAATGCACAGCGCCCCACAGAGCGGGCAATGCAGAACGCCCCAGAGCGCACAATGCAGAGCGCCCCACAGAGCGCACAATGCAAAGCGGGCAATGCTGAGCGCCACACAAAGCGGGCAATGCAGAGCGCCCCACAGAGCGGGCAATGCAGAGCGCCCCACAGAGCGGGCAATGCAGAGCGCCCCACAGAGCGGGCAATGCAGAGCGCCCCACAGAGCGGGCAATGCAGAGCGCCCCACAGAGCGGGCAATGCAGAGCGCCCCACAGAGCGGGCAATGCAGAGCGCCCCACAGAGCGGGCAATGCAGAGCGCCCCACAGAGCGGGCAATGCAGAGCGCCCCACAGAGCGGGCAATGCAGAGCGCCCCACAGAGCGGGCAATGCAGAGCGCCCCACAGAGCGGGCAATGCAGAGCGCCACAGAGCGGGCAATGCAGAGCGCCCCACAGAGCGGGCAATGCAGAGCGCCCCACAGAGCGGGCAATGCAGAGCGCCCCACAGAGCGGGCAATGCAGAGCGCCCCACAGAGCGGGCAATGCAGAGCGCCCCACAGAGCGGGCAATGCAGAGCGCCCCACAGAGCGGGCAATGCAGAGCCCTCCCTCTCCACCCCAACACAGAGCAAAATGCAGAGGCCCCCAGGAAGTACACAATGCACTACACAATGCAGGGCGGGCAATGCAGAGCGCCCCACAGAGCGGGCAATGCAGAGCGCCCCAAAGAGCGGGCAATGCAGAGCGCCCCACAGAGCGGGCAATGCAGAGCCCTCCCTCTCCACCCCAACACAGAGCAAAATGCAGAGGCCCCCAGGAAGTACACAATGCACTACACAATGCAGGGCGGGCAATGCAGAGCGCCCCACAGAGTGGGCAATGCAGAGCGCCCCACAGAGCGGGCAATGCAGAGCGCCCCACAGAGCGGGCAATGCAGAGCGCCCCACAGAGCGGGCAATGCAGAGCGCCCCACAGAGCGGGCAATGCAGAGCGCCCCACAGAGCGGGCAATGCAGAGCGCCCCACAGAGCACACAATGCAAAGCTGGCAATGCTGAGCGCCACACAAAGCGGGCAATGCAGAGCCCCTCAGAGCGGGCAATGCAGAGCCCCCCCAGAGCGGGTAATGCAGAGCACCCCACAGAGCGGGCAATGCACAGCGCCCCACAGAGCGGGCAATGCACAGCGCCCCACAGAGCGGGCAATGCAGAACGCCCCAGAGCGGGCAATGCAGAACACCCCACAGAGCGGCAATACAGAGCGCCCCACAGAGCGGGCAATGCACAGCGCCCCACAGAGCGGGCAATGCACAGCGCCCCACAGAGCGGGCAATGCAGAGCGCCCCAGAGCGCGCAATGCAGAGCGCCCCACAGAGCGGGCAATGCAGAGCGCCCCACAGAGCGGGCAATGCAGAGCGCCCCACAGAGCGGGCAATGCAGAGCGCCCCACAGAGCGGGCAATGCAGAGCGCCCCACAGAGCGGGCAATGCAAAGCGCCCCACAGAGCGGGCAATGCAGAGCGCCCCACAGAGCGGGCAATGCAGAGCGCCCCACAGAGCGGGCAATGCAGAGCGCCCCACAGAGCGGGCAATGCAGAGCGCCCCACAGAGCGGGCAATGCAGAGCGCCCCACAGAGCGGGCAATGCAGAGCGCCCCACAGAGCGGGCAATGCAGAGCGCCCCACAGAGCGGGCAATGCAGAGCGCCCCACAGAGCGGGCAATGCAGAGCGCCCCACAGAGCGGGCAATGCAGAGCGCCCCACAGAGCGGGCAATGCAGAGCGCCCCACAGAGCGGGCAATGCAGAACGCCCCAGAGCGCACAATGCAGAGCGCCCCACAGAGCGCACAATGCAAAGCGGGCAATGCTGAGCGCCACACAGAGCGGGCAATGCAGAGCGCCCCACAGAGCGGGCAATGCAGAGCGCCCCACAGAGCGGGCAATGCAGAGCGCCCCACAGAGCGGGCAATGCAGAGCGCCCCACAGAGCGGGCAATGCAGAGCGCCCCACAGAGCGGGCAATGCAGAACGCCCCACAGAGCGGGCAATGCAGAACGCCCCACAGAGCGGGCAATGCAGAACGCCCCAGAGCGCACAATGCAGAGCGCCCCACAGAGCGCACAATGCAAAGCGGGCAATGCTGAGCGCCACACAGAGCGGGCAATGCAGAGCGCCCCACAGAGCGGGCAATGCAGAGCGCCCCACAGAGCGGGCAATGCAGAGCGCCCCCACAGAGCGGGCAATGCAGAGCGCCCCCACAGAGCGGGCAATGCAGAGCGCCCCCACAGAGCGGGCAATGCAGAGCGCCCCACAGAGCGGGCAATGCAGAGCGCCCCACAGAGCGGGCAATGCAGAGCGCCCCACAGAGCGGGCAATGCAGAGCGCCCCACAGAGCGGGCAATGCAGAGCGCCCCACAGAGCGGGCAATGCAGAGCGCCCCACAGAGCGGGCAATGCAGAGCGCCCCACAGAGCGGGCAATGCAGAGCGCCCCACAGAGCGGGCAATGCAGAGCGCCCCACAGAGCGGGCAATGCAGAGCGCCCCACAGAGCGGGCAATGCAGAGCGCCCCACAGAGCGGGCAATGCAGAGCGCCCCACAGAGCGGGCAATGCAGAGCGCCCCACAGAGCGGGCAATGCAGAACGCCCCAGAGCGCACAATGCAGAGCGCCCCACAGAGCGCACAATGCAAAGCGGGCAATGCTGAGCGCCACACAGAGCGGGCAATGCTGAGCGCCACACAGAGCGGGCAATGCAGAGCGCCCCACAGAGCGGGCAATGCAGAGCGCCCCACAGAGCGGGCAATGCAGAGCTTCCCACAGAGCGGGCAATGCAGAGCGCCCCACAGAGCGGGCAATGCAGAGCGCCCCACAGAGCGGGCAATGCAGAGCGCCCCACAGAGCGGGCAATGCAGAACGCCCCACAGAGCGGGCAATGCAGAACGCCCCAGAGCGCACAATGCAGAGCGCCCCACAGAGCGCACAATGCAAAGCGGGCAATGCTGAGGGCGACACAGAGCGGGCAATGCACAGCGCGACACAGAGCGGGCAATGCAGAGCGCCCCACAGAGCGGGCAATGCAGAGCGCCCCACAGAGCGGGCAATGCAGAGCGCCCCACAGAGCGGGCAATGCAGAGCGCCCCACAGAGCGGGCAATGCAGAGCGCCCCACAGAGCGGGCAATGCAGAGCGCCCCACAGAGCGGGCAATGCAGAGCGCCCCACAGAGCGGGCAATGCAGAGCGCCCCACAGAGCGGGCAATGCAGAGCGCCCCACAGAGCGGGCAATGCAGAGCGCCCCACAGAGCGGGCAATGCAGAACGCCCCACAGAGCGGGCAATGCAGAACGCCCCACAGAGCGGGCAATGCAGAACGCCCCAGAGCGCACAATGCAGAGCGCCCCACAGAGCGCACAATGCAAAGCGGGCAATGCTGAGCGCCACACAGAGCGGGCAATGCAGAGCGCCCCACAGAGCGGGCAATGCAGAGCGCCCCACAGAGCGGGCAATGCAGAGCGCCCCACAGAGCGGGCAATGCAGAGCGCCCCCACAGAGCGGGCAATGCAGAGCGCCCCACAGAGCGGGCAATGCAGAGCGCCCCACAGAGCGGGCAATGCAGAACGCCCCACAGAGCGGGCAATGCAGAACGCCCCACAGAGCGGGCAATGCAGAACGCCCCAGAGCGCACAATGCAGAGCGCCCCACAGAGCGCACAATGCAAAGCGGGCAATGCTGAGCGCCACACAGAGCGGGCAATGCAGAGCGCCCCACAGAGCGGGCAATGCAGAGCGCCCCACAGAGCGGGCAATGCAGAGCGCCCCCACAGAGCGGGCAATGCAGAGCGCCCCCACAGAGCGGGCAATGCAGAGCGCCCCCACAGAGCGGGCAATGCAGAGCGCCCCACAGAGCGGGCAATGCAGAGCGCCCCACAGAGCGGGCAATGCAGAGCGCCCCACAGAGCGGGCAATGCAGAGCGCCCCACAGAGCGGGCAATGCAGAGCGCCCCACAGAGCGGGCAATGCAGAGCGCCCCACAGAGCGGGCAATGCAGAGCGCCCCACAGAGCGGGCAATGCAGAGCGCCCCACAGAGCGGGCAATGCAGAGCGCCCCACAGAGCGGGCAATGCAGAGCGCCCCACAGAGCGGGCAATGCAGAGCGCCCCACAGAGCGGGCAATGCAGAGCGCCCCACAGAGCGGGCAATGCAGAACGCCCCACAGAGCGGGCAATGCAGAACGCCCCACAGAGCGGGCAATGCAGAACGCCCCAGAGCGCACAATGCAGAGCGCCCCACAGAGCGCACAATGCAAAGCGGGCAATGCTGAGCGCCACACAGAGCGGGCAATGCAGAGCGCCCCACAGAGCGGGCAATGCAGAGCGCCCCACAGAGCGGGCAATGCAGAGCGCCCCACAGAGCGGGCAATGCAGAGCGCCCCCACAGAGCGGGCAATGCAGAGCGCCCCCACAGAGCGGGCAATGCAGAGCGCCCCCACAGAGCGGGCAATGCAGAGCGCCCCACAGAGCGGGCAATGCAGAGCGCCCCACAGAGCGGGCAATGCAGAGCGCCCCACAGAGCGGGCAATGCAGAGCGCCCCACAGAGCGGGCAATGCAGAGCGCCCCACAGAGCGGGCAATGCAGAGCGCCCCACAGAGCGGGCAATGCAGAGCGCCCCACAGAGCGGGCAATGCAGAGCGCTCCCTCCCCACCCCTACACAGAGCAAAATGCAGAGGCCCCCAGGAAGCACACACAATGCACTACAGGGCACCGCAGAGCGCCCCACGGACAGGGCACCGCAGAGCGCCCCACGGACAGAGCAATTTAGAGCATCCTCAAGGAGTACACACAATGCAGTACACAACGCAGTGCTCACATACACAGTAAACAATGAAGAGCGCCCCACAGAGCGCACAATGCAGAGCGCCCCACAAAGCGCACAATGCAGAGCGCCCCACAAAGCGCACAATGCAGAGCGCCCCACAGAGCAGGCAATGAACTACACAACAGAGTTCAAACATACACAGTACACACTGAAGAGCGGGCAGCGCAGAGGACCCCACAGAGCGGGCAATGCAGAGCCCTCCCTCTCCACCCCAACACAGAGCAAAATGCAGAGGCCCCCAGGAAGTACACAATGCACTACACAATGCAGGGCGGGCAATGCAGAGCGCCCCACAGAGCGGGCAATGCAGAGCGCCCCACAGAGCGGGCAATGCAGAGCGCCCCACAGAGCGGGCAATGCAGAGCGCCCCACAGAGCGGGCAATGCAGAGCGCCCCACAGAGCGGGCAATGCAGAGCGCCCCACAGAGCGGGCAATGCAGAGCGCCCCACAGAGCGGGCAATGCAAAGCTGGCAATGCTGAGCGCCACACAAAGCGGGCAATGCAGAGCCCCTCAGAGCGGGCAATGCAGAGCCCCCCCAGAGCGGGTAATGCAGAGCACTCCCTACCCACACCAACACAGGGCAAAATGCAGAGGTCCCCAGGAAGTACACACAATGCACTACACAATGCAGGGCGGGCAATGCAGAGCGCCCCACAGAGCGGGCAATGCAGAGCGCCCCACAGAGCGGGCAATGCAGAGCGCCCCACAGAGCGGGCAATGCAGAGCGCCCCACAGAGCGGGCAATGCAGAGCGCCCCACAGAGCGGGCAATGCAGAGTGCCCCACAGAGCGGGCAATGCAGAGTGCCCCCACAGAGCGGGCAATGCAGAGTGCCCCCACAGAGCGGGCAATGCAGAGTGCCCCCACAGAGCGGGCAATGCAGAGTGCCCCCACAGAGCGGGCAATGCAGAACACCCCACAGAGCGGCAATGCAGAACGCCCCACAGAGCAGGCAATGAACTACACAACACAGAGTTCAAACATACAAAGTACACACTGTAGAGCGGGCAATGCAGAGGACCCCACAGAGCGGACAATGCAGTGCCCTCCTTCCCCACCCCAACACAGAGCGCACAATGCAGAGCGCCCCACAGAGCGGGCAATGCAGAGCGCCCCCTCCCCACCGCAACACAGAGCAAAATGCTGAGGCTCCCCATGAAGCACACACAATGCTCTACAGGGCACCAAAAGAAAAAATCCAGCTCACCATAGTTGTAGTCCCTGGAGGCTCGGAGCACGGAAACACTGTGTCAAGGTGTGAGGAATGCAGGAAATAGAAAATAATCCAGCTCGACGAGGTGGTGAAAAAGCAAAGTCTTGGTACTTTATTCACTTCATATCACAAAATAGAGGATAAAACAACAGCACAATATAATTAAAAACACTATCTACGCGTCATGACTAAAGGTACCGTCACACTAAGCAACGTCGCCAGCGATCTGTGACGTTGCAGCGTCCTAGGGAGCGATATCGCTGTATTTGACACGCAGCAGCGATCAGAATCCCGCTGTGAAATTGCTGGTCGCTGCTAGAAGGTCTGCACATTATTTGGTCGCTAGGTCGCCGTGTATCGCTGTGTTTGACAAGCAAAAGCAACCATACCAGCGATATTTTACACTGGTAACCAGGGTAAACATCGGGTTACTAAGCGCAGGGCCGCGCTTAGTAACCCGATGTTTACCCTGGTTACCAGCGTAAAATGTAAAAAAACAAACAGTACATGCTCACCTGCGCGTCCCCCAGCCTCTGCTTCCTGACTCTTACTGATCGCCGGCCCTAAACTGAAAGTGAAAGCACAGCGGTGACGTCACCGCTGTGCTGTTAGGGCCGGAGCTCAGTCAGTGTCAGGAAGCAGAGGCTGGGGGACGCGCTGGTGAGTATGTACTGTTTGTTTTTTTAACTTTTACGCTGGTAACCAGGGTAAACATCGGGTTACTAAGCGCGGCCCTGCGCTTAGCAACCCGATGTTTACCCTGGTTACCCGGGGGCCTCGGCATCGTTGGTCGCTGGAGAGCGGTCTGTGTGACAGCTCTCCAGCGACCAAACAGCGACGCTGCAGCGATCGGCATCGCTGTCGCTATCGCTGCAGCGTCGCTTAGTGTGACGGTACCTTAAGGGTGCTATGTCACCAGAAACGCGTAGATAGTGTTTTTAATTATATTGTGCTGTTGTTTTATCCTCTATTTTTTGATATGAAGTGAATAAAGTACCAAGACTTTGCTTTTTCACCACCTCGTCGAGCTGGATTATTTTCTATTTACTACAGGGCACCGCAGAGCGCCCCACGGAGAGGGCAATTTATAGTGTCCTCAAGAAGTACACACAATGCAGTACACAATGCAGTGCTCACATACACAGTACACAATGAAGAGCGGGCAATGAGGGACACCCCACGGAGGTAGGTGGAGAACACAAGAATAAATAAACCAAGAGCACTAACATAACATAAATATTAAAGCATGGGGTGCAGGTGAGAGGTAGAACAAACGACAAGCAAGAAAACAGCACCACTCCAATTATGTACACCACAATAAATAAATATATGAATAACAATAAACCATATATGGAAAAAAGTTTTTATTGGCACACCACACAATTAAAACATAATTAAAAACAGCAAAGAACACCTTATACATATCCAATATAATACATATTACCACCTGTGTATATGAAATATACTAATATATAAAGCCTGAACTTCAGCCTATATACCTATTGGCTCCTGGGGCTAATAGTAACATGCTCAGTAGCCTGCCAGAGTAGCAGCATAGATCCTATCATAAATCCCAAAAAACAACAATATGGCAAGAGATCGAACATATGACCAGAAGAGCGTTTAGAGCCCCAGAAGCCCATAAGGCTGAATTAGCTACTGTGCAAACTGCACTAACCAGGAGGACCCCAGGCAAAGAGCGGAATGGAGATAACAAAATCAGGCAACATATTAGATACACACGGAGAGGGGAAAAGGCGACAAGCACTAAATAGTGCAAAGAGACCCCCCACCGAGGAGAGAAACCAACTCCATAACATTCAATAGAAAAAGGAGAAAACTGGGAGCATACAGAACATGTGGACCCCAACCGGTGTGCTCTGCTTGGTGCCTTCTACGGGTAAGCGCTGCTCTTCCAGCTCTTTAATTTTCTACCACATGCCGTGTGTATTGCTATTATAGCGATATAGGTGTTTGCAGCAGTTGCCTCTACATAACATAGCCATATATAATGGTTTCCTGGCAAGCGCACACCGGGGGTTACCCACTTCTCTTTTAAAAACATCCTTGTGTAGTGTATGTATTCATGTATGCTTTGTGTTTTTTGTACTTTGCTACTAAGCTTGTTAACTAAATACTATTGAATAAAGCCTTGTTTTACTCAAATATCCGTATGCTCCCAGTTTTCTCCTTTTTCTAGAGAGCGGAATGGAGCAGGGCCAATGCCCTAGCAGTGAGGGCGGTCCGCGTGGGGCTGCAGTGGCCCTGCTCCGTTCCGCTCTCCTGGTTAGTGCAGTTTGCGCTGTTCTTGCTTGTCGCAGGTAGAGAACACACCGCAGCCAATCAAACAATTACAGAAACGTCCATTGCTCTCGTGTCCCCATTTCCCCGCTGCTCCTCAGCAGTGTGGCGCGCAGTGCAGTGACGTGGAGGCCAGTGTGGCGCGCAGTGCAGTGACGTGGAGGCCAGTGTGGCGCGCAGTGCAGTGACGTGGGGGCAGCGGAGCCGGACGCTCTCTCCTCCATCATCGCTGTCATGTGTATCGGCATATGTAGCACGCTGATACGGGTGAATGCGCGATGGAAGAAGCTGGCAGCGGGCCCTAGAGAAATGCCAAGTGTGCCAGCCCAATGATGGCGTGCAGCAGCTCTTACCTTGCTCTGACGTGCGGTTGGCGTGTTCCCGCGTTTCTGACATGTATAACAATGCACGTGGCAGGTATTTATAGAGCGCGGGATGACACGTGGCACCGGAAATGCGTCATCCCTGGTGCCGTGTCACGTGGGTGGTCACCAGTTGGAATGGCCCTTGATAGATGCCAGCGCATGCGCAGGGGCAGACATGGAGGGGGGGCGTTGTGTAGGAGCAGGTAGTTTACCGTTGTTATGACAGCGGCCGTCTCCCGCGCATGCGTGGTTGGAGCTGACGAGGCTGTGTGTACTGTGATAGCGTCTGGATTGGAATGGATTTTTTTTAGCCAGTCCGCTCTAGACGGCTCATTGGTTAAGTGACTAGATGGTAGGTGATTCTTGAGGATCTCGCCATAGCCACTCCGATCTACATTCTTCAGTGCGAGGTGATTAGATCGGAGTTGCTGGAGAGTGACCTCAGAACATCCCCTCCAACGTTAACAGTTCAGCACTGAAATGACTGAATGGGAGTTGGTTCCACGAGCTCCTCATACAAACTTCATTCTAGTCTCCTCCTTTTTAATGCTTTTTCTATGGAATTGCTGAAGGTGTTAATGGAGCAGTAAATGCATATATAGGGTCCACTCATAACAATAGCATGTAACAATAATAGTTTGGGGTGCAAAGCCTAGTCTGTAGAAATCATAAACTGGAGGCTAAAGAAAAAAGACAAGACTAATAATGGCATGGACGGCCACCAATGATAAGAAACTAGAAAAACCTTTATTATACCTCAATGACACACTAATAAAACCATTTAAAAACAGGAATACATGAGCAATAAACCCACACGCCTTCAGGTTATACAGAACAGAAGAATAGAACACATATATAGTTGGACTGGCTATGAATACATACAATATCAGAAATAGACGGTGTTAATGGCGCAAACATTACAGGACAGACGGAGATTTCTTACATTCTTAGATTTTACTAGATGGTAGCCCGATTCCAACGCATCGGGTATTCTAGAATATGTATGTAGTTTATTTATGAAGATTTTAGAATAATACATTGAATACACAGGATTCGGCCAGCGGGGCGTGACCAATTAGCGAAGCGTGGTTCAAATCCCACGCCAATTTGCAGCCGGACTGCGCCTGTCGCTGATTGTTCACGGCCGGCCATGTAGTATATAACAGGCCACGTAGTAAATAGCACAGCCACGTAGTATATTGCACAGCCACGTAGTATATTGCACAGCCACATAGTAAATAGCACAGCCACGTAGTATATAGCACAGCCACGTAGTATATTGCACAGCCACGTATTTTTAACATTAGATCTTTTAACTATTGATGCCGCATAGGCAGCATCAATAGTTAAAAGTTGGTCACACAGGGTTAATAGCAGCGGTAACGGAGTGCACAATGCGGTCCATTTCCGCTGCAATTAACCCTGTGTGAGCGCTGACTGGAGGGGAGTATGGAGCGGGCACTGACTGCGAGGAGGAAGGAGCAGCCATTTGCCACCGGACTATGCCCGTCGCTGGTTGGTCGTGGCAAAACGGCCACAACCAATCAGCGACTTGGATTTCCATGACAGACAGAGGCCGCGACCAATGAATATCCGTGACAGACAGACAGAAGTGACCCTTAGACAATTACAGTATATAGTAGATTTATTTATACAAAATTCATTTTTTTCCCTGATTTGTAAAACTAAGGCCAGGTTCATATTTGCGTTCTGCAGCCCTTCTTATCAGCACAGCTGCGCATGCGTACTGCGTACCTATCTTTAACATTGGGTACGCAGGGACATGCGTTTGCGGATGCGTCCACGTGCATCGTTTTGATGTGCCGCTGAACGCAACATGTTATGAAGGGAAAAAGTACGCAGCCCTACGCAGGGCTGCCGAACTCAAGTGTGAACTTAGCCTTACATTTTTAGTGTGGCTTTTTGTATTATAAATAATTACACTCAGCACTGATTGTTCAGTGTTACCAGAATGAGACGTCTCCCGTCTGTGACCAGTCCTGTCCGCAGCAGCGACATAGTGAGGAGTGAGCGGAGCTTCACATTGAGACGCGTAAAAGAGCGCAACCATCATTCATCATAAAAGAGCACAACTGACAGTCATCAAAAAAGATTGCAACCAGCAATCATCAAAAAAGAGCGGAACAGTAAATCAGCATAAAAGCGCAACCAACAGTCATCAGAAAAGAGCACAACCGTCAATCATCATAAAAGAGCGCAACTGACGGTCATAAAAAAATAGCGCAGCCGTCAATCATCATAAAAGAGCGCTGTCAGGAATATTATATTTGATTCTATATTACGCACACTGAGCTATGCTACATCCATGAGGTCTGTGTACAGATATGTAAGAGGGAGGTGCTGTTATGGACAGTAAGGAACACGCTGTCACTTTAAGAGGCTGCACCCCCTTGTCTGGCGTGATGGAATGTTCTGCTTCTCCCCTGCAATAGTCGGTGTGATGAACTGGTCTGGCAGAGTGCAGGTGTGAAGCTGGAGCAGCATGTGTGAGCTGAGGCGGCTGCAGAGAGGACTTTTTGTGCTGATAGCTGAAAAAGAGAAGAACTGTGTCCTGGTGTGGCTGCAAGAGAGCCACGAAGATAAAGAGGAAGGGGATTTACAGTTTCCAGGAGCATTCCTAGGATCCAGAAGCAAGGAGAAGACCACGCTTCACAGAGCTGACAGAAAGCCGTGCGCACCGCCATATTAGACTGCTGGGGGCCCCCCTGGGACTGGATCTGATTCCCCAACATGAGTTTGTTCCTGTTCAGTGCACCTGTTAGGGCCTAGTGTAGGCTTCAATAGTCAGTACACGGGAGCCGTGTGGCCTGCTTAGTAAAGGCCAGGGAGGTTATACGTAGAGTAGCATCACTCATTTATTGTTTATGTTTGCTTGTTAAGACATATTTTGAGTCTGCAATAGTTGTAGCACCTTGCTATTTTACGGGAAAGATAAAGTTTATAATTCTTGTACATTGTCTTTTGCCATTGTATACCCCTGTTTGCATCTTCCTCATTCACTTCATCCCTTGCCTTCCAATAAATCTACCCTTTGTTGTTTGCACCTCATCTTGTGTACAGTAGTCTTCCTGCACCGTGGTGGTCCCCCCGCCATCACTTCAAGTGGCGCTGCGAGCAGGGTACTGACACTAAGATGGAGGCAGCAGACAGCAATGGCGGGAATGCTAATGTTAATGGAGATGCTGTGGACATTGGTGGAACCCCTGCAAGGACACTCCCTATGCGCACCATATTTAGTGTGCTACCAAAGTTTGACGGCAAGAATATGCCACTGTCTGACTGGGTGTCCCAGCTGCAAAGCACCCTGAAGATTTATAACATCAGTCCAGACCTTGAAGTGGACATTGCATTAACTGCCCTAGAGGGAGAAACCCGTAGAAACGTCTGCCTACAACCAGAGCTCACCCGCAGTACCCTGAAGGAGCTAGTGAAGTTCCTGGAAGAGATCTACGGTGAGACTGCTAGCGCCGGACACCTTCATGCCAAATTTTTCTCTAGGCTGCAGTGGGAAAAAGGAATTTCTGCAAGAAGTGTTAGCAGAGGTGCAGAGAAAGGAGGCGGATGGAATTGGCGGCATGGGCTCTAAAGACCGGATACTCCGGGAGCAATTCATTCTGGGACTGCACAGCACATCCTTGAGGCGAGCACTGTCAGAACGGGTCCGGGCAGATCCGGCTCTTACATTTCGTCAAATCCTGGCGGAAACAGTGGCCCGAAGTAAAGAAGAGAGCTATGCGTCTGGGGTGATGCGTGTCCAGGGCGCCAATACCAGAGGGGACGCAAACCATCAGGAGGTGCTGGTGCAGGTGGTGCAGGACTTGCAGCGGTCCCTTGTCCAAGAGAAACTGACCCAGATGGAGCGAAGAGTGGGGGAACTACAGCAGTCTGACCCACCGTACTCATGCAACCATTCTTCGAGGAATCCTTGACAGCGTTGGGGAAAGCCAAGTACTTCTCCACCCTGGACCTAGCAAGCGGAAACTGGCAAGTAGCCATGGCAGAGAAAGACAAAGAGAAAACCGCTGTAACAATTCTGCTGGCATCACTGCATGGCCTCCCATCCCCCACCTGCATTACACTCAAACTCACTTCTCTGGGCCTTATTGTGACATCTCTCTGCTGCCAGCTCCATGCTGTGTGCCTCATGTCTGCTGTTTGCTCTGTGCATGCTCTGTCTGTGTGCATAGGAGGGCGGCGCCGGCAACTCCTGTTTCTTATAGAGACTGTGTGCACCTTGCTAAGGTGTCCCTGGCCAATCGCCATGAGGCTTCCTGTATTTAAGACATCCCCACCCATTGGTGGGGGCCTGTGCAACTTACTCCCTCAGTCAGTTCCTAGCTGCTGAGGTGCCAGGCCCTGTCTCGCTTACTCTCTTGTCTGCCACCCAGGGGGCGTTGTACCCTGGTCTGTGTCCTGTGTAGCCACCCAGAGGGGCTTAGTACCCTGGTCTATGTACTTGTGTAGCCACCCAGAGGGGCTTAGTACCCTGGTCTATGTTCTTGTGTAGCCACCCAGCGGGGCTTTGTACCCTGGTCTATGTCTGCCACCCGGAGGGGCGTCGTACCCTGGCTTGTGTCCATTGTTATGATCCCAAGTGGCGGAGGATCACAAATAGATCAGCAAGTGATAAAACTAAGGACGAGCTCTAGGGAGATGGTAACTGGACTGATCGCAAATCTGAACCTATCCAAAACAACTAGAGGTAGCCGGTGAACGTGCCTAAAAAATTCTTAGACGTCTCGAGCCAGCCTGAGGAACTAGCTACCCCTAAAGAGAAAGAAAGACCTCGCTTGCCTCCAGAGAAATAATCCCCAAAGATATAGAAGCCCCCAACAAATATTAACGGTGAAGTAAGAAGAAGGCACATACATAGGGATGAAATCAGATTCAGCAAAAGAGGCCCACTAGCACTAGAAAGCAGAAAATAGAGCAGGGGTCTATGCGATCAATAAAAAACCCTTACAAAATATCCATCCTGAGATTTCAAGAACCCACACACCAACTAACGGTGTGTGGGGAGAAACTCAGCCCACTAGAGCAACCAGCAAGCGAGGGAATTACATTTCAGCAAGCTGGAACAGAAAACATGATAAACACTGCTGATCAAAAAATGAGCAAACAAAACTTAGCTTATCCTGGATGGACTGGGAGCAAGGTAGTCAGAAGGAATCTGAGTAGCACTGATTACATCGGCAGCCGGCAACAAGTGAAAGTAAAACAGAGCTATATAAGAACCTCCCAGAGGATAACGAACCAGCTGATAGCCAGAGACCAGCAGGATAACAGACAAAGCCACCAGGGGGAGCCCAAAGCAAAAGTCACACCATACCACCAGTGACCACAAGAGGGAGCCCAAAAACAGAGTTCACAACAGTCCATGTCTTTGTGTCTTGTCCTGTTCCTGACTTTGTCTTAGCCTAGTCTTGCTCCTATGTCCGTTTATATCCCTGCCTTGGTTTCCTTTCCCTGCTGTGCGTACTCTGTGCCTTGCTTTGCTCTGCTCTGCCCTCTGTGTCTTGCTTTGCTCTGCTTTCGACTCCGCTCTCTGCAACCTTGCTTTGCTCCTTGCTCTGCATTCTGTGACCTTGCTCTGCACTCTGTGGTTTTGCTCTCTGCTCTGCACTCTGTGTCTTGCTCTGCCCTCTGACTTTGCTCTGCTCTCAGCTCCGCACTCTCTGGTGTAGGGATTGGCTCAGGTGAGCAATGGTAGGGCCGCAGTAATGAGGCAACACACAGGCTTACAGTCCAAACTTCAGTTGTTTATTGTCACTTTAAACAGTCCGAGACAGAAAGTAAGAGAAAAACAAACATACTCCAGCTTGGAGAACCACTGGTCTCAGACTCACCCTTACACGGGACGGGCTTAACTAAGCGACTGCCAGGTCAGCGGCTTCCGCCAGGTGCCATTCCCAGGGTTGCTAAGAGTCATATCACCAACCTTTGTGATATGTGTGGGAGGGAAAAACGTTCAGGCTCCTTCCAGCCCAGCTCCAAACCCAGAATAACATGTGCCAAACAAAAGAAACTCCATTACATAGTCTATAGCCACACCCCCAGGTGAGGTATCCATCACATAGGCTGATCACATGATCGTGACATCACTGCAGGTCCTCAACCTTAGGAAAATAACAGGCCAAAACTTATCCTGCTGGGAGAAATATATCTTCCGTCCAGCACTACACCTTTTACTGCACCACATACCTCCCCCCTTTGTTCAACCCTATGGGGGTGGACACATGACATACAGTGAACTCTGGACAGGGCATCTGCATTCCCCTGTAGTCTGCCTGCCCGATGTTCTACTGAAAATTTTAAATTTTGCAGGGACAGAAACCATCTGGTGACTCGTGCATTTCTCTCCTTAGCTTGACTCATCCATGTAAGAGGGGAGTGATCTGTCACCAAGCGAAATTTCCTCCCCAGCAAATAATAGCGAAGAGACTCAAGTGCCCACTTAATGGCCAGGCACTCTCTCGACACAATACTGTACCTGCTTTCGGCTGGGGTAAGCTTCCGGCTCAGAAAACGAATGGGATGCTCTTCTCCATTAATTTCTTGAGACAACATGGCACCAAGACCTATCTCAGAGGCATCAGTTTGCACGATGAACTCTCTTTTGAAATCAGGTGTAATCAGAACGGGCGTACCACACAGTACTGATTTTAACTTTACAAATGCCTCTTCTAACTGATCATTCCATTGGACCATCACAGACTTCCTCCCTTTCAAGCAGTCTGTTAAAGGCGCGGACAACGTTGCAAAGTTGGGAACAAATCGCCTGTAATACCCCAATAAGCCTAAAAAGGCTTTTACCTGCTTTGTTGTGAGGGGACGGGGCCAGTTCTGTATTGCCTCCACTTTGTTTACTTGAGGCTTAAGGACCCCTCTCCCAATGAAATAACCCAAGTACCGAGCTTCCTCCAACCCTATGGAACACTTCTTTGGATTGGCTGTTAGCCCTGCTTGCCGGAGCGAATCAATCACCGCCTGAACCTTGGGTAAGTGACTTTCCCAGTCTGCACTGTACACAACAATATCATCCAGATAGGCTGAGGCATAACGGCGATGGGGACAGAGAACAATATCCATTAACCGTTGGAACGTCGCCGGCGCACCATGCAAACCAAAAGGTAACACCTTATACTGAAAGAGCCCTTCGGGCATTACAAAGGCCGTTTTTTCCTCAGCTGCCTTTGTTAGGGGCACCTGCCAATACCCTTTTGTAAGGTCAAGGGTTGAAAAATACCGTGCCTGCCCAAACCGTTCTATCAATTCACCCACCCGGGGTATGGGGTAAGCATCAAATTTTGAAACTTCATTAAGTTTTCTGAAGTCATTACAGAATCTTAGGGTCCCATCAGGCTTAGGTATTAGGACTATTGGACTGGCCCAGTCACTTTGTGACTCTTCTATGACCCCTAATTTTAACATATTTTCCACCTCCTGGGATATGGCTTGTCGCCGAGCCTCAGGCACCCGATATGGCTTTAGTCGGACTTTGGCATGTGGCTCCGTAACAATGTCATGTTGGACTATGGAGGTATGTCCAGGGAGTTCAGAAAAAACATCCGTATTTCGGCTAACAAACTTCCGGACCTCCTGAACCTGTTTAGGAGACAACGTATCTGGTATTTTGACTGCAGACCAGGCTTCTTCTGACTCACTCAGAGGTAATTGAGCCTTCTCTACAGAAAATGCAGGCAGCGGACTATCCCCCCCCAAGGTGGTTTCTGTATTTCCACAGTTTAAGCAAATTAACATGATAAACCTGCTCTGGCTTCCTATGGCCTGGTTGGTGTACCTTATAGTCTACCGGTCCCACCTTAGGGCCCCTGCCACCTCGCCAAAAATTTGCTATCTACTGTGGGCACAAGTACCAACACGCGATCCCCAGGACTAAAGGTTCTTACTCGAGCCTCCCGGTTATAAACCCGACTCTGAGACTGTTGTGCTGTTTCCATATGTTCCCGTACCAATGGTAGGACTGTCTCCATCCTTTCTTGCATTTTTGCAACATGCTCTATTACACTATTGTGGGGGGGTTGGTTGGTTTTCCCAAGCCTCCTTGGCTATATCAAGTAAGCCCCGGGGATGTCGGCCATACAATAATTCAAAGGGCGAGAACCCCGTAGATGCCTGCGGCACCTCCCGTACTGCAAACAACAAATATGGGAGTAAAAGATCCCAATCCTTCCCATCTTTAGAAACGTTTTTTTTTAGCATGCTCTTTAGCGTTTTGTTGAATCTTTCTACCAGCCCATCTGTTTGGGGGTGATAAACTGAGGTGCGCAACTGTTTGACATTTAACAAGCGGCAGAGCTCTTTCATTATTTTTGACATAAAGGGGGTTCCTTGATCTGTTAAAATCTCTTGCGGAATCCCCACCCTAGAAAACATTCCCATGAGTTCTTTTGCTATGAGCTTAGCTGACGTGTGGCGCAGCGGAACAGCCTCAGGATAGCGGGTGGCATAATCTAGAACTACTAGGATGTGTTGGTGCCCCCTTGCTGACTTATTGACAGGACCGACCAGATCCATTGCCACTCTTTCGAAAGGCACCTCTATAATAGGTAAAGGCACTAAAGGACTCCGAAAGTGTGGCTGAGGACAGGTTACCTGGCACACAGGACAGGAATTACAATACCGTTTAACCTCTTCATGGACCCCCAGCCAGTAAAACTGCTGCAAAATTCGGTCTAGGGTTTTCTTTTGGCCCAAATGCCCCCCGAGTACATGCGCATGCGCTAGGTCCATTACCAGTTTACGATAGGTCTGAGGTACCAATAACTGTTCTACCATTTCCCCACGTACTTTCTCAACTCGATACAACAGGTCTCGGTATAGCACAAAGCGTGGCAATTTGGTGGCTGCCCCCGGTTGTTGGGGTTCCCCGTTAATAAACAGTACATTTTCCCTGGCCCGAGTCAAAGTAGGGTCTCAGAGTTGCGCTGTACCAAAATTATCACTCGATACATTTAAATCTACCAATTCAGGTCCTGGCGGTAAGTCTTCCACATCCCCGGCCAACACTTCTATGGGAGAATTTTCCCCCTCCTCCACCGAAGGGGAGGTCACCCCTACCGCCAACTCTTCTTCCTCTGGGCTACCAGGTTCATGCCCCAGTTCTGGAGAATGTAGCCTGGTTGTCACCGGTGTCGGCATTTGTCCACTGGGTGAGACAACTGTGGGCCACAGTACAGAAAATAAAGGAAAATCTCTACCAAGTATCACTTCATAATGTAAGCTAACCACAACCCCCACCTCGTGGCACCGCCTCCCCGCTGGCGTGTTTATCACCACTAGGGCAGTAGGATAGTCTTTTAAGTCCCCATGTATACATAACACCCCAATTTTCCGACCAGTGTACTCGCTGGACTGAACCAGACTGGCTCGTACTAGGGTCACGAGACTCCCTGAGTCCAGTAGGGCCACAGCTGGGGTACCCTCCACATCCACCTTACACAAATGTCCCATATTGGATCCCTCCTGGATACCTGTAGCGCAAATCAGTTCGGCATAATGGGATTGGCGATACCCAAAGTTTGTCTCCATGGGCTCAGTCAGGTGGGGGCAATCAGCTCTCATATCGCCAGGCTCCTGGCACCGCCAGCAGACTATGGGGCCTCTTTCTTCTCCAGATAAGTCTTGAGTGGCCTTCCTGGGCTCTGCTTGCCGAGCTAGGGGTGGAGATTTAGGGAACCTTCCGGACACCTTCCGGGGAGTCCCTCCCTGGAGCTCTTTGGTTGCCCCATATCGTTCTATCAGGTCCATCATCTGGAGCGCATTAGTAGGGGATGCTTGCCCGACCCATGATTGGAGGGAGCGGGGCAAACCCCTCCAAAATTTATCAGTCACTATGCGGTCCAGTATGGCCACGGGAGACAGAACCTCAGGCTGTAACCATTTCTGAAATAAGTGCAGCAGGTCATAATACTTTGAGCGAGCTGGCTTGGAGGGGTTAAACTCCCACTGACGTACCCGCTGGGCCCGGACCAACACATTTACCCCAAGACGTGCCAGTATCTCACCCTTGATGACTGCGTAGTCCTCCCTCTGCTCAGGGGATAGATCTTGATAGGCCTTCAAAGGTCCTGGAGCCAGAAATGGAGCAATGACTTCTGCCCACTGGTCCCGGGGTAGTCTCTCCCGCTCAGCTACTCCCTCAAACATCTCCAAGTACGTCTCGACGTCATCAGATTTCTCCATTTTGGGGATCGCTGTACGAACCGCTTTCCGGACATCATGGATTCCCCGTGAAGTTTCTCTTGTCTGCGATGCCGTGATATGCTGTATCAACAGCTGGTTGGTTTCCTGCTGCTGCTGCGTAGCCTGCTGCTGTTGTCGCATAGCATCCACAAGCACTTTTATTGTGGCCTCCATTTCTGCAGAGTTCCCCGACTGGGTCTGCGCCACAACTTTCACCCAGGACATGAGCTGGAGTAAAAATAAGCAAAAATAGCCTGGCCTCACTGCGTTTGCCCGCATTCGAACACCAAAATGTAGGGATTGGCTCAGGTGAGCAATGGTAGGGCCGCAGTAATGAGGCAACACACAGGCTTACAGTCCAAACTTCAGTTGTTTATTGTCACTTTAAACAGTCCGAGACAGAAAGTAAGAGAAAAACAAACATACTCCAGCTTGGAGAACCACTGGTCTCAGACTCACCCTTTACACGGGACGGGCTTAACTAAGCGGCTGCCAGGTCAGCGGCTTCCGCCAGGTGCCATTCCCAGGGTTGCTAAGAGTCATATCACCAACCTTTGTGATATGTGTGGGAGGGAAAAACGTTCAGGCTCCTTCCAGCCCTGCTCCAAACCCAGAATAACATGTGCCAAACAAAAGAAACTCCATTACATAGTCTATAGCCACACCCCCAGGTGAGGTATCCATCACATAGGCTGATCACATGATCGTGACATCACTGCAGGTCCTCAACCTTAGGAAAATAACAGGCCAAAACTTATCCTGCTGGGAGAAATATATCTTCCGTCCAGCACTACTCCTTTTACTGCACCACAGTGGCTTTGCTCTCAGCTCTGCTCTCTGTAGCTTTTCTCTGCACTTTGCTCTGTACTCTGACTTTGCTCTGCACTCTGTGGTCCTGCTCTGCGGCTCCGCTCAGCTCTCGCTCTGCTTCTTCTGGTTCTACTTTGCTCCGCTCCTTGCGGTTCTACATGGCTCCGCTCCTTGCGGTTCTACTTCTCCCGCTCTTGGCTCCGCCTCCTGCGTTTCTGCACTTGGCTCCGCCTCCAGCTCTTGGCTCCACCTCCTGCATCTCTGCACTTGGCTCCGCCTCCAGCTCTTGGCTCCGCCTCCTGCGTTTCTGCACTTGGCTCAGCCTCCAGCTCTTGGCTCCGCCTCCTGCATGTCTGCACTTGGCTCCGCCTCCTGCTCTTGACTCCGCCTCCTGTGTTTCTGTTCTTGGCTCTTGCTCCTGTGCTTTCGCTCTGCATCCGCTCTTGTGGTCTTTCTCTACTTGTTCTTTAGTCCTCCTGTCTGAACAGGTTCCTACCTGTTTCACATACTTGCAGACCGGTCCCTACTGGTTCTTTCTGTGTTCCAGCCATACCTGCCTGCCTACCAGAGAGCCAGCCATGCCCGCTTGCCTGTCTATGTTCCGTTCCCCGGTGGGATCAGCAGCCACAGCCAGATACCACCCTGGAGTGGTACCTGGTAGCTTCCAATTGCACAAGTCTGACCTCACCATCAGAGGCTCCAGCGAACACCTAGGAAGCTACTTAGTTACGCCCCTTCCAGGGAAGTTTGGTCTGTGGTCCAGTGGGGCCACACCCCTGCAAACCCGCGCCTACCAGTCTGGGCGCCAGCATGACAACTGCCTTCATCCTCCCTAAGGGGCTGTTCGAGTTTAACCGAATGCCCTTCGGGCTCTCCAATGCTACAGGCACATTCCAACGGCTGATGGAAAAGTGTTTGGGAGACTTAAATTTTGAGGCTACCCTGATCTATCTGTATGACATCATTGTGTTTTTGGCCTCATTCGAAGAACACCTTGCCCGGCTTGGACAGGTACTTGGAAGACTGCGGGCTCATAACCTGAAGGTGAAGCCAAAGAAGTGCCACCTCTTCAAGAGAGATAGAGTACCTGGGC
The DNA here is from genome assembly GCF_051348905.1 of Ranitomeya variabilis. Classification (NCBI taxonomy): domain Eukaryota; kingdom Metazoa; phylum Chordata; class Amphibia; order Anura; family Dendrobatidae; genus Ranitomeya; species Ranitomeya variabilis. The sequence goes on along the minus strand of NC_135232.1, from coordinate 513,664,413 downwards.
CACATAGTGTCACAAGATGGAGTTCTACCCTTGCCAGAAAAAGTGGCTGCTATCCAGAAGTGGCCAGTCCCTCGAACAGTGAGAGAACTCCATGCCTTCCTGGGACTCGCTGGGTACTACCGCCGGTTTGTTAAAGACTTCGCGAAGGTGGTAGGTCCTCTTAATGAGTTGTTGAGGGGGACCACTGGAGTGCCAAAGACCCAGCGCATCGCCTGGGCACAGGGACAAGACGAGGCCTTCCAGGCTATAAAGAATGCCCTTACCTCAGCCCCGATTTTGGCCTATGCAGACTTTGATCAACCATTCCTGTTGTACACAGATGGTAGCCCTCATGGACTCGGTGCAGTACTTTCTCAGATACAGGATGGACATGAGAGAGTCATCGGGTATGCTAGCAGGTCCCTGCGAGACAGAGAAAGAAACCCTCACAATTACAGCTCCTTCTGGTTAGAGCTCCTGGCCCTAGTGTGGGCCATGACAGAAAAGTTTGCAAGCTTCCTGACAGGTACCAAGGTTCAAGTTCGAACAGACAATAATCCCCTGGCCCACCTTGAGAATGCTAAATTGGGGGCCTTGGAACAACGGTGGGTGGCTAGCCTAGCCAAGCTCGACTTTACCATCCGTTATCGCTCTGCTACCGAAAACGTAAATGCTGATGGGCTGTCAAGAGTGACTGTGGAGACTCCAGTGGGAGATCTTGATGAGCAACTCGAAGAGGAAGAAACCCCAGACTTTCCAACGTTTAAGCCCCCAATGGTTGTGGCCCAGTCAAGAAGGGAGGCCTGCGCATTACCCCGGTCCCTGGGGAGAACCAATGAGGAATGGGGACATGTTCAGGATGAAGACGAAGGGCTGAGACAGATGAAATGGTGGGTAACTCAAAATCGGAAGCCTGGCAAACAAGAGAGAGATGATCTCGACTCTGAAATGAGGAGTGTGTTACACCAGTGGGATAGACTGGAAGTGTGAGAGTCAGTGCTATATCATAAGAGGCAGCAGCCAAAAGATATGGAAGTAAGGTGGCAAGTGGTCATCCCAGGAAGACTGGCTCAAGAAGTAGCTAAAGAAGCCCACTAATTTGGAGCACACTTCGGCCCCGCAAAGACCTACCAATGGTAACAGCGGTTGGAGTTTGTGGTGGAAGAGGTTTGCCAGCAATGTCGAGTATGTGACCTCATTAAGAGTACCAAACAGAGGGCACCCATCCAAACCATACAAACTAAGGAACCGCTAGAAGTCTTGATGATCGACTATCTCCTCATGGGACACTCGGCCCGGGGGCTGCAATACTATTTGGTGATGACCGATCATCTCTCTAAGTTCGCAGTAGTCACTCCGACTAGAGATCAGACTGCGGAATCGGTGGCGCGAGCCATCTGTCAAGACTTCATCCGGGTGTATGGGTGCCCAAAGCGCATCCACTCCGACCAAGGCGCATGTTTCCAAGGCAAGGTGATGGAAGAATTGTATCGTATGTATGGCATTGAGCGGTCCCAGACCACCCCTTACCACCCTCAAGGCAACGGAGCTTGTGAATGCTTCAACCGAACCTTACTTCAAATGCTGAGAATGTTGGAGGAGGATAAGAAGGCATGTTGGCCAGACTATCTGCCGGAATTGGTCTGGACCTACAACAATCGGGTCCACTCCACAACGGGATATACCCCCTATCTACTGTTGTTTGGAAGAGGTGGACGAGAGATCATTGAGCTGAACTTGGAACAGCCAGAGGAGCTGATGGAGCGAACTGTCACCTCATGGGTGAAAGAGCATCTCGGCAATGATTGCAAATGATACCGAGACCGAGTATTAGTCAGAGAGAAATGCCCCAAGGGAAAACTAAGTGAGAGATGGGAAGTACAGCCGTACAAAGTTATCGAGCGAGTGTATGCTAATGGCCCTGTCTACAAGGTACAGACTGAGACTGGGGCATCCGCCTCTAGAGTACTTCACAGAAATATGCTGCGGCCTTGCTGGTCTGAGGTCTGTTCTACGCCATTGTCGCCTGAAGGTGCTACTCCACTTCCTGAATCTGTCATGCCTGATGGTGAAATCGATGATGAGTGGTGGACTGTCTCTGACACAGTAGGGGGTCCTCAGCCGCGCAGAGACAGTAATCCCATGGATGTACCAGTACCGCCATGCGAGGACTAGACCAGACAAGAGCTCACAATGTCTCCTGCAACAAGTGTTCCTCTGGAAGATAGTCAAGCCTTGCCTGACAGCCAAGAGCTTCGGAGATCCCAGCGGTCTAATGCAGGGGTTCCACCAGTCCGATATGTAGAACAGTGTGCTCTGTCTGTTTTTGCAACTTTATTGCCTCCTCTATAGGTACCGTTTCCGCATTGAACGATCCTCCATTACACTTTGACCCTGATGCTGTGATGGCCGAGGACAACCATCATTAAGAAGGGAGGCATGTAAGAGGGAGGTGCTGTTATGGACAGTAAGGAACACGCTGTCACTTTAAGAGGCTGCACCCCCTTGTCTGGCGTGATGGAATGTTCTGCTTCTCCCCTGCAATAGTCGGTGTGATGAACTGGTCTGGCAGAGTGCAGGTGTGTAGCTGGAGAAGCGTGTTATGACCTGGAGGGTAAAGGAGCAACAGTGATATGACCTGGTGGTTAAAGAGCAACATGGGACAAGCTCTGAGGAGGTGGTATCTTTACTGACCGCAGTTCCTAATCCTAACACTAACACTAAAAATAGCCGTGGGATGTTCCTGTCACTCCCTAGACACCTCGTCACAGCCTGAGAACTAACTACCTCTAAAGATGGAAACAGAAAGCTATCTTGCCTCAGAGAAATTCCCAAAAGGAAAGATAGCCTCCCACAAATATTGACTGTGAGTGGAGAGGGAAATGACATACACAGAAATGAAAACAGATTTTAGCAAAGGAGGCCAATACTAATCTAGATAGACAGAATAGAAAAGGATACTGTGCGGTCAGTATTAAAAACTAAAAAATCCACGCAGTTTACAAAAATAATCTCCACACCGACTCACGATGTGGAGGGATAAATCTGCTTCCCCAGAGCTTCCAGCTAGCCTGAATATATCATGATGAAAAGCTGGACAAAAAGAAACATAATATGAGCTGAGCAATAAAGTCCAAAGCAAATGGACAACCAAAGAACTAGCAAGAACTTATCTTTTGCTGAAATGGACAGGCCATCAGAAAAATCCAAGGAGAGATCTGAATCCGACACAGAAACATTGACAGCTGGCATTATCTAAAGACCAGAGCCAAGTTAAATAGCAAAGCCAGGAGAGACGATCAGTGAAAGCAGCTGCTACACCTAAACTCAAGGAGCAGCAGTTCCACTCGAAACCACAAGAGGGAGCCCAAGGGCAGAACTCACAAAAGTACCATTCATAACCACAGGAGGGAGCCCAAGAACGGAATTCACAACAGTACCCCTCCTTGAGGAGGGGTCACCGAACCCTCACCAGAGCCCCCAGGCCGATCAGGACGAGCCAAGTGAAAAGCACAAACCAAATCGGCAGCATGGACATCGGAGGCAACAACCCAAGAATTATCCTCCTGGCCATAACCCTTACACTTAACCAGATACTGAAGTTTCCGCCTCGAAAAACGAGAATCCAAAATCTTCTCCACCACATATTCCAACTCCCCCTCAACCAACACCGGAGCAGGAGGATCAACAAAGATCTATGGAAAACATTATGAATGGAAAAAGAAGCTGGAAGGACCAAACGAAAAGACACCGGATTGATAATTTCAGAAATCTTATAAGGACCAATAAAGTGAGGCTTGAACTTAGGGGAAGAAACCTTCATAGGAACATGACGAGAAGATAACCAGACTAAATCCCCAACACGAAGCCGGGGACCAACACACCGACGACGGTTAGCAAAACGTTGAGCCTTTTCCTGAGACAACGTCAAATTGTCCACCACATGAGTCCAAATCTGCTGTAACCTGTCCACCACAGAATCCATAGCAGGACAGTCAGAAGGCTCAACCTTCCCTGAAGAAAATCGAGGATGAAAACCAAAGTTACAAAAGAAAGGCGAAACCAAGGTAGCCGAACTAGCCCGATTATTAAGGGCAAACTCGGCCAACGGCAAGAAGGTCACCCAATCATCCTGATCAGCAGACACAAAGCATCTCAAATAGGTTTCCAAAGTCTGATTGGTTCGCTCCGTTTGGCCATTTGTCTGAGGATGAAATGCTGAAGAAAAAGACAAATCAATGCCCATTCTAGCACAAAAGGACCGCCAAAACCTAGAAACAAACTGGGAACGTCTGTCAGACACAATATTCTCTGGAATGCCATGCAAATGAACCACATGCTGAAAAAATAATGGAACCAAATCAGAGGAGGAAGGCAACTTAGGCAAAGGTACCAAATGGACCATCTTAGAAAACCGGTCACAAACCACCCAGATGACAGACATCTTCTGAGAAACAGGAAGATCAGAAATAAAATCCATGGAAATATGCGTCCAGGGCCTCTCAGGGACCGGCAAGGGCAAAAGCAACCCACTAGCACGGGAACAGCAAGGCTTAACCCGGGCACAAGTCCCACAGGACTGCACAAAAGAATGCACATCCCACGACAAGGAAGGCCACCAAAAGGACCTAGCAACCAACTCTCTGGTACCAAAAATCCCAGGATGACCAGCCAATACTGAACAATGAACCTCAGAAATTACCTTAGTAGTCCATCTATCAGGAACAAACAGTTTCCCCACTGGACAGCGGTCAGGTTTATCAGCCTGAAACTCCCGAAGCACCCGCCGTAAATCAGGAGAGATGGCAGAAAGAATCACCCCCTCCTTGAGAATACCAGCCAGCTCAAGGACTCCCAGAGAATCAGGCAAAAAACTACTAGAAAGGGCATCAGCCTTCACATTCTTAGATCCCGGAAGATACGAGACCACAAAATCAAAACGGGAGAAAAACAGAGACCATCAAGCTTGTCTAGGATTCAACCGCTTGGCAGACTCAAGGTAAATCAGATTCTTATGATCGGTCAAGACCACAACGCGATGCTTGGCTCCCTCAAGCCAATGTCGCCACTCCTCAAATGCCCACTTCATAGCCAACAACTCCCGATTGCCGACATCATAATTACGCTCAGCAGGCGAAAACTTTCTGGAGAAGAAAGCACACGGTTTCATCAAAGAGCCATCAGAACTTCTCTGAGACAAAACGGCCCCTGCCCCAATCTCAGAAGCGTCAACCTCAACCTGAAAAGGGAGAGAAACATCTGGCTGACGCAACACAGGGGCAGAAGTAAAACAACGTTTAAGCTCCTGAAAGGCCTCAACAGCCGCAGAGGACCAATTCATAACATAAGCGCCTTTTTTCGTCAAATCGGTCAGAGGCTTAACCACACTGGAAAAATTATAGCAATGAAGCGGCGATAAAAATTAGCAAAGCCCAAAAATTTCTGAAGGCTCTTCACAGATGTGGGTTGAGTCCAATCATGAATGGCCTGGACCTTAACAGGGTCCATTTCAATAGCCGAGGGAGAAAAAATTAAACCCAAAAAAGAAACCTTCTGAACTCCAAAGAGGCACTTAGACCCCTTCACAAACAACGCATTAGCACGAAGGAACTGAAATACCATCCTGACCTGCTTCACATGAGACTCCCAATCATCGGAAAAAAACAAAATATCATCCAAATATACAATCATGAATTTATCCAGATAATTCCGGAAGATATCATGCATAAAGGACTGAAACACAGATGGAGCATTAGAGAGCCCGAATGGCATCACAAGATATTCAAAATGGCCTTCGGGCGTATTAAATGCTGTTTTCCATTCATCACCCTGTTTAATACGAACAAGATTATACGCACCTCGAAGGTCGATCTTAGTAAACCAACTAGCCCCCTTAATCCGAGCAAACAAATCAGAAAGCAAAGGCAAAGGGTACTGGAATTTGACCGTGATCTTATTGAGAAGGCGATAATCTATACAGGGCCTCAAGGAGCCATCCTTCTTGGCAACAAAAAAGAATCCCGCTCCCAACGGTGACGAAGACGGGCGAATATGCCCCTTCTGCAAAGACTCCTTTACATAACTCCGCATAGCGGCATGCTCTGGCACAGACAGATTGAAAAGTCGACCCTTAGGGAACTTACAGCCAGGAATCAAGTTAATAGCACAATCGCAGTCCCTATGAGGAGGTAGGGAACTGGACTTGGGCTCATCAAATATATCCTGGAAATCCGACAAAAACTCAGGAACTTCAGAAGAGGGGGAAGAGGAAATTGACATCAAAGGAACATCACTATGTATCCCTTGACAATCCCAACTAGTCACAGACATAGATTTCCAATCCAGCACTGGATTATGTACCTGTAACCATGGAAAACCCAGCACAACAACATCATGCAAATTATGCAACACCAAAAAGCGAATATTTTCCTGATGTGCTGGAGCCATGTACATGGTAAACTGTGTCCAGTACTGAGGTTTATTCTTGGCCAATGGCGTAGCATCAATCCCCCTTAAGGGAATAGGGCTCTGCAAAGGCTCCAAGGAAAAACCACAGCGTTTGGCAAATTCTAAGTCCATTAAGTTCAGGGCAGCGCCTGAATCCACAAATGTCATAACAGAAAAGGACGACAATGAGCAAATCAGGGTAACAGACAAGAGAAATTTAGGCTGTACAGCACTAATGGTAACAGACCTAGCGACCTTCTTAGTACGCTTCGGGCAATCAGAAATAGCATGAGTAGAGTCACCACAGTAAAAACACAGCCCATTCTGACGTCTGAATTCCTGCCGTTCTGCTCTAGTCACAATCCTGTCGCATTGCATAGGCTCAGGACTCAGCCCAGAGGACACCGCCATATGGTGCACCACCTTGCGCTCGCGCAGGCGCCGATCAATCTTAATGGCCAAAGACATTGATTCATTCAAACCAGCAGGTGTGGGGAACCCCACCATAACATCTTTAAGGGCTTCAGAAAGACCCTTTCTGAAAATTGCTGCCAGGGCATACTCATTCCATTTTGTGAGCACACACCACTTTCTAAATTTCTGGCAGTATACTTCTGCTGCTTCCTGACCCTGACACAGAGCCAGCAAGGTTTTTTCTGCCTGATCCACAGAATTAGGTTCGTCATACAGCAATCCGAGCGCTAGAAAAAATGCATCTACATTGAGCAATGCATGATTCCCTGGCTCAAGGGAGAATGCCCAGTCCTGCGGGTCTCCACGCAGCAGAGAAATGACAATCTTCACCTGCTGAATGGGGTCACCAGAGGAACGGGGTCTCAAAGCAAAAAACAATCTGCAGTTATTTTCAAAGCTCAAAAATTTAGATCTATCCCCAGAAAACAAATCAGGAATAGGAATTCTAGGCTCTAGAACCGGAGTCTGAACAACATAATCTTGGATACTCTGTACCCTTGCAGTGAGTTGATCCACACGCGAGGACAGACCCTGAACCTCCATGTCAGCACCAGAATCCTGAACCACCCAAAGATTAAGGGGAAAAAAAAAGACAAAACAGGCTGCAAAGGAAAAGAAAAAAAAATGGCTCAGAACTAGTGTTGAGCGATACCGTCCGATACTTGAAAGTATCGGTATCGGAAAGTATCGGCCGATACCGGCAAAGTATCGGATCCAATCCGATACCGATACCCGATACCAATACAAGTCAATGGGACTCAAGTATCGGACGGTATTCCTGATGGTTCCCAGGGTCTGAAGGAGAGGAAACTCTCCTTCAGGCCCTGGGAACCATATTAATGTGTAAAAGAAAGAATTAAAATAAAAAATATTGCTATACTCACCTCTCCGAGGGAACCGGCAGCGTTGTTTGCTTAAAATTCGCGCTTTTCTTTCCTTACGTGAAGTCCCGGCTTTGTGATTGGTTGCGTCGCAGTCACATGGGCGACGCAACCAATCACAGCAAGCCGTGACGTAATTTCAGGTCCTTAAGGATTTTAAAATTACGTCCCGGCTTTGTGATTGGTTGCGTCGCAGTCACATGGGCGACGCAACCAATCACAAGCCGTGACGTCACGGGAGGCTGGACACGCGCGCATTTTAAAATGCGTGCTTGTCCAGCCTCCCGTGACGTCACGGCTTGTGATTGGTTGCGTCGCGGTCAACCAATCACAAGCCGGGAGGCTGGACACGCGCGCATTTTAAAATGTGCGCTTGTCCAGCCTCCCGTGACATCCCGGCTTGTGATTGGTTGAGTCGCGACGCAACCAATCACAAGCTGGGACGTCACGGGAGGCTGGACAAGCGCGCATTTTAAAATGCGCGCGTGTCCAGCCTCCCGGCTTGTGATTGGTTGACCGCGACGCAACCAATCACAAGCTGGGACGTCACGGGAGGCTGGACAAGCGCGCATTTTAAAATGCGCGCGTGTCCAGCCTCCCGTGACGTCACGGCTTGTGATTGGTTGCGTCGCCCATGTGACTGCGACGCAACCAATCACAAAGCCGGGACGTAATTTTAAAATCCTTAAGGGCCTGAAATTACGTCACGGCTTGCTGTGATTGGTTGCGTCGCCCATGTGACTGCGACGCAACCAATCACAAAGCCGGGACGTAATTTTAAAATCCTTAAGGACCTGAAATTACGTCACGGCTTGCTGTGATTGGTTGCGTCGCCCATGTGACTGCGACGCAACCAATCACAAGCCGGGACTTCACGTAAAGGAAAGAAAAGCGCGAATTTTAAACAAAGAACGCTGCCGCTTCCCTCGGTAAGGAGCAGGCTGCGTCGGAGAGGTGAGTATAGCAATATTTTTTATTTTAATTCTCTCTTTTACACATTTTTACATTAATGTTGTTTCGATACCGATACCCGATACCACAAAAGTATCGGATCTCGGTATCGGAATTCCGATACCCGCAAGTATCGGCCGATACCCGATACTTGCGGTATTGGAATGCTCAACACTACTCAGAACTTTTTTTTCCCTCTTTTGAGATGCATTCAACACATTGCGGGCCAGCTGTACTGTTATGACCTGGTGGTTAAGGAGCAACAGTGATATGACCTGGTGGTTAAGAGCAACATGGGACAAGCTCTGAGGAGGTGGTATCTTTACTGACCGCAGTTCCTAATCCTAGCACCAACACTAAAAATAGCCGTGGGATGTTCCTGTCACTCCCTAGACACCTCGTCACAGCCTGAGAACTAACTACCCCTAAAGATGGAAACAGAAAGCTATCTTGCCTCAGAGAAATTCCCAAAAGGAAAGATAGCCCCCCACAAATATTGACTGTGAGTGGGGAGGGAAATGACATACACAGAAATGAAAACAGATTTTAGCAAAGGAGGCCAATACTAATCTAGATAGACAGAATAGAAAAGGATACTGTGCGGTCAGTATTAAAAACTAAAAAATCCACGCAGAGTTTACAAAAATAATCTCCACACCGACTCACGATGTGGAGGGATAAATCTGCTTCCCCAGAGCTTCCAGCTAGCCTGAATATATCATGATGAAAAGCTGGACAAAAAGAAACATAACATGAGCTGAGCAATAAAGTCCAAAGCAAATGGACAACCAAAGAACTAGCAAGAACTTATCTTTTGCTGAAATGGACAGGCCATTAGAAAAATCCAAGGAGAGATCTGAATCCGACACAGAAACATTGACAGCTGGCATGAACTAAAGACCAGAGCCAAGTTAAATAGCAAAGCCAGGAGAGACGATCAGTGAAAGCAGCTGCTACAGCTAAACTCAAGGAGCAGCAGTTCGACTCGAAACCACCAGAGGGAGCCCAAGGGCAGAACTCACAAAAGTACCATTCATAACCACAGGAGGGAGCCCAAGAACGGAATTCACAACAGCAGTGTGTGTGAGCTGAGGCGGCTGCAGAGAGGACTTTTTGTGCTGATAGCTGAAAAAGAGAAGAACTGTGTCCTGGTATGGCTGCAAGAGAGCCATGAAGATACAGAGGAAGGGATTTACAGTTTCCATGAGTGTCATGAATCCCAATGGCTAGGGATAGCAAGGGACAAGCAAAGTCATACAAAATAACGGACGAGCTCTAGGGTGATGGAACCTGGGCTGACCGCTGCCCTACGCCTGACAAACGCAACTAGAGATAGCCAGGGAGCGTGCCTACGTTGGTTCTAGACGCCACGCACCAGCCTAAGAGCTAACTAGTACTGCAGAGAAAATAAAGACCTCACTTGCCTCCAGAGGAATGAACCCCAATAGGTATAGTTGCCCCCCACATGTATTGACGGTGAAAATGAGAGGAAGGCACACACATAGAGATGATATATATAGGTTCAGCAAATTGAGGCCCGCTGTAAACTAGAAAGCAGAACAATACAAAAGGGGTCTGAGCGGTCAGCAAAAAACCCTAATCAAAAAACCATCCTGAGATTACAAGAACCCATGTGCCAACTCATGGCACATGGGGAGAACCTCAGTCCACTAGAGCTACCAGCTAGCATAGAGACATAATAAGCAAGCTGGACAAAAAAAACCAAACAACTGAAAATCAGCACTTAGCTTATCCTGAAAGATCTGGGAGCAGGTAGGCAGGAACCAAACAGAGCACATCTGAATACATTGATAGCCGGCAAGGGAATGACAGAAAGGCCAGGTAAAATAGGAAACACCCAGCCTCTGATGGACAGGTGGAAACCAAAGGCCGCAACCCACCAACGTCACCCAGTACCAGCAGTAACCACCAGAGGGAGCCCACAAACAGAATCCACAACAGTACCCCCCCCTTGAGGAGGGGTCACCAAACCCTCACGAGAACCCCCAGGGCGATCAGGATGAGCTCTATGGAAGGCGCGGACCAAATCAGTCGCATGAACATCGGAGGCGACCACCCAGGATTTATCCTCCTGACCATAACCCTTCCACTTAACCAAATACTGGAGTTTGCGTCTGGAAACACGAGAATCCAAGATCTTCTCAACAACATATTCCAATTCTCCCTCCACCAGCACCGGAGCAGGAGGCTCAACCGAAGGAACAACGGGCACCTCATACCTCCGCAACAACGACCGATGGAACACATTATGAATAGCAAACGATGCTGGGAGATCCAAACGAAAAGATACAGGGTTAAGAATCTCCGAGATCCTATAAGGACCGATGAACCGAGGCTTGAACTTAGGAGAAGAGACCTTCATAGGGACAAAACGAGAAGACAACCACACCAAATCCCCAACAAGAAGTCGGGGACCCACGCGGCGACAGCGATTAGCAAACTGCTGAGTCTTCTCCTAAGATAACTTCAAATTGTCCACCACCTGATTCCAAATCTGATGTAGCCTGTCCACCACCACGTCCACTCCAGGACAATCCGAAGACTCCACCTGACCAGAGGAAAAACGAGGATGAAACCCCGAATTACAAAAAAAAGGAGAGACCAACGTGGCAGAACTAGCCCGATTATTAAGAGCAAATTCGGCCAGTGGCAAAAAAGCAACCCAGTCATCTTGATCAGCAGAAACAAAACACCTCAAATAAGTTTCCAAGGTCTGATTAGTTCGCTCCGTCTGGCCATTCGTCTGAGGATGGAATGCAGACGAGAAAGACAAATCAATGCCCATCTTGGCACAAAACGTCCGCCAAAATCTAGACACAAACTGGGATCCCCTGTCAGAAACGATATTCTCCGGAATCCCATGCAAACGAACCATGTTCTGAAAAAATAAAGGGACCAACTCAGAGGAGGAAGGCAACTTAGGCAAGGGCACCAAATGAACCATCTTAGAAAAGCGGTCACACACAACCCAGATAACGGACATTTTCTGTGAAACCGGGAGATCAGAAATAAAATCCATGGAAATGTGCGTCCAAGGCCTCTTCGGGATGGACAAGGATAACAACAACCCACTGGCCCGAGAACAGCAAGGCTTAGCTCGAGCACACACTTCACAAGACTGCACAAAGGTACGCACATCCCTAGACAAGGAAGGCCACCAAAAGGACCTGGCCACCAAGTCTCTAGTACCAAATATTCCAGGATGACCAGCCAACACAGAAGAATGGACCTCGGAGATGACTCTACTGGTCCAATCATCCGGAACAAACAGTCTTTCTGGTGGACAACGATCCAGTTTATCCACCTGAAACTCCTGCAATGCACGTCGCAAGTCTGGGGATACGGCGGACAATATCACCCCATCCCTAAGGATACCAGTAGGCCCAGAGTCTCCAGGAGAGTCAGGCACAAAACTCCTGGAAAGAGCATCTGCCTTCACATTCTTTGAACCTGGCAGGTATGAAACCACGAAATTGAAACAAGAAAAAAACAACGACCAACGAGCCTGTCTAGGATTCAAACGCCTGGCCGACTCAAGGTAAATGAGATTCTTGTGATCAGTCAAGACCACCACACGATGTTTAGCACCCTCAAGCCAATGACGCCACTCCTCAAATGCCCACTTCATGGCCAAAAGCTCCCGATTACCCACATCATAATTGCGCTCGGCGGGCGAGAATTTTCTAGAGAAGAATGCACATGGCTTCATCACCGAGCCATTAGAACTTCTCTGTGACAAAACCGCCCCCGCTCCAATCTCGGAAGCATCAACCTCAACCTGAAAAGGAAGTGAAACATCTGGTTGACACAACACAGGAGCAGCAGAAAACCGGCGCTTAAGTTCCTGAAAGGCCTCCACGGCCGCAGGAGACCAATCAGCAACATCAGCACCCTTTTTAGTCAAATCAGTCAAAGGTTTAACAATACTGGAAAAATTAGCAATGAACCGACGATAAAAATTTGCAAAGCCCAAGAACTTCTGAAGGCCCTTAACAGATGTAGGTTGTGTCCAGTCACAAATCGCCTGAACCTTGACGGGATCCATCTCAATAGTAGAAGGAGAAAAAATGTACCCCAAAAAAGAAATCTTCTGGACTCCGAAGAGACACTTTGAGCCCTTCACAAACAGAGAATTGGCCCGCAGAACCTGAAACACCTTCCTGACCTGTAGAACATGAGACTCCCAGTCATCAGAAAACACCAAAATATCATCCAAATACACAATCATAAACTTATCCAGATATTCACGGAAAATATTGTGCATAAAGGACTGAAAGACTGACGGAGCATTGGAGAGTCCAAAAGGCATTACCAAATACTCAAAATGGCCCTCAGGCGTATTAAATGTGGTTTTCCACTCATCACCCTGTTTTATCCGCACCAGATTATACGCACCGCGAAGATCTATCTTAGTGAACCACCTAGCCCCCTTAATGCGAGCAAACAAATCAGTCAATAATGGCAATGGATACTGATATTTGACTGTAATCTTATTCAGAAGGCGATAATCTATACAAGGCCTCAGGGAACCGTCCTTTTTAGCCACGAAAAAAAAACCTGCTCCCAGAGGGGACGAAGATGGACGAATATGTCCCTTTTCCAAGGACTCCTTAATATAATTCCGCATAGCAGTATGCTCTGGCAGTGACAGATTAAATAAACGACCCTTAGGGAACTTACTGCCAGGAATCAATTCTATAGCACAGTCACACTCTCTATGAGGAGGGAGCGAATTGAGCTTAGGCTCCTCAAAAACATCCCTATAGTCAGACAAAAACGCAGGGACCTCAGAAGGAGTAGATGAAGCGATTGAAATCGGAGGTGCATCATCATGAACCCCCTGACATCCCCAGCTTAGCACAGACATTGTTTTCCAGTCCAGGACAGGATTATGAGTTTGTAACCATGGCAGACCCAGCACTAGTACATCATGTAAATTATACAGTACAAGGAAACGAATCACCTCCTGATGAACGGGAGTCATGCGCATGGTCACTTGTGTCCAATACTGCGGTTTATTCATAGCCAATGGTGTAGAGTCAATTCCCTTCAGAGGAATAGGAACTTCCAGAGGCTCCAGACTAAAACCGCAGCGTTTAGCAAATGACCAATCCATAAGACTCAGGGCAGCGCCCGAATCCACATAGGCATCGACGGAAATGGAAGACAGTGAAAAAATCAGAGTCACAGACAAAATGAACTTAGGCTGCAGAGTACCAATGGCAAAAGATTTATCAAGCTTTTTTGTGCGTTTAGAGCATGCTGATATAACATGAGCTGAATCACCACAATAAAAACATAATCCATTTTTCCGCCTATAATTTTGCCGTTCACTTCTGGACTGAATTCTATCACATTGCATAGTCTCAGGTGCCTGTTCAGAAGACACCGCCAACTGGTGCACGGGTTTGCGCTCCCGTAAACGCCGATCAATCTGAATGGCCATAGCCATAGACTCATTCAGACCTGTAGGCGTAGGGAACCCCACCATAATATCCTTAATGGCCTCAAAAAGACCATTTCTGAAGTTTGCAGCCAGGGCGCACTCATTCCACTGAGTAAGCACCGACCATTTCCGAAATTTTTGACAATATATTTCCGCTTCATCATGCCCCTGAGAGAGGGCCAACAAAGCCTTTTCAGCCTGAATCTCCAGGTTAGGTTCCTCATAGAGCAATCCCAATGCCAGAAAAAATGCATCCACACTGAGCAATGCAGGATCCCCTGGTGCCAATGCAAATGCCCAATTCTGAGGGTCGCCCCGCAGGAAAGATATTACAATCCTGACCTGTTGAGCAGGGTCTCCAGAGGAGCGAGATTTTAAAGAAAGAAACAATTTACAATTGTTCCTGAAATTCAGGAAGGTAGATCTATCTCCAGCAAAGAACTCTGGAATAGGAATTCTAGGTTCAGACATGGGAGTGTGAACAACAAAATCCTGTATGTTTTGAACTTTTGCCGCGAAATTACTCAGGCTGGAAGCCAAACTCTGGACATCCATGTTAAACAGCTAAGATCAGAGCCATTCAAGGGTTAAGAGGAGGTAAGAAGCAGCTAGACAGCAATTAAGGGCTAGGCAGCAAAACTCTGAAGGGAAAAAAAAAAATTTCCCTTAAACACTTCTTTTTCTCCTGCTTCAGCCCAAACAATTAACACTTTGTGGTCCGGCTATACTGTCATGAATCCCAATGGCTAGGGATAGCAAGGGACAAGCAAAGTCATACAAAATAACGGACGAGCTCTAGGGTGATGGAACCTGGGCTGACCGCTGCCCTACGCCTGACAAACGCAACTAGAGATAGCCAGGGAGCGTGCCGACGTTGGTTCTAGACGCCACGCACCAGCCTAAGAGCTAACTAGTACTGCAGAGAAAATAAAGACCTCACTTGCCTCCAGAGGAATGAACCCCAATAGGTATAGTTGCCCCCCACATGTATTGACGGTGAAAATGAGAGGAAGGCACACACATAGAGATGATATATATAGGTTCAGCAAATTGAGGCCCGCTGTAAACTAGAAAGCAGAACGATACAAAAGGGGTCTGAGCGGTCAGCAAAAAACCCTAATCAAAAAACCATCCTGAGATTACAAGAACCCATGTGCCAAGTCATGGCACATGGGGAGAACCTCAGTCCACTAGAGCTACCAGCTAGCATAGAGACATAATAAGCAAGCTGGACAAAAAAAACCAAACAACTGAAAATCAGCACTTAGCTTATCCTGAAAGATCTGGGAGCAGGTAGGCAGGAACCAAACAGAGCACATCTGAATACATTGATAGCCGGCAAGGGAATGACAGAAAGGCCAGGTAAAATAGGAAACACCCAGCCTCTGATGGACAGGTGGAAACCAAAGGCCGCAACCCACCAACGTCACCCAGTACCAGCAGTAACCACCAGAGGGAGCCCACAAACAGAATCCACAACACATGAGCATCCCTAGGAACCAGAAGCAAGGAGAAGACCATGCTTCACAGAGCTGACAGAAAGCCATGCGCACCACCATATTAGACTGCTGGGGTCCCCCTGGGACTGAGTCTGATTCCCCTACATCACCGTGAGTTTGTTCATGTTTGGTGCACCTGTTAGGGCCTAGCGTAGGCTTCAATAGTCAGTACACGGGAGCCGTGTGGCCTGCTTAGTAAAGGCCAGGGAGGTTATACGTAGAGTAGCATCATCACTCGTTTATTGTTTACGTTTGCTTGTTAGACATATTTTGAGTCTGCAATAGTTGTAGCACCTTGCTATTTTACGGGAAAGATAAAGTTTATAATTCTTGTACATTGTCTTTTGCCATTGTATACCCGTTTGCATCTTCCTCATTCACTTCATCCCTTGCCTTCCAATAAATCTACCCTTTGTTGTTTGCACCTCATCTTGTGTACAGTAGTCTTCCTGCACCATGGTGGTCCCCCCGCCATCACTTCAAGTGGCGCTGCGAGCAGGGAACTGACACTAAGATGGAGGCAGCAGACAGCAATGGCGGGAATGCTAATGTTAATGGAGATGCTGTGGACATTGGTGGAACCCCTGCAAGGACACTCCCTATGGGCACCATATTTAGTGTGCTACCAAAGTTTGACGGCAAGAATATGCCACTGTCCGACTGGGTGTCCCAGCTGCAAAGCACCCTGAAGATTTATAACATCAGTCCTGACCTTGAAGTGGACATTGCTTTAACTGCCCTAGAGGGAGAAACCCGTAGAAACGTCTGCCTACAACCAGAGCTCACCCGCAGTACCCTGAAGGAGCTAGTGAAGTTCCTGGAAGAGATCTACGGTGAGACTGCTAGCGCTGGACACCTTCATGCCAAATTTTTCTCTAGGCTGCAGTGGGAAGAAGGAATTTCTGCAAGAAGTGTTAGCAGAGGTGCAGAGAAAGGAGGCGGATGGAATTGGCGGCATGGGCTCTAAAGACCGGATACTCCGGGAGCAATTCATTCTGGGACTGCACAGCACATCCTTGAGGCGAGCACTGTCAGAACGGGTCCGGGCAGATCCGGCTCTTACGTTTCGTCAAATCCTGGCGGAAACAGTGGCCCGAAGTAAAGAAGAGAGCTATGCGTCTGGGGTGATGCGTGTCCAGGGCGCCAATGCCAGAGGGGACGCAAACCATCAGGAGGTGCTGGTCCAGGTGGTGCAGGACTTGCAGCGGTCCCTTGTCCAAGAGAAACTGACCCAGATGGAGCGAAGAGTGGGGGAACTACAGCAGTCTGACCCACCGTACTCGTGCAACCATTCTTCGAGGAATCCTTGACAGCGTTGGGGAAAGCCAAGTTCTTCTCCACCCTGGACCTAGCAAGCGGAAACTGGCAAGTAGCCGTGGCAGAGAAAGACAAAGAGAAAACCGCTGTAACAATTCTGCTGGCATCACTGCATGGCCTCCCATCCCCCACCTGCATTACACTCAAACTCACTTCTCTGGGCCTTGTTGTGACTTCTCTCTGCTGCCAGCTCCATGCTGTGTGCCTCATGTCTGCTGATTGCTCTGTGCATGCTCTGTCTGTGTGCATAGGGGGGCGGCGCCGGCAACTCCTGTTTCTTAGAGAGACTGTGTGCACCTTGCTAAGGTATCCCTGGCCAATCGCCATGAGGCTTCCTGTATTTAAGACATCCCCACCCATTGGTGGGGGCCTGTGCAACTTACTCCCTCAGTCAGTTCCTAGCTGCTGAGGTGCCAGGCCCTGTCTCGCTTACTCTCTTGTCTGCCACCCAGGGGGCATTGTACCCTGGTCTGTGTCCTGTGTAGCCACCCAGAGGGGCTTAGTACCCTGGTCTATGTCCTTGTGTAGCCACCCAGCGGGGCTTTGTACCCTGGTCTATGTCTGCCACCCGGAGGGGCGTAGTACCCTGGCTTGTGTCCATGTCTTTGTGTCTTGTCCAGTTCCTGTCTTAGCCTAGTCTTGCTCCTATGTCCGTTTATATCCCTGCCTTGGTTTCCTTTCCCTGCTGTGCGTACTCTGTGCCTTGCTTTGCTCTGCTCTGCCCTCTGTGTCTTGCTTTGCTCTGCTTTCGGCTCCGCTCTCTGCAACCTTGCTTTGCTCCTTGCTCTGCATTCTGTGACCTTGCTCTGCACTCTGTGGTTTTGCTCTCTGCTCTGCACTCTGTGTCTTGCTCTGCCCTCTGACTTTGCTCTGCTCTCAGCTCCGCACTCTGTGGCTTTGCTCTCAGCTCTGCTCTCTGTAGCTTTTCTCTGCACTTTGCTCTGTACTCTGACTTTGCTCTGCACTCTGTGGTCCTGCTCAGCGGCTCCGCTCAGCTCTCGATCTGCTTCTTCTGGTTCTACTTTGCTCCGCTCCTTGCGGTTCTACCTGGCTCCGCTCCTTGCGGTTCTACTTCTCCCACTCTTGGCTCCGCCTCCTGCGTTTCTGCACTTGGCTCCGCCTCCAGCTCTTGGCTCCACCTCCTGCATCTCTGCACTTGGCTCCGCCTCCAGCTCTTGGCTCCGCCTCCTGCGTTTCTGCACTTGGCTCTGCCTCCAGTTCTTAGCTCCGCCTCCTGCGTTTCTGCACTTGGCTCCGCCTCCTGTGTTTCTGTTCTTGGCTCTTGCTCCTGTGCTTTCACTCTGCATTCGCTCTTGCGGTCTTTCTCTACTTGTTCTTTAGTCCTCCTGTCTGAACAGGTTCCTACCTGTTTCACATACTTGCAGACCTGTCCCTACTGGTTCTTTCTGTGTTCCACCCGTACCTGCCTGCCTACCAGAGAGCCAGCCATGCCCGCTTGCCTGTCTATGTTCCGTTCCCCGGTGGGATCAGCAGCCACAGCCAGACACCACCCTGGAGTGGTACCTGGTAGCTTCCTATTGCACAAGTCTGACCTCACCATCAGAGGCTCCAGCGAACACCTAGGAAGCTACTTAGTTACGCCCCTTCCAGGGAAGTTTGGTCTGTGGTCCAGTGGGGCCACACCCCTGCACATCCTCCCTAAGGGGCTGTTCGAGTTTAACCGGATGCCCTTCGGGCTCTCCAATGCTCCAGGCACATTCCAACGGCTGATGGAAAAGTGTTTGGGAGACTTAAATTTTGAGGCTACCCTGATCTATCTGGATGACATCATTGTGTTTTTGGCCTCATTCGAAGAACACCTTGCCCGGCTTGGACAGGTACTTGGAAGACTGCGGGCTCATAACCTGAAGGTGAAGCCAAAGAAGTGCCACCTCTTCAAGAGAGAGATAGAGTACCTGGGCCACATAGTGTCACAAGATGGAGTTCTACCCTTGCCAGAAAAAGTGGCTGCTATCCAGAAGTGGCCAGTCCTTCGAACAGTGAGAGAACTCCATGCCTTCCTGGGACTCGCTGGGTACTACCGCCGGTTTGTTAAAGACTTCGTGAAGGTGGTAGGTCCTCTTAATGAGTTGTTGAGGGGGACCACTGGAGTGCCAAAGACCCAGCGCATCCCCTGGGCACAGGGACAAGACGAGGCCTTCCAGGCTATAAAGAATGCCCTTACCTCAGCCCCGATTTTGGCCTATGCAGACTTCGATCAACCATTCCTGTTGTACACAGATGGTAGCCTTCATGGACTCGGTGCAGTACTTTCTCAGATACAGGATGGACATGAGAGAGTCATCGGGTATGCTAGCAGGTCCCTGCGAGACAGCGAAAGAAACCCTCACAATTACAGCTCCTTCTGGTTAGAGCTCCTGGCCCTAGTGTGGGCCATGACAGAAAAGTTTGCAAGCTTCCTGACAGGTACCAAGGTTCAAGTTCGAACAGACAATAATCCCCTGGCCCACCTTGAGAATGCTAAATTGGGGGCCTTGGAACAACGGTGGGTGGCTCGCCTAGCCAAGCTCGACTTTACCATCCGTTATCGCTGTGCTACCGAAAACGTAAATGCTGATGGGCTGTCAAGAGTGACTGTGGAGACTCCAGTGGGAGATCTTGATGAGCAACTCGAAGAGGAAGAAACCCCAGACTTTCCAACGTTTAAGCCCCCAATGGTTGTGGCCCAGTCAAGAAGGGAGGCCTGCGCATTACCCCGGTCCCTGGGGAGAACCAATGAGGAATGGGGACATGTTCAGGATGAAGACGAAGGGCTGAGACAGATGAAATGGTGGGTAACTCAAAAGCGGAAGCCTGGCAAACAAGAGAGATGATCTGGACTATGAAATGAGGAGTGTGTTACACCAGTGGGATAGTCTGGAAGTGCGAGAGTCAGTGCTATATCATAAGAGGCAGCAGCCAAAAGATATGGAAGTAAGGTGGCAAGTGGTCATCCCAGGAAGACTGGCTCAAGAAGTAGCTAAAGAAGCCCACTAATTTGGAGCACACTTCGGCTCCGCAAAGACCTACCAATGGTTACAGCGGTTGGAGTTCGTGGTGGAAGAGGTTTGCCAGCAATGTCGAGTATGTGACCTCATTAAGAGTACCGAACAGAGGGCACCCATCCAAACCATACAAACTAAGGAACCGCTAGAAGTCTTGATGATCGACTATCTCCTCGTGGGACACTCGGCCCGGGGGCTGCAATACTGTTTGGTGATGACCGATCATTTCTCTAAGTTCGCAGTAGTCACTCCGACTAGAGATCAGACTGAGGAATGGGTGGCGCGAGCCATCTGTCAAGACTTCATCCGGGTGTATGGGTGCCCAAAGCGCATCCACTCCGACCAAGGCGCATGTTTCCAAGGCAAGGTGATGGAAGAATTGTATCGTATGTATGGCATCGAGCGGTCCCAGACCACCCCTTACCACCCTCAAGGCAACGGAGCTTGTGAACGCTTCAACCGAACCTTACTTCAAATGCTGAGAACGTTGGAGGAGGATAAGAAGGCATGTTGGCCAGACTATCTGCCGGAATTGGTCTGGACCTACAACAATCGGGTCCACTCCACAACGGGATATACCCCCTATCTACTGTTGTTTGGAAGAGGTGGACGAGAGATCATTGAGCTGAACTTGGAACAGCCAGAGGAGCTGATGGAGCGAACTGTCACCTCATGGGTGAAAGAGCATCTCGGCAATGATTGCAAATGATACCGAGACCGAGTATTAGTCAGAGAGAAATGCCCCAAGGGAAAACTAAGTGAGAGATGGGAAGTACAGCCGTACGAAGATATCGAGCGAGTGTATGCTAATGGCCCTGTCTACAAGGTACAGACTGAGACTGGGGCATCCGCCTCTAGAGTACTTCACAGAAATATGCTGCGGCCTTGCTGGTCTGAGGTCTGTTCTACGCCATTGTCGCCTGAAGGTGCTACTCCACTTCCTGAATCTGTCATACCTGATGGTGAAATCGATGATGAGTGGTGGACTGTCTCTGACACAGTAGGGGGTCCTCAGGCGCGCAGAGACGGTAATCCCATGGATGTACCAGTACCGCCATGCGAGCACTAGACCAGACAAGAGCTCACAATGTCTCCTGCAACAGGTGTTCCTCTGGAAGATAGTCAAGCCTTGCCTGACAGCCAAGAGCTTCGGAGATCCCAGCGGTCTAATGCAGGGGTTCCACCAGTCCGATATGTAGAACAGTGTGCTCTGTCTGTTTTTGCAATTTTATTGCCTCCTCTATAGTTACCGTTTCCGCATTGAACGATCCTCCATTACACTTTGACCCTGATGCTGTGATGGCCGAGGACGACCATCATTAAGAAGGGAGGCATGTAAGAGGGAGGTGCTGTTATGGACAGTAAGGAACACGCTGTCACTTTAAGAAGCTGCACCCCCTTGTCTGGCATCATGGAATGTTCTGCTTCTCCCCTGCAATAGTCAGTGTGATCAACTGGTCTGGCAGAGTGCAGGTGTGTAGCTGGAGCAGCGTGTGTGAGCTGAGGCGGCTGCAGAGAGGACTTTTTGTGCTGATAGCTGAAAAAGAGAAGAACTGTGTCCTGATATAGCTGCCAGAGAGCCATGAAGATACAGAGGAAGGGATTTACAGTTTCCATGAGCATCCCTAGGAACCAGAAGCAAGGAGAAGACCACGCTTCACAGAGCTGACAGAAAGCCATACGCACCACCATATTAGACTGCTGGGGTCCCCCTGGGACTGAATCTGAACATCACCGTGAGTTTGTTCATGTTTGGTGCACCTGTTAGGGCCTAGCGTAGGCTTCAATAGTCAGTACACGGGAGCCGTGTGGCCTGCTTAGTAAAGGCCAGGGAGGTTACACGTAGAGTAGCATCATCACTAGTTTATTGTTTACGTTTGCTTGTTAGACATATTTTGAGTCTTCAATAGTTGTAGCACCTTGCTATTTTACGGGAAAGATAAAGTTTATAATTCTTGTACATTGTCTTTTGTCATTGTATACCCCTGTTTACATCTTCCTCATTCACTTCATCCCTTGCCTTCCAATAAATCTACCCTTTGTTGTTTGCACCTCATCTTGTGTACAGTAGTCTTCCTGCACCGTGGTGGTCCCCGGCCATCGCTTCAGATACACGTTGTGGGCTTTTGCCCTAGTCTTTGTCCAGGAAGCTAGCTGAGAGACACTCTCTGATGCATTGGGACATATGTGGCACCCCAGGGTCCTGGCCATCACAGTAGCATTGCTTTCCTTAAGTGGAGAGTGTTGTTATGTTTGGAGGCTAGAAGGGATAACTGTCAACAGGTAAACACAAATAGTAAGAGACCTAGCACTCAACTTTAGGTAGGATGCAGCAGGAAAAATTGTATTGTAGTTAAAACAGGAAAACGTTTTGGTCAATTGTGACCTTCATCAGTTACAGGAGGTTATTAAATAAAGCCGGTAATGGGAATTATACTCGCTGTACGATCATATATCAAAACTAGTTCAGCGTGGTTGTTGTAGGCAAACCTGCTATGAGCTATAAGGTCATAATATCACATAACAATATATTGGCAGAGCTAGGGATCAAGCACATTACCAATTCCAATCATTATTATTATTATTGAATCTATAAAGAAAAAGTGAAGAAGTGCCCGAATAGGTCAAAAAGGGACATACCAGGAGGTTATTAAATAAAGCCGGTAACGGGAATTATACTCGCTGTATGATCCTGTATATAGATAAGAGTGAATAAGTGGACTACATACAGTATGTAGGTGCCAAGTAGTATAGGAAAATCTAGTCCACTTACATATATCAAAATTAGTTCGGCGTGGTTGTTGTAGGCAAACCTGCTATGAGCAAATAGGAAGATTCCTAAGGGGGCAATAAGAAATGACTACTAATAATAATAGAAAAAAAGAAAGAAAAAAAGGGGCCAGGGATATTGAAGGAAAGATAAGTCCGTTACCTGGAGCTGCACTGCTCTCCGACGCGGCATCCACCGCTTGTCTGGCCATATAGTGTCAGCGTGCCCATATAAGAAAGGAAGGGGAGGGACTATAAAGAGATGTGGCCAATAAGATAGCTAGGCTGGTGGCCGGAAGTGGGAAAAAAAAAAATATATTATACTATGTACTGAACAGAGCTGTATTTTGGAGGTGCAGCGGGGAAATGTGCGATACGATACTGCGTTCCTAACCCAGGTAGAAGTGGAAATCCGGAGTGGTGATGTAGGAAGCCGGCTACATCACAATGGTGATCAAAGATCCTAGAGGAATTCTCTCTACCGATCTATAGTATATGTTAAGGAGACAGATCGGAACAGTTTACTGCATTTCCATAGTCTCCATCCCCGAGCTACCAAATGGGCAATACCGAAGTCTCAGTACCAGAGAGTGAGACGTATTGTCTCGGATGCAGATACACGACATCACAGGCTCAATGAGATGACTACAAAATTTAAAGAAAGGGGTTACCCCTCACAGGTGCTAACGGAATTGTATAATGCCCCTACACGGGCAGTTAAACAATCCTTGAATCGGATTCCCTTTGTGCACAGCTTTCACCTGTTTGCCTATATTTTACATAGGAGGAATTGGCATTTATTATCAACCGCCTATCCAGATGTCCAGAAATTTCAAAATCCGTTCCTCCCATGTTTCAAAAGGGCACCTAACCTAAAGGACTCTTTAGTGAAAGCAGATATGGGCACAAAATCTAGTATACCGAAACAACGGTTCCTACAGAATCCAAGGAAAGGCACCTTTCCATGCTTGCATTGTGTACAGTACAACAATGTGTTCAAAGGTGATACATTTACACACCCCTTTTTCTGAGAAGCCATTCAATATTCGTGAATACTTTACCTGCGAATCATCATACGTAGTGCACCTAATCAAATGCCCTTGCGGCCTTCTCTATATAGGCGAAACATCCCAACCTATTCGTGACAGGATTTCTAAGCATAAATCCACTATAAGGTGTAAAAATCTTCTCCTTCCCATCCCTCACCATTTCATTTTGGCGGGCCACAATATAGCCGAACTAAAGGTACCGTCACACTCAGCAACTTTGCAAAGAGAACGACAACGATCTGTGACGTTGCAGCGTCCTGGATAGCGATCTCGTTGTGTTTGACACGCAGCAGTTATCTGGATCCTGCTGTGCCATCGCTGGTCGGAGCTAGAAGTCCAGAACTTTATTTCGTCGCCAGGTCGGCGTGTATTGTCATGTTTGACATCAAAACCAACGACGATAACAATGGATGTAATGGAGCTAACAACCAGCGAGAACGAGAAGTGAGTCGCCGTTACGTCACTGGATCGCTCCTGCATCGTTCTGGAGCTGCTGTGTTTGATGTCTCTACAGCGACCTAAACAGCGACGCTCCAGCGATCTAGTTTAGGTCGGATCATTGTCTATATCGCTGCAGCGTCACTGAGTGTGACGGTACTTTAAGATTTCAGATCATAAAGCATGTCCCACCCCCATGGCGAGGGGGCAACAGGGTCCTCCTCCTAAAAAAAGTGAGGCCTACTGGATTCATACCCTAGATAAAATGAGCCCCAAGGATCTGAATAGGGAGTATAAATTGACGTCATTCTTGTAACATACAGACAGTAGTTCTTCATATAGGGAACGGCCATATGGGACTTTTATTAACATTGTATGTTTTGTGTCCACACAAGGCCACCATGTTACTATACACTGTGTTCCAAATTATTATGCAAATGACATTTTTCTCGGATTTTCCTAAATGGTCGGTGCAAATGACAGTCGGTCTAATAAAAGTCATCACCCGTTAGAGTATACATCAAATTTTATTGAATAAACCTCCCAATGATAACAGTGTAATCTCCAAAATGAATAAAAACTCAAAATGCACTGTTCCAAATTATTAGGCACAGTAGAATTTCTAAACATTTGATATGTTTTAAAGAACTGAAAATGCTAATTTGTGGAATTTGCAGCATTAGGAGGTCACATTCACTGAACAAAAAAGCTATATAACTCCAAAACATCCTAACAGGCCAAGTTACATGTTAACATAGGAGCCCTTCACTGATATCACCTTCACAATTCTTGCATCCATTGAACTTGTGAGTTTATGGAGAGTTTCTTCTTGTATTTCTTTGCATGAAGTCAGAATAGCCTCCCAGAGCTGCTGTTTTGATGTGAACTGCCTCCCACCCTCATAGATCTTTTGTTTGATGATACTCCAAAGGTTCTCTATAGGGTTGAGGTCAGGGGAAGATGGTGGCCACACCATGAGTTTATCTCCTTTTATGCCCATAGCAGCCAATTACTCAGAGGTATTCATTGTCATGCATGAAGATGATTTTGTTCCTGAAGGCACGTTTCTGCTTTTTAGACCATGGAAGAAAGTTGTCAGTCAGAAACTCTATTTACTTTGCTGAGGTCATTTTCACACCTTCAGGAACCTTAAAGGGCCCTACCAGCTGGTTCCCCCTGATTCCAGCCCAAAACATGACTCATCCACCTCCTTGCTGACGTTGCAGCCTGTTGGGACATGGTGGCCATCCACCAACCATCCACTACTCCTTCCATCTGGACCGTCCAGAGTTGCTCGACACTCATCAGTAAACAAGATTGTTTGAAAATTAGTCTTCATGTATGTCTGGGCCCACTGCAACCGTTTCTGCTTGTGAACACTGTTTAGGAGTGGCCGAATAGTAGGTTTATGCACCACAGCAAGCCTTTGAAGGATCCTACACCTTGAGGTTCGAGGGACTCCAGACACACCAGCAGCTTGAAATAACTGTTTGCTGCTTTGTAATGGTATTTTGGCAGCTGCTCTCTTAATCCAATGAATTTGTCTGCCAGAAAACTTCCTCATTATGCCTTTATTTGCATGAACTCTCTCTGTGCTCTGTTTCAGTCACAAATCTCATCAGAGTATGATGATCACTCTTAAGTTTTCGTGAAATCTCTAATTTTTTCATACCTTGTCCAAGGCATTGCACTATTTAACCCTTTTCAGCAGCAGAGAGATCCTTTTTATTTCCCATATTGCTTGAAACCTGTGACCTGAATAATAATAAAGGAACATCATTTTTGAGTAGTTTTCCTTTAATTAGAATCACCTGGAAAAGTAATTATCACATGTGTTTAACATTGATTTCAGTGATTCATTGAGCCCTGAGACACAATACCATCCACGAGTTTATTTGAAAAATAAAACAATTAAATCTTTAAGAAACTTAAATCCAATTTGCATAATAATTTGGAACACAGTGTATGTATAACTTCCTTTTATCACAGGTTAGGTCCTCATGGTGTGGGTATACTTCTGTGGTTTATGACATCTTATATGTGATGCTCCCACATACATTATATGATGATGTAAGCCCTAAAGTACATGTGATATACTAATATATGTTTTTCTATTATAGAGTCGTCTATAACATTGTCTGTGGATCTGGATATCTATAAATAAACAATTATCCAGAAAGCGCTGCACAAGTGCCTGAAAATAAATAGCAGCAAATATAAGGATGAAAACCACCCAATTCATCTGCTAAAATAAACAATATAAAAATATGTAAAAATATTTGCGCTAAAATCCTAATAAAAACATGGATATGAGCATACCACTGTATTAAACTTTCACAGATGGTGACATAGGTGCAAGGATATAATACCTGAATCTAGTAGACTGTGTGTGAATAGTCTCCCCTGTGTCCTGGAAAGGTCCTTCAGATAGCGTTCATTCAATTACTGTGTCCTAATTCAGTCAGATGCTGGAGGGCAATAAGCAGTAAAATGCTAAGCAACAAAAGAACTATAGTCTAGGTGGAGCTGTCCCGGCCGGTGACAGGCGTACCTCCCAGAGAGAAAAGAAAAATCTGCCGTGCACTGACAGAAGAGGCTCCGTCCTAAGTCCTAAGTCCTCCGTCCTCCGTCGGCAAGGCGCAGCCTGGCTGCAGGACCTAGCGTGACATCACTGACACGTGATAGATCACGTGACCGCTACAGGGCGCACACCGAACCACACTTCTCCTACGCGTTTCGTAATCTCTGATTCCTTCTTCAGGCCTTGCCGGCTCTATCTTAGGATGGAGCCTCTTCTGTCAGTGCACGGCAGATTTTTCTTTTCTCTCTGGGAGGTATGCCTGTCACCGGCCGGGACGGCTCCACCTAGACTATAGTTATTTTGTTGCTTAGCATTTTACTGCTTATTGCCCTCCGGCATCTGACTGAATTAGGACACAGTAATTGAATGGACGCTATCTGAAGGACCTTTCCAGGATCTGGATATCTGTTGTGAATATTACCACCACTCTTCACTAGTGACGTAACGATCACTGCGTTATATCCCTATCTGTTATGATCCCAGTGGCTTAGGATCACAAATCTAACCAGCTAAGTCAGAGACAATAGGACGAGCTCTGGGATGTGGTAACTAGACTGACCGCAAAGCTGATCCTAACCAAACATACTAAAGGTAGCCGTGGAACGTTTCCTGAAATCCTAGACGTCTCTTCACGGCCTGAGAAACTGACTACCCCTAGAGATAAAGTAAGACCTCACTTGCCTCAGGGAAATAACCCCAAAGAAATAGAACAGCCCCCCACAAATAATAATGGTGAGTTAAGAGGAAAAGACAAACGCAGAGATGAAACAGGTTAAGCAAATGAGGCCCGCTAACACTAGATAGCAGAAAATAGCAAGGGATCTGTGCGGTCAGTAAAAAACCCTATACAAAAATATCCACGCAGAGAATGCGAGAACCCCCACACCAACTAACGATGTGGGGGGAGCAACTCAGCACCCCAGAGCTACCAGCAAGCAGAGAAATCACATATTAGCAAGCTGGACAAAACTCATAATATTCTAGGAACATATTGAACACAGATGAGCAAGAATAAGCAAACAGAACTTAGCTTCTCTTGAAGAGACTGGTAACGGATGTAGACAGGAGCAAACAGAATAGCACTGAATACAACGACAGCAGGAATAGACTGAGATTCCAAGTGAGCTTAAATAGAAAACCAGCCCACAGATAACGAGACAGCTGATGCCAGTCACAAACCTGCAGAAAGACAGCACTCACACAGTACCACTTGTGACCACAAGAGGGAGCCCAGAAATAGAGTTCACAACAGTACCCCCCCCTTGAGGAGGGGTCACCGAACCCTCATCAAAACCCCCAGGGCGATCAGGACGAGCTACATGGAAGGCACGGACCAAATCGGCCGCATGAACATCAGAGGCGACAACCCAGAAATTATCCTCCTGACCATAGCTGTTATGATTTTCCCAATGGCAGGGAAATCAAAATAACAACGGACTAGCTCTCGGGTGATGGGAACTAAAGTGACCGTGACCTGAACCTGACACGACACTGGAAGTAGCCGGGGAGTGTTTCCTACGATGCCCTAGACACCACGCGCCAGCCGGAGATCTAACTACCCCTATCAGAGGAATATACAGGCCTGCCTTACCTCCAGAGATGAACCCCAAAAGGAGATAGCAGCCCCCCACAGATATTGACGGTGAGTCAAGAGGAAAAGACATACGTAGGATGAACAGCAGATTTAGCACAGTGAGGTCCGCTTACTAGATAGCAGAAGTACAGGAAAGAGTCACTTCACGGTCAACTTCAAAACACTACTCAAAAACACCATCCTGAAATTACTTTAAAACTCCAGTGACAACTCATGCCACTGGAGTGGCAATTCCAGTCCACGAGAGCTTCCAGCTACAGAGAGTCACATTGCAAATAGCTGGACAAAAATAGAATAAACTAGAAACAAAATTCAACTTAGCTGAACAGGATCTTGAGGCAGGAGAATGCAACAGAATGCTACTGATACATTGTTGGCCGGCATCAGACCAGCAGCCAAGCAGCCTTAAATAGGAAACTCCCCTAATGGGTGTCAACAGGTGATCAAGGATAGAAGAAGGCAAATAAGTGGCACTACCATAAAACACCACCGGGGGAGCCCACAAACAGAATTCACAACAGTACCCCCCCCTTAAGGAGGGGGCACCGAACCCTCACCAGAACCACCAGGGCGATCTGGATGAGCACTATGAAATGCACGAACCAAATCAGGAGCATGAACATCAGATGCTGTCACCCAAGAATTATCCTCCTGACCATAGCCTTTCCACTTAACCAGATACTGAAGTTTCCGTCTGGAAACACGGGAGTCCAAGATCTTTTCCACCACATACTCCAACTCACCCTCAACCAGCACAGGAGCAGGAGGATCAGCAGACGGAACAACCGGCACCTCATACCTCCGCAACAATGACCGATGAAAAACATTATGAATAGTAAAAGATGCTGGGAGGTCCAAACGAAAGGACACAGGATTGAGAACCTCCAGAATCCTATAAGGGCCGATAAACCGAGGCTTAAACTTAGGAGACGAGACCTTCATAGGAACAAATCGAGAAGACAACCAAACCAGGTCCCCAACACAAAGACGAGGACCAACACGCCGATGACGATTAGTGAACTGTTGAGTCTTCTCCTGGGACAACTTCAGATTGTCCACAACCTGTCCCCAAATCTGATGCATTCTATCAACCACAGCATCTACTCCAGGACAATCCGAAGACTCCAATTGACCGGACGAAAAGCGAGGGTGAAACCCTGAATTACAAAAAAATGGAGAAACCAAAGTGGCAGAACTGGCCCGATTGTTAAGGGCAAACTCTGCCAATGGCAAAAAATCAAGCCAATCGTCCTGATCAGCGGACACAAAACACCTCAAGTAAGTCTCCAAGGTCTGATTAGTACGCTCAGTCTGGCCATTAGTCTGAGGATGGAATGCAGACGAAAAAGACAAGTCGATGCCCATCCTGGCACAGAACGCCCGCCAAAATCTAGACACAAACTGAGTACCCCTGTCAGACACTATATTCTCAGGAATACCATGCAAACGCACAACATTCTGAAAAAATAGAGGGACCAGCTCAGAGGAGGAGGGCAATTTGGGCAAAGGTACCAAGTGAACCATCTTGGAAAAACGGTCACACACCACCCAGATGACGGACATCCTACGAGAAACAGGAAGGTCAGAAATAAAGTCCATAGAGATGTGCGTCCAAGGCCTCTTAGGAATAGGCAAGGGCAACAACAACCCGCTGGCCCGGGAACAGCAGGGCTTAGCCCGAGCACAAACATCACAAGACTGCACAAAAATACGTACATCTCGAGACAAGGAAGGCCACCAGAAGGACCTAGACACCAGATCCCTGGTGCCAAAAATTCCAGGATGACCTGCCAACGCGGAAGAGTGAACCTCCGAAATAACTCTACTGGTCCAGTCATCAGGGACAAACAATCTACCAGGCGGACAGCGATCAGGCCTATCCACCTGAAACTCCTGCAAAGAGCGCCGCAGGTCTGGGGAGACAGCTGACAATATCACCCCATCCTTCAGGATGCCAGTAGGTTCGGAATCACCAGGCGAGTCAGGCTCAAAACTCCTAGAGAGGGCATCCGCCCTCACATTCTTAGACCCAGGCAGATATGAAACCACAAAGTTAAATCGAGAGAAAAACAACGACCAGCGCGCCTGTCTAGGATTCAGACGCCTGGCTGACTCAAGATAAATTAGATTTTTGTGGTCAGTCAAGACCACCACCTGGTGTCTAGCACCCTCAAGCCAATGACGCCACTCCTCAAATGCCCACTTCATGGCCAAGAGCTCCCGATTTCCAACATCATAATTTCGCTCAGCGGGCGAAAACTTTCGAGAGAAAAACGCACATGGTCTCATCACTGAGCAGTCAGGACCTTTCTGCGACAAAACTGCACCTGCTCCGATCTCGGAAGCATCTACTTCAACCTGGAACGGGAGCGAAACATCAGGCTGGCGCAACACAGGAGCAGAAGAAAAGCGGCGCTTAAGCTCCCGAAAGGCCTCCACAGCCGCAGAGGACCAATTAGCAACATCAGCACCCTTCTTGGTCAAATCAGTCAAAGGTTTAGCAATGGCAGAAAAACCCGCTATGAATCGGCGATAGAAATTAGCAAATCCCAAGAATTTCTGAAGACTCTTTAGAGAAGTAGGTTGTACCCAATCACAAATAGCCTGAACCTTAACAGGGTCCATCTCCATAGATGAAGGGGAAAAAATATATCCCAAAAAGGAAATTCTCTGAACCCCAAAAATACACTTTGAGCCCTTCACAAATAGAGAATTAGCTCGTAAAACCTGAAAAACTCTCCTGACCTGTTGAACATGAGATTCCCAGTCCTCCGAAAAAATCAAAATATCATCCAAATACACAATCATAAATTTATCCAGATATTCACGGAAAATATCGTGCATAAAGGACTGAAAAACGGAAGGGGCATTCGCGAGACCGAAAGGCATTACCAAATACTCAAAATGGCCTTCAGGCGTATTAAATGCGGTCTTCCACTCATCCCCCTGCTTAATCCGCACCAAATTATACGCACCACGTAGATCGATCTTAGTGAACCACTTCGCCCCCTTTATGCGAGCAAAAAGATCAGTCAGTAAAGGTAACGGATACTGGTATTTAACTGTAATCTTATTCAGAAGTCGATAGTCGATACAAGGTCTCAATGAACCATCCTTTTTACCCACAAAGAAAAACCCTGCCCCCAGTGGAGACAAAGAGGGGCGAATATGACCCTTTTCCAAAGATTCTCTGATATACTCCCGCATAGCAGTATGTTCAGGTACAGACAAATTAAACAAGCGACCCTTAGGAAATTTACTACCGGGAATCAACTCAATAGCGCAGTCACACTCTCTGTGAGGAGGGAGAGAATCAGTTTTAGGCTCCTGAAAGACATCATAAAAATCTGACAGAAATGCTGGGATCTCAGAGGGAGTAGATGAAGAAATGGGAACCAAAGGTGCATCCCCATGAATCCCCTGACATCCCCAGCTCAGCACAGACATTGATCTCCAGTCCAAGACTGGATTATGAATTTGTAACCATGGTAATCCAAGTACTAATACGTCATGTAGATTATATAACACAAGGAAACGAATAATCTCCTGATGGTCTGGGGACAGATGCATAGTCACTTGTGTCCAATATTGTGGTTTATTGCTAGCCAAAGGTGTAGAATCAATACCCTTTAAGGGAATAGAAACCTCCAGAGGCTCTAAATCAAACCCACAACGCTTGGCAAAGGACCAATCCATGAGACTCAGAGCGGCGCCAGAATCCACATAAGCATCCACAGTAACAGATGATAAAGTACAAATCAATGTCACGGACAAAAGAAATTTAGACTGCAAGGTACCCATAGAAAAAGATTTATCAACCTTTTTATCAACCTTCTTTATGCGTTTAGAGCATGCTGATATAACATGAGCTGGATCTCCACAATAGAAGCACAACCCATTTTTGCGCCTGTAATTCTGTCGTTCGCCTCTAGACAATACACTATCGCATTGCATATGCTCTGGTGCCTTTTCAGAGGTCACCGCCAAATGATGCACAGGTTTTTGCTCAGAAGATACCGCCATATGGTGCACAGGTTTTTGCTCAGAAGATACCGCCATATGGTGCACAGGTTTTTGCTCAAAAGATACCGCCATATGGTGCACAGATTTTTGCTCAGAAGATACCGCCATATGGTGCACAGATTTGCGCTCCCGTAAACGCCGATCAATCTGGATAGCCAATTTCATGGCATCATTCAGACCTGTAGGCACAGGGAACCCCACCATGACATCCTTCACGGCATCAGAGAGACCTTCTCTGAAATTAGCTGCTAGAGCGCACTCATTCCATTTAGTAAGCACCGACCATTTACGAAATTTTTGGCAGTATATCTCAGCTTCATCTTGCCCTTGAGAAAGAGCTATCAAGGCTTTCTCAGCCAAAATCTCTAAATTAGGTTCTTCATAAAGCAACCCCAAAGGCAGAAAAAACGCATCTACATTTAATAACGCAGGATCCCCTGGCGACAATGCAAATGCCCAACTTTGTGGGTCACCCCGCAATAGAGAAATAACAATTTTAACCTGTTGCGCAGGATCACCAGCAGAGTGAGATTTCAGAGACAAAAACAATTTACAATTCTCTCTGAAATTCAAAAAACGGGATCTGTCTCCGGTAAAAAATTCAGGCATAGGGATCTTAGGTTCAGACATTGGAGCACGTATAACAAAATCTTGTAAGTTCTGGACCTTTGTAGCCAGGTTATTCAGACCTGCAACCAAACTCTGTGGATCCATGATTCAAACAGGTGTAACCAAAGCCATTCAGAGATTAAGAGGAGAGGAAAAAAAAAAGGCTGAAGACTGCAGTTTAAGCAAGGAGTACAAATAAGCACTAAGGTGCACTTTCCAAACACAGAAGGAAAAAAAAACCTTTTCATATCCTTTCCTGCTTTAGTGCATAGTTTTAACACATGTGGGCCGGCCAAACTGTTATGATTTTCCCAATGGCAGGGAAATCAAAATAACAACGGACTAGCTCTCGGGTGATGGGAACTAAAGTGACCGTGACCTGAACCTGACACGACACTGGAAGTAGCCGGGGAGTGTTTCCTACGATGCCCTAGACACCACGCGCCAGCCGGAGATCTAACTACCCCTATCAGAGGAATATACAGGCCTGCCTTACCTCCAGAGATGAACCCCAAAAGGAGATAGCAGCCCCCCACAGATATTGACGGTGAGTCAAGAGGAAAAGACATACGTAGGATGAACAGCAGATTTAGCACAGTGAGGTCCGCTTACTAGATAGCAGAAGTACAGGAAAGAGTCACTTCACTGTCAACTTCAAAACACTACTCAAAAACACCATCCTGAAATTACTTTAAAACTCCAGTGACAACTCATGCCACTGGAGTGGCAATTCCAGTCCACGAGAGCTTCCAGCTACAGAGAGTCACATTGCAAATAGCTGGACAAAAATAGAATAAACTAGAAACAAAATTCAACTTAGCTGAACAGGATCTTGAGGCAGGAGAATGCAACAGAATGCTACTGATACATTGTTGGCCGGCATCAGACCAGCAGCCAAGCAGCCTTAAATAGGAAACTCCCCTAATGGGTGTCAACAGGTGATCAAGGATAGAAGAAGGCAAATAAGTGGCACTACCATAAAACACCACCGGGGGAGCCCACAAACAGAATTCACAACACATAGCCCTTCCACTTAACCAAATACTGAAGCCTCCGTCTTGAAATATGAGAATCCAAGATCTTCTCCACCACGTACTCCAATTCGCCCTCCACCAGCACCGGGGCAGGGGGCTCAACAGAAGGAACCACAGGCACCACATACCTCCACAACAAAGACCTATGGAACACGTTATGAATGGCAAACGACGCTGGGAGGTCCAAACGAAATGACACCTGGTTAAGGATTTCCAAAATCTTATAAGGACCGATGAAGCGAGGCTTGAATTTAGGAGAGGAAACATTCATAGGAACATACCGAGAAGACAGCCATACCAAATCCCCAACACGAAGTCGGGGACCCACACCGCGACGGTGGTTGGCAAAGCGCTGAGCCTTCTCCTGTGACAACTTCAAATTGTCCACCACATGGTTCC
Organism: Ranitomeya variabilis; assembly: GCF_051348905.1. Lineage (NCBI taxonomy): Eukaryota > Metazoa > Chordata > Amphibia > Anura > Dendrobatidae > Ranitomeya > Ranitomeya variabilis. The sequence continues at coordinate 513,629,897 of NC_135232.1, read as the reverse complement.
AAATCTGCTGCAACCTATCCACCACAGAATCCACCCCAGGACAGTCAGAAGGTTCAACCTGACCCGAGGAAAAACGAGGATGAAAATCAAAATTGCAGAAAAAAGGCGAAACCAAAGTAGCAGAACTAGCCTGATTATTAAGGGCAAACTCGGCCAATGGCAAAAAAGTCACCCAATCATCCTGATCAGCAGAAACAAAACATCTTAAATAAGTTTCCAAGGTCTGATTAGTTCGCTCGGTTTGGCCATTCGTCTGAGGATGGAAGGCCGACGAAAAAGACAAATCAATGCCCATCTTAGCACAAAAGATCCGCCAAAATCTTGGCACAAACTGGGATCCTCTGTCAGACACAATATTTTCAGGGATGCCATGCAAGCGAACCACATTCTGAAAAAATAGAGGAACCAAATCGGAGGAGGAAGGCAACTTAGGCAAGGGCGCCAAATGGACCATTTTAGAAAAACGATCACACACCACCCAGATGACAGACATTCTCTGAGAGACTGGAAGATCCGAAATAAAATCCATGGAAATGTGCATCCAAGGCCTCTTCGGGACAGGCAAAGGAAAAAGCAAACCGCTGGCACGAGAACAGCAAGGCTTAGCCCGAGCACAAATCCCACAGGACTGCACAAAGGAACGCACATCCCGCGACAAGGAAGGCCACCAGAAGGACCTAGCCACCAAATCCCTGGTACCAAAAATCCCAGGATGGCCTGCCAACACTGAAGAATGAACCTCAGAAATAACTCTGCTGGTCCATCTATCTGGGACAAACAGTCTCTCTGGTGGGCAACGGTCAGGTTTATCCGCCTGAAATTTCTGCAGCACTCGTCGCAAATCTGGGGAAATGGCAGACAAAATCACTCCCTCTCTGAGGATACCAGCCGGCTCTGAAACTCCTGGAGAGTCAGGCACAAAACTCCTAGAAAGAGCATCAGCCTTCACGTTCTTTGAACCAGGCAGGTACGAGACCACGAAATCGAAACGGGAGAAAAACAACGACCAACGAGCCTGTCTAGGATTCAGCCGCTTGGCAGACTCGAGATAAATCAGATTTTGTGATCAGTCAAGACCACCACACGATGCTTAGCTCCCTCGAGCCAATGTCGCCACTCCTCAAATGCCCACTTCATAGCCAACAACTCCCGATTACCAACATCATAATTCCGCTCGGCAGGCGAAAACTTTCATCACAGAGCCATCAGAGCTTCTCTGCGACAAAACAGCCCCTGCTCCAATCTCAGAAGCATCAACCTCGACCTGAAAAGGAAGAGAGACATCAGGCTGACACAAAACTGGAGCCGAAGAAAACCGGCGCTTCAGCTCCCGAAAGGCTTCCACGGCCGCAGGAGACCAATTAGTCACATCAGAACCCTTCTTGGTCAAATCCGTCAAGGGTTTAACCACGCCAGAAAAATTAGCAATGAAGTGACGGTAAAAATTAGCAAAACCTAAGAACTTCTGAAGACTCTTAACAGATGTAGGCTGAGTCCAGTCATGAATAGCCTGGACCTTGACTGGGTCCATCTCAATAGTAGAAGGAGAAAAAATAAAACCCAAAAAGGAAACCTTCTGTACTCCGAAGAGACATTTTGAGCCCTTCACAAATAAGGCATTAGCATGCAGGACCTGAAATACCATCCTGACCTGCCTCACATGGGACTCCTAGTCCTCAGAAAAGACCAAAATGTCATCCAGATACACAATCATAAATTTATCCAGATATTCTCGGAAGATGTCATGCATGAAGGACTGGAACACAGAAGGAGCATTAGAGAGTCCAAAAGGCATCACCAAGTACTCAAAATGGCCCTCGGGCGTATTAAATGCTGTTTTCCATTCATCCCCCTGCTTAATACGCACAAGGTTATACGCACCACGAAGATCTATCTTGGTGAACCAACTGGACCCCTTAATCCGAGCAAACAGATCAGATAATAATGGCAAAGGATACTGAAATTTGACCGTGATTTTATTTAGAAGACGATAATCTATACAAGGTCTCAGAGAACCATCCTTCTTGGCCACAAAAAAGAATCCAGCACCAAGAGGGGAGGAGGACGGGCGAATATGTCCCTTCTCTAAAGACTCCTTTATATAACTCCGCATTGCGGCATGTTCCGGTACAGACAAATTAAAAAGTCGTCCCTTGGGGAACTTACTACCAGGAATCAAATTTATAGCACAATCACAATCCCTGTGAGGAGGCAGGGCACCGGATCTGGGCTCATCAAATACATCCTGGTAGTCCGACAAAAACTCAGGGACCTCAGAAGGAGTGGAAGAAGCAATTGACACCAAAGGAGCATCGCCATGAATCCCCTGGCAACCCCAACTTGAAACAGACATAGCTTTCCAATCCAGAACTGGATTATGGGCCTGCAGCCATGGCAGACCCAAAACGACAACATCATGCAGATTATGCAGCACAAGAAAGTGAATCACCTCCTGATGTACAGGAGTCATGCACATGGTCACTTGAGTCCAATACTGAGGCTTATTCTCAGCCAATGGTGTAGCATCAATACCCCTCAGTGGAATAGGGAATTCCAAAGGCTCCAGGACAAAACCACAGCGCCTGGCAAACGACACATCCATCAGGTTCAGGGCAGCACCCGAATCCACAAAAGCCATAACCGAGTAGGATGACAAAGAACAAATTAAAGTAACAGACAAAATGAATTTAGGCTGTATAGTACCAACGGTGACAGATTTAGCAATTTTTTTAACGCGCTTAGAGCATGCTGAGATAACATGAGTTGAATCACCACAGTAAAAGCACAACCCATTTTGACGTCTATGATTTTGCCGCTCAATTCTGGTCAGAATTTGGTCACATTGCACAGACTCAGGTCTCTGTTCAGAAAACACCGCCAGATGGTGCGCAGATTTGCGCTCCCGCAAACGCCGATCAATCTGAATGGCCAAAGCCATTGAGTCATTCAGACTTGCAGGCGTAGGGAACCCCACCATAACATTCTTAATGGCTTCAGAAAGACCTTCTCTGAAATTTGCAGCCAGGGCACAGTCATTCCATTGAGTAAGCACCGACCATTTCCGAAATTTTTGACAATACACCTCAGCTTCATCCTGGCCCTGAGAGAGAGCCAGCAAGGCCTTTTCTGCCTGGTTCTCAAGACTAGGTTCCTCATAAAGCATTCCAAGCGCCAGAAAAAACGCATCCACATTCAGCAATGCAGGATCTCCTGGCGCCAGGGAGAAAGCCCAATCTTGAGGGTCGCCGCGTAACAAGGAGATAACAATTTTAACTTGCTGAGCGGAATCACCAGAGGAACAAGGTCTCAAAGAAAGAAATAATTTACAATTATTCTTAAAATTCAGAAACCCAGATCTATCTCCAGAAAAAAACTCAGGAATAGGTACTTTTGGCTCAGACATAGGACTGTGAACAACAAAATCCTGAATGCTTTGCACCCTTGCAGCAAGATGATCCACACTAGAAGTCAGACTCTGAATATCCATGTCTGCAGCTGAACTCAAAGCCACCCAGAGATTAAGGGGATGAGAGAAGCTGGACAGACTGCAGCAAAGGGAGAGGAAAAAAAAAAAATTGTACTCAGGACTTCTCTTATCCCACTTCTGCGATGCATTAAACACTTTTCAGGCCTGCTGTACTGTTATGATCCCAGTGGCTTAGGATCACAAATCTAACCAGCTAAGTCAGAGACAATAGGACGAGCTCTGGGGATGTGGTAACTGGACTGACCGCAAAGCTGATCCTAACCAAACACACTAAAGGTAGCCGTGGAACGTTTCCTGAAATCCTAGACGTCTCTTCACGGCCTGAGAAACTGACTACCCCTAGAGATAAAGTAAGACCTCACTTGCCTCAGGGAAATAACCCCAAAGAAATAGAACAGCCCCCCACAAATAATAACGGTGAGTTAAGAGGAAAAGACAAACGCAGAGATGAAACAGGTTAAGCAAATGAGGCCCGCTAACACTAGATAGCAGAAAATAGCAAGGGATCTGTGCGGTCAGTAAAAAACCCTATACAAAAATATCCACGCAGAGAATGCGAGAACCTCCACACCAACTAACGATGTGGGGGGAGCAACTCAGCACCCCAGAGCTACCAGCAAGCAGAGAAATAACATATTAGCAAGCTGGACAAAACTCATAATATTCTAGGAACATATTGAACACAGATGAGCAAGAATAAGCAAACAGAACTTAGCTTCTCTTGAAGAGACTGGTAACGGATGTAGACAGGAGCAAACAGAATAGCACTGAATACAACGACAGCAGGCATAGACTGAGATTCCAAGTGAGCTTAAATAGAAAACCAGCCCACAGATAACGAGACAGCCGATGCCAGTCACAAACCTGCAGAAAGACAGCACTCACACAGTACCACTTGTGACCACAAGAGGGAGCCCAGAAATAGAGTTCACAACACCTATCCACACTTCAGCGTCCATAGGACTACCACTACACAGCTCTATCCTGGATGTATCACTCATATACCACTTCATTATAATCCCATTCAGTCTCAGGATCCCGTTTCTCGGCCCATAATCGTCATGTGACTCCATGGACACACCCACAGCCGGCTTCCTACCTCACCACTCCGGATTTCCACTTCTACCTGGGTTAGGAACGCAGTATCGTATCGCACATATCCCCACTGCACCTCCAAAATACAGCTCAGTTCAGTGCATAGTATAGTATTTTTTTTCCCATTTCCACCAGCCTAGCTATCTTATTGGCCACATCTCTTTATAGTCCCTTCCCTTCCCTTATAAAGGCACGCTGACACTATATGGCCAGACAAGCGGTGGATGCCACGTCGGAGAGCACTGCAGCTCCAGGTAACGGACTTATCTTTCCTTCAATATCCCTGGCCCCTTTTTTTCTTTCTTTTTTTCTATTATTATTAATTGTCATTTCTTATTGCCCCCTTATGATTCTTCCTATTTGCTCATAGCAGGTTTGCCTACAACAACCACGCTGAACTAGTTTTGATATATGTAAGTGGACTAGACTTTCCTATACTACTTGGCACCTACATATGTAGTCCACTTACTTCACTCTTATCTATATACAGGATCGTACAGTGAGTATAATTCCCATTACCGTCTGTTACAGAACCCCCCAGCACCAAGAATATGTTATGCAGTATATGTATGTATAATAGGTTCCATGTGAAATGCATCAGTCCACAGGCTGCGCCTCTGGGCAAGATATTCTCCTTCTGACCTCCCCCACCTTTGTAATTCCCACAGTAAATATCGGTAGGCTCCGGCCCCCTGTGGCTATTGTAATGTATGTCTGGTCTGCTGTTTTTCAATTGGCCTGCCCTCTGTATCTGTGTTATATATTCTGTGTGCTGTGAATAAAGTGTTGTTAGACTGGAAATACGTGGAGAAGCAGTGATATTTTATATGCGCCCATGTAATGAAGCCATTCCAGTCAGCGTCCTTCATTCAGACTCCAGCCAAGGCACAGTGGACCTCCTGAAACACGGGGTGGTACTTAAAGAGGTACTACAGCACAGTAGACCCCGTTACACTGGTGGCAGACAGCGGGATGTGAGACCCCTTCTACAGGAGGAAAGGAATGAATGGAAAACAACTACCAGAAGTTAAAGAGGACTACATTAAAAGATCGCCAGCAACAAAACAAAAGCGGATTTGATAGCAGCCATCATGGAACACGACAGTGCAGTGCCCCCCAATGTGAACGTGGAGGAGACTGAATTCCAGAGGGAGGTAAAGTACAGACTGGCGTTCTATGGCCCAAACCCTGCAGTAGAGATCGTACGAGAGGTGATGGCTGATGTGCGTACTGATCTGAAGGAAAAGATGGCAGAGCAGACCAGGATAGAGCTAGCCAAGATGGAGATGGCAGAGCGGACCAAAGTGGAGCTGGCCAAGATGGAGATGGCAGAGGGGAGAGAGGACAGTCAGCGAGCAGGGGGAGCTCTGGCCTCCGCCCAGGTACCTTCAACAGTAAGCCACATAAAGATCCAGTATAATGCCTTCCGACAGTTGGGGGAGGCAGAGGAAGACATTGATGGTTTCTGCAGGACTTTGAGTGGTAGTGTGCCCTTCATCAAGTGAAGCCGGAGGAACGGGTTCAGATTCTGGCCAGCAAGCTGACAGGCCGGGCAGCGGACGCCTATCGCACGGTATCTGATGAGGACTGTATGGACTATGAGCGGATCAAAGAAGTGATCTTGGCCCGGTATGTGCGGACACCTGAGGCATACCGCCAAAAGTTCCATTGACTTATAAATCGAGTAATCGATACCCACGCTGAATGGGCCTGTAAATTACGGCGGTCACTGCTACAGTGGGTACAAGGGAGCCAAGCAACCACTAAGGAGGACGTCCTCCAGCTCGTCTTGTTAGAACGATTCTTTAATGGACTATGCCCCGAGATACAGGAATGGCTTCGGGACAGGCGGCCAACAACTCTTGAGGAAGCCGCTCATCTGGCCGATGAACATCATGATGCCAGGAGGCCTCAGCTGTCCGGATCAAAGATGGTCACTAGGGGTCCGCCCATGGACCTGGAGGGCCCCAAACCACCGAAGATTGTAGGGGACCAGCTAGAAACCCGGCCTACCACAGTTCCCCTGGGGCGCGATGCCACACCTGCCGTCAGCTGGGCCACCTGCAAAGACAATGTCCCAGCCGGACTCAGCATACCCAGTGGCCAAAGGCGGGAACAGCTACCTTCAGCCGGGCCGCTGTACACTGCTACCAAGGTGAAGTTGACCCGACATTGGGGGCTACGACTAACCAAGGGGTGGAAGAGATGGAGGAAGTGCTGCATGAAGTGGACCCCGTGCAGGTAGCCCAGGCAGATAATCGACAACAGCATCGACAGGTTGTGTGGGTTAATGGGAAACGTATGCAGGGACTGAGATTCCGGTGCAACTTTGACCCTTGTGAAGCCTCATCTCGTCCGGGACCAAGAGAAGACGGACTGGACAATGGCAGTCCGTGTAGCAGGGGGAGCCATACATCGACTGCCCACTGCCCGGATTCACCTAAACTAGGGAGTCGGGGATGGCCTTGTTGAGGTTGGCTTGATGAAGGATTTGCCCACAGATGTCTTGCTGGGAAATGACTTGGGGCCCATGTTGTCTGCCTTCTCGGTTGCCCCTCTGGCTAAGACATATCCTGTGACCACCTGGAGACAAGCTCGAGCTGCGGAGGCGAAATCACACTCAGAGGAGGCCCAGGTAAGACATCCCAGCCCTACACGTATTCCCATAGCCAGGCACATTTCTTAGGCCACACCAGATGAATTTAGGAGGGAGTTACTTGAGGATCCTTCATTGGAGGGATATCGTGGGAAGGCACAAGAGGGGAGATTGATGCAAGGCCACATTACGCCCCCTCCCCATTGTGGAGGAACCATTTAGCAGAGCAGTGGTCCGTCTGATAGGGCCGTTAGCCAAACCCAGTCCGTCAGGGAAAAGGTATATATTGACAGTGGTAGATTATGCCACACGGTATCCAGAGGCGTGTTGTGAATTCTATTTTTGGGCTCCCTCTAGTGGTCACAAGCGGTACTGTGTAGTGTTGTCTTTCTGCAGGTTGGCTGCATCAGCTGGTTCGTTATCCTTGGTTGGTTTCCTATTTAGCTCACCTGGAGACTCAGTTTCTTGCCTGCTATCAATGTATTCAGTGCTCTTCAGATTCCTTGTGTCTACCTTGCTCCCAGTCTCTCCAAAACAAGCTAAGTTTTTGTTTGATCATTTTTTGATTATCAGTGTTCATTATGTTTTTTTGTCCAGCTCGCTAAAATGTGATTTCCTCGCTTGCTGGTTGCTCTAGGGGACTGAGTTTCTCCCCCCACACCGTTAGTTGGTGTGGGGGTTCTTGAAATCTCAGAGTGGATATTTTGTAAGGGTTTTTTACTGACCGCATAGATTCTCTTTTCTATTTTCTGCTATCTAGTATTAGTGGGCCTCATTTGCTGAATCTGCTTTCACCCCTGTGTATGTGCCTTCCTCTTACCTCACCGTTATTATCTGTTGGGGGCTTCTATATCTTTGGGGATTATTTCTCTGGAGGCAAGAGAGGTCTTTCTTTATCTCTAGGGGTAGTTAGTTCCTCAGGCTGGCTCGAGACGTCTAGGATTTTTAGGCACGTTCACCGGCTACTTCTAGTGTGTTTGGATAGGTTCAGATTTGCGGTCAGTCCAGTTTGCCACCTCCCTAGAGCTTGTCCTAGGTTTGTTACTTAGCTGGAGTAATTTGTGATCCTCAACCACTAAGGATCATAACAGAGGCGGTTTCGTTACCTAACATACTGGCAGAGACGGTGGCGGCTGCCCTGCTCCAGGTTTTCTCACGGGTTGGATTTCCCCGGAAGATTATCTCGGACCAGGGTACCCAGTTTACAGCAGAGGTGACCAACTAACTGTGGAAGCTGTGTGGCGTAAAGTCCATTAGAAGTGCCCCGTACCATCTGCAAACCAATGGGTTGTGTGAATGCTTTAACAGGACGTTAAAACAACTTATTGGGACTTTTACCAGGACCTACAGGGACTGGGAGAAATTCTTGCCTCACCTCCTGTTTGCCTATCGGGAGGTTCCCCAAGAATCCATGGGGTTCTCTGTTGTGAATTAGACTTTTTGGCTCCCTCTTGTGGTCACTAGTGATATGACTCTGGGATTGTCTTTCCTCAGTTTGGCACCCACCTGGGTCGTTAGTCCAGGGGTGTTGCTATATAAACTTCCTGGTTTCTCAGTCCTGTGCCTGGCATCGTTGTAATCAGTTCCTTTCTGTGGTTTTTGCTGACCATATAAGTCATCTTACTATATTCTGCTATTAGTCAGTGGGCCTCTCTTTGCTAAATATCTAGTTTATTCTTACGTTTGTCTTTTCTCCTTACCTCACCGTTATTATTTGTTGGGGGCTTGTATCCAACTTTTGGGGTCTTTTCTCTGGAGGCAAGAAAGGTCTATCTTTTCCCTTCTAGGGTTAGTTAGTTCTCCGGCTGGCGTGAGACGTCTAGAACCAACGTAGGCACGTTCCCCGGCTGCTGCTATTTGTGGTGCTAGGATTAGACATATGGTCAGCCCAGTTACCACTGCCCTATGAGCTGATTTTTTGTGTTTGCAGACTTGGTATGTACTTTTGAGACCCTCTGCCATTGGGGTCATAACAGTATGCCAGGCCAAGGTTGAATGTTTAATGCATTGCAGAAGTGGGATTACAAGAAAGGAAAGTCTGAGTTTTTTTTTTTTTTTTTTTTCTTTCCTCTCTTTTTTCCTCCCCTTTACCTCTGAGTGGCTTGTGCTTGCTGCAGACATGAATGTCCAGACTTTGATTACAAGTGTGGATCAGCTTGCTGCTCGTGTGCAGGGCATACAAGATTTTGTTACCAGTAGTCCAATGTCTGAACCTAAAATACCTATTCCTGAACTGTTCTCTGGAGACCGATTTAAGTTTAGGAATTTCAGGAATAATTGTAAATTGTTTCTATCTCTGAGACCCCGTTCATCTGGAGACTCAGCTCAGCATGTAAAGATTGTTATCTCTTTCTTACGGGGCGACCCTCAGGATTGGGCCTTCTCGCTAGCGCCAGGAGATCCGGCATTGGCAAATATTGATGCGTTTTTTCTGGCGCTCGGATTGCTTTACGAGGAACCCAATCTTGAAATTCAGGCAGAAAAAGCCTTGCTGGCTATTTCTCAGGGTCAGGATGAAGCTGAAGTGTATTGCCAAAAATTTCGGAAATGGTCCGTGCTTACTCAGTGGAATGAGTGTGCTCTGGCCGCAAATTTCAGAAATGGCCTTTCTGAAGCCATTAAGAATGTGATGGTGGGTTTCTCCATTCCTACAGGTCTGAATGATTCCATGGCGCTGGCTATTCAAATTGACCGGCGTTTGCGGGAGCGCAAAGCCACGAATCCTCTGGTGGTGTTGTCTGAACAAACACCTGATTTAATGCAATGTGGTAGAATTCAGACTAGAAATGAACGGAAAAATCATAGACGTCAGAATGGGTTGTGTTTTTACTGTGGTGATTCTACACATGTTATATCAGCATGCTCTAAACGCCTAACTAGGGTTGTTAGTCCTGTCGCCATTGGTAATTTGCAACCTAAGTTTATTTTGTCTGTGACTTTAATTTGCTCATTGTCCTCCTACCCTGTTATGGCCTTTGTGGATTCAGGTGCTGCCCTGAGTCTTATGGATCTGTCGTTTGCCAAGCGCTGTGGTTTTGTTCTTGAGCCGTTGGTAAATCCTATCCCTCTTAGAGGTATTGATGCTACGCCATTGGCGGAAAATAAACCGCAGTTTTGGACACAGGTAACCATGTGCATGACTCCTGAACATCGGGAGGTGATTCGTTTTCTTGTTCTGCATAAAATGCATGATTTGGTCGTTTTGGGTCTGCCATGGTTACAGACCCATAATCCAGTCTTGGATTGGAAGACAATGTCTGTGTCAAGTTGGGGCTGTCAGGGAATTCATGGTGATTCCCCGCCGGTGTCTATTGCTTCCTCTACTCCTTCGGAAGTTCCGGAGTATTTGTCTGATTACCAGGATGTATTCAGCGAGTCCAGGTCCAGTGCTCTTCCTCCTCATAGGGACTGTGACTGCGCTATAGATTTGATTCCAGGTAGTAAATTTCCTAAGGGAAGATTATTTAATCTGTCTGTACCTGAGCATACCGCAATGCGTTCGTATATCAAGGAATCTCTGGAGAAGGGGCATATCCGTCCATCCTCTTCCCCTCTTGGAGCGGGATTCTTTTTTGTGGCCAAGAAGGACGGATCTTTGAGACCTTGTATTGACTATCGGCTTCTGAATAAAATCACTGTTAAATTTCAGTATCCTTTGCCTCTGTTGTCGGACTTGTTTGCCCGGATTAAAGGTGCCAAGTGGTTCACCAAGATAGATCTTCGTGGTGCGTACAACCTTGTGCGCATTAAGCAAGGAGATGAATGGAAAACTGCATTTAATACGCCCGAAGGTCATTTTGAGTACTTGGTGATGCCTTTCGGGCTCTCTAATGCTCCTTCAGTGTTTCAGTCCTTTATGCATGATATTTTCCGGAAGTATCTGGATAAATTTATGATTGTTTATCTGGATGATATTCTGTTTTTTTCTGATGATTGGGACTCGCATGTAGAGCAGGTCAGGATGGTGTTTCAGGTTTTGCGTGAGAATGCTTTGTTTGTTAAGGGCTCAAAGTGTCTCTTTGGAGTACAGAAGGTTCCCTTTTTGGGTTTTATTTTTTCCCCTTCTGCGGTGGAGATGGACCCAGTCAAGGTCCGAGCTATTCATGATTGGACTCAACCCACGTCAGTTAAGAGCCTTCAGAAGTTCTTGGGTTTTGCTAACTTCTACCGTCGTTTTATCGCTAATTTTTCTAGCGTTGTTAAACCTTTGATGGATATGACCAAGAAAGGTTCTGATGTTGCTAACTGGGCTCCTGCAGCCGTGGAAGCCTTTCAAGAGTTGAAGCGCCGGTTTACTTCGGCACCTGTTTTGTGCCAGCCTGATGTTTCACTTCCCTTTCAGGTTGAAGTGGATGCTTCTGAGATTGGGGCAGGGGCCGTTTTGTCGCAGAGAGGCCCTGGTTGCTCTGTAATGAGACCATGTGCTTTTTTCTCTAGGAAGTTTTCGCCTGCTGAGCGGAATTATGATGTTGGCAATCGGGAGTTGTTAGCCATGAAGTGGGCATTTGAGGAGTGGCGTCATTGGCTCGAGGGTGCTAAGCATCGTGTGGTGGTCTTGACTGATCACAAAAATCTGATGTATCTCGAGTCTGCTAAACGCCTGAATCCTAGACAGGCCCGCTGGTCATTGTTTTTCTCCCGTTTTGACTTTGTGGTCTCGTATTTACCAGGTTCAAAGAATGTGAAGGCTGATGCTCTTTCAAGGAGCTTTGTGCCTGACTCTCCTGGAGTCGCAGAACCAGTTGGTATTCTCAAAGAGGGAGTTATCCTGTCAGCCATTTCTCCGGATTTGCGACGTGTGTTGCAGAGATTTCAGGCTGGTAGACCTGACTCTTGTCCACCTGACAGACTGTTTGTTCCTGATAAGTGGACCAGCAGAGTCATTTCCGAGGTTCATTCCTTGGTGTTGGCAGGGCATCCTGGAATTTTTGGCACCAGAGATCTGGTGGCTAGGTCCTTTTGGTGGCCTTCCTTGTCACGGGATGTGCGGAAATTTGTGCAGTCCTGTGGGACTTGTGCTCGAGCTAAGCCTTGCTGTTCTCATGCCAGTGGGTTGCTCTTGCCCTTGCCTGTCCCGAAGAGGCCTTGGACACACATTTCCATGGATTTCATTTCAGATCTTCCGGTGTCTCAGGGCATGTCTGTCATCTGGGTGGTATGTGATCGCTTTTCCAAGATGGTCCATTTGGTATCTTTGCCTAAGCTGCCTTCCTCTTCCGATCTGGCTCCTTTGTTCTTTCAGAATGTGGTTCGTTTACACGGCATTCCTGAGAATATTGTGTCTGACAGAGGATCCCAGTTTGTTTCCAGGTTCTGGCAATCCTTTTGTGCTAAGATGGGCATTGATTTGTCGTTTTCGTCTGCCTTTCATCCTCAGACTAATGGACAAACGGAGCGAACTAATCAGACTCTGGAGGCTTATTTGAGGTGTTTTGTTTCTGCAGATAAGGATGATTGGGTGACCTTCTTGCCGTTGGCTGAGTTTGCCCTTAATAATCGGGCTAGTTCCGCTACTTTGGTTTCGCCATTTTTTTGCAACTCTGGTTTCCATCCTCGTTTTTCCTCGGGACATGTGGAGCCTTCTGACTGTCCTGGGGTAGATTCCGTGGTGGATAGGTTGGAGCGGATCTGGAATCATGTGGTGGACAACTTGAAGTTGTCACAGGAGAAGGCTCAGCGTTTTGCCAACCGCCGCCGCGGTGTGGGTCCCCGACTTCGTGTTGGGGATTTGGTATGGCTGTCTTCTCGATTTGTTCCTATGAAGGTCTCCTCTCCTAAATTTAAGCCTCGCTTCATCGGTCCTTACAAGATATTGGAAATCCTTAATCCTGTGTCCTTTCGCTTGGATCTTCCGGTGTCGTTTGCCATTCACAACGTGTTCCATAGGTCTTTGTTGCGGCGGTACGTTGTACCTGTGGTTCCTTCTGTTGAGCCTCCTGCTCCGGTGTTGGTTGAGGGCGAGTTGGAGTACGTGGTGGAGAAGATCTTGGATTCTCGTCTCTCCAGGTGGAGGCTTCAGTATCTGGTCAAGTGGAAGGGCTATGGTCAGGAGGATAATTCCTGGGTGGTCGCCTCTGATGTTCATGCGGCCGATTTAGTTTGTGCCTTTCACGCTGCTCATGCTGATCGCCCTGGTGGTCTTGGTGAGGGTTCGGTGACCCCTCCTTAAAGGGGGGGTACTGTTGTGAATTAGACTTTTTTGGCTCCCTCTTGTGGTCACTAGTGATATGACTCTGGGATTGTCTTTCCTCAGTTTGGCACCCACCTGGGTCGTTAGTCCAGGGGTGTTGCTATATAAACTTCCTGGTTTCTCAGTCCTGTGCCTGGCATCGTTGTAATCAGTTCCTTTCTGTTTGCTCCTGTCTGCTGGTCTTGGATCTTGCAAAATTAAGCTAAGTCCTGCTTCCTTGTTTTTTGGCTATTTGCTTTGCTCTTATTTTTTGTCCAGCTTGTACTAAATGTGATTCCTGATTTTGCTGGAAGCTCTAGGGGGCTGGTGTTCTCCCCCCGGGCCGTTAGACGGTTCGGGGGTTCTTGAATATCCAGCGTGGAAATTTTGATAGGGTTTTTGCTGACCATATAAGTCATCTTACTATATTCTGCTATTAGTCAGTGGGCCTCTCTTTGCTAAATATCTAGTTCATTCTTACGTTTGTCTTTTCTCCTTACCTCACCGTTATTATTTGTTGGGAGCTTGTATCCAACTTTTGGGGTCTTTTCTCTGGAGGCAAGAAAGGTCTATCTTTTCCCTTCTAGGGTTAGTTAGTTCTCCGGCTGGCGCGAGACGTCTAGAACCAACGTAGGCACGTTCCCCGGCTGCTGCTATTTGTGGTGCTAGGATTAGATATATGGTCAGCCCAGTTACCACTGCCCTATGAGCTGGTTTTTTGTGTTTGCAGACTTGGTATGTACTTTTGAGACCCTCTGCCATTGGGGTCATAACAAGCATCTAGGCAGTCTTCTTCGCCGAGCGGCACTAGTCTCACTTTGGGGGGCGGTCTCTCTTTCTCGCACCAAAGGGCTGTACCCTGCAGCAGGGATCTTCTTATATTCAGCCACCTCCTCACGGACTCGCTTAACCTCCTTCTTCAAGTCTTCTACCCATTGAGGGGCTGTTACCTCCCTGCTCCATACCTTTCCCACTGGCCCTACCACCCCTTGCTCTTGCTCGCGCATGCATGCCTCACTCCCGACCTCAGAGAAAGTCATATCTAGCTTTATGCGCATGCGCTCTCGCAGGGCCTGTTTCATCAACACATCTCGCAAGCCTGTCACCAGTTGGTCTTGCAGCACAACGTCAACTGTCCCCACACCTACGCCGTCCTTCCGTATAATGGCAGTATGAAGCTCTTGCAGTGCGTTCATATAGTGAGTCACGGTCTCCCCCTCTCTTTGCACCCGGCGGAACAGTCGCATGCGCAGCTCCCCTACGTCAGTGGGGTCCCCATGCGTCTCCTCAAGTAAATGTGGCGCCCCTAGGGGTATTTGCCACAAAAATAGTTATTGACACCAAATACAAATATTAAAATAACAAGACTGTACTACCATCTCCGGCCAGAAGGGGGAGCTCCAGAGACTCCCCTTGATCTATTCTGGTCTGAGAAAAGGACTGGCAGTTGGGTTGAGGAGCTGAAAGTGAGAGGTCGTATAACTGAACTCCTAACAGCCCTATGACAGATTATAGGCCTGTAATACCCATAGTAGGAAAAGAGGAATAGAGAAAAAGGACATTGTGAGAACCGGGTAGCAATAATTTCTACCCAGAATAGGCGCAGAGACGGATACCGTATCCGTGGCTATATTCGTTATATATAATACAGCAACCGAAAGTAAGTGAGGTGATATCAGCTTCACCAGGGTAAGACGCAGCAACAGACACAGAGTTCAGCGGTACTCCCAAAGGGGGTAAGCCGACAAAAAGGACTCGGGTTGTCCGTCGAACCAGAGCACAGAAGAGACAGATTGGGTCGGCAGTCAGTTCACATACAGCAGCAGGGCCATACAGAAACTGCGCATAATAAGAGGTGGAAATCCTGACAGGGTCAAAGTAATTTAGAGTTAGAGTTCTTATACAGACTCCGGTGACAGTATTGGTTGCAAATCCCTTTTTGTTGAAGTAAACTGGTTAAACGTTTCAGCGCCTCAGTCTTTCATTTGGACAATAGCCATCGATCCAGGATCGGGGTCATCACAGCTGAGAGGACCTTCTGCTGATCAAGTAAGTGTCTGTTCCTTCATGATATCCCTAGCACTGTGCATCGCCTGAGGCCACAGCACCGGGTCAAGCCACTAGTGACATCCCCCTCAAGAGACGGACCTCATTGATCTGGTGCTGGGTACCTCGGTCTCCCGGGCATTACAACTGGCGTCACGAACAGGATAGGGCCAGCCCGTACACCGGGTATTGTGTGCCGTAATTGGAGTCTGAAACTATGAAAATTTGGATGAAAAATCTTGGAAATTGACTTTGTTAAAGAAAATCCCGTTCCCCATTGAAAACTATTGAAAGTGACTTTTCTCCATTGGTTATAATGGGGTAAAAATGGCCGCCATCCCCTGATGTGATCATCTCATAACCGTTAGGCACAAAACTGTTAATCGAGCTACGTCATTACCCAAGCCCCAGTCTAACTGAAAAACTTCAAAATCCATCATCACAGAGCGTGCGGCAGTTAGAGGCAGCAGGGGGCGTGTCATTGTCATCCTGCTGCACAGAGGAACAAAGCTACATTATTTAGACGGAAGCTGGGACCGGATTGGCCTGGATTAACTAAGGGGGTACAGTATGTCGCAGCACAGAGACACCGCAGCACCCGGCAACGCTAATGCAGCTGAAAGACAGAGTGTCGATAGAGAGCCTGGCAGCGCAGCAGTGCAAGGAGTGGCGCCCATCATGCCGGTGTTGATGCCATATACCCCGGGTGGCCCGTGGCTTCCAATGTATGAAGGTGAACCTAATACCCTTGACGGTTTCAGGGAAAAGATGCTGGCTCATTTTGATATGTTCCCCGTGGGTGAAGCTCAGCGTGTTAGTCTCCTGATGATGCAGTTAAGTGGCCATGCTAAGTGAGAAGTCACGGCATGGGCAACTGATCTAAAAGGTACTGTTGAATGCATATTTGCTGGATTAAAAGCTACATTTGAAACCACTGCCAGCAGCAAAGCTAAAGTACGATTCTTTAATTGCAAACAAAAAGCTAATGAGGGCGTGAGAAATTTTGCCTTAAACCTGCAGGAAGCCCTTAAATCACTTACACTGGCTGAACCCATTTTTAACACAGGAGCCGATAAACTGCTAAGAGATCAATTTATTGAGGGACTCTACACCCCTTCTCACCGGGGGCATGTGAGCATGCTTGTTTTTAAGAAGCCTGAATTGACATTTGCCCAATTAAAGGAGAGCACTATATGTCTCCAGCTGGCAGAGGCACCTTGGGATCAGGATCTCACACAACCCATGGCAGATGCACTTCAGCAACGGGGAATGCCAGTGACATCAGCTACGTCCGGTGCCAGTGCTAAGTCCCTGGGGCCCATTACTAATGAGACTCTTCAGCAAAAGCTTGACTCTTTAACTGATGTTGTTGCTTCAATGGCTAAAACCATGCAGGAGATGAGAGAACCCAAGATGGAGTTGGTAAACCCTAGAGAGGATGTTCCATGGATGAGGTCCCGGAGATACCCGACATGGAGAGGACGGCCCCGTGACCGCTACCAACCGGACGGACAGCCCATTTGCCGCCGTTGCCAGCAGCCAGGCCACTTTGCACGAAATTGTGATTTAAACGGGAATCCCCTGGGAATGCGGGCCGCTTCGCAGGAATGAATTTTCAAGGCCCAACACCCTGGCACGACAGATACATCGGAGGATGACCCATCATCCCTATCGTGCTGGACGGAATTCCCCTCAACGCTTTGCTGGATACAGGTTCCCAGATTTCATCTATACCATATATCCTTTATAAGAGGTACTGGGCTGAGGTAGATATTGATAAAGGACCCTCTGATGTTGAACTAGATATATGGGCCAGTAATGGTAAGTTGGTACCGAAACTAGGATTCAGGGAGATGACCATAAAGATTGGTAAAGCAGAATTGAAGAAGCAGGGTATAATTGTCGTTGATGTTGACCGGCAGAACTGTGAACCAACTGTATTGATAGGGATGAACGTGTTAGAGAATTGCTTTTCCGAAGTTATTTCTGTCTTACAACAAATTGCTGAAACTGCCTGATCCTGCCAGCAGAGAGTTCTCCGGAGGGAAATAAAAGTATTAATGTTAAGGCGACAGATAGAAGTTGCAGGTGGAGAAATCGGCAGTGTGAGGGTGAGTGATCCAACGTCTATTGTAATCCCACCAAAAACAGAAATGCTGGTATGGTGTAGAGCGGCCATTGGTACTAAAGGACGAGACTATCAAGCCTTAATAGAACCAGCGTACACCGACAGCAGGCCCACTATACTCACGGCACAAGGGGTGGTCGAGGTACACTGGGGACGGGTGCCGGTACGACTTTTGAACTGTGGAGAGGAAGAGGTCACTTTGCCAAGGTACGCTACAGTGGCAAAGTTATATACTGTTGACAACAATGCCATCACAACCGTTGAGCCCTTAGAATCGACCTGTCAGGTGGAAAATAACGGCTCAGATGGAGAATCGGAAGATTGGTGCCAACAGCTAGACATGGGTGTAGATTCAACACATATCCATCAAAGACAAGGGATGTATAGATTAGTGATGGAATATGAACAGGTCTTCTGTAAACACCCATTGGACTTCGGACGGATAGAAGGGGTGGAACATACAATCCCCACCGGTGACCATCCCCCGATGAAAGAAAGATATAGACCCATACCGCCCGCTCACTATCAATGCGCGAAGGACATGCTGAGAGAGATGAAACAGGCCGGGGTAATAAGAGATAGTTGTAGCCCTTGGGCGGCCCCTCTGGTGATTGTCAAAAAAAAGGACGGAACCATGAGAATGTGCGTAGACTACCAGCGGATTAATAATATCACCCATAAAGACGCCTATCCCTTGCCTAGGATAGAAGAGTCCTTGACTGCTTTGAAATCTGCTAATTATTTTTCCACCTTAGACTTAACAAGCAGGTATTGGCAAGTCCCTGTGGCTGAGAGAGATAAAGAAAAAACGGCATTCACCACACCAATGGGTCTAAGCGAATTTAATCGCATGCCGTTCGGACTCTGCAAAGCATCCGGTACTTTCCTTTACTTTACTGATGGAATGTTGCCTCGGACACAAGAACTTCGAGACCGTCCTCCTGTACCTAGATGATGTGATCGTCTACTCAAAGACTTACGGACAGCACTTAACAGACCTGGCAGAGGTGTTCGAAGCCTTATCCAAGTATGGTATGAAAATCAAACCATCCAAATGTCACCTTCTCAAGCCAAAGGTACAATACTTAGGGCACATCGTGAGTTCGGAGGGAGTAGCACCGGATCCCGAGAAAATAACTGCCATAAGGGATTGGCCAAGACCTACCAACGCAAAAGAAGTGAGGCAATTCTTGGGATTAGTGGGTTACTATCGTAGATTTATAAAAGGATTTACCAAATTGGCAGCGCCCTTGCAAGATGCTTTGATAGGGCAGACGAAGAAACCTTCAAACCGAAACCCTCCTTTTCAGTGGAACGACGAAAGAGAAGACTCCTTTGAACAACTAAAGAAGGCACTAACCGGAGAAGAAGTTCTGGCGTACCCGGATTACCATCAACCTTTCATCCTCTATACCGATGCCAGCAATGTGGGATTGGGAGCGGTGCTGTCACAAAAGCAAGAAGGTCGGGAGAAAGTCATCGCCTTTGCAAGTAGAAAACTCCGGCCTACTGAAAGAAATTCAGAAAATTATAGTTCCTTCAAATTGGAGCTACTGGCAGTAGTTTGGGCTGTGACTGGACATTTCAAACACTATTTGACCGGTGCAGAATTTATTGTCTATACTGACAACAATCCATTGACCCACCTAGACACGGCTAAATTAGGTGCGTTAGAACAGCGATGGATAGCCCGGTTATCTAATTACAACTTCGTGATCAAGTATCGAGCAGGTCGCAAGAATGGAAATGCCGATGCCCTATCCCGGATGCCACACTTGAGAGATGTAGAAGAAGAAACGGGGGAGCTTGAAGAAATTGAACTACCAGCCTTCCATCAGCCCAAGGGAAAACATTGTCAGTCAAATACCTATCAGGAACAACAAGTGAATTTTAATCCGTTAGCACACCATAGATGGGCTGACACCCAAGATAGCAATCCAGCTGTGAAGCTAGTGAAGGAACTATTGACTGAGCAAAGTGCATATCCCGATGAGGATGCCCCAGAAGAGATGCATCAACTCTGGAAAGAGAGAGGCAAAATGTTCCTGTATCAAGGGAAACTCTGTAGAAGATGCACCAATCCGAAAACACATGAATTGGTTTGGCAGATTATCGTGCCTAAACAAGATGTGAATATGGTCCTCGAGGCTTACCACAATGGTGCTGGTCACTTTGGTTGGAAAAAGCTAGAAGTACTTCTGAGAGAAAGATTTATGAGAAAATCAATCGAGCAGTGGTGTAGAAACTGTGGCCCGTGCAACCTCAGAAGGAACGATCAAAAGAGCCAAAGAGCACCACTGCAGCCCATAATCACCAAACAACCACTTGAACTGGTAGCCATGGACCACGTGAAGTTGACACCGAGCCGGTCCGGTTACATCTATGCCTTGACCATCGTGGACCATTATTCATGCTTCTTGGTAGTAGTACCTGTAAAAGATCTAACTGCAAAAACAGCAGCCAAAGCATTCCAAACGTACTTTTGTAGACCCTATGGATATCCGGAACAGGTTCTCACTGACCAGGGTACAGCCTTTGAATCAGAGATCTTCAGAGAATTCTGTAATATGTATGGTTGCAAAAAGATCCGGACGACGGCCTATCATCCGCAAACAAATGGCTTATGTGAGAAGATGAACCATATTGTGATAGACCTACTAAAGACTTTACCTGAAACGGAAAGGAATCAATGGCCAGAGAAATTGCCTGACTTGGTGGATCTGTATAATCATGGCCCGGTGAGCTCTACCAACTGCACCCCAGCTTATCTTATGTGTGCAAGACCCGGCCAATTGCCAATCGATCTAGAAATGGGAATTCTGAAACCAGACGCAGAATTTCAAGACTCCAATTGGGATGTCGTACGGCAAAAGCAGTATCACCAAGTGCAAGAGAGTGTGGAAAGAAGCCTCCAGCAAACCAGAGAAAGACAAGAGCGAACTTTCAACCAGAATGCTCTAGCAACTCCATTAAGACCGGGTGACCAAGTACTCAAGAGGAATCGTCGAACCAATAAACTGGATAATCAATGGGAAGCCGTACCCTACACAGTTTTACCAACAAGAATGGATAATCCTAAAATGTGTCTTATTAGCAAAAACGGAGGTTTAACATCTGTACTAGTGTCAAGAGACAATCTTAAATTATGTCCGGAAACATTGAAAGAGCCAGAAGTTGTCCAGCCAGAATCAGAAGTTATTCAACCTATACAGGTTCAACCAGTAAAGGAAAAAGAGGAGGAAATGTATCACACCTGTATAGGAGACTTTCCCAAAACCCTACTAACATACCATGGTGCAGTAGTGGTTCCCATGGTGGCCTTTTATCCAACACCGAACCCAATATTAGAAGTCCCAAGACAGGAAGAGGCTGACCCCGTACTACCAGAGGTTCCAGGTCAGGAAGAACAGAGTCCTGATCAGAGTGATCCCATTCACGGTGGACTTGCCAACCCCATAGTGGCGGAATTATCTATAGCAGAGAGGGCAGATACTATATCCGCAGTAGACAGTAGTACACCACATAAAGAGACACCGCTATTACGTAGATCCCAGCGTAGTACCCAGGGTCAATTACCGGCCAGGTATGCGGATTACCAACTATAAGACTATAGTCATTGTTATCGTTCTGTAACGTTTAAGCCCAGTACCTACAGAGACTTACCTGTATGAACTTCTTGCATATTCTTGAACTTTTATCAGCCCGGAAACACTAAATCAAAGCTCCGGAAAGACTGCTTTGTGAACTTTGCTTCCTAGTACCTTCAAGGATAAAACTGTATTAATGGACGCTATTTGAAGTGACTTTTTACAGAATTCCATTTTTTTTGTTTCTTTGAGTGGTTTTTGTAACTTTTCATTTTTAAGACTCTGTACATATCAATTGTTATTTCAAAATGTTATTGTCCCACAGTCCCGGAGTACTGTTCTTAACTAAGGGGGAATGTGGCACCCCTAGGGGTATTTGCCACAAAGATAGTTATTGACACCAAATACAAATATTAAAATAACAAGACTGCACTACCATCTCCGGCCAGAAGGGGGAGCTCCAGAGACTCCCCTTGATCTATTCTGGTCTGAGAAAAGGACTGGCAGTTGGGTTGAGGAGCTGAAAGTGAGAGGTCGTATAACTGAACTCCTAACAGCCCTATGACGGATTATAGGCCTGTAATACCCATAGTAGGAAAAGAGGAATAGAGAAAAAGGACATTGTGAGAACCGGGTAGCAATAATTTCTACCCAGAATAGTCGCAGAGACGGATACTGGATCCGTGGCTATATTCGTTATATATAATACAGCAACCGGAAGTAAGTGAGGTGATATCAGCTTCACCAGGGTAAGACACAGCAACAGACACAGAGTTCAGCGGTACTCCCAAAGGGGGTAAGCCGACAAAAAGGACTCGGGTTGTCCGTCGAACCAGAGCACAGAAGAGACAGATTGGGTCGGCAGTCAGTTCACATACAGCAGCAGGGCCATACAGAAACTGCGCATAATAAGAGGTGGAAATCCTGACAGGGTCAAAGTAATTCAGAGTTCTTATACAGACTCCGGTGACAGTATTGGTTGCAAATCCCTTTTTGTTGAAGTAAACTGGTTAAACGTTTCAGCGCCTCAGTCTTTCATTTGGACAATAGCCATCGATCCAGGATCGGGGTCATCACAGCTGAGAGGACCTGCTGCTGATCAAGTAAGTGTCTGTTCCTTCATGATATCCCTTGCACTGTGCATCGCCTGAGGCCACAGCACCGGGTCAAGCCACTAGTGACATCCCCCTCAAGAGACGGACCTCATTGATCTGGTGCTGGGTACCTCGGTCTCCCAGGCATTACATATACGTAATACTTTGTCCAGGGTATCTCTCGCCTGGGGGGGTCTGAGCATAACAGAGTCCCGTGCATAGGGCCATCACAGCTATTTCCGCCTGCAGAGCCGGTGTCATAGGATGCATCCGCATCATCCCTCGGAGGCGCTCCGTCCAACCCCACAACATGACATTACTCCCTGAAAATTTTGGCAGGTTAGCTAACATGGCTCCCAGGGAGATGCTAGACCTGGGACCTCCCTCAACTGCTTGGTCGGCCCCTTCCGTGCTACCGTGTGACATCCTGCCGACTATGCCAAGTGTAATAGAGTGCAGGGTTGCGTATGTCACCACGGAACAGACAGACCAACTGTTGAAGGGGATTTATTAACAGGGGAAAAATTCTCCTCGCAGGGAGTAAACAGGGGGTTAATAGAGTAAAACAGTAAACAGTTAAGCGGAATCAAAAGGATTAACGAGTGTTCTTGTAACTTATCAGCCCAGGGAGGTCCTGACTGGAGGGTCCTTTTTCCAACGTGGATAGTCACCAGCAGGGCTTGAGATCCTGAAGTCTCTTCTGTGTCTCCTGGAAAGACCGGGGTTAAGCCTCTGCAGCCTGTTCTTCTCAAAGTGAAACTGGAACCAGGAAATAGCACAGTCTCTCCGTCACTGCTGCAGGAGTCTCCATAAGCCTGGCAGCTTCTAGATAGTAACGATGTCACACACACACTGGGCAGTTACTTATCACACTCAGGGATCTTTGCTTGTCACTGCGGTCACCAGGGCTGCACTGAGTCACTGTCTCTGCACTGTCAGGGGAAGAGTCTTCTCAGATTATGGAGGCTTCCAAGTCCCCACTCTCACTCCAGCCTTAGTGCCCTCACGGGGAGCACTCTGTCATGGGGAGCGCGGCGCTGCAGCCTGCTTTCTCTCTGGCACGCTGTCCCCTCTCTGGCACTCTCTCCTGCACTTTTCTGACCACTCCCCTCTCTTTTCCCAGCAGTCACCACGTCCCCTCTGTCCAGGGCAGAAAGTCTTCCCCCCAACAACCCAGCTGTCTGACTAAGTGGTTCCAGGCAAGGAGCAGGGAAAGCCACCTCCTTACAATTGTATGCATGGCTCCCCCATCCCTGTCATTGTATGCATGGCTCCCCCGTTACTGTGAATGTATGCATGGCTCCCCAATCCCTGTCATTGTATGTATGTCTATTTATCCCCTATCTTTGTATGCATGATTCCTGTTTAAAAAAGAAAAAAAACATCCTACTCACCTTCCTGCGCTCCCTGATGGACCTCATTCTGGCACCATCAGCTCTTCCTGTGCTGAGCGATCACGTGGCCCCGCTCATTAAGGCAATGAATATGCATGCACTCCACACTTATGGGAGTAAAGAGACTTGCATATGCATTACCTTAATGAGCAGGGCCATGTGATCATTCGGCACAGGAAGAGCTGCTGGTGCCGGAACGAAGGAGATGCAGTGCCAACGAGGGCACGTCGGTAGGTGAGTAGGATATGTGCTGGAAGCCGGAGGCTGCGACTGGCACTGTGTGCTATTACAGCAGCAGCACAGGCTTTAGCCATAGCCGCCCGCTCCTGCCTCTGTGATCCGCCGCTCCACCACTCCTTCCCCACCAGCCCTCTGGAACAATTGACTCGTGTATAAGCTGAGGGGGGCGTTTTCAGCACAAAACATGTGCTGAAAAACTTGGCTTATACAGGAGAATATACGGTATGTCCTTGATTTTTGTACTGGTGTTTTTCAATCGTTTCTAATTCCATTCAAAAATGAAGAAACTGCAAATGATCTAAAAAACAAAAACACTGTTAAAATGATCAAAAAAAATGCTCTGGAATCTTGTGTTTGTTGAGCCTTGCCATTGAATTCAATTGTATGTAAACAGCTTTGAAGATGCCAAAAGAATGGTCTGCTGACTCCTTATAGCCCTTAGCATCTTTTGAGACAGCTAAAAGCACCTCAAAAGCCTGAACATATACACAGCAAAACATTTTTACATAGTAATGCATATATTCATTTATTTGAGCATTTTTTAAAGCTTTTTCAGGCGGGTTTCGGTGTGGACTCATGTAAACAAGACATGTGCACACACCCCAAAAACCTCTTCAAAACCTACTGAAAAAAACCCTAAGGCTATGTCTCCACGTTCAGGATGGCCGGCGGTATCGCCGCAGCGGCGAAGCCGCTCGGCGCTAAGCCCTGCCCCCTTTCTGGGACGCGATCATGCCGGATGTGTTAACTCTTCACATCCGGGATGATTGCTCGCTCCCATAGCGCCCTGTGATATGCCTTGCGGGGACGCTGCGTCCCCGCAAGGTGTACGGACATGCTGCGATCTGAAAAGACGCGCAGCATGTCCGTAGTCGCAGGGCCGCCGCGTGCGGGTTTCCACGCATAGTGGAGACGGGATTTCATAAAATCCCCTCCACTATGCTGGAACATCTGGACGCTGCTTGTTTGATGCTGCAGCTCTGCGCAGCGTCAAACAAGCAGCGTTTCCTGACCGTGGAAACATACCCTTATTAAACCAAAGAAAGACTGGGCAAACCCCTGCTTTTCCCCAGTTTATTTACCAGCTTTCAATTGCACAGTTTACTTTACCAAAAAAATACTAATTTGGAGTACAGTGATGATGATGGCAGTGAAAGGCTGAGCACCTGTCTCCTCTAGAGTGTTGTGCTTTTCAAAACAATCTCCTGCAGCAGTATATCCCAAAAGTTAGTGAGACACAGGTGAAGAGATGACTTTCACTGCCATCATCTGTTCTCTAAATGAGTATATTCTTTTTTTTATTTTTAAAGAACTTTTTTTTACATTTTTCACATTGCAAAAACACATAATGTATATAAACAAATGAAATAGAGTAATGAATGGTTGATATAAATAAAGAGAAACTGTTCCATGCATCATATTTATGATATAAGTCAATGAAGTTATATAAATTATTGTGCAATAGGTTAAAGGGCCACTGTCACCCCCCCCAGCTGTTATAAACTAAAAGAGCCACCTTGTGCAGCAGTAATGCTGCAGTCTAACAAGGTGGCTCTTTTAGTTTTTGATTCATTTATTACCTCAAAAAAGCATTTTAAAAATTGGCCACACATACCAGATATTGTACCAGGAGGCGGTCCGAAGAGTCCTGTATTAAGCTCCCAACTGCCGTCACTCTTCTCTTCAGGGGCGATGGTACCCGCCCCCTGAGCGCTGTTATCTTCTGAAATCCGGCGCCTGCGCTGTGCGTGCCTGCCTGGGGCCTGCGCAGTGTTCATTGTCAGTGCGGCCACACCGTTGCTGAATCCTCCGCCCCGCACTGTTATTCATTATGCACAGTGCGGGGCTGGGGTTCCTGGGAAGGCGGGGGAGCTGGGGAGCGTCGGAGCTGGGGAGCGTCTAAACAGCGCAGCCCGTGTGCCGACTGAGGACCACACAGACCGTGCAGGAGACAGCGCTAGAATTAAGCGATGTCCCCTGCTTTTGGTGCTGAAGCCGGCATTCATTCCTTCTCCCCAGCAGTGTTCGCTGGAGAGAAGGAATGATAAATCAAGGTTTTTTTAATTTTTTTGTGTTTAAAATAAAATTCGTGGTCACCTCCCGCCTCCCACCCCCCTGTGCGCCCGCCCGCTTGCATTAAAATACCCAGCTCCCGCAATGCTTCCACTTAGCGCCCCTATGGGAGGTGGAGCCGCATATTCATCACTGTAATGAGCGGCACCATGTGACCGCTCACACAGGACACGCTGCCAGCACTGAGAGGAAGCATCACGGGAGCTGGGCGAGTATTTTAATGCAAGCGGGCGGGCGCACAAGGGGGTGGGAGGCGGGAGGTGACCACGAACTTTATTTCAAACACAAAAAAAAACAACTTGATTTTTCATTCCTTCTCTCCAGCAAATGCTGCTGGGGAGAAGGAATGAAAGCAGGCTTCAGCACCACATGCAGGGGGACAGCGCTTGTTTCTCCTGCGGCAGTACGTGCACACGGAGGAGAGTGCACACTGTTCTCCATGTGCACTTGTGCGGGAGGCTTTGCGGACCGTGCTGCCAGAGAAATGTAGACATGTCTCCGTGTTTTGCACACAGACACACGGTCCGCGAAAAATCACTGACATATGCAGAGACACATTGATTTTAATGTGTCTATGTGTGTCAGTGTCTCCGGTACGTGAGGAAACTGTCACCACACGTACCGGAGCCACTGACGTGTGAAACAGGCCTTAAAGGAAGTTTAAGGGTTAGTTCACACAGGGCATTTTTGCTGCGTTTTTTGCTGCTTTTTTATGCTAATTTTCAGCTGCTTGTTACAGTACCAGCAAAGCTTATGAGATTTCAGAAATCTCATGCGCACACATTGGTTTTTTGTGTGATCAGTATTTTGTGCTTTGCTGCGTTTTTTGAACATAGAGCATGTTACTTCTTTCTGCGCTTTTCGAGCATTTTTTCAGGGTTTTCCACCTATTTACTTAATTGGATGATGAAAAAACACTGCAAATACGCAGGTTTACTTTTCTTGCAGCTTATTTACTGCAGAAAAGTCAAGGACAGCCGGATGTGACATCACCCTCGACTCTGCTACCTCTAGATGGCAGGCTGCACGGTGCATCCATGCAACCTGTCATCCAGCAGAGTGGACCTGAACCCCGTTCACTTGAATGGGGGGTCCGACATTACAGTGTTTGACACACTGTCATATGCATGACAGCGCGGCAAATTCCCCTTCCGATCAGCGGGGAAATCATCCCCGCCGGTCAGAGAGCAGAGGTTCCCACACTGTCAGAAGACAGCAGGAGCGCTCAGCTGTGATTGGAGGTATAAACTTCACCTCCGATCACTGGTGTCAGCTGATGGGACAACTAATCCCATCATCCGACGCCTAAATCGCATAGCACTCGGACCAGTATTCATCTATGGGGCAGCTCCCATCATCGTTTTTTTGCTCGGCCATTTTCAACATGCAAGTGAAATCGCAGCATGCTACAATTGTCACTGATACGCGGCCGAGTCTCACTCAAACCCATATAAGCCTATGAGACAACGCATATCACTCGGATATCATCCGAGTGATGTGCGTTATACGATAACCCCGGCAATGGAGGAGATGGAGAAATGTATTTCTCTGCCTCCTCCGCAGCTGTTCTCCGATCTGCTCTGCGCGAGTGGCTTGGAGCACAGATGCATGACATTCGGCTCCCGCTCACTGCAAAGCAGGAGCTGAGGGTTATTAGCATCGGATGCAATACGCTAGTGTGACTCCAGCCTAAGGCTGGGGTCATACTTAGCATAGGGAAATACGGTCCATTTTTTACAGGCGTAATACGCAGAAATGATCCCAAAACAGTGATCCATATGTAATCCGTAGGCAGGGTGTGGCTGCGTATTTTATGCATGTCATCCTCCGTATGTTATCCATAATGCGTTTTTTTTCACGAAACCTTACAAAATGGACATTTAACGGTTTTGAGGCCTGAAATTAATTTAAATCATCAGCATCAACCCTATTTAAGGCCTCTGCAACAGGTGGCACCCTTCCATCTGGCCATTATGTTGCTGTGCTTGTGTAGGTGTTTTGATGGTACTTGGGCAACATTTGTCACCTCCTGAATTTCACACCAACTCAGCGGATGTTATTTAATTGGGTGTTGTCACGCCACTTTGGCCAGCCATACTCCGTGATAGTGGATCTGCAAAGGGGGAGAAGAATGTGGGTGCATCCACTTTTGAGGCAAAGCCTCACTAAAGGCCATTTTCACAGGCTGTATACAGCTCTGCGGACACATCCGGACAAATTCTTTCAGTACTGTCGCATGACAATACCCACCTTTGACATCTTGTTGAAGACAGTACATCCAGTAATAACGTATCAGGATACCAGGATGCGGAAATGCATATCCGCAGAGGAGCGTCTTCTCCTTACCTTACGGTATGTATTCACCATCCTCACATACTGTATGTTGATGATGTTTTTTGTCCTATTTTGACTTTCCTAGCATCTGATTTAAATTATATTACTAAATTTAACCAAAATCAGATACAAATATGTATTTAATGTAAAATGTAAGTAGCCAGTGTACATTTTTGAAGGTACACTGGTATCCTGCCTTTTTACATCCTAATATTACTTGGCTTTACTATGCTTTTTATCAAGCATTCTTACATTGCTAATATATTTTTTGGTTGTGTGTTTTCAGCTTCCTGTCAACTGGATTGTCTTATGCCGGAATCTATCTGGAATTTTTAATAGGGAGGTCCACTATTTCCGGCATAGTGAGAGATACATGTCTTCAAATATGGGAAAAACTACATGAACTAGTGATGCCGGAGCCCAAAAGGAAGGATTGGCTGAAAATAGCCCATGGATTTAATAACTCTTATGATTTTCCTTACTGTTTTGGAGCCCTGAATGGGAAACATATCAGGGTGCTTAAGCCGCCGAACTTGTGCTCCCAATTCTACAATTATAAGCAGCTTTTCTCTGTAGTTCTGTTAGCTGTAGTTGACAGCAACTACAGGTTTATAATTGTAGATATTGGGGCCTATGGGCGAACTGGAGACTCTAGAGTCTTCAATTCGTCCATTATGGGTCGGAGGCTAAGTGAAAACCAGTTGGACCTCCCACCGCCACGACAACTCCCAGGCTCCAATGCTGAAGCAGTGCCACATGTACTTGTGGCAGAAGAGGCCTTCCAATTGACCAGGTATGTCATGAGGCCTTATCCCCGGCGCAACCAGGACCACAGGGGGCGGGTGTTTAATTTGAGACTTTAATGGGCGCGGTGACTGATAGAGTGAGCCTTTGGCACTCTGTGTGCCAAATGGCGGGTCCTCCAGTCTGCCATTCAGTTGAGTGAGGTAAATGTTAATGAAGTCATAAAAGCTTGTGTTGTTTTACGCAACTTAACAAGAATTCATGAGTGTTCCTCACTCAGCTGATAGTGGTGAAGGCATGTTGGCCAATGTGGGTAGGCCTACAGCACATGGCCTTCCTCAACAGCGTCCCCTTTCTGGCCTAAAAGTTAGGGATATTTATACAAATTATTTTGTTTCTCCTCAGGGTGCTACTCCCTGGCAAGATGATTTTTTTTACCTATATATACATCCCCAAATATAAAATTATGTTACTTTATTGTGTGTTTTGTTTTTTATATTTGAGATGTTTCTAAATGTTTGAATTGTGTGTGGTGTAATAATGATTTTGCAAACAAAAAGAAATAGGCTTGTTAATTTGTTTTTATAAATGATATCATAAGCCAAATTTGTTATTTATAACACCATATTGCCATCATATGGCTTTTGTGGCCATTTAAACTTGGCCAAAGTAAATTAAATAAAAACAAATACATTGCTATCACAGCAGATTAAACAATTTGTGCATATCACACATAATTGGCAATGATAACCCAGTTTTTAAAGATTATAATACGTTGGTGGAGGTGATGGCGGCAGTTCGGGTTGCTGCTCTTGTTGCCTTTAATTGGCCAATTGTCCTTCACCCGGTTGGTGTGATTTCTGTTGGGCCTGCTCCAAAATATGGCCATGCTCAGATTGCCCAGTTGAGTACTGGCCATAAAGGAGTAAACTATGAGCATCATGACGAGATTAAAACTCACGTGAGTTATAACCCCCGCCAATATGGCCATGTCGTCCAAACATAGGTTGGGACCAGCCTCCAACACTGGGTCTAGACAAGTGGCCATATTGGTAAGGTTGCTGGAAGGATGCCATTTCGTATGGTGTAGGCATTGGTGGGATATGTTGGGGAAAGGGTTGAGATGTAGGCACACGTGGAGGAGGTGCTTCGATCCCTCTTGAGCATGCGCTGGTTGATTTGTTTGCATACACATGAGGTTACATGTTGACAGCTGCCACCTCTCAATATACTCAAACAAATCATAAGGGCTATTTGGGGGGGTGCATGCATCAAGAAGGATTTGAAAGCACCCTCTCGCACATAACCTCACCTCACAGGGTAGGGGACGGAGATACCAGGCCAGGCTTCATGAAAATCCCTCCTCACCCTCACCCTGTGCAGCCCTGGCCAAATAATTCAACACACCAGTGTCCACATTCTTTAAAGGGTCAGCGCATGCACTTGCTATTTCCTCCCTAGCCAATGACTGTGGAACATTATGTATACTGTATATTGCTTCCTCCTCACTGGGAAGGTGCCTGAGCAAACTTCCTGTACTGCAGTCTAAGTTGTGTATGGTTGCGTACCAGTCCTTGCTGCACTCTAGTGCAGATCCTTCCTGCTGCACTCTGACACTCACTCTGCCTGCTCCACTCTGGTGCAGATCTTGCCTCCTGCACTCTGGTGCAGATCCTGCCTGGCGCACTCTGGTGCAGTTTCTGCTTGCTGCACTCTGAAGCGCACTCTGCCTGCTGCACTCTGGTGCAGATCCTGCCTGCTGCACTCTGGAGCAGTTTCTGCCTGCTGCACTCTCGTATAGATCATGCCTGCTGCATTCTGGTGCAGATTCTGCCTGCTGCACTCTGATATGTACTCTGCCTGCTGCACTCTGATTCAAACTCTGCCTACTGCATCATCCATTCTGGCATTCTGGGTCCAGCTGCTGAGCATCCGTTGGTCTGTCTTGAAGTGGCACCTGGCATTCATTGGGAGCCAAGTCTAACCTCACCATCAGAGGTTCTAGTGAACAGTCCAGTGCTCACTTAGTCAGGTCCCTCCACGCTCTCCGTGGTCTGAGGCACAGTGGTTCCACAAACCACATACATGACAGTTTGCTCAGGTCATGGACCCCGCTGCATCCTGGATCAAGCCAGATCAGACCATGTACCAAGAGCTTTGCAGACAGAAAAGCATGCAAGAGTGATTGTCCCTGCAATTGCAGTCCCTGACTACCAAGTTGGAGGCCTTAAACATCTCTCCAGAGTCTTCTCACGTTCAAGCAGCCGTGTCTTCTCCCAAAACCTCTCAGTCTGTTTGCTTAGTTCGAGCTTCAGATTCCTGAAGCTCTGCTGAGGGTTCAAAAATCAGTGATGGCTTCATTTTGAATTTCTTCCTCATCACTTCCCATCGGACCGAACAAAGGTAGCATTCCTTATGTTGCACCTTGGAGGTGAGGCCCTGGCATATTTGAACCAATTATGGGTAAGAGAGGATCCTATCATCTCCAATTTGCCCGTATTCTTTGAGGCTTTCCGCAAAGTATTCGATGAACCTGGACGAACCACCTCATCAGTTTCCGCTCTTCTCCATTTACGTCATTCCAATTCTTCTGTGGTACAACATGCTTCGGTACTCTGCCGTCCGAACTTGGATGGAATAATGAAGCTTTGGTGGCGACATTCTGAGAGAGGCTTCCCGTAAACATTAAGGATGAGCTAGCTGGTCGAGACCTACCAACTACCTTTGACGACCTGGTCTCCCTCGCCAGCCATATAGACCTGCTTCATACTGAAAAGATAGTCTTCTATGTTCTTTCCCACATGTTTCAAACCTTTCTGTTAGGTCTGCCATGGCTATGACAGTACAATACTGTGTTGGACTGGGTAACAGGAGAGGTGCTCCGCTAGGGACATTCCTGTCATGAGAAGTGTCTGCTCCAGTATATCCAGCTAAAGTCCCGTCTTCTCCTGCATCGCTGCCCAGTTTGCTGTCTGCATATTGGTCCTTTGCTGATGTATTCGATAAAAAGGAAGTGTCATGTTATAGGACATGGTTCATGTCCTGCTCTCTCAGTGTTAATATTGCTGGCCTTTCTTTGAATCTGGGAGGGGTATTTATACACACTCCAAACTAGAATTCCCAGTCAGCTATACTTTCGTCTAGTTAGTGTGTCTGACCCCTTGAGTGTGTGCTCGGTTTGCATTTGATTGCTTTGCTCTCCGTAATTTGCTCTGCCTGTTTGTTCTGCTGGTTTTCTGACCTTTAACTCCCTTTCTGACTATCCCTCCGCTTCACCCTTTGGTTTCCTCGTTATCTCCTGGTTTAGATCTTGGCATGTTTAACTGCTCTCCAGTGTATACAGTCTCCTCTGCACCCCAGCGTCTGGTGCCACCCTCGACCACCTCGTTCCCTGTCACGTGGTTCAGGTCCTGTTTGCTACCTGGTGAGTTCCCCGCCGCTCTGCTCTCAGCTCCCTTGCTGTGATGCGCAGCTCTCCCCGTAGCAGTAATAACTGGGGGTGGTGAGATTATAGCTGACCCTACAGTCTTTCCCTGGTGGTGGGGTGTTAGTATATTATGGATCTGGTACAGGCTCTCATGGGGCAGGTTAATGAGCTCTCCCAACTTATGCAGAAGCTGTCCATGGAGCAGCAAGTCCTGGTTCACTCACACCAACAGAAGCAGAGAGATGTGGCAGGCGCTCTACAGGGGTCTGCTCCATTTGGGTTCTGGGAGGGGGGCCCCACTGATGTATCCCTAGTGGACTCCAAGCCACTGGTAAAGATACACAACAGTTTTTTCGTTTATAAAAAATTGTTTAGGGTATTCAAAGAGGGATGCAAGTTGTTCTTTGAATTGCATCCCCGGGCCTCTGGAAATAAAAGGCAGAGGGTGGGGGTCATGGCATGGGCTTTCTCTCTCTCTCTTCCTCTGCTCCTGAACGTATGTCTGGAAACCTCTTTTTTGAGGCTCTGGCGCACATTTATGATGAGCCTGATAGAGTGCATCTGGCAGAGGATATGGCAATGAGTGTGACACAGGGGAGGCACTCCGCTGAATGGTTCTGCTCAGAGTTTAAGCGTTGGGCAGCCGAAGTATCTTGGAATTACGCTGCCCTGAGGGGATTGTTCCGCAGAAGCCTGTCTGTCCATCTACAGGATGCTCTGGCATTACATCCTCCTCCTGATACCCTGGAGGATGCCATGATGCAGGCGGTCCATATGGATTGGAGACTCCGTGCTAGAGGAGTGATACAACAAGAGACTCCCTTGTACTCCAAATTGTGTGACGCTGCACCAGTACCTGAGCCCATGGAGATTGGGTCTATCTCGGCAAAGGAAAGAGAGAGAAGGCACTGTAGAGACAACCTACTATGGTTTTACTGTGGAGCCTCTGGACATTGCAAAAGGGACTGTCCCTCCTGGCCTTCCTCAGTGATACTGTCAGAAAACGACTGAGTCTCGGCAACAATCGAGGAGGTTGTCCAGACTCCAACGTACAGTGCTTTGCGAAAGAATTCGGCCCCCTGGAACTTTTCAACCTTTTCGCACATATCATGCTTCAAACATAAAGATACCAAATGTAAATTTTTGGTGAAGAATAGTGATGAGCGAACGTGCTCGCCACTACTCATTACTCACCCGAGTATCACTATGCTCAGTGTACTCGGCGAGCAGCGAACATTTCTGGGATTATTCGGCGGTAACTGGGGTCTCCACCCATCGTTTTTGGCGAACTTTAGAGGCCCAATCACGGTGCAGGGATTGTCTGCCAGGCCATGAAACGCTGCAGCCATCTTTGTCATGGTCGTGCAGTGATTGGCTTGGCTGTACAGCATCATCCCGAGTATAAGAGATCTGGCGCCGCCCTGCTCGCTGCATTCTGTTCCTGTTTCAGCGAGAGTAAGGAGAGCTGGTGCCGAAATAGGGTCAGAATCGTGAATTTTAGAGGTAGTGTAGGTCTGCAATTCTTACATCCACAACTCCTGAGAAACCAACAGTCCTTTTTAAGGCTAATTCGTGGGTCCCGATATTGCAGTGTTAGGTAGGCAGGGCACAGCATATCCACATCAGCTGCACCTTCTTTACTATATACCTAGTTGGATTTTTTTTTTTTCAAAAGATTTACGACCAAAAAACAAAAATATACAGTCTGTTCTGTCAGACTGAGGCCTGTTGAGAAATCATAGTTTGACAGGCATACGTAGCATAGTTATGTGTGCTAGTCTTATGCCATTTTTTTGTGTGTTTTAAATTCACCCAAAAAGGCCTCATATATCTGCGTGCTCCAACTTTGTGCATTGTAGGCTGGTGGACTACTTTTTTTGCTGTCTGAGACTCTAATTCTATACAGCACTATTTAGGTTCCAAAATTACAAAAAGGCCACATATTTGCCAGTGTTGTATTGCCGTGATAGCCCTCATATATCTGCGTGCTCCAACTTTGGGCATTATAGGCCGGTGTACCTCATTTTTTGGCTGTCTGATACTGTAATTCTATACAGCACTATTTAGCGTAAAAAAAAAAATGGCCACATATTTGCCAGTGTGGTATTTCAGTGACAGCCCTCATATATCTGGGTGCTCCAAGTTTGGTCATTGTAGGCCGGTGTACCTCTTTTTTTTGCTGTCTGATACTCTAATTCTATACAGCACTATTTAGCTTCCAAAATAAAAAAGCCACATATTTGCCAGTGTGGTATTGTGATGATTCAAAGAGGGAAAACGGGAAGTGGACCCTCTAGACCGCGACGACGAACCCCCCACGGACGAGCTGACCAGATAGACCGCCCCTTATACAGGGAGAGTTAGGGGCAGGCCCATGAGGGACTATCGCCACGGAAGCTGGAGGACCAGGACGAGAGAAGACCAGGAAGAGGTGGAGGTAGTGGGACCACAGGATAGGAGAGTACTACGGAGAGACAGAACTAGCAGGTATAACGGGAACATTGCAGTAACTCAGACCATGCCAAAACAATGCAGAGACACAAGGACTGAAGGAGGTAAAGCAGTGGTACAGAGACTGACAGAGGTAGAGCAGGGACACAAGGACTGACGGAGGTATAGCAGTGACACAGGGACTGACGGATGTACCGCAGCGAAACAGGGTTAACCCAAAGTCAGAGAGAGAGAACTCACAGAGACCAAGGGCGGTCAGGAGCACCTGAAGGAACAAATGATAAAAAGGCACAGAGGGACGGCAGGAAGCAGTTTAAATACCTTGAGACAGCGCAGCACTTCCAGGTACCAGTCCTCCAGAACCATAGAGAGGACAATAAGGAGCGCCGACTTCCGGGTACCAGTCCTCCATACCATAGAGGAGACGAAGAGGCGCGCCGATAGAAGATCAGAAGTGCGCACGCACAGCACTGAACCTGGTATGCGCGCGCGCACGAGAAGCAGAGGCCGGGAGCGAGTGCGGAAGGAAGGACGCTGCAGAAGGAGAGGCGCACCGGGACGCTGAAGACAGGTAAGTATGAGAGGGTTGGGAAGGCGGCGGAGGCGGCAGCAGAGGTATGATAGGTATTTCCGTGACAGCCTTGATATATCTGCGTGCTCCAAGTTTGCTCATTGTAGGCCGATGTACCCCTTTTTTTGCTGTCTGATACTCTAATTGTATACAGTACAGCACTATTTAGCATATAAAAAAGGCCACATATTTGCCAGTGTGGTATTTCCGTTACAGCCATCATATATCTGCTTGCTCCAAGTTTGGTCATTGCAGGCAGGTGTACCTCTTTTTTTTTGCTGTCTGATACTCAAATTCTGTAGAGCACTATTTTGCATATTGAAAAAAAAAGGCCACATATTTGCCAATGTGGTATTTCCGTGACAGCCCTTATATATCTGCGTGCTCCAAGTTTGCTCATTGCTCATTGTAGGCCGCTGTACCCCTTTTTTTGCTGTCTGATACTCTAATTCTATACAGCACTATTTAGCTTGCAAAATAAAAAAAAGGCCACATATTTGCCAGTGTGGTATTTCCGTTACAGCCGCCATATATCTGCATAGTGCAAGTTCGATCATTGCAGGCCGGTGTACCTTTTTTTGCTGTCTGATACTCAAATTCTATACAGCACTATTTTGCATATTTAAAAAAAAGGTCACATATTTGCCAGTGTGGTATTTCCGTGACAGCCCTCATATATCTGCGTGCTCCAAGTTTGGTCATTGTAGGCCGGTGTACCCCTTTTTTGCTGTCTGATGCTCTAATTCTATACAGCACTATTTAGCTTCCAAAATAAAAAAGGCCACATAGTTGCCAGTGTGGTATTTCCATTACAGCCGTCATATATCTGTGTGGTCCAAGTTTGGTCATTGTAGGCCGGTGTACCTCTTTTTTTGCTGTTTGATACTCAAATTCTATACAGCACTATTTTGCATAATAAACAAAAAAAAAAGGCCACATATTTGCAAGTGTGGTATTTCCGTGACAGCCTTGATATATCTGCGTGCTCCACATTTGCTCATTGTAGGCCGGTGTACCCCTTTTTTTGCTGTCTGATACTCTAATTCTATACAGCACTATTTAGTATTAATTTACTTCACAAAAAAGCCCAGTCTGTTCTATCAGGCTGAGGCCTGGATAGTGTTTGGGTTGGAAAAATCGTAGATTTGCAGGCATACTGATATTATTTCGCTACTATTAAATATATTTGTGTTGAGGATTTGAAATAGTGCTATAGTGAAGTAGTTCATTTAAAATGAACAAGGCAAGGGGCAAGGGACGAGGAAGTGGACGTGATGATGATGGTGCATGCAGAGGACGAGGCCGTGGCCAAGGTGAAAGTGGGCAACAACAAAGACCCACATCTTCTCGCTCGACCTTCCTGTCCCAGTTTCTAGGGGACCGCAGCACACCACTATTGAAACCAGACCAGTGTGAAATGGTTGTTGGTTGGATAGCAGATAATGTTTCCAGTCACTTAGCCGCCACCACCACCACCACCATGTCTTCCACACGGTCAAGTCTGAGTAGCCGTGAGTGTGGCTCGGATATTCCTCACCCTGATCCTCCTTGCTCCCACCATGCCGAGTGCCCTGAGACAACTGATCCCACACTTGGACACTCTGAAGAGCTGTTCAGTTTTCCATTTAAAGATTCCAGACTCTCTACCAGTCAACATCAAGTGGGGACAAATGATATCACATGTAGAGCTGGCCAAAGCTTTGACCAGCTCTGGTCACATGAAGGAGATGGTGGGAAAGTGTCGCAGGAGGTGGACGATGATGAGACACAATTGCCAGAAAGTCAGGAGGAGGAGCAGGGTGCGGATGTGGAAGACGAGGTGTTGGATGACATAGTGAGTGACCCAACCTGGCAGGAAGACATGCATAGCGAGGACAGCAGCACACAGGGGGAAGGAGGCATATCCCCCCAACAGGCAGGAAGAAGCAGTGTGGTGGCCACAGAAGGCATGCATCCGTTCCCCGTAACAGCAACGTGAGTGAAGTTGCCATTCAACCTGTGAGATCTTCCTGAGTCTGGTTATTTTTTAAAGACTCTGCCGATAACCCCATCAGGCCATTTGCAGCACCTACCATGCGCTCATCAGCAGGAGTAGCAAAACAACCAGCCTGACCACCACCAGCATGATCAGGCACATGGCAGCAAAGCACCCGACTTTGTGAGCCAAACACAAGACTCCAGGACCACTGCCTGCAGGTTACACCACTGCTTCTTCCACTGTTTTGCATAGAAGACAAGTCCCAGTACACCGTGCATGTGAAGATGCCTGTACCCTTCCACCTGTTGTGGCCCACAGTCAAGCAGCATCATCATCAAGCTCGTCCACGTCCTTGTCCCAGCACAGCCTTCTACTGTCTATAACCCTGTATTTGGAATGCAAGCGGAAATACCCCTCCAACGCCCCATGGGCCACAGTCCTAAATTCTAATATTTGTCTCCTGCTTGTGCTAGAAATGCTGCCTGTTTGGCTCATCGAGACGGAAGCTTTCTGCAACCCGATGGCGATGGCCGTCCCAAGATACTCGGTCCCCAGTTGCCACTATTTCTCCCGGTGTGCTCTACCGGCATTACACCAGCATGTGTCCCACAGCATTACCCATGGCCTCAACAATGCTGTTACAGGGGAAAGTCCACCTAACCACGGACACGTGGACAAGTGCTTGTGGACAGGGACGGTACATCTCACTGACGGCACATTAGGTTAACATACCCAGTCGGACCTTGGGATGGAACACATCATCCCCACGCCGAGGATTGCCGGCCCTAAGTCAATCATGGTTGCCCCCACAGTCTACAGCTCCTGCACCTCCTCCTCCTCCTCTTCATCCTCCATCTCTGAAATCAACACATTAGTCAGAAGCTGGAAGCACTGCAGCACTGCCTCAGCCAAGTGGCAACAGGCTGTGCTGAAGCTAATCTGCATAAGTGACAAACCGCACAATGCAGAAGAGTTGTGGACAGTGCTGAAAGAGCAGTCAGATGTTTGGATAACACCACTGAACCTACAGCCAGGCATGGTCGTGTGTGACAATGGCCATAACCTGGTGGTGGCTCTAAGGCAAGGTGAGCTCACACACGTACCTTGCTTGGCCAATGTGCTTAACCTCGTGGTTCAACGTTTTCTGAAAAGCTGCCCGAAGCTGTTGGATCTGCTAGTGAAAGTACACTGTCTGTCTGCCTATTTTAGATAGTCAGCTATAGCTTCAGCCGCCCTTGCCGTGCTTCTGAAGCATTTGCAGCTTCCAGCTCACCGGCTGGTGTGTGATGTCCCCACGCACTGGAACTCTACTCTGCTTAGGTCGGAAATGCTTTGTGAGCAGAAGAGGGCAGTTGTTGACTACCAACATCAACAAGGCCGTCGATATTCAGTTCAGACTCCACATATAAGACCTAAGGAGTGGACATGGATGTCTGACATATGTACCATCCTCCAAAACATTTGAGGACTGCACCAAGATGGTGAGCGGCAATGACTCCATAATTAGCATCACCATCCCCCTTCTCAGCATTCTGAAAACCTCTCTGCTCACAATTAAAGAGGATGCATTGCAGACAGAGCACGAGGACATGGAGCAAGGAACCATACAGGGGTATTACACAGCCCTGCCTCATGTCTTCTCATCGTGGATTGGTAGTCAATGAGGAGGAGGAGGAGGAGGAAGAAGAGGAAGAACAGGAGCTACTTTCATGCGCTATAGAT
Source organism: Ranitomeya variabilis (assembly GCF_051348905.1). NCBI lineage: Eukaryota > Metazoa > Chordata > Amphibia > Anura > Dendrobatidae > Ranitomeya > Ranitomeya variabilis. The sequence continues at coordinate 513,590,761 of NC_135232.1, read as the reverse complement.
GGTACAGCAAACAGCTGTCATACCGTCTGTTCAGCGGGGATGGCCTGATGACAGGGAGGAGGAGGATGAGGATGAGGAGGGCAGCATGGTCAGTCATCCTGTTGGTGAGGACACGGAAGTCTTGCCTGTTAGCAGTCTGGCACACATGGCTAACTCTTTATTGCGCTGCATTTCATGTGACCCTCGCATTATGAAAATTTTGGGTGACACTCATTACTGGTTGGTGACACTTCTAGACCCACGTTACAAGGAGAACTTTCAATCTCTTCTACCAGAGACAGAGAGGTGTACTAAAATGTTGCAGTACCAGAGGGCCCTTGTAGCGGAATTACTTAGAAAATTCCCATGTGAGAACGCTGCCAGCAGACGTCATTGTTTGTTGTACAACCAAGGAGTCCAAGCGAGAGACACAGAAGTACAATCCAGCTCAGGCAGGGGAACAATGGCAAAGTTCTGGGACAGTTTTCCAAGTCCCTGCCATCGTGACGCCACAGAGGCAAGGGGTGCTGTCACAAGAAGTGCAATGTTTGTGAAGATGGTGAGGGAGTACCTTGCAGATAGTACAAACGTCCTCCGTGATTCCTCTGTGCCTTTTAATTATTGGGTATCCAAGCTGGACATGTGGCATGAACTGGCTCTCTACGCCTTGGAGGTCCTGGCCTGCCCTGCTGCTAGCGTTCTGTCTGAGTGGGGTTTTAGTGCCACTGGTAAAATTATCATAAATAAGCACATCCACCTGTCAACTGAAAATACTGACAGGCTGACTCTTATAAAAATGAACAAGGGCTGGATTGGTGGATGGGGAAAGACATCTGTACACCACCAAGTAAATCCAGCAAAACATAACCTCAAATACAGGTCCTTCTCAAAAAATTAGCAAATAGTGTTAAATTTCATTATTTACCATAATGTAATGATTACAATTAAACTTTCATATATTATAGATTCATTATCCACCAACTGAAATTTGTCAGGTCTTTTATTGTTTTAATACTGATGATTTTGGCATACAACTCCTGATAACCCCAAAAACCTGCCTCAATAAATTAGCATATCAAGAAAAGGTTCTCTAAACGACCTATTACCCTAATCTTCTGAATCAACTAATTAACTCTAAACACATGCAAAAGATACCTGAGGCTTTTAAAAACTCCCTGCCTGGTTCATTACTCAAAACCCCCATCATGGGTAAGACTAGCGACCTGACAGATGTCAAGAAGGCCATCATTGACACCCTCAAGCAAGAGGGTAAGACCCAGAAAGAAATTTCTCAACAAATAGGCTGTTCCCAGAGTGCTGTATCAAGGCACCTCAATGGTAAGTCTGTTGGAAGGCAAAAATGTGGCAGAAAACGCTGTACAACGAGAAGAGATGACCGGACCCTGAGGAAGATTGTGGAGAAGGACCGATTCCAGACCTTGGGGAACCTGAGGAAGCAGTGGACTGAGTCTGGTGTGGAAACATCCAGAGCCACCGTGCACAGGCGTGTGCAGGAAATGGGCTACAGGTGCCGCATTCCCCAGGTAAAGCCACTTTTGAACCATAAACAGCGGCAGAAGCGCCTGACCTGGGCTACAGAGAAGCAGCACTGGATTGTTGCTAAGTGGTCCCAAGTACTTTTTTCTGATGAAAGCAAATTTTGCATGTCATTCGGAAATCAAGGTGCCAGAGTCTGGAGGAAGACTGGGGAGAAGGAAATGCCAAAATGCCTGAAGTCCAGTGTCAAGTACCCACAGTCAGTGATGGTGTGGGGTGCCATGTCAGCTGCTGGTGTTGGTCCACTGTGTTTCATCAAGGGCAGGGTCAATGCAGCTAGCTATCAGGAGATTTTGGAGCACTTCATGCTTCCATCGGCTGAAATGCTTTATGGAGATGAAGATTTCATTTTTCAGCACGACCTGGCACCTGCTCACAGTGCCAAAACCACTGGTAAATGGTTTACTGACCATGGTATTACTGTGCTCAATTGGCCTGCCAACTCTCCTGACCTGAACCCCATAGAGAATCTGTGGGATATTGTGAAGAGAAAGTTGAGAGACGCAAGACCCAACACTCTGGATGAGCTTAAGGCCGCTATTGAAGCATCCTGGGCCTCCATAACATCTCAGCAGTGTCACAGGCTGATTGCCTCCATGCCACGTCGCATTGAAGCAGTCATTTCTGCCAAAGGATTCCCGACCAAGTATTGAGTGCATAACTGAACATTATTATTTGATTGTTTTTTTGTTTGTTATTAAAAAACACTTTTATTTGATTGGACGGGTGAAATATGCTAATTTATTGAGACAGGTTTTTTGGGTTATCAGGAGTTGTATGCCAACATCATCAGTAATAAAACAATAAAAGACCTGACAAATTTCAGTTGGTGGATAATGAATCTATAATATATGAAAGTTTAATTGTAATCATTACATTGTGGTAAATAATGAAATTTAACACTATATGCTAATTTTTTGAGAAGGACCTGTACATTCTCTCTTTTGGGGAAGTGTATTCTCATGCACCTCTTCACAACCACACATGGGTATACGCTTCCACATTTGGTCTGTTTGTTGTTATCCTCCTCCTTATCCCCATCCTCATCATCCACAACCACTAGATGACCGGGGTGAATGTGCTCTGTACTGTTATAGGCCGGTGAATTTTTGGGCATAGGGGCTGTGATGGCACTAGTTTATTTAGTAAAAAAAAGTAACCCGCATTGGGGAATTGGGCATTACATTGGGCCTACTTCTTAACTCTGTCTCCTGCAGTGTGTCCTTCACCTGCTACTACATCAACAGGGTGAACGTGCTCTGTAAGGTGCATTTGGGGCAAGGGGGCTGTGATGTCACTAGTCTATTTTTAAAAAAGGTACCCCCATTGGGGAATTGCTTGGCAGCTCATGCACTACATTACAAGTCTCAGTGACCCACACCACAACATTGGGCTTACTTCTTAACTTTGTCTCCTGCAATGTCTCTTGTTTAACTGCCTGTTATGATCCGGTGACCTTGGAGCAGCATGAAACTATCTCTGGAGAAGGTGGAACCTGTACTGACCGCAAACCCTGAACTTAACACCGCAACTAGAAGTAGCCGTGGGATGTACCTAACAATCCTAGACACCTCGACACAGCCGGAGGACTAAACACCCCTATAGATAGAAATGGGAATCCTATCTTGCCTCAGAGAAAAACCCCGTATGTGGTTGAGAAGATTTTGGATTCTCGCTTTTCGAGGCGGAAGCTTCAGTACCTTGTCAAATGGAAGGGTTATGGCCAGGAGGATAATTCTGATGCTTCTGATGTCCATGCTGCTGATTTGGTCCTTGCCTTTCATCTGGCTCATCCTAATTGGCCTGGGGGCTCTAGTGAGGGTTCGGTGACCCCTCCTCAAGGGGGGGGGGTACTGTTGTGAATTCTGCTCTTGGGTTCCCTCCGGTGGTTGTTGCTGGTAATGTCCATTGTTCTTGGAGGTTTCACATATCTGTCTGGTTCCTCCAGCCCTGCTGCCCAAATCAGCAAAGATAAGTTCTGGTTTTTGTTTCTGCAGCCCACATGCTGTGGGCTTTACAGTTCAGTGCTTTTCAATGTTTTTTCTTGTCCAGCTTAGACTGTGTAAGGATTTATTCAGTCAAGTTGGATTCTCAGGAGATGCAGATATACATTCCCTGTCTTTAGTTAGATGGTGGAGTTTTTGTATTTTCTGCTGTGGATATTTTCTAGTGTTTTAATACTGACCGCTTAGTATTCTGTCCTATCCTTTTCTATTTAGCTAGAGTGGCCTCCTTTGCTAAATCCTGTTTTCAGTCTGCGTGTGTTTTTCCTCTCCTCTCACAGTCAATATTTGTGGGGGGCTGCCTATCCTTTGGGGTCTTTCTCTGAGGCAAGATAGTATTCCCATTTCTATCTATAGGGGTATTTAGTCCTCCGGCTGTGTCGAGGTGTCTAGGATTGTTAGGTACATCCCACGGCTACTTCTAGTTGCGGTGTTAAAGGGGTTGTCCACTACTTTCAATTAACCCCCCAATTGTTGCCATTTTTGCCTGTGAGCGGCGCTGTAGCGGTGGCTGAGTCCGGGTCACGTGACCCCCAGGCTGCAGCCGCCGCTTATTTCCGCCGACGTCACGTCAATTTCCAGACTCTGGAAATTGACGTGACGTCAGCAGCAGGTGTGTCCCAGCCGCACAGTCAGCAGTCACTCATCAAGAGTGACTGGGCTGTGGGCGGGGCTGGTGGCTCCCTGCGGGGCTGTGCTGGGGGCGGGCGGGGCTAGGCAGTGATGATGAAGGTGCGGGCGCTGAGGTCTGTATGTACGTGCCGGCGCCGGTGCTCTGCGTGGCAGCGCCGGTATGTAGGTACGGCGCCGGGGCTCTGCGCCGGCATGTGGGGGTGGGGGTGGGGGCCGGCGCCGGGGCTCTGCTGCCGGTATGTGCTGGGTCTGCTGCGGGGGGTGGGGTGGTCTTTGGTGTGTGTGTGTGTGTGTGTGTCTCTGTGTGCAGGCATTGTCCGATGGGACTACAAGTCCCATCGTGCTCTGCCTGCTACAGTGACAGTCAGTGACACATTAGCCAATGATGGGACAGTAGTAGTCCCATCATCCGGCTAATGTGTTGAATGTAAAAAAAAACAAAACAAAAAAAAACACACATATACAGTACATACACACATACAGAACATGCGCCATGCGACGACATGCACCATGCAAAAACATGCAGCATGCGACGACATGCTGCATGCACCATGCGACGGCATGCGCCATGCGACGACATGCGCCATGCGACGATGCGACGACATGATGCATGTGACGACATGATGCATGCGACGGCATACAGCATGCGCCATGCGACGGCATGCGATGACATGCGCCATGCGACGACATGCGACGACATGCGCCATGCGACTGCATGCGCCATGCGACGACATGCGCCATGCGACGGCATGCGACGACATGCGCCATGCGACAACATGCGGCATGCGATGACATGCGCATACAGTACATACAGACATACAGACATACAGTACATACATACAGACATACAGTACATATAACATAGATTACATACTCACCATCACTTGTCACTTTGATCCCCGAAGCCAGTGTCATAAAAAATATTAAAATAATAAACAAACACTATACTTCCTGATCCGCAGAAATCCAATTAAAACGAGTGTCCCACGACGATCTCCCGTGGAGAACAGGAGCATCTGCTGATGCAACTACTCTCCAGGGGCTCCAGGAAGACAATGAGGGGAGGAAGGTATCCTTCCACAATGTATTCCCCACAATGTATTCCTACGCCCCTGTGAGAAAATAGTCCCTAGTCTCACTTTATGGTATGCTGTATGAGAAATTTCCCACGCAGCTTTTTGCCATAAAGTGAGACCAGTGAACTATAGTAACCTCAGTGATGCACTGCAGGAGCCATTGTCTCCTGTCAGTGTGTCACTGAGGGTCCTATAGAGCAGTGACATCACCCGATGTCTCTGTTCTATAGGGGAGATCGTCGTGGGACACTCGTTATTAATTGGACTACGGCGGACAGGGAGTACACGGTTTATTATTTTACGTTTTTTGCAGGGGCTGAAGTATGGTAAGTATGGTGAAATGAAGAATATTAAAATACTTTTTCCTAATGTGTGTGTGTTTTATTAACCCTTTATTAATATTGGATTAATAATGGATAGGCGTCTTATTGACGCCTCTCTGTTATTAACCCGGCTTAATGTCACCTTACAATAGCAAGGTGACATTAACCCCTTATTACCCCATATCCCACTGCTACACGGGAGTGGGAAGAGAGGGGCTTAGGCTGGTTTCACACTTGCGTTTTTATCTGCATGCGTTTTTTTAAAAACCGCATGTGTGAAAAAACGCATGTAAACGTGCTAAAACGCTGCGTTTTTTAGACGCATGCGTTTTTGCATGTAGAAAAAAAACGCGGCGTTTTGCCGCGTTTACATGCGTTTTTTCATGCGTTTGCGTTTTTAAAACGCATGCTGAGAAGTGTGTGACAGCTGCCAATCATCAAAATCCACAAGAAAACTCACTATAAATAGAAATAGCTAGGGGTAGGGTTAGGGCCTAACCCTAACCCTAAACGTGACAGAAATACGTGGCACTTACATACGTGGCACTGAAATACGTGGCACGTGGCACTTACATACGTGGCACTTAAATACGTGGCACTGAAATACGTGGCACTTACATAGGTGGCACTTAAATCCGTGGCACTGAAATACATGGCACGTGGCACTGAAATCCGTGGCACTTAAATCCGTGGCACTGAAATACGTGGCACTGAAATCCGTGGCACTGAAATACGTGTCACGTGGCACTTAAATACGTGGCACTTAAATACGTGGCACTTATATACATGGCACGTGGCACTTGCATACGTGGCACTTATATACGTGGCACTTACATACGTGGCACGTGGCACTTACATACGTGGCACTTACATATGTGGCACTTACATACGTGGCACTTAAATACGTGACACATACGTGGCACTTACATACGTGGCACATGGCACTTACATACGTGACACTTACATACGTGGCACTTACATACGTGGCACGTGGCACTTACATACGTGGCACTTACATACGTGGCACTTATATACGTGGCACTGAAATATCGTGGCACTGTCATAAAATGTTCATTAAACGGTTAGGGGTGAGGTTAGGGGTAGGGTTAGGGTTTGGATCCCTTTATCACCCTGATGGTGGTGGGTGGTTTTTCAGTGTTTTTTCTGTTTTTTTTTCTATAAAAACGCATGCGTTTTTAACGCAAACAAACGCGTGTGTTCAAAAACGCATGCGTTGCCGAAAACGCGTCAAAACGCATGCGAAAAAACGCATGCGTTTTTAATGTTAAGTATAGGAAAAAAACGCATTCGTTTTTTAGCGCTAAAACGCAGCGTCCAAAAACGCAAGTGTGAAACCAGCCTCAGTGCCGTAATTGGCTCATCTAAGGCTACGTTCACATTTGCGTTGTGCGCCGCAGCGTCGGAGATGCAATGCACAACACAAACGAAAACGCAACAAAATGCACGCTAAAACGCTGCGTTTTGCGACTCATGCGTCCTTTTTGGCCGAAAGTTGGACGCAAAAAAAATGCAACTTGCTGCGTCCTCTGCGCCCAATGCTTGCGGCCAAAAAAACCCATGCATCGCAAAACGCAGCACAATGCATGTCCATGCGCCCCCATGTTAAATATAGGGGCGCATGACGCATGCGGCGACGCTGCGGCGCCGAACGCTAATGTGAACGTAGACTTACAGATGCGCCATTTCTGGGGTGGCTGCGGACTGGTATTTGTAGCCGGGGGGGGGGACCAATATCCATGGCCCCTCTCTAGGCTATTAATATCAGCCCGCAGCTGTCTGCGTAGCCTTTCTGGCTATAAAATATAGGGGGACCCCATGTCATTTTTTTTGGGGGGGTCCCTCTATTTTAATAGCCAGTAAAGGCTACGCAGACAGCTGCGGGCTGATATTCATAGCAGGCTACAAATATTGGCCTCGGCCGTCGGCTTTCCCCCTCTGGCGCAGAAAATTGCGCGGGAGCCCACATCGTTTTTTTCAGTTTTTTATTAAATTAAACGCTCATTAAGCCCTGTTTCACACTTGCGTCGGCACGGGTCCATCGCTATGCGTTGGGCCGACGTACCGACGCACGTTGTGAAATTTGTGCACGTCGTGGGCAGCGGATGCAGTTTTTCAACGCATCCGCTGCCCATTCTGAAGTCCGGGGAGGAGGGGGCGGAGTTTTGGCCGCGCATGCGCGGTAGAAAATGGCAGACGTGACGGATGTGCCAACGGTCCGCCAAAACACGACGCATCCGTTGCACGATGGACGCGATGTGTGGCCATCCGTCGCGATCCTTCACTAATAACGTCTATGGGTAAAAAACGCATCCTGCGAGCACATTTGCAGGATCCGTTTTTTTCCCAAAAAGACGGATTGCGAAAAACGGAAGTGTGAAAGTAGTCTTATAGAAACATCGGCCTTTCTATTATATATCTATGGATATATCTATCTATAGATATATTTATCTATAGATATATCTATAGATACATAGATGTATCTATCCATATATTTGGGTGCTTTCACACATCAGGTTTTTGCCGTGAGGCACAATCCGGCGAGTTTTGAAAAAAACGGATCCATTTTTTTCCGACGGATCCGTCTTTTTCTCATAGAGTTTCATCCGTTTTTTGCCGGATCCGTCAAAAAAGCTGTTTCCGCCGGATGGAAAACACATACAGAGGAACATTTTTTCTGTCTGCCGAAAAAACACACAGCGACGGATCCGTCAAAAAAAGTATGAAACTGAGCTGTGAAATGATGAATCCGGCCTTGGAATCCGTTTTTTCATGCATGTTTCCATTCAAATCATGCACATTTTCCGTTTATTTACTTATTTCCAAAAACAGCATTAAAACCGCGCATAAACCGCACCAAAAAAAGCATAAAAACTGCACCAAAAACTGCATCAAAACTGCACCAAAAACTGCATCAAAACCTGGTGCAGTTTCGCAGTTTTGGTGCGGTTTTGATACAGTTTTTGGTGCAGTTTTGATGCAGTTCTTGGTGCGGTTTCGGTGCGGCTTTTTCCGCAGCATGTGCACAAGTCTGCGGCTCCCATAGACTTACATTGGTTGTACACTACACTGCGGATTTGATGCAATTCAGTGCAGCAAAAAACGCTGCGGATCTGCAATCAGATCTGCAACGTGTGCACACAGCCTTAGCATTTAGTGAACCTAGCCAAAAAGCCAAGCAAAAAACAAGTGTGGGATTGCACTTTTTTTGCCATTTCATTGCACTTTGAATTTTTTTCACATTTTCTGCTACACGACATGGTAAAACCAATGATGGCGTTCAAAAGTAGAACTTGTTCCGCAAAAGATAAGCCCTCACATGGCCATATTGATGGAAAAATTATGGCTCTGGAAAGAAGGGGAGCGATAAACGAAAACAAAAAAGCTCCAGGGGGTGAAGGGGTTTAGCAACATGGATATGGACATATCTATGGAAATAGATATATAGATATATATCTGTATCTATCTATCTATCTATCTATCTATCTATCTGTGTGTAATGGAGTGTGGGTTGGACAAATGTAAAAGAGGAGGTCGGACAGAAATGACATCACAAATCTTTTTGAAGCTAGAGGAGGGAGGGGTTGGGTGTGTTTTGGAGAGGGTGTGCTAGGTTCAGGCTTAGTAGCAGTGCAATGCATCATGGAACTTGTAGTATTAGAGCACAATGACTCAGGAGAAAGGAAGTTGTCGATTAACCCCATGAGAGCTGAATCCAGCACTAAAATGTGCTGCTACAGCATGATAAAAGGTAATATTGCTAAAATAAACACAGTAGATGTTTTCAGTGGCCCATAATAGCAAGATTTATGAAAAAAAAAAAGAAAAGGTTATAGTAGTGGACAACTTCTTTAAGTTCAGGGTTTGCGGTCAATAAAGGTTCCACCTTCTCCAGAGAAAGATTCATGCTGCTCCAAGGTCACCGGATCATAATAAAACCAGTCACAAACAACCCAGATAACCGACATCCTCTGAGAAACTGGAAGATCAGAAATAAAATCCATACAAATATGCGTCCAGGGCCTCTCAGGGACCAGCAATGGCAAAAGCAACCCACTAGCACGGGAACAACAAGGCTTGGCCCGCGCACAAGTCCCACAGGACTGTACAAAAGAACGCACATCACGTGACAAAGAAGGCCACCAAAAGGACCTACCAACCAAATCTCTGGTACCAAAAATACCAGGATGGCCAGCCAACACAGAGCAATGAACCTCAGAAATCACTCTACTAGTCCATCTATCAGGAACAAACAGTTTCCCCACTGGACAGCGGTCAGGTTTGTCAGCCTGAGATTCCTGAAGAACCCGTCGTAAATCAGGGGAAATGGCAGAAAGGACCACCCCTTCTTTCAAAATGCCGACCGGTTCAAGGACCTCAGGAGAATCAGGCAAAAAACTCCTAGAGAGGGCATCAGCCTTAATATTCTTAGAACCCGGAAGATACGAGACCACAAAATCGAAACGGGAAAAAAACAAGGACCATCGAGCCTGCCTAGGATTCAGCCGTCTGGCAGACTCGAGGTAAATCAGATTCTTATGATCGGTCAAGACCACAATACGGTGCTTAGCTCCCTCAAGCCAATGTGGCCACTCCTCAAACGCCCACTTCATAGCCAACAACTCCCGATTGCCGACATCATAATTTCGTTCAGCAGGCGAAAACTTACGGGAAAAGAAGGCACACGGTTTCAACAAGGAACCAACAGAATCCCTCTGAGACAAAATGGCCCCTGCCCCAATCTCAGAAGCGTCAACCTTAACCTGAAACGGAAGAGAAACATCCAGTTGACGCAACACCGGGGCAGAAGTAAATCGGCGCTTAAGCTCCTGAAAGGCAGAGACAGCCGCAGAGGACCAATTCGTCACATCAGCGCCATTCTTCGTCAAATCGGTCAAGGGTTTAACCACACTGGAGAAGTTAGCAATGAAACGGCGATAAAAATTAGCAAAGCCCAAAAATTTCTGAAGGCTCTTCATGGATGTGGGTTGAATTCAATCATGAATGGCCTGAACCTTAACCGGATCCATCTCTATAGATGAGGGAGAAAAAATGAAGCCCAAAAAAGAAACCTTCTGAACTCCAAAGAGACACTTAGACCCCTTCACAAACAAAGCATTATCACGAAGGATTTGAAATACCAGCCTGACCTGTTTCACATGAGACTCCCAATCATCGGAAAAAATTAAAATGTCATCCAAATATACAATCATGAATTTATCAAGATAAATCCGGAAGATATCGTGCATGAAGGACTGAAAAACAGAAGGAGCATTAGAGAGCCCGAATGGCATCACAAGGTATTCAAAATGACCTTCGGGCGTATTAAATGCAGTTTTCCATTCATCACCCTGCTTAATACGAACAAGATTATATGCCCCCCGAAGGTCAATCTTCGTAAACCAACTAGCCCCCTTAATCCTAGCAAACAAATCGGAAAGCAGAGGCAACGGGTATTGAAACTTGACCGTGATCTTATTCAAGAGGCGATAATCAATACAGGGTCTCAAGGAACCATCCTTCTTAGCAACAACAAAAAAATCCCGCTCCCAACGTTGAAGAAGATGGCCGAATATGCTCTTTCTCCAAAGACTCCTTAACATAACTCCGCATGGCGGTATGTTCAGGCACAGATAGGTTGAAAAGTCGTCCCTTAGGTAACTTACAGCTTGGAATCAAGTCAATTGCACAATCACAGTCCCTATGCGGTGGAAGGGCACTGGACTTGGGCTCATCGAATACATCCTGAAAATCAGACAAAAACTCTGGAATTTCAGAAGAGGAAGAAGAGGAGATTGACATCAAATGGACGTCATTATGAACCCCCTCACAACCCCAACTAATCACAGACATAGACTTCCAATCCAACACAGGATTATGTACCTGCAACCACGGAAAACCCAGCACGATAGCATCATGCAAATTATGCAACACCAGAAATTGACAATCTTCCTGATGGGCTGGCGCCATGCACATGGTCACCTGTGTCCAAAATGGTCACCTGTGTCCAAAACTGAGGCTTATTTTTAGCCAAGGGTGTAGCATCAATGCCCCTTAAAGGAATAGGGTTCTGCAAAGACTGCAAGGAAAAACCACAACGCCTGGCAAACTCAAAGTCCATTAAGTTCAGGGCGGCGCCTGAATCCACAAACGCCATGACAGAAACTGATGACAATGAGCAAATCAAGGACACAGATAAAAGAAATTTAGGTTGTACAGTACTGATGGTAAATGAACTAGCGATCCTCTTTGTACGTTTAGGGCAAACCAAAATGACATGAGAAGCATTGCCACAATAAAAACACAACCTATTCTGACGTCTGAATGCTTGCTGTTCCGTTCTAGACAGAATCCTATCACACTGCATTGGCTCAGGCATCTGCTCTGAGGACAACGCCACTGCGCGCACAAATCTGCGCTCCCGCAAGCGCTGATCAATCTGAATGGCCAGAGACATAGAATCACTCAGATCGACAGGCGTGGGAAACCCCACCATAACATCTTTAACGGATTCAGAAAGACCCTTTCTGAAAATTGCCGCCAAAGCATCCTCATTCCATTTAGTCAGCACAGACCATTTTCTAAATTTCTGACAGTACAATTCTGCCGCTTCTTGACCCTGAGACAGGGCCAACAAGGTCTTCTCCGCTTGATCCACAGAATTTGGTTCATCATATGATAATCCTAGAGCCTGGAAAAAGGCATCTATATTAAGCAAGGCCGGATTCCCCAATTCCAGGGAAAAAGCCCAATCCTGAGGATCGCCACGCAGCAGGGAGATGACAATTTTAACCTGCTGAATGGAATCACCAGAGGATCGAGGTTTTAGAGCAAAAAACAGTTTACAGTTGTTTTTAAAACTCAAAAATTTGGACCTGTCACCAAAAAACAAATCAGGAGTAGGAATCTTAGGTTCTAAAACTGGAGTCTGAACAATATAATCTGAAATACCCTGTACCCTAGCAGCAAGCTGGTCTACACGAGAAGCTAATCCCTGAACATCCATGCTAGCAAAAAACTCCTCAGCCACCCAGAGGTAAAGAGGGAAGGAAAGGCAAAGCAGACTACAGAAAAAAAATGGCTCAACACCTTCCTTCCCTTCTTCTGAGATGCATTTAACTCATTAGTGGCCAGTTGTACTGTTATGATCCGGTGACCTTGGAGCAGCAGGTACTGTTATGATCCGGTGACCTTGGAGCAGCATGAAACTATCTCTGGAGAAGGTGGAACCTGTACTGACCGCAAACCCTGAACTTAACACCGCAACTAGAAGTAGCCGTGGGATGTACCTAACAATCCTAGACACCTCGACACAGCTGGAGGACTAAATACCCCTATAGATAGAAATGGGAATCCTATCTTTCCTCAGAGAAAAACCCAAAGGATAGGCAGCCCCCCACAAATATTGACTGTGAGAGGAGAGGAAAAACACACGCAGACTGAAAACAGGATTTAGCAAAGGAGGCCACTCTAGCTAAATAGAAAAGGATAGGACAGAATACTAAGCAGTCAGTATTAAAACACTGAAAAATATCCACAGCAGAAAATACAAAAATTCCACCATCTAACTAAAGACATGGAATGTATATCTGCATCTCCTGAGAATCCAACTTGACTGAATAAATCCTTACACAGTCTAAGCTGGACAAGAAAAAACATAGAATAGCACTAAACTGTAAAGCCCACAGCATGTGGGCTGCAGAAACAAAAAACAGAACTTATCTTTGCTGATTTGGGTAGCAAGGCAGGAGGAACCAGACAGAGATGTGAAACCTCCAAGAACAATGGACAACTGGCAAGGACTTATGGGTCCTGCACACCTAAATACACAGTGAGAAAGCAATAAGCAGGGACACCTGAGCAGAATTACAACCCAGGGACAACTGCATTACCAGCAACAACCACCGGAGGGAACCCAAGAGCAGAATTCACAACAACTGCCACTAGATCACCAGGGTGACTGTGCTTTGTACTGTTGTAGGCCGGTGAATTGTGGGCAAGGGGCCTGCCATGGCACTTGTCTATTTTTTAAAAAAAGGTACCCCACATTGGTGAAACCACATCCTTTTGGCAAAGACTTGATAACATTTGTGTGCCATAAAGATCTCCCTTAAAAAGGTCCTATTTGTGTTGCCTGGTTGCTCACATTGGACGCAATACACTTCATATAAATTTGATAAAGCAATGCTGTTAGTTTGGCTCAGTAGTTCATTAAAATAGAGCTTTGTCGACTATATTAGTTTCTCTCCTTGAGAGCCATACCCTTTGGCTGCCTCAAATGTACAAATGGCGAATATACAAATGGCGATATGTAACCAAGATTAAAATATTGTACACCCAATGCATTCAGACAATCACATAGCTGCATTTCTGGTAAAACATTTACAGATGTGACAGACAATGCTCATAGTGACACAATCTTGATAAATGTTTATTCACTTCACAAACAATTCTAAGCCTCTATATGTTTGCTGTTTGTCAATGTAAAACATTAAGGTTTACTGAAACTATGCCAGTGGTGGTTTGATCTAAATCCATGTGGCTTTTATTTTCTAAGGGTTTATGGCCCCTCATCTGATGACTCCATGATATCTCAGTTTCATCCAACCTTGAAAAGTGGCCATTTGAAGGTCTGGGTGAAACTAGAGTTACTACATTGTGTTATTCACTACATAGGACCAAAGAAGCATGACTAAGACAGATGCCAAAACTGGGGTACCTGTACATGTATATTGTGCTGATACCTGCATAATTGGGGACGCCCATGCAGTGTAGGTAATCTCCCAGGGGTTCTCTGTCTTGGTATTGCTTCTCTGATATTCCAGACGGATGATGTTTAAAAGCCTCTTGGTGATGATGAAGTATACTGTATGTAGTTCATCTTCATATATATACATATTCACTATATTTATTTAATCCTTATATGTACTTATTACCTGTGTATGTTAATATATACAAAAGTGTACGCACTCACACTATTCAATCATAATATTCCTTGAATTTTGTAGTTTGCAATAAAATTGTGTTGTATTGCAAGTATTAGCCTTTTTTAAAGCTGTATCTGAACCTTAGTGTTAAAAACATAGCAAATAAAATCGCCAAATTCTCCTGTAAATAATTGTGCAAAGAGGGAACCATCATAACATTAAAAAATACGACTGGATTTTCATGGGCCCATCCAGTATGTGGGTTCAAAGGCGTAATGGGGTGCATATGACTGACAATGCAGCAGGGCTGGCCTTGCAGCCAATGTGTAAAACAAAGGAGTACGGGAGTACAAAATGCATATTGTGAAGTGGATTTTCATGGGCCCATCCAGTATGTGGGTTCCAAGGTCTAATGGGGTGCATATGACTGACTATGCAGCAGGGTTGACCTTCCTGCCAATGTGTAAAACAAAGGAGTACGGGAGTACAAAATGCATATCGTGAAGTGGATTTTCCTTGACCTGTCCAGTATGTGGGTTCAAAGGCGTAATGAGGGGCATATAAATTAGTAGCAGGGCAGGCCTTGAATTCAATGCAACACTTTTTCAGGATTCCCCCCTGGACATCTTATGAAAGGGGTATTGAGGTGCGTCGTAATTCTTGGCAGCCCATCCACTCACAGCATAGGCTACAACAGCTTAGGAGACCCACAGTTTAATAATGGCCCTTTAAGAAGATTAATGCCGCCTGATACACCAGTAAAAATAGGCTCTGTGACTTTAAGAGTCCCTCCTTCATAAATGAAACAAGATGGGTCTGCTTATGTGTCACACACCACATGGCCAGCTAGGGTTGTTAAATGTTACAATGACATTTCCCAGAGAAAGCATTTGTAGTGGTTGAAAGTAGGGTTGAGCGAAACGGATCGGACATTTTCAAAAATCGCCGACTTTCAGCAAAGTCGGGTTTCGTGAAACCCGACCCGATCCCAGCATGGGATCAGTCATGCGGTCGGCGATCTTCGCGCCAAAGTCGTGTTTCGTATAACGCTTTAAGCGCCATTTCTCAGCCATTGAAGGTGGACGCAGAGTGTGGGCAGCGTGATGACATAGGTCTCGGTCCCCACCATCTTAGAGAAGGGCATGAGAGTGATTTCTGCTTTCTGCGGCGTCAGAGGGGCTATAAAGGGGCATGCACGCCGACCGCCATCTTACTGCTGCTGATCTGAGCATAGGGAGAGGTTGCTGCAGCTACATCAGAAGCAGGGATATTGTTAGGGAGGAAAGATTAACCCCCAAACCGCTTGTGCTGTACCGACTTCCACTGTCCAACACCACCTTTTCTTTGCAGGGACAGTGGAGGTTAGATTTCTGTGCATCAGCTCTGTAGCTTTTAAATGCATGTAGAAAAGCCGTGGAGACACCATCACGTGTTTCTCAACGCAAGCAATGAATAGCCAGGTCTTTCACCGGGATGGAACAACCACGGGAAGGGCAGCATCCAATAAAGGAAAACCACCTATGCCAAAACATGGTATCCATCCACAGACAGCTGTTTCGGGGTATTTGCCCCTCATTAGTGTGGAGTAGGAAACTGGCTATTAGGAGCAGTGCCTAGTGAAGAGGCTATAAACATACGGATGAATGACCTCGGGGAGATCAAAACATCCAACACCGCGGAGACACCATCACGTGTTTCTCAACGCAGTGATCCAGAACACTGCCCCCATCCCTTATGGGAAATATGCAAATGCATGCAGAAAAACCGCGGAGACACCATCATGTGTTTCTCAACGCAAGCAATGAATAGCCAGGTCTTTCACCGGGAAGGAACAACCACGGGAAGGGCAGCATCCAATAAAGGAAAACCACCTATGCCAAAACATGGTATCCATCCACAGACAGCTGTTTCGGGGTATTTGCCCCTCATCAGTGTGGAGTAGGAAACTGGCTATTAGGAGCAGTGCCTAGTGAAAAGGCTATAAACATAAGGATGAATGACCTCGGGGAGATCAAAACATCCAACACCGCGGAGACACCATCACGTGTTTCTCAACGCAGTGATCCAGAACACTGCCCCCATCCCTTATGGGAAATATGCAAATGCATGTAGAAAAGCCGCGGAGACACCATCACGTGTTTCTCAACGCAAGCAATGAATAGCCAGGTCTTTCACCGGGAAGGAACAACCACGGGAAGGGTAGCATCCAATAAAGAAAACCATCTATGCCAAAACATGGGGGCAGTGTTCTGGATCACTGCGTTGAGAAACACGTGATGGTGTCTCCGCGGTGTTGGATGTTTTTATCTCCCCGAGGTCATTCATCCTTATGTCTGTAGCTTATAAGGCTCCCTGATAGCTGCATTGCTGTTTGTACGCCGCTGTGCAAACCAACTGCTTTTTTCAAAGCAAAAATCCTGTTGCTTCTTTCTGCACAGTTCTCTTGTTTCTTTGTCCACACTCTTGTGTGCAGCAGTCCTTTTTATTGCTGCCATACTTGTCATTTGATCATTGTAGGGAGATTGAAATTCTACTACAGCCCTTGTATTTTTTGATATATCTTCCAGCCACTTTCTGCCACTCAAACTGTGTAGTGTAATACAGTGGGCCTGATTTTTCTGCTGTCTCCCACACATAAAAAGGGAGATTTATATTGCCACTGAGTGCATCTGCGTCAGTCCTGTTTGTGGCATATCTGCCAGCCACTTTCTGCCACTCAAACTGTGTAGTGTAATACAGTGGGCCTGATTTTTCTGCTGTCTCCCACACATAAAAAGGGAGATTTATATTGCCACTGAGTGCATCTGCGTCAGTTCTGTTTGGCAGTCCCCCACACATATAGAAAGGGAGATTTAAATTCACAACAAGTTTACATACACCTTCTACCTTGTTTTACAGTACCATATAACGGTTGTTAGTTTGGTTACATTTTCCTAAGAATGAGGAAGTCTGGTGGAAGAGGTCGTGGCCGTGGGCGGTCATTGCCAGCTGGTAATGATGATGGTGGTGGTGGTGGTGGAGCATCTGGTGGTAGTGGGCAAAGCAAAATAGCACCTAAGGCTCGAGTTGTTGAGCCAGCATCATCGTCTGGCTACACAAGGCCTCGAAGGCTCCCTTTTCTGGAAGTAGGAAAACCGCTATTAAAGCCGGAGCAGCAGGAAAAAGTTTTGGCTTTCCTTGCTGACTCTGCCTCTAGCTCTTTCGCCTCCTCTTCCGAAAGTTCCAAATTTAAAAGCAGCAAGTCATCAGTGGATGCTCACAGTCAGGAACAAGTCGCTTCCTTGTGTCCTTCACCCAAAGCAAAAGTGAAGGATGCGGCAGGCGACACTACAGTTTACTCCATGGAGCTCTTTACACATATCATGCCAGGGTTAGAAAGGGAAATAGTTCACAGCCCATTACAAGATGAATCGTACATGGAGTGCACAGATGCACAGCCACAGCTGGATTATTATGCTGTTCCATTGACTCAGATCACAACATTACCCTCGCAGTGTACTCAGCCAGAATCTGACCCTGATGAGACTATGATGCCCCTTCCCGAACACTATAGCACCTTAGAGGATAAATGTAAGTAAGGACACCGCGCTAACCAGATGTGGAAGTTTTAAATTTAACCAAACAGTAAATAAATAAAACCTGCTGGTAGATGGTCAGCAACAAGAGGCCCTAGCCCTGACGAAGAAGGTCCGGCGACCTTCGAAACGCGTAGGCACTTTGGTCCTGTTCGGCACCCATCCCCTGCTCATTCTTTTTCCTTTTTGGTGACGTCACCCGAACCACGCCCCCTTTTTTTCACCGCTCGCTCCAGCGGTGCTCTCGCAGCCCACGTGTGCCGACCAACGGCGATCCAGGTGCGTGTCGGCTCAGCATTAACCAGGGAGGACGCTCCCCAAACCAGCTGGTGTTTCTGCTGCCAAACACCTACGTCTGGACCCCCCAACTCCGGACACACAGGCTGCTGGTGACCCCGCTCCTATACACACTTCTGAACCGCACTGGCACCTGTTGTGTATCCGCTTTTTGGGCTCCCCTGGTGGTTGCTGGTGGTATTGGTGACTTGTTTGCACTTTGCTGCTTCTGTTCACCTGCTTCCATCAGCGTTTGGGAGTTTCCTATTTAGCCTTGCTCTCCAGTCATTTCCTTGCCGGTCATCATTGTAACCAGAGCCTTCGGTTGCATGTTCCTGCTACTAGTCTGCTGATCAGCTAAGTGGACTTTGTCCTTTTGTTTTGTATCTTTTGTCCAGTTTGCAGTTTTGTAATTCTCTGTAGCTGGAAGCTCTTGCGGGCTGAAATTGCCACTCCTGTGTGAGTTGACACAGGAGTCTTAAAGTAATTTCAGGATGGTTTTTGAAAGGGTTTTCAGTTGACCGTGAAGTCCTCTTTTGTATCTTTCTGCTATCTAGTAAGTGGACCTCTCTTTGCTAAATCTACTTTCATACTGTGTATGTATTTTCCTCTTAATTCACCGTTATTACATGTGGGGGGCTGCTATCATCTTTTGGGGTATTTCCCTAGAGGTAAGCCAGGTCTGTTTCTTCCTCTACCAGGCGTAGTTAGTCCTCCGGCTGGCGCGTGGCATATAGGAAGCCGTAGGTATGCTCCCTGGCTACTATTAGTTGTGTGGTAGATTTAGCTCACGGTCAACTCGAGTTTCCATCACCCGAGAGCTCGTTCGTTATTTATATGTTTCTTACGTTCCCTTGCCATTGGGAACCATGACAGTATGACCGGCCAGAGTTAAAACTTATTGGCAGAAGAAAGGAGAGAAAAAAGAAGTCTGTAAAATTTTTTATTTTTTTTTCTTCTTTTTCCCTATGTTTGCTCCATAGTTGGATCAGTTGTATTTCAGCTCTAATTACTGCCTTTGCCTTTCTCTCCTTATAATCCTTGAATGGCTCTGAGCTCACCTGTTTAAAGATGGATCCTCAGAGTTTGGCTGCAGGTTTAAATAATCTTGCTACGAAGGTTCAAAATTTACAAGATTTTGTTATGCATACTCCTATTTCTGAACCTAAAATCCCTACACCAGAGGTGTTTTTCGGAGATAGATCTCGGTTTCTGAATTTCAAATATAATTGTAAATTGTTCCTTTCTCTCAGACCTCACTCCTCAGGAGATCCTGTCCAGCAGGTTAAGATTGTAATTTCTTTGCTGCGAGGTGACCCTCAAAATTGGGCATTTTCATTGGCACCAGGGGATCCTGCGTTGCTCAATGTGGATGCGTTTTTCCTGGCTTTAGGGTTGCTTTATGAGGAACCTAATTTGGAGATTCAAGCTGAAAAAGCTTTGATAGCCCTATCTCAAGGGCAAGATGAAGCTGAGATATATTGCCAAAAATTTCGTAAATGGTCTGTGCTGACTCAGTGGAATGAGTGCGCCTTAGCGGCAAATTTCAGAGAGAGCCTTTCTGATGCCGTTAAAGATGTTATGGTCGGGTTCCCTGCGCCTACAGGTCTGAATGAGTCCATGACATTGGCAATTCAGATTGATCGGCGTTTGCGGGAGCGCAAACCCGTGCACCATTTGGCGGTATCTTCTGAAGAGACGCCAGAGAAAATGCAATGTGACAGAATTATGTCCAGAAGCGAGCGGCAGAATTATAGGCGTAAAAATGGGTTATGCTTTTATTGTGGTGATTCTGCTCATGTTATATCGGCATGCTCTAAACGTACTAGGAAGGTTGACAAGTCCATTTCAATTGGCACTTTACAGTCCAAATGTATTTTGTCTGTAACCTTGATTTGTTCATTATCAGTTATTACCGTGGATGCCTATGTGGACTCTGGCGCCGCTCTGAGTCTTATGGACTGGTCCTTTGCCAGGCGCTGTGGGTTTGATTTAGAGCCTCTGGAAGTCCCTATACCTCTGAAGGGTATTGATTCTACACCTTTGGCTTGTAATAAACCACAGTTCTGGACGCAAGTGACTATGCGTATGACTCCAGACCATCAGGAGGTGATTCGCTTCCTTGTGTTGTACAATTTACATGATGTTTTGGTGCTTGGATTACCATGGTTACAGTCTCATAACCCAGTCCTTGACTGGAAAGCTATGTCTGTGTTAAGCTGGGGATGTCGGGGGGCTCATGGGGACACTCCTTTGGTGTCCATTTCGTCATCTATTCCATCTGAGATTCCGGCATTTTTGTCTGATTATCGTGATATTTTTGAAGAGCCTAAAATTGGTTCACTCCCTCCTCACAGGGATTGTGATTGCGCCATAGATCTGATTCCTGGCAGTAAATTTCCAAAGGGTCGTTTGTTTAACCTATCTGTACCTGAACATGCTGCTATGCGTGAGTATATTAAGGAGTCCCTGGAAAAGGGACATATTCGTCCTTCTTCATCACCTTTAGGAGCCGGTTTTTTCTTTGTCTCTAAAAAGGATGGCTCTCTGAGGCCTTGTATTGATTATCGACTCCTGAATAAAATTACAGTCAAATATCAGTATCCGTTGCCTTTGCTGACTGATTTGTTTGCTCGCATAAGGGGGGCTAAGTGGTTCTCTAAGATTGATCTTCGTGGGGCGTATAATTTGGTGCGAATTAAGCAGGGGGATGAGTGGAAAACCACATTTAATACGCCTGAGGGCCATTTTGAGTATTTGGTAATGCCTTTCGGCATTTCTAATGCACCTTCTGTCTTTCAGTCCTTAATGCATGATATTTTCCGTGAATATTCGGATAAATTTATGATAGTGTACTTGGATGATATTTTGATTTTTTCTGATGACTGGGAGTCTCATGTTCAGCAGGTCAGGAGGGTTTTTCAGGTTTTGCGGGAGAATTCTTTGTGTGTAAAGGGTTCAAAGTGTGTTTTTGGGGTTCAAAAAATTTCCTTTTTGGGGTACATTTTTTCCCCTTCTTCTATTGAGATGGACCCTGTCAAGGTTCGGGCTATTTACGACTGGACGCAGCCTACTTCTCTGAAGAGTCTCCAGAAATTCTTGGGCTTTGCTAATTTTTATCGTCGATTTATAGCTGGTTTTTCTGGCATTGCTAAACCTCTGACGGATTTGACTAAAAAGGGTGCTGATGTTGCCAATTGGTCCCCTGCTGCCGTGGAGGCCTTTCGGGAGCTTAAGCGCCGCTTTTTGTCTGCACCTGTGTTGCGCCAGCCTGATGTTTCTCTTCCCTTTCAGGTTGAGGTTGATGCTTCCGAGATCGGAGCGGGGGCGGTTTTGTCGCAGAAAATTTCCGACTGCTCAGTGATGAGACCTTGTGCGTTCTTTTTGCGAAAATTTTCGGCCGCCGAGCGAAACTATGATGTTGGTAATCGGGAGCTTTTGGCCATGAAGTGGGCATTTGAGGAGTGGCGTCATTGGCTTGAGGGTGCCAAACATCAGGTGGTAGTTTTGACTGATCACAAGAATTTAATTTATTTGGAGTCTGCCAGGCGCCTGAATCCTAGACAGGCACGTTGGTCGTTGTTCTTTTCCCGGTTTAATTTTGTGGTCTCGTACTTACCGGGTTCTAGGAATGTGAAGGCAGATGCTCTTTCTAGGAGTTTTGAGCCTGACTCTCCTGGGAATTCTGAACCTGCTGGTGTCCTTAAGGATGGAGTGGTTTTGTCTGCTGTCTCTCCAGATTTGCGACGTGCTTTGCAAGAATTTCAGGCGGATAGACCTGATCGTTGTCCGTCTGGTAGACTGTTTGTTCCTGACGAGTGGACCACTAGAGTCATCTCGGAAGTTCATTCTTCTACTCTGGCAGGTCATCCGGGAATTTTTGGCACCAGAGATTTGGTGGCTAGATCCTTCTGGTGGCCTTCCCTGTCTCGAGATGTGCGTGTTTTTGTGCAGTCTTGCGATGTGTGTGCTCGGGCCAAGCCTTGTTGTTCTAGGGCTAGTGGGTTGTTGTTGCCCTTGCCTATTCCGAAGAGGCCTTGGACGCACATCTCTATGGACTTTATCTCGGACCTCCCTGTTTCTCAGAAGATGTCTGTCATCTGGGTGGTGTGTGACCGTTTTTCTAAGATGGTTCATTTGGTGCCATTGCCTAAGTTGCCTTCCTCATCTGAGTTGGTCCCTCTGTTTTTTCAAAATGTGGTTCGCTTGCATGGTATTCCGGAAAACATCGTTTCTGACAGGGGTACCCAGTTCGTGTCTAGATTTTGGCGGGCAGTCTGTGCCAGGTTGGGCATTGATTTGTCTTTTTCGTCTGCATTCCATCCTCAAACCAATGGCCAGACGGAACGAACTAATCAAACTTTGGAGACTTATTTGAGGTGTTTTGTGTCTGCGGATCAGGATGATTGGGTTGCCTTTCTGCCGTTGGCGGAGTTTGCTCTTAATAATCGGACTAGTTCTGCCACTTTGGTTTCTCCTTTCTTTTGCAATTCAGGGTTTCATCCGCGTTTTTCATCTGGTCAGGTTGAATCTTCGGATTGTCCTGGAGTGGATGCGGTAGTGGATCGGTTGCATCAGATTTGGGGACAAGTGGTGGATAATTTGGAATTGTCCCAGGAGAGGACTCAGCAGTTTGCTAACCGCCGTCGTCGTGTTGGCCCCCACCTTCGTGTTGGGGATTTGGTGTGGTTGTCTTCCCGTTTTGTCCCTATGAGGGTTTCTTCTCCTAAATTTAAGCCTCGGTTCATCGGTCCTTATAGGATTTTGGAGATTCTTAACCCTGTCTCCTTTCGTTTGGACCTCCCGGCATCTTTCGCTATCCATAATGTGTTCCATCGGTCGCTGTTGCGGAGATATGAGGTACCGGTGGTTCCTTCTACTGAACCTCCTGCTCCTGTGCTGGTGGAGGGTGAATTGGAGTACGTGGTAGAAAAGATCTTGGACTCCCGTATTTCCAGACGGAGACTTCAATATCTGGTTAAATGGAAGGGCTATGGTCAGGAAGATAATTCTTGGGTCCCTTGGGTTCTTGGGTTGTGAAACCTAGAATAATAGGAAAACATTAATGTTTGCAATATAAATACAAATTGGTCTCCCTCCCTTCTTCCCCCCCCCTCCAAAAAAATAAAAAATAAAAATAATGATAAAAAAAAATTGGGACTAGGTTGTTTGAAAAAATACTTACTCGCCGTCTTGCCACTACAGCTTGGCCCTGAGGTCGCTGCTCCTGCTGGCTCTGTTCCTCCTCACTTGAAGAAGCCTGCAAAATAGTTTTAAAAAATTGAGTGACACGTCTACAAATGACACCGAATAGTAAGCAACAGTAGATCATGTACTCACCGGACTCGCCAGCGGTGTCGTGTGGCTCGAGTCACTTGCCATTGTAACACGATGAAATTCTAAAATGAAAAAAAATATATATATTTACTATGCACAATACAGAGTCACATATAGGAAAATATCAAAAATCCATACATTAACATTACAACCACAACGAACAGTGCACTCACAGTACAATGCCAACTGAACAAGCGCTGAGTAAACAACACCGCCATACATTGAAAGAAAAAACAATGAGACGACACAATGCCAGAGTATAGCAAAAGCATAATACCAGTCCCAGGAAAGATAACAAAACAAATAAACAACAGACCCTTTGTACTACACCAAAAGACAAAGATTTTTTTATGCCACAATTTTATAACATTGATTTCCAAAAAGGCCCAAGAAAAGGCAAACCATACCGCCATACATTACAATAGAAAAAAATAACAAAATAAAAAGAGTATGGCTACATATGAAGCCCTAAAATTCTTCAGAACCTGATTATAAAAGAAAATATTTACTGTATTTTCTGGCGTATAAGACTACTTTTTAACCCCTGAAAATCTTCTTAAAAGTCGGGGGTCGTCTTATACGCCGGGTGCCGTCTTGTACGCCGAGTGCAGACACCAATGTGTATATGGTGGGTGGGGGGGAGTGGTCCCAATGACGAAGAGGGGGCGTCTCACAGGAAAGTGTGAGTGGAGTATCCCCCATTACCTCATTGTAGCTGCAGCATGGGGTCTCTGTGCTGGGGAGAGGTGGCAGCTGCTGCTCCTCTTTGTGCCGCATGGGTGCTGTGCTGTGGGGCGGTGGCCGCCGCCGCTCCCCAGCACCCCACACTGCAGCTACAATGAGGTAATGGGGGATACTCCACTCACACTTTCCTGTGAGATGCCCCCTCTTCGTCATCAGGACCACTCCCCCCCCAAAAGGCATATTAGTCACCGGCCCTATAAGACGACATACGGCATATAAGAAGACCCCCGACTTTTAAGAAGATTTTATATTTTAACTGGAAAAGTTGGGGGATCATCTTATACGCCCAGTCGTCTTATATGCCGGAAAATACGGGGTATATTAAAAAAAAAAACACAGTGGAACCACCGCATGCACAGAACAACCCAAAATAACAGCACAATACATTTCAGAAAAAAAAAAACAACCCCCCCAAAAAAAATAAAAGTCAATCCTGGATACACCACCATACTTAACAATAAAACCAACTAGGCCGGAGACAATGAAACGCCATCATATAACGCCAGAAATATACATCACAACCAGAATAAAAAAACACCACAACAAAAATGGAAAAGAAAAGTCAATCCTGGAAAGACCACCATACTTTACAATAAAATCAACAAGGCCAGAGACAATGAACGCCATACATCACAACCAGAATAAAAATACACCAATGTCCATATACACTACAGTGCAGAACTACATACACAACTTGCAATACAATTTAAAATAAAACATTAAAATACCCAGAATCATTCTATACTTACATCTCTTGAAAGCAGATGATGAGCTCTGGTAGGTCTGGTCTCTGTGGTATGCTGTAGCCAAAGTGACAAACAATGCAAACTTTATTTTTATATATGGGGGATGTTTTTTCACTGTCTAGACACAGTCTAGACACTTTTTGTGTAATTTTATTTAACAACGCATGCGTCGCACAACGCACGTACGACGCACACACTTGCGTCTCGTGCGTTGTCAATTGGTTTCAATGGGGATTGTAACGCAATTACGACGCACGGGCGACGCAAGTGCGACGCACGCGTTTTTACGACGCTACAAAAATGCAACATGTAGCGTCGACCGCGCCCCGCCAGGTGCGGCCAAACGACGCATTCATCGTACGTTGCACAAAAATGCATGACAACACATGTACATGCGCCCCCAATGTTAAAGATAGGGGCGCATGACGCATGCGTCGTTATGCGTCGACGACGCTGCGTCGCAAGACGCAAATGTGAACGTAGCCTTAGGAACCCACTGTTTAATAATGGCCCTTTAAGAAGATTAATGCCGCCTGATGCACCAGTAGAAATAGGTTCTGTGACTTTAAGAGTCCCTCCTTCATAAATGAAACAAGATGGGTCTGCTTATGTGTGACACACCACATGGCCAGCTAGGGTTGTTAAATGTTACAATGACATTTTCCAGTGAATGCATTTGTAGTGGTTGAAAGCAATGTTAAAGTTGAAAAATGTTTCAAAAACGCTGCGTCTGAACTAAGCCTAAGTGGGGGAGGAAATTTCAGTCTGGGGTTAAATATTTGGCCTTACAAGCAAGTCATTAACCTGCAAAGGATGTACCTTGACATATTTCCCAGCAAAATCCATTTTGGTTTTGTTTTAGTGTGTTTTTTGTGGCACCTGGAAAAATGGCATGAATCTCGGAAAAAAAAGTTTACAGCTGTGAATTTGGAGTCAGGAATGCTTCCAGGGGCGATCCCCATGATGTCCCTGTGTCATTTGTGTTTCCATCATTTTCAGACATTTTTAGACCTTTAGGGTATGTGCACACGTCCGGATTTCTTGCAGAAATTTCCTGAAGAAAACCGGAAATTTTCTGCAAAAAATCCGCATTTTTTTTTTGCGTTTTTTTCGCGGTTTTTTTAGCATTTTGCAAGCGTAATTAGCTTGCAGAATGCTAAAGTTTTCCAAGCGATCTGTAGCATCGCTTGGAAAACTGACTGACAGGTTGGTCACACTTGTCAAACATACTGTTTGACAAGTGTGACCAACTTTTTACTATAGATGCTGCTTATGCAGCATCTATAGTAAAAGATAGAATGTTTAAAAATAATAAAAAAAAATTAAAAAATGGTTATACTCACCCTCTGCAGCCTCCGTTCCTATAGATGCCGGTGTGGTTCAGGGCCTTCGGTGACGTCACGGCTTGTGATTGGTCGCGAGTGGTCACATGAGCGGTCACGCGACCAATCACAAGACATTGACGTCACCACAGGTCCTGAACCACACCATCTATAGGAACAGAAGCGGCAGCATGCAGCGGTGAGAGGCGGGAACACTCCGGGGACATCGAAGGTGAGTATATGACTATTTTTTATTTTAATTCTTTTTTTTTACCAATTATATGGTGCCCAGTCCGTGGAGGAGAGTCTCCTCTCCTCCACCCTGGGTACCAACCGCATATAATCTGCTTACTTCCCGCATGGTGTGCACAGCCCCGTGTGGGAAGTAAGCAGATCAATGCACTCCTAGGTGTGCGGAATCAAAAAAAAAAAATTGCGCGAAAATCGCACAAGAGGACTGACATTTCAGTGTGAAAAATATACAAAAGAACTGTTATTTGTTTCCATGCTTTTTATTTTTGTTATATAAATAAAAAAAATACAAGGAATAAAACAATTCCACACATATTTACAATAGGCTGCAGTGGGGGGCTGCGCGCGTGTGTGTGTGTGTGTGTGTGTGTGTGTGTGTGTGTGTGAGTGAGTGGCATCTTCTTGTGTGACTAGCATTTCAGCACTCACTCAGCAGTCTGTCTGCACTGCCTGGGTATGTCCCTGGTACATTTGCCACACGTGTATTTGTAGCAGTCAACACATCTCTCAGTTACACAATTGTTCGTGCATCGATGGTTGACCTGATACTTTGCCCTTTTGCCAGGGCTGGGTGTGGAAGGTTGTTGCCGAAGGAGTTTCTCCTTGGGTGCCTTCTTTTCAGTCACATGAGAGCCACCTAACTCTTTTGCAAGCTCAACCAGGAAGTCCACCCGTCTCTCCTGCACCCCAGTGCATGCCTGATAAAGAACATGAGCATTCAGTGCTGCCATGTCAATCATGTTGTAGAATACTGCGACTGGCCTTCTCCGTGTTCCTGCACGCACGCTGTACTCCCGCACCATTTGGTCCATTACATCCACACCGCACTTTGTGTGGTTGTATTGTGTGACCGTGTTTGGCTTCCTTTTGTTGGTATCCTCAGTCTCAACCACGCTGTGCATGCTGCTGAGAATGTAGATG
This sequence comes from Ranitomeya variabilis, assembly GCF_051348905.1. Lineage (NCBI taxonomy): Eukaryota > Metazoa > Chordata > Amphibia > Anura > Dendrobatidae > Ranitomeya > Ranitomeya variabilis. Next base: position 513,563,072 of record NC_135232.1, on the reverse strand, counting down.
GCCTTCTTTCGTTTGGGTGCATACACTGTCAGTGTGGCACCAGTGGTTGAAAACACCTGAGTGGTGAATTCAGTGCGGTCCATCTGTCTAGCGAATTGAGAAATTTCCCGGTGACTCTTGTTGACTGTGCCGAGGATAGTGGTTTTCCGGCTAAGCAGTCATTGTGCAAGTAATTGTGCAATGATGTAAAGAAATTGTCCGTGGTTACAGTTCTGCCCTTGTCCATGAATGGTTCCATCAGCCTCATCACTACAGTTTTGGACAGTCTCTCCCTGCTGGGACGACTGGGGTCCTTGCCAAGATATGGGAGGACATTACAGATGTACTTTGATTTCAAGTCGCAAGCCACCCAAAACTTGATGCCAAACTTGTCTGGTTTTGTTGCAATGTATTACAGAAAACAGCAGTGAGCCTTTGACAGGAAAAGCTGTTCATCAATAGTGATGTGTTGACCAGGGTTGTAGGATGCGATGCAGTTGGTGACAAACGATCTCCACACATCGGAGATTGCAGCAAACTTATCGGTCTCCAGTCGCTCACTGCGTGTGAACATGTCATCAAAGCGTAGGTGTTGCATGATGTCTTGGAAGCGGTTTCGGGTCATAGTTGCAATGATCCTTGGGTTTGCCGGGTTTGCTGACCAGCTGTCACGTAGTGATGGAACCTTGGTCACCCCCCGCAAGATAATGACTGAAATAAATGCCATTAGTTCTGGGAGACCCATGAACCAATCCACCTGCTCCGAGTGATGTGCATGTTGAGTAGTCCATTCTTGAATGCATGACAAGAGTGATAAAACAGAGGAAGCTCTGAAGGCGACTCCGGACACTTCGTCTGGCCTTAGCACTTGGCTCTCCATCTGTAGGGTACGGTTATATTGGGGTGAAATGGAGACATTTCCCTACTTGTACTTCACGCCACACTGTGCCATCTTTTGCGGTCTCTGTTGGCTCACTCGCCAACCAAGCTCTCTTTTTTGGTAGAGGAGGAGTCTCCTCATCTGCAAGATAAATAATTTCAAATTAACATTTTGTTTTGATTTTAAAGGCTAGGTTCACATTTGAGAGAATTTCAGTTCCCTGCGAATCCAGCAGGGAACTTAGAAATTTTCTCAGCCTCCGCATGTTCCCCGCATGCGGGAGAGCAGGGAACACGGTCCCTAGTAACCCGCTGTGTTTACTGGATACCAGCTACACAGCGGGCTGCGGGGAGTGCGATTCGCACCCCCGCATCCCCCCCCCGCACAGAGAACTCCTCAAGATCCGTTCCCTGGGGAGGGTGATGCGGGGGTGCGAATCGCACTCCCTGCATCCCGCTGTGTAGCTGGTAACCAGTAAACACAGCGGGTTGCTAGGGACCGCGTTCCCCGCTCTCCCACATGCGGGGAACATGCAGAGGCTGAGAAAATTTCTAAGTTCCCTGCTGGATTCGCAGGGAACTGAAATTCTCTAAAATGTGAACCTAGCCTAAAAAAGATAGTCAGGAAATAAAAATATGTAATTTGAAAAATCTAACCTGAAGACAGCTCAGAGTCCGAATCCGGTTGAAGGGCTATGTCTTCTCCATCTGAGTCAGAAGGGTTGGTGTTGCTCAGGATCAGTTCCAATGCCTGTTGAATGGTGTGCCTTCTCTGCATTTTGTTTTTGTGAACAAAATAGGTGAAGCAGTCACCTATTTATCCTCCACAGCACAAAAGGCTGCATGCAAATTTGCTAAGGTGTTAGCAACCTTATGCATAGCACCTGCACAACAATGCAGCTGGGGAGTGGGCAGATACACTCAGGAGCAGCTTACATTCTTTTGTTTACACTCTCTTACAAGACCTTTGTTGAGGTGGATTAACACAATTGCCCCCTGCAGATTCCTCAAGCAATGGCCACATTTACAAATGAAAGGATGCTAATTGGAGCCATCAGAGTTGTCAATTTGGACTAAGGGTCATTTGACCCTCTTTCAGGACTTCAGGGGGAGCTCAAAATTTCTGGGACTTCAATTGTTAAAGGACCCCCGGGAGGAAAAATACTCGGGTCTCCCATAGACTTACATTGGGCTCTTTGTTCTGGCCGAGTACCCGAGTATTCCAATCTTCTCGACCCGAGCACCCGAGCATTTTAGTGCTCGCTCATCATTACTGGCCACAGCCAGAGTTGTGGCTGAGGTTGCAGTACTTATTGTGGTTGCATCACTTCGTGTTTGTCCAGGAAACATAAACTCCATATCTTCCTCCTCCACCTCCTCTGCTGAGCTACTCAGCAGCGTACCTCTGTTTTCGCACAAAGTGGCATCTACAACCTCATCCTCTCTGTTCTCGCACTTCTCACCCTGAGCGTAACCCTTCTCCTCTTCCTGCCCTGACTACACATTACAGTCTACGTGTGCCTCTGGTAACTGAGTCTCATCAGGATCACCTCCACCCCCGGAGGCTAACATCTGGTAACGAGGAACTGGATTCTGCTCAGACCCTACTTCTTCTGGCCCCAGATTTAACATGAAAAAAATGTGGGCATCGGTGCAGATGCTTTCCTCCTCTTGAGTCTGTATATCTTTGGAGCAGACCTCTGATGCCCAAGGAATAGAATGTGTGAATAGCTCTGCAGAATGGCACATCTGTGGTTCCTCACAGTCAGATGGGCACTTGGAAATTTGTGACCTGGGGGAAACAAGAGCGATTGGGGTGCCACCTCTGAGGATTGTACTATGTGTGATGTTAATTTGGAGGAAGAGGAGGAGAGGCCACTTGATGCAGTGCTTGCCATCCACTGGAGCACATGCTCTTTTTGGCCCTCATCTACAAGACGTAGCACTGTGCAGCTGCCAAAGGAGTGAAGTAGCTTGTAGAGGTTGTCAGTAGTCAGAGGCATAGCTAGGGTTTTGGTTCAGGGGGGACAAAACTTCTGAATGGGCCCCTAACCAGGTAACTTTGATTACAACTGGGTGACACACCCTAATAATGGAGGAGAACCTTAGCAGATGACCGTGCTGTTGCTGAAAATAATCTCTATATAAAGACCAATTTTGATATTACCACCATATGGTCAGTGGTAACATAGTAACATAGTAACATAGTTAGTAAGGCCGAAAAAAGACATTTGTCCATCCAGTTCAGCCTATATTCCTATATTCCATCATAATAAATCCCCAGATCTACATCCTTCTACAGAACCTTATAATTGTATGATACAATATTGTTCTGCTCCAGGAAGACATCCAGGCCTCTCTTGAACCCCTCGACTGAGTTCCCCATCACCACCTCCTCAGGCAAGCGATTCCAGATTCTCACTGCCCTAACAGTAAAGAATCCTCTTCTATGTTGGTGGAAAAACCTTCTCTCCTCCAGACGCAAAGAATGCCCCCTTGTGCCCGTCACCTTCCTTGGTATAAACAGATCCTCAGCGAGATATTTGTATTGTCCCCTTATATACTTATACATGGTTATTAGATCGCCCCTCAGTCGTCTTTTTTCTAGACTAAATAATCCTAATTTAGCTAATCTATCTGGGTATTGTAGTTCTCCCATCCCCTTTATTAACTTTGTTGCCCTCCTTTGTACTCTCTCTAGTTCCATTATATCCTTCCTGAGCACCGGCGCCCAAAACTGGACACAGTACTCCATGTGCGGTCTAACTAGGGATTTGTACAGAGGCAGTATAATGCTCTCATCATGTGTATCCAGACCTCTTTTAATGCACCCCATGATCCTGTTTGCCTTGGCAGCTGCTGCCTGGCACTGGCTGCTCCAGGTAAGTTTATCATTAACTAGGATCCCCAAGTCCTTCTCCCTGTCAGATTTACCCAGTGGTTTCCCGTTCAGTGTGTAATGGTGATATTGATTCCTTCTTCCCATGTGTATAACCTTACATTTATCATTGTTAAACCTCATCTGCCACCTTTCAGCCCAAGTTTCCAACTTATCCAGATCCATCTGTAGCAGAATACTATCTTCTCTTGTATTAACTGCTTTACATAGTTTTGTATCATCTGCAAATATCAATATTTTACTGTGTAAACCTTCTACCAGATCATTAATGAATATGTTGAAGAGAACAGGTCCCAATACCGACCCCTGCGGTACCCCACTGGACACATCGACCCAGTTAGAGACTATACCATTTATAACCACCCTCTGCTTTCTATCACTAAGCCAGTTACTAACCCATTTACACACATTTTCCCCCAGACCAAGCATTCTCATTTTGTGTACCAACCTCTTGTGCGGCACGGTATCAAACGCTTTGGAAAAATCGAGATATACCACGTCCAATGACTCACCGTGGTCTAGCCTATAGCTTACCTCTTCATAAAAACTGATTAGATTGGTTTGACATGAGCGATTTCTCATAAACCCATGCTGATATGGAGTTAAACAGTTATTCTCATTGAGATAATCCAGAATAACATCCTTCAGAAACCCTTCAAATATTTTACCAATAGTAGAGGTTAGACTTACTGGCCTATAATTTCCAGGTTCACTTTTAGAGCCCTTTTTGAATATTGGCACCACATTTGCTATGCGCCAGTCCTGCGGAACAGACCCCGTCGCTATAGAGTCCCTAAAAATAAGAAATAATAGTTTATCTATTACATTACTTAGTTCTCTTAGTACTCGTGGGTGTATGCCATACGGACCCGGAGATTTATGTATTTTAATCTTATTTAGCCGGTTTCGCACCTCTTCTTGGGTTAGATTGGTGACCCTTAATATAGGATTTTCATTGTTTCTTGGGATTTCACCTAGCATTTCATTTTCCACCGTGAATACCGTGGAGAAGAAGGTGTTTAATATGTTAGCCTTTTCCTCGTCATCTACAACCATTCTTTCCTCACTATTTTTTAAGGGGCCTACATTTTCAGTTTTTATTCTTTTACTATTGATATAGTTGAAGAACAGTTTGGGATTAGTTTTACTCTCCTTAGCAATGTGCTTCTCTGTTTGCTTTTTGGCAGCTTTAATTAGTTTTTTAGATAAAGTATTTTTCTCCCTATAGTTTTTTAGAGCTTCAATGGTGCCATCCTGCTTTAGTAGTGCAAATGCTTTCTTTTTACTGTTAATTGCCTGTCTTACTTCTTTGTTTAGCCACATTGGGTTTTTCCTATTTCTAGTCCTTTTATTCCCACAAGGTATAAACCGCTTACAGTGCCTATTTAGGATGTTCTTAAACATTTTCCATTTATTATCTGTATTATTTCTGAGGATATTGTCCCAGTCTACCAGATTAAGGGCATCTCTAAGCTGGTCAAACTTTGCCTTCCTAAAGTTCAGTGTTTTTGTGACTCCCTGACAAGTCCCCCTAGTGAAAGACAGGTGAAACTGTACAATATTGTGGTCGCTATTTCCTAGATGCCCGACCACCTGCAGATTTGTTATTCTGTCAGGTCTATTAGATAGTATTAGGTCTAAAAGTGCTGCTCCTCTGGTTGGATTCTGCACCAATTGTGAAAGATAATTTTTCTTGGTTATTAGCAGAAACCTGTTGCCTTTATGGGTTTCACAGGTTTCTGTTTCCCAGTTAATATCCGGGTAGTTAAAGTCCCCCATAACCAGGACCTCATTATGGGTTGCAGCTTCATCTATCTGCTTTAGAAGTAGACTTTCCATGATTTCTGTTATATTTGGGGGTTTGTAACAGACCCCAATGAGAATTTTGTTACCATTTTTCCCTCCATGAATTTCGACCCATATGGACTCGACATCCTCATTCCCTTCGCTAATATCCTCCCTTAAAGTGGACTTTAGACAAGACTTTACATAGAGACAAACCCCTCCTCCTCTCCGATTTTTACGATCCTTTCTAAACAGACTGTAACCCTGTAAGTTAACTGCCCAGTCATAGCTTTCATCTAACCATGTCTCGGTTATTCCCACTATGTCAAAGTTACCTGTAGATATTTCTGCTTCTAGTTCTTCCATCTTGTTTGTCAGGCTTCTGGCATTTGCGAGCATGCAGTTTAGAGGATTTTGTTTTGTTCCAATCTCCTCGCTGTGGATTGTTTTAGAAATGTTCTTACCTCCCTTCTGAGTATGTTTTCCTGGGTCTTCTTTGTTCGAGTCTAATGTTTTTCTTCTGGTAGATACTAGTCCTACAGAACATATAAGAGATCACAGCACATTTACAGATAATGACTAAGAGCTGACGTTCTTTCTGATGGAATCGTTCACTTTTCACATCTTTTCCATCTGACCCACACAAACATGACAACTCCTCCAGCCAGGACTTGGCTACAGAGAATACAACAAAGACACATTTCACATCTCACATTTTCAGCATGTCACCTGTTATGACCTGGTGGTTAAGGAGCAACATGGGACGAGCTCTGAGGAGATGGTATCTGTACTGACCGCAGTTCCTAATCCTAACACCAACACTAGAAGTAGCTGTGGGATGTTCCTGTCACTCCCTAGACACCTCGTCACAGCCTGAGAACTAACTACCCCTAGCTTCCAGCTAAGCTGAATATATCATACTGACAAGCTGGACAAGAAAAAACATAATATGAGCTGAACGATTAAGTCCACAGCAAGTGGACAACCAAAAGAAAAGCAATGACTTATCTTTTGCTGAAATGGACAGGCTATCAGAGAAATCCAAGGAGAGATCTGAATCCAACCAAGAAACATTGACAGCTGGCACTGGCTGAAGACTAGAGCCAGGCTAAATAGCAAAGCCAGGAGAGACGATCAGTGGAAGCAGCTGCTAATGCTAAACACAAGGAGCAGCAGTTCCACTCAAAACCACCGGAGGGAGCCCAAGGGCAGAATTCACAAAAGTGCCATTTACAACCACCGGAGGGAGCCCAAGAACGGAATTCACAACAGTACCCCCCCTAGAGGAGGGGTCACCGAACCCTCACCAGAGCCCCCAGGCTGATCAGGATGAGCCAAGTGAAAAGCACGAACCAAATCAGCAGCATGGACATCGGAGGCAACAACCCAAGAATTATCCTCCTGGCCATAACCCTTCCACTTGACTGAAGCTTCCGCCTCGAAAAACGAGAATCCAAAATCTTCTCCACCACATATTCCAACTCCCCCTCAACCAACACCGGAGCAGGAGGATCAACAGAGGGAACCACGGGCACCACATATCTCCGCAACAAAGATCTATGGAAAACATTATGGATGGAAAAAGAAGCTGGAAGGGCCAAACGAAAAGATACCGGATTGATAATTTCAGAAATCTTATAAGGACCAATAAAGCGAGGCTTGAACTTAGGGGAAGAAACCTTCATAGGAACATGACGAGAAGATAACCAGACTAAATCCCCAACATGAAGCCGGGGACCAACACACCGACGACGGTTAGCAAAACGTTGAGCCTTTTCCTGAGACAACGTCAAATTGTCCACCACATGAGTCCAAATCTGCTGTAACCTGTCCACCACATATTCCACACCAGGACAGTCAGAAGGCTCAACCTGCCCTGAAGAAAAACAAGGATGAAAACCCAAATTACAATAAAAAGGCGAAACCAAGGTAGCCAAACTAGCCCGATTATTAAGGGCAAACTCGGCCAACGGCAAGAAGGTCACCCAATCATCCTGATCAGCAGACACAAAGCATCTCAAATAGGTTTCCAAGGTCTGATTGGTTCGCTCAGTTTGGCCATTTGTCTGAGGATGAAATGCTGAAGAAAAAGACAAATCAATGCCCATTCTAGCACAAAAGGACCGCCAAAACCTAGAAACAAACTGGGAACCTCTGTCAGACACAATATTCTCCAGAATGCCATGCAAACGAACCACATGCTGAAAAAATAATGGAACAAAACCAGAGGAGGAAGGCAACTTAGGCAAAGGTACCAAATGGACCATCTTAGAAAACCGGTCACAAACCACCCAGATAACAGACATCTTCTGGGAAACAGGAAGATTCAAAATAAAATCCATGGAAATATGCGTCCAGGGCCTCTCAGGGACCGGCAAAGGCAAAAGCAACCCCCTAGCACGGGAACAGCAAGGCTTGGCCCGGGCACAAGTCCCACAGGACTGCACAAAAGAACGCACATCCCGCGACAAGGAAGGCCACCAAAAGGACCTAGCAACCAAATCTCTGGTACCAAAAATCCCAGGATGGCCAGCCAACACTGAACAATGAACCTCAGAAATTACCTTACTAGTCCATCTATCAGGAACAAACAGTTTCCCCACTGGACAGCAGTCAGGTTTTTCAGCCTGAAACTCCCGAAGCACCCGCCGCAAATCAGGGGAGATGGCAGAAAGAATCACCCCCTCCTTGAGAATACCAACCGACTCAAGGACTCCCGGAGAATCAGGCAAAAAACTCCTAGAAAGGGCATCAGCCTTCACATTCTTAGATTCTGGAAGATACGAGACCACAAAATCAAAACGGGAGAAAAACAGGGACCATCAAGCTTGTCTAGGATTCAACCGCTTGGCAGACTCAAGGTAAATCAGATTCTTATGATCGGTCAAGACCACAACGCGATGCTTGGCTCCCTCAAGCCAATGTCGCCACTCCTCGAATGCCCACTTCATAGCCAACAACTCCCGATTGCCGACATCATAATTACGCTCAGCAGGCAAAAACTTTCTGGAGAAGAAGGCACACGGTTTCATCAAAGAACCATCAGAACTTCTCTGAGACAAAACGGCCCCTGCCCCAATCTCAGAAGCGTCAACCTCAACCTGAAAAGGAAGAGAAACATCCAGCTGACGCAACACAGGGGCAGAAGTAAAACGACGTTTAAGCTCCTGAAAGGCCTCAGCAGCCGCAGAGGACCAATTCATCACATCAGCGCCTTTCTTCGTCAAATCGGTCAGGGGCTTAACCACACTGGAAAAATTAGCAATGAAACGGCGATAAAAATTAGCAAAGCCCAAAAATTTCTGAAGACTCTTCACAGATGTGGGTTGAATCCAATCATGAATGGCCTGGACCTTAACAGGATCCATTTCAACAGCCGAGGGAGAAAAAATGAAACCCAAAAAGAAACCTTCTGAACTCCAAAAAGGCACTTAGACCCCTTCACAAACAAAGCGTTAGCACGAAGGTTCTGAAATACCATCCTGACCTGTTTCACATGAGACTCCCAATCATCGGAAAAAAACAAAATATCATCCAAATATACAATCATGAATTTATCAAGATAATTCCGGAAGATATCATGCATAAAGGACTGAAACACAGATGGAGCATTAGAGAGCCCGAATGGCATCACAAGGTATTCAAAATGACCTTCGGGCATATTAAATGCTGTTTTCCATTCGTCACCCTGTTTAATACGAACAAGATTATACGCCCCTCGAAGGTCAATCTTAGTAAACCAACTAGCCCCCTTAATCCGAGCAAACAAATCAGAAAGCAAAGGTAAAGGGTATTGGAATTTGACCGTGATCTTATTGAGAAGGCGATAATCTATACAGGGTCTCAGGGAGCCATCCTTCTTGGCAACAAAAAAGAATCCCGCTCCCAACGGTGATGAAGACGGGTGAATATGCCCCTTCTCCAAAGACTCCTTAACATAACTCCGCATGGCGGCATGCTCTGGCACAGACAGATTGAAAAGTCGGCCCTTAGGGAACTTACAGCCAGGAATTAAGTTAATAGCACAATCGCAGTCCCTATGAGGAGGAAGGGAGCTGGACTTGGACTCATCAAATACATCCTGGAAATCCGACAAAAACTCAGGAACTTCAGAAGAGGGGGAAGAGGAAATTGACATCAAAGGATCATCACTATGTATCCCTTGACAACCCCAACTAGTCACAGTCATAGATTTCCAATCCAGCACTGGATTATGTACCAGTAACCATGGAAAACCCAGCACAACAACATCATGCAAATTATGCAACACCAGAAAACGACAATCTTCCTGATGTGCTGGAGTTATGTACATGGTCAACTGTGTCCAGTACTGAGGTTTATTCTTGGCCAATGGTGTAGAATCAATCCCCCTTAAGGGAATATGGCTCTGCAAAGGCTGCAAGGAAAAACTACAGCGTCTGGCGAACTCTAAGTCCATTAAGTTCAGGGCAGCGTCTGAATCCACAAATGCCATAACAGAAAAGGATGATAATGAGCAAATCAGCGTAACAGACAAGAGAAATTTAGGCTGTACAGTACTAATGGTAACAGACCTAGCGACCCTCTTAGAATGCTTAGGGCAATCAGAAATAGCATGAGCAGAATCACCACAGTAAAACACAGCCCATTCTGACGTCTGAATTCCTGCCGCTCTGCTCTAGTCAAAATCCTATCACATTGCATAGGCTCAGGACTCTGCTCAGAGGACACTGCCATATGGTGCACCACCTTGCGCTTGCGCAGGCGCCGATCAATCTGAATGGCCAGAGACATTGATTCGTTCAAACCAGCAGGCGTGGGGAACCCCACCATAACATCTTTAAGGGCTTCAGAAAGACCCTTTCTGAAAATTGCTGCCAGGGCATACTCATTCTATTTTGTGAGCACAGACCACTTTCTAAATTTCTGGCAGTATACTTCTGCCACTTCCTGACCCTGACACAGAGCCAGCAAGGTTTTTTCTGCCTGATTCAGAGAATTAGGTTCATCATACAGCAATCCGAGCGCTTGAAAACATGCGTCTACATTGAGCAATGCAGGATCCCCTGACTCAAGTGAGAATGCCCAGTCCTGAGGGTCTCCACGCAGCAGAGAAATGACAATCTTCACCTGCTGAATGGGGTCACCAGAGGAACGGGGTCTCAAAGCAAAAAACAATCTGCAGTTATTTTTAAAGTTCAAAAATTTGGATCTATCCCCAAAAAACAAATCAGGAGTAGGAATTCTAGGCTCTAAAACCGGAGTCTGAACAACATAATCTTGGATACTCTGTACCCTTGCAGCGAGTTGATCCACACGAGAGAACAAACCCTGAACATCCATGTCAGCGCCAGAATCCTGAACCACCCAGAGATTAAGGGGAAAAAAAAAGACAAAACAGACTGCAAAGAAAAAAAAAATGGCTCAGAACTTTTTTTCCCTCTTTTGAGATGCATTCAACACATTGCGGGCCAGCTGTACTGTTATGACCTGGTGGTTAAGGAGCAACATGGGACGAGCTCTGAGGAGGTGGTATCTGTACTGACCGCAGTTCCTAATCCTAACACCAACACTAGAAGTAGCCATGGGATGTTCCTGTCACTCCCTAGACACCTCGTCACAGCCTGAGTACTAACTACCCCTAAAGATGGAAACAGAAAGCTATCTTGCCTCAGAGAAATCCCCAAAGGAAAGATAGCCCCCCACAAATATTGACTGTGAGTGGAGAGGGAAATGACATACACAGAATGAAAACAAGATTTAGCAAAGGAGGCCAATTCTAACTAGATACACAGGATAGAAAAGGATACTGTGCGGTCAGTATTAAAAGCTAAAAATCCACACAGAGTTTAAAAAAAAATATCCACACCAAGTCACGGTGTGGAGGGGCAAATCTGCTTCCCCAGAGCTTCCAGCTAAGCTGAATATATCATACTGACAAGCTGGACAAGAAAAAACATAACATGAGCTGAACGATTAAGTCCACAGCAAGTGGACAACCAAAAGAAAAGCAATGACTTATCTTTTGCTGAAATGGACAGGCTATCAGAGAAATCCAAGAAGAGATCTGAATCCAACCAAGAAACATTGACAGCTGGCACTGGCTGAAGACTAGAGCCAGGCTAAATAGCAAAGCCAGGAGAGACGATCAGTGGAAGCAGCTGCTAATGCTAAACCCAAGGAGCAGCAGTTCCACTCAAAACCACCGGAGGGAGCCCAAGGGCAGAATTCACAAAAGTGCCATTTACAACCAACGGAGGGAGCCCAAGAACGGAATTCACAATAGTCACCGTCTATTCCCAACCTGCACAAACTCCTTATCATTCTGGTACCCCAATGCTGCTGCCGTATGTCCCTATTACTGAACCTGCTGTGTGGTTCTCTGTGCCCTCTAAATTCTAAAGCAACCCTCTAGAATATAGTAGTACCGGGTGCAAGTGCCCTAGAAAGCAGTGCCCACATTTTGTCCCCTGAAAAGTAATATTGCCCTGTGTTCCCCTTTGACAGTCACAGTAACTTCAGTTCCGCTATAATAAGTGCCTACTTTACATTTAATAATATCCTGAGTCTCCCCCCTGTACAGCTCCTCTATACACAATATGATGCTATATTTAAACAAAAATCCCCATATGTACACTATTAGGGAAAAAGAGGCATAGGCAAAAGATATAAATTCAATAAAAACATCTTTTTAATAGAGAAATCATTAAAAGAAACAATAATACTCAACAGGAGAATCCTCTTAGCAAAAAGCAGCTGGGAACTACATCCAAATGTGGTAATATACCATTAATATAGCAACAATAACATATACTGCGTAAAAAATGTGTACATATGCTGCACAAAGATATTAAATGACCTATAGCCTAAATATAGCTGTATAGGATGATATAGTGAATAGTGTTGAGCATTCCGATACCGCAAGTATCGGGTATCGGCCGATACTTGCGGGTATCGGAATTCCGATACCGAGATCCGATACTTTTGTGGTATCGGTATCGAAACAACATTAATGTGTAAAATAAAGAATTAAAATAAAAAATAGGGATATACTCACCTCTCCGACGCAGCCTGCACCTTACCGAGGGAACCGGCAGCCTTCTTTGCTTAAAATGCGCGCTTTTACTTCCTTCCGTGACGTCACGGCTTGTGATTGGTCGCGTGCCGCCCATGTGGCCGCGATGCGACCAATCACAGCAAGCCGTGACGTAATTTTCAGGTCCTCAATGCCTAATTCTAGGCATTCATGATTTTAAAATTACGTTCCGGCTTGTGATTGGTCGCGTCGCGGTCACATGGGCGACGCGACCAATCACAAGCCGTGACGTCACGGGAGGGAGGAGACGTGCGCATTTTTAAAATTACGTCACGGCTTGTGATTGGTTGCGTGCCGCCCATGTGACCGCGACGCGACCAATCACAGCAAGCCGTGACGTAATTTCAGGTCCTGATGCCTATTTCTGCATTCAGGACCTGAAATTACGTCACGGCTTGCTGTGATTGGTCGCGTCGCGGTCACATGGGCGGCACACAACCAATCACAAGCCGTTACGTAATTTTAAAAATGCGCGCGTCTCCTGCCTCCCGTGACGTCACGGCTTGTGATTGGTCGCGTCGCCCATGTGACCGCAACGCGACCAATCACAAGCCGGAACGTAATTTTAAAATCATGAATGCCTACAATTAGGCATTCAGGACCTGAAAATTACGTCACGGCTTGCTGTGATTGGTCGCGTCGCGGCCACATGGGCGGCACGCGACCAATCACAAGCCGTGACGTCATGGAAGGAAGTAAAAGCGCGCATTTTAAGCAAACAACGCTGCCGGTTCCCTCGATAAGGTGCAGGCTGCGTCGGAGAGGTGAGTATAGCAATATTTTTTATTTTAATTCTTTATTTTACACATTAATATGGATCCCAGGGCCTGAAGGAGAGTTTCCTCTCCTTCAGACCCTGGGAACCATCAGGAATACCATCCGATACTTGAGTCCCATTGACTTGTATTGGTATCGGGTATCGGTATCGGATTAGATCCGATACTTTGCCGGTATCGGCCGATACTTTCCGATACCGATACTTTCAAGTATCGGACGGTATCGCTCAACACTAATAGTGAAATAAATATATCTAAATGTCATGGAACATAAGCTCCTATGATCCTACAACCAGCCATAAGTATACTAATGATCCCTTAGTGGCGTGCTCAGCCTAAATAAAGTGCCTTGTGCATCTCAAGTGAAATTCACATAGTAACGTTGCTAAGATTTTGTAAACTTACATGGATGAAACCCCAGGTATGGAGCGTTCCACAGCGACCCCGACAGCGCCGTTTCGCCTGACTGGCTTCCTCAAATAGGGGGCATATGATGCTCTCTTATACACAGTACAATGCCCCCTCACTGTATATATACTGACCCCTTACTATCCCCCAAACTGTTTAATGGCTCCAACACTGTATGATGGCTGTGTCACTTTAATCTCCACACTGTATAATGGCCCCTAGAAAGCCTCCATATAGCATAATACACCAGATAGTCCTCAATATAGTGTAATGCACTACCCATAGGTCTCCACATAGTATAATGCACTCCCCATAGGCCTCCATATTGTATAATGCACTCCCCATAGGTCTCCATATAGTATAATGCACTCCCCATAGGGCTCCATATAGTATAATGCACTCCACATAGGCAGACACTATAGCATACTGAACTCCCCATAGGCAGACTATAGCTTAATGCACCCCTATAGGCAGCCTCTGTAGTGTAATGCTCCCCTATAGGCAGCCTCTATAGTGTAATGCTGCTCCATAGGCAGCCTCTGTAATGTAATGCACCCCCATAGGCATCCTCTGTAGTGTAATGCACTCCAATATGCAGCCTCTACAATGTAATGCACCCCCATAGGCATCCTCTACAATGTAATGCACCCCCATAGGCAGCCTCTGTAGTCTAATGCTCCCCCATAGGCATCCTCTATAATGTAATGCATGCCATAGGCATCCTCTATAATGTAATGCAGCCCCATATGCAGCCTCTGTAGTGTAATGCTTCCCCATAGGCATCCTCTATAATGTAATGCACCTCCATAGGCACCCTCTGTAGTGTAATGTACCCCATAGGAGGCCTCTATAATGTAATGCATCCCCTCTGTAGTATAATGCACCCCCATAGCCACCCCCTGTAGTGTAATACACCCCACAGGCATCCTTTATAATGTATTGCACCTTCATAGGCATCCTTCATAATGATATGCACCCCCATAGCCACCCTCTATAGTGTAAAGCACCCCACAGGCATCCTCTATAATGTAATGCACCCAATAGGCATCTTCTATAATGTAATGCTTCCCCATAGCCACCCTCTGTAGCATAATGCACCCTGTTGTGAATTCTATTTTTGGGCTCCCTCTAGTGGTCACAAGTGGTACTGTGTAGTGTTGTCTTTCTGCAGGTTGGCTGCTTCAGCTGGTTCGTTATCCTTGCTTGGTTTCCTATTTAGCTCACCTGGAGACTCAGTTCCTTGCCTGCTATCAATGTATTCAGTGCTCTTCAGATTCCTTGTGTCTACCTTGCTCCCAGTCTCTCCAAGACAAGCTAAGTTTTTGTTTGATCATTTTTTGATTATCAGTGTTCATTATGTTTTTAGTCCAGCTCGCTAAAATGTGATTTCCTCGCTTGCTGGTTGCTCTAGGGGACTGAGTTTCTCCCCCCACACCGTTAGTTGGTGTGGGGGTTCTTGAAATCTCAGAGTGGATATTTTGTAAGGGTTTTTTACTGACCGCATAGATTCCCTTTTCTATTTTCTGCTATCTAGTATTAGTTGGCCTCATTTGCTGAATCTGCTTTCACCCCTGTGTATGTGCTTTCCTCTTACCTCACCGTTATTATCTGTTGGGGGCTTCTATATCTTTGGGGATTATTTCTCTGGAGGCAAGAGAGGTCTTTTCTTTCTCTCTAGGGGTAGTTAGTTCCTCAGGCTGGCTCGAGACGTCTAGGATTTTTTAGGCACGTTCACCGGCTACTTCTAGTGTGTTTGGATAGGTTCAGATTTGCGGTAAGTCCAGTTTGCCACCTCCCTAGAGCTTGTCCTATGTTTGTTACTTAGCTGGAGTCATTTGTGATCCTCAACCACTAAGGATCATAACAGCACCCCCATAGCCACCCTCTGTAGTATAATGCACCCCATAGGCTGATTTACAATGTAATGCACCTCCTTTGTAGTATAATGCGCCCCCATAGCCACCCTCTGTAGTGTAATGTAGCCCCATAAACTAAATACTCACCTCTCTTTCTCCTGGTTCCTGCTTCCTGCTCCAGCTCATCTCCAACTGCAGGCGCCGAGTACTGATGTCATAGCGCCCACTGTCAGTGTCGGTGATGTCAGAGGCTGATAGGGGGATGATGGGAGAAGGAGCGTAAAGCTCCCTCTCTCATCAATGCAGTCAGCTGTATCGGCATGTAGTCGATACTGCTGACCCTGCGATGACGGGCAGGGTAACCACTGCTGGCACAGGGCCCCCATAGCAACCGAGCAGCAGTGTAGGGAGATCAATTCTCCCTCCTCTGCCGCAGAATGTAACTGTATCGGTGTGCTGTGCATGCTGATACAGTTACAGTAGCGTAGCTCCGGATGGGCCCCCTCAGAGTGCAGGGCCCTGGGCGACCGCCCCCTCAGTAGCTATGCTATCTTCAGTAGTCTTTGAATAAGACAAGACAGTGTTTGTCTAACCCACTTACACGTCGAACACCAAGCCTATTCCCCCTTCCACCACGACCTTGCTTTTTCCCCACTCATGTTGTATGTTCCTTTCCCCTCTAATAGCCTTCTGTTTCCCAACCTTAGGCTATGTGCACAGGATGTGTTTTTGATGCATCATGTCAATTCTTTTTGTGTTCCTGCAGTGTTTTGACTCATTGACTTCAATTGAATCAGTAAAATCTGCAGCAAAAACGCAGGTGTAAAAAGGTTTGTATATTTGCTGCAGATTTGCTGCCAAAAACGCTGTGATTTGTCAAAGGGAAATGATGTCAGAAGGAGGAATAGTGTGTGGTCGGAGAATTTGTGCGTTTGTCTCTGTGTGTCTGTGTGTGTGTACCCATGCAACGCATGTACCCAGGTATTGTCTGATGGGACCAGCTCCGGTGCTCTCACTTATGGCACCGCTGCATGGGAAAGTTCTCACACAGCGGTAGTGCCATACGTGAGAGCACCGGAGGTGATGACCTTCAGTGAACTCTCATGGCGACTCAGTGATACACTGTGGGAGTGATTACCTCCTGCCAGTGTATTGCCAGAGGCCGGGAAGAGAGGACACATCTCCCGATGTGACTGTTCTACACATGAGATCGCCGTGGGACACTCGGTATTAAATGGACAGGATAGTATTATATGTTGGTTTATTATTTTTTGATTGTTTGCAGGAGATGAGGGCGTCGGGGATTAGGCGTTCAGTAAGTATGGTAAATTTAGATTCAATAAAGGAGTCTGTGATTATTTCAAATAAAGGACTTTATTCTGGCCGTGTCTTTATTTACCATTCAACTATAGGATTAGTAATGGATAGGTGTCTTATAGATGCCTCTTCATTACTAACCTGTGGGCTTGATGTCACCTGACAATACAAAGGTGACATCAACCCCATAAATATGAACCCTGCTTGCCACTGCTACAGGGCAAGTGGGAAGAGTGAGGCTAAGTGCGAGAATTGGCGCATCTATACGATGTGCCATTTCTGGGGCAGCTGAGAGCTGATGTTTGAGCCTGGGGGGATGCCTGCATCCATGGCCCCTTCCCAGGCTATTAATATCCCATGTCAATTTTTTTCTGGGGTTCACCTGTAAACTAGCCAGTAAAGGCTAAGCAAACAGCTGCAAGCTGATATTAATAGCCTGGGAAGCTTTGGCTATTTGGCTCCTTCCCAGAATATTAACATCTGCCCTCAGCCATCGGCTTTCCCTCTGCTGGTTATTAAAATTATGCGGGAACCCACACAATTTTTTTTTTTTTTTAAATAAACAGATATTGCAACCCAAAAGATATATATTACAATATTCACCGCGCTAAGATTGTATCTTGTGATGTGAAAGACAAAAAGTAAGGTATACTCACTTTTGTAGTAGAGGAAGTTGAAAATTATTCATAGAGCCATAGGAGAATGTCCAGTAGTAGAAGCTAATGAGGTGATATGGTAGTTAATACCCTATATCAACATGGATATAGTAACAAGCAGACTTGTGTTGTGAATTCCGTTCTCGGGCTCCCTCCGGTGGTCATGATTGGTACTTTGTGAGTTCTGTTCATGGGCTCCCTCTGGTGGCTTTGAGTGTTACGGCTGGTCTGTAGCTGGACTCCAGCTGCCTCGTTTCCTGCTAGGCTTGCTGCCTATTTAACTCCACCTGGACCTTTGCTTGTTGCCTGCTGTCGTTGTATTCAGTACTGGTTCAAATCTCTCTGGGACTTCCCTTGTGACCTGTCTCCTCGTGGAGAAGCTAAGTTCATGCTAGTCTATTTTGCTCATTGCTATTTGAAAATGTTTCTCAGTATATGATGAGTTCAGTCCAGCTTGCTTATATGCTATTTGATTGCTAGCTGGAAGCTCTGGGGTGCGGAGTTGCGCCCCTCACATCGTGAGTCGGTGTGGGGGTCTTTTTGTATTCTCTGCGTGGATAATTTTTGTAGTATTTTATACTGACCGCACAGATTCCTTGCTATCTTCTGACTATTTAGTTATTAGCGGGCCTCATTTGCTAAAATCTGTTTTCATTTCTATGTTTGTGTTTTCCTCTTATCTCACCGTTATTATTTGTGGGGGGCTGCTCTCACTTTGGGGAAAATTTCTCTGAGGCAAGTGAGGCTTTGTTTCTCTCTAGGGGTAGCTAGTTTCTCAGGCTGTGAAGAGGCGTCTAGGCCGAGTCAGGTACGCTCCACGGCTGCCTTTAGTGTGTGTTTTATAGGATCAGGATTGCGGTCAGTAAAGTTCCCACATTCCCAGAGCTTGTCCTTATTTTTGGTTTACTTATCTGGTCAGTTCATGTGTTCCTAACCACCAGAACCATAACAGACTTGTTTTGTATAATTACTTATTTAGGCTACGTTCACATTTGCGTTGTGCGCCGCAGCGTCGGTGCCACAATGCACAACGCAAACAAAAACGCAGCAAAACGCATGCACAACGCTGCGTTTTGCGCCGCATGCGTCCTTTTTTTCATTGATTTTGGACGCAGCAAAAATGCAACTTGCTGCGTCCTCTGCGCCCAGACGCGGGCGCCGCAGGGACGCATGCGGCGCAAAACGCAAGTGCGACGCATGTCCATGCGCCCCCATGTTAAATATAGGGGCGCATGACGCATGCGGCGACGCTGCGGCGCCCGACGCTGCGGCGCAGACAGCAAATGTGAACGTAGCTTTACTTACTCCAATAAACAGATGAGGAGAGCCGAAACTCATCTGTTTAGGAGAGCTGCTGGTATGCGTGAATATATTGTAGGTTGACTGCGGTTTAGGGATAATTATCTACAGATGCAAGGTCAAAATACTGAAAATAAGATAGGATCACAGTGTATGGAAATTAGAGATGGAAGTATCAATTATATGATGGCACTTACTGAGTTAAAAATCCATGCTTGTAAGTAGGACCTAGAGACCTTGGTCTAGCAGGTAACTGCAATTAATTTGAAGATAGCTGGTATGTCATATATAGATGCATTTAGTCCATTGTCCAGTAATTGACTGTAGTCTGCCCGGTATCAATTTGATAGTGATATTAGTGGTGCAGCGTATTGCAGATAAAGGATCGGTTGAGTGCGGTTGCTGAAAATGTAAAGGTAATACCATCTGGGAACCTACACTGCCGTCTGGTGAAGTGGTGTATCTGATGAACACTTACTTGAGTGATAATGTTGGTGGCACAGCGGCTGTCTGGCGCTGCTATCAGGTGCTGATCTCTGCCAGAAAAAAGAATTCCCCAGTGGGGAAAGAAGGAGAACGAGAGATGCCAGCACCTAGCGTGCTCTGGCCGTAAGCAAACACTGAGGACGCGGCAGAGATAGGAGGCGGGTTTTAACGTGACGTCACTGAGAGGGAAGGACGGGTGCGCGAATGGACACTTTCCTACGCTTTTCAAGGGGTAATTCCCCTCTTCGTCCGGGCTATGTCCATTGCAGCTAATGCCTTCCTTATACACTCACCAGCCACTTTATTAGGTACACCATGCTAGTAACGGGTTGGACCCCCTTTTGCCTTCAGAACTGCCTCAATTCTTCGTGGCATAGATTCAACAAGGTGCTGGAAGCATTCCTCAGAGATTTTGGTCCATATTGACATGATGGCATCACACAGTTGCCGCAGATTTGTCGGCTGCACATCCCAAAGATGCTCCATACAAGGCAGGATGGATCCATGCTTTCATGTTGTTTACGCCAAATTCTGACCCTACCATCCGAATGTCGCAGCAGAAATCGAGACTCATCAGACCAAGCAACGTTTTTCCAATCTTCTACTGTCCAATTTCGATGAGCTTGTACAAATTGTAGCCTCAGTTTCCTGTTCTTAGCTGAAAGGAGTGGTACCCGGTGTGGTCTTCTGCTGCTGTAGCCCATCTGCCTCAAAGTTCGACGCACTGTGCGTTCAGAGATGCTCTTAGGCCTACCTTGGTTGTAACGGGTGGCGATTTGAGTCACTGTTGCCTTTCTATCAGCTCGAACCAGTCTGCCCATTCTCCTCTGACCTCTGGCATCAACAAGGCATTTCCGCCCACAGAACTGCCGCTCACTGGATTTTTTTTCTTTTTCGGACCATTCTCTGTAAACCCTAGAGATGGTTGTGCGTGAAAATCCCAGTAGATCAGCAGTTTCTGAAATACTCAGACCAGCCCTTCTGGCACCAACAACCATGCCACGTTCAAAGGCACTCAAATCACCTTTCTTCCCCATACTGATGCTCGGTTTGAACTGCAGGAGATTGTCTTGACCATGTCTACATGCCTAAATGCACTGAGTTGCCGCCATGTGATTGGCTGATTAGAAATTAAGTGTTAACAAGAAGTTGGACAGGTGTACCTAATAAAGTGGCCGGTGAGTGTATATTAGCCTGTCTGCAGAGTATAGCACCTGGATGAAATTCCAGATGATGTGTTTGGGCAAATCCAAAGTCATCTACTCTAGGGTTTCTAATAAAATGTCATTGTGGCACCCCTGTTTGTGGTAATGGGCTGATTAAGTCAAATGTTTTGCATGAATGGAGTGGTCTGCATTAAAGATGACATAGGTGTGGGTTCAATAATTGTCTCCAAATATTTTGCCCCAGTCATGACTCATGTGTGCAAAGAAAAGATCCAAGACCCCTAAAATGAATCATATGAATATGATTAGTAATGAGATGGAAAAATAACCTTTATTAAGAAAATTAAAAATATATTTAAAAAAAAAAGTGTAATGCAAGTGAGGATGGATTAATCGTGAGAGTTCATATATTGGTACCCTCTCGGTGCTGGGGATGGTCCTAAAGATTAATAGGGTACACAAAGGGAAGTAAAACTATTTTTAAAACAATTTTTTAAAATATCAACCGAATATGTGAATGAATCATTGCACTTTCAATTCCCTTAATACATATAGAATATTAATTGCTAAAAACAAAACATGTGTAACATGTCTGGAAAAATGCTTCCAAAAGAAGGGATAAATATGGGATAAAAAGAAAGTAAAAGCCAATAAAAATAAAGAATATAAGTAGTTTAAAATTCAATTTCTTGGTTAAGGCCGTTTAGGGCTAAACTGTCAAGGGTGAATATCCACCCTAGACATAGCTTTAAGATAGTTCCCTCCTCTGTCGGACCACCTGAATACCAAGGAAAAGGACACCGTTACATGATTTATGGTGTTTGTCACGGAAGTGTTTAGATAACCGGTGTCCTTTAAACCTCTTACTAATATTGTCAAGGTGTTCCTTGATGCGGTCTTTCAGGCGCCTTTTGGTGCAGCCGACATATATGATATCACAGGGGCATATTAAAATGTAAATGACTCCTGTAGTGTCGCATGTAGTGATGTTGTTTTTAATAAAATATTGATTACTTTTTGTGCTATCCATAAATTTTGTGCACAATTCCTTCTGTATATGTGTTCGTCTACAGCAGTGTTCCCCAAGTCCGGTCCTCAAGAGCCACCAACAGGTAATGTTTTCAGGATTTCCTTAGTATTGCTCAGGTGATAATTGCATCACCTGGATGGGCAAGCATTCAATGACCTGTGCAATACTAAGGAAATCCTCAAAACATGACCTATTGGTGGCTCTTGAGGACCGGAGTTGGGGAACACTGGTCTACAGCATGGGCATCTTCCACATGGTAAGAAGCCTGGTGATGGTGTTTTTAAAAATGTTTGCTTCTTAGAAACAGTACTACCTGATTTGATTGTTTTGGTTGTTGGGGCAAGTAAAAGCTCCAGCTTTTGGACTCTAGTGTAGACCAACCTGGGGTTTTTGGAGATCAGGTTACCTATACACTTATCACTCTGTAGGATGGACTAGTGTTGATATATAATTTTATGAAATCGGGAAATAAACAACACACTGGCGCTCACCACACTTGAGGGCAAAAGGTGGTGACAGGAAGAACTGGTGGTAGAATGGACACCCCTAGCTGCTGGAGACACAAAACAGGATCTGTGCCTATCCTGGGAAGAAAATGTAAACAAAATTGTCACTAGAAGACAGGGTGAAACCGCGCTCAGGGGTGAGGGCTGCGTGGAAATGGGCGGCAATGTGGCTGTTATCTAGGTCCGGGGGGTCACCAAGCCCACAGCAACATCAGGAATGCATATGTGAGTGTGCATAAACCTATGATACAGTGAGGTGCTTACCCGACATGTAGCTGCGTTTGTGGTTCCACTGAAGAGCCCAAAGGATTGCCCGGATCGGCGACCGCTGTAGCACTTGTTGCGGCGTCGGTGGGAGGTCTGGGAGCGGGACGGAGTGTGGCAACTAGCGCGATACCTGGGAGCCCCGGCCGAAGGCGTCCCTGGTAACCGCAAGAAAAAAGATGGCTGCTAGCGCCGGCTCGCAGGTGCCTGTACAGTGACGTCACTAGAGGTACGGAGCGGCGTGGGGGCCAAAAAGGAACGACTAACCAACGCATTTCGAAGGTGCTCGGCCTTCTTTATCAGGGTTACCGTATGTCATTCCATCTTCTCCCTATATACGCTGCTGTTGGATTTTTAACCCGCCCACAGCCCGCCTACCCACACAACTCCTTTGGGTATGCTGCATGTATTCGTCGATGTTAATGTGGGCTCAGTTCTACACGCCAAATGTATGTTAAATATTATGTCTGGGGTATGACTGACTTAAGTCACTGAAAATGGACTTTCACATTAATGAGTGGCTGAGTGTTTACAATTAAAATTAAAATTAAATACTTTATTAGAGCTACAAAATTAAAACCTGAACAGTATGTGTTACGTATGAAGTGAGTGGGAAGTTCTGCTTGTTTAAAAGAATATTGCACTTAGATAGTTATGAAAACTGAGACTTAAAAGATATCTAACAAGCTCAGGATTAAAATATATATATAAAAAACTACTATATAAAACCCATTATCCTGGATCGGTGGAGGCACCTAAAATAGGGACGTAGCCCTATCCTTGTGCCTACCCAATAGGGCGCCTGGGGTAATATCTATCTCTACATACACCAAAGAATTGAAAATTAGAAATAAAAATTTTTAAAATTTAAATAGGACCCCCTGTGGGAATGGGACGAAATAGGACCCCCTGATTTATATTGCTTGTCCCTATTATGGGGATGGGACGGGGGTTGGCAGGTGAATTAAGTGCATCCAATGCCAAGGGGGGGGGGGGGAGAGAGGAACAAGGAGACTTGAGGGAAGGGGTCAACACCTTGTATTAAATATGCAGAACTCAATTCTCACCTAGACATCCATTTTAGAGGGCATGCAGTTCCAACTCCTGGTTGAGGCCCCTTGGAGCTAGGCTGTCCAGTAGGAATATCCATTGGGACTCGATTCTTGACATCTGCTTGAGGAAGTCCCCTTTCCTTGGGCTTGGTTGGATTTTCTGGATACCACAAAAATGTATGTCTTTTACTTTCCTCCCATGGTTCTCCGCAAAATGCCGTGATAGGGGGTGTCCCACATATCCCTTTTGGATGTTGGTAAGGTGCTCTTTGATTCGTATCCTGAGCTCCCTCTTGGTTCGACCGACATATAATTTTCTGCAACAGCAAATAATGATATATAAAACCCCCGTGGAGAAGCAGGAGATTTTGTTTTTAATACTGAAGGTCTTGGTATTATTAGTGTCCATGAAGTGGACTTGGCAGGTTTTCTTGAACGTTGTATTAATACAACTGAAACAACTGCCGCAAGGAGTGAACCCCATATTAGAACTTGGAGGAACTCTAGTGTTCAGTGTTGGTTTATTAAGAGCTAGTTTACTTGTTGGGGCAAGAAGGTTGCCCAAGGTTTGGGCTTTCTTGAAGACGAACTTAGGGCGCGGTGGTAGAAGCTCTCCCACCACCTTATCCCTTAATAGGATTGCCCAATGCTTGCGTATGATGCTCTGGAATTTCTTATATCCTGTGTGGAATTGAGTAACAATTGGTAGGGTTTTTATCTGTTCTGAGATACTCGTCGTCCCCCCCACTTTGGTTCTACTCCCATCTATTAATGAGTCTCTCGGTATATACCTCACTTCATTTCTGGCTTTTTCCAGTGACATTTTATTAAATCGTTTATAACTTGCGTGAAATTGGGTAACTATTGGCAGTTGTTGGATTTGCTCTTGAAGAGTGGGTGGAGTACACTCATTATGCGGTTTATAAATAAAAACTTCTCTAGATGTGGCTTCTATTTCTTGCTTGGTTGCATCTAGGACTTGGGAATTATACCCCTTTTCTGCAAATTCATCTGTTAGATGTTTTTTTCCTCATGATAATCCTGTATATTAGCACAGTTTCTTCTTATTTGTGTATATCGGCTTTTGGGGATATTGTTAAGCCAAATCGTGAGATGGCAACTACTTAGATGTATGAAACTATTGGATTCTACATCTTTGTGAAAACCTTTTGTGATTAATCGGTTATCTTCTACATAAATAGTAAGATCTAAAAAGTTGACACTGGTCTTACTTTAGGTGGGTGTGAACTCCAAACCATAGTTATTAGAGTTAAGGTTGGAATTGAAGGATTGCAGCTCTAATAGGGATCCTTTCCAGATGAAGAGTATGTCATCTATAAAGCGATGCCAGAGCCTGCGACCTTTGTGTAGACAGTTATCCTTGTAAATATAATTTTGTTCCCACATGCCAACATATATGTTTGCAAAACTTGGTGCGAACCGCGTACCCATAACGGTACCATGTGTCTGAAGGTAGTACGGCTTGTCATACATGAAGTAGTTATGCTTGAGTATGAAATTTATACTTTTGACAATGAATTGAATTTGAGTATCCTTATAGATATTTAAAGCATTAAGAATAGATTCTGCTGCTTGACAGCCCATTTGAGGGAAAGGTCAGAGAGGCCCAGCGCCTGCGCACTGCAGTACTTTAGTCTGCCCTCAACAGGGCAGAGAAGTACGCCTGCGCAGGAGCGCCGATGACAGGCAGCGAGAGAGAAGGAGGGCGGCATCAAAAGAAGATGGGAGGCGCCGACCCGGACCCGTGACACCCATTGGACCAAACCGCCCCCCCGGATGAGTATAATATAACTTATTTTTCTTCACTTGCAGGTAAGATCAGGGGCTTATCTACAGCATTATAGAATGCTGCAGATAAGCCATGAAAGGCCGTGGCCACATCTTATAGCGGCAAAATCTGCTGATATATTCCCTTTAAGAGGAAATGTGTCTTCCTGATTCCTCACTTCAAAACACTTTTATGCCAAATGATTTTGATTAGCAACTATGGCCTGCAGCTGAACCCCAATATTAGATCTAAAAAATTTTTAGAGGAAATGTGGACTCCTGATTCGTCAGTGCAATACAGTTTTATCCCAAACGATTTGGATTAGTAAATACGGCCTCCTGGCTTTACCCTTATGTTAGGCCTAATGATTTTTAACAGGAAATGTGGCTTCTGATTCATCACTGCAACACAGTTTTATCACAAATGATTTGGATTTGCAAATAGGGAATCTTGGCTGAAAATTCAGCAGCCAATCACAGAAGACCTGGTGTCATGATCTTGTGGATGGTTTCTGTGCCCATATTGGCTTCCAGAATGTACGCACATTATGTTATTAAAGAGAAAATAATTACACTCTGCCGCTCCTCTGAAATATACACACCCCCTCCACTCATAAAACACGCCCCTCCGCTCATCCTACAGAACCGCTATCCTAGACAATGTCAAAGCATAAGCATTAGTGGAAACGTGATATTTTACCGAACTGTGATAGAATTTTGCCAACTTTAACCCCTTAAGCCCCGAGGGTGGTTTGCACGTTAATGACCGGGCCAATTATTACAATTCTGACCACTGTCCCTTTATGAGGTTATAACTCTGGAATGCTTCAACGGATCTTGGCGATTCTGACAAGGTTTTCTCGTGAGATATTGTACTTCATGATAGTGGTAAAATTTATTCGATATAACTTGCGTTTATTTGTGAAAAAAACGGAAATTTGGCGAAAATTTTGAAAATTTCACAATTTTCCAACTTTTAATTTTTATGCCCTTAAATCACAAAGATATGTCACGCAAAATACTTAATAAGTAACATTTCCCACATGTCTACTTTACATCAGCACAATTTTGGAACCAACATTTTTTTTTGTTAGGGAGTTATAAGGGTTAAATTTGACCAGAAATTTCTCATTTTTACAACACCATTTTTTTTTAGGGACCGCATCTCATTTGAAGTCATTTTGAGGGGTCTATATGATAGAAAATACCCAATGTGACACCATTCTAAAAACGGCACCCCTCAAGGTGCTCAAAACCACTTTTAAAAAGTTTATTAACCCTTCAGGTGTTTCACAGGAATTTTTGGAATGTTTAAATAAAAATGAACATTTAACTTTTTTTCACACAAAATTTATTTCAGCTCCAATTTGTTTTATTTTACCAAGGGTAACAGGAGAAAATGGATCCCAAAAGTTGTTGTACAATTTGTCCTAAGTACGCTGATACCCCATATGTGGGGGTAAACCACTGTTTGGGCGCATGGCAGAGCTCGGAAGGAAAGGAGCGCCATTTGACTTTTCAATTCAAAATTGACTGGAATTTATATGGGACACCATGTTGCGTTTGGAGAGCCCCTGATGTGCCTAAACATTGAAACCCCCCACAAGTGACACCATTTTGGAAAGTACACCCCCTAAGGAACTTATCTAGATGTGTGGTGAGCACTTTGACCCACCAAGTGTGCTTCATAGAAGTTTATAATGCAGAGCCGTAAAAATAAAAAATCATATTTTTTCACAAAAATGATCTTTTTGCCCCCAATTTTTTATTTTCCCAAGGGTAAGAGAAGAAATTGGACCCCAAAAATTGTTGTGCAATTTGTCCTGAGTACGCTGATACCTGATATGTCGGTGTAAACCATTGTTTGGGTGCATGGCAGAGCTCGGAAGGGAAGGAGCGCCATTTTACTTTTCAATGCAAAATTGACTGGAATTGAGATGGGACACCATGTTGCATTTGGAGAGCCCCTTATGTGCTTAAACATTGAAACCCCCCACAAGTGACACCATTTTGGAAAGTAGACCCCTTAAGGAACTTATCTAGATGTGTGGTGAGCACTTTGACCCAACAAGTGCTTCACAGAAGTTTATAATGCAGAGCCGTAAAAATACAAAATCATATTTTTTCACAAAAATGATCTTTTCGCCCCCAATTTTTTATTTTCCCAAGGGTTAGAGAAGAAATTAGACCACAAAAGTTGTTGTGCAGTTTGTCCTGAGTACAACGATACTCCATATGTGGGGGTAAACCACTGTTTGGGCGCATAGCAGAGCTCGGAAGGGAAGGAGCGCCATTTTACTTTTCAATGCAAAATTGATTGGAATTGAGATAGGACGCCATGTTGCGTTTGGAGAGCCCCTGATGTGCCTAAACATTGAAACCCCCCACAAGTGACACCATTTTGGAAAGTAGACCCCTTACGGAACTTATCTAGATGTGTGGTGAGCACTTTGACCCAACAAGTGCTTTACAGAAGTTTATAATGCGGAGCCGTAAAAATAAAAAATCATATTTTTTCACAAAATGATCTTTTTGCCCCCAATTTTTTATTTTCCCAATGGTAAGAGAAGAAATTGGACCCCAAGAATTGTTGTGCAATTTGTCCTGAGTACACTGATACCCCATATGTCAGTGTAAACCATTGTTTGGGTGCATGGCAGAGCTCGGAAGGGAAGGAGCGCCATTTGACTTTTCAATGCAAAATTGACTGGAATTGAGATGGGACGCCATGTAGCATTTGGAGAGACCCTGATGTGCTTAAACATTGAAACCCCCCACAAGTGACACCATTTTGGAAAGTAGACCCCCTAAGGAACTTATCTAGATGTGTTTTGAGAGCTTTGAACCCCCAAGTGTTTCACTACAGTTTATAACGCAGAGCCGTGAAAATAAGAATTCTTTTTTTTTCCACAAAAATAATTTTTAGCCCCCAGTTTTTTATTTTCCCAAGGGTAACAGGAGAAATTGGACCGCAAAAGTTGTTGTCCAATTTGTCCTGAGTACGCTGATAC
The DNA here is from genome assembly GCF_051348905.1 of Ranitomeya variabilis. Classification (NCBI taxonomy): domain Eukaryota; kingdom Metazoa; phylum Chordata; class Amphibia; order Anura; family Dendrobatidae; genus Ranitomeya; species Ranitomeya variabilis. Next base: position 513,534,840 of record NC_135232.1, on the reverse strand, counting down.
CCCATATGTGGGGGGGAACCACTGTTTGGGCGCATGGGAGAGCTCGGAAGGGAAGGAGCGCCATTTGGAATGCAGACTTAGATGGATTGGTCTGCAGGCGTCATGTTGCATTTGCAGAGCCCCTGATGTACCCAAACAGTACAACCCCCCCACAGGTGACCCCATATTGGAAACTAGACCTCCCAAGGAACTTATCTAGATGTGTTGTGAGAACTCTGAACCCCCAAGTGTTCCACCACAGTTTATAACGCAGAGCCGTGAAAATATATATATTTTTTTCACAAAAATGATTTTTAGCCCCCCAAATTTTTATTTTCCCAAGGATAACAAGAGAACTTGGACCCCAAAAGTTGTTGTCCAATTTGTCCCGAGTATGCTGATGCCCCATATGTTGGGGTAAACCCCTGTTTGGGCGCACGGGAGAGCTCGGAAGGGAAGGAACACTGTTTTACTTTTTCAACGTAGAATTGGCTGGAATTAAGATCGGACGCCATGTCGCGTTTGGAGAGCCCCTGATGTGCCCGAACAGTGGAAACTCCCCAATTCTACCTGAAACTCTAATCCAAACACACCCCTAACCCTAATCCCAACTGTAACCCTAACCACACCCCTAACCCTGACACACCCCTAATTCTAATCCCAACCCTAATCCCAACCGTAAATGTAATCCAAACCCTAACCCTAACTTTAGCCCCAACCCTAACCCTAACTTTAGCCCCAACCCTATCCCTAACTTTAGCCCCAACCCTAACTTTAGCTCCAACCCTAGCCCCAACACTAGCCCTAACCCTAGCCTTAACCCTAGCCCTAACCCTAGCCCTAACCCCAGCCCTAACCCTAACCCTATCCCTAACCCTAGCACTAACCCTAGCCCTAACCCTAGCCATAACCCTAGCCCTAACCCTAACCCTAGCCCTAACCCTAGCCCTAACCCTAACCCTAGCCCTTATGGGAAAATGGAAATAAATTTTTTTAATTTTAATATTTTTCCCTAACTAAGGGGGTGATGAGGGGGGGTTTGATTTACTTTTATAGCGTTTTCTATAGCGGATTTTTATGATTGGCAGCTGTCACACACTAAAAGACGCTTTTTGTACCAAATAAGTTTTTGCATCTCACACATTTTGAGACCTATAATTTTTCCGTATTTTGGTCCACAGAGTCATGTGAGGTCTTGTTTTTTGCGGGACGAGTTGTCGTTTTTATTGGCAACATTTTCGGACACGTGACAGTTTTTGATCACTTTTTATTCCGATTTTTGTGAGGCAGAATGATCAAAAACTAGCTATTCATGAATTTCTTTTGTGGGAGGCATTTATACCGTTCAACGTTTGGTAAAGTTGATAAAGCAGTTTTATTCGTCGGGTCAGTACGATTACAGCGATATCTCATTTATATCATTTTTTTGTGTTTTGGCGCTTTTATACGATAAAAGCTATTTTATAGAAAAAAAATTATTTTGGCATCGCTTTATTCTGAGGACTATAACTTTTTTATTTTTTTGCTTATGATGCTATATTGTGGCTCGTTTTTTGTGGGATAAGATGACGTTTTCAGCGGTACCATGGTTATTTATATCCGTCTTTTTGATCGCGTGTTATTCCACTTTTTGTTCGGCGGTATGATAATAAAAGCGTTGTTTTTTGGCTCGTTTATTTTTTTTTTTCTTATGGTGTTCACTGAAGGGGTTAACTAGTGGGACAGTTTTATAGGTTGGGTTGTTACAGACGCAGTGATACTAAATATGTGTACTTTTATTGTTTGGGGGTTTTTTTAGATAAAGAAATGTATTTATGGGAATAATATTTTTTTTTTCTTCTTTATCTAGGAATTTTTTTTTTTACACATGTAGAAATATTTTTTTTTACTTTTTTACTTTGTCCCAGGGGGGGACATCACAGATCGCTGATCTGACAGTTTGCATAGCACTTTATCAGATCGGCGATCTCACTCACATCGCTGCAGGCTTACTAGCGCCTACACGGCACCCGGAAGTACTCCCTGCAGGACCCGGATGCAGCCCCACGGCCATTTTGGATCCGGGGACTGCAGGGAGGAGACGCTCGGTACAAGGTGAGTACATCGCCTTGTACCGATCGTCTCAGGGAAGCACGCAGGGAGCCCCCTCCCTGCACGATGCTTCCCTATAACGCCGGTATACTGCAATCATGTTTGATCGCGGTGTGCCGGGGGTTAATGTGCCGGGGGCGGTCCGTGACCGCTCCTGGCACATAGTGCCCGATGTCAGCTGTGAGAGGCAGCTGACACCTGGCCGCGATCGGCCGCGCTCCCCCCGTGAGTGCGGCCGATCGCTATAACGTACTATCCCGTCGGTGGGAAGTAAGGCCCACCCCACCTCGACGGGATAGTACGTCATATGGGATTAAGGGGTTAAGGAAGCATGACTGGGAGACCAAACAAATCCAAATGTGCTACATTCATACTGAATTTGAGATTGGAGAACGTTTCCAAACAAGATTGCTCATTTCTAGTCATTACAACTGTAATGACCGCTCGAGAACGGAATACGGCGCTGCTATGAATGACTCAGAGCACAATATGATATTAAACCAACTTTTCTTTATAACTTGTGCAAAGAATGACAGAATTTTCTCTCCCAATACAATATGGGCCAAAACAGCCACAACTCACAGAATACAAGTTATGCAGCCTGAGAGACAGGAAGCTTCACAGACTGGAATCTGAGTACCCCAAAACTATACCACTCCCTCCCTTAACTGTAATCACACAGTCCCAAAACAGGAACGCCTCAAGATCTGGATTCCCCACTCTCCATCACCGCGCTGCTTCTTCTCAAATGCCTGGAAACTCTCTCTGAGGTAAGGCCAGGTTCATACTGCATTAAAGCAGCCCGTTCAACGCATAGCTTTGATGGGCTGCGTTAACGCTATAGCATACACGCCATCGTGTTATGCTATACCGCTAGCTCAGATGATTCATCTGTGCTAGCGGTGATGGAGCCTCAGATGCTGCAGCCCGCGTCCGAGGCTCCGTCACTGAATGACTGCACATCGCTAGCGCATGCCGATTATGGCATGCGTTGGCGATGCGCCCGATAATAGGGGTTAATGGCAGAGATAACGGACTGCGTTACACCGCGTTATGCTGCAGTGTACCGCAGTCCGTCTAACGGACTGCCATACTGCAGTGTAACCCCAGCTTAGGCTAGTTTCACATTTGCGTTAGAATCTGCAGCATTTAATCCGCATCCGCAAGTGCAGAAAATAACGCATAGAAACACGTATAAACGCAGCGTTTTTTTAGATGCATGCGGGAACACATGCGGTTAAAAAAATGCCACGTTTGCACGCTTTTTCATGCGTTTTGTCATGCGTTTGCATTTTTGGTGTGCATGGTGACAAATTTTACAGGAGAAAAATTTAGATAACCAGACACCGCCAATGTGACTACAGAGGGCGTATATTATGGGATCTCTATATATAGACCCTAGGACTGCTGAAATCTTAACAGTGTGCTACTGTATCCTGCGTCATGAAGGATCTTCGCATGGAGAGCTTTTATTTCAACCTGGATTTAAGCATCAAGCTGTTTCTTGCCTGTGCGTTTGCTTGGGAGCAAGACAGAAATCGCGAAAGATGGAGAAGGCGTAGGCATTTTTGGAGACACCCAATTATCAAACTACGTGAGAGCCGTGGAGCTTATCACATGCTGTATGGCGAGCTTAATGCCAACCCGGACAAATTCCCGGAATATACAAGGATGTCGCAAGACTCGTTCCGGGATTTGCTTGCTCGTGTCCACAAGGAGCCATACGGAGAGAGGACACCCAGCTCCGTAGAGCGATTCTACCAGAGGAACGTCTGCTGGTTACATTAAGGTACGTAACAAATCTAAACAAATGCCAGTGCTACTTTTGGGTGTTCTGACATGTATTTTTTTTTTGTATTTTCCTTTATATCTTTAGCATAGCAACACTGTTGTGAATTCTGCTCTTGGGTTCCCTCCGGTGGTTGTTGGTGGTAATGCTGTTGTCCCTGGGCTGCAATCCTGGTCAGGTGTCTCTGCTGATTGCAGTTCTGACTGGGGTATTTAGGTGTGCAGGATTCATTAGTCCTTGCCAGTTGTCCATTGTTCATGGAGGTTTTGCATCTCTGTCTGGTTCCTCCTGCCCTGCTGCCAAATCTGCAAAGATAAGTGTCTGGTTATTGTTTCTACAGCACACATGCTGTGTGATTTTCAATTCAGTGCTATTCATTGTTTTTTCTGTCCAGCTTAGACTGTGTTAGGATTTTCTCAGTCAAGTTGGATTCTCAGGAGATGCAGATATACATTCCATGTCTTTAGTTAGATGGTGGAATTTTTGCATTATCTGCTGTGGATATTTTTAGGGTTTTAATACTGACCGCTTAGTATTCTGTCCTATCCTTTCCTATTTAGCTAGAGTGGCCTCTTTTGCTAAATCCTGTTTTCCGCCTGCGTGTGTCTTTCCTCTCCTACTCACAGTCAATATTTGTGGGGGGCTGCCTATCCATTGGGGTTCTGCTCTGAGGCAAGATAGTTTTCCCATTTCCATCTATAGGGGTATTTAGTCCTCCGGCTGTGTCGAGGTGTCTAAGATGTGTTAGGTACACCCCACGGCTACTTCTAGTTGCGGTGTCAGTTTAGGGTTTGCGGTCAGTACAGGTTCCACCTACTCCAGAGAAAGTCTCATGCTGCTCCTAGGTCACTGGATCATAACAGTACAACTGGCCAATAATGAGTTAAATGCATATCAGAAGAAGGGAAGAAAGGTGTTGAGCCTTTTTTTTTTCTGTAGCCTGCTTTGTCTTTTCTTCCCTCTTTTTCTCTGGGTGGCTGAGGAGTCTTGTGCTAGCATGGATGTTCAGGGATTAGCTTCTCGTGTAGACCAGCTTGCTGCTAGGGTACAGGGTATTTCTGATTATATTGTTCGGACTCCGGTTTTAGAGCCTAAGATTCCTACTCCTGATTTGTTTTTGGGTGACAGGTCCAAATTCTTGAGTTTTAAAAACAACTGTAAACTGTTTTTTGCTCTGAGACCTCGATCCTCTGGTGATTCCATTCAGCAGGTTAAAATTGTCATCTCCCTGCTGCGTGGCGATCCTCAGGATTGGGCATTTTCTCTGGAATCTGGAAATCCGGCCTTGCTTAATGTAGACGCCTTTTTTCAGGCTTTAGGATTATTATATGATGAACCAAATTCTGTGGATCAAGCAGAGAAGACCTTGTTGGCCCTGTCTCAGGGTCAAGAAGCGGCAGAATTGTAGTGTCAGAAATTTAGAAAATGGTCTGTGTTGACTAAATGGAATGATGATGCTTTGGCGGCAATTTTCAGAAAGGGTCTTTCTGAATCTCTTAAAAATGTTATGGTGGGCTTCCCCACGCCTTTCGGTCTGAGTGATTCTATGTCTCTGGCCATTCAGATTGATCGGCGCTTGCGGGAGCGCAGAACTGTGCGCGCTGTGGCGTTGTCCTCAGAGCAGATGCCTGAGCCAATGCAGTGTGATAGGATTCTGTCTAGAATGGAACAACAAGGATTCAGACGTCAGAATAGGTTGTGTTTTTATTGTGGCGATGCTTCTCATGTCATTTCAGTCTGCCCTAAGCGTACAAAGAGGATCGCTAGTTCATTTACCATCAGTACTGTACAACCTAAATTTCTGTTATCTGTGTCCTTGATCTGCTCATTGTCATCATTTTCTGTCAAGGCGTTTGTGGATTCAGGCGCCGCCTTGAACTTAATGGACTTTGAGTTTGCCAGGCGTTGTGGTTTTCCCTTGCAGTCTTTGCAGAACCCTATTCCTTTAAGGGGCATTGATGCTACACCTTTGGCTAAAAATAAGCCTCAGTTTTGGACACAGGTGACCATGTGCATGGCGCCAGCCCATCAGGAAGATTGTCGATTTCTGGTGTTGCATAATTTGCATGATGCTATCGTGCTGGGTTTTCCGTGGTTGCAGGTACATAATCCTGTGTTGGATTGGAAGTCTATGTCTGTGACTAGTTGGGGTTGTCAGGGGGTTCATAATGACGTTCCTTTGATGTCAATTTCCTCTTCTTCCTCTTCTGAAATTCCAGAGTTTTTGTCTGATTTTCAGGATGTATTCAATGAGCCCAAGTCCAGTTCCCTTCCACCACATTAGGGACTGTGATTGTGCGATTGACTTGATTCCAGGCTGTAAGTTTCCTAAGGGCCGACTTTTCAACCTGTCTGTGCCTGAACATACTGCCATGCGGAGTTATGTTAAGGAGTCTTTGGAGAAAGGGCATATTCGGCCATCTTCTTCACCGTTGGGAGCGGGATTTTTTGTTGTTGCTAAGAAGGATGGTTCCCTGAGACCCTGTATTGATTATCGCCTCTTGAATAAGATCACGGTCAAGTTTCAGTACCCTTTACCTCTGCTTTCCGATTTGTTTGCTAGAATTAAGGGGGCTAGTTGGTTTACGAAGATTGACCTTCGGGGGGCATATAATCTTGTTCATATTAAGCAGGGTGATGAATGGAAAACTGTGTTTAATACGCCCGAAGGTCATTTTGAATACCTTGTGATGCCATTCGGGCTCTCTAATGCTCCATCTGTTTTTCAGTCCTTCATGCACGATATCTTCCGGACTTATCTTGATAAATTCATGATTGTATATTTGGATGACATTTTGATTTTTTCCGATGATTGGGAGTCTCATGTGGAAGAGGTCAGGATTAGGGTTGAGCGAAACGGATCGATCATTTTCATAAGTCTCTTATGAAACCGACCCAATCCGTGTGTGGGGTCGGCCATGCGGTACGCGACTTTCGCGCCAAAGTCACGTTTCAATGACGCTAAAAGCGCCATTTCTCAGCCAATGAAGGTGGACGCAGAGTGTGGGCAGCGTGATGACATAGATCTCAGTCTCCACCATCTTAGAGAAGGGCATTGCAGTGATTGGCTTGCTTTCTGCGGCGTCACAGGGGCTATAAAGGGGCGTTCCCGCCGACCGCCATCTTACTGCTGCTGATCTGAGCGTAGGGAGAGGTGCCGCTTCGTCAGAAGCAGGCATAGTGTTAGGCAATAGGCAGGGTACATTCACCCCCAAACCGCTTGTGCTGTAGCGATTTCCACTGTCCAACACCACCTTTTGTTTGCAGGGACAGTGGAAGCTTCATTTTTTTTTCCTCAGCGCTGTAGCTCATTGGGCTGCCCTAGAAGGCTCCCTGATAGCTGCGTTGCTGTGTGTGTACGCCGCTGTGCAAACCAACTGCTTTTTTCAACGCACAAATCCTGTTGTTCCTTCCTTTCTGCACAGCTATCTTGTTTGTTTGTCCACACTTTTGTGTACAGCAGTCCTTTTTATAGCTGCCTGCCATACTTTTCTGAGATTACTGCAGGGAGATAAAGATTGGAAAGTCTGCCTCTGTGCCAGTGCTGTGTGTGGCATCTGTCTCTCATTGTATGCCACAGAAAACCAGTGTGTAATACTGGGCAATTTTTTTTTTTTTATTCTCCCTGAAAAAAAAAAAATAAATAGTGGGAGATAAAGATTGGCAAGTCTGCCTCTGTGCCATTGCTGTGTGTGGCATATGTCTCTCATTGTGTGCCACAGAAAACCAGTGTGTAATACTGGGCCATTTTTTTTTTTTGTAAATTCTCCCTGAAAAAAATAAATAAATACTGGGAGATAAAGATTGTCAAGTCTGCCTCTGTGCCATTGCTGTGTGTGGCATCTGTCTCTCATTGTGTGCCACAGAAAACCAGTGTGTAATACTGGGCCATTTTTTTTTCTTTTGTAAATTCTCCCTGAAATAAATAAATAAATAGTGGGAGATAAAGATTGGCAAGTCTGCCTCTGTGCCATTGCTGTGTGTGGCATCTGTCTCTCATTGTGTGCCACAGAAAACCAGTGTGTAATACTGGGCCATTTTTTATTTTTTTTTTATTCTCCCTGAAAAAAATAAATAAATAGTGGGAGATAAAGATTGGCAAGTCTGCCTCTGTGCCATTGCTGTGTGTGGCATCTGTCTCTCATTGTGTGCCACAGAAAACCAGTGTGTAATACTGGGCCATTTTTTTTTTTTGTAAATTCTCCCTGTAAAAAAATAAATAAATAGTGGGAGATAAAGACTGGCAAGTCTGCCTCTGTGCCATTGCTGTGTGTGGCATCTGTCTCTCATTGTGTGCCACAGAAAACCAGTGTGTAATACTGGGCCATTTTTTTTTGTAAACTCTCCTTGTAAAAAAATAAATAAATAGTGGGAGATAAAGATTGGCAAGTCTGCCTCTGTGCCATTGCTGTGTGTGGCATCTGTCTCTCATTGTGTGCCACAGAAAACCAGTGTGTAATACTGGGCCATTTTTTTTGTAAATTCTCCCTGAAAAAAAATAAATAAATAGTGGGAGATAAAGATTGGCAAGTCTACCTCTGTGCCATTGCTGTGTGCGGCATCTGTCTCTCATTGTGTGCCACAGAAAACCAGTGTGTAATACTGGGCCATTTTTTATTTTTTTTTAATTCTCCCTGAAAAAAAAAAATAAATAGTGGGAGATAAAGATTGGCAAGTCTACCTCTGTGCCATTGCTGTGTGTGGCATCTGTCTCTCATTGTGTGCCACAGAAAACCAGTGTGTAATACTGGGCCATTTTTTATTTTTTTTTTATTCTCCCTGAAAAAAATAAATAAATAGTGGGAGATAAAGATTGGCAAGTCTGCCTCTGTGCCATTGCTGTGTGTGGCATCTGTCTCTCATTGTGTGCCACAGAAAACCAGTGTGTAATACTGGGCCATTTTTTTTTTATTCTCCCTGAAAAAAATAAATAAATAGTGGGAGATAAAGATTGGCAAGTCTGCCTCTGTGCCATTGCTGTGTGTGGCATCTGTCTCTCATTGTGTGCCACAGAAAACCAGTGTGTAATACTGGGCCATTTTTTATTTTTTTTTATTCTCCCTGAAAAAAATAAATAAATAGTGGGAGATAAAGATTGGCAAGTCTGCCTCTGTGCCATTGCTGTGTGTGGCATCTGTCTCTCATTGTGTGCCACAGAAAACCAGTGTGTAATACTGGGCCATTTTTTTTGTAAATTCTCCCTGTAAAAAATTAAATAAATAGTGGGAGATAAAGACTGGCAAGTCTGCCTCTGTGCCATTGCTGTGTGTGGCATCTGTCTCTCATTGTGTGCCACAGAAAACCAGTGTGTAATACTGGGCCATTTTTTTTTTGTAAACTCTCCCTGTAAAAAAATAAATAAATAGTGGGAGATAAAGATTGGCAAGTCTGCCTCTGTGCCATTGCTGTGTGTGGCATCTGTCTCTCATTGTGTGCCACAGAAAACCAGTGTGTAATACTGGGCCATTTTTTTTTTGTAAACTCTCCCTGTAAAAAAATAAATAAATAGTGGGAGATAAAGATTGGAAAGTCTGCCTCTGTGCCATTGCTGTGTGTGGCATCTGTCTCTCATTGTGTGCCACAGAAAACCAGTGTGTAATACTGGGCCATTTTTTTTTTGTAAACTCTCCCTGTAAAAAAATAAATAAATAGTGGGAGATAAAGATTGGCAAGTCTGCCTCTGTGCCATTGCTGTGTGTGGCATCTGTCTCTCATTGTGTGCCACAGAAAACCAGTGTGTAATACTGGGCCATTTTTTTTTTGTAAACTCTCCCTGTAAAAAAATAAATAAATAGTGGGAGATAAAGATTGGAAAGTCTGCCTCTGTGCCATTGCTGTGTGTGGCATCTGTCTCTCATTGTGTGCCACAGAAAACCAGTGTGTAATACTGGGCCATTTTTTTTTGTAAATTCTCCCTGAAAAAATTAAATAAATAGTGGGAGATAAAGATTGGCAAGTCTGCCTCTGTGCCATTGCTGTGTGTGGCATCTGTCTCTCATTGTGTGCCACAGAAAACCAGTGTGTAATACTGGGCAATTTTTTTTGTTTTCTAAATTCTCCCTGAAAAAAATAAATAAATAGTGGGAGATTAAGATTGGCATTTCTGTTTGAGTGCCGGTCCTGTGTGTGCCATCTGTCTGAAATTATTGGGGCACAGAAAACCTACTGTGTAACATTGGGCCTGGTTTTCCTTTCAGTGTCAGCCACCTATAAAGGTGTATATAAATCCTACAGAAGTTAGAGTTCACCTTATAAGTTGTTTTACAGTAACAAATACCGTTACTTTGGTTACGTTTTGCAAACAATGAGGAAGTCTGGTGGAAGAGTTCGTGGCCGTGGGCTGTCATTGTCAGCTGGTAATGATGGTAGTGGTGGTGGTGGAGCATCAGGTGGTCGTGGTAAAAGCAGTACAGCACCTAAGTCTCGAGTTGTTGAGCCAGGATCGTCGTCTGGCTACACAAGGCCTCGAATGCTCCCTTTTCTGGGAGTAGGAAAACCGCTTTTAAAGCCGGAGCAGCAAGAACAATTTTTGGCATTCCTTCCTGACTCAGCCTCTATCTCTTTTGCCTCCTCTTCTGAAAGTGCAAAATGTAAAAGCAGCGCGTCGTTAGTGGATGTTCACGGTCAGGGACAAGTCGCTTCCTTGTCTTCTTCACCCAGAACAAGAGAGAAGGATGCGTCAGTCGACACAACGGGTTACTCCATGGAGCTCTTTACACATACCGTTCCTGGGTTAGACAGTGAAACAGTTAACAGGCCATGCCCATTAAAAGTTGAATCGGACATGGAGTGCACAGATGCACAGCCACAGCCAGATTACTAGGTATCCGATAGTAGAAAGAGTGCAGTCTGGCATTTTTTTAAACAACATCCAAATGATCAGCGCAAAGTCTTCTGTCAAAAATGTTCAACTACCTTAAGCAGAGGTCAGAATCTTAAAAGTCTAAATACAAGTTGCATGCATAGACATTTATCCACCATGCATTTGCAAGCCTGGACTAACTACCAAACGTGCCTAAAGGTTTCAGCACCCTTGGCCAATGAAGCTAGTCAGCAACGCTACATCCCTTCCCTCACTGTAAGCCCACCATTTCCCGCAACACCTGCAGTATCTGTGCAGCTTTTGTCTCCAGGCCAAAGCAATCAGGGAATCACCAGGTTCGTAGTAGGAAACACTGCATGTAGGGCACCGGCAAGAATACCATCTCCAACCCTCTCTCAGTCTGCCATGTCCACCGGCACCACCGCTAGTTCCACGATCTCCAGCTCTCCAGTCCAGCTCACCCTACATGAGACTCTTGTTAGGAAAAGGAAGTACTCATCCTCGCATCCGCGTACACAGGGTTTGAACGCCCGCATTGCTAGACTAATCTCATTAGAGATGATGCCCTACCGGTTAGTTGAAAGCGAAGCTTTCAAAGCGCTGATGGACTACGCTGTACCACGCTACGAGCTACCCAGTCGACACTTCTTTTCTAGAAAAGCCATCCCAGCCCTCCAACAGCATGTTAAAGACCGCATCGTCCATGCACTCAGGCAGTCTGTGACTACAAAGGTGCACCTGACAACAGATGCATGGACCAGTAGGCATGGCCAGGGACGTTATGTGTCCATCACGGCACACTGGGTGAATGTGGTGGATGCAGGGTCCACAAGGGACAGCAATATTGGGACAGTTCTGCCTAGCCCACGGTCAAGGAAAGAGTTGGCTGTAGGCGTTCACCCCCCCTCCTCCTCTTCCTCCTCCTCCTGCAGAAGCGAGAGCTCGTCCACAGACCGCAGTCGCACATCCGCAGCTGCCACTGTTGCACACCAGGTGTGCCATTATGGGACAGCTAGTGGCAAGCGTCAGCAGGCTGTATTGGCAAAGAAGTGTTTGGGTGACAACAGACACACCGCGGAAGTTCTGTCCGAGTTCTTGCAGAAAGAAACTCAGTCATGGCTGGGCACTGTACATCTTGAGGCAGGCAAGGTAGTGAGTGATAACGGAAGGAATTTCATGGCTGCCATAGCCCTTTCCCAACTGAAACACATTCCTTGCCTGGCTCACACCTTAAACCTGGTGGTGCAGTGCTTCCTGAAAAGTTATCCGGGGTTACCCGACCTGCTCCTCAAAGTGCCCAGACTTTGCTCGCATATCTGCCGTTCGCCCGTACACTCCAGCCGTATGCAGAACTATCAGCGGTCTTTGAACCTTCCCCAGCATCGCCTAATCATCGACGTTGCAACAAGGTGGAACTCCACACTGCACATGCTTCAGAGACTGTGCGAACAGAGGCGTGCTGTTATGTTTTTGTGGGAGGATACACATACACGGGCAGGCAGTTGGATGGCAGACATGGAGTTGTCAGGTGTGCAGTGGTCGAAGCTACAAGACCTGTGTCAAGTCCTTCAGTGTTTTGAGGAATGCACACGGCTGGTTAGTGCAGACAACGCCATAATAAGCATGAGCATCCCCCTAATGCGTCTGCTGATGCAAAGTTTGACGCACATAAAGGAGCAGGCGTCTGCAGCCGAGGAAGAGGAAAGCCTTGATGACAGTCAGCCATTGTCTGGTCAGGGCCGTGTAGAGGACGCGGTAGCGGGAGAAGAGGAGGAGGAGGACGAGGAGGATGATGGGGATGAGTATTTTTTTAATGAGGAAGCTTCTCCTGGCCCAATAGAAATTAGTGGCGTTGCAAGGCCGGGTTCTGTTTTTTTGAGGGAGACAAGTGACGTAGATTTGCCTGTAACTGCCCCTCAACCCAGCACAACCGCAGATTTGACAACTGGAACTTTGGCCCACATGGCGGATTATGCTTTACGTATCCTCAAAAGGGACCCACGCATTATTAAAATGATGACCGATGACGAGTACTGGTTGGCTTGCATCCTTGACCCTCACTATAAAGGCAAATTGCAAAATATTATGGCACATGAGAACCTCGATCAAATATTAGCAACCAAACAAGCAACTCTTGTAGACCGTTTGATTCAGGCATTCCCAGCACACAGCGCCGGTGATGGTTCTCACACGAGCTGCAGGGGGCTACAGGGCAGAGGTGTTAGAGGTGCACAAATCAGAAGTGGCATTGGACAGAGGGGTTTTCTGACCAGGTTGTGGAGTGATTTTGCAATGACCGCAGACAGGACAGGTACTGCAGCATCTATTCAAAGTGACAGGAGACAACATTTGTCCAGTATGGTTACTAACTATTTTTCATCCCTTATCGATGTTCTCCCTCAACCGTCATTCCCATTGGATTACTGGGCATCCAAATTAGACACCTGGCCTGAATTGGCAGAATATGCATTGCAGGAGCTTGCTTGCCCAGCAGTCAGTGTGCTATCAGAAAGAGTATTCAGTGCTGCTGGTTCAATATTAACCGAAAAAAGGACTCGTCTGGCTACCCAAAATGTTGATGATCTAAACTTCATTAAAATGAACCACTCCTGGATTTCAAATTATTTTGCCCCACCTTTCCCGGCTGACACCTAGCTTTCCTATAAAAAGGTCTTGCTCGTGGACTGGTCTTACTGAGTGTTCCAATCTCTTACTTTGCAGCAGCTGTTTGTCCAGCATACGACATGTTTACACCTCCCTAAATGGGAAAACTCCCCCCGCGGGGCCGTGGTCTCGCCACTTGGCGCAAGCACCCGTTAGAGTGCCGTTTGTCTGAAGAGGTGGGTGTGCCCGCTTTTGGTCAACGGCACTGCCACTGGGTCCCTCATAGTACAATAAAGTGTCTCTGGCGGTGATGGCGCGCAACGAACGTCAGACACACCGTTGTAACATGAGGGGCCCTTGGCCTGTACCGCCGGCCACAAGAGAGTTCCCCCCCCAGCTCAAACTGTGCTCTACCACGTGCAAAATTATCTCTCACAGCTCCAGCAATGTTTAGTCTATGCGATGACATCCTGCAATGCCTGTCACTGACAATACCAATTTGTTGACATGTATGATGCTAGTTAAAATAGTCAGGGTCAGTGTCCTATATTGACACCAGTAAATACGTAGTGCCAAATTACTATGTCTGAAACTCAGTAGAGGCGCCCACCCCTGTACCTAAGTATGCCACCCTTTTTTTTGTTTGTTTTGTTGTTTTGCGAGACATTAACATCTATTTATTTTTTGGGAGTACTAACTGTGTCAGACACTCCTTGCAATCGTCCTCCGCTGACCACAACAATGCTGCCTGTGTACCCCTGCGAGATAACTCTAAGTGCCTTGAGCCTATTTTTATGTATTTTAGGCCTAGTAAGCCTGTCTGCGGTCCCTCCTTGCAATCCTCCTCCGCTGACCACAACAATGCTGCCTGTGTACCCATGTAACCTATTTAAAACTGCCTTGAGCCTATTTTTATTCATTTTAGGCCTAGTAAGCCTGTCTGCGGTCCCTCCTTGCAATCCTCCTCCGCTGACCACAACAATGCTGCCTGTGTACCCCTGCAAGAAAACTCTAACTGCCTTGAGCCTATTTTTATTTATTTTAGGCCTAGTAAGCCTGTCTGCGGACCCTCCTTGCAATCCTCCTCCGCTGACCACAACAATGCTGCCTGTGTACCCCTGCGAGAAAACTCTAACTGCCTTGAGCCTATTTTTATTTATTTTAGGCCTAGTAAGCCTGTCTGCGGTCCCTCCTTGCAATCCTCCTCGCTGACCACAACAATGCTGCCTGTGTACCCATGTAACCTATTTAAAACTGCCTTGAGCCTATTTTAATGTATTTTAGGCCTAGTAAGCCTGTCTGCGGTCCCTCCTTGCAATCCTTCTCCGCTGACCACAACAATGCAACCTGTGTACCCATGTAACCTATTTAAAACTGCCTTGAGCCTATTTTTATTTATTTTAGGCCTAGTAAGCCTGTCTGCGGTCCCTCCTTGCAATCCTCCTCCGCTGACCACAACAATGCTGCCTGTGTACCCCTGCGAGAAAACTCTAACTGCCTTGAGCCTATTTTTATTGATTTTAGGCCTAGTAAGCCTGTCTGCGGTCCTTCCTTGCAATACTCCTCCGCTGACCACAACAATGCTGCATGTGTACCCATGTACCCTATTTAAAACTGCCTTGAGCCTATTTTTATTTATTTTAGGCCTAGTAAGCCTGTCTGCGGTCCCTCCTTGCAATCCTCCTCCGCTGACCACAACAATGCTGCCTGTGTACCTCTGCGAGAAAACTCTAACTGCCTTGAGCCTATTTTTATTGATTTTAGGCCTAGTAGGCCTGTCTGCGGTCCCTCCTTGCAATCCTCCTCCGCTGACCACAACAATACTGCCTGTGTACCCATGTAACCTATTTAAAACTGCCTTGAGCCTATTTTTATTTATTTTAGGCCTAGTAAGCCTGTCTGCGGTCCCTCCTTGCAATCCTCCTCCGCTGACCACAACAATGCTGCCTGTGTACCCATGTAACCTATTTAAAACTGCCTTGAGCCTATTTTTATTTATTTTAGGCCTAGTAAGTCTGTCTGCGGACCCTCCTTGCAATCCTCCTCCGCTGACCACAACAATGCTGCCTGTGTACCCCTGTGAGAAAACTCTAACTGCCTTGAGCCTATATTTATGTATTTTAGGCCTAGTAAGCCTGTCTGTGGTCCCCCCTTGCAATCCTCCTCCGCTGACCACAACAATGCTGCCTGTGTACCCCTGCGAGAAAACTCTAACTGCCTTGAGCCTTTTTTTATTTATTTTAGGCCTAGTAAGCCTGTCTGCGGTCCCTCCTTGCAATCCTCCTCCGCTGACCACACCAATGCTGCCCGTGTACCCCTGGAACCTATTTTAAAGTGCATAGAGCCTATTTTTTTCTTTTATTTAATATTAATAAAGCCATGATGGACTACGCTGTACCACGCTACGAGCTACCCAGTTGACACTTCTTTTGCGAGAAAAGCCATCCCAACCCTCCACCAGAATGTAAAAGAGCGCATTGTCCATGCACTCTGTCAATCTGTGAGTACAAAGGTACACCTGACAACAGACGCATGGATCTGTAGGCATGGCCACGGAAGGTTACGTGTCCATTACGGCGCAATGGGTTAATGTGGTGGATGCATAGTCCACAGGGGACAGCCTACTAAGTCTGTCTGCAGTCCCTAATTCAAATTGTCCTCAATTCAGGTTTTCGGGCTTCTTTAAAAAATAGGAAACTGCATTTGGGCTAATACTTTGGTTGGGGCCTACTGTTGATGTCTGACGCTCCTGGGTGTTCTCCTCCTCCTTGGTGTTCTCCTCCAGGTTGCCTTGTCTGAGCTTCAACCTTCTGGCTCCCATTAAGTATTTTTAAATGTAACACTACAGTTGCCATACTACTTGGGTTGGGGCCTAGTAACGGTGTTCTCCTCCTCCTTGGTGTTCTCCTCCAGGTTGCCTTGTCTGAGCTTCAACCTTCAGGCTCTCATTAAGTATTTTTAAATGTAACACTACAGTTGCCATACTACTTGGGTTGGGGCCTACTAACGGTGTCTGCCGCTCCCTGGTGTTGTCCTCCGCTGTATAAATCTGAGCTTCAACCTTCTGGCTCTCATTAAGTGCTGTTTTTTAAAAATTTGGTGGTTGGGGCCTACTAACGGTGTCTGCCGCTCCCTGGTGTTGTCCTCCACTGTATAAATCTGAGCTTCAACCTTCTGGCTCTCATTAAGTGCTTTTTTTAAAAATTTGGTGGTTGGGGCCTACTAATGGTGTCTGCCGCTCCCTGGTGTTGTCTGTTATGATCCTTAGTGGTTGAGGATCACAAATTACTCCAGCTAAGAAACAAACATAGGACAAGCTCTAGGGAGGTGGCAAACTGGACTGACCGCAAATCTGAACCTATCCAAACACACTAGAAGTAGCCGGTGAACGTGCCTAAAAATCCTAGACGTCTCGAGCCAGCCTGAGGAACTAACTACCCCTAGAGAGAAAGAAAGACCTCTCTTGCCTCCAGAGAAATAATCCCCAAAGATATAGAAGCCCCCAACAGATAATAACGGTGAAGTAAGAGGAAGGCACATACACAGGGGTGAAAGCAGATTCAGCAAATGAGGCCCACTAATACTAGATAGCATAAAATAGAAAAGGGAATCTATGCGGTCAGTAAAAAACCCTTACAAAATATCCACTCTGAGATTTCAAGAACCCCCACACCAACTCACGGTGTGGGGGGAGAAACTCAGTCCCCTAGAGCAACCAGCAAGCGAGGAAATCACATTTTAGCGAGCTGGACTAAAAACATAATGAACACTGATAATCAAAAAATGATCAAACAAAAACTTAGCTTGTCTTGGAGAGACTGGGAGCAAGGTAGACACAAGGAATCTGAAGAGCACTGAATACATTGATAGCAGGCAAGGAACTGAGTCTCCAGGTGAGCTAAATAGGAAACCAACCAAGGATAACGAACCAGCTGATGCAGCCAACCTGCAGAAAGACAACACTACACAGTACCGCTTGTGACCACTAGAGGGAGCCCAAAAATAGAATTCACAACAGTACCCCCCCTTGAGGAGGGGTCACCGAACCCTCATCAAGACCCCCAGGGCGATCAGGATGAGCCGCGTGGAAGGCACGAACCAAATCGGCCGCATGAACATCAGAGGTGACAACCCAGGAATTATCCTCCTGACCATAGCCCTTCCACTTAACCAAATACTGAAGCCTCCGTCTAGAGATACGAGAATCCAAAATCTTCTCCACCACGTACTCCAATTTGCCCTCGACCAGCACCGGAGCAGGAGGCTCAACAGAAGGAACCACAGGTACCACATACCTCCGCAACAAAGACCTATGGAAAACATTATGAATGGCAAACGATGCTGGGAGATCCAAACGAAAAGACACCGGGTTAAGGATTTCCAAGATCTTATAAGGACCGATGAAGCGAGGCTTGAATTTAGGAGAGGAGACCTTCATAGGAACATACCGAGAAGACAGCCACACCAAATCCCCAACACGAAGTCGGGGACCCACACCGCGGCGGCTGTTGGCAAAGCGCTGAGCCTTCTCCTGTGACAACCTCAAATTGTCCATCACATGGTTCCAAATCTGCTGCAACCTATCCACCACAGAATCCACCCCAGGACAGTCAGAAGGCTCAACCTGACCTGAGGAAAAACGAGGATGGAAACCAGAATTGCAGAAAAAAGGCGAAACCAAAGTAGCAGAACTAGCCCGATTATTAAGGGCAAACTCGGCCAATGGCAAAAAAGTCACCCAATCATCCTGATCAGCAGAAACAAAACATCTCAAATAAGTTTCCAACGTCTGATTAGTTCGCTCGGTTTGGCCATTAGTCTGAGGATGGAAGGCCGACGAAAAAGACAAATCAATGCCCATCTTAGCACAAAAAGTCTGCCAAAACCTAGACACAAACTGGGGTCCTCTATCAGACACAATATTTTCAGGAATGCCGTGCAAGCGAACCACATTCTGAAAAAATAGAGGAACCAAATCGGAGGAAGAAGGCAACTTAGGCAAGGGCACCAAATGGACCATCTTGGAAAAACGATCACACACCACCCAGATGACAGACATTTTCTGAGATACTGGAAGATCCGAAATAAAATCCATGGAAATGTGCGTCCAAGGCCTTTTCGGAACAGGCAAAGGCAAAAGCAAACTGCTGGCACGAGAACAGCAAGGCTTAGCCCGAGCACAAATCCCACAAGCCTGCACAAAGGAACGCACATCCCGCGACAAGGAAGGCCACCAGAAGGACCTAGCCACCAAATCTCTGGTACCAAAAATCCCAGGATGACCCGCCAACACCGAAGAATGAACCTCGGAAATAACTCTGCTGGTCCATCTATCCGGGACAAACAGTCTCTCTGGTGGACAACGGTCAGGTCTATCCGCCTGAAATTTCTGCAGCACTCGTCGCAAATCTGGGGAAATGGCAGACAAAATCACTCCCTCTCTGAGAATTCCAGCCGGCTCAGAAACTCCCGGAGAGTCAGGCACAAAACTCCTAGAAAGTGCATCAGCTTTCACGTTCTTCGAACCAGGCAGGTATGAGACCACGAAGTTGAAACGGGAGAAAAACAACGACCAACGAGCCTGTCTAGGATTCAGGCGCTTGGCAGATTCAAGGTAAATCAGATTTTTGTGATAAGTCAAGACCACCACACGATGTTTAGCTCCTTCGAGCCAATGTCGCCACTCCTCAAATGCCCACTTCATAGCCAACAACTCCCGATTACCAACATCATAATTCCGCTCGGCAGGCGAAAACTTTCTTGAAAAGAAAGCACATGGCTTCATCACAGAGCCATCAGAGCTTCTCTGTGACAAAACAGCCCCTGCTCCAATCTCAGAAGCATCAACCTCCACCTGGAAGGGGAGAGAGACATCTGGCTGACATAAGACTGGAGCTGAAGAAAACCGGTGCTTCAGCTCCCGAAAGGCCTCCACGGCCGCAGGAGACCAATTAGTCACATCAGAAACCTTCTTGGTCAAATCCGTCAAAGGTTTAACCACGCTAGAAAAATTAGCGATGAAACGACGGTAAAAATTAGCAAAACCCAAGAACTTCTGAAGACTCTTAACAGACGTGGGCTGAGTCCAGTCATGAATAGCCTGGACCTTGACTGGGTCCATCTCCACAGTAGAAGGAGAAAAAATAAAACCCAAAAAGGAGACCTTCTGTACTCCGAAGAGGCATTTTAAGCCCTTCACAAATAAAGCATTAGCACGCAGGACCTGAAACACCATCCTGACCTGCTTCACATGGGACTCCCAATCATCAGAAAAGACCAAAATGTCATCCAGATAAACAATCATAAATTTATCCACATATTCTCGGAAGATGTCATGCATGAAGGACTGAAACACAGAAGGAGCATTAGAGAGTCCAAAAGGCATCACTAAGTACTCAAAATGGCCTTCGGGCGTATTAAATGCTGTTTTCCATTCATCTCCCTGCTTAATGCGCACAAGGTTATACGCACCACGGAGATCTATCTTGATGAACCAACTGGCACCCTTAATCCGAGCAAACAAATCAGACAATAGTGGCAAAGGATACTGAAATTTGACTGTGATTTTATTCAGAAGACGATAATCTATACAAGGTCTCAAAGAACCATCCTTCTTGGCCACAAAAAAAAATCCTGCACCAAGAGGGGAAGAGGATGGGCGAATATGTCCCTTCTCCAAAGACTCCTTTATATAACTCCGCATCGCGGCATGCTCTGGTATAGACAAATTAAAAAGTCATCCCTTAGGGAATTTACTACCAGGAATTAAATTTATAGCACAGTCACAATCCCTATGAGGAGGCAGGGCACAGGACCTGAGCTCATCAAATACATCCTGGTAGTCAGACAAAAACTCAGGGACCTCAGAAGGAGTGGAAGAAGCAATAGACACCAACGGAGTATCGCCATGAATTCCCTGACAACCCCAACTTGACACAGACATAGCTTTCCAATCTAAAACTGGATTATGAGCTTGCAGCCATGGCAGACCCAAAACGACAACATCATGCAAATTATGCAGAACAAGAAAGCGAATCACCTGCCGATGTACGGGAGTCATGCACATGGTCATTTGCGTCCAATACTGAGGCTTATTCTCAGCCAATGGCGTAGCAGCAATTCCCCTCAGAGGAATAGGAAATTCCAAAGGCTCCAGGACAAAACCACAGCGCCTGGCAAACGACAAATCCATCAGATTCAGGGCAGCACCCGAATCCACAAAAGCCATAACCGGGTAGGATGATAAAGAACAAATCAAAGTAACAGACAAAATAAATTTAGGCTGTATAGTACCAATGGTGACAGGTTTAGCGATTTTTTTAAGCGTTTAGAGCATGCTGAGATAACATGAGTAGAATCACCACAGTAAAAGCACAACCCATTTTGACGTCTATGACTTTGACGCTCAATTCTGGTCAGAGTTCGGTCACATTGCATAGACTCAGGTCTCTGTTCAGAAAATACCGCCAAAGGATGAGCAGATTTGCGCTCCCGCAAACGCCGATCAACCTGAATGGCTAAAGCCATAGAATCACTCAGACTTGCAGGGGTGGGAAACCCCACCATAACATTCTTAACGGCCTCAGAAAGACCTTCTCTGAAATTTGCAGCCAGGGCACACTCATTCCATTGAGTAAGCACCGACTATTTCCGAAATTTTTGACAATACACCTTTGCTTCATCCTGACCCTGAGAGATAGCCAGCAACGCTTTTTCTGCCTGATTCTCAAGATTAGGCTCCTCATAAAGCAGTCCAAGAGCCAGAAAAAATGCATCTACATTAAGCAATACAGGATCTCCTGGTGCCAGAGAGAAAGCCCAATCTTGAGGGTCGCCACGCAACAAGGAGATAACAATTTTAACTTGCTGAGCGGAATCACCAGAGGAACGAGGTCTCAGAGATAGAAATAACTTACAATTATTCTTAAAATTTAGAAACCTAGATCTATCTCCAGAAAACAACTCAGGAATGGGTATCTTTGGTTCTGACATAGGGCTATGAATAACAAAATCCTGAATACTTTGCACCCGTGCAGTAAGATGATCCACACTAGAAGTCAGAGTCTGAACATTCATGTCTGCAGCTGAGCTCAAAACCACCCAGCGTTCAAGGGGATGAAAGAAGCTAAACAGACTGCAGCAAAGGAAAAGCGGGAGGAAAAAAATTTAAAAAAAGGTACTCAGGTCTTCTTTTTATCCCACTTCTGCGATGCATTAAACACTTTTTGGTCCTGCTATACTGTTATGATCCTTAGTGGTTGAGGATCACAAATTACTCCAGCTAAGTAACAAACATAGGACAAGCTCTAGGGAGGTGGCAAACTGGACTGACCGCAAATCTGAACCTATCCAAACACACTAGAAGTAGCCGGTGAACGTGCCTAAAAATCCTAGACGTCTCGAGCCAGCCTGAGGAACTAACTACCCCTAGAGAGAAAGAAAGACCTCTCTTGCCTCCAGAGAAATAATCCCCAAAGATATAGAAGCCCCCAACAGATAATAACGGTGAGGTAAGAGGAAGGCACATACACAGGGGTGAAAGCAGATTCAGCAAATGAGGCCCACTAATACTAGATAGCATAAAATAGAAAAGGGAATCTATGCGGTCAGTAAAAAACCCTTACAAAATATCCACTCTGAGATTTCAAGAACCCCCACACCAACTCACGGTGTGGGGGGAGAAACTCAGTCCCCTAGAGCAACCAGCAAGCGAGGAAATCACATTTTAGCGAGCTGGACTAAAAACATAATGAACACTGATAATCAAAAAATGATCAAACAAAAACTTAGCTTGTCTTGGAGAGACTGGGAGCAAGGTAGACACAAGGAATCTGAAGAGCACTGAATACATTGATAGCAGGCAAGGAACTGAGTCTCCAGGTGAGCTAAATAGGAAACCAACCAAGGATAACGAACCAGCTGATGCAGCCAACCTGCAGAAAGACAACACTACACAGTACCGCTTGTGACCACTAGAGGGAGCCCAAAAATAGAATTCACAACAGTTGTCCTCCACTGTATAAATCTGAGCTTCAACCTTCTGGCTCTCATTAAGTGCTTTTTTAAAAAAAAATGGTGGTTACGGCCTACTAACGGTGTCTGCCGCTCCCTGGTGTCGTCCTCCACTGTATAAATCTGAGCTTCAACCTTCTGGCTCTCATTAAGTGCTGTTTTTTAAAAATTTGGTGGTTGGGGCCTACTAACGGTGTGTGCCGCTCCCTGGTGTTGTCCTCCACTGTATAAATCTGAGCTTCATCCTTCTGGCTCTCATTAAGTGCTGTTTTTTAAAAATTTGGTGGTTGGGGCCTACTAACGGTGTCTGCCGCTCCCTGGTGTTGTCCTCCACTGTATAAATCTGAGCTTCACCTTCTGGCTCTCATTAAGTGCTGTTTTTAAAAAATTTGGTGGTTGGGGCCTACTAACGGTGTCTGCCGCTCCCTGGTGTTGTCCTCCACTGTATAAATCTGAGCTTCAACCTTCTGGCTCTCATTAAGTGCTGTTTTTTAAAAATTTGGTGGTTGGGGCCTAATAACGGTGTCTGCCGCTCCCTGGTGTTGTCCTCCACTGTATAAATCTGAGCTTCAACCTTCTGGCTCTCATTAAGTGCTGTTTTTTAAAAATTTGGTGGTTGTGCCTACTAATGGTGTGTGCCGCACCTTGGTGTTGTCCTGTGTTATTTTCCTGACCTTTAATCTTCAGGCTTTCGGCTTTCATTTGTAATATTAAACTGCATAGGACCTACTAGTTGGGTTGGGCCTACTAACGGTGTCTGCCGCTGAAAGGTGTTCTCTTCCACTGAACAAAGCAGTGCCGCCTGTTTACTCCTGTTACCAATTTTGAACTTTATTTTGCCCACTTTATTATTTGGGCCTACTAACTGTGTCTGCCTCTCATTACAGTTGTCCTCCACTGAACTAAGCAATGCTGCCTGGTTAGTCCTGTTACCAATTTTGAATTTGATTTAGCCCACTTTATTATTTGGCCCTATATCAGTGTTTCCTCCTCATCCTGCCCATTGCCCAGCCGGTGCTACATGAGTCTTGTGGTACTTTGACCCAGACCACTACATTCCCCTTGCACACTACACAGCCACAATCTGACCCTGCTGAAAGTCAGGTTCCCCTTCCCGCATACTATACCACCTTACACAGGGTCAAAGAGGAAGGTGCAGATGAAAGTGCAGGTTTCTTTAACAGGTAGGGGGCATACTCATTGGCGACGTCACAGGCACAGGGCCCCTCAGAGTACGCAACAGTGTCTCTGCCGGTGGGAGGCGCCCCCGCCGTGCAAACACACCGCTGTACTTTGAGGGGCCCTGTGCCAGTGCCAATGCGAACGAGTGGGCCCCCCCTGCTTGCTCAGGATCACAGCACTTGCAACGTTGAAATACTTACCTCTCCCTGCTCCACCACCGTGACGTAGTCCACGTTTCCTGGGCCCACTAAAACCTTTGAACCAGCCCTACCCCCCACAACTTTTGCCAAATGACCCCCAATTTCCAATGCCCAACTATTATTATAAAGTTAATTAAGATTGACAAGCTTCAGAAACAAGAATGGATGTTTTTGGCATTAAAATGGGCACTGTAGGTGTTTTCCTGGCTTCCACTCACTGCCGACTATACTTCCCCATTGACTTGCATTGGGTTTCATGTTTCGGTCGATCCCCGACTTTTCGTGATAATCGGCCGACTGCACTCGACTCGACTTTGGACAAAGTCGGGTTTTGCAAAACCCGACTCGATCTTAAAAAAATGAAAGTCGCTCAACCCTAGTCAGGATAGTATTTCAGATCCTTCGTGAGAATGCTTTGTTTGTGAAGGGGTCTAAGTGTCTCTTTGGAGTGCAGAAGGTTTCTTTTTTGGGCTTCATTTTTTCTCCCTCATCTATAGAGATGGATCCGGTTAAGGTTCAGGCCATTCATGATTGGATTCAACCCACATCCGTGAAGACCCTTCAGAAATTTTTGGGCTTTGCTAATTTTTATCGCCGTTTCATTGCTAACTTCTCCAGTGTGGTTAAACCCTTGACCGATTTGACGAAGAAAGGCGCTGATGTGACGAATTGGTCCTCTGCGGCTGTCTCTGCATTTCAGGAGCTTAAACGCCGATTTACTTCTGCCCCTGGTGTTGCGTCAACCGGATGTTTCTCTTCCGTTTCAGGTTGAGGTTGACGCTTCTGAGATTGGGGCAGGGGCCGTTTTGTCTCAGAGGGATTCTGTTGGTTCCTTGTTGAAACCGTGCGCCTTCTTTTCCCGTAAGTTTTCGCCTGCTGAACGCAATTATGATGTCGGCAATCGGGAGTTGTTGGCTATGAAGTGGGCGTTTGAGGAGTGGCGACATTGGCTTGAGGGAGCTAAGCACCATATTGTGGTCTTGACCGATCATAAGAATCTGATTTACCTCGAGTCTGCCAGACAGCTGAATCCTAGACAGGCTCGATGGTCCTTGTTTTTTTCCCGTTTTGATTTCGTGGTCTCGTATCTTCTGGGTTCTAAGAATATTAAGGCTGATGCCCTCTCTAGGAGTTTTTTGCCTGATTCTCCTGAGGTCCTTGAATCGGTCGGCATTCTGAAAGAAGGGGTGGTCCTTTCTGCCATTTCCCCTGATTTACGATGGGTTCTTCAGGAATTTCAGGCTGACAAACCTGACCGCTCTCCTGTGGGGAAACTGTTTGTTCCTGATACATGGACTAGTAGAGTGATTTCTGAGGTTCATTGTTCTGTGTTGGCTGGCCATCCTGGTATTTTTGGTACCAGAGATTTGGTTGGTAGGTCCTTTTGGTGGCCTTCTTTGTCACGTGATGTGCGTTCTTTTGTGCAGTCCTGTGGGACTTGTGCGTGGGCCAAGCCTTGTTGTTCCCGTGCTAGTGGGTTGCTTTTGCCATTGCCGGTCCCTGAGAGGCCCTGGACCCATATTTCTATGGATTTTATTTCTGATCTTCCGGTTTCCCAGAGGATGTCGGTTATCTGGGTTGTTTGTGACCGGTTCTCTAAGATGATTCATTTGGTGCCTTTGCCTAAATTGCCTTCCTCTTTTGATTTGGTTCCGTTGTTTTTTCAGCATGTGGTTCGTTTGCATTTTATTCCGGAGAATATTGTGTCCGACAGAGGTTCCCAGTTTGTTTCTAGGTTTTGGTGGGCCTTTTGTGCTAGGCTGGGCATTGATTTGTCTTTTTCTTCCGCATTTCATCCTCAGACAAATGGCCAGAAAGAGCGAACTAATCAGACTTTGGAAACTTATTTGAGATGCTTTGTGTCTGCTGATCAGGATGATTGGGTGGCTTTCTTGCCATTGGCCGAGTTTGCCCTTAATAATCGGGCTAGTTCGGCTACTTTGGTTTCGCCCTTCTTTTGTAATTTTGGTTTTCATCCTCGTTTTTCTTCGGGGCAGGTTGAGCCTTCTGACTGTCCTGGTGTGGACTCTGTGGTTGACAGGTTGCAGCAGATTTGGGCTCATGTGGTGGACAATTTGGTGTTGTCTCAGTAGGAGGCTCAACGTTTTGCTAACCGTCGTCGGTGTGTTGGTTCCCGGCTTCGGGTTGGGGATCTGGTCTGGTTGTCTTCCCGTCATGTTCCTATGAAGGTTTCTTCCCCTAAGTTTAAGCCTCGGTTTATTGGTCCTCATAGGATTTCTGAGATTATTAATCCGGTATCTTTTCGTTTGGCCCTTCCGGCCTCTTTTGCTATCCATAATGTCTTCCATAGATCTTTATTGCGGAAATATGTGGTGCCCGTTGTTCCCTCTGTTGATCCTCCGGCCCCTGTGTTGGTTGATGGGGAGTTGGAGTATGTGGTTGAGAAGATTTTGGATTCTCCCTTTTCGAGGCGGAGGCTTCAGTACCTTGTCAAATGGAAGGGTTATGGCCAGGAGGATAATTCTTGGGTTTTTGCCTCTGATGTTCATGCTGCTGATTTGGTCCGTGCCTTTCATCTGGCTCGTCCTGATCGGCCTGGGGGCTCTGGTGAGGGTTCGGTGACCCCTCCTCAAGGGGTGGGTACTGTTGTGAATTCTGCTCTTGGGTTCCCTCCGGTGGGTGTTGGTGGTTATGCAGTTGTCCCTGGGCTGCAATCCTGGTCAGGTTTCTCTGCTGATTGCAGTTCTGACTGGGGTATTTAGGTGTGCAGGATTCATTAGTCCTTGCCAGTTGTCCATTGTTCATGGAAGTTTTGCATCTCTGTCTGGTTCCTCCTGCCCTGCTGCCAAATCTGCAAAGATAAGTGTCTGGTTATTGTTTCTACAGCACACATGCTGTGTGCTTTTCAATTCAGTGCTATTCATTGTTTTTTCTGACCAGCTTAGACTGTGTTAGGATTTTCTCAGTCAAGTTGGATTCTCAGGAGATGCAGATATACATTCCATGTCTTTAGTTAGATGGTGGAATTTTTGTATTATCTGCTGTGGATATTTTTAGGGTTTTAATACTGACCGCTTAGTATTCTGTCCTATCCTTTCCTATTTAGCTAGAGTGGCCTCTTTTGCTAAATCCTGTTTTCCGCCTGCGTGTGTCTTTCCTCTCCTACTCACAGTCAATATTTGTGGGGGGCTGCCTATCCTTTGGGGTTCTGCTCTGAGGCAAGATAGTTTTCCCATTTCCATCTATAGGTGTATTTAGTCCTCCGGCTGTGTCGAGGTGTCTAGGATGTTAGGTACACCCCACGGCTACTTCTAGTTGTGGTGTCAGTTTAGGGTTTGCGGTCAATACAGGTTCCACCTACTCCAGAGAAAGTCTCATGCTGCTCCTAGGTCACCGGATCATAACACAACACTATAAATAGAATTGATTGTAATTTTTTAAAAAATTTTCTTCCAGATTTCTGGCAACCGGAGAGAGTTTATAATCCCTCCACTTCCAATACCGGCTTGGAATTTCCACCCTGTCTGGAATAGTTGCGGACACCTGCCGGGCTTTGTGGAATGTTCTCCGGGATGAGTTTATACCCCTACCGACCGCGGACATGTGGATTGAAATTGCTGAAAAATTCTGGAGTGTGTGTGATTTCCCCAACTGTTTGGGAGCGGTGGATGGAAAGCACATCCGCATTATCAAACCAGCTAGAACAGGATCGGAGTACTTCAATTATAAAAAATATTTTTCTGTTGTGCTGATGGCAATAGCCGATGCGGACTGTCGCTTCATCGCCGTGGACATTGGAGCTTTTGGCCGTGGCAACGATTCCCAGACTTTCAAGAACTCGGATATGGGTCGCCGTGTGTATGGCAAAAATTTTAATTTTCCACGGCCACGACCTCTCTCCAACACTCAAGGTCCACCAATGCCATTTGTTATGGTTGAGGATGAGGCCTTTCAGATGTGTGAAAACCTACTGAAGCCATATTCCAGTCGGGACTTGAACCACACTAAAAGGATCTTTAACTACAGACTGACCAGGGCCCAAAGAACAGTAGAGTGTACCTTTGGGATTCTAGTTTCAAAATGGCGCATTCTTAAAACAGCCATTAATCTAAAAATGGAGACAGTCGACAAGGTGGTCAAAGCCTGTGTGGTTCTGCACAATTACATAATGGCTAAGGAGCGACCCAACATTGAACTGGATGAACCAGTTGCAAACCCATTGCCCGATTACCAGCATCACCCGCTGTGGTCAACTGTTGAAGTTGGCCAAATGCGGGACCAATTTGCTGCCTCTTTTAAATCAGATATTGGACGTGTGTCATGACAGGACAATGTTGTGTAAATGTCCTGTTGGGATTTTGTCTGTACCAGTTATTTTCTTAAATGTTACTAATATTTGTTGTTAATAAACTTTATTTTTTGGTATCTTGGCCGTGTCTCCTATGTATTTCCACTACAAGCCAAGGCTGCCCTCACACTAGCAGTATTTGGTCAGTATTTTATATCAGTATTTGTAAGACAAAGCCAGGAGTGGGTGATAAATGCAGAAGTGCTAAATATGTTAATATTATACTTTTCCCGAGCCTTACACTATGGCTGGTCTGAATAACTAAAGCAATTGTTACCATCCACCTCTCGTGTCTCCCCTTTTCCTCATAGTTTGTAAGCACTGTGATTTCTGTTATGCTGTAATGTCTATTGTCTGTACAAGTCACCTCTATAATTTGTAAAGCGCTGCGGAATATGTTGGCGCTATATAAATAAAATTATTATTATTATTATTTCCTCTAATTGTTCCACTCCTGGTTTTGGCTTACAAATACTGATGTAAAATACTGACCACATACTGCTAGTGTGACGGCAGCCAGGTTGTTAGTGGTAAGGTTGTTGACGTCATTGCGTCCTGATTCTGTTCTGCAGTATCCATTGGATGCAGACTGAAGAGAAAATGGCTGTTTAATACAAAACAGATCTATACTCATCAAGTCAGGTGTCCTAACTAATGAGTTTTTGTACACCTGACCTGTTGAGTATAGTTCTGCATTGTATTGCCACCATTTTCTCTTCAGTCTGCAACACTAGTCACAGACTAAGCAGAACATAGAGATTACGGAGAAAATGCAAGTATACATTTTTTGGTCCAGCTAATATCTCTATACTAAAGACACACAAAGTGATGTACTTGCTAACTACTGGAGCTATGATGTGGCCAAAAAATAAAGTGTGCGGCGCAGTGTTTTATTTGGCGCACGGTGTGTGTTGCCGGCGGCCAAATACACAATTAACCACACATAATTGGGGGCAAAAAAAAAAATAGTATTTATTTTCTTACAAACAAAATTTTTATTTAACTGCGCCTGCTTGGGGTTGAGCGATGGAAATGGGGGGTGTGAAGCTGTGAGGCCTGGCTAAGTGTGGACAAGAAGAAGGAGCAATTAAACTAGTGGGGTCTGGTAGTTCAGGGATGGGGCTTGACACATGAGAGGCCTGAGACGTAGTGGAAGGGTGAGACCAACCTGACATTACAGACACAGGTCTGGGGGTGGGGAATACTGATAGTACGCATTTGTTTTCCCTTTCTGGGATCAACGTGTTCTGGGAAACCTCGGTGGGCTCATTTGTTGTGGCATGGTCATGGTGGGTGACCTGTCAGGGTCCGGCTGCACTGTGCTTGTAGAGTGTGCAGCCATGCCAGAGTCCATAGTGCTCGTAGAACGTGCAGCCATGCCACCAGAGTCCATAGTGCTTGTAGACCGTGCAGCCATGCCAGAGTCCATAGTGTTCGTAGAGCGGAAGGCCATGCCAGGGTCCATAGGGCTCATAGAGCGGAAGGCCATGCCAGGGTCCATTGTGCTCGTAGAGCGGAAGGCCATGCCTGGGTCCTGCTGCATTGTGGTGGTGGTGGAGCGGAAGGCCATTCCTGGGTCCTGCTCCATCGTAGTGGTGGTGGAGCGGAAGGCCGTGCCAGGGTCCTGCTGCTGCATCGTGGTGGCGGTGCGGAAGGCCATGCCAGGGTCCTGCTGCTGCATCGTGGTGTCAGTGGAGGAGGTCCAAGCAGGAGCAGCGGTTGTCATGGTGGTGGCGGTGGGCTGTCCTACAGCACACGGCATGGTGGTGGTGCTGTAGTGGTGTCCGGCAGTGCTAGCAATGGAGGTGGCCGTGCAGCGGTATGCAGCAGAGGTCGGCATTGAGGTCAATCGTGACAGTGTTGGCACAGGTGGATATGCCGCCACTGTCTGCTGAAAATACCGACTCTGCTGCATAGCCTGCACGTAAGCAGCATTGCATGCCTGCATGACACTAAGCTGGAGATCAGGAGTAAGGTGTTCCGACATGCCCTGTTCAATTTGGTTAAAAAAATGATATGCTGGCCTCTGGAGGTCGGCTTTTACTTTGTCAAGGCTTTTGGTGACCTCCTGGATACGTGTATTCATATGGCTAATGGCAGTATCCAGTCGGTCACCCAAAGCCTTGAGTCCATCGTGAAAAACCGAGCTCAAGTGCAAAAATTCGGGCATGAGTGACCTGTCCGATGCCCTCTGCCGCTGCCGGGAGGAGCCCCCCAAAAAAGGGGTAGAGGCAGAGGACTGGGAAAGGGGAACACCTGATGGACCAGCTTCCTGGTCTCCAGTTAGTGTGGCAGGCCCACTAGCTGCAGTGCTGCTGGATGGCTGGGACGGGTCCGTGGCTGTCTGATGAAGAACAGCTCCAGAACCTGGGTCAACAGTGCTGCTCCATGTGCTGTGACCAAAGGAAAAAAAATAATACCAAAAACTGAATAAACGCCAACTCCTGTTGAATAGAAACATACAGATTATGTCAGTACAACACAACCTAATTCACAGGAGAAATACTTACGTTCTCTGGGCAAGGACCGGTCCTAAAAATGCCAGAATGCGATGGTATTTAAACTTTCGGATCCTTGCTCCAGAACCACTGGGAACACGGCTCTCTTGAAGCAGGTCCTTGTTGAAGCGGTCCTTCATCGAACGCCAATGTGTTTTGACTTTGAGCACTGTTGAAAAAACAAAACATAATGGTTAGAAAATGTACTTTTGGCCGTGCTCACACAACCGTGTGTGATGAGAGAAACTCCTGAGAGTTTGTGTCATCACACACAGTTGTGTGAGCACGGCCAAGGTCGGGGCATTGTCCCAGCCATCCCACATCGCTTTGGCCACCTCATTCCATAGGCGCCGGATCGTCACGTTGTCCGAGTGCTGTGGAATCCGGGTGTCCCACAACAAGGCTCATGGGCCAGGGAGATGAGGATATCGTTGTCAATGAGGTCCTCATCCCGTTCTGGAACATAAATGAAGACATTAAAAGTTGTATACATTAACATAAGGAAAAGAAAGAACACAGAGGCTGAGAAATGGCATGAATAAGGAAAGTCAAGATAAAAACGGAGTCCAGAAGAAAAATGTAAAGAAAGAGGAAAGTAAAGAAAGGAAGATTCAAGAATACTAAAGTGAGGATACAGTAAACAGTCAGCCAGGTATACTTACACGCTGCCGCCTTGACACTGACCGTGACCCCGCTGATCCTGCTCACCCTCTACCGCAGTGGAAGAAGTGCTCTAAAAAAAGGAAAAAAAAAATTTTCATATGTGTATGCAGCGCCCCAGAGTCCTGGTCGTTGCAGTACTGATGCTCCGCCGCTAAGGGGGGCTATGGTACGTCTGATGGCACTGAAGGAGTTCATCTGACCAGGTATCACAGACACCAATATATTTCACAGTCTGGCCTCCAGGGGGAGCTAAGGGCACTATACATTAAGCCACTCCAAACAGTCTGGTAAAACTGGGGGTTAGATAGGAAGTTAGAAGAGAAAGCTGACTGGGTTGGAACCAGGCAACACCTTGTGGCAGAGGGTGTTGTAGGGGAAGATTCAGAGGGGTCCCTGTCAGGGGTGGGATCCTGACAGAGGCCTAGCAACCAGAGAGAACGTTACGGGACTGCGCCTGCACGATATAGCGGCGGTACCCCAAGAAAGGACAAGAAGCGAGGTTTATTGTGCTGAGTGAGAAACGAGATCAACGCAACAAGGAGAATACCAGTAGGAGTCGTGCTGTAAGACGAGGCAACATCCTATTGAGGCGCATAACCGGTGGCCGGAACGCCGAGGAAGTATAGAGCTCCAGGCCAAACTTCAAACCTACGGCAGGACAGTCAGTTAGAGGCGGGCTGTCTCACCCAATTGACCTAGGAAGACACAGGGGGGTAACAACAGGAGTGGGGCGACGCTAGAGTCCCGGAAGAGCTCCGAGCCTCCCCGTCATACGGGTGCGTCCTAACCATAAGATCTGGGGGACGTGGAAGAACATCAGAATCGAGTTGTGAGGGAACACGAGAAACAGACACAACAGTTGTGGGGTACTATCCCGTAAACACAGCAGGGGAGGACCACAACACACAAGCGCTAGAAGGTAGGCACAGATTTCCACCTGCAAAGGGAACTCTGGAGGTGCCATCGGACCGGCCGGACTTGCGCAGCCCGGTTAACCGTATTCCGGATTGAGGACCCTGAAGCCTTCAGTAAAGAGGTAAAGAGACTGCAACCTGGTGTCCTCATTATTTACTGCACCGCACTACCACCACCATCCACACCTATTATTGGGCGCCCCTCAGCAGGGTCACGGACCGGGTCTAGCCACCGTGACAACCCCAGAGCAGAGACTCAGAGGCCCGGTACCGGGTACCCCTCGGCCCTGCGGCAGTGGGGGCGCTGCATGTAGATGTGACAGCAGTGAATACTTACCAATCTGAGGAGGTGAGTACTCACTTTACTGACATGTTCGGCTTGAGAAGGCCCACGACGTTGCTCCTCATCAGAAGAAGAAGACATTCTGATGCATGCAGAAAGAAAGAAATGGCAGAAATTAGGACATGTAGAGACAGGAAAAAGAAAATAAAGGCATTGGCTAGGATATACTCACATTGTTCAGAGTCTTGTTTCCTCCAAGGTGCTTTTGTCTGTCTGCTCTGCTTCTCTGTCTGCTGAGTAGTGACCTGCAACTGTCCACTCCCTCCCTTTATCACCTTGTATGTGGGGGGTGGCTAATCAGTGTCTAGACATATTTTTCTCTGGTGCAACGCATGCGTTCATGAACGCAAGGAAATGCATGTGCTTGCGGCCGCATACGTTCACATAGACAGCAATGCGTTTTTTTGCCGCATTTCTTCTGCTAACAACCGCATACGTTTCTAGGCGGCAAATTGACGCCTCTAAAATTACTACACGTAGCGTTTAAAGTGCAAAACCGCAGACGACGAAATGACGCATGCATCATCAAACGCGGCAAAACGCAATCAAATGCAGACACATGCGCCCATAATGTTAAATATAGGAATACACAACGCATGCGGATTATTGTGGAAGAAACACTGCGGACACAACCGCAAATGTGAAACCGACCTAAGGCTGCTTTCACACTAGCGTCGTTTTGCCTACGTCGCAATGCGTCGTTTAGGTGAAAAAACGCATCCTGCAAAGTTGTCTGCAGGATGCGTTTTTTCCCCATAGACTTACATTAGCGACGCATTGTGACGTATGGCCACACGTCGCATCCGTCGTGCGACGAATGCATCGTGTCTTGGCGGACCATCGGCACAAAAAACGTTACATGTAACTTTTTTTGTGCATCGAGTCCGCCATTTTTGACCGCGCATGCGCAGCCGAAGCTCCGCCCCCTACTCCCCGCTCATCACACTGGGCAGCGGATGCGTCGTAAGATGATGGCCCGTACCGACGAACTAGTGTGAAAGTAGCCTTAACTGTCCTGTTTCCAGAATCATCTCGTCTGTAACTCAAGGGTGACCTCCGGTGGCTGAACAAAATTACTGCAACAACATTGTAATTATCTTGTCCATTACTTAAGGGTGACCTCAGGTGGCCAAACTCAGTTACTGCATCAACACTGTTTAGAACAGAAAACATCAGGGTTAAATTACTGCATCATCACTGTTTATGATAGAAAAACATCACCATACTACACAACAAAAATCACACATCTCAGATGTTAGACTTCCCAGTCACATTGTATTGTCAAATCAAACTTCGTCATGTGATTAACAATGCAAATATCTTCCCACTACATGTGTCAGTTTTAAGTTGTTAAAAAATGGCATCTAAAATCTATCTAATTTACAAGGGCTCATAAAATAGATGGGTATATTGTAGCCTGGAGGGGTAAAAAAAATGGCATTTAAAAACTATCATCTCATTAACAAGGGCCCATAGATGAGCCATGCCACTGCTATGGGGCAGGGGGCTACGGTGTCAGCGCCCATCAGCACACTGCTCACCCGCATAGGATGATGGGGGTGGAAGCATTTGCAGACTCTCCATCCTCTACCATCATTGCTCACACTGATGATGCTTCCACCCCCATCATTCTCCCTCAGAGTCTGATGTGTCAGAGCAGCAGGCACGATGATGTAATTACAGCGTGCACGCTGTTCTGACATGTCCGGCGCTTCACACCACACACTCAGGGCACTGGTCAGTCAGTGACCGGTGCCATAATAGCTCATGGAGGACCATGGGGAGTGCATTATATTATATGGAGGACCATGGGGGTGCATTATATTGTTTGGATGATTATGTGGAGTGCATTATATAGTATGGAGGACCATGGGGGGTGCATTATATATAGTATGGAAGACCACGGGAGTGGATTATATTGTATGGAAGACCATGGAGGGTGTATTATATCGTATGGAGGACCATAGGGGTTTATTATATTGCATGGGCAGCAAGGAGGCTCAGTGGTTAGCACTGCAGCCTTGCAGCGCTTGGGTTCTTGGTTCAAATCCCACCAAGGACAACATCTGCAAGGAGTTTGTATGTTCTCCCCGTGTTTGCATGGGTTTCCTCTGGGTACTTCGGTATCCTCTCACATTCCAAAGAAATACTGATAGGGATTCTATATTGACTCAATGGGGTCAGTGATGCTAATGTATGTAAAGCACTGTGGAATTAATGGCGCTATATAAGTGAGTAAAATAAATGTGTATGGAGGACCATGGGGGGTGCATTATACTGTAGAGAGGGCCATGGGTGTGCATTATACTGTATGGAGGACCATGGGGAGTGTATTATATTGTATGGAGGACCATGGTGGGATGTATTATATTGTATAAAGGACCATTGGGGTGCATTCTATTGTATAGCGGACCATGGGAGGGTGCATTTTATTGTATGGAGGATCATGGAGGTACATTAAATTGTATGGAGGACAATGGTGGGGTGCATTATATTGTATGGAGGACCATGGGGGGTGAATTTTATTGTATGGAGTGCCATGGAGGGGTATATTATATTGTATGAAGGACCATGGTGAGGTAAATTATATTGTATGGAAAACCATGGGGGTGCATTATATGCTATGAAGGACCATGGGGGTGCATTATACTGTATAAAAGAACATGGGGGTGCATTATACTGTATAGAGGACCATGGTGGGTGCATTATATTGTATGGAGGGCCATGGGGGGTGCATTATATTGTATGGAGGACTATCGGGGGTGTATTTTATTGTATTGAGGACCAAGGGGGGCCTATAATATTATATAGAGCAACATGAGGTGCATTATACTGTAGAGATGACCATGGGGGTGCATTATATTGTATAGAGGACCAAGGAGGGGTGTATTATTTTGTATTGAGGACCATGGGGAGTGTATTATATTGTATGGAAGACCTTGGGGGTGCATTGTAATGTATAGAGGACCATGATGGGTTCATTATAGTCTACGGAGGACCATGGGGTGTGCATTATACTGTGTAGAGGACCATGGGGGGTGAATTTTATTGTATGGATGACCATGAGGAGTGCATTATATTCTAAGGAGGGTCATGGGGAGTGCATTCTATTCTATGGTGGACCATGGCGAGTGCATTACATTGTATGGAGAACCATGGGAAGTGCATTAAATTCTATGGAGGACCATGGGGAGTGCATTATATTCTATGGAGGACCATGGGGAGTGCATTATATTCTAGAGCAGATTATGGATAGTGCATTATATTCTATGGAGGATTATGTGGGGCACATTATACTATGTGGAGGATTAACCCCTTAAGCCCCGAGGGTGGTTTGCACGTTAATGACCGGGCCAATTTTTACAATTCTGACCACTGTCCCTTTATGAGGTTATAACTCTGGAACGCTTCAACGGATCTTGGTGATTCTGACATTGTTTTCTCGTGACATATTGTACTTCATGTTAGTCATAAAAATTATTCGATATAACTTGCGTTTATTTGTGAAAAAAACAAATTTGGTGAAAATTTTGAAAATTTCGCAATTTTCCAACTTTGAATTTTTATGCCCTTAAATCACAGAGATATGTCACGCAAAATACTTAATAAGTAACATTTCCCACATGTCTACTTTACATGAGCACAATTTTGGAACAAAATTTTTTTTTTTCTTAGGGAGTTATAAGGGTTAAAAGTTGACCAGAAATTTCTCATTTTTACACCATTTTTTTTTAGGGACCACGTCTCATTTGAAGTCATTTTGAGGGGTCTATATGATAGAAAATAACCAAGTGTGACACCATTCTAAAAACTGCACCACTCAAGGTGCTCAAAACCACATTCAAGAAGTTTATTAACCCTTCAGGTGTTTCACAGGAATTTTTGGAATGTTTAAATAAAAATGAACATTTAACTTTTTTTCACACAAAATTTATTTCAGCTCCAATTTGTTTTATTTTACCAAGGGCAACAGGAGAAAATGGACCACAAAAGTTGTTGAACAATTTGTCCTGAGTACGCTTATACCCCATATGTGGGGGTAAACCACTGTTTGGGCACATGGCAGAGCTCGGAAGGAAAGGAGCGCCATTTTACTTTTAAATGCAAAATTGACTGGAATTTATATGGGACACCATGTTGCGTTTGGAGAGCCCCTGATGTGCCTAAACATTGAAACCCCCCACAAGTGACACCATTTTGGAAAGTAGACCCCCTAAGGAACTGATCTAGATGTGTGATGAGCACTTTGACCCACCAAGTGCTTCACAGAAGTTTATAATGCAGAGCCGTAAAAATAAAAAATCATATTTGTTCACAAAAATGATCTTTTCGCCCCCAATTATTTATTTTCCCAAGGGTAAGAGAAGAAATTAGACCACAAAAGTTGTTGTGCAATTTGTCTTGAGTACGACGATACCCCATATGTGGGGGTAAACCACTGTTTGGGCGCATAGCAGAGCTCGGAAGGGAAGGAGCGCCATTTTACTTTTCAATGCAAAATTGACTGGAATTAAGATGGGACTCCATGTTGCGTTTGGAGAGCCCCTGATGTGCCTATACATTGAAACCCCCCACAAGTGACACCATTTTGGAAAGTAGACCCCTTAAGGAACTTATCTAGATGTGTGGTGAGCACTTTGACCCAACAAGTGCTTCACAGAAGTTTATAATGCAGAGCCGTAAAAATAAAAAATCATATTTTTTCACAAAAATGATCTTTTTGCCCCCAATTTTTTATTTTCCCAAGGGTAAGAGAAGAAATTGGACCTGAAAAGTTGTTGTGCAATTTGTCCTGAATACGTGGATACCCCATATGTGGGGGTAAACGACTGTTTGGGCGCATGACAGAGCTCGGAAGGGAAGGAGCGCCGTTTGACTTTTCAATGCAAAATTGACTGGAATTGAGATGGGACACCATGTCGCGTTTGGAGAGCCCCTGATGTGCCTAAACATTAAAACCCCCCACAAGTGACACCATTTTGGAAAGTAGACCCCCTAAGGAACTTTTCTAGATGTGTTTTGAGAGCTCTGAACCCCCAAGTGTTTCACTACAGTTTATAACGCAGAGCCGTGAAAATAGAAATTCTTTTTTTTTTCAGAAAAATGATTTTTTAGCCCTTAGTTTTGTATTTTCACAAGGGTAACAGGATAAATTGGACCCTAAAAGTTGTCCAATTTGTCCTGAGTACGCTGATACCCCATAAGGGGGGGGGGACCACTGTTTGGGCGCATGGCAGAGCTTGGAAGGGAAGGAGCACCATTTGGAATGCAGACTTAGATGGATTTGTCTGCAGGCGTCACGTTGCATTTGCAGAGCCCCTCATGTACCCAAACAGTACAAACCCCCCACAAGTGACCCCATATTGGAAACTAGACCACCAAAGGAACTTATCTAGATGTGTTGGGATAACTTTGAACCTTTAAGTGTTTCACTACAGCTTACAACGCAGAGCCGTGAAAATAAAAAATCCTTTTTTTCCCCACAAAAATGATTTTTAGCCCCCCAAATTTTTATTTTTCCAAGGATAACAAGAGAACTTGGACCCCAAAAGTTGTTGTACAGTTTGTCCCGAGTACGCTGATACCCCATATGTTGGGGTAAACCCCTGTTTGGGCGCATGGGAGAGCTCGTGAAGGAGCACTGTTTTACTTTTTCAGTGCAGAATTGGCTGGAATTGAGATCAGACGCCATGTCGCGTTTGAGAGCCCCTAATGTGCCTGAACAGTGAAAACTCCCCAATTCTACCTGAAACCCTAATCCAAACACACCCCTAACCCTAATCCCAACTGTAACCCTAACCACACCCCTAACCCTGACACACCCCTAATTCTAATCCCAACCCTAATCCCAACCGTAAATGTAATCCAAACCCTAACCCTAACTTTAGCCCCAACCCTATCCCTAACTTTAGCCCCAACCCTAACCCTAACCCCAACCCTGTCCCTAACTTTAGCCCCAACCCTAACTTTAACTCCAACCCTAGCCCCAACCCTAACACTAACCCTAGCCCTAGCCCTAACCCTAGCCCTAACCCTAGCCCTAACCCTAGCCCTAACCCTAGCCCTAACCCTAACCCTAGCCCTAATGGAAATAAATACATTTTTTTTATTTTATTACTTTTCCCTAACTAAGGGGGTGATGAAGGGGGGTTTAATTTACTTTTATAGCGTTTTTTATATCGGATTTTTATGATTGGCAGCTGTCAGACACTAAAAGACGCTTTTTATAGCAAAAAAGTTTTTGCATCTCCACATTTTGAGACCTATAATTTTACCATATTTTGGTCCACAGAGTCATGTGAGGTCTTCTTTTTTGTGGGACGAGTTGAAGTTTTTATTGGTAACATTTACGGACATGTGACAGTTTTTGATCGCTTTTTATTCCGATTTTTGTGAGGCAGAATGACCAAAAACTAGCTATTCATGAATTTCTTTTGGGGGAGGCGTTTATACCGTTTCACATTTGGTAAAATTGATAAAGCAGTTTTATTCGTCGGGTCAGTACGATTACAGCGATATCTCATTTATATCATTTTTTTATGTTTTGGCGCTTTTATACGATAAAAGCTATTTTATAGAAAAAATTATTATTTTGGCATCGCTTTATTCTGAGACTATAACTTTTTTATTTTTTTGGTTATGATTAGTGTTGAGCGATACCGTCCGATACTTGAAAGTATCGGTATCGGATAGTATCGGCCGATATCGGCAAAGTATCGGATCTCGCCGATTCCGATACCCGATACCCATGCAAGTCAATGGGACACCAAGTATCGGACGGTATCCTGATGGTTCCCAGGGTCTGAAGGAGAGGAAACTCTCCTTCAGGCCCTGGGATCCATATGAATGTGTGAAATAAAGAATTAAAATAAAAAATATTGATATACTCACCTGTCCGGAGGCCCCTGCACCTTACCGCTGTTAACCGGCAGCCTTCTTTGTTTAAAATGAGCGCGTTCAGCACCTTCCATGACGTCACGGCTTCTGATTGGTTGCGTGCCGCTCATGTGACCGCCACGCGACCAATCACAAGCCCTGATGTCATTCTCAGGTCCTAAATTCCTCATTCTAGGATGAGTATATCAATATTTTTTATTTTAATTCTTTATTTTACACATTCATATGGATCCCAGGGCCTGAAGGAGAGTTTCCTCTCCTTCAGACCCTGGGAACCATACACTGGAAACTTCCGATTCCGATTCCCGATACCACAAAAATATCGGATCTCGGTATCGGAATTCCGATACCGCAAGTATCGGCCGATACCCGATACTTGCGGTATCGGAATGCTCAACACTAGTTATGATGCTATATGGTGGCTCGTTTTTTGCGGGATAAGATGACGTTTTCAGCGGTACCATGGTTATTTATATCCGTCTTTTTGATTGCATGTTATTCCACTTTTTGTTCGGCGGTATGATAATAAAGCGTTGTTTTTTGGCTTTTTTTTTTTTTTTTTTTTTTCTTACGGTGTTCACTGAAGGGATTAACTAGTGGGACAGTTTTATAGGTTGGGTCGTTACGGACGCGGCAATACTAAATATGTGTACTTTTATTGTTTTTTGGGGTTTTTTTAGATAAAGAAATGTATTTATGGGACTAATATTTTTTTTTTCTTCTTTATTTAGGTTTTTTTTTTTTTTTTTTACACATGTGGAAATTTTTTTTTTAACTTTTTTACTTTGTCCCAGGGGGGGACATCACAGATCGCCGATCTGACAGTTTGCACAGCACAGCACTTACCAGCGCCTGCACGGCACCCAGAAGTACTCCCTGCAGGACCCAGATGCAGCCCCGTGGCCATTTTGGATCCGGGGACTGCAGGGAGGAGACGCTCGGTACAAGGTGAGTACATCGCCTTGTACCGATCGTCTCAGGGAAGCACACAGGGAGCCCCCTCCCTGTGCGATGCTTCCCTGTACCGCCGGTACACTGCGATCATGTTTGATCGCAGTGTGCCGGGGGTTAATGTGTGACCGTGAGCGCGGCCGATCGCTATGACGTACTATCCTGTCGGTGGGAATTAAGGCCCACCCCACCTCGACGGGATAGTACGTCATATGGAATTAAGGGGTTAAGGTGGCCACATTATACTATGTGGAAGACTATGTGGGGCATAATAATATTGGAGGGCTATGTGGGGGCCCATAATACTGAATGTAAGCAATTATACAGTGTGAAGGTTTGTGTGGGGTCCATTATACTGTGTGGGGACAGTTATACTATTTGGAGGGCTAGTGCGAGTCATTATACAGTGTGGGGCTATTATACTGTATGTAGGCCCATTATACTGCATGGAGGACTGTGTGGGGGTTACATTTGGGGGATCATACTGTGTTGAGGTCACCATACTTTGCCTCGGGGGTTGAGGTGGGGTACAGTAAGGTCAGTATACTGTGCATGTGGAGGCTAATGTTGAGGAATTTATCATGGGGGTATGATACTGTGTTTGGAGGGCACTTTTGGTGGCATCATACATTATGGGTAGTGTTGAGCGATACCTTCCGATATCGGAAAGTATCGGTATCGGATTGGATCGGCCGATATTAAAAAAATATCGGATATCGCCGATACCGATACCCGATACCAATGCAAGTCAATGGGACCAAAATATCGGAATTAAAATAAACCCTTTCTTTCCTTGTAGGTTCATTCTACATGAAGGAAAACAACTAAGAATATTGTAGGATGTATTGGGGGAGGTGGAAGAGACATTAAAGGCATATAGGTTTAGCCCAATCAAATAGAATAGCAGGGATTTTAATTTTTTTTTTAAGACGTTCGGAGTTACAAAGATATTGACTATGTTAAGATTTTTTTTATTTTGTCAGATATTGTTTCACTACTTCCATGCCCTTCACCTTCTTTTTTACTTCTCCCACACTTTCTTCTTCATCATCCTCAGCAGCAGCATCTTTGACATCAACTTCTTCACCTTATTCATCTTCTTCTTCATCTTCTACCTATTATTTTTTTTCTTACATTCTTCATATTCTTTTTATTAAACTATTCTTCTTCTTCATATTCCACTTCTTCATCATATTCTTATTTGTGACAGGCATTCCTGTAGTTGTTATCTATAAAAGTTTGAAGATTACACCTTCCGTTCTGCCTGTCACAAAAGAGTTACAACAGGATTTGTCCGCGTTCAGGTTGGCCTGCAGCAGCAGGCTTCATCCAGGGGCACCACGAGGAGGAACGGACTCACCCCCATACACTGCTTAGTCTTTTTCTGCTTATAATTTAGATAATATCTTTTGTTCTGATGTTTAATCTCATGCTTAATGTTCTTCTGCTCTTTGTTCTGCAGCATCTTGTTCTTCTGCTTCTCGGTCTTCCGGGTCGTCGTCTTTAGGGTCTTGAACTTGGAAATGTAGCAGAAGGTACAAGAAGGCTGAGAAAATGCCGATAACCAGCTGATGGAACTGGAACTCGGATGGCTACCCGAAGGTCCAAGAGCCAATGGAACTACTGAGGACCAGCTGACGTTACTGGAACCCGGTTACTAAGCAGGAGGTACCCGTGCCAGAAAGCACTACCAAGGACCACCTGACGTTGGTGAAACTCGGATACCCAGAAGGAGGCACCTAAGCCAAAGGCTCTGCCCGGAACCAGCTGATGGTACTGGAACCAGGATGGGGAGCAGAAGGTACAAGAGCAAAAGACACTGCCAAGAACCAGCTGACAGTACTGGAACCCAGATGGGTAGCCGAAGGTACAAGAGCCAATGGAACTACCGAGGACCAGCTGACGTTACTGGAACCCAGTTACTAAGCAGGAGGTACCCGTGCCAGAAAGCACTACCAAGGACCACCTGACGTTGGTTGAACTCGGATACCCAGAAGGAGGCACCTAAGCCAAAGTCTCTGCCCGGAACCAGTTGACGGTACTTGGACCAGGATGGGGAGCAGAAGGTACAAGAGCAAAAGACACTGCCGAGAATCAGCTGACAGTATTGGAACCCGGATGGGTAGCCAAAGGTACAAGAGCCAATGGAACTACCGAGGACCAGCTGACGTTACTGGAACCCGGTTACTAAGCAGGAGGTACCCGTGCCAGAAAGCACTACCAAGGACCACCTGATGTCGGTGGAACTCCGATACCCAGAAGGAGGCACCTAAGCCAAAGGCTCTGCCCAGAACCAGCTGACGGTACTGGAACCAGGGGGACCTATTCAAGATTGTCTTCCTAGAGCCCCAACTAGCGGTGGTCCTTCTGTCTCGGTTCTGGGGATGTCACGGTGGCTCGACCCGGTCCGTGGCCCTGCTAAGGGGCGCCTGTTATGACCCCAATGGCGAGGGTCTCAGAGATATCAGCAAGTCAGCAAGTCTGCGAAGTACAAAAATCCAGCTCATAGGGCAGTGGTAACTGGGTTGACCATATATCTACTCCTAACGCCAACACTAGAAGTAGCCGGGGAACATGCCTACGTTGGTCGCTAGATGTCTCGCGCCAGCCGGAGGACTAACTACCCCTAGAAGAGGAAAACAAAGACCTCTCTTGCCTCCAGAGAATAGACCCCAAAAGTTGGATACAAGCCCCCACAAATAATAACGGTGAGGTAAGAGGAAATGACAAACACAGAGATGAACTAGGTTTAGCAAAGAGAGGCCCACTCACTAATAGCAGAATGTAGTAAGATAACTTATATGGTCAACAAAAACCCTAACAAAAATCCACACTGGAGATACAAGAACCCCCGAACCGTCTAACGGCCCGGGGGGAGAACTCCAGCCTCCCTAGAGCTTCCAGCAAGGATAGGATACAGATTATTTACAAGCTGGACAAAAATGCAAACAAAAACAATAGCAAAAAGCAAGAAAGCAGACTTAGCTTAATCAAGCAGGAACCAGGATCAGTAGACAAGAGCACTACAGATTAGCTCTGATATCAACGTTGCCAGGCATTGAACTGAAGGTCCAGGGAGCTAATATAGCAACACCCCTGA
Organism: Ranitomeya variabilis; assembly: GCF_051348905.1. NCBI lineage: Eukaryota > Metazoa > Chordata > Amphibia > Anura > Dendrobatidae > Ranitomeya > Ranitomeya variabilis. The sequence continues at coordinate 513,491,485 of NC_135232.1, read as the reverse complement.
CCTAACGACCCAGGTGAGCATACAAGGGATGATAGACATACCCAGAGTAAAAACACTAGTAGCCACTAGAGGGAGCCAAAAGGTAAATTCACAACACTACCCCCCCCTTAGTGAGGGGTCACCGAACCCTCACCAAGACCACCAGGGCGATCAGGATGAGCGGCGTGAAAGGCGCGAACTAAATCGGCCACATGCACATCAGAGGCGACCACCCAGGAATTATCCTCCTGACCATAGCCCTTCCACTTGACCAGGTACTGAAGCCTCCGCCTGGAGAGACGAGAATCTAAGATCTTCCCCACCACGTACTCCAACTCGCCCTCAACCAACACCGGAGCAGGAGGCTCAGCAGAAGGAACCACAGGCACAACGTACCGCCGCAACAAGGACCTATGAAATACGTTGTGAATGGCAAACGACACCGGAAGATCCAGGCGAAAGGATACAGGATTAAGGATCTCCAATATCTTGTAAGGACCAATGATTCGAGGCTTAAACTTGGGAGAGGAGACCTTCATAGGAACAAATCGAGAAGACAGCCACACCAAATCCCCAACACGAAGTCGGGGACCCACACCGCGGCGGCGATTGGCAAAACGCTGAGCCTTCTCCTGTGACAACTTCAAGTTGTCCACCACATGATTCCAGATTCGCTGCAACCTATCCATCACAGAATCCACTCCAGGACAGTCAGAAGGCTCCACATGTCCCGAGGAAAAACGAGGATGGAAACCGGAGTTGCAGAAAAATGGCGAAACCAAGGTGGCAGAACTAGCCCGATTATTAAGGGCAAATTCAGCCAACGGCAAGAAGGTCACCCAATCATCCTGATCAGAAGAGACAAAGCACCTCAAATACGCCTCCAGAGTCTGATTAGTTCGTTCCGTTTGTCCGTTAGTCTGTGGATGAAAAGCGGACGAAAACGACAAATCAATGCCCATCCTACCACAAAAGGATCGCCAGAACCTGGAAACAAACTGGGATCCTCTGTCCGACACAATATTCTCAGGAATGCCGTGCAAACGAACCACGTTCTGGAAGAACACAGGAACCAGATCAGCAGAGGAAGGCAGCTTAGGCAAAGGAACCAGATGGACCATCTTGGAGAAACGATCACATATCACCCAGATGACAGACATGCCTTTAGACACCGGGAGATCCGAAATGAAATCCATAGAGATGTGTGTCCAAGGTCTCTTCGGGACAGGCAAGGGCAAGAGCAACCCGCTGGCACGAGAACAGCAAGGCTTAGCTCGAGCACAAGTACCGCAGGACTGCACAAATGACCGCACATCCCTTGACAAGGAAGGCCACCAAAAGGACCTGGCCACCAGATCTCTGGTGCCAAAAATTCCCGGGTGCCCTGCCAACACTGAGGAATGAACCTCGGAAATTACTCTGCTGGTCCATTTAGCAGGCACAAACAATCTGTCAGGTGGACAAGAGTCAGGCCTACCAGCCTGAAATCTCTGCAACACACGTCGCAGATCTGGAGAAATCGCTGACAAGATAACTCCTTCCTTAAGAATACCCTCAGGTTCAGCGACTCCAGGAGCATCAGGCACAAAGCTCCTAGACAGAGCATCGGCCTTCACATTCTTAGAACCTGGTAAATACGAGACCACAAAGTCAAAACGGGAGAAAAACAATGACCAGCGGGCCTGTCTAGGATTCAGGCGTTTAGCAGACTCGAGATACATCAAATTTTTGTGATCAGTCAAGACCACCACCCGATGCTTAGCACCCTCGAGCCAATGACGCCACTCCTCAAATGCCCACTTCATGGCCAATAACTCCCGATTGCCCACATCATAATTTCGCTCTGCCGGCGAAAACTTCCTAGAGAAAAAGGCACAAGGTCTCATAGTAGAGCAACCAGGGCCTCTCTGCGACAAAACGGCCCCTGCCCCAATCTCCGAAGCATCCACCTCAACCTGAAAGGGAAGTGAGACGTCAGGCTGGCACAAAACAGGCGCCGAAGTAAACCGGCGTTTCAACTCCTGGAAAGCCTCCACGGCAGCAGGAGCCCAGTTAGCTACATCAGAGCCTTTCTTGGTCATATCCGTCAGCGGTTTAACAACGCTAGAGAAATTTGCGATAAAACGACGGTAGAAGTTAGCAAAACCCAAGAACTTCTGAAGACTCTTAACTGACGAGGGTTGAGTCCAATCATGAATAGCTCGGACCTTGACTGGATCCATCTCCACAGCAGAAGGGGAAAAAATGAACCCCAAAAAGGGAACCTTCTGTACACCAAAGAGACACTTTGAGCCTTTTACAAACAAAGAATTTTCACGCAAAATCTCAAAAACCATCCTGACCTGCTCCACATGCGAGTCCCAATCATCAGAAAAAAACTGAATATCATCCAGATAAACAATCAAAAATTTATCCAGATACTTCCGGAAAATGTCATGCATGAAGGACTGAAAAACTGAAGGTGCATTAGAGAGCCCAAATGGCATCACCAAGTACTCAAAATGACCTTCGGGCGTATTGAATGCGGTTTTCCATTCATCGCCCTGCCTAATGCGCACAAGGTTGTACGCACCACGAAGGTCTATCTTGGTGAACCACTTGGCACCTTTAATCCGGGCAAACAAATCTGACAACAACGGCAAAGGATACTGAAATTTGACAGTGATCTTATTTAAAAGCCGATAGTCAATACAAGGCCTCAAAGATCCGTCCTTTTTGGCCACAAAAAAGAATCCCGCACCAAGAGGGGAAGAAGAAGGATGGATATGCCCTTTCTCAAGAGACTCCTTGATATATGAACGCATCGCGGTATGTTCAGGTACCGACAGATTAAACAGTCTCCCCTTAGGAAACTTACTGCCAGGGATCAAATCTATTGCACAGTCACATTCCCTATGAGGAGGCAGTGCACTGGACTTAGACTCGCTGAAGACATCCTGATAATCAGACAAATACGCCGGAACTTCCGAAGGTGTAGAAGAAGCAATAGACAAGGGCAGGGAATCTCCATGAATTCCATGGCAGCCCCAACTTGACACTGACATAGCCTTCCAGTCCAAGACTGGATTATGGGTCTGTAACCATGGCAAACCCAAAACAACCAAATCATGCATTTTATGCAGAACAAGAAAACGTATTACCTCCCGATGTTCGGGAGTCATGCACATGGTAACCTGTGTCCAAAACTGCGGTTTATTTTTTGCCAATGGCGTAGAATCAATACCCCTAAGAGGGATAGGATTTTCCAATGGCTCAAGAACAAATCCGCAGCGCTTGGCAAATGACAGATCCATAAGGCTCAGGGCCACACCTGAGTCCACAAACGCCATGACAGGATACGATGACAGTGAGCAAATCAAAGTTACAGATAGAATAAATTTAGGTTGCAAATTACCAATGACGACCGGACTAACAACCTTAGTAAGACGTTTAGAGCATGCTGAGATAACATGTGTAGAATCACCACAGTAGTAACACAAGCCATTCTGGCGTCTATGAATTTTCTGCTCATTTCTAGTCAGGATTCTATCACATTGCATTAATTCAGGTGCCTGTTCAGACAACACCATGAGGGAATTTGCGGTTTTGCGCTCCCGCAACCGCCGGTCGATTTGAATAGCCAGGGCCATAGAATCATTCAGACCTGTGGGAATGGGAAAACCCACCATCACATTCTTAATGGCTTCAGAAAGACCATTTCTAAAATTTGCAGCCAATGCACACTCGTTCCACTGGGTCAGCACGGACCATTTCCGAAATTTTTGGCAATACACTTCAGCCTCGTCCTGGCCCTGAGACATAGCCAGCAAGGCTTTTTCTGCCTGAATCTCAAGATTGGGTTCCTCATAAAGCAAACCGAGCGCCAGAAAAAACGCATCAATATCAGCCAATGCCGGATCTCCTGGCGCCAGCGAGAAAGCCCAATCCTGAGGGTCGCCCCGTAAAAAAGAAATAACAATTTTCACTTGCTGAGCGGAGTCTCCAGAGGAACAGGGTCTCAGGGACAAAAACAATTTACAATTATTCCTGAAATTTCTAAACTTAAATCGGTCTCCGGAAAACAGTTCAGGAATCGGTATCTTAGGTTCTGACATAGGATTTCTGGTAACATAATCTTGTATGCCCTGCACACGAGCAGCAAGCTGGTCCACACTTGTAATCAAGGTCTGGACATTCATGTCTGCAGCAATCACAAGCCACTCAGAGGTAAAGGGGAAAAGAAAAAAAAATGAGAGAAAGAAAAAAAAACTCAGAACTTTCTTTCTTATAATCCCGCTTCTGCAATGCATTTAACATTTAATACTGGCCTGGCAAACTGTTATGACCCCAATGGCGAGGGTCTCAGAGATATCAGCAAGTCTGCGAAGTACAAAAATCCAGCTCATAGGGCAGTGGTAACTGGGTTGACCATATATCTACTCCTAACGCCAACACTAGAAGTAGCCGGGGAACATGCCTACGTTGGTCGCTAGATGTCTCGTGCCAGCCGGAGGACTAACTACCCCTAGAAGAGGAAAACAAAGACCTCTCTTGCCTCCAGAGAATAGACCCCAAAAGTTGGATACAAGCCCCCCACAAATAATAACGGTGAGGTAAGAGGAAATGACAAACACAGAGATGAACTAGGTTTAGCAAAGAGAGGCCCACTCACTAATAGCAGAATGTAGTAAGATAACTTATATGGTCAACAAAAACCCTAACAAAAATCCACACTGGAGATACAAGAACCCCCGAACCGTCTAACGGCCCGGGGGGAGAACTCCAGCCTCCCTAGAGCTTCCAGCAAGGATAGGATACAGATTATTTACAAGCTGGACAAAAATGCAAACAAAAACAATAGCAAAAAGCAAGAAAGCAGACTTAGCTTAATCAAGCAGGAACCAGGATCAGTAGACAAGAGCACTACAGATTAGCTCTGATATCAACGTTGCCAGGCATTGAACTGAAGGTCCAGGGAGCTAATATAGCAACACCCCTGACCTAACGACCCAGGTGAGCATACAAGGGATGATAGACATACCCAGAGTAAAAACACTAGTAGCCACTAGAGGGAGCCAAAAGGTAAATTCACAACAGGCGCCCAATTAAAGGATGTAGTTTGTCAAGTGTTCGTGATGCCACCTGTGGTACTCGGTCAGGATGACCGACGCTGCTAGGGGTCCACTGGGGTGATGGAATGGCACCTAGATGGTATACCTTCCCACAGGTGAAGTATGTCCCCAGGGCTTCCAAGTAAGGTAGATGATGATGGTGTAGGTCGCAGTAAATAATGAGGACACAGGGTTGCAGTCTCTTTACCTTTTACTGAAGATTCAGCATCCACAATCCAGAGCACTGCTAACAGGGCTGGCTGAATCCGGCCGGTCCGAAGGCACATCCAGAGTTCCCTTTGCAGGTGGAAATCAGTAGCCTTCCTACTTGCGCCTGTGTGTTGTATTACCTCCCTGCTAAGCACCACGGGATAGTCCTCACAACTGTCGTGTATGTTTCTGATATTCTCTCTCTACGTCCCCCAGATGATATGGATAGGACGACCCGTATGACGGGGTAGGCCTGGAGCTATTTTATAGGGACCCTAGAGACGCCCCTCTCCCACAATTTGCCTCCGTTGTCTTCATTAGGTTAAAGGTTGGGCAGCCAACTTGGAATTAACTGTCCTGCCGTAGTTTGAAGTAATGCGTAGAGCCTATTACTCCCTCGGTGTTCCGGCCACCGGCTACGCGCCTCAGAAGGATGTTGCCGATCTTAAGGCAGAACTCCTCCCGGTATTATCTCCTTGTGCTGTGATCTCGTTTCTCACTTCTCCACAATATACTCCGCTTCTTGTCCTCTCTTAGGATGCTGCCGCAATGGGGTGCAGGCACAGCTCCGTAGCGTTCTATCTCTTGCTAAGTCTCTGCCAGGGTCCCACCCCAGACAGGGACCTCTGTCTGCAGCTCAGATGTTCTTCCTTCTCCCCCTGTCTGCCTGACAGGTCTTTTCTGGGTCTCACCCAGTAGCGTTCTCTCTAACTTCCTATCCAACTCCCAGTTTTACCCGAGTGTGAGGAGTGGCCTAATACGTAGAACCCTTTGCTCCCCCTGGTGGTTGGAGTGTGAAGTGTAGTGTGTGACTGTGATACCTGGTCAGGTGAACTCCTTTAGTGCCATCAGACGTACCATCACTCCTCCTGGTGGAAGAGCGACAGTACTGCAATGACCAGGACTCTGGGGTGCTGCACTTGCCTAGGGCAAGAGCTGCCACCAGATTTCGGCCATTGTCACACACTACCATGCCAGGCTGGAGATTCGCTGGCACAAACCACACGTCGCTCTCCTGCTTGATGGCATTCCAGAGCTCCTGCGCTGTGTGGCTTCGATTCCCCAAAGAAATTAATTTCAAGATGGCCGGTTGACGTTTGGCCACAGCTGTGCTCATGTCGGTCGTAACGGGTAAACGTTCACGGGTCCATGTGGAGGTGGACTGTGACGGCTCCTGCAGCGATGATTCTGAGGAAGTTGTGTATGAGGAGGAGTCACTGCGTACAGACTGGATTCCTGCAATCCTTGGAGTTGGCAGAACACGTCCTGCGCCACTCGCACGATCTGTACCCGGCTCAACAACATTAACCCAATGGGCAGTGAGGGAAAGGTATCGCCCCTGTCCATGGTGACTGGTCCACGCATCAGTGGTGAGGTGGACCTTGCTACTGATGGCGTTCAGTAGCGCGTGTTTTATGTGTCCCTCCACATGCTTGTGCAGGGCAGGGACGGCTTGCCTGCTGAAATAAAAGCGGCTGGGCACATTGTATTGTGGGACTGCCAATGCCATCAAGTTACGGAAGCTGTCAGTCTCCACCAGCCTGAATGACAGCATTTCAAGGGACAGTAGTTTTGCAATGCCAGCATTCAGAGCCTGTGCTCGGGGGTGGTTTGCCGAGAATGGCCGCCTTTTCTCCCATGCCTGTGCTACCGATGGCTGTAGACTGGGCTGGGTGTTGTGAATTTGGATTCTGGGCTCCCCCGGTGGCTACTGGTGGAATTGAACTGGTGTCTTCATCTTCTCTGTTCACCTGTTCCCATCAAGATGTGGGAGTCGCTATATAACCTTGCTGCTCTGTTAGTTGCTTGCCGGTCAACAATGTTATCAGAAGCCTCTCTGTGCTTGTTCCTGCTCCTAGACAACTACTAGATAAGTTGGACTCTTGTCCATGTTTGTTTTTGCATTTTTGTTCCAGTTCACAGCTGTAGTTTCGTTACTGTGTCTGGAAAGCTCTTGTGAACAGGAATTGCCACTCTGGTGTTATGAGTTAATGCCAGAGTTTTAAAGTAATTTCTGGATGGTGTTTTGATAGGGTTTTTAGCTGACCATGAAAGTGTCCTTTCTGTCTTCTGCTATGTAGTAAGTGGACCTCAAATTTGCTAAACCTATTTTCATACTACGTTTGTTATTTCATCTTGATTCACCGCCAATACATGTGGGGGGCCTCTGTCTCCTTTCGGGGTATTTCTCTAGAGGTGAGCTAGGACTAATATTTTCCTCTGCTAGCTTTATTTAGTCCTCCGGCTGGTGCTGGGCATCTAGAATCAACGTAGGCATGCTACCCGGCCACTGCTAGTTGTGCGTTAGGTTTAGTTCATGGTCAGCTCAGTTTCCATCTTCCAAGAGCTAGTTCCTATATATGCTGATGCTATGATCTCTTGCCATTGAGACCATGACAGTTTGACCGGCCCACTAAAGGGTTAAAATCCTTGGCTGAGAAAGGAGAGAAATAAGTAGTCTGCTGAAATTTTTTTTTTTTTTTTTCTCTCCTTTGAATGGCTCTGTGTTCACCTGTTTGCAATGGATCTTCAGAGTGTAACTGCAGGTTTGAATAATCTCGCCACGAAGGTACAAAATTTGCAAGATTTTGTTTGTCATGCACCTGTATCTGAGCCGAGAATTCCTTTGCCGGAATTTTTCTCGGGGAATAGATCTGGGTTTCAGAATTTTCGAAATAATTGCAAATTATTTTTGTCCCTGAAATCTCGCTCTGCCGGAGATCCTGCACAGCAGGTCAGGATTGTGATTTCCTTGCTCCGGGGCGACCCTCAAGACTGGGCTTTTTCATTGACACCAGGGGATCCTGCGTTGCTCAATGTGGATGCGTTTTTTCTGGCCTTGGGGTTGCTTTATGACGAACCTCATTTGGAGCTTCAGGCAGAAAAAACTTTGATGTCCCTATCTCAGGGGCAAGATGAAGCGGAAATTTACTGCCAAAGATTCCGTAAATGGTCTGTGCTTACTCAGTGGAATGAGTGCGCCCTGGCGGCGACTTTCAGAGAGGGTCTCTCTGATGCCATTAAGGATGTTATGGTGGGGTTCCCTGTGCCTGCGGGTCTGAATGAGTCCATGACAATGGCTATTCAGATCGATAGGCGTTTGCGGGAGCGCAAACCAGTGCACCATCTGGCGGTGTCCACTGAGAAATCGCCAGAGAGTATGCAGTGTGATAGAATTCTGTCCCGAAGCGAGCGGCAGAATTTTAGACGGAAAAATGGGTTGTGTTTCTATTGTGGTGATTCTACTCATGTTATATCAGCATGCTCTAAGCGCACTAAAAAGCTTGGTAAATCTGTTTCCATTTGCACCTTACCGTCTAAGTTTATTCTATCTGTGACCCTGATTTGCTCTTTGTCATCTATTACCACGGACGCCTATGTCGACTCTGGCGCCGCTTTGAGTCTTATGGATTGGTCCTTTGCCAAACGCTGTGGGTATGATTTAGAGCCTTTGGAGACTCCTATTCCTCTGAAGGGGATTGACTCCACCCCATTGGCTAATAATAAACCACAATACTGGACACAAGTAACTATGCGTATTAATCCGGATCACCAGGAGATTATTCGCTTTCTGGTGCTGTATAATCTACATGATGATTTGGTGCTAGGATTGCCTTGGCTGCAATCTCACAACCCAGTCCTCGACTGGAAAGCTATGTCTGTGTTGAGCTGGGGATGTAAGGGGGCTCATGGGGATGTACCTGTGGTTTCCATTTCATCATCTATTCCCTCTGAAATTCCTGAGTTCCTGTCTGACTATCGTGACGTCTTTGAAGAATCCAAGCTTGATTCGTTACCTCCGCACCGAGAGTGCGATTGTGCCATAGATTTAATCCCGGGTAGTAAATACCCAAAGGGTCGTTTATTTAATCTGTCTGTGCCTGAACATGCTGCTATGCGTGAATATATAAAGGAGTCCTTGGAAAAGGGACATATTCGTCCATCGTCATCTCCCTTAGGAGCCGGTTTTTTCTTCGTGTCAAAAAAAGACGGCTCTTTGAGACCATGTATTGATTATCGGCTTTTGAATAAAATCACTGTTAAATATCAATACCCATTGCCGTTGCTGACTGATTTGTTTGCTCGCATAAAGGGGGCCAAGTGGTTCTCTAAGATTGACCTTCGTGGGGCGTATAATTTGGTGCGAATCAGGCAGGGGGATGAGTGGAAAACCGCATTTAATACGCCCGAGGGCCACTTTGAGTATTTAGTGATGCCTTTTGGTCTTTCAAATGCTCCGTCAGTTTTCCAGTCCTTTATGCATGATATTTTTCGCGATTATTTGGATAAATTTATGATTGTGTATCTGGATGATATTCTGATTTTTTCGGATGACTGGGACTCTCATGTCCAGCAAGTCAGGAGGGTTTTTCAGGTTTTGCGGTCTAATTCTTTGTGTGTGAAGGGTTCTAAGTGTGTTTTTGGGGTACAGAGGATTTCCTTTTTGGGATATATTTTTTCCCCCTCTTCCATTGAAATGGATCCTGTCAAGGTTCAAGCTATTTGTGATTGGACGCAGCCCTCTTCTCTTAAGAGTCTTCAGAAATTTTTGGGCTTTGCTAACTTTTATCGTCGATTTATTGCTGGTTTTTCGGATATTGCTAAGCCATTGACCGATTTGACTAAGAAGGGTGCTGATGTTGCTGATTGGTCCCCTGATGCTGTGGAGGCCTTTCGGGAGCTTAAGCGCCGTTTTTCCTCTGCCCCTGTGTTGCGTCAGCCTGATGTTGCTCTACCTTTTCAGGTTGAGGTCGATGCTTCTGAGATCGGAGCTGGGGCAGTGTTGTCGCAGAAAAGTTCTGACTGCTCCGTGATGAGGCCTTGTGCCTTCTTTTCCCGTAAATTTTCGCCCGCTGAGCGGAATTATGATGTTGGGAATCGGGAGCTTTTGGCCATGAAGTGGGCTTTTGAGGAGTGGCGCCATTGGCTTGAGGGGGCCAGACATCAGGTGGTGGTATTGACTGACCACAAAAATTTGGTTTATCTTGAGACTGCCAGGCGCCTGAATCCTAGACAGGCGCGCTGGTCATTATTTTTCTCTCGGTTTAATTTTGTGGTGTCATACCTACCGGGTTCTAAGAATGTTAAGGCAGATGCCCTTTCTAGGAGTTTTGAGCCTGACTCGCCTGGTAACTCTGAGCCCACAGGTATCCTTAAGGATGGAGTGGTATTGTCAGCCGTTTCTCCAGACCTGCGGCGGGCCTTGCAGGAGTTTCAGGCGGATAGACCTGATCGTTGCCCACCTGATAAACTGTTTGTTCCTGATGATTGGACCAGTAGAGTCATCTCTGAGGTTCATTCTTCTGCGTTGACAGGTCATCCTGGCATTTTTGGTACCAGGGATTTGGTGGCAAGGTCCTTCTGGTGGCCTTCCCTGTCACGAGATGTGCGAGGCTTTGTGCAGTCTTGTGACGTTTGTGCTCGGGCCAAGCCTTGTTGTTCTCGGGCTAGTGGATTGTTGTTGCCCTTGCCTATTCCTAAGAGGCCTTGGACGCACATCTCGATGGATTTTATTTCAGATCTGCCTGTTTCTCAGAAGATGTCTGTCATCTGGGTGGTGTGTGACCGTTTCTCTAAGATGGTCCATTTGGTTCCTCTGCCCAAGTTGCCTTCTTCTTCCGAGTTGGTTCCTCTGTTTTTTCAAAATGTTGTTCGTTTGCATGGTATTCCTGAGAATATCGTTTCTGACAGAGGGACCCAATTCGTGTCTAGATTTTGGCGGGCATTCTGTGCTAGGATGGGCATAGATTTATCTTTTTCGTCCGCTTTCCATCCTCAGACGAATGGCCAGACTGAGCGGATTAATCAGACCCTGGAGACATATCTGAGGTGTTTTGTGTCTGCTGACCAGGATGATTGGGTTGCTTTTTTGCCATTGGCGGAGTTCGCTCTCAATAATCGGGCCAGCTCTGCCACTTTGGTGTCCCCGTTTTTCTGTAATTCGGGGTTTCATCCTCGATTTTCCTCTGGTCATGTGGAATCTTCGGATTGTCCTGGAGTGGATGCTGTGGTGGAGAGATTGCATCAGATCTGGGGGCAGGTGGTGGACAATTTGAGGTTGTCCCAGGAGAAGACTCAGCTTTTTGCTAACCGCCGTCGTCGTGTTGGTCCTCGTCTTCATGTTGGGGACTTGGTGTGGTTGTCTTCTCGTTTTGTCCCTATGAGGGTCTCTTCTCCTAAGTTTAAGCCTCGGTTCATCGGCCCGTATAAGATATTGGAGATTCTTAACCCTGTTTCCTTCCGTTTGGACCTCCCTGCATCCTTTTCTATTCATAACGTTTTTCATCGGTCATTATTGCGCAGGTATGAGGTACCGGTTGTGCCTTCCGTTGAGCCTCCTGCTCCGGTGTTGGTTGAGGGTGAGTTGGAGTACGTTGTGGAGAAAATCTTAGACTCTCGTGTTTCCAGACGGAGACTCCAGTATCTGGTCAAGTGGAAGGGATACGGCCAGGAGGATAATTCTTGGGTGAATGCATCTGATGTTCATGCCTCTGATCTGGTTCGTGCCTTTCATAGGGCCCATCCTGATCGCCCTGGTGGTTCGGGTGAGGGTTCGGTGCCCCCTCCTTGAGGGGGGGGTACTGTTGTGAATTTGGATTCTGGGCTCCCCCGGTGGCTACTGGTGGAATTGAACTGGTGTCTTCATCTTCTCTGTTCACCTGTTCCCATCAAGATGTGGGAGTCGCTATATAACCTTGCTGCTCTGTTAGTTGCTTGCCGGTCAACAATGTTATCAGAAGCCTCTCTGTGCTTGTTCCTGCTCCTAGACAACTACTAGATAAGTTGGACTCTTGTCCATGTTTGTTTTTGCATTTTTGTTCCAGTTCACAGCTGTAGTTTCGTTACTGTGTCTGGAAAGCTCTTGTGAACAGGAATTGCCACTCTGGTGTTATGAGTTAATGCCAGAGTTTTAAAGTAATTTCTGGATGGTGTTTTGATAGGGTTTTTAGCTGACCATGAAAGTGTCCTTTCTGTCTTCTGCTATGTAGTAAGTGGACCTCAAATTTGCTAAACCTATTTTCATACTACGTTTGTTATTTCATCTTGATTCACCGCCAATACATGTGGGGGGCCTCTGTCTCCTTTCGGGGTATTTCTCTAGAGGTGAGCTAGGACTAATATTTTCCTCTGCTAGCTTTATTTAGTCCTCCGGCTGGTGCTGGGCATCTAGAATCAACGTAGGCATGCTACCCGGCCACTGCTAGTTGTGCGTTAGGTTTAGTTCATGGTCAGCTCAGTTTCCATCTTCCAAGAGCTAGTTCCTATATATGCTGATGCTATGATCTCTTGCCATTGAGACCATGACAGCTGGGAGTGTGAGGATGACTGGGAACGTGGTGCTGTGGGTGGAATTACAGTGGGTCTCTGGACAACAGTGCCAGAGGTTCTTCCATGGCAATCCTGTGAGGAAGCTGAACCAGCTGTGTGTGAGCTGGAGGAAGAGGCAACAACACCAGCTGAAGAGGTGGTAGGTGCCGCTGTTGGTTGGCCTAGGTCTTTAGTGTGTTTTTGTAACTCCACCGCGTGCTTGGTCCGCACATGTTTCCACATATTTGTGGTATTGAGGTTGCTGACATTTTTCCCTCTTTTGACTTTCTGATGACACACCTTGCATTTGAGAAAGCAAATGTCATCTGCAACTGTGTCAAAAAGGGACCAGGCACTGCAAGTCTTGGGAGCGCCCGTTTTGGCTTTTGGAAAAGGCATGCTCCTAAGAGGAGGCTACAGGAACCGCAGTCTTCCCCCTCCCTCTCCCTCTTTGGCCCATTCAGGGAATCTCTTCCTCGCCACGATGGGTCAAGGACCTCATCATCTACACTACCCTCTGAAACCAACTGCTTCTCCCGAGTAGTCTCGGCAGCACAGTATGCACCAGAAAGTGGCACCTGAGTCTCATCATCAGATACGTACTGAGGTGTGCTGACCGTAGTTACTGGCCCACCCGTCTCTTCAGAGTCAGAGAGACAAAGCTGTTGGGCATCACTGCATACTGCCTCTTCTTCCATTTCTCCAATGCTGTTTGGCTGGCCCCCTGTTTCCAAGCCAAGAGATTCAGAGAACAGAAGTAGAGATGGCTCCTGTCCTGGGCTCTCTGACTGCCTGGGCAATTTGGCAGGTGGTGAAGAGACAGATGGGTGCTCTCCAGTGCTCTGTGCCTGAGAGGATATGGCACTAATTGAAGTCGATGCATTAGCTGCCATCCATCCAACAACGGCTTCAATTTGTTCGTCCCGCAGCAGAGGGGTACGACGATCTCCTACAAAGCTGCGCATGAAGGACTGTTCCCTGCTGAAACTGGGTGATGATGAGTCACCGGTGCCCGCAGCAGGCACAGAATCCCCACGTCCTCTCCCTGCTCCGCGCCCACGCCCACACCCACATGCCTTACTCCCTGCCTTCTTCATCTTGGTTGACTGATAAAGATAAGCAGAAAAGTACTAAGGGCTTAGTGTGCTTATTCCTGAACAGCTCCTAAGGCTAGGTTCACATTGCGTTAGGGCAATCCATTTAGTGCATACGCTAGCGGATTGTGCTAACGCAATGTCCCAAAAGGTATCGTGTTTGGCGATCCCGCTAGCGCAGATGCCCGATCTGCCCTAGCGAGGAACGGACCTCGGACGCTGCAAGCAGCGTTCGAGGTCCGTTCGAAAATAGTGGGACATCGCTAGCGCATGCCAAAAATGGCATGCGTTAGCAATGCGTTAGCGACCCGTTAGCACATTGCGGTCAATGGGTGCACTAACGGACCGTTACATAGCGTTAATTGCGACAATTGCGCCATGTAACGGAGTCTGCTAGCGGACACCCATTAACGCAATGTGAACCTAGTCTAACAGGTATAAGAAACACTAATTTTCTAAAGTGTGGACTAGACTTTAATATGAGCTAATGTGGCCTACACAACTGTAAAGTGGTGTGTTTGGTGAACTTTATGAATTTTTTTTTTTGTGCAGAACTGACTACAGAGTGAGCTGCACTAACACACAGACGGTGCAGACAGCCGTGAATGGCGCTGCAAGGCCAAAACAAGCTCCTCTATGTAATCTTTTTTAGTGTTTTTCCGCAATCTAGCAGGATACGGAGGGAAAGCCACTAATAGAATAAATTAGAAAAAATGTGCAGCAGGCTGCACTAATTAAGAAACAGACAATGGAACGGTATGAGGCAGTCACGCACCCTGAGCTGACCACAACCGGCTGTGGCTGTGGACAGACTACAGAGCGATGTGCACTCACACAGAGACCATGCAGACAGCCGTAAATGGCGCTGCAAGGCCAAAAAAAACTGCTCTATGTAATCCTATGTAGTTTTTCCACAATTTAGCTGGATACGGATGGAAAGCTACTAATAGGAAATATTTGAAAAAATGTGCAGCAGGCTGCACTAATTGCAAAAAAGGACAATGGATAGAACAGTATAAGGCAGTGACGCACTCTGAGCTGACTACAACAGGCTGTGGCTGCGGACAGACTACAGAGCGATGGGCACTCATACACACAGAGACCTTGCAGACAGCTGTGAACAGCACTGCAAGGCAAAAGCAAGGATCTCACACAGCGGTTGCTAAATTATCCTTGGTAAAGCACAATGAAGCAAATCGCTATCTCTAAACTGGCCCTCAGTCAGAACACAGCGTCCTGTCCCTAACTGAATTCACAGCAGAGTGAGCCCTAAATGGTGGCAGCGACTTTTATAGTGCATCATGACATCATTTCAGCAGCCAATCACAGCCATGCCAGTACTTACATGCCCACCATGCAGAACAGGATGTGCCCACACTTCTAATCATTCCTCATTGGCTGAATTCGGGCTCTTTGAATTGTGGGAACTTCCGATTCCGGTATCCGATATTCTGAAAGTATCGGAACTCGGTATTGGAATTCCGATACCGCAAATATCGGCCGATACCCGATACTTGCGGTATCGGAATGCTCAACACTAGTTATTGGGCAAAGAAAGAGAAATCTAGGACCTCAGCAGGTGAAATATTACTATGCAAAGGCTGGAAAGTTGTGAGATATGCTCTTCTGTGACCCTGACAATTATTTATTTATTTTTATTTTTATTTTTGGGGGGTGAGTCCAATTAGATCTTCTGCTATGGTGCCCCATGATTTCTATGTACATCCATGATTGTAGCCTGGAGAGATACAGAATGGCATATAAAATCTATATTTTAATTTACAAGGACTCAAATTAGAGGGGTGTATTGTAGCCTGGAGGGGTATAGTTTGTCCAAGGCTATTTTATACCTCCGGGTATAGTATGACCTAGGACTGTTTATCACCCGGGGTATACTCTGGCCTGTGCCAAACTATACCAGGTTTAATCTGGACAGGGGTTAAAGGGAATCTGTCACCCCTGGACAATTTTGTTCTATTACTATGGGCATACAAGTAATTGAATGGTTAAACCAGTCTTACCTATATGCCTCATAGCTGTGGTGTAGATATTGAGAAATTGACTTATAATCGCTTATTTTAATGATTTCTTCCAGGCTCCTGGGTGTGCGGCACCTGGAAGAAATCACTGCATCCTCACTTCATTATACTATCACTCCCCTCCCAGCAGCGTTATACTAACCTGGCCGGCGCTGTAATCCCACGCATGCGCTGTGCGATCGCATGGTTACCCGAACACTGTCCACCCTTGTATGGGCAGTGTCTAAATTGATCTTCTGCGCAGGTGCCTGATGAAATCTCTGCACGCCCTGGAGCCTGGAAGAAATCATTAACAAAAAAGATTATAAATCAATTTCTCAATATCTACACCGCAGCTATGAGGCATATAGGCAAGACTGGTTTAACCATTCAATTACCTTTATGCCCATAGTAATCGATAAAAATCTTCCAAGGGGTGACAGATTCCCTTTCATTTGGCCTGTTAAATTGGTTTGTTATTGCCATCCTATTCATCACTATTGTGACCACAAACAGAAATGTACTTTCTGACACAGTGCACTGTGCTTTATAGACGCAATCAGGGATATCTAGCTGCTGCCAATACTTATTTTGCATGTATCCATGCACTCGTACTTTATTATTTACACATTGAGGGTCCATCTATACAATGTGGATTATGCATTGCACTTGATCTAAACATTGCAGGATACATTTTGTATACCACTTATAGATCATGAACTGGCACTTTACCATTTGCTTATAGACTGCTTTTTATTTTGAACATTGGTGATCAAGTTTATTGATCATATAGCATGCATTTGCACTTTATTACTTACAAAAAGACTGTTCACCTTTTCATGATAGATCTTGTATGGCACTATATGCAGATATAGGTTGCTTTTTCTAACAAAATGACAAATATATTGCTAATATGCGATAAAACTGGTACACAAACAGAAATAATCCAGCACTGCATATTCCCAAGGGCCAAAGGTGAATGATTTAAAACCTTTCCCATATAACAATCTGGCACATCGCCCGGTGAAGTACTCCAAAAAACAGATTATATACTAAAGGAACCAGAGTATATAATTCACCACCACAAAGATCTTATTTTTAAAAGATTCAATTTTTATTTGTATATTCCATATAAAAACAATAAAGTACAAATAAATACAATAGAGGAGAACAACAACTGAGCACTCAAAGGGGGAACCACTGCTCCATTTAGTCTGACTAGGTATAGCATGTGTCCATATATTTGGGAGGTGATATCGTTGCTATAAATGCTATTAGTTTCAAGATCATACCCAAATTGCAAGTTACTTGATACCACATAATCCCTAACAATACATATGCACTCCCAGCATCATTGCTTACCCATTGTAGGTTCGGTTAGAAGCGGTGGTCCACCCTGCGACCCCTGACGCGCGTTTCGCGTTTAGATGGCTTTCTCAAAGGGGATGTCAATGCGATAAAACTGTCTGAAATAACAACTTAGTTTGTAAAAAATAGGACACGTTATGCATAATTTTTATATAATATGATTACTGTAGATGTTATTCTCTCATATCTTTGTGCAGAAAATAGGGCAATTTGTACCCACAGGTCAGATCTGGTGACTGTGGAGGCCATGTCATCTGGCGTAGCACCCCATCACTCTCCTTCTTGATCAAATAGCCCTTACACAGCCTGGAGGTGTGTTTGCGGTCATTGTCCTGTTGAAAAATAAATGATGGTCCAACTAAACGCAAACCGGATGGAATAGTGGAATAGCATGCCGCTGCAAGATGCTGTGGTAGCCATGCTGGTTCAGTATGCCTTCAATTCTGAGTAAATCCCCAACAGTGTCACCAGCAAAGCACCCCCACACCATCACACCTCCTCGTCCATGCTTCACGGTGGGAACCAGGCATGTAGAGTCCATCCGTTCACCTTTTCTGCGTCGCACAAAGACACAGTGCTTGGAACCAAAGATCTCAAATTTGGACTCATCAGACCAAAGCACAGATTTCCCCTGGCCTTATGTCCATTCCTTGTGTTCTTTAGCCCAAACAAGTCTCTTCTGCTTGTTGCCTATCCTTAGCAGTGGTTTCCTAGCAGCTATTTTACCATGAAGGCCTGCTGCACAAAGTCTCCTCTTAACAGTTGTAGAGATGTGTCTGCTGCTAGAACTCTGTGTGGCATTGACCTGGTCTCTAATCTGAACTGCTGTTAACCTGTAATTTCTGATGCTGGTGGCTCTGATAAACTTACCTCAGAAGCAGAGGTGACTCTTGGTCTTCCTTTCCTGGGGCGGTCCTCATGTGAGCCAGTTTCTTTGCAGCGCTTGATGGTTTTGGCAACTGCACTTGGGGACACTTTCAAAGTTTTCCCAATTTTTCGGACTGACTGACCTTCATTTCTTAAAGTAATAATGGCCACTCGTTTTTCTTTACTTAGAATTTGTATTATGGCAAGAAAAAAACAGCTAACAGTCTATTCAGTAGAACTGTAGAGATTAAAATTCACCGCACACTCTATATGATTTCTATGCAAAATTTGGTATGATTTTAATATACATAATCTGCGAGCGTAACAGAATATTACAGCTTATGCGATCTTTATACAATGTTTCGGCTCAACCAGAGCCTTTGTCACGTAATCGCTTATTCCAGTTATGACAGTAGTTATGACAGTAGTGTGCAGAGAAGGGAAAGTCCCTGTAGTGATATACATACACTATTGTAATATAAATGTCAGCATGCAGATGTCCATGTCCAGTAATGTGGATCTGTAGTGTTTGCAGTTAGAAGCGGTGCTCCCGCGCCTAGCTAAGACCGGCGTGTGACACTACTGGGACTTAATGTCTTCAAAGGGAGATTTGTAGTTAAAATTCCGCGCTGCCGCTAAGATGAATTTCAGGAGAGTATAGTTGATGCACAGTGGTTTTATTCAACGCGTTTCAGGGGTCTCATGCCCCCTTCATCAGGTGGTATTTCCTGATGAAGGGGGCATGAGACCCCTGAAACACGTTGAATAAAACCACTGTGAATCAACTATACTCTCCTGAAATTCATCTTACCGGCAGCGCGGAATTTTAACTACAAATCTCCCTTTGAAGACATTAATTTCTCTGGTCGGTGAAGACCTGTGGATCTGCAGCAGCCGCTATCTACATGCTCTAATCTCATCCTAACCAGGTGAGCAAATTTGGTGTATATTCAAGAAGGAAGAAGAAGGAATATAAACCAACTCACCCGTGATGCATAAACCAATCTTCGGGAGCACGGACCCGCTGTGTCCAGGCGTATAGAATCCAAAAAAGAAAAGAATGTCCAGCTTCACCGAATCCGTAAAAAAGAGTTTTCTTTATTCACAAACTTTTAAGCATAGAGGATACAAACTTCAGCACGAGTAAAGGCCGGAGCAAGCCGTACCCCCTCCCCCCACGGCGTAGGCGAAGGCCTGCATGACAATGGGGGGGAGTGGGGTAGGTAAGGGGTTAATGAAAGGGGAGGGAAGGTTTAGTGGCTGAGGATTTATGGGAGTTTGGGGGGTGGGTCCAATCACTTCCCGCACTTTTGAATCGAGAGCAGTCCCGCCCTCCCGCCCTATTGTTGTTTTTCTATTTTTTTATAAAAAAAAAAAAAAAAAAAAACAATAAAGAAGAGATGGTTGTGTTATGTTTCTGTCCATTTATTGCAAGGGTGTTTTACTTTGGGTCATTGTGGCCGTGGCGGCTGGGGGGAGTCCTGGGAGTTGGTAATAAATTGGTTTGGGGATCCATTTTTGGCTTATGGCTCCTCTGTTTTGGTGTTGGTGTCTTTTGAATCTGGTGAATGGTGGTTGGGGAGTTCCGGCAGGGGTGGCCGGATCTCCTGGGATTTTTTACCGTGAACAGGGAACCCTTGGGTGGGTTTTTTGGTGCTCCCGAGCCAGGGTTTTGAACGGCTGGGAGTAAAGTTGGTGTTACGTACGTTCACGGTATGGGTTGTCAATCACCAGATTCTTGGGGCTCCGAGGACTCCTTCTAGTCTTTAAAAATGTTATGATTGCTTTGTATTTATGTATTTATTGTTAATGTTTAATAAATAAGGCTACTGTGGCCTATATCATTCCAAAGAATTAATGATGTTGTGTCTTTATTGTTATAGGAATGATAATTGGGGGCCACGGTGGGAGAAGAGGTGGGTGGGGGTGGGTCTTGTCCTATAAGACTACCCCGTCGACGATACCAGGGTCAAGCCATATGGGTAAGAATCTCAACGCGTTTCTGGAGACTAAGCTCACTTAATCATGACATCATGGCTCGTGCTGAAGTATGTATCCTCTATGCTTAAAAGTTTGTGAATAAAGAAAACTTTTTTACGGATTCGGTGAAGCTGGATATTACATACCCGCCATCATTTGGGGCTGATTGCCACCTTGCTGGTTTTGTGCACAAGTATTGGTAAGTCCTGCCTTCAGACTACTATATAGCCCTCTTTTTTCTGCGGGCAATTACACTATTATATCTTACTGGGCTCGACTTACCTCACACCTTGTTAGCATCTAGTTAAAACCTTGGGCAGATGCATTACCCCATGATTTACTACTATGTGCACATTACTATTATATGCATTCCTATGTGTCCGTCCTGATTGACAATTTTATAGTGTGTTCTTTTGATAATCTTTAAAGGGCCACTGTCACCCTCCTCCAGCCGTTATAAACTAAAAGAGCCACCTTGTGCAGCAGTAATGCTGCATTCAACAAGGTGGCTCTTTTAGTTTTAGGTTCAAGTATACCCCAAGTAAAGCGTTTTTATACTTAGCCACAATTCCTGTCTCTAGCCAGGGAGGCGGGTCCTCACTCCCCAGCTTGAACCGCTCCTCTGCCGTCACTCCAATCTTCCTGCACTTTCGGCGCCGCCCCCTCAGCGCTGTTATCATTTCAAAACAGGCACCTGCGCTGTGTACTGCTGTGCTGCGCAGACGCAGTAAGCTCTAGCCGTCTGACGTCCCAGCCAGACTTGCAGGCTGCGCCTGCGCGGGCATTGCGGCCAGCCATGTGCATAATGCACAGTGCAGGGCTGGGATTCCAAAGCTGCCCCCGTTGTGCGGCGCATTCACTGCTAGCGTCGGTACGTCGGCCCGACGCACTGCGATGGGCCGAGTACGATGCTAGTGTGAAAGTAGCCTACCTTGTAGCATTAATATGACCTAACATCACATGTCTCATCATAGAGAAGCAGTACCAGCCATAACATTAGCGGTGAGTAGTGTTGAGCATTCCGATACCGCAAGTATCGGGTATCGGCCGATACTTGCCGGTATCGGAATTCCGATACCGAGATCCGATACTTTTGTTGTATCGGGAATCGGTATCGGGATTAATATCAATGTGTAAAAGAAAGAATTAAAATAAAAAATAGGGATATACTAACCTCTCCGGCGCAGCCTGGACTTTACCGCCGTAACCGGGAGCCGTTGTACCTAAGAATGCGCGCTTGAAGGGCCTTAGATGAGGTCACTGCGCTCTGATTGGTCCGTAGCGGTCACATGGGCCGTCGCGACCAATCACAAAGCCGTGACGTCATCTTAAGGTCCTTCACGCGCTGATTCTTAGGAAGGAAGGCTGCCGGAAAGAAGCCGAGGGTGAGTATATACCTAATAGGAATATACTCACCCTCGGACGCGCCCTGCTTGTTTCCGGCAGCCTTCCTTCCTAAGAATCAGCGCGTGAAGGACCTTAAGATGACGTCACGGCTTTGTGATTGGTCGCGACGGCCCATGTGACCACCACGCGACCAATCACAAAGCCGTGACGTCACCTAAGGTCTTTCAAGTGCTTGAAATACCTTAGGTGGCGTCACGGCTTTGTGATTGGTCGCGTAGCGGTCACGCGACCGCTACGCGACCAATCAGAAGCTGCGGACGTCTTCTAAGGTATTTCAAGCGCTTTAAAGACCTTAGGTGACGTCACGGCTTTGTGATTGGTCGCGTAGCGGTCACGCGACCGCTACGGACCAATCAGAGCACAGTGACCTCATCTAAGGCCCTTCAAGCGCGCATTCTTAGGTACAACGGCTCCCGGTTACGGCGGTAAAGTCCAGGGCGCGTCAGAGAGGTGAGTATATCCCTATTTTTTATTTTAATTCTTTCTTTTACACATTGATATGGATCCCAGGGCCTGAAAGAGAGTTTCCTCTCCTTCAGACCATAGGAACCATCAGGGATACCGTCCGATACTTGAGTCCCATTGACTTGTATTGGTATCGGGTATCGGTATCGGATTAGATCCGATACTTTGCCGGTATCGGCCGATACTTTCCGATACCGATACTTTCAAGTATCGGACGGTATCGCTCAACACTAGCGGTGAGTAGTGTTGAGCGATACCTTCAGATACTCAAAGCTATCGGTATCAGATGGGATCGGCCGATATCCAAAAAATATCGGATATATACTGATACCCGATACCAATGCAAGTCAATGGGACACAAGTATCGGAAGCTATCCTGGATGGTTCCCAGGGTCTGAAGGAGAGGAAACTCTCCTTCAGGCCCTGGGATCCATATTCATGTAAAAAATAAAGAATAAAAATAAAAAATATGGATATACTCACCCCTCCGAAAACCCTGGCTGTCACCGCTGCAAGCATCTGCCTCCGTTCCTAAGAATGCAGAGCGTGAAGGACCTTCGATGACGTCGCGGCCAGGTGACCGGTCACATGAGCGGTCACGGACCAATCACAAGACGGGGACGTCATCGAAGGTCCTTCACCCTCTGCATTCTTAGGAACGGAGGCAGATTTCCGATATCGCAAAAATATCGGAACTCGGTATCGGAATTCCGATACAGCAAATATCGGCCGATACCCGATATTTGCAGTATCGGAATGCTCAACACTAGCGGTGAGTTAATTAAACGTTTGACCAAATATGGCAGGATAATTTTTAATTTGATAATTTTGTATGGCCCTCAACTGATGCTATAAATTGATCTGGGCAGAAAAAAGGTTCCCCACCCCTGAACTAATAATTTTCTTAGCTCCCAAATTTTTGCTATCAAGGTTGTCATTACGACCTCCGGTTCAGCCAGCTATGAAAAGCCTGTTAGACCATGCCAGGAGCAAGGTCTAAGAGGCTTCTCTCAGAGTAAGGCTGACGTCACACTAGCAGTATTTGGTCAGTATTTTACATCAGTATTTGTAAGCCAAAACCAGGAGTGGAACAATTAGAGGAAAAGTATAATAGAAACATATGCACCATTTATCACCCACTCCTGGTTTTGGCTGAAAAGAGTCCAGATTAAAGGGGTATTCCTATCTCCAAGATCCTATCCCAGTATGTGGTGGGTGTAATAATAATATTAGCAAATGCCTCCAATTAGAAATGCAATATAGTTTTTCTGATTCACTATGTGACTTTCCTCATTTGCAGGGATTGCAGGACCTTAGGTATCCACAGTTACGACCACTGATATTGTGAGTTTGTTAGCTGGTTGTTAGTGGTCGTAACTATGGATATCTAAGGTCCTGCAATGCCTATGTTATGGAACTGCAACACAGGAATAGGGTAGAAGGGGGAAGACTGACCCTGCACTATTACTAGGCTGGCACCCTACGGTGGAGTCGGCGACCAATTCCTTGCTAATAGACCCACCGACGATCCTAGGTTAATCTCAAGTGAAGACCTATAGATCGGGGGAAAGGGTTCCCTCAAAGATCTAAGGACTGGATACAAAAACGGGTCACCTCCTAATAGAAATACAGAGAGAAGGCTACAGATACAAACAGAAAACAGAAACTGAGACTAGCAGAACCAGAGCTCACAGTACTGCACAAATTATACACACAGAAGACAAAGCAAAGCAGCAAGTCAGAACTAAAGCAGATTAACACTGTTGTCCAGCAAAGACTGGGAGGCAGGGGCTGGTTAATAAAGAGTGATACAATCACCTGACCCAAGACAAACCCAGAACCAGAGGGAAAAGACCAGCAGCCAGAACACCACAAGAAAATGGAGGATAGTAACAAATTAAACAGATTCTAACAGTACCTCCCCTTTCACAAGGATCCCCCAGATCCTCTAGGCCGAGCCTTATTCGGAAATCTCCTGTGAAAAGCCTTAATTAAACTTGAGGCTGAGACATCCACAGCTTTCACCCATGAATTGTCCTCGGGACCGAAACCCTTCCAGGACACAAGATACTGTAACCCTCCTCTCTGCCACCTGGAATCAAGAATGCGTGAAATCTCAAACTCGCAGTCCTCATCAATTGGAGGAGCAGACGGCATAGCCACCTTATCTGGCATGTCAACTTTCTTAAGCAAAGATACATGAAAAACTGAATTAATTTTCCAGGACGAAGGAATGTCTAATCTCACCGCTGCAGAGTTGACAATCTGAACCACTTTGAGGGGTCCTACAAACTTAGGCCCCAACGTTTTAGAAGGAATCTTCAAACACAGATTCCTAGAGGACAACCAAACCATGTCCCCAACAATAAACCTCGCCTCCCTTCTTCTCTTGTTAAAATATTTCATAGACCTCCTATTAGCCTGTTTAAGATTCTGGCGCATACTGGTCCAAACCTTTTCCAAATTTCCAGAAAAACTCTCCTCCTCAGGCACCACCACCCCAATCCTAGAAAAAGGACCGAAAGATGGATGCTTCCCAGTACAACAAAAGAAAGGAGAACACCCAGCTGAAGAAGATGTATGATTATTGAGAGCAAATTCAGCTAATGGTAGATATTACGACCACATCTCCTGATTGTCCGCTGCAAAACATCTCAAAAACTGCTCAACGTCCTGGTTCTTCCTCTCGGTCTGTCCATTGGACTCCGGATGATAACCCGACGAAAATGACAAATGAACCTTAAGTCTTTCACAAAAAGCATGCCAAAAGCGAGCCACAAACTGTGGTCCCCTATCAGAGACAATGTCCTTGGGAACACCATGGAGCCTGACAATCTCTTTCACAAATGCCCTGGCAAGTGTCTTAGCACAGGGTAATTTATTGAACGGGACCAGATGACACATCTTACTAAACCGGTCCACAACAACCCATATGACAGAAAAACCCACAGAGACCGGTAGGTTGGTGTTAAAAAAATCCATTGCAAGATGCGTCTGGAGCGCCCCCACATAAGAGCAATGGGGTACTCGGTACTGGGTCCTTCAGTTCAGGGGATGTCACGGTGGCCTGACCCGGTCCGTGGCCCTTTGAGGGACGTCCAATAAAAGGGAGAATTTTTATGGGATAATGTTCGTGACGCCACCTGTGGTATTCGGTCAGGGTGACCGACGCTGCTTAGGGGTCCGCTGGAGATGATGTGATGGCAGCTAGATGGTATACCTTCCCACAGGTGAAGTGTATCCCCAGGGCTTCCCAGAGGTGTAGATGGTGATGGTGGTTGATGTAAGGCGCAGGGAATAACGAGGACACAAGGTTGCAGTCTCTTTACCTTTTACTGAAGACTTCACCATCCACAGTCCAGGGCACCAGATCACAGGGCAGGCAGGGTCCAGCCGGTCTGAAGGCAAATCCAGAGTCCCCTTATCCAGGTGGAAATCAGTAGCCTTCCTCTAGCGCCTGTGTGTTGTAGTACCTCCCTGCTGAGCTTCTCGGTAAGGTCATCACAACTGTTGTAGATGTTCTAGATGTTATGTTTTCCTCTCTGTCCCCCAGATGGTATGGATAGGACAGACCCATATGACTGGTGGCCTGAGGCTTTTTACAGGGATCCTAGAGATGCCCCAGCCCCCACAGGTTGCCACCGTGCCTCCTGGGTATAAGGTCGGGCAGCCAACGTGGAATTGACTGTCCTGCCGGTCTCTGGAGCAAGGCTTAGAGATTGTTGCTCCCTCGGTGTTCCGGCCACCGGCTTCTGTGCCTCAGAAGGAGGCAGCCTTTTGCAGGGCAGAACTCCTTCTGGTTTTCTCTCCTTGTGCTATGATTTCGTTTCTCACCCGCTACAATACAATTCTCTTTCGTGTCCTTCCTTAGGATGCTGCCGCACATGGGGCAGGCGCAGCTCCGTGGCCTTCTGTCTAGGCCTCTGACAGGATCCCACCCCTGTCAGGGACCCCTCTGTCTGCAGCTCTGTGATGTTCCTCCTTCCCCTCTGTCTGCCTGACAGGGACTGCCTGGGTGAAGCCCAGTCAGCGTCTGACTCCTCCCTCCAGTCAGCTTCTGACTAACTTTCTATCCAGCCCACCAGTTTTACCTAATTGTGAGGAGTGCCCTAGTGAATAGGAGCAAGGCTCCCCCTGGTGGTCTGGAATGTGAAGTGTGGTATATGGTTTGAGATAACTGGTAAAAATATACGTCCTTTATTGCCATCAGACGTAATATCACTCCCCCTGGTGGAAGAATAATATTACTGCAATGACCAGGACTCTGGGGCGCTGCACGTCCATGGAGAACTAGGAACCTCTAACGGGCAAAGCATGAGAAGCCTGAGACCTAGTGCACACGGTACACTGATGCACCCACTTGACAATTTCTCTTAGCCACCCTGGCCACCAGAAACTCTGACCAATCAACTTTGTTTTGGCAATCCCTGGATGACCTGCCAAATGAGACTCATGACATTCCATAGACAAAGCTCTCCTCAGGGTTTTAGGCACAAATAATTTCCCATACGGAGTGTTAGTTGGTGCCGCATCCTGGGCTTTAAGAATGCTATTTTCCAACTCAGAGCCTAGTGCCACCACCACCCCTCTCTGCAGAACAGATTCCTCCTTTTCCGTATTCACCACTGGGGAGAATCTACGAGACAAAGCATCCGCTTTAACATTCGTCCCAGGGATATATGTCACAGAGAAATGGAACTGGGCAAAAAACAATGCCCACCTAGCTTGACGAACATTCAAACGTTTGGCAGCATCCAGGTAGATCAGAGTCTTATGATCAGTAAAGACTTGAATAGGATGTCTGGTGCCCTCCAAAAAATGTCACCAATGCTCAAACGCAAGCTTAATAGCCAGCAATTCTCGGTTCCCAACATTGAAGTTGAGCTCCGCCTCCAAAATTTTCTTAGGAAAAAGGCACAGGGATGCACCCCATCCTCTTCTTCCTGTGACAGAATAGCCCCCACTCCTACTGATGAGGCATCCACCTCTACCAGTAAGGGCTTAGTCTCATCTGTCTGGATCAAAACAGGAGCAGAGCTAAACCTCTCTTTGAGATGCTCAAAAGCCTTGACAGCCTCAGGGGACCATTGGACAGTGTTGGAACCCTTCTTAGTCAGATCAGTGAGAGGTTTTGCGATAACAGAAAAATTCTTTATGAAGTTTCTATAATAATTAGCAAACCCCAAGAATCTCTGAATTGACTTCAAGCATTCAGGTCTAGGTCACTCCAATACCGCCTGAACCTTCACCGGGTCCATCTCAAAACCACCACTGGATATAAAGTACCCCAAAATACTAATTTTCTGTACCGCAAACTTGCATTTCTCCAGTTTAGAAAAGAGTGTGTTTTCTCTCAGAATCTGCAGAACCTCGCGGACTCTCTGCCAATGCGACTCCAGATCGGGCGTGTAGATCAAAATATCATCCAAATAAACAATAACACTCCTACCGATCCATGGCCTCAGAATGTCGTTAATGAAATTTGTAAAGAACACCAGAGCATTTGTAAGGCCAAAAGGCAATACTAGACACTCAAAATGACCTTCCGAGGTATTAAAGGCTGTCTTCCATTCATTCCATGCCTTCTTTTACCCTCAGCAAATTATATGCCCCACGAAGATCGATCTTAGAGAGCCATTTGGCTCCAACTAAATGGGTAAACAAATCTGGAATTAGCGGCAAGGGGTAAGGATTGCGCACAGTGATCTTATTAATCTCCCTGAAATCCAGATACGGCCTAAGACCCCCATAGTTTTTTTGGCAAAAAAGAATCCCACAGCCACAGGGGATTTAGAGGGTCTTATATGACCTGCAGCAAGACTAGTCTGCAGGTATTCCTTTAAGGCCTCCCTCACGGGAATCGTCAGATTAAATAAACAACTCTTAGGGAGAGTAGCACCTGGGACGAACTCAATAGCGCAATGGTAATCTCTATGAGGTGGTAGAGCTTATGACTCCACCTCTGAAAATACTTTCCAGAATTCCTGTATGGCTTCAAGTAGCTCACTTTTCACAACAGCAGCAATGTGTACATCACAACAATTTCCATAACTCTCCTGACCCCAGGATCTTATCGTACTTGATGACCAGTCCAGTACAGGATTGTGCATCTTTAACTAGGTAACCCCAGAACTGGAAAAGCAATTTGTCAAGTACAAACATCTTAAGATTCCTGGCGTTCCATATTCACAGTGTGTGGAAACCCGATGACCTTTAGAGAAACGCACCCATGCTCTAGAGTACTTTTGTCAATTGCCACTACAGGAAAAGGGCATGTTAAAGGTACAGAATCAATCTTATACTCGTCTAGAAATTGTTGATAAATCAAATGAAGTGCAGAACCACAGTCTACCATTACTTGAAAATCGAATTGAATGACTATGACAGGTAGAACTACCAGAAAAAGAAACTCCTCCTGACCGTAAAAATGCAATGCGAACAGGAGGGATTCTCTGACTTTTTTTTTTTTTCCTTTCCTTATGTGAACCTTGCACTGCTTAATAAAATGGTTAGCCTTACCACAATACAAGCATAGCCCCAGTGAGAACCTCCTCTCCCTCTCCTGGGAACGAGAGGACATCGCCCCAAGTTGCATCTGTTCCCTGCTGTTGATGGGGCTATCCTGAGAGACTGGGTTCAGCATTATAAAGAGCCTTCTCTTCATTCTGCCTGTCTCTCAATCTTTCATCCACATGGATAGCTAACTGCATAGTAGTTTGCAAAGTATCAGGTAAAGGATATGCAATGAGCAAATCTTTAACTCTTTCACTCAAACCTGCTAAAAACTGACTCTTAAGCGCTGGGTCATTCCAGCTGACCTCTGCAGACAATCGTCAGAACTGGGTGCAATACCTCTCAGCATCAACAGAACCGTGTTTAACCACTTAACGACCGCCGATGCGCCTTTTAACGGCAGCAGTTAAGGGTACTTAAACTACAGCACCGTTAATTAAAGTGAAAAAGTGGAAAAAGTGGAAAAAAAGAATAGCGCCCCCCAGAATCGGATTTTCTCTGGGGTCTCGGTTACCAGGGGTAGCCGAGACCCCAGACAACATGATTCGGGGGTTTTTTACCGACCCCCGGGTTGCGATCGCCGGTAATTAACCATTTACCGGCGGTCGCAAAAAAAAACAAAAATGTGATTTCCTATTTAATTTCTCTGTCCTCCGATGTGATCGCACATCAGAGGACAGAGAAATGGGGTCCCCGATCTCCCCCCGATACTCACCTGTCTCCCCCTGTGCTCTTTGTAGCTCCCGATGGGCGCCGCCATCTTGTTCTGGCCAAAAAATGGCAGGCGCATGCGCAGTGTGCCCGCCGGCCGGCACCCTGAAAATCTTTGGGGTCTCGGCTGCCGGGGGTAGCCGAGACCCCAAAGAACATGATCGGGTTGGGTTTTTACCGACCCCTGTTTTGCGATCGCCGGTAATTAACTGTTTACCGGCGACCACAAAAAAAAAAAAAGTGATGATTGCTAGTGTTGAGCATTCCGATACCGCAAGTATCGGGTATCGGCCAATACTTGCGGGTATCGGAATTCCGATACCGAGATCCGATACTTTTGTGATATCGGGAATCGGTATCGGGATTAATATCAATGTGTAAAATAAAGAATTAAAATAAAAAATATTGCTATACTCACCTCTCCGACGCAGCCTGCACCTTACCGAGGGAACCGGGAGCCTTCTTTGCTTAAAATTCGCGCGTTTACTGCCTTCCGTGACGTCACGGCTTCTGATTGGTCGCGTGCCGCCCATGTGACGGCGACGCGACCAATCACAACAAGCCGTGACGTAATTTCAGGTCCTGAATGCCTAATTCTAGGCATTCAGGATTTGAAAATTACATCACGGCTTGTGATTGGTCGCGTGCCGCCCATGTGACCGCGACGCGCGCCTAGGGCGCAGTGCGCCCGCCATGATCTGCCGGCCGGCAGCTAGAGGAGTTGGGGCTAAATTTAGGGTTAGGGCTAAATTTAGGGTTAAGGTTGGGGCTAAATTTAGGGTTAGGGTTAGGGTTGGGGCTAAATTTAGGGTAAGGGTTGGGGCTAAATTTAGGCTTGGGGATAAATTTAGGGTTAGGGCTAGGGTTGGGGCTAAAGTTAGGGCTAGTGTTAGGGTTGGGGCTAAAAATAGGGCTAGGCTTAGGGTTGGGGCTAAAGTTAGGGCTAGGGTTAGGGTTGGGGCTAAATTTAGGGTTAGGGCTAAAGTTAGGGTTAGAGTTGGGATTAGGGTTTGGATTAGGGTTGGTATTAGGGTTACGTTTGGGATTAGGGTTAGGTTTGGGATTAGGGTTAAGGTTTGGGTTGGGATTAGGGTTAGGGGTGTATTGGGATAAGGGTTAGGTTTGAGGTTAGGGTTGAGATTAGGATTATGGGTGTGTTGGATTTAGGGTTCTGATTAGGGTTATGGTTGTTTTGGGGTTAGGGTTGTGATTATCGTTAGGGTTGTGATTAGGCTTATGGATCGGGTTGGGATTAGGGTTAGGGGTGTGTTGGGGTTAGGGTTGGAGTTAGAATTGGAGGGTTTCCACTGTTTAGGTACATCAGGGGGTCTCTGTTGTGAATTCTGCTCTTTAGCTCCCTCCGGTGGTTGTAGGTGGTAATGCAGTTGTCCCTGGGTTGCAGTCCTGGTCAGGTGTGTCTGCTGATTGCAGTTCTGACTGGGGTATTTAGGCGTGCAGGATTCATTAGTCCTTGCCAGTTGTCCATGGTTTTTGGGAGGTGTTGGTCCTTGTTTGGTTTCTTCTGCCTTGCTGCCAAATCAGCAAAGATAAGTGTCTGATTTTGTTTCTGTGGCACACATGCTGTGTGCTCAATAATTCAATGCTATTCATTTTTTGTCCAGCTTAGATTGTGTCAGTATTTTCTCAGTCTTGTTGGATTCTCAGGAGTTGCAGATATACATTCCATGTCTTTAGTTAGATTGTGGAACTTTTTGTATTATCTGCTGTGGATATTTTTGGAAGGGTTTTAATACTGACCGCTTAGTATTCTGTCCTATCTTTCCCTATTTAGCTAGAGTGGCCTCTTTTGCTAAATTCTGTTTTCTGCCTGTGTGTGTCTTTCCTCTCCTATTCACAGTCAATATTCGTGGGGGGCTGCCTATCCTTTGGGGTTCTACTCTGAGGCAAGGTAGTATTCCTATTTCCACCTATAGGGGTATTTAGTTCTCCGGCTGTGTAGAGGTGTCTAGGGTTTGTTAGGCACACCCCACGGCTACTTCTAGTTGCGGTGTTAGTCCAGGGTTTGCGGTCAGTACAGTTTCCACCTACTCCAGAGAGTTTCATGCGGCTCCAAAGTCACCGGATCATAACAGGTCTCTAAACGCGACAGCCAATTTTGCGCTCAAAAAGTCAAATGGTGCTCCCTCCCTTCTGAGCTCTGCCGTGCGCCCAAACAGTGGTTTACCCCCACATATGGGGCATCAGCGTACTCAGGATAAATTGGACAACAGCTTTTGGGGTCCAATTTCTCCTGTTACCCTTGTGAAAATAAAAACATGGGGGCTAAAAAATCTTTTTTGTGGAAAAAAATATATATTTTATTTTCACGACTCTGCATTATAAACTTCTGTGAAGCACTTGGGCATTCAAAGTTCTCACCACACATCTAGATAAGTTCCTTGGGTGGGTGTAGTTTCCAAAATGGGGTCACTTGTGGGGGGTTTCTACTGTTTAGGTACATCGTGGGGCTCTGCAAATGCAACATAATGCCCGCAGACCATTCTATCAAAGTCTGCATTCCAAAACAGCGCGCCTTCCCTTCTTGAGCTCTGCCGTGCACCCAAACAGTGGTCCCCCCCACACATGGGGTATCAGTGTACTCAGGACAAATTAGACAACAACTTTTGGGGTCCAATTTCTCTTGTTACCCTTGTGAAAATAAAAACTTGGGGGCTAAAAAATCCTTTTTTGTGGAAAAAAAAATTTTTTTATTTTCACGACTCTGCTTTATAAACGTCTGTGAAGCACTTGGGCATTCAAAGTTCTCACCACACATCTAAATAAGTTCCTTGTGGGGTCTAGTTTCCAAAATGGGGTCACTTGTGGGGGGTTTCTACTGTTTAGGTACATCAGGGGCTCTGCAAACGCAACATAACACCCGCAGACTATTCTTTCAAAGTCTGCATTCCAAAATGGCGCTCCTTCACTTCTGAGCTCTGCTATGTGCCCAAACAGTGGTTTACCCCCACATATGGGGTATCAGCCTACTCAGCATAAATTGCACAATAAATTTTGGGGTCCAATTTCTCCTGTTACCCTTGTGAAAGTAAAAATGTGGGGGTGAAAAGATCATTTTGTGGAAAAAAAGGATTTTTTTAATTTTCATGGCTCTACATTATAAACTTCTGTGAAGCAGTTGGGGGTTCATAGTGCTCACCACACATCTAGACATTTGGGGGGTCTAATTTCCAAAATGGGGTCACTTGTGGGAGGTTTCTACTGTATAGGTACATCAGGAGCTCTGAAAATGCAACATGACGCCCGCAGACCATCCCATCAAAGTCTGCATTCCAAGCGGCGTTCCTTCCCTTCCGAGCCCCGATGGGTGCCCAAACAGTGCCCCCCCCACATATGGAGTATCAGCGTACTCAGGACAAACTGGTCAACAGATTTTGGGGTCCAATATCTCCTGTTACCCTTGAGAAAATAAAAAATTGCAGGCTAAAAAAATCATTTTTGAGGAAAAAAAAAGGATTTTTTATTTTCACGGCTCTACGTTATAAATTTCTGTGAAGCACCTGGGGGTTTAAAGTGCTCACCACACATCTAGATAAGTTCCTTAAGGGGTCTTGTTTCCAAAATGGTGTCACTTTTGGGGGGGTTTCCACTGTTTAGGCACATCAGGGGCTCTCCAAACGCGACATGGCGTCCGATCTCAATTCCAGCCAATTCTACATTGAAAAAGTAAAACGGCACTCTTTGTCTTCCAAGCTCTGCGGTGCGCCCAAACAGTGGTTTACCCCCACATATGGGGTATCGACGTACTCAGGAGAGATTGCACAACAACTTTTGTGGTCTAATTTCTCCTGTTACTATTGTGAAAATAAAAATTTGGGGGCAAAAAATCATTTTTGTAGAAAAAATGCCATTTTTTATTTTCACGGCTCTACGTTATAAATTTCTGTGAAGCACCTGGGGGATGAAAGTGCTCACCACACACCTAGTTAAGTTCTTTAAGGGGTCTAGTTTCCAAAATGATGTCAATTGTGGGGGGTTTCCTCTGTTTAGGCACATCAGGGCTCTCTAAACGTGACATGGCATCCGATCTCAATTCCAGCCAATTCTGCATTCAAAAAGTCAAACGGTGCTCCTTCTCTTCCAAGCTCTGCGGTGCACCCAAACAGTGGTTTACCCCCACATATGGGCAGTGGCGTAGGAAGGGTGGGGCGGGGGGGGCGGTCCGCCCCGGGCGGCACAATGCGGGGGGCTGCGCTGCAGCTGTTTAAAGGCTTGTTTCCATTTGCGAGAAACACGTCCGTGTCTCGCATGTGGAAACCAAGCTGTGGCGCCGGCACTGTGGAGCGGAGCGTGCGGCCGCATAGGAACACATGGAGCTGCACAGCTCCGCTCCAAAGTGCCGGCACCACAGCTTGGTTTCCACATGCGAGATACGGACGTGTTTCTCGCAAGTGGAAAGGGGCCCTCGCTATTGACTTGCGGGCCCGAGCCCGCACGTCAATAGTTAACAGCCGCCAGCCAATCTGAGGCTGGCAGCTGACGTCAGTCCCAGCGTGCATGTCGCCGGCGTCTGACGTCATTGTCAGTCGCTGGCGAGTGCACGCTTCAGCTGCATGACGATCAGGAACGCGGCAGGTAAGCAGAACTTGTTTTTTTTTTTTTTTTTTTAACTGAGAGCGGCGATAGGGGGGACCCAGGGCAGAAAGCTGGACACTGGGGGGCAGAAAGCTGGACACTGGGGGGCAGAAAGCTGGACACTGGGGGGCAGAAAGCTGGACACTGGGGGGCAGAAAGCTGGATATAGAGGGGGCAGAAAGCTGGACACTGGGGGGCAGAAAGCTGGACACGGGGGCAGAAAGCTGGACACAGAGGGGGCAGTATGCTGGACACAGAGGGGGCAGTATGCTGGACACAGAGGGGGCAGTATGCTGGTCACAGAAGGGGCAGTATGTTGGACACAGAGGGGGCAGTATGCTGGACACAGAGGGGGCAGTATGCTGGACACAGAGGGGGCAGTATGCTGGACACAGAGGGGGCAGTATGCTGGACACAGAGGGGGCAGTATGCTGGACACAGAGGGGGCAGAAAGCTGGACACAGGGGCAGAAAGCTGGACACAGGGGGCAGTATGCTGGACACTGGGGGGCAGTATGCTGGACACTGGGGGGGCAGTATGCTGGACACTGGGGGGGCAGTATGCTGGACACTGGGGGGGCAGTATGCTGGACACTGGGGGGGCAGTATGCTGGACACTGGGGGGCAGTATGCTGGATACTGGGGGGCAGTATGCTGGACACTGGGGGGGCAGTATGCTAAACACTGGGGGGCAGTATGCTGGACACTGGGGGGGGCAGTATGCTGGACACTGGGGCGGCAGTATGCTGGACACTGGGGGGGCAGTATGCTGGACACTGGGGCAGGATGACAGACATGGCAGCATGACTGGAGACAGATGGGGCAGGATTGGAAACAGATGGGGCAGGATTGAGACACAGGGGGCATGATTGGAGACAGGGCAGAATGGTGATACGGACATGATTGGAGACACTAGAGGCAGAATTGGAGACAGATGGGGCAGGCTCATGGGGCAGGATGGATACGATGGAAACAGATGGGGCAGGATGGGGAGATCATATGGGGCAGGATGGATACTCATGAGGGCAGGATGGGAGAACATATGGCTGACGCCAGGAATGAGACACACGGGGCCAGGATGGCGAATATTATTACCATAGGGGCTAATTAACGGATATTATTACTGCAGTGATGTATTTATTTTATTTTTTGAGTATACTGTTTTAAATGGAGGGGCGGTCCTATTACTGTGTAGAGTGATACTATGTTGCCTTCTTCATGTGGTGTAATGTAGAAGTTGGGAAAATTAAGTAATGTGTTCTGCAAGTGGAACTCGAGATAACTGTGTTATTTCCTGCAGAGACGAGTCCTGGCTGGATGAAGTGATGGCGGTCTGTGCGGGATGAAAGATGAAGGGCTTCACCTAGAGACGTCACTGGTGAGTCAGTGTGTTACCTATACACTGACACTATACACTGTATACTGTATACAGAGCTCCTGTGTATAATTTCACTAGTGATCACTGTATTACCTATACACTATATACAGAGCTCCTGTGTATAATGTCACTGGTGATCACTGTATTACCCGTACACAGACACTGCATACTAAGTACAGATCTCCTGTGTATAATGGCACTTAAAATTCCCCATTAAATGTCACCTGCTTAACCCAGCAGGAAGTACAGCGGCGGCTAAAAATAACTAAAATTGACAAATCTCCGGGCCCGGATGGGATACATCCCCGAGTACTGCAGGAACTAAGTACAGTCATTGATAGACCATTATTTTTAATCTTTAAAGACTCCATAATAACAGGGTCTGTACCACAGGACTGGCGTATAGCAAATGTGGTGCCAATATTCAAAAAAGGGGCAAAAACTGAACTCGGTAATTATAGGCCAGTAAGCTTAACCTCTACTGTGGGTAAAATCCTGGAGGGCATTCTAAGAGATGCTATGCTGGAGTATCTGAAGAGGAATAACCTCATGACCCAGTATCAGCACGGGTTTACTAGGGACCGTTCATGTCAGACTAATTTGATCAGCTTCTATGAAGAGGTAAGTTCCGGACTGGACCAAGGGAACCCAGTGGACGTAGTATATATGGACTTTTCCAAAGCTTTTGATACGGTGCCACACAAAAGGTTGTTACATAAAATGAGAGTAATGGGGATAGGGGAAAATATGTGTAAGTGGGTTGAGAGCTGGCTCAGGGATAGGAAACAAAGGGTGGTTATTAATGGAGCACACTCGGACTGGGTCACGGTTAGCAGTGGGGTACCACAGGGGTCAGTATTGGGCCCTCTTCTTTTTAACATATTTATTAATGACCTTGTAGGGGGCATTCAGAGTAGAATTTCAATATTTGCAGATGACACTAAACTCTGCAGGGTAATCAATACAGGGGAGGACAATTTTATATTACAGGATGATTTATGTAAACTAGAAGCTTGGGCTGATAAATGGCAAATGAGCTTTAATGGGGATAAATGTAAGGTCATGCACTTGGGTAGAAGTAATAAGATGTATAACTATGTGCTTAATTCTAAAACTCTGGGCAAAACCGTCAATGAAAAAGACCTGGGTGTATGGGTGGATGACAAACTCATATTCAGTGGCCAGTGTCAGGCAGCTGCTACAAAGGCAAATAAAATAATGGGATGTATTAAAAGAGGCATAGATGCTCATGAGGAGAACATAATTATACCTCTATACAAGTCACTAGTTCGACCACACTTAGAATACTGTGCACAGTTCTGGTCTCCGGTGTATAAGAAAGACATAGCTGAACTGGAGCGGGTGCAGAGAAGAGCGACCAAGGTTATTAGAGGACTGGGGGGTCTGCCATACCAAGATAGGTTATTACACTTGGGGCTATTTAGTTTGGAAAAACGAAGACTAAGGGGTGATCGTATTTTAATGTATAAATATATGAGGGGACAGTACAAAGACCTTTCTGATGATCTTTTTAATCATAGACCGGTGACAGGGACAAGGGGGCATCCTCTACGTCTGGAGGAAAGAAGGTTTAAGCATAATAACAGACGCGGATTCTTTACTGTAAGAGCAGTGAGACTATGGAACTCTCTGCCGTATGATGTTGTAATGAGTGATTCATTGCTTCAATTTAAGAGGGGACTGGATACCTTTCTGGAAAAGTATAATATTACAGGGTATATATATTAGATTCCTTGATAAGGCGTTGATCCAGGGAACTAGTCTGATTGCCGTATGTGGAGTCGGGAAGGAATTTTTTTCCCCATGGTGGAGTTACTCTTTGCCACATGGGGTTTTTTTGCCTTCCCCTGGATCAACATGTTAGGGCATGTTAGGTTAGGCTATGGGTTGAACTAGATGGACTTACAGTCTTCCTTCAACCTTAATAACTATGTAACTATGTAACTATGTAACTTATGGTGATAGTATTGTGGTTTTTTTTATTATCAGTATTGTAGTATTCAGTCACTATGTGGTGGTAATATGTGGTCTGGTCATGATGTTGTGGTATTTGTTCCTTGTATTTGATATTATTTGATCACTGTGGTGGTAATATGTCATCTGGTCATGGTGTGGCGGTATTTGTGCCTTGTAGATAGTATTATAGGTCACTGTGGTGATATGGTGTCTGGTCATGGTGCTGTGGTATTTGTTCCTTGTATGTGGTATTATAGGTCATTTTAAAAATTGAAAAATAAATAAAAATATACCTAAATTGTACTGCATATTTTAACAAATATTTAATAGGTTACAGTAGAGTAGGGCCCGGACATA
The DNA here is from genome assembly GCF_051348905.1 of Ranitomeya variabilis. Lineage (NCBI taxonomy): Eukaryota > Metazoa > Chordata > Amphibia > Anura > Dendrobatidae > Ranitomeya > Ranitomeya variabilis. The sequence goes on along the minus strand of NC_135232.1, from coordinate 513,454,171 downwards.
AGAGAGACTACCTTGTCATTTTGGTGGCTTAAAAAAATCTTTTGAGCCGGGGGGGCGCCAAACTCGGGAACAGCCCCGGGAGGCAAAAGCTCTAGCTACGCCTCTGCATATGGGGTATCGGCGTATTCAGGAGAAATTGCACAACAAAATTTATGGTTACATTTCTGTTTTTACACTTGTGAAAATAAAAAAAATGGTTCTGAAGTAAAATGTTTGCAAAAAAGTTAAATGTTCATTTTTTCCTTCCACATTGTTTCAGTTCCTGTGAAGCACGTAAAGGGTTAATAAACTTCTTGAATGTGGTTTTGAACACCTTGAGGTGTGCAGTTTTTTAGAATGGTGTCACACTTGGTTATTTTCTATCATATATACCCCTCAAAATGACTTCAAATGTGATGTGGTCCCTAAAAAAAAAATGGTGTTGTAAAAATCAGAAATTGCTGGTCAACTTTTAACCCTTATAACTCCCTAACAAAAAAAAATGTATTTCCAAAATTGTGCTGATGTAAAGTAGACATGTGGGAAATGTTATTTATTAACTATTTTTTGAGACATATCTCTCTGATTTAAGGTCATAAAAATACAAAGTTTGAAAATTGCAAAATTTAAAAAATTTTCACCATATTTCCGTTTTTTTCATAAATAATCACAAGTAATATCGAAGAAATGTTACCACTAACATGAAGTACAGTATGTCACGAAAAAATGTCTTCAGAATCAGCAGGATCTGTTAAAGCATTCCAGAGTTATAACCTCATAAAGGGACAGTGGTCAGAATTGTAAAAATTGGCTCGGTCATTAACCCCTCTGTGACCTTGGACGTACTATCCCGTCGAGGTGACCTGGGCCTATCTGACCCTCGACGGGATAGTACGTCATAGCCGATCGGCCGCGCTCACGGGGGGAGCGCGGCCGATCGCGGCCGGGTGTCAGCTGACTATCGCAGCTGACATCCGGCACTATGTGCCAGGAGCGGTCACGGACCGCCCCCGGCACATTAACCCCCGGCACACCGCGATCAAACATGATCGCGGTGTACCGGCGGTATAGGGAAGCATCGCGCAGGGAGGGGGCTCCCTGCGGGCTTCCCTGAGACCCCCGGAGCAACGCGATGTGATCGCGTTGCTCTGAGGGTCTCCTACCTCCCTCCTCGCCGCAGGTCCCGGATCCAAGATGGCCGCGGCATCCGGGTCCTGCAGGGAGGGAGGTGGCTTACCGAGTGTCTGCTCAGAGCAGACACTTGGTAAGCCTGCAGCCCTGCACAGCAGATCGCAGATCTGGCAGAGTGCTGTGCACACTGCCAGATCAATGATCTGTGATGTCCCCCCCTGGGACAAAGTAAAAAAGTAAAAAAAAAAATTCCCCACATGTGTATAAAAAAAAAATAAAAAAAATATCCTAAATAAAGAAAAAAAAAAAAAAATTATTCCCATAAATACATTTCTTTAGCTAAATAAAATAAAAAAAACAATAAAAGTACACATATTTAGTATCGCCGCGTCCGTAACGACCCGACCTATAAAACTGGCCCACTAGTTAACCCCTTCAGTAAACACCGTAAGAAAAAAAAAAAAAAAACGAGGCAAAAAACAACGCTTTATTACCATACCGCCGAACAAAAAGTGGAATAACACGCGATCAAAAAGACGGATATAAATAACCATGGTACCGCTGAAAACGTCATCTTGTCCCGCAAAAAACGAGCCGCCATATAGCATCGCCATATAGCATCATCAGCAAAAAAATAAAAAAGTTATAGTCCTGAGAATAAAGCGATACCAAAATAATTATTTTTTCTATAAAATAGTTTTTATCGTATAAAAGCGCCAAAACATAAAAAAATGATATAAATGAGATATCGCTGTAATCGTACTGACCCGACGAATAAAACTGCTTTATCAATTTTACCAAACACGGAACGGTATAAACGCCTCCCCCAAAAGAAATTCATGAATAGCTGGTTTTTGATCACTCTGCCTCACAAAAATCGGAATAAAAAGCGATCAAAAAATGTCACGTGTCCGAAAATGTTACCAATAAAAACGTCAACGCGTCCCGCAAAAAACAAGATCTCACATGACTCTGTGGACTCAAATATGGAAAAATTACAGCTCTCAAAATGTGGTAACGCAAAAAATATTTTTTGCAATGAAAAGCGTCTTTCAGTGTGTGACGGCTGCCAATCATAAAAATCCGCTAAATAACCCGCTATAAAAGTAAATCAAACCCCCCTTCATCACCCGCTTAGTTAGGGAAAAATAAAAAAATTTAAAAAATGTATTTATTTCCATTTTCCCATTAGGGTTAGGGCTAGAGTTAGGACTAGAGTTAGGGCTAGGGTTAGGGCTAGGGTTAGGGTTAGGGCTAGGGTTAGGGCTAGGGTTGGGGCTAGGGTTAGGGCTAGAGTTAGGACTAGGGTTAGGGCAAGGGTTAGGGCTAGGGTTGGGGCTAGGGTTAGGGCTAGAGTTAGGACTAGAGTTAGGGCTAGGGTTAGGGCAAGGGTTAGGACTAGGGTTAGGGCTAGGGTTGGGGCTAGGGTTAGGGCTAGGGTTAGGGTTGGGGATAGGGTTAGGGTTAGGGCTAGGGTTGGGGATAGGGTTAGGGCTAGGGTTAGGGCTAGGGTTAGGGCTAGTGTTACGGCTAGTGTTAGGGCTAGTGATAGGACTAGGGTTATTGCTAGGGTTAGGGCTAGGGTTAGGGTTGGAGCTACAGTTAGAGTTGGGGCTAAAGATAGGGTTAGGGTTTGGATTACATTTACGGTTGGGAATAGGGTTGGGTGTGTCTGGGTTAGAGGAGTGGTTAGGGTTACCATTGGGATTAGGGTTAGGGATGTGTTTGGATTAGGGTTTCAGTTATAATTGGGGGGTTTCCACTGTTTAGGCACATCAGGGGCTCTCCAAACGGGACATGGCATCCGATCTGAATTCCAGCCAATTCTGCGTTGAAAAAGGAAAACAGTGCTCCTTCCCTTCAGAGCTCTCCCGTGTGCCCAAACAGGGGTTTACCCCAACATATTGGGTATCAGCGTACTCAGGACAAATTGGACATCATCTTTTGGGGTCCAATTTCTCCTGCTACCCTTGGGAAAATACAAAACTGGGGGCCAAAAAATAAGTTTTGTGGGAAAAAAAGGATTTTTTATTTTCACGGCTCTGCGTTGTAAACTGTAGTGAAACACTTGGGGGTTCAAAGTTCTCACAACACATCTAGATAAGTTACTTTGGGGGTCTAGTTTCCAATATGGGGTCACTTGGGGGGGGGTTTGTACTGTTTGGGTACATCAGGGGCTCTGCAAATGCAACGTGACGCCTGCAGACCAATCCATTTAAGTCTGCATTCCAAATGACGCTCCTTCCCTTCCGAGCTCTGTCATGCACCCAAACAGTGGTTCCCCCCCACATATGGGGTATCAACGTACTCAGGACAAATTGGACAACAACTTTTGGAGCCCAATTTATCCTGATACCCTTGTGAAAATACAAAACTGGGGGCTAAAAAATCATTTTTGTGAAAAAAAAAAAGAATTTTTATTTTCACGGCTCTTCGTTATAAACTGTAGTGAAACACTTGGAGGTTCAAAGTTCTCACAACACATCTAGATAAGTTCCTTGGGGGGTCTAGTTTCCGATATGGGGTCACTTGTGGGGGGTTTGTACTGTTTGGGTACATCAGGGGCTCTGCAAATGCAACGTGACGCCTGCAGACCAATCCATTTAAGTCTGCATTCCAAATGGCGCTCCTTCCCTTCCGAGCTCTGTCATGCGCCCAAACAGTGGTTCTCCCCCACATATGGAGTATCAGCGTACTCAGGACAAATTGATCAACAACTTTTGGGGTCCAATTTATCCTGATACCCTTGTGAAAATACAAAACTGGGGGCTAAAAAATCATTTTTGTGAAAAAAAAAAAAGAATTTTTATTTTCACGGCTCTGCGTTATAAACTGTAGTGAAACACTTGGGGGTTCAAAGTTCTCACAACACATCTAGATAAGTTCCTTGGGGGGTCTAGTTTCCAATATGGGGTCACTTGTGGGGGGTTTGTACTGTTTGGGTACATCAGGGGCTCTGCAAATTCAACGTGACGCCTGCAGACCAATCCATTTTAGTCTGCATTCCAAATGACACTCCTTCCCTTCCGAGCTCTGTCATGCACCCAAACAGTGGTTCCCCCCCACATATGGGGTATCAGCGTACTCAGGACAAATTGGACAACAAAGTTTGGGGTCCAATTTATCCTGATACCCTTGTGAAAATACAAAACTGGGGGCTAAAAATCATTTTTGTGAAAAAAAAAAAATAATTTTTATTTTCATGGCTCTGCGTTATAAACTGTAATGAAACACTTGGGGGTTCAAAGCTATCAAAACACATCTAGATAAGTTCCTTAGGGGGTCTACTTTCCAAAATGGTGTCACTTGTGGGGTTTTTTAATGTTTAGGTACATCAGGGGCTCTCCAAACGCAACATGGCATCCCATCTTAATTCCAGTCAATTTTGCATTGAAAAGTAAAATAGCGCTCCTTCCCTTCCGAGCTCTGCTATGCGCCCAAACAGTGGTTTACCCCCACATATGGGGTATCGTCGTACTCAGGACAAATTGCACAACAACTTTTGTGGTCTAATTTCTTCTCTTACCCGTGGGGAAATAAAAAAATGGGGGCGAAAAGATCATTTTTGTGAAAAAATATGATTTTTATTTTTACGGCTCTGCATTATAAACTTCTGTGAAGCACTTGTTGGGTCAAAGTGCTCAACACACATCTAGATAAGTTCCTTAAGGGGTCTACTTTCCAAAATGGTGTCACTTGTGGGGGGTTTCAATGTTTAGGCACATCAGGGGCTCTCCAAACGCAACATGGCGTCCCATCTCAATTCCAGTCAATTTTGCATTGAAAAGTCAAATGGCGCTCCTTCCCTTCCGAGCTCTGCCCTGCGCCCAAACAATGGTTTACACCCACATATGGGGTATCAGCGTACTCAGGACAAATTGCACAACAATTTTTGGGGTCCAATTTCTTCTCTTACCCTTGGGAAAATAAAAAATTGGGGGCGAAAAGATCATTTTTGTGAAAAAATATGATTTTTTATTTTTACGGCTCTGCATTATAAACTTCTGTGAAGCACTTGTTGGGTCAAAGTGCTCACCACACATCTAGATAAGATCCTTAGGGGGTCTACTTTCCAAAATGGTGTCACTTGTGGGGGGTTTCAATGTTTAGGCACATCAGGGGCTCTCCAAACGCAACATGGCGTCCCATCTCAATTCCAGTCAATTTTGCATTGAAAAGTCAAATGGCGCTCCTTCCCTTCCGAGCTCTGCCCTGCGCCCAAACAATGGTTTACACCCACATATGGGGTATCAGCGTACTCAGGACAAATTGCACAACAATTTTTGGGGTCCAATTTCTTCTCTTACCCTTGGGAAAATAAAAAATTGGGGGCGAAAAGATCATTTTTGTGAAAAAATATGATTTTTTATTTTTACGGCTCTGCATTATAAACTTCTGTGAAGCACTTGTTGGGTCAAAGTGCTCACCACACATCTAGATAAGATCCTTAGGGGGTCTACTTTCCAAAATGGTGTCACTTGTGGGGGGTTTCAATGTTTAGGCACATCAGGGGCTCTCCAAATGCAACATGGCGTCCCATCTCAATTCCAGTCAATTTTGCATTGAAAAGTCAAATGGCGCTCCTTTCCTTTCCGAGCTCTGCCCTGCGCCCAAACAATGGTTTACACCCACATATGGGGTATCAGCGTACTCAGGATGAATTGTACAACAAATTTTGGGGTCTATTTTCTCCTGTTACCCTTGGTAAAATAAAACAAATTGGAGCTGAAACAAATTTTGTGTGAAAAAAAGTTAAATGTTTATTTTTATTTAAACATTCCAAAAATTCCTGTGAAACACCTGAAGGGTTAATAAACTTCTTGAAAGTGGTTTTGAGTACCTTGAGGGGTGCAGTTTTTAGAATGGTGTCACACTTGGGTATTTTCTATCATATAGACCCCTCAAAATGACTTCAAATGAGATGTGGTCCCTAAAAAAAAATGGTGTTGTAAAAATGAGAAATTGCTGGTCAACTTTTAACCCTTATAACTCCGTCACAAAAAAAAATTTTGGTTCCAAAATTGTGCTGATGTAAAGTAGACATGTGGGAAATGTTACTTATTAAGTATTTTGCGTGACATATGTCTGTGATTTAAGGGCATAAAAATTCAAAGTTGGAAAATTGCGAAATTTTCAAAATTTTCGCCAAATATTCGTTTTTTTCACAAATAAACGCAAGTTATATCGAAGAAATTTTACCACTATCATGAAGTACAATATGTCACGAGAAAACAATGTCAGAATCGCCAAGATCCGTTGAAGCGTTCCAGAGTTATAACCTCATAAAGGGACAGTGGTCAGAATTGTAAAAATTGGCCCGGTCATTAACGTGCAAACCACCCTTGGGGGTGAAGGGGTTAAGTACCAAATTGGCTGTCACTAAGGGGTTAAGCTGTCTGAGCTCTGCCTCAGCTGATGTGACCTGATCAGGATTATCATATACTGTTACAACCCCATAGCAGTAAAAATGCTTCTACTGATGTCAAACAAGGATCATCAGGATGTAATGAAAATGCCCAGATTTGTGGTTCACTTTGCAATAAAGACATAATAATCCCCACACGCTGTAATTCACTCCCTGAGGATTTTTTTTTATATATATATATATATGTATGGCTGGACAAACTGTTATGGAACTGCAACGCAGGACTAGGGCAGAAGGGGTAAAACTGACCCTGCACTATGACTAGTCTGGTACCCTACGATGGAGTCGGTGACCAATTCCTTGCGAATAGTCCCACCGACGATCCTAGGTTAATCTCAAGCGAAGACATATAGATCGGGGAAAGGGGTTCCCTAAAAGATCTAAGGACTGGATACAAAAACGGGTCACCTCCTAATAGAAAAACACAGAGAAGGCTGCAGATACAAATAGAAAACAGAAACGGAGACTAGCAGAACCAAAGCTCACAGTACTGCACAAATTATACACACAGAAGACAAAGCAAAGCAGCAAGTCAGAACTAAAACAGATTAACAATGTTGTCCAGCAAGGACTGGGAGGCAGGTGCTGGATAATAAAGAGTGATACAATCACCTGACCCAAGACTAAAGGTACCTTCACATTAAACGATATCGCTAGCGATCCGTGACGTTGCAGCGTCCTGGCTAGCGATATCGTTGAGTTTGACAGGCAGCAGCGATCAGGATCCTGCTGTGATATCTCTGGTCGTTTAGGAAAGTTCAGAACTTTATTTGGTCGTCAGATCGCCATGTATCGTTGTGTTTGACAGCAAAAGCAACGATGCCAGCGATGTTTTACAATGGTAACCAGGGTAAATATCGGGTTACTAAGCGCAGGGCCGAGCTTAGTAACCCGATGTTTACCCTGGTTACCATCGTAAAAGTAAAAAAAACAAACAGTACATACTCACCCTCTGATGTCCATCACGTCCCTCGCCGTCCGCTTCCTGCACTGACTGAGCGCCGGCCGTAAAGTGAAAGCACAGCACAGCGGTGACGTCACCGCTCTGCTGTTAGGGCCGGCACTCAGTCAGTGCAGGGAAGCGGACACCGGGGAACGCGAAGGTGAGTATGTACTGTTTGTTTTTTTACATTTTACACTGGTAACCAGGGTAAACTTCGGGTTACTAAGCCCGGCCCTGCGCTTAGCAACCCGATGTTTACCCTGGTTACCCGGGGACTTCGGCATCGTTGGTCGCTGGAGAGCGGTCTGTGTGACAGCTCTCCAGCGACCAAACAGCGACGCTGCAGCGATCGGCATCGTTGTCTGTATCGCTGCAGCGTCGCTTAGTGTGAAGGTACCTAAACCCAGCACCAGAGAGAAAAGAACAGCAGCCAGAACACCACAAGAAAATGGCAGATAGTAACAAACTAAACAGATTCTAACAGCCTACACAAGAGGAAAGAAACAATAACTAACCAGAAAAATTATACTACATTTCTAATTGGAGATATTTGCTTATATTATTATAACAACTACTACATAGTGTGATAGGATCTTGGAGATGGGAATACCCTTTTAACTCTGTTGTCTCTTTATAATGAATGGATCCCTGAGGGATTTCATCTGAATCACATCATTCGGACATAAACCTGAACCTCCCCTAACCTCAACCCCTCCCCCACCTCACATTGAAACCTTACTAACCTGATTAACATTAGTTAAACTCCTTCATCTCCCTCTTTTAATTGTGCACTCTGGAATCCACGGTCTGTATGCAATAAGCTTCTTTTCCTGCACAACTACTTTCTGAACAACTCTCTTAATCTGTTGGCCCTCACTGAAATCTGGATTCAGGATTCTGACAGTGAGACCCTGCTGCCATTTCGCATGGTGGCTTACAGTTCTCCCCTTGCCCGAGACCCACAAACAGACTTGATGGGGAAGTAAGACAATAAACAAGGAAGAGCGCAGCATGAGAAGCACCAGATGGTTTGATTGGGATGTTGCAATGGAAGGTGGAGGGATTAGCCTCTCACCTGGAAGGGTTATGCACCCCTGCACAACTCCAGTAGCGGACTTCTCCGTGCAATCCTGCTCTGTTACTGCAGGACTGCTCCTGTGCTGTGCTTTCTGGTCTGGTCACGTGGACCCAAGATCCAGTCACAAGATGTCACTTCACAAAGAGGTGACTTCACTTCAAGTCCTGGTGCCTGGAGATGAAATCTATGGCCCCAAGCTGCTCCAGCCACAATCCCTCAAAGGGAATGTAAACGCACACTGGAATCTACCTGAGGAAGGTAGCAGTCTGCTGCCGAAACGTGTAGTGGTTCAATAAAAGGTTTGTTCACCACTAATCTATTGCAGTGTGCTCTATAGCCATAGCGCTCCTTAAATTGACCACATTTTTTCCGAAAAAAAATTGGTGGTGAAGTAGGCATACTCCAGTCCCCATAATACACTTTCCAGGTCATCCCCCCAGTTCCATCACTCTCGTTCACTTCTTTTGAGGTCCACACCATCAGGCTCTTCCATCCCCTCTCCCTCAGAGTAGCAGTCATATACCGTCCCCCAGACCCACCCATTTCCTTGACCATTTCTCTGCCTGGCTGCCACACTTCATGCCCTCAGAATTACCAACCCTTATCTTGGGAGATTCAATATCCTCATCAACAGCCCCACATCTGCATCCCAGCTTCTATAACTAACCAGTTCTTTTGGCCTCTCACAGCTCTCAACCTCTGATACACACAAAGACGGTAACACCCTCCCTTGACCTGATCTTTGTTCGGCTCTGTTCAATCTCCTACCTAGATAACTCTCCGCTTCCCCTCCCTGACCACAACATTCCCTTCTTCATGCTCACAAGTCCTCGCCCACCCCAGCACACTTCTACCTACCGCTCTTGCAGAAATGTACAAGCCGTTAACATTCATTCACTTACAGACTCCCTACACTCATCACTGTCCCCAATATCCTCTTTTTTATCTCCTGATTTGGCTGTACATCACTACAATGACACTCTCAGAAGCACCCTGGACCAAGTAGCACCCCTTAGCCTCAGAACCTCCAAACACAGAGTAAAACAGCCCTGGCTCACATCGCAAACTCAATTTCTCCAGCGATGCTCTAGGAGTGCTGAAAGCCTATGGAGGAAAACTCGCACACCAGAAGACTTCATCCACTGCAAATTTATGTTAAAGACCTATAACTCTGCCCTTCACCTCACCAAACAGATCTACTACACCACCCTGATCTCCTCACTGTCTAATAAAACTTTTTGACTTTTGACACCTTTTACTCATTCCTCAGTCCGAAATTGCAGGCCTCTATCACAGAAATTTGTGCTGATGACCTGGCCTCCCACTTTATAGAGAAAATAAATAATATCCATTAGGAAAACCACTCTCAGCCACCAAGTGCTGTGACTCCCATCCCTCCTTTCATCTCCCCTGGCTCACTCTCCACATTTGATCCCATCACAGAAGATGAAGTCTCTAGGCTCCTCTCTTCTTCTCGTCCTACTATATGCATTACCGACCTTATTCCCTAACATCTCCTCCAGTCTCTCTTTCCAGTCGTCAGTACTCACCTAGCTACAATCTTTAATCTCTCCCTCTCCTCTGGCATTTTTCCTTCCTCCTTCAAACACTTTATCATTACTCCATTATTAGAATACCCTCTCTCAATCCATCCTGCACAAATAACTACAGACCAGTCTCCAATCTCCCCTTCATCTCTAAACTCTTGGAGCGCCAGGTCTACTCCCACCTTACCCGTTACTTCTCCACTCACTCCCTCCTAGATTCTTCACAGTGCGGCTTCCGCCCCCTACATTTAACAGAAACGTCACTCATCAAAATGACCAATGACTTTCTGACAGCAAAATGTAACGGTAACCACTCTCTTCTCATTCTTCTCAACCTCTCTGCAGCTTTCATTACTGTTGACTAGTGTTGAGCGATACCTTCCGATATCGGAAAGTATCGGTATCGGAAAGTATCGGCCGATACCGTCAAAGTATCGGATCTAATCCGATACCGATCCCCGATCCCAATGCAAGTCAATGGGACGAAAATATCGGAATTAAAATAAACCCTTTATAAACTTGTAGGTTCATTCTACATGAAGGAAAACAACTAAGAATAATGTAGGATGTATTGGGGGACGTGGCGGAGACATTAAAGGCACATAGGTTTAGCCCAATCTAATAGAATAGCAGGATTTTGTTTTGTTTTTTATGACGTTCGGCGTTAGAAAGATTTTGACTATGTTAATTTTTTTTTTATTTTGTCAGATATTGATGTTTCACTACTTCCACGCCCTTCACCTTCTTTTTTACTTCTCCCACACTTTCTTCTTCATTATCCTCATCATCAGCTTCTTTGACATCAACTTCTTCACCTTATTCATCTTCTTCTTCATCTTCTACCTATTATTTTTTTTGTTACATTGTTCATATTCTTTTTATTTTACTATTATCTTCTTCATATTCTACTTCTTCATCATATTCTTATTTGTGACAGGCATTCCCGTAGTTGTTATCTATAAAATTTTGAAGATTACACCTTCCGTTCTGCCTGTCACAAAACAGTTACATTTGTCCGCGTTCAGTTTGGCCTGCAGCATCAGGCTTTATCCTGGGGCACCACGAGGAGGAACGGACTCACCCCCATACACTGCTTAGTCTTCTTCTGCTTATAATTTAGATAATATATTTTGCTCTGATATTTAGTGTTATGCTTAATGTTCTTCTGCTCTTTGTTCTGCAGCCTCTTGTTCTTCTGCTTCTCGGTCTTCCAGGTCGTCGTCGTCTCCAGGGTCGTCGTCTCCGGGGTCGTCGTCATCGGGGTGGTCTTCAGGGTCATCGTCTCCAGGGTCGTCGTCATCACGGTGGTTGTCGTCTCTGGTGTCGTCGTCATCTTAGGGGTGGTCTTCCGGGTCATCGTGTTTAGTCTCTTGAACTTGGAAATGTAGCAGAAGGTACAAGAAGGCTGAGAAAATGCCGAGAAACAGCTGATGGAACTGGAACTCGGATGGCTACCCGAAGGTCCAAGAGCCAATGGAACTACCGAGGACCAGCTGACGTTACTGGAACCCGGTTACTAAGCAGGAGGTACCCGTGCCAGAAAGCACTACCAAGGACCACCTGACGTTGGTGGAACTCGGATACCCAGAGGGAGGCACCTAAGCCAAAGGCTCTGCCCGGAACCAGCTGATGGTACTGGAACCAGGATGGGGAGCAGAAGGTACAAGAGCAAAAGACACTGCCGAGAACCAGCTGACGGTGCTGGAATCCGGATGGGTAGCCGAAGGTCCAAGAGCCAATGGAACTACCGAGGACCAGCTGACGTTACTGGAACCCGGTTACTAAGCAGGAGGTACCCGTGCCTGAAAGCACTACCAAGGACCACCTGACGTTGGTGGAACTCGGATACCCAGAGGGAGGCACCTAAGCCAAAGGCTCTGCCCGGAACCAGCTGACGGTACTGGAACCAGGATGGGGAGCAGAAGGTACAAGAGCAAAAGACACTGCCGAGAACCAGCTGACGGTGCTGGAATCCGGATGGGTAGCCGAAGGTCCAAGAGCCAATGGAACTACCGAGGACCAGCTGACGTTACTGGAACCCGGTTACTAAGCAGGAGGTACCCGTGCCTGAAAGCACTACCAAGGACCACCTGACGTTGGTGGAACTCGGATACCCAGAGGGAGGCACCTAAGCCAAAGGCTCTGCCCGGAACCAGCTGACGGTACTGGAACCCGGATGGGTAGCCGAAGGTCCAAGAGCCAATGGAACGACCGAGGACCAGCTGACGTTACTGGAACCCGGTTACTAAGCAGGAGGTACCCGTGCCTGAAAGCACTACCAAGGACCACCTGACGTTGGTGGAACTCGGATACCCAGAGGGAGGCACCTAAGCCAAAGGCTCTGCCCGGAACCAGCTGACGGTGCTGGAACCAGGATGGGGACCTATTCAAGCTTGTCTTCCTAGAGCCCCAACTAGCAGTGATGGAGAAAAGGGTCAGCAGGAGGAGGAGAGGGAGCAGAGTGTAGGCCGAAGCCTGCACTGGCGGCAGCTTTGGGTCTGTTGTGTCTGCGTGGCAGTTGCAGGACACGTTGCCGGCTGCACAGCAGGGGAACAGCTGGCGGTGCTGAACCCCACTGACTCATTGGCTGGTGTTTTTCTCTGTGCAGCTAGCAGTACCGGGCCCCAACTGGCGGTGTTAGAGCCCAGGGTCAGCAGGAGGAGGAGAGGGAGCAGAGTGTAGGCCGAAGCCTGCACTGGCGGCAGCTTTGGGTCTGTTGTGTCTGCGTGGCAGTTCCAGGACACGTTGCTGGCTGCACAGCAGGGGAACAGCTGGCGGTGCTGAACCCCACTGACACATTGGCTGGTGTTTTTCTCTGTGCAGCTAGCAGTACCGGGCCCCAACTGGCAGTGTTGGAGCCCGGGCTCTGCAGGGGGAGCAGAGTGTAGGCCGAAGCCTAATTGAACCAATTTCAAAGGTAACCTTTAACCCCCCCTCAGGGGTTACAAAGTAGAAGAGCCACAGCTTATGCAGCAGTAGTGCTGCACAAGTCAAAGGTTGCTCTTTTAATTTTTCTCCTTGCACACGCTGAATGAAACACGTATAACATTTAGCCCTTTATACAGTCAAACTGTGTTGGAGGCGCGAGTTCCCTTCGTAATGAGACGCAGCACAGATGTCAAGAATCCCACCTTGGTGCTGGGTGCAGCCTCCTGAGCGTTGTTATTTGCTGTACAGGAGTCTGCGCTGTCGTGTTATCCCCTGGCCTAGCGCTGTTAGCGCTGCCCATCTTCTGACATCATTTAATGTCGGCCGGTGCGGTTCGCGATGACCATGAATCCCAGCCCCGCAGTGTCTTAACATTGTTAAAACACTGCGGGGCTGGGATTCATGGCCTGGCGCAGCACATATGTTCGCCTCTCACACTCGGGTCCTTACACCCGCTTCAGACTGTGCGGCGTCAGCTGATCCCTTATCGCATGCCACGGCCATGAAGCCGCACAGTCTGAAGAAGGCGGAAGGAGATGAGGGACAGGCGAACTGATGCACTGCTCATGCCCATCAATCACACCCTCGCAGTCCCAATAAATAAGACACCAAGGGGCGTTGTGTGGGTCAGGGCGGCCGCAGAGGCACAGGCAGCCAAACAATGATGCCAGAAGACGGGCAGCGCTACCAAGGGGGTTGCAGCGTGTCATTACAAAGGAAAGTCACACCTCCGGGACGGTTAAATGGTCACACAGAGGACACATTTTAGACGTATTTTCAGTTCCACATGTGCGAGGAGAATACGTTTATGAGCCACCTTGCACACATGCAGCATTACCGCTGTACAAGGTGGCTGTAAAACGTACAAACGCCTGGGGGAGGGGGGACAGGTTCCCTTCAATTTCAGTTCTTGTGTCTGCGTGGCTTTTGCAGGACACGATGCCGGCTACACAGCAGGGGAACAGCTGGCGGTGCTGAACCCCACTGACACATTGGCTGGTGTTTTTCTCTGTGCAGCTAGCAGTACCGGGCCCCAACTGGCGGTGTTAGAGCCCAGGGTCAGCAGGAGGAGGAGAGGGAGCAGAGTGTAGGCCGAAGCCTGCACTGGCGGCAGCTTTGGGTCTGTTGTGTCTGCGTGGCAGTTGCAGGACACGTTGCCGGCTGCACAGCAGGGGATCAGCTGGCGGTGCTGAACCCCACTGACACATTGGCTGGTGTTTTTCTCTGTGCAGCTAGCAGTACCGGGCCCCAACTGGCGGTGTTGGAGCCCGGGCTCTGCAGGGGGAGCAGAGTGTAGGCCGAAGCCTAATTGAACCAATTTCAAAGGTAACCTTTAACCCCCCCTCAGGGGTTACAAAGTAGAAGAGCCACAGCTTATGCAGCAGTAGTGCTGCACAAGTCAAAGGTTGCTCTTTTAATTTTTCTCCTTGCACACGCTGAATGAAACACGTATAACATTTAGCCCTTTATACAGTCAAACTGTGTTGGAGGCGCGAGTTCCCTTCGTAATGAGACGCAGCACAGATGTCAAGAATCCCACCTTGGTGCTGGGTGCAGCCTCCTGAGCGTTGTTATTTGCTGTACAGGAGTCTGCGCTGTCGTGTTATCCCCTGGCCTAGCGCTGTTAGTGCTGCCCATCTTCTGACATCATTTAATGTCGGCCGGTGCGGTTCGCGATGACCATGAATCCCAGCCCCGCAGTGTCTTAACATTGTTAAAACACTGCGGGGCTGGGATTCATGGCCTGGCGCAGCACATATGTTCGCCTCTCACACTCGGGTCCTTACACCCGCTTCAGACTGTGCGGCGTCAGCTGATCCCTTATCGCATGCCACGGCCATGAAGCCGCACAGTCTTAAGAAGGCGGAAGGAGATGAGGGACAGGCGAACTGATGCACTGCTCATGCCCATCAATCACACCCTCGCAGTCCCAATAAATAAGACACCGAGGGGCGTTGTGTGGGTCAGGGCGGCCGCAGAGGCGCAGGCAGCCAAACAATGATGCCAGAAGACGGGCAGCGCTACCAAGGGGGTTGCAGCGTGTCATTACAAAGGAAAGTCACACCTCCGGGACGGTTAAATGGTCACACAGAGGACACATTTTAGACGTGTTTTCAGTTCTACATGTGCGAGGAGAATACGTTTATGAGCCACCTTGCACACATGCAGCATTACCGCTGTATAAGGTGGCTGTAAAACGTACAAACGCCTGGGGGAGGGGGGACAGGTTCCCTTCAATTTCAGTTCTTGTGTCTGCGTGGCTTTTGCAGGACACGATGCCGGCTACACAGCAGGGGAACAGCTGGCGGTGCTGAACCCCACTGACTCATTGGCTGGTGTTTTTCTCTGTGCAGCTAGCAGTACCGGGCCCCAACTGGCGGTGTTAGAGCCCAGGGTCAGCAGGAGGAGGAGAGGGAGCAGAGTGTAGGCCGAAGCCTGCACTGGCGGCAGCTTTGGGTCTGTTGTGTCTGCGTGGCAGTTCCAGGACACGTTGCTGGCTGCACAGCAGGGGAACAGCTGGCGGTGCTGAACCCCACTGACACATTGGCTGGTGTTTTTCTCTGTGCAGCTAGCAGTACCGGGCCCCAACTGGCAGTGTTGGAGCCCGGGCTCTGCAGGGGGAGCAGAGTGTAGGCCGAAGCCTAATTGAACCAATTTCAAAGGTAACCTTTAACCCCCCCTCAGGGGTTACAAAGTAGAAGAGCCACAGCTTATGCAGCAGTAGTGCTGCACAAGTCAAAGGTTGCTCTTTTAATTTTTCTCCTTGCACACGCTGAATGAAACACGTATAACATTTAGCCCTTTATACAGTCAAACTGTGTTGGAGGCGCGAGTTCCCTTCGTAATGAGACGCAGCACAGATGTCAAGAATCCCACCTTGGTGCTGGGTGCAGCCTCCTGAGCGTTGTTATTTGCTGTACAGGAGTCTGCGCTGTCGTGTTATCCCCTGGCCTAGCGCTGTTAGCGCTGCCCATCTTCTGACATCATTTAATGTCGGCCGGTGCGGTTCGCGATGACCATGAATCCCAGCCCCGCAGTGTCTTAACATTGTTAAAACACTGCGGGGCTGGGATTCATGGCCTGGCGCAGCACATATGTTCGCCTCTCACACTCGGGTCCTTACACCCGCTTCAGACTGTGCGGCGTCAGCTGATCCCTTATCGCATGCCACGGCCATGAAGCCGCACAGTCTGAAGAAGGCGGAAGGAGATGAGGGACAGGCGAACTGATGCACTGCTCATGCCCATCAATCACACCCTCGCAGTCCCAATAAATAAGACACCGAGGGGCGTTGTGTGGGTCAGGGCGGCCGCAGAGGCACAGGCAGCCAAACAATGATGCCAGAAGACGGGCAGCGCTACCAAGGGGGTTGCAGCGTGTCATTACAAAGGAAAGTCACACCTCCGGGACGGTTAAATGGTCACACAGAGGACACATTTTAGACGTATTTTCAGTTCCACATGTGCGAGGAGAATACGTTTATGAGCCACCTTGCACACATGCAGCATTACCGCTGTACAAGGTGGCTGTAAAACGTACAAACGCCTGGGGGAGGGGGGACAGGTTCCCTTCAATTTCAGTTCTTGTGTCTGCGTGGCTTTTGCAGGACACGATGCCGGCTACACAGCAGGGGAACAGCTGGCGGTGCTGAACCCCACTGACACATTGGCTGGTGTTTTTCTCTGTGCAGCTAGCAGTACCGGGCCCCAACTGGCGGTGTTAGAGCCCAGGGTCAGCAGGAGGAGGAGAGGGAGCAGAGTGTAGGCCGAAGCCTGCACTGGCGGCAGCTTTGGGTCTGTTGTGTCTGCGTGGCAGTTGCAGGACACGTTGCCGGCTGCAAAGCAGGGGATCAGCTGGCGGTGCTGAACCCCACTGACACATTGGCTGGTGTTTTTCTCTGTGCAGCTAGCAGTACCGGGCCCCAACTGGCGGTGTTGGAGCCCGGGCTCTGCAGGGGGAGCAGAGTGTAGGCCGAAGCCTAATTGAACCAATTTCAAAGGTAACCTTTAACCCCCCCTCAGGGGTTACAAAGTAGAAGAGCCACAGCTTATGCAGCAGTAGTGCTGCACAAGTCAAAGGTTGCTCTTTTAATTTTTCTCCTTGCACACGCTGAATGAAACACGTATAACATTTAGCCCTTTATACAGTCAAACTGTGTTGGAGGCGCGAGTTCCCTTCGTAATGAGACGCAGCACAGATGTCAAGAATCCCACCTTGGTGCTGGGTGCAGCCTCCTGAGCGTTGTTATTTGCTGTACAGGAGTCTGCGCTGTCGTGTTATCCCCTGGCCTAGCGCTGTTAGTGCTGCCCATCTTCTGACATCATTTAATGTCGGCCGGTGCGGTTCGCGATGACCATGAATCCCAGCCCCGCAGTGTCTTAACATTGTTAAAACACTGCGGGGCTGGGATTCATGGCCTGGCGCAGCACATATGTTCGCCTCTCACACTCGGGTCCTTACACCCGCTTCAGACTGTGCGGCGTCAGCTGATCCCTTATCGCATGCCACGGCCATGAAGCCGCACAGTCTTAAGAAGGCGGAAGGAGATGAGGGACAGGCGAACTGATGCACTGCTCATGCCCATCAATCACACCCTCGCAGTCCCAATAAATAAGACACCGAGGGGCGTTGTGAGGGTCAGGGCGGCCGCAGAGGCGCAGGCAGCCAAACAATGATGCCAGAAGACGGGCAGCGCTACCAAGGGGGTTGCAGCGTGTCATTACAAAGGAAAGTCACACCTCCGGGACGGTTAAATGGTCACACAGAGGACACATTTTAGACGTGTTTTCAGTTCTACATGTGCGAGGAGAATACGTTTATGAGCCACCTTGCACACATGCAGCATTACCGCTGTATAAGGTGGCTGTAAAACGTACAAACGCCTGGGGGAGGGGGGACAGGTTCCCTTCAATTTCAGTTCTTGTGTCTGCGTGGCTTTTGCAGGACACGATGCCGGCTACACAGCAGGGGAACAGCTGGCGGTGCTGAACCCCACTGACTCATTGGCTGGTGTTTTTCTCTGTGCAGCTAGCAGTACCGGGCCCCAACTGGCGGTGTTAGAGCCCAGGGTCAGCAGGAGGAGGAGAGGGAGCAGAGTGTAGGCCGAAGCCTGCACTGGCGGCAGCTTTGGGTCTGTTGTGTCTGCGTGGCAGTTCCAGGACACGTTGCTGGCTGCACAGCAGGGGAACAGCTGGCGGTGCTGAACCCCACTGACACATTGGCTGGTGTTTTTCTCTGTGCAGCTAGCAGTACCGGGCCCCAACTGGCAGTGTTGGAGCCCGGGCTCTGCAGGGGGAGCAGAGTGTAGGCCGAAGCCTAATTGAACCAATTTCAAAGGTAACCTTTAACCCCCCCTCAGGGGTTACAAAGTAGAAGAGCCACAGCTTATGCAGCAGTAGTGCTGCACAAGTCAAAGGTTGCTCTTTTAATTTTTCTCCTTGCACACGCTGAATGAAACACGTATAACATTTAGCCCTTTATACAGTCAAACTGTGTTGGAGGCGCGAGTTCCCTTCGTAATGAGACGCAGCACAGATGTCAAGAATCCCACCTTGGTGCTGGGTGCAGCCTCCTGAGCGTTGTTATTTGCTGTACAGGAGTCTGCGCTGTCGTGTTATCCCCTGGCCTAGCGCTGTTAGCGCTGCCCATCTTCTGACATCATTTAATGTCGGCCGGTGCGGTTCGCGATGACCATGAATCCCAGCCCCGCAGTGTCTTAACATTGTTAAAACACTGCGGGGCTGGGATTCATGGCCTGGCGCAGCACATATGTTCGCCTCTCACACTCGGGTCCTTACACCCGCTTCAGACTGTGCGGCGTCAGCTGATCCCTTATCGCATGCCACGGCCATGAAGCCGCACAGTCTGAAGAAGGCGGAAGGAGATGAGGGACAGGCGAACTGATGCACTGCTCATGCCCATCAATCACACCCTCGCAGTCCCAATAAATAAGACACCGAGGGGCGTTGTGTGGGTCAGGGCGGCCGCAGAGGCGCAGGCAGCCAAACAATGATGCCAGAAGACGGGCAGCGCTACCAAGGGGGTTGCAGCGTGTCATTACAAAGGAAAGTCACACCTCCGGGACGGTTAAATGGTCACACAGAGGACACATTTTAGACGTGTTTTCAGTTCCACATGTGCGAGGAGAATACGTTTATGAGCCACCTTGCACACATGCAGCATTACCGCTGTACAAGGTGGCTGTAAAACGTACAAACGCCTGGGGGAGGGGGGACAGGTTCCCTTCAAATTCAGTTCTTGTGTCTGCGTGGCTTTTGCAGGACACGATGCCGGCTACACAGCAGGGGAACAGCTGGCGGTGCTGAACCCCACTGACACATTGGCTGGTGTTTTTCTCTGTGCAGCTAGCAGTACCGGGCCCCAACTGGCGGTGTTAGAGCCCAGGGTCAGCAGGAGGAGGAGAGGGAGCAGAGTGTAGGCCGAAGCCTGCACTGGCGGCAGCTTTGGGTCTGTTGTGTCTGCGTGGCAGTTGCAGGACACGTTGCCGGCTGCACAGCAGGGGAACAGCTGGCGGTGCTGAACCCCACTGACACATTGGCTGGTGTTTTTCTCTGTGCAGCTAGCAGTACCGGGCCCCAACTGGCGGTGTTGGAGCCCGGGCTCTGCAGGGGGAGCAGAGTGTAGGCCGAAGCCTAATTGAACCAATTTCAAAGGTAACCTTTAACCCCCCCTCAGGGGTTACAAAGTAGAAGAGCCACAGCTTATGCAGCAGTAGTGCTGCACAAGTCAAAGGTTGCTCTTTTAATTTTGCTCCTTGCACACGCTGAAAGGAACACGTATAACATTTTGGCCCTTACACAGTCAAACTGATTTTTGAGGCGTGAGTTCCCTTCGTAAAGAGACGCAGTACAGCTGGCAAAAATGCCACCTTGGTGCTTTGCGCGGCCTCCTGAGCATCGTTATTTGTTGCACAGGAGTCTGCGCTTTTGTGTTATCCCTTGGCCTTGCGCTGTTAGCCCTGCCCATCCTCTGACATCATGTTATGTCGGCCGTTGCGGTTTGCGATGACCATGAATCCCAGCCCCCCAGTGTCTTAACATTGTTAAAACACTGCGGGGCTGGGATTCATGGCCTGGCGCAGTACATATGTTCGCCTCTCGCTTGGGTTCTTACACCCGCTTCAGACTATGCGGCGTCAGCTGATCCCTTATCGCATGCCACGGCCATGAAGACGCACAGTCCGAAGAAGGCGGAAGGAGATGAGGGACAGGCGAAGAAATGCACCGTTCATGCCCATCAATCACACCCTCGCAGTCCAAATAAATAAGACACCGAGGGGCGTTGTGTGGGGCAAGGCGGCCGCAGAGGCGCAGGCAGCCAAACAATGATGCCAGAAGACGGGCAGCGCTACCAAGGAGCTTGTTGCGTGTCAATACAAAGGAAAATCACACCTGAGGGACGTTTTAATGGTCGCAGAGGACTCATTTTAGACGTGTTCAGTTCAACATGGGCAAGGAGAATAAGTTTCTGAGCCACCTTGCACACATGCAGCATTACTGTCGTACAAGGTGGCTGTAAAACGTAAAAACGCCTGGGGGAGGGGGGACAGGTTTCCTTCAATTTCAGTTCTTGTGTCTGCATGGCTGTTGCAGGACACGTTGCCGGCTACACAGCAGGGGAACAGCTGGCGGTGCTGAACCCCACTGACACATTGGCTGGTGTTTGGCTCTGTGCAGCTAGCACATCTGGGCCCCAACTGGCGCTGTTAGAGCCCAGGGTCAGCAGGAGGAGGAGAGGGAGCAGAGTGTAGGCCGAAGCCTGCACTGGAGCAAGTTGAAAGGGAAACTTTAACCCCCCCCCAGGCGTTTGTAGCTGAAAGAGCCATCGTGTACAGCACTAATGCTGGAAAAGGTAAACTTAGCTCTTTTAATTATGGTCCTTGCACATGCTGAACCTAACACTTATGAAAAGTGTCCCTTCCTACCGTGATACCGTCCGGTAGGTGGAACTTTCCTTTGTGATGTGACGCAGCACAGCCGTCATTCTTACCCCCTTGGCGCCGTGCGCCGCCTCCTCAGCGTTGTTTGAATCAGTCCCAGAAAATGCGCTGTTAGGTTAGCCCTTGGCCATGCACACATTTTGCGCTGCCTGTCTCCTGACATCATTTGGTGTCAGACTGGCTGCGCCTGTGCGGCTGCGCTGGCCGAGATCCCGCCTCGCAGTGTCGTCTAATGTAATCCCACCGCGGGCCTGGGATCCGTGGCCATGCGCAGTGCATATCCTCACCTCTCACTCCCCTCCCTACGGCTTCTTCAGACTGTGCGGTGTCACGGCCGTGGCATGCTATTAGGGACCAGCTGACACCGCACAGTCTGAAGAAGCCGTAGGGAGATGAGTGAGAGGTGGAGGTTCAGATATGCACTGCGCATGTCCATGGATCTCAGGCCCCCAGTGGGATTAAATCAGAAGACAGTACGAGGCGGGATCTCGTCCAGCGCGGCCGCACAGGCGCAGCCAGCCTGACACCAAATGATGTCAGAAGACGGGCAGCGCAAAATGTGTGCATGGCCAAGGGCTAACCTAACAGCGCAGGCTCCGGGACTGATTCAAACAACGCTGAGGAGGCGGCGCACGGCGCCAAGGGGGTAAGAATGATGGCTGTGCTGCGTCACATCACAAAGGAAAGTTCCACCTACCGGACGGTATCACGGTAGGAGGGGACACATTTCATAAGTGTTAGGTTCAGCATGTGCAAGGACCACCACGAAAAGAGGCACTTTTTCCCTTTGCATCATTACTGCTGCACAAGGTGGCTCCTTCAGTTACAAACGCCTGGGGGGGGGGGACAGGTTCCCTTAAATTTAACTTGTTGTGCCTGCGTGGCGGTCGCAGTACACGTTGCCATATACACAGCAGGGGAACAGCTGGCGGTGCTGAACCCCACTAACACATTGGCGAGGTGTTTGGCTCTGTGCGGACAGCACTTCTGGACAGCAACTAGCGGTGTTGGAGCCCAGGGACAGGAGGAGGAGGAGGAGGAGGTGGAGGAGATAGGAGGGATTGCCACACACACAGCTGGGGAACAGCTGACGTTACTGAACCCCAATAACAGAGGAGGGACTGTTGGGACTGTGCGGACAGCACTTCTGGACGGCAACTAGCGGTGTTGGAGCCCAGGGACAGGAGGGGGAGGTGGAGGTGGAGGAGATAGGAGGGATTGCCACACACACAGCAGGGGAACAGCTGACGTTACTGAACCCCAATAACAGAGGAGGGACTGTTGGGACTGTGCGGACAGCACTACCAGGCAACAACTAGCGGTGTTGGAGCCCAGGGACAGGAGGGGGGGGTGGAGGTGGTGTCATGAATCCCAATGGCTAGGGATAGCAAGGGACAAGCAAAGTAATACAAAATATCGGACGAGCTCTAGGGTGATGGAACCTGGGCTGACCGCTGCCCTACGCCTGACAAACGCAACTAGAGATAGCCAGGGAGCGTGCCTACGTTGGTTCTAGATGCCACGCACCAGCCTAAGAGCTAACTAGTACTGCAGAGAAAATAAGACCTCACTTGCCTCCAGAGGAATGAACCCCAAAAGGTATAGTTGCCCCCCACATGTATTGACGGTGAAATGAGAGGAAGGCACACACATAGAGATGATATATATAGGTTCAGCAAATTGAGGCCCGCTGTAAACTAGAAAGCAGAACGATACAAAAGGGGTCTGAGCGGTCAGCAAAAAACCCTAATCAAAAAACCATCCTGAGTTTACAAGAACCCATGTGCCAACTCATGGCACATGGGGAGAACCTCAGTCCACTAGAGCTACCAGCTAGCATAGAGACATAATAAGCAAGCTGGACAAAAAACCAAACAACTGAAAATCAGCACTTAGCTTATCCTGAAAGATCTGGGAGCAGGTAGGCAGGAACCAAACAGAGCACATCTGAATACATTGATAGCCGGCAAGGGAATGACAGAAAGGCCAGGTAAAATAGGAAACACCCAGCCTCTGATGGACAGGTGGAAACCAAAGGCCGCAACCCACCAAAGTCACCCAGTACCAGCAGTAACCACCAGAGGGAGCCCACAAACAGAATCCACAACAGTACCCCCCCCTTGAGGAGGGGTCACCGAACCCTCACGAGAACCCCCAGGGCGATCAGGGTGAGCTCTATGGAAGGCGCGGACCAAATCAGTCGCATGAACATCGGAGGCGACCACCCAGGAATTATCCTCCTGACCATAACCCTTCCACTTAACCAAATACTGGAGTTTGCGTCTGGAAACACGAGAATCCAAGATCTTCTCAACAACATACTCCAATTCTCCCTCCACCAGCACCGGAGCAGGAGGCTCAACCGAAGGAACAACGGGCACCTCATACCTCCGCAACAACGACCGATGGAACACATTATGAATAGCAAACGATGCTGGGAGATCCAAACGAAAAGATACAGGGTTAAGAATCTCCGAGATCCTATAAGGACCGATGAACCGAGGCTTGAACTTAGGAGAAGAGACCTTCATAGGGACAAAACGAGAAGACAACCACACCAAATCCCCAACAAGAAGTCAGGGACCCACGCGGCAACGGCGATTAGCAAACTGCTGAGTCTTCTCCTGAGATAACTTCAAATTGTCCACCACATGATTCCAAATCTGATGTAGCCTGTCCACCACCACGTCCACTCCAGGACAATCCGAAGACTCCACCTGACCAGAGGAAAAACGAGGATGAAACCCCGAATTACAAAAAAAAGGAGAGACCAACGTGGCAGAACTAGCCCGATTATTAAGAGCAAATTCGGCCAGCGGCAAAAAAGCAACCCAGTCATCTTGATCAGCAGAAACAAAACACCTCAAATAAGTTTCCAAGGTCTGATTAGTTCGCTCCGTCTGGCCATTCGTCTGAGGATGGAATGCAGACGAGAAAGACAAATCAATGCCCATCTTGGCACAAAACATCCGCCAAAATCTAGACACAAACTGGGATCCCCTGTCAGAAACGATATTCTCCGGAATCCCATGCAAACGAACCACGTTCTGAAAAAATAAAGGGACCAACTCAGAGGAGGAAGGCAACTTAGGCAAGGGCACCAAATGAACCATCTTAGAAAAGCGGTCACACACCACCCAGATAACGGACATTTTCTGTGAAACCGGGAGATCAGAAATAAAATCCATGGAAATGTGCATCCAAGGCCTCTTCGGGATGGGCAAGGATAACAACAACCCACTGGCCCGAGAACAGCAAGGCTTAGCTCGAGCACACACTTCACAAGACTGCACAAAGGTACGCACATCCCTAGACAAGGAAGGCCACCAAAAAGACCTGGCCACCAAGTCTCTAGTACCAAATATTCCAGGATGACCAGCCAACACAGAAGAATGGACCTCGGAGATGACTCTACTGGTCCAATCATCCGGAACAAACAGTCTTTCTGGTGGACAACGATCCGGTTTATCCACCTGAAACTCCTGCAATGCACGTCGCAAGTCTGGGGATACGGCGGACAATATTACCCCATCCCTAAGGATACCAGTAGGCCCAGAGTCTCCAGGAGAGTCAGGCACAAAACTCCGGGAAAGAGCATCTGCCTTCACATTCTTTGAACCTGGCAGGTATGAAACCACGAAATTGAAACGAGAAAAAAACAACGACCAACGAGCCTGTCTAGGATTCAAACGCCTGGCAGACTCAAGGTAAATGAGATTCTTGTGATCAGTCAAGACCACCACACGATGTTTAGCACCCTCAAGCCAATGACGCCACTCCTCAAATGCCCACTTCATGGCCAAAAGCTCCCGATTACCCACATCATAATTGCGCTCGGCGGGCGAGAATTTTCTAGAGAAGAATGCACATGGCTTCATCACCGAGTCATTAGAACTTCTCTGTGACAAAACCGCCCCCGCTCCAATCTCGGAAGCATCAACCTCAACCTGAAAAGGAAGTGAAACATCTGGTTGACACAACACAGGAGCAGAAGAAAACCGGCGCTTAAGTTCCTTAAAGGCCTCCACGGCCGCAGGAGACCAATCAGCAACATCAGCACCCTTTTTAGTCAAATCAGTCAAAGGTTTAACAATACTGGAAAAATTAGCAATTACCCGACGTTAAAAATTAGCAAACCCCAAGAACTTCTGAAGGCTCTTAACAGATGTAGGTTGTGTCCAGTCACAAATCGCCTGAACCTTGATGGGATCCATCTCAATAGTAGAAGGAGAAAAAATGTACCCCAAAAAAGAAATCTTCTGGACTCCGAAGAGACACTTTGAGCCCTTCACAAACAGAGAATTGGCCCGCAGAACCTGAAACACCTTCCTGACCTGTAAAACATGAGACTCCCAGTCATCAGAAAACACCAAAATATCATCCAAATACACAATCATAAACTTATCCAGATATTCACGGAAAATATTGTGCATAAAGGACTGAAAGACTGACGGAGCATTGGAGAGTCCAAAAGGCATTACCAAATACTCAAAATGGCCCTCAGGCGTATTAAATGCGGTTTTCCACTCGTCACCCTGTTTTATCCGCACCAGATTATACGCACCGCGAAGATCTATCTTAGTGAACCACCTAGCCCCCTTAATGCGAGCAAACAAATCAGTCAATAATGGCAGTGGATACTGATATTTGACTGTAATCTTATTCAGAAGGCGATAATCTATACAAGGCCTCAGGGAACCATCTTTTTTTGCCACAAAAAAAAAACCTGCTCCCAGAGGGGACGAAGATGGACGAATATGTCCCTTTTCCAAGGACTCCTTAATATAATTCCGCATAGCAGTATGCTCTGGCAGTGACAGATTAAATAAACGACCCTTAGGGAACTTACTGCCAGGAATCAATTCTATAGCACAGTCACAATCTCTATGAGGAGGGAGCGAATTGAGCTTAGGCTCCTCAAAAACATCCCTATAGTCAGACAAAAACGCAGGGATCTCAGAAGGAGTAGATGAAGCGATTGAAATCGGAGGTGCATAATCATGAACCCCCTGACATCCCCAGCTTAACACAGACATTGTTTTCCAGTCCAGGACAGGATTATGAGTTTGTAACCATGGCAGACCAAGCACTAGTACATCATGTAAATTATACAGTACAAGGAAGCGAATCACCTCCTGATGAACGGGAGTCATGCGCATGGTCACTTGTGTCCAATACTGCGGCTTATTCATAGCCAATGGTGTAGAGTCAATTCCCTTCAGAGGGATAGGAACTTCCAGAGGCTCCAGACTAAAACCGCAGCGTTTAGCAAATGACCAATCCATAAGACTCAGGGCAGCGCCTGAATCCACATAGGCATCGACGGAAATGGAAGACAGTGAAAAAATCAGAGTCACAGACAAAATGAACTTAGGCTGCAGAGTACCAATGGCAAAAGATTTATCAACCCTTTTTGTGCGTTTAGAGCATGCTGATATAACATGAGCTGAATCACCACAATAAAAACACAATCCATTTTTCCGCCTATAATTTTGCCGTTCACTTCTGGACTGAATTCTATCACATTGCATAGTCTCAGGTGCCTGTTCAGAAGACACCGCCAACTGGTGCACGGGTTTGCGCTCCCGTAAACGCCGATCAATCTGAACGGCCATAGCCATCGACTCATTCAGACCTGTAGGCGTAGGGAACCCCACCATAATATCCTTAATGGCCTCGGAAAGACCATTTCTGAAGTTAGCAGCCAGGGCGCACTCATTCCACTGAATAAGCACCGACCATTTCCGAAATTTTTGACAATATATTTCCGCTTCATCATGCCCCTGAGAGAGGGCTAATAAAGCCTTTTCAGCCTGAATCTCCAGGTTGGGTTCCTCATAGAGCAATCCCAATGCCAGAAAAAACGCATCCACATTGAGCAATGCAGGATCCCCTGGTGCCAATGCAAATGCCCAATTCTGAGGGTCGCCCCGCAGGAAAGATATTACAATCTTGACCTGTTGAGCAGGGTCTCCAGAGGAGCGAGATTTTAAAGAAAGAAACAATTTACAATTGTTCCTGAAATTCAGGAAGGTAGATCTATCTCCAGAAAAGAACTCTGGAATAGGAATTCTAGGTTCAGACATGGGAGTGTGAACAACAAAATCCTGTATGTTTTGAACTTTTGCCGCGAGATTACTCAGGCTGGAAGCCAAACTCTGGACATCCATGTTAAACAGCTAATATCAGAGCCATTCAAGGGTTAAGAGGAGGTAAGAAGCAGCTAGACAGCAATTAAGGGCTAGGCAGCAAAACTCTGAAGGAAAAAAAAAAAATAATAAATTTCCCTTAAACACTTCTTTTTCTCCTGCTTCAGCCCAAACAATTAACACTTTGTGGGCCGGCTATACTGTCATGAATCCCAATGGCTAGGGATAGCAAGGGACAAGCAAAGTAATACAAAATATCGGACGAGCTCTAGGGTGATGGAACCTGGGCTGACCGCTGCCCTACGCCTGACAAACGCAACTAGAGATAGCCAGGGAGCGTGCCTACGTTGGTTCTAGACGCCACGCACCAGCCTAAGAGCTAACTAGTACTGCAGAGAAAATAAGACCTCACTTGCCTCCAGAGGAATGAACCCCAAAAGGTATAGTTGCCCCCCACATGTATTGACGGTGAAATGAGAGGAAGGCACACACATAGAGATGATATACACTCACCGGCCACTTTATTAGGTACACCTGTCCAATTTCTTGTTAACACTTAATTTCTAATCAGCCAATCACATGGCGGCAACTCAGTGCATTTAGGCATGTAGACATGGTCAAGACAATCTCCTGCAGTTCAAACCGAGCATCAGTATGGGGAAGAAAGGTGATTTGAGTGCCTTTGAACGTGGCATGGTTGTTGGTGCCAGAAGGGCTGGTCTGAGTATTTCAGAAACTGCTGATCTACTGGGATTTTCACGCACAACCATCTCTAGGGTTTACAGAGAATGGTCCGAAAAAGAAAAAAAATTCAGTGAGCGGCAGTTCTGTGGGCGGAAATGCCTTGTTGATGCCAGAGGTCAGAGGAAAATGGGCAGACTGGTTCGAGCTGATAGAAAGGCAACAGTGACTCAAATCGCCACCCGTTACAACCAAGGTAGGCCTAAGAGCATCTCTGAACGCACAGTGCGTCAAACTTTGAGGCAGATGGGCTACAGCAGCAGAAGACCACACCAGGTACCACTCCTTTCAGCTAAGAACAGGAAACTGAGGCTACAATTTGTACAAGCTCATCGAAATTGGACAGTAGAAGATTGGAAAAACGTTGCTTGGTCTGATGAGTCTCGATTTCTGCTGCGACATTCGGATGGTAGGGTCAGAATTTGGCGTAAACAACATGAAAGCATGGATCCATCCTGCCTTGTATGGAGCATCTTTGGGATGTGCAGCCGACAAATCTGCGGCAACTGTGTGATGCCATCATGTCAATATGGACCAAAATCTCTGAGGAATGCTTCCAGCACCTTGTTGAATCTATGCCACGAAGAATTGAGGCAGTTCTGAAGGCAAAAGGGGGTCCAACCCGTTACTAGCCTGGTGTACCTAATAAAGTGGCCGGTGAGTGTATATAGGTTCAGCAAATTGAGGCCCGCTGTAAACTAGAAAGCAGAACGATACAAAAGGGGTCTGAGCGGTCAGCAAAAAACCCTAATCAAAAAACCATCCTGAGATTACAAGAACCCATGTGCCAACTCATGGCACATGGGGAGAACCTCAGTCCACTAGAGCTACCAGCTAGCATAGAGACATAATAGGCAAGCTGGACAAAAAACCAAACAACTGAAAATCAGCACTTAGCTTATCCTGAAAGATCTGGGAGCAGGTAGGCAGGAACCAAACAGAGCACATCTGAATACATTGATAGCCGGCAAGGGAATGACAGAAAGGCCAGGTAAAATAGGAAACACCCAGCCTCTGATGGACAGGTGGAAACCAAAGGCCGCAACCCACCAAAGTCACCCAGTACCAGCAGTAACCACCAGAGGGAGCCCACAAACAGAATCCACAACAGGTGGAGGAGATAGGAGGGATTGCCACACACACAGCAGGGGAATAGCTGACGTTACTGAACCCCAATAACAGAGGAGGGACTGTTGGGACTGTGCGTACAGCACTTCTGGACGGCAACTAGCGGTGTTGGAGCCCAGGGACAGGAGGAGGAGGAGGAGGTGGAGGAGATAGGAGGGATTGCCACACACACAGCTGGGGAACAGCTGACGTTACTGAACCCCAATAACAGAGGAGGGACTGTTGGGACTGTGCGGACAGCACTTCTGGACGGCAACTAGCAGTGTTGGAGCCCAGGGACAGGAGGAGGTGGAGGAGATAGGAGGGATTGCCACACACACAGCTGGGGAACAGCTGACGTTACTGAACCCCAATAACAGAGGAGGGACTGTTGGGACTGTGCGGACAGCACTTCTGGACGGCAACTAGCAGTGTTGGAGCCCAGGGACAGGAGGGGGAGGTGGAGGTGGAGGAGATAGGAGGGATTGCCACACACACAGCAGGGGAACAGCTGACGTTACTGAACCCCAATAACAGAGGAGGGACTGTTGGGACTGTGCGGACAGCACTTCTGGATGGCAACTAGCGGTGTTGGAGCCCAGGGACAGGAGGGGGAGGTGGAGGTGGAGGAGATAGGAGGGATTGCCACACACACAGCTGGGGAACAGCTGATGTTGGTGAACCCCAATAACAGAGGAGGGACTGTTGGGCCTGTGCGGACAGCACTTCTGGACAGCAACTAGCGGTGTTGGAGCCCAGGGACAGGAGGAGGAGGAGAAGGTGGAGGAGATAGGAGGGATTGCCACACACACAGCAGGGGAACAGCTGACGTTACTGAACCCCAATAACAGAGGAGGGACTGTTGGGACTGTGCGTACAGCACTACCAGGCAACAACTAGCGGTGTTGGAGCCCAGGGACAGGAGGGGGAGGTGGAGGTGGAGGAGATAGGAGGGATTGCCACACACACAGCAGGGGAACAGCTGACATTACTGAACCCCAATAACAGAGGAGGGACTGTTGGGACTGTGCGGACAGCACTTCTGGACGGCAACTAGCGGTGTTGGAGCCCAGGGACAGGAGGGGGAGGTGGAGGTGGAGGAGATAGGAGGGATTGCCACACACACAGCAGGGGAACAGCTGACGTTACTGAACCCCAATAACAGAGGAGGGACTGTTGGGACTGTGCGGACAGCACTTCTGGATGGCAACTAGCGGTGTTGGAGCCCAGGGACAGGAGGGGGAGGTGGAGGTGGAGGAGATAGGAGGGATTGCCACACACACAGCAGGGGAACAGCTGACGTTACTGAACCCCAATAACAGAGGAGGGACTGTTGGGACTGTGCGGACAGCACTTCTGGACGGCAACTAGCGGTGTTGGAGCCCAGGGACAGGAGGGGGAGGTGGAGGTGGAGGAGATAGGAGGGATTGCCACACACACAGCAGGGGAACAGCTGACGTTACTGAACCCCAATAACAGAGGAGGGACTGTTGGGACTGTGTGGACAGCACTTCTGGACGGCAACTAGCGGTGTTGGAGCCCAGGGACAGGAGGGGGAGGTGGAGGTGGAGGAGATAGGAGGGATTGCCACACACACAGCAGGGGAACAGCTGACGTTACTGAACCCCAATAACAGAGGAGCGACTGTTGACTGTGCGTACAGCACTACCAGGCAACAACTAGCGGTGTTGGAGCCCAGGGACAGCAGGAGAAGCAGAAGAACACAATGTAGGCCGAAGCCTGATTGGAGAAAGTCGAAAGGGAACCTTTAACCCCCCCCCCCCCCCAAGGCGTTTGTAGCTGAAAGAGCCAGCTTGTGCAGCAAAAAAGATGCAAAAGGAAAAGGTGGCTCTTTTCATGATGCTCCTTGCAAACACAGAACTAAACACTTATAAAATGTGTCCCCTGAAACCGTGAGACCGTCCCGGAGGTGGGACTTTCCTTCGTAATATGACGCAGCACAGCCGTCATTCCTACCCCCTTGGCGCCGTGCCCCGGCTCCTCAGTGTTGTTTGATTCCGTCCCGGAGCCTGCGCTGTTCTGTTATCCCTTGGCCAGGCACACTTAATGCTGCCCATCTTCTGACATCATATGGTGTCAGGCTGGCTGCGCCTGTGCGGCCGCGCTGGCCGAGAGCCCGCCTCGCAGTGTCGTCTAATGTAATCCCACCGCGGGCCTGGGATCCGTGGCCAT
Source organism: Ranitomeya variabilis (assembly GCF_051348905.1). NCBI lineage: Eukaryota > Metazoa > Chordata > Amphibia > Anura > Dendrobatidae > Ranitomeya > Ranitomeya variabilis. The sequence continues at coordinate 513,422,990 of NC_135232.1, read as the reverse complement.
GCGCAGTGCATATCCTCGCCTCTCACTCCCCTCCCTACGGCTTCTTCAGACTGTGCGGCGTCACGGCCGTGGCTGTTGTGAATTTGGATTCTGGGCTCCCCCGGTGGCTACTGGTGGAATTGAACTGGTGTCTTCATCTTCTCTGTTCACCTGTTTCCATCAAGATGTGGGAGTCGCTATATAACCTTGCTGCTCTGTTAGTTGCTTGCCGGTCATCAATGTTATCAGAAGCCTCTCTGTGCTTGTTCCTGCTCCTAGACAACTACTAGATAAGTTGGACTCTTGTCCATGTTTGTTTTTGCATTTTTGTTCCAGTTCACAGCTGTAGTTTCGTTACTGTGTCTGGAAAGCTCTTGTGAACAGGAATTGCCACTCTGGTGTTATGAGTTAATGCCAGAGTTTTAAAGTAATTTCTGGATGGTGTTTTGATAGAGTTTTTAGCTGACCATGAAAGTGTCCTTTCTGTCTTCTGCTATGTAGTAAGTGGACCTCAAATTTGCTAAACCTATTTTCATACTACGTTTGTTATTTCATCTTGATTCACCGCCAATACATGTGGGGGGCCTCTGTCTCCTTTCGGGGTATTTCTCTAGAGGTGAGCTAGGACTAATATTTTCCTCTGCTAGCTTTATTTAGTCCTCCGGCTGGTGCTGGGCATCTAGAATCAACGTAGGCATGCTACCCGGCCACTGCTAGTTGTGCGTTAGGTTTAGTTCATGGTCAGCTCAGTTTCCATCTTCCAAGAGCTAGTTCCTATATATGCTGATGCTATGATCTCTTGCCATTGAGATCATGACAGTTTGACCGGCCCACTAAAGGGTTAAAATCCTTGGCTGAGAAAGGAGAGAAATAAGTAGTCTGCTGAAATTTTTTTTTTTTTTTTTTCTCTCTCCTTTGAATGGCTCTGTGTTCACCTGTTTGCAATGGATCTTCAGAGTGTAACTGCAGGTTTGAATAATCTCGCCACGAAGGTACAAAATTTGCAAGATTTTGTTTGTCATGCACCTGTATCTGAGCCGAGAATTCCTTTGCCGGAATTTTTCTCGGGGAATAGATCTGGGTTTCAGAATTTTCGAAATAATTGCAAATTATTTTTGTCCCTGAAATCTCGCTCTGCCGGAGATCCTGCACAGCAGGTCAGGATTGTGATTTCCTTGCTCCGGGGCGACCCTCAGGACTGGGCTTTTTCATTGACACCAGGGGATCCTGCGTTGCTCAATGTGGATGCGTTTTTTCTGGCCTTGGGGTTGCTTTATGACGAACCTCATTTGGAGCTTCAGGCAGAAAAAACTTTGATGTCCCTATCTCAGGGGCAAGATGAAGCGGAAATTTACTGCCAAAGATTCCGTAAATGGTCTGTGCTTACTCAGTGGAATGAGTGCGCCCTGGCGGCGACTTTCAGAGAGGGTCTCTCTGATGCCATTAAGGATGTTATGGTGGGGTTCCCTGTGCCTGCGGGTCTGAATGAGTCCATGACAATGGCTATTCAGATCGATAGGCGTTTGCGGGAGCGCAAACCAGTGCACCATCTGGCGGTGTCCACTGAGAAATCGCCAGAGAGTATGCAGTGTGATAGAATTCTGTCCCGAAGCGAGCGGCAGAATTTTAGACGGAAAAATGGGTTGTGTTTCTATTGTGGTGATTCTACTCATGTTATATCAGCATGCTCTAAGCGTACTAAGAAGCTTGATAAGTCTGTTTCCATTTGCACCTTACCGTCTAAGTTTATTCTATCTGTGACCCTGATTTGCTCTTTGTCATCTATTACCACGGACGCCTATGTCGACTCTGGCGCCGCTTTGAGTCTTATGGATTGGTCCTTTGCCAAACGCTGTGGGTATGATTTAGAGCCTTTGGAGACTCCTATTCCTCTGAAGGGGATTGACTCCACCCCATTGGCTAATAATAAACCACAATACTGGACACAAGTAACTATGCGTATTAATCCGGATCACCAGGAGATTATTCGCTTTCTGGTGCTGTATAATCTACATGATGATTTGGTGCTAGGATTGCCTTGGCTGCAATCTCACAACCCAGTCCTCGACTGGAAAGCTATGTCTGTGTTGAGCTGGGGATGTAAGGGGGCTCATGGGGATGTACCTGTGGTTTCCATTTCATCATCTATTCCCTCTGAAATTCCTGAGTTCCTGTCTGACTATCGTGACGTCTTTGAAGAATCCAAGCTTGGTTCGTTACCTCCGCACCGAGAGTGCGATTGTGCCATAGATTTAATCCCGGGTAGTAAATACCCAAAGGGTCGTTTATTTAATCTGTCTGTGCCTGAACATGCTGCTATGCGTGAATATATAAAGGAGTCCTTGGAAAAGGGACATATTCGTCCATCGTCATCTCCCTTAGGAGCCGGTTTTTTCTTTGTGTCAAAAAAAGACGGCTCTTTGAGACCATGTATTGATTATCGGCTTTTGAATAAAATCACTGTTAAATATCAATACCCATTGCCGTTGCTGACTGATTTGTTTGCTCGTATAAAGGGGGCCAAGTGGTTCTCTAAGATTGACCTTCGTGGGGCGTATAATTTGGTGCGAATCAGGCAGGGGGATGAGTGGAAAACCGCATTTAATACGCCCGAGGGCCACTTTGAGTATTTAGTGATGCCTTTTGGTCTTTCAAATGCTCCGTCAGTTTTCCAGTCCTTTATGCATGATATTTTTCGCGATTATTTGGATAAATTTATGATTGTGTATCTGGATGATATTCTGATTTTTTCGGATGACTGGGACTCTCATGTCCAGCAAGTCAGGAGGGTTTTTCAGGTTTTGCGGTCTAATTCTTTGTGTGTGAAGGGTTCTAAGTGTGTTTTTGGGGTACAGAGGATTTCCTTTTTGGGATATATTTTTTCCCCCTCTTCCATTGAAATGGATCCTGTCAAGGTTCAAGCTATTTGTGATTGGACGCAGCCCTCTTCTCTTAAGAGTCTTCAGAAATTTTTGGGCTTTGCTAACTTTTATCGTCGATTTATTGCTGGTTTTTCGGATATTGCTAAGCCATTGACCGATTTGACTAAGAAGGGTGCTGATGTTGCTGATTGGTCCCCTGATGCTGTGGAGGCCTTTCGGGAGCTTAAGCGCCGTTTTTCATCTGCCCCTGTGTTGCGTCAGCCTGATGTTGCTCTACCTTTTCAGGTTGAGGTCGACGCTTCTGAGATCGGAGCTGGGGCAGTGTTGTCGCAGAAAAGTTCTGACTGCTCCGTGATGAGGCCTTGTGCCTTCTTTTCCCGTAAATTTTCGCCCGCTGAGCGGAATTATGATGTTGGGAATCGGGAGCTTTTGGCCATGAAGTGGGCTTTTGAGGAGTGGCGCCATTGGCTTGAGGGGGCCAGACATCAGGTGGTGGTATTGACTGACCACAAAAATTTGGTTTATCTTGAGACCGCCAGGCGCCTGAATCCTAGACAGGCGCGCTGGTCATTATTTTTCTCTCGGTTTAATTTTGTGGTGTCATACCTACCGGGTTCTAAGAATGTTAAGGCGGATGCCCTTTCTAGGAGTTTTGAGCCTGACTCGCCTGGTAACTCTGAGCCCACAGGTATCCTTAAGGATGGAGTGGTATTGTCAGCCGTTTCTCCAGACCTGCGGCGGGCCTTGCAGGAGTTTCAGGCGGATAGACCTGATCGTTGCCCACCTGATAAACTGTTTGTTCCTGATGATTGGACCAGTAGAGTCATCTCTGAGATTCATTCTTCTGCGTTGGCAGGTCATCCTGGCATTTTTGGTACCAGGGATTTGGTGGCAAGGTCCTTCTGGTGGCCTTCCCTGTCACGAGATGTGCGAGGCTTTGTGCAGTCTTGTGACGTTTGTGCTCGGGCCAAGCCTTGTTGTTCTCGGGCTAGTGGATTGTTGTTGCCCTTGCCTATTCCTAAGAGGCCTTGGACGCACATCTCGATGGATTTTATTTCAGATCTGCCTGTTTCTCAGAAGATGTCTGTCATCTGGGTGGTGTGTGACCGTTTCTCTAAGATGGTCCATTTGGTTCCTCTGCCCAAGTTGCCTTCTTCTTCCGAGTTGGTTCCTCTGTTTTTTCAAAATGTTGTTCGTTTGCATGGTATTCCTGAGAATATCGTTTCTGACAGAGGGACCCAATTCGTGTCTAGATTTTGGCGGGCATTCTGTGCTAGGATGGGCATAGATTTATCTTTTTCGTCCGCTTTCCATCCTCAGACGAATGGCCAGACTGAGCGGATTAATCAGACCCTGGAGACATATCTGAGGTGTTTTGTGTCTGCTGACCAGGATGATTGGGTTGCTTTTTTGCCATTGGCGGAGTTCGCTCTCAATAATCGGGCCAGCTCTGCCACTTTGGTGTCCCCGTTTTTCTGTAATTCGGGGTTTCATCCTCGATTTTCCTCTGGTCAGGTGGAATCTTCGGATTGTCCTGGAGTGGATGCTGTGGTGGAGAGATTGCATCAGATCTGGGGGCAGGTGGTGGACAATTTGAGGTTGTCCCAGGAGAAGACTCAGCTTTTTGCTAACCGCCGTCGTCGTGTTGGTCCTCGTCTTCGTGTTGGGGACTTGGTGTGGTTGTCTTCTCGTTTTGTCCCTATGAGGGTCTCTTCTCCTAAGTTTAAGCCTCGGTTCATCGGCCCGTATAAGATATTGGAGATTCTTAACCCTGTTTCCTTCCGTTTGGACCTCCCTGCATCCTTTTCTATTCATAACGTTTTTCATCGGTCATTATTGCGCAGGTATGAGGTACCGGTTGTGCCTTCCGTTGAGCCTCCTGCTCCGGTGTTGGTTGAGGGTGAGTTGGAGTACGTTGTGGAGAAAATCTTAGACTCTCGTGTTTCCAGACGGAGACTCCAGTATCTGGTCAAGTGGAAGGGATACGGCCAGGAGGATAATTCTTGGGTGAATGCATCTGATGTTCATGCCTCTGATCTGGTTCGTGCCTTTCATAGGGCCCATCCTGATCGCCCTGGTGGTTCTGGTGAGGGTTCGGTGCCCCCTCCTTGAGGGGGGGGTACTGTTGTGAATTTGGATTCTGGGCTCCCCCGGTGGCTACTGGTGGAATTGAACTGGTGTCTTCATCTTCTCTGTTCACCTGTTTCCATCAAGATGTGGGAGTCGCTATATAACCTTGCTGCTCTGTTAGTTGCTTGCCGGTCATCAATGTTATCAGAAGCCTCTCTGTGCTTGTTCCTGCTCCTAGACAACTACTAGATAAGTTGGACTCTTGTCCATGTTTGTTTTTGCATTTTTGTTCCAGTTCACAGCTGTAGTTTCGTTACTGTGTCTGGAAAGCTCTTGTGAACAGGAATTGCCACTCTGGTGTTATGAGTTAATGCCAGAGTTTTAAAGTAATTTCTGGATGGTGTTTTGATAGAGTTTTTAGCTGACCATGAAAGTGTCCTTTCTGTCTTCTGCTATGTAGTAAGTGGACCTCAAATTTGCTAAACCTATTTTCATACTACGTTTGTTATTTCATCTTGATTCACCGCCAATACATGTGGGGGGCCTCTGTCTCCTTTCGGGGTATTTCTCTAGAGGTGAGCTAGGACTAATATTTTCCTCTGCTAGCTTTATTTAGTCCTCCGGCTGGTGCTGGGCATCTAGAATCAACGTAGGCATGCTACCCGGCCACTGCTAGTTGTGCGTTAGGTTTAGTTCATGGTCAGCTCAGTTTCCATCTTCCAAGAGCTAGTTCCTATATATGCTGATGCTATGATCTCTTGCCATTGAGATCATGACACGTGGCATGCTATTAGGGATTAGCTGACGGCGCACAGTCTGAAGAAGGCGTAGGGAGATGAGTGAGAGGCGGAGGTTCAGATATGCACTGCGCATGTCCATGGATCTCAGGCCCCCAGTGGGATTAAATCAGAAGACACTGCGAGGCGGGCTCTCGGCCAGCGCGGACGCACAGGCGCAGCCAGCCTGACACCAAATGATGTCAGAAGATGGACAGCGTTAAGTGTGCCTGGCCAAGGGATAACAGAACAGCGCAGGCTCCGGGACGGAATCAAACAACACTGAGGAGCCGGGGCACGGCGCCAAGGGGGTAGGAATGACGGCTGTGCTGCGTCATATTACGAAGGAAAGTCCCACCTCCGGGACGGTTTTACGGTATCAGTGGACACATTTTATAAGTGTTAAGTTCTGCGTGTGCAAGGAGCTAAACAAAAATAGCGACCTTTTCCTTGTGCAGCATTACTGCTGCACAAGGTGGCTCTTTCAGTAACAAACGCCTTGGGGGGGGGGGACAGGTTCCCTTACATTTCAGTTGTTGTGTCAGCGTGGCGGTCGCAGGACACATTGCCGGCTACACAGCTGGGGATCAGCTGACGTTAATGAAACCCAATAACACTGGGTCGTATGTTTTGACTGTGCAGACGGCACTTCTGAGCCTCAACTGGCGGTGTTGGAGCCCAGGAATTAAAGTTCAGGTGGTAGAAAGATGAACACAACAGGAGACCTGGATACTGTAGACAGTCACCTAATTATTTAATCAGGAAGAGGAGTGGCAAATTCCTGCGAGATCCAGGCCTTGTTCATTTTCAGGAAAGTAAGCCAGTCAACGTTATCGGAGGATAGTCGCATGCGACGGTCAGTTAGTACACCACCTGCAGCACTAAAGACACGTTCCGATAATACACTGGCCGCAGGGCAAGACAGCACCTCCAATGCATACTGGCTTAGCTCTGGCCATGTATCCAGCTTTGAGACCCAAAACTTGAAAGGTGAAGAGCCGTCTGGGAGTACAGCAAGAGGGCAAGACATGTAGTCTGTCACCATCTGACGGAACCGTTGCCTCCTGCTGACTGGAGCCGTCTGTGATGGTGTAGACTTTTGTGGTGGGCACAGAAAACTGTGCCACAGTTGGGCCATACTGGTCTTGCCTTGGGCAGAGGCACTGCTTCTGCTCTCTCTTTGTGCAGAGCCTCCACCACTGCCTGGATGCACTGAGCTGCTTTGGAATGCACTAGCAGCACTTCTCTCAGTTGGAATGAAGAAGATGATGGAATTCACCAGTGTGTCTTGGTACTCCCGCATTTTTCGCTCCCGGTTCAACGGTGTGATGAGGCTTTCTACGTTGTCCCGGTAGCGAGGATCGAGGAGGGTGAACACCCAATAATCAGACATGTTGAGAATGTGGGCGATGCGGCGGTCGTTTCTCAGGCACTGCAGCATGTAATCCACCATGTGCTGCAGACTGCCAACTGCCCAAGAAACGCTGTCCCCTGCTGGAGGCGTGATCTTTGCCCGCTCGTCATCACCCCACCCTCGCTGTACACACTGAGTACTGGACAATTGTGTAACTCCCTCCTCTGGACGGATGTCTTCCTCCTCCATTGACTCCTCCTCATCCTCCTCACAAACTGTCCCCTGCCTACGCGTTTGTGAGGAACCACGTGGCGCTGACTGTCCAGAAGATGATGGAAATGCTGAATCCTCATCCTCCACCTCTTCCACAACATCATCCCTTAGCGCTTGCAGTGATTTTTCAAGCAGGCAGATAAGGGGGACAGTCATGCTGACTAGTGCATCATCTGCACTCGCCATCCGCGTGGAATAATCAAAGGGACGCAAAACCTGGCAGACGTCATTCATAGTGGCCCACTCTGTGGTTGTGAAGTCTGTACGGCGCTGAGTGCGACTTCTTTGCGCCTGAAGCAGCTGGTACTCCATTACAGCTTGCTGCTGCTCACACAACCGCTCCAACATATGTAACGTGGAATTCCACCTGGTAGGTAGGTCACATATGATGCGATGTTCCGGCAGGCGGTGTCGGCGCTGCAGAGCCGCAATGCGCGCTTTTGCCGTGCTGGAACGCCGCAAGTGAGCACACTCTAGGCGGACCTTGTGCAGCAGTGCATCAAGATCCGGATAGTCCCTCAAAAAACTCTGCACGACCAAATTGAGCACATGTGCCAGACATGGGATGTGAGTGAGGTTGCCGAGGCCCAGAGCTGCCACCAGATTTCGGCCATTATCACACACTACCATGCCTGGCTGGAGATTCGCTGGCACAAACCACACATCGCTCTCCTGCTTGATGGCATTCCAGAGCTCCTGCGCTGTGTGGCTTCGATTCCCCAAATAAATTAATTTCAAGACGGCCTGTTGACGTTTGGCCACGGCTGTGCTCATGTCGGTCGTAACAGGTACACGTTCATCACGGGTCCATGTGGAGGTGGACTGTGACGGCTCCTGCAGCGATGATTCTGAGGAACTGGTGTAAGAGGAGGAGTCAATGCGTACAGAATGGATTCCTGCAATCCTTGGAGTGGGCAGGACACGTCCTGCGCCACTCGCACGGTCTGTACCCGGCTCAACGACATTAACCCAATGGGCAGTGAGGGAAAGGTATCGCCCCTGTCCATGTTGACTGGTCCACGCATCGGTGGTGAGGTGGACCTTGCTACTGACGGCGTTCAGTAGCGCGTGTTTTATGTGTCCCTCCACATGCTTGTGCAGGGCAGGGACGGCTTGCCTGCTGAAGTAAAAGCGGCTGGGCACATTGTACTGTGGGACTGCCAATGACATCAAGTCACGGAAGCTTTCAGTCTCCACCAGCCTGAATGACAGCATTTCCAGTGACAGAAGTTTGGCAATGTCTGCAGTCAGAGCCTGTGCTCGTGGGTGGTTTGATGAGAAAGGCCGCCTTTTCTCCCATGCCTGTACTACCGATGGCTGTAGACTGGGCTGGGAGTGTGTGGATGACTGGGAAAGTGGTGCTGCGGGTGGAATTACAGCGGGTCTCTGGACATCAGGGCCAGAGGTTCTTCCACGGCGATCCTGGGAGGAAGCCGAACCAGCTGCGTGTGAGCTGGAGGAAGAGGCAACACGAGCTGAAGAGGTGGTAGCTGCCGCTGTTGGTTGGCCTAGCTCTTCAGTGTGTTTTTCTAACTCCGCCGGGTGCCTGGTGCGCACATGTTTCCACATGTTGGAGGTATTGAGGTTGCTGACATTTTTCCCTCTTTTGACTTTGTGATGACACACCTTGCATTTGACATAGCAAATGTCATCTGCAACTGTGTCAAAAAAGGACCAGGCACTGCAAGTCTTGGGAGCGCCCTTTTTGGCTTTTGGAAGAGACATGCTCCTAACGGGTGCCAAAGCGGAGGCTGCAGGATCCGCAGTCTTCCCCCTCCCTCTCCCTCTTTGGGCCGTACGGGGAATCTCTTCCTCAGAGCTGCTCCCACCACCTTCCTGTCCCTCACACCAAGATGGGTCAAGGACCTCATCATCTACACTACCCTCTGCCCCCAACTGCTCCTCCTGGGTAGTCTCAGCAGCAGAGCACGCACCAGTAAGTGGCACCTGAGTGTCATCATCAGCTGATGCGGCCTGCGATGTGGTGAACGGAGCCACTGGCCCACCCGCCTCTTCAGAGGAAGAGAGAAAAAGCTGTTGGGCATCACTGCACCCTGCCTCTTCTTCCATTTCTCCAATGCTGCTTGGCTGGCCCCCTGTTTCCAAGCCAAGAGATTCAGAGAACAGAAGTAGAGACGGCTCCTGTCCTGGGCTTTCTGTCTGCCTGGGCAATTTGGCAGGTGGTGAAGAGACAGATGGCTGCTCTCCAGTGCTCTGTGTCTGAGAGGATGTGGCACTAATTGAAGTTGATGCATTAGCTGCCATCCATCCGACAACGGCTTCAATTTGTTCTTCACCAGCAGCGGTGTACGGCGCTCTGCGACAAAGCTGCGCATGAAGGACTGTTCCCTGGTGAAAGTGGGTGCTGATGAGTCACCGGTGCCCGCAGCAGGCACAGAATCCCCACGTCCTCTCCCTGCTCCGCGCCCACGCCCACGTGCCTTACTCACTGCCTTCTTCATCTTGGTTGACTGATAAAGATAAGCAGAAAAGTACTAAAGGCTTTGTGTGCTTATTCATGAACAACTCCTAACAGGTATAAGAAACACTAATACCAACTAAAGTGTGGACTAGACTTTAATATGAGCTAATGTGGCCTACACAAATGTAAAGTGGTGTCACTGGTGTGTTTGGTGAACTTTATTATTTATTTATTTTTGGGGGGCTGAACTGACAACAGATAGAGCTGCAGTCACACGGAGACCGTGCAGACAGCCGTAAACGGCGCTGCAAGGCCCAAAAACCCTCCTCTACGTTATCCTATGTAGTGTTTTTCCACAAGTTAGCTGGAGACGGGTGGAAAGACACTAATAGGAATTTTTTGAAAAAATGTGCAGCAGCCTGCACTACTTAAAACAAAATGAAAATTGATTTTGCGGTATGACGCAGTGAAGAACCCTGAGCTGGAGACAACCAGGCTATGGCTGCTCACAGACTACAGGGCGAGCTGCAGTCACACGGAGACCGTGCAGACAGCCGTAAACGGCGCTGCAAGGCCCAAAAACCCTCCTCTACGTTATCCTATGTAGTGTTTTTCCACAAATTAGCTGGAGACGGGTGGAAAGACACTAATAGGAATTTTTTGAAAAAATGTGCAGCAGCCTGCACTACTTAAAACAAAATGAAAATTGATTTTGCGGTATGACGCAGTGAAGAACCCTGAGCTGGAGACAACCAGGCTATGGCTGCTCACAGACTACAGGGCGAGCTGCAGTCACACGGAGACCGTGCAGACAGCCGTAAACGGCGCTGCAAGGCCCAAAAACCCTCCTCTACGTTATCCTATGTAGTGTTTTTCCACAAATTAGCTGGAGACGGGTGGAAAGACACTAATAGGATTTTTTTGAAAAAATTAGCAGCAGACTACACTACTTGGAAAAAAAAAAAAAAAGAACAGTATGAGGCAATGAACCACCCTCCCTGAACTGAATACAACCAGCTATGGATGGCCTATGTGGCTGCACTCAGACTAGAGAGTGGGCTGCACTCACACACACACACACACAGACCTTGCAGATCGCTGTGAAAACAGCGCTACAAGGCAAAAGCAAGGTGAATAGTAGGTGAACACAGCGGTTGCTAAATTAGCCTTTGGAAAGCACAAAGAAGCAAATCGCTATCTCTAAACTGGCCCTCAGTCAGCAAACAGCGTCCTGTCACTAACTGAATTCACAGCAGAGTGAGCGCAAAATGGCGCCAGCGACTTTTAAACTGCATCATGACATCATTTCAGCAGCCAATCACAGCCTTGCCAGTAGTTTCATGCCCTCCATGCTGAACAGGATGTGCCCACACTTGGAATCATTCTCATTGGATGAATTTGTGCAGTTTGAATCTGTGAACTTCCGATTTCGGTATCCGATACGCGGCAAGTATCGGAATCCCGGTATCGGAATTCCGATACCGCAAGTATCGGCCGATACCCGATACTTGCGGTATCGGAATGCTCAACACTACTGTTGACCATATCTCCTACTCTCTATACTCCAGTCAATAGGCATAAAGGACACTGCCCTCTCCTGGTTCTCTTCCTACCTTTCTGACCGCTCCTTCAGTTTACCGATCGTAGGCTTCACTTAGTCTCCTCTTCCTCTCACTGTTGGGGTACCATAGAGCTCAGTCCTTGGCCCCTACTCTTCTCTCTGTACATGACCCCAATTAGACAGACTATCAGCAGATTTGTGTTGTGAATTTGGTTTTTGGGCTCCCCCGGTGGTCACTGGTGGTACTGGACTCTTGTGCTTCACTTTCTCTGTTCACCTGTTTCCATCAGGATATGGGTGTATCCTATTTAGCCTTGCTGCTCAGTTATTCTAGTGCCGGCCATCAATGTAACCAGAGCCTTTCTGTTGCATGTTCCTGCTTCTAGACTACTATCAGCTAAGTTGGACTCTTAGTCCTAAGTTTGTTTTGCATTTTTGTTCCAGTTCACAGTTATGTTATTTTTCTGTAGCTGGAAGCTCTTGTGGGCCGAAATTGCCACTCCGGTGTCATGAGTTGACACATGAGTCTTAAAGTAATTTCGGGATGGTATTTTAATAGGGTTTTCAGCTGACCGTGAAGTTCCCTATTGTATCTTCTTGCTATCTAGTAAGCGGACCTCGCTTTGCTGAACCTACCTTCATACTGCGTATGTCTTTTCCTCTGAACTCACCGTCAATATATGTGGGGGGCTTCTGTCTCCTTTTTGGGGGAATTTCCCTAGAGGTAAGCCAGGTCTGTCTTTTCCTCTATTAGGGTTAGTTAGTCCTCCGGCTGGCGCTAGGCGTCTAGGGATAAAACGTAGGTACGTCACCCGGCCACTGTTAGTTGTGTGGTAGGTTTAGCTCACGGTCAGCTCGAGATTCCATAACCCAAGAGCTAGTCTGTTGTTTAAGCTCTCTGACGTTCCCTTGCCATTGGGAACCATGACAGTATGGCTGGCCAAGGGTTAAAACCGTTGGCAGAAGGAAGGAGAGAAAAAGAAGTCTGCAGATTTTATTTTTTTTTTCCTTCTGAGTTTGCTTTTTAGTTGACTCAGTTGCATTTCTGCTCTAATTGCAGCCTTTGTCTCTCTCTCTCCTTCTAATCCTTGAATGGCTCTGATCTCACCTGATTAAAATGGATCCTCAGAGTTTGGTTACAGGTTTGAATAATCTTGCTACGAAGGTTCAAAATTTACAGGATTTTGTTATTCATGCTCCTATATCTGAACCTCGAATTCCTATACCAGAATTTTTCTCCGGGGATAGATCTCGTTTCCTGAATTTCAAAAATAATTGTAAATTATTTCTTTCCCTGAGATCTCGCTCCGCTGGAGATCCCGCACAGCAGGTTAAGATAGTAATTTCCTTGCTGCGGGGTGACCCTCAAAACTGGGCATTTGCATTGGCACCCGGGGATCCTGCGTTGCTCAATGTGGATGCGTTTTTTCTGGCTTTGGGGTTGCTTTATGAGGAACCTAACTTAGAGATTCAGGCTGAAAAAGCCTTGATGGCCCTATCTCAAGGGCAAGATGAAGCTGAAATATACTGCCAAAAATTTCGTAAATGGTCTGTGCTTACTCAGTGGAATGAGTGCGCCCTGGCGTCGAATTTCAGAGAGGGTCTCTCTGATGCCATTAAAGATGTTATGGTGGGGTTCCCTGTACCTACAGGTCTGAATGAGTCCATGACAATGGCTATTCAGATTGATCGGCATTTGCGGGAGCGCAAACCTGTGCACCATTTGGCGTTGTCTTCTGAGAAGGCTCCAGAAAATATGCAATGTGATAGAATTCTGTCCAGAAGCGAACGGCAGAATTTTAGGTGAAAAAATGGGTTGTGCTTCTATTGTGGTGATTCAACTCATGTTATATCAGCATGCTCTAAACGTACAAAAAAGGTTGATAAGTCTATTTCAATTGGCACTTTACAGTCTAAGTTTATTCTGTCTGTGACCTTGATTTGTTCATTATCGTCAATTACCGCGGATGCCTATGTCGACTCTGGCGCCGCTTTGAGTCTAATGGATTGGTCCTTTGCCAGGCGCTGTGGGTTTGATCTAGAGCCTCTGGAAGTTCCTATACCTCTGAAGGGTATTGACTCTACACCATTGGCTAGTAATAAACCACAATACTGGACACAAGTGACTATGCGTATGAATCCAGACCATCAGGAGATGATTCGCTTCCTTGTGTTGTACAATCTACATGACGTTTTGGTGCTCGGATTACCATGGTTACAATCTCATAACCCAGTCCTTGACTGGAAAGCTATGTCTGTGTTAAGCTGGGGATGTCAGGGGGCTCATGGGGACGTACCTTTGGTTTCCATTTCGTCATCTATTCCCTCTGAGATTCCGGAATTTTTGACTGATTATCGTGATGTTTTTGAGGAGCCTAAGCTTGGTTCACTACCTCCTCACAGAGATTGCGATTGTACCATAGATCTGATTCCGGGCAGTAAATTTCCAAAGGGTCGTTTATTTAATCTATCTGTACCTGAACATGCTGCTATGCGAGAATATATTAAGGAGTCCCTGGAAAAGGGACATATTCGTCCTTCTTCATCTCCCTTGGGAGCCGGTTTTTTCTTTGTATCTAAAAAAGATGGCTCTTTGAGGCCGTGTATTGATTATCGACTCTTGAATAAAATTACAGTCAAATATCAGTATCCTCTGCCACTGCTGACTGATTTGTTTGCTCGAATAAAGGGGGCTAAGTGGTTCTCTAAGATTGATCTCCGTGGGGCGTATAATTTGGTGCGAATTAAGCAGGGGGATGAGTGGAAAACCGCATTTAATACGCCCGAGGGCCATTTTGAGTATTTAGTAATGCCTTTTGGTCTTTCAAATGCCCCTTCAGTCTTTCAGTCCTTTATGCATGACATTTTCCATGAATATTTGGATAAATTTATGATCGTGTATCTGGATGATATTTTGATTTTTTCGGATGACTGGGATTCTCATGTCCAACAGGTCAGGAGGGTTTTTCAGGTTTTGCGGGCTAATTCCTTGTGTGTGAAGGGTTCTAAGTGTATTTTTGGGGTTCAAAAGATTTCTTTTTTGGGGTACATTTTTTCCCCCTCTTCCATTGAGATGGATCCTGTCAAGGTTCGGGCTATTTGTGATTGGACGCAACCTTCTTCTCTTAAGAGCCTTCAGAAATTTTTGGGCTTTGCTAATTTTTATCATCGATTTATAACTGGTTTTTCTGATGTTGCTAAACCTTTGACTGATTTGACCAAAAAGGGTGCTGATGTTGCTGATTGGTCCCCTGCTGCTGTGGAGGCCTTTCGGGAGCTTAAGCGCCGCTTTTCTTCCGCCCCTGTGTTGCGTCAGCCTGATGTTACTCTTCCTTTTCAGCTTGAGGTTGATGCTTCCGAGATCGGAGCTGGGGCGGTCTTGTCGCAGAAAAGTTCCGACTGCTCCGTGATGAGACCTTGTGCGTTCTTTTCACGAAAGTTTTCGCCCGCCGAGCGAAATTATGATATTGGTAATCGGGAGCTTTTGGCTATGAAGTGGGCTTTTGAGGAGTGGCGTCATTGGCTTGAGGGGGCTAGACATCAGGTGGTGGTATTGACCGATCACAAGAATTTGATTTATCTTGAGTCTGCCAGGCGCCTGAATCCTAGACAGGCGCGCTGGTCGTTGTTTTTCTCTCGGTTTAATTTTGTGGTCTCGTACTTACCAGGTTCTAAAAATGTGAAGGCGGATGCCCTTTCTAGGAGTTTTGAGCCTGATTCCCCTGGTGATTCTGAACCTACAGGTATCCTTAAGGATGGGGTGATATTATCTGCTGTTTCCCCAGACCTGCGACGGGCTTTGCAGGAGTTTCAGGCGGATAGACCTGATCGTTGCCCGCCTGGTAGACTGTTTGTTCCTGATGATTGGACCAGTAGAGTCATCTCGGAGGTTCATTCTTCTGTGTTGGCAGGTCATCCCGGGATCTTTGGTACCAGGGATTTGGTGGCTAGGTCCTTCTGGTGGCCTTCCCTGTCTCGAGATGTACGAGTTTTTGTGCAGTCTTGTGATGTTTGTGCTCGGGCCAAACCTTGTTGTTCTCGGGCCAGCGGATTGTTGTTATCTTTGCCTATTGCGAAGAGGCCTTGGACTCACATCTCTATGGATTTTATTTCTGATCTCCCTGTTTCTCAGAAAATGTCTGTCATCTGGGTGGTGTGTGACCGTTTTTCAAAGATGGTCCATTTGGTGCCCTTGCCTAAGTTGCCTTCCTCATCCGAGTTGGTTCCTCTGTTTTTTCAAAATGTGGTTCGCTTGCATGGTATTCCGGAGAATATAGTTTCTGACAGGGGGACCCAGTTCGTGTCTAGATTTTGGCGGGCGTTCTGTGCTAGGATGGGCATTGATTTGTCTTTTTCGTCTGCGTTCCATCCTCAGACTAATGGCCAGACTGAGCGGACTAATCAGACCTTGGAGACTTATTTAAGGTGTTTTGTGTCTGCGGATCAGGATGACTGGGTTGCCTTTTTGCCGTTGGCGGAGTTTGCCCTCAATAATTGGGCTAGTTCTGCCACTTTGGTTTCTCCTTTCTTTTGCAATTCGGGGTTTCATCCTCGTTTTTCTTCTGGTCAGGTGGAGTCTTCGGATTGTCCTGGAGTGGATACTGTGGTGGATAGGTTGCATCGGATTTGGGGACAGGTGGTGGACAATTTGGAGTTGTCCCAGGAGAAGACTCGGCATTTTGCTAACCGCCGTCGTCGTGTTGGTCCTCGTCTTCGTGTTGGGGACTTGGTGTGGTTGTCTTCTCGTTTTGTCCCTATGAGGATTTCTTCTCCTAAGTTTAAGCCTCGGTTCATCGGCCCGTATAAGATTTTGGAGATTCTTAACCCCGTGTCCTTTCGATTGGACCTCCCAGCATCTTTTTCTATCCATAATGTCTTCCATCGGTCATTATTGCGCAGGTATGAGGTACCGGTTGTGCCTTCCGTTGAGCCTCCCGCTCCGGTGTTGGTTGAGGGTGAATTGGAGTACGTTGTGGAGAAGATCTTGGACTCCCGTGTTTCCAGACGGAAACTTCAGTATCTGGTCAAGTGGAAGGGCTACGGTCAAGAGGATAATTCTTGGGTGACAGCCTCTGATGTTCATGCCTCTGATTTGGTCCGTGCCTTTCATAGGGCTCATCCTGATCGCCCTGGTGGTTCTTGTGAGGGTTCGGTGCCCCCTCCTTGAGGGGGGGGTACTGTTGTGAATTTGGTTTTTGGGCTCCCCCGGTGGTCACTGGTGGTACTGGACTCTTGTGCTTCACTTTCTCTGTTCACCTGTTTCCATCAGGATATGGGTGTATCCTATTTAGCCTTGCTGCTCAGTTATTCTAGTGCCGGCCATCAATGTAACCAGAGCCTTTCTGTTGCATGTTCCTGCTTCTAGACTACTATCAGCTAAGTTGGACTCTTAGTCCTAAGTTTGTTTTGCATTTTTGTTCCAGTTCACAGTTATGTTATTTTTCTGTAGCTGGAAGCTCTTGTGGGCCGAAATTGCCACTCCGGTGTCATGAGTTGACACATGAGTCTTAAAGTAATTTCGTGATGGTATTTTAATAGGGTTTTCAGCTGACCGTGAAGTTCCCTATTGTATCTTCTTGCTATCTAGTAAGCGGACCTCGCTTTGCTGAACCTACCTTCATACTGCGTATGTCTTTTCCTCTGAACTCACCGTCAATATATGTGGGGGGCTTCTGTCTCCTTTTTGGGGGAATTTCCCTAGAGGTAAGCCAGGTCTGTGTTTTCCTCTATTAGGGTTAGTTAGTCCTCCGGCTGGCGCTAGGCGTCTAGGGATAAAACGTAGGTACGTCACCCGGCCACTGTTAGTTGTGTGGTAGGTTTAGCTCACGGTCAGCTCGAGATTCCATCACCCAAGAGCTAGTCTGTTGTTTAAGTTCTCTGACGTTCCCTTGCCATTGGGAACCATGACAGATTTGGCTTTCAGTACCATCTTTACGCTGATGACACACAACTATACATGACATCCCCTGACCTTACCCTCGCTGTACTACAGAATGCCAGTGACTGTCTGCAGTCTACAACATCATGTCCACTCTCTATCTGAAACTCAATCTTTCTAAAACTGAACTTCTTCTGCTCCCGTTGTCTACTAATCCCCCTAAATCTGACATCTTCTTCTCTGTGGGTGGCACCATAATAATGCCCCAGCAGCAGGCGTGCTGTCTGGGTGTTATGTTTGACACCAATCTTTTCACCTCCCATATACATATACATGAGCAATAAGCTTCTTTTCCTGCACAACTACTTTCTGAACAACTCTCTTAATCTGTTGGCCCTCACTGAAATCTGGATTCAGGATTCTGACAGTGTCTCCCCTGCTGCCATTTCCCATGGTGGCTTACAGTTCTCCCCTTGCCCGAGACCCACAAACAGACTTGATGGTGAAGTAAGACAATAAACAAGGAAGAGCGCAGCATGAGAAGCACCAGGTGGTTTGATTGGGATGTTGCAATGGAAGGTGGAGGGATTAGCCTCTCACCTGGAAGGGTTATGCACCCCTGCACAACTCCAGTAGCGGACTTCTCCGTGCAATCCTGCTCTGTTACTGCAGGACTGCTCCTGTGCTGTGCTTTCTGGTCTGGTCACGTGGGCCCAAGATCCAGTCACAAGATGCCACTTCACAAAGAGGTGACTTCACTTCAAGTCCTGGTGCCTGGAGATGAACTCTATGGCCCCAAGCTGCTCCAGCCACAATCCCTCAAAGGGAATGTAAACGCACACTGGAATCTACCTGAGGAAGGTAGCAGTCTGCTGCCGAAATGTGTAGTGGTTCAATAAAAGGTTTGTTCACCACTAATCTATTGCAGTGTGCTCTATAGCCATAGCGCTCCTTAAATTGACCACATTTTTTCCGAAAAAAAATTGGTGGTGAAGTAGGCATACTCCAGTCCCCATAATACACTTTCCAGGTCATCCCCCCAGTTCCATCACTCTCATTCACTTCTTTTCAAGTCCACACCATCAGGCTCTTCCATCCCCTCTCCCTCAGAGTAGCAGTCATATACCGTCCCCCAGATCCACCCATTTCCTTGACCATTTCTCTGCCTGGCTGCCACACTTCATGCCCTCAGAATTACCAACCCTTATCTTGGGAGATTCAATATCCTCATCAACAGCCCCACATCTGCATCCCAGCTTCTATAACTAACCAGTTCTTTTGGCCTCTCACAGCTCTCAACCTCTGATACACACAAAGACGGTAACACCCTCCCTTGACCTGATCTTTGTTCGGCTCTGTTCAATCTCCTACCTAGATAACTCTCCGCTTCCCCTCCCTGACCACAACATTCCCTTCTTCATGCTCACAAGTCCTCGCCCACCCCAGCACACTTCTACCTACCGCTCTTGCAGAAATGTACAAGCCGTTAACATTCATTCACTTACAGACTCCCTACACTCATCACTGTCCCCAATATCCTCTTTTTCATCTCCTGATTTGGCTGTACATCACTACAATGACACTCTCAGAAGCACCCTGGACCAAGTAGCACCCCTTAGCCTCAAAACCTCCAAACACAGAGTAAAACAGCCCTGGCTCACATCGCAAACTCAATTTCTCCAGCGATGCTCTAGGAGAGCTGAAAGCCTATGGAGGAAAACTCGCACACCAGAAGACTTCATCCACTGCAAATTTATGTTAAAGACCTATAACTCTGCCCTTCACCTCACCAAACAGATCTACTACACCACCCTGATCTCCTCACTGTCTAATAAAACTTTTTGACTTTTGACACCTTTTACTCATTCCTCAGTCCGAAATTGCAGGCCTCTATCACAGAAATTTGTGCTGATGACCTGGCCTCCCACTTTATAGAGAAAATAAATAATATCCATTAGGAAAACCACTCTCAGCCACCAAGTGCTGTGACTCCCATCCCTCCTTTCATCTCCCCTGGCTCACTCTCCACATTTGATCCCATCACAGAAGATGAAGTCTCTAGGCTCCTCTCTTCTTCTCGTCCTACTATATGCATTACCGACCTCATTCCCTAACATCTCCTCCAGTCTCTCTTTCCAGTCGTCAGTACTCACCTAGCTACAATCTTTAATCTCTCCCTCTCCTCTGGCATTTTTCCTTCCTCCTTCAAACACTTTATCATTACTCCATTATTAGAATACCCTCTCTCAATCCATCCTGCAGAAATAACTACAGACCAGTCTCCAATCTCCCCTTCATCTCTAAACTCTTGGAGCGCCAGGTCTACTCCCACCTTACCCGTTACTTCTCCACTCACTCCCTCCTAGATTCTTCACAGTGCGGCTTCCGCCCCCTACATTTAACAGAAACGTCACTCATCAAAATGACCAATGACTTTCTGACAGCAAAATGTAACGGTAACCACTCTCTTCTCATTCTTCTCAACCTCTCTGCAGCTTTCATTACTGTTGACCATATCTCCTACTCTCTATACTCCAGTCAATAGGCATAAAGGACACTGCCCTCTCCTGGTTCTCTTCCTACCTTTCTGACCGCTCCTTCAGTTTACCGATCGTAGGCTCCACTTAGTCTCCTCTTCCTCTCACTGTTGGGGTACCATAGAGCTCAGTCCTTGGCCCCTACTCTTCTCTCTGTACATGACCCCAATTAGACAGACTATAAGCAGATTTGGCTTTCAGTACCATCTTTACGCTGATGACACACAACTATACATGACATCCCCTGACCTTACCCTCGCTGTACTACAGAATGCCAGTGACTGTCTGCAGTCTACAACATCATGTCCACTCTCTATCTGAAACTCAATCTTTCTAAAACTGAACTTCTTCTGCTCCCGTTGTCTACTAATCCCCCTAAATCTGACATCTTCTTCTCTGTGGGTGGCACCATAATAATGCCCCAGCAGCAGGCGTGCTGTCTGGGTGTTATGTTTGACACCAATCTTTCCTTCACCTCCCATATACATATACATGAGCAAAAACATCTCTAGAATCCACCCCTTTCTCACTATGGAAGCAACAAAATCTCTCACTGTTGCCCTGATCCACTCCCACCTGGACTACTGTAAGGCTTTATTAGTTGGCCTCCGCCTCCCTTGACTGTCCCCTCTCCAGTCCATCTTTAATGCAGCAGCCAGGGTCGTCCATCTGGCTAATTGGTACTCGGTGGCGTCCGCTCAGCCCATTCATTATAGGATCCAATTCAAACTGTTTGTTCTCACCGACAAAGCTTTCCACAGTGTGGCACCCCCCTACATCTCCTCCCTCATCTCTGTTTATCAGCCTACCCCCTCATTACTCTCTGCAAATGACTTTCGACTAACCTGTGCACTAATCCGTACCTTCCACTCCCGTCTCCAAAACTACTCCCACTCTGTGGCAATCCTCTGGAATGCTCTACCACAAGAAATTAGGATTTAGGACTATCCACAAAGTGCAAAGTTTTAGGCGCTCCCTCAAAACACATCTGTTCAGAGCGGCCTATCACGTTCCCTAATCAAAGTCATTTTATGTGTAAGTGTGTGTGTGTGTGTGTGTAGCCCATTCACTATCTGAGAATAAACCTCCATCAAATTCCACCGCACCCAACAGCACCACAAATACTGACTAGAGCAAGGAGAAAAACAATGTGGAAACCACAAACTACGACCAAGAAGATCCCAAATTTTGTAAAGAAAAAACTTTATTGGAACAGCACTGAGACTACATGGGGAACGTGTGCAAATTCAAGCAAAAAGTGCAATCGTGCAAAAAAACGCCAACACCATCAATATACATATATATAGCAGCATGTTCTGCTTAAAGGTGATGTTGC
Source organism: Ranitomeya variabilis (assembly GCF_051348905.1). Lineage (NCBI taxonomy): Eukaryota > Metazoa > Chordata > Amphibia > Anura > Dendrobatidae > Ranitomeya > Ranitomeya variabilis. The sequence continues at coordinate 513,401,922 of NC_135232.1, read as the reverse complement.
GATCTAGGAGGCTACAAAAAATAATAAAGCTGTAACTATAGCATATAACTTAAGCCGGCATCTGGGTGAACACTCTAATATAAATGAGTATAACAATAATATTACAATCTTGCCCTAGCTCTCAATAAAGCAAGTTTTACATTGGAACGCCTGTATCAAACATAATTCAGGTCAATGTCCCCCCAGCGTTACCATTATGGCCAGTAGTGCTATACACATGTCGGCTTCAATCACACCCAGAGCAGCAGAGTATAATGTAATAGTATTTACCTCAGAAATAGCAACACCACATGTGAGCGTCCAGGTAAGCGCATTACCCGACGCACGTTTCGGAGGGTTACTCCTTCGTCAGGGGATTCTAGGTATTCGTCTCTCACCTTATTCATTGTGTCTTTCTATATTTATATATGATTATTGCCTAATATGGCTTTTTAATGATTCTTGTTGTAATAAAAATTGATAGTTTTTTTTACTCAGCTCTGGCGTCCAATCTCTTTTTGGTTTTCTCATTATTTTTTTGGTTGAGCTTACTACTTTTGCCCCGTTTTTCTCGATTTATTATCTTTACTGGATAGGTAAACCCTATTTATAGAGCAAACCAACAGGCACAACCAAAATATAAACTGGAGGGCCTAAATGCTCGCATCGCATAAAAGCAAAAGCATACAACGATAAGAAGACCAAGAATTGCATATAGCTCTTGAACTTTTATTTATAGTTGATCTCATTAGGCTAGAACTACAATCAAGTCTCAATTTTTGTATTTACTATCTATCCATTTATTATGCTCACTTATATAGCTCCATCACATTCCACAGCGCTTTACAGACATCATCATCACTGTCCCCATTGGAGCTCACACTCTAAATTCCCTATCAGTATGTCTTTGGAGTGTGGGAGGAAACCGATGAAAACACGGGAAGAACATACAAACTCCTTGCAGATGTTGTCCTTGTTGGGATTAGAATCTAGGACCCTAGTGCTGCAAAGCAACAGTGCTAACTACTGAGCCACCGTGCTGCATCTATATGTTTATCAATCATCTTAGAAAAGTATCTGTATATCTTTTAGATTTGTTGAAAGTTGCATAAAAGTCTTCAAGTGACAAGTAAATCCTTAATGCTATTTATGTCTTCAGAAGATATATTTGTGTATGCATTTTGAGCAATTATTTCCTAAACGTCTTTTACAGATATTTAGAGGTTGTTTTTTTTTGCATGATTTGCAACGATTTATTCTGGTGAAAACTAGAAGTACGAGTCTAAAATCATCAAATACAATAAAAAGACCTGCAATTGTTTTTGTATCCAATCCTGGGATGGGTGAAGAAAATATAAGCAAAGCTCTTACTACATTTTTACTCTATGAACAAGGCTTGGGGTAACCTTTGCTCTCTGACTACAAATGCCCTGCTCTCACACCGAGGCAATTGAACTCTGACGCAGCATATTTTCAGCATTTATCTTAGGGATATAAGGAATAAAATCATGGACTACATCCAATGCTTTCTGATCAATCTAAATTAGACGATCACCAGATCTTGTGTCACTTGTTTCTCTACATAGCTTTGAGAACAAAGTAAACATCAAGCGTTTACTGCCGTGACTGTTTTACTATAGAAATACTTGCAAACAGGGTTAAGACACCAATGCCACCTTTCTGTTAGTCCGGTACATAGCATTCAAACAATTTGTCCCCCTCCTCCTCCAGTAATCTAACCTCTGCCCTCTCACCTTCACCCTTCTATCCCTTTCCTGCTCTGGTATTAACCTGTGACCTCCCTCTCAGTTGGGCAGGCAGGGCAGGGAGCTGAAAATTGTGACTATAGGATTCTGGGAAAGTTTGGTTGGTAAAAACATCTGCCATACTATTACCAGCCTGGGAACATCTTCACCCTGTGTTCACCCTGTATCTATTTCTCTTATAGAAAACTGATCCCCATTGTTCTTATCTGTTGCATAGCAAACCAACTCTGCCAATCTTTCTAGCTTTATGATTACCATTCACTTAGATATTACAGCAGATTGATCATTTACAATCTTTTCTAAGAATTTAGGAGATATAGAGTACACGGTATTGTTTAAAATGATGCAGTCATGAGTTCTAAAGTCACCAAATAAGGACAGTGCTTGTTAATGTTATGACTAGTGTTGAGCATTACGATACCGCAAGTATCGGGTATAGGCCGATATTCGCGGTATCGGAATTCCGATACCGAGTTCCGATACTTTCAGTGTATCGGAAACCGGAATCGGAAATTCCCATCATGCAAACTCCCGGTTTTTTATGAATCAGCCAATGAGGAATGATTTGAAGTGTGGGCACATCCTGTTCTGCATGGTGGGCATGTATCTACTGGCATGGCTGTGATTGGCTGCTGAAATGATGTCACGACGCCCTTTAAAAGTTGCCGCCGCCATTTTGTGCTCACTCTGCTGTGAATTCAGTTAGTGACAGGACGCTGTGTTCTGACTGAGGCCCAGTTTAGAGATTGCGATTTGCTTAATTGTGCTTAATCCAGGCTAAATTAGCAACCGCTGTGTTCTCACCTTGCTTTTGCCTTGCAGCTCTGTTCACAGCTGTCTGCAAGGTCTCTGTGTGTGTGTGTGTGTGTGTGTGTGTGCAGCTCACTCTGCTGTCTGTTCATAGCCACAGCCGGTTGTGTTCAACTCAGGGTGCTTCACTGCCTCATACTGCTAAATCCTTTTTTTTTTTTAAATTAGTGCAGGCTGCTGCACATTTTTTCAAATACATCCTATATTAGTGGCTTTCCATCTGTATCCTGCTAGATTGTGGAAAATCACTATATAGGATTAGATAGAGGATCTTTGTTTGGCCTTGCAGCACCATTCGCGGCTGTCTGCACGGTCTGTGTGGGTGCAGCTCACTCTGCTGTCTGTCCGCAGCCACAGCTGGTTGTGTTCAGCTTAGAGTGCGTCACACTGCTAAATCCATTTTTTTTAAATTAGTGCAGCCTGCTGCACATTTTTTCAAATACATCCTATATTAGTGGCTTTCCATCTGTATCCAGCTAGATTGTGGAAAATCACTATATAGGATTAGATAGAGGAGCTTTGTTTGGCCTTGCAGCGCCATTCGCGGCTGGCTGCACGGTCTGTGTGTGAGTACTGCACTCACTCTGTAGTGTCTGTTCTGCAAAACAAACCCAAAGTTCACCAAACACTCCACTTTACTGGTGTGTAGGCCACATAAGCTCATAATAAAGTCTAGTCCACACTCCATAAAATAAGTGTTTCTTATACCTGTTAGCAGCTGTTCAGGATTAAGCACACTAAGCCATTAGTACTTTTCTGCCTATCTTAACCACTCAGTGTCACGATATTGTATGAAATATCATATAAGTTTAGTTTCTCCTGTCAGCCCATGCTGTGGGCTAAACCTCCCCTTCTCTAGCTGGTTCTCCTTGTTTCTCTGTGTGCTTCGGAATGTATGTTAGAAGGGGGTTTTATGGCCCTGGTGTTATAAATCCAGGCTGGACGAAAGTTACTCGCCCCCTCCCAACTCTACTAGCTGGAACTGGGAAAAATGGCTCCAAAATCTATGGAAGTCCTTTGTTCCATTATTGTGAGATATTGGCCCAATAACTGGGGCTAAGAGAATCTTAAATAGAGATTGCTAAAGTCCATCGGAGCATCTATCCATCACACTAAACATGAGCTTCTAACTCCATCAGGTAAAGAGTTTGGATTTTTCTGTAATTATGCATCCCAAATAGGACATATTTGATCTCATTAGAATGCCAACGTTAATACGAGATGAACCCTGGGTGTGCTAAGGCTATGACATGTTCTGGAGCAGAGATACAAGCATTAGAAGAACTTGTGTTAGATTTACCTAAACTGAAGAAAGGGGAGGGCGATCTTAACTCCCCTTTTGGTGATGTCACAGGCTGCAGCTATAAGTTTTTTGGCCAGACTCCAGCAACGGTCAGTCTGTCTGCTGGAGTCTGTGTGAGCCTACCCAGACCTACTAATGCACTGGGACAGATGGAAACTCCACTAGCCTGGTTGCCACAAATGATCTGACCACATGTAAGTGTTATTTTCTTATTGTAATCCCTGTTTTTTTATAATTACCTTGTACATAATTGCAATTGTCTCTTTTGTAACATCTTTGTAAAATATTTTGATAAAGCACTGCCTAAACTTTATGGAGTATAATAATTAATACTAGATTCGTTCTCCTGCTCTAAAACGTACCCTGTCTCTTGGAGGGAATTACGCTACTGTGTTGGGTTAGCTTCGGACCGTTTAATTGGAGCTGGTGGCAGCAATACCGTGTGCAGGCTTTTGGGTGCTGTAGCGACTGCGGCGTTGATAATTATTGCTCCTGCCTGAGTGGGAGTAGTTTATCGCGTCGCTGCAGCGTGCCCAATAGCCAGTACATAGCAGGCAGCCTTTCTGGCGACTAATTACCCTAGGTGCAGTACCTAATCTGACCTGAGAGTAAGGGGGGCGCCAGAGAGCTGCAAGTGTTGAGTGGAACTGTAAGCGGTCCCTGCAGTTCGTGGTATATCGAAGAGCAGTTGGATACCTAGAATAAGCCCCTGCTGTAAACTAAGAGGTCAATAGCCTTGTGTGTGTCTTTTTATCACATTGTGGAGTGGAGGGATAACTAAGTTAAGCCCCCCTGCACCTGTGATAGCCGTCTGTTGGCCTAAAGTCACCCCGATCTGTGACGTAGGGGTGACGGTCACAGTGTGGATCCCTGACATATTGGTGAAAGCGGTCAGGGGTTCCTGACAAATTGGTGGCAAGGCGGTGGGATATTAGAGCATTAGTGATTTGGTTTGAGCAATAATTCCTCTCACTAAAAACTTGCAGAAAGTTCTTGTGAGGACTCTGTGCAAATACGTTTAGAGAACGAACTCAGTGTTTATTAGTCCTGAGACAATTGTGTACTGGTAATTATCCCTTCCCTTTCTCTTCGTTTTTCTATCCTATCTTTTATTTGGCAACCATGGCTGCGAAAGGAGAAGCCTGGTACGCCCAGCAGAAGAAGGACGCTCTTGCTGGGATATGCACGTACCATGGCCTGAACTCCCAGGGCAAGACCAAGACTCAAATGGTCGCTGAACTGGTGCAGTTTGAAGCAGACCAAGCCAGGCCACAGAGCCCAGAGGCCGCAGAAGCCAGCACAAGCGAACATGGTGCTGCAGCAGAGGTCCAACCACTGAATACGGGCCCTACTGGCAACCAGTGGGGTGCAGACCTCCTCCTGCAGCTGGCCCTGCAACAAGGCTCCGCAGATGACCTAGAGAGACGTCTGCAGCTGATCCAGCAATACCAGGTGCGAGCCAAGCGAGAGGCCCAAGCGGAGCGGGAGTACCAGCTGCAGATGGCCCGACTGCAAATGCAGGGGTTGTCCCAGTCCAGCTGTGAGCCCAGCAGCGCTCAGACACCGAAGCCCCGACCCGATCACTTCCCTGTTATGGAAAAGGACGGGGACTTGGACACTTTTCTGCGGGCCTTTGAGAAAGCCTGCAGACAGTACCAGCTGCCTGCACAAGAATGGGCCCGATTCCTGACACCAGAGCTGAGAGGCAAAGCTCTGGAGGCGTTTGCTGCCCTCCCTCAAGAACAAGATGGTGACTATGAGGCCATCAAGCAGGCTCTGATAGCCAAGTACCAGCTTACACCCGAGGTGTACCGTAGAAAGTTCCGGACCCTCCAACGTGGCCCACACGACAGTTACAGTGATGTGGTGCATGGACTGGGGACCCACTTTGACCAGTGGACCCAAGGACTGTCAGTGACCACCTTTGCACAGCTGCGAGACCTGATGATCAAAGACCAGTTCTTCCATCTTTGCGCAGCTGAGGTGCGACAGTTCGTGATGGACAGAGAACCCAGAGACGTGACAAAAGCAACGCAGATTGCCGATGCCTATGAGGCCAACCGTAGATCGGAAGTGCGGAAGCCAGTCACCACCAGCTGGAGAGGGGGTAAGCCTGCAACCAACGCCAATACCCCTGCCAGCCAACACACCAGAGGTCCTGTCCCCATGGCCAACAGCACCAGACCTACCACCAAACCTCGCCAGTGTTACCACTGCAGGCGACCTGGTCATATCAGTCCCAACTGTCCAGAGAAGCAGAAGAACCCCTCATCCAAGGCCCCAGGGCCTAATGCCACAGTTCTTTTGGTGGGTGGTATGGCTGGGAGGGTGTGTGACAACGTACAGCACATCACTGTGGGAGGTCATGTTGCTACAGGCCTCAAGGACACCGGGGCTGAACGAACCCTCATCTGACCCGAACTGGCGGCCCCTGAAGAAATCATTCCGGGGAAAACCCTAACTGTCACTGGGATTGGGGGCATCAGCTGTCCCTTGCCAATGGCCCGGGTTTATATTGATTGGGGTGCCGGGAGCGGGGTGAAGGAAGTGGGGCTGTCTGATAAATTGCCCACTGATGTTTTGTTGGGGACTGATTTGGGGAGGTTGGTTGCATACTACGTCCCTGACACCCCTCCCCAATCTGCTATTAAGGGTAACATTAACCCTGATGATGATGATGATGATGATGGGAAATCGCATGTGTTACCTGACCATGCTTTACCTTGTAATGATGCATCTGATAACCATTTTTCCCTAGGATCGATGGTGAAAATGTTGTACCTGTGCCAACTGAATCTGATAATGATTTTTCTGTGAAAGTTGATGTGTCCATAGGTACAGGAGTGCTCAGCCACGTCGCTCTGCGGAGTGAGACGGCTGAGGAACCCCTAGCAGGGGCAAGTGTCGGTGCTACAGGAAATGGGGAGATACATGGGAACCGTGAGGAAGGTGATGCCATGCAATTGACCAGTGCCACCGACGAAGGTAACTGGCCCATAAGTAGCAATGCTCCTGAGGTAATGGGGGTGGATGGGGAGGTAGAACCCATAGCAGCGTCGGCTGATGGGTCTGCAGAAATCCCCAGGGAGACAGCCTACGTAGCTGCTGTCACCCGCAGTCAGAGTGCCCGGAACACAGATAACTGTCTGCCTCCCGGACCCTCCTCAGTCATCAGTGTGACTGAACCAGAGGTGGACCCAGAGCAGGTCCCAGAGGGCTCCCGTGGGGAAGGGACCCTGACATCGCTTCTGGCTTCCCCTTGCCAGGAGTTTCAGGCCGCTCTGCACACAGATGCGAGCCTAGAGAGTTTGAGACAACTCGTTGGAACGTGCTTCTCCAAGACTGATAAGGAGAGGGTGTTCTGGGAAAGAGGAAGGTTGTACCGGGAGACAGTACCCGGAAAACCACAAAAGGAGTGGTTGAGGGAAAGACAGCTGGTCATCCCGCAGCAATTCCGGGGTGAGTTGTTACAGATTGCCCATGAGATCCCCCTAGCTGGACACTTGGGGATCAGCAAAACTAAGGCCCGGCTGTCTCAACACTTCTATTGGCCTAAGATGGGGACAGATGTGTCAAACTACTGCCGCTCCTGTGTCATCTGTCAAAGAGTGGGGAAGGCGGGGCCTGCTATTAAGGCTCCCCTGCTCCCTTTGCCAGTGATAGAGGAGCCTTTCCAGAGGATCACGGTGGACATTGTGGGCCCGCTGGCCGTCCCCAGCAGCTCTGGAAAGCGATATATTCTTACTGTTGTAGACTACGCTACCTGGTACCAAGAGGCAGTAGCTCTGTCTTCAACTAGGGCAGATAAGGTGGCGGATGCCCTGTTGGCCATCTTTTCACGTGTAGGATTTCCCAGGGAAATGCTTACTGATCAAGGGACCCAATTTATGTCTTGCCTAATGGAGGCTCTCTGTAAGAAAATGCAGGTGAAGCACCTGGTATCGAGTGCCTATCACCCACAGACCAATGGCTTGTGTGAACGCTTCAATGGTACCCTCAAACAGATGCTGCGCATGCTGGTTGAGACTCAAGGGCGCGACTGGGAGCGGTACCTCCCACACCTGCTGTTCGCTTACCGAGAGGTTCTGCAGGCCTCAACGGGGTTCTCCCCTTTCGAGCTCCTGTACGGAAGGCGAGTCCGGGGACCCCTTGGGTTGGTAAGAGAATCCTGGGAAGAGGAGCCGAACCCTTCAGAAGTGTCCATAGTGGAGTATGTTATGCGCTTCCGTGACAAGATGCAGACCTTGATGCAGTTGGTGCATGACAACATGACGCAGGCTCAGGCTGATCAGAAGCACTGGTACGACCAGAACACCCGGGAGCGGACCTACCACGTGGGTCAAAAGGTGTGGGTGCTGGTCCCCGTACCAACGGATAAGCTTCAGGCAGCTTGGGAGGGCTCGTACGTCGTCCACCAACAGCTCAACCCGGTAACCTACGTGGTCACGCCTGACTACGCTCGGGGTAAGCGAAAGGCCTTTCACGTCAACATGATGAAGGCTCATCACGAACATGAACCTTTCGTCCTACCGGTCTGCAGCGTACCCAAAGACAGGGAGGAAGACACCCTCCTGGACATGCTGGCCCAAGCCAAGGCCGGTGGGTCCATAGAGGATGTGGAGGTAAGCACCTTGCTAGATGAACCACAGCGGTTGAAGTTGCAAACCACACTGGAACCCTTCCGGGTCGTGTTCTCCAACCGGCCTGGAAGGACTGAGTTAGCCGTCCACCAGGTGGACACCGGGAATCACGCCCCACTACGGCGAACACCCTATCGAATCTCTGACCAGGTGCAGCAGATTATGCGCCAGGAGATCGATGAGATGTTACAGCTGGGGGTGATTCGACGGTCAAAGAGCACGTGGGCCTCACCTGTAGTTCTTGTGCCAGGGAAAGACCGGTCCACCCGGTTCTGTGTGGACTACAGGGGGCTCAACGCCATCACAGCCTCTGACGCGCACCCAATGCCGTGCATCGAGGAGCTGCTTGAGAAGTTAGCTGGCGCAAAATACCTGACGATAATGGATCTAAGTCGAGGATACTGGCAGATTCCTCTGAGCCCCGAGGCACAGGAGCAGTCCACCTTTATCACACCCTTTGGACTGTACGAGTCCACGGTCATGCCCTTCGGCATGAAGAATGCCCCTGCCACTTTCCAGCGGATGGTCAACCTCCTGCTTCAGGGACTGGAGAAGTATGCAGTGGCATACTTGGAAGACATTGCCATCTTCAGTCCCTCCTGGGAGGAACACCTGCAGCATCTCGAGGAGGTGCTCAGGCGAATTCACTGAGCAGGACTGACTATCAAGCCGGGAAAGTGCCAGATGGGCATGAGGGAGGCTCACTACCTGGGGCACCGGGTAGGTGGAAACACCCTAAAGCCAGAGCATGAGAAAGTGGGCGCGATCGTGAACTGGCCCACTCCCAGGACAAAGAAACAGGTGATGTCCTTCCTGGGCACTGCAGGGTACTATAGGCGCTTCGTACAGCACTATAGTAGCCTGGCAAAACCTTTGACGGACCTCACCAGGAAGAAGCTACCCCACATCGTCAACTGGACAGATGGCTGTGAGGGGGCCTTCCAGGCGTTGAAGACCGCACTGTGCAACGCCCCTGTGTTGAAAGCAGTCGACAGCAGTCGACCATTCTTGGTACAGACTGATGCCAGCGAGTTTGGCCTCGGTGCTATGCTCAGCCAGGTTACTCAGAGGACCAAGAGCACCCCGTGTTGTACCTGAGCCGGAAACTTTTGCTGAGGGAAGTGGCCTACTCCACCATCGAAAAGGAGTGCCTGGCCATAGTCTGGGCCCTGCAGCGCTTGCAGCCCTACTTGTACGGTCGCACCTTCACTGTGATGACCGACCACAACCCTCTGCGCTGGCTAAACGCCACGTGTGGAGCCAATGGCAGGTTGCTACGCTGGAGCCTTGCCCTTCAGCAGTTTGACTTCACCATTGAACACAAAATGGGCAGGGAGCATGGGAATGCAGATGGAGTGTCCCGCCAGGGTGAACCTACTGAGGTGCGCATGGAGGCATACCGTGGGGTTCTGCCTCCCTAGCGCACACCAAAAAAGGGGAGGTGTCACGATATTGTATGAAATATCATATAAGTTTAGTTTCTCCTGTCAGCCCATGCTGTGGGCTAAACCTCCCCTTCTCTAGCTGGTTCTCTTTGTTTCTCTGTGTGCTTCGGAATGTATGTTAGAAGGGGGTTTTATGGCCCTGGTGTCATAAATTCCAGGCTTGACGAAAGTTACTCGCTCCCTCCCAACTCTACTAGCTGGAACTGGGAAAAATGGCTCCAAAATCTATGGAAGTCCTTTGTTCCATTATTGTGAGATATTGGCCCAATAACTGGGGCTAAGAGAATCTTAAATAGAGATTGCTAAAGTCCATCAAAGCATCTATCCATCACACTAAACATGAGCTTCTAACTCCATCAGGTAAAGAGTTTGGATTTCTCTGTAATTATGCATCCCAAATAGGACATATTTGATCTCATTAGAATGCCAACGTTAATACGAGATGAATGCTGGGTGTGCTATGGCTATGACATGTTCTGGAGCAGAGATACAAGCATTAGAAGAACTTGTGTTAGATTTACCTAAACTGAAGAAAGGGGAGGGCGATCTTAACTCAACCCCTTTTGATGATGTCACAGGCTGCAGCTATAAGTTTTTTGGCCAGACTCCAGCAAGGGTCAGTCTGTCTGCTGGAGTCTGTGTGAGCCTACCCAGACCTACTAATACACTGGGACAGATGGAAACTCCACTAGCCTGGTTGCCACAAATGATCTGACCACATGTAAGTGTTATTTTCTTATTGTAATCCCTGTTTTTTTATAATTACCTTGTACATAATTGCAATTGGTGGCAGCAATACCGTGTGCAGGCTTTTGGGTGCTGTAGCGACTGCGGCATTGACAATTATTGTTCCTGCCTGAGTGGGAGTAGTTTATCGCGTCGCTGCAGCGTGCCCAATAGCCAGTACATAGCAGGCAGCCTTTCTGGCGACTAATTACCCTAGGTGCAGTACCTAATCTGACCTGAGAGTAAGGGGGGCGCCAGAGAGCTGCAAGTGTTGAGTGGAACTGTAAGCGGGATACATAAGTCCCTGCAGTTCGTGGTATATTGAAGAGCAGTGGGATACCTAGAATAAGCCCCTGCTGTAAACTAAGAGGTCAATAGCCTTGTGTGTGTCTTTTTATCACATTGTGGAGTGGAGGGATAACTAAGATAAGCCCCCCTGCACCTGTGATAGCCGTCTGTTGGCCTAAAGTCACCCTGATCCGTGACGTAGGGGTGACGGTCACGGTGTGGATCCCTGACATATTGGTGAAACCAGTCAGGATATGGCGAGCTCCGACAAAGCTGCGCATGAAGGTCTGCTCCCTGCTGAAACTGGGGATGATGAGTCACCGATGCCCGCAGCTGGCGCAGAATCCCCACGTCCTCTCCCTGCTCCACGCCCACGCCCACGTGCCTTACTCCCTGCCTTCTTCATCCTGACTGGAGAGTAGTGAGAGGCGAAGATAAGCACTGCGCATGCCCAGGAATCCCAGCCCTGCAGTGGGACTAAATCTGAAGACACTGCGAGGCGGTTTCTCGGGCGGTGCGGCCGCCCAGGCACAGTTACCATGACACCAAATGATGTTAGAAGACGGGCAGCGCTAACTGCGCATGTCCAAGGTTTAACATAACAGCGCGGGCTCCGGGGCAGATTTAAGCAACGCTGATGAGGCAGCGCCCGGCGTTATGGGGGTGTGAATGCCGGCTGTGCTGCGTCTCATCACGACGGAAAGTACCACCTGTGGGACAGTATCACGGTATCAGGGGACACATTTTATAAGTGTTTAGTTCACCGTGTGCAAGGAGCATAATTAAAAGAACCACCTTGTGCTGCACAAGTTGGCTCTTTCAGTTGCTAACGCATGGGGGGTTAAAGGTTCACTTTTAACTTGACCCAAATAGGCCTCGGCCTACACTCAGCTCCTCCTGCTGTCCCTGGGCTCTAACACCGCCAGTTGGTGCCTGGAAGTGCTGTCCGCACAGTCAACAGTCGCTCCTCTGTTATTGGGGTTCAGTGACATCAGCTGTTCCCCAGCTGTGTGTGCGGCAATACCTCCAATCTGCTCCTCCTGCTGTCCCTGGGCTCTAACACAACCAGTTGATGCCTGGAAGTGCTGTCCGCACAGTCAACAGTCGCTCCTCTGTTATTGGGGTTCAGTAACGTCAGCTGTTCCCCAGCTGTGTGTGTGGCAATACCTCCAATCTGCTCCTCCTGCTGTCCCTGGGCTCTAACACTGCCAGTTGGTGCCTGGAAGTGCTGTCCGCACAGTCAACAGTCGCTCCTCTGTTATTGGGGTTCAGTAACGTCAGCTGTTCCCCAGCTGTGTGTGCGGCAATACCTCCAATCTGCTCCTCCTGCTGTCCCTGGGCTCTAACACCGCCAGTTGGTGCCTAGAAGTGCTGTCCGCACAGTCAACAGTCGCTCCTCTGTTATTGGGGTTCAGGGATGTCAGCTGTTCCCCAGCTGTGTGTGCGGCAATACCTCCAATCTGCTCCTCCTGCTGTTCCCTGGGCTCTAACACCGCTAGTTGGTGCCTGGAAGTGCTGGCTGCACAGTTAACACTTGCTGCCGTGTTATTGGGGTTCAGTAACGTCAGCTGTTCCCCTGCTGTGTATCTGGCAACGTGTCATGCGACCGCCACGCTGGCACACTAATAGACATTTACATGCCTCCAGTGCAGGCTTCGGCCTACATTCTGCTCCTCCTGCTGTCCCTGGGCTCCAACACCACTGGTTGCTGCCCGGAAGTGCTGTTTGCACAGAGCCAAACACCTCGCCAATGTGTTAGTGGGGTTCAGTAACGTCTGCTGCTCCCCTGCTGTGTATCCGGCAACATGTCATGTGACCGCCACGCTGGCACAACTACTGAAATTTAAGGGAACCTTTCCCCCCCCAGGCATTTGTTACTGAAAGAGCCACCTTGTGCCTCTTTTCCTTGTGCTCTTTGCACACGCTGAACCTATCACTTATGAAATGTGTCCCCTCACACCGTTAAACCGTCCCGTTTGGTGGTACTTTCCTTTGTAATGTGACACAGCACAGCCGTCATTCCTACCCCCTTGGCACCGTGCGCCGCCTCCTCAGCGTTGTTTGATTCTGTTACGGAGCCTGCGCTGTTATGTTATCCCTTGGCCAGGCGCACTTAGCGCTGCCCGTCTTCTGATATCATTTGGTGTTAGGCAGGCTGCTCCTGTGCGGCCGCGCTGGCCGAGATCCCGCCTCGCAGTGTCATCTGATTTATTCACACTGCGGGCCTGGGATCCATGGGCATGCACAGTGCATATCTTCACCTCAGGCTCTCACTCCCCTCCCTCTGCATTCTTCAGACTGTGCACCGTCAGCTGATCCCTAATAGCATGCCACGGCCGTGACGCCGCACAGTCTGAAGAAGCCGGAGGGAGGGGAGTGAGAGGCGAGGATATGCACTGCGCATGCCCATGGATCCCAGGCCCACAGTGGGATTACATTAGACGACACTGCGACGTGGGATCTCGGGCAGCGCGTCCGCACAGGCGCAGCCAGCCTGACACCAAATGATGTCAGAAGATGGGCAGCGCTAAGTGCGCCTGGGGTAGGAATGAAGGCTGTGCTGCGTCACATTACAAAGGAAAGTCCCACCTCCGGGACGGTTTTACGGTGTGAGGGGACACATTTCAGAAGTGTCTAGTCCAGCGTTTGCAAGGAGCATAATTAAAAGAGCCACCTTTTCCTTTTTCAGCAATAGTGCTGTACAAGATGGCTCTTTCAGCAACAAACGCCTGGGGGGGGGGTTTAAAGGGTCCCTTTCAACTTGCTCCAGTGCAGGCTTCGGCCTACACTCTGCTCTTCCTGCTGACCCTGGGCTCTAACACCGCCAGTTGGTGCTCGGAAGTGCTGGCTGCACAGAGAAAAACATCCGCCAATGTGTCAGCGGGGTTCAGCAATGCTAGCTGTTCCCCTGCTGTGTAGCTGGCAACGTGTCCTGCAAACGCCATGCAGACACAACAACTGAAATTGAAGGGAACCTGTCCCCCCCAGGCGTTTGTATGTACAACAGCCACCTTGTAGAGCAGTAATGCTGCATTTGTACAAGGTGGGTCATTAAGTTATTCTCCTTGCACACGTCGAACTCAACACGTATAAAATGTGTCCCCTGATACCATTAAACTGTCCCTGAGGTGTGATTTTCCTTTGTAATGACACGCAGCAACCCCCTTGGTAGCGCTGCCCATCATCTGACATCATTGGTTGGCAGGCTGGCTGCGCCTGTGCGGCCGCCCTGCCCGGCACAACGCCCCTCGGTGTCTTATTTATTTTGACTGCGAGGGTGTGATTGATGGGCATGAGCAGTGCATATCTTCGCCTGTCACTCATCTCCTTCCGCCTTCTTCAGACTGTGCGGCTTTATGGCCGTGACATGCGATAAGGGATCAGCTGACGCCGCACAGTCTGAAGCAGGTGTAAGGACATGAGTGAGAGGCGAACATATGTACTGCGCAAGGCCATGAATCCCAGCCCCGCAGTGTGAATAAATGAAAAGACACTGCGGTGCTGGGATTCATGGGCATCGCGAACCGCACCGGCCGACATCAAATGATGTCAGAAGACGGGCAGCGCTAACAGCGCATGGCCAAGGGATAATGTAGCGCCCCCACTGCCACAGGGCCGAGGGGTACCCGGTACCGGGCCTCTGAGTCTCTGCTCTGGGGTTGTCACGGTGGCTAGACCCGGTCTGTGACCCTGCTGAGGGGCGTACAGTAATAGATGTGGATGGTGGTGGAGGTGCGGTGCAGTAAATAATGAGGACACCAGGTTGCAGTCTCTTTACCTCTTTACTGAAGGCTTCTGAGTCCTCAATCCGGAATACGGTTAACAGGGCTGCACAAGTCCGGCCGGTCCGATGGCACCTTCAGAGTTCCCTTCGCAGGTGGAAATCTGTGCCTACCTGCTAGCGCTCATGTGTTGTGGTCCTTCCCTGCTGTGCTTACGGAATAGTACCCCACAACTGTTGTGTCTGTTTCTCGTGTTCCCTCACAACTCGATTCTGATGTTCTTCTACGTCCCCCTGATCTTACGGTTAGGACGCACCCGTATGACGGGGAGGCTCGGAGGTTCTTCCTGGGCTCTATCGTCACCCCTCTCCTGTTGTTACCCCCCTGTGTCTTCCTGGGTCTGTGT
This sequence comes from Ranitomeya variabilis, assembly GCF_051348905.1. Lineage (NCBI taxonomy): Eukaryota > Metazoa > Chordata > Amphibia > Anura > Dendrobatidae > Ranitomeya > Ranitomeya variabilis. The sequence goes on along the minus strand of NC_135232.1, from coordinate 513,386,837 downwards.
GAGACAGCCCGCCTGAGACTGACTGTCCTGCCGTAGGTTCGAAGTTTGGCTTGGAGCTCTATACTTCCTCGGCGTTCCGGCCACCGGTTATGCGCCTCAATAGGATGTTGCCTCGTTCTTACAGCACGACTCCTACTGGTATTCTCCTAGTTGCGTTGATCTCGTTTCTCACTCAGCACAATAAATCTCGCTTCTTGTACTTTCTTGGGGTACCGCCGCTATATCGTGCAGGCGCGGTCCCGTAACGTTCTCTCTGATTGCTAGGCCTCTGTCAGGATCCCACCCCTGACAGGGACCCCTCCAAATCTTCCCCTACAACACCCTCTGCCACAAGGTGTTGCCTGGTTCCAACCCCATCAGCGTTCTTTTTAACTTCCTGCCTGATCCCCAGTTTTACCAGTATGTGAGGAGTGGCCTAATGAATAGTACCCTTAGCTCCCCCTGGAGGCCCGACTGTGAAATGTATTGGTGTATGTGATACCTGGTCAGATGAACTCCTTCAGTGCCATCAGACGTACCATAGCCCCCCTTAGCGGCGGAGCAACAGTACTGCAACGACCAGGACTCTGGGGCGCTGCACTCCCCCCCGGTTAAATCCAGTACTCCTGGACTGGGAAGAAAACAACAATACATGTCAGCAAAAAGACATACAATTTTTGTGAGTGCAAAAACAATAAGCATATTTGAACAGAGCATCCCTTTATGGGAGGTGAGGACACTTGAACGTTACAACCATGGTTAAGTACCTTTAAATAACTTACTATAAATAACTTTTCTTACCCAACCGGGTATTCTACTAAGTGCAAAATTTTTAAACATTAATTTAACATTGCCTTTAAGGATGTACACTCTGAATTCACTAAAGACCTTCTTATAACACATTATAAGACTTAAGCAACTGTGCTACATTCTCCTACTTTACGTCTGCAGGACCGCCTGTCCTAACTGCTCCAGGCCTGCTGCCTCTCCTTTCTTTTACAGGACCGCCCCATTCTGCCCGAGCCTACTGTCCTTCCACTACTATACACAGTATAGAACATGTTTTTCTTTCAGTTTGAGATCATTGAGCCATCTCTATATGGCTCCTAAGAGGACTCACCACTAACCCCTACGGGTTCACTTCCTGTCCTCATTCTTCTATTAACATTATTGAACATTTCCTACAATCAACTAATTGGTTACATTTAACTTTCACATGTCAACATTATCAATACTTTCTTTCAAAACATCATCATTCTTTAAGTGCTTTTGATGAACATCCCCTTTAAGAGGGGACCAAGTCTCTGTGAGGTAGTGCAACTTCTCAAGCTGCAAGTCCGTACGCAGCAAGGACTCCAGTGCTGGTTCTGCGACCAGTGTCTTCGCAAAGAGTCCTTTCGGTCATAAAACCAGTAGAGAGCACCTTTAAGAAGGTGCAAACTATTTACAACATCAGTTTTTGAATCATTCACCGTCCATGATTCGGCAGTCTCTTGATAACTGTGCAAAGTAGAAAACAAACAAAAACAATAGGGATCCCGGGAAAACAAAGGGATCCCTTTAAGAGTTAACCCTAGTCGGGTTTAAAGCAGCAAAAAGTAGGGAAACAAACAGTTAACTATTTACATGTTCAGGTTTCCGAGGTTTAGTTGGACGGCTTCCAGGGCTGCACCTGGCACTTAACCCTCCTTGGCCTGGGAAAAGTGAGGTCCAGGGTTACACCCAGTGCTGGACAAACGCCGTTAATCCATCTTTCATGTATGGTTAAATCATGCGCAGCGATGGAGGTCTGCGCAGCTTGAGTATGGGCATTTACTGCAGCAGAGGTAGCGGCTGCTGCAAGATCAGTCACTGGAACGGAGTCAGCAGCTGTGGCACTAGCAGTCGCGGGAGTGGTGTCAGTCATCAGGGCAGGGACGTCCTTCATACCTGCTTCAGATGCGGTCCCTCCGGTGCCGGTCTGCTCTGCCTCCGTTGGGGTCTGGTACGCTGGATGCGGGGCCTCATGCTGTGGCGTTGTCATCTCTGTTTGCAGCATCTCGCTTTCCGGCAGGGCCTTGCTTTCTGGCTTCGGAGCGCTGGAACTTCTTTCTTGCTCCAGACCAGACGAGGCTGCCGACAGATGTCTCTTGAGGCTCCCGATGATGGTCTTCTTCCACCCGGCCTCAGTGCTCAGCTGCGTCTGCTGGAGTTGGTCGCCGAGCTCATCCACTCCGGCCTGCAGGAAGTCAATATCAGCGGTGGAGGCCTGGTTGCGGTGCCCCTCCGGGTAGCTGGGGGAGTCCTCTGCTCCTACCCCACGCTCCGACCCCGGGTGGCTCATCATGGCGTCCTCCATGTCGCTGACTCCTTCTTCCTGGTCCTTTTCCCGCTCTCTCCTTCATGAGCGGTTTCGCTTTCGTTGTCTCCGCCCCCCATTGAGGATCAGTAGGCGGATCTCGGCTGCTGACGGACACGTCCTCAAGGGGGAGAAATATTTAGACTGGGCGGCCATTGTCTTTCACGCTCTTCAGCTTGTCTACGCCCACTCCACGCCCTTCTTCTTCTCCTGCGCTCTCCTCAGTGCTGTAATGGCGGCGGTTTTGGCGGGAACTTCTGGCGGCAAGTGGCAATACACAGTCTTTGCAATAAGTCACAGTCCAAGTATAATAAATCACAGTTCCAAGGCACACATGACCTGATTCTTCAGGCTTAAGTAGATCCTGTTCGTGACGCCAAGTTGTAGCGCCCCCACTGCCGCAGGGCCGAGGGGTACCCGGTACCGGGCCTCTGAGTCTCTGCTCTGGGGTTGTCACGGTGGCTAGACCCGGTCCGTGACCCTGCTGATGGGCGTACAGTAATAGATGTGGATGGTGGTGGAGGTGCGGTGCAGTAAATAACGAGGACACCAGGTTGCAGTCTCTTTACCTCTTTACTGAAGGCTTCTGAGTCCTCAATCCGGAATACGGTTAACAGGGCTGTGCAAGTCCGGCCGGTCCGATGGCACCTTCAGAGTTCCCTTCGCAGGTGGAAATCTGTGCCTACCTGCTAGCGCTCGTGTGTTGTGGTCCTTCCCTGCTGTGCTTACGGAATAGTACCCCACAACTGTTGTGTCTGTTTCTCGTGTTCCCTCACAACTCGATTCTGATGTTCTTCTACGTCCCCCTGATCTTATGGTTAGGACGCACCCGTATGACGGGGGGGCTCGGAGGTTCTTCCTGGGCTCTATCGTCACCCCTCTCCTGTTGTTACCCCCCTGTGTCTTCCTGGGTCTGTGTGAGACAGCCCGCCTGAGACTGACTGTCTTGCCGTAGGTTCGAAGTTTGGCTTGGAGCTCTATACTTCCTCGGCGTTCCGGCCACCGGTTATGCGCCTCAATAGGATGTTGCCTCGTTCTTACAGCATGACTCCTACTGGTATTCTCCTAGTTGCGTTGATCTCGTTTCTCACTCAGCACAATAAATCTCGCTTCTTGTCCTTTCTTGGGGTACCGCCGCTATATAGTGCAGGCGCGGTCCTGTAACGTTCTCTCTGATTGCTAGGCCTCTGTCAGGATCCCACCCCTGACAGGGACCCCTCTGAATCTTCCCCTACAACACCCTCTGCCACAAGGTGTTGCCTGGTTCCAACCCCGTCAGCGTTCTTTTTAACTTCCTGCCTGATCCCCAGTTTTACCAGTATGTGAGGAGTGGCCTAATGAATAGTACCCTTAGCTCCCCCTGGAGGCTCGACTGTGAAATGTATTGGTGTATGTGATACCTGGTCAGATGAACTCCTTCAGTGCCATCAGACGTACCATAGCCCCCCTTAGCGGCGGAGCAACAGTACTGCAACGACCAGGACTCTGGGGCGCTGCAATAACACAACAGCGCAGACTCCTGTAAAGCAAAAAACAACGCTCAGGAGGCTGCGCCCAGCACCAAGGTGGTATTTTTGCAGCTGTGCTGCGTCTCATTAAGAAGGAAAGTCCCGCCTCCAAGACAGTTTGACTGTAAAAGGGGCTACATTTTATACGTGTTTCATTCAGCGTGTGCAAGGAACAAAATTAAAAGAGCAACCTTTTACTTGTGCAGCATTACTGATGCACAAGGTGGCTCTTCTAGTTTGTAACACCTGAGGGGGGTTTAACGGTTGCCTTTAAAATTGGTTCAATTAGGCCTACACTAGGCTCCTCCTGCTGTCCCTGGGCTCTAACACCGCTAGTTGGTGCTCAGAAGTGCTGGCTGCACAGAGAAAACACTCGCCACTGTGTCAGTGGGGTTCAGCAACGCCAGCTGTTCCCCTGCTGTGTACCGGCAACGTGTCCTGCTAACGCCACGCAGACACAAAGCTGCCGCCAGTGCAAGCTTTGGCCTGCACTCTGCTCCTCTGCTCCTCCTGCTGACCCTTTGCTCCAACACCGCTAGTTGGGGCTCTAGGAAGACAAGCTTGAATAGGTCCCCATCCTGGTTCCAGTACCGTCAGCTGCTTCCGGGTAGAGCCTTTGGCTTAGGTGCCTCCTTCGGGGTATCCGAGTTCCACCAATGTCAGGTGGTCCTTGGTAGTGCTTTCAGGCACGGGTACCTCCTGCTTAGTAACCGGGTTCCAGTAACGTCAGCTGGTCCTCGGTAGTTCCATTGACTCTTGGACCTTCGGCTACCCATCCGGGTTCCAGTTCCAGTACCGTCAGCTGGTTCTCGGCAGTGTCTTTTACTCTTGTACCTTCTGCTCCCCATCCTGGTTCCAGTACCGTCAGCTGGTTCTGGGCAGAGCCTTTGGCTTAGGTGCCTCCTTCTGGGTATCCGAGTTCCACCAACGTCAGGTGGTCCTTGGTAGTGCTTTCTGGCATGGGTACCTCCTGCTTAGTAACCGGGTTCCAGTAACGTCAGCTGGTCCTCGGTAGTTCCATTGGCCCTTGGACCTTCAGGTAGCCATCCGAGTTCCAGTTCCATCAGCTGGTTCTCGGCATTTTCTCAGCCTTCTTGTACCTTCTGCTACATTTCCAAGTTTAAGACCCTAAAGACGACGACCCGGAAGACCACCCCTAAGATGGCGACGACACCAGAGACGACAACCACTGAGATGACGACGACCCTGGAGACGATGACCCTGAAGACCACCCCGATGACGACGACCCCGGAGACGACGACCCTGGAGGCGACGACATGGAAGACCGAGAAGCAGAAGAACAAGAGGCTGCAGAACAAAGAGCAGAAGAACATTAAGCATAACACTAAACATCAGAGCAAAAGATATAATCAAAATCATAAGCACAAGAAGACTAAGCAGTGTATGGGGGTGAGTCCGTTCCTCCTCGTGGTGCCCCTGGATAAAGCCTGCTGCTGCAGGCCAAACTGAACGCGGACAAATCCTGTTTTTAATCTTTTGCGACAGGCAGAACGGAAGGTGTAATCTTAAAACTTTGATAGATAACAACTACAGGAATGCCTGTCACACATAAGATTTTGATGAAGAAGAGGAATATGAAGGAAATTATGAACTTGAATATGAAGAAGAAGAGTTGAATGAGAAGAATTTGAAGATTTTTAAAAAAAAGAATAATAGGAAGAAGGTGAAGAAGAAGAGGAATAAGGTGGAGAAGAAGTTAATGAAAAAGATGCAGCTGCTGAGGATGATGAAGAATAAAGTGTGTTAGAAGTAAAAAAAGGTGCAGAGCATGGAAGTAGAGAAACATAAATATCTGACAAAATCTAAAAAATCTAAACATAGTCAAAATCTTTGTAACGTCTTAAAAAATTTATAATTCCTGCTATTCCATTTGAATGGGCTAAACCTCTATGCCTTTAATGTCCCCTCCACCTTCTCCTATACATTCTACGTTATTCTTAGTTGTTTTCCTTCATGTGGAATTAGGCTACAAGGAAATAAAGGGTTTATTTTAATTCCGATATTTTGCTCCCATTGACTTGCATTGGTATCGGGTATCGATATCGGAGAGATCCGATATTTTGCCGGTATCGGCCGATCCAATCCGATACCGATACTTTCGAATATCGGAAGGTATCGCTCAACACTAGTTATGACGGCACAGATTCTGCAACTATTGATCTTGAAGTTGTAAGCGTGTATTTTCTGGTCATAGGGAAGCAAGAAAACGGCTGGGTCTGCACGGCTCAATGACTGTTTTCCTGAAACCTCTGAAATTTCTCTGCACTCTCTTGTGCTATAACTATCTATTGTACAATACATGGCACCTGTTGAAAAAAAGGGGTGAAAGAAATTAAGTCCAACACTGGACGCATACAGTCACATGGGCACTGCATCTGGAAACAACACTAATATGGATAAACATCTGGTGAAGCCAGAGGCGTAGCTAGGGTTTTGGTTCAGGGAGGGCGAAACTTCTGATTGAGCCCCTAACCAGGTAACCTTGATTACAACTGGGTGACGCACCCTAATAGTGGAGGAGAACCTCAGCAAATGACCGCACTGTTACTGAAGATAATCTCTATACAAAGACCAATATTGATATTCCGCCATATGGTCAGTGGTAGACACCAGCCCTACAGAACATGTAAGAGATCACAGCACAGTTACAGATAGTCACTTACTGCTGACATTCTTTCTCATGGAATCGTTCATTTTTCCTGCCTTTTCCATCTGGCCCAGACCTACATGACAACTTCTTCCAGCCAGGACTCGTCTGCAGAGAATATAACAAAGACACGTTTCACTTCTCATATTCCAGCCCCATCACAGTCTATTCCCAACCTGCACAAACTCCTCATCCTGCTGATATCCCAATACTGAGCCGCTGCTGCCTTATGTGTCCCTATTACTGCACCTATTGCGTGGCTCTCTGTGCCTTCTAAATTCTAAAGCAACCCTCTCTAATATAGTAATTCAGGGTGCAAGTGCCCTAGAAAACAGTGCCCACATTGTGCCCCTTTGATAGTCACGGTAACCTGAGTTCCCCTATAACAATAATAATAACAAGTGCCCACTTTACATTTAATAATGTCCCGAGTCTGCCCCCTATACACAGTATGATGCTCTCTTATACACAGTATAATGCACCCTCACTGTATAGTACCACCCACACAGTGTACTGACCCCTTAGTAGCCCCCAAACTGTTTGATGGCCCCTTCACTGTAATCTCCACACTGTATGATACCCCCCAGATAATAATAATCTTTATTTTTATATAGCGCTAACATAATCTGCAGCGCTTTACAGTTTTGCACACATTATCATCACTGTCCCGATGTGGATCACAATATAAATTCCCTATCAATATGTCTTTGGAATATGGGAGGAAACCGGAGTACCCGAAAGAAACCCACGCAAACATGGGGAGAACATACAAATTCCTTGCAGATGTTGTCCAAGGTGGGATTAGAACTCAGAACTCCAGCGCTGCAAGGCTGCAGTGCTATCCACTGAACCACTGTGCTGCCCATATATATCCTCCATATAGTATAATGAACCAGATAGTCTTAAATGTAGCATAATGCACTCCCCATAAGCCTAAATATAGTATAATGCACTCCCAATAAGCCTACATATAGTATAATGCACTCCCCATAGGCCTACTATATATTGTATAATGCACCCCCATAGGCAGACTCTACAGCACATGGCAGCACCCCATAGGCAGACCCAGTAGTATAAAGCAGCACCCCCATAGACCGACCCTGTAATGTAAGGCAGTGCCCCACAGGCAGACCCTGTAGTATAAGGCAGCACCCCATAAGCAGACCCTGTAGTATAAGGCAGCACCCCACAGGCAGACCCTGTAGTATAAGACAGCACCCCAATAGACAGACCCTGCAGTATAGGACAGCACCCCCATAGGCACACCCTGTAATATAAGGCAGCACCCCACAGACAGACCCTATAGTATAAGACAGCACCCCCATACGCAGACCCTCTAGTATAGGGCAGCACCCTCATAGGTAGACCCTGTAATGTAGGGCATCGCCCCATAGGCAGACCCAGTAGTATAAGGCAGCACCCCTATAGGCAGACCCTGTAGTATAAGGCAGCACCCTTATAGGCAGACCCTGTAGTATAAGACAGAACCCCATAGGCAAACCCTGTAGTATAAGGCAGCACCCCCATAAGCAGACCCTGTAGTATAAGGCAGCACCCCCATAGGCAGACCCTGTAATATAAGGCAGCACCCCACAGGCAGACCCTGTAGTATAGGACAGCACCCCCATAGGCAGACCCTGTAATATAAGGCAACACCCCATAGGCAGACCCTGTAGTATAAGGCAGCACCCCTATAGGCAGACCCTGTAGTATAAGGCAGCACCCTTATAGGCAGACCCTGTAGTATAAGACAGAACCCCATAGGCAGACCCTGTAGTATAAGGCAGCACCCCATAGGCAGACCCTGTAGTATAAGGCAGCACCCCCATAGGCCGACTCTGTTGTATAAAACAGCACCCCATAGGCAGACCCTGTAGTATAAGGCAGCACGCCCATAGGCAGACCCTGTAGTATAAGGCATCACCCCCATAGGCAGACCCTGTAATATAAGGCAGCACCCCACAGGCAGACCCTGTAGTATAGGACAGCACCCCCATAGGCAGACCCTGTAATATAAGGCAACACCCCATAGGCAGACCCTGTAGTATAAGGCAGCACCCCTATAGGCAGACCCTGTAGTATAAGACAGAACCCCATAGGCAGACCCTGTAGTATAAGGCAGCACCCCCATAGGCAGACCCTGTAGTATAAGGCAGCACCCCCATAGGCCGACTCTGTTGTATAAAACAGCACCCCATAGACAGACCCTGTAGTTTAAGGCAGCACTGTCATGGTTCTCAATGGCAAGAGAACGTAATTAAGCATACAAAAGGACTAGCTCTTGGAAGATGGGAACTCGAGCTGACCATGAGCTAAACCTACCGCACAACTAACAGTGGCCGGGTAGCGTGCCTTCGTCTTATCCCTAGACGCCCAGCGCCAGCCGGAGAACTGACTGACCCTAGCAGAGGAAAATACAGACCTGGCTTACCTCTAGAGAAATTTTCCCCAAAAGGCAGACAGTAGCCCCCACATATATTGGCGGTGATTTTAGAGGAAATTGACATACGAAGTATGAAGATAGGTTTAGCAAATTGAGGTCCGCTTACTAGATAGTAGGAAGACAGAAAAGGAAACTTCACGGTCAGCTGAAAACCCTTTCAAAATACCATCCTGAAATTACTTTAAGACTCTAATATCAACTCATGACACCAGAGTGGCAATTTCAGCTCACAAGTGCTTCCAGCCTCAGAAATAATCAATCACAGAGAACTGGAACAAAAATGCAAAACAAACTTAGGACAACAAGTCCAACTTAGCTGATAGTTGTCTAGGAGCAGGAACATGCAACAGAAAGGCTTCTGGTAACATTGTTGTCCGGCATAGAAATGACTGAGGAGCAAGGCTAAATAGAAAACTCCCACATCCAGATGGAAAACAGGTGAACAGAGGAGATGAAGCACACAAGTGCAGTACCACCAGAAACCACCGGGGGAGCCCAGAAACCAAATTCACAACAGTACCCCCCCCTCAAGGAGGGGGCACCGAACCCTCACCAGAACCACCAGGGCGATCAGGATGAGCCCTATGAAAGGCACGGACCAAATCGGAGGCATGAACATCAGAGGCTGTCACCCAAGAGTTATCCTCCTGACCTTCCACTTGACCAGATACTGAAGTCTCCATCTGGAAACACGGGAGTCCAAGATCTTCTCGACAATGTACTCCAACTCACCCTCAACCAACACCGGAGCAGGAGGCTCCACGGAAGGCACAACCGGTACCTCATACCTGCGCAACAATGACCGATGGAAGACATTATGAATAGAAAAAGATGCAGGGAGGTCCAAACGAAAGGACACAGGGTTAAGAATCTCCAATATCTTGTATGGGCCGATGAACCGAGGCTTAAACTTAGGAGAAGAAACCTTCATAGGGACAAAACGAGAAGATAACCACACCAAGTCCCCAACACAAAGAGGAGGACCAACACGACGACGGCGGTTGGCAAAATGCTGAGTCTTCTCCTGGGACAACTTCAAATTGTCCACCACATGCCCCCAAATCTGATGCAACCTCTCCACCACAGCATCCACTCCAGGACAATCCGAAGACTCCACCTGACCGGAAGAGAAACGAGGATGAAACCCCGAATTACAGAAGAAAGGAGAAACCAAGGTGGCAGAACTAGCCCGATTATTGAGGGCAAACTCCGCCAAGGGCAAAAAGGCAACCCAATCATCCTGATCCGCAGACACAAAACACCTCAAATAAGTCTCCAAGGTCTGATTAGTTTGCTCGGTCTGGCCATTAGTCTGAGGATGGAAAGCAGACGAAAAAGACAAATCAATGCCCATCCTAGCGCAGAACGCTCGCCAAAATCTAGACACGAATTGGGTTCCCCTGTCAGAAACGATATTCTCCGGAATACCATGCAAGCGCACCACATTTTGAAAAAACAGAGGAACCAGCTCGGATGAGGAAGGCAATTTGGGCAAGGGAACCAAATGGACCATCTTAGAGAAACGGTCACACACCACCCAGATGACAGACATCTTCTGAGAAACAGGGAGATCAGAAATAAAATCCATGGAGATGTGAGTCCAAGGCCTCTTCGGAATAGGCAAGGATAACAACAATCCACTAGCCCGAGAACAACAAGGCTTGGCCCGAGCACAAACATCACAAGACTGCACAAAACCTCGCACATCTCGCGACAGGGAAGGCCACCAGAAGGACCTAGCCACCAAATCCCTGGTACCAAAGATTCCAGGATGACCTGCTAACGCAGAAGAATGGACCTCCGAGATGACTCTACTGGTCCAATCATCAGGAACAAACATTCTACCAGGCGGGCAACAATCAGGTCTATTCGCCTGAAACTCCTGCAAGACCCGTCGCAAGTCTGGGGAAACAGCAGATAATATCACTCCATCCTTAAGGATACCTGTAGGTTCAGAATTACCAGGGGAATCAGGCTCAAAACTCCTAGAAAGGGCATCCGCCTTCACATTTTTAGAACCTGGTAGGTAAGAAACCACAAAATTAAACCGAGAGAAAAATAACGACCAGCGCGCCTGTCTAGGATTCAGGCGCCTGGCAGACTCAAGATAAATCAAATTCTTGTGGTCGGTCAATACCACCACCTGATGTCTAGCCCCCTCAAGCCAATGACGCCACTCCTCAAAAGCCCACTTCATAGCCAAGAGCTCCCGATTACCAATATCATAATTTCGCTCAGCGGGCGAAAATTTACGAGAAAAGAACGCACAAGGTCTCATCACGGAGCAGTCGGAACTTTTCTGCGACAAAACCGCCCCAGCTCCGATTTCTGAAGCGTCAACCTCAACCTGAAAAGGAAGAGTAACATCAGGCTGACGCAATACAGGGGCGGAAGAAAAGCGGCGCTTAAGCTCACGAAAGGCCTCCACAGCAGCAGGGGACCAATCAGCAACATCAGCACCCTTCTTAGTCAAATCAGTCAACGGTTTAGCAACATCAGAAAAACCAGTTATAAATCGACGATAAAAATTAGCAAAGCCCAAAAACTTCTGAAGACTCTTAAGAGAAGAGGGTTGCGTCCAATCACAAATAGCCTGAACCTTGACAGGGTCCATCTCAATGGAAGAGGGGGAAAAAATGTACCCCAAAAATGAAATCTTTTGAACCCCAAAAACGCACTTAGAACCCTTTACACACAAGGAATTAGAGCGCAAAACCTGAAAAACCCTCCTGACCTGTTGGACATGAGAGTCCCAGTCATCCGAAAAAATCAAAATATCATCAAGATACACAATCAAAAATGTATCCAAATAATCAAGGAAAATGTCATGCATAAAGGACTGAAAGACTGAAGGGGCATTTGAAAGACCAAAAGGCATTACTAAGTACTCAAAATGGCCCTCAGGCGTATTAAATGCGGTTTTCCACTCATCCCCCTGCTTAATTCGCACCAAATTATACGCCCCACGAAGATCAATCTTAGAGAACCACTTGGCCCCCTTTATTCGAGCAAACAAATCAGTAAGCAGTGGCAAAGGATACTGATATTTAACCGTGATTTTATTCAAAAGCCGATAATCAATACACGGCCTCAAAGAGCCATCTTTTTTAGCTACAAAGAAAAAACCGGCTCCTAAGGGAGATGACGAAGGACGAATATGTCCCTTTTCCAAGGACTCCTTAATATATTCCCGCATAGCAGCATGTTCAGGCACAGATAGATTAAATAAACGACCCTTTGGAAACTTACTGCCCGGAATCAGATCTATAGTACAATCGCAATCTCTGTGCGGAGGTAGTGAACCAAGTTTAGGCTCCTCAAAAACGTCACGATAATCAGATAAAAATTCCGGAATCTCAGAGGGAATAGATGACGAAATGGAAACCAAAGGTACGTCCCCATGAGTCCCCTGACATCCCCAGCTTAACACAGACATTGCTTTCCAGTCGAGGACTGGGTTATGAGATTGCAGCCATGGCAATCCAAGCACCAACACATCATGTAGATTATACAACACAAGGAAGCGAATAATCTCCTGGTGATCCGGATTAATACGCATAATTACTTGTGTCCAGTATTGTGGTTTGTTACTAGCCAATGGCGTGGAGTCAATACCCTTCAGAGGTATAGGAACTTCCAGAGGCTCTAAATCAAACCCACAGCGTTTGGCAAAGGACCAATCCATAAGACTCAAAGCGGCGCCAGAGTCGACATAGGCGTCCGCGGTAATAGACGATAAAGAGCAAATCAGGGTCACAGATAGAATAAACTTAGACTGTAAAGTGCCAATTGAAACAGACTTATCAACCTTCTTAGTACGTTTAGAGCATGCTGATATAACATGAGTTGAATCACCACAATAGAAGCATAACCCATTTTTTCGCCTAAGATTCTGTCGTTCGCTTCTGGACAGAATTCTATCACATTGCATAATCTCTGGCGTCTTCTCAGTAGACACCGCCAAATGGTGCACAGGTTTGCGCTCCCGCAAACGCCGATCAATCTGAATAGCCATTGTCATGGACTCATTCAGACCTGTAGGCACAGGGAACCCCACCATAACATCTTTAATGGCATCAGAGAGACCCTCTCTGAATTTCGCCGCCAGGGCGCACTCATTCCACTGAGTAAGCACAGACCACTTACGAAATTTTGGGCAGTATATTTCAGCCTCATCTTGCCCTTGAGACAGGGCCATTAAGGCTTTTTCAGCCTGAATTTCTAAATGAGGTTCCTCATAAAGCAACCCCAAAGCCAGGAAAAACGCATCCACATTGAGCAACGCAGGATCCCCTGGTGCCAAAGCAAATGCCCAATCCTGAGGGTCGCCCCGAAGCAAGGAAATTACAATCCTGACCTGCTGTGCAGGATCTCCAGCGGAGCGAGATCTCAGAGACAAAAATAATTTACAATTATGTTTGAAATTCTGGAAGCGAGATCTATCCCCAGAGAAAAATTCAGGTAAAGGAATTCTAGGTTCAGATGTAGGAGCATGAATAACGAAATCCTGTAAGCTTTGAACCTTCATAGCGAGATTATTCAAACCTGTAGCTAAACTCTGAGGATCCATATTAATCAGGTGAAATCAGAACCATTCAAGGATTAGAAGGAGAGAGAGATGAAGGCTGCAGTAAGCAGAGATGCTAGTGAATCAACTAATGAGCAAACTCAGGAAAAAAAAAAAATCTCTGCAGACTTCTTTTCTCTCCTTTCTTCTGCCAATTATTTTAACTCTTGTCCGGCCAAACTGTCATGGTTCTCAATGGCAAGAGAACGTAATTAAGCATACAAAAGGACTAGCTCTTGGAAGATGGGAACTCGAGCTGACCATGAGCTAAACCTACCGCACAACTAACAGTGGCCGGGTAGCGTGCCTACGTCTTATCCCTAGACGCCCAGCGCCAGCCAGAGAACTGACTGACCCTAGCAGAGGAAAATACAGACCTGGCTTACCTCTAGAGAAATTTTCCCCAAAAGGCAGACAGTAGCCCCCACATATATTGGCAGTGATTTTAGAGGAAATTGACATACGAAGTATGAAGATAGGTTTAGCAAATTGAGGTCCGCTTACTAGATAGTAGGAAGACAGAAAAGGAAACTTCACGGTCAGCTGAAAACCCTTTCAAAATACCATCCTGAAATTACTTTAAGACTCTAATATCAACTCATGACACCAGAGTGGCAATTTCAGCTCACAAGAGCTTCCAGCCTCAGAAATAATCAATCACAGAGAACTGGAACAAAAATGCAAAACAAACTTAGGACAACAAGTCCAACTTAGCTGATAGTTGTCTAGGAGCAGGAACATGCAACAGAAAGGCTTCTGGTAACATTGTTGTCCGGCATAGAAATGACTGAGGAGCAAGGCTAAATAGAAAACTCCCACATCCAGATGGAAAACAGGTGAACAGAGGAGATGAAGCACACAAGTGCAGTACCACCAGAAACCACCGGGGGAGCCCAGAAACCAAATTCACAACACAGCACCCCCATAGGCAGACCCTGTAGTATAAGGCATCACCCCCATAGGCAGACCCTGTAATATAAGGCAGCACCCCACAGGCAGACCCTGCAGTATAGGACAGCACCCCCATAGGCAGACCCTGTAATATAAGGCAACACCCCATAGGCAGACCCTGTAGTATAAGGCAGCACCCCTATAGGCAGACCCTGTAGTATAAGGCAGCACCCCTATAGGCAGACCCTGTAGTATAAGACAGAACCCCATAGGCAGACCCTGTAGTATAAGGCAGCACCCCCATAGGCAGACCCTGTAGTATAAGGCAGCACCCTCATAGGCCGACTCTGTTGTATAAAACAGCACCCCATAGACAGACCCTGTAGTATAAGGTAGCCCCCATAGAAAATAAATACTCACGTCTCTTCCTCCTGCTTCCTCCGCAGCTCTGAGCACCCGCTCATCTCCTGACAGTGGGCGCTGGTTAGTGACGTCATCGCGCCCCCTATCAGTGTCTGCGTCGGTGACATCAAACGCTGAGAGGGGGATCATGGGAAAAGGAGCATAGCGATCAGCTGTATCAGCTAAATGCCGGTACAGCTGACCTTGCGGATTCTCCCTGCTCTGCCACAGAATGTAGCTGTATCGGCAGCATCTGATTGCTCCTACTTCGGCGCTGAGAAGAAGCACTTCTCCTTCATTTTAAAAGTGTTTATTTCTTCTGGCAGAACAGGGGTTAATTGGGCATCACTGAGCTCACAGCTGAGCTCGGTTAGCCACTCTTTTCCCCTTTATAATCTGGGGTCTGTTACAAATCCTTGTCAGAGCAAGCATTTGCTAATGAAGGGAGACGAGTTCATATGAGAAGGAGAGTTGGAGGAGTTATTAGCGACTGTTATTTGGTTTCTATGTTTGGTTATTCCCTACCCTTCTCTATTTTGGTTTATTCCCGTGCCTTCACACCCTGGTGTATTCCTCTGTTATATGTGAGTGAATATTTTGTATGCCTGGAGTTTTCTGTTCACCTTTGTTTGTGTTGACTTGTTTGTCGGGTTGGTGTACTTCAGTGCACAGCAGTGCCTCTCTTCCCTGGATGGGGGAAGAGAACAAACGGAGGGCTAACTCAAGAGATAAGGCAAGGGTGAAGGCCTCGGCATCTTCACCTTCAGAAGTTTCTTAGGGAGCAGGGTGAGCTAGGGGCCCCCTAGTGTTAGGGACAGGGAAGGAGCCTCTGGTCTCGGGTCACCCAACAGCTGTGTCATGACAGTATAAGACAGGGGGGCATGGTAGTTACATTTAAAGCACCACTCCAGCAGGTCAATAAAACAATTCTGGAGTAGTGCCTTAAAGAGAAATAAACTATGGCAGTTACTGTACATCAGTTTATGGAACAAAATTAAGTATGTCCTTATTACCTGCTACTCTCTATAATTCAATGGTGGTGCACACATGTCCGGTTTTATCACACAGACTGTGTTTCCTGGTAAAAAGCCTGCCACACACGTGCACACTGATGACACAGTTCCTGTATGAGAGACACCTGTCCACACACTCAATCAGTCATACTCTAACCTCTCCACGATGGGCAAGACTAAAGAGCTGTCTAAGGACACCAGGGACAAAACTGTAGACCTGCACAAAGCTGGGATGGGTTACAGGACAATAGGCAAGCAGCAGGTGAGGAGGCAACAACTGTTGGCACAATTGTTTGAAAATGGAAGTAACACAACTTTCAGTCTTCCTCGGTCTGGGACGCCATGCAAGGTCCTGGAGCGATCTAGCCAGTCTCCAGACCTGCACCTAATAGAAAATCTTTGAAGGGAGCTGAAACTCAATGTTGCCCAGTGACAACCCTGAAACCTAAAAAATCTGTATGAGGGAGTGGACCAAAATCCCTGTTACAATGTGTACAAACTTGGTCAAGAACTATAGGAAACGTCTGACCTCTTTAATAGCAAAGAAAAATGTATGTAGCAAATATTAACTCCTTAACGACCAGAGCTATTTTGAGTTTTGCATTTTCATTTTTTGCTCCCCTTCTTCCCAGAGCCATAACTTTTTTATTTTTTGGTCAAAATGGCCATGGCTTGTTTTTTACAGGACGAGTTGTACTTTTGAAAGACACCATTGGTTTTAAAATATCATGTACAGAAAAATGGGAAACAAATTAAAAATGTGGTGAAATTGCAAATAAAGTACAATCACTCGGTTGTTTTTTGTTTTGCTTTTTTACCCTGCTCACTAAATGCTAAAACTGACCTGCCATTAGGATTCTCTGGGTCATTACAAGCTCATAGACACCAAACATGTTTAGGTTCCTTTTTATCTAAGTGGTGAAAAAAGTTCCCACTTTGTTAAAAAAAATGCATCAATTTCCGATACCCGCAGCGTCTCCATTTTTCGTGATCTTGGGTTGGGTGAGGGATTTTTTTTTTGCGCACTGAGCTGATGTTTTAATGACATCATTTTGTGCAGGTTTGGTCTTTTGATCGCCTGTTATTGCATTTTAATGTGATGTTGCGGCGACCAAAAAAACGTAATTCTGGCATTTTGACTTTTTTTCTCTCTACGCTGTTTAGCAATCAGGTTAACCCTTTTTAATTGATAGACCTGGCGATTCTAAATGCGGCGATACCAAATATGTGTATGTTTGATTTTTTTATTGTTTTGTTTTGAATGGGGCGAAAGGGGGGTGATTTGAACTTTTATATATTTTTTATATTTTTAAAAACATGTTTTTGTAACTTTTTGCATGCTCCATTAATGTCTTCAAAGGGAGATTTGTAGTTAAAATTCCGCGCTGCCACTAAGATGAATTTCAGGAGAGTATAGTTGATTCACAGTGGTTTTATTCAACGCGTTTCAGGGGTCTCATGCCCCCTTCATCAGGAAATACCACACAGAATATACAGGCATCACAGGTATAAGTAGTTTTGCTAGGTTAAAAAAATGAGCTCCACCAGGTCAGATGACTCAGTGTCAAAGTTCAATGATAACACATCATTAACAATTCAAACGATTAGAGAGGTATATACAATGACAAAAATACAATGACTTCTTTTATGTTTCTAGACAATAGTTCCAAATTTGCAACATTAAGGAGGAAATTAAAAATTTGAAGAAAAAAAAAAAAAAATCTCTACTTAAATGGACAAGAACCTGTAAGAAAAGGAGCTACTCCAGTTCAGAAGCGAATGCCTTACAGATGAACTACCATGTGGAATCAACAAGTTGTTATTTTCTTATCGAAAATCCATTGGAATCTTTACATTAAATGTGGAATAAAATCATGTTTTATTATTTTCCATTAAAAAATATAAATATATATATGAAAATTAATTTGTGGTGGTTTGGGGTGATCTAAAATTACGAAAATTATAATTAGTGAGTTTAAAATTGCGTAATTTACATAAGAGTTACAATTTAAGCAGCAAACCAGCGCTCGAAGTGAGCGCAGAAACAAAATGAAAGTGACACTTCACCTGTCCAAGGACCAATGAAAGATATCATATATAACAAGAGACAATATAACATTGCCAAGGGAGGGGAATGAATGAATACACAGCACTTGGTGACCACAAAGAACAGCAGATAAACTGGGACGCCTGGCAGCAGAGAAAAGGATGATTGAGTTAAATGCTCCTGTCGGGAGGGGTCATTACACCCCGTGAAGCTGCCACAGTCAGCACCAGCTCCCTGGATTTAATCCCAAGAGTCAAAAACCATTATTCAGGACACAGTTGTGATAGAGACAATTTGCATGGAATAAAGGAGTGAAAACGCTCCTCTCCAGGGCAGACTCAGACTTATGCCCACATGAGGAATTTGATCAATACAGGGCAGAGGAAGAAGAATTTTCTTGTAAAAAATATAAAAATAAGAGGAATTACATGGAATAAAGGCAGAAATTACAACTAAACATATCAATGAATGACTCCAAGATAATCCTAAATGAAAATGTAAATTTAAATCTTAAGCACAAAAATGTGCTATTCAGATGAAAACCTCAGTTATTTAGTTTAAGCCTTGTGGTTTTAGGCTACCTAATTTGTAGATCCAATATACTTCTTTCCTATTTAATTTCATGGATCTATTAGGTACATGCTTAGGTATGTGATCGATAGGGCTGATTTGTAATAGTTTAAAGTCCTTATTATGCACTAGGGCATAATGTCTGGACAGACCATGAGTAAGCCTTTTTTTATATTGTGACGATGGGAATTCAGTCTGAGGTGTAGGGGCTGTGTGGTTCTCCCCACATACTGTTTACCACAGGGACATTCAATAACATACACTCACTGGCCACTTTATTAGGTACACCTGTCCAACTTCTTGTTAACACTTAATTTCTAATCAGCCAATCACATGGCGGCAACTCAGTGCATTTAGGCATGTAGACATGGTCAAGACAATATCCTGCAGTTCAAACCGAGCATCAGTATGGGGAAGAAAGGTGATTTGAGTGCCTTTGAACGTGGCATGGTTGTTGGTGCCAGAAGGGCTGGTCTGAGTATTTCAGAAACTGCTGATCTACTGGGATTTTCACGCACAACCATCTCTAGGGTTTACAGAGAATGGTCCGAAAAAGAAAAAAAATCCAGTGAGCGGCAGTTCTGTGGGCGGAAATGCCTTGTTGATGCCAGAGGTCAGAGGAGAATGGGCAGACTGGTTCGAGCTGATAGAAAGGCAACAGTGACTCAAATCGCCACCCGTTACAACCAAGGTAGGCCTAAGAGCATCTCTGAACGCACAGTGCGTCGAACTTTGAGGCAGATGGGCTACAGCAGCAGAAGACCACACCGGGTACCACTCCTTTCAGCTAAGAACAGGAAACTGAGGCTACAATTTGTACAAGCTCATCGAAATTGGACAGTAGAAGATTGGAAAAACGTTGCTTGGTCTGATGAGTCTCGATTTCTGCTGCGACATTCGGATGGTAGGGTCAGAATTTGGCGTAAACAACATGAAAGCATGGATCCATCCTGCCTTGTATGGAGCATCTTTGGGATGTGCAGCCGACAAATCTGCGGCAACTGTGTGATGCCATCATGTCAATATGGACCAAAATCTCTGAGGAATGCTTCCAGCACCTTGTTGAATCTATGCCACGAAGAATTGAGGCAGTTCTGAAGGCAAAAGGGGGTCCAACCCGTTACTAGCATGGTGTACCTAATAAAGTGGCCGGTGAGTGTATATTACAAAGTCAGAATTGCAATTCAGAAAAAAAGGAATCATAAATTTTTCTTTAGTGGAGCAGGAAATTATACAATCAGATTTATGATTTATGCTGGAACAGCATAAGCAATTTTTTGTGCCACATTTAAAAATTCCTTTGGTGGAATTACTGGTGAGAAACCCATTGGCCCCTGTATGGGATCTCAGGCGGCTAGGGGCTATTAAGTCGTTAATTGTTGGGGCTCTTCGAAATGTGATCCCTGGATTTCTCGGAAGGATTCTATTCAAAATAGGATCATTTAGCAGTATGTGCCAATTTTTTTGGAAAATTTTACGGATTTCCTTGTGTTCGGTGGAAAATTGTGTTATGAAGTTCAGTGCATAATTATTATTAGTTACTCTTTTTTCTTTCTGCTCTAATAATGTTCCCTGATTTAATTTAATAGAGTTTTTGAAGGCGTTTTTAATTAAATGTGAAGGATAGTTCTGGGCACAAAATCTTTTCTTTAAAACATTAGACTGTTCTTTGAAGTCTGTGTCTAATGAACAGTTCTTTCTGATACGGTTAAATTGGTTGCTGGGGATATTATTTAACCATTTGTTGTAGTGTCCACTGCTGTAATGGATGTAACCATTAGTATCTACTTTTTTAAAAAATGTTTTACTACAAATCTTTTCTTCTTTAACAAAAAGGGTGACATCTAAAAAATTGATTAAAAAATTATTATGGACTACTGTAAAAGAAAGATTCCAACTATTAAAATGTATTGTCTGGATAAAATTTTCAATATTATTAGTGGAGTTATCCCAAATAAAAAATAAATCATCAATGAATCTCTTATATAAAATAATATTTTTACACCAATTCTCATTAAAAATAAAAATGTCTTCAAAAATCCCCATAAAAAGGTTAGCAAACGTAGGCGCTACCTTCGAGCCCATTGCGGTCCCCTTGATTTGTTGATATAATAATTTATCAAAAGTAAAATAATTGTTTTTCAGTATAAAATCAATTCCTTTTATAATAAAATCCTTTTGTGCCGAAGAAAGCCTATTATCAGATTTTAAAAATTGATAAAAACAATTTGTGCCAACATCATGTGCAATATTAGAGTAAAGTGCTGTAACGTCCATAGTAATAAATACATAATGCGGTTTCCAAGTGACCTCTTGCAGTGAACACAATAGATGGGTTGAGTCCTGAGATCCCATACAGGGGCCAATGGGTTTCTCACCAGTAATTCCACCAAAGGAATTTTTAAATGTGGAACAAAAAATTGCTTATGCTGTTCCAGCATAAATCATAAATCTGATTGTATAATTTCCTGCTCCACTAAAGAAAAATTTATGATTCCTTTTTTTCTGAATTGCAATTCTGACTTTGTAATATATATTATTGAATATCCCTGTGGTAAACAGTATGTGGGGAGAACCACACAGCCCCTACACCTCAGACTGAATTCCCATCGTCACAATATAAAAAAAGGCTTACTCACTCATGGTCTGTCCAGACATTATGCCCTAGTGCATAATAAGGACTTTAAACTATTAAAAATCAGCCCTATCGATCACATACCTAAGCATGTACCTAATAGATCCATGAAATTAAATAGGAAAGAAGTATATTGGATCTACAAATTAGGTAGCCTAAAACCACAAGGCTTAAATGAAATAACTGAGGTTTTCATCTGAATAGTACATTTTTTTCCCCCTACTTTTATATTTTTATTTATTTATATATATTTAAAGAAATTACCAAGGTTTTATCTAAATGCGTAGCCCTCCCCCCATTTTTTATGAATTTGATATATCTATATTTATATTTTTATGTGTATAGTTATGATTGATTTTTTAATCCTTTGTGCTTTGAGCCAATTAAGATTTAAATTTACATTTTCATTTAGGATTATCTTGGAGTCATTCATTGATATGTTTAGTTGTAATTTCTGCCTTTATTCCATGTAATTCCTCTTATTTTTATATTTTTTACAAGAAAATTCTTCTTCCTCTGCCCTGTATTGATCAAATTCCTCATGTGGGCATAAGGCCGGAGACACACTGGTGCGAGAGACGGCCGAGTCTCGCTGGTTAAAAGCAAGCTGTGGCACCTGCACTCTGGAGCGGAGCGTGCGGCTCCATAGCAATACATGGAGCTGCACGCTCAGCTCCGGAATGCAGGTGCCACAGCTTGCTTTTAACCAGCGAGACTCGGCCGTCTCTCGCACCAGTGTGTCTCCGGCCTTAGTCTGAGTCTGCCCTGGAGAGGAGCGTTTTCACTCCTTTATTCCATGCAAATTGTCTCTATCACAACTGTGTCCTGAATAATGGTTTTTGACTCTTGGGATTAAATCCAGGGAGCTGGTGCTGACTGTGGCAGCTTCACGGGGTGTAATGACCCCTCCCGACAGGAGCATTTAACTCAATCATCCTTTTCTCTGCTGCCAGGCGTCCCAGTTTATCTGCTGTTCTTTGTGGTCACCAAGTGCTGTGTATTCATTCATTCCCCTCCCTTGGCAATGTTATATTGTCTCTTGTTATATATGATATCTTTCATTGGTCCTTGGACAGGTGAAGTGTCACTTTCATTTTGTTTCTGCGCTCACTTCGAGCGCTGGTTTGCTGCTTAAATTGTAACTCTTATGTAAATTACGCAATTTTAAACTCACTAATTATAATTTTCGTAATTTTAGATCACCCCAAACCACCACAAATTAATTTTCATATATATATTTATATTTTTTAATGGAAAATAATAAAACATGATTTTATTCCACATTTAATGTAAAGATTCCAATGGATTTTCGATAAGAAAATAACAACTTGTTGATTCCACATGGTAGTTCATCTGTAAGGCATTCGCTTCTGAACTGGAGTAGCTCCTTTTCTTACAGGTTCTTGTCCATTTAAGTAGAGATTTTTTTTTTTTTCTTCAAATTTTTAATTTCCTCCTTAATGTTGCAAATTTGGAACTATTGTCTAGAAACATAAAAGAAGTCATTGTATTTTTGTCATTGTATATACCTCTCTAATCGTTTGAATTGTTAATGATGTGTTATCATTGAACTTTGACACTGAGTCATCTGACCTGGTGGAGCTCATTTTTTTAACCTAGCAAAACTATTTATACCTATGATGCCTGTATATTCTGTGTGGTATTTCCTGATGAAGGGGGCATGAGACCCCTGAAACGCGTTGAATAAAACCACTGTGAATCAACTATACTCTCCTGAAATTCATCTTAGCGGCAGCGTGGAATTTTAACTACAAATCTCCCTTTGAAGACATTATTTTCTCTGGTCGGTGAAGACCTGTGGATCTGCAGCAGCCGCTATCTACATGCTCTAATCTCATCCTAACCAGGCGAGCAAATTTGGTGTATATTCTCCTCTGTGTAACGTGGATAAGACCCTATTGCGCTTTTTGTCTCCCCATTGTTTTGCAATAGTCAATAGTCTCCATGGAAGACTAGAAGCTGTCATAACCCGATCGCCTCTGCTACATACAGGTGATGATTAGATCGCCTGTAAGTAGCAGAATTACTCACTTACTATGAGCGCCGACCACCAGGCGGCGCTCATAGCAATCTGGCAGTGACAACCATAGAGGTCTGCAGGAGACCTCTGTTTGTCATGCCAACCCATCAGTGACTCGTGATCACGTGACGGGGGTCACCAATGGGTGGATTTCCGGCATGATTGCCTGAAGTGCATGTTAAATGCCGCTGTCAGAGTTTCACAGCGACATTTAACAGGTCAATATCCGCAGGTGGATCGCAATTCCACTCGCGGCTGTTGCAGGCACATGTCAGCTGTTCAAAACGGCTGACATGTGCCAAGAAAGATGTGAGCTCAGCTGAGGAGCCCACATCAAAGGGAGGGAGTCCAATATCGGCATGTATTTACGCCCGATGTCCGAAAGGGGTTAAGCTTTTTTTTCTATTGTATCAATTACTTATTTCATGTAATAAAATGCAAATTATGTAAAAATCATACAATGTGGTTTTCTCGATTTTGTTTTCAGATTCTGTCTTTCAGAGTTAATGTGTACCTATGATAAAAATTACAGACCTCTCCATTCTTTGTAGATGGGAAAACTTGCAAAATCGGCAGTGTATCAAATATTTATTTTCCCCACTGACATTGTTTGGCCAGGACAGGTGTTTGACAGTTTAATGAGGGAGAACAACAGTTAAAAATTAACTTTTTACTCAATGATAGCTTGAGAGGATTATATACAGAAGATAACAGGCACACAACTTGACAAACATTTCCTTTAAATTATGGAACATTTTTCACACACGGATTCCTTCCTTTTTTCTCGCTTGAACTATAGCTCCACCTTTCCTCTTTTCTTCACCACAGCCCAGGTCAGTATTACAGTCCAGTTAGCAAGAGTCCTATTCTCAACCTGCAGTTTTGCATCTTATTTCCCCTCTAGGGAACTACATTGTCAGTATGGTGGGTATTTATCTTCTCTGTCACTGACACTCTGGAACTCCCGCCCAGGCTACTCTCTTCATCTTAGGCCGGTTTCACACGTCAGTGATTCCGGTACGTGAGGTGACAGTTTCCTCACGTACCGGAGCCACTGACACACGTAGACCCATAAAAATCAATGCATCTGTTCAGATGTCATTGATTTTTTGCGGACCGTGTCTCCGTGTGCCAAACACGGAGACATGTCAGTGTTCGTGGGAGCGCACGTTTTACACGGACCCAATAGAGTCAATGGGTCCGCGTAAAACACGGACCTCACACGGACATTCTCCGTCTGGGGTCCGTGTGCGTGCAGGAGACAGCGCTACAGTAAGCGCTGTCCCCCCAACATGGTGCTGAAGCTGCGATTCATATCTTCCCTGCAGCAGCGTTTGCTGTAGAGAAAATATGAAGAATAGTGTTAAAAATAAAGATTTAGGTGTCCGCCGCCCCCCCACCCCCTGTGCGCCCCCCCCCGCTGGTCAGAAAATACTTACCCGCTCCCTCGCTCCTTCCTGGTCTGGCCGCGCCTCCTACTGTATGCGGTCACGTGGGGCCGATCATTTACAATCATGAATAGTCGGCTCCGCCCCTATGGGAGGTGGAGCCACATATTCATGACTGTAAATGATCGGCCCCATGTGACCGCATGCAGGAGAAGCCGCGGCCAGACCAGGAAGCCGCGAGGGAGCGGGTAAGTATTTTCTGAACAGCGGGGGGGCGCACAGGGGGTGGGGGGGCGGCGGACACATGGATCTTTATTTTAAACACTATTCTTCATATTTTCTCTGCAGCAAACGCTGCTGCAGGGAAGATATGAATCGCAGCTTCAGCACCATGCAGAGTGGATACCACACGCTCCGTGTGGTACCCACTCGCCATACGGGCGGCACACATGTGCCGCACGTATGGCCTCCGTGAGTTCCCAGGCACACGGACACGGATAACTCCGGTACCGATTTATTCCGGTACCGGAATTATCTGGACGTGTGGGACAGCCCTTATGTACCTCACCCGAGAAGGGGAGGTAATAACATCACATTCAACTATTAAAACAGAGAGAAACTTTATGGATTTACACACTTGATAGCCTCCACCCCAGGGGATTGAATCGAGAGATAGACTGGCTAATATGATTAACCTTATTTTTTCTAGACTTGACCTACTGCACTAGTAGCCTCATCCTTCTGCACACTCGAGACGGTAAGACACATACCCCATAAATTTTGAAACAGTATCCCATTTTTTTATTTTTTGCTTTTTATTTTTTTATTTTTTAGTTTCATTTTAATTTCATTTTTCAATTTTTCCATTTCATTTTTTAATTTCATTTCTTCATTTATCCATTCATTTTTTCATTTCACTCATTTTCGAAGTTATTCATCCCTCCATTCATCTTCCTTTTATTTCATCCATTTTAGTTTATTTATTTGTTTATTTGTTTGGACTCCTACCGTGTATCTGTACATAACCATGTAATTGTGTTTTCTTTTATTGCAAGTATGGCTATGGTGTATCAACATGTATGTATGTAGGTTTCCACTATGCTCTTAAGGCTGCCGTCACGCTGGCAGTATTTGGTCAGTATTTTACCTCAGTATCTGTAAGCCAAAACCAGGAGTGGGTGATAAATGCAGAAGTGGTGCATATGTTTCTATTATACTTTTCCTCTAATTGTTCCACTCCTGGTTTTGGCTTACAAATACTGATGTAAAATACTGACCAAATACTGCTAGTGTGACGGCAGCCTAACTCATACAAATCAGCCATCCACATTTAACAGCGCCCCACTATATATAGGCTCTGTTGTAAGGTGACTTCACCTCGTCCCATCTATATGCACAGCACAAGCGACAACAGAGTTCACTCCACTATGCAAGCGCTTACATGCTCTTCTTTGGCGCTTCTGATCTATTTTGCAGGAGTGCCTGGTGCCTCCCCAACACAAGTATCGTATCCGGAAAAGAATATAATGGGCACACTGTAGAGTTCAATGAGGAAGGTGCTGGCTAGACATCCAAGGTCAAATACACAAAAAGTAGCCGCACTCAAGTCTTGGAAATGTGGAGAATTTTCTTTGTTTTTATTCAAGTGTACAGGCACCACCAAGTGATTTTACAGAAACAACAAGTGGTTGCGGACCATAAGGAGGAACGTTTCGACCTGACGCGGTCTTTTTCAAACCTCACTGCAATAGTAAATACAACATATGAGTGTGCTGTACATATACACTCACTGGCCACTTTATTAGGTACACCTGTCCAACTTCTTGTTAACACTTAATTTCTAATCAGCCAATCACATGGCGGCAACTCAGTGCATTTAGGCATGTAGACATGGTCAAGACAATCTCCTGCAGTTCAAACCGAGCATCAGTATGGGGAAGAAAGGTGATTTGAGTGCCTTTGAACGTGGCATGGTTGTTGGTGCCAGAAGGGCTGGTCTGAGTATTTCAGAAACTGCTGATCTACTGGGATTTTCACGCACAACCATCTCTAGGGTTTACAGAGAATGGTCCGAAAAAGAAAAAAAATTCAGTGAGCGGCAGTTCTGTGGGCGGAAATGCCTTGTTGATGCCAGAGGTCAGAGGAGAATGGGCAGACTGGTTCGAGCTGATAGAAAGGCAACAGTGACTCAAATCGCCACCCGTTACAACCAAGGTAGGCCTAAGAGCATCTCTGAACGCACAGTGCGTCGAACTTTGAGGCAGATGGGCTACAGCAGCAGAAGACCACACCGGGTACCACTCCTTTCAGCTAAGAACAGGAAACTGAGGCTACAATTTGTACAAGCTCATCGAAATTGGACAGTAGAAGATTGGAAAAACGTTGCTTGGTCTGATGAGTCTCGATTTCTGCTGCGACATTCGGATGGTAGGGTCAGAATTTGGCGTAAACAACATGAAAGCATGGATCCATCCTGCCTTGTATGGAGCATCTTTGGGATGTGCAGCCGACAAATCTGCGGCAACTGTGTGATGCCATCATGTCAATATGGACCAAAATCTCTGAGGAATGCTTCCAGCACCTTGTTGAATCTATGCCACGAAGAATTGAGGCAGTTCTGAAGGCAAAAGGGGGTCCAACCCGTTACTAGCATGGTGTACCTAATAAAGTGGCCGGTGAGTGTATATACACGTGTATGCAAGAACATGTAATATAACAAACAAACTTCCTAAATAAAGCTACAAAATATGCATGAAATAACTGCAAAAGAAATCTCTTATATATATATATATATATATATATATATATATATATACATAAAAATATATACATGTATACCCACAGTCTGTAATATACTGGCTACGGACACGTCTATGTCCTAGGGCAATAGATCATGGCATATAAAAAAGAGAGAGATACCCTGAAACAAGGTTACATGTAAGGACTATTCAAAAGGACGCCGTTGTACTGAGACCTAATCCTGGGCTGGAAGTGGGCACATAAATATAGAAAACACTGTTCAAGACGCCAAAATGGTATACTGACCTTGAGTAAGAGGAGTGGTTTAGGAGGAAAGGAAGATAGGAAGAGAGTCCCCAAGGACTAGAGAAAAGCAGAGAGGACATGGTTAAATATATGATAAACTGAAAAAGGAGGGGCACAGGGTAATAAAACATAATGAAAGCGCCGTCTTTTCCAGCTCACAGTAGACTTCAGGAGTAAGAGTAAGACCTCACTTTCAACACACAGGGGGCTCGCCAACACACCGGACATGACCGCATCGGCGGTGTATTTAAAGCGCTAACAGCGTGCATACTAGCCACTGCACCACCAATAAGACGGACATCTTACTCCTGAAGTTTACTGTGAGCTGATAAAGACGGCGCTTTCATTATGTTTTATTACCCTGTGCCCCTCCTTTTTCAGTTTATCATATATTTAACCATGTCCTCTCTGCTTTTCTCTAGTCCTTGGGGACTCTCTTCCTATCTTCCTTTCCTCCTAAACCACTCCTCTTACTCAAGGTCAGTATACCATTTTGGCGTCTTGAACAGTGTTTTCTATATTTATGTGCCCACTTCCAGCCCAGGATTAGGTCTCAGTACAATGACGTCTTTTGAATAGTCCTTACATGTAACCTTGTTTCAGGGTATCTCTCTCTTTTTTATATGCCATGATCTATTGCCCTAGGACATAGACGTGTCCGTAGCCAGTATATTACAGACTGTGGGTATACATGTATATATTTTTATGTATATATATATATATATATATATATATATATATATATATATATATATATATATATATAAGAGATTTCTTTTGCAGTTATTTCACGCATATTTTGTAGCTTTATTTAGGAAGTTTGTTTGTTATATTACATGTTCTTGCATACATGTGTATATATATGTACAGCACACTCATATGTTGTATTTACTATTGCAGTGAGGTTTGAAAAAGACCGCGTCAGGTCGAAACGTTCCTCCTTATGGTCCGCAACCACTTGTTGTTTCTGTAAAATCACTTGGTGGTGCCTGTACACTTGAATAAAAACAAAGAAAATTCTCCACATTTCCAAGACTTGAGTGCGGCTACTTTTTGTGTATTCCCCAACACAAGTGGCGGTATTACCGGCCCCAGTTCTACTGCACAGATGCAGACACTACTACCTCTAGCCCCTACAGCGCACGCGCCGATACACTCCTCTTTTCGGCATTCCCAGGCTTGCACATACTACACAGGCGTAAGCATTCCATAGCTGACCGACCCGGCTCTGCTCTCACTGCGCACGCGCGGACGGCCGCAACCTCTACTGCGCAGGCGTCGGCGTCCCTGTACTCCATCCGGAATTGCGACCGCTCAGGACCATAAATAAGCGAGAAAACAGCCGCACTCTCTCGGGTTATAGCTTGCAAAGTGGTGTATTTATTCACATGTGTTTGACATTCAAATATATGTACACATACAGCAGGATAAGAAAAAAGTGACGTTTCGACCCAGTTCCGGGTCTTTCTCAAACTGAGTAGCTGATGCTGTTTGAAAATTTGAAATTAGGTCCCAAAAGGGGCTCCTCTTGGTGTGGCGCTGGGGTATCCTGCTTCCTGGAAGTGTGTGCGTCACTTTTTTTCTTATCCTGCTGTATGTGTACATATATTTGAATGTCAAACACATGTGAATAAATACACCACTTTGCAAGCTATAACCCGAGAGAGTGCGGCTGTTTTCTCGCTTATTTGACTGGTATTGGGTTCTTCCCAAGTACAGCCTGCACCACATGATTTGCTGAGTGTGCTCCATTCCTTTGAATTCAGGACCATAAATAAGCGCTTTTTTTGGCACTCACAACCAGCGCTTCCTCATGCAATGACACGGCCTGTGTCTGCTTATCCCACTTGCACACCAAAGCTGGTCCCGGCCACTGGATCCACGGATAACTTAGGACGGATGTGAGCTACTACAAACAGATAAGTTGTCAGTTCAAGATATCCCTAGCTGTGTCCTATTTTCACTTCATCTGTCTCTTCTAGCTGTACTGATTCCCTTTCACTGCTGGTCTATAAACACTTCAAAAATATCAGATATTGGCTCTGGCTGGCTCCACAAACAAACAGGTAGTGATTTTATTTTGATCTACTGCCTACATGTTGCCAACAGATTAGAATATTTAGTGTGTCTGTATTTACCCCTACAGCCATAGGTGCATACACCAACCTACTCTCCATTACGGCGGCTACAGCATCATTAATATTAAGGTGACAAATATTCCATAGCCCTTTAAATTAATCCATCGGTGTAACATTATAGTCTCCTGGGTGTTAATATTTTCGCTCTATCCTTGCACTTGGACCTATGTCCACTGTTATGATCCGGTGGCCTTGGAGCCGCATGAGACCTTCTCTGGAGAAGGTGGTACCTGTACTGACCGCAACCCTAAACTGACACCGCAACTAGAAGTAGCCGTGGGGTGTACCTAACTCATCCTAGACACCTCGACACAGCCGGAGGACTAAATAACCCTATAGATGGAAATGGGAATTCTATCTTGCCTCAGAGCAGAAACCCCAAAGGATAGGCCCCCACAAATATTGACGGTGAATATAAGAGTAAAGACACACACAGGCTGAAAACAGGATTTAGCAAAATAGGCACTTCTAGCTAAATAGTAAAGGATAGGACAGAGTACTAAGTGGTCAGTATTAAAACTCTGAAAATATCCACAGCAGAAAATACAAAAATTCCACATCTAACTAAAGACATAGAATGTATATCTGCATCTCCAGAGAATCCAGCATGACTGAAAAAATCCAAACAAGTCTAAGCTGGACAAGACAAAACAATGAATTGTTCTGAACTGAAAAGCACACTGCATGTGTGCTGCAGGAAAATAAACCAGACACTTATCTTGGCTGAATTGGCAGCAGAGCAGAAGGAACCAGACAGAGATGTAAACCCTCCAAGAACAATGGACAACTGGCAAGGAGTAATGGATCCTGCACACCTAAATACCTAGTAGAGCTGCAATATGCAGAAACACCTGCCCTGGATTACAACCCAGAGACAACTGCGCTACCACCAGCAACCACCGGAGGGAACCCAAGAGCAGAATTCACAACAGTACCCCCCCTTGAAGAGGGGTCACCGAACCCTCACCAGAGCCCCCAGGCCGATCAGGACGAGACAGATGAAAGGCACGGACCAAATCAGCAGCATGGACATCAGAGGCAAAAACCCAAGAATTATCCTCCTGGCCATAACCCTTCCATTTGACAAGGTACTGAAGCCTCCGCCTCGAAAAGCGAGAATCCAAAATCTTCTCAACCACATACTCCAACTCCCCATCAACCAACACAGGGGCCGGAGGATCAACAGAGGGAACAATGGGCACCACATATTTCCGCAATAAAGATCTATGGAAGACATTATGGATAGCAAAAGAGGCCGGAAGGGCCAAACGAAAAGATACTGGATTAATAATCTCAGAAATCCTATAAGGACCAATAAACCGAGGCTTAAACTTAGGGGAAGAAACCTTCATAGGAATATGACGGGAAGACAACCAGACCAGATCCCCAACCCGAAGCCGGGAACCAACACACCGACGACGGTTAGCAAAACGCTGAGCCTCCTCCTGAGACAACAACAAATTGTCCACCACATAAGCCCAAATCTGCTGCAACCTGTCCACCACAGAATCCACACCAGGACAGTCAGAAAGCTCAACCTGCCCTGAAGAAAAACGAGGATGAAAACCAAAATTACAAAAGAAGGGCGAAACCAAGGTAGCCAAACTAGCCTGATTATTAAGGGCAAACTCGGCCAGAAGCAAGAAAGCCACCCAAACATCCTGATCAGCAGACACAAAGCATCTCAAATAAGTTTCCAAAGTCTGATTAGTTCGCTCGGTCTGGCCATTTGTCTGAGGATGAAATGCGGAGGAAAAAGACAAATCAATGCCCAGCCTAGCACAAAAGGCTCGCCAAAATCTAGAAACAAACTGGGAGCCTCTGTAGGACACAATATTCTCCGGAATACCATGCAAACGAACCACATGCTGAAAAAACAACGGAACCAAATCAGAAGAGGAAGGCAATTTAGGCAAAGGCACCAAATGGACCATCTTAGAGAACCGGTCACAAACCACCCAGATAACCGACATCCTCTGGGAAACCGGAACATCTGAAATAAAATCCAAAGAAATATGCGTCCAGGGCCTCTCAGGGACCGGCAAAGACAAAAGCAACCCACTAGCACGGGAACAACAAGGCTTAGCCCGTGCACAAGTCCCACAGGACTGCACAAAAGAACGCACATCCCACGACAAAGAAGGCCACCAAAAGGACCTACCAACCAAATCTCTGGTACCAAAAATACCAGGATGGCCAGCCAACACAGAACAATGAACCTCAGAAATCACTCTACTAGTCCATCTATCAGGAACAAACAGTTTCGCCACTGGACAGCGGTCAGGTTTGTCAGGGTGAAATTCCTGAAGAACCCATCGTAAATCAGGGGAAATGGCAGAAAGGACCACCCCTTCTTTCAGAATGCCGACCGGTTCAAGGACCTCAGGAGAATCAGGCAAAAAACTCCTAGAGAGGGCAACAGCCTTAATATTCTTAGAACCCGGAAGATACAAGACCACGAAATCAAAACGGGAAAAGAAAAGGGACCATCGAGCCTGTCTAGGATTCAGCCGCTTAGCAGACTCGAGGTAAATCAGATTTTTATGATCGGTCAAGACCACAATACGGTGCTTAGCTCCCGCAAGCCAATGTCGCCATTCCTCAAACACCCACTTCATAGCCAACAACTCCCGATTGCCGACATCATAATTGCGTTCAGCAGGCGAAAACTTACGGGAAAAGAAGGCACAAGGTTTCATCAAGGAACCATCAGAATTTCTCTGAGACAAAACGGCCCCTGCCCCAATCTCAGAAGCGTCAACCTCAACCTGAAACGGAAGAGAAATATCCGGTTGACGCAACACCGGGGCAGAAGTAAATTGGCATTTAAGCTCCTGAAAGGCAGAGACAGCCGCAGAGGACCAATTCGTCACATCAGCGCCCTTCTTCGTCAAATCGGTCAAGGGTTTAACCACACTGGAGAAGGTAGCAATGAAACGGCGATAAAAATTAGCAAAGCCCAAAAATTTCTGAAGGCTCTTCACGGATGTGGGCTGAATCCAATCATGAATGGCCTGAACCTTAACCGGATCCATCTCAATAGATGAGGGAGAAAAAATGAAGCCCAAAAAAGAAACCTTCTGCACTCCAAAGAGACACTTAGACCCCTTCACAAACAAAGCATTATCACGAAGGACCTGAAATACCATCCTGACTTGTTTCACATGAGACTCCCAATCATCTGAAAAAATCAAAATGTCATCCAAATATACAATCATGAATTTATCAAGATAAGTCCGGAAGATGTCGTGCATGACGGACTGAAAAACAGATGGAGCATTAGAGAGCCCGAAAAGCATCACAAGGTATTCAAAATGGCCTTCGGGCGTATTAAACGCAGTTTTCCATTCATCACCCTGCTTAATACGAACAAGATTATATGCCCCCCGAAGGTCAATCTTAGTAAACCAACTAGCCTCCTTAATCCTAGCAAAAAAATCAGAAAGCAAAGGTAAAGGGTATTGAAACTTGACCGTGATCTTATTCAAGAGGCGATAATCAATACAGGGTCTCAAGGAGCCATCCTTCTTAGCAACAAAAAAGAATCCCGCTCCCAGCGGTGAAGAAGATGGCCGAATATGCCCTTTCTCCAAAGACTCCTTAACATAACTCCGCATGGCGGTATGTTCAGGCACAGACAGGTTGAAAAGTCGGCCCTTAGGAAACTTACAGCCTGGAATCAAGTCAGTAGCACAATCACAGTCCCTATGCGGTGGAAGGGAACTGGACTTGGGCTCATCGAATACATCCTGAAAATCAGACAAAAACTCAGGAATTTCAGAAGAGGAGGAAGAGGAGATTGACATCAAAGGAACATCATTATGAACCCCCTGACAACCCCAACTAGTCACAGACATAGACTTCCAATCCGACACAGGATTATGTACCTGCAACCACGGAAAACCCAGCACAATAGCATCATGCAAATTATGCAACACCAGAAAACGACAATCTTCCTGATGGGCTGGCGCCATACACATGGTCACCTGTGTCCAAAACTGGGGTTTATTTTTAGCCAAATGCCCTTTAAAGGAATAGGATTCTGCAAAGAGTGCAAGGGGAAACCACAACGCCTGGCAAATTCAAAGTCCATTAAGTTCAAAGCGGCGCCTGAATCCACAAACGCCATGACAGAAAATGATGACAATGAGCAGATCAGGGACACAGATAACAGAAATTTAGGTTGTACAGTACTGATGGTAACTGAACTAGCGATTCTCTTTGTATGCTTAGCACAGACTGAAATAACATGAGAAGCATCGCCACAATAAAAACACAACCTATTCTGACGTCTGAATCCTTGTTTTTCTGTTCTAGACAGAATCCTATCACACTGCATAGGCTCAGGCATCTGCTCTGAGGACAACGCCACAGCGCGCACAGCTCTGCGCTCACGCAAGCGCCGATCAATCTGAATGGCCAGAGACATAGAATCACTTAGACCGACAGGCGTGGGAAACCCCACCATAACATCTTTAACGGATTCAGAAAGACCCTTTCTGAAAATTGCCGCCAAAGCATCATCATTCCATTTAGTCAGCACAGACCATTTTCTAAATTTCTGACAATACAATTCTGCCGCCTCTTGACTCTGAGACAGGGCCAACAAGGTCTTCTCCGCTTGATCCACAGAATTTGGTTCATCATATAATAATCCTAGAGCCTGAAAAAAGGCGTCTACATTAAGCAAGGCCGGATTCCCAGATTCCAGGGAAAATGCCCAATCCTGAGGATCGCCACGCAGCAGGGAGATGACAATTTTAACCTGCTGAATGGGATCACCAGAGGAACGAGGTTTCAGAGCAAAGAACAGTTTACAGTTGTTTTTAAAACTCAAAAATTTGGACCTGTCCCCAAAAAACAAATCAGGAGTAGGAATCCTAGGCTCTAAAACCGGAGTCTGAACAATATAATCTGCAATACCCTGTATTCTAGCAGCAAGCTGGTCTACACGAGAAGCTAATCCCTGAACATCCATACTAGCACAAGACTCCACAGCCACCCAGAGGAAAAGAGGGAAGGAGAGACAAAGCAGACTACAGAAAAAAAAATGGCTCAACACCCTTCTTCCCTTCTTCTGAGATGCATTTAACTCATTGTTGGCCAGTTGTACTGTTGTGATCCGGTGGCCTTAAAGCCGCATGAGACCTTCTCTGGAGAAGGTGGTACCTGTACTGACCGCAACCCTAAACTGACACCGCAACTAGAAGTAGCCGTGGGGTGTACCTAACACATCCTAGACACCTCGACACAGCCGGAGGACTAAATAACCCTTGTAGCATGGCTAAAAGGTGTGTAGTCGATGGGAGGTATGTGCCACATAAGTGCCTTGTTGCTGTAATGTAGCCCGGAGTATTTCTTTGTTGTATATAACCATGTATATATGTGTGTTCAGGACCTGTGGTGATGTCAGACCACATGGCTAATCATGTGATGGGTTACTGGGTGTGGTTAGCTTTATATAAGACAGGATAATGCTTAACACAGAGGGATATGTGTGGAGGTGAAACCCTCCTGAGTGTGTTAAGGCTATAGGACTGAGCCTGAAGGACTGGACACTTTGTTTTTCTTTTCCTGAACTAAAGGCTATTTGTTTGCTGTTATTTTTGCCATGTGGTTTATGAGGTAATAAACCTTTGAACTTTTGTTGGAACCTGCCTCCTACGTGTTAGCTGTCGCACCTGAGTGAGTGAAATCCCTACAATTGGTGGTAGACGTGCGGGCAGCGTTCCCAGCAGAGACGAAAAGTCTGTTATTGAATGTCCTGGGTCAAGTCTGTTGTAAGCCAGCCGGGGAAAATGGAGGAACTGCTGAAACACTTGGTCCAGTTGCAGTCACAGCAGCAAGAGGCTAACAGGCTGTTGATGCAGCAAATACAGCAGGAGCAACGGCAGAGCCAGCAGGAGCAACGGCAGCAGATGCAACAGAACCAGCAGGAGCAACGGCAGCAGATGCAGCTTCTGGCAACCACCATCCAGGGCAAGACGAGTGCCCCAACCCCAGGTCTGGCTGATGACACCCACGTCCGGAAGACGGTAAGACGCGCATTGCAGAAAATGACCCCCGGGGATGATGTTGAGGCCTTCCTGACGGTGTTTGAGAGGGTCGCTGAGAGGGAAAAACTCCCGCCAGAGCAGTGGGCAGAGGTACTGGCGCCATACCTGACGGGAGAACCCCAGAAGGCGTACTATGATTTGACCTTGCAGGATGCCAAAGAGTATCACAAGTTGAAAGTCGAGATTCTCGCACGTTTGGGGGTGACACTGACTGTCAGGGCACAGCGAGTTCACAGCTGGGCCTATCACCGGGACAAACCGCCTTGCTCTCAAATAGGGTTGAGCGAAACGGGTCGGCCATTTTCAGAAGTCGCTGACTTTTGGCAAAGTCGGGTTTCATGAAACCCGACCCCTGTGTGGGGTCGGCCATGAGGTCGGCGATCTTCTGAATCTGGTATCGGAATTCCGATACCGAGTTCCGATATGTTTGCAATTGCAGAACTCGGTATCGGAATCCACATTTAAGTGTAAAACAAAGAATTAAAATAAAAAATATTGATATACTCACCTCTCCGACGCAGCCTGGACATCGCCGCTGGTAACCGGCATCTTCCGTTCCTAAGAATGGCGCTTGAAAGACCTTTCGATGACGTCACGGCTTGTGATTGGTCGCGGCGGCCCACGTGACCGCTGAACGACCAATCACAACAAGCCGTGACATAATTCTCAGGTCCTAAATTCCTCATTCTAGGAATTTAGGCCATGAGAATTACGTCACGGCTTGTGATTGGTCGCTGAGCGGTCACGTGGGCCGCCGCGACCAATCACAAGCCGTGATGTCATCGAAAGGTCCTTCACGCGCTGATTCTTAAGAAGGAAGGCTGCCGGAAAGAAGCAGGGTGCGTCCGAGGGTGAGTATATACCTAATAGGAATATACTCACCCTCGGCTTCTTTCCGGCAGCCTTCCTTCTTAAGAATGAGCGCGTGAAGGACCTTTCGATGACGTCACGGCTTGTGATTGGTCGCGGCGGCCCACGTGACCGCTCAGCGACCAATCACAAGCCGTGACGTAATTCTCATGGCCTAAATTCCTAGAATGAGGAATTTAGGACCTGAGAATTACGTCACGGCTTGTTGTGATTGGTCGCTCAGCGGTCACGTGGGCTGCCGCGACCAATCACAAGCCGTGACGTCATCGAAAGGTCTTTCAAGCGCCATTCTTAGGAACGGAAGATGCCAATTACTACCAGGGCGCGTCAGAGGGTGAGTATATCAATATTTTTTATTTTAATTCTTTATTTTACACTTAAATATGGATCCCAGGGCCTGAAGGAGAGTTTCCTCTCCTTCAGACCCTGGGAACCATAGTATCCCATTGCACTGCATTAGGTTTCGCGTTTCGGCCGACCCCGACCCCGACTTTTTTATAGGATCGCCCGATTTCACTCGACCCGACTTTTGAGAAAGTCGGGTTTCGTGAAACCCGACCCGATCCTATAAAAATAAAAGTCGCTCAACCCTACTCTCAAATGTTTGATCTGTTGCACCTGGTCCAGAAATGGCTGCAGCCAGAGTCATGTACACCTGCACAGATGGTGGAACGAGTAATGATGGATCGGTTTGTGCATTCCCTCCTGAGGTCCATACAGACTTGGGTTGCCCAGGGTGATCCCCAGAATGCCGACGAACTGATCGGACTGGTCGAGAGATACCAAGGGATGGAAGGCTCCTTTGGGAGGCAGCCCATGCCGTACTGGGGGTCCCAGAAAGCTGCTGAGTCCCAAAAAGGGGTGGCGCGTCCAAGGTCACAAAGGGCGGGGGAGGTGGTGCCCAAGGTCCCTACGGGTGATATTATTTGCTGGAAGTGCCACGGTCCAGGACATATAGCTGCCCGTTGTTCCCAGACCACTGAGCAGATGGACTGCAGCATGGGACGCCGTTGTTCATACTATGCGTATCCAGCTTGCAGTGTGAACTCTCCGCCCAACGAGGGACCTCAAGTGTGTCCCGTAAAGGTGAACGGTTGAGCAGTAACAGCACTGTTAGACTCGGGGAGCCTAGTGACCCTGGTGAGGGCCACTTTTCCTCTCCACCTGCTCCCGGGAAGGAAGGTCAGAGTGCGGTGCATACATGGTGATGCAAAGGTCTACCCTTTGGCCAGGGTGGACATTGAAACGGCATGTGGCACTGAGTCCCACATAGTCGGCGTCGTGCAGGACTTGTTGCACCCTATAATTATTGGCCGGGATTTCTGTTTGTTTTGGGATTTGTGGGGAAAAGGTTCTGAGGTCGCTAGCAAGAGTAGGGAACCAATGAACCCTAAAAAGGTATCGCCACACCCAGAGACAGACAGATTTCCTTTTTGTGTTCTGGTTGGGGATGAGGAGGAAGTGTCCCCTGCATCTGACATTCTGGAGTTAGAGGTAACCGGTGAAAATTTTGGGACTGCCCAACATAGGGACCCCACTCTGAGGGAAGCCTTTAATAATGTCACAGTTATTGACGGGGTGGTACAGGAGCCGGGGCAGACACAAGATTTCCCCATTTTCTGATGAGGGGGGAGTTGTTGTACTGGGTCATGAAAATAAGGGAGGAGTTGGTAGAGCAGTTGTTAGTGCCGGGTCCATATAGACGGAAGGTGTTGGACATGGCCCATTCACACATCTTGGGTGGACACCTAGGGGTGGAAATAACGCAGGAACGGGTTGTGCAGAGCTTCTATTGGCCTGGGTGTCACCGGGAAATAGTGAACTATTGCAGGTCCTGCCCTACATGTCAGCTAACTGCTCCCACTCCTCATTTCCGGAACCCTCTTGTGCCCCTGCCCATTATTGAGGTGCCGTTCGAGAGAATTGCCATGGACTTGGTCGGTCCCTTAGTTAAATCAGCCCGGGGCCATCAGTATATATTAGTCATCCTGGACTATGCCACACGCTATCCTGAGGCAATTCCTCTGAGAAATTCTTCCTCGAAGAGTATAGCCCGCGAGTTGGTCCATGTCTTTTCCCGGACAGGTCTGCCGAAGGAGATCAGTGACTGACCGGGGGACACCTTTCATGAGCAAGGTGATGAGGGAGTTATGCAAAGCCCTGAAAATCTCCCAGTTGAGGACCTCGGTGTACCATCCCCAGTCAGATGGCCTTGTTGAGAGATTTAACAAGACACTGAAGAGCATGCTGAGAAAAGTTATAGAGAAAGATGGTAGAGACTGGGATTGTCTCTTACCCTACCTGATGTTTTCCATTCATGAAGTTCCACAGGCCTCCACAGGGTTCTCACCGTTTGAGCTTCTATATGGCCGACATCCGCGAGGACTCTTGGATATAGCCAAGGAAACCTGGGAAGCCGAAGTCACGCCCCACAGAAGCGTCATTGAGCATGTGGCCCTGATGCAGCAGAGGATTGCATAGGTGATGCCTATTGTGAGAGAACACCTTCTCCAGGCACAAGAAGCTCAGGCCAGAGTCTACAACCGGTCTGCAAGAGTTAGGCAGTTCAATCCGGGAGACCGAGTTCTTGTGTTAGTTCCGACGGTGGAGAGCAAGTTCTTGGCCAAATAGCAAGGACCATATGAGGTTGTCGAGAAACTTGGTGAAGTAAATTATAAAATTCACCAACCAGGAAGACGGAAACCATTCCAAGTATACCATGTCAACCTCATCAAGCCGTGGCAAGATAGAGAGCCGACAGTAACTCCATCGTTGTTAAGCAACCCAGAAGGTGAGGTTGGAGCGGTTACTATAGCGGAGACGCTATCGAAGACCCAGAAACAGCAGTGCCGGGAGTTACTCCAGAAAAACAGGGACCTGTTTTCAGAGTTGCCAGGACACATGAAGGTCATAGAGCACGAGGTCCTAACAGAGCCAAATGTGCGGGTGAACGTGAAGCCCTATCGTATTCCTGAGGCTTGTCGAGAAGTTATCTCCAAGGAAGTGGAGCGTATGTTGAAGCTTGGAGTCATTGAGGAATCCAAGAGCAGGTGGTCGAGCCCAATTGTCCTGGTCCCAAAACCTGATGGAGAGTGGAGGTTTTGCAACGACTATCGGAAGTTGAATGAGGTCTCCAAGTTTGACGCTTATCCCATGCCCCGCGTTGATCGAAAGGCTTGGGCACGCCAGATATATATCCACCTTGGATTTGACAAAGGGGTATTGGCAGATCCCCATGGCACAGGAAGCCAAGGAGAAGATGGCCTTTTCGACACCTGATGGATGCTTCCAGTATGTCCGGATGCCGTTTGGCCTACAGGGAGCTCCGGCGACCTTCCAGAGGGCTATCGATAGAGTCCTTGCACCCCATAAGGCTTACGCTGCTGTGTACCTAGATGATATCGTCATCTTTAGCCCGGACTGGGAGAGTCATCTGGAGAAAGTCCAAGCGGTGTTTGATGCTCTAAGAGAGGCAGGGTTTACAATAAACTCGAAGAAGTGTGCCTTGGGTAAGGAAGAAGCTAAATACCTAGGCTATATAGTGGGTCGTGGAGAAATAAAGCCCCAAATCAGGAAAGTGGAGGCAATCCAAACATGGCCGAAACCACTCTCCAAGAAGCAAGTTAAAGCCTTTCTGGGAATCGTGGGATATTACAGGAGGTACATCCCGAACTTCGCCACAGTGGCTGCGCCTCTGACTGATCTGCTAAAGGGGACAAAATCGGTGATGGTTAAATGGTCCGAAGAGACAGAGTCAGCCTTCCAAGAGTTGAAAGGGGCTCTATGTAAGCAGCCCGTTCTGATGGCTCCAGACTTTAATAAAGAATTTATTCTTCAGACAGATGCCTCAGATGTTGGGGTAGGAGCAGTTCTTTCCCAAGAGCTACATGGGGAGGAGCATCCTGTGCTCTATCTGAGTAGAAAGCTGTCCTCATCTGAGAAGAACTACTCAGTCGTGGAAAAAGAGTGTTTGGCCATAAAGTGGGTGGTGGACACGTTACGGTACTATCTGCTGGGTCGTAAATTCAGACTGATATCTGACCATGCCCCACTAAGATGGATGAGGGAAACAAAGGGTAGAAATGCTAGGGTCACCCGTTGGTTCTTAGCCCTGCAGGACTTCAGTTTCCATGTGGAACATAGGGCCGGAAAGCTGCACGTAATGCGGATGCCCTATCAAGAATCCCTTGTTTAGTGGGGAAAAGTGCCAAGCCCCACGGCTTTAGGCAGAGGGGGGAGGTATGTAGCATGGCTAAAGGGTGTGTAGTCGATGGGAGGTATGTGCCACATAAGTGCCTTGTTGCTGTAATGTAGCCCGGACTATTTCTTTGTTGTATATAACCATGTAATATGTGTGTTCAGGACCTGTGGTGATGTCAGACCACATGGCTAATCATGTGATGGGTTACTGGGTGGGGTTAGCTTTATATAAGACAGGCTAATGCTTAACACAGAGGGATATGTGTGGAGGTGAAACCCTCCTGAGTGTGTTAAGGCTATAGGACTGAGCCTGAAGGACTGGACACTTTGTTTTTCTTTTCCTGAACTAAAGGCTATTTGTTTGCTGTTATTTTTGCCATGTGGTTTATGAGGTAATAAACCTTTGAACTTTTGTTGGAACCTGCCTCCTACGTGTCAGCCGTCGCACCTGAGTGAGTGAAATCCCTACACCCTATAGATGGAAATGGGAATTCTATCTTGCCTCAGAGCAGAAACCCCAAAGGATAGGCAGCCCCCCACAAATCTTGACGGTGAATATAAGAGTAAAGACACACACAGGCTGAAAACAGGATTTAGCAAAAGAGGCACTTCTAGCTAAATAGTAAAGGATAGGACAGAGTACTAAGCGGTCAGTATTAAAACTCTGAAAATATCCACAGCAGAAAATACAAAAATTCCACATCTAACTAAAGACATAGAATGTATATCTGCATCTCCAGAGAATCCAGCATGACTGAAAAAATCCAAACAAGTCTAAGCTGGACAAGACAAAACAATGAATTGTTCTGAACTGAAAAGCACACTGCATATGTGCTGCAGGAAAATAAACCAGACACTTATCTTGGCTGAATTGGCAGCAGAGCAGAAGGAACCAGACAGAGATGTAAACCCTCCAAGAACAATGGACAACTGGCAAGGAGTAATGGATCCTGCACACCTAAATACCTAGTAGAGCTGCAATAAGCAGAAACACCTGCCCTGGATTACAACCCAGAGACAACTGCGCTACCACCAACAACGACCGGAGGGAACCCAAGAGCAGAATTCACAACAGTCCACTATATATGGCTACAATCCCATAGAGTTCTTTTGGTGTATTTAACCCACTGATATTATTGGGCCTCTATATACACATGTACATGTCCGCCTGGTCCATGGCTCTCTGCATTGGACCTAACCTGAGATCATACCAGCACCCATAATACAGCTATATGACTCACTATGTCCCATTACCCTTCGCAGGTCCGCTTACCTTTATTCTTTGGCTGATACCCTAGCGGTAATACTTACACATTTGAAAGAAAGAACTTCTACCTAAGGGTATGCTGAATTGTCAAATCTTTACCGTCTCATCTTTAATATCAATATACTGTGCATTTCTGAAACCTCTCCTTTTCCGTTGGTTTTGCTCCTTATTACTTATGTATGGTACGATAACACATGGCTTCCATTTCAACATACGGTCCTGACATGTTTTCTGAACTGTATCTATGTAAATATGTATTAATGTCTTTGTCTATATCATGTACATAGTTATTCACTACGTTTTATTTTGTTTGTTTCAGCGATATAGTGATCAAGGCCACGGGTTGGCCGAAACGTTTTTTGCCTATCGCTTCACCTGAACATTTATTTAATAAAATTATTCACATGAATCAAGTACCTTCATCGTACGAGTAAAGTGATTATATATTCTATGACTGAGAGGACCATTGGTTCCGTTCACTTGCACCGTCACTCTCATAATTGTCGAGTGCTAGCCTTCTATACTCTCTGTACCATTGGCTTTGGGCTTTAAGCACCGACCGAATCCATGTCAACTGATACTTATGTCTACGATGACGCCACAGGTACCACCATCTTATCCAAAATAAAAACCAAAACCAATCTACCCAGCAAGGACGTTAAATCAAGGGATTGGGAGAAGGAAAAGAAAAAACTCATCGGCTACGACTTACACTGTGCAACTTTAGGTGAATATTATCGCCAAGGGAAAATACCCCGAGGTCTACATTGCAATCTTCGTCCAACCCTATTTTCTGACAATGAAAAGTACTGTTCAACATTTCAAAAGATTTTGAATAAGTGCTCTTTCGACATCATATTATTGACCATCGAGTACCTCCAGGAAGCTATTAAGAGCACAGAAGAGAAAATTGAGAGTATTGAGACCCAATTGACTACTACTTTGAGCAACACTGAATTTGCCACACTTAAAAGTAAAGTGGACTCCATATTAACAACGCACCAGAGAGCCCTCGAGGAAAGAAAACGGACCAAATTTCAAAGGGATACGGAAGACTATCTCACTAACAACGTTTACAAATGGGAGGACCCCTTCCCCAGACGCCAGAGACCAAGATATCGCCGCACACCAGGAGGGAACTACCACTCAGGGGGCTCCACATCTGCGGGGGCTCCTCTGCAGGATCCGGCAGCGAAACTGGCGGGGCACAGACATCAGGTCCCCGTTTTTTAGGACAAAACGCACGCCAACCTGGAGATCAAGGAAAAAGGGACGGGGATCGCCACATGACTCTCAGATCTCAGGTAGGAGTCAAAACTCTGTAGTAAATATCTCTAACTATACTCTTTCTCCCCTAGAACTGAAGGTGTTGAATATGGGTCTATCCTTCTGCCCGACTCCTAAATGGGATTCCTTTCAACTTGAAAGGGATCTACAGCACTCTTACAGAAATATCAGACTGAAGGTACACTTCGAGGAGTCCATTCATTTTACTAGACCAGCCCCAACATTGACACACACTGAGGGACCCAGAATCACAATTGACCAACTAGGTCTAAGAAATCAGAGCACTTTCATTCCAGCTAAGTCCAACCACGCCGTAGAGACTTTTGTCAATCTACTTGATAGAGACATTAAGAAAACTCTACACGATCAACGGTTAGGTTTCCTCCCTGTCCGCCACAATCTTGATCCACTTGAAAAACAGGCTTTGAAATCACTATGTGAGAATAAAAATATCATTATTAAACCAGCGGACAAGGAAGGGGCAATCGTTGTCATGGATAAATGCCACTACATATCTGAAGTGAGGAGACAGCTCGCTGACACTACGACATACAAAAAAATTCAAGGTGATCCTACCCATGCCATTCGACAAAAGATTACCAGGATAGTTGGCAAACACCTGCAATTAAAGACCATCGACTGCAAAACAAAAACATACCTCATCAATCACAACCCGGTGACCCCTGTGATGTACATCTTGCCTAAGATCCATAAGAATCTCCAAAATCCCCCTGGTCGCCCCATCGTGGCATCAACCGATTCTATTCTTAACCCATTATCTATATTTTTTGAAAAGCTCCTTACACCCTACACCAGGATCACAAAGTCCTTTATATTGGACACTGGGGATTTCCTGGGGAGAATCCATAACATAAATAAGATTCCAAGTGATAGCCTTCTATGTACACT
This sequence comes from Ranitomeya variabilis, assembly GCF_051348905.1. Taxonomy (NCBI): domain Eukaryota; kingdom Metazoa; phylum Chordata; class Amphibia; order Anura; family Dendrobatidae; genus Ranitomeya; species Ranitomeya variabilis. The sequence continues at coordinate 513,342,575 of NC_135232.1, read as the reverse complement.
AGATGTAACCAGTCTATATACATCCATTACCCACGATATGGGCATTGAAGCAGTATCTCAAACTCTCAGTGAAGCCAATATAGATGAGGGTTCCCAAGAGCTTTGCATAGATCTTCTGAACTTAGTACTCAGGGAGAATTTTTTCATGTTTGAGGATGATTTTTTCATGCAGACATGCGGAACGGCAATGGGGTCCAATGTGGCCCCCGCCTATGCCAATTTATATATGGATCGTTTCGAACGTGACTTTGTATACATTAACCCCATTTTCCAGCAGCATTCTCTCGCCTGGTATAGATATATAGACGATATCTTTTGCGTATGGCATGGGGATCATACCAGCATCCTAGAATTCTATGACACCATAAATAATGTCAGACCTGAACTGTCCTTCACATTGGTCCATCACATCGATGAAGTAACCTTCTTAGACATTAAAATAATTAAAGACCTTAACGGTAATCTAAGCACGGATATCTTTACAAAACCGACCGATTGTAATAGCCTTTTGCTATACAACAGCTGTCATCCCAGGTCCATTAAAAATAGTCTCCCTAGATCACAATTTAAAAGGGTAACCAGAATTGTTTCTGATCCTTCCACTAGAGAAATCAGGTTACAAGAAATGTCCAATAAATTTAAATCCCACCAGTATCGATCGGATCTCCTCAACATGGAATCTTTCAGAGCCCTCAACGACTCAGACAATATAACCACCAGGGTACAAAAGTACCCACAACTCCCCTTTGTACATAACCACCATCCCACAATGCATAAAATACATAATCTGATCCGAGGTCATTGGCCTCTTCTCACTAAGGCCTATCCTAGTATCCCTGTCTTTAAAGATCCACCACTAATGTGTACCAGACGACCCAGGAATATACGGGACAAAGTAGTAAGAGCAGACTTAGGGTACTGTCACACAGTACCATTTTGATCGCTACGACGGTACGATTCGTGACGTTCTAGCGATATCGTTACGATATCGCAGTGTCTGACATGCAGCAGCGATCAGGGATCCTGCTGAGAATCGTACGTCGTAGCAGATCGTGTGGAACTTTCTTTCGTCGCTTGATCACCCGCTGACATCGCTGGATCGTTGTGTGTGACAGCGATCCAGCGATGTCTTCGCTTGTAACCAGGGTAAACATCGGGTAACTAAGCGCAGGGCCGCGCTTAGTAACCCGATGTTTACCGTGGTTACCAGCGTAAACGTAAAAAAACAAACAGTACATACTTACATTCCGGTGTCTGTCCTCCGGCGTCTCAGCTTCTCTCCACTGTGTGAGCGTCTGCCGGCCGGAAAGCGAGCACAGCGGTGACGTCTGACGTCACCGCTGTGCTTTCCGGCTATGGCGCTTACACAGTGGAGACTAGAGAAGCAGAACGCCGGGGACAGACACCGGAATGTAAGTATGTACTGTTTGTTTTTTTTACGTTTACGCTGATAACCAGGGTAAACATCGGGTTACTAAGCGCGGCCCTGCGCTTAGTTACCCGATGTTTACCCTGGTTACCGGGGACTTCGGCATCGCTCCAGCGCCGTGATTGCAACGTGTGACCGCAGTCTACGACGCTGGAGCGATAATCATACGATCGCTGCGACGTCACGGATCGTGCCGTCGTAGCGATCAAAATGGTACTGTGTGACAGTACCCTTAGGATCACACAAGTCACCATTAACTAGGACTCTGACTGGCCTAAACAGAATGGGCACTTTTCCTTGTTTAAATTGCAGGTGTTGCGCCAACATCATTAAAGGTAACGAGATAGTTCATCCACGAACTGGGAAATCATATCCTATCAAGGACCATTATACCTGTGACACAAATTATGTAGTATACATCATCAAGTGCCCTTGTGGGTTATTATATGTGGGGGAAACCACCCAGGCTATTAAAAATCGAATATCAAGCCATAAGTCTACAATTAGATGCGAAAAGGTATGGCTACCGTTACCATTATATTTTAAGGAGGCGAGACACAATGTATCGCAACTTAGGTTCCAGATTGTTGAAAAAGTTCCTCGCCCGAGAAGAGGAGATAATCACATTCAACTATTAAAACAGAGAGAAACTTTCTGGATTTACACCCTTGATAGCCTCCACCCCTGGGGATTGAATCGAGAGATAGACTGGCTAATATGATTAACCTTATTTTTTCTAGACTTGACCTACTGCACTAGTAGCCTCATCCTTCTGCACACTCGAGACGGTAAGACACATACCCCATAGTTTTTGAAACAGTATCCCATTTTTTTATTTTTTGCTTTTTATTTTTTTATTTTTTAGTTTCATTTTCATTTCATTTTTCAATTTTTTCATTTCATTTTATTCATTTCTTTCATTCATTAATTTTCTTCATTTATCCATTCATTTTTTCATTTCACTCATTTTCGAAGTTATTCATCCCTCCATTCATCTTCCTTTTATTTCATCCATTTTAGTTTATTTATTTGTTTATTTGTTTGGACTCCTACCGTGTATCTGTACATAACCATGTAATTGTGTTTTCTTTTATTGCAAGTATGGCTATGGTGTATCAACATGTATGTACAGTGGGGCAAAAAAGTATTTAGTCAGTCAGCAATAGTGCAAGTTCCACCACTTAAAAAGATGAGAGGCGTCTGTAATTTCCATCATAGGTAGACCTCAACTATGGGAGACAAACTGAGAAAAAAAAATCCAGAAAATCACATTGTCTGTTTTTTTAACATTTTATTTGCATATTATGGTGGAAAATAAGTATTTGGTCAGAAACAAAATTTCATCTCAATACTTTGTAATATATCCTTTGTTGGCAATGACAGAGGTCAAACGTTTTCTGTAAGTCTTCACAAGGTTGCCACACACTGTTGTTGGTATGTTGGCCCATTCCTCCATGCAGATCTCCTCTTGAGCAGTGATGTTTTTGGCTTTTCGCTTGGCAACACGGACTTTCAACTCCCTCCAAAGGTTTTCTATAGGGTTGAGATCTGGAGACTGGCTAGGCCACTCCAGGACCTTGAAATGCTTCTTACGAAGCCACTCCTTCGTTGCCCTGGCGGTGTGCTTTGGATCATTGTCATGTTGAAAGACCCAGCCACGTTTCAACTTCAATGCCCTTGGTGATGGAAGGAGGTTTGCACTCAAAATCTCACGATACATGGCCCCATTCATTCTTTCATGTACCCGGATCAGTCGTCCTGGCCCCTTTGCAGAGAAACAGCCCCAAAGCATGATGTTTCCACCACCATGCTTTACAGTAGGTATGGTGTTTGATGGATGCAACTCAGTATTCTTTTTCCTCCAAACACGACAAGTTGTGTTTCTACCAAACAGTTCCAGTTTGGTTTCATCAGACCATAGGACATTCTCCCAAAACTCCTCTGGATCATCCAAATGCTCTCTAGCAAACGTCAGACGGGCCCGGACATGTACTGGCTTAAGCAGTGGGACACGTCTGGCACTGCAGGATCTGAGTCCATGGTGGCGTAGTGTGTTACTTATGGTAGGCCTTGTTACATTGGTCCCAGCTCTCTGCAGTTCATTTACTAGGTCCCCCCGTGTGGTTCTGGGATTTTTGCTCACCGTTCTTGTGATCATTCTGACCCCACGGGGTGGGATTTTGCGTGGAGCCCCAGATAGAGGGAGATTATCAGTGGTCTTGTATGTCTTCCATTTTCTAATTATTGCTCCCACTGTTAATTTCTTCACTCCAAGCTGGTTGGCTATTGCAGATTCAGTCTTCCCAGCCTGGTGCATGGCTACAATTTTGTTTCTGGTGTCCTTTGACAGCTCTTTGGTCTTCACCATAGTGGAGTTTGGAGTCAGACTGTTTGAGGGTGTGCACAGGTGTCTTTTTATACTGATACCAAGTTTAAACAGGTGCCATTACTACAGGTAATGAGTGGAGGAAAGAGGAGACTCTTAAAGAAGAAGTTACAGGTCTGTGAGAGCCAGAAATCTTGATTGTTTGTTTCTGACCAAATACTTATTTTCCACCATAAAATGCAAATAAAATGATAAAAAAACAGACAATGTGATTTTCTGGATTTTTTTTTCTCAGTTTGTCTCCCATAGTTGAGGTCTACTTATGATGTAAATTACAGACGCCTCTCATCTTTTTAAGTGGTGGAACTTGCACTATTGCTGACTGACTAAATACTTTTTTGCCCCACTGTATATATGTTTCCACTATGCTCTTAACTCATACAAATCAGCCATTCACATTTAACAGCTCCGCACTATATATAGGCTCTGTTGTAAGGTGACTTCAACTCGTCCCATCTATATGCACAGCACAAGCGACAACAGAGGTCACTCCACTATGCAAGCGCTTACATGCTCTTTTTTGGCGCTTCTGATCTATTTTGCAGGAGTGCCTGGTGCCTCCCCAACACAAGTGGCGGTATTACCAGCCCCAGTTCTACTGCACAGACGCAGACACTACTACCTCTAGCCCCTACAGAGCACGAACCGGTACACTCCTCTTTTCGGCATTCCCAGGCTTGCACATACTACGCAGGCGTAAGCATTCCATAGCTGACCGACCCGGCTCTGCTCTCACTGCACACGCGCGGACGGCCGCAACCTCTACTGCGCAGGCGTCGGCGTCCCTGTACTCCATCCGGAATTGCGACCGCTCAGGACCATAAATAAGTTCCTTTTTTTGCACTCACAACCAGCGCTTCCTCATGCAATGACACGGCCTGTGTCTGCTTATCCCACTTGCACACCAACGCTGGTCCCGGCCACTGGATCCACGGATAACTTAGGACGGATGTGAGCTACCACAAACAGATAAGTTGTCAGTTCAAGATATCCCTAGCTGTGTCCTATTCTCACTTCATCTGTCTCTTCTAGCTGTACTGATTCCCTCTCACTGCTGGTCTATAAACACTTCAAAAATATCAGATATTGGCTCTGGCTGGCTCCACAAACAAACAGGTAGTGATTTTATTTTGATCTACTGCCTACATGTTGCCAACAGATTAGAATACTTAGTGTGTCTGTATTTACCCCTACAGCCATAGGTGCATACACCAACCTGCTCTCCATTACGGCGGCTACAGCATCATTAATATTAAGGTGACAAATATTCCATAGCCCTTTAAATTAATCCATCGGTGTAACATTATAGCCTCTTGGGTGGTAATATTTTCGCTCTATCCTTGCACTTGGACCTATGTCCACTATATATGGCTACAATCCCATAGAGTTCTATTGGTGTATTTAACCCACTGATATTATTGGGCCTCTATATACACATGTACATGTCCGCCTGGTCCATGGCTCTCTGCATTGGACCTAACCTGAGGTCATACCAGCACCCATAATACAGCTATATGACTCACTATGTCCCATTACCCTTCGCAGGTCCGCTTACCTTTATTCTTTGGCTGATACCCTAGCGGTACTACTTACACATTTGAAAGAAAGAACTTCTACCTAAGGGTATGCTGAATTGTCAAATCTTTACCGTCTCATCTTTAATATCAATATACTGTGCATTTCTGAAACCTCTCCTTTTCCGTTGGTTTTGCTCCTTATTACTTATGTATGGTACGATAACACATGGCTTCCATTTCAACATACGGTCCTGACGTTTTCTGAACTGTATCTATGTAAATATGTATTAATGTCTTTGTCTATATCATGTACATAGTTATTCACTACGTTTTATTTTGTTTGTTTCAGTGATATAGTGATCAAGGCCACGGGTTGGCCGAAACGTTTTTTGGCCTATCGCTTCACCTGAACATTTATTTAATAAAATTATTCACATGAATCAAGTACCTTCATCGTACAAGTGCAGTGATTGTATATTCTTTCCTACAGTCAGGCAGCACACAATATTATTAACCCCTTTCTGACATATGACGTACTATCACGTCGAGGTGGTATAGGCCCGTATGACCACTGACGGGATAGTACGTCATCACCGATCAGCCGCGCTCACGGGGGAAGCATCGCTGATCAGGGCCGGGTGTTCATTGACTATCGCAGCTGACATCCGGCACTATGTGCCAGGAGCGGTCACGGACTGCTCCTGGCACATTAACCCCCGAAACACTGCAATCAAACATGGTCGCAGCGTTCCGGCGGCATAGGAAAGCATTGCGCAGGGAGGGGGCTCCCTGCGTTCTTCCCTGAGACCCTCGAAGCAACGCTATGTAATTGCATTGCTCCGAGGGTCTCCTACCTCCTCCTCCCTGCAGGCCCCGGATCCAAAATGGCCACGGGGGGCCTTCTGGGTCCTGCATGGAGGTGGCTTGCAAGCGCCTGCTCAGAGCAGGCGCCAGCAAGCTTCCCTGCAGTGCCTGTCAGATCGCTGATCTGACACAGTGCACTGCAAAGTGTCAGATCAGCGATCTGACACTATATAGTCATGTCCCCCCTGGGACAAAGTAAACAAGTAAAAAAGCTAATATTTACACGTGTAAAAAAAAAAAAACCTAAATAAAGAAAAAAATATATATATTGTTCCAATAAATACAATTCTGTATCTAAATAAAAAAAATTAATAAAAGTACACATATTTAGTATCCCCATGTCCATAACGACCCGACCTATAAAACTGTCCCACTAGTTAACTCCTTCAGTGAACACCGTAAAAAAAAAAAAAACGCGGCAAAAAACAACGCTTTATTATCATACCGCCGAACAAAATGTGGGAATAACACGTGATCAAAAAGAGGAATATCAAAAAAACATGGTACCACTGAAAACATCATCTTTTCCTTCAAAAAACAAGCTGCCATACAGCGTCATCAGCGAAAAAATAAAAAATTTATAGTCCTCAGAATAAAAATAACTATTTTTTAAATAACAAAAACAATTTTTTATATAAAATAATTTTTATCGTATAAAAGTGCCAAAACATAAAAAATGATATAAATGAGGTATCGCTGTAATCGTACTGACCCGAAAAATAAAACTGCTTTATCAATTTTACCAAATGTGGAACGGTATAAACGCCCCCACCCCCAAAAGAAATTCATGAATAGCTGGTTTTTGGTCATTCTTACTCACAAAAATCGGAATAAAAATTGATAAAAAAAAGTAACGTGCCCGAAAATGGTGCCAATAAAAACGTCAACTCGTCCAGCAAAAAACAAAAAACAAGACCTAACATGATTCTGTGGACCAAAATATGGAAAAGTTATAGCTCTCAAAGAGTGGATACGCAAAAACAATTTTTTGCAATAAAAAGAGTCTTTTAGTGTGTGACAGCTGCCAATCATAAAAATCCACTAAAAAATCCACTATAAATAGTAAATCAAACCCCCCTTCATCACCCACTTAGTTAGGGAAAAATAATTAAATAAAAAAATGTATTTATTTCCATTTTCCCATTAGGGACGGGGCTAAAGTTAGGGTTAGTGTTGGGGCTAAAGTTAGGGTTAGGGTTGGGGTTAAAGTTAGGGCTAAAGTTAGGATCACGGTTGGGACTGAAGTTAGGGTTGGGGCTAAAGTTAGGGATGGGGTTATAAATTAAGGGATAGGGTTTGGATTACCTTTACGGTTGGGATTAGGGATAAGGGTGTGTCAGGGTTAGGGGTGTGGTTAGAGTTATGATTGTGATTAGGTTTAAGGGTGTATTAGAGTTAGGGGTGTGGTTAGGGTTGGGATTAGGGTTAGGGGTGTGTTAGGGTTAGGGGTATGGTTGGGATTAGGGTTAGGGGCGTGTTCGGGTTAGGGGTGTGGTTAGGGTTATGGTTAGGGTTGGGATTAGAATTTGGGGTGTGTTTGGGTTAGGGTTTCAGTTACAATTGGGGGGTTTCCACTGTTTAGGCACATCAGGGGCTCTCCAAACGTGACATGGCGTCCGATCTCAATTACAGCCAATTTTGCATTGAAAAGTCAAACGGCGCTCCTTCCCTTCCGAGCTCTGCTATGCGCCCAAACAGTGGTTTACCCCCACACATGTTGTATCATCGTACTGAGGACATATTGCACAACAACTTTTGGAGTCCAATTTCTTCTGTTACCCTTGGGAAAATAAAAAATTGGAGGTGAAAATATCATTTTTGTGAAAAAATATGGATTCTTTATGTTTACGGCTCTACATTATAAACTTCTATGAAGCACTTGGTGGGTCAAAGTGCTCACCACACATCTAGATAAGTTCCTTAGAGGGTCTACTTTCCAAAATGGTGTTACTTGGTCTATGTTACTTATTAAGTATTTTGTATGATATATCTCTGTGATTTAAGGGTATAAAAATTCAAATTTGGAAAATTGCGAAATTTTCTACATTTTTGCCAAATTTCCGTTTTTTTTCACAAATAAACACAGGTAATATCAAAGAAATTTTACAACTATCATGAGGTATAATATGTCACGAGAAAAAAATGTCAGAATCATCAGGATCTGTTGAAGCGTTCCAGAGTTATTACCTCATAAAAGGACAGTGGTCAGAATTGTAAAAATTGGCCCGGTCATTAATGTGCAAACCACCCTTGGGGGTAAAGGGGTTAAACCAAGACAAAATTCATATTGCAGAATATAATAATATACTTGTTCTTCAAGAGGGAAACATGATCATCATGTCCATCTCAGTACATATGCTTGCAAACTAAAAGATTAAATAAGAACTATCAAATTATTATAAACCTGGCATCAAAACCGCACCAAAAACTGCATCAAAACTGCACCAAAACTGCATCAAAAATGCGTCAAAATAGCACCAAAAACTGCACCAAAAACTGCATGAAAAACTGGTGCAGTTTTGATGCAGTTTTTAATGCGGTTTTTGGTGCAGTTTTTGGTGAGATTTTTGATGCAGTTTTGGTCCAGTTTTTGGTGCAGTTATGATGCAGTTTTTGATGCAGTTTTGTTGCAGTTTTGATGCAGTTTTTGGTGCGGCTTTTGCACGGTTTTGATGCAGTTTTTGAAAATAAATAAATAAATGGAAAATGTGCAAGATTTGAATGGAAACATGCATGAAAAAATGGATTCAGAGGCCGGATTCATCATTTCACATCTCACTTTTATACGTTTTTCGCCGGATCCATCGCTGTGCGTTTTTTCGCCGGACAGAAAAACCATTCCTCTGTATGTGTTTTCCGTCCGGTGGAAACAGCTTTTTTGATGGATCCGGCAAAAAACAGATGAAATGTGTGGCCATAAGGTGCAATAGAACTCTATGAGAAAAACTGGATCCAGCAGAAAAAAAAGGATGTTTTTTTTTCAAAACTCGCCGGATTGTGCCTGACGGCAAAAACCTGATGTGTGAAATTAGCCAGATAGATATATGGATAGAAACATCTATGTATCTATACATATATCTATAGATAGATATATCCATAGATAGGCCAATGTTGGTAAATGAACATAAGAAAAAATGAAAAAACGGGGAAAAAAACGACGTGGGCTCCCGGGCAATTTTCTGCGCCAGAGGGGGAAAGCCAACGGCCGGGTGCCAATATTTGTAGCCTGGGAAGGGGGGTAATACCCATGGCCCCTCCCAGGCTATGAATATCAGCCCGCAGCTGTCTGCATAGCCTTTACTGGCTATTAAAATAGGGGGACCTCCCAAAGAAATGACATGGGGTCCCCCTATATTTTATAGCCAGAAAGGCTACGCAGCCAGCTATGGGCTGATATTCAAAGCCTAGAGAGGGGCCATGGATATTGGCCCCCCCACGGCTACAAATGCCAGTCCGCAGCCACCCCAGAAATGGCCCCTCTCTTCCCACTCCCATGTAGTGGTGGGATATGGGGTAATAAGGGGTTAATGTCACCTTGCTATTGTAAGTTGACATTAAGCCGGGTTAAAAATGGAGAGGCGTCAATAAGATGCCTATCCATTATTAATCCTACATTAGTGAAAGAGTTAAAAAAAAAATAAAGACACAGCCAGAAAAAAGTATTTTAATATTCTTAATTTAACCATACTTACCATACTTCAGCGCCTGCAAAAAACATAAAATAATAAACCGTATACTACCTGTCTGCCGTAGTCCAATTAATAACGAGTGTCCCATGACGATCTCCCCTATAGAACAGTGACATAGGGTGATGTCACTGCTCTATAGGACCTTCAGTGACACACTGACAGGAGACAATGGCTCCTGCAGTGCATCACTGAGAGGTTACTATAGTTCACTGGTCTCACTTTATGGCAAAAGCTGCGTGGGAACTTTCTCACACAGCAATGCCAAAAGTGAGACTAGGGACTATTTTTTTATAGTGGCGGAGGAATACAGTGCGGAAGGATGCGTTCCTCCCGCCATTGTATTCCTGGAGCCCCAAGAGAGCGGTTGCATCAGCTGATGCTGCCGTTCTCCATGGGAGAACGTAGTGGGACACTCGTGGATTTCTGCGGATCAGAGAGTATATTGTTTGTTTGTTATTTTAATATTTTTTACAGATGACACTGGCTTCGGGGAACAAAGTGACAAGTGATGGTGAGTATGTACTCTATGTTATATGTACTGTATGTCTATATGTATGTATTGTATGTAATGTATGAATGTATTGTATGCAGTATGTATGTAGTATGTTGTATGTATGTAGTATATATGTATGTAGTATGTATGTAGTATGTATGTATGTAGTATGTATGTATGTAGTATGCATGTAGTATGTTGTATGTATGTATGTATGTATGTAGTATGTATGCTGTATGTATGTAGTATGCATGTAGTATGCATGTAGTATGTAGTATGTATGCAGTATGTATGTTGTATGTATGTAGTATGTATGTAGCATGTATGTTGTATGTATGTGGTATGTTGCATGTATGCTATATGTATGTAGTATGTATGTTGTATGTAGCATGTATGTATGTAGTATGTATGTAGTATGTTGTATGTATGTAGCATGTATGTAGTATGTATGTTGTATGTATGTAGTATGTATGTAGTATGTATGTTGTATGTATAAAACAAATGCATGGAAGGTGATACAAACAATGGCGCCACAGCGGAAGATGCTGCAGTAATGAACAGGGGGCGCGTGCACAGGAATACCAGTCCACAGAGATACCATAATCAAATGCTCATACATACACGAGCAAACTCCAGAAAAAAATAAATAAACACAATGTTTGTAAATTAACCTAAAAAATAAACAAAACAAACTAAATATAGCTATACATGGAATAATCCATATGAGATGGGAAACCAAGCTGCTGGCAGTAATCAGAAGAAATCACCACAGGCCGTAGTCATAGGACCGCTACTAAATTGACAGTGCACTATATAGAAATCCACATTAAGTATATGACTAACGGTCTGCAACATGAAAAAATGGATGAACCGTCGCAAAATAGTACCCACCGCAGAATGGACTGGGGGTCCCGGGAACGCGCCTCCGCCCCAACGCGTGTTTCGGTGTTAAGACCTTCGTCAGGGAGCATGCATAATGACTGAGCACAAGGTATAAAAAGGAGAGGCCCCGGAAGTACAAGCTGCCGTAACCCGGAAGTGATCACACAGCATCATGGCAACCATAGCGCCGGCACACTCCAAAGGAAGCTGAAGGACGCTGAAGAACACAGGGGCCCCATGTGATCAAAAGCGCCCAACCACGACCACCGAAGTGCGCAGGCGCAAGAACGCCAGACAACTGCACAGCAATAGTGCACAAATGCAGAGTAAGTAAAACAAGCCGCTTCAATAACAGTATAGCCTGGTATATCCAATTAAACAAGAACACTACTCACTTAGCACATATGCAGAGGATATACCGGGAATAAATACATGTGGTCATTAGGGTTGAGCGACTTTCATTTTTTTAAGATCGAGTAGGGTTTTGGGAAACCCGATTTTGTCCAGAGTCGAGTCGAGTGCAGTCGGCCGATTATCGCTAAAAGTCGGGGATCGACCGAAACACGAAACCCAATGCAAGTCAATGGGGAAGCATAGTCGGCAGTGAGTGGAGGCCAGGAAAACACCTACAGTGCCCATTTTAATGCCAAAAACATCCATTCTTGTTTCTGAAGCTTGCCAATCTTAATTAACTGTATAATAATAGTTGGGCATAGGGAATTGGGGGAAAGTTGTGGGGGGAGTAGGGCTGGCTCAAGTTTTTCGTGGGCCCAGGAAATGCGGACTACGTCACGGCGGTGTTGCAGGGAAAGGTAAGTATTTAAAAGTTGCAAGTGCTGTGATCCTGAGCAAGCAGGGGGGGCCCACTCGTTCGCATTGCCACTGGCACAGGGCCCCTCAAAGTACGGCGGTGTGTTTGCATGGCGGGGGCGCCTCCCACCAGCAGCGACACTTTTGCGTACTCTGAGGGGCCCTGTGCCAGTGACGTCGCCAACGAGTATGCCCCCCCACCTGATGAAGGAACCTGCACTTTCATCTGCACCTTCCTCTTTGTCCCTGTGTAAGGTGGTATAACATGCGGGAAGGGGAACCTTACTTTCAGCAGGGACAGATTCTGGCTGTGTAGAGTACAAGGGGAATGTAGTGGTCTAGGTCAATGTACCAGCAGACTCATTTAGCAGTGGCTGGGCAATGGGCAGGATGAGGAGGAAACAGATATAGGGCCAAAGAATAAAGTAGGCTACATGCAGTTCAAAATTGGTAACAGGACTAAACAGGCGGCATTGCTTTGTTCAGTGGAGTAGCAAACCCAAGAGCAGCAGACACTGTTTCAAGGGCCTAACCACACTAGTAGGCCAAATGCAGTTTAATATCTGATAGTATAGGGCGAAAGCCAGAATGTGGAAGCTCAGCTTTGTTCAGTTGAGGACAACACCAGGGAGGGGCAGACACCTTTAGTAGGCCGGAAAAGCCTATTGCATTTTTTAAAATGGTAATTTGGAGCAGAAGGTTGAAGCTCAGCTTTATTTAGTTGAGGGCAACACCAGGGAGGGGCAGAAGCCGTTAGTAGGCCCTAACCACCATTTTTTTTTTTTTTAAAACCACTTAATGAGAGCCGGAAGGTTGAAGCTCAGCTTTATTTAGTTGAGGACAACACCAGGGAGGGGCAGAAGCCGTTAGTAGGCCCTAACCACCATTTTTTTTTTTTAAACCACATAATGAGAGCCGGAAGGTTGAAGCTCAGCTTTATTTAGTTGAGGACAACACCAGGGAGGGGCAGAAGCCGTTAGTAGGCCCTAACCACCATTTTTTTTTTTTAAACCACATAATGAGAGCCGGAAGGTTGAAGCTCAGCTTTATTTAGTTGAGGACAACACCAGGGAGGGGCAGAAGCCGTTAGTAGGCCCTAACCACCATTTTTTTTTTTAAAACCACATAATGAGAGCCGGAAGGTTGAAGCTCAGCTTTATTTAGTTGAGGGCAACACCAGGGAGGGGCAGAAGCCGTTAGTAGGCCCTAACCAAAGTTGAAGGCCAAATGCAGTTTAATTTCTGATACTATAGGCCGAAAGCCAGAAGGTGGAAGTTCCGATTTAGACAGTGGAGGACAATTTGAATTAGGGACTGCAGACAGACTTAGTAGGCTGTCCCCTGTGGACCATGCATCCACCACATTAACCCATTGCGCCGTAATGGACACGTAATCTTCCGTGGCCATGCCTACAGGTCCATGCGTCTGTTGTCAGGTGCACCTTTGTACTCACAGATTGCCAGAGTGCATGGACAATGCGGTCTTCTACATGCTGGTGGAGGGTTGGGATGGCTTTTCTCGCAAAAGAAGTGTCGACTGGTTAGCTTGTAGCGTGGTACAGCGTAGTCCATCATGGCCTTATTAATAGTAAATAAAATATATAACTAGGCTCTATGAACTTTTAAATAGGTTCCAGGGGTACACGGGCAGCATTGGTGTGGTCAGTGGAGGAGTATTGCAAGTAGGGGCTGCAGACAGGCTATCAAAGGCCTAAAATAACAAACAGTAGGCAGTCATGGCAGTTTTACATCGGTTACATGGATACACAGGCAGCTAGGTGGTGAGTGGAGGAGTATTTAAAGTAAGGACCGCAGACAGGCTATCAAAGGCCTAACATAACAAACAATAGGCTCATGGCAGTTTTACAGCGGTTACATGGATACACGGGCAGGCAGCTTGGTGGTGAGTGGAGGAGTATTTAAAGTATGGACCGCAGACAGGCTTCGAAGGCCTAACACAATAAAATGGGCTGGCTGTAGGCACTTTAAAATTGGTTCCAGGGGTACACGGGCAGCAGTGGTCTGGTCAGTGGAGGCCTAGTGGAAGTATGGACCGCAGACAGGCTTCGAAGGCCTAACACAATAAAATGGGCTGGCTGTAGGCACTTTAAAATTGGTTCCAGGGGTACACGGGCAGCAGTGGTCTGGTCAGTGGAGGACTAGTGGAAGTATGGACCGCAGACAGGCTTCGAAGGCCTAACACAATAAAATGGGCTGGCTGTAGGCACTTTAAAATTGGTTCCAGGGGTACACGGGCAGCAGTGGTCTGGTCAGTGGAGGCCTAGTGGAAGTATGGACCGCAGACAGGCTTCGAAGGCCTAACACAATAAAATGGGCTGGCTGTAGGCACTTTAAAATTGGTTCCAGGGGTACACGGGCAGCAGTGGTCTGGTCAGTGGAGGCCTAGTGGAAGGAGGGACCGCAGACAGGCTTCGAAGGCCTAACACAATAAAATGGGCTGGCTGTAGGCACTTTAAAATTGGTTCCAGGGGTACACGGGCAGCAGTGGTCTGGTCAGTGGAGGCCTAGTGGAAGTATGGACCGCAGACAGGCTTCGAAGGCCTAACACAATAAAATGGGCTGGCTGTAGGCACTTTAAAATTGGTTCCAGGGGTACACGGGCAGCAGTGGTCTGGTCAGTGGAGGACTAGTGGAAGTATGGACCGCAGACAGGCTTCGAAGGCCTAACACAATAAAATGGGCTGGCTGTAGGCACTTTAAAATTGGTTCCAGGGGTACACGGGCAGCAGTGGTCTGGTCAGTGGAGGACTAGTGGAAGGAGGGAGCGCAGAAAGGCTTCAAAGGCCTAACATAACAAACAATAGGCTCATGGCAGTTTTACAGCGGTTACATGGATACACGGGCAGGCAGCTTGGTGGTGGTGAGTGGAGGAGTATTTAAAGTAGGGACCGCAGACAGGCTATCAAAGGCCTAACATAAAAAAACAATAGGCTCATGGCAGTTTCACAGCGGTTACATGGATACACGGGCAGGCAGCTTGGTGGTGGTGAGTGGAGGAGTATTTAAAGTAGGGACCGCAGACAGGCTATCAAAGGCCTAACATAACAAACAATAGGCTCATGGCAGTTTTACAGCGGTTACATGGATACACGGGCAGGCAGCTTGGTGCTGAGTGGAGGAGTATTTAAAGTATGGACCGCAGACAGGCTTCGAAGGCCTAACACAATAAAATGGGCTGGCTGTAGGCACTTTAAAATTGGTTCCAGGGGTACACGGGCAGCAGTGGTCTGGTCAGTGGAGGCCTAGTGGAAGTATGGACCGCAGACAGGCTTCGAAGGCCTAACACAATAAAATGGGCTGGCTGTAGGCACTTTAAAATTGGTTCCAGGGGTACACGGGCAGCAGTGGTCTGGTCAGTGGAGGCCTAGTGGAAGGAGGGACCGCAGACAGGCTTCGAAGGCCTAACACAATAAAATGGGCTGGCTGTAGGCACTTTAAAATTGGTTCCAGGGGTACACGGGCAGCAGTGGTCTGGTCAGTGGAGGCCTAGTGGAAGGAGGGACCGCAGACA
The DNA here is from genome assembly GCF_051348905.1 of Ranitomeya variabilis. Taxonomy (NCBI): domain Eukaryota; kingdom Metazoa; phylum Chordata; class Amphibia; order Anura; family Dendrobatidae; genus Ranitomeya; species Ranitomeya variabilis. The sequence goes on along the minus strand of NC_135232.1, from coordinate 513,326,974 downwards.
GGCTTCGAAGGCCTAACACAATAAAATGGGCTGGCTGTAGGCACTTTAAAATTGGTTCCAGGGGTACACGGGCAGCAGTGGTCTGGTCAGTGGAGGACTAGTGGAAGGAGGGAGCGCAGAAAGGCTTCAAAGGCCTAAAATAACAAACAATAGGCTCATGGCAGTTTTACAGCGGTTACATGGATACACGGGCAGGCAGCTTGGTGGTCAGTGGAGGAGTAGGGACCGCAGACAGGCTATCAAAGGCCTAAAATAACAAACAATAGGCTCATGGCAGTTTTACAGCGGTTACATGGATACACGGGCAGGCAGCTTGGTGCTGAGTGGAGGAGTAGTGCAAGGAGTGTCTGTCCCAGTACTCCCAAAATATAAATAGATGTTAATGTCTCGCAAAACAACCAAAACAAAAAAAAAGATGGCATACTTAGGTACAGGGGTGGGCTCATCTGCTGTGTTTCTGACATAGTAATTTGGCAGTAACTATTTAATGGTGCCAATATAGGACACAGACACAGACTACTTTAAGTTGCATCATAGATGTCTACAAATTTGTATTGTCAGTGCCAGACATTGAATGATGTCAGCGAATAGACTAAAGATTGGTGGAGCTGTGCGACATAATTTTGCACGTAGTAGAGCCCAGTTTGAGCTGGGGTAGGGGGGAACTCTCTTGAGGCCGGCGGGACCGCCCCAGGGCCACTCATGTTACAACGGTGTGTCTGACGTTGGGTGCGCACCACCACCGCCAGAGACACTACATTGTACTATGAGGGACCCAGTAGCAATGCCGTCAACCAAAAGCGAGCACACCCACCTCTTCAGACAAACAGCAGTCTCACGGGTGCTTGCGCCAAGTCGCGATACCACGGCCCCGTGTGGGGAGTTTGGCCATTTAGGGAGGTGTAAACATGTCGTATGCTGTACAATCTGCAGCAGCAAATTAGACATTAGAAAAGTAATTCACAGGCAAGAGCTTTTCATAGGAAAGCTAGGTGTCGGCCGGGCAAGGTGGGGCAAAAGATTTTGAAATCCAGTTGTGGTTCATTTTAATGAATGTTAGATCGTCAACATTTTGGGTAGCCAGACGAGTCCTTTTTTCGGTTAATATTGACCCTGCAGCACTGAATACTCTTTCTGATAGGACACTTGCTGCCGGGCAAGCAAGCTCCTGCAATGCATATTCTGCCAATTCTGGCCAGGTGTCTAATTTGGAGGCCCAGTAATCAAATGGGAATGACGGTTGAGGGAGAACATCGATAAGGGATGAAAAATAGTTAGTAACCATACTGGACAAATGTTGTCTCCTGTCACTTTCAATTGATGCAGCAGTACCTGTCCTGTCTGCGGTCATAGCAAAATCACTCCACAACCTGGTCAGAAAACCCCTCTGTCCAACGCCACTTCTGATGTGTGCACCCCTAACACTCCTAGTCTGCTGCCCCCTGGAGCTCGTGTGAGAACGATCACGTGCGCTGTGTGCTGGGAATGCCTGAAGCAAACGGTCAACAAGAGTTGATTGTTTGGTTGCTAATATTAGTTCCAAGTTCTCATGTGGCATAATATTTTGCAATTTGCCTTTATAGCGTGGATCAAGGAGGCAGGCCAACCAGTAATCGTCATCGTTCATCATTTTCGTAATGCGTGTGTCCCTTTGTAGGATACGTAAGGCATAATCCGCCATGTGGGCCAAAGTTCCACTTGTCAAATCTCCGGTTGTGATTGGTTGAGGGGCAGTTGCAGGCAAATCTACGTCACTTGTGTCCCTCAAAAAACCAGAACCCGGCCGTGACACGCAACCAATTTCCTGTGCCCCCGTGAAAGTTTCCGCATTAAAAATATACTCATCCCCATCATCCTCCTCGTCCTCCACCTCCTCTTCGCCCGCTACCTCGTCCTGTACACTGCCCTGACCAGACAATGGCTGACTGTCATCAAGGCTTCCCTCTTCCTCTGGTGCAGACGCCTGCTCCTTTATGTGCGTCAAACTTTGCATCAGCAGACGCATTAGGGGGATGCTCATGCTTATTACGGCGTTGTCTGCACTAACCAGCCGTGTGCATTCCTCAAAACACTGAAGGACTTGACACATGTCTTGTATCTTCGACCACTGCACACCTGACAACTCCATGTCTGCCATCCTACTGCCTGCCCGTGTATCCTCCCACAAATAAATAACAGCACGCCTCTGTTCGCACAGTCTCTGAAGCATGTGCAGTGTTGAGTTCCACCTTGTTGCAACGTCTATGATTAGGCGATGCTGGGGAAGGTTCAAAGACCGCTGATAGGTCTGCATACGGCTGGCGTGTACAGGCGAACGTCGGATATGTGAGCAAAGTGCACGCACTTTGAGGAGCAGGTCGGAGAACCCAGGATAAGTTTTCAATAAGCACTGCACCACCAGGTTTAAGGTGTGAGCCAGGCAAGGAATGTGTTTCAGTTGGGAAAGGGAGATGGCAGCCATGAAATTCCTTCCGTTATCACTCACTACCTTGCCTGCCTCAAGATCTACTGTGCCCAGCCACGACTGCGTTTCTTGTTGCAAGAACTCGGACAGAACTTCCGCGGTGTGTCTGTTGTCGCCCAAACACTTCATAGCCAATACAGCCTGCTGACGCTTGGCAGTAGCTGGCCCATAATGGGACAACTGGTGTGCAACAGTGTCATCTGCCGATGGAGTGGTTGGCCGACTGCGTTCTGTGGAAGAGCTGTAGCTTCTGCAGGAGGACGAGGAGGAGGAGGAGGGGGTGCGAACGCCTACAGCCAACTGTTTCCTAGACCGTGGGCTAGGCACAACTGTCCCTAAATTGATGTCGCCTGTGGACCCTGCATCCACCACATTCACCCAGTGTGCCGTGATGGACACATAACGTCCCTGGCCATGCCTACTGGTCCATGCATCTGTAGTCAGGTGCACCTTTGTACTCACAGATTGCCTGAGTGCATGGACGATGCGCTGTTTAACATGCTGGTGCAGGGCTGGGATGGCTTTTCTGGAAAAAAAGTGTCGACTGGGTAGCTCGTATCGTGGTTCAGCGTACTCCATCAGGGCTTTGAAAGCTTCGCTTTCAACTAACCGGTAGGGCATCATCTCTAACGAGATTAGTCTAGCTATGTGGGCGTTAAAACCCTGTGTACGCGGATGCGAGGATAAGTACTTCCTTTTTCTAACCAGAGTCTCATGTAGGGTGAGCTGGACTGGAGAGCTGTAGATCGTGGAACTTTCGGGTGTGCCGGTGGACATGGCAGACTGAGAGACGGTTGGAGACGGTATTGTTTCCGCCGGTGCCCTACATGCAATATTTCCTCCTACAAAACTGGTGATTCCCTGACCCTGACTGCTTTTGGCTGGCAAAGAAACCTGCACAGATACTGCCGGTGGTGCGGAAAATGGTGGCCTTACAGTGACGGAAGGGATGTTGCGTTGCTGACTAGCTTCATTGGCCGAGGGTGCTACAACCTTGAGGGACGTTTGGTAGTTAGTCCAGGCTTGAGAATGCATGGTGGTTAAGTGTCTATGCATGCAACTAGTATTTAGACTTTTCAGATTCTGACCTCTGCTTAAGCTAGTTGAACATTTTTGACAGATGACTTTGCGCTGATCAGTTGGATGTTGTTTAAAAAAATGCCAGACTGCACTCTTCCTAGACTCTGATCCCTTTTCAGGGATTGCAGACTGAGCTTTAACCGGATGGCAACGCTGTGCTCCAACAGGTTTTGGCTTTGACACGCGTTTTGGTCCAGATACGGGCCCGGCAGATGGAACCTGTTGCGATGTTGATGCCTGCTGCGGCCCCTCCTCCACCTCCGCTTCTGAACTACTGCCGCCTGCACCCTGTTCCCCCAATGGCTGCCAATCGGGGTCAATAACTGGGTCATCTATTACCTCCTCTTCGAGCTCGTGTGCAACTTCGTCTGTGTCACTGTGTCGGTCGGTGGTATAGCGTTCGTGGCGGGGCAACATAGTCTCATCAGGGTCTGATTGTGGATCTGTACCCTGAGAGGGCAATGTGGTGGTCTGAGTCAAAGGAGCAGCATAGTACTCTGGCTGTGGCTGTGCATCAGTGCACTCCATGTCAGAATATACTTGTAATGGGCATGGCCTGTTAAATGTTTCACTTTCTAAGCCAGGGACGGTATGTGTAAAGAGCTCCATGGAGTGACCCGTTGTGTCGCCTGCTGCATCCTTCTCTCTTGTTGTAGTTTTTGCTGAGGAGGACAAGGAAGCGACTTGTCCCTGACCGTGAACATCCACAAGCGACGCGCTGCTTTTACATTTACCAGTTTCGGAAGAGGAGGCAAAAGAGCTAGAGGCTGAGTCTGCAATGTAAGCCAAAACTTGCTGTTGCTGCTCCGCCTTTAAAAGCGGTTTTCCTACTCCCAGAAAAGAGAGCGTTCGAGGCCTTGTGTAGCCTGACGACGAAACTGGCTCCACAGCTCCAGACTTAGGTGGAATATTTTTATCCCCACGACCACCTGATGCTCCACTACCACTACCATCATTACCAGCTGACAATGAACGCCCACGACGACCTCTTGCACCAGACTTCCTCATTGTTTTAAAATCTTAACCAAAGTAACTTTATTTGTTGCTATCAAACAACTTACACGGTGAGCTATAACTTCAGTATGATTTCAATATCCCTTAACAGGTTGGTGAGACCACAAGGAAAATCAGGCACAATGTTACACACTCTGTTTTCTGTGGCACAAAATCACAGAGATGACACACACGCAGGACTGTCACTCAAGCACTAATGTCAATATTAATCTCCCACCTAATTTATTTATTTTTTTTTCTCAGGGAGACTTTAGAAACCAAATAATATTAAAAAAAAAAAAAAAAAAGGCTTTCTATGGCCCACAATTAGAGAGAGAGAGGTGGCACAACCAGGAGTCAAGACTGGCGCACAAGCTGAAAGGGCAATATTACTCTCCCACTGTTTTTTATGTTTTTTTTGTTTTTTTCAGGGAGACTTTAGAAACCAAATAATATTAAAAAAACCAAAAAAAAAAAAGGCTTTCTATGGCCCACTGAATGAGAGGGAGAGAGGTGGCACACCCAGGAGTCAAGACTGGCACACAAGCTGAAAGGGCAATATTACTCTCCCACTGTTTTTTTATGTATTTTTTGTTTTTTCAGGGAGACTTTAGAAACCCAATAATATTTAAAAAAAAAAATAAATAGGCTTTCTATGGCCCACTGAATGAGAGGGAGAGAGGTGGCACACCCAGGAGTCAAGACTGGCACACAAGCTGAAAGGGCAATATTACTCTCCCACTGTTTTTTTAGGTTTTTTTTTTTTTTCAGGGAGACTTTAGAAACCAAATAATATTAAAAAAAAAAAAAAAAAAAAAAAAATAGGCTTGCTATAGCCCACTGAATGAGAGATAGCACACACAGCAGTGGCACACAAGCCCTGACTGAGGCCAATATTTTTCTCCCACTGATTGATGTAGTGTTTTTGTGTTGAGGTAGAATTTAGAACACAAATCACGGAAAAAATAAATAGGCTTTCTATGGCCCACTGAATGAAAGGGAGAGAGGTGGCACACCCAGGAGTCAAGACTGGCACACAAGCTGAAAGGGCAATATTACTCTCCCACTGTTTTTTTATGTATTTTTTGTTTTTTCAGGGAGACTTTAGAAACCCAATAATATTTAAAAAAAAAAATAAATAGGCTTTCTATGGCCCACTGAATGAGAGGGAGAGAGGTGGCACACCCAGGAGTCAAGACTGGCACACAAGCTGAAAGGGCAATATTACTCTCCCACTGTTTTTTTAGGTTTTTTTTTTTTTTTCAGGGAGAATTAGAAACCAAATAATATTAAAAAAAAAAAAAATAGGCTTTCTATGGCCCACTGAATGAAAGGGAGAGAGGTGGCACACCCAGGAGTCAAGACTGGCACACAAGCTGAAAGGGCAATATTACTCTCCCACTGTTTTTTTATGTATTTTTTGTTTTTTCAGGGAGACTTTAGAAACCCAATAATATTTAAAAAAAAAAATAAATAGGCTTTCTATGGCCCACTGAATGAGAGGGAGAGAGGTGGCACACCCAGGAGTCAAGACTGGCACACAAGCTGAAAGGGCAATATTACTCTCCCACTGTTTTTTTAGGTTTTTTTTTTTTTTTCAGGGAGAATTAGAAACCAAATAATATTAAAAAAAAAAAAATAGGCTTTCTATGGCCCACTGAATGAAAGGGAGAGAGGTGGCACACCCAGGAGTCAAGACTGGCACACAAGCTGAAAGGGCAATATTACTCTCCCACTGTTTTTTTATGTATTTTTTGTTTTTTCAGGGAGACTTTAGAAACCGAATAATATTTAAAAAAAAAAATAAATAGGCTTTCTATGGCCCACTGAATGAGAGGGAGAGAGGTGGCACACCCAGGAGTCAAGACTGGCACACAAGCTGAAAGGGCAATATTACTCTCCCACTGTTTTTTTAGGTTTTTTTTTTTTTTCAGGGAGACTTTAGAAACCAAATAATATTAAAAAAAAAAAAAAAAAAAAAAAAATAGGCTTGCTATAGCCCACTGAATGAGAGATAGCACACACAGCAGTGGCACACAAGCCCTGACTGAGGCCAATATTTTTCTCCCACTGATTGATGTAGTGTTTTTGTGTTGAGGTAGAATTTAGAACACAAATCACGGAAAAAATAAATAGGCTTTCTATGGCCCACTGAATGAAAGGGAGAGAGGTGGCACACCCAGGAGTCAAGACTGGCACACAAGCTGAAAGGGCAATATTACTCTCCCACTGTTTTTTTATGTATTTTTTGTTTTTTCAGGGAGACTTTAGAAACCCAATAATATTTAAAAAAAAAAATAAATAGGCTTTCTATGGCCCACTGAATGAGAGGGAGAGAGGTGGCACACCCAGGAGTCAAGACTGGCACACAAGCTGAAAGGGCAATATTACTCTCCCACTGTTTTTTTAGGTTTTTTTTTTTTTTTCAGGGAGAATTAGAAACCAAATAATATTAAAAAAAAAAAAAATAGGCTTTCTATGGCCCACTGAATGAAAGGGAGAGAGGTGGCACACCCAGGAGTCAAGACTGGCACACAAGCTGAAAGGGCAATATTACTCTCCCACTGTTTTTTTATGTATTTTTTGTTTTTTCAGGGAGACTTTAGAAACCCAATAATATTTTAAAAAAAAAAAAAGGCTTTCTATGGCCCACAATTAGAGAGAGAGAGGTGGCACAACCAGGAGTCAAGACTGGCGCACAAGCTGAAAGGGCAATATTACTCTCCCACTGTTTTTTATGTTTTTTTTTGTTTTTTTCAGGGAGACTTTAGAAACCAAATAATATTAAAAAAACCAAAAAAAAAAAAGGCTTTCTATGGCCCACTGAATGAGAGGGAGAGAGGTGGCACACCCAGGAGTCAAGACTGGCACACAAGCTGAAAGGGCAATATTACTCTCCCACTGTTTTTTTATGTATTTTTTGTTTTTTTCAGGGAGACTTTAGAAACCCAATAATATTTAAAAAAAAAAATAAATAGGCTTTCTATGGCCCACTGAATGAGAGGGAGAGAGGTGGCACACCCAGGAGTCAAGACTGGCACACAAGCTGAAAGGGCAATATTACTCTCCCACTGTTTTTTTAGGTTTTTTTTTTTTTTCAGGGAGACTTTTGAAACCAAATAATATTAAAAAAAAAAAAAAAAAAAAAAATATAGGCTTGCTATAGCCCACTGAATGAGAGATAGCGCACACACAGCAGTGGCACACAAGCCCTGACTGAGGCCAATATTTTTCTCCCACTGATTGATGTAGTGTTTCTGTGTTGAGGTAGATTTTAGAACACAAATCACGGAAAAAATAAATAGGCTTTCTATGGCCCACTCAGTGAGAGATGGCACACACAGGGATGGCACTGTAGCAGAAATGCCAATCTTAATCTCCCCCAAAAAAAAATCAAAAAAAAAAAAAAAACTGTCCTACAATTACTATCTCCCTGCAGTAATGTAAGCCAGGTATGGCAGGCAGCAATAGGAGTGGACTGATGCACAAATTAAATAAAAAGTGTGGACAAACAAAAAAGATAGCTGTGCAGAAAGGAAGGAACAAGAGGATATGTGCTTTGAAAAAAGCAGTTGGTTTCCACAGTGGCGTACACACAGCAATACAGCTATCACGGAGCCTTCTAGGGCAGCCCAATGAGCTACAGCGCTGAGGGGAAAAAAAAAAAAAAATAGCTTCCACTGTTCCTGCACACCGAAGGTGGTGTTGGACAGTGGAAATCGCTGCAGCACAAGCGGTTTGGTGGTTAGTGGACCCTGCCTAACGCTCTCCCTGCTTCTGATGAAGCGGCAGCAACCTGTCCCTAAGCTCAGATCAGCAGCAGTAAGATGGCGGTCGGCGGGAACGCCCCTTTATAGCCCCTGTGACGCCGCAGACAGCAAGCCAATCACTGCAATGCCCTTCTCTAAGATGGTGGGGACCAGGATCTATGTCATCACGCTGCCCACACTCTGCGTTCACCTTCATTGGCTGAGAAATGGCGCTTTTCGCGTCATTGAAACGCGACTTTGGCGCGAAAGTCGCGTACCGCATGGCCGACAAGCACAGGGGTCGGATCGGGTTTCATGAGACGCCGACTTAGCCAAAAGTCGGCGACTTTTGAAAATGATCGACCCGTTTCGCTCAACCCTAGTGGTCATGGCAACATAGCGCGTACATAAACACAGAGCTGTGGAAGGCCGTCAGGGTACAGAGCACCGAACCACAGCTCTGAAAATATAAAATGACAAACATCGCAGACCAAGATGCAGCGAAAGTGCACAGCATCTGCATTGCACATGAATCCCATAAACCTATACTTGACAGGCATACTTATGTTAGACACAAGCATGCTAAAAGACACTATACATGTAGCCTATTAATTAACCGCTCACCCCCCACCCACACAGCACACGAAAATGAGTAGATAACTACCAATGCCATTTTAGACAACATGTACAGCCATATTATACATAACAATAATAGAACACAAACTTAATAAAAAAGATGGCAGTCCATGATTATCCTCCTAATAGAGGCGTCCAAATCCATGATGAGGGTTGATGGAGTGGTAGAAAGACTTGATCCGAGGGTTAGGAGCAGATATTAACAGATGTAAGGACTTCACAGGGTCAACATACACTGAAAAAGCAACAAAAACAGTTAAAAGAGAAATAAAAAACAATAAAACAACGACCACAACGTGGCGCCAAACCACAGCAACAACCAATAATCATAGGAAGGGGGCAAAGCTGATATTATCATTAAGGCCCGCAGGTTGGACCGTGTTAAGAGTCCAGATCCACCTGGATTCAACACGGGCCAACCGCTGAAAAGTGCCCCCTCCACGAATCCCCACCTCCAACATATCAATCCCCCTTGCCCTAAGGAGGCCGGCATCACAGTTATGGAACCTCTTGAAATGGCGTGGCAGCGTTTTAAGGGTGGTGATATCATTAACGGTGGCCGCTGCACCAATGCCCAAAACATGTTCGCGTATACGTGTTTTAAGTTGGCGAGTGGTCATTCCAACATACATTTTTTCACACGGACATGTTACCATGTAAATAACGTTCCTACTGGAACATGTAATCTTCTTCTTAGTTTTAAATTCGCGTGAGCCGTCTGAATTACAAAAAACCCCGACTCTCTCAATGTTTGGGCATGCAATGCAGCGGCCACAGGGAGAACACCCCACACGAACAGCCATAGAGTCCAGAAACGTGCCCACTCTCTCACCAGTGTAGTGGCTATGAACCAAGATGTCCCTGAGGTTCCTAGACCGTCTAACTGCAATGCCAGCCCTCTCAGGTAAGTATCGTGCAATAACGGGGTCTGCTTTTAAAACATGCCATGATCTTTGGAGGATCGTTTTCATCATTGGGAATTGGGAATGATACTTAGTGACATACCGAACAATATCATGTGCTTGTTTATCCTTATTCTCATATAAGAGTGATTCCCTCGAAGTATGTCTCTATTGAAGGCTCTTTTAATGCTCCGGTTACTGTGGCCACGGGCTAATAGTCTATTCTTTAAATCATCAGCCTGGCAGAAAAATCTGCTTCTGTAGAGCATAATCTGCGCAGGCGGAGGAACTGACCTGTGGGAATAGCCTGGATAACATGGCCAGGGTGTGAGGAGGAGGCGTGCAACAAGAGATTGGTGGAAGTAGGCTTCCTATAAATAACAGTCTGCAGGCACCCACAGACATCACGTTTCAAAGTAACATCCAAAAATTCGATGGTATTACCATCGAATTTATATGTCAATACAATGTTACGTTCATTATTATTTAAGGATGCCATGAAGTCCCGCAGGTTCTCGGAAGACCCCTGCCAGATCATCAAAATGTCATCAAAATGTCATCAATGTACCGCGTCCATAATAGGACGCGGCACATTGACTCAGGACGATCTAGCAGGGGGAGGTCCCTCTCCCACAGCCCCAGGAACAGGTTAGCGTAGGCGGGCGTATTTTGTTTATTTTTTAGGTTAATTTACAAACATTGTGTTTATTTATTTTTTTCTGGAGTTTGCTCGTGTATGTATGAGCATTTGATTATGGTTAGTGTTGAGCGATACCGTCCGATACTTGAAAGTATCGGTATCGGAAAGTATCGGCCGATACCGGCAAAGTATCGGATCTAATCCGATACCGATACCCGATACCAATACAAGTCAATGGGACTCAAGTATCGGACGGTATCCCTGATGGTTCCCAGGGTCTGAAGGAGAGGAAACTCTCCTTCAGGCCCTGGGATCCATATTACTGTGTAAAATAAAGAATTAAAATAAAAAATATTGCTATACTCACCTCTCCGACGCAGCCTGCACCTTACCGAGGGAACCGGCAGCCTTCTTTGCTTAAAATGCGCGCGTTTACTGCCTTCCGTGACGGTCGCGGTCACAACAAGCCGTGACGTAATTTTCAGGTCCTGAATGCCTAATTCTAGGCATTCAGGATTTGAAAATTACGTCACGGCTTGTGATTGGTCGCGTCGCGGTCACATGGGCGGCACGCGACCAATCACAAGCCGTGACGTAATTTTCAAATCCTGAATGCCTAGAATTAGGCATTCAGGACCTGAAATTACGTCACGGCTTGTTGTGATTGGTCGCGTCGCGGTCACATGGGCGGCACGCGACCAATCAGAAGCCGTGACGTAATTTTCAAATCCTGAATGCCTAGAAGTAGGCATTCAGGACCTGAAATTACGTCACGGCTTGTTGTGATTGGTCGCGTCGCGGTCACATGGGCGGCACGCGACCAATCAGAAGCCGTGACATCACGGAAGGCAGTAAACGCATTTTAAGCAAAGAAGGCTCCCGGTTCCCTCGGTAAGGTGCAGGCTGCGTCGGAGAGGTGAGTATATCAATATTTTTTATTTTAATTCTTTATTTTACACATTGATATTAATCCCGATACCGATTCCCGATATCACAAAAGTATCGGATCTCGGTATCGGAATTCCGATACCCGCAAGTATCGGCCGATACCCGATACTTGCGGTATCGGAATGCTCAACACTAATTATGGTATCTCTGTGGACTGGTATTCCTGTGCATGCGCCCCCTGTTCATTACTGCAGCGTCTTCCGCTGTGGCGCCATTGTTTGTATCACCTTCCATGCATTTGTTTTAAACAAACCTCAATAAAGTTTATATATTTTTTGTAAGATATTTTGTCTGACCGTGTATCATCTTTTTTCATGTTGCTATTATGTATTTGATGATAGGTCTTTATGTCCTTTTTGACTAGTGGTACAGACTTCTGAAATATTTATTGTTACCATGCTAGTTGGCTATATAAATCGTTATGTAGTATGTATGTAGTATGTTGTATGTATGTATGTAGTATGTATGTAGTATATAGTATGTTGTATGTATGTAGTATGTGTGTAGTATGTATGTATGTTGCATGTATGTGGTATGTTGTATGCATGTTGTATGTATGCATGTAGTATGTATGTAGTATTTAGTATGTTGTATGTATGTAGTATGTAGTATGTATGTTTGTTTTTTACATTCAACACATTAGCCGGATGATGGGACTACTACTGTCCCATCATTGGCTAATGTGTCAATCACTGTCATTGTAGCAGGCATAACCCGATGGGACTTGTAGTCCCATCGGATGATGCCTGCACACAGACACAAAGACCCCCGAGAGGCCCGCACAGACCTCCTAAAGTCCCGCACAGACCCCCGGTAGGCCCGCACAGACCCCCGGCAGCCCGCACAGACCCCCGAGAGGCTCGTACAGACCCCCGGCAGGCCCTCACAGACCCCCCATGGTCCCGCACAGACCTCGCCCGCACACACAGACATGCAGTCTCCGCCCACGCACCGCCCATACTCTTCCCCCCTCCCCCCTCTGGAACTGGATGTGCAAGGAAAGAAAGGGTTTATTTTCATTCTGATATTTGTGTCCCATTGACTTGCATTGGTTTTCGGTATCGGAATCGGCGATACCCGATATTTTTTGGGTATCGGTCCGATCCAATCCGATCCGATATTTCCCGATATCGGAAGGTATCACTCCACACTAGTAGTCACCAATTGGCTGTAGTAATGGTTCTAGCAATGCAGGTTGTGGAACTTAGTTCATTACCTGGACGGAAGTCAAAATAAAGAGGAAACAAAGACATGAGACAGTAGATTGAACAAGATGTACAATATCAGGAAACAAATCCAAAGGAGAAAGAGTAAGCATTTAGAATTAAAATTAATTTGTGCTTCAGATCACCCCTTTAAGGTTTTCATGAACAGTGACAATTATCCTGTAAGAAGCTGAGAAATATTCTCCCCTTTGAAACTGAAGTAGAAACATTGCCTCAGTCACTATATGGTTAGTTAAAATCTATCATAACCACAGCAACTATATGTTCCTGTGCAGCACGTGCCGTGTGATTATGCAGCTGACCTGACAAGTCCTCAGTGATGTTAAGCAGTTTATAGATTAAAACAAAAATTACTTTTTTTCAGTGTCTTCCTCCCTTCAGAAATTCCAGCCACAAAGATTCAATTTCCTTACAATTTTCCTTCCACTAGTGCCTTTCTCACACTCACTTTCATAACACTCCTAACACACAGATTTCCTTTCCCATTTGCCCTGCCATTCCAAAAGATCATAAAATGAAGCAGACATGAAGCCCAATTAAGTGAGTCGAACAATGTCTCAGAAATACCAACTACATCACTATGTTTCTCCAGTACCACAGCTTAAAGCTTGGTCATTTTGCTTGCTAGATTCCTGGGATTTGTGAACATATGCTTTAAAGAAGTTGTCCGCTACTTTTTCATTGATAACCTATTCTTAGGATAGATCATCAATGTCTGATCGGCCAGGGTCCGACACTCAGTAAACCCGCCTATGAGCTATTCTCGGTGTCAGCGATGGCGTCTGCCAGCCAGAAGCACACCTGCAGAGATTGCCATCTTCTAACAGTGGCTGCCGCCGGAAACTATACATCTGCTCCTATTCAAATCAATAGGAGGCGGATGTGCTGTACGCTGCGGTGGCCACTATCAGAAAATAGCTATACTTCTGGTCACCGACACCAAGAACAGCTGATCGGCCGGGGGGAACAGGTGTTGAAGCCTGGTGGATCAGACATTGATGACTTATCCTAAGAATAGGTCATCAATGAAAAAGTAGTGAACAACCTCTTTAAGTTTCCAGTTTTTCACATTCACTTTCATAAACCTCTCCAGTACAGTTTTTACACTCTCTACCTATCTACACCTTTATTTTCTGATTTGTCCTCCTCCCTCATCTCTAGTTTAAAAAGAGTAGCTAAAAGTTGTTTTTTATCATTTTGTCCAGTAAAGTTATGAAAAACTTTGAAAATCACTTTATTAGGGGACTTGTTTTTATTCCTGTAAAAATACATGTAAATGGCTTCCAAACCCTGTTTTTTCCTTAGTCTATTTGCTTGCCTTTAGCTACATTGATATCAGAATATACTTGTTTACATTTCTACAACGCATAACTATATAATTTGACCTCTCTCCTTAGGGTATGTGCACACATTGCGGATTTGCCATGGTAAAAATCTGCACAGATTCTGCCTCTCTTGGCAGAAAACGCAGTTGAAAATCCATGCGGTTTTGATGCAGTTTTCTCTGCAGATTTGCCAGCTATATAAAGATATATTATTTAACAAAAAAAAGAATTGTGATGTAATTTTCTTGTCCAACCTCTTCTTTTACATTCTCCATTGAAGACCATAATATCATTACATACCATGTTCAAATATAATGTTTACACACGCAAAACAAATGTAAGTGAACATAATATAGTATATAAATATATATACTGTATATATATAATGTATGTGTGTCAGCCAGATGCCCTCATTAATATAATGGTGCATAAAGAGTTAAATAAAAGACACACACACACGAAATTTGTGTGAGACGCAATATCTGCTTATTTTTCAAACAATTTTTTTAAAAAAATTGGATGGGCTCCGACGAAATTTCCATAACCAGCAGAGGGAAAGCCAACAGCTGAGGGCTGATGTTAATATTCAGGGATGGGGCCAATAGCCATAAAGGTTCCCAGGCTATTAATATCAGCTCACATATGTTTGCTTAGCCTTTACTGGCTATTTTACAGGGGAAACAGAAAAAAATTGTCATGGGGTCCCCCTATAAAATCGAACCAGCAAAGGCTAGGCAGACAGCTGTGGGCTGATATTAATAGCCTGGGAAGAGGCCATGAATATTGGCACCCCCCATAATAAAAACATCAGCTCTCAGCTCCCCAGAAATGGTACATCTTATAGATGTGCCAATTCTGGCACTTAGCCTCACTCTCCCCATTTGCCCTGTAGCAGTAGCAGGTAGGATAATAATATTTGTGGGGTTGATGTCACCTGTGTATTGTCTGGTGACTAGTGTTGAGCAATACCGTCCGATACTTGAAAGTATCGGTATCGGAAAGTATCGGCCGATACCGGCAAAGTATCGGATCTAATCCGATACCGATACCCGATACCAATACAAGTCAATGGGACACCAAGTATCGGACGGTATCCTGTATGGTTCCCAGGGTCTGAAGGAGAGGAAACTCTCCTTCAGGCCCTGGGATCCATATCAATGTGTAAAAGAAAGAATTAAAATAAAAAATAGGGATATACTCACCTCTCCGACGCAGCCTGGACTTTACCACCGTAACCGGGAGCCGTTGTACCTAAGAATGCGCGCTTGAAGGGCCTTAGATGACGTCACGGCGCTCTGATTGGTCCGTAGCAGTCGCGTGACCGCTACGCGACCAATCACAAAGCAGTGACGTCACCTAAGGTCTTTCAAGCGCTTGAAATACCTTAGAAGACGTCCGCAGCTTCTGATTGGTCGCGTAGCGGTCGCGTGACCGCTACGCAACCAATCACAAAGCAGTGACGTCACCTAAGGTCTTTCAAGCGCTTGAAAGACCTTAAGTGACGTTACTGCTTTGTAATTGGTCACGTAGCGGTCACGCGTCCGCTACGGACCAATCAGAGCACCGTGACGTCATCTAAGGCCCTTCAAGCGTGCTTTTTTTGGTACAACGGCTCCCGGTTTCGGCGGTAAAGTCCAGGCTGCGTCGGAGAGGTGAGTATATCCCTATTTTTTATTTTAATTCTTTCTTTTACACATTGATATTAATCCCGATACCGATTCCCGATACCACAAAAGTATCGGATCTCGGTATCGGAATTCCGATACCCGCAAGTATCGGCCGATACCCGATACTTGCGGTATCGGAATGCTCAACACTACTGGTGACATCAAGTCCATGGCTTAGTAATGGAAAAGTGTCAATAAGACACCTATCCATTAAAAATCCTATAGTTATATGGTAAATAAAGACACAGCCAGAATAAAGTCCTTTATTTGAAATAATCACACAGACTCCTTTATTAATCTTACTTAAACCATGCTTACTGCACCAACTAATACCTGAATCCCTCAATCTCCTGCAACAAAAATAAAATAATAAACCAACACAAATACTCCCTGTCCGACGTAGTCCATTTACTGAGTGTCCCACGACCATCTCACATGTAGAACAGTCACATCGGGAGATGTGACTGCTCTACACGGCCTCCGGTGATACACTGAGAGTTCACCAGAGTCCGTGCTCTCCCTTACGGCACTACCACTGTATGAGAATTTTCTCATGCAGCAGTGCTGCAAGTGACAGCATGAACTCTGGTGACCTCTGATCGTTGCGCAGTGATACACTGCGGGAGGATACCTCCCGTCACTGTATCACCAAGAGTCAGGTGGAGTAGTTACCCCCATCACTCCTAATGTGACTGGTCTACATGTGAGATCATCGTGGGACACTCATTATTAAATGGAATAAGGCGGAAACTGAGTATTTATGTTGGTTTATTGTGTTATTTTTATTGCAGGAGATCGAGGGCATTGGAGAATTAGGTGTTTGGTGAGTATGAATGTGTTTTTTTTTTTTACAATTGAACACAGTCACCGGATGATGGGATTACTACTGTCCCATCATCGGCTCATGCTGTCACTGTTATAGGTGGCACCAGACATAGCCGGATGGGAGTAGTAGTCCCATCAAATGATGCCTGGCTACACACACAGACACCCGCACATACACACATAGATGACACCCGCAGACAGACACACACAGAGACACACACAGACACCCGCAGACACAGACAGACCCGCATATTCTCTGTTCACATATAGTCTCCGCCCACACACATATTCTCCTCTCACACATCAAGCTTAAATTACCCCCTGTAATGCCAGCCACTCGCATGCCCTACTCACAGTGTGTTTTGCTCTGCTCTGCCCAATACCTAACCATCACTCAGAGTTTCCTTGTACTGATTATGAGTAGTGTTGAGCGATACCGTCCGATACTTGAAAGTATCGGTATCGGAAAGTATCGGCCGATACCGGCAAAGTATCGGATCTAATCCGATACCGATACCCGATACCAATACAAGTCAATGGGACTCATGTATCGGATGGTATTCCTGATGGTTCCCAGGGTCTGAAGGAGAGGAAACTCTCCTTCAGGCCCTGGGAACCATATTAATGTGTAAAATAAAGAATTAAAATAAAAAATATTGCTATACTCACCTCTCCGACGCAGCCTGGACTTCAGCGAGGGAACCGGCAGCGTTGTTTGCTTAAAATTCGCGCTTTAACTTCCTTACTTGAAGTCCCGGCTTGTGATTGGTCGCGCGCCGCCCATGTGACCGCGACGCGACCAATCACAGCAAGCCGTGACGTAATTTTAGGTCCTTCAGGATTTTAAAATTACGTTCCGGCGTTGTGATTGGTTGCGTCGCGGTCACATGGGCGACGCGACCAATCACAAGCCGTGACGTCACGGGAGGCAGGAGATGCGCGCATTTTAAAATGCGCGCGTGTCCAGCCTCCCGTGACGTCACGGCTTGTGATTGGTCGCGTCGCCCATGTGACCGCGACGCAACCAATCACAACGCCGGAACGTAATTTTAAAATCCTGAAGGACCTAAAATTACGTCACGGCTTGCTGTGATTGGTTGCGTCGCGGTCACATGGGCGACGCGACCAATCACAAGCCGTGACGTCACCGGGAGGCAGGAGACGCGCGCATTTTAAAATGCGCGCATGTCCAGCCTCCCGTGACGTCACAACTTGTGATTGGTCGCGTCGCCCATGTGACCGCGACGCAACCAATCACAACGCCGGAACGTAATTTTAAAATCCTGAAGGACCTAAAATTACGTCACGGCTTGCTGTGATTGGTCGCGTCGCGGTCACATGGGCGGCGCGCGACCAATCACAAGCCGGGACTTCAAGTAAGGAAGTTAAAGCGCAAATTTTAAGCAAACAACGCTGCCGGTTACCTCGGTAAGGTGCAGGCTGCGTCGGAGAGGTGAGTATAGCAATATTTTTTATTTTAATTCTTTATTTTACACATTAATGTTGTTTCGATCCTGATACCCGATACCACAAAAGTATCGGATCTTGGTATCGGAATTCCGATACAGCAAATATCAGCCGATACCCGATACTTGCGGTATCGGAATGCTCAACACTAATTATGAGTCATAGGGGTGATTTTCTTCCCCAGCCTATCACCTGCTAGCAGATGATATATCAGGGAACTCCACCCTCCATTTCTCTCCCGAATGGTGGATCCTAGCCTGCTAACATCCGTTTATGCATTTCTTAATATTCTATCTCCTGTTATCGACTCAGCCTGTTTACCCATTCAGTTTGACTTCTCCATCACTGTTTTCCACTTTGTTTTGTGAATCTGTGTCACGCTCCTCCAATGTAAGCCAGACCTGTGGCACAGTAAGTCCAAACCCACCAGCATTATACCCCCATTTGACTACATATGATGGGTATTTTTCCTATATTAAATTGTTTCAAGGGTAATGCCCCCAAGGCTGACATGTACCACTGAATGTGTTCTTGCTCAGAAATGCAGTCTTTTTGGACAAGCATCCATGCCGACCAATCACCTAACCAATTTCTCCCCCTTTGGTCCTATATGGGCCATTTTTAGATATCTTTTATGTAGCAACATATTGATGCAATCCTGATGTAAGGAAACTTTTACAGGGTAGCAGCAGCAGGATCCAAAACAAGTCTTCAAACACTGTTTAGTCCGCAAACCCCTCCATGCAAATGTTTTTGTAAAAACTTGCCTTTTTGATAAAGATGGCCTGGTTGGAGGCGTCTTTTAAAAACAAATGAAGAGTTCAATATTTCTTTGACTTTTGGGAGAATTTTATAGAAATTTTACAACACCACATTCGTAAATCCTGCAAGATAGTTTTTGACTAACCACATGGTTTCAACAAAGGCTGTTGATGGGAGATCCAATGCTAATGTCACCTTAGTTTTTGACTACAGGTTATATCTCGAACATGGAGACACAAAGTCACACACCACAAGGATGAGTGTCATGCCCTCAGCCGTGGACCCGTCTCTCATGGACATGGAGGCCGGCGCTCATCACATGGTGCTATGCACCTCACCCGCTCTGTCCCTGCTGCAGGTCTGGTCTACGCTGTGCATGGAGACCTGCACCTATCACACAGCTCTATTGGCTCACCCTGTCCATGGCTTTAAATGATCGGCAGCTCCTTTCTCTGCCAGGAAACTGCATCCCCTTGGCATGTCTCATGGAAATGCTCTTTGGAGGCGTGCCCCAAATCTTGCACATACTTAAAGCATTTTTATACATTACCAAAAAAGAGAAAAATGGTCCAATTACGAAATAGTCACCTCCAATCACTATATTCAACTCATCATCATCAGAAAATAACTGATGAAGTACCGAGGCTAAGACAAATATAGATAAAATATACTTTTATTGACAATAATAATACATAAAAACTCACATAAACAAAGCAAGGGAATTTCAGGAAATGAAATAACTAATGGTCACATAATTGTAAGGGTCCAAATATTCTAGAACCCGCAGATACAAAACAGTACACGTTGGTATGTAACTCTATAAAAATGTATTTCAAATATATATTGTTTTCTATATAAGCACAATTGCTAATTCATTCAAAATTTATTTCACATGAAAAAGACAGCAGATGATAGATAGGCACTATATAAAGTGCTCTATGCTGTGCAAAAAGTAATGTGCTCAATGCTATATAACAATGCACTTATAATAAACTCCAATAAATTATTCAACAGGCACTACATAAGGTGCTCCGTACTGTGAAAAGAATATTCATAATAAATATGTATACATCTAGATATTCAGTATATCTCTACCTGAAATACATACATGAGGTACATCATGTTACTTTATAATGCACTTATAGCAAAAGACAGCGATAATAAACAGGCACTAAATAAAGAGCTCTGTGCTGTGCAAACAATAATATGCTAAATGCTATATGGCAATGCAGTAATCTCCAGCAAATAAATCAGCAGGCACTACATAAAGTGCTCCGTGCTGTGCAAATGGTGCATGTTAATAAATATATATCAGAGCCTCAATAAAAGCAGGTGATATTAGAAAGCAATAGTGCCGAAAAGATAATCATAACCACCGCCTGTAAATCCTGCTACTTACATTAGGGAGACCATTAGCAACCCCGACAGCGCCGTTTCGCCGTACGCCCCTATTTGAGGAAGCCAACATGGCGAAACGGCGCTGTCGGGGTTGCTAATGGTCTCCCTAATGTAAGTAGCAGGATTTACAGGCGGTGGTTATGATTATCTTTTCGGCACTATTGCTTTCTAATATCACCTGGGAGCCCAAGAGCAGAACCCACAACAGAATTCACATCAGTACCCCCCCCTTGAGGAGGGGTCACCGAACCCTCACCAAAGCCCCCAGGCTGATCAGGACGAGCCAAATGGAAGGCACGAACCAAATCGTCAGCATGAACATCGGAGGCAACAACCCAAGAATTATCCTCCTGGCCATAACCCTTCCACTTGACAAGATACTGAAGCCTCCATCTTGAAAAACGAGAATCCAAGATCTTCTCCACAACATACTCCAACTCCCCATCAATCAACACCGGGGCAGGAGGATCAACAGAGGGAACCACGGGCACCACATATTTCCGCAACAAAGATCTATGAAAAACATTATGGATGGAAAAAGAGGCTGGAAGGGCCAAACGAAAAGACACTGGATTGATAATCTCAGAAATACTATAAGGACCAATAAACCGAGGCTTGAACTTCGGGGAAGAAACCTTCATAGGAACATGACGGGAAGACAACCAGACCAAATCCCCAACCCGAAGCCGGGAACCCACACGCCGACGACGGTTGGCAAAACGCTGAGCCTCCTCCTGAGACAACACCAAATTGTCCACCACATGAGCCCAAATTTGCTGCAACCTGTCAACCACAGAATCCACACCAGGACAATCAGAAGGCTCAACCTGCCCTGAAGAAAAACGAGGATGAAAACCAAAATTACAAAAGAAGGGCGAAGCCAAGGTAGCCGAACTAGCCCGATTATTAAGGGCAAACTCGGCCAATGGCAAGAAATCCACCCAATCATCCTGATCGGCAGACACAAAGCATCTCAAATAAGTTTCCAAAGTCTGGTTAGTTCGCTCGGTTTGGCCATTTGTCTGAGGATGAAATGTGAAAGAAAAAGACAAATCAATGCCCAGCTTAGCACAAAAGGACCGCCAAAACCTAGAAACAAACTGAGAACCTCTATCGGACACAATATTCTCCGGAATGCCATGCAAACGAACCACATGCTGAAAAAACAACGGAACCAACTCAGAAGAGGAAGGCAATTTAGGCAAAGGTACCAAATGAACCATTTTAGAAAACCGGTCACAGACCACCCAGATAACCGACATCCTCTGGGAAACAGGAAGATCCAAAATAAAATCCATAGAAATATGCGTCCAAGGCCTCTCAGGGACCGGCAAAGGCAAAAGCAACCAACTGGCGCGGGAGCAGCAAGGTTTGGCCCGCGCACAAGTCCCACAGGACTGCACAAAAGAACGCACATCCCGTGACAAAGAAGGCCACCAAAAGGACCTACTAACCAAATCTCTGGTACCAAAAATCCCAGGATGGCCAGCCAACACAGAACAGTGAACCTCAGAAATCACTCTACTAGTCCATCTGTCAGGAACAAACAGTTTCCCCGCAGGACAGCGATCAGGTTTATCAGCCTGAAACTCCTGAAGAGCCCGTCGCAAATCAGGGGAGATGGCAGAAAGAATCACCCCCTCCTTCAGAATACCAACCGGCTCAAGAACCCCAGGGGAATCAGGCAAAAAACTCCTAGAGAGGGCATCAGCTTTAACATTCTTAGAACCCGGAAGATACGAAACAACAAAATCAAAACGGGAGAAAAACAGGGACCATCGAGCCTGTCTAGGATTCAGCCGTTTGGCAGACTCGAGGTAAATCAGATTCTTATGATCGGTCAAGACCACAATACGGTGCTTGGCCCCCTCAAGCCAATGTCGCCACTCCTCAAATGCCCACTTCATAGCCAAAAACTCACGATTGCCGACATCATAATTGCGTTCCGCAGGCGAAAACTTTCGAGAACAGAAGGCACACGGTTTCATCAAGGAACCATCAGAATTCCTCTGAGACAAAACGGCCCCTGCCCCAATCTCAGAAGCGCCAACCTGAACCTGAAAAGGAAGAGAAACATCCGGCTGACGCAACACAGGGGCAGAAGTAAATCGGCGCTTAAGCTCCTGAAAGGCAGAAACAGCCTCAGAGGACCAATTCGTTACATCAGCGCCCTTCCTCGTCAAATCGGTCAGGGGTTTAACCACACTGGAGAAGTTGGCAATGAAACGGCGATAAAAATTAGCAAAGCCCAAAAATTTCTGAAGGCTCTTCACGGATGTGGGCTGGATCCAATCTTGAATGGCCTGAACCTTAACCGGATCCATTTCCATAGATGATGGAGAAAAAATGAAGCCCAAAAAAGAAACCTTCTGTACTCCAATGAGGCACTTAGACCCCTTCACAAACAAAGCATTATCACGAAGGACCTGAAATACCATCCTGACTTGTTTCACATGAGACTCCCAATCATCTGAAAAAATCAAAATATCATCCAAATATACAATCATGAATTTATCAAGATAATTCCGAAAAATATCATGCATGAAGGACTGAAACACAGATGGGGCATTAGAGAGTCCGAATGGCATCACAAGATATTCAAAATGGCCCTCGGGCGTATTAAACGCAGTTTTTCATTCGTCACCCTGCTTAATACGAACAAGATTATATGCCCCTCGAAGGTCAATCTTAGTAAACCAACTAGCCCCCTTAATCCTAGCAAACAAATCAGAAAGCAAAGGCAAAGTTTATTGGAATTTGACCGTGATCTTATTCAAGAGGCGATAATCAATACAGGGTCTCAAGGAGCCATCCTTCTTGGCAACAAAAAAAAAACCTGCTCCCAATGGAGAAGAATATGGTCGAATATGCCCCTTCTCCAAAGACTCCTTAACATAACTCCACATGGCGGCATGTTCACAGACAGATTGAAAAGTCGGCCCTTAGGAAACTTACATCCTGGAATCAAGTCAATAGCACAATCACAGTCCCTATGCGGTGGAAGGGAACTGGACTTGGGCTCATCGAACACATCCTAAAAATCAGACAAGAACTCTGGAATTTCAGAAGAGGGGGAAGAGGAGATTGACATCAAAGGAACGTCACCATGAACTCCCTGACAACCCCAACTAGTCACAGACATAGACTTCCAATCCAACACCGGATTATGCACCTGTAACCATGGAAACCCCAGCACAATAGCATCATGCAAATTATGCAACACCAGAAAACGACAATCTTCCTGATGGGCTGGCGCCATGCACATGGTTAGCTGTGTCCAAAACTGAGGTTTATTTTTAGCCAATGGTGTAGCATCAATGCCCCTCAAAGGGATAGGACTCTGCAAAGGCTGTAAGGGAAAACCACAACGTCTGGCAAATTCTAAGTCCATTAAATTTAAAGCGGCGCCTGAATCCACAAATGCCATGACAGAAAATGATGATAATGAGCAGATCAGGGTCACAGATAACAGAAATTTAGGTTGTACAGTACTGATGGTAACGGAATTAGCGATTCTCTTGGCACGCTTAGGACAATCGGAAATAACATGAGCAGAATCGCCGCAGTAAAAGCACAACCTATTCTGACGTCTGAATCCTTGTCATTCAGCTCTAGGTACAATCCTATCACACTGCATAGGCTCAGGACTCTGCTCGGAAGACAACGCCATAGTGTGCACAACTCTGCGCTCACGCAAGCGCCGATCAATTTGAATGGCCAGAGACATAGAATCACTCAGACCTGCGGGTGTGGGGAATCCCACCATAACATCTTTAACGGATTCAGAAAGACCCTTTCTGAAAATTGCCGCCAAAGCATCCTCATTCCATTTAGTCAGCACAGACCATTTTCTAAATTTCTGGCAATACGATTCTGCCGCTTCTTGACCCTGACACAGGGCCAACAAGGTTTTCTCAGCATGATCCACAGAATTAGGTTCATCATACAATAACCCAAGTGCCTGAAAAAAGGTGTCTACATTAAGCAAGGCCGGATTCCCAGATTCCAGGGAAAACGCCCAATCCTGAGGATCGCCACGCAACAAAGATATGACAATTTTAACCTGCTGGATGGGATCACCAGAGGAACGGGGCTTCAGAGCAAAAAACAGTTTACAGTTATTTTTAAAGCTCAAAAATTTGGACCTGTCCCCAAAAAACAGATCAGGAGTAGGAATTCTAGGCTCTAAAACCGGAGTCTGCACGATATAATAAAAAATACCCTGTACTCTAGCAGCAAGTTGATCCACACGGGAAGCAAGTCCCTGAACATCCATGTCAGCGCCTAACTCCTGAGCCACCCAGAGGTAAAGAGGGGAAAAAAAACACAACAGAGTACAGAAAAAAAAATGGATCAGCACTTTATTTCCCTTCTTCTGAGATGCGGTTAACTCATTGTTGGCCAGTTGTACTGTTATGATCTGGTAGCCTAGGAGCAGCATGAGACGTACTCTGGAGAAGGTGGTAACTGTACTGACCGCAGACCCTGAACTTAACACCGCAACTAGAAGTAGCCGTGGGATGTACCTACCAATCCTAGACACCTCGACACAGCCGGAGGACTAATTAACCCAATAGATAGAAAAGGGAAAACTATCTTGCCTCAGAGAAAATCCCCAAAGGATAGACAGCCCCCCACAAATATTGACTGTGAGAGGAGAGGAAAAAACATACACAGACTGAAAACAGGATTTAGCAAAGGAGGCCAATCTAGCTAAATAGGAAAGATAGGACAGAGAACTATGTGGTCAGTATTTAAATACTAGGGAATATCCACCACAGAAAATACAAAAAACTCCACATCTAACTAAAGACATGGAGGGTATATCTGCCTCTCCAGAGATTCCAGCTTGGCTGCATAAATCCTTACACAGATTAAGCTGGACAAGAAAAAACATGAAATGCACTGAACAATAAGGCCCACAACATGTCGACAGCAAAAACAAGCAGAACTTATCTTGTAGAAATGAACAGCAAGCAGGAGCGACCAGAAAGGGATGTGAATCCTCCAGAAACAATGGACAACTGGCACTGACTAAAGGGTGAAGCCAGACTAAATAGCCCAGTCCGAAGTGGACACACCTGATGACTGCTGTGAAGGACAAACAGCAGTGCTAGCACTTATAACCACCGGAGGGAGCCCAAGAGCAGAATTCACAACAGGTATTTGCTCTGAGGACAACGCCACAGCGCGCACAGCTCTGCGGTCAAGCAGGCGCCGATCAATCTGAATGGCCAGAGACATAGAATCGCTCAGACAAATAGGTGTGGGAAACCCCACCATAACATCTTTAACAGATTCAGAAAGACCCTTTCTGAAAATTGCCGCCAAAGCATCCTCATTCCTTTTAGTCAGCACAGACCATTTTCTAAATTTCTGACGATACAATTCTGCGGCTTCTTGACCCTGAAACAGGGTCAACAAGGTCTTCTCAGCATGATCCACAGAATTTGGTTCATCATATAATATCCCTAGAGCCTGAAAAAAGGTTTCTACATTAAGCAAGGCAGGATTCCCAGATTCCAGGGAATATACCCAATCCTGAGGAACGCCACGCAGCAGGGAGATGACAATTTTAACCTGCTGGATGGAATCACCAGAAGAGCGAGGTTTCAGAGCAAAAAACAGTTTACAGTTATTTTTAAAACTCAAAAATTTAGACCTGTCCCCAAAAAATAAATCAGGAGTAGGAATCCTAGGCTCTAAGACCGGAGTTTGAACAATATAATCGTAAATACCCTGTACCCTAGCAGCAAGTTGATCTACACGAGAAGCTAATCCCTGAACATCCATGCTAGCACACAGCTCTTCAGTCACCCAGGGGAAAAGAGGGAAGGAAAGACAAAACAGACTGCAGAAAAAAAAATGGCTCAGCACTTTTCTTCCCTTCTTGTGTGATGCATTTAACTCATTGTAGGTCAGTTGTACTGTTATGATCCGGTGACCCTGGAGCCGCATGAGACTATCTCTGGAGTAGGTGGTACCTGTACTGACCGCAATCCTAATACTGACACCGCAACTAGAAGTAGCCGTGGGATGTTCCTAACAAGGCCTAGACACCTCGACACAGCCGGAGGACTAAATACCCCTAAAGATGGAAATGGGAAATACTATCTTGCCTCAGAGTTGATCCCCAAAGGATAGGCAGCGCCCCACAAATATTGACTGTGAGTTTAAGAGGAAATACGTACACAGGCAGAAAGACAGAATTTAGCAAAAGAGGCACTTCTAGCTAGATAGAAAAGGATAGGACAGAGTTCTAAGCGGTCAGTATAAAAACTCTAGAAAAATCCACAGCAGAGTATACTATATTCTACATCTAAAAGAGAGTTATCTGCGCTGGATTACAATTGTTCCTTCTATATGTAGAGACTTACAAGGGATAATTGCTTTACATTCAATGTAAACATGGAATAAATCAATATACCTGATGGAATTTCTTATCTGAAAATATGATCTTCCGTGGTTGAAGCCCCTCGCAGAATCCTGCAGACAGAGACCAAATGAAAACAAGACTGTGTAAGGTCTGTCTAGGCTGATGGATAACTGCCGTTTACGATGCAGGATCTTGCCGCAGTCCTCACACTTACGTGTCCCGGGGAAAAAAGGAGGGGGGAGAAAAAGTGAGACGAGAGAGGTCCAGGAACTACCGGATATTATCTGTAGAGTAACAGGTAGCAGGAACTGCCCCGGCCGGTGGCAGTTAAAAAATCCTGCACTCGTTATACTCTCCTGTTGGTCAGTAATGCTGTGTTGCTTGGCTTAGCCGCTCGGTACTCTGCCGTAGCAGGACCTGTGTGACGTCACAGTCACGTGATGCCTCACGTGACGGGCTATGGAAAGACACTAGGACCAAAATCCTACGCGTTTCGGAGCTGAAAACGAGCTCCTTCATCAGGGATCCCTGATGAAGGAGCTCGTTTTCAGCTCCGAAACGCGTAGAATTTTGGTCCTAGTGTCTTTCCATAGCCCGGCACGTGAGGCATCACGTGACTGTGACGTCACACAGGTCCTGCTACGGCAGAGTACCGAGCAGCTAAGCCAAGCAACACAGCATTACTGACCAACAGGAGAGTATAACGAGTGCAGGATTTTTTAACTGCCACCGGCCGGGGCAGTTCCTGCTACCTGTTACTCTACAGATAATATCCGGTAGTTCCTGGACCTCTCTCATCTCACTTTTTCTCCCCCCTCCTTTTTTCCCCGGGACACGTAAGTGTGAGGACTGCGGCAAGATCCTGCATCGTAAACGGCAGTTATCCATCAGCCTAGACAGACCTTACACAGTCTTGTTTTCATTTGGTCTCTGTCTGCAGGATTCTGCGAGGGGCTTCAACCACGGAAGATCACATTTTCAGATAAGAAATTCCATCAGGTATATTGATTTATTCCATGTTTACATTGAATGTAAAGCAATTATCCCTTGTAAGTCTCTACATATAGAAGGAACAATTGTAATCCAGCGCAGATAACTCTCTTTTATATCTTTGGACTATATTGTTTTTAGTTACGGATAGGAGTGACCGTAACATTATCTGCTGCAGGTTTACTAGGTTATTAGCGCTACTGGTGTTTTTAGTAGAATTTTTGTATATTCTACATCTAACTAAAGACATAGAATGTATATCTGCATCTCCAGAGAAACCAGCAAGACAGAAAAATCCAAACAAAATCTAAGCTGGACAAAAACCCAATAGATTGCACTGCACATAAAAGCACACTGCATGGGTGCTACAGAGAACAAAAAACCAGACACTTATCTTAGCTGAAATGACAGCAGGGCAAGAGGAGCCAGACATAGATGCAATCCCTCCAAGATACAATGGACAACTGGCAGGGATTGAAGGATCCAACAACCCTAAATACCTAATAGAGCTGCAATAAGTAGAAACACCTGCCCTGGCTTACAATCCAGAGACCACTGCACTACCACTAACAACCACCGGAGGGAGCCCAAGAACAGAATTTACAACAGGTAAACCACTGTTTGGGCGCATGGCAGAGCTCAGAAGGGAAGGAGCGCCGTTTGACTTTTCAGTGCAAAATTGACTGGAATAGAGATAGGACGCCATGTTGTGTTTGGAGAGCCCCTGATGTGCCTAAACATTGAAATCCCACACAAGTGACACCATTTTTGAAAGTAGACCTCCTAAGGAAGTTATCTAGATGTGTGGTGAGCACTTTGACCCACCAAGTGCTTCACAGAAGTTTATAATGTAGAGCCGTAAAAATAAAAAAATCATATTTTTTCATAAAAATGATACTTTCTCCCCCCAATTTTTTATTTTCCCAAGGGTAACAGAAGAAATTGGACCACAAAAGTTGTTGTGCAATTTTTCCTGAGTATGCTGATACCCCATATATGGGGGGAAATCACCGTTTGAGCACATGGCCGAGCTCGGAAGGGAAGGATGTCATGATCTCAATGGCAAGAGAACATAGCATAAGCATATATAGGAACTAGCTCTTGGAAGATGGGAACTGAGCTGACCATGAACTAAACCTAACGCACAACTAGCAGTGGCCGGGTAGCATGCCTACGTTGATTCTAGATGCCCAGCACCAGCCGGAGGACTAAATAATGCTAGCAGAGGAAAATATCAGTCCTAGCTCACCTCTAGAGAAATACCCCGAAAGGAGACAGAGGCCCCCCACATGTATTGGCGGTGAATAAAGATGAAATAACAAACGTAGTATGAAAATAGGTTTAGCAAATTTGAGGTCCACTTACTACATAGCAGAAGACAGAAAGGACACTTTCATGGTCAGCTGAAAACCCTATCAAAACACCATCCAGAAATTACTTTAAAACTCTGGCATTAACTCATAACACCAGAGTGGCAATTCCTGTTCACAAGAGCTTTCCAGACACAGTAACGAAACTACAGCTGTGAACTGGAACAAAAATGCAAAAACAAACATGGACAAGAGTCCAACTTATCTAGTAGTTGTCTAGGAGCAGGAACAAGCCCATAGAGGCTTCTGATAACATTGTTGACCGGCAAGCAACTAACAGAGCAGCAAGGTTATATAGCGACTCCCACATCTTGATGGAAACAGGTGAACAGAGAAGATGAAGACACCAGTTCAATTCCACCAGTAGCCACCGGGGGAGCCCAGAATCCGAATTCACAACAGTACCCCCCCCTCAAGGAGGGGGCACCGAACCCTCACCAGAACCACCAGGGCGATCAGGATGGGCCCTATGAAAGGCACGAACCAGATCAGAGGCATGAACATCAGATGCATTCACCCAAGAATTATCCTCCTGGCCGTATCCCTTCCACTTGACCAGATACTGGAGTCTCCGTCTGGAAACACGAGAGTCCAAGATTTTCTCCACAACATACTCCAACTCACCCTCAACCAACACCGGAGCAGGAGGCTCAACGGAAGGCACAACCGGTACCTCATACCTGCGCAATAATGACCGATGAAAAACGTTATGAATAGAAAAGGATGCAGGGAGGTCCAAACGGAAGGAAACAGGGCTTAAGAATCTCCAATATCTTATACGGGCCGATGAACCGAGGCTTAAACTTAGGAGAAGAGACCCTCATAGGGACAAAACGAGAAGACAACCACACCAAATCCCCAACACAAAGCCGAGGACCAACACGACGGTGGCGGTTGGCAAAAAGCTGAGTCTTCTCCTGGGACAACCTCAAATTGTCCACCACCTGCCCCCAGATCTGATGCAATCTCTCCACCACAGCATCCACTCCAGGACAATCCGAAGATTCCACCTGACCAGAGGAAAATCGAGGATGAAACCCCGAATTACAGAAAAACGGGGACACCAAAGTGGCAGAGCTGGCCCGATTATTGAGAGCGAACTCCGCCAATGGCAAAAAAGCAACCCAATCATCCTGGTCAGCAGACACAAAACACCTCAGATATGTCTCCAGGGTCTGATTAATCCGCTCGGTCTGGCCATTCGTCTGAGGATGGAAAGCGGACGAAAAAGATAAATCTATGCCCATCCTAGCACAGAATGCCCGCCAAAATCTAGACACGAATTGGGTCCCTCTGTCAGAAACGATATTCTCAGGAATACCATGCAAACGAACAACATTTTGAAAAAACAGAGGAACCAACTCGGAAGAGGAAGGCAACTTGGGCAGAGGAACCAAATGGACCATCTTAGAGAAACGGTCACACACCACCCAGATGACAGACATCTTCTGAGAAACAGGCAGATCTGAAATAAAATCCATCGAGATGTGCGTCCAAGGCCTCTTAGGAATAGGCAAGGGCAACAATAATCCACTAGCCCGAGAACAACAAGGCTTGGCCCGAGCACAAACGTCACAAGACTGCACAAAGCCTCGCACATCTCGTGACAGGGAAGGCCACCAGAAGGACCTTGCCACCAAATCCCTGGTACCAAAAATGCCAGGATGACCTGCCAACGCAGAAGAATGAACCTCAGAGATGACTCTACTGGTCCAATCATCAGGAACAAACAGTTTATCAGGTGGGCAACGATCAGGTCTATCCGCCTGAAACTCCTGCAAGGCCCGCCGCAGGTCTGGAGAAACGGCTGACAATACCACTCCATCCTTAAGGATACCTGTGGGCTCAGAGTTACCAGGCGAGTCAGGCTCAAAACTCCTAGAAAGGGCATCCGCCTCAACATTCCTAGAACCCGGTAGGTATGACACCACAAAATTAAACCGAGAGAAAAATAATGACCAGCGCGCCTGTCTAGGATTCAGGCGCCTGGCGGTCTCAAGATAAATCAAATTTTTGTGGTCAGTCAATACCACCACCTGATGTCTGGCCCCCTCAAGCCAATGGCGCCACTCCTCAAAAGCCCACTTCATGGCCAAAAGCTCCCGATTCCCAACATCATAATTCCGCTCAGCGGGCGAAAATTTGCGGGAAAAGAAGGCACAAGGCCTCATCACGGAGCAGTCAGAACTTTTCTGCGACAACACTGCCCCAGCTCCGATCTCAGAAGCGTCGACCTCAACCTGAAAAGGTAGAGCAACATCAGGCTGACGCAACACAGGGGCAGAGGAAAAACGGCGCTTAAGCTCCCGAAAGGCCTCCACAGCATCAGGGGACCAATCAGCAACATCAGCACCCTTCTTAGTCAAATCGGTCAATGGCTTAGCAATATCCGAAAAACCAGCAATAAATCGACGATAAAAGTTAGCAAAGCCCAAAAATTTCTGAAGACTCTTAAGAGAAGAGGGCTGCGTCCAATCACAAATAGCTTGAACCTTGACAGGATCCATTTCAATGGAAGAGGGGGAAAAAATATATCCCAAAAAGGAAATCCTCTGTACCCCAAAAACACACTTAGAACCCTTCACACACAAAGAATTAGACCGCAAAACCTGAAAAACCCTCCTGACTTGCTGGACATGAGAGTCCCAGTCATCCGAAAAAATCAGAATATCATCCAGATACACAATCATAAATTTATCCAAATAATCACGAAAAATATCATGCATAAAGGACTGGAAAACTGACGGAGCATTTGAAAGACCAAAAGGCATCACTAAATACTCAAAGTGGCCCTCGGGCGTATTAAATGCGGTTTTCCACTCATCCCCCTGCCTGATTCGCACCAAATTATACGCCCCACGAAGGTCAATCTTAGAGAACCACTTGGCCCCCTTTATGCGAGCAAACAAATCAGTCAGCAACGGCAATGGGTATTGATATTTAACAGTGATTTTATTCAAAAGCCGATAATCAATACATGGTCTCAAAGAGCAGTCTTTTTTTGACACAAAGAAAAAACCGGCTCCTAAGGGAGATGACGATGGACGAATATGTCCCTTTTCCAAGGACTCCTTTATATATTCTCGCATAGCAGCATGTTCAGGCACAGACAGATTAAATAAACGACCCTTTGGGTATTTACTACCTGGGATTAAATCTATGGCACAATCGCACTCTCGGTGCGGAGGTAACGAACCAAGCTTGGATTCTTCAAAGACGTCACGATAGTCAGACAGGAACTAAGGAATTTCAGAGGGAATAGATGATGAAATGGAAACCACAGGTACATCCCCATGAGCCCCCTTACATCCCCAGCTCAACACAGACATAGCTCTCCAGTCGAGGACTGGGTTGTGAGATTGCAGCCAAGGCAATCCTAGCACCAAATCATCATGTAGATTATACAGCACCAGAAAGCGAATAATCTCCTGGTGATCCGGATTAATACGCATAGTTACTTGTGTCCAGTATTGTGGTTTTTTATTAGCCAATGCGGTGGAGTCAAACCCCTTCAGAGGAATAGGAGTCTCCAAAGGCTCTAAATCATACCCACAGCGTTTGGCAAAGGACCAATCCATAAGACTCAAAGCGGCGCCAGAGTCGACATAGGCGTCCGTGGTAATAGATGACAAGGAGCAAATCAGGGTCACAGATAGAATAAACTTAGACGGTAAGGTGCAAATGGAAACAGATTTACCAAGCTTTTTAGTGCGCTTAGAGCATGCTGATATAACATGAGTAGAATCACCACAATAGAAACACAACCCATTTTTCCGTCTAAAATTCTGCCGCTCGCTTCGGGACAGAATTCTATCACACTGCATACTCTCTGGCGACTTCTCAGTGGACACCGCCAGATGGTGCACTGGTTTGCGCTCCCGAAAACGCCTATCGATCTGAATAGCCATTGTCATGGACTCATTCAGACCCGCAGGCACAGGGAACCCCACCATAACATCCTTAATGGCATCAGAGAGACCCTCTCTGAAAGTCGCCGCCAGGGCGCACTCATTCCACTGAGTAAGCACAGACCATTTACGGAATCTTTGGCAGTAACTTTCCGCTTCATCTTGCCCCTGAGATAGGGACATCAAAGTTTTTTCTGCCTGAAGCTCCAAATGAGGTTCGTCATAAAGCAACCCCAAGGCCAGAAAAAACGCATCCACATTGAGCAACGCAGGATCCCCTGGTGTCAATGAAAAAGCCCAGTCTTGAGGGTCGCCCCGGAGCAAGGAAATCACAATCCTGACCTGCTGTGCAGGGTCTCCGGCAGAGCGAGATTTCAGGGACAAAAATAATTTGCAATTATTTCGAAAATTCTGAAACCCAGATCTATTCCCCGAGAAAAATTCCGGCAAAGGAATTCTCGGCTCAGATACAGGTGCATGACAAACAAAATCTTGCAAATTTTGTACCTTCGTGGCGAGATTATTCAAACCTGCAGTTACACTCTGAAGATCCATTACAAACAGGTGAACACAGAGCCATTCAAAGATTAGGAGAGAAAAAAAAAAAAAAAAAAAAATTTCAGCAGACTACTTATTTCTCTCCTTTCTCAGCCAAGGATTTTAACCCTTTAGTGGGCCGGTCAAACTGTCATGATCTCAATGGCAAGAGAACATAGCATAAGCATATATAGGAACTAGCTCTTGGAAGATGGGAACTGAGCTGACCATGAACTAAACCTAACGCACAACTAGCAGTGGCCGGGTAGCATGCCTACGTTGATTCTAGATGCCCAGCACCAGCCGGAGGACTAAATAATGCTAGCAGAGGAAAATATCAGTCCTAGCTCACCTCTAGAGAAATACCCCGAAAGGAGACAGAGGCCCCCCACATGTATTGGCGGTGAATAAAGATGAAATAACAAACGTAGTATGAAAATAGGTTTAGCAAATTTGAGGTCCACTTACTACATAGCAGAAGACAGAAAGGACACTTTCATGGTCAGCTGAAAACCCTATCAAAACACCATCCAGAAATTACTTTAAAACTCTGGCATTAACTCATAACACCAGAGTGGCAATTCCTGTTCACAAGAGCTTTCCAGACACAGTAACGAAACTACAGCTGTGAACTGGAACAAAAATGCAAAAACAAACATGGACAAGAGTCCAACTTATCTAGTAGTTGTCTAGGAGCAGGAACAAGCCCAGAGAGGCTTCTGATAACATTGTTGACCGGCAAGCAACTAACAGAGCAGCAAGGTTATATAGCGACTCCCACATCTTGATGGAAACAGGTGAACAGAGAAGATGAAGACACCAGTTCAATTCCACCAGTAGCCACCGGGGGAGCCCAGAATCCGAATTCACAACAGAAGGAGTGCCGTTTGGAATGCAGACTTAGATGGAATGGTCTGCAGGCTCACATTGCGTTTGCAGAGCCCCTGATGTACCTAAACAGTAGAAACCTCCCACAAATGACCCCATGTTGGAAACTAGACCCCCCAAGGAACTTATCTAGATGTGTTGTGAGAACTTTGAACCCTCAAGTGTTTCACTGCAGTTTATAATGCAGAGCCGTGAAAATAAATTTATCCTTTTTTTCCCACAAAAATGATTTTTTAGTCCCCACATTTTATTTTCCCAAGAGTATCAAGATAAATTGGACCCCAAAAGTTGTTGTCCAATTTGTCCTGAGTATGCTGATACCCCATATGTTGGGGTAAACCCCTGTTTGTCCACACGGAAGAGCTCGGAAGGGAAGGAGCACTGTTTTACTTTTTCAACGCAGAATTGGCTGGAATTGAGATTGGACGCCATGTCGCGTTTGGAGAGCCCCTGATGTGCCTAAACAGTGGAAACCTCCAATTCTAACTGGAATCCTATCCCAAACACCCCTAACCCTAGTCGCAACCCTAACTCTAACCACACCCCTATCCTGAACACGCCCGTAACCCTAATCCCAACACACCCCTAATCCCAACACACCCCTAACCCAAATCCCATCCCTAACCACACCCCTAACTTCAACACACCCCTAACCCTAATCCCAACCATAACCCTAACCACACCCCTAACCCTAACACATCCATAACCCTAATCCTAACCCTAACATTAGCCCCAACCCTAACCCTAACTTTAGCCCCAACCCTAGCTTTAGCCCCAACCCTAACTTTAGCCTCAACCCTAACCCTAACTTTAGCCCCAACCCTAACTGTAGCCCTAACCCTAACTTTAGTCCCAACCCTAACCCTAACCCTAATGGGAAAATGGAAGTAAATACAGTTTTTAAATTTTATTATTTTTCCTTAATTAAGGGGGTGATGAACGAGGGTTTAATTTACTATTTATAGCTTTTTTTAGCGGATTTTTATGATTGGCAGCTGTCACACACTAAAAGATGCTTTTTATTGCAAAAAATAGTTTTTGTGTCTCCACATTTTGAGAGCTATAATTTTTCCATATTTTGGTCCATAGAGTCATGTGATGTCTTGTTTTTTTGTGGGACGAGTTGCCGTTTTTATTCGTACCATTTTCGGGCACATGACATTTTTTGATCGCTTTTTATTCTGATTTTTGTGAGGCAGACTGACCAAAAACCAGCTATTCCTGAATTTCTTTTGGGGGGAGGGCGTTTATACCATTCCACGTTTGGTAAAATTGATAAAGCAGTTTTATTCTTCTGGTCAGTACGATTACAGCGATACCTAATTTATATTTTTTATGTTTTGGCGCTTTTATACGATAAAAACTATTTTATATAAAAAATAATTATTTTTGCATCGCTTTATTCTGAGGACTATAAATTTTTAATTTTTTCACTGATGATGCTGTGTGGTGGCTCATTTTTTTGCAGGACAAGATGACGTTTTCAGCGGTACCTTTTTTTTATATCTGGCTTTTTGATCGCGTGTTAGTTTTTACTTTGTCCCAGGGTGGGACATTATGCTATAGTGTCAGATCGCTGATCAGGCAGTGCAGGAGGCTTGCTGGCATCTGCAGGCATTTGCTACCCTCTTCCCTGGAAGGAGCCCTGTGGCCATTTTCGATCAGGGGTCTGCAGGGAGGAGGAAGTAGGAAGCCCTCTGAACAACGCGATCACATCACGTTGTTCCCAGGGTCTCAGGGAAGCACGTAGGGAGCCCCCTCCCTGTGCGATCCTTCCCAATGCCACCGGAACGCTGCGATCATGTCCGTGACTGCTCCTGGCACATAGTGCCGGATGTCAGCTGTGATAGTCAGCTGAAACCCGGCCACGATCGGCCGCGCTCCCCCCGTGATTACGGCTGATCGATGATGACTGTATGCCATTTGGGTTGTTCAAAGCACCTGGAACCTTCCAGAGACTCATGGAGAGCTGCCTCGGGCACAAGAACTTTGAAACTGTTGTATCTGGATGATGTGATTGTTTATTCCAGGACGTATGAAAATCACCTGAAACACCTGGCAGAAGTCTTCGAAGCATTGTCCAATTTTGGCTTGAAGATGAAACCATCGAAGTGTCATCTCCTGAAGCTCAAAGTGCAGTACTTAGGCCCTGTCGTGAGTGGAGAAGGAGTGGCACCAGATCCAGACAAGGTGATGGTCATCAGAGACTGGCAAGTACCTACTACAGTCAGTGAGGTTCGACAATTCTTGGGGTTAGTCAGCTATTACAGACGCTTCATCAAAGGCTTCACAAAAATGGCTGCTTCCCTTCAAGACCTCCTAGTGGGCTACTCCAAAAAGGCCACAACCAAGAGTCCTCCGATTGAGTGGAATGCCAAATTGGAAGAGTCTTTCAGCAACCATAAGCAAGCTCTCACCGGAAAAGAGATCTTGGTTTACCCGGACTATGGTCAGTCATGGTCAGTCATTCATCCTCTACAACAATGCCAGCAATGTCGGTCTAGGAGCGGTTCTATTTCAAGTGCAGCAGGGCAAGGAGAAGGTCATCACCTATGCCAGTAGAAAGCTTCGACCTACCAAAAGAAGTCTTGCCAATTACAGCTCCCTTAAGTTGGAGTTACTGGCTATCGTCTGGGCAGTGACAGAGGTTCAAGCACTACCTCGCTTCTTCCAAGTTCAACGGCTACACCAACAACAACCCCCTGACGCATCTGGAGACTGCAAAACTTAGTGCCTTAGAGCAACGGTGGATGGCTCGGTTGTCCAACTATGAATTTGTCATCAAATATCAAGCTGGTAACAAAAATGCCAAAGTCGATGCCTTAACCCACATGCCAAACCCCCCTGTTCCGGAAGAAGACCTGGCAGGCCTGAAAGAGATCAAGATACCAGCATTCCACCACCAGTATGCTTCCCAATGCGCCCACTGTGGGAATAACAAGTGTTCAACAGTCCAAAAGGTTTCCCTCAATCCACTACCTCATTATGGTAGAGACCCAGAACAGCGATCCAGTCGTCCGCATAGTGAAGGAACTGCTTGGTGCAGCCAATTCATCTCCAGCTCCTGATGCACCACCAGAAGTCCTATAGCTGTGGAAACAGAGGAAGAAGCTGTTCTTCTATGAAGGGAAACTGTTCCGAAGGACTACCAACTCCCGTATGCATGAGCTGGTGTGGCAGATCGTGATCCCAAGAAAGGATGTATCAATGGTTCTTGAAGCCTACCACAACCAGGCAGGGCACTTTGGATGGAAGAAGTTTGAAGTCATCATCCGTGCTCACTTCTGGACAGGTATAAAACAGTCCATTGAGAAGTGGTGTAGGGAATGCGGCCCATGTAACCTCAGAAGAAAGGATCGCAACAGCCAAAAGGCTCACTTGCAGACTATCATCACCAAGCAACCACTTGAAATAGTGGCTCTCGAACACATCAAATTGTCCCCAAGTTGATCAGGATACACCTATGTCTTGATGATAGTGGACCACGACTCACGCTTCCTAGTATTTGTTCCAGTGAAAGATCAGATGGCAAAAACAGCTGCAAAGGCCTTTCAAGGATAATTTCTGCCAACCCCCATGGTTATCCAGATCAAGTCTGGACAGACCGAGGTCCGGCTTTCAAAGCAGAGGTCTTCCAAGAATTCTGCACCTTGTACGGTTGTAAGAAGATCCGGACAACACCATACCATCCGGTAACGGCCTATGCGAAAAAATGAATAAGCTGGTGATCGATTTACTAAAGACCTTACCGCTAGTGTTGAGCATTCCGATACCACAAGTATCGGGTATCGGCCGATACTTGCGGTATCGGAATTCCGATACCGGGATTCCGATACTTGCCGCGTATCGGATACAGGAATCGGAAGTTCCCAGATTCAAACTGCACAAATTCAGCCAATGAGAATGATTCCAAGTGTGGGCACATCCTGTTTAGCATGGAGGGCATGAAACTACTGGCATGGCTGTGATTGGCTGCTGAAATGATGTCATGATGCAGTTTAAAAGTCGCTGGCGCCATTTTGCGCTCACTCTGCTGTGAATTCAGTTAGTGACAGGACGCTGTTTGCTGACTGAGGGCCAGTTTAGAGATAGCGATTTGCTTCTTTGTGCTTTTCAAAGGCTAATTTAGCAACCGCTGTGTTCACCTACTATTCACCTTGCTTTTGCCTTGTAGCGCTGTTTTCACAGCGATCTGCAAGGTCTGTGTGTGTGTGTGTGTGTGTGTGTGAGTGCAGCCCACTCTCTAGTCTGAGTGCAGCCACATAGGCCATCCATAGCTGGTTGTATTCAGTTCAGGGAGGGTGGTTCATTGCCTCATACTGTTCTTTTTTTTTTTTTTCTCCAAGTAGTGTAGTCTGCTGCTAATTTTTTCAAAAAATTCCTATTAGTGTCTTTCCACCCGTCTCCAGCTAATTTGTGGAAAAACACTACATAGGATAACGTAGAGGAGGGTTTTTGGGCCTTGCAGCGCCGTTTACGGCTGTCTGCACGGTCTCCGTGTGACTGCAGCTCGCCCTGTAGTCTGTGAGCAGCCATAGCCTGGTTGTCTCCAGCTCAGGGTTCTTCACTGCGTCATACCGCAAAATCAATTTTCCTTTTGTTTTAAGTAGTGCAGGCTGCTGCACATTTTTTCAAAAAATTCCTATTAGTGTCTTTCCACACGTCTCCAGCTAATTTGTGGAAAAACACTACATAGGATAACGTAGAGGAGGGTTTTTGGGCCTTGCAGCGCCGTTTACGGCTGTCTGCACGGTCTCCGTGTGACTGCAGCTCGCCCTGTAGTCTGTGAGCAGCCATAGCCTGGTTGTCTCCAGCTAAGGGTTCTTCACTGCGTCATACCGCAAAATCAATTTTCCTTTTATTTTAAGAAGTGCAGGCTGCTGCACATTTTTTCAAAAAATTCCTATTAGTGTCTTTCCACCCGTCTCCAGCTAACTTGTGGAAAAACACTACATAGGATAACGTAGAGGAGGGTTTTTGGGCCTTGCAGCGCCGTTTACGGCTGTCTGCACAGTCTCCGTGTGACTGCAGCTCGCCCTGTAGTCTGTGAGCAGCCATAGCCTGGTTGTCTCCAGCTCAGGGTTCTTCACTGCGTCATACCGTAAAATCAATTTTCCTTTTGTTTTAAGTAGTGCAGGCTGCTGCACATTTTTTCAAAAAATTCCTATTAGTGTCTTTCCACCCGTCTCCAGCTAACTTGTGGAAAAACACTACATAGGATAACGTAGAGGAGGGTTTTTGGGCCTTGCAGCGCCGTTTACGGCTGTCTGCACGGTCTCCATGTGACTGCAGCTCTCTCTGTTGTCAGTTCAGTCCCCAAAAAATAAATAAATAATAAAGTTCACCAAACACACCAGTGACACCACTTAACATTTGTGTAGGCCACATTAGCTCATATTAAAGTCTAGTCCACACTTTAGTTGGTATTAGTGTTTCTTATACCTGTTAGGAGTTGTTCAGGAATAAGCACACAAAGCCTTTAGTACTTTTCTGCTTATCTTTATCAGTCAACCAAGATGAAGAAGGCAGTGAGTAAGGCACGTGGGCGTGGGCGCGGAGCAGGGAGAGGACGTGGGGATTCTGTGCCTGCTGCGGGCACCGGTGACTCATCAGCACCCACTTTCACCAGGGAACAGTCCTTCATGCGCAGCTTTGTCGCAGAGCGCCGTACACCGCTGCTGCGTGAAGAACAAATTGAAGCCGTTGTCGGATGGATGGCAGCTAATGCATCAACTTCAATTAGTGCCACATCCTCTCAGACACAGAGCACTGGAGAGCAGCCATCTGTCTCTTCACCACCTGCCAAATTGCCCAGGCAGACAGAGAGCCCAGGACAGGAGCCGTCTCTACTTCTGTTCTCTGAATCTCTTGGCTTGGAAACAGGGGGCCAGCCAAGCAGCATTGGAGAAATGGAAGAAGAGGCAGGGTGCAGTGATGCCCAACAGCTTTTTCTCTCTTCCTCTGAAGAGGCGGGTGGGCCAGTGCTTCCGGTCACCACATCGCAGGCCGCATCCGCTGATGATGACACTCAGGTGCCACTTTCTGGTGCATGCTCTGCTGCTGAGACTACCCAGGAGGAGCAGTTGGGGACAGAGGGTAGTGTAGATGATGAGGTCCTTGACCCATCTTGGCGTGAGGGACAGGAAGGTGGTGGGAGCAGCTCTGAGGAAGAGATTCCCCGTACGGCCCAAAGAGGGAGAGGGAGGGGGAAGACTGCGGATCCTGCAGCCTCCGCTTTGGCACCCGTTAGGAGCATGTCTCTTCCAAAAGCCAAAAAGGGCGCTCCCAAGACTTGCAGTGCCTGGTCCTTTTTTGACACAGTTGCAGATGACATTTGCTATGTCAAATGCAAGGTGTGTCATCACAAAGTAAAAAGAGGTCGAAATGTCAGCAACCTCAATACCTCCAACATGTGGAAACATGTGCGCAACAGGCACGCGGCGGAGTTACAAAAACACACTGAAGAGCTAGGCCAACCAACAGCGGCAGCTACCACCTCTTCAGCTCGTGTTGCCTCTTCCTCCAGCTCACACGCAGCTGGTTCGGCTTCCTCCCAGGATCGCCGTGGAAGAACCTCTGGCCCTGTTGTCCAGAGACCCGCTGTAATTCCACCCGCAGCACCACGTTCCCAGTCATCCACACACTCCCAGCCCAGTGTACAGCCATCGGTAGTACAGGCATGGGAGAAAAGGCGGCCTTTCTCGTCAAACCACCCACGAGCACAGGCTCTGACTGCAGGCATTGCCAAACTTCTGTCACTGGAAATGCTGTCATTCAGGCTGGTGGAGACTGACAGCTTCCGTGACTTGATGTCATTGGCAGTCCCACAGTACAATGTGCCCAGCCGCTTTTACTTCAGCAGGCAAGCCGTCCCTGCCCTGCACAAGCATGTGGATGGACACATAAAACACGCGCTACTGAATGCAGTCAGTAGCAAGGTCAACCTCACCACCAATGCGTGGACCAGTCAACATGGACAGGGGCGATACCTTTCCCTCACTGCCCATTGGGTTAATGTCGTTGAGCCGGGTACAGATCGTGCGAGTGGCGCAGGACGTGTCCTGCCCACTCCAAGGATTGCAGGAATCCATTCTGTACGCATTGACTCCTCCTCTTACACCAGTTCCTCAGAATCATCGCTGCAGGAGCCGTCACAGTCCACCTCCACATGGACCCGTGATGAACGTTTACCTGTTACGACCGACATGAGCACAGCCGTGGCCAAACGTCAACAGGCCGTCTTGAAATTAATTTCTTTGGGGAATCGAAGCCACACAGCGCAGGAGCTCTGGAATGCCATCAAGCAGGAGAGCGATGTGTGGTTTGTGCCAGCGAATCTCCAGCCAGGCATGGTAGTGTGTGATAATGGCCGAAATCTGGTGGCAGCTCTGGGCCTCGGCAACCTCACTCACATCCCATGTCTGGCACATGTGCTCAATTTGGTCGTGCAGAGTTTTTTGAGGGACTATCCAGATCTTGATGCACTGCTGCACAAGGTCCGCCTAGAGTGTGCTCACTTGCGGCGTTCCAGCACGGCAAAAGCGCGCATTGCGGCTCTGCAGCGCCGACACCACCTGCCGGAACATCGCATCATATGTGACCTACCTACCAGGTGGAATTCCACGTTACATATGTTGGAGAGGTTGTGTGAGCAGCAGCAAGCTGTAATGGAGTACCAGCTGCATCAGGCGCAAAGAAGTCGCACTCCGCGCCGTTCAGACTTCACAACCACAGAGTGGGCCACTATGAATGACGTCTGCCAGTTTTTGCGTCCCTTCGATTATTCCACGCGGATGGCGAGTGCAGATGATGCACTAGTCAGCATGACTGTCCCCCTTATCTGCCTGCTTGAAAAATCACTGCAAGCGCTAAGGGATGATGTTGTGGAAGAGGTGGAGGATGAGGATTCAACATTTCCATCATCTTCTGGACAGTCAGCGCCACGTGGTTCCTCACAAACGCGTAGGCAGGGGACAGTTTGTGAGGAGGATGAGGAGGAGTCAATGGAGAAGGAAGACATCTGTCCAGAGGAGGGAGTTACACAATTGTCCAGTACTCAGTGTGTACAGCGAGGGTGGGGTGATGATGAGCGGGCAGAGATCACGCCTCCAGCAGGGGACAGCGTTTCTTGGGCAGTTGGCAGTCTGCAGCACATGGTGGATTACATGCTGCAGTGCCTGAGAAACGACCGCCGCATCGCCCACATTCTCAACATGTCTGAATATTGGGTGTTCACCCTCCTCGATCCTCGCTACTGGGACAATGTAGAAAGCCTCATCACACCGTTGAACCGGGAGCGAAAAATGCGGGAGTACCAAGACACACTGGTGAATTCCATCATCTTCTCCATTCCAAGTGAGAGAAGTGCTGCTAGTGCATTACAAAGCAGCTCAGTGCGTCCAGGCAGTGGTGGAGGCTCTGCACAAAGAGGGAGCAGAAGCAGTGCCTCTGCCCAAGGCAAGAGCAGTATGGCCCAACTGTGGCACAGTTTTCTGTGCCCGCCACAAAAGTCAACACCATCACAGACGGCTCCAGTCAGCAGGAGGCAACGGTTCCGTCAGATGGTGACAGACTACATGTCTTGCCCTCTTGCTGTACTCCCAGACGGCTCTTCACCTTTCAAGTTTTGGGTCTCAAAGCTGGATACATGGCCAGAGCTAAGCCAGTATGCATTGGAGGTGCTGGCTTGCCCTGCGGCTAGTGTATTATAGAAACGCGTCTTTAGTGCTGCAGGTGGTGTACTAACTGACCGTCGCATGCGACTATCCTCCGATAACGTTGACCGGCTTACTTTCCTGAAAATGAACAAGGCCTGGATCTCGCCGGAATTTGCCACTCCTCTTCCTGATTAAATAATTAGGTGACTGTCTACGTTATCCAGGTCTCCTGTTGTGTTCATCTTTCTACCACCTGAACTTAAATTCCTGGGCTCCAACACCGCCAGTTGAGGCTCAGAAGTGCCGTCTGCACAGTCAAAACATACGACCCAGTGTTATTGGGTTTCAGTAACGTCAGCTGATCCCCAGCTGTGTAGCCGGCAATGTGTCCTGCGACCGCCACGCTGACACAACAACTGAAATGTAAGGGAACCTGTCCCCCCCCCCCAAGGCGTTTGTTACTGAAGGAGCCACCTTGTGCAGCAGTAATGCTGCACAAGGAAAAGGTAGCTATTTTTGTTTAGCTTTTTGCACACGCAGAACTTAACACTTATAAAATGTGTCCACTGATACCGTAAAACCGTCCCGGAGGTGGGACTTTCCTTCGTAATGTGACGCAGCACAGCCATCATTCTTACCCCCCCAGCGCGGTGCGCCGACTGCTCAGCGTTGTTTGATTCTGTCCCGGAGCCTGCGCTGTTAGGTTAGCCCTTGGCCATGCACACATTTTGCGCTGCCTGTCTTCTGACATCATTTGGTGTCAGGCTGGCTGCGCCTGTGCGGCCGCGCTGGACGAGATCCCGCCTCGTAGTGTCTTCTGATTTAATCCCACTGGGGGCCTGAGATCCATGGACATGCGCAGTGCATATCTGAACCTCCACCTCTCACTCATCTCCCTATGGCTTCTTCAGACTGTGCGGTGTCAGCTGATCCCTAATAG
This sequence comes from Ranitomeya variabilis, assembly GCF_051348905.1. NCBI lineage: Eukaryota > Metazoa > Chordata > Amphibia > Anura > Dendrobatidae > Ranitomeya > Ranitomeya variabilis. The sequence goes on along the minus strand of NC_135232.1, from coordinate 513,283,226 downwards.
CATGCCACGGCCGTGACACCGCACAGTCTGAAGAATCCGTAGGGAGGGGAGTGAGAGGCGAGGATATGCACTGCGCATGGCCATGGATCCCAGGCCCGCGGTGGGATTACATTAGACGACACTGTGAGGCGGGCTCTCGGCCAGCACGTCCGCACAGGCGCAGCCAGCCTGACACCAAATGATGCCAGAAGATAGGCAGCGCAAAATGTGTGCATGGCCAAGGGCTAACCTAACAGCGCAGGCTCCGGGACTGATTCAAACAACGCTGAGGAGGCGGCACACGGCGTCAAGGGGGTAAGAATGACGGCTGTGCTGCGTCACATCACAAAGGAAAGTTCCACCAACCGGACGGTATCACGGTAGGAGGGGACACTTTTCATAAGTGTTAGGTTCAGCATGTGCAAGGACCATAATTAAAAGAGCTAAGTTTACCTTTTCCAGCATTAGTGCTGTACACGATGGCTCTTTCAGCTACAAACGCCTGGGGGGGGGGTTAAAGTTTCCCTTTCAACTTGCTCCAGTGCAGGCTTCGGCCTGCACTCTGCTCCCTCTCCTCCTCCTGCTGACCCTGGGCTCTAACACCGCCAGTTGGGGCCCAGATGTGCTAGCTGCACAGAGCCAAACACCAGCCAATGTGTCAGTGGGGTTCTGCACTGCCAGCTGTTCCCCTGCTGTGTAGCCGGCAACGTGTCCTGCAACAGCCACGCAGACACAAGAACTGAAATTGAAGGAAACCTGTCCCCCCTCCCCCAGGCGTTTCTACGTTTTACAGCCACCTTGTACGACAGTAATGCTGCATGTGTGCAAGGTGGCTCAGAAACTTATTCTCCTTGCCCATGTTGAACTGAACACGTCTAAAATGAGTCCTCTGCGACCATTAAAACGTCCCTCAGGTGTGATTTTCCTTTGTATTGACATGCAACAAGCTCCTTGGTAGCGCTGCCCGTCTTCTGGCATCATTGTTTGGCGGCCTGCGCCTCTGCGGCCGCCTTGCCCCACACAACGCCCCTCGGTGTCTTATTTATTTGGACTGCGAGGGTGTGATTGATGGGCATGAACGGTGCATTTCTTCGCCTGTCCCTCATCTCCTTCCGCCTTCTTCGGACTGTGCGTCTTCATGGCCGTGGCATGCGATAAGGGATCAGCTGACGCCGCATAGTCTGAAGCGGGTGTAAGAACCCAAGCGAGAGGCGAACATATGTACACCGCCAGTTGGGGCCCAGTACTGCTAACTGCACAGAGCCAAGCACCTCGCCAATGTGTCAGTGGGGTTCAGCACCGCCAGCTGTTCCCCTGCTGTGTAGCCGGCAAAGTGTCCTGCAACTGCCACGCAGACACAACAGACCCAAAGCTGCCGCCAGTGCAGGCTTCGGCCTACACTCTGCTCCCTCTCCTCCTCCTGCTGACCCTGGGCTCTAACACCGCCAGTTGGGGCCCAGATGTGCTAGCTGCACAGAGAAAAACACCAGCCAATGTGTCAGTGGGGTTCAGCACCGCCAGCTGTTCCCCTGCTGTGCAGCCGGCAATGTGTCCTGCAACAGCCACGCAGACACAAGAACTGAACTTGAAGGGAACCTGTCCCCCCTCCCCCAGGCGTTTGTATGTTTTACAGCCACCTTGTACAGCGGTAATGCTGCATGTGTGCAAGGTGGCTCATAAACTTATTCTCCTCGCACATGTGGAACTGAAAACACGTCTAAAATGTGTCCTTTGTGTGACCATTTAACCGTCCCGGAGGTGTGACTTTCCTTTGTAATGACACGCTGCAACCCCCTTGGTAGCGCTGCCCGTCTTCCGGCATCATTGTTTGGCTGCCTGCGCCTCTGCGGCCGCCCTGACCCACACAACGCCCCTCGGTGTCTTATTTATTTGGACTGCGAGGGTGTGATTGATGGGCATGAGCAGTGCATAAGTTTGCCTGTCCCTCATCTCCTTCCGCCTTCTTCAGACTGTGCGGCTTCATGGCCGTGGCATGCGATAAGGGATCAGCTGACGCCGCACAGTCTGAAGCGGGTGTAAGGACCCGAGTGTGAGAGGCGAAAATATGTACTGCGCCAGGCCATGAATCCCAGCCCCGCAGTGTTTTAACTATGTAAAGACACTGCGTGGCTGGGATTCATGGGCATCGCGAACCGCACTAGCCGACATGAAATGATGTCAGAAGATGGGCAGCACATGGCCAAGGGATAACGCAACAACGCAGACTCCTGTACATCAAAATGCGATGCTCAGGAGGCCGTGCCACGCACCAAGGTGGTGTTTTTGCCAGCTGTGCTGTGTCTCATTACGAAGGGAACTCCCGCCTCCAAGACAGATTGACTGTATAAGGGCCAAAATGTTGTATGTGTTTCATTCAGCTTGTGCAAGGAACAAAATTAAAAGAGCAACCTTTGACTTGTGCAGCACTACTCCTGCATAAGGCGTGGCTCTTCTACTTTGTAACACCTGAGGGGGGGTTAAAGGTTACCTTTAAAATTGGTTCAATTAGGCTTCGGCCTACACTCTGCTCCCCCTGCAGATCCTGGGCTCTAACACCGCCAGTTGGTGCCCCGAAGTGCTGGCTGCACAGAGCAAAACACCAGCCAATGTGTCAGTGGGGTTCAGCACCGCCAGCTGTTCCCCTGCTGTGTAGCCAGCATCGTGTCCTGCAACAGCCACGCAGACACAAAGCTGCCACCAGTGCAGGCTTCGGCCTACACTCTGCTCCCTCTCCTCCTCCTGCTGACCCTGGGCTCTAACACCGCCAGTTGGTGCCCGGTACTGCTAGCTGCACAGAGAAAAACACCAGCCAATGTGTCAGTGGGGTTCAGCAACGCCAGCTGTTCCCCTGCTGTGCAGCTGGCAACGTGTCCTGCAACAGCCACGCAGACACAAGAACTGAAATTGAAGGGAACCTGTCCCCCCTCCCCCAGGCGTTTGTATGTTTTACAGCCACCTTGTACAGCAGTAATGCTGCATGTGTGCAAGGTGGCTCATAAACTTATTCTCCTCGCACATGTGGAACTGAAAACACGTCTAAAATGTGTCCTCTGTGTGACCATTAAAACGTCCCTGAGGTGTGACTTTACTTTGTAATGACACGCAACAACCCCCTTGGTAGCACAGCCCTTCTTCTGACATCATTGTTTGGCTGGCTGCGCCTCTGCGGCCGCCCTGCCCGACACAACGCCCCTCGGTGTCTTATTTATTTTGACTGCGAGGGTGTGATTGACGGGCATGAGCAGTGCATATCTTCGCCTGTTGTCACTCATCTCCTTCCGTCTTCTTCAGACTGTGCGGCTTCATGGCCGTGGCATGCGATAAGGGATCAGCTGACGCCGCACAGTCTGTAGCAGGTGTAAGGACCCGAGCGAGAGGCGAACATATGTACTGCGCCAGGCCATGAATCCCAGCCCCGCAGTGTGAAACACTGTAAAGGCACTACGGGGCTGGGATTCATGGTCATCGCGAACCGCACCGGCCGACATTAAATGATGTCAGGAGACGGGCAGCGCTAACAGCGCAAGGCCAAGGGATAACACGACAGCGCAGACTCCTGTACAGCAAATAACAACGCTCAGGAGGCTGCACCCAGCAACAAGGTGGGATTTTTGACATCTGTGCTGCATATCATTACGAAGGGAACTCTCGCCTCCAACACAGTTTGACTGTATAAAGGGCTAAATGTTATACGTGTTTCATTCAGCGTGTGCAAGGAGAAAAATTAAAAGAGCAACCTTTGACTTGTGCAGTACTACTGCTGCATAAGGTGTGGCTCTTCTAGGTTGTAACCCCTGAGGGGGGGTTAAAGGTTACCTTTAAAATTGGTTCAATTAGGCTTCGGCCTACACTCTGCTCCCCCTGCAAAGCCTGGGCTCTAACACCGCCAGTTGGGGCCCGGTACTGCTAGCTGCACAGAGAAAAACACCAGCCAATGAGTCAGTGGGGTTCAGCACCGCCAGCTGTTCCCCTGCTGTGTAGCCGGCATCGTGTCCTGCAACAGCCACGCAGACACAAAGCTGCCACCAGTGCAGGCTTCGGCCTACACTCTGCTCCCTCTCCTCCTCCTGCTGACCCTGGGCTCTAACACCGCCAGTTGGTGCCCGGTACTGCTAGCTGCACAGAGCAAAACACCAGCCAATGTGTCAGTGGGGTTCAGCACCGCCAGCTGTTCCCCTGCTGTGTAGCCGGCATCGTGTCCTGCAAAAGCCACGCAGACACAAGAACTGAAATTGAAGGGATCCTGTCGCCCCACCCCCTGGTGTTTGTATGTTTTACAGCCACCTTGTACAGCGGTAATGCTGCATGTGTGCAAGGTGGCTCATAAACTTATTCTCCTTGCACATGTGGAACTGAACACGTCAAAAATGTGTCCTCTGTGACCATTTAACCGTCCCGGTGGTGTGACTTTCCTTTGTAATGACACGCTGCAACCCCCTTGGTAGCGCTGCCCGTCTTCTGGCATCATTGTTTGACTGGCTGCGCCTCTGCGGCCGCCCTGACCCACACAACGCCCCTCGGTGTCTTATTTATTTTGACTGCGAGGGTGTGATTGATGGTCATGAGCAGTGCATATGTTCGCCTGTCCCTCATCTCCTTCCGCCTTCTTCAGACTGTGCGGCTTCATGGCCATGGCATGCGATAAGGGATCAGCTGACGCCGCACAGTCTGTAGCAGGTGTAAGGACACGAGCGAGAGGCGAACCTATGTACTGGACCAGGCCATGAATCCCAGCCCCGCAGTGTTTTAACTATGTAAAGACACTGCGGGGCTGGCATTCATGGGCATCGCGAACCGCACCAGCTGACATGAAATGATGTCAGAAGATGGGCAGCGCATGGCCAAGGGATAACGCAACAACGCAGACTCCTGTACATCAAAATGCGATGCTCAGGAGGCCGTGCCACGCACCAAGGTGGTGTTTTTGCCAGCTGTGCTGCGTCTCATTATGAAGGGAACTCCCGCCTCCAAGACAGATTGACTGTATAAGGGCCAAAATGTTGTACGTGTTTCATTCAGCTTGTGCAAGGAACAAAATTAAAAGAGCAACCTTTGACTTGTGCAGCACTACTGCTGCATAAGGCGTGGCTCTTCTACTTTGTAACACCTGAGGGGGGTTTAAAGGTTACCTTTAAAATTGGTTCAATTAGGCTTCGGCCTACACTCTGCTCCCCCTGCAGAGCCTGGGCTCTAACACCGCCAGTTGGGGCCCGATACTGCTAGCTGCACAGAGAAAAACACCAGCCAATGAGTCAGTGGGGTTCAGCACCGCCAGCTGTTCTCCTGCTGTGTAGCCGGCATCGTGTCCTGCAACAGCCACGCAGACACAAAGCTGCCACCAGTGCAGGCTTCGGCCTACGCTCTGCTCCCTCTCCTCCTCCTGCTGACCCTGGGCTCTAACACCGCCAGTTGGTGCCCGGTACTGCTAGCTGCACAGAGAAAAACACCAGCCAATGTGTCAGTGGGGTTCAGCACCGCCAGCTGTTCCCCTGCTGTGTAGCCGGCAACGAGTCCTGCAAATGCCACGCAGACACAAAGCTGCCGCCAGTGCAGGCTTCGGCCTACACTCTGCTCCCTCTCCTCCTCCTGCTGACCCTGGGCTCTAACACCGCCAGTTGGTGCCCGGTACTGCTAGCTGCACAGAGAAAAACACCAGCCAATGTGTCAGTGGGGTTCAGCAACGCCAGCTGTTCCCCTGCTGTGCAGCCGGCAACGTGTCCTGCAACAGCCACGCAGACACAAGAACTGAAATTGAAGGGAACCTGTCCCCCCTCCCCCAGGTGTTTGTATGTTTTCCAGCCACCTTGTACAGCAGTAATGCTGCATGTGTGCAAGGTGGCTCATAAACTTATTCTCCTTGCACACGTGGAACAGAACACGTCTACAATGTGTCCCCTGAGACCATTAAAACGTCCCTGAGGTGTGACTTTACTTTGTAATGACACGCAACAACCCCCTTGGTAGCACAGCCCTTCTTCTGACATCATTGTGTGGCTGGCTGCGCCTCTGCGGCCGCCCTGCCCGACACAACGCCCCTCGGTGTCTTATTTATTTTGACTGCGAGGGTGTGATTGACGGGCATGAGCAGTGCATATCTTCGCCAGGCTGTCACTCAGCTCCTTCCGCCTTCTTCAGACGGTGCGGCTTCATGGCCGCGGCATGCGATAAGGGATCAGCTGACGCCGCACAGTCTGTAGCAGGTGTAAGGACCCGTGCGAGAGGCAAACATATGTACTGCGCCAGGCCATGAATCCCAGCCCCGCTGTGTGAAACACTGTAAAGACACTGCGGGGCTGGGATTCATGGGCATCGCGAACCGCACCAGCCGACATGAAATGATGTCAGAAGACGGGCAGCGCATGGCCAAGGGATAACGCAACAACACAGACTCCTGTACAGCAAAATGCGATGCTCAGGTGGCCGCGCCAAGCACCAAGGTGTGATTTTTGACATCTGTGCTGCGTCTCATTACGAAGGGAACTCTCGCCTCCAACACAGTTTGACTGTATAAAGGGCTAAATGTTATACGTGTTTCATTCAGCGTGTTCAAGGAGAAAAATTAAAAGAGCAACCTTTGACTTGTGCAGCACTACTGCTGCATAAGGTGTGGCTCTTCTAGTTTGTAACCCCTGAGGGGGGGTTAAAGGTTACCTTTAAAATTGGTTCAATTAGGCTTCGGCCTACACTCTGCTCACCCTGCAGAGCCTGGGCTCTAACACCGCCAGTTGGGGCCCGGTACTGCTAGCTGCACAGAGAAAAACACCAGCCAATGTGTCAGTGGGGTTCAGCACCGCCAGCTGTTCCCCTGCTGTGTAGCCGGCAACGTGTCCTGCAACAGCCACGCAGACACAAAGCTGCCGCCAGTGCAGGCTTCGGCCTACACTCTGCTCCCTCTCCTCCTCCTGCTGACCCTGGGCTGTAACACCGCCAGTTGGGGCCCGCTACTGCTAGCTGCACAGAGATAAACACCAGCCAATGTGTCAGTGGGGTTCAGCACCGCCAGCTGTTCCCCTGCTTTGTAGCCGGCAACGTGTCCTGCAACAGCCACGCAGACACAACAGACCTACAAATGCCTCCAGTGCAGGCTTCGGCCTACACTCTTCTCCCCCTGCTGACCCTTTGCTCCAACACCGCTAGTTGGGGCTCTAGGAAGACAAGCTTGAATAGGTCCCCATCCTGGTTCCAGCACCGTCAGCTGGTTCCGGGCAGAGCCTTTGGCTTAGGTGCCTCCCTCTGGGTATCCGAGTTCCACCAACGTCAGGTGGTCCTTGGTAGTGCTTTCAGGCACGGGTACCTCCTGCTTAGTAACCGGGTTCCAGTAACGTCAGCTGGTCCTCGGTAGTTCCATTGGCTCTTGGACCTTCGGCTACCCATCCGGGTTCCAGTACCGTCAGCTGGTTCTCGGCAGTGTCTTTTGCTCTTGTACATTCTGCTCCCCATCCTGGTTCCAGTACCGTCAGCTGGTTCCGGGCAGAGCCTTTGGCTTAGGTGCCTCCCTCTGGGTATCTGAGTTCCACCAACGTCAGGTGGTCCTTGGTAGTGCTTTCAGCACGGGTACCTCCTGCTTAGTAACCGGGTTCCAGTAACGTCAGCTGGTCCTCGGTAGTTCCATTGGCTCTTGGACCTTCGGGTAGCCATCCGAGTTCCAGTTCCATCAGCTGTTTCTCGGCATTTTCTCAGCCTTCTTGTACCTTCTGCTACATTTCCAAGTTCAAGACCCTAAAGACGACGACCCGGAAGACCACCCCTAAGATGACGACGACACCAGAGACGACGACCACTGAGATGACGACGACCCTGGAGACGATGACCCTGAAGACCACCCCGATGACGACGACCCCGGAGACGACGACCCTGGAGACGACGACCCTGGAGACGACGACGACATGGGAGACCGAGAAGCAGAAGAACAAGAGGCTGCAGAACAAAGAGCAGAAGAACATTAAGCATAAGACTAAATATCAGAGCAAAAGATATTATCTAAATTATAAGCAGAAGAAGACTAAGCAGTGTATGGGGGTGAGTCCGTTCCTCCTCGTGGTGCCCCTGGATAAAGCCTGATGCTGCAGGCCAAACTGAACGCGGACAAATGTAACTGTTTTGTGACAGGCAGAACGGAAGGTGTAATCTTCAAACTTTTATAGATAACAACTACGGGAATGCCTGTCACAAATAAGAATATGATGAAGAAGTTGAATATGAAAAAGATAATAGTTAAATAAAAAGAATATGAACAATGTAAAAAAAAAAATATATAGGTAGAAGAAGAAGAAGATGAATAAGGTGAAGATAGTTGATGTCAAATAAGCTGATGATGAGGATAATGAAGAAGAAAGTGGGAGAAGTAAAAAAGAAGGTGAAGGACGTGGAAGTAGTGAAACATCAATATCTGAAAAAAAAAAAAAAAAAAAAAAAACATAGTCAAAATCTTTCTAACGCCGAACGTCATAAAAAAAACAAAAAAAAACTGCTATTCTATTTGTTTGGGCTAAACCTCAGTGCCTTTAATGTCTCCACCACCTCCCCCAATACATCCTACATTATTCTTAGTTGTTTTCCTTCATGTAGAATTAACCTACAAGGAAAGAAAGGGTTTATTTTAATTCCGATATTTTCGTCCCATTGACTTGCATTGGGATCGGGTATCGGTATCGGATTAGATTCGATACTTTGACGGTATCGGCCGATACTTTCCGATACCGATACTTTCCGATATCGGAAGGTATCGCTCAACACTACTTACCACTAGAAAAGCACAACTATTGGCCTGAGAGGCTACCAGACCTAGTTGAGATGTATAACCACATCCCTACAAATACGACTAACTTTGCCCCAGCTTACTTGATGCAATCAAGACCAGGTAAACTCCCCATCGACCTGGAAATGGGCATCCTGACACCAGAAGCCATACCTATCCAGCCAGACACAGACTAGAATACTGAGAAACAACTACAGTACCGCAAAGTCCAGCAGTGTGTAGAAGAAAGTCTGTCACAAGCCTGGCAAAAACAAGAGATAGACTACAATCAACAAGTGTTGAAAACGAAAAGAAGAATACATAAACTAGACGATCAGTGGGAGACTGAGCCCTACACAGTCCTACCCTCTAAATTTTACAACAGCAAGGTGTACCTCGTCACCAAGGACGGAGGAAAAACATCTGCTACTGTATCCAGAGACCACCTGAAAGTCTGCCCAGTTCAATAGCACAAGAAAAATGGAAGTCCAGAAGTTGCTCGGCAAATGAAAGAGACAGAAACAAAGGTGTGTACAATATTAGGGGAATTTCCTCTATCCTGGACACAAATCAACAATGCAGTAGTAGTGCCAGTTCTAACGTTCCTGCAGTTTACAATGCTAGAAACATCAGAGACATTGAAAATACTCCTGAAGAAGAGCAGCTAACCCTAGCTACAGATGCTTCGCCTTTGGATTTAGAGGACTCGCTCCTTGCCAGCAGTGAGCTTGTCGTACCCCTGGTAGGTTCAAACATTCACAAAAACTTATCCAGTAATCCCGTATTACGTAAATCCTATCGTAGTACTGTTCAGCAATGAGCCTGTCACACCTGAAGTAAATGTACAAGGTCACAGAAGGTCAACAGGTGGCCCAGTATTGCGTAGATCCCTGCATAGTACATAGAGACAGACCCCTAGTTGCTATAAATTCAACTTATATGGTACTTCCCTAGAGTTTGAAACTGTACATAAGTGAAAGTATGCTTTAATGTAACATAGTTTAAAATTGTTGAAAAGGTTTGCACCCACATGGACTGATTTGAGAGCCCATAACCACTATGCTTAGTAGCCTACAAAGACTATTAAAAGAACCTATAAGCCTGACTGGAGATGAATACGAATGGACATGTATGGTCATAGAACTATGTGGTGATCAGGATTAACCCATGAATAGTGGCGCCCCTTAAGATGCCTTTTCATGCTGATTTTCGGGCAAGGGCAACAGAGTGTAATACAGGAACTTTTGCCCCATAACTAAAGATTGCACTTTTAGGAGACCTCAACAACCACCAGCATGGCCAAAGGGACTATGAAAATATGGTCTGTGTGCCCTCTAGGCACGCCAAGGGATAATACCTCAAATTAAAAGGTGGTTTGGGGCGGTGATCCACCAAACGCACTGTTCAACATTTTTTATAATGTTTTTATATTTTTTATGCAATATTTGTTATTATGAACATGTATTGATTGTTAATAACTTGCATTTTATATCTTTACAGTCCGGGACGTACTGTGATGCACTAGGGGAAAATGTGGGGCCCCGTGGCCTGGCCGCCACAATGGTATCGCCTCCCTAACCGATGGTGGTATCATGTCTGGAAGTAAATGGAGCTCCCTATACCAAGTAAACCATGCATCCACACTCAAGCCCATCCCTGACCGGAAGGGGAGCACAAGCCCCTTGTTTATAGGATGACTTCCTCTTCTGGCTGGGGGAGGAGAAAAGAGGGAGAGGGCAGAGTAGTGTGAGGAAGGGAAGGAAAGAAGGAGCACGTGGAGTTTCCAGGGTTGGAGCTAGGAGACCGGGGACTGCAGGTTCTCTGGCCACCTCTGCAGCACTAAAAGCACCACATTACAGAGGGATTAGAGCTGGGACTAAGAGAACAGCTTGAAAACAGCTCGCAATATATGCTGGCTGTAGCTGCTACAGAACAGACAAGCAGGGAGTACAGATCAGCTCTTAAGCTGGTGAATCTCCAAATAGATGGGCACAGAAAGTAAGGCTTATTCTACCCACTTAGTTGAGTGGGCTTCAGCTGCTTCCAGGCTAGCCAGACCCTGGACCTCTTGACCCAAACCCCTGGATTCAATTTGCATCCATCATCAGTAAAGGTAAAGACTGAAGTCCTCCGCTTCCTTGCTTTTTTCTGCTGCACTGCTCACTACAACCCCCATCATCACCCCAGGGGCATGCTCCTGCTGAGGGGAGTGATCCATCTTGCTGCATTACCATCATACTATTATTCCCTGTAAATACTCCCCTTTCTCTTGTCCGGCCAGGGCCACGGTGCTGGGCAATCACCACTGTGATATTGCTGATACACTGCCTGCCCGGGCGACCGTGACACATCTGATGGTTGTGCCCGCTACGGGACCCTGTACTCGTCTCTGCAAGCCTCCTCGTTATGATGGTGATGAAGTGATGGCCAGGGACCACCAAGGTGCAGGGAGACTACCGTACAGAAGATGAGGTGCGAACAACAAAGGGTAAATTTATTGAAAGGCAAGGAATGAAGTGGATGAGGAAGGTGCAAACGGGTATGCAATGGCAAAAGATAATTTACAAGAGTTGTATTCTGTAGCTGGGCCATCAAATAGCACGGTGCTCCAACTATTACAGAATAAACATACATCACACAAGCAAATGCAAACAATAAACAAAGAATGATGTTACTCTACGTATAGCCTCCCTGGCCTCTACTAAGCAGGCCACACGGCTGCCGTGTTCTGTCTATTGAAGTTTACACTAGGCCCTGACATGTGCACAAAACAGGAACAAACTCGCGGTGATGTTGGGGACTCAGATCCAGTCCCGGGGAGCCCCAACAGTCTAGTACGGTGGTGCACATGGCTCTCTGCCAGCTCCGTGAAACGTGGCCTTCTCCTTGCTTCTGGGTCCTGGAGGTGCTCCTGGAAAATGTAAGTCCCTTTCTCTGTATCTTCATGGCTTCTCAAGCTAGCACAGGACAGCCACCCTTGCTGCACCTGAAGAGTCCATCCCATTTCATAAGTCCACTCCGTCCCAGGCTGTGGGACCTCTTTTACAGGTACAAGCTTAGCACAGACTTTCTCTGCAGCAGTTCCTGCTCACACACTCCCAAGGCTCAACTCCTCCCCTTAGCACAGGGCAGTTCATGCACACAATCTATTGCTGGGGGAGCAGAACATTCCATCACAGCAGACAAGGGGGTGCTGTCTCTTAAAGTAGCAGCATGTTCCTTACTGTCCATAACAGCACCACCACCCTACAGTGACCCCAAGTCAAGTTGTGCAGAGGATTTCTCAACCAATGCTTGCTGCATTTTTGTTTATTGCCCCAGCATTATCTGACTGACATGGTCAAGATGGCTTCCCTTGCCTCTCAACTGGAGGGAGTGCCTGTAGCCTGGTTCAACCCCCTAATTGAATGGTATGATCCCTGTTGTGAATTCCGTTCTTGGGCTCCCTCCGGTGGTTGTAAATGGCACTTTTGTGAATTCTGCCCTTGGGCTCCCTCTGGTGGTTTTGAGTGGAACTGCTGCTCCTTGGGTTTAGCATTAGCAGCTGCTTCCACTGATCATCTCTCCTGGCTTTGCTATTTAGCCTGGCTCTAGTCTTCAGCCAGTGCCAGCTGTCAATGTTTCTTGGTTGGAGTCAGATCTCTCCTTGGATTTCTCTGATAGCCTGTCCATTTCAGCAAAAGATAAGTCATTGCTTTTCTTTTGGTTGTCCACTTGCTGTGGACTTAATCGTTCAGCTCATGTTATGTTTTTTCTTGTCCAGCTTGTCAGTATGATAAATTCAGCTTAGCTGGAAGCTCTGGGGAAGCAGATTTGACCCTCCACACCATGAGTCGGTGTGGAGATTTTTTGTAAACTCTGTGTGGATTTTTAGCTTTTAATACTGACCGCACAGTATCCTTTTCTATCCTGTGTATCTAGTTAGAATTGGCCTCCTTTGCTAAATCTTGCTTTCATTCTGTGTATGTCATTTCCCTCTCCACTCACAGTCAATATTTGTGGGGGGCTATCTTTCCTTTGGGGTTTTCTCTGAGGCAAGATAGCTTTCTGTTTCCATCTTTAGGGGTAGTTAGTTCTCAGGCTGTGACGAGGTGTCTAGGGAGTGACAGGAACATCCCATGGCTACTTCTAGTGTTGGTGTTAGGATTAGGAACTGCGGTCAGTACAGATACCACCTCCTCAGAGCTCGTCCCATGTTGCTCCTTAACCACCAGGTCATAACAGATCCCATCATGTCTGATCTGCAGGAATTCATGGACACGTTCCACAAGATATTTGATGAGCCTTATCATGCCACATCTGCCATGGAGTCTCTCTTCAACAACAGGACTCTCTCACTGTCGGTCAGTATACCATCTATTTCCACACCCTGGCTTTGGAGCTCCAGAGGACCAATAAGCATCTGGTCGGAGCCTTCCGGCGAGGATTATCTAGAGGAATCAAGGATGAATTGGCAGTCGGGGACCTACCTGAGACCCTGGATGATCTCATATCCCTCGCCATTTGGAATGACCTGTATCTCCAGGAGTGCTCCAGAGAGAGGATTCTCGAGAAACAATTTCCTCGTCCAGCATCTTCCCAACCAAAACCTTGGTTTCTGCCTTGTCCCGCTCCGGTGTCTGAGGATGAACAAATGGAGCTTGACCACGAAAAGTTGAAGAGGAATCAAGTGGAGGAGAAGCTCGGTAGGAATCCGCATAGTTATGGTGGATGCTGTGCTTCCAGTCAATGCAGTGGAATTGAGTGTCCAGAAAAACTCTTCCGCCAAGGACAGGTAATCTTTGGAAAGCTCGGTTCCCCAAGACAGCCTATCTAGACTGTGGGTCTGGTGGAAATTTCATCCAGCAAGCTGTAGCCAGGTGGTTCGGAATCCCAATTGTTCCCCTGCAGCGGTCCCGGCAAATTGTCCCTGTAGACAGAAGATCGCTGAAAGATCCCATTCTTGGTATCACTGAAGAGGTGGAGCTTCAAATCAGAGCACTCCACAGGGAGAAAATTACCTTCTATGTGTTACTGAATCTTACTCCACCATTTCTATTAGGTCTTCCATGGCTGCACCTCCATGAACCTGTTCTGGATTTGCTGTCTGGAAATGTCCTTAGATGGGGTCAGAACTGTCACGATCACCTGGTTCTACATCATGGCCTCCTGCAGCTTTACCCGGGTTACCTTCTGCCTACTGGCCATTTGCAGATGTATTCGACAATAAGGATGCTGAAACTCTTCCTCCTCACAGGCCTTACGATTGTCCCATCAATCTAATCCCTGGATCTACTCCACCTCGAGGTAGGATCTCCCTCTACTAACCTACCTTTGCCTGACATTGCCATCTCCGTGTGCAGTTCCATCATTACTCCAAAGCAACATGCCCGCTGCCTTGGGGTCATCCTTGATTCCGAGCTTTCATTCACCCCCCACATCCGATCATTGGCTCACTCTTCTTATCTGCATCTCAAAAACATTTCTAGAATTCGCCCTTTTCTTACTTTCGACTCTGCAAAAACTCTTACTGTCTCACTTATTCATTCTCGTCTGGACTATTGTAACTCTCTACTAATCGGCCTCCCTCTTACCAAACTCTCCCCACTCCAATCTGTCCTGAATGCTGCTGCCAGTATCATATTCCTCACCAACCATTACACCGATGCCTCTACCTTGTGCCAGTCATTACACTGGCTACCCATCCACTCCAGAATCCAGTACAAAACTACTACCCTCATCCACAAAGCACTCCATGGCTCAGCACCACCCTACATCTCCTCTCTGGTCTCAGTCTACCACCCTACCCGTGCCCTCCACTCCGCTAATGACCTCAGGTTAGCATCCTCAATAACACTGGTCAACAGCATTTTTGGTGCCAAAGATATTTCATCGAATTTAGGGTATTTTTGGGGTGCTGATTCTGAACATGTCATCAGTTTTGCCAGATTGGCTCAAGTTTTTGAGATTTTTGGTATCTTATTTATAGCACTTGTTGGTAAATGCGACGCATCATCTCATTAATTTCTTTGGATTAGTACTTGAACTGAGCAGTTCTCAATATAGTTTTGTGTTAATTAGTGTTCTAAAAGTTTGTTCATAGCTTGATTTTTGCACTAACTTTATGTTGTTGTCTGTTTTCCAGTGAAAAGCATGAACACATCAAGAAGAAGTTGTCTTAACGATCCAGACTCATTCTGTTACATTTGTGGTGAATACACTGTTGTGAATTTGCTTTTTGCTCCCTCTACTGGTTACTAGTTTTTTGACTCTGGTTTTTCTGTCATTCCTTTTATCCGCACCTGGGTCGTTAGTTAGGGGTGTTGCTATATAAGCTCCCTGGACCTTCAGTTCAATGCCTGGCAACGTAGTTATCAGAGCTAGTCTGCTGTGCTCTTGTCTACTGATCCTGGTTCCAGTTATATCAGCTAAGTCTGCCTTTTGCTTTTTGCTATTTGTTTTGGTTTTGTATTTTTGTCCAGCTTGTTCCCAAACTATATCCTGACCTTTGCTGGAAGCTCTAGGGGGGCTGGTGTTCTCCCCCCGGACCGTTAGACGGTTCGGGGGTTCTTGAATTTCCAGTGTGGATTTTGATAGGGTTTTTGTTGACCATATAAGTTACCTTTCTTTATTCTGCTATCAGTAAGCGGGCCTCTCTGTGCTAAACCTGGTTCATTTCTGTGTTTGTCATTTCCTCTTACCTCACCGTCATTATTTGTGGGGGGCTTCTATCCAGCTTTGGGGTCCCCTTCTCTGGAGGCAAGAAAGGTCTTTGTTTTCCTCTACTAGGGGTAGCTAGATTCTCCGGCTGGCGCGTGTCATCTAGAATCAACGTAGGAATGATCCCCGGCTACTTCTAGTGTTGGCGTTAGGAGTAGATATATGGTCAACCCAGTTACCACTGCCCTATGAGCTGGATTTTTGTATTCTGCAGACTTCCACGTTCCTCTGAGACCCTCGCCATTGGGGTCATAACAGTTTGCCAGGCCAGTATTAAATGTTTAATGCATTGCAGAAGAGGGATTATAAGAAAGAAGATTCTGAGTTGTTTTTTTTTTTTCTTCTTCCCCTTTACCTCAGAGTGGCTATGCTTGCTGCAGACATGAATGTCCAGACCTTGATTACAAGTGTGAAACCTTTGACGGATATGACCAAGAAGGGCTCCGATGTAGCTAACTGGGCTCCTGCTGCCGTGGAGGCTTTCCAGGAGTTGAAACGCCGGTTTACTTCGGCGCCTGTTTTGTGCCAGCCTGACGTCTCACTTCCCTTTCAGGTTGAGGTGGATGCTTCGGAGATTGGGGCAGGGGCCGTTTTGTCGCAGAGAGGCCCTGGTTGCTCTGTTATGAAACCTTGTGCCTTTTTCTCTAGGAAGTTTTCGCCTGCCGAGCGAAATTATGATGTGGGCAATCGGGAGTTGTTGGCCATGAAATGGGCATTTGAGGAGTGGCGTCATTGGCTCGAGGGTGCTAAGCATCGTGTGGTGGTCTTGACTGATCACAAAAATCTGATGTATCTCGAGTCTGCTAAACGCCTTAATCCGAGACAGGCCCGCTGGTCATTGTTTTTCTCCCGCTTTGATTTTGTTGTCTCGTATTTACCTGGTTCAAAGAATGTGAAGGCCGATGCTCTTTCTAGGAGCTTTGTGCCTGATGCTCCTGGAGTCGCTGATCCTGTTGGTATTCTTAAAGATGGAGTTATCTTGTCAGCTATTTCTCCGGATCTGCGACGTGTGTTGCAGAGATTTCAGGCTGATAGGCCTGAGTCTTGTCCACCTGACAGACTGTTTGTCCCGGATAAGTGGACCAGCAGAGTCATTTCCGAGGTTCATTCCTCGGTGTTGGCAGGTCACCCGGGAATTTTTGGCACCAGAGATCTGGTGGCCAGGTCCTTTTGGTGGCCTTCCTTGTCAAGGGATGCGGCGGTACATTGTGCCTGTAGTTCCTTCTGCTGAGCCTCCTGCTCCGGTGTTGGTTGAGGGCGAGTTGGAGTACGTGGTGGAGAAGATCTTGGATTCTCGCCTCTCCAGGCGGAGGCTTCAGTACCTGGTCAAGTGGAAGGGCTATGGTCAGGAGGATAATTCCTGGGTGGTCGCCTCTGATGTTCATGCGGCCGATTTAGTTCGTGCCTTTCATGCCGCTCATCCTGATCGCCCTGGTGGTCGTGGTGAGGGTTCGGTGACCCCTCACTAAGGGGGGGGTACTGTTGTGAATTTGCTTTTTGCTCCCTCTAGTGGTTACTAGTTTTTTGACTCTGGTTTTTCTGTCATTCCTTTTATCCGCACCTGGGTCGTTAGTTAGGGGTGTTGCTATATAAGCTCCCTGGACCTTCAGTTCAATGCCTGGCAACGTAGTTATCAGAGCTAGTCTGCTGTGCTCTTGTCTACTGATCCTGGTTCCAGTTATATCAGCTAAGTCTGCCTTTTGCTTTTTGCTATTTGTTTTGGTTTTGTATTTTTGTCCAGCTTGTTCCCAAACTATATCCTGACCTTTGCTGGAAGCTCTAGGGGGGCTGGTGTTCTCCCCCCGGACCGTTAGACGGTTCGGGGGTTCTTGAATTTCCAGTGTGGATTTTGATAGGGTTTTTGTTGACCATATAAGTTACCTTTCTTTATTCTGCTATCAGTAAGCGGGCCTCTCTGTGCTAAACCTGGTTCATTTCTGTGTTTGTCATTTCCTCTTACCTCACCGTCATTATTTGTGGGGGGCTTCTATCCAGCTTTGGGGTCCCCTTCTCTGGAGGCAAGAAAGGTCTTTGTTTTCCTCTACTAGGGGTAGCTAGATTCTCCGGCTGGCGCGTGTCATCTAGAATCAACGTAGGAATGATCCCCGGCTACTTCTAGTGTTGGCGTTAGGAGTAGATATATGGTCAACCCAGTTACCACTGCCCTATGAGCTGGATTTTTGTATTCTGCAGACTTCCACGTTCCTCTGAGACCCTCGCCATTGGGGTCATAACATACACACTGCCAAAACATAGAAGAAACATAACAGACTTCGTAAAAAAAAGTGTATTTTACCTATTTTGGGGTTATGCTTGGGGACCAAGACAAGTTTTGGGCACCACACATAGTGTGCAAAGCATGTATCGAATTATTACGAAAATGGAGCAAAGGACAAAGAAAAAGCTTCAAATTTGGTGTTCCAATGGTGTGGAGAGAGCCAAAAAATCATCATGATGACTGTTATTTATGGTAAACACAGGTACAGGCACATCTTCACAATGAGGGACAGGCCTTCTTGCAGATTCCATGTTACTCCCATTTTCGTTTCTTATGCTTATTGAATCCTTGCACTTGCACTGCACAGAAATAACAGTCATCATGATGATTTTTTGGCTCTCTCCACACTATTGGAACACCAAATTTGAAGCTTTTTCTTTGTCCTTTGCTCCATTTTCGTAATAATTTGATACATGCTTTGCACACTATGTGTGGTGCCCAAAACTTGTCTTGGTCCCCAAGCATAACCCCAAAATAGGCAAAATACACTTTTTTTACGAAGTCTGTTATGTTTCTTCTATGTTTTGGCAGTGTGTATTCACCACAAATGTAACAGAATGAGTCTGGATCGTTAAGACAACTTCTTCTTGAGGAGTTCATGCTTTTCACTGGAAAACAGACAACAACATAAAGTTAGTGCAAAAATCAAGCTATGAACAAACTTTTAGAACACTAATTAACACAAAACTATATTGAGAACTGCTCAGTTCAAGTACTAATCCAAAGAAATTAATGAGATGATGCGTCGCATTTACCAACAAGTGCTATAAATAAGATACCAAAAATCTCAAAAACTTGAGCCAATCTGGCAAAACTGATGGCATATTCAGAATCAGCACCCCAAAAATACCCCAAATTCATTAAAATATTTTGGACACCAGAAAAAAATTTTTTTTTTGTTGACCTGTGTAATCAGAACCTCCTATTCCCGTCTCCAAGACTTTACACGTGCTGTGCCGATTCTTTGGAATGCACTACCCAGGTTAATACGATTAATCCCCAATCCCCACAGTTTTAAGCGTGCCCTAAAAATGCATTTGTTCAGACTGGCCTACCGCCTCAACGCATTAACCTAACTATCCCTGTGTGGCCCATTAAAAAAAAACAAAAAAACACATAATCAGGTTCCTCACATCATGTTCTCATACACTTTATGCAGTTAATAGCACTCTGTGTCTGTACTGCTACATACTTAGGCTGTTAACTGGTTCATGCAGCTTTACATGAACACCCGAGCCTTACACTATGGCTGGTCCAAATAACTAAAGCAATTGTTACCATTCACCTCTCGTGTCTCTGTAGCGCCCCCACTGCCGCAGGGCCGAGGGGTACCCGGTACCGGGCCTCTGAGTCTCTGCTCTGGGGTTGTCACGGTGGCTAGACCCGGTCCGTGACCCTGCTGAGGGGCGTACAGTAATAGATGTGGATGGTGGTAGTGGTGCGGTGTAGTGCCGGTCGCAGTTAATAACGAGGACACCAGGTTGCAGTCTCTTTACCTCTTTACTGAAGGCTTCTGGGTCCTCAGTCCGGAATACGGTTAACCGGGCTGCGCAAGTCCGGCCGGTCCGATGGCACCTCCAGAGTTCCCGTTGCAGGTGGAAATCTGTGCCTTCCTTCTAGCGCTTGTGTGTTGTGGTCCTCCCCTGCTGTGCTTACGGGATAGTACCCCACAACTGTTGTGTCTGTTCCTCGTGTTCCCTCACAACAACTCGATTCTGATGTTCTTCTTCTTCTCGCCCCCCAGATCTTATGGTAGGACGCACCCGTATGACGGGAAGGCTCGGAGCTCTTCCGGGACCCTAGAGTCGCCCCTCTCCAAAGGTTGCCCCCTATGTCTGCGTAGGTGATGTAGGTGAGACAGCCAGCCTATAGCTCTCTGCCCTGCCATTGGTTTGAAGTAATGCTTAGAGCTCTGTACTTCCTCGGCGTTCCGGCCACCGGTTATTTACGCCTCAGTAGGATGTTGCCTCGGTCTAACAGCACGACTCCTACTGGTATTTCTCCCTGTTGCGTTGAACTCGTTTCTCACTCAGCACAATAAATCTCGCTTCTGGTCCTTTCTTAGGGCACCGCCGCTATGAAGTGCAGGTGTGGTCCCGTAGCTTTCTCTCTGATTGCCAGGCCTCTGTCAGGATCCCACCCCTGACAGGGACCCTACCGAATCTTCCCCTACAACACCCTCTGCCACAAGGTGTTGCCTGGTTCCAACCCAGTCAGCTTTCTCTCTAACTTCCTGCCTAACCCCCAGTTTTACCAGACTGTGAGGAGTGGCCTAATGAATAGTACCCTTAGCTCCCCCTGGAGGCCAGACTGTGAAATGTATTGGTGTATGTGATACCTGGTCAGATGAACTCCTTCAGTGCCATCAGACGTACCATAGCCCCCCTTAGCGGCGTAGCCACAGTACTGCAACGACCAGGACTCTGGGGCGCTGCATCTCCCCTTTTCCTCATAGGTTGTAAGCTTGCGAGCAGGGCCCTCATTCCTACTGGTATCTGTTTTGAACTGTGATTTCTGTTATGCTGTAATGTCTATTGTCTATACAAGTCCCCTCTATAAGTTGTAAAGCGTTGCGGAATATGTTGGCGCTATATAAATAAAAAAATTATTATTATTATTATTATAGGATCTACCCTGTTTCTCCCACGGAGACTCAAGCCATGTCCTATTACATCAAGGAGAATTTGTCTCAAGGGTTTATCCAGAAGTTCTCCTCCCCGGCTGGAGCTGGGTTGTTCTTTTTCAAGAAGACAAATGGGTCTCTTCGCTCATGCATCAACTACCGGGGTCTCAACTTAATAATGGTAAAGAGCAAATACCCTCTTCCCTTAATTCCAGAGCTCTTTGATTGTCTTTGAGGTTCCAGGATATTCACCAAGTTGGATCTCTGTGGGGCTTAGGGCTTACAACCTTGTCATCATACGATCTGGGGATGACTGGAAAACCAACTTCAACACGCGAGATGGTTACTACGAATATCGGGTGATACCCGTCGAGTTAAGTACTGCACCCTCCATCTTCCAGGAGTTTGTCAATTACGTATTCCATAACCTTCTCTGTCTTTGTGGTGTTGTATCTGGATGACATCCTGGTGTTTTCTCCTTACTTAGCAACTCACAGGAGGAATGTTCATCTTGTTCTTCAAAGATTGAGGGAGAATTGACTAAACGTGAAGCTTGAGAAATGTCTTGAACAGAGGTCTTCACCCTTTCTTGGCTATGTCATCTCCGATGCAGGTCTCGAGATGGATCCAGAGAAGGTCTCCGCCATGCTTAAGTGGCCTGGACCTGAGAGAATCAAGACCATTCAGTGGTTCCTGAGATTTGCCAACTAGGGTTGAGCGACCTTTACATTTATAGGATCGGGTCGGGTTTCACGAAACGCGACTTTTTCAAAAGTCGGGTCGAGTGAAATCGGCCGATCCTATAAAAAAGTCGGGGTCGGGGTCGGCCGAAACTCGAAACCCAATGCAGTGCATTGGGTTTCCAATGGTTCCCAGGGTCTGAAGGAGCGGAAACTCTCCTTCAGGCCCTGGGATACATATTTAAGTGTAAAATAAAGCATTAAAATAAAAAATATCGCCATACTTACTCTCTGATGCGCCCTGGTACTAAGCGGGAACCTTCCTTCCTTAGAATCAGCCTTCCAGGACCTTGCGGTGACGTCGCGGTGACGTCGCGGCTTGTGATTGGTCGCGCGGCCGCCCATGTGACCGCTCGCGCGACCAATCACAAGCCGCGACGTCACCGTGATGTCACCGAAGGTCCTGGAAGGGCTGATTCTTAGGAAGGAAGGCTGCCGGAAAGAAGCCGAGGGTGAGTATATTCCTATTAGGTACATACTCACCCTCGCACGCGCCCTGCTTCTTTCCGGCAGCCTTCCTTCCTAAGAATCAGCCCTTCCAGGACCTTCGGTGACATCACGGTGAGGTCGCGGCTTGTGATTGGTCACGCGAGCGGTCACATGGGCGGCCGCGCGACCAATCACAAGCCGCGACGTCACCGCAAGGTCCTGGAAGGCTGATTCTAAGGAAGGAAGGTTCCCGCTTAGTACCAGGGCGCATTAGAGGGTAAGTATAGCGATATTTTTTATTTTAATTCTTTATTTTACACTTAAATCTGAATTCCGATACCAATTCCCGATATCTTAAACATATCGGGAATCGGTATCGGAATTCCGATTCCAGATTCAGAAGATCGCCGACTTCATGGCCGACCCCACACAGGGGTCGGGTCGGGTTTCATGAAACCCGACTTTGCCAAAAGTCGGCGCCTTCTGAAAATTGCCGACCCGTTTCGCTCAACCCTATTGCCAACTACTATCGGCAATTCATCCCCCACTTCTCCTCTCTGGTAAGACCACTCACCACCCTGAGTTGTAAAGGTTACAAACCAAAGGATTGGATTCCTGAGGCCGAGTCATCTTTCACCTCCAGCAAACAAGCCTTCTCAACTGCCCCATTTCTCCACAGACCAATGATCAACAAGCAGTTTTTCCTTGAAGTGGATGCTTCATCATCTGGAGCCGATGCAGTCCTCACACAAAAATTGCCTACCAGTAAGATGGTGACCTTTGGTTTCTTCTCCAAGGCATTCTTGCCCTGCAAACGTAACTACTCAATTGAGGATAGAAAGTTACTTATTTTGCATAGTTCAATTTCTCTCTCTATTTCCATCCTGCAGAGAAAAATATCAAAGCTGATGCGCTTGCCAGGTCTTTCCTGTCTGACGACCTTGAAGAGGAGCCTCAGTGCAGCGCCCCAGAGTCCTGGTCATTGCAGTACTGATGCTCCGCCGCTAAGGGGGGCTATGGTACGTCTGATGGCACTGAAGGAGTTCACCTGACCAGGTATCACAAGTCACCAATACACTTCACAGTCTGGCCTCCAGGGGGAGCTAAGGGTGCTATGTATTAGGCCACTCCTCACAATCTGGTAAAACTGGGGGTTGGATAGGAAGTTAGGGAGAAAGCTGACTGGGAATTGAACAGGCAACACCCTGTGGCAGAGGGTGTTGCGGGGAGAGACTCAGGGGGGTCCCTGTCAGGGGTGGGATCCTGACAGAGGCCTAGCGAACAGAGAGAACGTTACGGGACCGCGCCTGCACTTGATCACGGCGGTACCTTAACAAAGGACAAGAAGCGAGGTATATTGTGCTGAGTAAGAAACGAGATCAATGCAACAAGAAGAAATACCAGTAGGAGTCGTGCTGTAAGACGAGGCAACATCCTACTGAGGCGCGTAGCCGGTGGCCGGAACGCCGAGGAAGTACTAAGCTCCAAGCAATACTTCAAACCTATGGCAGGACAGTCAGCTATAGGCGGGCTGTCTCACACCAATCACCTACGAAGACATAGGGGGCACACTAGGAGAAGGGCGACACTAGGGTCCAGGAAGAGCTCCGAGCCTACCCGTCATACGGGTGTGTCCTAGCCATATCATCTGGGGGACGAAGAAGAACATCAGAATCGAGTTGTGAGGGAACATGAGAAACAGACACAACAGTTGTGGGGACTATCCCGTAAGCACAGCAGGGGAGGACCGCAACACACAAGCGCTAGAAGGTAGGCACAGATTTCCACCTGCAAAGGGAACTCTGGAGGTGCCATCGGACCGGCCAGACTTGCGCAGCCCGGTTAACCATATTCCAGACTGAGGATCCTGAAGCCTTCAGTAAAGAGGTAAAGAGACTGCAACCTGGTGTCCTCGTTATTTACTGCGACCAGCACTGCACCGCACTACCACCACCATCCACACCTTTTATTGGGCGCCCCTCAGCAGGGTCACGGACTGGGTCTAGCCACCGTGACAATCCCAGAGCAGAGACTCAGAGGCCCGGTACCGGGTACCCCTCGGCCCTGCGGCAGTGGGGGCACTGTAAACTTGGCGTCACGAACAGGATTTACTTTAGCCTGAAGAATCAGGTCATGTGTGCCTTGGAACTGTGATTTATTGTGCTTGGACTGTGACTTATTGCAAAGACTGTGTATTGCCACTTGCCGCCAGAAGTTCCCGCCAAAACCGCTGCCATTACAGCGCTAAGGAGAGCGCAGGAGAAGAAGAAGGGCGTGGAGTGGGCGTAGACAAGCTGGAGAGCGCGAAAGACAATGGCCGCCCAGTCTAAATATTTCTGCCCCTTGAGGACGTGTCCGTCAGCAGCCGAGATCCACCTACTGATCCTCAATGGGGGGCGGAGACAACGAAAGCGAAACCGCCCACGAAGGAGAGAGCGGGAAAAGGACGAGGAAGAAGAGGCGAACGACGTGGAGGACGCCATGGCGAGCCACCCGGAGCCGGAGCGTTGGGTAGGAGCAGAGGACTCCCCCAGCTACCCGGAGGGGCACCGCAACCAGGCCTCCACCGCTGATATTGACTTCCTGCAGGCCGGAGTGGATGAGCTCGGCGACCAACTCCGGCGGATGCAGCTGAGCACTGAGGCCGGGTGGAAGAAGACCTTCATCGGGAGCCTCATCAGATGTCTGTTGGCAGCCTCGTCTGGTCCGGAGCAGGAAAGAAGTTCCAGCGCTCCGAAGCCAGAAAGCAAAGCCCTGCCGGAAAGCGAGGTGCTGCAAATGGAGATGACAACGCCGCAGCGCAAGGCCCTGCAACTAGCGTTCTAGACCCCAGCGGAGACGGAGCAGATCGGCACCGAAGGGACCGCATCTGAAGCAGGTATGAAGAACGACCCTGCCTCGCCAGCAGAGGACTTGCTGATAGGCCCCGTCGCGGTACCCCCTCTCCCTGGGACCTATAGACTCCGGCGCTTTACACCCTGGGATCGGCCACGGGTATGGAGCACTTCTTAAAGGCCCCGATCTCGCCGATCACTTTGCCGAGCGAAGTCTATGCGGAGCTACGGCCGCCAGAGCGAGAGTAAACCTCGATGCCATGGATATGTAAATAGTTAACTGTTTGTTTCCCTGCTTTTTGCTGCTTTAAACCCGACTAGGGTTATTCTTAAAGGGATCCCTTTGTTTACCCGGGATCCCTATTGCTTTTTATTTTTGTTTTTGTTTTCCCTTTCTGCTCCTTTTAACCCCCTATTTGGAAAAGAACTGCTGGATCATGAACACTGCATGATTACAAACTCCTTGTAAATAGTTTGCACCTTCTTAAAGGTGCCCTCTACTGGTTTTATAAAAGAAAGGACTCTTTGCGAAGAAACTGTTCCTGGAAGCAGTATCGGAGTACTTGCTGCGTACGGACTTGCAGCTTGAGAAGTGGCACTACTTCATAGAGACTTGGTTCCTTCTTAAAGGGAACGTTCACCCATAGCACTTAAAGTATAATGATGCCTTAAGAGAAATAGTGATAATGCTTACATGTAAAGTTATATGTAGTCAGACAGTTGATAGTAAGAAATGTTTAATGATGTGTCAGAAGAATGAGGACAGGAAGTGGACCCGTACGGGGTTAGTCAGTGAGTCCTCTTAGGAGCCATACAGAGATGGCTCAGTGATCCTGAAATGAGAGATGGATGATACGTTCTATACTGTGTATAGTAGCAGAAAGGCAGTAGGCCCGGGCGGAAAGGGGCGGTCCTGCAACAGAACGAGAGGCAGTAGGCCTGGGGCAGATAGACAGGCGGTCCTGCAGATGTAAGAATGGAAAATGAAGAAAAAGTTGATTAGCCTTATAATGTTTTATAAGAAGGTCTTTAGTGGATTCAGCGTGTACGTCCTTAAAGGCAACGTTAAATTATTGTTCAGAAATTTGCACTAAGTAGAATACCCGGTTGGGTAAGAAAAGTTATTTATAGTATGTTATTTAAAGTATTTAACCATGTTTGTAACGTTCAAGTGTCCTCACCTCCCATAAAGGGAAGCTCTGTTCAAACTTACTTGTTATTTGCATTTTCAAAATTGTATGTCTTTTTGCTGACATGTATTGTTGTTTTCTTCCCAGTCCAGGAGTACTGGATTTAACCGGGGGGGAGTGCAGCGCCCCAGAGTCCTGGTCGTTGCAGTACTGATGCTCCACCGCTAAGGGGGGCTATGGTACGTCTGATGGCACTGAAGGAGTTCACCTGACCAGGTATCACAAGTCACCAATACACTTCACAGTCTTGCCTCCAGGGGGAGCTAAGGGTGCTATGTATTAGGCCACTCCTCACAATCTGGTAAAACTGGGGGTTGGATAGGAAGTTAGGGAGAAAGCTGACTGGGAATTGAACAGGCAACACCCTGTGGCAGAGGGTGTTGCGGGGAGAGACTCAGGGGGGTCCCTGTCAGGGGTGGGATCCTGACAGAGGCCTAGCGAACAGAGAGAACGTTACGGGACCGCGCCTGCACTTGATCACGGCGGTACCCTAAGAAAGGACAAGAAGCGAGGTATATTGTGCTGAGTGAGAAACGAGATCAACGCAACAAGGAGAAATACCAGTAGGAGTCGTGCTGTAAGACGAGGCAACATCCTACTGAAGCACGTAGCCGGTGGCTGGAACGCCGAGGAAGTACTAAGCTCCAAGCAATACTTCAAACCTACGGCAGGACAGTCAGCTATAGGCGGGCTGTCTCACACCAGTCACCTACGAAGACATAGGGGGCACACTAGGAGAAGGGCGACACTAGGGTCCAGGAAGAGCTCCGAGCCTACCCGTCATACGGGTGTGTCCTAGCCATATCATCTGGGGGACGAAGAAGAACATCAGAATCGAGTTGTGAGGGAACACGAGAAACAGACACAACAGTTTTGGGGACTATCCCGTAAGCACAGCAGGGGAGGACAGCAACACACAAGCGCTAGAAGGTAGGCACAGATTTCCACCTGCAAAGGGAACTCTGGAGGTGCCATCGGACCGGCCGGACTTGCGCAGCCCGGTTAACCATATTCCGGACTGAGGATCCTGAAGCCTTCAGTAAAGAGGTAAAGAGACTGCAACCTGGTGTCCTCGTTATTTACTGCGACCAGCACTGCACCGCACTACCACCACCATCCACACCTTTTATTGGGCGCCCCTCAGCAGGGTCACGGATCGGGTCTAGCCACCGTGACAATCCCA
The DNA here is from genome assembly GCF_051348905.1 of Ranitomeya variabilis. Lineage (NCBI taxonomy): Eukaryota > Metazoa > Chordata > Amphibia > Anura > Dendrobatidae > Ranitomeya > Ranitomeya variabilis. Next base: position 513,256,534 of record NC_135232.1, on the reverse strand, counting down.
GAGCAGAGACTCAGAGGCCCGGTACCGGGTACCCCTCGGCCCTGCGGCAGTGGGGGCACTGCAAACTTGGCGTCACAAACAGGATTTACTTAAGCCTGAAGAATCAGGTCATGTGTGCCTTGGAACTGTGATTTATTGTGCTTGGACTGTGACTTATTGCAAAGACTGTATTGCCACTTGCCGCCAGAAGTTACCGCCAAAACTGCTGCCATTACAGCGCTATGGAGAGCGCAGGCGAAGAAGAAGGGCGTGGAGTGGGCGTAGACAAGCTGGAGAGCGCGAAAGACAATGGCCGCCCAGTCTAAATATTTCTGCCTCTTGAGGACGTGTCCGTCAGCAGCCGAGATCCGCCTACTGATCCTCAATGGGGGGCGGAGACAACGAAAGCGAAACCGCCCACGAAGGAGAGAGCGGGAAAAGGGCGAGGAAGAAGAGGCGAACGACGTGGAGGACGCCATGGCGAGCCACCCAGAGCCGGAGCGTGGGGTAGGAGCAGAGGACTCCCCCAGCTACCCGGAGGGGCACCGCAACCAGGCCTCCACCGCTGATATTGACTTCCTGCAGGCCGGAGTGGATGAGCTCGGCAAACAACTCCGGCGGATGCAGCTGAGCACTGAGGCCGGGTGGAAGAAGACCTTCATCAGGAGCCTCATCAGATGTCTGTTGTCAGCCTCGTGTGGTCCGGAGCAGGAAAGAAGTTCCAGCGCTCCGAAGCCAGAAAGCAAGGCCCTGCCGGAAAGTGAGGTGCTGCAAACGGAGATGACAATGCCGCAGCGCAAGGCCCTGCAACTAGCGTTCCAGACCCCAGCGGAGACGGAGCAGATCGGCACCGGAAGGACCGCATCTGAAGCAGGTATGAAGAACGACCCTGCCTCGCCAGCAGAGGACTTGCTGATAGGCCCCGTCGCGGTACCCCCTCTCCCTGGGACCTATAGACTCCGGCGCTTTACACCCTGGGATCGGGCCACGGGTATGGAGCACTTCTTAAAGGCCCCGATCTCGCCGATCACCTTGCCGAGCGAAGTCTATGCGGAGCTACGGCCGCCAGAGCGAGAGTAAACCTCGATGCCATGGATATGTAAATAGTTAACTGTTTGTTTCCCTGCTTTTTGCTGCTTTAAACCCGACTAGGGTTATTCTTAAAGGGATCCCTTTGTTTACCCGGGATCCCTATTGCTTTTTATTTTTGTTTTTGTTTTCCCTTTCTGCTCCTTTTAACCCCCTATTTGGAAAAGAACTGCTGGATCATGAACACTGCATGATTACAAACTCCTTGTAAATAGTTTGCACCTTCTTAAAGGTGCCCTCTACTGGTTTTATAAAAGAAAGGACTCTTTGCGAAGAAACTTTTCCTGGAAGCAGTATCGGAGTCCTTGCTGCGTACGGACTTGCAGCTTGAGAAGTTGCACTACTTCATAGAGACTTGGTTCCTTCTTAAAGGGAACGTTCACCCATAGCACTTAAAGTATAATGATGCCTTAAGAGAAATAGTGATAATGCTTACATGTAAAGTTATATGTAGTCAGACAGTTGATAGTAAGAAATGTTTAATGATGTGTCAGAAGAATGAGGACAGGAAGTGGACCCGTACGGGGTTAGTCAGTGAGTCCTCTTAGGAGCCATACAGAGATGGCTCAGTGATCCTGAAATGAGAGATGGATGATACGTTCTATACTGTGTATAGTAGCAGAAAGGCAGTAGGCCCGGGCGGAAAGGGGCGGTCCTGCAACAGAACGAGAGGCAGTAGGCTGGGGCAGATAGACAGGCGGTCCTGCAGATGTAAGAATGGAAAATGAAGAAAAAGTTGATTAGCCTTATAATGTTTTATAAGAAGGTCTTTAGTGGATTCAGCGTGTACGTCCTTAAAGGCAACGTTAAATTATTGTTCAGAAATTTGCACTAAGTAGAATACCCGGTTGGGTAAGAAAAGTTATTTATAGTATGTTATTTAAAGTATTTAACCATGTTTGTAACGTTCAAGTGTCCTCACCTCCCATAAAGGGAAGCTCTGTTCAAACTTACTTGTTATTTGCATTTTCAAAATTGTATGTCTTTTTGCTGACATGTATTGTTGTTTTCTTCCCAGTCCAGGAGTACTGGATTTAACCGGGGGGGAGTGCAGCGCCCCAGAGTCCTGGTCGTTGCAGTACTGATGCTCCACCGCTAAGGGGGGCTATGGTACGTCTGATGGCACTGAAGGAGTTCACCTGACCAGGTATCACAAGTCACCAATACACTTCACAGTCTTGCCTCCAGGGGGAGCTAAGGGTGCTATGTATTAGGCCACTCCTCACAATCTGGTAAAACTGGGGGTTGGATAGGAAGTTAGGGAGAAAGCTGACTGGGAATTGAACAGGCAACACCCTGTGGCAGAGGGTGTTGCGGGGAGAGACTCAGGGGGGTTCCTGTCAGGGGTGGGATCCCGGAGAGGCCGGAACGCCGAGGAAGTACTAAGCTCCAAGCAATACTTCAAACCTATGGCAGGACAGTCAGCTATAGGTGGGCTGTCTCACACCAATCACCTACGACGACATAGGGGGCACACTAGGAGAAGGGCGACACTAGGGTCCAGGAAGAGCTCCGAGCCTACCCGTCATACGGGTGCGTCCTAGCCATATCATCTGGGGGACGAAGAAGAACATCAGAATCGAGTTGTGAGGGAACACGAGAAACAGACACAACAGACTTGCGCAGCCCGGTTAACCGTATTCCGGACTGAGGATCCTGAAGCCTTCAGTAAAGAGGTAAAGAGACTGCAACCTGGTTTCCTCGTTATTTACTGCGACCAGCACTGCACCGCACTACCACCACCATCCACACCTTTTATTGGGCGCCCCTCAGCAGGGTCACGGACCGGGTCTAGCCACCGTGACAATCCCAGAGCAGACTCAGACTCAGAGGCCCGGTACCGGGTACCCCTCGGCCCTACGGCAGTGGGGGCGCTGCATCAGCATATCATTGAACCATCTAAGATGATCACGGTGGCTCCAGTCAGGCTGTAACAGCTTCACCCCGGTAAGACCCTTATAACTGAAAGGGTCAAGAAGTGAGTCCTATGCTGGGGTCATTCTTCTAAGCTTGCCAGCCACATCAGTCAAAAGAAGACGTTACAGCTAATATCTCAACACTACTGGTGGTCCAACTTGTGCTGCCAAGATCTTCTGGACATCGTTGCAGCCTGTACCTCCAGTGCTCATAATAAAACAACCAAGAAACTGCCAGCCAGTTTCCTCCTCCTGCTCCCGATTTCATCTGCTCCTGTAGCGCCCCCACTGCCGCAGGGCCGAGGGGTACCCGGTACCGGGCCTCTGAGTCTCTGCTCTGGGGTTGTCACGGTGGCTAGACCCGGTCCGTGACCCTGCTGAGGGGCGTACAGTAATAGATGTGGATGATGGCGGTGGTGCGGTGCAGTAAATAACGAGGACACCAGGTTGCAGTCTCTTTACCTCTTTACTGAAGGCTTCAGGTGTCCAATCCAGGGCACTGTTAACCGGGCTGTCTGAGACCGGCCGGTCCGAAGGCACATCAGGAGTCCCCTTCACAGGTGGGAATCAGCGTCTACCTTCTAGCGCCTGTGTGTTGTAGTCCTTCCCTGCTGAGCACCCTGGGATAGTCCTCACAACTGCTTCTGTCTGTCTCTGATGCTCGTTCTCTCCGTCCCCCAGATGATATGGCTAGGACGCACCCGTATGACGGGGTAGGCCTGGAGTTCTTCCGGGACTCTAGAGTCGCCCCTCTCCCACAGCTGCCTCCGTTGTCTGCTTAGGTGTTTTAGTGAGACAGCCAACCTATAATTGGCTGTCCGGCCGTGGTTTGAAGTAATACTTGTAGTCTCTTACTTGCTCGGCGTTCCGGCCACCGACTGTTGCCCCTCAGAAGGATGTTGCCTCGATCTTACAGCACGACTCCTTCTGGTTCTATCACTTCTTTGCTGTGTCCCCGTTGCTCACTGGTTTGTGCTATTCTTAGGAGTCTGCCAGGATCCCATCCCTGACAGGTCCTCTCACTAGCTCTTCCCAGTTACTTCTCCCTGTCTTCCTGTCCAACCCCCAGTTTTACCAGAGTGTGAGGAGTGGCCTACTAGATAGAACCACCCCCCCTGGTGGCCGGAGTGTGAAGTGTAATGTGAGTGTTACCTGATCAGGTGAACTCCTTTAGTGCAATCAGACATAACATCACTCCCCTTAGCGGCAGAGCGACGTTACTGCAGTGACCAGGACTCTGGGGCGCTGCACTCCCTGGCAACACATTGCGATGGACTTCATCACGAATCTGCCAGCATGTCTGGTTGTACAGTAATCTGGGTTGTGGTTGACCGGTTCTCTAAGATGGGACACTTCACTATGCTGTCTGGTCTCCTTTCTGCTCCTAAATTCACAGAGCTCTTCATTCAGCATGTCCTTTGGCTTCACTGTCTTTCGCTCCACATTGTCTCCGACAGAGGAGTTAAATTAATCCCCCAGTTTATCTCCCTTTGTAAGCTGTTATATGTCACCCTGGACTTCTTCTCGGCCTATCGCCCACAATCTAACGGCCAGGTGGAGAGAGTGAATCAAGTCTTCAACTATTTGTAACACTTCTTGAATGGTCACCACAGCTATTGGGCCGACTTGGGGCCATGGGCAGAGTCTTCCTATAACAACCTTGTTGGTGAATCCTCCTCTAACCCTGTTATGGACATGGTTTGTGGAACCACTGTGCCTCAGACCATAGAGAACCTGGAAGGGCGTGACTAAGCATGCACCGGACTGTTCACTAGAGCCTCTGATGGTGAGGTGAGACTTGGCTACCGATGAACGCCAGGTGCCGCTCTAGGACAGACCAACGGATGCTCTGCAGCTGGACACAGAAGAACAGACTGAAAGGTGCAGCAGGCAGAGTTTGAATCACAGTAGAGCAGTCAGAGTACGTATCAGAGTGCAGCAGGCAGGATCTGCACCAGAGTGCTGCAGCAGGAAGGTTCTGCACCAGAGTGCAGGAGGCAGGATCTGCACCAGAGTGCAGCAGGCAGGATTTGCACCAGAGTGCAGCAGGCAGGATCTGCACCAGAGTGCAGCAAGGACTGGTATGTATCCATACACAACTTAGAGTGCAGAACAGGAAGGTTGCTCAGGCACCTCCCCAGTGAGGAGAAAGCAATATATACATAATGCCCCCCAGCCATTGGCTGGGGAGGAAATAGCAAGTGTATGCACTGACACTTTAAGAGGGCAGGAGAGTGCAAGCGTGCTCTAAGGACATGGCTGGAGGCCCAGCTGGAAGCTCTGCTGGAAGCATGCAGAGCATGGGGAAGGGAAGCACCGACCGCAGCGCGGGTGAGCGAAGTGATACGGCAGAGATCCTGCCTGTCAGAGCAGGGATCCAGCATTGTGCTAACTATCCTTTATGCTCCCTCCTCTTCAGGCCATCGAGGAAGTTCCAGAGGACAATCAGAGTGTGAATGTTCTCCTTAGGCTCCCAGGATCTCTCCTCGGGACCAAATCTCTTCCAGTCGACAAGGAAGAAGGTCTTGCTTCTCATCCTCTTCATGGCCAAGATTTTCTCGACCACAAAAACATAATCCAAAGCAGTTAATGTCGTGGTACTGGGATCCTTGAAGGAGGGACTCAGGATGACCGGCTTCATCAGAGATACATGGAAAGAATTTGGAATCTGTAATGAAGGAGGCAACTTCAGTTTTTAGGAGACCTCATTGATCCATTTCAGCACCTCACATGGCCCGATAAAAAGAGGTAGTCAATGAGGCTGTGCAGTCTCCCCGCCTGATGCGGTGAACTTGACAGCGTGGGAAAATATTCAGAAACTTTCCCACACTAATGTGTTCATGTTCAGTCAGGCGAGGAGGCTGTGCAGGCAGCGTTTCATTCATTCCTCCATGGTTTACAGCCCGGCTGGTAGCATTAGCACTGCTGCGGGTTGTATATTTAACCCCTTAAGATGGATTGCAGCGTGGGACTTGACTGTATGGCGGACAGGAATGGGCTATTGTTGCTTTTTTATTTTGGATTTTTTAGACATAAATGAAGGCTTCGCTTGGATTGACAGAGTAATAAACATGTTAAACCTGTGTGCTTCATTATTTCATTAAAAGACTTTATTGTTAATGTATGTGTGTATTTTTAACCCTTTCATACTATTGGATTAAAAATGGATAGGTGTCTTATTGACACCTTTCCATTATTAACCAGGCTTAATGTCACCTTACAATAGCAAGGTGACATTAACCCCTTATTATTGCATATGCCAACGCCACAGGGCAATGGAAAGAGAGAGGCTAAGTGCCGGAATAGGCGCATCTTACAGATGCGCCTTTTCTGGGGTGGCTGGGGGCAGATTTTTTTAGCTGGGGAGGCCAATAACCATGGTCCCTCTCTAGGCTATTAATATCTGATCTCAGTCACTGGCTTTCTGTCTCTGGTGGAGAAAATTGCGCCGGAGCCCATGCCAGTTTTTTACGTGAATTAATCCTTTAATTTAATACCTACAACTCCAAAATTTTACACACACACACACACACACACTACTAACATTATTACTCAGGGACATATATAAATCTAAATGATATGCAATGGTTTACTGTATGTAAACCATGTGTCATATCCTGTCGGGTTCGGTAATGATTTTACAGAACCCGACAATTGAATTATCGGCTATTCTGCTATCTAATATATATATATTCTGTATTTTTATAACTATGAAAATTGTAAATTCACACTGAAGGCATAAAAACTATGAATGTGGAATTATATACTTAACAAAAAAGTGTGGAACAACTGAAAATATGTCTCATATTCTAGATTCTTCAAAGTAGCTACCTTTTGCTTTGATGCCTGCTTTGAACACTCATGGCATTCTCTTGATGAGCTTCAAGAGGTAGTCAAAGGGAATGGTCTTTCAACAATCTTGAAGGAGTTCCCAGAGAAGCTTAGCACTAGAGTTGAGCGACTTTTACTTTTTTTGGATCGAGTCGGGTTTTGCAAAACCCGACTTTGTCAAAAGTCGGGTCGGGTGAAATCGACCGAATATTGCGTAAAGTCGGGGGCCGACTGAAGCACAAAACCCAATGCAAGTCAATGGGGAATCAAAGTCGGCCATGAGTGGAGGACAGGAAAACACCTACAGTGCCCATTTTAATGCCAAAAACATCAATTCTTATTACTGAAGCTTGTCAATCTTCATTTACTTAGGCATGGAAAACTGGGGGTCATTTGGCTAAAGTTGTGGGGGGGGGGTAGGGCTGGCTCAAGATTTTCGTGGGCCCAGGAAACGCGGAATACGTCACGGCGGTGGAGCAGGGAGAGGTAAGTATTTCAACTTTGCAAGTTCTGTGATCCTGAGCAAGCAGGAGGGGCCCACTCGTTGACATTGGCACTGGCACAGGGCCACTCATAGTACGGCGGTGTGTTTGACGGCGAGTGGCGCCTCCCACTGGCAGAGACACTTTTGCATACTATGAGGGGCCCTGTGCCAGTGATGTTGCCAACGAGTATGCCCCCTCACCTGATGAAGGAACCTGCACTTTCATCTGCACCTTCCTCTTTGTCCCTGTGTAAGGTGGTATAGTATGCGGGAACGGGAACCTGACTTTCAGCATGGTCAGATTCTGGCTGTGTAGAGTGCAAGGGGAATGTAGTGGTCTGGGTCAATGTACCAGCAGACTCATCTAGCAGTGGATGGGCAATTGGCAGGATGAGGAGGAAACACAGATATAGGCCCAAATAATAAAGTGGGCTAAATGCAGTTAAAAATTCGTAACATGACTAAACAGGCAGCATTGCTTTGTTCAGCGGAGGACAACTGTAATGAGCGGCAGACACAGTTTGTAAGCCCAAATAATTAAGTAGGCTTAATGCAGTTCAAAATTGGTAACAGGACTAAACAGGCGGCATTACTTTGTTCAGTGGAGGACAACTGTAAGGAGTGGCAGACAGTTAGTAGGCCCAAATAATAAAGTGGGCTAAATGCAGTTCAAAATTGGTAACAGGACTAAACAGGCGGCATTGCTTTGTTCAGTGGAGGACAACTGTAAGGAGTGGCAGACACAGTTAGTAGGCCCAAATAATAAAGTGGGCTAAATGCAGTTTAAAATTGGTAACAGGACTAAACAGGCGGCATTGCTTTGTTTAGCGGAGGACAACTGTAATGAGCGGCAGACACAGTTTGTAGGCCCAAATAATTAAGTAGGCTTAATGCAGTTCAAAATTTGTAACAGGACTAAACAGGCGGCATGGCTTTGTTCAGCGGAGGACAACTGTAATGAGTGGCAGACACAGTTAGTAGACCCAAATAATAAAGTGAGCTAAATGCAGTTCAAAATTGGTAACAGGACTAAACTGGCGGCATTGCTTTGTTCAGCGGAGGACAACTGTAATGAGTGGCAGAGAGGAGAGGCTGACACAGTGAGTAGGCCCAAATAAGTAAGTAGGCTAAATGTCTGCCAAAAAATTGGTCATAAATAAACAGGTGGCATAGCTAGGTACAGGGGTGGGCTCCTCTGCTGAGTAGCAGACAGTGGTAGTAGGCGCAAAGTATTAACTGGTCTAAATGGAGGCCAGGGCCCCTGTATATTTTAACTATCATCTATCACTTCAACAAATTTGTATTGGCAGTGCCATTGAAGGATTTAACAGCACAGACTACACAGTGGTGGAGCAGAGAGAGGTTAGTATTGCAAGTAGTAGGACACTGTTTGAGCTGGGGGGAACACTCTCTCGTAGGCGGCGGTACTGGCACAGGGCCCCTCATATTACGACGGTGTGTCTGACGTTGGTTGTGCACCACCACTGTCAGAGACACTTCATTGTACTATGAGAGACCCTGTGCCAGTGCCTTCGCCCAAGAGTGGGCACACCCACCTGTCCAGGCAAACGGCACTCACATGGGTGCTTGCGCCAGGTGGTGACCACGGCCCTGTGGGGGTGTCAGCCCATTTAGGGAGGTATAAAAATGGCCTATAGTGGACATTCAGCAGCTGCAAATGGAGGAATTGAAGCAGTCAGTAAGAGGATGCCAAAAGCAAGACATTTTTCTGGCAAGCTACGTGTCAGCAGGGGAAGGTGGGGCCAAATAATTTGAAATCCATGATTGGTTCATTTTAATGAAGGTTAGATCATCGACATTTCGGGTAGCCAGACGTGTCCTTTTTTCAGTCAGCATTGAACCAGCAGCACTGAAGACTCTTTCGGATAGAAGACTCTTTCGTAATGCATGTTCTGCCAATTCAGGCCAGGTGTCTATTTTAGATGCCCAGTAATCAAAGGGGAATGACTTGTGAGGGAGAACATCGATGAGGGAGGAAAAGAAGTTCGTAACCATACTGGAAAAATGCTGTCTCCTGTCACTTTGAATCAATGCAGCAGTACCTGTCGTGTCAGCGGTCATTGCGAAATCACTCCACAACCTGGTCATAAAACCCCTCTGTCCAATGCCACTTTGGATTTGTGCACCTCTAACACCTCTGCCATGTTGCCCCCTACGGCTCGTGTGAGAACCATCAGCGCCGCTGTGTGCTGGGAATGCCTGAACCAAACGGTCTACAAGAGTTGCTTGTTTAGTAGCCAATATTTGCTCAAGGTTCTCATGTGGCATGATATTTTGTAATTTTCCTTTATATCGTGGATCCAGGAGGCAGGCCAACCAGTAATCGTCATCGGTCATCATTTTGATAATGCGGGGGTCCCTTTTTAGGATACGCAAGGCATTCTCAGCCATGTGGGCCAATGTTCCAGGTGTCAATTCACTGCTTGTGCTGGGTTGAGCAGCACTTTCTTGCAAATCAACATCACTTGTGTCCCACAAAAACCCTGTATCTGACCTTGCAACGCCACCAGTTTCTATTGCCCCCGAGAAGCATCCTCCTTCAATAAATATTCAGCCCCATCATCCTCCTCCTCCTCCTCTTCGTCTGCCACTTCGTCCAGGAGAGTTTCCTGAGCAGACAATGGCTGACTGTCATCAAGGCTTCCCTCCTCCTCAGCCGCAGACGCCTGCTCCTTGATGTGCGTCAAACTTTGCATCAGCAGATGCATAAGTGGGATGCTCATGCTTATGATGGCGTCGTCTGCACTTACCACAGTGTGCATTCCTCAAAACACTGAAGGACTTGACAGAGGTCTTGTAGCCTCGACCACTGCACACCAGACAACTCCATGTCTGCCATCCAAGTGCCTGCCCGTGTATGTGTATCCTCCCACAAATAAATTACACCACGCCTCTGCTCGCACAGCCTGTGAAGCATGTGCAGTGTGGAGTTCCACCTTGTTGAAGTGTCGATTATTAGGCGGTGCTGGGGAAGATTCAGCAATCGCTGATGGTTCAGCATACGGCTGGAGTGTACAGGCGACCGGCGGATGTGCGAGCAAAGTCTTTGCACCTTCAGGAGCAGGGCTGGTAACCCCAGATAATTTTTCAGGAAGCACTGCACCACCAGTTTCAAGGTGTGAGCCAGGCAAGGTATGTGTTTCAGTTCTGAAAGGGGTATGGCAGCCATAAAATTCCTTGCGTTATCACTGACTACCTTGCCTGCCTCAAGATGTACACTGTCCAGCCATGACTGAGTTTCTTGCTGCAAGTACTCGGCCAGTACGGTGTTTCTGTTGTCGCCCAAACACTTTATTTGTAACACAGCCTGCTGATGCTTACGACTAGCTGTTTGATAATGGGACACCTCGTGTGCTACACTGGCAGCTGCGGATGGAGTGGTCGTGCGACTGCACTCTGTGGACAAGCTTTCACTTCTGGAGGAGGAGGAGGAGGAGGGGTGGTGAACGCCTACAGCCAATTTTTCCTAGACTGTGGGCTAGGCAGAACTGTCCCACTATGGCTGTCCCCAGTGGACCCTGCATCCACCACATTAACCCAGTGCACCGTGATGGACACGTAACATCCCTGGCCATGCCTACTGGTCCATGCATCTGTTGTGAGGTGCACCTTTCCACTGACTGATTGCCTCAGTGCATGAACAATGCGGTCTTTGACATGCTGGTGGAGGGCTGGGATGGCTTTTCTCGCAAAGAAGTGCCGACTGGGTAGGTCATAGCATGGTACTGCGTAGGCCATCAGGTCTTTGAAAGCTTCGCTTTCAACCATCCGGTAGGGCATCATCTCTAACGAGATTAGTATAGCAATGTGGGCGTTCAAACCCTGTGTACGCGGATGAGAGGATGAGTACTTTCTTTTCCTAACGAGAGTCACTTGTAGGGTGAGCTGGACTGGAGAGCTGCATATGGTGGAACTAGCGGTGGTTGTGGTGGTGGACATGGAGGATTGAGAGAGGGTTGGTGATGGTATTCTTGATGTTGGCCTACATACAGTGTTTCCTACCAATAACTTTGTGATTCCCTGACTGCTTTGGTCTTGCGACGATACCTCCACATTTGCTGCTGGTGGTGTCCTAACCGGTGGGCTTACAGTGAAGGAAGCAATGTAGCGTTGCTGACTACCTTCATTCTGATCAGGTGCACCAACGGTACGGGACGTTTGGTAGTTAGTCCAGGCTTGCAAATGCATGCTGGTTAAATGTCTACGCATGCACATTGTTTTTACATTTTGAAGATTCTTCCCTCTGCTAAAGGTCTTTGAGCATTTCTTACAGATAACTTTTGACTGATCATTCGGATCTTGGTTAAAAAATTGCCACACTCCACTCTTCCTACTATCGAATACCTTTTCAGGCATTGCACGCTGTTCTACTTTCACCGGATGGCCACGCTGTCCTAAAACTGTTTTTGTTTTTGACACACATTTTTGGCCTGATATGGGCCTGCCAGATGACAGCTGTTGCGATGTAGATGGCTGCTGCGGATCATCCTCCTCCGCTTCTGAGCTACTGGCAGTGGCACCCTCTTCCCCCAATGGCTGCCAATCTGGGTCAACAACTGGGTCATCTATCACCTCCTCTTCAATGTCATGTGCACCTTCCTCTGTGTCACCATGTAAGGTGTGTGGCATAGCGACTGGTCATGTGATTGCTGGACGGTATGTATCGCAGAGGTGGGTGGCCCTGTGATGGAAGCCTGGGTATGTTTTGCTCAAGCAGATCTACTGCTGAGGGATTTGTTTACGTTGAGAAAGCTTCCAGGTGATTGGAGAGATGGGTGGGTTCAGTCGCCTACAAACCCTCCCAACGAGGCGTGTCTGAACACGTAAGATGGTTTTGTGTGTAAGGACCTGTGGTGATGTCATGCTCACCTGACTAGCCATGTGACAGGTACCTGGGTGTGGTTACACCTATGTAAGGAGGTGTGTGTAGCACATGGAGTGAGTGTGTGGGTGTTTGTCAGGGTGGACACACTTCCATGTGTCCTGGCTGGACACTGCAGAGTGGCCTGTGTGTTGGACGGTTCCACATGGGGACAGACATCCTGAACAACAAATAGAGGCCATTTCAGGCTGGAGAGCCTGCATGCTGGACATAGCACGGCCTGTGTGCCTACAGGTCTGAGAGAGAGCGGAGCTCTACTATGGACATTGAGGGATCATCTGTCTGACGTAAGACTGTTTACCTGTTGTTCCTGTTGCAATGTGGTTTATGGAGCAATAAACCCTGAAATGTGTCTCCTGAGTGTCATCCGCCGCACCTAAGTGAGTGTCCCCTAGACCCGTAGCGGGTGAAATGCTACAGGTGCTATAGCATTCGGGATGGGGCACCATAGTCTCATCAGGGTCAGATTCTGGCTCAGTACACTGCAAGGGCAATGTAGTGATCTGAGTCAATGGAACAGCATAATAATCTAGCTGTGGCTGTGCATCTGTGCACTCCATGACCGATTCATCTTGTAATGGGCAGTTAACAATTTCCTTTTCTAACCCAGGCACGGTATGTGTAAAGAGCTCCATGGAGTAACCTGTAGTGTCACCTGACGCATCCTTCACTTTTGGTTTGGGTGAAGGACACAAGGAAATGTCTTGTTCCTGACCGGGAGCATCCACTGACGACTCACTACTAGTGTTGAGCGATACCTCCCGATATCGGAAAGTATCGGTATCGGAAAGTATCGGCCGATACCGTCAAAGTATCGGATCTAATCCGATACCGATACCCGATCCCAATGCAAGTCAATGGGACGAAAATATCGGAATTAAAATAAACCCTTTCTTAACTTGTAGGTTCATTCTACATGAAGGAAAACAACTAAGAATAATGTAGGATGTATTAGGGGAGGTGGCGGAGACATTAAAGGCACAGAGGTTTAGCCCAATCTAATAGAATAGCAGGATTTTGTTTTGTTTTTTATGACGTTCGGCGTTAGAAAGATTTTGACTATGTTAATTTTTTTTTTATTTTGTCAGATATTGATGTTTCACTACTTCCACGCCCTTCACCTTCTTTTTTACTTCTCCCACACTTTCTTCTTCATTATCCTCATCATCAGCTTCTTTGACATCAACTTCTTCACCTTATTCATCTTCTTCTTCATCTTCTACCTATTATGTTTTTTGTTACATTGTTCATATTCTTTTAATTTTACTATTATCTTCTTCATATTCAACTTCTTCATCATATTCTTATTTGTGACAGGCATTCCCGTAGTTGTTATCTATAAAAGTTTGAAGATTACACCTTCCGTTCTGCCTGTCACAAAACAGTTACATTTGTCCGCGTTCAGTTTGGCCTGCAGCATCAGGCTTTATCCAGGGGCACCACGAGGAGGAACGGACTCACCCCCATACGCTGCTTAGTCTTCTTCTGCTTATAATTTAGATAATATCTTTTGCTCTGATATTTAGTCTTATGCTTAATGTTCTTCTGCTCTTTGTTCTGCAGCCTCTTGTTCTTCTGCTTCTCGGTCTTCCAGGTCGTCGTCATCTCCAGGGTCGTCGTCTCCGGGGTCGTCGTCATCGGGGTGGTCTTCAGGGTCATCGTCTCCAGGGTCGTCGTCATCTCAGTGGTTGTCGTCTCTGGTGTCGTCGTCATCTTAGGGGTGGTCTTCCGGGTCGTCGTCTTTAGGGTCTTGAACTTGGAAATGTAGCAGAAGGTACAAGAAGGCTGAGAAAATGCCGAGAAACAGCTGATGGAACTGGAACTCGGATGGCTACCCGAAGGTCCAAGAGCCAATGGAACTACTGAGGACCAGCTGACGTTACTGGAACCCGGTTACTAAGCAGGAGGTACCCGTGCCTGAAAGCACTACCAAGGACCACCTGACGTTGGTGGAACTCAGATACCCAGAGGGAGGCACCTAAGCCAAAGGCTCTGCCCGGAACCAGCTGACGGTACTGGAACCAGGATGGGGAGCAGAAGGTACAAGAGCAAAAGACACTGCCGAGAACCAGCTGACGGTACTGGAACCCGGATGGGTAGCCGAAGGTCCAAGAGCCAATGGAACTACCGAGGACCAGCTGACGTTACTGGAACCCGGTTACTAAGCAGGAGGTACCCGTACTGAAAGCATACCAAGGACCACCTGACGTTGGTGGAACTCAGATACCCAGAGGGAGGCACCTAAGCCAAAGGCTCTGCCCGGAACAAGCTGACGGTACTGGAACCAGGATGGGGAGCAGAAGGTACAAGAGCAAAAGACACTGCCGAGAACCAGCTGACGGTACTGGAACCCGGATGGGTAGCCGAAGGTCCAAGAGCCAATGGAACTACCGAGGACCAGCTGATGTTACTGGAACCCGGTTACTAAGCAGGAGGTACCCGTGCCTGAAAGCACTACCAAGGACCACCTGACGTTGGTGGAACTCGGATACCCAGAGGGAGGCACCGAAGCCAAAGGCTCTGCCCGGAACCAGCTGACGGTGCTGGAATCAGGATGGGGACCTATTCAAGCTTGTCTTCCTAGAGCCCCAACTAGTGGTGTTGGAGCAAAGGGTCAGCAGGGGGAGCAGAGTGTAGGCCGAAGCCTGCACTGGTTGCATTTGTAGGTCTGTTGTGTCTGCGTGGCTGTTGCAGGACACGTTGCCGGCTACACAGCAGGGGAACAGCTGGCGGTGCTGAACCCTACTGACACATTGGCTGGTGTTTATCTCTGTGCAGCTAGCAGTACCGGCCCCAACTGGCGGTGTTAGAGCCCAGGGTCAGCAGGAGGAGAGGGAGTAGAGTGTAGGCCAAAGCCTAATTGAACCAATTTTAAAGGTAACCTTTAACCCCCCCTCAGGTGTTACAAACTAGAAGAGCCATGCCTTATGCAGCAGTAGTGCTGCACAAGTCAAAGGTAGCTCTTTTAATTTTGTTCCTTGCACAAGCTGAATGAAACACGTACAACATTTTGGCCCTTATACAGTCAATCTGTCTTGGAGGCGGGAGTTCCCTTTGTAATGAGACGCAGCACAGCTGGCAAAAATACCACCTTGGTGCTTGGCGCGGCCTCCTGAGCATCGCATTTTGCTGTACAGGAGTCTGCGTTGTTGCGTTATCCCTTGGCCATGCGCTGCCCGTCTTCTGACATCATTTCATGTCGGCTGGTGCGGTTCGCGATGCCCATGAATCCCAGCCCCGCAGTGTCTTTACAGTGTTTCACACTGCGGGGCTGGGATTCATGGCCTGGCGCAGTACATATGTTCGCCTCTCGCTCGTGTCCTTACACCTGCTACAGACTGTGCAGCGTCAGCCGATCCCTTATCGCATGCCACGGCCATGAAGCCGCACAGTCTGAAGAAGGCGGAAGGAGCTGAGTGACAGCCTGGCGAAGATATGCACTGCTCATGCCCGTCAATCACACCCTCGCAGTCAAAATAAATAAGACACCGAGGGGCGTTGTGTCGGGCAGGGCGGCCGCAGAGGCGCAGCCAGCCAAACAATGATGTCAGAAGAAGGGCTGTGCTACCAAGGGGGTTGTTGCGTGTCATTACAAAGTAAAGTCACACCTCAGGGACGTTTTAATGGTCTCAGGGGACACATTGTAGATGTGTTCTGTTCCACGTGTGCAAGGAGAATAAGTTTATGAGCCACCTTGCACACATGCAGCATTACTGCTGTACAAGGTGGCTGTAAAACATACAAACACCTGGGGGAGGGGAGACAGGTTCCCTTCAATTTCAGTTCTTGTGTCTGCGTGGCTGTTGCAGGACACGTTGCCGGCTACACAGCAGAGGAACAGCTGGCGGTGCTGAACCCCACTGACACATTGGCTGGTGTTTTTCTCTGTGCAGCTAGCAGTACTGGGCCCCAACTGGCGGTGTTAGAGCCCAGGGTCAGCAGGAGGAGAGGGAGCAGAGTGTAGGACGAAGCCTGCACTGGCAGCAGCTTTGTGTCTGCGTGGCTGTTGCAGAACACGTTGCAGGCTACACAGCAGGGG
Organism: Ranitomeya variabilis; assembly: GCF_051348905.1. Lineage (NCBI taxonomy): Eukaryota > Metazoa > Chordata > Amphibia > Anura > Dendrobatidae > Ranitomeya > Ranitomeya variabilis. The sequence continues at coordinate 513,240,293 of NC_135232.1, read as the reverse complement.
AACAGCTGGCGGTGCTAAACCCCACTGACACATTGGCTGGTGTTTTTCTCTGTGCAGCTAGCAGTACCGGGTCCCAACTGGCGGTGTTAGAGCCCAGGGTCAGCAGGAGGAGAGGGAGCAGAGTGTAGGCCGAAGCCTAGTTGAACCAATTTTAAAGGTAACCTTTAACCCCCCCTCAGGTGTTACAAACTAGAAGAGCCACGCCTTATGCAGCAGTGGTGCTGCACAAGTCAAAGGTTGCTCTTTTAATTTTGTTCCTTGCACAAGCTAAATGAAACACGTACAACATTTTGGCCCTTATACAGTCAATCTGTCTTGGAGGCGTGAGTTCCCTTTGTAATGAGACGCAGCACAGCTGGCAAAAATACCACCTTGGTGCTGGGCGCGGCCTCCTGAGCATTTCATTTTGCTGTACAGGAGTCTGCGTTGTTGCGTTATCCCTTGGCCATGCGCTGCCCGTCTTCTGACATCATTTCATGTCGGCTGGTGCGGTTCGCGATGCCCATGAATCCCAGCCCCGCAGTGTCTTTACAGTGTTTCACACTGCGGGGCTGGGATTCATGGCCTGGAGCAGTACATATGTTTGCCTCTCGCTCATGTCCTTACACCTGCTACAGACTGTGCGGCGTCAGCTGATCCCTTATCGCATGCCACGGCCATGAAGCCGCACAGTCTGAAGAAGGCGGAAGGAGCTGAGTGACAGCCTGGCGAAGATATGCACTGCTCATGCCCGTCAATCACACCCACGCAGTCAAAATAAATAAGACACCGAGGGGCGCTGTGTCAGGCAGGGCGGCCGCAGAGGCGCAGCCAGCCAAACAATGATGTCAGAAGAAGGGCTGTGCTACCAAGGGGGTTGTTGCGTGTCATTACAAAGTAAAGTCACACCTCAGGGATGTTTTAATGGTCTCAGGGGACACATTGTAGACGTGTTCTGTTCCACGTGTGCAAGGAGAATAAGTTTATGAGCCACCTTGCACACATGCAGCATTACTGCTGTACAAGGTGGCTGTAAAACATACAAACACCTGGGGGAGGGGGGACAGGTTCCCTTCAATTTCAGTTCTTGTGTCTGCGTAGCTGTTGCAGGACACGTTGCCGGCTACACAGCAGGGGAACAGCTGGCGGTGCTGAACCCCACTGACACATTGGCTGGTGTTTTTCTCTGTGCAGCTAGCAGTACTGGGCCCCAACTGGCGGTGTTAGAGCCCAGGGTCAGCAGGAGGAGAGGGAGCAGAGTGTAGGCCGAAGCCTGCACTGGCGGCAGCTTTGTGTCTGCGTGGCTGTTGCAGGACACGTTGCCGGCTACACAGCAGGGGAACAGCTGGCGGTGCTGAACCCCACTGACACATTGGCTGGTGCTTTTCTCTGTGCAGCTAGCAGTACCGGGCCCCAACTGGCGGTGTTAGAGCCCAGGGTCAGCAGGAGGAGAGGGAGCAGAGTGTAGGCCGAAGCCTAGTTGAACCAATTTTAAAGGTAACCTTTAACCCCCCCTCAGGTGTTACAAACTAGAAGAGCCACGCCTTATGCAGCAGTGGTGCTGCACAAGTCAAAGGTTGCTCTTTTAATTTTGTTCCTTGCACAAGCTAAATGAAACACGTACAACATTTTGGCCCTTATACAGTCAATCTGTCTTGGAGGCGTGAGTTCCCTTTGTAATGAGACGCAGCACAGCTGGCAAAAATACCACCTTGGTGCTGGGCGCGGCCTCCTGAGCATCTCATTTTGCTGTACAGGAGTCTGCGTTGTTGCGTTATCCCTTGGCCATGCGCTGCCCGTCTTCTGACATCATTTCATGTCGGCTGGTGCGGTTCGCGATGCCCATGAATCCCAGCCCCGCAGTGTCTTTACAGTGTTTCACACTGCGGGGCTGGGATTCATGGCCTGGAGCAGTACATATGTTTGCCTCTCGCTCATGTCCTTACACCTGCTACAGACTGTGCGGCGTCAGCTGATCCCTTATCGCATGCCACGGCCATGAAGCCGCACAGTCTGAAGAAGGCGGAAGGAGCTGAGTGACAGCCTGGCGAAGATATGCACTGCTCATGCCCGTCAATCACACCCACGCAGTCAAAATAAATAAGACACCGAGGGGCGCTGTGTCAGGCAGGGCGGCCGCAGAGGCGCAGCCAGCCAAACAATGATGTCAGAAGAAGGGCTGTGCTACCAAGGGGGTTGTTGCGTGTCATTACAAAGTAAAGTCACACCTCAGGGATGTTTTAATGGTCTCAGGGGACACATTGTAGACGTGTTCTGTTCCACGTGTGCAAGGAGAATAAGTTTATGAGCCACCTTGCACACATGCAGCATTACTGCTGTACAAGGTGGCTGTAAAACATACAAACACCTGGGGGAGGGGGGACAGGTTCCCTTCAATTTCAGTTCTTGTGTCTGCGTAGCTGTTGCAGGACACGTTGCCGGCTACACAGCAGGGGAACAGCTGGCGGTGCTGAACCCCACTGACACATTGGCTGGTGTTTTTCTCTTTGCAGCTAGCAGTACTGGGCCCCAACTGGCGGTGTTAGAGCCCAGGGTCAGCAGGAGGAGAGGGAGCAGAGTGTAGGCCGAAGCCTGCACTGGCGGCAGCTTTGTGTCTGCGTGGCTGTTGCAGGACACGTTGCCGGCTACACAGCAGGGGAACAGCTGGCGGTGCTGGACCCCACTGACACATTGGCTGGTGCTTTTCTCTGTGCAGCTAGCAGTACCGGGCCCCAACTGGCGGTGTTAGAGCCCAGGGTCAGCAGGAGGAGAGGGAGCAGAGTGTAGGCCAAAGCCTAATTGAACCAATTTTAAAGGTAACCTTTAACCCCCCCTCAGGTGTTACAAACTAGAAGAGCCACGCCTTATGCAGCAGTAGTGCTGCACAAGTCAAAGGTAGCTCTTTTAATTTTGTTCCTTGCACAAGCTGAATGAAACACGTACAACATTTTGGCCCTTATACAGTCAATCTGTCTTGGAGGCGGGAGTTCCCTTTGTAATGAGACGCAGCACAGCTGGCAAAAATACCACCTTGGTGCTGGGCGCGGCCTCCTGAGCATCGCATTTTGCTGTACAGGAGTCTGCGTTGTTGCGTTATCCCTTGGCCATGCGCTGCCCATCTTCTGACATCATTTCATGTCGGCTGGTGCGGTTCGCGATGCCCATGAATCCCAGCCCCGCAGTGTCTTTACAGTGTTTCACACTGCGGGGCTGGGATTCATGGCCTGGCGCAGTACATATGTTCGCCTCTCGCTCGTGTCCTTACACCTGCTACAGACTGTGCGGCGTCAGCTGATCCCTTATCGCATGCCATGGCCATGAAGCCGCACAGTCTGAAGAAGGCGGAAGGAGCTGAGTGACAGCCTGGCGAAGATATGCACTGCTCATGCCCGTCAATCACACCCTCTCAGTCAAAATAAATAAGACACCGAGGGGCGTTGTGTTGGGCAGGGCGGCCGCAGAGGCACAGCCAGCCAAACAATGATGTCAGAAGAAGGGCTGTGCTACCAAGGGGGTTGTTGCATGTCATTACAAAGTAAAGTCACACCTCAGGGACGTTTTAATGGTCTCCGGGGACACATTGTAGACGGGTTCTGTTCCACGTGTGCAAGGAGAATAAGTTTATGAGCCACCTTGCACACATGCAGCATTACTGCTGTACAAGGTGGCTGTAAAACATACAAACACCTGGGGGAGGGGGGACAGGTTCCCTTCAATTTCAGTTCTTGTGTCTGCGTGGCTGTTGCAGGACACGTTGCCGGCTACACAGCAGGGGATCAGCTGGCGGTGCTGAACCCCACTGACACATTGGCTGGTGTTTTTCTCTGTGCAGCTAGCAGTACCGGGCCCCAACTGGCGGTGTTAGAGCCCAGGGTCAGCAGGAGGAGAGGGAACAGAGTGTAGGCCGAAGCCTGCACTGGCGGCAGCTTTGTGTCTGCGTGGCTGTTGCAGGACACGTTGCCGGCTACACAGCAGGGGAACAGCTGGCGGTGCTGAACCCCACTGACACATTGGCTGGTGTTTTTCTCTGTGCAGCTAGCAGTACCGGGCCCCAACTGGCGGTGTTAGAGCCCAGGGTCAGCAGGAGGAGAGGGAGCAGAGTGTAGGCCGAAGCCTAGTTGAACCAATTTTAAAGGTAACCTTTAACCCCCCCTCAGGTGTTACAAACTAGAAGAGCCACGCCTTATGCAGCAGTAGTGCTGCACAAGTCAAAGGTTGCTCTTTTAATTTTGTTCCTTGCACAAGCTGAATGAAACACGTACAACATTTTGGCCCTTATACAGTCAATCTGTCTTGGAGGCGGGAGTTCCCTTTGTAATGAGACGCAGCACAGCTGGCAAAAATACCACCTTGGTGCTGGGCACGGCCTCCTGAGCATCGCATTTTGCTGTACAGGAGTCTGCGTTGTTGCGTTATCCCTTGGCCGTGCGCTGCCCGTCTTCTGACATCATTTCATGTCGGCTGGTGTGGTTCGCGATGCCCATGAATCCCAGCCCCGCAGTGTCTTTACAGTGTTTCACACTGCGGGGCTGGGATTCATGGCCTGGCGCAGTACATATTTTCGCCTCTCGCTCGTGTCCTTACACCTGCTACAGACTGTGCGGCGTCAGCTGATCCCTTATCGCATGCCACGGCCATGAAGCCGCACAGTCTGAAGAAGGCGGAAGGAGCTGAGTGACAGCCTGGCGAAGATATGCACTGCTAATGCCCGTCAATCACACCCTCGCAGTCAAAATAAATAAGACACCGAGGGGCGTTGTGTCGGGCAGGGCGGCCGCAGAGGCGCAGCCAGCCAAACAATGATGTCAGAAGAAGGGCTGTGCTACCAAGGGGGTTGTTGCGTGTCATTACAAAGTAAAGTCACACCTCAGGGACGTTTTAATGGTCTCAGGGGACACATTGTAGACGTGTTCTGTTCCACGTGTGCAAGGAGAATAAGTTTATGAGCCACCTTGCACACATGCAGCATTACTGCTGTACAAGGTGGCTGTAAAACATACAAACACCTGGGGGAGGGGGGACAGGTTCCCTTCAATTTCAGTTCTTGTGTCTGCGTGGCTGTTGCAGGACACGTTGCCGGCTACACAGCAGGGGAACAGCTGGCGGTGCTGAACCCCACTGACACATTGGCTGGTGTTTTTCTCTGTGCAGTTAGCAGTACTGGGCCCCAACTGGCGGTGTTAGAGCCCAGGGTCAGCAGGAGGAGAGGGAGCAGAGTGTAGGCCGAAGCCTGCACTGGCGGCAGCTTTGTGTCTGCGTGGCTGTTGCAGGACACGTTGCCGGCTACACAGCAGGGGAACAGCTGGCGGTGCTGAACCCCACTGACACATTGGCTGGTGTTTTTCTCTGTGCAGCTAGCAGTACCGGGCCCCAACTGGCGGTGTTAGAGCCCAGGGTCAGCAGGAGGAGAGTGAGCAGAGTGTAGGCCGAAGCCTGCACTGGCGGCAGCTTTGTGTCTGCGTGGCTGTTGCAGGACACGATGCCGGCTACACAGCAGGGGAACAGCTGGCGGTGCTGAACCCCACTGACAGAGTGGCATGTGTTTTGCTCTGTGCAGCCAGCACTTCCGGACAGCAACTAGCGGTGTTGGAGCCCGGGCTCTGCAGGTGGAGCAGAGTGTAGGCCGAAGCCTAATTGAACCGATTTTAAAGGTAACCTTTAACCTCCCCTCAGGGGTTACAAACTACAAGAGCCACAGCTTGGGCAGCAGTAATGCTGCACAAGTCAAAGGGTGCTCTTTTAATTTTGCTCCTTGCACACGCAGAAAGAAACACGTATAACATTTAGGCCCTTAAGCAGTCAAACTGTTTTGGAGGCGTGAGTTCCCTTTGTAATGAGACGCAGCACAGCTGTCAAAAATCCCACCTTGGTGCTGGGCGCGGCATCCTGAGCGTCGGTATTTGCTGCACAGGAGTCTGCGCTGTCGTGTTATCCCTTGGCCTTGCGCTGCTAGCGCTGCCCATCTTCTGACATCATTTAATGTTGTCCGGTGCGGTTCGCGATGACCATGAATCCCAGCCCCGCAGTGTCTTTACATTGTTAAAACACTGCTGGGCTGGGATTCATGGCCTGGAGCAGTACATATGTTCGCCTCTCACACTCGGGTCCTTACACCTGCTTCAGACTGTGCGGCGTCAGCTGATCCCTTGTCGCATGCCACGGCCATGAAGCCGCACAGTATGAAGAAGGCCGAAGGAGATGAGGGACAGCCTGGCGAAGATATGCACTGCTCATGCCCGTCAATCACACCCTCGCAGTCAAAATAAATAAGACACCGAGGGGCGTTGTGTCGGGCAGGGCGGCCGCAGAGGCGCAGCCAGCCAAACAATGATGCCAGAAGACGGGCAGCGCTACCAAGGGGGTTGCAGCGTGTCATTACATAGGAAAGTCACACCTCAGGGACGGTTTAATGGTCACAGAGGACACATTTTAGACGTGTTCAGTTCCACGTGTGCACAGGGAATAAGTTTCTGAGCCACCTTGCACACATGCAGCATTACTGCTGTACAAGGTGGCTGTGAAACATACAAACGCCTGGGGGAGGGGGGACAAGTTCCCTTCAATTTCAGTTCTTGTGTCTGCGTGGCTGTTGCAGGACACGATGCCGGCTACACAGCAGGGGAACAGCTGGCGGTGCTGAACCCCACTGACACATTGGCGAGGTGTTTGGCTCTGTGCAGCCAGCACTTCTGGGCCCCAACTGGCGGTGTTAGAGCCCAGGGTCAGCAGGAGGAGTAGAGGGAGCGGAGTGTAGGCTGAAGCCTGCACTGGCGGCAGCTTTAGGTCTGTTGTGTCTGCGTGGCTGTTGCAGGACACGTTGCCGGCTACACAGCAGGGGTACAGCTGGTGTTGCTGAACCCCACTGACACATTGGCTGGTGTTTTTCTCTGTGCAGCTAGCACATCTGGGCGCCAACTGGCGGTGTTAGAGCCCAGGGTCAGCAGGAGGAGCATAGTGTAGGCCGAAGCCTGCACTGGAGCAAGTTGAAAGGGAACCTTTAACCCCCCCCCCCAGGGGTTTGTAGCTGAAAGAGCCATATTGTACAGCACTAATGCTGGAAAAAGTAAACTTAGCTCTTTTAATTATGGTCCTTGCAAACGCTGAACTTGACACTTATGAAATGTGTCCCCTCACACCGTTAAACCGTCCGGTCGGAGGGACTTTCCTTTGTCATGTGACGCAGCACAGCTGTCATTCTTACCCCCTTGGCGCCGTGTGCCGCCTCCTCAGCGTTGTTTGAATCTGTCCCGGAGCCTGCGCTGTTATGTTAGCCCTTGTCCATGCACACATTTTGCGCTGCCCATCTTCGGACATCATTTGGTGTCAGGCTGGCTGCGCCTGTGCGGCTGCGCTGGCCAAGATCCCGCCTTGCTGTGTCATCTAATGTAATCACTCTGCGGACCTGTGATCCATGGGCATGCGCAGTGCATATCCTTGCCTCTCACTCCCCTCCTTCCAGCTTCTTCAGACTGTGCGGCGTCATGGCCTTGGCATGCTATTAGGGATCAGCTGACGGCGCACAGTCTGAAGAAGGCTGAGGGAGATGAGAGAGAGGCGGAGGTTAAGATATGCACTGCGCATGTCCATGGATCACAGGCCCGCAGTGGGATTAAATCAGAAGACACTACGAGGAGGGTTCTCGTCCAGCGCGGCCGCACAGGCACAGCCAGCCTGACACCAAATGATGTCAGAAGATGGGCAGCGCAAAATGTGTGCATGGACAAGGGCTAACATAACAGCGCAGGCTCCGGGACAGATTCAAACAATGCTGAGGAGGCGGCGCACGGCGCCAAGGGGGTAAGAATGACAGCTGTGCTGCGTCACATGACAAAGGAAAGTCCCTCCGACCGGACGGTTTAACGGTGTGAGGGGACACATTTCAAAAGTGTCAAGTTCAGCGTGTGCAAGGAGCACCACAAAAAGATCCACTTTTTCCTTTTGCATCATTATTACTGCTGAACAAGGTGGCTCTTTCAGTAACAAACGCCTTGGGGGGGGGACAGGTTCCCTTAAATTTCAGTTGTTGCGCCTGCGTGGCGGTCGCATGACACGTTGCCGTATACACAGCAGGGGAACAACAGGCATTACTGAACCCCACTAACACATTGGCGAGGTGTTTGGCTCTGTGCGGACAGCACTTCTGGACAACAACTAGCGGTGTTGTAGCCCAGGGACAGCAGGAGGAGGAGGTGGAGGAGATAGGAGGGATTGCCACACACACAGCTGGGGAACAGCTGACGTTACTGAACCCCAATAACAGAGGAGCGACTGTTGACTGTGCGTACAGCACTGCCAGGCAATAACTAGCGGTGTTGGAGCCCAGGGACAGCAGGAGGAGGAGGTGGAGGAGATAGGAGGGATTGCCACACACACAGCTGTGGAACAGCTGACATTACTGAACCCCAATAACAGAGGAGCGACTGTTGACTGTGCGTACAGCACTACCAGGCAACAACTAGCAGTGTTGGAGCCCAGGGACAGCAGGAGGAGGAGGTGGAGGAGATAGGAGGGATTGCCACACACACAGCTGGGGAACAGCTGACGTTACTGAACCCCAATAACAGAGGAGCGACTGTTGACTGTGCGTACAGCACTACCAGGCAACAACTAGCGGTGTTGGAGCCCAGGGACAGCAGGAGGAGGAGGTGGAGGAGATAGGAGGGATTGCCACACACACAGCTGGGGAACAGCTGACATTACTGAACCCCAATAACAGAGGAGCGACTGTTGACTGTGCGTACAGCACTACCAGGCAACAAATAGCGGTGTTGGAGCCCAGGGACAGCAGGAGGAGGAGGTGGAGGAGATAGGAGGGATTGCCACACACACAGCTGGGGAACAGCTGACGTTACTGAACCCCAATAACAGAGGAGCGACTGTTGACTGTGCGTACAGCACTACCAGGCAACAACTAGCGGTGTTGGAGCCCAGGGACAGCAGGAGGAGGAGGTGGAGGAGATAGGAAGGATTGCCACACACACAGCTGGGGAACAGCTGACATTACTGAACCCCAATAACAGAGGAGCGACTGTTGACTGTGCGTACAGCACTACCAGGCAACAACTAGCGGTGTTGGAGCCCAGGGACAGCAGGAGGAGGAGGTGGAGGAGATAGGAGGGATTGCCACACACACAGCTGGGGAACAGCTGACGTTACTGAACCCCAATAACAGAGGAGCGACTGTTGACTGTGCGTACAGCACTACCAGGCAACAACTAGCGGTGTTGGAGCCCAGGGACAGCAGGAGGAGGAGGTGGAGGAGATAGGAGGGATTGCCACACACACAGCTGGGGAACAGCTGACGTTACTGAACCCCAATAACAGAGGAGCGACTGTTGACTGTGCGTACAGCACTACCAGGCAACAAAGAGCGGTGTTGGAGCCCAGGGACAGCAGGAGGAGCAGAGGAACACAGTGTAGGCCGAAGCCTGATTGGAGAAAGTCAAAAGGGAACCTTTAACCCCCCCCCCCCAAGGCGTTTGTAGCTGAAAGAGCTAGCTTGTGCAGCACAAAGGATGCAAAAGGAAAAGGTGGCTCTTTTCATTATGCTCCTTGCAAACACAGAACTAAACACTTATAAAATGTGTCCCCTGATACCGTGAGACCGTCCCGGAGGTGGGACTTTCCTTCCTAATATGACGCAGCACAGCTGTCATTCCTACCCCCTTGGCGCCGTGCCCCGGCTCCTGAGCGTTGTTTGACTCCGTCCCGGAGCCTGCGCTGTTATGTTATCCCTTTTCCAGGCACACTTAGCACTGCCCATCTTCTGACATCATTTGGTGTCAGGCTGGCTGCGCCTGTGCGGCCGCGCTGGCCGAGAGCCCGCCTCGCAGTGTCATCTAATGTAATCCCACCGCGGGCCTGGGATCCGTGGCCATGTGCAGTGCATATCCTCGCCTCTCAGTCCCCTCCCTACGGCTTCTTCAGACTGTGCGGCGTCACGGCCGTGGCATGCTATTAGGGATCAGCTGACGGCGCACAGTCTGAAGAAGGCGTAGGGAGATGAGTGGGAGGCGGAGGTTCAGATATGCACTGCGCATGTCCATGGATCTCAGGCCCCCAGTGGGATTAAATCAGAAGACACTGCGAGGCGGGCTCTCGGACAGCGCGGCCGCACAGGCACAGTCAGCCTGACACCAAATGATGTCAGAAGAGGGGCAGCGCTAAGTGTGCCTGGCCAAGGGATAACATAACAGCGCAGGCTCCGGGACGGAATCAAACAATGCTGAGGAGCCGGGGCATGGCGCCAAGGGGGTAGGAATGACAGCTGTGCTGCGTCATATTACGAAGGAAAGTCCCACCTCCGGGACGGTTTTACGGTATCAGTGGACACATTTTATAAGTGTTAAGTTCTGCGTGTGCAAGGAGCTAAACAAAAATAGCTACCTTTTCCTTGTGCAGCATTACTGCTGCACAAGGTGGCTCTTTCAGTAACAAATGCCTTGGGGGGGGGGGGACAGGTTCCCTTACATTTCAGTTGTTGTGTCAGCGTGGCGGTCGCAGGACACATTGCCGGCTACACAGCTTGGGATCAGCTGACGTTACTGAAACCCAATAACACTGGGTCGTATGTTTTGACTGTGCAGACGGCACTTCTGAGCCTCAACTGGCAGTGTTGGAGCCCAGGAATTAAAGTTCAGGTGGTAGAAAGATGAACACAAAAGGAGACCTGGATACTGTAGACAGTCACCTAATTATTTAATCAGGAAGAGGAGTGGCAAATTCCTGCGAGATCCAGGCCTTGTTCATTTTCAGGAAAGTAAGCCGGTCAACGTTATCGGAGGATAGTCGCATGCGACGGTCAGTTAGTACACCACCTGCAGCACTAAAGACGCGTTCCGATAATACACTAGCCGCAGGGCAAGCCAGCACCTCCAATGCATACTGGCTTAGCTCTGGCCATGTATCCAGCTTTGAGACCCAAAAGTTGAAAGGGGAAGAGCCGTCTGGGAGTACAGCAAGAGGGCAAGACATGTAGTCTGTCACCATCTGACGGAACCGTTGCCTCCTGCTGACTGGAGCCGTCTGTGATGGTGTAAACTTTTGTGGCTGGCACAAAAAACTGTGCCACAGTTGGGCCATACTGGTCTTGCCTTGGGCAGAGGCACTGCTTCTGCTCCCTCTTTGTGCAGAGCCTCCTCCACTGCCTGTACGCACTGAGCTGCTTTGTAATGCACTAGCAGCACTTCTCTCAGTTGGAATGGAGAAGATGATGGAATTCACCAGTGTGTCTTGGTACTCCCGCATTTTTCGCTCCCGGTTCAGCGGTGTGATGAGGCTTTCTACGTTGTCCTGGTAGCGAGGATCGAGGAGGGTGAACACCCAATAATCAGACATGTTGAGAATGTGGGCGATGCGGCGGTCGTTTCTCAGGCACTGCAGCATGTAATCCGCCATGTGCTGCAGACTGCCAACTGCCCAAAAAATGCTGTCCCCTGCTGGAGGCATGATCTCTGCCCGCTCGTCATCACCCCACCCTCGCTATACACACTGAGTACTGGACAATTGTGTAACTCCCTCCTCTGGACGGATGTCTTCCTCCTCCATTGACTCCTCCTCATCCTCCTCACAAAGTGTCCTATGCCTACGCGTTTGTGAGGAACCACGTGGCGCTGACTGTCCAGAAGATGATGGAAATAGTGAATCCTCATACTCCACCTCTTCCACAACATCATCCCTTAGCGCTTACAGTGATTTTTCAAGCAGGCAGATAAGGGGGACAGTCATGCTGACTAGTGCATCATCTGCACTCGCCATCCGCGTGGAATAATCGAAGGGACGCAAAACCTGGCAGACGTCCTTCATAGTGGCCCACTCTGTGGTTGTGAAGTCTGAACGGCGCGGAGTGCGACTTCTTTGCGCCTGATGCAGCTGGTACTCCATTACAGCTTGCTGCTGCTCACACAACCGCTCCAACATATGTAACATGGAATTCCACCTGGTAGGTAGGTCACATATGATGCGATGTTCCGGCAGGCGGTGTCGGCGCTGCAGAGCCGCAATGAGCAATTTTGCCGTAATGGAACGCCGCAAGTGAGCACACTCTAGGCGGACCTTTTGCAGCAGTGCATCAAGATCCGGATAGTCCCTCAAAAAACTCTGCACGACCAAATTGAGCACATGTGCCAGACATGGGATGTGAGTGAGGTTGCCGAGGCCCAGAGCTGCCACCAGATTTCGGCCATTATCACACACTACCATGCCTGGCTGGAGATTCGCTGCCACAAACCACACATCGCTCTCCTGCTTGATGGCATTCCAGAGCTCCTGCGCTGTGTGGCTTCGATTCCCCAAAGAAATTAATTTCAAGACGGCCTGTTGACGTTTGGCCATGGCTGTGCTCATGTCGGTCGTAACAGGTAAACGTTCATCACGGGTCCATGTGGAGGTGGACTGTGACGGCTCCTGCAGCGATGATTCTGAGGAACTGGTGTAAGAGGAGGAGTCAATGCGTACAGAATGGATTCCTGCAATCCTTGGAGTGGGCAGGACACGTCCTGCACCACTCGCACGATCTGTACCCGGCTCAACGACATTAACCCAATGGGCAGTGAGGGAAAGGTATCGCCCCTGTCCATGTTGACTGGTCCACGCATCGGTGGTGAGGTGGACCTTGCTACTGACGGCATTCAGTAGCGCGTTTTTTATGTGTCCCTCCACATGCCCGTGCAGGGCAGGGACAGCTTGCCTGCTGAAGTAAAAGCGGCTGGGCACATTGTACTGTGGGACTGCCAATGACATCAAGTCACGGAAGCTGTCAGTCTCCACCAGCCTGAATGACAGCATTTCTAGTGACAGAAGTTTGGCAATGCCTGCAGTCAGAGCCTGTGCTCGTGGGTGGTTTGACGAGAAAGGCCGCCTTTTCTCCCATGCCTGTACTACCGATGGCTGTAGACTGGGCTGGGAGTGTGTGGATGACTGGGAAAGTGGTGCTGCGGGTGGAATTACAGTGGGTCTCTGGACAACAGGGCCAGAGGTTCTTCCACGGCGATCCTGGGAGGAAGCCGAACCAGCTGCGTGTGAGCTGGAGGAAGAGGCAACACGAGCTGAAGAGGTGGTAGCTGCCGCTGTTGGTTGGCCTAGCTCTTCAGTGTGTTTTTCTAACTCCGCCACGTGCCTCTTGCGCACATGTTTCCACATGTTGGAGGTATTGAGGTTGCTGACATTTCGACCTCTTTTGACTTTGTGATGACACACCTTGCATTTGACATAGCAAATGTCATCTGCAACTGTGTCAAAAAAGGGCCAGACACTGCAAGTCTTGGGAGCGCCCTTTTTGGCTTTTGGAACAGACATGCTCCTAACGGGTGCCAAAGTGGAGGCTACAGGCTGCGCAGTCTTCCCCCTCCCTCTACCTCTTTGGCCCGTTCTAGGAATCTCTTCCTCGGAGCTGCTCCCACCACCTTCCTGTCCCTCACGCCACGATGGGTCAAGGACCTCATCATCTACACTACCCTCTGCCACCAACTGCTCCTCCTGGGTAGTCTCAGCAGCAGAGCATGCACCAGAAAGTGGCTCCTGAGTGTCTTCATCAGCGGATGCGGCTTGCGATGTGGTGACCGGAGGCACTGGCCCACCCGCCTCTTCAGACTCAGAGAGAAAAAGCTGTTGGGCATCACTGCACCCTGCCTCTTCTTCCATTTCTCCAATGCTGCTTGGCTGGCCCCCTGTTTCCAAGCCAAGAGATTCAGAGAACAGAAGTAGAGACGGCTCCTGTCCTGGGCTCTCTGTCTGCCTGGCCAATTTGGCAGGTGGTGAAGAGACAGATGGCTGCTCTCCAGTGCTCTGTGTCTGAGAGTATGTGGCACTAATTGAAGTCGATGCGTTAGCTGCCATCCATCCGACAACGGCTTCAATTTGGTCTTCACGCAGCAGCGGTGTACGCCGCTCTGCGACAAAGCTGCGCATGAAGGACTGTTCCCTGGTGAAACTGGGTGCTGAGGAGTCACCGGTGCCCGCAGCAGGCACAGAATCCCCACGTCCTCTCCCTGCTCCGCGCCCACGCCCACGTGCCTTACTCCCTGCCTTCTTCATCTTGGTTGACTAATAAAGATGAGCAGAAAAGTACTAACGGCTTTGTGTGCTTATTCCTGAACAGCTCCGAGTCCTAACAGGTATAGGAAACACTAATTTTCTAAAGTGTGGACTAGACTTTAATATGAGCTAATGTGGCCTACACAAATGTAAAGTGGTGTGTTTGGTGAACTTTATTATTTATTTATTTTTGGGGGGCTGAACTGACAACAGAGAGAGCTGCAGTCACACGGAGACCGTGCAGACAGCCGTAAACGGCGCTGCAAGGCCCAAAAAACCTCCTCTACTTTATCCTATGTAGTGTTTTTCTACAAGTTAGCTGGATACGGGTGGAAAGACACTAATAGGAATTTTTTGAAAAAATGAGCAGCAGCCTGCACTACTTAAAACAAAAGGAAAATTGATTTTACGGTATAACGCAGTGAACAACCCTGAGGTGGATACAACCAGGCTATGGCTGCTCACAGACTACAGGGCGAGCTGCAGTCACACGGAGACCGTGCAGACAGCCGTAAACGGCGCTGCAAGCCCCAAAAAACCTCCTCTACTTTATCCTATGTAGTGTTTTTCCACAAGTTAGCTGGATACGGGTGGAAAGACACTAATAGGAAATTTTTTAAAAAATGTGCAGCAGCCTGCACTACTTAAAACAAAAGGAAAATTGATTTTACGGTATGACGCAGTGAACAACCCTGAGCTGGATACAACCAGGCTATGGCTGCTCACAGACTACAGGGTGAGCTGCAGTCACACGGAGACCGTGCAGACAGCCGTAAACGGCGCTGCAAGCCCCAAAAAACCTCCTCTACTTTATCCTATGTAGTGTTTTTCCACAAGTTAGCTGGATACGGGTGGAAAGACACTAATAGGAATTTTTTGAAAAAATGTGCAGCAGCCTGCACTACTTAAAACAAAAGGAAAATTGATTTTACGGTATGACGCAGTGAACAACCCTGAGCTGGATACAACCAGGCTATGGCTGCTCACAGACTACAGGGCGAACTGCAGTCAC
The DNA here is from genome assembly GCF_051348905.1 of Ranitomeya variabilis. Taxonomy (NCBI): domain Eukaryota; kingdom Metazoa; phylum Chordata; class Amphibia; order Anura; family Dendrobatidae; genus Ranitomeya; species Ranitomeya variabilis. Next base: position 513,225,268 of record NC_135232.1, on the reverse strand, counting down.
ACGGAGACCGTGCAGACAGCCGTAAACGGCGCTGCAAGGCCCAAAAAACCTCCTCTATATTATCCTATGTAGTGTTTTTCCACAAGTTAGCTGGATACGGGTGGAAAGTCACTAATAGGAATTATTAGAAAAAATGAGCAGCAGACTACACTACTTGAAAAAAAAAAAAAAAGAACAGTATGAGGCAATGAACCACCCTCCCTGAACTGAATACAACCAGCTATGGATGGCCTATGGCTGCACACAGACTAGAGAGTGGGCTGCACTCACACACACACACACACACACACAGACCTTGCAGATCGCTGTGAAAACAGCGCTGCAAGGCAAAAGCAAGGTGATTAGTAGGTGAACACAGCGGTTGCTAAATTAGCCTTGGAAAAGCACAAAGAAGCAAATCGCTATCTCTAAACTGGCCCTCAGTCAGCAAACAGCGTCCTGTCACTAACTGAATTCACAGCAGAGTGAGCGCAAAATGGCGCCAGCGACTTTTAAACTGCATCATGACATCATTTCAGCAGCCAATCACAGCCTTGCCAGTAGTTTCATGCCCTCCATGCTGAACAGGATGTGCCCACACTTGGAATCATTCTCATTGGCTGATTTCGTGCAAATTTGTGCAGTTTGAATCCTGGGAACTTCCAATTCCGGTATCCGATACGCGGCAAGTATCGGATCTCGGTATCGGAATTCCGATACCGCTAACTATCGGCCGATACCCGATACTTGCGGTATCGGAATGCTCAACACTACTCACTACTTTTATATTTTGAACTTTCTGAAGAGGAGGCGACAGAGCTAGAGGCTGAGTCAGCAAGGAAAGCCAAAACTTTTTCCTGCTGCTCCGGTTTTAAAAGCGGTTTTCCTACTCCAAGATAAGGGAGCCTTCGAGGCCTTGTGTAGCCAGATGATGATGCTGGCTCAATACCTCCAGCCTTAGGTGCTATTTTGTATTTCCCACTACCACCAGATGCTCCACCACCACCACCATCAGTACCAGCTGGCAACGGCCGCCCACAGCCTCTTCCACCAGACTTCCTCATTTTTGGGAAAATCTAACCAAAATAACAACCGTTATATGGTACTGTAAAACAAGGTAGAAGGTGTATATAAACTTGTTGAGAATTTAAATCTCCCTTTTTTGGGGGGAGACCGCACCAAAACTCAGGCCCAGTGTATAACACAACACAATGTAAGTGGCAGAACGTGGCTGGCTGATATACGACAAACTAACAGAACTGACGTATATGCACTTTGTGACAATTTGAATCTCCCTTTTTTTGGGGGGAGACTGCACCAAAACTCAGGCCCAGTGTATAACACAACACAATGTAAGTGGCAGAACGTGGCTGGCTGATATATGACAAACTAACAGAACTGACGTATATCCACTTTGTGACAATTTGAATCTCCCTTTTTTTGGGGGGAGACTGCTCCAAAACTCAGGCCCTGTGTATAACATAACACAATGTAAGTGCCAGAACGTGGCTGGCTGATATACGACAAACTAACAGAACTGACGTATATCCACTTTGTGACAATTTGAATCTCCCTTTTTTGGGGGGAAGACTGCTCCAAAACTCAGGCCCTGTGTATAACATAACACAATGTAAGTGCCAGAACGTGGCTGGCTGATATACGACAAACTAACAGAACTGACGTATATCCACTTTGTGACAATTTGAATCTCCCTTTTTTGGGGGGGGGAGACTGCTCCAAAACTCAGGCCCAGTGTATAACACAACACAATGTAAGTGGCAGAATGTGGCTGGCTGATATACGACAAACTAACAGAACTGACGTATATCCACTTTGTGACAATTTGAATCTCCCTTTTTTGGGAGGAGACTGCACCAAAACTCAGGCCCAGTGTATAACACAACACAATGTAAGTGGCAGAAAATGGCTAGAAGATTTATGAAAAAATACAAGGACTGTAGTACAATTTCAATCTCCCTACAATGATGTCAGGACAAGTATGGCAGCAATACAAAGGACTGCTGCACACAAAAGTGTGGACAAATAAACAAGATAACTGTGCAGAAAGGAGCAACAGGATTTTTGCTTTTAAAAAAGTAGTTGGTTTGCACAGCAGCGTGCAAACAGCAATGCAGCTATCAGGGAGCCATATAAGGCAGCCTAATAAGCTACAGAGCTGATGCACAAAAATATATCCTCCACTGTCCCTGCAAAAAAACAGGTGGTGTTGGACAGTGGAAATCGCTACAGCACAAGCAGTTTAGGGGTTAATCTTCCCTCCCTAACTATATCCCTTCTTCTGATGAAGCTGCAGCAACCTCTCCCTATGCTAAGATCAGCAGAAGTAAGATCGACGCCCCTTTATACCCCCTGTGACACCGCAGAAAGCAAGCCAATCACTGTCATGCCCTTCTCTAAGATGGTGGGGACCGAGACCTATGTCATCACGTTGCCCACACTCTGCGCCCTCCTTCATTGGCTGAAAAATGGCGCTGAATGCGTCATACGAAACACGACTTTGGTGCGAAGATCGACAACCTCTTGGCCAATCCCACACTAGGATCGGGTCGGGTTTCATGAAACTGGACTTTGCCGAAAGTCGGTGATTTTTGAATTTGTCCAATCCATTTCGCTCAACCCTACTTAGCACTTGTTTGCCCTTTTGCCTTCACTCTGCGGTCCAGCTCACCCCAAACCATCTTGATTGGGTTCAGGTCTGGTGATTATGGAGGCCAGATCATCTGGCGTAGCACCCCATCACTCTCCTTCTTGGTCAAATAGCCCTTACACAGCCTGGAGGTTTGTTTGGGGTCATTGTCCTGTTGAAAAATAAATGATGTTCCAACTAAATGCAAACCGGATGGAATAGCATGCCGCTGCAAGATGCTGTGGTAGCCATGCTGGCTCAGTATGCCTTCAATTTTGAATAAATCCCCAACAGTGTCACCAGCAAAGCACCCCCACACCATTACACCTCCTCCTTAATGGTTCACGGTGGGAACCAGGCATGTAGAGTCCATCCGTTCACCTTTTCTGCATCGCACAAAGACACGGTGCTTGGAACCAAAGATCTCAAATTTGGACTCATCAGACCAAAGCACAGATTTCCACTGGTCTAATGTCGATTCCTTGTGTTCTTTAGCCCAAACAAATCTCTTCTGCTTGTTGCCTGTTGTTAGCAGTGGTTTCCTAGCAGCTATTTTACCATGAAGGCCTGCTGCACAAAGTCTCTTCTTAACAGTTGTTGTAGAGATGTGTCTGCTGCTAGAACTCTGTGTGGCATTGACTTGAGCTGCTGTTAACCTGTGATTTCTGAGGCTGGTAACTCAGATAAACTTATCCTCAGAAGCACAGGTGACTCTTGGTCTTCCTTTCCATGGGCAGTCCTCATGTGAGCCAGTTTCTTTGTAGCACTTGATGATTTTTGCCACTGCACTTGGGGACACTTTCAAAGTTTTCCCAATTTTTCGGACTGACTGATCTTCATTTCTTAAAGTAATGATGGCCACTCATATTTCTTTACTTAGCTGCTTTTTTCTTGCCATAATACAAATTCTAACAGTTTATTCAGTAGGACTATCAGCTGTGTATCCACCAGACTTCTGCACAACACGATTGATGGTCCCAACCTCATTTATAAGGCAAGAAATCCCACTTATTAAACCTGACAGGGGACACCTGTGAAGTGAAAACCATTCCCGGTGACTACCTCTTGAAGATCATCAAGAGAATGCCAAGAGTGTGCAAAGCAGTCATCAAAGCAAAAGGTGGCCACTTTGAAGAACCTAGAATATAAGACATTTTCAGTTGTTTCACACTTTTTTGTTAAGTGTATAATTCCACATGTGTTAATTCATAGTTTTGATGCCTTCAGTGTGAATGTACAATTTTCATAGTCATGACAACACAGAAAATCTTTAAATGAGAAGGTGTGTCCAAACTTTTGGTCTGTACTGTGTATATATATGTGTGTGTGTGTGTCAATGACATATATATACAATGCCTACAAGTAGTATTCAACCCCCTGCAGATTTAGCAGGTTTAATAAGATGCAAATAAGTTAGAGCCTTCAAACTTCAAACAAGAGCAGGATTTATTAACAGATGCATAAATTTTACAAACCAAAAAGTTTTGTTGCTCAGTTAAATTTTTATAAATTTTAAACATAAAAGTGTGGGTCAATTATTATTCAACCCCTAGGTTTAATATTTTGTGGAATAACCTTTGTATGCAATTACAGCTAATAATCGTCTTTTATAAGACCTGATCAGGCCGGCACAGGTCTCTGGAGTTATCTTGGCCCACTCCTCCATGCAGATCTTCTCCAAGTTATCTAGGTTCTTTGGGTGTCTCATGTGGACTTTAATCTTGAGCTCCTTCCACAAGTTTTCAATTGGGTTAAGGTCAGGAGACTGACTAGGCCACTGCAACACCTTGATTTTTTGCCTCTTGAACCAGGCCTTGGTTTTCTTGGCTGTGTGCTTTGGGTCGTTGTCTTGTTGGAAGATGAAATGACGACCCATCTTAAGATCCTTGATGGAGGAGCGGAGGTTCTTGGCCAAAATCTCCAGGTAGGCCGTGCTATCCATCTTCTCATGGATGCGGACCAGAAGGCCAGGCCCCTTGGCTGAGAAACAGCCCCACAGCATGATGCTGCCACCACCATGCTTGACTGTAGGGATGGTATTCTTGGGGTCGTATGCAGTGCCATCCAGTCTCCAAACGTCACGTGTGTGGTTGGCACCAAAGATCTCGATCTTGGTCTCATCAGACCAGAGAACCTTGAACCAGTCAGTCTCAGAGTCCTCCAAGTGATCATGAGCAAACTGTAGACGAGCCTTGACATGACGCTTTGAAAGTAAAGGTACCTTACGGGCTCGTCTGGAACGGAGACCATTGCGGTGGAGTACGTTACTTATGGTATTGACTGAAACCAATGTCCCCACTGCCATGAGATCTTCCCGGAGCTCCTTCCTTGTTGTCCTTGGGTTAGCCTTGACTCTTCAGACAAGCCTGGCCTCGGCACGGGAGGAAACTGTCAAAGGCTGTCCAGGCCGTGGAAGGCTAACAGTAGTTCCATAAGCCTTCCACTTCCGGATGATGCTCCCAACAGTGGAGACAGGTAGGCCCAACTCCTTGGAAAGGGTTTTGTACCCCTTGCCAGCCTTGTGACCCTCCACGATCTTGTTTCTGATGGCCTTGGAATGCTCCTTTGTCTTTCCCATGTTGACCATGTTTGAGTGCTGTTCACAAGTTTGGGGAGGGTCTTAAATAGTCAGAAAAGGCTGGAAAAAGAGATAATTAATCCAAACATGTGAAGCTCATTGTTCTTTGTGCCTGAACTACTTCTTAATACTTTAGGGGAACCAAACAGAATTCTGTCGGGTTGAGGGGTTGAATACTAAATGACCCTCTGAAAAGACTTTTCACAATTTAAAAAAAATAAATAAACAAAGAAATAACATTCTTTTTTGCTGCAGTGCATTTCACACTTCCAGGCTGATCTACAGTCCAAATGTCACAATGCCAAGTTAATTCTAAAAGGGTAAACCTGCGAAATCTGCAGGGGGTTGAATACTACTTGTAGGCACTGTATATATATATATATATATATATATATATATATATATATATATATATATATATATATATATATATATATATATATATATATATCTACCTATACTATGTGTAGATATTTATTTTATCTATTCTATTTTAACCTGTCAGTGTGATTTTACTGCACACCACTCTGAATTGCTGGCTTTTCTATAGGACACCGTTGCGTATTTCTCGCAAGTCACACTGATGGTCTATGTGGTGTGCGAGTTTTTCTCGCACCCATAGACTTTCATTGGTGAGTCTCCACCGATATATGGTGCAAATCGCAGCATGCTGAGATTTCTCTCTCACATATAATACGGCCGAGAAAACAACGTATGATGGGAGCTGCCCCAGATATTAACATTGGTCCGAGTGCTATGCGATGTTTTATCGCATAGCACTCGTCCGTATTATGCTCTAGTGTGACTCCGGCCTTAGTGGTTCTAGCTGAGTCTCATAAGAACCATACGCAGATTATGTAAATGACTACATAAAGCCCAATCAGGTCAGAAAAAATAACACTAATAAAATTCTGGAAAACAGCAGGGGCGTAAGTGAGACTGAAAGGTATTGCCAGGATTTCAAACAACCCCTCGGTCATCAGGAATGTTGTTTTCCATTCATCCCCCTCCCAGACTCTTATAAGGTTAGAAGCCCCTGTAAATCGAGCTTAGAGAACCATTTGTCCCCCGTGAGCTATTTGCATAAACAGGGAATCAGAGGGAGAGGGTACCTGTTCTTTAGAGTAATCTTGTTCAGTTCCCAAAAGTCGAGGCACGGTCGCAAACCACCATCCTTTTTCTTTACCCTAGAACGCATACCTGGGGCCTCGCAGGCCTGCCAGGTTACTTGTTTTCTATTTTCTGTAAAAGTACTTTAGTTAGAATTTTGAAAATCTAGGTAATCCTCAGGTATATAGTTGTTAGTAATTTCCAGTTATTCATATATTTTTATGTTACAGACATTTCGGTATAACAACCTTTTTTTGGGACTACCCCATATTTACGCACCTGGGGCCTTTTAGGCCTGTACTAGGTTTACATGTGATACTCAGTCTTTTTGTCTGTATTGTTGCTGGGGAAGAACTTTCTGTATTGTTGCTGGGGAAGAAATTTTATGACTCTGCTATTGCTGCTATTGCTGGGAAGAGTGTGGATTCTGCATTCCCTTTTTTCCAATATCCTTGATGTGTCAGCCCTCAATAGATACATTGTTTATTGTCAAACTAATCCAGAATTCCATGCCAACAGGAAAGACAAGAGACGTCTATTTTTGACAGAACTTTGATATGAACTTTTGATGCCTACTATGATGGAGAGAAGCAGCATGATATGCTTATCAAGGCAAATTATGGAGGCAATGATCCGATGTGGAATACGCTTTCTGGAACATCCAGAGCAAAGAGAAAATAAATGAAAGCGCTGCTATATTTGTCCAGCAAAGAAGGAAAAAAAATGGGAGCGTTTCTGTTCTAATTGCGGACAAAATGTATGCAAGGAACATTCAGCCGAAAAAATAATATGCGAGAATTGTCGGGGGAATATGTAAAGTTACAAATAAATATTCCTGCACTAAGTTTGCTACAACCAAAAAATGTTTTCATAAAAAAATTGCATATTGAATGCCTATATTTGGCGTGCCCGTTTACTTACTTTTTTGTTGTTTTATGCACATAATTATGTTTTGAAATATACACATCTTAGGCTGTGTTCCCAGTAGCGCTGGGGTTCGCCAGAAGGGGATCCATAATGGATCTGACCTCCTGGTAACTCCAGCTAAGGCTGCTGGAATGGCGGGATTCCGCCAGCCTTAGCTGGGGTCACCAGTAGGTCAGATCCATTACGGATTCCCTCCTGGCGGACCCCAGCGCTAGTTGGAATGCATCCTTACCTTGCAATTGTAAAATAAATTTTGAAAAGTATTTTTATTTGAGTTATTCCGTGTTATTTGCACACAGGCCTAAAAGGCCCCAGGTGCGTGAATATGGGGTAGTCCCTAAAAAAGGTTGTTATACCGAAATGCCTATAACATAAAAATATATGAACAACTGGAAATTACTAACAACTATATACCTGAGGAATACCTAGAGTTTCAAAATTCTAACTAAAGTAATTTTACAGGAAATAGAAAACAAGTAACCTGGCAGGCCTGCGAGGGCCCAGGTATGCATCCGCCAGCCTTAGCTGGGGTCACCAGGAGGTCAGATCCATTACGGAATCCCATCCTGGCGGACCCCTGTGCTAGTGGGAATGCATCCTTACTTTGCAATAAACTTTGAAAAGTATTTTTATTTGAGTTATTCCATGATAATTGTAAACAGGCCTAAAAGGCCCCAGGTGCATGAATGTGTAGATTTCTATGGGTATGCGTTCTAGGGTTTACAAAGAAACAATCTGCTGCCATGGGAGAAACAGAAGGCTGAATATGCCCCTTGCGGAGGCTCTCTGAGATGGCTTGGTGCTGTGGCCCCGACAAATTAAACAGACGAGTCTTGGGTAATTTGGCTCCTGGGACTAAATCAATGGCACAATCAAAAGGTCAATGTGGTGGAAGTGCCTCAGCCTCGCTTTCGGAGAACACGTCCTCAAAATCCTTAAAGGGGTTGTCCACTACTTTCAATGATCCCCCAATGCATCCCCCCGGGGCCCCTGATGAATTGTGTAAATACCTTCCTTAGCCGTTTTCGCCTGTGAGCGGCGCTATGCTGGTGGCTGAGTCCGGGTCACGTGACCCCCAGGCTTCAGCCGCCGCTCATTTCCGCCGACGTCACATCAATTTCCAGACTCTGGAAACTGACGTGACGTCAGTAGCAGGCGTGACCCCAGGCTCCACAGACAGCAGTCACTCATAAAGAGTGACTGGGCTGTGGGTGGCGCTGGGGGCTGCAGGGCTGTGCTGGGGGCGGGGCTAGGCACGGATGTGCGGGTGGGGCTAGGCAGGGATTTTATGTGCGGGCGCCAGTGCTGTGCGGTCCGGCGCTGTGCGGTCTGACGCCGGCGCTGTGCGGTCCGGCGCTGTGCGGTCTGGTGCCGGCGCTGTGTGGGCCGGCGCTGTGTGGGCCAGCGCTCTGCGGTCTGGCGCTGGCGCTATGCGGTCCGGCGCTGTGCGGTCCGGCGCTGTGCGGTCTGGCGCCGGCGCTGTGTGGGCCGGCGCTCTGCGGTCCGGCGCCGGTGCTCTGCGGTATGTGCTGGGGGGGTGGTCTTTGGGGTGTGTGTGTGTGTGTGTCTCTGTGTGCAGGCATGGTCCGATGGGACTACAAGTCCCATCGGGCTCTGCCTGCTACAGTGACAGTGAGTGACACATTAGCCAATGATGGGACAGTAGTAGTCCCATCATCCGGCTAATGTGTTAAATGTAAAAAAAAATAAATAAATAAATACACATATACATGCATGCATAATAATAATAATAATAATTTTTATTTATATAGCGCCAACATATTCCGCAGCACTTTACAATTAAGCGGGGACATGTACAAACAATAAATTCAATACAGGTTAAGACAATTTAAACAGTGACATTAGGAGTGAGGTCTCTGCTCGCAAGCTTACAATCTACAAGGAAAAGGGGGGACACAATAGGTGAAAAGTGCTTGTTATTTCAGGTCTGGCAATTATAATACATAGGGATTTTCATACAAAGCTGTATGATCCGGTCATCAGCCCATGTGTTTAAGTGCAATAGTCAAGTATCAAGTGCAGTTATCGTGTGCATGGAGGGTGTGGAGACAGATGAATAGTAGGGTGCAGATTCAGAGTAATATTTGGAAGGAGGGAACAGGGCAAAGTTAGTTTACTGAGTAGTTGGTGTGGTAGGCTTGTTTGAATAGATGGTTTTTTAAAGCTCACTTGAATAGGTCGGGGCTAGGTATCAGTCTGATCGTCTGGGGAAGTGCATTCCAGAGAGCTGGAGCAGCACGAGAGAAGTCTTGGAGACGGAGGTGTGAGGTTCGGATTATGGGGGATGCTAGTCTTAGGTCGTTTGTAGAACGGAGGGCACGTGTAGGGCGATAGACAGAGATGAGAGAGGAGATATAAGGCGGTGCAGAACTGTGGTGAGCTTTGTGGGTGAGAGAGATGAGTTTATACTGGACCCTGTAGCGAATGGGTAGCCAGTGTAATGACTGGCACAAGATGGAGGCATCAGTGAAGCGGCTGGACAGAAATATGACTCTGGCTGCAGCATTCAAGATGGATTGGAGAGGAGAAAGTTTGGTAAGAGGGAGACCGATTAGAAGAGAATTGCAGTAGTCCAGACGAGAATGAATAAGAGCGACAGTAAGAGTCTTAGCAGTTTCAACGGTGAGAAAAGGTCGGATTCTGGAGATGTTTTTAAGATGCAGGTGACAAGAGCGAGTGAGTGATCGGATGTAGGGAGTAAAGGAAAGTTCGGAGTCAAATATGACCCCAAGACAGCGGGCATGCTGCTTGGGAGTTATGGTTGAACCCTCCAGGGTAATTTCGATGTTGGGTAGAGTGAGGTTAGTAGAAGGGAGAAACACAAGAAGTTCCGTTTTGGAGAGATTTAGTTTCAGGTAGAGGGAGGACATGATGTTAGAGACAGCAGACAGACAATCCTTGGTATTTTGAATTAGGGTAGGGGTGATGACAGGGGAAGAAGTGTATAATTGGGTGTCATCAGCATAGAGATGATACTGGAACCCAAATCTGCTGATTGTTTGTCCAATAGGGGCCGTGTAAAGAGAGAAGAGGAGGGGGCCTAGGACTGAGCCCTGCGGAACCCAGATAGTAAGGGGACGAGGAGAGGAAGAGGAGCCGGCAAAAGATACAGTGAAGGAGCGGTCAGATAGGTAGGAGGAGAACCAGGAGAGGGCTGTGTCCTTGAGGCCTATGGAGTGGAGCATAGTGAGAAGGAGCTGGTGATCCACAGTGTCGAATGCGGCAGATAGATCCAGGAGAATCAGCAGAGAGCAATGACCTTTGGATTTAGCTGTTATTAGATCATTAGAGACTTTAGTGAGGGCAGTTTCAGTGGAGTGTAAAGAGTGGAAACCAGATTGTAAAGGGTCGAGAAGAGAGTTATCCGAGAGATAGCGGATTAGACGGGAGTGGACCAAGCGTTCCAGGAGTTTAGAGATGAAGGAAAGGTTAGAGACAGGTCTGTAGTTAGCAGTGCAGTTCTGGTCCAGGGATGGCTTTTTAAGTACAGGGGTTATGATGGCATGTTTAAATGAGGAGGGAAAGATACCTGAAGAAAGAGAGAGGTTAAATATTTTAGTCAGGTGAGTGGTGACCACTGGTGAGAGAGACTGCAGGAGAGGTGAAGGAATGGGGTCACTGTTGCAGGTTGTAGGCCGAGCAGAAGCGAGGAGCTTGGAGACTTCTTCTTCTGAAACAGGCTCGAAGATGTCTAGTGAGCTTGAGGTGCGGCAGGGAAGGGGATCCAGGCACTGAGGAGATTGCGCTGAGATATCCTGATGGATGAGGTTGATTTTTTCTAAGAAATAAGTGGCCAGATCCTCACCGCTGAGGTTGGTGATGGGGGCCTGCACTTTAGGTTTCAGGAGGGAGTTTAAGGTTTCAAAAAGTCGTTTTGGGTTGTTGAATAGTGAGGTGATGAGGGTGGTGAAGTAGGATTGTTTGGCCAGATAAAGGGCAGAGTTGTAGGTTTTGAGCATAAACTTATAGTGGATGAAGTCTTCTGCTAAGAGAGATTTTCTCCACTGCCGCTCTGCACACCTTGAGCAACGCTGCAGGAAGCGTGTTTGCATAGTGTGCCAGGGCTGCCGTTGTCTGTGTTGTGTCTTTCTGCGTGTAGAAGGTGCTGCTTCATCTAGGGCATTCTTCAGTGTATTATTGAAGTGTGACAATGCTAAGTCTGGACAGGAGAGGGAGGAGATGGGGGCTAGAGATGTGTGGAGATTGTCCATAAGCTGCTGGGTATTAATGGTACGTGTATTCCGATAAGTGTGGTAAGTGGGGGTGTCCCGGGTGAGGAGACAATTCTTGACAGAGAAGGAAAGAAGGTTGTGGTCTGAGAGCGGGAGAGGGGAGTTCGTAAAGTCATGCAGCAAGCTGGGACGGGAGAAGACCAGGTCCAGAGTATTCCCATCCTCATGCGTAGGAGAATTAGTAAACTGTGAGAGGCCGAATGAAGAAGTTAGAGAAAGAAGTTGAGCGGCAGATTGGGAGAGGGGATCATTGATGGGGATGTTAAAGTCTCCCATGATGAGGGCGGGGATGTCACAGGATAGAAAGTGAGTGAGCCAGGTGGCAAAGTGGTCTAGAAACTGGCGGGAGGAGCCTGGAGGGCGATAAATAACCGCCACTCGCAAGGAGAAGGGCTTAAAGAGTCTAACGGCGTGGACTTCAAAGGAAGGAAATGTGAGTGAGGGAACCGGGGGGATGACCTGGAAAGCACATTGTGATGAGAGGAGCAAACCAACACCTCCACCCTGTCTGTTCTCAGGACTGGTGGTATGTGAAAATTTCAGCCCACCAAACGAGAGAGCGGCAGCGGCGGTGGTGTCTGAGTCCTGGATCCAGGTTTCTGTAATAGCCAGAAGGTTAAGGGAATTAGAGAGGAAAAGATCGTGAATGTAAGTTAGCTTGTTACACACAGACCGTGCATTCCAGAGAGCACAGTGGAAAGCGATAGGAGAAGGCATGCACTGAATGTTAATAAGATTAGCAGGGTTTCTATATGCAGCTGGAGAGGAGTAATGTATGCTGGTGGAGGTGGGGGCCAGGGTTCGGGGAGATGTCACCTGCAACTAGTAGAAGGAGGAAAAACAGAAAGAGCAGGTGGTGGGATGATTTGTGTGAACGTTTTGAGTGCTGCATGGCGGTAGTGGCTGGTTTGGAGTGGGTAAGAAATGTCAGTAGGGCCTCAGAGTTATACATGGGAGAGGGGATGAGGGAGGGGTGGATATAGAGAGATTGCCCAGAATGTGTTAAAGGGCGGGTGAGTTGTGAGAAAGCAGAAGTAAAAACAAATAAGAAGCAGATAGATCTGATTAATGCAAAATGTAGTATGACTGACCAAAAAGCATGATTGTTTATAGAACTTATGCACCTTACCTGTCTCCTGCCCTGTCCAACTGCCATTTTCTAACTGCTAAGCACTTTAAACTGTTGCACACGCGAACCCGCACGCGTCCTATCCCAGACATACTAAATATATATGAATGGAGTGACTGCTAGCATCAGGAACCAAATGGCCACAATCAGCAATCAACCAATTAGCATACGGCCAGAGCAGGCATTACTATGCATGGTAAACAACCAATGCTGAGGAAGGCCATAAAGCAGTTGGACAAAGGAAGAAAAAAAAAGATAGCTTTGAACACTTTAAATCAGAAAAAAAAAAAAAAAAAAAGAAAACAACACAGGAGTGATGGATAAAATACCATTCGCAAAGTCTTGCTAAATATGATTCAGTTCACACTTGCAGTCAGCACACAAATGGATGGATGGATAAAATACCATTCGCAAAGTCTTGCTAAATATGATTCAGTTCACACTTGCAGTGTATGCATACATACATACCTACATACATACATACATACAACACACACCATGTGACAACATGCATCATGCGATATGCGAAAACATGCAACATACGACATGCACCATGCGACGACATGCACCATGCGACGACATACGACATGCACCATGCGACGACATGCGACATGCACCATGCGGGGGACATGCACCATGCGGGAGACATGCACCATGCGGGAGACATGCACCATGCGACGACATGCACCATGCGTCAACATGCGACATGCACCATGCGGGGGACATGCACCATGCGGGAGACATGCCCCAGGCGTCGACATGCACCATGCGACGACATGCGACATGCACCATGCGATGACATGCAACATGTGACATGCGACATGAAACATGCCACATACAGTACGTACGTACATACATACAACAGACATACAGTACATATAACATAGATTACATACTCACCATCACTTGTCACTTTGTTCCTCGAAGCCATTGTCATCTGTAAAAAATATTAAAATAATAAACAACCAATATACTCCCTGATCCGCAGAAATCCAATTAAAACGAGTGTCCCTCGACGATCTCCCGTGGAGAGCAGGAGCATCTGCTGATGCGACCACTCTCCAGGGGCTCCAGGAACACAATGAGGGAGGAAGGTATCCTTCCACAATGTATTCCCCACAATGTATTCCTACGCCCCTGTGAGAAAATAGTCCCTAGTCTCACTTTATGGCATTGCTGTTGAGAAATTTTCACAGGCAGCAATTGCCATAAAGTGAGATTTGTCCTAAGGTAACCTCTCAGTGATGCACTGCAGGAGCCATTGTCTCCTGTCAGTGTGTCACTGAGGGTCCTATAGAGCAGTGACATCACCCGATGTCACTGTTCTATAGGGGAGATCGTCGTGGGACACTCATTAATTGGACTACGGCGGACAGGTAGTATACGGTTTATTAATTTACGTTTTTTGCAGGCGCTAAAGTATGGTAAGTATGGTGAAATGAAGAATATTAAAATACTTTTTTCCTAATGTGTGTGTGTTTTATTAACCCTTTATTAATATTGGATTAGTAATGGATAAGCGTCTTATTGACGCCTCTCCGTTATTAACCCGGCTTAATGTCACCTTACAATAGCAAGGTGACATTAACCCCTTATTACCCCACATCCCACCGCTACACGGGAGTGGGAAGAGAGGGGTTGTGCCGGAATTGGCGCATTTTACAGATGCGCCATTTCCGGGGCGGCTGTGGGCTGGTATTTGTAGCCGGGGGGGACCAATATCCATGGCCCCTCTCTAGGCTATGAATATCAGCCGGCAGCTGTCTGCGTAGCCTTTCTGGCTATAAAATATAGGGGGACCCCACGTCCTATTTTAATAGCCAGTAAAGGCTACACGGACAGCTGCGGGCTGATATTCATAGCAGGCTACAAATATTGGCCCCCGGCCGTCTGCTTTCCCCCTCTGGTGCAGAAAATTGCTCGGGAGCCCACGCCGTTTTTTTTTTTAAATTACATAAACATTAACCCCTTTCTGCCAGCTGATGGAATAGTATGTCAGCTGGCAGTATCCCCCACTTTGAGGTGGGCTTCGCGGTGAGCCCACCTCAAAGCCGCAACATGTCAGCTGTTTTCAATACAAAAATAAAAAATGTACTTGATCGCTAAACGGCATAGCGAGAAAGAAAAATCAAAAGCCAAAATTATGTTTTTTTGGTCGCCGCGACATTGCATTAAAATGCAATAATGGGCGATCAAAAGAACGTATCTGCACAAAAGTGGTATCATTAGAAACGTCAGCTCGGCGCGCAAAAAATTAGCCCTCACCTGACACGATATCTCAGAAAATATAGACGCTACAGGTATCAGAAAATGGTCCAATTATTTTATTTCTTTTTAGCAATGTTTTGACATTTTTTTTACCACTTAGATAAAAAATAACCTAGACATGTTTGGTGTCTATGAACTCGTAATGACCTGGAGAATCATAATGGCAGGTCAGTTTTATGCTGTATGCATACGTTGCAGATTTGGGTGCAGAATTTTCTGCACAAAATCTGCATCTCCTTGCAGAAAACGCAGCTGCGTTTTGGATGCATTTTTTTTCACAGTTTTTTCATGTTTTTGCGCGGTTAGGTTGCGGCTTTTTTGTGTGGTTTTGATGCTGTTCTTGGTGCGGTTTTTGGTGTGGTTTTTGCTCGGCTTTGATTCAGTTTTTGCTGCAGTATTTGGTCCGTTTTTTGCGTGGTTTTGATTCAGGTTTTTGATGCTTTTTTATGCAGTTTTTGGTGAAGATTTGATGCAGTATTTGGTGCGGTTTTGATGCAGTTTTTGGTGCGGTTATGATGCAGTTTTTGGTGCAGTTTTTGCACGCTTTTGATGCATTTTTTAATTATTTTGGTGCGGTTATTGCGTGTTTTTTGTGCGTTTTTGTATGCGTTTTGTTTTTTGTGCGTTTTTGTATGCGTTTTTGAAAGCTAAAGATGTATTATTGAACATTATTGAGTGATGTCATTTCTGTCCAACCTCCTCTTTTACATTTGTCCAACCCACACTCAATTACACACAGATAGATAGACATATAGATGATAGATGAAATGGATAGACAGAGCTACATATAGATAGATCTATAGATGCATACATCTATCTATTCCTATATCTATCTATAGATATATGTGGATAGATATATCTATTGATAGATGTATGGATAGTGTAGGGTGCGTGTCCACTGTCCGGATTACATCCGAATTAGCTGCAGATTGGATGCTGCGTACTTGTAGTCCCATTGGATGATCCCCGCACACACCCGAACAGTCCCACACACCCGAACAGTCCCCACAGCGTCACACACACCCGAACAGTCCCGCACACACCCGAACAGTCCCGCACAGCGCCACACACATCCAAACAGTTCCCCACAAACATCTGAACAGCCCACAGACCCCGCACACACCTGAACAGTCCTGCACAGCGCCGCACACATCCGAACAGCCCGCAGACCCAGCACACACATACACGCACACCGTCACTGCCCACATTCCGCCCACCAGGGCCGGACTGGCCATCGGGCACTTCTGGCAAATGCCAGAAGGGCCGGTGCCAGTCGTGGGCCGCTCGATCCTCCTCCCCCTGCCGCCGCCGACTCACCCCCCTGCCGCCGCCGACTCACCCCCCTGCCGTCGCCGACTCACCCCCCTGCCGTCGCATTCAACTATACCGGCGTCTATGACGCCGGTACAGTTGAATGCAATGATGGAGGAGAGAGCGTCTACAGATGCTCCCTCTCCCATCATTCCCCGCTCTGCCTCTGACACTGCGGGTGCGCGATGACGTCATATCATCGCGCACCTGCTGTGTCCCGGGCAGACTGCAGCCGCCGGGACAGGAGCAGGAAGCAACGCGGGCAAGAGGAAAGGTGAGAAGGTTTTTTTTTTTTTTTTTACTCGACTGTGGGGACATTCTCGGGGGGGGGGGAGCAGGAGAGATGCGGGCTGTGCTGGATATACCACTGTGCGGACTGTGCTGTACACTGTATATACCACTGTGCGGCCTGTGCTGTATATACCACTGTGCGGCCTGTGCTATATATACCATTGTGCGGGCTGTGCTGGATATACCACTGTGCGGCCTGTGCTGTATATACCACTGTGCGGACTGTGCTGTATATACCACTGTGCGGCCTGTGCTGTATATACCACTGTGCGGGCTGTGCTGGATATACCACTGTGCGGGCTGTGCTGGATATACCACTGTGCGGGCTGTGCTGGATATACCACTGTGCGGGCTCTGCTGGATATACCACTGTGCGGGCTCTGCTGGATATACCACTGCGCGGGCTCTGCTGTATATACCACTGTGCGGGCTGTGCGCTATATACCACTGTGCGGGCTGTGCTGGATATACCACTGTGCGGGCTGTGCTGGATATACCACTGTGCGGGCTCTGCTGTATATAACACTGTGCAGGCTAAACAAGTAAAATGCTGCATATTCAGATTGTGTTTGCCGGAACAAAAATCCTTGTTCTCAGCAGCACATCGCCGCTGTAAACTGTAGATGTGCTGCTGATAACATGATACTGTATGGTGATCTGTTAGTGATCTATTAGTGATCGTTCTGTCCCATCATTATTCCTCAGTTGGTGGAAGTTTGTCGATCAAACTCATTTAGCGGCCTGAACTCAGCGCATATAAATACAACCGAAATGCTTTTATGTGTTGTGCAATATGCTAGCATTTGGGGCCCCATTTTAAACTCTGCCTAGGGCCCCACTTTGCCTAAAACCGGCCCTGTCTACAAGTGAACAAAGATATTATACAGTCAGCATGTGACAAGTGGGCCTGTGTAACTTCAAATGCCAGGGCTCAATTTTAGTCCCAGTCCGGCCCTGCCGCCCACACACTTCCCTCCTCCCGAACTGCAGCGTTTCTCGGACCCACATCCGCATCTAAACTGCAGATCTTTTTTACATCTGCGGTTTTGCTGCGGATGTGCCCGACTCCATAAAAGTCTATGGTTGCAGAAATGCTACAGTTCGGCACAAAAGAAGTGACATGCTGCAGAGAAAAAAAAAGCTGCGTTTCGGTGCGGCCTTTTCCACAGCATGTGCACAACAAGTCTGCGGCTCCCATAGACTTACATTGGTTGTGCACTACACTGCGGTTTTGATGCAATTCAGTGCAGCAAAAAACCCTGCGGATCTGCAATCAAATCCACAACGTGCACACAGCCTTAGCATTTAGTGACCCTAGCAAAAAAGCCAAGCAAAAAACAAGTGTCGGATTGCACTTTTTTTGCAATTTCATTGCACTTTGCCTTTTTTTGCAAATTTTCTGTTACACGACATGGTAAAACCAATGGTGTCGTTCAAAAGTAGAACTTGTCCCGCAAAAAATAAGCTCTCACATGGCCATATTGACGGAAAAATTATGGCTCTGGAAAGAAGGGGAGCGATAAACGAAAACAAAAAAGCTCCAGGGGTGAAGGGGTTTAGAAACATGGATATGGACATATCTATGGAAATAGACATAGATATATAGATATATCTGTATGTATTCATCTATCTATTTGTTATCTATCTGTCTATCTATCTATCTATCTATCTATCTATCTATCTATGTGTAATGGAGTGTACTGTGATATGGTTTGGCTCACAATAGGATTTGACCTATATTTATGGTAACAACCTGTGGACTAATTACTGCTTAATGTCTAGTGAAGCACTATGCACTTTATATTTATATACAGCATAGACATTGTGTTATGTCCACTATAGGACTAAAGTCAGTGGGTAAAATTAGAGTCCACATACTTAAAGCAATAGAGGTGGTCAGCAGCTCTTTGGAGCAACCAATTTGATGGTGTAACGGTGTTATGTCATCCGTGGCTTACTTTGTGTAGTTTTTCTGACATGTGTTGTCTCCATTTTTTAATATATTTAAAAGAGTGTTTTTACAAAAATTATTTAATAAAGTTTTTTTTGTGCAAATTTGTACTTATGACTTTGGCTTCCTATTTTTTGCTTTTTTGGTTTATTCTATAGTTATGGAAGTGTCATATACATAGGCCGGTTTTTTCCTATATGAAAATAATGGAGTGTGGGTTGGACAAATGTAAAAGAGGAGGTTGGACAGAAATGACATCACAAATATTTTTGAAGACAGAGCAGGGAGAGGATGGAGGGGTTGAGGTGTGTTTTGGAGTGGGTGTGGTAGGTTCGTGCTTAGTAGCAGTGCAATGCATCATGGAACTTGTAGTATTAGAGCACAATAACTCAGGAGAAAGGAAGTTGTCGATTAACCCCATGAGAGCTGAATCCAGCACTGAAAATGTGCTGCTACAGCATGATAAAAGGTAATATTGCTAAAATAAACACAGTAGATGTTTTCAGTGGCACATAATAGCAAGATTTATGGAAAAAAAAAAAAAGGTTATAGTAGTGGACAACTTCTTTAACCCCTTAATCCCGTATGACGTACTATCCCGTCAAGGTGACCTGGGACTTAATTCCCGGTGACGGGATAGTACGTCATACGCGATCGGCCGCGCTCACGGGGGGAGCGCGGCCGATCGCGGCCGGGTGTCAGCTGCATATCGCAGCTGACATCCGGCACTATGTGCCAGGAGCGGTCACGGACCGCCCCCGGCACATTAACCCCCGGCACACCGCGATCAAACATGATCGCGATGTGCCGGCGGTGCAGGGAAGCATCGCGCAGGGAGGGGGCTCCCTGCGGGCTTCCCTGAGCCCCCCGCAGCAACGCGATGTGATCGCGTTGCTGCGAGGGTCTTACCTCCCTCCCTGCCTGCTCCAGACCCGGATCCAAGATGGCCGCGGATCCGGGTCCTGCAGGGAGGGAGGTGGCTTCACAGACGCCTGCTCAGAGCAGGCACTGTGAAGCAGCCTGCACTTCTCTCAGATCGGTGATCTGTCAGAGTGCTATGCAAACTGACAGATCACCGATCTGTATTGTCCCCCCCTGGGGCAAAGTAAAAAAGTTAAAAAAAAAATTTCCAAATGTGTAAAAAAAAATAAAAAAAAATATTCCAAAATAATGAAAAAAAAAAATAAATATTATTCCCATAAATACATTTCTTTATCTAAATATATAAAAAAAAACAATAAAAGTACACATATTTAGTATCGCCGCGTCCGTAACGACCCGACCTATAAAACTGGCCCACTAGTTAACCCCTTCAGTAAACACCGTAAGAAAAAAAAAAAAAAAACGAGGCAAAAAACAACGGTTTATTATCATACCGCCGAACAAAAAGTGGAATAACACGCGATCAAAAAGACTGATATAAATGACCATAGTACCGCTGAAAGCGTCATCTTGTCCCGCAAATAACGAGCCGCCATACAGCATGATCAGCAAAAAAATAAAAAAGTTATAGTCCTGAGAATTAAGCGATGCAAAAATAATTATTTTTTCAATAAAATAGTTTTTATCGTATAAAAGCGCCAAAACATAAAAAAATGAGATAAATGCGGTATCGCTGTAAGCGTACTGACCCGAAGAATAAAACTGCTTTATCAATTTTACCAAACGCGGAACGGTATAAACGCCTCCCCCAAAAGAAATTCATGAATAGCTGGTTTTTGGTCATTCTGCCTCACAAAAATCGGAATAAAAAGCGATCAAAAAATGTGACGTGCCCAAAAATGTGACCAATAAAAACGTCAACTCGTCCCGCAAAAAACAAGATCTCACATGACTCTGTGGACTCAAATATGGAAAAATTATAGCTCTCAAAATATGGTAACGCAAAAAATATTTTTTGCAATAAAAAGCGTCTTTCAGTGTGTGACGGCTGCCAATCATAAAAATCCGCTAAAAAACCCGCTATAAAAGTAAATCAAACCCCCCTTCATCACCCCCTTAGTTAGGGAAAAATAAAAAAAAAGTATTTATTTCCATTTTCCCATTAGGGCTAGGGTTGGGGCTAGGGTTAAGGCTACAGTTAGGGTTGGGGCTAAAGTTAGGGTTAGGGTTTGGATTACATTTACGGTTGGGAATAGGGTTGGGATTAGGGTTAGGGGTGTGTCAGGGTTAGAGGTGTGGTTAGGGTTACTGTTGGGATTAGGGTTAGGGGTGTGTTTGGATTAGGGTTTCAGTTATAATTGGGGGGTTTCCACTGTTTCGGCACATCAGGGGCTCTCCAAACGCAACATGGCGTCCGATCTCAATTCCAGCCAATTCTGCGTTGAAAAAGTAAAACAGTGCTCCTTCCCTTCCGAGCTCTCCCGTGTGCCCAAACAGGGGTTTACCCCAACATATGGGGTATCAGCGTACTCAGGACAAATAGGACAACAACCTTTGGGGTCCAATTTCTCCTGTTACCCCTGGGAAAATACAAAACTGGGGGCTAAAAAATAATTTTTGTGGGAAAAACAAAGATTTTTTATTTTCACGGCTCTGCGTTATAAACTGTAGTGAAACACTTGGGGGTTCAAAGTTCTTACAACACATCTAGATAAGTTCCTTGGGGGGTCTAGTTTCCAAAATGGGGTCACTTGTGTGGGGCTTCTACTGTTTAGGTACATTAGGGGCTCTGCAAACGCAATGTGACGCCTGCAGACCATTCCATCTAAGTCTGCATTCCAAATGGCGCTCCTTCCCTTCCGAGCCCTCCCATGCATCCAAACGGTGGTTCCCCCCACATATGTGGTATCAGCGCACTCAGGACAAATTGGACAACAACTTTTGGGGTCCAATTTCTCCTGTTACCCTCGGGAAAATACAAAACCGGGGGCTGAAAAATATTTTATGTGGGAAAAATTTTTAGTTTTATTTTTACGGCTCTGCATTATAAACTTCTGTGAAGCCCTTGGTGGGTCAAAGCGCTCACCAAACATCTAGATAAGTTCCTTAGGCGGTCTACTTTCCAACATGGTGTCACTTGTGGGGGGTTTCTACTGTTTAGATACATTAGGGGCTCTGCAAACGCAATGTGACGCCTGCAGACCATTCCATCTAAGTCTGCATTCCAAATGGCGCTCCTTCACTTCCGAGCCCTTCCATGCGTCCAAACGGTGGTTCCCCCCCACATATGGGGTATCAGCGCACTCAGGACAAATTGGACAACAACAATTGGGGTCCAATTTCTCCTGTTACCCTCGGGAAAATACAAAACTGGGGGCTAAAAAATAATTTTTGTGGGAAAAAATTTTTGTTTTATTTTTATGGCTCTGCATTATAAACTTCTGTGAAGCCCTTGGTGGGTCAAAGTGCTCACCACACATCTAGATAAGTTCCTTAGGGGGTCTACTTTCCAACATGGTGTCACTTGTGGGGGGTTTCTACTGTTTAGGTACATTAGGGGCTCTGCAAACGCAATGTGACGCCTGCAGACCATTCCATCTAAGTCTGCATTCCAAATGGCGCTCCTTCCTTTCCGAGCCCTCCCATGCGCCCAAACAGTGGTTCTCCCCACATATGGTGTATCATCGCACTCAGGACAACTTGGACAACAAATTTTGGGGTCCAATTTCTCCTGCTACCCTCGGGAAAATACAAAACTGGGGGCTAAAAAAATAATTTTTGTGGGAAAAAATTTTTGTTTTATTTTTACAGCTCTGTATTATTAACTTCTGTGAAGCCCTTGGTGGGTCAAAGCGCTCAAAACACATCTAGATAAGTTCCTTAGGGGGTCTACTTTCCAAAATGGTGTCACTTGTGGGGGGTTTCAATGTTTAGGCACATCAGTGGCTCTCCAAACGCAACATGGCGTCCCATCTCAATTCCTGTCAATTTTGCATTGAAAAGTCAAACGGTGCTACTTCCTTTCCGAGCTCTCCCATGCGCCCAAACAGTGGTTTACCCCCACATATGGGGTATCAGCGTACTCAGGACAAATTGTACAACAACTTTTGGGGTCCAATTTCTCCTGCTACCCTTGGAAAAATACAAAACTGGAGGCCAAAAAATAAGTTTTGTGGGAAAAAAAAGATTTTTTATTTTCACGGCTCTGCGTTGTAAACTGTAGTGAAACACTTGGGGGTTCAAAGTTCTCACAACACATCTAGATAAGTTCCTTGGGGGGTCTAGTTTCCGATATGGGGTCACTTGTGGGGGGTTTGTACTATTTGGGTACATCAGGGGCTCTGCAAATGCAACGTGACGCCTGCAGACCAATCCATTTAAGTCTGCATTCCAAATGGCGCTCCTTCCCTTCCGAGCTCTGTCATGCGCCCAAACAGTGGTTCCCCCCCACATATGGGGTATCAGCATACTCAGGACAAATTGGACAACAACTTTTGGGGTCCAATTTATCCTGATACCCTTGTAAAAATACAAAACTGGGGGCTAAAAAATCATTTTTGTGAAAAAAAAAAATAATTTTTATTTTCACGGCTCTGCGTTATAAACTGTAGTGAAACACTTGGGGGTTCAAAGTTCTCACAACACATCTAGATAAGTTCCTTGGAGGGTCTAGTTTCCAATATGGGGTCACTTGTGGGGGGTTTGTACTGTTTGGGTACATCAGGGGCTCTGCAAATGCAACGTGACGCCTGCAGACCAATCCATTTAAGTCTGCATTCCAAATGGCGCTCCTTCCCTTCTGAGCTCTGTCATGCGCCCAAACAGTGGTTCCCCCCCACATATGGGGTATCAGCATACTCAGGACAAATTGGACAACAACTTTTGAGGTCCAATTTATCCTGATACCCTTGTGAAAATACAAAACTGGGGGCTAAAAATCATTTTTGTGAAAAAAAAAAGAATTTTTATTTTTACGGCTCTGCATTATAAACTTCTGTGAAGCACTTGTTGGGTCAAAGTGCTCACCACACATCTAGATAAGTTCCTTAGGGGGTCTACTTTCCAAAATGGTGTCACTTGTGGGGGGTTTCAATGTTTAGGCACATCAGGGGCTCTGCAAACGCAACATGGCATCCCATCTTAATTCCAGTCAATTTTGCATTGAAAAGTAAAATAGCGCTCCTTCCCTTCCGAGCTCTTCTATGCGCCCAAACAGTGGTTTACCCCCACATATGGGGTATCGTCGTACTCAGGACAAATTGCACAACAACTTTTGTGGTCTAATTTCTTCTCTTACCCTTGGGGAAATAAAAACATAGGGGCGAAAAGATCATTTTTGTGAAAAAATATGATTTTTTTATTTTTACGGCTCTGCATTATAAACTTCTGTGAAGCACTTGTTGGGTCAAAGTGCTCACCACACATCTAGATAAGTTCCTTAGGGGGTCTACTTTCCAAAATGGTGTCACTTGTGGGGGGTTTCAATGTTTAAGCACATCAGGGGCTCTCCAAATGCAACATGGCGTCCCATCTCAATTCCAGTCAATTTTGCATTGAAAAGTCAAATGGCGCTCCTTCCCTTCCGAGCTCTGCCCTGCGCCCAAACAATGGTTTACACCCACATATGGGGTATCAGCATACTCAGGACAAATTGTACAACAATTTTTGAGGTCCAATTTCTTCTCTTACTCTTGGGAAAATAAAAAATTGGGGGCGAAAAGATCATTTTTGTGAAAAAATATGATTTTTTATTTTTACCGCTCTGCATTATAAACTTCTGTGAAGCACTTGTTGGGTCAAAGTGCTCACCACACATCTAGATAAGTTCCTTAGGGGGTCTACTTTCCAAAATGGTGTCACTTGTGGGGGGTTTCAATGTTTAGGCACATCAGGGGCTCTCCAAATGCAACTTGGCGTCCCATTTCAATTCCAGTCAATTTTGCATTGAAAAGTCAAATGGCGCTCCTTTCCTTCCGAGCTCTGCCATGCGCCCAAACAGTGGATTACCCCCACATATGGGGTATCAGCGTACTCAGGACAAATTGTACAACAAATTGGGGGGTCTATTTTCTCCTGTTACCCTTGGTAAAATAAAACAAATTGGATCTGAAATAAATTTTGTGTGAAAAAAAGTTAAATGTTCATTTTTATTTAAACATTCCAAAAATTCCTGTGAAACACCTGAAGGGTTAATAAACTTCTTGAAATTGGTTTTGAGTACCTTGAGGGGTGCAGTTTTTAGAATGGTGTCACACTTGGGTATTTTCTATCATATAGACCCGTCAAAATGACTTCAAATGAGATGTGGTCCCTAAAAAAAAATGGTGTTGTAAAAATGAGAAATTGCTGGTCAACTTTTAACCCTTATAACTCCGTCACAAAAAAAAATTTTGGTTCCAAAATTGTGCTGATGTAAAGTAGACATGTGGGAAATGTTACTTATTAAGTATTTTGCATGACATATGTCTGTGATTTAAGGGCATAAAAATTAAAAGTTGGAAAATTGCGAAATTTTCAAAATTTTTGCCAAATATTCATTTTTTTCACAAATAAACTCAAGTTATATTGAAGAAATTTTACCACTATCATGAAGTACAATATGTCACGAGAAAACATTGTCAGAATCGCCAAGATCCGTTGAAGCGTTCCAGAGTTATAACCTCATAAAGGGACAGTGGTCAGAATTGTAAAAATTGGCCCGGTCATTAACGTGCAAACCACCCTCGGGGCTTAAGGGGTTAAGGTATTCCGGTTTAGCGCCAGACCAATATAAGACACAGATACAGATTTTACCTGGTTGACAAAAGGTCCCAAGTTACAACATGGACCATTATCCTTACATTCCCATTGAGTGATCTCCACCGTCACACAATCAATGACAGGATTGTGGCGTTGCAGCCAAGGCATCCCCAGTACCAACCCTGCAGGCAGATTATCCATAACAAAACAACTTCAAGTAGTTTTTCCATGTGAGTGGAGCCCACTTTCAGAGAAAAGACACCAGACATGAAACAAATTCCATTCCTGGTAAGAGGGGATGAATCAACAGCCACAATTTTAACAGGGTCTTTGAGCCTGACTGTCCTTATCTTATTAAGTGTCACAACTTGGGCATCAATCAGATTAATGGATGAACCGCAGTCAAGAAAGGTGGTGCCCATGACACGACCACTGGCAAGTTCCAATTCCACCTGGAGCACAATTTTAGCAAGTGAGGAAAAATGTACAGTCCCTTGCGAAAGTATTCGGTCCCCTGGAACTTTTCGACCTTTTCCCACATATCATGCTTCAAACATAAAGATACCAAATGTAAATTTTTGGTGAAGAATCAACAACAAGTGGAACACAATTGTGAAGTTGAATGAAATTTATTGGTTATTTTAAGTTTTTGAGGAAATTCAAAAACTGAAAAGAGGGGCGTGCAATATTATTCGGCCCCTTTGACTTAATACTTTGTTAGGGTATGTTTCCACGGTCAGGAAACGCTGCTTGTTTGACGCTGCGCAGAGCTGCAGCGTCAAACAAGCAGCGTCCAGATGTTCCAGCATAGTGGAGGGGATTTTATGAAATCCCATCTCCACTATGCGTGGAAACCTGCACGCGGCGGCCCTGCGACTCCGGACATGCTGCGCGTCTTTTCAGATCGCAGCATGTCCGTACACCTTGCGGGGACGCAGCGTCCCCGCAAGGCATATCACAGGGCCCTATGGGACAGAGCGATCATCCCGGATGTGAAGAGTTAACACATCCGGCATGATCGCGTCCCAGAAAGGGGGCGGGGCTTAGCGCCGAGCGGCTTCGCCGCTGCGGCGATACCGCCGGCCATCCTGAACGTGGAGACATAGCCTTACACCAACATTTGCTGCGATTACAGCTGCAAGTCTCTTGGGGTATGTCTCTATCAGTTTTGTACATCAAGAGGCTGAAATTCTTGCACTTTCCTCCTTTGCAAACAGCTCGAGCTCAGTGAGGTTTGATGGAGATCGTTTGTGAACAGCAGTTTTCAGCTCTTTCCACAGATTCTCGATTGGATTGAGGTCTGGACTTTGACTTGGCCATTCTAACACCTGGATACGTTTATTTGTGGACCATTCCATTGAGGGCCGGACTGGCCATCGGGCAGTTCTGGCAAATGCCAGAAGGGCCGATGGCAGTGGTGGGCCGCTCGAGTGTGCCGCTGTCGGCACACTCCCCCCACTGTCGGCGCACTCCCCCCCGCTGTCGGCGCACTCCCCCCGCTGTCGGCACACTTCCCCCGCTGTCAGCGCACTCCCCCAGCTGTCGACGCACTCCCCCAGCTGTCGGCGCACTCCCCCCACTGTCGGCACAGTCCCCGCCCCGCATTCAACTATACCGGCATCATAGACACCGGTACAGTTGAATGCATCATTCCCCGCTCTGCCTGACGCTGACACTACGTGTGCGCGATGACGTCATATCATCGCGCACCTTCTGTGTGTCGGGCGGGCAGACTGCAGCTGCTGAGACCGGAGCCAGGAGCAGCGCAGGGCACGAGGAATGGTGAGTAGTTTTTTTTTTAATTATATATATATATATATATATATATATATATATATATATATATATAGGGAAAAAATGGAACAGCACAATGCTCACCAATGGTGGGTGCCTGGCCCCCCGGACAGAATGGTCCACTCATCTATCCAAGATGTATACAAAAGTAGTAAAAAGAAGGCAGCACTCCAAGACTTTCCAGTAGAAAAAATGTGAAGTTTTAATCGACCCACATCACCTTGCCTTGGGCTTGAAAAAGGCTCATGGAGCCGAAACGTCGCGCAGTGATGTGGGTCGATTAAAACTTCACATTTTTTCTACTGGAAAGTCTTGGAGTGCTGCCTTCTTTTTACTACTTTTATATATATATATCAATGAGTGATAACTGGATTGTGGGGCTTTTGGGGGGGACTGCATTACATTCTATGGGGCTGTGCTGCATTACATTCTATGGGGCTGTGCTGCATTACATTCTATGGGGCTGTGCTGTATTACATTCTATGGAGGGCTGGCTGCATTACATTATATGGGGGCTGTGCTGCATTACATTCTATGGGGGCTGGTTGTATTACATTCTATGGGGGCTGTGCTGTAATGCTGGATACAGCTGTGATTATATGTTATACTAGCTGTACTACCCGGCTTCGCCCGGGTTAATGACTGCTGTTAGCAAAATAGAATGTGTTAACAAAAATTTATTCTGCACACAAAAACCACAAAACAAATAGATAGAAATGTAATTATTAAAAGGCAAAAACTAAGCAAATAGAAGCATTTCACAACATATATTAGCTTTGTTATACTGAGAATGTCTTTGTTGCCTATATTAACCAATCAGAGCTCAGGTTAATTAACTGTAGCAAAATAGAAGCTGAGCTGTGATTGGTTGCTATTGGCAGCCTGATAAATCCCCAGCCAACAGGAAGCCCTCCCCCCTGGCAGTATATATTAGCTCACACATACACATAATAGACAGGTCATGTGACTGACAGCTGCCGTATTTCCTATATGGTACATTTGTTGCTCTTGTAGTTTGCTTATTAATCAGATTTTTATTTTTGAAGGACAATACCAGACTTGTGTGTGTTTTAGGGCGAGTTTTATGTGTCAAGTTGTGTGTGTTGAGTTGCGTGTGGCGACATGCATGTAGCGACTTTTGTGAGATGAGTTTTGTGTGGCGACATGCGTGTAGCAACATTTTGTGTGTTGAGTTGCATGTGACAGGTTAGTGTAGCAAGTTGTGTGCAGCAAGATTTGTGCATGGCGAGTTTTGCGCGTGGCGAGTTTTATGTGTGGTGCATTTTGAGTATGTGCAAGTTTTGTGTGAGGCAACTTTTGCATGTGGTGCAACTTTTGTACATGTGGCAATTTTTCTGTGTGTGCAAGTTTTGCATGAGGTGAGTTTTCCATGAGGTGAGTTTTGCACGTGTGGCGAGTTTTGCGTGAGCCTAGTTTTGCATATGGCGAGTTTTGCATGTAGCGAGTTTTGAGTGGTGACTTTTGTGTTTCGACTTTTATGTGGCGAGGTTGGTGTGTGTGTGTGGTGAAATGTGTGCTGAGGGTGGTATATGTGTTCAAGCACGTGGTAGTGTGTGGCGCATTTTGTGTTTGTGTTCATATCCCCGTGTGTGGTGAGTATCCCATGTCGGGGCCCCACCTTAGCAACTGTACGGTATATACTCTTTGTCGCCATCGCTCTCATTCTTTAAGTCCTCATTGTTCACATCTGGCAGCTGTCAATTTTCCTCCAACACTTTTCCCTTCACTTTTTCCCCATTATGTAGATAGGAGCAAAATTGTTTGGTGAATTGGAACGCGCGGGGTTAAAATTTCACCTCACAACATAGCCTATGACGCTCTCGGGGTCCAGACGTGTGACTGTGCAAAATTTTGTGGCTGTAGCTGCGACGGTACAGATGCCAATCCCGGACATACACACATACATACATACACACATTCAGCTTTATATATTAGATATACCTGTATGTAATCTCCTGTATATAGTATATACCTGTGTGTCATCTCACCTATATATAGTATATATCTGTGTGTCATCTCCTGTATATAGTATATACCTGTATGTCATCTCCTCCTATACATAGCATATACCTGTGTCATCTCCTCCTGTATATACTATATACCTGTAGGTAATCTGCTCCTGTATATAGTATATACCTGTGTGTCATCTCCTCCTGTATATAGTATATACCTGTATGTCATCTCCTCCTGTATGTAGTATGTACCTGTATGTCATCTCCTCCTCTATATAGTATATACCTGTGTGTCATCTCTCCTGTATATAGTATATATCTGTGTGTCATCTCCTCCTGTATATAGTATATACCTGTGTGTCATCTCCCCTGTAAATAGTATATACCTGTGTGTCATCTCCTGTATATAGTATATAGCTGTATGCCATCTCCTCCTGTATTAGCCCTCGTTCACACGTTATTTGGTCAGTATTTTTACCTCAGTATTTGTAAGCTAAAATGGCAGCCTGATAAATCCCCAGCCAACAGTAAGCCCACCCCCTGGCAGTATATATTAGCTCACACATACACATAATAGACTGGTCATGTGACTGACAGCTGCCGGATTCCTATATGGTACATTTGTTGCTCTTGTAGTTTGTCTGCTTATTAATCAGATTTTTATTTTTGAAGGATACCAGACTTGTGTGTGTTTTAGGGCGAGTTTCGTGTGTCAAGTTGTGTGTGTTGAGTTGCGTGTGGCGACATGCATGTAGGGACTTTTGTGAGATGAGTTTTGTGTGGCGACATGCGTGTAGCAACTTTTTGTGTGTCGAGTTGCATGTGACAGGTTAGTGTAGCAAGTTGTGTGCAGCAAGTTTTGCGCATGGCGAGTTTTGCGCGTGGCGAGTTTTATGTGTGGTGCCTTTTGAGTATGTGCAAGTTTTGTGTGAGGCAACTTTTGCATGTGTTGCAACTTTTGTGCATGTGGCAATTTTTCTGCGTGTGGCAATTTTTCTGCGTGTGCAAGTTTTGCGTGTGGCGAGTTTTGCACGTGTGGCGAGTTTTGCATGTGGAGAGTTTTGCGCGTGGCGAGTTTTGAGCGGCGACTTTTGTGTTTCTACTTTTATGTGGCGAGGTTGGTGTATGTGTGGTGAAATGTGCACTGAGGGTGGTATATGTGTTCGAGCACGTGGTAGTGTGTGGCGCATTTTGTGTGTGTGTTCATATCCCCGTGGTGGTGTGATTATCCCATGTTGGGGCCCCACCTTAGCAACTGTACAGTATATACTCTTTGGTGCCATCGCTGTCATTCTTTAAGTCCCCCTTGTTCACATCTGGCAGCTGTTAATTTGCCTCCAACACTTTTCCTTTCATTTTTTCCCCATTATGTAGATAGGGGCAAAATTGTTTGGTGACTTGGAAAGCGCGGGGTTAAAATTTCACCTCACAATATAGCTTTGACGCTCTCAGGGTCCAGACGTGTGACTGTGCAAAATTTTGTGCCTGTAGCTGCGACGCCTCCAACACTTTTCCTTTCACTTTTTCCCCATTATGTAGATAGGGGCAAAATTGTTTGGTGAATTGGAAAGCGCGGGGTTAAAATTTCACCTCACAACATAGCCTATGACGCTCTCGGGGTCCAGACGTGTGACTGTGCAAAATTTTGTGGCTGTAGCTGCTACGGTTCAGATGCCAATCCCGGACATACATACATACATACATACATACACACACACACACATTCAGCTTTATATATTAGATAGTCGTGTTACACTCCCCTCGCTTCTTGTAACCTACAAGTGTACAAAGATATTATACAGTCACCAGGTGACAAGTAGGCCTGTGTAACTTCAAATGCCAGGGCTGAATTTTAGTCCCAGTCCGGCCCTGATTCCATTGTAGATTTTGCTTTATGTTTGGGATCATTGTCTTGTTGGAAGACAAATCTCCGTCCCAGTCTCAGGTCTTTTGCAAACTCCAACAGGTTTTCTTCAAGAATGGTCCTGTATTTGGCTCCATCCATCTTCCCATCAATTTTAACTATCTTCCTTGTCCCTGCTGAAGAAAAGCAGGCCCAAACCATGATGCTGCCACAACCATGTTTGACAGTGGTAGATTTGCAGTCGTACGATACTCCTTCCATTTCAATATGATCGCTTGCACAGTGCTAGTTGGGCTGTTTAAAGTTTTGGAAATTATTTTGTATCCAAATCCAGCTTTAAACTTCACCACAACAATATCACAAACCTGCCTGTTGTGTTCCTTGGTCTTCATGATGCTCTCTGTGCTTCAAACAGAATCCTGAGACTATCACAGAGCAGGTGCAATTATATGGAGACTTGATTACACACAGGTGGATTAAATTTATCATCATTAGGCATTTAAGACAACGTTGGATCATTCAGAGATCCACAGTGAACTTCTGGAGTGAGTTTGCTGCACTGAAAGTACAGGGGCCGAATAATATTGCACGGCCCACTTTTCAGTTTTTCAATTTCCACAAAAAATTTAAATAACCAATAAATTTTGTTCAACTTCATAATTGTGTTCCACTTGTTGTTGATTCTTCACTAGTGATGAGCAAGCACTAAAATGCTCGGGTGCTCTTTGCTCGGGTCGAGCAGATTGGAATACTTGGGTACTCAGCCAGAACAACGAGCCCAATGTAAGTCTATGGGAGACCCGAGTATTTTTACCGCGATCCCCCCGGGGGTCCTTTTAAGGTCTAAAAAGATCTTAAAATGATGGAAACACTACTCAAATGACACAGGGACATAATGGGGATCACCCCTGGAAGCATTCCTGACTCCTAGTTCATAGCTTTAATCAATTTTTTTCTGAGATTCATGCCATTTTTCCCGGTGCCACAAAAACACATTAAAACGAAACCAACACGGGTTTTTCTGAGAAATATTTCAAGGTACATCCTTTGCAGGTAAATGACTTACCTGTATGGCCAAATAGTTAACCCCAGACCAAAAATTTCCTCCCCCACTTAGGCTTAGTTCAGACGCAGCGTTTTTGAAGCGTTTTTCAACTTTAACATTGCTTTCAACTCTGCGTCCACCTTCATTGGCTGAGAAATGGCACTTAAAGCGTCATACGAAATGTTACTTTGGCGCGAAGATCGCCGACCACATGGCCGATCCCACGCTGGGATCGGGTCGGGTTTCACGAAACCCGACTTTGCTGAAAGTCGGCGATTTTTGAAAATGTCCGATCTGTTTCGCTCAACCCTAATAATTACAGCTCACAAATGCAGGGAATAAATGTAGAGGGGCTGCTAGAGAATACGCTGTAGTGTACAGAAGCTACTCACAGTCCAGGGTTACTTAAAGGAATGGACACACTCTGGACTGGGTCACTACACACTAATGGATGGGTGATGGTCGGTCACAGCTTTATTAATTTTATTTTGTTTTAACAATAAGAAAGGCACTTAACTTTATTAAACCACGCTCATCGCCAGATGCCCTGTTGAATATTTACAGGCAAATCAGCTAATGAGTAAGGTTGAGCGACTTTTACTTTTTTAAGATGGAGTCGTGTTTCGCGAAACCTGACTTTGTCAAAAGTCGGGTCGAGTGAAATCGGCCGAATATCGCGAAAAGTCGGGGATCGACCAAAACACGAAACCCAATGTAAGTCAATGGGGAATCAAAGTCGGCAGTGAGTGGAGGACAGGAAAACACCAACAGTGCCCATTTTAATGTCAAAAACATCAATTCTTGTCACTTAAGCTTGTGAATCTTAATTTACCTTATAATAATAGTTAGGCATTGAAAATTGGGGGTCATTTGGCTAAAGTTGTGGGGATGGGGGTAGGGCTGGCTCAAGTTTTTTGTGGGCCCAGGAAACGCGGACTACGTCACGGCGGTGGAGCCGGGAGAGGTAAGTACTAAAACTTTGCAAGTGCTGTGATCCCGAGCAAGCAGGGGAGGGCCAGCTGTTCGCATTGGCACTGGCACAGGGCCCCTCAAAGTACGGCGGTGTGTTTGACGGCGGGGGCGCCTCCCACCGGCAGAGACACTTTTGCGTACTAAGAGGGGCCCTGTGCCAGTGACGTCGCCAACGAGTATGCTCCCCCACCTGATGAAGGAACCTGCACTTTCATCTGCACCTTCCTCTTTGTCCCCGTGTAAGGTGGTATAGTATGCGGGAAGGGGAACCTGACTTTCAGCAGGGTCAGATTCTGGCTGTGTAGCGTGCAAGGGGAATGTAGTGGTCTGGGTCAATGTACCAGCAGACTCATCTAGCAGTGGCTGGGCAATGGGCAGGATGAGGAGGAAACAGAGATATAGTCCCAAAGAATAAAGTAGACTAAATGAAGTTCAAAATTGGTAACAGGAGTAAACAGGCAGCACTGCTTTGTTCTTTGGAGAAAAACACCAAGCAGCGGCAGACACCGTTAGCAGGCCCAACCAAAGTAGGCCAAATGCAGTTTAAAATTTCCTATAG
Source organism: Ranitomeya variabilis (assembly GCF_051348905.1). Lineage (NCBI taxonomy): Eukaryota > Metazoa > Chordata > Amphibia > Anura > Dendrobatidae > Ranitomeya > Ranitomeya variabilis. The sequence goes on along the minus strand of NC_135232.1, from coordinate 513,191,996 downwards.
ACCGAAAGCCTGAAGATTGAAGCTCAGCTTTGTTCAGTGGAGGAGACAAGCAAGGAGCGGCAGACACCGTTACTAGGCCTAACCAAACAAGTAGGCCAAATGACGTTTAAAATTTCCTATAGGCCGAAAGCCTGAAGATTGATGCTCAGCTTTGTTCAGTGGAGGAGACAAGCAAGGAGCGGCAGACACCGTTACTAGGGCCCAACCAAACTAGTAGGCCAAATGCAGTTTAATATCTGATATAGGCCGAAAGCCTGAAGATTGAAGCTCAGCTTTGTTCAGTGGAGGAGACAAGCAAGGAGCGGCAGACAACGTTACTAGGCCCAACCAAACAAGTAGGCCAAATGACGTTTAAAATTTCCTATAGGCCGAAATCCTGAAGATTGAAGCTCAGCTTTGTTCAGTGGAGGAGACAAGCAAGGAGCGGCAGACACCGTTACTAGGGCCCAACCAAACTAGTAGGCCAAATGCAGTTTAATATCTGATATAGGCCGAAAGCCTGAAGATTGAAGCTCAGCTTTGTTCAGTGGAGGAGACAAGCAAGGAGCGGCAGACACCGTTACTAGGGCCCAACCAAACTAGTAGGCCAAATGCCGTTTAATATCTGATATAGGCCGAAAGCCTGAAGATTGAAGCTCAGCTTTGTTCAGTGGAGGAGACAAGCAAGGAGCGGCAGACACCGTTACTAGGCCCAAACAAACAAGTAGGCCAAATGACGTTTAATATCTGATATAGGCCGAAAGCCTGAAGATTGAAGCTCAGCTTTGTTCAGTGGAAGAGACAAGCAAGGAGCGGCAGACACCGTTACTAGGGCCCAACCAAACTAGTAGGCCAAATGCCGTTTAATATCTGATATAGGCCGAAAGCCTGAAGATTGAAGCTCAGCTTTGTTTAGTGGAGGAGACAAGCAAGGAGCGGCAGACATTGTTAGTAGGCCCAACCAAACAAGTAGGCCAAATGCCGTTTAAAATTTCCTATAGGCCGAAAGCCTGAAGATTGAAGCTCAGCTTTGTTCAGTGGAGGAGACAAGCAAGGAGCGGCAGACACCGTTACTAGGGCCCAACCAAACAAGTAGGCCAAATGCAGTTTAAAATTTCCTATAGGCCGAAAGCCTGAAGATTGAAGCTCAGCTTTGTTCAGTGGAGGAGACAAGCAAGGAGCAGCAGACACCGTTAATAGGGCCCAACCAAACTAGTAGGCCAAATACCGTTTAATATCTCATATAGGCCGAAAGCCTGAAGATTGAAGCTCTGCTTTGTTCAGTGGAGGAGACAAGCAAGGAGCGGCAGACACCGTTAGTAGGCCCAACCAAACTAGTAGGCCAAATGCCATTTAAAATTTCCTATAGGCCGAAAGCCTGAAGATTGAAGCTCAGCTTTGTTCAGTGGAGGAGACAAGCAAGGAGTGGCAGACACCGTTACTAGGGCCCAACCAAACTAGTAGGCCAAATACCGTTTAATATCTCATATAGGCCGAATGTTATGACCCCAATGGCAGAGGGTCTCAGGAAATAATACCAAGTCTGCAAACACAAAAAACCAGCTCATAGGGCAGTGGTAACTGGGCTGACCATATATCTAATCCTAGCACCACAAATAGAAGCAGCCGGGGAACGTGCCTACGTTGGGTCTAGACGTCTCGCGCCAGCCGGAGAACTAACTAACCCTAGAAGGGAAAAGAAAGACCTTTCTTGCCTCCAGAGAAAAGACCCCAAAAGTTGGATACAAGCCCCCAACAAATAATAACGGTGAGGTAAGAGGAAAAGACAAACATAAGCATGAGCTAGGTATTTAGCAAAGAGAGGCCCACTAGCTAATAGCAGAATATAGTAAGATGACTTATATGGTCAGCAAAAACCCTATTAAAATATCCACGCTGGATATTCAAGAACCCCCGAACCGACTAACGGCCGGGGGGAGAACGCCAGCCCCCTAGAGCTTCCAGCAAGGTCAGTAATCACATTTAGTACAAGCTGGACAAAAATAGGAGCAAAGCAAATAACTCAAAAAACAAAGAAGCAAGACTTAGCTTAATATTGCAAGAGCCAGGACCAGCAGACAGGAGCAACAGAAGGATCTGAATTGTTGTGAATTTGGATTCTGGGCTCCCCCGGTGGCCGCTTGTGGAATTGGACTTGTCATCCTCTTTCCTGTTTCACCTGATTCCATCAGTAGTGGGTGTCGCTATTTAAGCTCATTTCTCTGGTGGTTTCTTGCCGGTCAACAATGTTATCTGATGCCTCTCAGTGCTTGTTCCTGCTTCTAGACTACTACTAGATAAGTTGGACTTTTGTCCATGTTTTGTTTTGCCTATTTGTTCCAGTTCACAGCTGAAGTTTTGTTACTGTGTCTGGAAAGCTCTCGTTGATCAGGGATTGCTACTCTGGCGTTATGAGTTAATGCCAGAGTTTAAGGTAATCTCTGGATGGTGTTTTGTTAGTGTTTTTCTGCTGACCATGAAAGTATACTATCTGTCTTCTGCTATCTAGTAAGCGGACCTCAAATTTGCTAAGACTATTTTCCTGCTGCGTTTGTTGTTTCATCTGAACTCACCGTCATTATATGTGGGGGGCTACTGTCTTCTTTGGAATATTTCTCTAGAGGTGAGCCAGGTCTTATATTTCCCTCTGCTAGCTATTTAGGTCTTAGGCCAGAGCTGGGCATCTAGCGATAAATAGGAAATGCTACCTGGCTATTTCTAGTTGCGCGGCAGGCTTAGTTCATGGTCAGTATAGTTCCATCTTCCGAGAGCTTGTCCCTCTATAGGCTTGCTATGATCTCTGCCTGCAGAGATCATGACAGTTTGACCGGCCAATAAAGTGTTAAAGACCCAGGTTGAGAAAGGAGAGTTATAAGAAGTCTGCTGAATTTTTTTTTTTTTTTTTTTTCCTCCAGTCTGCCTTGCTGCAGTCTTTTCTCTCTCTCTCCTCCTAATCTCTTTATGCTCTGTGTGCACCTGACAATAATGGATCTCCAGAGTGTAACTGCGGGTTTGAATAATCTCATCACGAAAGTACAAAATTTACAAGATTTTGTGGTACATGCTCCGGTATCTGAGCCGAGAATTCCTTTGCCGGAGTTCTTCACAGGGAATAGAGCTAGCTTCCAGAATTTCCGAAATAATTGTAAGCTTTATTTGTCCCTGAAGTCTCGTTCAGCTGGAGACCCTGCTCAGCAGGTTAGGATTGTGATTTCCTTGCTCAGGGGTGACCCTCAAGATTGGGCCTTCTCATTGCCAGCAGGGGATCCTGCGTTACGCGATGTGGATGCGTTTTTTCTGGCCTTGGGCTTGCTTTATGAGGAACCTCATTTGGAACTTCAGGCAGAAAAAACTTTGATGGCACTATCTCAGGGGCAAGACGAAGCTGAAGTTTTCTGCCAAAAATTCCGTAAATGGTCTGTGCTTACTCAGTGGAATGAGTGCGCCTTGGCGGCAACTTTCAGAGAAGGTCTCTCTGATGCCGTTAAGGATGTTATGGTGGGGTTCCCTTTGCCTGCAGGTCTGAATGAGTCCATGACAATGGCTATTCAGATTGATAGGCGTCTGCGGGAGCGCAAACCGGTGCACCATCTGGCGGTGTCTATGGAAAAGACGCCAGAAAGTATGCAGTGTGATAGAATTCTGTCCAGGAGCGAGCGACAGAATTTTAGACGGAAGAATGGATTGTGTTTCTATTGTGGGGATTCTACTCATGTTGTATCAGCATGCTCTAGGCGTACAAGAAGCTTGATAAGTCTGTTTCCATTAGCACCATTCAGTCTAAGTTTATTTTGTCTGTAACCCTGATTTGCTCTTTGTCATCCATTGCCACGGACGCCTATGTTGACTCTGGCGCCGCTCTGAGTCTTATGGATTGGTCCTTTGCCAATCGTTGTGGTTTTGATTTAGAGCCTTTGGAGACTCTTATTCCTCTGAAGGGGATTGACTCCACCCCATTGGCTAATAATAAACCACAATACTGGACACAAGTAACCATGCGTATCAATCCGGATCACCAGGAGATTATTCGTTTCCTGGTGCTGTATAATTTACATGACGATTTGGTACTGGGATTGCCATGGTTGCAGTCTCACAACCCAGTCTTGGACTGGAGAGCTATGTCTGTGTTGAGCTGGGGATGTAAGGGTATTCATGGGGACGTACCTTTGGTTTCTATTTCGTCGTCCATTCCCTCTGAAGTCCCTGAGTTCCTCTCTGATTATCAAGACGTCTTTGACGAACCCAAGCTTGGGTCGTTACCTCCGCACCGTGAGTGCGATTGTGCCATAGATTTGATACCGGGTTGTAAATATCCAAAGGGTCGTTTGTTTAATTTGTCTGTGCCGGAACATGCTGCTATGCGGGAATATATAAAGGAGTCTTTGGAAAAGGGACATATTCGTCCATCTTCTTCTCCCTTGGGAGCTGGGTTTTTCTTTGTCTCAAAAAAAGACGGCTCTTTGAGACCATGTATTGATTATCGGCTTCTGAATAAGATCACTGTTAAGTATCAATACCCATTGCCATTGCTTACTGATTTGTTTGCTCGTATAGAGGGTGCTAAGTGGTTCTCTAAAATTGATCTTCGTGGGGCGTATAATTTGGTGCGGATCAGGCAGGGGGATGAGTGGAAGACCGCATTTAATACGCCCGAGGGCCACTTTGAGTATTTGGTCATGCCTTTTGGTCTTTCTAATGCCCCTTCAGTTTTCCAGTCTTTTATGCATGATATTTTCCGCGATTTTCTGGATAAATTTATGATAATATATCTGGATGATATTCTGATTTTTTCTGATGACTGGGACTCTCATGTCCAGCAGGTCAGGAGAGTTTTTCAGGTTCTGCGGTCTAATTCTTTATGTGTGAAGGGGTCTAAGTGCGTTTTTGGGGTCCAGAAAATTTCCTTTTTGGGGTATATTTTTTCTCCCTCTTCCATTGAGATGGATCCCGTCAAGGTGCAAGCTATTTGTGACTGGACTCAGCCCTCCTCTCTTAAGGGTCTTCAGAGATTTTTGGGCTTTGCCAACTTTTACCGCCGATTTATTGCTGGTTTTTCGGATGTCGTTAAACCACTGACTGATTTGACCAGACAAGGCGCTGATGTTGCTAATTGGTCCCCTCATGCTGTAGAGGCCTTTCAGGAGCTTAAGCGCCGTTTTGCCTCTGCCCCTGTGTTGCGTCAGCCTGATGTGAATCTGCCTTTTCAGGTTGAGGTTGACGCTTCGGAGATCGGAGCTGGGGCAGTGTTGTCGCAGAAAGGTTCCGACTGCTCCGTCATTAGGCCTTGTGCCTTCTTTTCTCGCAAATTTTCGCCCGCAGAGCGGAATTATGATGTTGGGAATCGGGAGCTTTTGGCCATGAAGTGGGCGTTTGAGGAGTGGCGCCATTGGCTCGAGGGGGCTAGACATCAGGTGGTGGTATTGACTGACCACAAAAATTTGATTTATCTTGAGACTGCCAGACGCCTGAATCCTAGACAGGCGCGCTGGTCTTTATTTTTTTCTCGCTTTAATTTTGTGGTGTCATACCTACCGGGTTCTAAGAATGTTAAGGCAGATGCCCTTTCTAGGAGTTTTGACCCGGACTCTCCTGGTAATTCTGAACCCACAGGTATCCTTAGGGAGGGAGTAATTTTGTCGGCCGTTTCTCCTGATCTGCGGCGGTCCTTGCAAGAGTTTCAGGCGGATAGACCGGATCGTTGTCCGCCTGATAGACTGTTTGTTCCGGATGATTGGACCAGCAGAGTCATCTCTGAGGTACATTCTTCTGCATTGGCAGGTCATCCCGGAATTTTTGGTACCAGGGATTTGGTGGCAAGATCCTTCTGGTGGCCTTCTCTGTCACGAGATGTGCGAGTCTTTGTGCAGTCATGTGACGTTTGTGCTCGGGCCAAGTCTTGTAGTTCTCGGGCTAGCGGACTGCTGTTGCCCTTGCCTGTTCCTAAGAGGCCTTGGACACACATCTCGATGGATTTTATTTCAGATCTGCCTGTTTCCCAGAAGATGTCTGTCATCTGGGTGGTCTGTGACCGTTTCTCTAAAATGGTCCATTTGGTTCCTCTGCCCAAGTTGCCTTCTTCTTCTGAGTTGGTTCCTCTGTTTTTTCAGAATGTTGTCCGATTGCACGGTATTCCTGAGAATATTGTTTCTGACAGAGGTACCCAATTTGTGTCTAGATTTTGGCGGGCATTCTGTGCTAGGATGGGCATAGATTTGTCTTTTTCGTCTGCTTTTCACCCTCAGACTAATGGCCAGACCGAGCGGACTAATCAGACCCTTGAGACATATCTGAGGTGTTTTGTCTCTGCTGACCAGGATGATTGGGTTGCTTTTTTGCCATTGGCAGAGTTCGCCCTCAATAATCGGGCCAGTTCTTCCACCTTGGTGTCCCCGTTTTTCTGTAATTCGGGGTTTCACCCTCGATTTTCCTCCGGTCAGGTGGAATCCTCGGATTGTCCTGGAGTGGATGCGGTGGTAGAGAGATTGCATCACATTTGGGGGCAGGTTATGGACAATTTGAAGTTGTCCCAGGAGAAGACTCAGCGTTTTGCCAACCGTCATCGTCGTGTTGGTTCTCGGCTTTGTGTTGGAGATTTAGTGTGGTTGTCTTCTCGTTTTGTCCCTATGAGGGTCTCTTCTCCTAAGTTTAAACCTCGGTTCATCGGCCCTTATAGAATATTGGAGATTCTTAATCCTGTTTCTTTCCGTTTGGACCTCCCTGCGTCCTTTTCCATTCATAACGTTTTTCATCGGTCGTTATTGCGCAGGTATGAGGTACCTGTTGTACCTTCAGTTGAGCCTCCTGCTCCGGTGTTGGTTGAGGGTGAGTTGGAGTACGTTGTGGAGAAAATTTTGGACTCTCGTGTTTCCAGACGGAAACTCCAGTATCTGGTCAACTGGAAGGGTTACGGCCAGGAGGATAATTCTTGGGTCAATGCATCTGATGTTCATGCTTCTGATCTTGTTCGTGCCTTCCATAGGGCTCATCCTGGTCGCCCTGGTGGATCTGGTGAGGGTTCGGTGCCCCCTCCTTGAGGGGGGGGTACTGTTGTGAATTTGGATTCTGGGCTCCCCCGGTGGCCGCTTGTGGAATTGGACTTGTCATCCTCTTTCCTGTTTCACCTGATTCCATCAGTAGTGGGTGTCGCTATTTAAGCTCATTTCTCTGGTGGTTTCTTGCCGGTCAACAATGTTATCTGATGCCTCTCAGTGCTTGTTCCTGCTTCTAGACTACTACTAGATAAGTTGGACTTTTGTCCATGTTTTGTTTTGCCTATTTGTTCCAGTTCACAGCTGAAGTTTTGTTACTGTGTCTGGAAAGCTCTCGTTGATCAGGGATTGCTACTCTGGCGTTATGAGTTAATGCCAGAGTTTAAGGTAATCTCTGGATGGTGTTTTGTTAGTGTTTTTCTGCTGACCATGAAAGTATACTATCTGTCTTCTGCTATCTAGTAAGCGGACCTCAAATTTGCTAAGACTATTTTCCTGCTGCGTTTGTTGTTTCATCTGAACTCACCGTCATTATATGTGGGGGGCTACTGTCTTCTTTGGAATATTTCTCTAGAGGTGAGCCAGGTCTTATATTTCCCTCTGCTAGCTATTTAGGTCTTAGGCCAGAGCTGGGCATCTAGCGATAAATAGGAAATGCTACCTGGCTATTTCTAGTTGCGCGGCAGGCTTAGTTCATGGTCAGTATAGTTCCATCTTCCGAGAGCTTGTCCCTCTATAGGCTTGCTATGATCTCTGCCTGCAGAGATCATGACACTGAATACAACGATGCCAGGCACTGGACTAAGGATCTAGGAAGTTAATATAGCGACACCCCTGGACTAACGACCCAGGTGAGTTCCAAACTGAAGAAAGACAATCCCAGAGTCATACCACTAGTGACCACAAGAGGGAGCCAAAAAGTCAATTCACAACACCGAAAGCCTGAAGATTGAAGCTCTGCTTTGTTCAGTGGAGGAGACAAGCAAGGAGCGGCAGAAACCGTTAGTAGGCCCAACCAAACTAGTAGGCCAAATGCCGTTTAAAATTTCCTATAGGCCGAAAGCCTGAAGATTGAAGCTCAGCTTTGTTCAGTGGAGGAGACAAGCAAGGAGCGGCAGACACAGTTACTAGGGCCTAACCAAACTAGTAGGCCAAATGCAGTTTAAAATTTCCTATAGGCCAAAAGCCTGAAGATTGAAGCTCAGCTTTGTTCAGTGGAGGAGACAAGCAAGGAGCGGCAGACACCGTTACTAGGGCCCAACCAAACAAGTAGGCCAAATGCAGTTTAAAATTTCCTATAGGCCGAAAGCCTGAAGACTGAAGCTCAGCTTTGTTCAGTGGAGGAGACAAGCAAGGAGTGGCAGACACCGTTAGTAGGGCCCAACCAAACTAGTAGGCCAAATGCCATTTAATATCTGATATAGGCTGATAGCCTGAAGATTGAAGCTCAGCTTTGTTCAGTGGAGGAGAACACCAAGCAGTGGCAGACACCGTTAGTAGGCCCAACCAAACATGTAGGCCAAATGCAGTTTAATATCTGACATCGGATGAAAACTGAGGCTCATCTTTGTTGAGTGGAGGACAACTGTAATGGGAGGCAGACACAGTTAGTAGGCATAACTAAGAAAGTAGGCAAAATGCAGTTCAAAATTGGTTAGTGGAGTATACAGGCGGCATAGCTTTGTTCAGCGGAGGACAACTGTAATACGTGGCTCAGACAGACAGAGTAGGCCTACAATTAAAAAAGGTGGCTTATTGCAGTTCAAAATTTGTAATAGGAGTACACAGTCGGCATAGCGTGGTTCAGCGGAGGAGGACAAGTGTAATTAGTGGCTCTGACACACCGAGTTGGCGTAAAATAAAAAAACGATATATGCAGTTCACAATTGGTAAGAGGAGTACACAGGCGGCCTTGCTGGGTTCAGCGATGGAGGACAACTGTTGTGAGAGTCTGACACAGTTACTAGGACAAAATAAATAAGTAGGCTAAATGCTGTTCTACATTGGTAAGAGGAGTACACAGGCGGCCTAGCTTGTTTCAGGGGGGGGACAGTTGTAATGTTTGGTGCCGACAGAGAGACAGACAGAGGCCTAACCTAAAAAAAGGTGTCTAAATGCAGTTCAAAACTGCTAGCAGGACTAACCAGGCGGCCTAGCTTGTTTCAGGGGGGGGGGGGCAGTTGTAATGTGTGCCGCCGACAGACAGACAGACAGACAGGCAGAGGCCTAAAATAAAAAACGGTGGCTTCATGCAGTTCTAAACTGCTAGCAGGACTAACCTGGCGACCTAGCTTGTTTCAAGGGGGGGACAGTTGTAATGTGTGGCGCCGACAGACAAAGGCCTAACCTAAAAAAAGGTGTCTAAATGCAGTTCAAAACTGCTAGCAGGACTAAGCAGGTGGCCTAGCTTGTTTCAGCATGAGAGGACAACTGTTATGAGAGGTTGACACAGTTACTAGGCACAAATAAGTAAGTAGGCTACATGCAGTTCACAATTGGTAACAGGAGTACAGAGGTGGCATAGCTTTGTTCAGCGGATGTCAACTGTTAGAAGTGGCTGACACAGTTAGTAGGCCACAATACTAAAGTGGGCTAAATGTCAGCCAAGGAATTGGTCATAAATAAACTGGTGGCATAGCGAGGTACAGGGGTGGGCTCCTCTGCAGAGTTGCAGACAGGAGTAGTTGGCGCAAAGTATTAAGGGGTCTAAATGGAGGCCAGGGCCCCTGTATATTTTTACTATCATCGATCATTGCAGCAAATTTGTTATTGCAGTGCCATTTAAGGATTTAACAGCACAGACTACACATTGGTGGGGCAGGGAGAGGTAAGTTTTGCAAGTGGTAGAGCACAGTTCGAGCTGGGGGGGAACACTCTCTCGTGGGTGGTGGTACTGGCCCAGGGCCCCTCATATTACGACGGTGTGTCTGACGTTGGTTGTGCACCACCACCGTCAGAGACACTTCATTGTACTATGAGAGACCCTGTGCCAGTGCCGTGGCCCAAGAGTGGGCACACCCACCTGTCCAGGCAAACGGCACTCGCACGGGTGCTTGCGCCAAGTTGTGACCACGGCCCTGTGGGGGGAGTCAGCCCATTTAGGGAGGTATACAAATGGCCTATGGTGGACTTTCGGCACCTGCAAATGGCGGAATTGGAGCAGTCAGTAAGAGGAGGCCAAAAACAAGAAATTTTTCTGGCAAGCTACGTGTCAGCAGGGGAAGGTTGGAGCAAAATAATTTGAAATCCATGATTGGTTCATTTTAATGAAGGTTAGATCATCAACATTTCGGGGAGCCAGACGTGTCCTTTTTTCGGTCAGTATTGAACCAGCAGCACTGAAGACTCTTTCTGAGAGCACACTAGCAGCTGGGCAAGCGAGCTCCTGTAATGCATATTCTGCCAATTCGGGCCAGGTGTCTAGTTTAGATGCCCAGTAGTCAAAGGGGAATGACCTGTGAGGGAGAACATCGATAATGGCAGAAAAATAGTTGGTAACCATTCTGGACAAATGCTGTCTCCTGTCACTTTGAATCGATGCAGCAGTACCTGCCGTGTCTGCGGTCATTGTGAAATCACTCCACAGCCTGGTGAGAAATCCCCTCTGTCCAATGCCACTTCGGCTTTGTGCACCTCTAGCACCTCTGCCATGTTGCCCCCTACAGCTCGTGTGAGAACCTTCAGCGCCGCTGTGTGCTGGGAATGCCTGAACCAAATGGTCTACAAGAGTTGCTTGTTTGGTAGCCAATATTTGCTCAAGGTTCTCATGTGGCATGATATTTTGCAATTTACCTTTGTATCATGGATCCAGGAGGCAGGCCAACCAGTAATCGTCATCGGTCATCACTTTGATAATGCGGGGGTCCCGTTTTAGGATACGCAAGGCATACTCTGCCATGTGGGTCAAAGTTCCAGGTGTCAATTCACTGCTTGTGCTGGGTTGAGGAGCACTTTCTTGAAAATCTACCTCACTTGTGGTCTGCAAAAACCCTGTACCTGACCTTGCAATGCCACCAGTTTCTATTGCCCCCTGAGAAGCATCCTCCTCCCATAAATATTCAGCCCCATCATCCTCCTCCTCCTCCTCTTCATCCACCACCTCGTCCCGGAGACTTCCCTGACCAGACAATGGCTGACTGTCATCAAGGCTTCCCTCCTCCACGGCCGCAGACGCCTTCTCCTTGATGTGCGTCAAACTTTGGATCAGCAGACGCATTAGTGAGATGCTCATGCTTATGATGGCGTCATCTGCACTTACCAGCCATGTGCATTCCTCAAAACACTGAAGGACTTGACAGAGGTCTTGTAGCTTCGACCACTGCACACCAGACAACTCCATGTCTGCCATTCAACTATCTGCCCGTGTATGTGTATCCTCCCACAAATGCATGACAGCACGCCTCTGCTCGCACAGCCTCTGAAGCATGTGCAGTGTAGAGTTCCACCTTGTTGCAAAGCCTATTATTAGGTGGTGCTGGGGAAGATTCAGCGATCGCTGATGGTTAAGCATACGGCTGGAGTGGACGGGCGACCGGCGGATGTGCGAGCAAAGTCTGTGCACCTTCAGGAGCAGGGCTGGTAAATTAGGGTAATTCTTGAGGAAGCACTGCACCACAAGGTTCAAGGTGTGAGCCAGGCAAGGTATGTGTTCCATTTCAGAAAGGGCTATGGCAGCCATAAAATTCCTTCCGTTATCACTGACTACCTTGCCTGCCTCAAGATGTACACTGCCCAGCCATGACTGAGTTTCTTGCTGCAATTACTAGGTGTGTCTGTTGTCGCCCAAACACTTCATTTGCAGCACAGCCTGCTGACGCTTACCACTAGCTGTTCCATAATGGGACACCACGGGTGCAACACTGGCAGCTGCGGATGGAGTGTTCGTGCGACTGAGCTCTGTGGACGAGCTTTCGCTTCTGGAGGAGGAGGTGTAAATGCCTACAGCCAACTGTTTCCTAGACCGTGGACTAGGCAGAACTGTGCCACTATGGCTGTCCCCTGTGGACCCTGCATCCACCACATTAACCCAGTGTGCCATGATGGACACGTAACGTCCCTGGCCATGCCTACTGGTCCATGCATCAGTTGTGAGGTGCGCCTTTCTACTGACCGATTGCCTCAGTGCATGGACAATGCATTCTTTGACATGTTGGTGGAGTGCTGGGACGGCTTTTCTCGCAAAGAAGTGTCGACTGGGTAGGTCATAGCGTGGTACTGCGTAGGCCATCAGGGCTTTGAAAGCTTCGCTTTCAACCAACTGGTAGGGAATCATCTCTAACGAGATTAGTCGAGCAATATAGCCGTTCAAACCCTGTGTACGCGGATGAGAGGAAGAGTACTTTCTTTTCCTATCGAGAGTCTCTTGTAGGCTGAGCAGGACTGGAGAGCTGCATATGGTGGAACTAGCGGGGGTGGTGGTGGACATGTTAGATTGAGATAGGCTTGGTGATGGTATTCTGGATGTGGGCCTACCTACAGTTTTTCCAACCAAGAACCTTGTGATTCCCTGACAGCTTTGGCCTTGCAACAATACCTCCACATTTGTTACTGGTGGTGTCATAACCAGTGGGCTTCCAGTGAGGGAAGCAATGTTGCGTTGCTGACTAACTTCAATTTGAGCAGGTGCATCAACTGTACGGGAAGTTTGGTAGTTAGTCCATGCTTCCAAGTGCCTGCTGGTTAGATGTCTACGCATGCACGTTGTATTTAAACTTTGTAGATTCTTCCCTCTGCTAAAGGTCTTGGAGCATTTCTTACATATAACTTTGGACTGATCATTCGGATCTTGGTTAAAAAATTGCCACACTACACACATCCTACTATGGAATACCTTTTCAGGCTTTGCACGCCGTGCTACTGTCACCGGATTGCAATGCTGTCCTACACCTGTTGTGGTTTTTGACACACGTTTTGGGCCTGATGCGGGCCTGCCAGATGAAAGCTGTTGCGATGTTGATGCCTGCTGCGGCTCATCCTCCTCCGCTTCAGAGCTACAGCCAGCGGCACCCTGTTCCCCCAATGGCTGCCAATCGGGGTCAACAACTGGGTCATCTATCACCTCCTCTTCAATGTCCTGTGCACCTTCCTCTGTGTCACCGTGTAAGGTGCTATAGCGGTATAAAAAGATAGAAACACACCGGCGCTCCCAGAGGAAGAACAACAATGGAAAGCTGCTGGTGCCTAGACAGCTACTGTGCTAAATCTGTCATATAGCAAGAAAGAGGATAAATGTAAGTAAGGACACCGCGCTAACCAGATGTGGAAGTTTTAAATTTAACCAAAGAGTAAATAAATAAAACCTGCTGGTAGATGGTCAATAACAATGGTGGCAGCCGGTGTAAAGGTGGCTGCAACCATACAAGGCGATATTAATAAATGTCAGGATGAAGAGTAAGGATACCACACAACCACTACTCGCAGTCGCCAGCAGCACTATATCATTACCATAGTAGGTGAAGCGGTATAAATGTATGATAAACATATAGTAAGGTAACCGCACACTTACTGGTTGTAGCAGGACTGCGGTGAAGGTGCCTGTCATGAACACATAAACATATAAATAACGAACGAGCTCTCGGGTGATGGAAACTCGAGTTGACCGTGAGCTAAATCTACCACACAACTAATAGTAGCCAGGGAGCATACCTACGGCTTCCTATATGCCACGCGCCAGCCGGAGGACTAACTACGCCTGGTAGAGGAAGAAACAGACCTGGCTTACCTCTAGGGAAATACCCCAAAAGATGATAGCAGCCCCCCACATGTAATAACGGTGAATTAAGAGGAAAAGACATACACAGTATGAAAGTAGATTTAGCAAAGAGAGGTCCACTTACTAGATAGCAGAAAGATACAAAAGAGGACTTCACGGTCAACTGAAAACCCTTTCAAAAACCATCCTGAAATTACTTTAAGACTCCTGTGTCAACTCATGACACAGGAGTGGCAATTTCAGCCCGCAAGAGCTTCCAGCTACAGAGAATTACAAAACTGCAAACTGGACAAAAGATACAAAACAAAAGGACAAAGTCCACTTAGCTGATCAGCAGACTAGTAGCAGGAACATGCAACCGAAGGCTCTGGTTACAATGATGACCGGCAAGGAAATGACTGGAGAGCAAGGCTAAATAGGAAACTCCCAAACGCTGATGGAAGCAGGTGAACAGAAGCAGCAAAGTGCAAACAAGTCACCAATACCACCAGCAACCACCAGGGGAGCCCAAAAAGCGGATACACAACAGTACCCTCCCCTTAAGGAGGGGGCACCGAAACCTCACAAGAACCGCCAGGGCGATCTGGATGAGCCCTATGAAAGGCACGAACCAAATCCGAGGCATGAACATCAGAGGCCCAAGAAGAGGGCATTGATGTAGATGTCATGGTAGCATCAATCCAGGAGCGAGGCCCGTTGTGGGACCCCCGTGACCCCCGGCACGCGGACCAGGTGGTTTTGAAACGTATGTGGACTGAGGTGGCCAAATCGCTGTGGGATGGCTTTGACAGCGCTTCACCCACTGACCAAACTAAATTTGGTAAGTATTGCCAAAATGCCGCTCTGAACCATCAGGCCAGGATACACAACCGTCTGTGATGTGTTCTACTTTTGTATCATCGCACACGGTTGTGTTATCAATAAAAGTTTCTCTCAAACTAATTGTTTGCCTTTTCCACAGTCAAAAAATTGAAGACCAGATGGCGCTCCATGAATGACCATTTCAATCGGGGCCTGCGGAAGGAGGGAGAGACTCGTAGTGGTGCTGCAGCGGCAAGGTCAATACCATATAAGTACAACAGGATTCTGCAGTTCCTGAGACCGGCCCTTGGCCGCCGACAGTAAGTATTACCTATTCCCACACATCGTGTACTGTCCAACATGCATATTCACGTAGTATATTCCCCAGCCACGTAGTTTATTGCCCATCCATTTTTATTACATTGGCCAGTGACGTAGTATACAGCACACAGACACATAGTATATTGGCCAGCCACTTGCAATATTTCAATGTGGCGTAGTATATTGCACATCCAGGTTTATCACAGTTTCCAATAACATTAAAATAATTGACACGGGAGACCTTGTAGTCCACGGCAGGTTCTGTACCCAGGGTTGGTCTGATCGCAGGACCTGTGATGACGTCTCGGTCACATGTCCGTGACGTCATGACAGTTCCGACGATAAGCGTAAACCATGGCGGCCGTTACAAACATGGTTGAGTATAGCTTGTTAATTTTTTAACACAAAATTTTTTCAATTTTTAATATTGATGCGTCATCGGCAGTGTCAACAGTAAAAATTTGGTTACATCTTAACGGCGGCAACGGTTACCACCGGTAAGTGTTTATCCATGACAGAGGGGAGTATGCGGGCGACAGGCATTCACTGCGGGGAGTAAGGAGGACTGTGCCCGACGCTGATTGGTCGCGTCAGCCATGACAGGTAGCTGGCCGTAACAATCAGCAAATAATACCGTTAGGACTGACAGACGGAACTGACCCTTTACAATTATGTAAAATTTTAATGTTACAGTGTGTGATGCAATGTTAACTTTTTATTACACACAGGAGGTGGCGAATGTGAAATGTTATATTTTGTATACTAATGTTTCCTTATGTTTTCACAGAACACACAGCAGCACCCTCGAGCCTGTTCGTCCCTTTGGAGCGGTCCTTCGTGAATCGCCATCTGGACCGTCACAGCCATCCCACAGCGACAGTTGTCTTGCACCACCATCTGGAGAACCGGCAGCCGGTCCATCAGATGTTCCCCTGGCCGAGGCCACTGGCGCTTCTTCCTTCGGGTTTTCCCGACAGCGTCAGCGGGCCTCGGACAGGCCGCTACTGCCCGAATTTTTCCATTTGAGCACGGTATTCCAGAATTGTTTCAAGGCGCTGGGCGATAGAATGGACACTGCTCTGTCCAATATCGACCGGCGCCTTGAAAATATGGAATCCGAGCTCTCGAGGCCGGCAAAACATTTCTTTAGTGCCATTGCGAAGGGCATGGTGGAACATCTTACGCCGGAACTCCAGATTTCGGTGATGCAGGCCTGCAACAATGCGTATGTGACTGCTCTGCAGCAGGCTCGGGTCATACAGTCAGCGACTACAATGCCCGTAGTACCATCGCTGGCTAGCATGACTCCGACTCCTGCTGCAGAGCAGCCACACCGAGCTCCGCGTGCCAAGGGCCACCGCCGCCGCCGACACCATAGAACAGAGCCGCAAAGTCCTGCTCCTGCAAGGCCTTCAAGGACCCACAGACGGCAGGCGGAACAACACCCAGAGGGAGAGAGGAGAAAACGGGCAAGAACATCACCCGCTACGCCGGCTCTGGCTGCTCCAATACCTGCACCGAGCTCTCGGCAGGGGTCTAGCCGGAGCAGGAGTAGCCAGAGCCAGCCCAGAGTGCCGAGGACACTGGTCGTGCCTCCTCCCTCCCCTCCTGCGTTGGCATTCTCGCCACCGTCGACCACAGGGTGGTCAGACGTTGGCATACCATCAAGCATTCTTCAGTATGGTGGTTCCTCCTCCTCCTCCTCCTCCTCCCCATCCACCCACTCCCAAACTGGGGGATATCAATCTCCCTTAATTGCGGAAGTTCCTACCCCTTAGAACCTTTCCCCATTTTTCGTTTTGTGTCACCCCTATCACCCCTAATAAATTGTTATTTGGTTAACCATATTGGAGTTCTTGGTCTAAAATAAAGTTTGCACCAACTCACACCGTGCGCCGTACACAAATTTTGTGTTTGCAACACCTCATATCTGCAATGTATGACAGATTTTTATGCAGTTTGTTTTAATTTTTTTGGCCTGACTCTCATTGTACTATGAGTTGTTACAAACACAAATAGGTTAAAAAAGTATATCAATTTTCAAATCCTACTGTACTGGTGCCGTCACACATAACGATTTCGTTAGCAATATCGTTGATTTTTATGATGTAGCAACGATATCGTTAATGAAATCTTAATGCATGACAGCGACCTACGATCATGCCCCTGCTGGGAGATCGTTGGTCGCTGCGAATGATCAGGACCTTTTTTTGGTCGCTGATCACCCGCTGTCATCGCTGGATCGGCGTGTGTGACACCGATTCAGCGATGTCTTCACTGGTAACCAGGGTAAACAGCGATGTCTTCACTGGTAACCAGGGTAAATATCGGGTTACTAAGCGCAGGGCCGCTTAGTAACCCAATGTTTACCCTGGTTACCATTGTAAATGTAAAAAAAATAAACAGTATATACTTAGATTCCGGTGTCTGCCACGACCCTCGCCGTCATCTTCCCGCAATGAGTGACACTGAGTTACGGCCGTAAAGTAAAAGCAGAGCACACCGGTGACGTCAACGCTGTGCTGTGCTTTTGGCCCGGCACAGTGCGGGAAGCTGACGGCGATGGACGTGGCAGACACCGGAATCTAAGGATATACTGTTTATTTTTTTTACATTTACAATCCTAACCAGGGTAAACATCGGCTTAAGCGGCCATGCGCTTAGTAACCCGATGGTTACCCTGGTTACACGGGACTTCGGCATTGTTGTTCGCAGGAGAGCTGTCTGTGTGACAGCTCTCCAGCGACCACACAACGACTTACCAACTATCACGGCCAGGTGGTATCGCTGGTCGTGATCGTTGGTTAATCGTTTAGTGTAACGGTACCTTAAGGCTATTGGTCAGGTGAGGTTGTAGCAATGTTCACGTGGCCAAGCGTAGCCACTATTTGACTCAGGACGTATTCCAGCATCCTGAGTTCAATAGTGTTAACTCGTTACAGTTGAGCGAACATGATAGTCTCCCTCCTTGTCAAGCAAAACACTTGCAGACTAGTAGCATATGTCCCCCGGCTTCATGGAGTGTGGATATGATCTGCAGTCACATGTTCAGAGGCTGTGTGACAGGCAGAACACATGCACATCCAAGGCATGTGTAGTGCCTGTCACACAGCCGCAGCACAGCGGCAGAAAACCTGCTTCAGCCATCACGCTCCATGATGCCAGGTTCCATATGCAAATAGTCTGCAAGATTAATTGCTTGACAAGGTGGGAGCCGATCATGTTCGCTTTCAAAACTATGGAACACACGGCTATGTGAACAATTGGTTTGTTTTGTCAGAGTCAATTTGGGAACCGGTGCTCACATTACTACATTTTATGGTACACACATTTGGTTCTAGAACATTAGATTTTTTTGAATTTTTTGTTATTGGCAACAACATTGATAGGGGAGAAATTTTTTTAAAACGTAAAGACACAATAAAAAACTTTATTTCAAAACACAACAAAGTATAAAAACACGATACATTTCAACAGTTAAAGAACAGTACATTTGGCTGTTAAAATGTCATGGACTCAACAGTGTTTTATTATTTTAAAATTAGATTAGATTTTTTTAAATCACAATTTTACTTACAGTTACAGCAGGATAAAGTACAGTATCTACATTAAACCATTTGATCTTGCCATGACACACGGCCAACATCAGAAACAAAATATGATGCAAATTGATCCCTCATCTGAGCAATTTCCAAAGTTGTCCTCAGAGGATGATCTTGGAAATCGGGCAATGGGTTTGGTATGGGTTCATCTAGTTCAACGTTGACTCTCTCTTTGGCAATAACATAATTGTGTAGAACCACACAAGCCTTCACCACCTGATCAACTGTCTCAATTTTCAGATTTATAGCGGATCCTAAAATCCGCCATTTGGAGACAAGGATTCCAAAGGCGCACTCCACAGTTCTTCTGGCCCTGGACAGTCTATAATTAAAAATCCTTTTTGTGTGGTCCAAGCCCCGACTTGAGTACGGTTTCAGAAGGTTGGCAGACATTTGAAATGCCTCATCACCAACAACCACAAATGGCATTGCTGGGCCTTGGGTGTTGGGAAAAGGTCTTGGCTGGGGGAAATTAAAATTGTTCTCATACAATCTTCGGCCCATATCAGACTCCTTAAATGTCCGGGAATCATTGGCACGGCCAAACGCTCCAATGTCCACGGCAAGAAACCTGCAGTCCGCACCTGCAATGGCCATGAGGACGGTGGAAAAGTATTTTTTGTAGTTAAAAAACAGCGAACCACTTCTTGCAGGCTTTGTAATCCTAATGTGGTTCCCATCAACTGCTCCAATACAGTTAGGGAAGGAACACACTTGGTCAAATTTTGGGGCGTTGGCCTCCCATAACTCAGTTGTTGGGATTGGTAAAAATTCCTCACGGAGATTGTCCCACAATGCGCAGCATGTGTCGGCAAGAATACCCGAAAGTGTAGAGACTCCAATCCGAAACTGGAAATGCAGGGATCTCAAGGTCTCTCCGGTAGCCAGGAAACTGCCAAGAAGAAAAATAAATAAATTTAATTAAAGTATGTACATTGTTATAAAATAAAATTACATTTACATCCCTCCCACACCAAAACCAAAAAAAAAAGGTTAATTAAAAAAAGGGCACAACATTTAAAGTCCTTCAAATAGCTGGATTACGTACCGTAGAGTCACCAGCAGATGTTCCTCGGCGGAAATTGATCTCCGGAGCTGCGTGTCCTGCCTGGTAATGGCTCCTTCCACCCGACGCAGAAGATAGCGGAAGCTATCTTGAGACATCCTGGTATACTCGAAATATTTTTCCAGGTTCTCATTTAGCTCGCCAAACAAACAATGGTAGGCTCCACGGCTCTCTCGGACTTCTACTATAGGGTGTAGCCAAAAACGCAGATGACTCCTTCTCCATTGTTTATCTCTTGTCCTTTGTTCGTGAAAGGCGATAGCGTAAGCATTAGCCATGGCTAAATCCAGCTCCATATTGAGGTAAATGCTCTCCATGGGACGCTCCATCTTGATGCTGTAAAAAACACGCAAAATGGGAGGAATTCATGTATGCCGGGGTATATATACTAAAATTCCATTATACCCACCCTCTTCTATCCATTGGTGGTCTTTATCTAGTGTCTAGACACTAAAAATGACATCATTGTTTGACAACGCACGCGTCGAAAAACGCTGCGTTTTTTTGAAAAACGCACTGAAACGCACAAAAAAACGCAGCGTTTTACGACGCATGCGTTAAACGCATGCGTCAAAAACAGTGCGTTTTCTGGTGCGTTCCTATGCGTCATGTGTTGCGTCGACGACGCTGCGTCGCAAGACGCAAATGTGAACGTAGCCTAAGCTGTTGTAGCCTATGCTGTGAGTGGATGGGCTGCCAAGAATTACAATGCACCACAATACCCCTTTTCATAAGATGTCCAGGGGGGACTCCTGAAAAAGTGTTGCATTGAATTCAAGGTCAGCCCTGCTACCAATTCATATGCACCCCAATAAGCCTTTGAACCCACATACTGGATGGGCCGATGAAAATCCACTTCAAAATATGCATTTTGTACCCCGTACTCCTTTGTTTTACACATTGGCAGCAAGGCCAGCCCTGCTGCATAGTCGATCCTATACACACCATTATGCCTTGGAACCCATATACTGGATGGGCCCATGAAAATCCACTTCACAATATGCATTTTGTACTCCGTACTCCTTTGTTTAACACATTGGCAGGAAGGTGAGCCCTGCTGCATAGTCAGTCATATGCACCCCATTAGACTTTGGAACCCACATACTGGATGGGCCCATGAAAATCCACTTCACAATATGCATTTGTTAGAATCTGTTTAATTTGTGACTATCCACCATTTTCTTCTGGAGTTCTAGCTGAAGATCTTTTTCCTCTGGTGCTGCGTTTGTCTTGGGTCATGTGTTTGTATTACTCTTTATTAACCAGCACCTGCCTCCCAGTCCTTGCTGGACAACAGTGTTAATCTGCTTGAGCTCTAGCTTGGTGCTTTGCGTTCTGGGTGTGTTATTTGTGCAGTGCTGGTACCTTTGGTTCTGCTAGCCTTAGTTTCTGTTTTCTATTGGTTTCTGCAGCCTTCTCTGTGTTTTCTATTAGGGGGTGACCCGGTTTTGGTACCCAGTCCTTAGTTCTTTTAGGGAACCCCTTCCCCTTATCTATAGGTCTTCGCCTGAGATTAACCTAGGATCGTCGGTGGGTCTATTCGCAAGGAATGGGTCGCCCACTCCATCGTAAGGTTTCAGCCTAGTCATAGTACAGGGTCAGTTTTCCCCCTTCTACCTTAGTCCTGTGTTGCAGATCCGTAACAGCATTTTGTACTCCCTTGTTTTACACATTGGCAGCAAGGCCAGCCTTGCTGCATAGTCAGCCATATGCACTCCATTAGGCCTTGGAACCCACATACTGGATGGGCCCATGAAAATCCACATCACAATATGCATTTTGTACTCCGTACTCCTTTGTTTTACACATTGGCAGCAAGGCCAGCCCTGCTGCATAGTCAGTCATATAGTAGCAAAGTAACATAGTTATTAAGGTTGAAGGAAGACTTTAAGTCCATCTAGTTTAACCCATAGCCTAACCTAACATGCCCTAACATGTTGATCCAGAGGAAGGCAAAAAAAAACCCATGTGGCAAAGAGTAAGCTCCACATTGGGGAAAAAAATTCCTTCCCGACTCCATATAAGGCAATCAGACTAGTTCCCTGGATCAACACCCTATCAAGAAATCTAGTATATATAACCTGTAACATTATACTTTTCCAGAAAGGTATCCAGTCCCCTCTTAAAGGGCCACTGTCACCCCCCCCCCAGCCGTTATAAACTAAAAGAGCCACCTTGTGCAGCAGTAATGCTGCAGTCTAACAAGGTGGCTCTTTTAGTTTTTGATTCATTTATTACCTCAAAAAAGCATTTTAAAAATTGGCCACACATACCAGATATTGTACCAGGAGGCGGTCCGAAGCGTCCTGTATGAATCCCCCAACTGCCGTCACTCTTCTCTTCAGGGGCGATGGTACCCGCCCCCTGAGCGCTGTTATCTTCTGAAATCCGGCGCCTGCGCTGTGCGTGCCTGGGGCCTGCGCAGTGTTCATTGTCAGTGCGGCCACACTGTTGCTGAATCCCCCGCCCCGCACTGTTATTCATTATGCACAGTGCGGGGCTGGGGTTCCTGGGAAGGCGGGGGAGCTGGGGAGCGTCGGAGCTGGAGAGCGTCTAAACAGCGCAGTGCGCATGCCCAGGAACCCCAGCCCCGCACTGTGCATAATGAATAACAGTGCGGGGCGGGGGATTCAGCAACAGTGTGGCCGCACTGACAATGAACACTGCGCAGGCCCCAGGCAGGCACGCACAGCGCAGGCGCCGGATTTCAGAAGATAACAGCGCTCAGGGGGCGGGTACCATCGCCCCTGAAGAGAAGAGTGACGGCAGTTGGGAGCTTCATACAGGACGCTTCGGACCGCCTCCTGGTACAATATCTGGTATGTGTGGCCAATTTTTAAAACGCTTTTTTGAGGTAATAAATGAATCAAAAACTAAAAGAGCCACCTTGTTAGACTGCAGCATTACTGCTGCACAAGGTGGCTCTTTTAGTTTATAACGGCTGGGGGGGGTGACAGTGGCCCTTTAAATTTAAGTAATGAATCACTCATTGCAACATCATACGGCAGAGAGTTCCATAGTCCCACTGCTCTTACAGTAAAGAATCCGCGTCTGTTATTATGCTTAAACCTTCTTTCTTCCAGTCATAGAGGATGCCCCCTTGTCCCTGTCTCAGGTCTATGATTAAAAAGATCATCAGAAAGGTCTTTGTACTGTTCACTCAAATATTTATACATTAAAATAAGATAACCCCTTAGCCTTCGCTTTTCCAAACTAAATAGCCCCAAGTGTAATCTTGGTATTGCAGACCCCCAGTCCTCTAATAACCTTGGTCTCTCTTCTCTGCACCCGCTCTAGTTCAGCTATGTCGTTCTTATACACCGGAGACCAGAACTGTGCACAGTATTCTAAATGTGGTCGAACTAGTGACTTGTATAGAGGTAAAATTATGTTCTCCTCATGAGCATCTATGCCTCTTTTTAATGCATCCCATTATTTTATTTGCCTTTGTAGAAGCTGCCCGACACTGGCCACTAAATGTGAGTTTGTCATCCACCCATACTGCCAGGTCTTTTTCATTGACGGTTTTGCCCAGAGTTTTAGAATTAAGCACATAGTTATACATCTTATTACTTCTACCCAGATGCATGACCTTACATTTATCCCCATTAAAGCTCATTTGCCATTTATCAGCCCAAGCTTCTAGTTTACATAAATCATCCTGTAATATAAAATTGTCCTCCTCTGTATTGATTACCCTGCAGAGTTTAGTGACATCTGCAAATATTGAAATTCTACTCTGTATGCCCCCTACAAGATCATTAATATATTAAAAAGAAGAGGGCCCAATACTGACCCCTGTGGTACCCCACTGCTAACCGTGACCCAGTCCGAGTGTGCTCCATTAATAACCACCCGTTGTTTCCTATCCCTGAGCTAGCTCTTAACCCACTTACACATATTTTCCCCTATCCCCATTATTCTCATTTTATGTATCAACCTTTTGTGTGGCACCGTATCAAAAGCTTTTGAAAAGTCCATATACACTACGTCCACTGGGTTCCCTTGGTCCAGTCCGGAACTTACCTCTTCATAGAAATTGATCAGATTAGTTTGACAGGAACGGTCCCTAGTAAACCCATGCTGATACTGGGTCATGAGGTTATTCCTCTTCAGATACTCCAGTATAGCATCCCTTAGAATGCCCTCCAGGATTTTACCCACAGTAGAGGTTAAGCTTACTGGCCTATAATTTCCGAGTTCAGTTTTTGTCCCCTTTTTGAATATTGGCACCACATTTGCTATACGCCAGTCCTGTGGTACAGACCCTGTTATTATGGAGTCTTTAAAGATTAAAAATAATGGTCTATCAATGACTGTACTTAATTCCTGCAGGCCCAGAGATTTATCAATTTTAGTGATTTTTAGATGCTGCCGTACTTCCTGCTGGGTTAAGCAGTTGACACTTAATGGGGAATTTTTGTTATCACTGATCATATTGTCTGCCATGGAATTTTCTTGTGTAAATACTGATGAAAAAAAGTCATTTAGCATATTGGCTTTTTCCTCATTCTCATCCACCATTTCACCCAGACTATTTTTAAGGGGGCCAACACTATCATTTTTTTAGTTTCTTACTATTTACGTAGTTAAAGAATATTTTGGGATTATTTTTACTCTCTCTGGCAATGAGACTCTCTGTCTCAATTTTTGCTGCCTTGATTTGCTTTTTACAGAATTTATTTAATTTTCTGTATTTATTTAATGCCTCATCACTACCTACTTCCTTTAACCCCTTTACCCCCAAGGGTGGTTTGCACGTTATGGACCGGGCCAATTTTTACAATTCTGACCACTGTCCCTTTATGAGGTTATAACTCTGGAACGCTTCAACGGATCCCAGTGATTCTGACATTGTTTTCTCGTGACATATTGTACTTCATGATAGTGGTAAAATTTCTTTCATATTACCTGCGTTTATTTGTGAAAAAAATGGAAATTTGGTGAAAATTTTGAAAATTTCGCAATTTTCCAACTTTGAATTTTTATGCAATTAAATCACAGAGATATGTCACACAAAATACTTAATAAGTAACATTTTCCACATGTCTACTTTACAACAGCACAATTTTGGAACCAAAATTTTTTTTTGTTAGGGAGTTATAAGGGTTAAAAGTTGACCAGCAATTTCTCATTTTTACAACACCATTTTTTTTAGGGACCACATCTCATTTGAAGTCATTTTGAGGGGTCTATATGATAGAAAATACACAAGTAGGACACCATTCTAAAACTGCACCCCTCAAGGTGCTCAAAACCACATTCAAGAAGTTTATTAACCCTTCAGGTGTTTCACAGCAATTTTTGGAATGTTTAAATAAAAATGAACATTTAACTTTTTTCACAAAAAATTTAATTCAGCTCCAATTTGTTTTATTTTACCAAGGGTAACAGGGGAAAATGGACCACAAACTTTGTTGTACAATTTGTCCTGAGTACGCTGATACTCCATATGTGGGGGTAAACCACTGTTTGGGCGCATGGCAGAGCTCGGAAGGGAAGGAGCGCCGTTTGACTTTTCAATGCAAAATTGATAGGAATTGAGATGGGACGCTGTTATGAACTGGTGGTTTAGGAGCAACATGGGACGTGCTCTGGAGGAGGTGGTACCTTTACTGACCGCAGACCCTAAACTTAACCAAACACTAGAAGAAGCCGTGGGATGTTCCTGTCACTCCCTAGACACCTCGTCACAGCCGGAGGACTAAATACCCCTAAAGATAGAATCAGGAAAGCTATTCTTGCCTCAGAGAAAATCCCCAAAGGATAGACAGCCCCCCACAAATATTGACTGTGAGTGGAGAGGGAAATGACATACACAGAATGAAACCAGGATATAGCAAAGGAGGCCAATCTAGCTAGATAGATAGGACAGGACAGAATACTGTGCGGTCAATATTAAAATACTAGAAAAATCCACCACAGAGTTTACAAAAATCTCCACCACCTGACTAAAGGTGTGGAGGATAAATCTGCTTCTCCAGAGCTTCCAGCTTAACTGAGTAAATCCATACTGACAAGCTGGACTAGAAAAAACATAGAATGTACTGAACTATTAAGTCCACAACATATGAACTGAAAAGAACCAAGCCAGGACTTATCTTTGATGATCTGGTCAGAATAGCAGAGAAATCCAAGCAGAGATGTGAATCCAACCAGGAACATCCTACGGCTACTTCTAGTGTTTGGTTAAGTTTAGGGTCTGTGGTCAGTAAAGGTACCACCTCATCCAGAGCACGTCCCATGTTGCTCCTAAACCACCAGTTCATAACAGTACAACTGGCCCTAACTGAAGGATAGAGCCAGGCTAAATAGCCGCGCCCGAATAGACAATCAGTGGAAGCAGCTGCAGACTGCTAAATCCAAGGAGCAGCCGTACCACTTATAACCACCGGAGGGAGCCCAAGAACAGAACTCATAATAGTGCCACTTACAGCCACCGGAGGGAGCCCAAGAGCGGAATTCACAACAGGACGCCATGTTGCGTTTGGAGAGCCACTGATGTACCTAAACAATGAAACCCCCCACAAGTGACACCATTTTGGAAAGTAGACCCCCTAAGGAACTTATCTAGATGTGTGGTGAGCACTTTGACCCACCAAGTGCTTCACAGAAGTTTATAATGCAGAACCGTAAAAATAAAAAATCATTTTTTTTCACAAAAATTATGTTTTCACCCCCAATTTTTTATTTTCCCAAGGGTAAGAGAAGAAATTGGACCCCAAAAGTTGTTGTACAATTTGTCCTGAGTACGATGATACCCCAAATGTGGTGGTAAACCACTGTTTGGGCGCATGGGAGAGCTCGGAAGGGAAGGAGCGCCGTTTGACTTTTCAATGCAAAATTGACAGGAATTGAGATGGGACGCCATGTTGCGTTTGGAGAGCCACTGATGTGCCTAAACATTGAAACCCCCCACAAGTGACACCATTTTGGAAAGTAGACCCCCTAAGGAACTTATCTAGATGTGTGGTGAGCACTTTGACCCACCAAGGGCTTCACAGAAGTTTATAATGCAGAGCCGTAAAAATAAAACAAAACATTTTTCCCACAAAAATTATTTTTTAGCACCCAGTTTTGTATTTTTCCGAGGGTAACAGGAGAAATTGGACCCCCAAAGTTGTTGTCCAATTTGTCCTGAGTGCGCTGATACCCCATATGTGGGGGGGAACCACCGTTTGGGCGCATGGGAGGGCTCGGAAGGGAAGGAGCGCCATTTGGAATGCAGACTTAGATGGAATGGTCTGCAGGCATCACATTGCGTTTGCAGAGCCCCTAATGTACCTAAACAGTAGAAACCCCCCACAAGTGACCCCATATTGGAAACTAGACCTCCCAAGGAACTTATCTAGATGTGTTGTGAAAACTTTGAGCCCCCAAGTGTTTCACTACAGTTTATAACGCAGAGCCGTGAAAATAAAAAAATCTCTTTTTTTTCCCACAAAAATTATTTTTTTAGCCCCCAGTTTTGTATTTTCCCAAGGGTAACAGGAGAACGTGGACCCCAAAAGTTGTTGTCCAATTTGTCCTGAGTACGCTGATACCCCATATGTTGGGGTAAACCCCTGTGTGGGCACACGGGAGAGCTCGGAAGGGAAGGAGCACTGTTTTACTTTTTCAACGCAGAATTGGCTGGAATTGAGATCGGACGCCATGTCGCGTTTGGAGAGCTCCTGATGTGCCTAAACAGTGGAAACCCCCCAATTATAACTGAAACCCTAATGCAAACACACCCCTAACCCTAATCCCAACGGTAACCCTAACCACACCTCTAACCCACACACCCCTAACCCTAATCCCAACCCTATTCCCAACCGTAAATGTAATCCAAACCCTAACCCTAACTTTAGCCCCAACCCTAACTTTAGCCCCAACCCTAACTGTAGCCTTAACCCTAGCCCCAACCCTAACCCTAGCCCTAACCCTAATCCTAACCCTAGCCCTAACCCTAATCCTAGCCCCAACCCTAACCCTAGCCCTAACCCTAATCCTAACCCTAATGGGAAAATGGAAATAAATGTTTTTTTAATTTTTCCCTAACTAAGGAGGTGATGAAGGGGGGTTTGATTTACTTTTATAGCGGGTTTTTTAGCGGATTTTTATGATTGGCAGCCGTCACACACTGAAAGACGCTTTTTATTGCAAAAAATATTTTTTGCGTTACCACATTTTGAGAGCTATAATTTTTCCATATTTGAGACCACAGAGTCATGTGAGGTCTTGTTTTTTGCGGGACGAGTTGACGTTTTTATTGGTAACATTTTTGGGCACGTGACATTTTTTGATCGCTTTTTATTCCGATTTTTGTGAGGCAGAATGACCAAAAACCAGCTATTCATGAATTTCTTTTGGGGAAGGCGTTTATACCGTTCCGCATTTGGTAAAATTGATAAAGCAGTTTTATTCTTCGGGTCAGTACGATTACAGCGATATCTCACTTATATCATTTTTTTATGTTTTGGCGCTTTTATACGATAAAAACTATTTTATAGAAAAAATAATTATTTTGGCATCGCTTTATTCTGAGGACTATAACTTTTATATTTTTTTGCTGATGATGCTGTATGGCGGCTCGTTTTTTGCGGGACAAAATGACGCTTTCAGCGTTACCATGGTTATTTATATCTATCTTTTTGATCGCGTTTTATTCCACTTTTTATTCGGCGGTATGATAATAAAGCATTGTTTTTTGCCTCTTTTTTTTTTTTTTCTTACGGTGTTTACTGAAGGGGTTAACTAGTGGGAGTTTTATAGGTTGGGTCGTTACGGACGCGGCGATACTAAATATGTGTACTTTTATTGTTTGTTTTTTTATTTAAAGAAATGTATTTATGGGAATAATATAGTTTTTTTCTTTATTTAGGAATTTTTTTTTACACGTGGAAATTTTTTTTGAAACTTTTTTACTTTGTCCCGGGGGGGGGGGGGACATCACAGATCGGTGATCTGACAGTTTGCACAGCACTCTGTCAGATCACCGACACCGCTCTGAGCAGGCACTCGGTAAGCCACCTCCCTCCCTGCAGGACCTGGATGTCGCGGCCATCTTGGATCCGGGACCTGCAGCGAGGAAGGAGGTAAGAGACCCTCGGAGCAACGCGATTACATCGCGTTGCTGCGGGGGTCTCAGGGAAGCCCGCAGGGAGCCCCCTCCCTGCGCGATGCTTCCCTGTACCGCCGGCACACCGCGATCATGTTTGATCGCGGTGTGTCGGGGGTTAATGTGCCGGAGGCGGTCCGTGACCGCTCCTGGCACATAGCGCCGGATGTCAGCTGCGATAGGCAGCCGACACCCGGCCGCGCTCCCCCCGTGAGAGCGTCCGATCGCGCTGGACGTACTATTCCGTCCTTGGGAAGTTGGGCCCACCCCACATGGACGGAATAGTACGTCCAATGACAGAAAGGGGTTAATGGGCATGTCTAAATCAGTTCCTGGACATGCGCAGTCCGAAGTGCGCAAGCGTATCAAATGCATGCGTATGCAAAGACATGTGTACGCATGCGTTCCCATAGACAGTAATGCGTTTTTTTGCCGCATTCATTGAACTAAAAACCACATACGTGTCTAGGCGGCTAATTCACGCCCCTGAAATTACAACATGTAGCGTTTACCACGCCAAACCGCAGACGACGAAACAACGCATGCGTCATGAAACGTGGCAAAAAGCATCCAATAGCAGACACCTGCGTCCCTTACGTTAAAGATAGGAATACATGACGCATGCAGAAAATTGCAGCACAAACGCTGCGGACACAACCGCAAATGTGAAAACAGCCTAAAGACTGTGGCAAGTTTTTCTGACTGGACATGGACGTATACTATGGCACACGCCGCTGCCCCTAGGTATGGCACTAGTTGCCCCCGGTAACGCATTACTCCAGCGGCTGACTGCTGCCATGTTCGTCCATCTTGCCCTGGTCTGAGGTAACGCCCCGTGCACACAGGCACCTGTATGGCTGTGAGGTAATTCCTCCGCATAGCCGAGAGTGCCCCCACCTCCGGACGGCCAATCCCTCCTCGGCCCAGGACCCTCCTCTCGGGTGTCACATGGTAGGAGGTGCCCCAGCTGCCCGCCCTCCCCGCTTCCATCGGCCGCACTCCGGACCGGGCACCGGGCATGGGGAGGAGAACCGAGCGGGGCTAGTTCACCGGGTAACTGCTCCCCGCAGGGGGCCCTCACACACTCCTGGGTCTGGTCAGTGCCTCCTCAGAGACTCAGCCCTGAACTAGGGTGTACCAAGCACATTGTACACGGCACATCCGGGGTACGCGGCTCCCACCCGTGTGCGTCCCTGCTGCCGGCGCCTCCAACTTGTGCACGGTGACTGTCCCCCCGAGCAGCAGTGCCCCCTACCGGACTCGCCAGAGCTGTGCTGTCACAGCCAGAGCCGCCCTCGGGGCAGCTGGATCTCACTCCATCCTGTTGGGTCCCACTCAACCGGTCTGTCCTGTTTGTATGTCCCAGGCAGTCCGTGCTGGCACCGAAGCCTGACCTCAGCTCACTATTCCTGTGCCCAGCGACCAGCCTGGCCGCCCCATAATGCCCACAGCTGCCTAGAACTAGCGTTCAGGTTGTGTCCTGCTCTTTTCCCAACTTTTGGTGCTTTTGGTGCTGTTATGGCCATGGTGTCTGGGGGCTGGGGAGACCCCAATGGAGACACTAATGGGATGGGGAAGGGTTACCCCAGAAACTCCGAGGAGGATGAGGCCTCCCCACCTGGAGGGATGAGTGACCCCGAGCAGGGCGACGAGGAGCGACCTGGCATCCAGGTGGACTGCGTTGTATGTGGTGACAAATCCAGCGGCAAGCATTATGGGGTCTTCACCTGCGAGGGATGCAAGAGCTTCTTTAAAAGAAGTATCCGTAGAAACCTTAGCTATACGTGCAGGTGAGTCCGCAGTCGCCTTTCTATTTCCATGGTTTACGCCTTAGGAAATCCCTTCTATTGGCTTGAAGGGACAGCGAGGGATGGGGATCTTCTAGCCCTGATATGTGATGGACATCCCAAATTCCCCACTGCTGGCCCTAACACCCTGCAGCATACAAAGCAGTGTCCCAGGTGACTCCGCTGTGTCAGGTCTAGGCTGTTCAGAGCAGGAAACCACAGCTGACAGGAGGTGGTCATATGCAGAAATTGGTGCAAGCTTCTAAAATACATAAATATTGCATAAAGGTATTTATTTTACTCACTTATATAGCGCCATCATATTCCACAGCGCTTTACAGACATTATCGGCATCGCTGTCCCCATTGGGGCTCACAATCTAGATTTCCTATCAGTATGTCATTGGAGTGTGGGAGGAAACCGAAGGAAACCCACGCAAACACAGTGAGAACATACCAACTCTCTGCAGATGTTGTCCTTGGTGGGATTTGCACCCAGGACCCCAGTGCTGCACTGCTAACCACTTGTTGTCTACTGCAGTCAGCACATCTATCATTGTAAGTCAGTACGCCTTTACTGAATATGCCCATACAGGTATGGAGACTAGAACAACATTGGTATGAAAGTTCCTGCAAAGAATGTGTGTGGTGGAAGGTCAACACCTTCTATAAGCTACAAGGTTCAAAGTGGCAGTAGCAGAGGCCGTTTTTATAAATCATCTTTTGGAAAGAATAATGGATGGTTATTTTTATTGATGATTATGTCATTTGAGTTGCTGGCTGCTGTAAAGTTATGACGAGTATATGACAGTTGTCTATGGGGTATTGTGTTATCACTTAGGCTGGCTTCACACTTCCAACATTCATGGTGTGAGACTTCAGGACTTGGTCTCCTGACCCGACCTGAACAGCCTCATAGACCTATGAGGCTGTCGAGTTCCAGTAAGAGACCCATGGTCAGTTCGTCCATCACATCTGTACTATCACCATGATACAGCCATCTGAATAATGAATTTGGTCTAATTCCACACACCTTTTTTCTTGAGTGTCCAATACATATTTGCAGATAAACATGAATAACGTTATGGCTTGTTTCTGTAGAATACTATGTAATACCCTGCCTTAAAACTCAGTCCTTGTAGCTAGGACCTGGAACACTGGCCATTTATTTATTTAGTTTGTTCTCCTCAGTCTTTCACTAAGTATCCTGAACATGTTTCTAGCCTTATTGGGATGGACTTATGCCAGGAGAGTTTCAGTTGAGCAAATGATCAATCGGGGAGTGTTGGAATTTGGCTTTTCAATACAAAGAGATTCTGCAAAAAAAAAGTTGCATGCTTTGCTGCTGGTCCCTAGTTGGTTCAGTAGGCCAGTCTACAGACTTTTCTTTCCTGTATTTTCACGCTTCGACAACAGATTTGACTTCCTTATACCGTAAATGCTGAAGTAATATCTCATTTATTAGCACCGCTAGAACAATTATCACTGTTCTTGATAAAAAGCACTTTAGCCATATGTCCAAATGAAGTTTCTCAACTTATTATTATACCACCTTAATTTTTTTTGTAATTATTTTAACCCCGTTCTGACGTCAGATGGGATAGTACGTCCGATGGCAGCTTTGATGTGAGCTCCGGCAGTGAGCCCGCATCAAAGCCGGGACATGTCAGCTGTTTTCAACAGCGACATGTGCCCGCGATAGGCACAGGCGGAATTACAATCTGCCCGCGCCAATTAACTAGTTAAATGCCGCTGTCAAAACTCTGACAGCGGCATTTAACAAGCGCTTCTGGCCATCAGGCCGGAAATATGCACATCGCTGACCCCCTCACGTGATTTGGTGTCAGGGGTGTGTCAGCATGACAACCAGAGATCTTTTTGAGGTTATACGTACACATTGCAGATTTTACTGTGAAATTTTCTGAGAAGATTCTGCATTTCTTGGCAGAAAATACAGGTCAGAATCTGCGCCTTTTTTTGGTACGTGCACACGTTGCAGATTTTTGTGTGGATTTGTTCCTTTTTTTACCCCTTCGGATTTCTATTCTGGAATGGGTGCAGAAACACAGCAGATCCACAAAAAAAATTGACATGGTCCCTATTTTGAATCTGCTGCGTTTTCCGTGTGGATTTTCCCGCACAATTAGGACAGCATTTTTTTTTATTTTATTGCCATTGATTTACATTGTACTGTAAGGGTACCGTCACACAATGCCATTTTCATCGCTACGATGGCACGATCCGTGACGTCGCAGCGTCGTATGATTATCGCTCCAGCGTCGTAGACTGCGGTCACACTTTGCAATCATGGCGCTGGAGCGATGCCGAAGTCCCCGGGTAACCAGGGTAAACATCGGGTTACTAAGCGCAGGGCCGCGCTTAGTAACCCGATGTTTACCCTGGTTACCAGCGTAAACGTAAAAAAAACAAACAGTACATACTTACATTCCGGTGTCTGTCCCCCGGCGTTCTGCTTCTCTGCACTGTGTAAGCGCCATAGCCGGAAAGCAGAGCGGTGACGTCACCGCAGTGCTCGCTTTCCGGCCGGCAGGCGCTCACAGTGCAGAGAAGCTGAGACGCCGGAGGACAGACACCGGAATGTGAGTATGTACTGTTTGTTTTTTTTACGTTTACGCTGGTAACCAGGGTAAACATCGGGTTACTAAGCGCGGCCCTGCGCTTAGTTACCCGATGTTTACCCTGGTTACAAGCGAACACATCGCTGGATCGGTGTCACACACAACGATCCAGCGATGTCAGCGGGAGATCCAGCGACGAAAGAAAGTTCCAAACGATCTGCTACGACGTACGATTCTCAGCGGGGTCCCTGATCGCTGCTGCGTGTCAGACACAGCGATATCGTAACGATATCGCTAGAACGTCACGAATCGTACCGTCGTAGCGATGAAAATGGCACTGTGTGACGGTACCCTAAGGCTATGTGCACGCGTTGCAGATTTGACGCTGCTGATCTGCAGCTGTTTTCCATGCGTTGTACAGTACCATGTAAATGGATGGAAAACAAACGGAAAAAACACACCGAAACGCAGCGGTGTTTTTTTCCGCAGCATGTCAATTTGTGCGGATTCCACAGTGGTTTACACTTGCTCCTCAATAGGAATCCGCAGGTGTAAAATCGTAGGTGGAATCCGCACAAAAACCGCGGGTAATCCGCAGTGCGGTTTACCTGCGGATTTTGCAAAAACAGTGCTGAAAAATCCACACACCAATACACAACGTGTGTACATAGCTTAAATCACTTGCGGATCTGCAGCGTTTCTGCACAGAAAAAAACGCTGCGGATCCGCAGGAAATCTGCAACGTGTGCACATAGCCTCAGACCTCTATGGTTGTTGATGCCAGATTGCTATGAGCGCCACCCTGTGGTCCGCGCTCATAGCAATGCAGTAATTCTACTACATAGAGGCGATCTGAGCATCGCCTCTGAGCCGATCAAGTTGTGGTAACTTCTACCTTCTGAGGCTATCAAAGTATGCCAAAAGTAAAAAAAAAAAAAAGTTATTAAAAATATGAAAAAAATTAAAGTTTACATCACCCCTCTTTTGCCCCATTCAAAATAAAACAATAAAAATAAAATCAAACATACACATATTTGGTATCGCCACGTTCAGAATCGCCCGATATATCAATAAAAAAAAGAAGGGATTAGCCTGATCGCTAAACAGTGTAGCAAGAAAAAAAATCAAAACGCCCGAATTAAGTTTTTTTGGTCTCTGCGACATTGCAAAAAAAAGACAAGTGTGGGATTGCACTTTTTTTTGCAATTTCACCGCACTTGGAATTTTTTCCCATTTTTGAGTACACGACATGCTAAAACCAATGGTGCCATTCAAAAGTACAATTCATCCCACAAAAAATAAGACCTCACATGGCCATGTTGACAGAAAAATAAAAGTTATGGCTCAGGGACGGATGGGAGCGAAAAACAAAAACGCAAAAATGAGAAAAGCTCCAGTCATGAAGGGGTTAAAACCGGAGCAATACATTTCTACCAACTTAATCCAGAATTGTCTGGGGCTACACAGCCATGATTGGGGGGGGGGGAGAGTGTTGTGCTCTTGATGTACACATGAGAAAATGTACCGTATATACTCGAGTATAAGCCGACCCGAGTATAAGCCGACCCCCCTAATTTTGCCACAAAAAACTGGGAAAACTTATTGACTCGAGTATAAGCCTAGGGTGGAAAATGCAGCAGCTAACGGTAAATGTGAAAAGTAATAATAGATACCAATAAAAGTAAAATTAATTGAGACATCAGTAGTTTAAGTGTCTTTGAATATCCATATTGAATCAGGAGCCCCATATAATGCTCCATACTGTTCATTATGGCCCCATAAGATGCTCCATATTAAAATATGCCCCATATAATCCTGCATAAAGGTTAATAAAGGCCCCATAAGATGCTCCATAGACACATTTGCCCAATATAATGCTGCACAAATGCTGATTATGGCCCCATAAGATGCTCTATAAAGATATTTGCCCCTTATAGTGCTGCACAAACGTTATGGCCCTATAAGATGCTCCATACAGACACTTGCCCCATATGCCGTAGTGCCCTACAAACGTTATTTATGGCCCCATACAGACACTTTCCCCATATAGTGCTGCACAAACATTATGCCCCTATATAGTGCTGCAGAAACGTTATGGCCTCATATAGTGCTGCAGAAACGTTATGGCCCCATATAGTGCTGCAGAAGCATTATGGCCTCATATAGTGCTGCAGGAATGTTATGGCCCCATATAGTGCTGCAGGAATGTTATGGCCCCATATAGTGCTGCAGGAATGTTATGGCCCCCATATAGTGCTGCAGGAATGTTATGGCCCCATATAGTGCTGCAGGAATGTTATGGCCCCATATAGTGCTGCAGGAATGTTATGGCCCCATATAGTGCTGCAGGAATGTTATGGCCCCATATAGTGCTGCAGAAATGTTATGGCCCCATATAGTGCTGCAGGAATGTTATGGCCCCATATAGTGCTGCAGGAATGTTATGGCCCCATATAGTGCTGCAGGAATGTTATGGCCCCATATAGTGCTGCAGGAATGTTATGGCCCCATATAGTGCTGCAGGAATGTTATGGCCCCATATAGTGCTGCAGGAATGTTATGGCCCCATATAGTGCTGCAGGAATGTTATGGCCCCATATAGTGCTGCAGGAATGTTATGGCCCCATATAGTGCTGCAGGAATGTTATGGCCCCATATAGTGCTGCAGGAATGTTATGGCCCCATATAGTGCTCCAGGAATGTTATGGCCCCATATAGTGCTGCAGGAACGTTATGGCCCCATATAGTGCTGCAGGAACGTTATGGCCCCATATAGTGCTGCAGGAACGTTATGGCCCCATATAGTGCTGCAGGAATGTTATGGCCCCATATAGTGCTGCAGGAATGTTATGGCCCCATATAGTGCTGCAGGAATGTTATGGCCCCATATAGTGCTGCAGGAATGTTATGGCCCCATATAGTGCTGCAGGAATGTTATGGCCCCATATAGTGCTGCAGGAATGTTATGGCCCCATATAGTGCTGCAGGAACGTTATGGCCCCATATAGTGCTGCAGGAACGTTATGGCCCCATATAGTGCTGCAGGAACGTTATGGCCCCATAGATGCTCCATACAGACACTTGCCCCATTTGCTGCGATAAAAAAAAAAAATCACATACTCACCTCTCCGTCGCTCAGGCGCCCGGCACTTTCAATAGTCACCTCTCCTTGTTCCGGGCGCCGATCTGTCTCCAGCACTGACGTTCAGCAGAGGGCGCGCACTGACCACGTCACCGCGCCCTCTGACCTCAGCGTCACTGCTGGAGACAGATCGGCGCCCGGAACGAGGAGCAGGTGACTATCGCGCAGCGCTGCGCTCCCCTCCCCGTATACTCACATGGTCCTGCCGCTGTGCAGTCCCTGCTTACCCGACGCCGCAGCGCTTCATCCTGTACTCAGCGGTCACATGGTACCGCTGATTACAGTAATGAATAGGCGGCTCCACCCCTATGGGAGGTGGAGCCGAATATTCATTTACTGTAATGAGCGGGACCATGTGACCGCTGAGTACAGGAAGAAGCTGAAGCTGCTGCTGCCGGCGCCGGGGAAGACAGGGACCTGCAGGGACCGCGCCTGGACTAGGTGAGTATTTTTAGACAGCCCCCGCTCCCCCTCCCCTGCCGACCCCCGGTATGACTCGAGTATAAGCCGAGAGGGGCAATTTCAGCCCAAAAAAGTGGGCTGAAAATCTCGGCTTATACTCGAGTATATACGGTACCTTTTCTTTATGTTCATTGTGCATCGAGAGAACATTGCCTTACTTATTTGCATCTACATAGAAACCTATATTTTACTGACTGACAGCCTGGATAATAATTAACCACAGATTGGCGTATATCTTATAGCTGAGGACATAAGTCCCCTGTACTGGTGACTGGGGTAAGTCCCTGCTATGGGATCTATACCAATCTTAAGGCCATGTGCACACATTCAGTATTTTTATTTTTTTTTTTCGCGTTTTTTTTTTCTATAAAAACGCGAAAAAAACGCTTACATATGCCTCCTATTATTTACAGTGTATTCTGCGTTTCTTGTGCAAATGTTGCATTTTTTTCCGCGAAAAAATCGCATCGCGGAAAAAAAGCAACATGTTCATTAAATTAGCGGAATTGCGGGGATTCCGCACACCTAGGAATACATTGATCTGCTTACTTTCCGCATGTGGCTGTGCACACCATGCGGGAAGTAAGCAGATCATGTGCGGTTGGTACCCAGGGTGGAGGAGAGGAGACTCTCCTCCACGGACTGGGCACCATATAATTGGTAAAAAAAAAAAAGAATTAAAATAAAGAATAGTGATATACTCACCTTCGATGGCCCCGGAGTCTTCCCGCCTCTCAGCGGTGCATGCCGCCGATTCCGTTCCTATAGATGGTGTGTGTGAAGGACCTGCGATGACGTCGCGGTCTTGTGATTGGTCGCGTGACCGCGACGTCATCGAAGGTCCTGCACACACACACCATCTATAGGAACGGACGCCGGTGAGGAGAGCGGCTTTTTTTTATTATTTTTTAATATTCTATCTTTTACTATTGATGCTGCATAAGCAGCATCTATAGTAAAAAGTTGGTCACACTTGTCAAACACTATGTTTGACAAGTGTGACCAACCTGTCAGTCAGTTTTCCAAGCGATGCTACAGATCGCTTGGAAAACTTTAGCATTCTGCAAGCTAATTTCGCTTGCAAAATGCTAAAAAAAGCGAAAAAAAGGGAAAAAAATGCAAAAAAATGCGGCTTTCTTGCAGAAAATTTCCAGTTTTCTTCAGGAAATTTCTGCAAGAAATCCTGACGTGTGCACATACCCTAACAGTTACCATACTAACTATCAAGTTGATAGGTGATAACTTGTTTAGGAATACTCCTTTACTGGTCATAAACTTAAGATATTTATCTCAATACCTTTGGCAGATCCAGAAAATTATGGCCATACACTGCAGATCTAAAAAAGCCAAAATAGCACATTTAGGGTAAGTTGACATAGAGCATTTTTGCTGTTTTTTTTTTGCTGCTTTTTTATGCGGATTTTCAGCTGCTTTTTACAGTACCAGCAAAGCCTATGAGAGTTGAGAAATCTCATACACACACATTGGGTTTTTTGTCATCAGGATTTTGTGCTTTGCTGCGTTTTTTTGACAGCATGTCACTGTCATCATTTTTTTATTCAGCTTTTTTCACCCATTGACTTGAATGGATGATGAAAAAACGCTGCAAATACGCAGGTTGACTTTTTTGCAGCGTATTGGCTGCATAATAGACAAGGACAGTCGGATGTGACCACACTCGGCTCCGCTGCATCTAGATGGCAGGCTGCATGTTTGCGTGATGCATCCATACAGCCTGTCCTCCAGCAGAGCGGACCTGAACCCCATTCACTTGAATAGGGGGCCCAACAATAGTGTTTGACACAGTGTCATATGCATGACAGCGCGGCAAACACCGCTTCTGATCGGCGGTGAAACCATCCCCATCTGTAAGAGATTCGCGGCTCCCACGCTGTCAAAAGACAGCGTAAGCGCTCAGCTGTGAACGGAGGTATAAAGTTTACCTCCAGCCACTGGTGTCATCTGATGGGACTACCGCTCCCATCATATCAAACACCTACTACCGTTAATAAGTGAGAGCAGGAGATGATGATGGGAGTATTCATCAGCCACTCCTGTGCTGTAAATAAATAATAATAATAAAAAAAAAACCCCGAATGGGTTCCCCCTTATTTTTGATAACCAGCCAGGCAAACCTTACAACTGGGGGCTGCAACCCTCAGCTGTTAGCGTTACCAAGGCTGGTGATAAAGAATAGAGGGGTCCCCCAAACTTTACTAAAAAAAAAAAGGCGTGGGGTCCCCCCCATTTTTGACAACCATCGCTTGCTAAATCAGAAAGCTGGGGGCTGGTATTCTCAGGCTGGTATGGGGCCATAGTTATTGCCCCCAGCCTAAAAACAGCAACCCGCAGCTGCCCAGAAAAGGCGCAGCTATTAGATGTGCCAATTGTGGCGCTTTGCCCGGCTCTTCCCACTTGCCCTGTAGCTAGTGGGTTTCATATTTATGTGGTTGATGTCACCTTTGTTTTGTCAGGTGACATCAAGCCCACAGCTTATAATGGAGAATTGTCTATAAGACACCTATCCATTACTAATCCCATACTGGTATGGTAAATAAAGACACAGCCAGAATAAAGTCCTTTATTAGAAATAAAACAAAACCCACTTTTCCATGTTTATTTAAAAACACAGGTATACTCAAGTAATGCCTATTCCATCGATGCCTTCTTTCTCCTGCAATAAAACAACCATATCCCTCACCTGTCAGTTCTGCCCCATGCCGTAATCCATGTCCGGGGGAAAAAGTCGCACGGTGCAGAGGCGAGTTCACTGCAGTGAAATTCTCCCGGTGCCTCAGTGACATCACTGCTAGTCAATGAGGCTACCAGATCTAGGCCACTTTCACATGTCTGTGTCTCCAGTACGTCTGGTGACAGTTTTCACACGTCCCGGAGGCTCGTACACACACAGACCCATTCAAGTGTGTTCTGTCAGTGTGTTTCCACAGACCTTGTGTCCATGGGAAAAAACACGCTGACATGTCCGTTTTTTAATGTCAGCACTCACGGTGCTAGCGGGGATCTTGCTGGATCTCAACGCAGCTCAGCCCGGCTGGGATCGGAGCTTCAGTGACCGGAGGTAACCTCTATGACGTCCCCACCTGTCACTGACTGCGCTCGCAGCAGCTCATTCCCCACTGGTTTTCAGCTTGAACGGTCGCATCTTGGCACCGGCCAGGTTGAAAACTACTCATCCCCCAGACATGGATTACGGCGTGGGACAGAACAACAGAGAGGTGAGAGATATTGTTCTTTTTTATTTTTGGCTTGTTACAGGAGAACGAGTGCTTCGGTTGAGTTGGGCGAGGTCGTAAGTATGGTTTAATTAAGATTAGTAAAAGCGTCTGTGTCTTTCTTTCAATTAAAGGACTTTATTTTGGTGTGTGTGTTTTTATACAATGTGACTATAGGTTAGTAATTGGGTGTCTTATTATCGCCTCTCCATTACTAACCTCGGGGTTTGATGTCACCTGACAATACAAAGGCGATGTCAACCCCCCCCATCCCGACTATCACCCCACTTGCCACCGCTACAGGGAAAGTGGGAAGAGCAAGGCTAAATGCCAGAATTGACACATCTTATAGCTGCGCCTTTTCTTGGGTGGCTGAGAGCTGATGTTTTTAGCCTAGGGGGCCCAGTATCCATGGCCCCTTCCCAGGCTATTAATATCAGCCCGCAGTTGTCTGCATAGCCTTTGCTGGTTATTAACCCCTTTCTGACCTCGCACGGGATAGTACATCCGAGTTCAGATACCCAGCTTTGATGCAGGGCTCCGGCGGTGAGCCCGCATCAAAGCCAGGACATGTCAGCTGTTTTGAACAGCTGACATGTGCCCGCAATAGCGGCGGGTGAAATCGCGATTCACCCGCCGCTATTAACTAGTTAAATGCCGCTGTCAAACGCTGACAGCGGCATTTAACCGGTGCTTCCGGCCGGGCGGCTGGAAATGAGCGCATTGCTGACCCCCGTCACATGATCGGGGGTCAGCGATGCTTCTGTGTAGTAACCATTGAGGTCCTTGAGACCTCTATGGTTACTGATCGCCGATAGCTGTGAGCGCCACCCTGTGGACAGCGCTCACAGCACACCTGCATTTCTGCTGCATAGCAGCGATCTGATGATTGCTGCTATGTAGCAGAGCCGATCGCGTTGTGCCAGCTTCAAGCCTCCTATGGAGGCTATTGAAGCATGGCAAAAGTGAAAAAAAAAATGTGAAAAAAAAGTATGAAAGTTTAAATCACCCCCCTTTCGCCCCATTCCAAATAAATCAATAAAAAAAAAAAATCAAACGTACACATATTTGGTATCACCGCGTTAAGAATCGCCCGATCTATCAATAAAAAAAAGCATTAACCTGATCGCTAAACAGCGTAGCGAGAAGAAAAATTGAAACGCCAGAATTACGTTTTTTTGGTCGCCGTGACATTGCATTGAAATGCAATAACGGGCGATCAAAAGAACATATCTGCACCGAAATGGTATCATTAAGGCTAAGTTCACATTAGCGTTGCGTCAGGCGCAGCCGCGGCGACGCATACGTCATGCGCCCCTATATTTAACATGGGGGGCGCATAGACATGCGTTGCACTTGCGTTTTGTGACGCATGCGTCACTGTGGTGCATGCGTCAGGGCGCAGAGGACGCTGCAAGATGCAGTTTTTTTTGTGCCAAAATCCATCCAAAAGTGGACGCATGCGTCCCAAAACGCTGCGTTCTGCATGCGTTTACATTTGCGTTGTGCGTTGCGTCGCCGACGCTGCACCGCACAACGCAAATGTGAACGTAGCCTAAAAATGCCAGCTCAGCACGCAAAAAATAAGCCCTCAACCGACCCCAGATGAAAAAGGAGACGCTACGGGTATCGGAAAATGGCGCAATTTCTTTTTTTTTTTTCACCACTTAGATAAAAAAGAACCTAGACATGTTTGGTGTCTATGAACTCGTAATGACCTGGAGAATCATAATGGCAGGTCAGTTTTAGCATTTAGTGAACTTAGCGAAAAAGCCAAACAAAAAACAAGTGTGGGACTGCACTTTTTTTGTAATTTCACTGCACTTGGAATTTTTTTTCCCGTTTTCTAGTACACAACATGCTAAAACCAATGATGTTGTTCAAAAGTACAACTCGTCCCGCTAAAAATAAGCCCTCACATGGCCATATTGACGGAAAAATAAAAAAGTTATGGCTCTGGGAAGGAGGGGAGCGATAAACGAACACGGAAAAACGGAAAATCCCAAGGTCATAAAGGGGTTAATTATAGAGGGACCCTGCATCAATTTTTTTGGGTCCCCCATTTTAATAGCCAGTAAAGGCCAAGTATACAGCTGTGAGCTGATATTAATAGCCTGGGAAGCTCCATGGTTATTACCCCCTTCCCAGGATATAAACATCTGCCCCCAGCCGTCGGCTTTCCCTCTGCTGCGGGATCCCACGTCATTTTTTTTCTGAAAAATAATCTTTTATTAAATACATGTACAGTAAGCTGCACACACTGTACTAATTGTATTAGTCACAGACATCTGTATATCTATCTATTTTATATGGATTTACTGTATTGTAATCCATCAATTCTATCCTGTCGGCTCCTGCAGTGATGTTACAGTACATGGCAGATTAATTTCCGTCTTTTCTTCTATCGATCTATGTTTGTAATTTATACTGTGTGTGTCACTGATATCTATGTATTCTATGTGTATATATCTATTCTATTCTAACCTGTCAGTGCGATTTTACTGTACGCAGCATATAAATTGCCGGCTTTTCAAATGATCGAGGTATGGTTCTACAAGTATTCCCCCCCCCATCCCATCTGGGGCACTCAATCTTATTAGTGTGCACAAAGAGACACAAGTTAGCCCCCAAAACACATGAAAAAAGCACCAAAACATGCTATTTTGCCGCAACTTCTTTCCTGCCAAAAAATCAGGTTTTCTGCAGAAAAAAATGCAGCAAAAATGCCCAGTTTGAACTTATCCTTAAACCATTTTCTGCTGATTGTTTTATCCATTCTTATGACATGAACAAGCGTGGCGGATGCTTAAGTTGACTTGACATACACATTAGATGGCTTTTAGTCGAGAGATACTTTGGCCGTTCGTTTGGCCGTCTTACCCATACACAGGAGTTCTTTTTCGGCTAAGCTCTCCTGTGTTCTTCTTAAGAGCCACCGATGGACATACAGTTAGGTCCATATATATTTGGACAGAGACAACATTTTTCTAGTTTTGGTTATAGACAATACCACAATGAATTTTAAACAAAACAATTCAGATGCAGTTGAAGTTCAGACTTTCAGCTTTCATTTGAGGGTATCCACATTAAAATCGGATGAAGGGTTTAAGAGTTTCAGCTCCTTAAAGGGAACCTGTCACCCCGTTTTTTCGGTATGAGATAAAAATACCGTTAAATAGGGCCTGAGATGCGAATTCTGCTTCACGAAAATGGCCGCCGCGATAGCCATCTGCGCACGCGCGGATGCCCGCGGCCATTTTCCTGAAGCCGCGGCCAGCAGAGCGCCGATTCTGCGGCCAAAGCAAGATGGCCGCGCCCACCGACCACCAATGGAATAACGGACATCGCTGTTGTTTTCACACCCCTGGCAGAGGATTCGGGACCTTGGACATGCGCACACCACTACGCCACCAACGGAAAACTACGCAAGATCTGGGGGAGGACACCACACCCTTTTGACCTGACCAGCCTGATTGACAGGCGAAAACGACTACTTCGGTAACGTATTTCGGCAGCATAGGTGGGGAATCGGGGTCCACAAAATACACTATTGTAATGCACAGCTCAGGCCCTATTTAACGGTATTTTTATCTCATACCGAAAAAACGGGGTGACAGGTTCCCTTTAACATGTGCCACCCTGTTTTTAAAAGGACCAAAAGTAATTGGACAGATTCAATAATTTTAAATAAAATGTTCATTTT
Source organism: Ranitomeya variabilis (assembly GCF_051348905.1). Lineage (NCBI taxonomy): Eukaryota > Metazoa > Chordata > Amphibia > Anura > Dendrobatidae > Ranitomeya > Ranitomeya variabilis. The sequence goes on along the minus strand of NC_135232.1, from coordinate 513,148,521 downwards.
TAGTACTTGGTTGAAAACCCTTGGCTGGCAATGACTGCCTGAAGTCTTGAACTCATGGACATCACCAGACGCTGTGTTTCCTCCTTTTTGATGCTCTGCCTGGCCTTCACTGCGGTGGTTTTCAGTTGCTGTTTGTTTGTGGGCCTTTCTGTCTGAAGTTTAGTCTTTAACAAGTGAAATGCTGCTCAATTTGGTTGAGATCAGGTGACTGACTTGGCCATTCAAGAATATTCCACTTCTTTGCTTTAATAAACTCCTGGGTTGCTTTGGCTTCATGTTTTGGGTCATTGTCCATCTGTAGGATGAAACGACGACCAATCAGTTTGGCTGCATTTGGCTGGATCTGAGCACACAGTGTGGCTCTGAATACCTCAGAATTAATTCGGCTGCTTCTGTCCTGTGTCACATCATCAATAAACACTAGTGACCCAGTGCCACTGGCAGCCATGCATACCCAAGCCATCACACTGCCTCCGCCGTGTTTTACAGATGATGTGGTATGCTTTGGATCATGAGCTGCACCACGCCTTCACCATACTTTTCTCTTTCCATCATTCTGGTAGAGGTTGATCATGGTTTCATCTGTCCAAAGAATGTTCTTCCAGAACTGTGCTGGCTTTTTTAGATGTTTTTTAGCAAAGTCCAGTCTAGCCTTTTTATTCTTGATGCTTATGAGTGGCTTGCACCGTGCAGTGAACCCCCTGTATTTACTTTCATGCAGTCTTCTCTTTATGGTAGATTTGGATATTGATACGCCGACCTCCTGGAGAGTGTTGTTCACTTGGTTGGCTGTTGTGAAGGGGTTTCTCTTCACCATGGAGATTATTCTTCTATCCTCCACCACTGTTGTCTTCCGTGGACGCCCAGGTCTTTTTGCATTGATGAGTTCACCAGTGCTTTCTTTCTTTCTCAGGATGTACCAAACTGTAGATTTTGCCACTCCTAATATTGTAGCAATTTCTCGGCTTGTTTTTTTCTGTTTTCGCAGCTTAAGGATGGCTTGTTTCACTTGCATGGAGAGCTCCTTTGACCGCATGTTTACTTCACAGCAAAACCTTCCAAATGCAAGCACCACATCTCAAATCAACTCCAGGCCTTTTATCTGCTTAATTGAAAATGACATAACGAAGGGATTGCCCACACCTGTTCATGAAATAGCCTTGGAGTCAATTGTCCAATTACTTTTGGTCACTTTAAAAACAGGGTCGCACATGTTAAGGAGCTGAAACTCCTAAACCCTTCATCCAATTTTATTGTGGATACCCTCAAACGAAAGCTGAAAGTCTGAACTTCAACTGCATCTGAATTGTTTTGTTTAAAATTCATTGTGGTAATGTCTATAACCAAAATTAGAAAAATGTTGTCTCTGTCCAAATATATATGGACCTAACTGTATCTGCAGGCTGCTTATCTTTAGGAGAACCATGCAATCACCAGTCTAAAATCAGACACACCGATCGCATTAATGGACACAGAAATAGAGCAAAAAATGGCTTTTTGAAGCATAGCGTTTTGAGGTATTTGCTAATTAAACATAATAAAAATTTTAACATATAAGTAACCCAGGTGAAGTGGATACCCTCTGGTGTTACAAACAGGAATGCTCTTTTAAACCAAAAAAAGAAATGTTTTAGACGTATCGTTTGGGGATGTTTTATACAAATGGTTTGAATGATATTATAGAGAGAATGTTTTAGATTCTTCTTTTTTTTTTTTTTTGCATTCATGTTGATAAGGATGTGCTTTGAAAGGCCGGACTAATTAGTAGGTGTGCTCCTGAACTTGGTCCACACCCCAAATGAAGTTCCTTTGGCTGGGTTAAAAGGTTTGCCACTGTATATGTGTAATTGAATTTTTACTAGTAGGAATTGTATTGTGTTTTTATGATACCTGAAGAAGGATATATACTGTATCCGAAACATGTTGTATATTCTCCTATCAATTAATAAAAAATAAAAAATCCAAAATATCATCTTTGGATGCGAGTCATGGGAAGTGCTGCCGTTCATGATCTGGATGTGTTCGTTTTGATTTACTTGTCCTGTGTGAGCCTGTGTTGGCCTCTTTCACTTGAATCTATCTGTCTATTGAAAGTATCCCAGAGGAATTTTTTGAGGATACACGATCTAAAGCCATATCAGTCTTCTAATAGGTGAGTGCATGAAGTTGTGCACCCATCAAAGACTATTCTCTATTGTGTTTACACACTTAGGGCCTGCGTTTTGTCTGTTCTCTCAAATGAAGACATACTACAGTATATGTATGGTAGGCCATCAGCATTTGATTGTTGGGGTTCTTGCTTCCACCAGTTTTGCCACTCCAGTGCACTTAAATCTGACCAGTTGTAGAACAATATTTAGTGTTTAATTTCCCTAAATTACATATTGTATTTATGCTAGAATAATAATGTACATACATATTTAGCCTATTGCTTGCAGTGGGGATGAGAAATATAAGTTACCACTATAAAGAACCGTGACATATTGTACTTCACGATAGTGGTAACATTTCTTCTATATGACTTCCAGATATTTGTGGGTTTAAAAAAAAAAATGGAAATTTGGTAAATTTTGAAATTTTCAAACTTAATTTTTATGCCCTTAAATCGGAGAGCTTAGGCAGGTGGTGAGACTCGGGAGGGACGGAGCGCTATTTGCCTGCTGGAGCGCAGATATTCCAAGAATAGTTTGCGGACTCCTTATACAGAGCCCCTAATTGCTAAAAGAGCAGAATCCCTCCACAATTTATCCCAGTTTGGAAATTATACCCCTTTGAGAATTATCTACCAGTGTATTGACAATTTTGACTGGGTGTTTTCCAGAAACAAACATCAGTGGATGTTGCGGAGTGAAAAATTGCTAGAATTTGTGCTAGAACATGAAGAAAATTTCTAACTGATACGGGATCAAGGATTGAGGATGGAGCTCCAGTGGGTCAGGTTCTATCGTTTCTGCAGAGAGGCCTTGAACTAGGCTTATCCACCAGCACCCTCAATGTCCAAGTGTCAGCTCTGGGGCCCTGTATAGCTGTGATCTGGCACTGAATTATTGGATATCTAGATTTATGAGGGCTTCATCTAGATCCAGGCCCATCTTTAAAAGAAACGGTGCCATGGGATTTAAACAGTCCTAGCAGCCTTGACAAAATCACCATTTGATCCCATTGATTTAGCATCTGTAAAAACTTTCCCTTTAAAACAGCCGTTATGATGGCTTTAACATCTGCCGGAAGGGTCAGTGATATTTCGGCCCTTTCCAGAGTCTCACCATTCATTCAGTTTCTGGAGGACAGGGTAATTTTGAAGCCGGATCCATCCCACCTACCTAAATTGGCATCCAGGTTTCATAGGTTACAAGAAATAATTCTTCCTTTTGCGCTAGCCCAAAGAATCAGGAGGAAGAAAAGCTTCATACCCTAGACGTTGGAAGAGGACTACTAAAGTACCTGTCTGATACCGATTCCTGAAAAAGGGATAGTTCTTTGTGTCCTTCGAGGGACTCCGAAACGGGCTTAAATCTTCAAAATGCACAATAGCTAGGTGGATTAGGGAGGCCATTTCTTTAGCTTATTCTGCAAGTGGCAAAGTAGTTCCAGAAGATCTGAAGGCTCTCTCCACAAGTGCCTCCTGAATGGAGAGATAGGACGTCTCAATCAAGCATATCTGTAAGGCTGGTTTCATATTTGCTGATGAAGGTGCTGCGGAGGGCTGCGTGCATCCTCCGTGAAGCTCCACCCACCGCTGCTCTGCCTACATCGGCATGCGGCGTGCGTACCTATATTTGCCATTAGGTACACAGGCCATGCCGATGGATGCGTATGCCTCCACAAGCATCATTTTGACGGTGCGGCAACCGCAACAAAATGCAACTCGTTGCTTTCGGCGCAGGTCGCCGCACCGTCAAAACGACACATAACTCGTATGCATACATCAGCATGGCCTGCGTACCTAATGGTAAAGATAGGTACGCCCGCCACATGCCGATGTAGGCGGAGCTGACTGGGGGAGGTACGGTGGTGGGCGGAGCTTCACGAAGGACGTACGCAGCCCTCTGCAGCACCTTCATCTGCAAATGTGAAACCAGCCTAAGGCAGCAATCTGGTCTTCCACTTTCTATAAGCATTATAGACTGGATATGGGTTCTTCTTCCAACCTCACCTTTGGTAGAAGGGTGCTCCAGGCTGTGGTCCTTCCTTCGATTCTTACTTTCTCTGTCATTCTCTTGTGGTGGAATCAATAGTCTTGGTAACTTTATGGTAACTGGATTTTTCTGAACCAATGACCGCACCCTTACATTTCCTTCTGTCACGTGTGGATGATCACTTCTTTTACTAGTGTATAAGTTCACATTTATGATTGTGATTGGTGGTATGGGTAAAATTAGTATTTTTATTTGCAATAAGCATTGGAGGTCCTATCATGCCCTGCAATCCAACTGATGGAGAGTTGCCACGCTCCAGTGCCTTTGTTTCCTGTACTTGAAGGGCGGATCCCATCTCTTGTGGTGCTGTCATGGGTTCTCAAAAATTCCGTTGCTGGTAATTAGCCAAGACTTTTTGCAAATGTTTGGCCCCGATAAGATTAAAAAACTATACTTGCCTCCTGTGCTGGCGCTGTTCCAGCGATGTCCGCATTTGCAGACCTGGAGCTCTCATGCAGTATTCTGACAATTGGTGCCCAGTGTCCAGTCACCAATGGTGTCACGGTCCCCCTCCTCGTACGGATTAAACATGAAGAGGAAGTCCGTGCTGCAGCAGATCTTTGACTTCCTCTTCAATCCATACGAAGGTGGGGAATTCCCAATAACCTTCCACACAGTTATTGGGAATTTTTATGCTAAACTATCATTACATGAGCCAAAGAACATAATAAATAACTAGCTACCGTATTTTTCGGATTATAAGACGCACTTTGTTTCCCAAAATAAATTTGTGAGGAAAAATGGGGGTGCGTCTTATAATCCGACTGTAACTTACAGGCTGTGGTGAAGCGGGGTCACAGGAGCAGTGTCGCTGTGGCAGCAGTGGCGGGGGCGTCAATGCTGCAGGCTCTGTGCTGGGAAGAAGGTGTGTCCTGGCGGTGTGAGGCTTCAGGCCCTGGGTTTTCCAAAAATATTGATGGTGAGCAGAGTCCCCTTCCCATTGATTTCTCTGAGGTGGGTGGGAATTGAGCTCTCCACCGCAGCTGCTCCCTCCCCTTCCCTTCATACCTTTTCTCCATGGCAGCAATGTCCTCATGGAATCTCTCACCATGTGCATCAATGATTGCTTCACAGTTCTCTGGGAAGAAGTTGAGGTGGGAAAGGATATACAGTATACCCCAAGCTTGTGGTAGCATATGAGCATATCATCCACCAGCTTTTTGTTTAGGATTTTTGGAAAACAAATGTCAGTCCAATTACAAACACTTTCTTAAAACTATTCCACGCTGCCTTCTCAACAGCCTGAAGTACGTAATCAAACTGTCCTTGTAAAGCTCCATAATCAGTCAGCCAAAAAATATACCCTCTTTCAACTATCAATTTCCAATCTAATATGAAAAAAAATGTCTTTGCTTCCATACATTTACTGCATTACAATTCTCCAAGATCGATATTATATGGCACTGTTTACTTACAATTGCTCATTTTGCCCAGCTAATTCTCCTTTTCTTTTCTCTATGTAGAAACAGGAACTCTTTTTCTCTGCAATTATCAGTCCCCTCTTTTTAACTTCTGGCCATGCTGCTTACCCAGCCCCTTAACCCCGCCCAACAGCGGTGACTTAAAGGGAACCTGTCATTCCCCCCCCCCCCCCCCCGGCGTTTTTAACTAAAAGAGCCACCTTGTCAGAATGCAGCATTAGTTCTGCACAAGTTGGCTCTTTTAGGTAAAAACTCCAGGGGGGGGGGGGGGGGGGGATGGTGACAGGTTCCCTTTAAGACTCGTACAGGGTAAATAAACCTCCTGTTCTGCATAGAGCTTGGAAGGATTCATCTGGTCCATTTTTAATCACATGATGTCATAGACTTAATAGAAAAAAGAATTAGCTGGGTAGAAATAGGAATAAACAATTGCACGAACACAGTACCATGTAATTTGATTTCAATATATTTAGAGGATTAAGATTTTGATGGGAGTGCTTCTTTAAACTGACCACATCACGGAATAGTGACATCCAAGTTTAATAATACATCTTCATTGCAGACATATTCGCTTGTAAAGTTTACGTTATGATTTATGATCAGCCCAGGTGGTAACCAGGTGGTAACAGGTGGTTACCCTAGATATTTCTTTGGATGAGTATTTCTTCCCCTGATAATGTTGACCATTTATAAACAGAAGGCATCATGCTGATGGGGAGAAAAAAAGAACACACCCACCCAATAGGTTAGAACAGGGCTGTGGAATCTGTAAGCAAAACCTCTAACCTCCGACTCTTGAATTTCCCTGTCTTCCGACCCCACAGCGCTGGTCACTACTGAGCATGTACATAAAGTGCAGCACAGATTCGTCTCACCTAAAAGCCGAGATCCTTAGATCAGGAACAGAACAGACATTTATAGGACATGTCATCACTTTCCCAAATCATGAAAAAATATTTGGCACATCCTGCACTGTACTACTGTACCCAATTTATTATATATTTTAGGAGTTAGTCTGTCCATTTTATACCGACTCAGACTCCTCCACCAAAACGTACTCCGACTCCACAGCTTTGGTTTAGAACAGCATTTCTTATGTGTGAGACATATATTGACAGTCTGATCTTATTACAGATCTCAAATCTGGCATGTCACTTTATGTAGTAATAACTATGGAATGTTTAAACATATCGCATATCTAAATTGCCACTTCAGAGAGAAATGGGGCTGGAACTCTGAAATGTCAGTCCTGGCTTGCTACTCCCCACAAGGAGAAACATTACCCCTTAGGCTATGTTCCGGAAGTAGAAGTGCTTTGGACGTAGCGTCACTGAACCATGCGGATTTACCTCATTCAATACATTCTATTTGGAATATTTCTGATGCAGAAACTAGCATCTCCACAAGTGAAATTGACATGATACGGTCCTGAGACGCGCCGCATATCCGTTTCCGCGGGTGTTTCGGGGGCAACTATGCATGCACAGTGGACATGAGATTTCTAGAAATCCCATCCACTAAGCTGTAACATCTGGCCGCTGCATGTTTGTCATTGCATAAATACACAGCAATTCCTGTTTGTGGGAACGTACCCTTAAACCTCAACATATCCCAGTGATTTTGAGATTATTTTTTTCGTAACACATTGTACTTTATGATGATGCTAAATTTAGGGGAATATGTTTGCTTTTATTTATAAAAAATATCAGAATTTTGACATATTTCTAAAAAATAGCAATTTTCAAACTTTGAATAATTATCACTTTAATGCAGATAGTTAAACCATACACAAAAAGTAAAAAAAATAACATTTCACCTGTGTTGGCTTTACATCAGCATCATCTGTAAAATGTTGTTTTATTTTAAGATGTTAGATGGCTTTAAAATTGTAGCAATCTACAATCTACAAAACTTATTTTTTTACTTCAGTTTTGAAGTCACTTTATGGCACCTATATATTAAAATAAAACAATCTTAAAAACTGCACCCTCAACATTATTCAAAACTATTTAATTAACCCTTCAGGTGCTTTTAAAAAATTTATGTAAAGTGGCATGACAGGAAAGAAAGATATTGTTTTTACCACTTACATGTTGCTAACTTCTTAACAGGCCCCTATATCTACGTATTCTAAGGCAATTATTTGGCATGAAATTGCCATTGCAATCACCAAGACCGTACAATCATGATCTCAGGGTGCTGATTGGGTTAAAGAGGGACACACACACACACACACACACACACACACACACACACACACACACACACACACACACACACACACACACACACACACACACACACACACACGCTGTTAACCTTCTAGATGTTGCAGTTTCTATTACAGCAGCATCTCTGGGGTTAAACTGCCATGATCATTGCCAACACTGATGTGCCTGATGCACCAAGATGTCAGCTATAGTGTACAGCTGCTGCAGTTTCACTCGTCCGGTGAGATTTGTCACATTGGTGGTCACTAAGGGGTTAAGCTTTGTTCTCACTACAGTCAGTTTGGGAGGAGTTTAGCAGTAGAGCTGAGCTGAGATTTATATTATTCCAAACACTTCTGGCACTGGAAACTTAATTCTCCAGGTCCATACGATTATGGGGCTGCAAAATGTGTAGTCTGTAATTGGCCTAACAAAATTTGGAATGTTGTGAAAATAATAAAAATTATTGTATGTATATATAATTATCTGTCCACTGTGGCTTGGACTTTGCTCCTTAGCCTACTCCAAAGTCCCTGACACGCTCCATGATGTATATATTGGTAATGAAGCGAGACGATATAATAACATTAATAACATGCCAAATTGTGTAAGTGCGTGCATGTGGCGCTCATACTAGATACTGAATAAATCAAAGACATTTTGTATAACATGCCTACACTTTAACAAAAAATGATTATGGTGCAGGACTCTAAATCACTGTATTGGAGATGTTTGCTAATAACTTGCTGTCCAGCCCCCCCTTCCCGCAGTCTGTTCTGCAGGCTACACTAAGCAGCATCCTGCATGTCACTCTTGGCTACCATCTTCAGTACAGGAGTGAGTGCTGTAAAATCCTGTCACTCGCCTCCCCGCACTGAAAACGGTAGCTCAGCAGTAGAAGGACCCTGCTTAGTTTAGTGTAGCCCTTGGAACAGACTTTGGTTCATGCTGAGGGTTTTCAGCAAAAATCGCTAAGGCTAGGGTCACATTGCGTTAATGTGACCGCGTTAAACGGACTACGTTACACCGCGGCATAACGCGGGTTAACGTAGTCCGTTAACGCCGCCATTGCCCCTAATGGTGAACGCGTCGCTAGCGCCCGCCCACATTGGGCGTGCACTAGCGATGTGCCGTCATTTGAGTGATGGACCTCGGACGCTGCTTGCAGCGTCCGCGGCGCGCCCGAGGTCCGTTCCTCGCTAGTGCAGATCGGGGATCTGCGCTAGCGGGGACGCCGAACGCGGACCCTTGAGAAGCATTGCGTTAGCGCAATCCTCTAGCGCTATGCGCTTAACGGATTGCCCTAACTCAATGTGACCCTAGCCTAATAGTGTTTTAGAAAAACTATTATACTGCAGAGTCCCGCACATAAATAATTTTCTTTATTAAGGGGTAGGTATTCTTTAAAGGGGTTGCACAGGCTTGCACAGGTTTGAGGTTAACGTTTGCAGTCACTCTAAGTGATCACAGAATTTTGAATCCTCGTAGCATCATCACTGCCATGATTCTCCGGCATCGGCAGTGGGTGGTCACACAATCACAAGCATGCTGTTGTCCTACTTGCAGTTGTGGCGCCCCTAGGGGTATTTGCCACAAAAATAGTTATTGACACCAAATACAAATATTAAAATAGCAAGATGCACTACCATCTCCGGCCAGAAGGGGGAGCTCCAGAGACTCCCCTTGATCTATTCTGGTCTGAGAAAAGGACTGGCAGTTGGGTTGAAGAGCTGAAAGTGAGAGGTCGTATAACTGAACTAACAGCCCTATGACGGATTATAGGCCCGTAATACCCATAGTAGGAAAAGAGGAATAGAGAAAAAGGACATTGTGAGAACCGGGTAGCAATAACCTCTACCCAGAATAGGCGCAGAGACGGATACCGGATCCGTGGCTATATTCATTACATATAATACAGCAACCGGAAGGAAGTGAGGTGATATCCGCTTCACCAGGGTAAGATGCAACAACAGACACAGAGTTCAGCGGTACTCCCAGAAGGGTTAAGCCGACAAAAAGGGACTCGGGTTGTCCGTCGAACCAGAGCACAGAAGAGACAGATTGGGTCGGCAGCCAGTTCACAAACAGCAGCAGGGCCATACAGAAACCGCGCATAATAAGAGGTGGGAATCCTGACAGGGTCAAAGTGATTCAGAGTTCTTATACAGACTCTGGTGACAGTATTGGTTGCAAATCCCTCTTTGTTGAAGTAAACTGGTTAAACGTTTCAGCGCCTCAGTCTTTCATTTGGACAATAGCCATCGATCCAGGATCGGGGTCATCACAGCTGAGAGGACCTGCTGCTGATCAAGTAAGTGTCTGTTCCTTCATGATATCCCTTACATTGTGCATCGCCTGAGGCCACAGCACCGGGTCAAGCCACTAGTGACATCCCCCTCAAGAGATGGACCTCATTGATCTGGTGCTGGGTACCTCGGTCTCCCGGGCGTCACAACTGGCGTCACGAACAGGATTGGGCCAGCCCATACACCGGGTATTGTGTGCCGTAATTGGAGTCTGAAACTGTGAAAATTTGATTGAAATATCTTGGAAATTGACTTTGTTAAAGAAAATCCCGTTCCCCATTGAAAACTATTGAAAGTGACTTTTCTCCATTGGTTATAATGGGGTAAAAATGGCCGCCATCCCCTGATGTAATCATCTCATAACCATTAGGCACAAAACTGTTAATCGAGCTACGTCATTACCCAAGCCCCAGTCTAACTGAAAAACTTCAAAATCCACCATCACAGAGCGTGCGGCAGTTAGAGGCAGCAGGGGGCGTGTCATTGTCATCCGGCTGCACAGAGGAACGAATCTACATTATCTAGACGGAAGCTGGGACTGGAGGGGCCTGGATTAACTAAGGGGGTACAGTATGTCGCAGCACGGAGACGCCGCAGCACCCGGCGACGCTAATGCAGCTGAAAGACAGAGTGTCGATAGAGAGCCTGGCAGCGCAGCAGTGCAAGGAGTGGCGCCCATCATGCCGGTGTTGATGCCATATACCCCAGGTGGCCCGTGGCTTCCAATGTATGAAGGTGAACCTAATACCCTTGACGATTTCAGGGAAAAGATGCTGGCTCATTTTGATATGTTCCCCGTGGGTGAAGCTCAGCGTGTTAGTCTCCTGATGATGCAGTTAAGTGGCCATGCTAAGCGAGAAGTCATGGCATGGGCAACTGTTGAACGCATATTTGCTGGATTAAAAGCTACATTTGAAACCACTACCAGCAGCAAAGCTAAAGTACGATTCTTTAATTGCAAACAAAAAGCTAATGAGGGCGTGAGAGATTTTGCCTTAAACCTGCAGGAAGCCCTTAAATCACTTACACTGGCTGAACCCATTTTTAACACGGGAGCCGATAAACTGCTAAGAGATCAATTTATTGAGGGACTCTACACCCCTTCTCACCGGGGGCATGTGAGCATGCTTGTTTTTAAGAACCCTGAATTGACATTTGCCCAATTAAAGGAGTGCGCTATACGTCTCCAGCTGGCAGAGGCACCTCGGGATCAGGATCTCACACAACCCATGGCAGATGCACTTCAGCAACGGGGAATGCCGGTGACATCAGCTACGTCCGGTGCCAGTGCTAAGTCCCTGGGGCCCATTACTAATGAGGCTCTTCAGCAAAAGCTTGACTCTTTAACTGATGTTGTTGCTTCAATGGCTAAAACCATGCAGGAGATGAGAGAACCCAAGATGGAGTTGGCAAACCGTAGAGAGGATGTTCCATGGATGAGGTCCCGGAGATACCCGACATGGAGAGGACGACCCCGTGACCGCTACCAACCGGATGGACAGCCGATTTGCCGCCGTTGCCAGCAGCCAGGCCACTTTGCACGAAATTGTGATTTAAACGGGAATCCCCTGGGAATGCGGGCCGCTTCGCAGGAATGAATTTTCAAGGCCCAACACCCTGGCTCGACAGGTACATCGGAGGACGACCCATCATCCCTATCGTGCTGGACGGAATTCCCCTCAACGCTTTGCTGGATACAGGTTCCCAGATTTCATCTATACCATATATCCTTTATAAGAGGTACTGGGCTGAGGTAGATATTGATAAAGGACCCTCTGATGTTGAACTAGATATATGGGCCAGTAATGGTAAGTTGGTACCGAAACTAGGATTCAGGGAGATGACCATAAAGATTGGTAAAGCAGAATTGAAGAAACAGGGTATAATTGTCGTTGATGTTGACCGACAGAACTGTGAACCAACTGTATTGATAGGAATGAATGTGTTAGAGAACTGCTTTTCCGAAGTTATTTCTGTCTTACAACAAACTGCTGAAACTGCCCGATCCTGCCAGCAGAGAGTTCTCCAGAGGGAAATAAAAGTATTAATGTTAAGGCGACAGATAGAAGTTGCAGGTGGAGAAATCGGCAGTGTGAGGGTGAGTGATCCAACGTCTATTGTAATCCCACCAAAACCAGAAATGCTGGTATGGTGTAGAGCGGCCATTGGTACTAAAGGACGATACTATCAAGCCTTAATAGAACCTGCGTACACCGACAGCAGGCCCACTATACTCACGGCACGAGGGGTGGTCGAGGTACACCGGTGACGGGTGCCGGTACGACTTTTGAACTGTGGAGAGGAAGAGGTCACTTTGCCAAGGTACGCTACAGTGGCAAAGTTATATACTGTTGACAACAATGCCATCACAACCGTTGAGCCCTTAGAATCAACCTATCAGGTGGAAAATAACGGCTCAGATGGAGAATCGGAAGATTGGTGCCAACAGCTAGACATGGGTGTAGATTCAACACATATCCATCAAAGACAAGGGGTGTATAGATTAGTGACGGAATATGAACAGGTCTTCTGTAAACACCCATTGGACTTCGGACGGATAGAAGGGGTGGAACATACAATCCCCACCGGTGACCATCCCCCGATAAAAGAAAGATATAGACCCATACCGCCCGCTCACTATCAATGCGCGAAGGACATGCTGAGAGAGATGAAACAGGCCAGGGTAATAAGAGATAGTTGTAGCCCTTGGGCGGCCTCCCTGGTAATTGTCAAAAAAAAGGACGGAACCATGAGAATGTGCGTAGACTACCGGCGGATTAATAACCTCACCCATAAAGACGCCTATCCCTTGCCTAGGATAGAAGAGTCCTTGACTGCTTTGAAATCTGCTAATTATTTTTCCACCTTAGACTTAACAAGCAGGTATTGGCAAGTCCCTGTGGCTGAGAGACATAAAGAAAAAACGGCATTCACCACACCAATGGGTCTAAGCGAATTTAATCGTATGCCGTTCGGACTCTGCAACGCATCCGGTACTTTCCAGCGACTGATGGAATGTTGCCTCGGACACAAGAACTTCGAGACCGTCCTCCTGTACCTAGATGATGTGATCGTCTACTCAAAGACTTATGAACAGCACTTAACAGACCTGGCAGAGGTGTTCGAAGCCTTATCCAAGTATGGTATGAAAATCAAACCATCCAAATGTCACCTTCTCAAGCCAAAGGTACAATACTTAGGGCACATCGTGAGTTCGGAGGGAGTAGCACCGGATCCCGAGAAAATAGCTGCCATAAGGGATTGGCCAAGACCTACCAACGCAAAAGAGGTGAGGCAATTCTTGGGATTAGTGGGTTACTATCGTAGATTTATAAAAGGATTTAACAAATTGGCAGCGCCCTTGCAAGATGCTTTGATAGGGCAGACGAAGAAACCTTCAAACCGAAACCCTCCTTTTCAGTGGAACGACAAAAGAGAAGACTCCTTTGAACAACTAAAGAAGGCACTAACCGGAGAAGAAGTTCTGGCGTACCCGGATTACCATCAACCTTTCATCCTCTACACCGATGCCAGTAATGTGGGATTGGGAGCGGTGCTGTCACAAAAGCAAGAAGGTCGGGAGAAAGTCATCGCCTTTGCAAGTAGAAAACTCCGGCCTACTGAAAGAAATTCAGAAAATTATAGCTCCTTCAAATTGGAGCTACTGGCAGTAGTTTGGGCTGTGACTGAACGTTTCAAACACTATTTGACCGGTGCAGAATTTATTGTCTATACTGACAACAATCCATTGACCCACCTAGACACGGCTAAATTAGGTGCGTTAGAACAGCGATGGATAGCCCGGTTATCTAATTACAACTTCGTGATCAAGTATCGAGCAGGTCGCAAGAATGGAAATGCCGATGCCCTATCCCGGATGCCACACTTGAGAGATGTAGAAGAAGAAACGGGGGAGCTTGAAGAAATTGAACTACCAGCCTTTCATCAGCCCAAGGTAAAACATCATCAGTCAAATACCTATCAGAAACAACAAGAAGTGAATAGATGGGCTGACACCCAAGATAGCAATCCGGCTGTGAAGCTAGTGAAGGAACTATTGACTGAGCAAAGTGCATATCCCGATGAGGATGCCCCAGAAGAGACGCATCAACTCTGGAAAGAGAGAGGCAAAATGTTCCTGTATCAAGGGAAACTCTGTAGAAGATACACCAATCCGAAAACACATGAATTGGTTTGGCAGATTATCGTGCCTAAACAAGATGTGAGGATGGTCCTCGAGGCTTACCACAATGGTGCTGGTCACTTTGGTTGGAAAAAGCTAGAAGAACTTCTGAGAGAGAGATTTTATTGGGTCGGGATGAGAAAATCAATCGAACAGTGGTGTAGAAACTGTGGCCCGTGCAACCTCAGAAGGAACGATCAAAAGAGCCAAAGAGCACCACTGCAGCCCATAATCACCAAACAACCACTTGAACTGGTAGCCATGGACCACGTGAAGTTGACACCGAGCCAGTCCGGTTACGTCTATGCCTTGACCATCGTGGATCATTATTCGCGCTTCTTGGTAGTAGTACCTGTAAAAGATCTGACTGCAAAAACAGCAGCCAAAGCGTTCCAAACGTACTTTTGTAGACCCCATGGATATCCGGAACAGGTTCTCACTGACCAGGGTACAGCCTTTGAATCAGAGATCTTCAGAGAATTCTGTAATATGTATGGTTGCAAAAAGATCCGGACGACGGCCTATCATCCGCAAACAAACGGCTTATGTGAGAAGATGAACCATATTGTGATAGACCTACTAAAGACTTTACCTGAAACGGAAAGGAATCAATGGCCAGAGAAATTGCCTGACTTGGTGGATCTGTATAATCATGTCCCGGTGAGCTCTCCCAACTGCACCCCAGCTTATCTTATGAGTGCAAGACCCGGCCAATTGCCAATCGATCTAGAAATGGGAATTCTGAAACCAGACGCAGAAGTTCAAGACTCCAATTGGGATGTCGTACGGCAAAAGCAGTATCACCAAGTGCAAGAGAGTGTGGAAAGAAGCCTCCAGCAAACCAGAGAAAGACAAGAGCGAACTTTCAACCAGAATGCTCTAGCAACTCCATTAAGACCGGGTGACCAAGTACTCAAGAGGAATGGTCGAACCAATAAACTGGATGGGAAGCCGTACCCTACACAGTTTTACCAACAAGAATGGATAATCCTAAAATGTGTCTCATTAGCAAAAACTGAGGTTTAACATCTGTACTAGTGTCAAGAGACAATCTTAAATTATGTCCGGGAACGTTGAAGGAGCCAGAAGTTGTCCAGCCAGAATCAGAAGTTATTCAACCTATACAGGTTCAACCAGTAAAGGAAAAAGAGGAGGAAATGTATCACACCTGTATAGGAGACTTTCCCAAAACCCTACTAACATACCATGGTGCGGTAGTGGTTCCCATGGTGGCCTTTTATCCAACACCGAACCCAATATTAGAAGTCCCAAGACAGGAAGAGGCTGACCCCGTACTACAAGAGGTTCCAAGTCAGGAAGAACAGATTCCTGATCAGAGTGATCCCATTCACGGTGGACTTGCCAACCCCTTAGTGGTGGAATTATCTTTAGCAGAGAGGGCAGATACTATATCCGCAGTAGACAGTAGTACACCACATAAAGAGACACCGCTATTACGTAGATCCCAGCGTAGTACCCAGGGTCAATTACCGGCCAGGTATGCGGATTACCAACTATAAGACTATAGTCATTGTTATCGTTCTGTAACGTTTAAGCCCAGTACGTACAGAGACTTACCTGTATGAACTTCTTGCATATTCTTGAACTTTTTATCAGCCCGGACACACTAAATCAAAGCTCCGGAAAGACTGCTTTGTGAACTTTGCTTCCTAGTACCTTCAAGGATAGAACTGTATTAATGGACGCTATTTGAAGTGACTTTTTACAGAATTCCATTTTTTTTTGTTTCTTTGAGTGGTTTTTGTAACTTTTCATTTTTAAGACTCTGTACGTATGAATTATTTCAAAATGTTATCATCCCACAGTCCCGGAGTACTTAACTAAGGGGGAATGTGGCGCCCCTAGGGGTATTTGCCACAAAAATAGTTATTGACACCAAATACAAATATTAAAATAGCAAGACTGCACTACCATCTCCGGCCAGAAGGGGGAGCTCCAGAGACTCCCCTTGATCTATTCTGGTCTGAGAAAAGGACTGGCAGTTGGGTTTAAGAGCTGAAAGTGAGAGGTCGTATAACTGAACTAACAGCCCTATGACGGATTATAGGCCCGTAATACCCATAGTAGGAAAAGAGGAATAGAGAAAAAGGACATTGTGAGAACCGGGTAGCAATAACCTCTACCCAGAATAGGCGTAGAGACGGAAACCGGATCCGTGGCTATATTCATTACATATAATACAGCAACCGGAAGGAAGTGAGGTGATATCCGCTTCACCAGGGTAAGATGCAACAACAGACACAGAGTTCAGCGGTACTCCCAGAAGGGGTAAGCCGACAAAAAGGGACTCGGGTTGTCCGTCGAACCAGAGCACAGAAGAGACACACTGGGTCGGCAGCCAGTTCACAAACAGCAGCAGGGCCATACAGAAACTGCGCATAATAAGAGGTGGAAATCCTGACAGGGTCAAAGTGATTCAGAGTTCTTATACAGACTCTGGTGACAGTATTGGTTGCAAATCCCTCTTTGTTGAAGTAAACTGGTTAAACGTTTCAGCGCCTCAGTCTTTCATTTGGACAATAGCCATCGATCCAGGATCGGGGTCATCACAGCTGAGAGGACCTGCTGCTGATCAAGTAAGTGTCTGTTCCTTCATGATATCCCGTACATTGTGCATCGCCTGAGGCCACAGCACCGGGTCAAGCCACTAGTGACATCCCCCTCAAGAGACGGACCTCATTGATCTGGTGCTGGGTACCTCGGTCTCCCGGGCGTCACACAGTCATGTCCTGACTAGACTTGTGTGGCCTCGCTCAACACAAGCGAATTGAGTGAGGCTGGGCACGTCTAGTCAGAATGTGTCTGGAGGTATGCTGATCGCTCCTGGCACTGCAATGTCTTCACAGCATGCAGTATACGTACTGTAAAGATACAAAAGTCTGTAGTCACCTATTGACTTCTGGACAGCCCCTTTAAGAAAACTGGGCAGCCACACACTGATGTTACTAAATGTAACTTAACAAAGTTGTTCCTAATGGCAGCATAAAGGAACCAGTTTTCAAGCAAAAGTCAGATCTGGACTCCCATGTTGTCTAATCCTAGCACTCTGGGCAGGATTCCCAACCCTCCATTGCCCCTTTTACTGTGAAATTTTGAGATCTCGCGCTATGAACTAAAGGTACCTTCACACTAAACGATATCGCTAGCGATCCGTGACGTTGCAGCGTCCTGGCTAGCGATATCGTTGAGTTTGACAGGCAGCAGCGATCAGGATCCTGCTGTGATATCGCTGGTCGTTTTGGAAAGTTCAGAACTTTATTTGGTCGTCAGATCGCCGTGTATTGTTGTGTTTGACAGCAAAAGCAACAATGCCAGCGATGTTTTACAATGGTAACCAGGGTAAATATCGGGTTACTAAGCGCAGGGCCGCGCTTAGTAACCCGATGTTTACCCTGGTTACCATCGTAAAAGTAAAAAAAACAAACAGTACATACTCACCTTCTGCTGTCTGTCACACGTCCCTCGCCGTCCGCTTCCTGCACTGACTGAGTGCCGGCCGTAAAGTAAAAGTACAGCACAGCGGTGACATCACCGCTCTGCTGTTAGGGCCGGCACTCACAGTCAGTGCAGGAAGCGGACGCCGGGGGACACGAATGTGAGTATGTACTGTTTGTTTTTTTACATTTTACACTGGTAACCAGGGTAAACATCGGGTTACTAAGCGCGGCCCTGCGCT
The DNA here is from genome assembly GCF_051348905.1 of Ranitomeya variabilis. NCBI lineage: Eukaryota > Metazoa > Chordata > Amphibia > Anura > Dendrobatidae > Ranitomeya > Ranitomeya variabilis. Next base: position 513,130,505 of record NC_135232.1, on the reverse strand, counting down.
TAGCAACCCGATGTTTACCCGGGGACCTCGGCATCGTTGGTCGCTGGAGAGCGGTCTGTGTGACAGCTCTCCAGCGACCAAACAGCGACGCTGCAGCGATCGGCATCGTCTGTATCGCTGCAGCGTCGCTTAAGGTACCTTCACACTAAGCGACGCTGCAGCGATACAGACAACGATGCCGATCGCTGCAGCGTCGCTGTTTGGTCGCTGGAGAGCTGTCACACAGACCGCTCTCCAGCGACCAACGATGCCAAAGTCCCCGGGTAACCAGGGTAAACATCGGGTTGCTAAGCGCAGGGCCGCGCTTAGTAACCCGATGTTTACCCTGGTTACCAGTGTAAAATAATAAACACTACATACTCACCTTCGCGTCCCCCGGTGTCCGCTTCCCTGCACTGTGTGAGCGCCGGCAGTACAGAGCACAGCGGTGACGTCATGGACGGACATCAGAGGGTGAGTATGTACTGTTTGGTTTTTTTACTTTTACGATGGTAACCAGGGTAAACATCGGGTTACTAAGCGCGGCCCTGCGCTTAGTAACCCGATATTTACCCTGGTTACCATTGTAAAACATCGCTGGCATCGTTGCTTTTGCTGTCAAACACAACGATACACGCCGATCTGACGACCAAATAAAGTTCTGGACTTTCAGCAACGACCAGCGATATCACAGCAGGATCCTGATCACTGCTGCCTGTCAAACTCAACGATATCGCTAGCCAGGACGCTGCAACGTCACGGATCGCTAGCGATATCGTTTAGTGTGAAGGTACCTTTAGTGTGAAGGTACCTTTACTGATCAATAACATTAGAACGGTTGCTGATCGGTATCTACAGTACTAAGTAAATGATGTTTCACAGTGAAGGGGTTGTGGGATTTCACTGCAGAGATCCCACTAGCCAGTTCAGACGCGCCTTTTGCTAGAAAGTCGGACCCTTTAGCTGATCATTTTTGGAAATACATTTTGTAACTTTATCTGTCTGTGGCTACCCACTGTTTTGGGGTTTTTTTGCCTATAAAATGGTCAGCCACAGACAGATGATGGATACTCTTTAAATCAATCATGTCTCATTCTGGCTTTAAAGGGAACCTACCACCCCGTTTTTTAAAAATGAGATAAAAATAGTGTGAAATAGGGGCAGAGCTGGGCTTTACATTAGGGCCTTTTCGGTGCCTTTACACCCCCGTTAGGCTGCCCAAATACCTTTGTGAAGTGGCCGTTTTCTGCTGTCACTCAAGTGGGTCAGGTCGGATGGGCGTGGTCACAGCGCTGTTTGTCCCCCAGGATCCTGCTCATCATTACGTTGGTGGCGTAGTGGTGTGCGCATGTCCAAAGAAGATCCACTGCCCAGGAGATGAATAACGGCGCGGTCTTCGCTATTCAGCTGTTTACCGGTGGGCGCGGCCATCTTTCCTGTGGCCGCGCCTGCGCAGATGGAGCGCTCTGCTGCCCGGGACTTCAGGAAAATGGCCGCCGCGATCTCCATCTGCGCACGCGCGGAATCCCGCGGCCATTTTCCTGAAGTCCCGGGCAGCAGAGCGCTCCATCTGCGCAGGCGCGGCCACAGGAAAGATGGCCGCGCCCACCGGTAAACGGCTGAATAGCGAAGACCGCACCGTTATTCATCTCCTGGGCAGTGGATCTTCTTTGGACATGCGCACACCACTACGCCACCAACGTAATGATGAGCAGGATCCTGGGGGACAAACAGCGCTGTGACCACGCCCATCCGACCTGACCCACTTGAGTGACAGCAGAAAACGGCCACTTCACAAAGGTATTTGGGCAGCCTAACGGGGGTGTAAAGGCACCGAAAAGGCCCTAATGTAAAGCCCAGCTCTGCCCCTATTTCACACTATTTTTATCTAATTTTTAAAAAACGGGGTGGTAGGTTCCCTTTAAAAAAAGTTTTTATTTCAATGCACGCTCTATAAGGACTTACCAGGGTCATGAAGGCGATGTTATAGCGATACAGAGTCATGGTGTATTGGCGCTTGGCAAGCCCATTCTTCTTTGACTGACATTTGCCTGAGCATTTAAGTGCTAGTTGTGCCTTAGATATCAGTAGTGGAGAAATGGGAGTGCTAAGAGGCAGGACACACTGACCTTGCCCTTCTTTCTCCAGAAGTTGGCTATCCGTAGTGGAGAAATGGAAGTGCTAATCGGCAAGGCACTGTGACCTTGCACTTTCACCAGATTTGGATATCAGTAGTGGAGAAATGGGAGTGCTAATCGGCAGGGCACTGTGACCGTTCCCTTCTTTCACCAGAAGTTGGATATCAGTAGTAGAGAAATGGGAGTGGTAAGCGGCAGGGCACTGTGACCGTGCCCTTCTTTCACCAGAAGTTGGATATCAGTAGTAGAGAAATGGGAGTGCTAATCGGCAGGGCACTGTGACCGTTCCCTTCTTTCACCAGAAGTTGGATATCAGTAGTAGAGAAATGGGAGTGGTAAGCGGCAGGGCACTGTGACCGTGCCCTTCTTTCACCAGAAGTTGGCTATCCGTAGTGGAGAAATGGGAGTGCTAAGAGGCAGGGCACTGTGACCTTGCCCTTTTTTCACCAGAAGTTGGACATTGGTAGTGAAGAAATGGGAGTGCTAATCGGCAGGGCACTGTGACCGTGCCCTTCTTTCACCAGAAGTTGGCTATCCATAGTGGAGAAATGGGAGTGCTAAGAGGCAGGGCACTGTGACCGTGCCCTTCTTTCACCAGAAGTTGGCTATCCGTAGTGGAGAAATGGGAGTGCTAAGAGGCAGGGCACTGTGACCGTGCACTTCTTTCACCAGAAGTTGGCTATTCATAGTGGAGAAATGGGAGTGCTAAGAGGCAGGGCACTGTGACCTTGCACTTCTTTCACCAGAAGTTGGCTATCCGTAGTGGAGAAATGGGAGTGCTAAGAGGCAGGGCACTGTGACCGTGCACTTCTTTCACCAGAAGTTGGCTATTCATAGTGGAGAAATGGGAGTGCTAAGAGGCAGGGCACTGTGACCGTGCCCTTCTTTCACCAGAAGTTGGCTATCCGTAGTGGAGAAATGGGAGTGCTAAGAGGCAGGGCACTGTGACCGTGCACTTCTTTCACCAGAAGTTGGCTATTCATAGTGGAGAAATGGGAGTGCTAAGAGGCAGGGCACTGTGACCTTGCACTTCTTTCACCAGAAGTTGGCTATCCGTAGTGGAGAAATGGGAGTGCCAAGAGGCAGGGCACTGTGACCGTGCACTTCCTTCACCAGAAGTTGGCTATCCGTAGTGGAGAAATGGGAGTGCTAAGAGGCAGGGCACTGTGACCTTGCCCTTTTTTCACCAGAAGTTGGATATTGGTAGTGAAGAAATGGGAGTGCTAATAGGCAGGGCACTGTGACCTTGCCCTTTCACCAGTTTGATTCAACGTGTCGATGTGAGAAATCCTCGGTGACCTCTCCTGTCATGGAAGAAACCCCTCACCTCTGTTATTAGCATTAGGCCTGAACATTAACCTCTGATGGAATTTTTGTAGGTGACTGACCTCAAACCTTGAAAGCAATGAAGAATTTGTCTGCTTGTAATCTACTTTTACATTATATAGAGGTGAAAGGAAATGTCCATTATTATGTACAGCATTGTACATTCTATAATGTCACATCCGTAATATGGCACCCTGAGATTTGTGGAGCCACACCATACCTGTTTTGTGTTGCACTCATACAGAGGTATGAAGAGATTATTTTTCCATCAGATGCTGTAAGGCAAAACTATTTTCTTCCAGAGTCCATGTTTCTAATGTACTATATTGCAATAATACAGCAAGTTTAGATGGCACCATGCTACTGCAGGTACTCTGTTTCTGTAAAAATGAACTGTCCTGCCATGTTCTGTGTATCTGAACATAGAGGTTTCAGACAATAAAAAGAGAAGACCATGTTAATACATAGTTACATAGTTACATAGTTATTAAGGTTGAAGGAAGACTGTAAGTCCATCTAGTTCAACCCATAGCCTAACCTAACATGCCCTAACATGTTGATCCAGGGGAAGGCAAAAAAAACCCATGTGGCAAAGAGTAACTCCACCATGGGGAAAAAAATTCCTTCCCGACTCCACATTCGGCAATCAGACTAGTTCCCTGGATCAACGCCTTATCAAGGAATCTAGTGTATATACCCTGTAACATTATACTTTTCCAGAAAGGTATCCAGTCCCCTCTTAAATTTAATTAATGAATCACTCATTACAACATCATACGGCAGAGAGTTCCATAGTCTCACTGCTCTTACAGTAAAGAATCCGCGTCTGTTATTATGCTTAAACCTTCTTTCCTCCAGACGTAGAGGATGCCCCCTTGTCCCTGTCTCAGGTCTATGATTAAAAAGATCATCAGAAAGGTCTTTGTACTGTCCCCTCATATATTTATACATTAACATAAGATCACCCCTTAGTCTTCGTTTTTCCAAACTAAATAGCCCCAAGTGTAATAACCTATCTTGGTATTGCAGACCCCTCAGTCCTCTAATAACCTTGGTCGCTCTTCTCTGCACCCGCTCCAGTTCAGCTATGTCTTTCTTATACACCGGAGACCAGAACTGTGCACAGTATTCTAAGTGTGGTCGAACTAGTGACTTGTATAGAGGTAAAATTATGTTCTCCTCATGAGCATCTATGCCTCTTTTAATACATCCCATTATTTTATTTGCCTTTGTAGCAGCTGCCTGACACTGGCCACTGAATATGAGTTTGTCATCCACCCATACACCCAGGTCTTTTTCATTGACGGTTTTGCCCAGAGTTTTAGAATTAAGCACATAGTTATACATCTTATTACTTCTACCCAAGTGCATGACCTTACATTTATCCCCATTAAAGCTCATTTGCCATTTATCAGCCCAAGCTTCTAGTTTACATAAATCATCCTGTAATATAAAATTGTCCTCCCCTGTATTGATTACCCTGCAGAGTTTAGTGTCATCTGCAAATATTGAAATTCTACTCTGAATGCCCCCTACAAGGTCATTAATAAATATGTTAAAAAGAAGAGGGCCCAATACTGACCCCTGTGGTACCCCACTGCTAACCGTGACCCAGTCCGAGTGTGCTCCATTAATAACCACCCTTTGTTTCCTATCCCTGAGCCAGCTCTCAACCCACTTACACATATTTTCCCCTATCCCCATTACTCTCATTTTATGTAACAACCTTTTGTGTGGCACCGTATCAAAAGCTTTGGAAAAGTCCATATATACTATTATACTACTATAATACCTTCCAGGAAAAATAGGATTGGGTATTCTGAAAGCCAACATGCCTTATAATTTTTCAGCCAAGAGCTGAATTATCCCGAGTCTCCAGCCAGTTAAATAACGGCCTTAAAGTCTTCCAGCTATAGCAGCCTGTTAAGAAGTTAGAAACATTTAGGTGGTAAAAATACTTTTTCTTTTCATTCCTGTCATTGCATTAATTCCTGAAAATTACCTGAAGAGTTAATAAACTACATGAAAGCAGTTTTGAATACACTGAGGGGTGCTATTTTTAAAATGGTATCACATTTGGGGGTTTCCAATTTATGGGGCCCTCAGTCATTTAAACTCTGGATAGGTCCCTAAATAAGGAAGTTTTGTAAATTTTCTTGATTAAAAAAGAAAAATTATAGCTACATTTCTAAACCCTTTTAAAATTCTAACAAAATAAAACAACATTTTCCAAATGGTGCTGTTGTAAAGCAGACATGTGGGAAATGTTACTTACTAATGTTTTTGTGTGGTATGCCTATCTGGATTAAAGAGATAATCATTCAAAGTTTAATAATTTGTAAAAAAAAAAATGTTCTAACATTTCTGATGTTTTGTGTTTATAAAAATATCAACCTAAAGGTACCGTCACACTCAGCAACTTTGCAAAGAGAACGACAACGATCTGTGACGTTGCAGCGTCCTGGATAGCGATCTCGTTGTGTTTGAAACGCAGCAGCGATCTGGATCCCGCTGTGCCATCGCTGGTCGGAGCTAGAAGTCCAGAACTTTATTTCATCGCCAGGTCGGCGTGCATCGTCATGTTTGACATCAAAAGCAACGACGATAACAATGGATGTAATGGAGCTAACAACCAGCGAGAACGAGAAGTGAGTCGCCGTTGCGTCACAGGATCGCTCCTGCATCGTTCTGGAGCTGCTGTGTTTGACGTCTCTACAGCGACCTAAACAGTGATGCTCCAGCAATCTAGTTTAGGTCGGCTCGTTGTCTATATCGCCGCAGCGTCGCTGAGTGTGACGGTACCGTAAGTTTACTATTATCATCAGTATAATGTGTCACTAAAAACAATCTCCAAATGATAGGAATGATTTTGGAGGGGATTTGCTATACATACTGTAGTAATCATTCTCCCATTGTAAGGTCATTGCTATCATGCAAGGGAGCAGTATCTTTCACAAAATACCCCTTTGTCCAGAGTTATCTGTGCAATCTCTGTGTAGGCCTGGCCTCCCTAAAGGTACCTTCACACTAAACAACTTTACAACGAGAACGACAACGATCCGTGACATTGCAGCCTCCTGGATAGCGATCTCGTTGTGTTTGACACGCAGCAGCGATCTGGATCCCGCTGTGCCATCGCTGGTCGGAGCTAGAAGTCCAGAACTTTATTTGGTCGTTAGGTCGGCGTGTATCGTCGTGTTTGACAGCAAAAGCAACGACGCCAGCAATGTTTTACATGGAGCTAACGACCTGTGAGAACGATAAGTGAGTCACTGCTACGTCACAGGATCGCTCCTGCATCGTTGTGGAGCTGCTGTGTTTGGCGTCTCTACAGCTATGTAAACAGCGACGCTGCAGTGATCGGCTCGCTGTCTATATCGCTGCAGCGTTGCTGAGTGTGACGGTACCTTAAGAGCAGTAGTATTAAGGTACCTTCACACGAAACGACATTATAACGATATCGCTAGCAATCCGTGACGTTGCAGCGTCCTCGCTAGCGATATCGTTTCGTTTGACACGCAGCAGCGATCAGGATCCTGCTGTGATGTCGCTGGTCGCTGAATAAAGTCCAGAACTTTATTTGGTCGTCCGATCGCTGTGTATCGTTGTGTTTGAAAGCAAAAGCAACGATACCAGCGATATTTTACACTGGTAACCAGGGTAAACATCGGGTTACTAAGCGCAGGGCCGCGCTTAGTTACCCGATGTTTACCCTGGTTACTAGCGTAAAATGTAAAAAAAACAAACAGCACATACTCACATTGCGTCCCCTGCAGTCTGCTTCCTCCTCTGACTCAGCGCCGCAAAGTGAAAGTGAAAGCAGCACAGCGGTGACGTCACCGCTCTGCTCTCACTGTACGGCGCTCAGTCAGTCAGGAAGTGGACGCAGGGGGACGTGAATGTAAGTATGTGCTGTTTGTTTTTTTTAGATTTTACGCTGGTAACCAGGGTAAACATCGGGTTACTAAGCGCGGCCCTGCGCTTAGTTACCCGATGTTTACCCTGGTTACCAGGGGACCTCGGCATAGTTGATCGCTGGAGAGCGGTCTGTGTGACAGCTCTCCAGCGACCAAACAGCGACGCTGCAGCGATCGGCATCGTTGTCGCTATCGCTGCAGCGTCGCTTCGTGTGAAGGTACCTTAACTCTTGACCTTTTCAGTGTTTATTTAAGAAGTAACACACACCTCTGCACTTCTTCCCTTCCACCAGTCTATTTACCTTTACCCACATGGAAGAATGGATTAACCCCATCTTGCACCTCATAAGCAATGCTGATGCTAAATATCACCATATCCAATGTGAGTGGTGAGAAGGTAGAGTTAGAATGTGTAATCACTATGGTCTAATAAACCTTTCCTCTTCTTACAGTGGTTTAAATAAAAAAGCTGTTAGTAATTGTATTTGTTTACTATACAAGAAATCAAAATGACAAAAACTGGTATTTGATTTAATTCTGATTTTCTCACCAGACCAGATAACTCAACGTGGCCAAAGAATAGTGTTCATTTATTTTTTTCTGTCTTATGTAAAAGCCCAGTCCCCCTCAACGATTCTCTGCCAGATTTAACGTCATTGCACTAGCCTCTTAAGTCTCATATTTACTATTTTTCTTTCTTCTCCTGAGGTCATGTTTTAATCCACTTGACAAGGGTACCTTGGACCTTTATTTTATTCACTGAGATAGTCTTATTATCTTGTTTGGGTGATGCTAAAGGTACCTTCACACGAAACGACATTATAACGATATCGCTAGCAATCCGTGACGTTGCAGCGTCCTCGCTAGCGATATCGTTTCGTTTGACACGCAGCAGCGATCAGGATCCTGCTGTGATGTCGCTGGTCGCTGAATAAAGTCCAGAACTTTATTTGGTCGTCCGATCGCTGTGTATCGTTGTGTTTGAAAGCAAAAGCAACGATACCAGCGATATTTTACACTGGTAACCAGGGTAAACATCGGGTTACTAAGCGCAGGGCCGCGCTTAGTTACCCGATGTTTACCCTGGTTACTAGCGTAAAATGTAAAAAAAACAAACAGCACATACTCACATTGCGTCCCCTGCAGTCTGCTTCCTCCTCTGACTCAGCGCCGCAAAGTGAAAGTGAAAGCAGCACAGCGGTGACGTCACCGCTCTGCTCTCACTGTACGGCGCTCAGTCAGTCAGGAAGTGGACGCAGGGGGACGTGAATGTAAGTATGTGCTGTTTGTTTTTTTTAGATTTTACGCTGGTAACCAGGGTAAACATCGGGTTACTAAGCGCGGCCCTGCGCTTAGTTACCCGATGTTTACCCTGGTTACCAGGGGACCTCGGCATAGTTGATCGCTGGAGAGCGGTCTGTGTGACAGCTCTCCAGCGACCAAACAGCGACGCTGCAGCGATCGACATCGTTGTCGCTATCGCTGCAGCGTCGCTTCGTGTGAAGGTACCTTAATGGTTGCCATACACTAGTCTGCTAGAGGTTTCAGATGGCCACTTTCTGCATTATGGTTGGTCTGTGAAACCTGTACTAGACAGCAGCATCATAAACGAATCATTCACCATTGGGAGGGTCTTCTCTGACTTACTCTGTGGCCTCAAGTCTTCTTATAGGGGGCACATCTTTTTCTCATAAATGACTTTCCAACATTGCATATATTTGTGAACATGTGCATGTGATGTCCATTTAACTTAACTTAGCAATTAAAATAAGGGATTTGTATATTATGGTTATTCTTCAAGGCCCATGTACACTGCGAGATTATTGTGAATGAGTGTTCTTAGAAGGCTGAAGATCATCCCACGATTGATCAAACGCTCATTCATTGGGTGAAATTATCTTTTGGTTTGTACAAAAGATCATCGTTCTCGGCAGCACCATTGGCCTGTGGAAACGGGATTTGTGCTGCCGAGAACAATGGCAGTCTATGTGCACTGAGCGGTCTATTACAGATCACTCAGTGCATATTTGAAATGCAGTGTTCCTCTGTAAACGGACTATTAAATGACCGTTGTATATTTACAGATCTGCAGCAGTCAGCTGGTGTAAGCGGAATTTCACTGCATGTGAATCCACCGTTGAGACAAACGTTTCTAATCTGGTGTAACTCCACATTCAGACTCCTCCATGGTTCTGATGCATCAGGTTCTATGGTGTGCTGTTTATTTGGTTTAGTATCACATGGTTGCAATGTAGGCGGTTAAACACCAGTTAAATATGTCCATCTGAATGTGGCTTTAGTACAGTATGTTGTTTTAAGCGCTTCCATTAAGTACTTGGAATCGTATTACAAGAGGTTAAATAATGACTTCTCTTGAATGCGGAGTTTTGTGTGGGTGAGCTCCTGTGCTTATGTGCCAGGGATGTCTGACCCAGTGTACAGTGGGAATATTTTTATGCAAGCATTACAGTATGAAATTTTAATAAGCCACAAAGTAATTTATTTATCACTCGACAGCTGTGAGAAATCTTCATATTGAACATGCATGCGGCAGTATTTTTCTCTTATGATTAGGCTTGTTGATTGTGTTGGATCTACATTGGGTTTTGTACGTCAGTGGTCTATTATTCCAACTGCTTCCTATACTTTTTTTTTTTCTTTTAACCCGTTTTCTATTTGTCTGTAGGTCAAATCGTGACTGTCAAATAGACCAACATCACCGTAACCAATGTCAGTACTGCCGACTAAAGAAATGCTTCCGCGTGGGCATGAGGAAGGAAGGTACTGTATTTGCAGCCTTCACTCAAGGTTATTTATCCCACATTTTACTCTTATTAGCTTTTATTTTTGTACCAGTCATCGATGCTTTAAATTCATTGTTCATACACTGGTCACAGTACATCATATGTAACATATATGCTGCACTATCTAGTCATGACATTCTTTGTTGCATTGCTTGATAATCAACATTGGTGGAGGCCATATTCCTGAAATCCTTGCATTGTGGGAAAACATTACCTGGCTTCACTGAGTTTTTAAATTATGATCTTATACAGTATATACATTGATCACCTATAACAAGTGATGAGCGAAAATACTCGTTGCTCTGGTTTTCCCGAGCACGCTCGGGTGTCCTCCGAGTATTTGTTAGTGTTCAGAGATTAAGTTTTCATTGCCTTAGCGGAATGATTTACAGCTATTAGCCAGCCTGAGTACATGTGGGGGTTGTCTGGTTGCTAGGGAATCCCCACATGTATTCAAGCTGGCTCATTCAGCTGCGACGATGAAAACTTAATCTCCGAACACTAAGGCTAGGGTCACATTGCGTTTATGGCTGAGCGATAACGGACAGCGTTGCACGGGGAAATTAACGCCGTGCAACGCGTCCGTTAGCGCTCCCATTGCTGGCAATGTTAAAGCGCCTTGCTAGCGCGTGTCATTTTCGGCACGCGCTAGCGATGTGCCGGTGTTTTGTAGCGCGCCTCGGACGCTGCTTGCAGCGTCCGCGCCGTGCCCGAGGTCCGTTCCCCGCTCTCGCAGATCGGGGATCTGCGCTAGCGGGGACGTTTAACGCGACCCCGAAAAAGACATTGCGTCAGCGCAATCCGCTAGCGCTTAGCGCTAAACGGATTGCCCTAACACAATGTGACCCTAGCCTAACAAATACTTGGAGACCACCCGACCAACGAGTATATTCGCTCATCACTACCTATAACATTTAACGTCACTGACAAAGGGAAGGGACTAGCAATGGTAATCTTGCTATAACAACTATCAGGAGGTTACATATATTTTTCCATAGACTTTCAGACAGAAAGTAACAAGCCCACCAGTCACTCTCCTTGCTACTGCTTCACTCTTTGTTGAAATGCTACAACATTGATATCATGTCTACAGCATGCAGAAGCGCTGCAGCTATTCACTGCTGTCTACATTGATTGGCTGTGCAGTGACATGTGCGTAGTGCTGATGTCAATGCTGCAGACTGTCAGCAAAGACTGGAGCAGTAGTGGAGAGCCAGCCCTGAACCTGTGGGGGACTATTATTGATGTTTATAGATAGATTTTTTTTTTTTGTCTACAAGCCCTTGAGCAAATAAAAATCACAGACAACCCATTCACAACCTTTGACGTATTTGTACATCAAAAGTCGTGTCCTTGCCTTTGGTGCTCACACGCCGAGCTCACTCATCTTTCCCATCACATGATAGCTGATTTAATCATCAGACATCATGTACCTTAACAGCCATGGGTGGAGTGTGGCACAGATCTACAGCTGTAGATATTAACCTGTTTAAATGCAGCTGTCAATCTCTGATGGCACTGGCAGATGCGTGCGTCATTCCACTCACACATTGTTGTGCCTGTGATGTGATTGTGAAGGCACCTATGGGTTGCCATGACAGCCGGGTGTCTGCTGATGACCATTAGGGTTCAGACTTCTGGGACCTACAGCGATTGGCAGAATGGAGAACTTTTATTCCCCTTAAAATGTAGCTGCTGTGCTTTCCTTTTTCTGGAAACCCCATATAGAGTAAATGTAACTGAGATGGGACATCCTACCTGCCCCTTCATTTTGTAACTAGGATAAAAGTGCCCCGACGGGGATAAAAATTCCCTATTCTGCCAATCGTTGCGTATCCTGGTGGTTGGGAGTGTGAGATGCAAACTAATCGGAACCTATGCTGACCCCTGCATAGTGCCAAAGGTGGGATCATTAACCCCTTTACCCCCAAGGGTGGTTTGCATGTTAATGACCGGGCCAATTTTTACAATTCTGACCACTGCCCCTTTATGAGGTAATAACTCTGGAACGCTGCCATGGATCCTGATGTTTCTGACATTGTTTTCTCGTGACATATTGTACTTCATTATAGTGGTAAAATGTCCTTGATATGACTTGGGTTTATTTGTGGGGGGAAAAAAGAACAGAGATTTGGCAAAAATTTAGAAAATTTCACAATTTTCCAGCTTTGAACTTTCACGCCCTTAAATCACAGATATGTCACACAAAATACTTAATAAGTAACATTTCCCATATGCATACTTTCCAGCAGCACAATTTTGGAACCAAAACTTGTTTTTGTTAGGAAGTTATAAGAATTAAAAGTTGATTTCTCAGTTTTACAACACCATTTTTTGGGGGGGCACATCCTCACATTTGAACTCACTTTGAGGGGTCTATATGATAGAAAATACAAAAATGACACCATTCTAAAAACAGCAACCCGCAAGGTGCTCAAAACCGCATTCGAGAAGTTTATTAACCCTTCTGGTGCTTCACAGGAATTTTTGTAATGTTTAAAAAAAAAAAATTAACATTTTAACTTTTTTTCGCATAAAAACTACTTTCCCAAGGGTAACAGGAGAAATGTATAATTTAGAGCCATGAAAATAAAAAAAATCATATTTTTTCTACAAAAATGATCTTTCTTGCCCCGAATTTTTGTATTTTCCCAATGGTAACAGGAGAAATTGGACATCAAAAGTTGTTGTGCAATTTGTCCTGAGTGCGCTGATACCCCATATGTGGGGGGGAACCACTGTTTGGGTGCATGGCAGAGCTCGGAAGAAAAGGAGCGCTGTTTAACTTTTTCAATGCAAAATTGGCTGGAATTGAGATTGGACACTGTCGCGTTTGGAGAGCCCCTGCTGTGCCAAAACAGTGGAAATCCCGCACAAGTGACCCCATTTTGAAAACTAGACCCCCCCCAGGAACTTATCTAGATGTGTGGTGAGCACTTTTAACCCCCAAGTTCTTCACAGAAGTTTATAATGTAGAGCCGTGAAAATAATAAAATCACATTTTCCTCACAAAATTATTTTAGCTCCAAATTTTGGAAACAAGATTAATTGCATCATACAGTTTGTTGAGCAATTTCTCCTGAGCATGCCGATACCCCATATGTAGGGGAATACTACTTTTGAGGCACAGTGTAAAGCTCAGTAGGGAAGAGGCGCCATATTGGAGTTGAGATTTTGCTGGAACGGTTTGAGGGTGCCATGTCACATTGGCAGAGCCCCTGAGGTGCCAGAACAGAAACCCTATTTTTATAAGAACTCTTTTAACAAACTACACTCCCCAATTAATTCATCTAGTGGTGCAGTGATCATATTAACACCACATGTGCCTCACAGAATTTTATACCACTGAGCGGTGAAGAAAGAATAAGTTACATTTCTACCACTAAAATGTTTTTTTAGCCCCAAGTTTTTAATTTTTCTAAAGGCTAATAGTACATTTTTTTTCTTTACCACAAACTGAGGTCCATTTTTTCCTGAGTGTGCCAATACCCTACATGTAAATCAGGAAATATTTTTCAGGCACAGTGCAAAGCTCAGAAGGCAAGGAGCGCCAGATTTCACGGTTATGGTTTGTAGGTGCCATGACCCACTGCAAGAGCCCCTGATGTGCCAAAACAGTAGACCCCCCTCCCCCCCATAAGTGACCCCATTTTACAAACTACACATCTCAATGAATTCATCTAGGGTTGCAGTGATCATATTTACACCATGGGTATGTCACAGAATGTTATACCATTGGGCAGTGAAGACAAAATAACTACATTTTTACCACCAAAACTTTGTTTTAGCCAAAGATTTTTCATTTTCACACAAGAAGTGGGTAAAAATGGCACCAAAATGTATCCCACAATTTCTACTGAAAGTGGCAATACCCCATATGTGGCTGTACAGTACTACTTAGGCTAAGTTCACATTAGCGTATTTGTGCACAGCGTATCTCCTGCATGCCAAATCCGCACCCAAACTGATGCAAACGCATGTCCCTGCGTAAACAATGTTAAAGATAGGTACGTAAGACGCATGCGGATCTATGTGGATCTGTAAGCAGACATACGCTGCTCACAGGTACGCTAATGTGAACCCGTCCTTAGCTATATGGAGAGACTCGGGAGGAATGAAGCGTTTTTTGTCTCCAGGAGTGCAGATTTTCCCTGAACAGTTTGCGGACTCCATATACAGTGCCCCTAACTGCTATAAGAGCAGAATTCCCCCTCAATTGACCCCATTTGGGGAACTATACCCCTTGGGGAATTTATCTACAGGTGTAATGACGATTTTGACTTCATGGGTATTTTCCAGAAACAAGCCACAATGAATGTTGCCGAGTGATAATTGCAAACTGCCGCTGTAGTGACCAGTACGCTGTAGTGACCAGTACGCTGTAGTGACCAGTACGCTGTAGTGACCAGTACGTTGCAGTTACCAGTACGTTATGCCCAGCTCATGCTTCTGTAGACACGCACCTGTAAGTTAGGCGGGCTCTCATTGCTTCAGAAATGCCAAACGTGAACGCAATAAGAGGTTTAGGTACACTGGGGCTTAGAAGGGAGGGGGCATTTGAATTTGGGAGTGTAGAATTTGCTGAATTTTTTTGGGTGGGTGTGGAGCCATTTCTCTTTTCCAGAGCTTTTGTGCTACCAGTAACGTGGAAACCCCCTATATTTCCGTTAACAGATGACAGACCTCAGTGGGGACTTGCTTTTTGGTTTTCATCTAAATCTCCGAGTGACGTGACAGATCAAACCCCCGAGGGATCCATTCTCTATATTGAGGCAGCAGAGTTACTCTGGGCTCCGTCTGGCCTCTGTTCAGCAGTGTCCTTCTCTTCAGAAGTTCACAAAACTGTGGCCGAAGGCACTTTTATATAATCCTAAATAGACGGACAGCCGGATCACAAGTCAGTTGGCGTCTACAGTGCCTCCACTAGAGGTGCCGTCTGAATAAGGCCTCTTTCACACTTGCGTTAGTACTGGTCCTTCGCTATGCGTTGGGCCGGCGCACGTTGTGAAAATGTGGCACGACATGGGCAGCAGATGCAGTTTTTCAACGCATCCGCTGCCCAGTCTAAAGTCCGGGGAGGAGGGGGCGAAGTTTCGTCCGCGCATGCGCAGTAGAAAATGACGGACGCGACGTACGAAAAAACGTTCACTTGAACGTTTTTTTTGCTACAACCGTCCGCCAAATAGCGACGGATCCAGTGCACGACGGACGCGACGTGTGGCCATACGTCGCAATCCGTCGGCAATACAAGGCTATGGGAAAAAAAAAAACTCATCCTCCGGGCACATTTGCAGGATCCGCTTTTTCCCAAAACGACGGATTGCGACATACGTCACACGACGCAAGTGTGAAAGAGGCCTAACGTATTTCAGAGATTTACGCTGAAACCCCGGTGCATGCGCTCAGCGCAGGATAAATGTGCGCCGAGCCTTACTGTGTTCTTTCAGAGGCAGAATGAAGAAATAAACAGCAGGTGAAGAATTGGTTTTATTTTTTTTTTTTAACGCCGTTCCTCATGCGGTATAAGTGATTAGGCAACTTTATGCTTCAGGTCAGTGTAAGTGATTAGGCGACTTTATGCTTCAGGTCGGTGCGATTACAGCGATACCAGATTTAGGCCTCTTTCACACGTCCGTGTCTCCACTACGTGTGGTGACAGTTTTCACACGAACCGGAGACAAGTACACACGTAGACCCATTCAAGTGAATGCATCTGTGCACATGTCATTGTGTTTCCACGGGCAAAACACGCCGATATGTCCATTTTTTAATGTCCGTGATAGCGGGGATCTTGCAGGATCTCACCGCAGGTCAGCGCGGCTGGGAACGGAGCCTCACTGACTGGAGGTAACCCCTCCATATGCCATTCCATATGTGGTCAAATTCATAACGCAGTTTTATTCTTCAGGTCAGTACGATTACAGCGATACCTCATTTATATTGTTTTTTATGTTTTGGTGCATTTATACAATAAAAACTATTTTATACAAAAAATTATTATTTTTGCATTACTTTATTCTGATCGCTATAACTTTTTTTATTTTCCGCTGATGGAGCAGTATGTCTGCTTGTTTTTTGCAGGACAAGATGACGTTTTCAGCAGTACCATGTTTATTTATATCCGTCTTTTTGATCGCGTGTTATTCCACTTTTTGTTCGGCGATATGATGATAAAGCATTATTTTTTGCCTTGTTTTTATTTCTGGTGTTCACTAAAGGGGTTAACTAGTGGGACAGTTTTATACGTTGGGTAGTTGCAGACGCGGTGATGCTAAATATGTGCACTTTCATTGTGTATATATATATATATATATATATATATATATATATATATATATATATATATATATATATATATAAATTTTTTTTTTTTTTTTTTTTTTTTTCATTCAAATATTTTGAGAGAGAATATATATTGATTTTTTTTTAATTTTTTTATTATGATGCATCAGCATCTGCATGCTATGGAAACTGTCAGCGCTGCACTGACAGAGACTTGCTGATCATGCACTGCACATGATCAACAAGTTTCCTAGCTCTGGTGACCCGGATGTCGTCATGACGACATTAGGTCACTATGGAAATTATCAGGATGCCACATCACGCTACGGGGTCTCCAATCCAAAGGCAGGGGGGCTGCCGACCCCCTGTCGGCTTCCGGAATGCTGCGATCGTGTTCGATCGCAGCATTTCAGGGGTTAAAGTGCTGGGAGTCAGCTGTCAGAATCAGCTGACACCAGGTGGCGATCTCCCGTGCACCCCTCGTGTGCATGGGCAATGGTGTAATATTCCGTCCATGGTCAAATAGGCTGGATGGAATATTACGTCCGATGTCAGAAAAAGGTTAAGGCTATGTGCACACGCTGCGGACTGGTGTGCGGATTTTTCCGCATTGATTTTGATAAATCCACAGGGCAAAAACACTGGTTTTTCCTGCGGATTTATCGCGGATTTACTGCGGTTTTACAGCTGTGGTTTTCTATTATGGAGCAGGTGAAAAACCGCTGCGGAATCTGCACAAAGAATTGACATGCTGCAGAAAATAAACCGCTGCGTGTCCGCGCATTTTTTTCCGCAGCATGTGCACAGCGGTTTTTATTTTCTATAGGTTTACAAGGTACTGTACACCGCATGGAAAACTGCTGCGGATCTGCAGTAAAAACCGCAACGTGTGTACATGGCCTCAAGAGGTTGTCTACTAGTTTTACATTGATGGCCTATACTTAGACCGGGGTCCGACACCGGGCACCTCCGCTGATTAGCTGTTATCAGTGCCGCCGGCCTGAAGTTCTCACTTGCCAAGCTGGCCTTCTGGCATTTCTGGCCGCCGTCACCGATAACAGCTGATTGGCAGGGATGCCAGGTGTTGAACCCCGGCCAATTCTAAGGATAGGTCATCAATGTAAGAGTAGTGGACAACCTCTTTAAGGTTCAATCTAGCAAAGGTAGGTCATAGTTTCTATTACAATGTGTAGACCGCTACATGCATGTATTGTGCTAGGATGCATAATCAGAACTTGGCAAGTTCAAAAAGCAGTGTGATGGGAAATGTTGTGCCGAGAAGCCTTGGTTCACTTCTTTGACACATACCACTTACCTAAACTTTATTGCAGCTCAAACATAACCCTACATGTCAACTATATAGTGTAATGGATGTAACTTCTTTGATCACTACAATACAAAACTGTTTAGGAATAGTTTTGCGAACATGACAAATAGTTGGAAGATGTCGACTTTTTCATAAGGCTACTTTCACACTAGCGTCGTGCACTGCATGTCGCTATGCGTCGTTTTGGAGAAAAAACACATCTTGCAAAACTGCTTGCAGGATGCGTTTTTTCTCCATTGACTTGCATTAGCAACGCAGTGCGATGCATTGCCACACGTCGCAACCGTCTTGCGTCGGACCGTCGCCACCAAGAAACGTTGCTTGTAACGTTTTTTGGTGTGTCGTTCCCGTGTTTTCCGACCGCGCATGTGTGGCTGGAACTCCGCCCCCTCCTCCCCGCACCTCACAATGGGGCAGCGGATGCATTGAAAAACAGCATCCACTGCCCCCGTTGTGCGGCGCTTGCACAGTATGCGTCGGTGCACTGCAACGTCGCATTGCGACATGCAGTGCACGACGCTAATGTGAAAGTAGCATAAGAGGAGTACAGTGTGAGGGTCATAAGCACCCAAAGCTTATTGATGTTTGTGGAAGTATAGGCTAACCTAATACCATAGAAGAACTACTTTTCTTTATGAAATTTCCAAATAATGAATGCTCTTTATAATACAAAGTTGTCAGCATAGTACTGAACGAGTTGCTGTGTATGGGGCTGTGTAGCTGCAGGCCAGTGAGCGGCCATCTGTGGTGTGAGTTACTTCATACTGTTGCATTTGATTTCAGAAACACAAGCACATGCTCTTCAGTATGGGGGAATGGTGCACAAGCTATGCTGGTGTCCACAATTCGACAGCGCTATAATCTAGCATTGTCATTCAGCAGTGGCTTAGGGCTAGCGTGTGGAACTGGTGCCCAGGACTAGACTGCTTGTAGGAAACAGGTTGGTTCTTGCAGCAGACATCTCCTCAGCTCCGCCATGTAAATGGTGATCAGCAAGCGTGTAACACGATGCATATGTTTGTGTAGAATTCGCTATTCACTGTTGTGCATGTCTAGTGCATATCTTGCTTTTCAGTTCTCTATGGCAAAACATGGGCTCTCCATTATACATAGGCTGGGAACATGCGCCCAAACACGCCAGGGGTATGTGTTATGCCTCTAGGGGGCCTGTATGGTGTGCGCAGTGATAGGTTATAACCATAGCGTACAATATTTGGAATTTTCTGTTTCAGTACAATAGTACAACTCAAAAATCCTCATGGTTCTATCCAAACCAACAATGCAATGTTGCCGTTCTAACTCCTCCAGCAATGGGCATACTTGTTTATATGTCAACATTACGTGAGGATCTTACTGGTGGTTTTCGATTTTCCTGTTACTAAGCAGTAGAGGAACTGGCCAGGGCTGGGTGTGCTATTACGACAGGTGACAGCCGGGAGCAGCGCCTTATCATGTGACTGTATGACCTCCATACAGGCAAAGGTCATGGCAGTGAATCATGTGAGTGCTGTGTGTGACTGCAGTTATGTGGGCAGTGGTGTAACAATAGAGCATTCTTCAGGGTGTGAAGAGAGACCATGCTATTAAATGCACAGGCATCCTGGCAATGGTGGCATGTAGAGCTTTCCACAGAAGCATTTGTTGGTAAATGCTTTGACGTGATGTAAACAGTCTTGCCTTGTGTTTTCCTAGCCTTGGCCTCAGTTCTCATTCAGATTTCATTACCCCATACTGCCTTTCCAGTCACTGTCTTCCAGCATTTCAGCTTGCTTTGCTTGCTGCTCATCAGTTTGTGCTCATTAACCCCTCCATTTCTTTCATTGTAGCCTTCTTTTGATGAGCTTAAAGCCCTGTGCCCTTTCCCTGCTTGAGTGAATCCTGAGCGCCCATTCAGGATCAGAAAGTAAATAAAAGCTTCCCCCCCCCCCCCCCCCACCTCCCTAGTTCTCTGCCACTTCCTCACTTCAGCACATTCCTCACAGAGCTCAGCAAACATGGCGTGAACCAAGTGCAGAGATGGGGGGAGACCCTGTTGACCTGAATGCGCAGAAAAGAACACAGCTGGCGTGATGAAGCTATGCTTGTATGAGTGTTGTTGGCACCAAGCATTGGCTCTGTGGTAAGCAGAAGCATTGCAATGCCGCAGGCCGAGCTGCCATATTATAGTAGAGATCCTGTTAGAAGGCTCACTATGGTGTATTTCTATATGCCTGTCTGTGTAATCTGTAATATATATAATGTATTTATATTTTCGATCCATTGTATAGGCTCATGCAGCAGCATTGGGGTATGTGTCTGGCCTGTGCAGGCAGCATAGAGGTTCTTCTCAGCACAGATCTGGGGAAGGGGTCAGTGCTGTTTGTGTACTGAGGGGAGGGGGTCTGCCTCTGTGCAGTGGGGAGTGGTCAGCGCTTTCTCACTGTTTGTAAGTGGCCTCATTCTATCTATTCAGGGATAGCTTCCAGAACTGTTTAGAAACTGCACATAATGTGGTGGGAAAGAACTACTTGTGTAACCATGGGAAGGAATGGGAGCTGTTCGCATCTGCCTAAAGACAAGGAGGTGGAAGGTCATTTCAGAGAATAGTAGATTAGAAGGGGTGAAGGCCACAGCTGCTCTTGTAATGGCGGTGGCCTGCCCTCTGGAAAGATATAGAAAGTACACATTACTGTTCTAATACTTTTTCCCCATTAGAAAGTATATTGTCTTAAATGAAGAATACCCGCACAGTTTGGTTCTGCTTAACAAATGTTCGTTTTCTTGCTTTCAGAAATCAACACAAGCTAATAATCTTGCAGATATGATACCTATTAATGGTGAACAAAAGTAAAAGCAGTGGTGATACAAAGCAGAGACGACTTGGGTCTCTTCATCAGATTAAGTAAACGTACACATATATATGTAGAAGGACAGAAACCTTGTCTAAGAGCAAAAATGATAAACTGAATAAGCTTTGAGGTTTACGGTATGTCCCAAAATTGATGCTCTAGCGATTTCTGGACTAACTGTCTAGCACTCTAGCAAGCCCGACTTCCTTTTCCCAACTTTAAAGTGGTTGTCCCACAAAGAAAAATGCTTTAATAGATCTTGAATTTAAAATAAGTTTTGCCGTTAAATTATTCTGCTTTGCTTAGATAGCGCTATCTCTTATTCCTCAGCGATTTACACACATAATCATCTCTGTCCCCATGGCCCTCACAATCTAGATTTCCTATCAGTATGTCTTTAGAGTGTGGGAGGAAACCGGAGTACCCGGAGGAAACCCATGCAAACACAGGGAGAACATAAAAACTCTCTGCAGATGTTGTCCTTGGTGGGATTTGAACCCAGGACCCCAGTGCTGCACTGCTAACCACTGAGCCACTGTGCTGCCCATTAATTCTGTTTTTGGGTTTTTTTTTTAAATAAATGTTCCTGTGCTGAGATAATGTTATAAATGATGTGCCTTACTGTGTACTGTATAATGGCCGTGTCTGACCGTACAGGAATAGAGTCTGATCATATCAAAACTCCTGGGCAGGGGAGGACACAAAAGAGTATACAGACAGAACAGCACAGGATCACAGCTGATTCTTTCTGTGAGTAAAACATTTCCCTGCCTGTTTTTAAGCAATATTTTACCCCAAAGAAATAATCAGATGTGATCCCATGGTGTCCTGTGTGTATACTCTTTTGTCATACACAGCCATTACACAGTACATAGCAGTGGCAAATTTTCTAAGATTCTCTGAACAGGAACATTTTATTTTTCACACATCCAACAAATTTTGGAACAAATTTTTACTCTAGACGTATTAATTAAAATGTACTTTGTTCGTGGGAAATCCCCTACTGGACATCCCCATCTTAATGGGCCCATGGTGGCTTATCCAAACCTCTGCTGCTGCTCCTCCATACTAAAGTGATTGTGTCCCCTGCCAGTCTGCTGTGTCCAACATCTGGCAGGGGATGCTGAAGCCAGTCAGGGGCCATTGTTCGGCTGCAGCGGTCAGTTTGTCAGAGGGGAAAAAACACTTTTTACTTCCTTGGTTAATAAACATGGCATATTAACATATGTAGCAGTGGAACAATTGTTTAACCCCTTAGTGACAGAGCCAATTTGGTACTTAATGACAGAGCCAATTTTTACAATTCTGACCACTGTCACTTTGAGGTTATAACTCTGGAACGCTTTAACGGATCCTGCTGATTCTGAGATTGTTTTTTCGTGACATGTTGTACTTCATGTTAGTGGTAAAATTTCTTCGATATTACTTGCGATTATTTCTGAAAAAAATGGAAATATGGTGAAAAGTTTTAAAATTTTGCAATTTTCAAATTTTGTTTTTTTATGCCCTTAAATCAGAGAGATATGTCACACAAAATAGTTAATAAATAACATTTCCGATATGTCTACTTTACATCAGCACCATTTTGGAAACAAATTTTTTTTTTGTTAGGGAGTTATAAGGGTTAAAATTTGACCAGCAATTTCTCATTTTTACAACACCATTTTTTTTTAGGGACCACATCACATTTGAAGTCATTTTGAGGGGTCTATATGATAGAAAATAACCAAGTGTGACACCATTCTAAAAACTGCACCCCTCAAGGTACTTAAAACCACATTCAAGAAGTTTATTAACCCTTTACGTGCTTCACAGGAACTCAAACAATGTGGAAGGAAAAAATGAACATTTAACTTTTTTTGCAAACACTTTAATTCAGAACCATATTTTTTTATTTTCACAAGTGTAAAAACAGAAATTTAACCATACATTTTGTTGTGCAATTTCTCCTGAATACGCTGATACCCCATATGTGGGGGTAAACCACTGTTTGGGCGCACCGCAGAGCTTGGAAGAGAAGGAGCGCCGTTTGACTTTTTCAATGCAGAATTGGCTGGAATTGAGATCGGATGCCATGTCACGTTTGGACAGCCCCTGATGTGCCTAAACAGTGGAAACCCCCCACAAGTGACACCATTTTGGAAACTAGACCCCTTAAGGAACTTAACTAGATGTGTGGTGAGCACTTTGAGCCCCCAAGTGCTTCACAGAAGTTTATAACGTAGAGCCGTGAAAATAAAAAATCGCATTTGTTTACACAAAAATGATATTTTCGCCCACAAATTCTTATTTCCACAAGGGTAACAGGAGAAATTAGACCACAAAAGTTGTTGTGCAATTTCTCCTGAGTACGTTGATACCCCATATGTGGGGGTATACCACTGTTTGGGCTCACTGCAGAGCTTGGAAGAGAAGGAGCGCCGTTTTACTTTTTCAATGTAGAATCAGCTGGAATTGAGATCGGCTGCCATGTCACGTTTGGAGAGTCCCTGATGTGCCTAAACAGTTTAAACCCCCCACAAATGACACCATTTTGGAAACTAGACCCCTTAAGGAACTTATCTAGGTGTGTGGTGAGCACTTTAAACCCCCAGGTGCTTCACGGAAGTTTATAACGTAGAGCCGTGAAAATAAAAAAATCCTTTTTTTTCACTCAAAAATGATTTTTTAGCCTGCAATTTTTTATTTTATCAAGGGTAACAGGAGACAGTGGACCACAAAATCTGTTGACCAGTTTGTCCTGAGTACGCTGATACCCCATATGTGGGGGAGGGCACTGTTTGGGCACCCATCAGGGCTCGGAAGGGAAGGAGCGCCGCTTGGAATGCAGACTTTGATGGGATGGTCTGCAGGTGTCATGTTGCATTTGCAGAGATCCTGATGTACCTAAACAGTAGAAACCCCCCACAAGTGACTCCATTTTGGAAACTAGAGCCCCCAAAGAGCTTATCTAGATGTGTGGTGAGCACTAGGAACCCCCAACTGCTTCACAGAAGTTTATAATGTAGAGCCATGAAAATAAAAAAAAATCATATTTTTTCCACAAAAATGATCTTCTCACCCCCAAATTTTTACTTTCACAAGGGTAACAGGAGAAATTGGACCCCAAAATTTATTGTGCAATTTATGCTGAGTAGGCTGATACCCCATATGTGGGGGATAAACCACTGTTTGGGCGCATGGCAGAGCTTGGAAGGGAAGGAGCGCCGTTTTGGAATGCAGACTTTGATAGAATGGTCTGCAGGCATTATGTTGCGTTTGCAGAGCCCCCAATGTACCTAAACAGTAGAAACCCCCCACAAGTGACCTCATTTTGGAAACTAGACCCCCCAAGGAACTTATCTAGATGTGTTGTGAGAACTTTGAATGCCCAAGTGCTTCACAGAAGTTTATAATGCAGAGTCGTGAAAACAAAAAAAAATATTTTTTTCACAAAAAAGATTTTTTTAGCCCCCAATTTTTATTTTCACAAAGGTAACAAGAGAAATTGGACCCCAAACGTTGTTGTCCAATTTGTCCTGAGTACACTGATACCCCATGTGTGGGGGGGACCACTGTTTAGGTGCATGGCTGAGCTCGGAAGGGAAGGAGTGCCGTTTTGGAATGCAGACTTTGATAGAATGGTCTGCGGGCGTTATGTTGCATTTGCAGAGCCCCAGATATACCTAAACAGTAGAGACCCCCCAGAAGTGACCCCATTTTGGAAACTAGACCCCCCAAGGAACTTATCTAGATGTGTGGTGAGAACTTTGAATGCCCAAGTGCTTCACAGAAGTTTATAATGCAGAGTCGTGAAAATAAAAAATAATTTTTTTTTTCCACAAAAAAAGATTTTTTAGCCCCCAAGTTTTTATTTTCACAAGGGTATCAGGAGAAATTGGACCCCAAAAGTTGTTGTCCAATTTATCCCGAGTACGCTGATGCCCCATATGTGGGGGTAAACCAATGTTTGGGCGCACGGCAGAGCTCAGAAGGTAGGGAGCACCATTTTACTTTTTGAGCACAAAATTGGCTGTGGCGTTTAGAGACCCCCTGATGTACCTAAACAGTGGAAACCCCCCAATTCTAACTCCAACCCTAACCCCAACACACCCCTAACCCTAATCCCACCCCGATCCATAATCCTAATCACAACCCTAACCCCCAAAACACCCCTAACCCTAATCCCAAAGCTAACCATAACCCTAATCAAAACCCTAAACCCAACACCCCCCTAATCCTAATCTCAACCCTAACCTCAAAACCTAACCCTAATCCCAATACACCCCTATCCTTAATCCCAACCCTAGCCTTAACCCTAATCCCAAACCTAACCCTAATCCCAAATGTAACCCTAATGCCAACCCTAATCCAAATCCTAATCCCAACTCTAACCCTAACTTTAGCCCCAACCCTAGCCCTAACCCTAACTTTAGCCCAAACCCTAACTTTAGCCCTAAACCTAGCCCCAACCCTAACCCTAACTTTAGCCCCAACCCTAGCTCTAACCCTAATCCTAGCTCTAACCCAAGCCCTATCCCTAACCCTATGGCTATGTGCACATGTTGCGGATTTTGCTGCGGATCCGCAGCGTTTCCGCAGCTGTGGGTCCGCAGCAGTTTCCCATGAGTTTACAGTACAAGGTAAACCTATGGGAAACATAAAACGCTGTGCCCATGCTGCGCAAAAAACCACACGGAAACGCAGCGGTTTACATTCCGCAGCATGTCAATTCTTTCTGCTGATTCCGCAGCGGTTTTACACCTGCTCCATAATAGAAAACCGCAGGTGTAAAACCGCAGTGGAATCCGCACAAAAACCGCGGTACATCCGTGATAAATCCGCAGGAAAAACGCAGCGTTTTGGTCCTGCGGATTTATCAAATCCGCTGCGGAAAAATCCGCAGAGAACCATTCTATGTGTGCACATATCCTACCCCTACCCCTACCCCTACCCTACCCCTACCCCTAACCCTACCCCTAACCCTATTTGGAAA
This sequence comes from Ranitomeya variabilis, assembly GCF_051348905.1. Classification (NCBI taxonomy): domain Eukaryota; kingdom Metazoa; phylum Chordata; class Amphibia; order Anura; family Dendrobatidae; genus Ranitomeya; species Ranitomeya variabilis. The sequence goes on along the minus strand of NC_135232.1, from coordinate 513,104,929 downwards.
ATAGAAATTCATACATTTTTTTTATTTTATTACGTTTTTCTTACTAAGGGGGTGATAAAGGGGGGGGTTATTTACTATTTTTTTTATTTTGATCACTGTGATAGGATCTCACAGTGACCAAAATAAAAAAAGAGGAAGAATTTTCTTCTGCCGACCGGCAGATCATGGCGGGCGCACTGCGCATGCGCCCGCCATTTTCTTACCGAAGCAAGAAGCCGGCGGCCAGCAGAAGAAGCAGGAGGACCCAGGGACACCGGTAAGTATAACAGGGTCCCCGAATCCCCCTATTTCTCTGTCCTCTGATGTGCGATCACATCAGAGGACAGAGAAATGACATCGCTTTTTTTTTTTTTTTTTTTTTTTTTTTGCGGTCGCCGGTAAACAGTTAATTACCGGCGATCGCAAAACAGTTAATTACCGGCGATCATGTTCTTTGCGGTCTCGGCTACCCCCGGCAGCCGAGACCCCAAAGAACATCCGGGTGGCGGGCACACTGCGCATGCGCCCGCCATTATTTCCCTGGAAAAAGATGGCGGCGCCCATCGGGAGCCACGAGGAGCTCCGGGGGAGGTAGGTGAGTATTGGGGGGCTATCTGGGCTATCGGGGACCACATTTCTCTGTCCTCCGATGTGCGATCACATCGGAGGACAGAGAAATTAAATGACAAATCGCGTTTTTTTGTTTTTTGTTTTTTTTTGCGACCGCCGGTAAACGGTTAATTACCGGCGATCGCAACTCGGGGGTCGGTAAAAAAACCCCGAATCATGTTCTCTGGGGTCTCGGCTACCCCCGGCAACCGAGACCCCAGAGAAAATCCGACTCTGGGGGGCGCTATTCACTTTTTCCACAGCGCCGTTAATTAACGGCGCTGTGGTTTAAGTACCCTTAGCGGCCGTCGTTAAAAGGCGTATCGGCGGTCGTTAAGGGGTTAAGAGACAATTTGTCGGCCTGATAGCTTACGATTTGTTCATGAATCTCTTTGAAAGCAGTACCTTTACATGATCAGTCAGTTCCTCCATCACTGAGAAATCAGAGTTTGAATTGCTAAGGAAATGAGGCTGATCTATTTGTAGATCTGAAGCCTCTGTTACTCAAGCTCCGTTCCCCGCCCAGTGCTGCCTCCTATTGCTTGACTGACAGCTCTTCTTTGCCTGAAGTCACACAACCTAGAGGCTAACCAAGGAAAAACTGTAGGAGAGATCAGTGCAAATAGGGTCTTATCCGAGAAATACTGTGAACTTTACACTCAGATTAAACTCGCCTGTTTAATCTGAAAAAATAGCATATAACGTGAGGTCAGCTGCAACAGGTCCGCATGTGACCATCAGACATCCAGCTGGAAGATAAGGCACTAAATACAGTGTATCGGCTGATGACTCTGCTTCTTTCACTTCAAGTGATACCTTTTAGTATAATAGACCTCTTCTGATTGGTGCTTACACATAGAGTAATGGTATATTGCACAGACAAGAAAAGAAATGGAGCACTCACTTTCTTGTTGAAATTCCTAACTCCATCATAGATTATATCAGCATCTCAATAAAGTGCATGGTTCGGTGTGCGGGAGACAGGGGAGTGAGCAGGTGAACAAGCCTGATGGACGACAGCTGTTTCGCACTGTTACATTTGTCCTTAGAAGTTCAGTAAGAGCACAAAACAGCTGTAGTCCGTCAGGCTTGTTCACCTGCTCACTCCCCTGTCTCCTGCACACCCCATCATCCACTTTACTGAGATGTTGATATCATCTAAGATAGATTAAAGGAATTTCAACAAGAAAGACCTGAGTGAATGCTCCTTTTCTTCTTGTCTGATGCTATATTGCACAAACATCAATAGGTAAGAAGGAGTTAGTGGATAATCTCCGGGCTGCCGACAGGATTAAAGGTACCTTCACACTAAACGATATCGCTAGCGATCCGTGACGTTGCAGCGTCCTGGCTAGCGATATCGTTTAGTTTGACACGCAGCAGCGATCAGGATCCTGCTGTGATATCGCTGGTCGTTGAATAAAGTTCAGAACTTTATTTGGTCGTCAGACCGGCGTTTATTGTCAGGTTTGACACCAAAAGCAACGATACCAGCGATGTTTTACGCTGGTAACCAGGGTAAATATCGAGTTACTAAGCGCAGGGCCGCGCTTAGTAACCCGATGTTTACCCGGGGACCTCGGCATCGTTGGTCGCTGGAGAGCGGTCTGTGTGACAGCTCTCCAGCGACCAAACAGCGACGCTGCAGCGATCGGCATCGTTGTCGCTATCGCTGCAGCGTCGCTTAATGTGAAGGTTAAGAATAAGACACATATCCCAGTGTAGTAAATACACTGATACATGTGGTTTTTCCTGAAGAAGTAACTTTGTACTTCGAAACATGTCGAAATAAACCATCATTTTAATTTACTACATCGCGGAGATTATCCACTTAGGCTAGGTTCACATTGCGTTAGTGGGTGATCGCTAACGGACAGCGTTGCACGGCGACAATGTCGCAATTAACGCCGTGCAACGGGTCCGTTAGCGCACCCATTGACAGCAATGTTGTTTCTACCTGAAGCGCATTGCTAGCGCGTGCCTTTTTCGGCTCGCACTAGCGATGTGCCGTTCCTTTGTGGCGCGCCTCGGACGCTGCTTGCAGCGTCCGCGGCGCGCCCGAGGTCCGTTCCCCGCTCTCGCAGATCGGGGATCTGCGAGAGCGGGGACGTTAGCGCGACCCCTAAACGCAACCCCTACAAATACATTGCGTTAGCGCAATCCGCTAGCGCTAAACGGATTGCCCTAACGCAATGTGAACCTAGCCTAACTCCTTCTTACCTTTTGACAGGCTAGAGGCTCAGTGAAGCAGGAAGTGATGCTGGGTGGGGAGTAGAACTGGAGTGACCAAAGCTTCAGATTTATAATAGCCAAATAGCTTTTCAGCCGCATATCAATTTAAACCTTGATTTCTCCATAAAGGTTTTGCTGGGTGTGAAATCCTGCTGATTGATTCCCTTTAACCCCTTCATGACATTGGGATTTTCCGTTTTTCCGTGTTCGTTTTTCACTCCCCTCCTTCCCAGAGACTTAACTTTTTTTATTTTTCCATCAATTTGGCCATGTGAGGGCTTATTATTTGCGGGACGAGTTGTACTTTTGAACGACATCATTGGTTTTAGCATTTCATGTACTAGAAAACGGGGAAAAAATCCAAGTGCGGTGAAATTGCAAAAAAAGTGCAATTCCACACTTGTTTTTTGCTTGGCTTTTTTGCTAGGTTCACTAAATGCTAAAACTGACCTGCCATTATGATTCTTCAGGTCACTACGAGTTCATAGACACCTAACATGACTAGGTTATTTTTTATCTAAGTGGGTGAAAAAAAATTCAAAACTTTGCTAAAAAAAAAAAAAAAAATTGCACCATTTTCCGATACTCATAGCGTCTCCATTTTTCATGGTCTGGGGTCTTTTGAGGGCTTATTTTTTGCGAGCCGAGCTGGCATTTTTAATGATAGCATTTTGGTGCAGATACGTTCTTTTGATCGCCCGTTATTGCATTTTAATGGCGTTTCAAATTTTTTTTCTCACTACACCGTTTAGCGATCAGGTTAATGCTTTTTTTTTATTGATAGATCGGGCGATTCTGAACGCGGCGATACCAAATATGTGTAGGTTTGATTTTTTTTTTATTGATTTATTTTGATTGGGGCGAAAGGAGGGGGGGGGGGTGATTTAAACTTTAATATTTTTTTTTTATTTTTTTCACATTTTTTTAACTTTTTTTTTTTTTAAAACTTTTGCCATGCTTCTATAGCCTCCATAGGAGGCTAGAAGCAGGCACAGCGTGATCGGCTCTGCTACATAGCAGCGATCTGATGTTCGCTGCTATGTAGCAGAATTGCTGGTGTGCTGTGAGCGCCGACCACAGGGTGGCGCTCACAGCTGCCGGGGATCAGTAACCATAGAGGTCTCGTGTTGCACGTTCCCTTATAGTCTGGCTACAACAGATAGAGGAGCAATTGAAATCCAAAGTGCCAAGAGAAGACATCCTACCCAATATATCTATGGCTAAAGGAGCGGCAGCCTTTATAGCAGATTCCTCGGCTGACTCTGTGAGACTAGCAGCCAGGGCAGCGAGTCTATCCAATGCGGCTAGACGTGCTCTTTGGTTGAAGGGGTGCCCGGGCGACTTGCCTTAAAAAAATAGACTTTGTTCCATTCCGTGTGACGGCCATTTCCTCTTTGGTCACTTTGGAGAAAGCAGGGGATAGGAAGAAGGGTTTCCCTCGCTTTCCAGTGGACATTAGAAGGCCCTATTTTCGGAGGGGGAAATTTAGTAGAGGCCGCCCCCCGGGAGATAGAAGGAGTTGGGACTCCAGAGACAGAAAAGGATCAGGATACATGTTTAAGGGTCCCTCAACATCAACAAAAAAGCCCTCCCAATGACATCAGGCCAGAGGTATGGGGAAGACTCTCATTCTTTTTCCCAGCCTGGGTAAATATCTCCCCCAGTCATTGGACTCTAAAGGTTGTCAAAGACGGCCTAAAAATAGACTTTTTTTTATCCACCGCGACAGACGTTTGTTTTGACATCCCAAAGAAAATCCCCGGAAGAACAGCTAGCCTTGGAAGCAGAGGTACTAGAACTGGTGTTAAAGCAAGTTCTGGTAGAAGTCCCGGGGGAGGAGGAAGGAAAAGGTTTTTATTCTCCCCTTTTTTTGATACGAAAACCTCTTTGCTAAACCTAGTTCATCTCTGTGTTTGTCATTTCCTCTTACCTCACCGTTATTATTTGTGGGGGGCTTGTATCCAACTTTTGGGGTCTATTCTCTGGAGGCAAGAGAGGTCTTTGTTTTCCTCTTCTAGGGGTAGTTAGTCCTCCGGCTGGCGCGAGACATCTAGCGACCAACGTAGGCATGTTCCCCGGCTACTTCTAGTGTTGGCGTTAGGAGTAGATATATGGTCAACCCAGTTACCACTGCCCTATGAGCTGGATTTTTGTACTTCGCAGACTTGCAGATATCTCTGAGACCCTCGCCATTGGGGTCATAACAGTAGCGTATATCAACCACCAAGGGGGACGAGGTCCCCTTCCCTTGTGAAGTCAGCATCTATCCTCCTACAACTAGCAGAGCACCACCTGCTGTCCCTCTCTGCAGCTAATGCTCTTCAAATCCAATGGAAATTCAGTCTTGCTTATGTTTTCCCACCGATAGCAATGATTCCGGCAGTGGTAAGGAAGATCAGAATGGAGCAGGTGAGAGTGATTTTCATTGCTCCATTTTGGCCGAAAAGACCTTGGTTTTCCCTCCTGAGACAGATGTCAATAACCGATCCATGGATTCTACCAAAGATTCCTGACCTGCTTACCCAGGGTCCAATATGCCACTCTTAAGTGAAGGGCTTCCATCTTGCAGCCTGGAATTTGAGAGGGCATTACTAAGTTGGCAGGGGTTTTCAACAGGGCTAGTCTCCACCTTGTTGAAAAGTAGAAAACCGGTCACATCTAGAATTTATGGTAGAACGTGGAAAAAGTTTCTAGATTTTTCAGGGCAACCTTTGGGGGATGAGGCTCCTGTGGGTACTATTTTAGAGTTTTTACAAACAGGTTTACAACTGGGGTTGGCACCAATACGCTCAAAGTACAATTGTCGGCGTTAGGAGCCTTATATAATTGTAATCTGGCCTCCAATAGGTGGGTGTCCCGCTTTATAAAATCTTGTAGTAGGTCTAGACCAGTGATAGTTCAGAGGGTTCCCCCGTGGGATTTAAATCTGGTGTTAGAAGCTCTAACTAGGAGTCCATTTGAGCCTTTACAGGAATCATCGGTAAAAATCCTCACTCTTAAAACAGTGCTTCTGGTAGCATTGACATCAGCCCGTAAGGTGAGTGATCTGCAAGCCCTGTCTATTTCTCCTCCTTACACACAGATATTTGAGGACAGGGTAGTCCTGAGACCGGATCCGGCGTATCTGCCGAAAGTGGTACTTACAATTTCTTGACTCCTATGGAATTTATTACCCTCTTTTTGTGATAATCCTAAGAACCCAGGGGAAGTAAAATTCCATACACTGGATGTAAGAAGAGCTATTTTACAGTACATATCTTTGACCAATCAGTGGAGGAAGGATCAGTCCCTATTTGTAGCTTTCCAGGGTAGCAAGAAGGGATATGGAGTATCCAAAAGTACTATTGCTAGGTGGATTAGGGAGGCTATTTCCTTATCCTATGCTTCATGTGGTGCGCCCCGATCCCTGAAGGCATCAAGGCTCACTCCACCAGAGCTGTGGCTACTTCCTGGGCAAAAAAAGCAGAGGTATCGATTGATCAGATTTGTAAGGCCGCTACCTGGTCCTCACCGTCTACCTTCTTTAAACACTACCGACTGGATCTATCCTCCTCGACTGACCTTACCTTTGGTAGAAGGGTGCTGTAAGCGGTGGTCCCTCCCTAAGGTGTTTCTTTCTCCAAAAATCTCTCAGGTGTGCTGTCATGGGAGACGGGAAAACACCAAGGTTACTTACCGGTAGCCGGTTTTTCCGGAGCCCATGACAGCACCTGTATATTCCCCCCCCTTCTTTTTCACCCTTTGGTGTGCACTTTTAGTTGGGTGTTTTTTTGTTATTATTATAATGTTGTGGTAGATTGCCATGTGTACTAACCAAGGGGGCCTCTCATGCTCTGAAAACCAACTGAAGCGAGGGAGAGGTACCGCCCTTTTATTTCAGTAGGTTTCCTGTCCTGACTGGGCGGATCCCTCTCTCAGGTGTGCTGTCATGGGCTCCGGAAAAAACGGCTACCGGTAAGTTAACTTGTTGTTTTTCTTCTATGTAAATGAGCTTTTCCAGACTGTGGGGAGGATGTTGCCTGCATGATAACTCTGCCTCCAGAGCTCATTTTATATAAATGTGAGACAAGTAACTAACACAGAACAGGAGAAATTAAATTTGTCTTCTTGAAAACATATTTTTTGCTTCTCTCTGAGCTCTGCTGTATTGCTACAATATTACAACCCTGTCTGCCTGTGAGTTTGCAGCTGAGAGGAACCTACAGATGTGTGAGGTATAATCACACACAGTTCTGCAGTGCGATCAGGAGATCAGAGAGCGGCCATTACACATCACTCTGGTAACCATTACACATCACTCTGGTAACTCCCCTTCATGGAAAACAAGCTCTGGAGGCAGAGTTATATTCCAGACAATCCTCCCCAGAGCCTGAAAGAGGTCATTTATGTAAAGTTAGAGGATTTATCCACAACAAGGCCTCTGATATGAGGCATGTAGGCATCGCTCTCCTCAGCAGTCTATAATCTGTATGCCCATATAATTAAACATTAACCCAGACTCAAAGTACTAAAGGCTGACTAATTAATTTGACACTTTCTATTCCCTCCTCAACCCAAGAGTGCAGGCCCCAACCACAGATCTCCGCGCTGACGATCTGGCCAATTACTTCAAAGAAAAAATTTACCCCATCCGACAGGAAATTATCTCCCAATCCCTTCATACCATGCACCGTCCTCCCTCCCCCACTGCATCTAATTCACTCTCTGACTTTGAGCCAGTTACAGAAGAAGAAGTAATCAGGCTCCTTGCATCTTCTCGCCCGACCACTTGCACCAGTGACCCCATTCCGTCACATCTCCTCTAGTCCCTTTCCCCGGCTGTCACCTCTCACCTAACAAAAATATTCAACCTTTCTCTCTCTTCCGGTATTTTTCCCTCCTCATTTAAGCATGCCATCCTACATCCATTACTTAAAACCATCCCTCAATCAAAACTGTGCCGCTAATTATAGACCTGTCTCCAATCTTCCCTTCATCTCTAAACTCCTCGAACGCCTGGTCCACTCCCGTCTTGGGCTACTTTCACACTAGCGTTGGTAAGGGGCCGTCGCCATGCGTCGGCCCGAGGTACCTACGCACGTTGTGAAATAAATGCACAATGGGGGCAGCGGATGCAGTTTTACAATGCATCCGCTGCCCCATTGTAATGTCTGGGGAGGAGGGGGCAGAGTTTCAGCCGCGCATGCGCGGTTGAAAATGGCGAACACGACGCACAAGAAAATCGTTACATGTAAAGTTTTTTTTGTGCCGACGGTCCGCCAAAACACGACGCATCCGTCGCACAACGGATGCGACGTGTGGCAATCTGTCGCAATGCGTCACTAATGCAAGTGTATAGAGAAAAAACGCATCCTGCGGGCAACTTTGCAGGATGCGTTTTTTTGCCAAAACGACGCATTGCGGCGTGCGTCACACGACGCAATGTGAAAGTAGCCTTATCCGCTATCTCTCAGATAACTCTCTTCTCGACCCTCTTCAATCTGGTTTCCGCTCTTTACACTCTACTTAAATTGCCCTCACTAAAGTCTCTAATGATCTACTAACGGCTAAATCTAATGGTCTCTACTCCATGATAATTCTCTTGGATCTCTCCGCAGCATTCAATAATGTGGATCGCTCCTCCTCACTATGCTACACTCCATCGGCCTCAAGGACACTGTTCTCCTCCTATCTCTCTGACCGTTCCTTCACTGTATCTTTTGCTGGTTCCTCCTCCTCTCACCTTCCCCTTACTGTTGGGGTTCCTCAAGGATCAGTCCTAGGCCCCCTCCTCTTCTTTGTATACTGCCCCTATTGAACAAACAATCAGTAGATTTGGGTTCCAGTACCATCTCTATGCTGAGGACACCCAATTATACACTTCTCCTGATCTCACGCCTGCCTTTTTAGAAAACACCAGTGATTGTCTTAGGCTACGTTCACATTAGCGGCGCCCGCCGCAGCGGCGGGCGCCGCAGCGGCGCCGCATGCATCATGCGCCCCTATATTTAACATGGGGGCGCATGGACATGCGGTGCACTTGCTTTTTGCGCCGCATGCGTCCCTGCGGCGCCCGCGTCGGGTCGCGGAGGACGCAGCAAGTTGCATTTTTGCTGCGTCCAAAATCAATGAAAAAAAGGACGCATGCGGCGCAAAAAGCTGCGTTGTGCATGTGTTCACATTTGCGCTGTGCGTTGCGGCGGCGACGCTGCGGCGCACACCGCAAATGTGAACGTAGCCTTACCGCTGTATCTAACATCATGTCCTCCCTTTATCTGAAACTGAACTGCTCGTGTTCTTTCCCTCTACTAACCTATGTTTGCCTGACATTGCCATCTCTGTGTGTGGTTCCACCATTACTCCCAATCAACATGCCCGCTGCCTTGGGGTCATACTTGATTCCGAGCTTTCCTTCACCCCCCACATCTGATCACTGGCTCGCTCTTATCTGCATCTCAAAAACATTTCTAGAATTCACCCTTTTCTTACTTTCGACTCTGCAAAAACTCTTACTGTTTCACTCATTCATTCTCGTCTGGACTATTGTAACTCTCTACTAATCGGCCTCCCTCTTATCAAACTCTCCCCGCTCCAATCTGTACTGAATGCTGCTGCCAGGATTATATTCCTCACCAACCGTTACACCGATGCCTCTACCTTGTGTCAGTCATTACAATGGTTACCCATCCACTCCAGAATCCAGTACAAAACTATTACCCTCATCCACATAGCACTCCATGGCTCAGCACCACCCTACATCTCCTCCTTGGTCTCAGTCTACCATCCTACCCATGCCCTCCGTTCTGCTAATGACTTGAGGTTAACATCTTCAATAATCAGAACCTCCCACTCCCGTCTCCAAGACTTTTCACGTGCTTCGCCAATTCTTTGGAATGCACTACGCAGGTTAATACGATTAATCCCCGATGCCCACAGTTTTAAGCGTGCCCTAAAAATGCATTTGTTCAGACTGGCCTACCGTCTCAACACATTAACCTAACTATCCCTGTGTGGCCCATTAAAAAAAAAACTTTAAACCATAATCAGGTTCCTCGCATCATGTTCTCATACACTTTATGCAGTTAATAGCCCTCTGTGTCTGTACTGTTACTTACTTAGGCTGTTAACTGGTTCATGCAGTGTTACATGAACACCCAATTCTTACACTATGGCTGGTCCGCACAACTAAAGCAATTGTTACCATCCACCTCTCGTGTCTCCCCTTTTTCATCATAGATTGTAAGCTTGCGAGCAGGGTCCTCACTCCTCTTCGTATCTATTTTGATCTATGATTATTGTTATGCTGTAATGTCTATTGTCTGTACAAGTCCCCTCTATAATTTGTAAAGTGCTGCGGAATATGTTGGAGCTATATAAATAAAATTATTATTATATTATTATTAAGAAATACAGTTAGGTCCATATATATTTGGACAGAGACAACATTTTTCTAGTTTTGGTTATAGACAATACCACAATGAATTTTAAACAAAACAATTCAGATGCAGTTGAAGTTCAGACTTTCAGCTTTCATTTGAGGGTATCCACATTAAAATCGGATGAAGGGTTTAAGAGTTTCAGCTCCTTAACATGTGCCACCCTGTTTTTAAAAGGACCAAAAGTAATTGGCCAGATTCAATAATTTTAAATAAAATGTTCATTTTTAGTACTTGGTTGAAAACCCTTTGCTGGCAATGACTGCCTGAAGTCTTGAACTCATGGACATCACCAGACGCTGTGTTTCCTCCTTTTTGATGCTCTGTCAGGCCTTCACTGCGGTGGTTTTCAGTTGCTGTTTGTTTGTGGGCCTTTCTGTCTGAAGTTTAGTCTTTAACAAGTGAAATGCATGCTCAATTTGGTTGAGATCAGGTGACTGACTTGGCCATTCAAGAATATTCCACTTCTTTGATTTAATTAACTCCTGGGTTGCTTTGGCTTCATGTTTTGGGTCATTGTCTATCTGTAGGATGAAACGACGACCAATCAGTTTGGCTGCATTTGGCTGGATCTGAGCACACAGTGTGGCTCTGAATACCTTAGAATTCATTCGGCTGCTTCTGTCCTGAGTCACATCATCAATAAACACTAGTGACCCAGTGCCACTGGCAGCCATGCATGCCCAAGCCATCACACTGCCTCCGCCGTGTTTTACAGATGATGTGGTATGCTTTGGATCATGAGCTGTACCACGCCTTCGCCATACATTTCTCTTTCCATCATTCTGGTAGAGGTTGATCTTGGTTTCATCTGTCCAAAGAATGTTCTTCCAGAACTGTGCTGGCTTTTTTAGATGTTTTATAGCAAAGTCCAGTCTAGCCTTTTTATTCTTGATTCTTATGAGTGGCTTGCACCGTGCAGTGAACCCTCTGTATTTACTTTCATGCAGTCTTCTCTTTATGGTAGATTTGGATATTGATACGCCTACCTCCTGGAGAGTGTTGTTCACTTGGTTGGCTGTTGTGAAGGGGTTTCTCTTCACCATGGAGATTATTCTTCTATCCTCCACCACTGTTGTCTTCCGTGGATGCCCAGGTCTTTTTGCATTGATGAGTTCACCAGTGCTTTCTTTCTTTCTCAGGATGTACCAAACTGTAGATTTTGCCACTCCTAATATTGTAGCAATTTCTCGGCTTGTTTTTTTCTGTTTTCGCAGCTTAAGGATGGCTTGTTTCACTTGCATGGAGAGCTCCTTTGACCGCATGTTTACTTCACAGCAAAACCTTCCAAATGCAAGCACCACATCTCAAATCAACTCCAGGCCTTTTATCTGCTTAATTGAGAATGACATAACGAAGGGATTGCCCACACCTGTTCATGAAATAGCCTTGGAGTCAATTGTCCAATTACTTTTGGTCCCTTTAAAAACAGGGTTGCACATGTTAAGGAGCTGAAACTCCTAAACCCTTCATCCAATTTTATTGTGGATACCCTCAAATGAAAGCTGAAAGTCTGAACTTCAACTGCATCTGAATTGTTTTGTTTAAAATTCATTGTGGTAATGTCTATAACCAAAATTAGAACAATGTTGTCTCTGTCCAAATATATATGGACCTAACTGTACATATTGTTTAAAAGGTCATTTTTATTGAAACAGAATACTAAAAAATTTTTTTTAAAAAACAATGCCATATAAAGGACCCTGAAATTGCTATTAAAAGGACAATATGCTGTATCCAAAAATAGAGAATATATAATTGAAGATGGGACTACGATAATCAAAGTACTATGACTCCACCCCCCATCCGCAGAAAGCCCAATATTGCTATGACCCAAAGGATATTATGTATCAGAAATAGATCGCTAATAGAACAAAAGAAAAATAAAGAAAAAGTACAGTGTAGACTGACACTTAATGAAAAAATAATGATGGAAAATGATGATAATAAAGATGAAGGACTCGCCAGTTCCCAAAGGTTAGTGAATAAATCCTGTTACCAAAAGATAGCAATATAACACATGGTTACAATAAAAAGTAATTACATGTGCTAAGAATAAATATGAAACCTTAAATTAGATTATGTATCAGTAAGGGCAAAGTGTCAGAATACACCATATAATTGGATGACCTCCCATAGCCATACTGGTGTAAAGAACCCCTCTAAATAATCAAGAAATAGTGTTTAATTAAGTTTAGTAGGACGTGCCATGTAGTATTATTTGTGAACTTATTATTTGTGGAGTTATTAACTTGCCCATAATAGTAGTTTAGAGAGGTCAAATGTGACAAATTCCCTTTAACCCCTTCCCATAAACCGCCGTATTATGGTGCCAACATCGTTCAGGCTCTATGTGAGGGCAGCAACTCCCACGATCAGTGCTAGAACCGAACGCGGACGATTAACCCCTCTGATGTCAGTGTCAATGGTGACAGTAACATCGAGGAGCATCACAGAGGGAGTGAACTCCCTGTGTGCTTCTATCAGCACAACGCAATGCGATTGCAGTGTCGATGGTCTCCATGGTGACCCCAGCTGTAAGATGGCCACAGGGTCCTGCAAGGAAGCTGGCTTGTGAGCGCCTGTTAAGAGCAGGAGCTGACACGCCTCCTCCCTTGCCTGTCAGACACTGCTCGGATGCCCTGCAGTAGTGCAATGGTAAATAAAAAATAAAAATCCCCAAATAAAGAACAAAGAAATATTATTCCAATAAATATATTTACTTATGTAAAAAAAAAAAAAAAAGTACACATATTTAGTAGCGCCGCATCCGGAACTCGACCCATAAAACTGTCCCACTAGTTAACCCCTTTGGTGAACATCGTAAACAAAAATAATGAATGAGGCAAAAAACTATGCTTTCTCATCATACCTCCGAACAAAAAAGTACAATAAAACACGATTAAAAAGATGAATGTAAATAAAAATAGTACTACTGAAAACTTCAACTTGTCCTGCAAAAAACAAGCCACCCACCATACATCTCCTTCAGTAGAAAAATAAGATATAGCTCTCAGAATAAAGCAATCCAAAAATATTTTTTTCTATAAAATATTTTTTGTGTAAAAGCGCCAAAACATAAAATTTATATAAATGGGGTATCGCTGTAATTGTACTGACCCAAATAAAGCTGCCTTATCAATTTTCCCATACGCGGAACGGTATAAAAGAAAAAAAAAAAAAAAGCAATTCCTGAATTTCTGTTTTTTGTTCATTCTACCTCCCAAAAATCGGCATAGAAAGCGATCAAAAAATGTTATGTGCCCGAAAATGGTACCAATAAAAACGTAAACTCATCCCTCAAAAGCAAGCCCTCACTTTGCTGTTGGACAAAATATGGAAAAATTATAGCCATCTAAATACAAGTGCTCTCACAAAATTAGAATATCATCAAAAGGTTAATTCATTTCAGTTCTTCAATACACAAAGTGAATCTCATATATTATATGGTCATTACACGCAGTGATTTATTTCTGTTAATGTTGATCATTATGGCTTACAGCTAATGAAAACCCAAAAGCCATTATCTCCGTAAATTAGAATACTTTATAACACCAGCTTGAAAAAATTATTTTATCATCCGAAATGTTGGCCTACTGAAATGTATGTTCAATAAATGCACTCAATACTTGGTCAGGGCTCCTTTTGTATTAATTACTGCATCAATGCTGCGTGGCATGGAGGCGATCAGTCTGTGGCACTGCTGAGGTGTTATGGAAGCCCAGGTTGCTTTGATAGCAGCCTTCAGCTCGTCTGCATTGTTGGGTCTGGTTTCTCTCATCTTCCTCTTGACAATACACCGTAGATTCTCTATGGTCTTTAAGGTCCGATGAGTTTGCTGGCCAATCAGGCACAGTGATACTGTTGTTTTTAAACCAGGTATCGGTACTTTTGATAGTGTGGACAGGTGCCAAGTCCTGCTGGAGAATGAAATTTCCATCTCCAAAAAGCTTGTCGGCAGAGGGAAGCATGAAGTGCTCTAATATTTCCTGGTAGACGGCTGAGCTGACTTTGGTCATGACTAGTGATGAGCGAATATACTCGTTTCTCGAGCACGCTCGGGGGTCCTCCGAGTATTTTTTTTAGTGCTCGGAAATTTAGTTTTTCTTGCTGCAGCTGAATGATTTACATCTGTTAGCCAGCATAAGTACATGTGGGTGTTGCCTGGTTGCTAGGGAATCCCCACATGTAATCAAGCTGGCTAACAGATGTAAATCATTCAGCTGCTGCAAGAAAAACTAAATCTCCGCGCACTAAACAATACTTGGAGGACACCCGAGCGTGCTCGAGAAACAAGTATATTCTCTCATCACTAGTCTTGATAAAACACAGTGGACCTACACCAGCAGATGACATGGCTCCCCAAACCATCATTGATTGGAGAAAACTTTTAGGCCATGTTCACACTTTGCGGGTTTTACCGCAGATCCGCGGCGATTTTGATGCTGCGGGTCCGCAGCAGTTTCCATAGCGTTTACATTTACATGTAAACCCTATGGAAACCGCAATCCGCTGTGCACATGCTGCGGGAAAAACCGCGCAGAAACGCAGCGGTTTAAAACCCACAGCATGTCACTTCTTTGTGCAGAATCGCTGCAATTCTGCACCCATAGGAATGCATTGATCCGATAACTTCCCGCATGGGGCTGTGCCCACGATGCGGGAAGTAAGCGGATAATGTGCAGATGGTACCCGGGGTGGAGGAGAGGAGACTCTCCTCAAGGCCCTGGGAACCATATTAGTGTAAAAAAAAAAAGAATACAAATAAAAAATGATATACTCACCTCTCAGCGCTGCACGCGGCTGTCCGGTCTCAGGGTTGCTGTGCGAGCAGGACCTGCGGTGACGCCGCGGTCACATGACCGTGATGACGCCGCGGTCACATGACCGTGATGACGCCGCGGTCACATGACCGTGATGACGCCGCGGTCACATGACCGTGACGTCACGAAGGTCCTTCTTGCACAGCATCTTTGGAACCGGACCGCCGGGTGCAGCGCCGAGGAGATCGGGACGTCAGAGGGTGAGTATATAACCATTTTTTATTATTTTTAACATTACTATTGATGCTGCATATTGCTGCATATGCAGCATCAATAGTATAGGAGTAAACCCGCAGCGGAAACCGCGATAAATCTGCAGGAATAACCGCAGCGGTTTTGCCCTGCAGATATCTGCTGCGGGAGAACCCGCAGAGGACCCCGCAAAGTGTGCACATAGCCTTAACCCTTAGCTTCATAAAGAAATTAAAAAATTGTGCTGCTGTAAAATAAATGTGGGAAAAGTTATTTGTAATATGACTCTCTGATTTAAGGGCATAAAAATTAAAAGTTTGAAAATGGCAAACTTTTTCTAATTTTTGCCAAATTTCTGTTTTTGGCCAAATTTCTGTTTTTTTTTTTTCACAATTAAACGCAAGTGACGTCAAAGACATTTTACCACTGTCATGAAGTACACTGTCAGGAGAAAACAGTCTCCGAATCACTAAGATCCGTTGAAGCGTTCCAGCGTTATAACCTCATAAAGTGGCAATGGTCAGAATTGTATAATTTGGCCCGGTCAATAAGGTGAAAGCAGGCTTTGGGGTGAAGGGGTTAAGCAATTTTCTGTGTTAAAAAGAAAAATAATAAAGCAATAATATAAATATTAATAGTAATAAAAAATTTGCAAATGTCCCTTCTTAACTTCCTGTGTGGCACAAGATTTTACACTAAATCTTTTCATATATATTTAATTTACATGTATATTTTACTCTACGGCTGTAACAGATGCCTCCTATGGATGCCATCCATCACTCATACCCATATGCTTCAATGTTCACTATATATTAAAAAGGAAAAATAGTTATTGCCTCTGCTGTTTCCCAGGGATCAAAGGTCCCTGGGAATGTCTTAAACGCCCCTCTCTTTCACAGCTGCTCCTGCTCTTGAGAATATAGCACCTCCAGATATTGCTTTGTTGCCCACTCCTCTGATTTGGTGTATATGATGCCACATGCTCATGCATTCAGAAATGTGGTATCCTGATTAGACAATCCCTTCTATTGTAAATAACTCAAATTCAAAACCATGGTGCCCGTACAAGTAGGATAGAGCAAGGTATATTGTGGTGGTTGTGAAAGGGTTAAAGAGGATGACTGTGCTGATGGCCTTGTAGGAGAAGGGCTAGTGACCTCTACTTTGCCCCTAGTATTGGCTCTTTTCCCTAGATTATTAGAGTAGGAGAGGGGGGAAGAGGTAAGGAAACCCAATGAACTGCTCTCTGTTCTGCACCTGTCTATGTTCTTTCTCATTGTCTCCCAACAAAATCTTTTTTTCCAAATGCACTATTACTATTCCGCTTGCATAATAAATTAAAAAGACATTGATGCAGTATTATACTGTTCCTGCATATAATTTGCTTGTGCCAAAGTACTGCTCATAGATTTCATCGGGCTCAGAGAGCCATTATAGTTGTTTGTTACCATAATCCTCTTACGTCCATCAAATTCCTTCTGCCAGTCTTATTCACGGGTAATAATCCGCTCACAATGCAAAGGTTTTTTTCCTGTGGCCCACTAATAAGGGCCTGTGTTTGGTGTCATTGATGTGTGGCATAACATTAATGGAAACATGGGCTTGTTCATTTAGATCAGGATCAGGTAGGAACGGACAGATTCAAACCAGGGTTTCTTTCCGCTTACCAGAACAATTAAACAATGGATGTTTTACCCCTTTTAAATAATGCTATTAACTCAAGAGAAAAACATTTTCATTCAAGTAGTCTTTCATGAGACGGCTGTCACACCTCCGTGGCAGGCTTTACTTCATTATTTATCTTAGAAATAAAGGCCTGCTTTGATGCCACTTTAAGGGGGATATTACAGATGCAGCAAATAGTTTACTGTACTGAGAAAAGTGGTGGGATTTTATTTTACCTTTGTGCTACTGTATAGCATGTCCATTTTATTCAGTGAATCGTTTTATTTGCAGAGTACAAAGATTTTGAAAACAGAAATATACATACATATGTTAAAAGCATGCATAAACTTACATTATACAAGCTTAATTTGCTGAAATTGGAAGCCATATATTAGGAAGAGATATTATCTGATATTTATTTATTTACAGCGGGTGAAATAAGTAATGAACACTTCCCTAGTTTTCCAAGTAAATCTATTATCTTCAGATGTCAATAACAACCCACCCAATCCACACAGGCGAATAAATAAAACCATAGATGTCCATAAATTTAAGTTGTGAGCCTTCGCGGGCAGGGTCCTCTCTCCTACTGTACCAGTTATGACTTGTATTGTTCAAGATTATTGTACTTGTTTTTATTATGTATACCCCTCCTCACTTGTAAAGCGCCATGGAATAAATGGCGCTATAACAATAAATAATAATAATAATAATAATAATAAGTTGTGTGATAATGAGAAATGACACGCAAAAAGTGTTGAACACTCTTAGGTTATGTTCACACGTTGCGTTTTTGATTCATTTTTTTTCCCTCAGTCAAAATCTGCTTTCTTGACAGTAAGAAACTTCCTGCGAATAGCAGGTTTTACTTAGATTTTTAGAATTTTTTGGTGCATTTTTTCCTGCATTTTTGTCATGGTTCGTTTGTCTCTTATGCATGCTGATAAAGTTTAGCGCATAGAAAAATCTGATTCTATTTCATCAGGTTTTGGCACCAAAAATGCAGCAAAACCTGATACTTGAGTTTTTTCAGCATTTTTTGCACCAACCATCAATTTGTGAAAAATGCTGAAAGAAGTGACATGCTGCATTCTGCAACAACCAAGGTTTTGCACAAAATACTGAGGACAAAAAAAACCAAGTTGTGTGCATGAGGTTTCTGAAATATCATAGACTTTGCTGGTGGTACTGTAAAACACAGGTGAAAAGTTGCTTTAAAAAAACACTGAAAAAATGCAACGTGTGAACATAACCTTAATGAAATTTATTTAAAAGTTCGTACAATAGCCTGTTGGTGATGACCGCTTTATGACTCCTCCTTTATGGAGACACTAATTACATGCATTGCTCAGGTACAATTTTGGCCCATTCTACCACACAAACACTCTTCAAATCCTGAATGTTCTGTGGGCACCTTCTATAAACTCTAAGCCTTAGTTTCTTCCATAAATTTTCTGTTGGATTCAGGTCAGGTGTTTGACTGGGCCATTCTAGCAGTTTTATTTTCTTTCCCTGAAACCAACTTGAGTTTCCTTGGTTTTGTGTTTGGGATCATTGTCTTACTGAATATACACCCTCATTTAATCTTCTTCATCCAGGTAAATGACAGCATATGTTGATCAAGAATCTCTTGGTACATTTGTCCATTCATCCTTCCTTCAATTATATGAAGTTTGCAAGGGCCGTATGCTGAAAAAACAGCCCCATTCCATTATGTACTCTCCTCCATACTTCACTTTTGGTTTAGTGTTTTTGACTTCCAAACATGATGTGTTTTATGGCATCCAAAGAGTTCAATGTTGGTCTCATCTGACCAGACTGTTTTATCCCAGAATTTCACAGGCTTGTCTACATCTTGTTGGGCATGCTTTTTGTTCAACAGTGGAGTCTTGTGTGGTGAGCATGGATATATGCCCTTCAAGTTCAGTGCATTACGTAGTTTTCTTTGAAACAATTGTACCTGCTGATTCTAGCTCTTTCTGTAGTTCTCCACAGGTGGTCCTTGGCTCTCGGACAACTCTTCTGATGGTTCTTTTGACTCCTCTGCCTGAAATCTTGAGGGGAGCTCATGGTCCTGGCCAGTTTATGGTGATTTTTTTCTTTCCACTTCTGGATTATGGCTCCAACAGGGCTCACTGGAACCTTCAGTAGTTTGGAAATTCTTCTGTAACTAATGCCATCAGTATGTTTTGCAATAATAAGATTGTGAAGGTCTTGGCCAGCTCACTAGTTTTACCCATCATGAGATTTTTTTTGTGTGGCATTTTGGTAATGACACCTTTTTTATAGACCATCAGTTGAACCAGCTGATGTTATTTTTTACTAAGTGCCAGGATTGCTTCCTAATTACTAAAGGTACCGTCACACTAAGCGACGCTGCAGCGATAGCGATAGCAATGCCGATCGCTGCAGCGTCGCTGTGTGGTCGCTGGAGAGCTGTCACACAGACCGCTCTCCAGCGACCAGCGATGCCGAGGTCCCCGGGTAACCAGGGTAAACATCGGGTTGCTAAGCGCAGGGCCGCGCTTAGTAACCCGATGTTTACCCTGGTTACCAGCGTAAAAGTTAAAAAAACAAACAGTACATGCTCACCTGCGCGTCCCCCAGCCTCTGCATCCTGACGCTGACTGAGCTCCGGCCCTAACAGCAGAGCGGTGACGTCACCGCTGTTGCTTTCACTTTCAGTTTAGGGCCGGCGCTTTAGTGTCAGGAAGCAGAGGCTGGGGGACGCGCAGGTGAGTATGTACTGTTTGTTTTTTTAACTTTTACGCTGGTAACCAGGGTAAACATCGGGTTACTAAGCGCGGCCCTGCGCTTAGTAACCCGATGTTTACCCTGGTTACCAGTGTAAAATATCGCTGGTATCGTCGCTTTTGCTGTCAAACACGGCGATACACGGCGACCTAGCGACCAAATAATGTGCAGACCTTCTAGCAGCGACCAGCAATTTCACAGCGGGATCCAGATCGCTGCTGCGTGTCAAATACAGCGATATCGCCATCCAGGTCGCTGCAACGTCACGGATTGCTGGCGATATCGCCTAGTGTGACGGTACCTTAATAGATTTTACCTGGTGTCATGACTCTAATCAGAGGAGGTTTGCCGTAAATAATCTGGTGCAAGGTTGATTACAAAACTCTAGTACTGTGGCCATGGCCACTTTGGTCTGCAACTCTTTTTGTTCAACTCTCATATCTATTATCAAAGTAGAGCCTGACCCACACAGAAATTGACTTCATAATGAAACTGCATTACTAAGTAAGATAAATTAACTAATTTCATTGAATTTCTCAAATATATATCTTTATTTATTTTTTGTTTCTAGCTGTTCAGCGGGGTCGGATCCCTCCTGCTCACTCCAGTGCGAGCCCCACTACAGCACCTGGTGCTGCCGAATATTTTAATGGACAGCCAGTTTCTGAACTCATCTCTCAGCTTCTTCGAGCAGAGCCTTACCCAGCATCACGTTATGGTTCACAGTATGCTCAGCAGGGCAGTGTTATGGGCATTGACAACATCTGTGAGTTGGCTGCCAGGCTTCTTTTTAGCACAGTGGAGTGGTCCCGGAATATCCCCTACTTTCCAGAGCTTGCCATGGCAGACCAAGTTTCCCTGCTGCGATTGAGTTGGAGTGAACTTTTTGTACTAAATGCAGCGCAGTCAGCCCTTCCACTACACATGGCACCTCTGTTGGCTGCTGCTGGATTTCATGCTTCCCCTATGTCTGCTGACAGGGTGGTCTCCTTTATGGACCAGATTCGTGTTTTTCAGGACCAGGTAGAAAAGCTAAATCGTCTCCAAGTGGACTCTGCGGAGTATGCTTGTCTAAAAGCCATTGCACTCTTCACTTCTGGTAAGCCAGTTCTTATTAGAATTCACATGTCTAAAATAAGTACATATGTTATGCATTGCTTTACCACGCCTTCTTATTTCTGCTAACTTAAAAAAAATTTTTGTTGATCTTTTGTTAATCTTTTTTGCCTTTTGCTCAAATTTGCCTTAACTTTTTTTTTTTTTTCCATTTTCTTCAGATGCTTGTGGTCTTACTGATACAGCTCATGTGGAGAGCTTACAAGAAAAAGCCCAGGTGGCCCTCACAGAATATGTCCGTGCACAGTACCCATCTCAACCTCAACGTTTTGGAAGGCTGCTTCTTCGCTTGCCTGCCCTCAGAGCTGTGCCTGCATCCCTCATTTCCCAGCTGTTTTTCATGAGGCTGGTTGGCAAAACTCCCATTGAGACACTTATTCGAGACATGCTTCTTTCTGGAAGTAGTTTCAATTGGCCCTACACACCTGGGCAGTAGCAGCAGCTGGCCAATGGAGGGTTAAGTTGAATCCTTTACACTACATTGGGCCAGCTTACACCTTGCTCTGTAAGCCTTTTCTGCAGATTACCAAGGCACTTCCACAAATAATGGAGTAATGGTTTTACACTTTCCCCCAGGGATATCTCTTATGTCTAGGCTGGTTGTTTTCTATAAAAACACTAAATATGCCTCTAGAAATTGTACATGGCACTCTAGTACATACGCACAGCTAACCTTTGAGTTTTGCTTGATGTTATGTATAGCTCAATCTACATCCTCTCTACCTCCTGAATGTCTACATTTATTGTCCAAGAAGAAGTTGACAACAAGTATCCAAAAAAAACTGCCAGTTTTAAGCGTTTGTCAAAGGCCGCTTATTGGAATGCAACAGAGAATACTAAGGACCCTGTCATTTTAAGGGCAGGATTCTCTAATGCTGACAAAATGTTGAAGATATGTATAATTTTCCCTTGAGTGTATACATTGTTGCAGCAACAATGAAATATTTTTATATTCTTTCATAATATTCTTTACTTTCTTATCATGTCATAGTATGTCACTAACCAATCAGCAGTGTAAACAAAAACTGCGGGTAAATTGATACTTTTACAATGAGTGAATTACACCTTTATAATAGTACATTGTATGTTGTATAACATTGATTTTTGTTTTCTTTTCATTTTCTGAAAACTAAGAAAAACCCCTCTTGTTTTCCTAATCCATCTGTTCTTTATACGATTTGTTTTCGGGTTCTGGATTGACTAAGAGCATAGTCTAGCAGGAAGTACCATTTCTGTAATAGGTTTTAAATGTTATTTTGTGTTTAGAAGAAATTGAGAACGGTTGGGTAAAGTTTGATGTGTACAGTTTTTTGGTTCTGTTAATATCTGATACATCCATTTGTTAATTGCCACATTAATCAATGGGGTTTCCCTTCTTATGAAGCTGTATGATAACCATAATTGATCATGGAGGTCCTTCCTCAGGACCACGGACCACTCTCTAATCCCTTCAAAAAAGGGCAACAATGCTTAAAAACATTGGGTTTTCTGCAGGTTTCATTTAGATGGATAAGATAGTTGCAGAAATTTCTGCAAAAAAATCTGCTGCATGCGAATTCTTTCTTACATTGGAATACTGCAGTTTGGTAAACCAGAGATAAGGGGAGTATCATTTTGGTATTGTGTTCATGTACTTTTATTCTTGACTGTATAACCTATCCTAGAGATTCACTAGAGGTGCCAAGGAAGTTGGCACAGCCCTGGTCTGGCTGCCCACGGAGTGTGAAAGTAGACAACGGACTTGGGTAGTGCAAATATTTTTGTTAATCTGTAATAACCCATTTCTCTCTTGTGCTCCCTGAGCTGTCCTGTTTTAAGTGCGCTAAACACTTAAAGGGAACCTGTCACCCACAAAATCCAAGGTGAGCTAAGCCCACCAGCATCAGGGGCTTATCTGCAGCATTCTGTAATGCTGTAGATAAGCCCCCGATGTATCCGGTGGGCGTCGTGGTCCGGTCCGGCGCCTCCTATCTTCATCAGATGACCTCTTCTGGTCTTCACGCTGCGGCTCCGGCGCAGGCGTACTTTGTCTGCCCTGTTGAGAGCAGAGCAAAGTACTGCAGTGCGCAGGCGCTGGGAAAGGTCAGAAAGGCCCGGCGCCTGCGCACTGCAGCACTTTGCTCTGCCCTAAACAGGGCAGACAAAGTACGCCTGCGCCGGAGCCGCAGCGTGAAGACCAGAAGAGGACATCATCTGATGAAGATAGGAGGCCCCGGACCGGACCGCGACACCCATCGGACCGGACCACAAGCGGGACCGCCCCTGGGTGAGTATAATCTAACCTCTTTTTCTGATCTTTCAGGATACATCGGGGGCTTATCTACAGCATTACAGAATGCTGTAGATAAGCCCCTGATGACGGTGGGGTTACCTCACCCTCGATTTTGGGGGTGACAGGTTCCCTTTCTAGACCGCTTCAAAACCATATTGAGGCAGATTTACTAAGATAAATGCACCAGTTTGGTAACGTTCACATTTGCGTTGTTGGTCGCAGCGTCGTCGACGGATACCGACGCATGCGTCATGCGCCCCTATCTTTAACATGGGGGGCGCATGGACATGCGCCGGCATGCGTTGTCAAGCGTTTTGTGACGCATGCGTCATTTGGGCGCAACAGTCAGGCCGCAGCCGACGCTACATGATGCAGTTTTTTGAGCGTCAAATTTCATGTAAACGTCGGACGCATTGCGTCACAAAACGATGCATTGTGCATGCGTTTTGCGTTGCGTCGCCGACGCTGCACCCAACAACGCAAATGTGAAGGTAGCCTTAGAGGCATAACTGGTTTAGATGTTAGGGCGACATGGTGGCTCAGTGGGTGTCACTGTTGCTTTATAGCAGTCGGCTCCTGGGTTTAAATGCCACCAAGGAGTTTGTATGTTCTCCCAGTGTTTGCGTGGGTTTCCTCTCACACATATGTCAGACATACTGAATTTAGATTGTGAGCCCCAATGGGGACAGTGATGATCAGATCTGTAAAGTGCTGTGGAAATGAATGGCCCTATGTAAGTGAGCATAATAAAATATGTGGTGAACAGGTGTGGCTTAGCATTAAGGATTGACATAGTGTCTGGCAGAAATATCCCATAATATTGATGTAAACTACACTAACCATTTGGTTATTTAAAGATACACAAAAGCTTTGAAATGTATAGTCCTACATGAGCCACCATGATAATTAAATGCATTTTCAGACTAAGTTTACACTATATGTTAGATTGGAATAGAAATCCTTACATATGCAGGCTAGCTGTGTACAACGTGAAAGCACAAGTCTGAAATACAAGAAATTGTGCCCGGTTCATTATCACGTTTCTGCCATTTTATTTGTGCATATTAGTGACTTTTTAATTTGCAAAAAATTAATCCAACGATTTCTTTTGTTTATTTTTCTGGTTTTACGTCAAGGCGGCTTTGCCAGATGTTTTAGACCAACACCTTGCTAAATTTGGCACAACTGTACTCCAACTCCCTCTGAAAAAATGTTATGTACCCTGGTTATGTCACTTTTTTTGTTAAATTTTGAGTAAGATGATGCACTTAGTGCTGACAGGATGCAAAAACTCTAAAAGACAGGAAAAAAAGAAATTTTTGGCATTGTGTAAAATTTATGAATTGCCTGCACCATTTTGAAGAATTTGTTGCAAAAACTGCAAATCTAAAAACAAAAGCAACTTAAAAAAAAACTGCAAATGATAGATCGAGCCCATTGAGTACCTAGTCCATTACCGCACACTGATAATGTGGCAGAAGTCAAGTAAGTTTTGCTTCTACTAATGTGGCTCAATATTAACGCGCATTTAAAGTGCGCTACAATTGTTTTCTTGATGATTACTTAAAGGACCGAAAGGGTAGTATGTATTTTATCGGAAACCTCACATTGTAAAAATGTGGTCTCATCACTTCCATGGTTACAGATGCTAAAAAAATTTAATAAGAAAAACATACTGCTACAAAAACCATAAATATATGGTAAATTGACCCTAAAGAATAACTGGGCGCTTTTTTTCTTTTAATATTTTTCTGCCATACACTCGTAATGGTACTTTTCATCCTCTCTCCAAAATGACCACTATTCCTTGTTTTGATTGCTTTGAAACAGTTTCTTTTTTTTTTTTATTCATGTACAACTATTTGCCTTGTACACTTTGAAAACTGTTCCATCTTGGGTATTATTCTTCTACTGAACAATTGAGTTGTCATCAGAGATCCAGATTACAAATCAATAAATGTTTTGTTCACTGCAGTTTTGATGATAAGCAAAAAGGTTATTGTGCTTGTGCAATGACTATGTTCAATGTGTGTTCCTATTCTTAGATATGTGTATGAACATTCTGCTAATGCCAAAAATGGGTGGAAATAAATTTTGCCAAAGAAGGAATGTCAGATTGAAAAGAATTAATAATAAAAAAGTACACAAAGTGTGAAAAGTATTTTTCTGCCGCCTTTGTACCTTAATCACACAGCTTTTCTTAAGGCATGATGTAGCAGAGAGACTGTTCCTTTGAGAATTTATTTAGACCAGATTTTCCATGATGGGTTTTCAGTTCTTTCAGTGCTTTGCAGAGAGTGGGGGTATAACCCCACTGGTTAGAGGCGCTTTGACACCTGAGCAATCATACTACTAGTTACTGCACTTTTGTTTACTTCTACATTCTGATCAGCTCCTGCAATCCGATGTTTGAGAAAGGTCATATAATCTGACCGAAGACTGCACTCTGCATACATGGTAAGAAGAAACAACTATACCTTGCAATTTGAAACAAAGTACTGACTCAACCTGCCAAACGCTCCTGTGTTCTCTATGGTAGCACCGCTGCCGGACTACTCTGGCTGCAGCTCATCTCTCTGAAACCAAAAGGATGCTTATTTTTTCCTGACAATCTTCTGTTGGGACCTCAATGCACTGCTGGACCATCTCTCTGGTGGTTTGTACCAGATAGTCATTCCACTCTTGCTTAGGAATCGGCTATTCATGATTGAACCAATTATCTGGTGGGCTTGTATTGAGACAGGTCCAGACTCCCTATAGATAAAATGTCATCAAAGATCACAGCTCAACTCTTAAGTAGGTGAGCTCCTGACTGGACAGTTGTGTACCGCATAAAAACTTAAATATGAAATAATGCAGATTTCACATACACTAGATGTCAGAAGGGGACCGTATACTCTAACGTTTAGTGCAAAAAAGACAATGTATAAACTGCACTGTTAGGTCAGGATAGAAATGGCTTGTTTTGTTTTATGGGGTTGTCCGTAGAGATGAGCAAATTTTAGTGGGTCCCTGCTTATTCAGCAAGCTATAGCACTTACCGAATAAGCTGCAGAGGGAATCCAGCTTCCTGGATCGCTCCTTCTGATCAGCTGTTCGGCTCCATAGCTGCATGTGTCGTGGCTGTGACAGTCACGACACATGCATGGAGAGCTCAACAAATAGGCCCTTCATGCAAGTGTTGTGACTCACACAGCTGCGACACATGCAGCTGATCAGCCGAAGCGATCCAGGAAGCCGGATTCCCTCTGCAGCTTATTCGGTAAGCGCTATAGCTTGCTGAATAAGCAGGGACCCGATCAAATTCACTCATCTCTAGTTGTCCGGTCCAAAATGATGTTTGTAGTCCCTGTGGGTGACTGAAGACTAAGGGTATGTGCAAACGTTGCGGATTGGCCACTGTGGATTCGCAGCAGTTTTCCATGAGTTTACAGTACCATGTAATCCTATGGAAAACAAAATCCGCAGTGCACATGCTTCAGAAAAAAACACGCGGAAACGCTGCATTGTTTATTCTGCAGCATGTCAACTCTTTGTGCGGATTCTGCAGCGGTTTACACCTGCTCCATAATAGGAATCTGCAGGTGTAAAACTGCAGGTGGAATCTGCACAAAAACCGCGGTAATTCCACAGTAAATCCATAGTGAGGATTTCATGCGGAATTACCAAAATCAGTGCGGAAAAATCCGCACAAGATTCCGCAACGTGTGCACATACCCTAATGATTCCCCTCAGCGCACACGCACTGTGTACTGCGGGGATTCGCCGTTTTCTGAGCATGAACTGGAGGGTATGTAGGTATGTACGAGTAGGGCCACGTTCAGCATTTGATCAGTATTTTGCACCAGCCAAAACCAGGAGTGGAGCAATCAGAGGAAAAGATGAGGCCGGGATCACACATGCGAGAAATACAGCCGAGTCTCACATGTTAACACCCGGCATTGCCTCTGTCCCTCAGGAGCGGAGCCTGCAGCTGCATGTATTGCGATGCCAGGTATTAACATGCGAGACTAAGGCTACATTCACACGGTGCGGTTTTTGGTGTGGATCCGCAGCGGAATTGCAGCTGCGGATCCGCATCCTTTTTCCATGCAGGTTACAGTACAATGTAACCCAATGGAAAACAAAACCCGCTGTGCCGATTATCCTTTTTTCCCCAGGAAAATCCGCGCGGATTTGCCTGCGGAAAAAAGAAGTACCATGTCAATTCTTTCTGCGGATTCCGCTGCGGGTTTCCAACAGCACCAATAGGAAACTGCAGTTGGAAACCCGCAGTGGAATCCGCAGTAGAAAAAGGATCAAAACCCGCAGTGAAAAGCACTGCGGTTTTCACTGCGGATTTGCCAAAAAAAGGACCTGAAAAATCCACAGTGAAAAAAGGATCGTGTGAACGTAGCCTTACCTGTATTTCTTGCAAGTGTGATCCCGGCCTAATACAAACATGTCACCACTTCTGTATTTATCACCCACGCCTGGTTTTGGCTTACAAATGCTCATATAAAATACTGACCAAGTACTGAACATGTGACTGGCCTTATCCATACTCCTGGCCAGAGCCCGACTAGTGGATGCAGCCTCGCTCCATGCAATTGTACAATCCTAGTTCGATGATGTATTAAGAGAAGTATAGAGTTTAGATCACGTGAAGTAATTATCCCCCTCTACTCCTCCTTTGTCAGACGTAATCTGGAATACTGTGTCTGGTTCTGGGCACCATATTTTAAAAAGGACACTGAAAAACTGGAGCAAGTTCGGAAAAAAGCTACCAGGATGGTGAGCGGATTGCAATATATGTCCTACGAGGAACGGTTAAAGGATCTGGGAATGTTTTAGCTTTCAAAAAAGAAGGCTAAGAGGAGACATAATAGCTGTCTACAATTATCTGAAGAGATGTCACAGTGTAGAGGGATCATCTTTATTCTCATTTGCACATGGAAACATGAGAAGCAATTGAATGAGACTGAAAGGGAGGAGACACGGATTAGATATTAGAAAAAACTTTTTGACAGTGAGGGTGATCAATGAGTGGAACAGGCTGTCATGAGAGGTGGTCAGTTCTCCTTTAGGGCTGTCCCACACGTCCAGATAATTCCGGTACCGGAATAAATCGGTACCGGAGTTATCCGTGTCCGTGTGCCTGGGAACTCACGGAGGCCATACCTGCGGCACACGTGTGCCGCCCGTATGGCGAGTGGGTACCACACGGAGCGTGTGGTACCCACTCTGCATGGTGCTGAAGCTGCGATTCATATCATCCCTGCAGAAACGTTTGCTGCAGGGAAAATATGAAGAATAGTGTTTAAAATAAAGATCCATGTGTCCGCCGCCCCCCCACCCCCTGTGCGCCCCCCCCGCTGGTCAGAAAATACTCACCCGGATCCCCCGTCGGCAGTCGCTCCTTCCTGGTCTGGCCGCGGCTTACTGTATGCGGTCACGTGGGGCCGCTCATTTACACTCATGAATAGGCGGCTCCGCCCCTATTGGAGGTGGAGCCACATATTCATGAGTGTAATCGGCCGCATACAGTAGGAGGCGCGGCCAGACCAGGAAGGAGCGACAGCCGACGGGGGACCCGGATAAGTATTTTCTGACCAGCGGGGGGGGCGCACAGGGGGTGGGGGGGCGGCGGACACATGGATCTTTATTTTAAACACTATCATTCATATTTTCTCTGTAGCAAACGCTGCTACAGGGAACATATGAATGGCGGCTTCAGCACCATGTGGGGGGGGACAGCGCTTACTGTAGCGCTGTCTCCGGCACGCCACACGGACCCCAGACGGAGAATGTCCGTGTGAGGTGCGTGTTTTACACGGACCCATTGACTCTATTGGGTCCGTGTAATCCGTGCGCTCCCACGAACACTGACATGTCTCCGTGTTTGGCACACGGAGACACGGTCCGCACACGGTCCGCACAAAATCAATGACATCTGAACAGATGCATTGATTTTTATGGGTCTACGTGTGTCAGTGTCTCCGGTACGGGAGGAAACTGTCACCTCACGTACCGGAGCCACTGACGTGTGAAACCGGCCTTAATGGAAGTTTTCAAACAGAAGCTGGTCAGGCATCTGTCTGAGATGGTTAGTGAATCCTGCATTGAGCAGCGGGTTGGACACGACCCTGGAGGTCTCTTTCAACTCTAACATTTTATGAAACACACTGAACATGTATTTGAACGCTAAAAATAAGTGTCATTGTACTCCATTTCTTACTACACTGGTAAAATGAGCGAGACAAATAAAACCTGTGAGGGTGACAAGATAGCGAATGTGTTGCGCTGAGACATACTGACACTGCTGGTTCTAGTAGCAATATACATTAGAGAGTCAACAAATTATCTGAACCTACCAATTTTAGCTATGACTGGATAGGTAAGTAATGCATAATCGATTAACTCTTGCTCTATATTTGAGAAAGTCTGGACATGTCCATTTCGAACATGCATTATTCTCACCTTCCGAAGGACCATGGCAATTGCTCACTTTGAAAACACAAGCTCTGTTTTAGATGTATGCTATTGATTTTAACAGAACAGGTCTTTAACCCCTTTCTGACCTCGGACGGGATAGCACGTCCGAGGTCAGAAGCCCCGCTTTGATGCGGGCTCCGGCGGTGAGCCCGCATCAAAGCCGGGACATGTCAGCTGTTTTGAACAGCTGACATGTGCCCGTAATAGGCGTGGGCAGAATCGCGATCTGCCCGCGCCTATTAACTAGTTAAATGCCACTGTCAAACGCAGACGGCGGCATTTAACTACCGCTTCTGGCCGGGTGGCCGGAAATGACGTCATCGCCGACCCCCGTCACATGATCGGAGGTCGGCGATGCTTCAGAATAGTAACCATAGAGGTCCTTGAGACCTCTATGGTTACTGATCCCCGGCAGCTGTGAGCGCCACCCTGTGGTCGGCGCTCACAGCACACCTGCAATTCTGCTACTTAGCCGCGAACATCAGATCGCTGCTATGTAGCAGAAGCGATCGTGTTGTGCCAGCTTCTAGCCTCCTACGGAGGCTATAGAAGCATGGCAAAAGTAAAAAAAAAATATATATATAAAAGTTTAAATCACCTTTTCGCCCCAATCAAAATAAATCAATTAAAAAAACAACAAATCCATACATATTTGGTATCGCCGCGTTCAGAATCGCCCGATCTATCAATAAAAAACCATTAACCTGATCGCTAAACGGTGTAGCGAGAAAAAAATTAGAAACGCCAGAACTACGTTTTTTTTTTTGGTCGCCGCAACATTGCATTAAAATGCAATAACAGGCGATCAAAAGAACGTATCTGCACTGAAATGGTATCATTAAAAACGCCAGCTCGGAACGCAAAAAATAAGCCCTCAACCGACCCCAGATCATGAAAAATGAAGACGCTACGAGTATCGGAACATGGCGCAATTTTTATTTTTTTAAGCAAAGTTTGGAATTTTTTTTCACCACTTAGATAAAATATAACCTAGACATGTTAGGTGTCTATGAACTCGTACTGACCTGGAGAATCATAATGGCAGGTCAGTTTTAGCATTTAATGAACCTAGCAAAAAAGCCAAACAAAAAACAAGTGTGGGACTGCACTTTTTTTGCAATTTCACTGCACTTGGAATTTTTTTTCCCATTTTCTAGTACACGACATGGTAAAACCAATGATGTCGTTCAAAAGTACAACTCATCCCGCAAATAATAAGCCCTCACATGGCCAAATTGACGGAAAAATAAAAAAGTTATGGCTCTGGGAAGGAGGGGAGCGAAAAATGAACACGGAGAAACGGAAAATCCCAAGGTCATGAAGGGGTTAAAATAGTCTATGGGGTTGACACTGATCTGTGTTTTTTGTAATCTGTGTGGTGGTAAAAATATAAAGTCTTGGAAGCTTACCTTTTTCTTTTATCGGAATCACAGCTGAAAGTTGCCCATGCAAGTCTCTCGGTCTGTGAAAAACACACTGTGTGCCTTCTGAAGATGGAAACTCCCAAATTGCCATTTTAGTTGCCACACCTCTGACAAAAAAAAAAAACAATAACAAAAATTGTCAATACGTCCTTTGTACCTTTGCTTGCAAAAATCAAGCAGCTCCATTTATAGAGAAATGAAGAAAAAGTTACGGGTCTCTAAAAAGGCAGCACAAATCTATTTTTGCAAAGTTCAGAATTTTTAACCCCTAAAATAGTAAAATCTATATTTGGTTCTGCCATAGCCTTCATGACTTGGAGGAGAATCATGTTGCTAGCTCATTTTTTCTCACAAAGAATGCTGTACAAAAACAAAACATGATAGCAGAATTGCTTTTTTTTCCCTTCAACATTTAATGTAACTTGGAATTTTTTTATCTTCATTTTTTTTTTCTTCTCCATACACTCGTAGAATGAATGGAGTTGTTCAAAACTACAACTCCTCTTTCAGAAAACAAGCCCTCATATGGCTATGCCAAAGGAAAAAATGAAACTCAAAACAATGATTGTCTATGTGCATAATGCCATCCAAAAGATATGGATTTTTTTGTTTTGTTTTTTCCTCCGGTATCATCATTACTTTCTCTTCTTTTTTTTTACTGAAGTAGGAAGACTGAACTTTTTTATTCATTGACAACTAGTTATGAGCGAGCGTGCCCGGATAATGTGTAAGCCAAAATTGCTCGAGTGCTAATAGAGCATCTTCACCGTGCTCAAATACTATGTTTGAGTCGCCGTGGATGCATGTTTCGCGGCTGAAACACATGCAGGGATTGCCTAAGAGCATGCAAGGACTCAAACATAGTATTAGAGCACGCTAAAGATACTCTATTTGCACTCAAGCATACTCTCTCTCATCACTACTCTTAATGCATCATATAAAAATGGATGGAACTCTGAAGTACAACGTCTGCCTTCCTAGTTTCATCCTTGTCTCAAGGGTCCCCATACAAGTCTCTTCTGCGAATAAGACATGCCCTGAGTCTCACAGACCATAGACATTGACCCATTTTTAAAGTACCACTGTTTTGTTTTTCAACCTTGAAGCGATGATTGTACTGTAAGGTCCCTGTCCCTCCATCTTATACTCACTCTCTGGTGTTGTCACCTTTTCCGTCACCACTCCAGTCACACGGTGCCATCTTGTGACCGCAACTTCTGACTAGCCATAAGTCAGAAGTTGTCACAAGCTCTCAATGCAAGTCTATAAGATCCAGAACATGACTCTCATAGACTTTTATTGTAACCGGCTCATCCAGCAAACAGGAGCGATCTGGCAAGTCACAAACTGTTGGGAGGCCGAGGGGATCGTCAGCGATAAAAGGTGAAGACAGCAGCAGGTGAGTATAAGGCTAGGGTCAGGGACCTTAGATTAGAGGCACCTTTCCAGCGTTTTTTTATTATACTGCACTAGTGCTTTAAAATTGATGTATGAATGAACGTCTATGGGTCAGTGTGCTGTCCGTGAAGGAAATCAGCCAGCACTGTTACGTGTGTTACACAGGTGTGTAAATGTAGCCTAAGGAATATATGTGATAACTTGCAGATCATTGAGGGTTTGAGTGCTGAGATATCCACCAATCTTGAGAATGGGGCATATAGACTGCTCCAAAAAATAAAGGGAACACTAAGACAACACAATGTCAATCCAAGTGAATCACACTTCTGTGAATTAAACATGTGTAGTTACGAAGCAACCCTGATTGTGAATCAATGTCTCGTGCTATTGTGCAAATGGAACAGACAACAGGTAGAAATTATGGGCACTTAGCAAGACCACACCTATAAAGAAGTGATTCTGCAGGTGGTGACCACTGACCATTTCTCATCCTTTTTTGGCTGTTGTTTTAGTCACTTTTGCGTTTTGTCATTACTCTCACACCTAGAGATACAGTAACAACCCACTGAAGGTCCTCAGGTAGTGCAGCTCATTCAGGATGGCACATCAATGCGACTTGTGGCAAGAAGGGTAACTGTCAGCACAGTGTCCAGAGCATGGAGCAGATACTAGGATATGTGGAGGGGGCTGTAGGAGGGCAACAACCCAGCAGCAGGACTGCTACCTCCTCCTTTGTGCAAGGAGGAACACGAAGAGCAGTGCCAGAGCCCTGCAAAATGACCTCCAGGCCCCTACCATCCATGTGTCTGCTAAAACTATCAGAAACAGACTCCATGAGGGTGGTATGAGAGCCCGATGTCCACAAGTGGGTGGTGTGCTTACAGCCCCACACCGTGCAGCATGATTGGCATTTGCCAGGGAACACAAGGTTGTCAGATTTGACATTGGTGCCTTGTGCTTTTCACGGATCAAAGCAGGATCACACTAAGCACATGGGACAGAGTCTGGAGATGCCTTGGAGAACTTTCTGCCTGCAACTTCCTCCAGCATGAGCAACCGGTTTGGCAGTGGGTCAGTAATGGTATGCGGAGGCATTTCTTTGGAGGGCTGCGCACAGCCCTCCATGTGCTAGCCAGAGGTACTCTGACTACCATTAGATACCAGGATGAGATCTTCAGCCCCATTGTGAGACTATATGCAGGAGCACTGGGCCCTGGGTTCTTTGATGCATGCCAATTAGTGTTGAGCATTCCGATACTGCAAGTATCGGGTATCGGCCGATATTTGCGGTATCGGAATTCCAATACCGAATTCCGATATTTACCGCATATCGGATACCGGAATCGGAAGTTCCCAGAATTCAAACTGCACGAATTCAGCCAATGAGGAATGATTACAGGTGTGGGCACATCCTGTTCAGCATGGTGGGCATGTAACTACTGGCAAGGCTGTGATTGGCTGCTGAAATGATGTCATGATGCACTATAAAAAACGCTGCTGCCCTTTCTGGCTCACTCTGCTGTGAATTCAGTTAGGCATAGGACGCTGTGTTCTGACTGAGGGCCAGTTGAGATAGCGATTTGCTTCATTGTGCTTTTCCCAGGATAATTTAGCAACCGCTGTGTGTTCACCTTGCTTTTGCCTTGCAGCGCTGTTTTCACAGTGATCTGCAAGGTCTCTGTGTGTGTGTGTGTGTGTGTGAGTGAGTGCAGCCCACTCTGTAGTCTGTGCGCAGCCATAGCCGGTTGTATTCAGCTCAGGGTGGTTCACTGCCTCATACTGTTCTATCCATTGTCCTTTTTTGCTAATGGTGCAGCCTGCTGCACATTTTTTCAAATATTTCCTATTAGTGGCTTTCCACCCGTATCCAGCTAAATTGTGGAAAAACACTACATAGGATAACATAGAGAAGGTTTTTTGGGCCTTGCAGCGCCTTTTACGGCTGTCTGCACGGTCTCCGTGTGAGTGCAGCTCGCCCTGTAGTCTGTGTGCAGCCACAGCCGGTTGTATCTGTGTGCAGCCGCAGCCGGTTGTATCCAGCTCAGGGTGCGTCACTGCCTCATACCGTAAAATACATTGTCCTTTTTTGCAAATAGTGCAGCCTGCTGCACATTTTTTCAAATGTTTCCTATTAGTGGCTTTCCACCCGTATCCAGCTAAATTGTGGAAAAACACTACATAGGATAACCTGGAGGAGGTTTTTTGGGCCTTGCAGCGCCGTTTACGGCTGTCTGCACGGTCTCCGTGTGAGTGCAGCTCGCCCTGTAGTCGGTTCTGCCAAAAAATAAATAAATAATAAAGTTCACCAAACACACCACTTTACAGTTGTGTAGGCGACATTAGCTCATATTAAAGTCTAGTCCACACTTTAGAAAATTAGTTTCTTATACCTGTTAGGAGCTGTTCAGGAATAAGCACACTAAGCCCTTAGTACTTTTCTGCTTATCTTTATCAGTCAACCAAGATGAAGAAGGCAGGGAGTAAGGCACGTGGGCGCGGAGCAGGGAGAGGACGTGGGGATTCTGTGCCTGCTGCTGGCACCTGTGACTCATCATCACCCAGTTTCAGCAGGGAACAGTCCTTCATGCGCAGCTTAGTCGGAGAGCGCCGTACACCGCTGCTGCGTGAAGACCAAATTGAAGACATTGTCGGATGGATGGCAGCTAACACATCGACTTCAATTAGTGCCACATCCTCTCAGGCACAGAGCACTGGAAAGCACTCATCTGTCTCTTCACCACCTGCCAAATTGCCCAGGCAGTCAGAGAACCCAGGACAGGAGCCATCTCTACTTCTGTTCTCTGAATCTCTTGGTTTGGAAACAGGGGGCCAGCCAAGCAGCATTGGAGAAATGGAAGAAGAAGCAGTGTGCAGTGATGCGCAACAGCTTTGTCTCTCTGACTCTGAAGAGGCGGGTGGGCCAGTGCCTCCGGTCACCACACCACAGTACGCATCTGATGATGACACGCAGGTGCCGCTTTCTGGTGCGTACTGTGCTGCCGAGACTACCCAGGAGGAGAAGTTGGTGGCAGAGGGTAGTGCAGATGATGAGGTCCTTGACCCATCGTGGCATGAGGAACAGGAAGGTGGTGGGAGCAGCTCTGAGGAAGAGATTCCCCGAACGGGCCAAAGAGGGAGAGGGAGGGGAAAGACTGCGGAGCCTGTAGCCTCCACTTCGGCAACCATTAGGAGCATGTCTCTTCCAATAGCCAGAAAGGGCGCTCCCAAGACTTGCAGTGCCTGGGTCCTTTTTTGACACAGTTGCAGATGACATTTGCTTTGTCAAATGCAAGGTGTGCCATCAGAAAAGAGGGAGAAATGTCGGCAACCTCAATACCTCAAATATGTGGAAACATGTGCGGGACCAGGCACGCGGTGGAGTTACAAAAACACACTGAAGACCTAGGCCAACTAACAGCGGCAGCTACCACCTCTTCAGCTAGTGTTGCCTCTTCCTCCAGCTCACACACAGCTGGTTCGGCGTCCTCCCAGGATCGCCATGGAAGAACCTCTGGCACAGTTGTCCAGAGACCCACTGTAATTCCACCCACAGCACCACGTTCCCAGTCATCCTCACACTCCCAGCCCAGTCTACAGCTATCGGTAGTACAGGCATGGGAGAAAAGGCGGCCATTCTCGGCAAACCACCCCCGAGCACAGGCTCTGAATGCTGGCATTGCAAAACTACTGTCCCTTGAAATGCTGTCATTCAGGCTGGTGGAGACTGACAGCTTCCGTGACTTGATGGCGTTGGCAGTCCCACAGTACAATGTGCGCAGCCGCTTTTATTTCAGCAGGCAAGCCGTCCCTGCCCTGCACAAGCATGTGGAGGGACACAATACACGCGCTACTGAATGCCGTCAGTAGCAAAGTCCACTTCACCACCGATGCGTGGACCAGTCACCATGGGCAGGGGCGATACCTTTCCCTCACTGCCCATTGGGTTAATGTTGAGCCGGGTACAGATCGTGTGAGTGGCGCAGGACGTGTCCTGCCCACTCCAAGGATTGCAGGAATCCAGTCTGTACGCATTGACTCCTCCTTATACACAAGTTCCTCAGAATCATCGCTACAGGAGCCATCACAGTCCACCTCCACATGGACCCGTGAACGTTTACCTGTTTCGACCGACATGAGAACAGCCGTGGCCAAACATCAACAGGCCGTCTTGAAATTAATTTCTTTGGGGAATCGAAGCCACACAGCGCAGGAGCTCTGGAATGCCATCAAGCAGGAGAGCGACGTGTGGTTTGTGCCAGCGAATCTCCAGCCAGGCATGGTAGTGTGTGACAATGGCCGAAAACTGGTGGCTAGTGTTGAGCGATACCGTCCGATACTTGAAAGTATCGGTATCGGAAAGTATCGGCCGATACCGGCAAAGTATCGGATCTAAT
Source organism: Ranitomeya variabilis (assembly GCF_051348905.1). Classification (NCBI taxonomy): domain Eukaryota; kingdom Metazoa; phylum Chordata; class Amphibia; order Anura; family Dendrobatidae; genus Ranitomeya; species Ranitomeya variabilis. The sequence continues at coordinate 513,068,182 of NC_135232.1, read as the reverse complement.
CCGATACCGATACCCGATACCAATACAAGTCAATGGGACTCAAGTATCGGACGGTATCCCTGATGGTTCCCAGGGTCTGAAGGAGAGGAAACTCTCCTTCAGGCCCTGGGATCCATATTAATGTGTAAAATAAAGAAATAAAATAAAAAATATTGATATACTCACCTCTCCGACGCAGCCTGCACCTTACCGAGGGAACCGGCAGCCTTCTTTGCTTAAAATGCGCGCGTTTACTGCCTTCCGTGACGTCACGGCTTGTGATTGTTCGCGTGCCGCCCATGTGACCGCGACGCAACCAATCACAAGCCGTGACGTAATTTTCAGGTCCTGAATGCCTAGAATTAGGCATCCAGGACCTGAAAATTACGTCATGGCTTGTGATTGGTCGCGTCGCGGTCACATGGGCAGCACGCGACCAATCACAAGCCATGACGTAATTTTCAGGTCCTGAATGCCTAGAATTAGGCATTCAGGACCTGAAAATTACGTCACGGCTTGTGATTGGTCGCGTCGCGGTCACATGGGCGGCACGCGACCAATCAGAAGCCGTGACATCACGGAAGGCAGTAAACGCGCGCATTTTAAGCAAAGAAGGCTGCCGGTTCCCTCGGTAAGGTGCAGGATGCGTCGGAGAGGTGAGTATATCAATATTTTTTATTTTAATTCTTTATTTTACACATTATATCGATCCCAATACCGATTCCCGATACAACAAAAGTATCGGATCTCGGTATCGGAATTCCGATACCGCAAATATCGGCCGATACCCGATACTTGCGGTATCGGAATGCTCAACACTACTGGTGGCAGCTCTGGCCCTCGGCAACCTCACCTCCCATGTCTGGCACATGTGCTCAACTTAGTCGTGCAGAGTTTTTTGAGGGACTATCTGGATCTTGATGAACTGCTGCACAAGGTCCGCCTAGAGTGTGCTCACTTGCGACGTTGCAGCACGGCAAGATCGCGCATTGCAGCTCTGCAGCACCGATTCTGCCTTCCGGAACATCGCATCATATCTGACCTACCTACCAGGTGGAATTCCACGTTACATATGTTGGAGCGGTTGTGTGAGCAGCAGCAAGCAGTAATGGAGTACCATCTGCATCAGGCGCAAAGAAATCGGACTCCGCACCGTTCAGACTTCACAACCACAGAGTGGGCCACTATGAAGGACGTCTGCCAGGTATTGCGTCCCTTCGATTATTCCACGCGGATGGCGAGTGCAGATGATGAACTAGTCAGCCTGACTGTCCCCCTTATCTGCCTGCTTCAACAAACACTGCAAGCGCTAAGGGATGATGTTGTGGAAGAGGTGGAGGATGAGGAGTCACCATTTCCATCAGCTTCTGGACCGTCAGCGCCACGTGGTTCCTCACAAAGGCGTAGGCAGGGGACACTTTGTGAGGAGGATGAGGAGGAGTCAATGGAGGAGGAAGACATCCGTCCAGAGGAGGGAGTTACACAATTGTCCAGTAGTCAGTGTGTACAGCGAGGGTGGGGTGATGAAGAGCGGGCAGAGATCACGCCTCAAGCAGGGGACAGCGTTTCTTGGCCAGTTGGCAGTCTGCAGCACATGGTTGATTACATGCTGCAGTGCCTGAGAAACGACCGCCGCATCACCCACATTCTCAACATGGCTGATAATTGGGTGTACACCCTCCTCGATCCTCGCTACTGGGACAACGTACAAAGCCTCATCACACCGTTGAACCGGGAGCGTAAAATGTGGGAGTACCAAGACACACTGGTGAATTCCATCATCTTCTCCAGTCCAACTGAGAGCAGTGCTGCTAGTGCGTTACAAAGCAGCTCAGTGCGTCGAGGCAGTGGAGGAGGCTCTGCACAAAGAGGGAGCAGAAGCAGTGCCTCCGCCCAAGGCAAGACCAGTATGGCCCAACTGTTGCACAGTTTTGTGTACCCACCACAAATGTCTACACCATCACCGGCGGCTCCAGTCAGCAGGAGCAACGGTTCCGTCAGATGGTGAAAGACTACATGTCTTGCCCTCTTACTGTACTCCCAGACGGCTCTTCCCCTTTCAAGTTTTGGGTCTCTAAGCTGGATACATGGCCAGAGCTAAGCCAGTATGCATTGGAGGTGCTGGCTTGCCCTGCGGCTAGTGTATTATCGGAACGCGTCTTTAGTGCTGCAGGTGATGTACTAACAGACCGTCGCATGCGACTATCCTACGATAACGTTGACTGGCTTACTTTTCTGAAAATAATCCAGGCCTGGATCTCGCAGGAATTTGACACTCCTCTTCCTGATTAAATAATTGGGTGTCTACAGTATCCAGGTCTCCTGTTGTGCTCATCTTTTTTTACCACCTGAACTGTAATTCCTGGGCTCCAACACCGCCAGTTGAGGCTCAGAAGTGCCATCTGCACAGTAAAAACATATGACCCAGTGTTATTGGGTTTCAGTAACGTCAGCTGATCCCCAGCTGTGTAGCCGGCAATGTGTCCTGAGACCGCCACGCTGACACAACAACTGAAATGTAAGGGAACCTGTCCCCCCCCCCCCAGGCATTTGTTGCTGAAAGAGCCATCTTGTGCAGCAGTAATGCTGCACAAGGGAAAGGTAGCTCTTTTAGTTTAGCTCCTTGCACACGCAGAAGTAAACACTTATAAAATGTGTCCAATGATACCGTACAACTGTCCTGGAGGTGGGACTTTCCTTCATAATGGGACGCAGCACAGCCGTCATTCCTACCCCCTTGGTGCCGTGCCCCACCTCCTCAGCGTTGTTTGATTCTGTCCCGGAGCCTGCGCTGTTAGGTTATCCCTTGGCCATGCATGCTTAGCGCTGCCCATCTTCTGACATCATTTGGTTGCAGGCAGGCTGCGCCTTTGCGGCCACGCTGGCCGAAATCCCGCCTCGCAGTGTCTTCTGATTTAATCACACTGCGTGCCTGGGATCCATAGGCATGCGGAGTGCATATCTTCACCTCAGGCTCTCACTCATCTCCCTCCGCCTTCTTCAGACTGTGCGCCGTCAGCTGATCCCTAATAGCATGCCACGGCCGTGACGCCGCACAGTCTGAAGAAGCCAGAAGGAGGGGAGTGAGAGGCGAGGATATGCACTGCGCATGCCCATGGATCCCAGGCCCGCAGTGGGATTACATTAGACGACACTGTGAGGTGGGATCTCGGCCAGCGCGGCCGCACAGGCGCTGCCAGCCTGACACCTAAATGATGTCAGAAGACGGGCAGCGCTAAGTGTGCATGGCCAAGGGATAACATAACAGCGCAGGCTCTGGGACAGATTCAAACAACGCTGAGGAGGCGGCGTACGGCACCATGGGGGTAGGAATGACGGCTGTGCTGTGTCCCATTACGAAGGAAAGTCCCACCTCCGGTACGGTCTCACGGTATCAGGGGACACATTTTATAAGTGTTTACTTCTGTGTTTGCAAGGAGCATAATTAAAAGAGACACCTTTTCCTTTTGCATCCTTAGTGCTGCACAAGATGGCTCTTTCAGCTACAAACGTCTTGGTAAGGTTCCCTTTCAACTTGCTCCAATCATGCTTCGGCCTACACTCTGTACCTCTGCTCCTCCTGCTGTCCCTGGGCTTCAACACCGCTAGTTGCTGTCCGAAAGTGCTGTCTGCACAGTCAACAGTCGCTCCTCTGTTATTGGGGTTCAGTAACGCCAGCTGCTCCCCTGCTGTGTTGCGGCAATACCTCCAATCTGCTCCTCCTGCTGTCCCTGGGCTCCAACACCACTAGTTGCTGTCTGGAAGTGCTGTCTGCACAGTCAACAGTCACTCCTCTGTTATTGGGGTTCAGTAACGCCAGCTGCTCCCCTGCTGTGTTGCGGCAATACCTCCAATCTGCTCCTCCTGCTGTCCCTGGGCTCCAACACCGCTAGTTGCTGTCCGGAAGTGCTGTCTGCACAGTCAACAGTCACTCCTCTGTTATTGGGGTTCAGTAACATCAGCTGGTCCCCAGCTGTGTGTGCGGCAATACCTCCAATCTGCTCCTCCTGCTGTCCCTGGGCTCCAACACTGCTGGTTGCTGCCCAGAAGTGCTGTTTGCACAGAGCCAAACACCTCGCAAATGTGTTAGTGGGGTTCAGCACCGCCTGCTGCTCCCCTGCTGTGTAGCCGGCAATGTGTCATGCGACCGCCACGCTGGCACAACTACTTAAATTTAAGGGAACCTGTCCCCCCCCCAGACGTTTGTTACTGAAAGAGCCACCTTGTGCAGCAGTAATGCTGCACAAGGAAAAGGTGCCTCTTTTCGTTGTGCTCCTTGCACACGCTGAACCTAACACTTATGAAATGTGTCTCCTCACACCGTTAGGGATGTGGGACTTTCCTTTGTAATGTGACGCAGCACAGCCGTCATTCCTACCCCCTTGGCGCCGTGCGCCGCCTACTCAGTGTTGTTTGATTCTGTCCCAGAGCCTGCGCTGTTATGTTATCCCTTGGCCAGGCGCAGTTAGCGCTGCCCGTCTTCTGACATCATTTGGTGTCAGGCTGGCTGCGCCTGTGCGGTCGTGCTGGCCGAGATCCCGCCTCGCAGTGTCTTCTGATTTAATCACACTGCGGGCCTGGGATCCATGGGCTTGCGCAGTGCATATCTTCAACTCCGCCTCTCACTCATCTCCCTCCGCCTTCTTCAGACAGTGCGCCTTCAGCTGATCCCTAATAGCATGCCACGGCCGTGACGACGCACAGTCTGAAGAAGCCGGAGGGAGGGGAGTGAGAGGCGAGGATATGCACTGCACCTGCCCATGGATCCCAGGCCCGCAGTGGGATTACATTAGACGACAGTGCGAGGCGGGATCTCGGGCAGCGCGGCCGCACAGGCGCAGCCAGCCTGACACCAAATGATGTCAGAAGGCGGGCTGCGCTAAGTGCGCCTGGCCAAGGGATAACAACAGCGCAGGCTCCGGGACAGAATCAAACAACGCTGAGGAGGCGGCGCACGGCGCCAAGGGGGTAGGAATGACGGCTGTGCTGCATCACATTACGAAGGAAAGTCCCACCTCCGGAACGGTTTTACGGTGTGATGGGACACATTTCATAAGTGTCTAGTTCAGCGTTTGCAAGGAGCATAATTAAAAGAGCCAGCTTTTCCTTTTGCAGCATTAGTGCTGTACAAGATGGCTCTTTCAGCAACAAACGCCTGGGGGGGGTTAAAGGTTCCCTTTCAACTTGCTCCAGTGCAGGTTTCGGCCTACACTCTGCTCCTCCTGCTGTCCCTTGTCTCTAACACCGCCAGTTGGTGCCCGGAAGTGCTAGCTGCACAGAGAAAAACACCCGCCAATGTGTCAGTGGGGTTCAGCTATGCCAGCTGTTCCCCCGCTGTGTAGCCGGCAACATGTCCTGCAAACGCCACGCAGACACAACAGACCTAAAACTGCCTCCAGTGCAGGCTTCGGCCTACACTCTGCTCCCTCTGCTCCTGCTGACCCCGGGCTCTAACACCGCCAGTTGGTGCCCGGAAGTGCTAGCTGCACAGAGAAAAACACCTGCCAATGTGTCAGTGGGGTTCAGCAATGCCAGCTGTTCCCCTGTTGTGTAGCCGGCATCGTGTCCTGCTAACGCCATGCAGACACAACAACTGAAATTAAAGGGAACCTGTCCCCCCCAGGCGTTTGTATGTATAACAGCCACCTTGTACAGCAGTAATGCTGCATTTGTACAAGGTGGCTCATTAAGTTATTCTACTTGCACACGTCGAACTCAACACGTATAAAATGTGTCCCCTGAGACCATTAAACCGTCCCTGAGGTGTGACTTTCCTTTGTAATGACACGCAGCAACCCCCTTGGTAGCGCTGCCCGTCTTCTGACATCATTGGTTGGCTGGCTGCACCTCTGCGGCCGCCCTGCCCGACACAACGCCCCTCGGTGTCTTATTTATTTTGACTGCAAGGGTGTGATTGATGGGCATGAGCAGTGCATATCTTCGCCTGTCAGTGTCACTCATCTCCTTCCGCCTTCTTCAGACTGTGCGGCTTCATGGCCGTGGCATGCGATAAGGGATCAGCTGACGCTGCACAGTCTGAAGCCGGTGTAAGGACACGAGTGAGAGGCGAACATATTTACTGCTCAAGGCCATGAATCCCGGGCCCGCAGTGTTAATAAATGAAAAGACACTGCGGGGCTGGGATTCATGGGCATCGCGAACCGCACCGGCCGACATCAAATGATGTCAGAAGACGGGCAGCGCTAACAGCGCATGGCCAAGGGATAACACAACAGCGCAGACTCCTGTACAGCAAAATGTGACACTCAGGAGGCCGCGCCAAGCACCAAGGTGGTATTTTTGACAGCTGTGCTGCGTCTCATTAAGAAGGGAACTCACGCCTCCAAGACAGTTTTGACTGTATAAGGGGCTAAATGTTATACGTGTTTCATTCAGCGTGTGCAAGGAACAAAATTAAAAGAGCAACCTTTGACTTGTGCAGCATTACTGCTGCACAAGGTGGCTCTTCTAGTTTGTAACACCTGAGGGGGGGTTAAAGGTTACCTTTAAAATTGGTTCAATTGGGCTTCAGCCTACACTCTGCTCCTCCTGCAGAGCCTGGGCTCTAACACCGCCAGTTGGTGCCCGGAAGTGCTGGCTGCACAGAGAAAAACACCCGCCAATGTGTCAGTGGGGTTCAGCAACGCCAGCTGTTCCCCCCGCTGTGTAGCCGGCAACGTGTCCTGCAAACGCCACGCAGACACAAAGCTGCCGCCAGTGCAGGCTTCGGCCTACACTCTGCTCCTCCTGCTGACCCTGGGCTCTAACACTGCCAGTTGGTGCCCGGAAGTGCTAGCTGCACAGAGAAAAACACCAGCCAATGTGTCAGTGGGGTTCAGCAACGCCAGCTGTTCCCCTGCTGTGTAGCCGGCAACGTGTCCTGCAAACGCCACGCAGACACAACAGACCTAAAACTGCCTCCAGTGCAGGCTTCGGCCTACACTCTGCTCTCTCTGCTCCTCCTGCTGTCCCCGGGCTCTAACACCGCCAGTTGGTGCCCGGAAATGCTAGCTGCACAGAGAAAACACCCGCCAATGTGTCAGTGGGGTTCAGCAACGCCAGCTGTTCCCCCACTGTGTAGCCGGCAACGTGTCCTGCAAACGCCACGCAGACACAAAGCTGCCGCCAGTGCAGGCTTCGGCCTACACTCTGCTCCTCTGCTCCTCCTGCTGACCCTGGGCTCTAACACCGCCAGTTGGTGCCCAGAAGTGCTAGCTGCACAGAGAAAAACACCAGCCAATGTGTCAGTGGGGTTCAGCAACGCCAGCTGTTCCCCTCCTGTGTAGCCGGCATCATGTCCTGCAAACGCCACGCAGACACAAAGCTGCCTCCAGTGCAGGCTTCGGCCTACACTCTGCTCCCCCTGCTGACCATTTGCTCCAACACCGCTAGTTGGGGCTCTAGGAAGACAATCTTGAATAGGTCCCCATCCTGGTTCCAGTACCGTCAGCTGGTTCCGGGTAGAGCCTTTGGCTTAGGTGCCTCCTTCTGGGTATCCGAGTTCCACCAACGTCAGGTGGTCCTTGGTAGTGCTTTCAGGCACGGGTACCTCCTGCTTAGTAACCAGGTTCCAGTAACGTCAGCTGGTCCTCGGTAGTTCCATTGGCTCTTGGACCTTCGGCTACCCATCCGGGTTCCAGTACCGTCAGCTGGTTCTCAGCAGTGCCTTTTGCTCTTGTACCTTCTACTCCCCATCCTGGTTCCAGTACCGTCAGCTGGTTCCGGGCTGAGCCTTTGGCTTAGGTGCCTCCTTCTGGGTATCCGAGTTCCACCAACGTCATGTGGTCCTTGGTAGTGCTTTTTGGCACGGGTACCTCCTGCTTAGTAACCGGGTTCCAGTAACGTCAGCTGGTCCTCGGTAGTTCCATTGGTTCTTGGACCTTCGGGTAGCCATCTGAGTTCCAGTTCCATCAGCTGGTTCTCGGCATTTTCTCAGCCTTCTTGTACCTTCTGCTACATTTCCAAGTTCAAGACCCTAAAGACGACGACCCGGAAGACCACCCCTAAGATGACGACGACACCAGAGACGACAACCACTGAGATGACGACGACCCTGGAGACGGTGACCCTGAAGACCACCCCGATGACGACGACAACGATGACCCCAGAGACGACGACCCTGGAGACGACGACATGGAAGACCGAGAAGCAGAAGAACAAGAGGCTGCAGAACAAAGAGCAGAAGAACATTAAGCATAACACTAAATATCAGAGCAAAAGATATTATCTAAATTATAAGCAGAAGAAGACTAAGTAGTGTATGGGGGTGAGTCCGTTCCTCCTTGTGGTGCCCCTGGGTAAAGCCTGATGCTGCAGGCCAAAAGGAACGCGGACAAATGTAACTCTTTTGTGACAGGTAGAACGGAAGGTGTAATCTTCAAACTTTTATAGATAACAACTACAGCAATGCCTGTCACAAATAAGAATATGATGAAGAAGTAGAATATGAAGAAGAATAATAGTTGAATAAAAAGAATATGAAGAATGTAACAACAAAAAAATAATAGGTAGAAGATGAAGAAGAAGATGAATAAGGTGAAGAAGAAGTTGATGTCAAAGATGCTGATGATGATGAAGAAGAAAGTGTGGGAGAAGTAAAAAAAAAAGGTGAAGAACGTGGAAGTAGTGACACATCAATATCTGACAAAATAAAAAAATTCTTAACATAGTCAATATCTTTGTAACTCTGAACATCTTAAAAAAAACCTCTATGCCTTTAATGTCTCCGCCACCTCCCCCAATACATCCTACATTATTCTTAGTTGTTTTCCTTCATGTAGAATGAACCTACAAGGAAAGAAAGGGTTTATTTTAATTCCGATATTTTCGTCCCATTGACTTGCATTGGTATCGGATATCGGTATCGGCGAGATCCGATATTTTGCCGGTATCGGCCGATCCAATCCGATACCGATACTTTCCGATATCGGAAGGTATCGCTCAACGCTAGTAACAATGCTTTGTCTCATGTGGCTGAAGTGTGTCAGCAGTTCCTGTATGAGAGAGGCATTGATGCGATGGGCTGCCCTGCCTGTTCCCTAAACCTGAATCCAATCGAGCACATCTGGGACATCATGTCTCGTTCCATCCACTAACGCCACGTTTCACCACAGACTGTCCAGGAGTTGACTGATGTTTTAATCCAGGTCTGGGACGAGATCCCTCATGAGAACATCTGCTGCCTCATCAGGACCATGCCCAGGCATTGTAGGGAGGTCATACAGGCACATGTAGGCCACACATACTACTGAGCATCATTTTCTTGTCGAGGCATTTCCACTGAAGTTGGATAAGCCTGTAATTTGATTTTCCACTTTGATTTTGAGTATCATTCCAAATCCAGAACGCCATGGGATATTAATTTTGATTTACATTGATCATTTTTATGTTTTATTGTTCTCAACGCATTCCACTATGTAATGAATAAAGATTTGTAACTGGATTACTTCATTCAGTGATATCTAGGATGTGCTGTTTTAGTGTTCTCTTTATTTCTTTGAGCAGTGTATATAGGACTGCTAAAAAAAAAAGCCAAGCACTCAATCTCTGGTAATCCCATATGGATTGTCTACCACTCTATTCTGATGGGGCTCTGCAAAGCCCTGTTATTGGAATTCATACAAGTCCCAGCAGTCCTAGGGATAACTGATGTCTTTTAAAAATGGGAATGACATGCACTAAAAGCTGTTTTCCAATAATATGATATTGATGGCCTATCATTAAGATAGCCTGGCACCTAGAACCCTCTACTGATCAATTCTTGCCAGGTTTAGCAGCATATGGATGTAAACTGTGTAATGAGCAGTAGTGATGAGTGAATACATTTGGCACTATTCGTTACGAATAGTACGCTTACTCTGCGAGTAATTAGCTATTCACCTCAATATGTTCGATTGGCTCTCCCAGCATATTTGGATCTTTATTTGCAGCGAATGAACATGCTGGGCTTGCTTGCCAATCATAGTAAAGCCGTCGTCATCGTTGGTGTGACATTACTATGATTTGCTGGTCTTACAGCATCATAGGGTATATTTAAGCCCTGCTGGTGACATCATTACATGCGGAAACAGCATAGTGAGAGCATACTGTGAGCATAGGTAGAGTGAAAGCAGCATATAGGGAGAGTTTCTGATTCCAAAAAGCCCTTTTAACAGCTATTAAGAGTGAAGATTAGTAGTGATGAACGAGCACGCTTGTCACTACTTGGTGCTCGCCCGAGCATCGCAGTTCTCTTGATGCTCGGAGCTCGCCGAGCTTTTTCCTTGGTGGGAGCTCGTGTCTCCGCCCTGCATGTTTGGCGCTCTTTAGAGAGCCAATGAACATGCAGGGATTGTTTGCCACACACTGTAATGCCTCAGCCATGTTGGTTGTGGCATTACAGTGATTGGCTAGCCACACAGCGTCATCAGGTCTATATCAGACCTGGCGCCACCCTGCTCATCACAGTAAGCTCTGGAATCTCGCAGTGTACGGAGAGTTGCTGCTGAGGTAGGGAGAGATTTGTTTGCTTCGTAGTTAGTGTGGATATACCACATATAATACACGTATCCATCTCACCTTACAGTCCTTCTGAGGACTAAAGGTACCTTCACACGAAACGACATCGCTAGCGATCCGTGACGTTGCAGCGTCCTCGCTAGCGATATCGTTTCGTTTGACACGCAGCAGCGATCAGGATCCTGCTGTGATGTCGCTGGTCGCTGAATAAAGTCCATAACTTTATTTGGTCATCCGATCGCTGTGTATCATTGTGTTTGAAAGCAAAAGCAACGATACCAGCGATGTTTTACACTGGTAACCAGGGTAAACATCGGGTTACCAAGCGCAGGGCCGCGCTTAGTAACCCGATGTTTACCCTGGTTACCAGCGTAAAAGTAAAAAAAACAAACAGTACATACTCACCTGCGCGTCCCCCAGCGTCTGCTTCCTGACACTTACTGAGCGCCGGCCCTAAAGTGAAAGTGAAAGCACAGCGGTGACGTCACCGCTGTGCTGTTTGTCAGGAAGCAGACGCTGGGGGACGTGCAGGTGAGCATGTACTGTTTGTTATTTTTACTTTTACGCTGGTAACCAGGGTAAACATCGGGTTACTAAGCGCGGCCCTGCGCTTAGCAACCCGATGTTTACCCTGGTTACCCGGGGACCTCGGCATCGTTGGTCGCTGGAGAGCGGTCTGTGTGACAGCTCTCCAGCGATCAAACAGCGACGCTGCAGCGATCGGCATAGTTGTCGCTATCGCTGCAGCGTCGCTTCGTGTGAAGGTACCTTAATAGCTGCATAGATATCAGTGGCAGGCAGGCAGTGTATGTGGAGACTGCAGTGCATATAGCAATAGAGTCCGTTCCAGTTCTGTCTGCTGCTGCCGATCATAGATATTTATAGACATAGCCCCAGGTATCAGGAGCCAGGAATATTTTTTTTGTATCTTAATTCTGATTATTTGCTTTAAAAGCAATCCAGAGAACATCGTTTTTCCTGCTCCATTTCCTTGTTGGCACTACAGAATACAGCCAGATCCTTTCCATATTACAGCTATTTTAAACGGGTTTGTCCGCCCCACGGATCACATATCAGTGTGGTCAAAATTGTGCCATTTCAGGACTCAATTTAAATTTTATTACAGTGTCTTAGGCAAGATATTCATACAAAATAGCCGTGTGCACTACTGGAAGGGGTGGTGCTAAGGTTAGGTTCACTTCAGCATATACTTCTATGATACATTTGACTATTCTGTGATATGGATGCCAGAATGTTCTCCTCAGCATTTATGTATATACCTATGTTGTGTAAAAAGTTTTTTTATTTCTTATGATTTTTGTTATATTTTTCACTTTTTGTTATGTTCCACATGTAGTTACTGACGAAGGTCCAGGTGTAGGACCGAAACGTTTGTGTACCACTACAATAAATCTCACTTCAAAGGCATCAAGTTGAGTGCTAGGTTCTTCTTTGTTATGGCTTAAAAAGGTGTGGGAACCTAACCTTAGCACCACCCCTTCCAGTAGTGCACACGGCTATTTTGTATGATTATATTCCCTTACGTTGTGCACACTGACGGGTCATGTCCACATTCTCCTATAATGCTGAGGAGACCTCCAGTATCCTGGCACGCTCCACTTTCAATAGCGATTTTCTGAAAATCCCCCCTAGAGAGGCGAGAGGCCGAGACCTTGAACGGGAGCTTCGTCACTTTACCAACATTGAACTTCACTGTGCCACACTTTCTGAATATCTCCGAGCACAACGCATCCCTAGGGGGCTAAGGGTCTCGCTACGTCCCACACTGTTTCGGGACTCTTCCGAGTATTGCATTAAATATGAACAAATTTTAAATAAATGTTCCTTTGATATCATCACTCTCACGATCGAGCATTTACAGAAGGCGATCTCTGCCAGCTCCGAGACCATAAAAACCATCGAGGCTCAACTATCCGCATCTGGAACCCCCGAGGAACTCTCCACCCTGAAGGACCAAATAACAAAGAATATCGACAAACATCGACGGGAAACACAGGACAGGAAACGCAGTAAGTTTAATAGGGACACAGAGGACTACGAGCGCCAACAGGTGTATAGATGGCAGGAATCCTTCTCTGGGCGACGAAATACATCACGACAAGGTCCACGCACCTCCTTCGATCTTTCAACATCTGGCTCAGAACAGGAGTCGGGGGCTTCTGCTACTCTCCCACCGCGTTTTTTAGGCCAACGACACCGCTTCCCGAGAAGAAGGCCACGAGGCGCGGCCACGGACACAGGAGGAGACGCACCTCAGGGGAGAATCACGAGGTCACAGGTACGACCACCCCATTGGTGATCAACATCTCAGACAGACTATTGGGGGTTGCTGAATACAACATCTTACAGAAGGGTTTGTCCTTTTGTCCCTCCTATCAATGCCATACTTTTGACCTTGAGATGGACCTTCAAAAGTTCTTTAGGTCCCTGAGACTTAAGGCGTTCTTCTCCACTAACCCCCCTGAACTACCCTCTATCCAGCCTCCCACAGCCCCATCTGACAACCCTCTGTCATCTCGCAACCTAGGCCTCTATACTAAGAGCCATTTTAGACCACCACAGGGCTCACATGCCATGGAGTCTTTTATAGGCTTCGTTAAAGAGTCATTCAAGACACTGTGTGAGGACATCAGAAAGGGGAAACTTTTCGTTCCCTCCAACCTTTCCCCGATTGAACGACAAGCTCTAAGGAGCTTGCAAAACGACAGTAATCTTGTATTTAAGCCCGCAGACAAAGGGGGTGCCCTAGTAATAATGAATAGAGCTGACTATCTTCTTGAAATAAGACAACAACTTAACAACCTTACAGTTTACACTAAGTTACAACATGACCCTCAATCTGCTACCCGGCAAATCATTTCGGACACACTGGCTAAATATATCGAACTAGGCGTCTTGGACCCTAAAACACGGGATTTCCTCACGAAACAACACCCTATTACTCCAGTGTTTTACACCATTCCAAAAATTCATAAAAATCTAGAGAAACCCCCGGGGAGACCTATAGTCGCATCCACCGACTCTATTCTTTCCCCACTGGCCATCTACTTGGAAAAGATCCTTACCCCAATGATTAGGTCTTCTAGATCTTTCATTTTGGATACAGGTTCCTTCCTCGGTACCCTGAAAGATATAGGTCCCATTCCCAAACATTCCACATTGGTAACCATGGATGTAAAAGATCTTTATACATCCATCCCTCACACAGAGGGTATCAACTCGGTTCAAAAACTCCTGACCCAATCTGGTCTCTCACCAGACCGAATACAGTTCTGTACTGAATTACTCACCATTATACTCACCCGGAACTATTTTCTGTTTCAGGACGACTTTTATTTACAGATCCGTGGCACCGCGATGGGCTCTAACGTAGCGCCCCCCTATGCAAACTGCTACATGGCGGACTTTGAGGAGAGTCGGATTTACCCTCATCCGCTTTTCCGCGACAACGTCATCATGTGGAAACGATACATCGATGACGTGTTCTGCATATGGGGGGGCTCGTTGGAAGCCCTCACGGTGTTCTTCGAGTGGCTCAACACGGCCTGGCCAGGTATCTCCTTCACGATGTCCCATAATAATACACAGGTTAATTTCCTGGACACCCTGGTCATCGTGCAACCAGATGGCTCGATATCCACTGACCTCTATACAAAGAGTACTGACCGCAACAGCTTGTTGCACTTTACAAGCTTTCATCCTCCGGCTACTAAGAATTCAGTCCCAAAGTCACAATTCCAAAGAGTCTCCAGGATTGTGTCTGACACGGAACTTAAACCAATTCGCCTCCAAGAAATGGCCACCAAATTTTCACAACGGGGTTACCCACCCTCAGTACTGGAAAGGGCCACAGCCCCTCCTACCTCACGACAAAATAGATCGTCTAACCGAATTCCGTTTGTCCATACGTATCATCCGTATTCATATATTCTCCACAGGTCAATACGCCAACATTGGCACTTACTATCAAAGGGTTACCCGAAAGTACCCGAGTTCCAGAACCCCTTCCTTCCCTGTTTTAAACGTCCACCGAATCTCCGGGACTCCTTAGTCAGGGCAGACCTTGGATCAGACACGTCCACCCCTCGCCAACGGTTTTTGCAGACCCCACGTATGGGGACCTTCCCATGTCTGAGCTGTGCCCAATGTCACAATGTACTTAAGGGAGCCTCTTTCTACCACCCTCGGTCCGGTAAATCTTACCGCATCCCAGATTTCTTTACGTGTGCCTCATCATGGGTGGTATACCTAATTAAGTGTCCCTGTGGACTCCTATACGTAGGAGAAACTACACAATCAATTAGAGACCGCGTCTCTAAACACAAATCGACGATCCGCCGTGAGAATCTATTGTTACCCATTCCCTTCCATTTCCACAACCAGGGCCACACCGTCTCCCAGCTACGGTTTCAGGTCATAGAGCATGTTCCCCCGTTCAGGAGGGGTGGGGACCGTGTTGCCCGTCTGAAAAGACGGGAGGCATTTTGGATTCATACTCTAGAGACTCTTCATCCGATGGGACTCAATAGAGACTACGATTTAGCCTCCTTTTTGTAGTAGGCTGCCTGCCGATTGTTTCATAATACGGTTCTACCTACAAGATTAACATGGACTCCAGCCATTGTGTTATTTATATACCATTGCAATATGTGGTTACTGTTTACTAATTCTGTTTTCCTTTTTGCCATTAGAATCGCCTGTATTGACATGTATCTCATTTCTGCCTGTCACATCGGACCATTCCACTGCTCACAACTGTCTACTGCGTTTAATGGCACAAGGATAGAACACAGGACCACCACCACTAAGGATTCTGTTCACCTACTACTGCAACATTCTATTTTGGGCACTTTGGTTCTATATTCATAAATCCAGTGATTTGCAAAAACACTGTGCACGAGTTTGCTCCTCCATGTTTCATCATAGCGTTTTTACTGCAGGACTTCAATACCTTTACCATAGCGCTGCTGCACCGCCATCACCAGCTACCTGAGACTGTGTTTTGCCTAGTTTCCCTGACAACGGGACGTCACTTCCGCCTTACATTAGTGACAGCTCCACATGCGGCCGCACTATGCAGCTTACACTGAGCGATGTCACTTCCGGTCTTAGGTTAGCCGCTGATTGGCTCACAGGCACCTTTAGTCCCGCCCTCTCCCCATGTAATGGCGGTCTCACTCCATATGGGCAGACCAGCGGTGGATTCCGCGTCAGCTCCTGCCACAACCAGCCACAGTCTTTACAGGTAATGTCCTCCATAGCGCACAGCCCACCCTTTCCTGCACACTTAAGAGGAGGTAATCTTACCCAGCCTCTGTCGCTCTATTTCTCACCCATAGCTCAGCTCCTGTATGGTTCAGCTATAAGCTACAAGGTATGGTTCATTTACATGCCTCTCTTATCACATACCTTCTGTCCGTTTTGCATTTCTCACCACTCCCCCTCGGACTGTTTTTACACTTCTGCAGACGCCGTTTCTGTGAGTCGTCTGACTTTTTTTGCCCTCTTCTACATTGTAGTACGGTATGTACCTCTCCTCACTGTTCTAACACATGGGGGTGACACTCACCTCTTTAAATAAGTGGAACTCTGTAGCCTGGATACTTAGGATCTCACTTCAGCATATACTTCTATGATACATTTGACTATTCTGTGATATGGATGCCAGAATGTTCTCCTCAGCATTTATGTATATACCTATGTTGTGTAAAAAGTTTTTTTATTTCTTATGATTTTTGTTATATTTTTCACTTTTTGTTATGTTCCACATGTAGTTACTGACGAAGGTCCAGGTGTAGGACCGAAACGTTTGTGTACCACTACAATAAATCTCACTTCAAAGGCATCAAGTTGAGTGCTAGGTTCTTCTTTGTTAGGCAAGATATTGACACCAGTTTGCTTTTAAAAAAAAAAAAGTTACCAACAGGCCAGATATTTGAAACTGGGGTTTGTCCGCCACATAAATCGCATATCAGTGCAGTCAAAATTGTACCATTTCAGGCATCAATTTAAATTTTGTTGCAGTGTCTCAGGCACGGTCTTGACATAAGTTTGCTTTAAAAAAAAAATAGTTACCTACAGGCCAGATATTTTAACCTGGGGTTTTCCCTCACAAGGATCTCATATAGGTTTGCTCCAAATTCAGCCATTTATAGTGAACGTTGAAAGTATCGTACTCCATTTAAAATGGACAAGGCGGATGGCAAGGGACAGGGAAGTGGACGTGATGGTGCATGCAGAGGTTGAGGCAGTGGGCAAGCTGAAATTGTGCCACAACAAACACATCTTCCCGCCTGACCTTCCTGTCCCAACTACTAGGGGACCGCAACAGCACACCAATATTGAACCCAGAGAAGTGTCAAAAGGTTGTTGGTTGGATAGCGAATAATGCTTCCAGTCACTTTGCTGCCACCACCACCACCACCCTGTTTTCCACACGGTCAAGTCTGCTTAGCTGTGAGTGTGGACCGCATATTCCACACTCTGATCCTCCTTCCTCCCACCATGCCGAGTGCCCAGAGACAACTGATCCCACACTTGGACGCTCTGAAGAGCTGTTTACTTTTCCATTTATAGATATGGGCCTCTCAACGAGTCCACTTGAAGCAGGCAAGAGGAGATTGCATGTAGCGATGCCCAAATATTTGAACAGCCACAGTCACACGAAGGCGATGGGAAAGTGTCAAAAGAGGTGGACGATGATGAGACACAATTGCCAGAAAGTCCGGAGGAGGACCAGGGTGCGAAAGTGGTTGACGAGGTGGTGGATGATATAGTAACTGACCCAAGTTGGCAGGAGGACATGCAAAGCGAGGACAGCAGCACACGGAGAGGGAAGCGCAGCACCCCAACAGGCAGGAAGAGCAGTGTGGTGGCCGCAGACAGAAGGCGGGCAACCATTTCCCGTAACACCACCACGATGGAAGTTGCCAGTCCAACTGTTAGGTCTTCCTGAGTCTGGTTGATTTTTAAAGAATCTGCCGATAACCCAAAAAGGCCATTTGCACCACCTGCCAGTCCAGCATCAGCAGGGGTAGCAAAACTACCAGCCTGACCACCACCAGCATGATCAGGCACATGAGAGCAAAGCACCTGACTTTGTGGGCCCAACCCCAGGGTCCAGGAACAGTGTCT
The DNA here is from genome assembly GCF_051348905.1 of Ranitomeya variabilis. Lineage (NCBI taxonomy): Eukaryota > Metazoa > Chordata > Amphibia > Anura > Dendrobatidae > Ranitomeya > Ranitomeya variabilis. Next base: position 513,050,551 of record NC_135232.1, on the reverse strand, counting down.
GCTTCTTCCACTGTTGTGCGTGCAAGCCAATTCCCTGTCCATGGTGCATGTGAAGATGCCTCCTGCCCTGCACCTGTCATTGCACACACTCAACTAGCACCATCAGCAAGCACATCCTTGTCCCTGCGCATCGTTCAGTTGTCCATATCCCAGTCTTTGGAACGCAAGTGCAAATATGCAGCCAACACTACTAAATTCACACATTTCGCAACTGCTTGCTCTCGAAATGTTGCCTTTTAGGCTCGTGGAGATGGAAGTTTTCCACAACCTGATGGCGGCGGCCGTTGCTCAGTACTCGGTTCCTAGCCACCACTATTTCTCCTGGTGTGCCTTCCCTGCATTACACGTGTCCCACAACATTAGCCGTGCCCTCAATGCAGTTATTGGAAAAGTCCACCTAACCACGGACACATGGACAAGTGCTTGTGGGCAGGGACGGTACATCTTGCTGATGGCACACTGGATTAACAGTGGAAGCCAGGACCCAGTTGGACCTTGGGATGGAACATGTCCTCCCGACAACGAGGATTGCGGGCCCTACATCAATCGGGTTTACCCCACAGTCTACTGCTCCTGCACCTCATCCTCCTCCTCTTCATCTTCCATCTCCGAAATGACCACATCAGTCTCAGTCAATCGTCAACAGGCTGTGCTGAAGCTAATATGCTTAGGTGATAAACCGGACAATGCTGAAAAGTTGTGGCCAGCTCTGAAAGAGCAGGCAGATTTGTTGCTGACACCAATGAACCTTCAACCAGGCATGGTTGTGTGTGAAAATGGCTAGAAACTGGTGGCAGATCTAAGGCGAGGGGAGCTCACACATGTACCATGCCTGGCCCATGTGTTTAACCTCGTGGTTCAGTTTCTCAAAACCTACCCGGAGCTGCCGGATCTGCTTCTCAAGGTACGCCACCTGTGTTCCCATTTTAGAAAGTCAGCTACAGCTTCCAACGCCCTTGCCGTGCTTCAGCAGCGTTTGCAGCTTCCGGCTCGCCGACTGGTGTGTGATGTCCCCACGAGTTGGAACTCTACACTGCAGATGTTGGAAAGGATTTATGAGCAGAAGAGGGCAGTGGTTGAGTACCAGCATAGACAAGGCCAACCGTTCAAACTCCACACATAAGACATCAAGAGTGGATGTTGGATGTCAGACATATGTATGTTGTGAATTCCGTTCTCGGACTCCCTCCTGTAGTCATGAATGGTACTTTGGTTAGTTCTGCTCTTGGACTCCCTCTGGTGGCTTTGAGCGGAACTGCTGGTCACTGGGTCACTGAGGTTGGCTTTCTCAGCTGCCCTCGTTTATTGATATGCTGGCTTCCCTATTTAACTCCACTCAGATCGTTACTTCTTGCCAGCTGTCAATGTCTTAGTATTGGTTCGGATCTCTCTTGGACTTCTCTGAGGACCTGTCTACTCCAGCAGAAGCTAAGTCCTTGCTAGTTCATTTGTTGTTACTGCTTCCTGAATATATTTCTTGTACTGCTAATTCTAGTCCAGCTTGCTATCATGATATTCCCTTGCTAGCTGGAAGCTCTGGGGGTGCAGAGTTGCACCTCCACACCGTGAGTCGGTGTGGGGGTCTTTTTGCATACTCTGCGTGGTTTTTTGTAGTTTTTTGTGCTGACTGCATAGTTCCCTTTTCTATCCTTTGACTATTTAGTGAAGTCTGGCCTCCTTTGCTTAAACCTGTTTCATTCCTGTGTTTGTGACTTTCCTCTTGACTCACAGTCAAAATATGTGGGGGGCTGCCTTTTCCTTTGGGGAATTTCTCTGAGGCAAGGTTAGGCTTCTATTTCTATCTTTAGGGGTAGCTAGCTCTTAGGCTGTGAAGAGGCGTCTAGGGAGAGTTAGGTACGCTCCACGGCTATTTCTATTGTGTGTGATAGGAGTAGGGTTTGCGGTCAGCAGAGTTCCCACTCCCCAGAGCTTGTCCCGATTTCTAGTTTACTCATCAGGTCATTCCGGGTGCTCCTAACCACCAGGTCCATAACAGTACAGCTGGCCCACAAAGTGTTAATGCATCTCAAAAGAGGGATAAGAGAAGTTCTGAACCCATTTTTTTTCTCTGCAGTGTGTTTTGTCTCTCTTTTCCCTTTAACCTCTGGGTGGTTCAGGACTCAGGTGTAGATATGGATATTCAAGGTCTGTCCTCTTCTGTGGATCAACTCGCTGCAAGGGTACAAAGCATTCAAGATTATGTAGTTCAGAATCCGATGTTAGAGCCTAGAATCCCAATTCCTGATTTGTTTTCTGGGGATAGATCTAAGTTTCTGAATTTCAAAAATAATTGTAGACTGTTTCTTGCTTTGAAACCCCGCTCCTCTGGTGATCCCATTCAGCAAGTAAAAATTGTTATTTCTTTGTTGCGTGGCGACCCTCAAGACTGGGCATACTCCCTTGCGCCAGGAGATCCTGCATTGCTTAATGTAGATGCGTTTTTTCTGGCGCTTGGATTGCTTTATGACGAACCGAATTCAGTGGATCAGGCAGAGAAAATCTTGCTGGCTTTGTGTCAGGGTCAGGATGAAGCGGAGGTATACTGTCAGAAGTTTAGAAAATGGTCTGTGCTTACTCAATGGAATGAGTGTGCCCTGGCAGCAATTTTTAGAAAGGGTCTTTCTGAAGCCCTTAAGGATGTTATGGTGGGGTTTCCCATGCCTGCTGGTCTGAATGAATCAATGTCCTTGGCCATCCAAATTGATCGGCGTTTGCGCGAGCGCAAAGTTGTGCACCATTTGGCGGTGTCCTCTGAGCAGAGGCCTGAGCTTATGCAATGTGATAGAACTTTGACCAGAACTGAACGGCAAGAACACAGACGTCAGAATGGGCTGTGTTTTTACTGTGGTGACCCCACTCATGCTATCTCTGATTGTCCTAAGCGCACTAAGCGGTTCGCTAGGTCTGTCACCATTGGTACTGTACAGCCTAAATTTCTTTTGTCTGTTACTCTGATTTGCTCTTTGTCGTCCTACTCGGTTATGGCATTTGTGGATTCGGGCGCTGCCCTGAATTTGATGGACTTGGAGTTTGCCAGGTGCTGTGGTTTTTTTTTGGAGCCTTTACAGTATCCTATTCCATTAAGGGGAATTGATGCTACGCCTTTGGCCAAGAATAAACCTCAGTACTGGACTCAGTTGACCATGTGCATGGCTCCTGCACATCAGGAGGATATTCGCTTTTTGGTGTTGCATAATTTGCATGATGTGGTCGTGTTGGGTTTGCCATGGCTACAGGTTCATAATCCAGTATTGGACTGGAAATCAATGTCTGTGTCTAGCTGGGGTTGTCAAGGGGTACATGGCAATGTTCCGTTGGTGTCAATTTCTTCTTCCACTCCTTCTGAAGTCCCTGAGTTTCTGTCGGATTACCAGGATGTATTTGATGAGCCCAAATCCAGTGTCCTACCCCCTCATAGGGAATGTGATTGTGCTATAAATTTGATTCCTGGTAGTACGTTTCCTAACGGCCGACTTTTCAATTTATCTGTGCCAGAACACGCCGCTATGCAGAGTTATATAAAGGAGTCCTTGGAGAAAGGGCATATTCGCCCGTCTTCATCACCGTTGGGAGCTGGGTTCTTTTTTGTGGCCAAGAAGGATGGTTCTCTGAGGCCCTGTATAGATTACCGCCTTCTCAATAAAATCACGGTCAAATTTCAGTACCCTTTGCCTCTGCTGTCTGATTTGTTTGCTCGGATTAAGGGGGCTAGTTGGTTCACCAAGATAGATCTTCGAGGGGCGTATAACCTTGTGCGTATTAAACAGGGCGATGAATGGAAAACAGCATTGAATACGCCCGAGGGCCATTTTGAGTACCTGGTGATGCCATTCGGGCTTTCTAATGCTCCATCTGTGTTTCAGTCCTTTATGCATCACATCTTCCGAAAGTATCTGGATAGATTCATGATTGTATATTAGGATGATATTTTGGTCTTTTCGGATGATTGGGAGTCTCATGTGAAGCAGGTCAGAATGGTATTCCAGGTCCTTCATGCTAATTCCTTGTTTGTGAAGGGGTCTAAATGTCTCTTCGGAGTTCAGAAGGTTTCCTTTTTGGGCTTCATTTTTTCCCCTTCTACTATCGAGATGGATCCTGTTAAAGTTCAGGCCATTTATGATTGGACTCAACCTACATCTGTGAAGAGTCTTCAGAAATTCCTGGGCTTTGCTAATTTTTACCGTCGCTTCATCGCTAATTTTCCTAGTGTGGTTAAACCTTTGACTGATCTGACAAAGAAAGGTGCTGATGTGGTGAATTGGTCCTCTGCGGCCGTTGAGGCTTTTCAGGAGCTGAAACGTCGTTTTTCTTCGGCCCCTGTGTTGCGTCAGCCAGATGTTTCGCTCCCTTTTCAGGTTGAGGTTGATGCTTCTGAGATTGGAGCAGGGGCTGTTTTGTCTCAAAGAAGTTCTGATGGCTCTGTGATGAAGCCATGTGCCTTCTTTTCTAGAAAGTTTTCGCCCGCTGAGCGTAATTATGATGTTGGCAACCAGGAGCTGCTGGCTATGAAGTGGGCATTCGAGGAGTGGCGACATTGGCTTGAGGGAGCCAAGCACCGAGTGGTGGTCTTGACGGATCACAAGAATCTGACTTATCTCGAGTCGGCCAAGCGGTTGAATCCTAGACAGGCTCGATGGTCGCTATTTTTCTCCCGTTTCGATTTTGTGGTCTCATACCTTCCAGGTTCTAAGAATGTGAAGGCGGATGCCCTTTCTAGGAGTTTTGTGCCTGATTCTCCAGGAGTCCCTGAGCCGGCTGGTATTCTCAAAGAGGGGGTAATTCTGTCTGCCATCTCCCCTGATTTGCGGCGGGTGCTGCAGGAGTTTCAGGCTGATAGACCTGACCGTTGTCCTGCGGAGAAACTGTTTGTCCCTGATAGATGGACTAGCAGAGTTATTTCTGAGGTTCATTGCTCGGTATTGGCTGGTCATCCTGGGATTTTTGGTACCAGAGATTTGGTGGCTAGGTCCTTTTGGTGGCCTTCCTTGTCACGGGATGTGCGTTCTTTTGTGCAGTCCTGTGGGACTTGTGCTCGGGCTAAGCCCTGCTGTTCTCGTGCCAGTGGGTTGCTTTTGCCCTTGCCGGTCCCGAAAAGGCCTTGGACGCATGTTTCCATGGATTTTATTTCAGATCTTCCTGTCTCTCAAAAGATGTCTGTCATCTGGGTGGTTTGTGATCGCTTTTCTAAGATGGTCCATTTGGTACCCTTGCCTAAATTGCCTTCCTCCTCTGATTTGGTGCCATTATTTTTTCAGCATGTGGTTAGTTTGCATGGCATTCCGGAGAACATTGTGTCGGACAGAGGTTCCCAGTTTGTCTCTAGGTTTTGGCGGTCCTTTTGTGCTAAGATGGGCATTGATTTGTCTTTATCTTCGGCTTTCCATCCTCAGACAAATGGCCAAACCGAACGAACCAACCAGACTTTGGAAACCTATCTGAGATGCTTTGTTTCTGCTGATCAGGATGATTGGGTGACCTTCTTGCCATTGGCTGAGTTCGCCCTTAATAATCGGGCTAGTTCGGCTACTTTGGTTTCGCCTTTTTTCTCTGATCGCCCATGACGGCACCACGGAGAGAGGGGATCCGCCCACCAAGGACAGGAAACCTACAGATAAAAAGGCGGTACCACTCTCCTGCATCAGTTGGTTTCCTGTCCTTGATGGGAGACCTACGGACTTACCAGATCAACGTTGGAATTCCGGGGCCAACCAGTCCGACTCAGGCAGCTGGGGTCCCTCTGCCTCGGCTAGGGTGGTGACCCGAAGTGCCACCGCTGGGGGCTAGTGGGCCTCTAGGGTGTGCGGGGGAGGTGACAAGGAGTTCGCGGTCACCTCCCCAGGTAAGATGCAGCAGCGGCAACATCCAGGGGGGTCCCTCTGTGGTTGCGGGAGGTGCGGCGCGGCCCTCCCCAAACAAGCGTCAGTCTGCACACTGCACCGCCATCGGGCGTGCAGAGCCGCGCGGTAGGGTCTGCATAGGACCGGGGGTGCCGGTCGGCAGCGCCATATCTGCACTCCGGGGCCATCTTGAAAGCTGGCGCATGCCCGGGATTACGCTGGTCTCGCGAGGTGGCGGTGCTTCCGCGCAGGCGCCGGCGGGGTTGCCGCTCGGCGCATAGACAATCTGCGCAGGCGCCGCAAATGCTCGACTGCGCAGGCGCCGGCGTTCGGCGCTCCTCGCCGTCGGCCGGGCGCTACTGCGCAGGCGCAGAGAAAAGAAAAAAAAAAAAAGTGGAGCGGCGGGAAAAGGTTTAAATGAGGGAAGTTGCATCCTCCCAGTGGCTCTGCAAATATATCGGCAAGAGCCTCAAGAGCCACTAGTCGCCGCAGCACCAGCGCAGTAAGCGTTATTAGGGCAGCGACCGCAGACCAGCAGCAGTATGAGCGACCCGGCATCACCCGTGCCAGAATCTCCTCCACCTATAGCATCGCCGCAGCAGCAGCAAAAGAGGCGACAGCAGAAAGGACACCAGGACACCAGCAAAGAATGCCAAAGGTCCCAGTACAGTAAGGATTCCAGTACGGCGTCGGGGAAAAAGCCAGAGGCAGAGAATCCCAAACCGGTATTTATGGGTCCTGGAAGTGGTAAGTTGATCTTCGTGAAAGTTAGAGACAGTAAGATTATTATTTGTCTCTTTTAGGGGAGGAAAAGCGCATGTAAAACAAAGCATAAAATCTGTGCCATCTGTAGAGAGGATCTTCCACCCACCTGGGAGAAGAGGCTATGTAACACTTGCATACAACAGACAGTATCCGAGAGCCTGCCCGGGTTTGCAACTGATCTAAAAAACCTGATTAAAGAGCAAGTGGAAGACACCTTTAGATCCCTAAAAAGGGGAAAAAAATGGAGAAGGACCAGACACAGGTCCCCGTCTCCAGTCTCAAAATCTGACAGCGATAGTGCGAGTTCAGTATCCTCCGACTCTTCCTCCTCATCTTCTTCATCCGCTTCTTCCTCGGGGGGGCACAACTGTTTCCCACTAGAGGACACCGATGGCCTCATAAAGGCAGTGAGAAGTACTATGGGGCTAATAGACTCCCACCCTAAAAAATCGGTACAAGACATCATGTTTGGGGGCCTAGAACAAAAAAAGAGAAGAGCTTTTCCACTTAACGACGCAATTGCAGCTTTAATTAAAAAAGAATGGAAAAAACCCATGAAAAAGACTCTTTTAACTCCAAAAAGGAAATACCCCTTTCAGGATGAATCATGCTCATTTTGGGAGAAATCCCCCAAATTAGATGTAGCAATAGCTAAAGCGTCCAAAAAATTCGCCCTTCCGTTTGAAGACATGGGGGTCCTAAAAGACCCTATGGACAAGAAAGCGGACACCTTCCTCAAAGGCTCTTGGGAGGCAGCGGGAGGAGGTCTGAAACCAGCAGTAGCAGCTGCATGTACATCTCGCTCCCTAATGATCTGGCTGAATCAGCTAGAGGGTCAATTAAAGGGGAAAACTTCCCGAGACTCGATATTGAATACTTTACCAGTAATGAGGGGGGCTGCGGCTTTCCTGGCTGACGCCTCGGCCGACTCCATCAGACTAGCCGCCAGATCAGCAGCATTTGCTAACGCAGCCAGGCGCGCCCTCTGGCTTAAAAACTGGCCGGGCGACCTGCAGACAAAAACAAAACTTTGTACCATCCCCTGCGAAGGAGAATTCTTGTTCGGTTCTACCTTAGACGACATCTTGGAAAAAGCAGGGGACAAGAAAAAGTCCTTTCCCTCTCTGGGTCTCCCCTCTTGCCGGAAGCCCTTTCAGAACAAGAGGTTTTTCCGTAAGAACCCGGGGAGAAGCCAGGGAAAATGGGAGGATAAGAGGAACAAAAATAAGGGGTTTATCTTCAACAAAAACCCCAGCAATAACAAGAAACCTCCACAATGAAGATTCGCCCCAGGTGGGAGGGAGATTATCTCTCTTTCTCCCAGCCTGGAAGAGAATTACCTCCAGTCAATGGATACTGAACATCATAGAATCGGGACTGAGGTTAACGTTCAAAAGATGCCCCCGCCCCTCTTTTACGATGACATCTACAAGATCTTCGGCAGAAGAGCAGTTGGCACTAGAGAAAGAGGTCATCGGGTTAGTAAAAAAGGGGGTACTCCTGGAGGTTCCCCCTCAAGAAAGAGGGCAAGGGTACTATTCCCCTTTATTTCTGAGGAAAAAAACAGACGGTTCCTTCAGGACCATTATAAATCTGAAGAACCTAAACGATTACCTAGAGGTTCAAGCGTTCAAGATGGAAACAATAAAATCATCTATCAAGATGCTGTTTCCTCAATGCTTCATGGTGGTCCTAGACCTAAAGGACGCATATTATCATGTCCCAATACACAAGGACCACCAGAGATTCCTCAGGATGGCGGTTCACATCAGGGGAGTCCTAAGTCACTTCCAGTTCTCAGCCCTACCATTTGGTCTAGCCATAGCCCCGAGAGTTTTCACAAAACTGATCGCGGAGGTAATGGCTCACCTCAGAAAAGAAAATACCTTGATTGTAACATATCTGGACGATTTCTTGGCTCCTCCCCGCAACATTGCGAGAGTCAACTGGCGATAGTAATTCATTCCCTAAAGGAATTGGGTTGGCTGATAAACATAGGAAAATCCAGACTAATGCCTTCTCAGGTCCAGGAGTACCTAGGCCTCACTCTAGACTCCAAAAAAATGGAATGTCGGCTCCCGGAGAACAAAATACAGAAACTGAAAAGTTTAGTGTCAAGAGTTCAATCTCTTCCCTCCATAACACTCCATCAGGGTATGTCCCTCTTAGGCTCCATGACCTCTTGCATCCCCGCGGTCCAGTGGGCCCAATTACACTCAAAAGATCTCCAATGGCAGATATTGTCAGAGCAAATCCATCTAGGAGGACATTTAAACGGGCTGTTAACTCTATCTCCTCGCACCAATCACTCTTTAACATGGTGGAAATCGCAGGAAAATCTTTCCCAGGGAGTCCCATGGGTAATTCAGATCTCGAAGGTCCTGACCACAGACGCAAGCCCCTCAGGATGGGGGGCCCATCTGGGCGATCTAGTAGCCCAGGGCATCTGGCCTCCGTGTCTAGCAAACGAATCCTCCAATATGAAGGAACTTCTTGCGGTCAAATTTGCCCTTCAGGAATTCTTGGAAGTCCTTCACTCTCATCACGTAAGAGTGATGTCGGACAACCGAGTGGTAGTATCTTACCTAAATCACCAAGGGGGCACCCGTTCCAAAAATCTAATGGAAGTGACCAACTCAATCCTACAAATAGCCGAGAGAAACCTCCTATCCCTAACAAGCCTACACATAAAGGGAGTAGACAATTACAAAGCAGACTTCCTCAGTCGGTCCAGCCTAAAACAGGGAGAATGGGAACTAAATCAGGCGATATTTACGCAGATCACGGAAAAATGGGGTGTTCCCAAAATAGATCTCTTTGCGAGTCATCTAAACAAAAAAGTAGCCTCCTTCTGCTCCCTATCTCCTCTGGGGAACCCAGTAGTTGTGGACGCTTTCCTGATGTCTTGGAATCACCACCTGGTCTATGCCTTCCCTCCCCTTATTCTGATTCCAGTAGTGCTGAGGAAGATTCGGGAGGACGGGGCGCTGGTCATCTTAATTGCCCCGTTCTGGCCGAAGAGACCTTGGTTCTCATTGATGAGGAAGATGTCAATATCCGACCCTTGGGTATTACCAGATCTCCAGGATCTATTGTCGCAGGGCCCAGTCTGTCATCCACGAGTCAAGAACTTGCACTTGACAGCTTGGCTCTTGAAAGGAAACTATTAGAAAGCAGGGGGTTCTCCCCGGGGTTAATTTCAACTTTGTTACAAAGTAGGAAGCCGGTTACAACGAAACAGTACGGCAAAATATGGAAAAAGTTTCTGTCCTCATCATGTACAAAAATAGGGAAAGAAATTCCCCTTAATTCCATATTAGAGTTCCTACAAAACGGGTTGCAGATGGGGTTAGCCACTAGTACCCTAAAAGTTCATGTGGCGGCATTGGGAGCCCTATTTAATTTTGACTTAGCTGCAAATAGGTGGGTCTCTAGATTCATCAGGGCAGCAGGAAGATCGAGGCCTCTTCTGGTAAAAACTGTTCCTCAATGGGACTTAAACTTGGTCCTTAAAGCCCTGACTAGTCCACCATTTGAACCATTGCACGAAGCTTCAATAAAAAACCTATCTCTCAAAACCGCTCTGTTAGTCGCCCTCACTTCTGCCCGTAGGGTTAGCGACTTACAGGCTCTCTCAGTTAATCCTCCTTACACACAATTTCTAGAGGATAGGGTCATTTTGAAAACAGACCCAGCATATCTCCCGAAAGTGGATTCGAAATTTCACAGGTCTCAAGAGATATCTCTCCCATCCTTTTGTCCCAACCCTACAAATAAGGAGGAGAAAACATTACATACACTGGATGTAAAAAGGTGTCTCTTACATTACCTAGAAGTCACTAGAGAGAGTAGGGAGGATTCCTCTCTGTTTGTGTGTTTCCAGGGTCCCCGGAAGGGGAAAAAAGCATCTAAAGCCATCATAGCAAGATGGATCACGAACGCCATCAGTCTTTCATACTCGGCAAGTGGGATGTCCGTTCCAGGGGAGGTTAAGGCTCACTCAACAAGGACAGTGGCAACTTCCTGGGCGGAGAAGGCCGGAGCCTCCATAGACCAGATATGTAGAGCTGCTACCTGGTCCTCACCATCCACATTCTATAGGCACTATAGATTGGACCTAATCTCCTCTTCAGATCTTACCTTCGGTAAAAGGGTTCTGGAAGCGGTGGTCCCTCCCTGAATGTACTATCTATGCAATTCTCTCCGTGGTGCCGTCATGGGCGATCAGAGAAAAATATAGTTGTTACCGATAACGGTATTTCTCTGAGCCCATGACGGCACCCGTACATTCCCTCCCTTCACTTGTGGGTGCTCACATCAAAATAGTGCCATAGTCTATTCATAGTTTTTAAGTCACGTGGTATCTCGTTATGCTAAACAGTTAAAATTTACAAATGTTTTAGTAGTCTCCCATCATTCTCTATGTAAAACAACTGATGCAGGAGAGTGGTACCGCCTTTTTATCTGTAGGTTTCCTGTCCTTGGTGGGCGGATCCCCTCTCTCCGTGGTGCCGTCATGGGTTCAGAGAAATACCGTTATCGGTAAGAACTATATTTTTTTGCAATTCTGGTTTTCATCCTCGTTTTTCTTAGGGACAGGTTGAGCCTTCTGACTGTCCTGGTGTGCATTCTGTGGTGGACAGGTTGCAGCAAATTTGGACCCACGTAGTGGACAATCTGACGTTGTCCCAGGAGAAGGCTCAACGTTTCGCTAACCGCCGTCGTTGTGTTGGTCCCCGACTTCGTTTTGGGAATCTGGTTTGGTTGTCATCTCGTTTTGTTCCTATGAAGGTTTCTTCTCCTAAGTTTAAGCCTCGTTTCATTGGTCCTTATAAGATTTCTGAAATTCTCAACCCTGTGTCATTTCGTTTGGTCCTTCCAGCTTCTTTTGCCATCCATAATGTGTTCCATAGGTCGTTGTTGCGGAGGTACGTGGCGCCTATGGTTCCCTCCGTTGATCCTCCTGCTCCGGTGTTGGTTGAGGGAGAGTTGGAGTATGTGGTGGAAAAAATTTTGGATTCTCGTATTTCGAGACGGAGGCTTCAGTACCTGGTTAAGTGGAAGGGCTATGGTCAGGAGGATAATTCCTGGGTTGTTGCTTCCGATGTCCATGCTGCCGATTTAGTTTGTGCCTTTCATTTGGCTCGTCCTGATCGGCCTGGGGGCCCTGGTGAGGGTTCGGTGACCCCTCCTCAAGGGGGGGGTACTGTTGTGAATTCCGTTCTCGGACTCCCTCCTGTGGTCATGAATGGTACTTTGGTTAGTTCTGCTCTTGGACTCCCTCTGGTGGCTTTGAGCGGAACTGCTGGTCACTGAGGTTGGCTTTCTCAGCTGCCCTCGTTTATTGATATGCTGGCTTCCCTATTTAACTCCACTCAGATCGTTACTTCTTGCCAGCTGTCAATGTCTTAGTATTGGTTCAGATCTCTCTTGGACTTCTCTGAGGACCTGTCTACTCCAGCAGAAGCTAAGTCCTTGCTAGTTCATTTGTTGTTACTGCTTCCTGAATATATTTCTTGTACTGCTAATTCTAGTCCAGCTTGCTATCATGATATTCCCTTGCTAGCTGGAAGCTCTGGGGGTGCAGAGTTGCACCTCCACACCGTGAGTCGGTGTGGGGGTCTTTTTGCATACTCTGCGTGGTTTTTTGTAGTTTTTTGTGCTGACTGCATAGTTCCCTTTTCTATCCTTTGACTATTTAGTGAAGTCTGGCCTCCTTTGCTTAAACCTGTTTCATTCCTGTGTTTGTGACTTTCCTCTTGACTCACAGTCAATATATGTGGGGGGCTGCCTTTTCCTTTGGGGAATTTCTCTGAGGCAAGGTTAGGCTTCTATTTCTATCTTTAGGGGTAGCTAGCTCTTAGGCTGTGAAGAGGCGTCTAGGGAGAGTTAGGTACGCTCCACAGCTATTTCTATTGTGTGTGATAGGAGTAGGGTTTGCGGTCAGCAGCGTTCCCACTCCCCAGAGCTTGTCCCGATTTCTAGTTTACTCATCGGGTCATTCCGGGTGCTCCTAACCACCAGGTCCATAACATATGTACCATCCTCCAAAACTTTGAGGAGTCCACCAAGATGGTGAAAGGTGATAACGCCATAGTTAGTGTCACCATCCCACTTCTCTGTGTTCTGAAACACTCTGCTCACAATCAAAGAGGATGCAGTGCATGCACAGCAAGATGAAATGGAGCAAGTAACCATACAGGGTGATTACTCACAGCCCAGCCTCATCTCATCACAATGTGGATTGGGTAACAATGAGGAAGAGGAGGAGGAAGAACAGGAGCTACTTTCATGCGCTATAGACTGTACTACAAGAACAACTGTCATACCATCTGTTCAGCGTGGATGCCCTGAGGACAGGGAGGAGGAGGAGGAGGAAAGCATGGTCAGTCATCCTCCTGATGAGGACACGGAAGTCTTGCCTGTTAGCTGTCTGGCACGCATGGCTGACTTTATGTTGCGCTGCCTTTCTATGCTTTATTCCAGAGGCAGACAGGTCTACTAAAATAGGGCAGTACCAGAGGGCTCTTGTTGCAGAATTATTAAAAAATTCCCATCTGAAAATGCTGACGGCAGAGGTCACAGTTCATTGGACAACCAAGGAGTACAGGCGAGAGAGACAGAACTCCAATCCAGCAGAGGCAGGGGAACACTGGGAAAGTTCTGGGAGAGTTTTCTGAGACCCTCCCATTGCACTGGCCCTGAGCTGTGGGGTACTCTCACAAGGAGTGCAAAGTTTTGGAAGATGCTGAGGGAGTACCTTGCTGAGCGTACCAACATCCTCCGTGATTCTTCTGTGCCTTATTATTGGGTATCCAAGCTGGACACGTGGCATGAACTGGCTCTCCATGCCTTGGAGGTCCTTGCCTGCCCTGCCGCTAGCAATTTGTCAGAGATGGTTTTTAGTGCTGCTGGTGGAATTATAACTGATAAGTCAACTAAAAATGCTGTAAATTGAAAATGCTGACTCTTATAAAAATCAACAAGGGCTGGATTGGGCGAGAATGTTGGCAGATATGCAACAGATAAATACTTATTTGTGTGCAGGAGGAGTTTACACTTTTCTAACTGTAGATGGCGATGCTGTTACTGTTATATAATTAGTTGACTGTAATACATTTACTTGTACTTTCGTTTCACTTTCTCTCTGGTAAAATGTCCTTCAGACTTCCTGTTACGCTGTACTGTATTAAGAAGCTGATCATGTTCTGTGAAGATAAATGTTGAATTACCCATATAATCTGCTCTCACAAGTTTATTCTGCAACCAAATTATGCAACACAGACTTCTCAACACCACCAAATGATAGCAGCATAACATAAACTCAAGTCCAGTGTCTTTTTTGGGGAGGTCTATTCCCATGCACCTCTTCACACCCACGCATGGGTATACGCTTCCTGATTTTGGCTATTTGCTGTGGCCCTCCTTCTCCTCATCCTCATCCTACACCACCAGATCACCAGGGTGACCATGGTCTGTGATGCAACACCCACATAATTTTTTAAAGGGTGTTTATGTTGCCCGTACCAAAAAAATGGTTATACAGTATGTTCATGTATACCCCCAGGGGTAAATGTTTGTCAGCCCATACACTTAGTGCATGGGCATTACAAATATAGTAGACACGCTCCTTTCTAATGTGAACATTTTTTATGAGGCCCTTCTAAACATCTCATCAAAGGAGTATTGGGGTGCTCCCACATTTTTGGTAGCCCTTGCATTCAGTGCATAGGCAAACAGTATGGGAGACCCACTTCCTAGTATTAGTAACATTGTTTTCATTAGGCCATCCTGTACGTCTCATCAAAGGGGTATTGGGGTACATCCACATTTTTGGCAGCCATTGTACTACTGCATAGGCAAACAGTATGGGAGACCCATTTCCTAATAATGGGAACATTGTTTTATGAGGCCCTCCTCCTCGTCTCTTCCAAGGGGTATAGGGGTGCATCCAAAGCTGTGGCAGCTCTTGCATTCACTGTATAGGTAAACAGTATGGGCGCCCCAAACCCTTTTGGGCTTCCGCCCCGTTGGACCCCCAGTATGGAGTGGGCTGATTTCCCACAGAACCTTCCATCCCCTGGTATCTCTCGACCGATACGACCAGTTCATCGGCATTCTGAGGATCACCCTGTGCAACCCAAGTCTGTTTGGGCCTCGGCAGGGAGTTCACAAATCGGTTCAGCATCACCCGTTCTACCATCTGCGCAGGCATAGAGAACTCTGGCTGCAGCCAATTCTGGACCAAGTGCAACAAGTCAAACATTTTGGAGCACGGTATTTTGTCCCGATGATACTCCCAACGGTAAACCTGCTATGCCCTGAGAGTCATTGTTACCCGCAAGGGTGCAAGAATCTCCATTTTTAGCCTGCCTTACGCTAGCATCCTGCAAAGCATAATCATAGTATGCTTTCTGGGGTTCCCCCGTCAAGTATGGTGCCAATACCTGTGACCACTGCTCTGGCAGCAGTTTCTCCCTCTTGGCGACCCTTTCAAACACTTTCAGGAAACCATCTACATTGCAATTCTCCATTGTAAATTATTCAGGCTCAACAATGCAGTTCTCCACTGCACGATGTTCATCTTCAACACTGGAATTCTCCCCTGCAGGTTCTTTAGCCTCAATATTGCAATGCTTCACTGCAGGTTCTTCAGCCTCAACACTGAAATTCTCTACTGCAGGTTCTTTAGCCTCAACACTGCAATTCTACACTGCAGGTTCTTTAGCCTCAACACTGCAATTTTACACTGCCGGTTCTTCAGCCTCAACACTGCAATTCTCCACTGCAGGTTCTTTAGCCTCAACACTGCAATTCTCCACTGCAGGTTCTTCAGCCTCAACACTGCAATTTTACACTGCTGGTTCTTCAGCCTCAACACTCCAGTTCTCCACTGCCGGTTCTTCAGCCTCAACATTGCAATTCACTACTGCAGGTTCTTCAGCCTCAACACTGCAATTTTACACTGCCGGTTCTTCAGCCTCAACACTGCAATTTTACACTGCCGGTTCTTCAGCCTCAACACTGCAATTCTCCACTGCCGGTTCTTCAGCCTCAACACTGCAATTCTCCACTGCCAATTCTTCAGCTCCACTGCAATTCTCCACTGCAGGTTCTTCAACCTCAACACTGCAATTCTTGACTGCAGGTTCTTCAGCCTCAACACTACAATTCTCCACTGCTGGTTCTTGAGCCTCAATATTGCAATTCTACACTGCAGGTTCTTTAGCCTAAACACTGCAATTTTACACTGCCGATTCTTCAGCCTCAACAAATCAGTTATCCACTGCAGGTTCTTCAACCTCAACACTGCAGTTTTACACTGCCAGTTCTTCAGCCTCAACTCTGCAATTCTCCACTGCAGATTCTACAGCCAAAACACTGTAATTCTCCACTGCAGGTTCTTCAGCCTCAACACTGCAATTCTCCACTGCTGGCTCTTCAGCCTCAACATTGCAAATCTCCACTGCAGGTTCTTCAGCCTCAACACTGCAATTTTACACTGCCGGTTCTTCAGTGTAATAGGGCAGTACCAGAGGGCTCTTGTTGCAGAATTATTAAAAAAATTCTCATCTGAAAATGCTGGAGGCAGAGGTCACAGTTCATTGGACAACCAAGGAGTTCAGGCAAGAGAGACAGAACACCAATCCAGCAGAGGCAGGGGAACACTGGCAAAGTTCTGGGAGAGTTTTCTGAGACCCTCCGATTGCACTGGCCTTTAGGGGTGAGGTACTCTCACAAGGAGTGCAAAGTTTTGGAAGATGCTGAGGGAGTGCCTTGCTGACTGTACGAACGTCCTCCATGATTCCTCCGTGCCTTATAATTATTGGGTATCCAAGCTGGACATGTGGCATGCACAGGCTCTCCATGCCTTGGAGGTCCTGGCCTGCCCTGCTGCTAGCATTTTGTCAGAGCGGGTCCTAGGGCTGACGGAACGCACCGAGTAAATATAGTGATAGTATAGGTGTGTTCACAGCCCGGAGTCCACCGTGCAGGAGTGGAACTTGCTGCAAGTAAATGGTGGCACTATATGGCGGTACTATGCCTGAATTGACATGGGTTCCAACACCTGGTCTGTATAGGAGCGAACTCTGTTGCTTCACAGAGTCGCCGAGGTTAAAGATAATGCTATGCCCTATTAACCTCACAGGGGAGCGAAGCTCACTAACGGAGCGGGTAGCATGCAGTGGTCATACAGTCAGCAACAGCACTCAAACAACTCCTCTCCATGGGTGGCGGAATTATAGTGGCTATACGCCAGCCCTAGATCCATACAAACAAACTCCTCTCCGGAGATGCCGAAATTCTAGTGGCTATATGCTAGCCCTAAATTGACTCAAACAAACTCCTCTCCGGAGGTGCCGGAATTCTAACGGCTTACAGCCGACCCTGAGCACATGCTGACACAGACCACAAAGTAGCAAAGCTCATGAACTCATAAACATTAGTTGATACTAGCGCATGGCCGTGCGGCCATGCAAACCTCTTATATAGGAAGCTCTCCAGGACCTTCCTAGTGGTCCAATAGGAACTGCTACAGGGCCTGAGCATGTGACCCCCGACCTCCAATGAGAGGTTGTCCCTTGGGCATGCTCAGTAGATGAAAAGCAGGACTTAGTCCCAGGAGCATCTGCTCGCCGCAGAACAGTGCTGGTTACAATGGCTGAGCCTGGAAGATCAGCAGTAACCAAGCGCACAGTATCTGCCTGAGCCAGATGCTGGGACCGATGTCTCTGCTGAACAGTCTCCACTGCGGCTGAAGAAGAATGGGAGACCGCAGCGGAGATAGCTCTAGGTTCCCCCTGTGCAATGTCAGGAACTCGAGATGTAACATTACTCCCCTTCTTGGGCCTCGCTACGCTCAAAAGGAGCAATATGCTCAGCAGGCTCCCAGGACCTGTCCTCTGGGCCATAGTCCTTCCAATCCACCAAATTTTTTTTTTTTGCCACATACCACCTTACACCCCAAGATAGCGTTCACCTCATAATCATCCGTAGATGAACCCGATGTCCCGGCAGATGACTCAGAAAACCAGGACATGTAAACGGGCTTTAAAAGAGACACATGAAAGGTGTCAGTTATACCTAGGCGTGGAGGAAGGGCCAGACGGTAGACCACAGGGGTAACCTGTTCCAGGACCTTGAAGGGACCCAAGTAGCGAGGTGCAAACTTAGTGGACTCAACTCGCAGCCTGATGTTATGGGCGGAGAGCCACACTGTCACCAGGAGCAAGGGTCGGAGCGGGGCGCCGATGTGCATCGGCGGAGGACCTCATTCTCTCCTTGGAGGCCCGGATGGCATCCTGAATGCAGTCCCAAATGTCACGTGCCTCCA
Organism: Ranitomeya variabilis; assembly: GCF_051348905.1. Lineage (NCBI taxonomy): Eukaryota > Metazoa > Chordata > Amphibia > Anura > Dendrobatidae > Ranitomeya > Ranitomeya variabilis. Next base: position 513,032,614 of record NC_135232.1, on the reverse strand, counting down.
CAGCCCAGTCTACCACCCTGGAATCGGCGGAAGACACGGGCATAGGCACAGGAACCTGCGGATGCTGGCCGTAGAAAAGTAGGAATGGGGTCTGTCCAGTGGGGTCGGCTAAGGCGTTGTTTAGCGCAAACTCTGCCCACGGTAGCAAGGATGCCCAGTCATCCTGAGTAGCAGAAACAAAATGTCGCAGATATGTGACCAGGGTCTGGTTGGCCCTCTCTACCAATCCATTCGTCTCGGGATGGTATGCTGAAGAGAGATTCAGCTCGATGTTGAGTAGACGACAGAGCTCTCTCCAGAACCGAGACGCAAACTGGGGGCCCCGGGCACTGGCAATTCTGTCCGGCATACCGTGTAGGCGGAAAATGTGTTTAATAAACAACGCTGCCAAGGCCCGTGCAGAAGGTAGCCGTTGAAGAGGCACCAAGTGCACCATTTTGGAAAAATGGTCGGTGATTACCCAAATGATGGAACAGCCACGGGATTTGGGTAAGCCCACCACAAAGTCCATCCTGACCATCTCCCAGGGCCTGTCTGCCACCAGCAGGGGGTAAAGTAACCCAGCTGGCCGTTGTCGAGGAGACTTATTCTTGGCGCAGGAGACACATGCCCGAATATAGTCTCCAACGTCACGGGCCATATGCGGCCACCAGTACATCCTTGCCACAAGCTCAGATGTCCTTTTGGTCCCAAAGTGTCCACCCACCCTGAACGAGTGAGCCCAAGAGAGAACCTCCGGTTGCAAATTTGATGGCACAAAAGTCTTGCCTGGGGGCACAGCCTCTAGCGAAACCGGAGCCACGGTCCTCAGGCTCTCAGAAGGAACAATAAGCCGAGGTTCCTCCTCCTCCGCTGATGACACTACGTAGCGGGAGAGAGCATCGGCACGGATGTTCTTCTCCCCGGAGAGAAAATGGAGGGTGAAATGGAACCGGGAGAAGAACAGGGACCATCTGGCCTGGCAAGAATTTAGCCGCTGGGCAGTCTGTATATAGACCAAATTCTTGTGGTTGGTGTAAACTTGGAAGGGAAAGCGAGCCCCCTCCAGGAGGTGTCTCCACTCCGAGAAAGCCAACTTCATGGCTAGCAACTCCCTGTTCCCTATGGAATAATTCCTCTCCGCTGTTGTGAAGGTCTTGGAGAAGAAGAAGCAAGGATGCTTCCGACCTTGAGCATCCTTATGAAAGAGGACTGCTCCAGCACCGACGGAAGAGGCATCCACCTCCATAATAAAAGATTTATCAACATCGGGACGATGTAAGATGGGAGTGCTAGCGAAGTGTGACCTAATTGAGAGAAAGCCTCTGGAAACCTCCTCTGACCACAATTTGGGATTAGCTCCCTTTTTGGTGAGGGCAACCAAGGGAGCTACCAAAGTTGAGAAGTGGGGAATAAACTGGTGATAGTAATTAATGAACCCCATAAAGCGCTGCCACGCTTTGAGAGAATGGGGTTCCTGCCAGTCCATCACAGCCTGTAGCTTGGCAGGATCCATAGCCAATCCCTGGGCGGAGATGATATAGCCAAGGAAAGGCAAGGACTCCTGCTCAAACACACACTTCTCCAACTTCGCATGGAGGGAGTTTGCCCGTAGGAGGTCGAAGACTTTGCAAACATCTCTCCGGTGGGAGTCTATATCTGGAGAGTAGATGAGAATATCATCCAGATAATAATAAATAATAATCTTTATTTTTATATAGCACTAACATATTCCGCAGTGATTTACAGTTTGCACACATTATCATCGCTGTCCCCGTTGGTGCTCACAATCTAAATTCCCTATCAGTATGTCTTTGGAATGTGGGAGGAAACCAGAGTAACTGGAGGAAACCCACACAAACACGGAGAGAACATACAAACGCTTTGCAGATGTTGTCCTTAGTGGGGTTTGAACCCAGGGCTGCAGTGCTATCCACTGCGCCACCGTGCTGCCCGATAGACTACGACCGAGGTGGAGAGTATATCCCGGAAGATATCATTAACAAAGTCTTGGAAAACGAGAGGGGCATTACAAAGCCCGAAGGACATCACCAGGTGTTCATAGTGCCCGTCCCTGGTGTTAAATGCCGTCTTCCATTCGTCCCCCTCACGGATGCGAATCAGGTTGTCAGCACCCCGCAGATCTAGTTTAGTAAATGCCCTCGCTCCCCGCAACCTGTCTGATAGCTCTAATATCAGAGGCAGAGGGTTTTTATTCTTAATGATGATGGCGATAAGACCCCTGTAATCAATGTATGGACGTAGTTCTCTGTTCTTCTTCTGCGTGAAGAAGAACCCTGCCCCTGCAGGTGACACTAACTTCCTAATGAATCCTCTTGCCAGATTCTCCTGGATGTATTTGGACATCGCCTCCGTCTCCGGGAGAGACAGGGAATAGACTCAACCCCGAGGAGGCTCTGCACTAGGCAAGAGGTCAATAGGACAGTCATAGGGGCGGTGGGGCGGAAGGGTCTCCGCAGCCCTCTTGGAGAATACGTCTGCATAGGGCCAGTAGTGCTTGGATAGAGAGGAAAGATCTGCGGATACTTCAGTAGTAGCAACCTGAACGCACTCCCTCAGATATCTGTCCTCACAAGATTCACTCCATTGCAAAATTCTCCCTGAGGACCACTCTATATGAGGGGAGTGATAAAGTAACCAGGGTATCCCCCGCAGTATCTCATCTATTCCCTCGGGGATGAGAAGGTGGGAAATAATCTCTTGATGGGATGGAGACATAGATATTGTAAATAGGATGGTTTGGTGTGTAATTTGTGAGGGCAGTGTCGACCCATTCACCACTCATACAGTCACCGGCTTGGAATCTACACAAAGCTCGACTATACAGTAAGAGTGGAAGGGCCAAAAGTGATTGTCCCCTTAAAGGACAGTTTGGAGGAAAATGCCGCTGTGTCTAGTAAACCTCCTCCTACGGTTACTAGACGTGGTCGTTTCCCAACCGCTGGGGACATTTCTTGGCATAATGTCCTATCTGCTGGCAGACATTACAGACCACGAGTATTCGAGCGGCCCGGGAATTAGGACCTGCTTGACAAACCTCCATGAGCTCATGGGACTCAGAAGCCTGAACAGAAGATTCCAGAGGAGAGGCGAAGGTAGGAGCCAACCGGAACCTCTGCCTACACTGGGCTCACTCCATCCCTCATTGGTTAAAACGAAGGTCGATGTGGGTGGAAATAGTTGTAAGCTCTTCCAGTGTGGCAGGAATCTCCTTGGTGGCCAAGGCGTCCTTCACATGGTCATCCAGTCCCTTCCAAAACACCGGGATAAGGACTTTATCTGGCCACTCCAGCTCAGAAGCCAAAGTCCGGAAGTGAGCGGCAAATTGACTGACCATGGACGAGCCCTGTGTCAATGCCAGCAGTTGGAGTGCCGTATCATGGGTGACACGAGGTCCCATAAAGACCTGTTTCCGAGAGTCCAAGAGGTGAGGAGCACTATGCACTACACAATCATCACGCTCCCACAGCGGCGTTGCCCACTCCAACGCCCTGCCAGACAGAAGGGATAAAATAAATCTCACTTTAGCCCATTCCGTGGGAAAACTTGTAGCCAGAAGCTCTAGATGTATAGAACACTGGCTCACGAATCCCCAACAAAGCTTACTGTCACCAGCAAACTTGTCTGGTAACGGGAGCCGGGATAAAGTTGGAGCAGGGGTGGCAGTGGACAAACTGGCTGCAGCTACGCTAGCAGCCTGAACAGCGACTGCGGTGACATCCACAGCCAAGGTTGTACGTTCAAGAACTGCCAACCTACCCTCCAGCTGCTGGATGTACCGTTGTAGACGCTGATCGTCCGCCATTACTAGCCAGACCCTGGTGCTAGTATAATTTTAGGGCTGGCGGAACGCACCGAGTAAATATAGTGATAGTATAGGGGTGTTCGCAGCCCAGGGTCCACCTGCAGGAGTGGAACCTGCTGCTAGTAAATGGTGGCACTATATGGCAGTACTACACTTGAATTGACATGGGTTCCATCACCTGGTCTTTATAGGAGCGAACTCTGTTGCTTCACATAGTCGCCGAGGTTAAAGATAACGCTGTGCCCTGTTAACCTCACTGGGGAGCGAAGCTCACAAATGGAGCGGGTAGCATGCAGTGGTCATACAGTCAGCAACAGCACTCAAACAACTCCTCCCCGGAGGTGCTGGAATTCTAGTGGCTATACGCCAGTCCTAGATCCATACAAGCAAACTCCTCTCCGGAGGTGCTGGAAATCTAGTGGCTATACGCCAGCCCTAAATTCACTCAAGCAAACTCCTCGTCAGAGGTGCCGGAATTCTAACCGCTTACAGCCGACCCTGAGCACATGCTGACACAGACCACAAAGTAGCAAAGCTCATGAACTCATGAATATTAGTTGATACTAACGCATGGCCATGCGGCCACACAAACCTTTTATATAGGAACCTCTCCAGGACCTTCCTAGTGGTCCAATAGGAACCGCTACAGGACCTGAGCATGTGACCCCCGACCTCCAATGATAGGTCGTCCCTTGGGCATGCTCAGTAGAGGAAAAGCAGGACTTAGTCCCAGGAGTGTCTGCTCGCTGCAGAACAGTGCTGGTTACAATGGCTGAGCCTGGAAGATCAGCAGTAACCAAGCACACAGTATCTGCCTGAGCCAGACGCTGGGACCGACGTCTCCGCAGAGCAGGCTCCACTGCGGCTGAAGAAGAATGGGAGACCACAGCGGAGATAGCTCGAGATTCCCCCTGTGCAGTGGCGGGAACCCAAGACCTAACAGCGGGTTTTTAGTGCTGCTGGTGGAATTATAACTGATAAGCGATTCCGGCTGTAAACTGAAAATGCTGACTCTTATAAAAATCAACATGGGCTGGATTGGGCGAGAATGTTGGCAGATATGCAACAGATACAGACTTATTTGTGTGCAGGAGGAGTTTGCACTTTTCTAACAGTAGATGGCGATGTTGTTACTGTAATATGCTTAGTTTAATGTAATGCATTTACTTGTTGTACTTTGGTTTCACTTTCTCTCTGGTAAAATGTCCTTCAGACTTCCTGTTATTCTGTATTAAGAAGCTAATCATGTTCTGTGAAGATAAAAGTTGAATTACCCATATAATCTACTCTCACAAGTTTATTCTGCAACCAAACTATGCAACACAGACTTCTCAACACCACCAAATGATAGCAGCATAACATAAACTCAAGTCCAGTGTCTTTTTTGGGGAGGTCTATTCCCATGCACCTCTTCACACCCACGCATGGGTATACGCTTCCTGATTTTGGCTATTTGCTGTTGCCCTCCTTCTCCTCATCCTCATCCTACACCACCAGATCACCAGGGTGACCATGGTCTGTGATGCAACACCCACATAATTTTTTAAAGGGTGTTTATGTTGCCCGTACCAAAAAAATGGTTATACAGTATGTTCATGTATACCCCCAGGGGTAAATGTTTGTCAGCCCATACACTTAGTGCATGGGCATTACAAATATATTAGACCCGCTCCTTTCTAATGGGAACATTTTTTATGAGGCCCGCCTCCCCATCTCATTAAAGGAGTATTGGGGTGCGCCCAAATTTTTGGTAGCCCTTGCATTCAGTGCATAGTCAAACAGTATGGGAGACCCACTTCCTAATGATAGTAACATTGTTTTCATTAGGCCATCCTGAACGTCTCGTCAAAGGAGTATTGCGGTGCATCCACATTTTTGGCAGCCATTGTACTACTGCATAGGCAAACAGTATGGGAGACCCATTTCCTAATAATGGGAACATTGTTTTATGAGGCCCTCCTCCTCGTCTCTTCCAAGGGGTATTGGGGTGCATCCAAAGCTGTGGCAGCTCTTGCATTCACTGTATAAGCAAACAGTATTGGGCGCCCCAAACCCTTTTGGTCTTCTGCCCCTTTGGGACCCCCAGTATGGAGTGGGCTGATTTCCTACAGAACCTTCCATCCCCTGGTATCTCTGGGCCGGTATGACCAGTTCATCGGCATTCTGGGGATCACCCTGGGCAACCTAAGTCTGTACGGGCCTCAGCAGGGAGTGCACAAATCAGTCCATCACCACCCGTTCTACCATCTGCGCAGTCATAGAGAACTCTGGCTGCAGCCAATTCTGGACCAAGTGCAACAAGTCAAACATTTTGGAGCACGGTGGTTAGTCCCGGTGATACTTTCAAAGGTAAACCCGATGTGCCCTGAGAGTCATTGTTACCCCAAGGGTGGAAGAATCTCAATTTTTAGCTTGCCTTACTCTCTAGCATCCTGCAAAGCTAAATCATGGTATGCTTTCTGGGGTTCCCCCGTCAAGTATGGTGCCAATACCTGTGCCCACTGCTTTGGCAGCAGTTTCTCCCTCTTGGCGACCCTTTCAAACACTGTCAGGAAACTATCTATATTGCAATTCTCCATTGTAGACTCTTCAGACTCAACACTGCAATTCTCCACTGCAGGTTCTTCAGCCAAAACACTGCAATTCTCCACTGCAGGTTCTTCAGACTCAACACTGCAATTCTCCACTGCAGGTTCTTCAGCCTCAACACTGCAATTCTCCACTGCAGGTTCTTCAGCCTCAACACTGCAATTTTACACTGCCGGTTCTTCAACCTCAACACTGCAATTCTTGACTGCAGGTTCTTCAGCCTCAACACTGCAGTTTTCCAGTGCTGGTTCTTGAGCCTCAACATTGCAATTCTACACTGCAGGTTCTTTAGCCTAAACACTGCAATTTTACACTGCAGATTCTTCAGACTCAACACATCAATTATCCACTGCAAGCTCTTCAGCCTCAACACTGAAATTCTCCACTGCAAGTTCTTCATCCTCAACACTGCAATTCACTGCATAGTTAAACAGTATGGGAGTACCAACTTCCTAATAATGGGAACATTGCTTTCAGGTGGCCCTCCTGTACATCTCTTCAAAGGCGTATTGGGGTGCATCTAAATTTGCTGCAGGGCAGGCCTTGCATTCAGTGCATAGGCAAACAGTATGGAAGTACCAAATTCCTAATAATGGGGACATTGCTTTCACATGGCCCTCCTGTATCTCTTCAAAGGGATATTTGAGTGTGTCTAAATTTGGTGTAGGGCAGGCCTTGCATTCAATGCACAGTTAAACAGTATGGGAGTACCAACTTCCTAATAATGGGAACATTGCTTTCAGGTGGCCCTCCTGTATATCTCTTCAAAGGGTGACTGTGGTGCATCTAAATTTGGGGCAGGTGTTGCATTCACTGTATAGGCAAACAGTATGAGAGTACCAGATACCTAATAATAAGAACATTGCTTTCAGGTGGCCCTCTGCAATTTCCATTCCCTCTGAAGACTGCCTGGGGGGGGGGGGGGCAAGGTAAAAATGCTGGAGTTTCCCATAGACTTACATTGGGCTTGTTGCTCCATTCCAATATGCTCGACCCGAACAACGAGCACCCTAGCATTTTAGTGCTCGTCCATCACTAAAAATTAGTTCTCTGTTAGTTTGAGGTAGCGTAGGGAGAGATTTAATACAAAGGAGAGGGAAAGGCAGGGTGTTATCATTGTAAGTACATGCTGCAGATCACTGCTAGGCTGCATTGTGTTTACTGTATGAATAGATTGTGGGAGTAGGGAGAGAGGCAGGATTTCATATCCAGTACCATAATATACAAAACAGCTCTTTTTAGAGAAAAATAATATTCCTCAGTTCAAGGTCATACTAAACAATTTTTGTTTTAAATTTAAATAATATTCCTCTGTCCAAGCATATACTAAACATCTCTATTTTACAGCTGAATAATATTCCTCAGCGACAGCACATACTAAAAGTCTTTTTTAGAGCTAAATAATATTCCTTGCCTATTGCTTAAATAGCTCATATTTATCTAGCAGTTGTGCGACTGGCACAAAGCCTGCCGAGATACACAAACGTCACTATTTACCAGTAATTTCCCTGAGTTTGCTGTTTCTGTGTGTCATAAAGGTGATGTAACAAAAAAATTACTCTGCTATTGGTTAAATAAAAAGTGTATATTTATCTAGCAGTTGTGCAGCTGGCGCAAAGCCTGCTGAGATACATAAATGTCACTACCAGTAATTTTCCTGAGTCTGCTGTGTAATAAAGCTGATAGCTAAAAAAACATTACCCACACATTGCTAGATACAAGAAATTGGTACATAACACCTCTGTGAGGGTACTTGAAAAAATAAGGCCAGAATTTTTTTTTCTTTACAATGCATTCAATATGAGAAAGGGTGACGTTAAGGAAAGGAGATGTGGATGTGGTGATGCCTGCCAAGGCTGTGTGACAGATCATAAGTTGACTTTATCTTGTTCTAGCTTTCTGTCAAAATACAGTCTGCGCGCTATACCACTGTTGAACCCAGACAAGTGCGAGGATGTTGTGCATTGGATGGCAGACAAAGGTTCCAGTGTGTTGACAAGCAGCACCACCTTCTTCCACACAGTCCAGTCTCAGTAGCCAAGAGGCTTAGCCTCACAATCCTCAACCTGGTCCTCCTTCCTGACCCTATTAAGTGTCTCAGCAGACATATGACCCCAACGCTGGCCACTCCAATGAATTTTTACGTTCCCTTGTAATTATTCTGGACTCTCACAGTGCACCATTAAAGAGTATCATGAGGAGGTGGAGTGTAGTGATGCACTAACATTTGAACACCCACAGCAGTGCAGAGAGGGATGGATCCATAGCACAAAAACAGACAAGAAGAGGTAGTGGTTTGACTACAGGGAGAACTCGGTCAACTGTTCCACAGAGCACCCCCCCAGGCTAGATAGCAGGCAAAGGGTGCGTTGTTTCCCTGTATGGCAGTTTTTTCTGAAAGTCTTTAACAACTGTAGTTTGCAGCACCTGCCATACCAAGCTGAGAAGACGCAAAAACACTGACAACCTGAGCACCACCAGCATGTAGAAGCACATGGCAACCAGCCAAGCACCCCAGTAGGCGGATGGTACACCTGGGTACAAAATCTGTGTCTGATTGTGAAACCACTGCCCCTTCCTTGTGTTACAACATTCCCAATCTGCTGTCCATGAAGCAGGTAGGTGGATGGTACACCTGGGTACAAAATCTGTGTCTGACTGTGAAACCACTGTCCCTTCCCTGTGTTACAGCCTTCCCAATCTGCTGTTCATGAAGCAGGCGCTGATGTCTCCTGCCCACAACCTGCAGTTGCACAGTCAGCAACCAAGTCCAGTTCGTTGTCCCAGTGCAGCATTCAGTTGTCTCTGCCCCAGACATTTCAATTTCAAAGGAAGCAAAAATATCCACCCACAGGCCCAAATTGCTAACCCTGGAAATGTTGCCATTTCAGCTTGTGGGAACTGAGTCTTTCCGTGACCTCTTGGCTGTGGCAGTCCCACAGTACTCGATTCCCAGCCACCATTATTTTTGCTGGTGTGCCATCCCTGCATTACATAAGCAAGTGTTACACAATATCAGCTGTGCTCTGGACAACACAGTCACAGGGAAGATCCACGTAACCAGAGACACGTGGACAAGTTCTTGTGCACAGGGACGCTATATTTCCCTGACGGTACACTGGGTGAACCTGGTGGAGCCTGGGAGAGTGGCTGGAACATCAACACATCTTACCCACACGAAGGATAGCGGGCCCAATTTCCATCAGGGTTTCAGTGTCCTCATATGCCAGTTCCTGCCTCTCATACTCAGCTGAACTAGCCTCCCCATCACTTCCCAGCTGGGAGCTCTGCAGCACTGCCTTAAGGCCCCGTCTCACTTAGCGATTTACCAACGATCACGACCAGCGATATGACCTGGCCGTGATCGTTGGTAAGTCGCTGTGTGGTCGCTGGGGAGCTGTCACACAGACCGCTCTCCCCAGCGACCAACGATCAGGGGAACGAGTTCGGCATCGTTGAAACTGTCTTCAACGATGCCGAAGTCCCCCTGCAGCACCCGGGTAACCAGGGTAAACATCGGGTTACTAAGCGCAGGGCCGCGCTTAGTAACCCGATGTTTACCCTGGTTACCAAAAAAAACAAACAGTACATACTCGCCTTTCGGTGTCCAGGTCCCTTGCCGTCTGCTTCCTGCTCTGACTGAGCCGCCGTACAGCGAGAGCAGAGCGCAGCGGTGACGTCACTGCTGTGCTCTCACTTCTCACTGTACGGCAGGCAGTCAGTGAGAGCAGGAAGCAGACGGCAAGGGACCTGACGGACATCAGAAGGCGAGTATGTATTGTTTTTTTTTTTTTACATTTACGCTGGTAACCAGGGTAAACATCGGGTTACTAAGCGCGGCCCTGCGCTTAGTAACCCGATGTTTACCCTGGTTACCAGTGAAGACATCGCTGGATCGGTGTCACACACACCGATTCAGCGATGTCAGCGGGGCCTCAACGACCAAAAAAAGGTCCAGGCCATTCCGACACGACCAGCGATCTCGCAGCAGGGGCCTGATCGCTGGTACGTGTCACACATAGCGAGATCGCTATGGAGGTCGCTGTTGCGTCACAAAACTTGTGACTCAGCAGCGATCTCGCTAGCGATCTCGCTATGTGAGACGGGGCCTTTAGTGAAGCAGCAGCACACTCTGCTGAAGCTCATCTGTTTAGGTGATAAAGCTCACAATGCAGCAGACCAGACCAATCAGTGGCTCTCCCCGCTGAACCTCCAACCAGGTCTGTTTGTGTGCGATAATGGGTGTAACTTGGTGGCAGATTTAAAGCTCGGCAAGCTGGTACACATTTCATGCATGGCCCACGTGCTGAACTTGGTTGTATAGTGTTGTTTTTTAAAAAACTCTGACTTGCCGGACCTACTTACCAAGGTACGCCGTGTCAGTGCTCATTTCTGAAAGTCATCAAAGGCTTTCAATGGTCTGGCGCTTTAATTTGCCTCATCACCTACTGATTTGTGACCTGCCTACACGCTGGAATTTGACCTTTCATATGTTGGCAAGGCTTAGTGAGCAGCAGAGGATGACCCACAAGGATAACAGGGGAGGGACACGCACACCAGGTGCAACTCAGGGGGGAATGTCCACCAAATGGGCTATTTTCATGAAACCGTCACATCAGCTAGGGCTATCTGTGGGTGTAACTATGACAAGGAGGGAGAAGTTGACCAAGATGGTGAAGAAGTGCTTAAGTGACCATACCAACACTCTTCCTGATTCTTCAATGCCCTTTAACTATTGATTGACCAAGCTGCACACTTTGCCCAACCTCTCCTTGTACGCTTTGGAGGTGCTGCCATGCCCTGCCACAAGTGTGTTGTCTTAGTGGGTTTATAGTTTGACCGGTGCAATCATAACAGATAGGGGCACTTACCTGTTAACGGAAAATTCAGACAGGCTGACTTTTCTAAAATTGAACAAGGGCTAGATTTTTTCCGACTTTGTAAGTCCTACGGATGACAGCAACCCAACATAATTGCAGCCCAAATGATTGTTTGGAAGTTGTCTTAATGTCCATCCCTTACCATCAAACCCATTTTGTTCTGGAAATCACATCCTACTCCACCTGCTTCTGCAGCAAGTACTTAGTGGTCACTTATGTACAGTATACCCCAAGTAGGTAATGTTTTTACATTTGTAAACCTTTGTGCATTGTGCAATGGTAAAACTTGAACTCCATAGCTATAGCAATTATAATAACTGTAAAATTGATAGGTACCTCACAATCACGGTCTCTTTTGGTGTGTACGATACAGACCCCTTTGGTAATTTTTGGAAACCTTTGTACATTGTGCCATAGTGAAACTTGTACTCCCTATCTCTACCAGTCATAATAACAACAAAATTTATTGTGAGGTCCCCATCTCAGTCTCTTTCGGCATGTATGATACAGACCCTTTGGGTAATTTTTTGAAATCTTTCTACATTGTAACATAGTAACATAGTTATTAAGGTTGAAGGAAGACTTTAAGTCCATCTAGTTCAACCCATAGCCTAACCTAACATGCCCTAACATGTTGATCCAGAGGAAGGCAAAAAAAAAACCCATGTGGCAAGGAGTAAGCTCCACATTGGGGACAAAAATTCCTTCCTGACTCCACATACGGCAATCAGACTAGTTCCCTGGATCAACGCCCTATCAAGGAATCTAGTATATATAACCTGTAACATTACACTTTTCAAGAAAGGCATCCAGTCCCATCTTAAATTTAAGTAATGAATCACTCATTACAACATCATACGGCAGAGAGTTCCATAGTCTCACTGCTCTTACAGTAAAGAATCCGCGTCTGTTATTATGCATATAGGATAGCTGCATAAAGGTCTGGCTATTCACTGCTTGCGTTGAGAAACACGTGATGGTGTCTCCGCAGCTATCCTACATGCATTTGCATATTTCCCATAAGGGATGGGGGCAGTGTTCTGGATCACTGCGTTGAGAAACACGTGATGGTGTCTCCGCGGTGTTGGATGTTTTGGTCTCCCCGAGGCCAATCATCTGTTCCTTCACTGTTATTATGCATAAACCTTCTTTCCTCCAGATGTAGAGGATGCCCCCTTGTCCCTGTCTCAGGTCTATGATTAAAATGATCATCAGAATGGTCTTTGTACTGTCCTCTCATATATTTATACATTGAAATAAGATCACCCCTTAGCATTCATTTTTCCAAGCTAAATAGCCCCAAGTGTAATAATGTATCTTGGTATTGCAGACCCCCCAGTCCTCTAACAACCTTGGTCGCTCTTCTCTGCACCTGCTCTAGTTCAGCTATGTCTTTCTTATACACCGGAGACCAGAACTGTGCACAGTATTCTAAGTGTGGTCGAACTAGTGACTTGTATAGAGGTAAAATTATGTTCTCCTCATGAGCATCTATGCCTCTTTTAATGCATCCCATTATTTTATGTGCCTTTGTAGCAGCTGCCTGACACTGGCCAATAAATGTGAGTTTGTCATCCACCCATACTCCCAGGTCTTTTTCATTGATGGTTTTGCCCAGAGTTTTAGAATTAAGCACATAGTTATACATCTTATTACTTCTACCCAAGTGCATGACCTTACATTTATCCCCATTAAAGCTCATTTGCCATTTATCAGCCCAAGCTTCTAGTTTACATAAATCATCCTGTAATATAAAATTGTCCTCCTCTGTATTGATTACCCTGCAGAGTTTAGTGTCATCTGCAAATATTGAAATTCTACTCAGTATGCCCCATACAAGGTTCGTTAATAAATATGTTAAAAAGAAGAGGGCCCAATACTGACCACTGTGGTACCCCATTGCTAACCGCGACCCAGTCCGAGTGTGCTCCATTAATAACCACCCTTTTTTTCCTATCCATGAGCTAGCTCTTAACCCACTTACACATATTTCCCCTATCCTCATTATTCTCATTTTGTGTATCAACCTTTTGTGTGGCACCGTATCAAAAGCTTTTGAAAAGTCCATATACACTACGTCCACTGGGTTCCCTTGGTCCAGTCCGGAACTTACCTCTTCATAGAAATTGATCAGATTAGTCTGACAGGAACGGTCCCTAGTAAACCCATGCTGATATTGGTCATGAGGTTATACCTCTTCAGATACTCCAGCATAGCATCCCTTAGAATGCCCTCCAGTATTTTAACCACAGTAGAGGTTAAGCTTACTGGCCTATAATTTCCGAGTTCAGTTTTTGTCCCCTTTTTGAATATTGGCACTACATTTGCTATACGCCAGTCCTGTGGTACAGACCCTGTTATTATGGAGTCTCTAAAGATTAAAAATAAAGGTCTATCAATGACTGTACTTAATTCCTGCAGTACTCGGGGGTGTATCTAAACCGGGCCCAGAGATTTGTCAATTTTAGTGATTTTTAGACACCGCCGTACTTCCTGCTGGGTTAAGCAGGTGGGGAATTTTTGTTATCACTGATCATATTGTCTGCCATGGAATTTTCTTTTACAGAATTTATTTAATTTTCTGTATTTATTTAATGCCTCATCACTACCTACTTCCTTTAATTCTCTAAATGCTTTCTTTTTGTCACTTATTGCGCCCCTTACAGCTCTATTTAGCCATATTGGTTCCTCCTATTTCTAGTATGTTTATTCCCATACGGTATATACTGTGCACAGGTCCTATCCAGGATGCTAATAAACGTCTCCCATTTTCTTTGTGTATTTTTATGTTTCAGGATATCGTCCAAGTTAATTTCACCAAGATCATCTCTCATCCGTTTGAAATTTGCCCTCCTGAAACTTAGTGTCCTTGTAACCCCTCTACTACACATCTTATTAACCCCTTAAGCCCCGAGGGTGGTTTGCACGTTAATGACCGGGCCAATTTTTACAATTCTGACCACTGTCCCTTTATGAGGTTATAACTGTGGAACGCTTCAACGGATCTTGGCGATTCTGACATTGTTTTCTCGTGAGATATTGTACTTCATGTTAGTGGTAAAATTTATTCGATATAACTTGTGTTTATTTGTGAAAAAAATGGAAATTTGGCAAAAAATTTGAAAATTTCACAATTTTCCAACTTTGAATTTTTATGCCCTTAAATCACAGAGATATGTCACACAAAATACTTAATAGGTAACATTTCCCACATGTCTACTTTACATCAGCACAATTTTGGAACCAAAATTTTTTTTTGTTAGGGAGTTATAAGGGTTAAAAGTTGACCAGCAATTTCTCATTTTTACAACACCATTTTTTTTTAGGGACCACATCTCATTTGAAGTCATTTTGAGGGGTCTATATGATAGAAAATAACCAAGTGTGACACCATTCTAAAAACTGCACCCCTCAAGGTGCTCAAAACCACATTCAAGAAGTTTATTAACCCTTCAGGTGTTTCACAGGAATTTTTGGAATGTTTAAATAAAAATGAACATTTAACTTTTTTTCACACAAAATTTACTTCAGCTCCAATTTGTTTTATTTTACCAAGGGTAACAAGAGAAAATGGACCCCAAAAGATGTTGTACAATTTGTCCTGAGTACGCCGATACCCCATATGTGGGGGTAAACCACTTTTTGGGCACATGACAGAGCTCGGAAGCGAAGGAGCGCCATTTGACTTTTCAATGCAAAATTGACTGGAATTGAGATGGGACGCCATGTTGCGTTTGGAGAGCCCCTGATATGCCTAAACATTGAAACCCCCCACAAGTGACACCATTTTGGAAAGTAGACCCCTTAAGGAACTTATCCAGATGTGTGGTGAGCACTTTGACCCAACAAGTGCTTCACAGAAGTTTATAATGCAGAGCCGTAAAAATAAAAAATCATATTTTTTCACAAAAATTATATTTTTGCCCCCAATTTTTTATTTTCCCAAGGGTAAGAGAAGAAATTGGACCCCAAAAATTGTTGTGCAATTTGTCCTGAGTACGCTGATACCCCATATGTGGGTGTAAACCATTGTTTGGGTGCATGGCAGAGCTCGGAAGGGAAGGAGCGCCATTTGACTTTTCAATGCAAAATTGACTGGAATTGAGATGGGACGCCATGTTGCGTTTGGAGAGCCCCTGATGTGCCTAAACATTGAAACCCCCCACAAATGACACCATTTTGGAAAGTAGACCCCTTAAGAAACTTATCTAGATGTGTGGTGAGCACTTTGACCCAACAAGTGCTTCACAGAAGTTTATAATGCAGAGCCGTAAAAATAAAAAATCATATTTTTTCACAAAAATGATCTTTTCGCCCCCAATTTTTTTTTTCCCAAGGGTAAGAGAAGAAATTAGACCACAAAAGTTGTTGTTCAATTTGTCCTGAGTACATCGATACCCCATATGTGGGGGTAAACTACTGTTTGGGCGCATAGCAGAGCTCGGAAGGGAAGGAGCGCCATTTGACTTTTCAATGCAAAATTGACTGGAATTGAGATGGGACACCATGTCGCATTTGGAGAGCCCCTGATGTGCCTAAACATTAAAACCCCTCACAAGTGACACCATTTTGGAAAGTAGACCCCCTAAGGAACTTATCTTGATGTGTTTTGAGAGCTTTGAACCCCCAAGTGTTTCACTACAGTTTATAACGCAGAGCCGTGAAACTAAAAATTCTTTTTTTTTTCAGAAAAATGATTTTTTAGCCCCCAGTTTTATATTTTCACAAGGGTAACAGGATAAATTTGACCCCAAACGTTGTTGTCCAATTTGTCCTGAGTACGCTGATACCCCATATGTGGGGGGGAATCACTGTTTGGGTGCATGGCAGAGCTCGGAAGGGAAGGAGCGCCATTTGGAATGCAGACTTAGATGGATTGGTCTGCAGGCGTCACGTTGCATTTGCAGAGCCCCTGATGTACCCAAACAGTACAACCCCCCCACAAGTGACCCCATATTGGAAACTAGACCTCCTGAGGAACTTATCTAGATGTGTTTTGAGAGCTTTGAACCCCCAAGTGTTTCACTACAGTTTATAACGCAGAGCCGTGAAACTAAAAATGCTTTTTTTTTCAGAAAAATGATTTTTTAGCCCCCAGTTTTATATTTTCACAAGGGTAACAGGATAAATTTGACCCCAAAAGTTGTTGTCCAATTTGTCCTGAGTACGCTGATACCCCATGTGGGGGGGAACCACTGTTTGGGCGCATGGCAGAGCTCGGAAGGGAAGGAGCGCCATTTGGAATGCAGACTTAGATGGATTGGTCTGCAGGCATCATGTTGCATTTGCAGAGCCCCTGATGTACCCAAACAGTATAAACCCCCCATAAGTGACCCCATATTGGAAACTAGACCTCCCAAGGAACTTATCTAGATGTGTTGTGAGAACTTTGAACCCCCAAGTGTTTCACTACAGTTTACAACGCAGTGCTGTGAAAATAAAAAATCCTTTTTTTCCCACAAAAATGATTTTTAGCCCCCAAAATTTTTATTTTCCCAGAGATAACAAGAGAACTTGGATGCCAAAAGTTGTTGTCCAATTTGTCCCGAGTACGCTGATGCCCCATATGTTGGGGTAAACCCCTGTTTGGGCGCACGGGAGAGCTCAGAAAGGAAGGAGCACTGTTTTACTTTTTCAACGCAGAATTGTCTGGAATTGAGATCGGACGCCATGTTACGTTTGGAGAGCCCCTGATGTGCCTAAACAGTGGAAACTCCCCAATTCTACCTGAAACTAATCCAAACACACCCCTAGCCCTAATCCCAACTGTAACCCTAACCACACCCCTAACCCTGACACACCCCTAATTCTAATCTCAACCCTAATCCCAACCGTAAATGTAATCCAAACCCTAACCCTAACTTTATCCCCAACCCTAACTTTATCCCCAACCCTAACTTTAGCCCCAACCCTATCCCTAACTTTAGCCCCACCCTAACTTTAGCTCCAACCCTAGCCCCAACCCTAACCCTAGCCCTAACCCTAGCCCTAACTCTAGCCCTAGCCCTAACCCTAACCCTAACCCTAGCCCTAACCCTAGCCCTAACCCTAACCCTAGCCCTAACCCTAACCCTAGCCCTAACCCTAGCCCTAATGGGAAAATGGAAATAAATACAATTTTTTAATTTTATTATTTTTCCCTAACTAAGGGGGTGATGAAGGGGGGTTTGATTTACTTTTATAGCGTTTTTTATATCGGATTTTTATGATTGGCAGCTGTCAGACACTAAAAGACGCTTTTTATAGCAAAAAAGTTTTTGCGTCTCCATATTTTGAGACCTACAATTTTTCCGTATTTTGGTCCACAGAGTCATGTAAGGTCTTGTTTTTTGCGGGACGAGTTGACGTTTTTATTGGTAACATTTTCGGACATGTGACAGTTTTTGATCACTTTTTATTCCGATTTTTTTGAGGCAGAATGACCAAAAACCAGCTATTCATGAATTTCTTTTGGGGGAGGCGTTTATACCGTTCCACGTTTGGTAAAATTGATAAAGCAGTTTTATTCGTCGGGTCAGTACGATTACAGCGATATCTCATTTATATCATTTTTTTATGTTTTGGCGCTTTTATACGATAAAAACTATTTTATAGAAAAAATAATTATTTTGGCATCGCTTTATTCTGAGGACTATAACTTTTTTATTTTTTTGGTTATGATGCTATATTGCAGCTCGTTTTTTGCGGGACAAGATGACGTTTTTAGCGGTACCATGGTTATTTATATCCATCTTTTTGATCGCGTGTTATTTCACTTTTTGTTTGGCGATGTGATAATAAAGCGTTGTTTTTTGGCTCGTTTTTTTTTTTTTTTTACTTACGATGTTCACTGAAGGGGTTAACTAGTGGGACAGTTTTATAGGTTGGGTCGTTACGGACGCGGCGATACTAAATATGTGTACTTTTATTGTTTTTGTTTGGTTTTTTTAAATAAAGAAATGTATTTATGGGAATAATATTTTTTTTTTCTTCTTTATTTAGGAATTATTTTATTTTTTTTTTTACACATGTGGAAATTTTTTTTTTAACTTTTTTACTTTGTCCCAGGGGGGGAACATCACAGATCGCCGATCTGATAGTGTGCACAGCACTCTATCAAATCGGCGCTCTCACTCACATCGCTGCAGGCTGCAGCTTTCATCTGCAGCCTGCTCCGGACCCGGAAGTACTCCCTGCAGGACCCGGATGCAGCCCCGCGGCCATTTTGGATCCGGGGCCTGCAGGGAGGAGACGCTCGGTACAAGGTGAGTACATTCCCTTGTACCGATCGTCTCAGGGAAGCCTGCAGGGAGCCCCCTCCCTGCGCGATGCTTCCCTGTACCTCCGGTACACCGCGATCATGTTTGATCGCGGTGTGCCGGGGGTTAATGTGCCGGGGGCGGTCCATGAACGTTCCTGGCACATAGTGCCGGATGTCAGCTGCGATCGGCCGCGCTCCCCCCGTGAGCGCGGCCGATCGGCTATGACGTACTATCCCGTCACTGGGAATTAAGTCCCAGGTCACCTTGACGGGATAGTACATCATATGGGATTAAGGGATTAAGGGGTTAAAGGATACATGAAAACTTACTATTTTGTGATCACTATTCCCCAAGTGACCCCCAACACTTATATTTGATATGCAGTCTGGCCTGTTGGTTAATATTAGGTCTAGCAGTGCCCCCTTTCTTTTTGGGTCCTGAACCAGTTGTGAAAGGTAATTGTCTCTCATAGTTGTCAAAAACCGATTACCTTTGCTGGAACTGCAGGTTTCTGTTTCCCAATCTATTTCAGGTTAGTTGAAGTCCCCCATAATGACTTCTCCTTGAGTCGCAGCTTCATCTATTTGCTTTATGAGGATATTCTCCGTTGCTTCCATTATGTTTGGAGACTTATAACAAACCCCTATCAGTAATTTATTATTTTTCCCCCTCCCCTTAGCTCCATCCACAGGGACTCTTCATTTTCATTAGATTCACCTATATTATCACGCAGGATGGGTTTTAAGGATGATTTTACATATAGACACACCCCTCCCCCTCGCTTATCCATTCGGTCATTTCTGAACAGACTATAGCCCTGCAAGTTAACAGCCCAGTCATGGCTCTCATCCAGCCATGTTTCAGATATCCCCACCATGTCATAATTATGCTCCAACAACATTAATTCTAATTCATCCATTTTGTTGGCGAGGCTTCTGGAATTAGTATACATGCACTTTATGTATCTCTCTGTACCTCTCTATTCTTTCTTAAATTATTAATTGTTCTAACCCCACCCCCCATGACACCGCCACACACAACTTCCTTATTTGTGCCCAGGTCTCAATCTGCACTATCTTCCCCTCCTATAAAATGAATACCCTCCCCCCCAATCCCTAGTTTAAACACTCCTCCAACCTTCTAGCCATTCTCTCCCCCAGCACAGCTGCACCTTCCCCATTGAGGTGCAGCCCGTCCCTAGTGTAGAACCTGTAGCCAACTGAGAAGTCGGCCCAGTTCTGCAGAAACCCAAACCCCTCCTTCCTACACCAATTCTTGAGCCACTTATTAACCTCCCTAATCTCCCGTTGCCTCTCTGGCGTGGCACGTGGTACAGGCAGTATTTCAGAAAATACCACGTTGGAGGTCCTTGCTTTCAGCTTGCAGCCTAATTCCCTGACATCGTTTTTAAGGACCATCCACCTACCTCTAACTTTGTCATTTGTGCCAATGTGCACCATGACCGCTGGGTCTTCACCAGCCCCTCCTAGTAATCTGTCCACCCGATCAGCGATGTGTCGGACTCGAGCGCCAGGTAGGCAGCACACCGTTCGACGATCCCTGTCTTTGTGACAGATTGCCCTATCTGTTCCCTTGTCCTGCAGCTCCATCCTACCACCCCCCTCATCTATCCCATTGAGCGTCTACTCAGTGAGCAGAAGACTCCTTTCCATTTTGTCAATGGATCTCAGTGCTGCCAGCTGCACATTTAGATTCAGAATTTGGGCTTCCAAATGCACAAAGTGCTCACCTCTCGCACAGCAGTATGCACCCTCGACCAGCTGCTCAAGGATTGCATACATGTGGCAAGATGTGCACTGGATGGCATTAACAATAGTGGAGCACATTTCCTAATGGGGATTCCACCAGACAGAAACGTTAAATAAAAAATAAATACAAAGTATTAATAAAATACAGGCAGCAATTCAGTAATTCCTCCCTTGGAAACTCCCTGAATCCAAAGTCACTGAATCACAAGTCACACATTTACCACCGTTCACACTTACGCTCAGGTCACACTCAGATCGTTCACACTCGCTAAGCTTAAGATTTAAAGAGATTTTTTTTTCTTTCCCCTCAGCAGCTATCCACCTTGCTGTTCAATGCACTAAATTGTGCAATGGTGAAACTTGTAGTCCCTATCTTTACCAATTATTACTGCAAAACTGATTACCCACACATCCCTTTATAAAGAGAAATTCGAAATATTACCTCTTTTAGCATACGCCATATACTGCTGACATATGCAGCACCCCAGTAGGTGGGCGGAATGCCTGGCTACAAAATCTGTGTCTGAGGATGAAACCACTGGCCCTTCCTCTGTGTTATGTCCTTCCCAATCTGCTGTCCAGGAAGCAGGCACTGATGTCTCTTGCCCACAGCCTACAGTTGCACATACAGTAAGAACATTCAGAAAGCACATCCAGTTTTTGGTCTCAGCACAGCGTTCAGTTTTCCCTTGTCAGCATATATGCCTCTTCCCAAATTGGTAGTTAGATAGGACATACATATGCGTTAGCACTTTACATTGTCTGGTGTTGGACAAAGACCATTCCTGACTTTTCCAGGCTCCTAAATGAGACTTGTGTCTCTATATTAAACTGTTGATTTTCTTACATTTTCTACATTTTGGTTAAAATAAAAATGATGGTGGGATATTGCCCACTTTCTGTACATTTTAAGCAGGTCTAAGTTACTAAGTTAATACACTCCACAGACCTATTCAGGCCACAGCCTTACACATATTGGAACATATTCATTGCCACGCTAAGGCCTTTTACCTGTGCTCTGTAGCACTGCCTGTCGCCTGAGTAATACACACCACAGACCTCATCAGTCTCTGTGACACATCCTGTAATTACTTTATTGTTGCTCAAACCATGCAAAAGATACATTCTGCCTGGTTGGGTATTTTCTAGAAGAAGTGCGTAGGCTTGTGCAGATTGGTCAATGGCACTCCTGTCTATTTCCCTTGAGGAGGCTGCTTCCAAGTAAAATTAGGCTTGTACATGTTCCTGACATAGGTTTCAGGCCTAATTGAGCACAATACAGGCCCTCATTTGCTTATACTGTATTCAGAATTTAATTGTAATGCTTTTGGTGTCTGGTAGAATCCAATTTGCTGACGTTGATCATACAGCTCCCCCAACTCTTGTATTATATTCACTTCACCTGCAATGACAGTGGCTCCATTGGGATCCGGTGGCCAAATGAACTGTGGAGCTCAGGTTTCACGGCACCTGTTGGACATCTGAAAATGTGAAGTGAGGGCCGCATAATTACATGTTGGTGGACATGGTGGTGATGGCGGGCACAGCTCAAAATTCAAATGGGCATGTTTTAGCTGGCATTGTAAAGTGATCGGGAATATGTATTCCACTATCTAGCTAACAATTTTGAATGAGAGAGGGACTGCCCAAATGTAGGAGTGAGAGTTCTCCCAAATGTATAATACAAGGCCACCTGAGGGCCTTTCCCAAACTCAGGTTTCACGGCACCTGCTGGTCATTTGAAAAAGTGAAGTAAGGGCCACAATAATGACATAGCGGTGGACGTGGTGGTGACAGGCAAAGCCCAAAATTCAAATGGGCATATTTTAGCTGGCATTGTAAAGTGCTGAGGAATATGTATTCCACTCTCTAGCTAACAATTTTGAATGAGTGAGGGACCTCCCAAAGGTAGGAGTGAGAGCCCTCACAAATTTTTTATTTTTTTTATTTCGGTGTTACAGTCACCCCCTTCAGGGCTTATATTCAGCATTCTTTAATGCTGTATATAAGCCTCAGATCCGACCTGTAAGAGAAGAAAGATAACTTTTATTATACTCACATGGGGCAGTCCGGACCGATGGGCGTCGTTGGTCTTGGTCCGGTGCCTCCCATCTTCTTAGATCCCCTCCTACTTGCTTTGTGTGGATGATGCGTCCCTTCATCATCCACACAGTCTCCTCGACTCAACACTCCTGTGCAGGCGTACTTCTCTGCCCTGTCGATGGCAGAGTACAGTTCTGCAATGCGCATGCGCCAGGGCTCTTTGACCTTTCCCGGCACCTGCGCACTGCAGTACTTTGCAGTATGCCCTCAACAGGGCATATAAGTTCGCCTGTGCAGGAGCCCAATTCTGAGGAGCCTGTGTGGATGAAGCAGGGACGCGTCATCCACATGAAGCAAGCAGGAAGGTGGCACCGCAAGAAGATGGGAGGTGCTGGACCAAGAAGAGTGACACCCATCGTACCAGACCACCCCCCAAGTGAGTATAATAAAAGTTCTTTTTCTTCCTTTACAGGTCGGATCAGGGGCTTATATACAGCATTATAGAATGCTGTATATAAGCCCTGAAAGGGAGTGTCCATAACTCGTATCGGCCAAACCTGGTGACAGGTTCCCTTTAAGTACTAATGAGACATATTAATGTTTTCTCAGAACATCCTAATATTTCCAAAGATTTGCTTTTTAATCATGGCTCCAAAATCACACATCTAAATCCAATAATCAGAAGAACCAAAATCCCTTCTTTGTTTCAGACAAACACACAGAATAAGTAAACATACAAATTGAGCAAATTATCAGATTTATTAAAATACCTTTTCAAAAAGAACGTTACAAAAGGACAGATTTAGGCATGTCATGTGATATACAGGTACAGAAAGACACAAAAATTGTATACAGATTTATCAGAACAGGCTTATACACAGTAACCCAGCCATAGCATCTTAGAGTACCGTTACAAACAATATAGGGGAATACATGAGCAAAAAAAGTATCTAGGTAGCAGATTAATATTGATTAATATTTGTAGTGTGATTTTGTAATAGAGAGGGGACTTAAAGGGGCTACCCTATATCATACATTTATGGCACAACAAAGACGGACTCAATCCCACCCCTGGAAACTGCACCTTGAGAACTGAATGCCATCATGCTCCACTGTCAGTGAAAAGGTGGCAGCGCATGTGCAGCTCTCCATTCATCTGTATGGGATTTTTGAATACCGAAAAAGCTGGCGGAACCCTGTTATTGAGATCCTGTGCAACAAATGGTTAAAATTCATTACCAATATCATGGAGCCTTATTCCATGTTTTCTTACAGACGGTGATAGCGATTAGTGATGAGCGAATATACTCGATACTCGAGATTTCCCGAGCATGCTCGGGGGTCCTCTGAGTATTTTTTAGTGCTCGGAGATTTAGTTTTCCTCACCACAGCTGAATGATTTACATCTGTTAGCCAGCAAAAATACATGTGGGGGTTGCCAGGTTGCTAGGGAATCCCCACATGTAATCAATCTGGCTAACAGATGTAAATCATTCAGCTGCGGCGCAGAAAACGAAATCTCCGAGCACTAAAAAATACTCGGAGGTCACCAGAGCGTGCTTGAGAAATCTCGAGTAACGAGTATATTCACTCATCACTAATAGCGATGTACTAAAGTTAGAAATCAATGGCATCACTAAGATAATATAATTTGAATTTGGCAATAAGATATATTGGATTGATTTGCATATTTACAAAAAGTCATGTTAAAAAATAACTAATGAGTTATTATTTACAGTATAGGACATCAACACATCAAAGCACCCCTTCTAATATGTTGTTCAAAATATAACAGTAAGGTGTATATTTTACATCCATATATTTTCAGAAAATTGGAATAGCTCCCAGGAGAGTAAGGAAAGAAACATAATGAATCATTTTTTTCTCACACAGAACAGAAGCTATAACACAACTATAGGAGTTAGTAGTTAACCTGGAGTGATTAGGTGCAAGTACAGCTAACGGTATGTTCACACTGCCTCTTTTTCAGAGCAGAGCAGCTCCAAAAATGGTTATTTTGCTTATAAAAACACTAGCATTGAATTAATTGCATAAGGGATTCTGTAACGGACGCCCAAAAAATGCTGGCACAAAAAATGTAGTTCTGGAAATTACAAAAATAAACTTTACTCTTGGGGAGAACAAATTATAAGAAAATGCTAAAGCAAAGTAGCCATTCCTTAAAGGGGTTGTCAGCTCCACATCGATATGTCTGCAGTCACTCGATGTGACTGCAGACTTATGAGTCCCCCAAGCGCATGCACTGTGAACCAGCACCTGAGGGTATGTATTCATTATTCATACTCCCGGCCAGAAGGTGTGGCCTCACTCCCGTACACTTCTATGGAGCGAGGCTGCATCCTGTAGTCGGCCACACCCACTGCACGACCACATCACTAGAAGGGGCGCAGCCTCACTCAATACATGTGTATGGAGCGAGGCCACACCCACTGGTTAGGAGTATGTTACTTTGCGCTCAAAAGTTTACATACCCTGGCAGAATTTTTGCTTTCTTGGCCTTTTCCCAGAGAATATGTATGATAACACCAAAACTTTTTCTCCACTCATGGTTAGTGGTTGGGTGAAGCCAATTATTGTCAAATTACTGTGTTTTCTCTTTTTAAATCATGATGACAACCCAAAATATCCAAATGACCCTGATCAAAAGTTCACATACCCCATTTTTAATACCGTGTATTGCCCCCTCTAACATCAATGACAGCTTGAAGTCTTTTGTGGTAGTTGTGGATGAGGTTGTTTATTTTCTCAGATGGTAACGCTGCCCACTCTTCTTGGCAAAAAGCCTCCCAGTTCCTGTAAATTCTTGGGCTGTCTAGCATGAACTGCGCTCTTGAGATCTCTCCAGAGCGGCTCAATGATATTGAGGTCAGGAGACTGAGATGGCTACTCCAGAACCATCACTTTGTTCTGCTGTAGCCAATGACAGGTTGACTAGGCCTTGTGTTTTGGATCGTTGTCATGTTGCAACGTCCAAGTACGTCCCACGTGCAGCTTCTGGGCTGATGAGTCCAAATTTGCCTCCAGTATTTGATGATAACGTGCTGCATTCATCTTTCCTTCAACTTTGACGAAGTTTCCTGTGCTTTTGTAGCTCACACATTCCCAAAACATCAGCGATCCACCTCTGTGCTTTACAGTAGGAATGGTGTTCCTTTCATCATAGGCCTTGTTGACCTCTCTCCAAATATAACGTTTATGGTTGTGGCCAAATAGTTCAATTTCGGTCTCATCACTCCAAATTAGCTTGTTCCAGAAGTTTTGAGGCTTGCCTCTGTGCTGTTTTGCGTATCGTAGGCGAGATACTTTGTGGCATTTGGTGCAGTAATGGCTTTCTTCTGGTGACTTGACCATGCAGCCCATTTTTCTTCAAGTACCTCCCTATTGTGCATCTTGAAACAGCCACACCGCTAGTTTTCAGAGAGTCCTGTATTTCAGCTGACGTTATTTGTGGGTTTTTCTTTGCATCCAAAACAATTTTCCTGGCAGCTGTGACACCTGACCGTGGTTTTGTTTTTACAGAGCACTGATTTTCCATTTGCTAATCACAGTTTGAACGCTGCTGACTGGCATTATCAATTACTTGGATATCTTTTTTGTATCCTTTTCCTGTTTTATACAGTTGATCTACCTTTTCCCATAGATCTGTTGACAATTCTTTTGCTTTCCCAAATGACTCACAATCCAGAAACATCAGTGGCTGGATGAAAGATGCAAGAGTCTGTCTGGATACCAGACAGACACTGATTACAAGCAAACAGGTCACAGGTGAGGATGTTACCTTTAGTAGCCATTCAGAACCATTTGTGTCAACTTCAGGCCAAAATCACCAGGGTATGTGAACTTTTGATCACAGTCATTTGTATATTTTGGGTTGTCATACAGAGTTACTGCAGATTTGGACTGGACAACCTCCCACTTGAAAAAAGGAAGCTTTTGACTTCACTCAGTCTGAACATTCCCTACATTTATTTATGAAAAAATCTTTCATGGGAAAGTGCTGATTTTCCCTATTTTCTGACAACACAGAGCCATCCAACCCTGACGGAAATATCATGGAACAAAGACTGGCTGCTTTGGACAAACTTTGTATTGACAGACTTTTTAATGAAGCTGCAAAGGAGCTAGTTCCTAATAACCAGTTTGTTTTAGAGCAGAAGAGAAGGAAAGGAAGCCTGGTAGGATTTAAACTGTATGTTTTTCTGTCTCTTACTATCATATCAATTATGATTTAAAGACTCTTTTCAGCTAAATGTATTTTTTAAAGTGGTTGTCGCATCACTGATATTAGTGACACATACACTGCTCAAAAAATAAAGGGAACTCTTAAACAACACAATGTGACTCCAAGTCAATAACATTTCTGTGAAATCAATCTGTCCAGTTATGAAGCAACACCGACTGTGAATCAATTTCTCCTGCTGTTGTGCAAATGGAACAGACAACAGATACAAATTATAGGTACTAAAGGAGTGGTTCTGCAGGGGGTGACCACAGACCATTTCTCTGTTCTCATCTTTTGGCTGTTGTTGTTTTGGTCACTTTTGCATTTTGTCATTGCTCTCACCCCTAGAGATACTGTACAGTAACATGAGGCAGTGTTTACAACCCACAGAAGTTGCTCAGGTAGTGCAGCTCATCCAGGATGGCACATCAATGCGAGCTGTGGCAACAAGGGTAACTGTCTGTCAGCACAGTGTCCAGAGCATAGAGCAGACATCAGGAGATGTGGAGGGGGCCGTAGGAGCACAACAACACAGCAGAAGAACTGCTACCTCTTCCTTTATGCAAGGAGGAACAGGAGTAGCAGTGGCAGAGCCTTGCAAAATGACCTCGAACAGGCCACTAACATCCATGTGTCTGCTCAAACTGTCAAAAACAGACTCAATGAGGGTGGTATGAGGGCCCGACGTCCACAAGTGGGTACTGTGCTTACAGCCCAACGCCGTGCAGGGTGACTGGCATTTGCCAGAGAACACCAAGATTGGCAGATTCAACACTGGCACCCAGTGCTCTTCACGGTTCACGGATGAGAATAGTTTCACACTGAGCACATGTGAAGTTGGATCAGCCTGTAATTTGATTTCTCACTTTGATTTTGAGTATCATTCCAAATCCAGACCTCCATGAGATATTAATTTTGATTTACATTGATCATTTTTGTGTTTTATTGTTCTCAACACATTCCACTATGTAATGAATATTGATTTGCAACTGGAATATTTCATTCAGTGATATCTAGGATATCTAGGATTTCTTTTGAGCAGTGTATATGTGTGGCTCCATACTGTTCCAGAGATATTTACTTTTTTTAATTTGATATTAATTTTTATGGTCTTTCCATGGTGGCGTGTCTTTCGGTTGCTTTGCATTATTGCCCTATGAGTCACAGCCCCTTTGCAAAGATCTTAAAGGGAATCTGTCAGTAGATTCAACACTCCTAACCTGTCTATATAGACATGTATGTCATAAGAAGCTGATACCTTGGGGTGGGCTATTTGATTTCTTATTCAAGAGAAATCCACATTTTTCTGAAGTAAATGAGCTGTTCAGATCTATGGGCCGGACATAAATCTCCCAGATAATCTGCCTCCAGAGCTTATTTTAAATTAAAGAGGGCATTACCAGTGTGACATGTAATGACTGACAAACTGGTTTCCTGATCTACATTTTTCGTCTCTGCTGTACTTTGTTAGTTCTGATCTCACTGCAGAGCTGTGTGTGATCGTGAGAGCAGAGTGTCAGTTATTACATGTCTCACACTGCTAACTCTCCCTTTCATTTATAGTAATCTCTGGATTCTCCTGCAGCCCATAGTCCTGAACAACTCATTTACAAGTAAGAAAAACGTGGATTTCTGTAGATCGCAGAAATCAATTTTTATTTATTTATTTTTTCAAATTTTAGCGCCGCAGCTGAATGATTTACATTTGTTAGCCAGCATAAGTACATGTGGGGGTTGCCTGGTTGCTAGGGAATCCCCACATGTACTTATGCTGGCTAACAGATGTAAATCATTCAGCTGCGGCAAGAAAAACGAAATCTTCGAGCACTAAAAAATACTTGGAGGACACCCGAGCGTGCTCGAGAAATCTCGAGTAACGAGTATATTCGCTCATCACTACTTATCTCCAACTTTCCAACATGCTAGAACCTGAGATGCTAGCAATGTTTTGATGAGACATGGTTGTTAAATATCACTGCATCTAAGCAACTTTTATATAAAAAATACCTGATTTATTAAATGTGTTTACATGTTCATAATCCATCTATGTGTAAAGCGTAAGTAAGGGACACTTCTGCAGACATTGAAGGAATTTCAAGAAATAGGGCATAATATATCAGTTTATAAGGAGACAATTGGTAGTTATGGTATTGAAAAATACCACATAAAGTATCATGGTCAGATGAAGATATCTCTCGAACCTTCCAAAGGGATGAAATTAAGGTAGTTTCCAACTGGTCCGAATTTTTTTTTTTTTAAATTTAAAATTAAATTATCCTTAAAGGGCCACTGTCACCCCCCCCAGCCGTTATAAACTAAAAGAGCCACCTTGTGCAGCAGTAATGCTGCAGTCTAACAAGGTGGCTCTTTTAGTTTTTGATTCATTTATTACCTCAAAAAAGCGTTTTAAAAATTGGCCACACATACCAGATATTGTACCAGGAGGCGGTCCGAAGCGTCCTGTATGAAGCTCCCAACTGCCGTCACTCTTCTCTTCAGGGGCGATGGTACCCGCCCCCTGAGCGCTGTTATCTTCTGAAATCCGGCGCCTGCGCTGTGCGTGCCCGCCTGGGGCCTGCGCAGTGTTCATTGTCAGTGCGGCCACACTGTTGCTGAATCCCGCGCCCCGCACTGTTATTCATTATGCACAGTGCGGGGCTGGGGTTCCTGGGAAGGCGGGGGAGCGTCGGAGCTGGGGAGCGTCTAAACAGCGCAGGCGCCGGATTTCAGCGCTCAGGGGGCGGGTACCATCGCCCCTGAAGAGAAGAGTGACGGCAGTTGGGAGCTTCACACAGAACGCTTCGGACCGCCTCCTGGTACAATATCTGGTATGTGTGGCCAATTTTTAAAACGCTTTTTTGAAGTAATAAATGAATCAAAAACTAAAAGAGTCACCTTGTTAGACTGCAGCATTACTGCTGCACAAAGTGGCTCTTTTAGTTCATAACGGCTGGGGGGGGGGGGTGACAGTGGCCCTTTAACAGCTGCAAAAACATATTTACATATAGGCATTTCCCAATACAATTTAACTGCCCTTTAAATGTTGTACTTATAATGCCAGTGTTTGATGCCCTCTAGTGGCTGTTTCTGACATTGCGTCTTTGTTCGTGTTCATCAGCCCCTTCCTTTGTCATAATCATTCACCATCCTTTTGATATGAAACAGTTTGTTTCTAAGTTGTTTGGTTTCAATCTTCTTTGTTTGGTAATCGGGAGTCTTAAAAAAAAGCAAAAAGAAATTAACTGCAGTCTAAATTCATGGGAAAACACACTGCATTTAAATGTGATTTTTTATGTGTCCTAGCAAAGGTTTTAAAAGCAGGTAAGCAGTATAGATGATCAAATCTTTTGAGTATGAGTATCTTCTATTATTTTTTTTAAAATTTGATTTAGCCTCCAATCGCAAGAACTCCAATTGCCTTGAAAAGATGTGAGTAACGTTGTGGAGTATCCTAGGACTGTATCCAATCCCTGGTCAAAATGACTGTTATTGTGAATTGTTAAGCAAGTTGAATGTGAAATGATATCTAAAAAGCCTCAAGTTAAATGTGACACATTTGCTCTGTATTTTAGGCAAAAAATATAAATATTTTCATCTTTTACATTTTTAAAAATTACAAACAGGAAATTGGATAATTGCAATAGTTTGGCCACCCTTGGAGATTTGTGACCTCAGATAACTGTGACCAAGGTTTCCGATGTTAATTAGCCTGTTAGGGTTATGTCATCACTAGGAAAGGCCAGGTAATGTAATTTTCTCAGCTTTATAAAATACCAGCCTCCTCTAACCTTGTGACACAAAAACAGCAGCCATTGGTTCTTCTAAGCAGCGCTGGCACTCTGAAAATGAAAATGGTGGCGAACCACAAAGCAGGAGACGGCTATAAGAAGATCGCAAAGCGTTTTCAAGTTGCCCTTTCCTCAGTTTGAAATGTAATTAAGAAATGGTATTTAACAGTGGAGGTCAAGATAAGGTCTGGAAGACTAAGCAAAATTTCAGTGAGATCTGCGCAAAGGATTGCTAGAGAGGTAAATCAGAACTCCCGTTCAGCTGCAAAAGACTTTCAGAAAGATTTAGCAGACTTTGGAGTTGTGGTACATTGTTCTACTGTTCAGAGACACCTGCAGAAATATGGCATGTAGGACCAGACTGGGACTGAAATTCAGCCCTGGCACTTTTAACCCCTTACTGACATCGGACGGGGTAGCACGTCCGATGTCAGCTCCCCTGCTTTGATGCAGGGCTCCGCGGTGAGCCCGCATCAAAGCGGGGACATGTCAGCTGTTTTGAACAGCTGACATGTGCCCGCAATAGCGGCGGGTGAAATCGCGATTCACCCGCCACTATTAACTAGTTAAATGACGCTGTCAAACGCAGACAGCGGCATTTAACTACCGCATCCGGCCGGGCGGCTGGATATGAGCGCTGTTATGACCCCAATGGCAGAGGGTCTCAGAAATAATTACTAAGTCTGCAAACACAAAAAACCAGCTCATAGGGCAGTGGTAACTGAGCTGACCATATATCTATTCCTAGCACCACAAATAACAGCAGCCGGGGAACGTGCCTACATTGGTTCTAGACGTCTCGCGCCAGCCGGAGAACTAACTAACCCTAGAAGGGAAAAGAAAGACCTTTCTTGCCTCCAGAGAAAAGACCCCGAAAGTAGGATACAAGCCCCCAACAAATAATAACGGTGAGGTACGAGGAAAAGACAAACGTAAGAATGAGCTAGGTATTTAGCAAAGAGAGGCCCACTAGCTAATAGCAGAATATAGTAAGATGACTTATATGGTCAGCAAAAACCCTATCAAAATATCCACGCTGGATATTCAAGAACCCCCGAACCGTCTAACGGCCCGGGGGGAGAACACCAGCCCCCTAGAGCTTCCAGCAAAGTCAGGAATCACATTTAGTACAAGCTGGACAAAAATAAGAGCAAAGCAATTAACCAAAAAAACAAAGAAGCAGGACTTAGCTTAATTTACACGAACCAGGACCAGCAGACAGCAGCAAACAGAAGGATCTGATTACAACGATGCCAGACACTGGACTAAGGATCCAGGAAGTTTATATAGCAACACCCGTGGACTAAAGGCCCAGGTGGGAGCCAAACTGAGGAAAGACAACCCCAGAGTCATATCACTAGTAACCACAAGAGGGAGCCAAAAAGTCTAATTCACAACTTAAGGAGGGGTCACCGAACCCTCACCAAGAC
Organism: Ranitomeya variabilis; assembly: GCF_051348905.1. Taxonomy (NCBI): domain Eukaryota; kingdom Metazoa; phylum Chordata; class Amphibia; order Anura; family Dendrobatidae; genus Ranitomeya; species Ranitomeya variabilis. The sequence continues at coordinate 513,000,826 of NC_135232.1, read as the reverse complement.
CACCAGGGCGATCAGGATGAGCAGCGTGAAAGGCACGAACTACATCGGCCGCATGCACATCAGAAGCAACCACCCAGGAATTATCCTCCTGACCATAGCCCTTCCACTTGACCAGATACTGAAGCCTCCGTCTGGAGAGACGAGAATCCAAGATCTCCACCACGTACTCCAACTCGCCCTCAACCAACACCGGAGCAGGAGGCTCAACAGAAGGAACCACAGGTACAACGTACCGCCGCAACAAAGACCTATGGAACACGTTGTGAATGGCAAACGACACCGGAAGATCCAAGCGAAAGGACACAGGATTAAGGATTTCCAATATCTTGTAAGGACCGATGAAGCGAGGCTTAAATTTAGGAGAGGAGACCTTCATAGGAACAAATCGAGAAGACAGCCATACCAAATCCCCAACACGAAGTCTGGGACCCACACCGCGGCGGCGGTTGGCAAAACGCTGAGCCTTCTCCTGTGACAACTTTAAGTTGTCCACCACATGATTCCAGATCTGCTGCAACCTATCCACCACAGAATCTACCCCAGGACAGTCAGAAGGCTCCACATGTCCTGAGGAAAAACGAGGATGGAAACCAGAGTTGCAGAAAAATGGCGAAACCAAAGTAGTGGAACTAGCCCGATTATTAAGGGCAAACTCAGCCAACGGCAAGAAGGTCACCCAATCATCCTGATCTGCCGAAACAAAACACCTCAAATAAGCCTCCAGAGTCTGATTAGTTCGCTCCGTTTGTCCATTAGTCTGAGGATGAAAGGCAGACGAAAACGACAAATCAATGCCCATCCTAGCACAAAAGGATCGCCAGAACCTGGAAACAAACTGGGATCCTCTGTCAGACACAATATTCTCAGGAATGCCGTGCAAACGAACCACATTCTGAAAGAACACAGGAACCAGATCGGAAGAGGAAGGCAGCTTAGGCAAAGGCACCAAATGGACCATTTTAGAAAAGCGATCACATACCACCCAGATGACAGACCTGCCCTGAGACACCGGGAGATCTGAAATGAAATCCATGGAAATGTGTGTCCAAGGCCTCTTCGGGACAGGCAAGGGCAAGAGCAACCCGCTGGCACGAGAACAGCAAGGCTTAGCTCGAGCACAAGTCCCACAGGACTGCACAAATGACCGCACATCCCGTGACAAGGAAGGCCACCAAAAGGACCTAGCCACCAGATCTCTGGTGCCAAAAATTCCCGGATGCCCTGCCAACACCGAGGAATGAACCTCGGAAATGACTCTGCTGGTCCACTTATCAGGAACAAACAGTCTGTCAGGTGGACAAGAGTCAGGTCTACTAGCCTGAAATCTCTGCAACACACGTCGCAAATCAGGAGAAATGGCCGACAAGATAACTCCCTCTTTAAGAATACCAACTGGTTCTGCGACTCCAGGAGAGTCAGGCACAAAGCTCCTTGAAAGAGCATCAGCCTTCACATTCTTTGAACCTGGTAAATACGAGACCACAAAGTCAAAACGGGAGAAAAACAATGACCAGCGGGCCTGTCTAGGATTCAGGCGTTTAGCAGACTCGAGATACATCAAATTTTTGTGATTAGTCAAGACCACCACACGATGCTTAGCACCCTCGAGCCAATGACGCCACTCCTCAAATGCCCACTTCATGGCCAGCAACTCCCGATTGCCAACATCATAATTCCGCTCAGCAGGCGAAAACTTCCTAGAGAAGAAAGCACATGGTCTCATTACCGAGCAACCAGGGCCTCTCTGCGACAAAACGGCCCCTGCCCCAATCTCAGAAGCATCCACTTCGACCTGAAAGGGAAGTGAGAATCAGGCTGGCACAAAACAGGCGCCGAAGTAAACTGGTTCTTCAACTCCTGGAACGCCTCCACGGCTGCAGGAGCCCAGCTGGCAACATCAGAACCTTTCTTGGTCATATCCGTCAAAGGTTTAACAACGCTAGAAAAATTAGCGATAAAACGACGATAGAAGTTAGCAAAACCCAAGAACTTCTGAAGACTCTTAACTAACGTGGGTTGAGTCCAATCATGAATAGCTCGGACCTTGACTGGGTCCATCTCCACAGCAGAAGGGGAAAAAAAAAACCCCAAAAAGGGAACCTTCTGTACTCCAAAGAGACACTTTGAGCCCTTAACAAACAAAGCATTCTCACGCAAAACCTGAAACACCATCCTGACCTGCTCCACATGTGAGTCCCAATCTTCAGAGAAAACCAGAATATCATCCAGATAAACAATCATAAATTTATCCAGATACTTCCGGAAAATATCATGCATAAAGGACTGAAACACTGAGGGAGCATTAGAGAGCCCAAAAGGCATCATCAAGTACTCAAAATGACTTTCGGGCGTATTAAATGCTGTCTTCCATTCATCTCCTTGCTTAATGCGCACAAGGTTGTACGCACCACGAAGATCTATCTTGGTGAACCACTTGGCACCTTTAATCCGGGCAAACAAGTCCGACAACAGAGGCAAAGGATACTGAAATTTAACAGTGATTTTATTCAGAAGCCGATAGTCAATACAAGGTCTCAAAGATCCATCCTTCTTGGCCACAAAAAAGAATCCCGCACCAAGAGGGGAAGAGGATGGACGGATATGCCCCTTCTCCAGAGACTCCTTGATATACGAACGCATTGCGGCATGCTCAGGTACAGACAGATTAAATAGTCTTCCCTTAGGAAATTTACTACCTGGAATCAAATCTATGGCGCAGTCACAGTCCCTATGAGGAGGCAGAGCACTGGACCTGGACTCGCTGAATACATCCTGATAATCAGACAAATACTCAGGAACTTCCGAAGGAGTAGAGGAAGCAATAGACACCGGCGGGGAATCAGCATGAATTCCCTGACAGCCCCAACTTGACACAGACATTGCCTTCCAATCCAAGACTGGATTGTGGGTCTGTAACCATGGCAGACCCAAAACGACCAAATCATGCATTTTATGCAGAACAAGAAAACGAATCACCTCCCAATGTTCAGGAGTCATGCACATGGTTACCTGCGTCCAAAACTGCGGTTTATTTTCCGCCAATGGCGTAGCATCAATACCTCTAAGAGGAATAGGATTTACCAACGGCTCAAGAACAAAACCACAGCGCTTGGCAAATGACAGATCCATAAGACTCAGGGCAGCACCTGAATCCACAAACGCCATAACAGGGTAAGAAGACAATGAGCAAATTAAAGTCACGGACAAAATAAATTTAGGTTGCAAATTACCAATGGCGACAGGACTAACAACCCTTGTTAGACGTTTAGAGCATGCTGATATAACATGTGTCGAATCACCACAGTAAAAACACAACCCATTCTGACGTCTATGATTCTTCCGCTCATTTCTAGTCTGAATTCTATCACATTGCATTAAATCAGGTGTTTGTTCAGACAACACCACCAGAGGATTAGCGGTTTTGCGCTCCCGCAAACGCCGGTCAATTTGAATAGCCAGCGCCATGGAATCATTCAGACCTGTAGGAATGGAGAAACCCACCATCACATTCTTAATGGCTTCAGAAAGGCCATTTCTGAAATTTGCGGCCAGAGCACACTCATTCCACTGAGTAAGCACGGACCATTTCCGAAATTTTTGGCAATACACTTCAGCTTCATCCTGGCCCTGAGAAATAGCCAGCAAGGCTTTTTCTGCCTGAACTTCAAGATTGGGTTCCTCGTAAAGCAATCCGAGCGCCAGAAAAAACGCATCAATATTTGCCAATGCCGGATCTCCTGGCGCTAGCGAGAAGGCCCAATCCTGAGGGTCGCCCCGTAAAAAAGAGATAACAATTTTAACTTGCTGAGCTGAATCTCCAGATGAACGGGGTCTCAGAGATAGAAACAATTTACAATTATTCCTGAAATTCCTAAACTTAAATCGGTCTCCAGAAAACAGTTCAGGAATAGGTATTGTAGGTTCAGACATAGGACTACTGGTAACAAAATCTTGTATACCCTGCACACGAGCAGCAAGCTGGTCTACACTTGTAATCAAGGTCTGGACATTCATGTCTGCAGCAAGCACAAGCCACTCAGAGGTAAAGGGGAGGAAGAGAGGAAAAAAAAAAAAAAACACTCAGAATTTCCTTTCTTATAATCCCACTTCTGCAATGCATTAAACATTCAATGTTGGCCTGGCATACTGTTATGACCCCAATGGCAGAGGGTCTCAGAAATAATTACTAAGTCTGCAAACACAAAAAACCAGCTCATAGGGCAGTGGTAACTGAGCTGACCATATATCTAATCCTAGCACCACAAATAACAGCAGCCGGGGAACGTGCCTACGTTGGTTCTAGACGTCTCGCGCCAGCCGGAGAACTAACTAACCCTAGAAGGGAAAAGAAAGACCTTTCTTGCCTCCAGAGAAAAGACCCCGAAAGTAGGATACAAGCCCCCAACAAATAATAACGGTGAGGTAAGAGGAAAAGACAAACGTAAGAATGAGCTAGGTATTTAGCAAAGAGAGGCCCACTAGCTAATAGCAGAATATAGTAAGATGACTTATATGGTCAGCAAAAACCCTATCAAAATATCCACGCTGGATATTCAAGAACCCCCGAACCGTCTAACGGCCCGGGGGGAGAACACCAGCCCCCTAGAGCTTCCAGCAAAGTCAGGAATCACATTTAGTACAAGCTGGACAAAAATAAGAGCAAAGCAATTAACCAAAAAAACAAAGAAGCAGGACTTAGCTTAATTTACACGAACCAGGACCAGCAGACAGCAGCAAACAGAAGGATCTGATTACAACGATGCCAGGCACTGGACTAAGGATCCAGGAAGTTTATATAGCAACACCCCTGGACTAACGGCCCAGGTGGGAGCCAAACTGAGGAAAGACAATCCCAGAGTCATATCACTAGTAACCACAAGAGGGAGCCAAAAAGTCTAATTCACAACAGAGCGCATCGCCGACCCTGTCACATGATCGGAGGTCGGCGATGCTTCAGTATTGTAACCATAGAGGTCCTTGAGACCTCTATGGTTACTGATCCCCGGCAGCTGTGAGCGCCACCCTGTGGTCGGCGCTCACAGCACACCTGATTTTCTGCTACATAGCAGCGAACAGCAGATCGCTGCTATGTAGCAGAGGTGATCGTGCTGTGCCTGCTTCTAGCCTCCCATGGAGGCTATTGAAGCATGGCAAAAGTTAAAAAAAAAGTTACAAAAAATGTGGAAAAAAAAAAAAGATATAAAATTTTAAATCACCCCCCTTTCGCCCCAATCAAAATAAATCAATAAAAAAAATCAAACCTACACATATTTGGTATCGCCGCGTTCAGAATCGCCAGATCTATCAATAAAAAAAAGCATTAACCTGATCGCTAAACAGCGTAACGAGAAAAAAAATTGAAACGCCAGAATTACGTTTTTTTGGTCGCCGCGACATTGCATTAAAATGCAATAACAGGCGATCAAAAGAACGTATCTGCACCAAATTGGAATCATTAAAAACGCCAGCTCGGCATGCAAAAAATAAGCCCTCAACCGACCCTAGATCATGAAAAATGGAGACGCTACGAGTATCGGAAATTGGCGCAATTTATTTTATTTTATTTTTTTTAGCAAAGTTTGGAATTTTTTTTCACCACTTAGGTAAAAAAATAACCTAGTCATGTTAGGTGTCTATGAACTCGTAATGACCTGGAGAATCATAATAGCAGGTCAGTTTTAGCATTTAGTGAACCTAGCAAAAAAGCCAAGCAAAAAACAAGTGTGGGATTGCACTTTTTTTGCAATTTCACCGCACTTGGAATTTTTTTCCCGTTTTCTAGTACATGACATGGTAAAACCAATGATGTCGTTCAAAAGTACAACTCGTCCCACAAAAACTAAGGCCTCACATGGCCAAATTGACGGAAAAATAAAAAAGTTATGGCTCTGGGAAGGAGGGGAGTGAAAAACGAACACGGAAAAACGAAAAATCCCACGGTCATGAAGGGGTTAAGAACACAAGACCAGTTTTTGTAACTCTTGTAATGTTGCTCTCTAGATAGTCTAACTACAGGTCAGCAGCATACAATAAGGCTAGGTTCACATTGCGTTAGGGCAATCCGTTTAGCGCTAGCGGATTGCGCTAACGCAATGTTTTTGTAGGGGCCGCGTTTAGGGGTCGCGCTAACGTCCCCGCTCTCGCAGATCCCTGATCTGCGAGAGCGGGGAACGGACATCGGGCACGCCGCGGACGCTGCAAGCTGCGAGCCGAAAAAGGCACGCGCTAGTGATGCGCTACAGGCGAAATTTACATTGCTGTCAATGGGTGCGCTAACGGACCCATTGCACAGCGTTAATTGCGACATTTTCGCCGTGCAACGCTGTCCGTTAGCGATCACCCCCTAACGCAATGTGAACCTAGCCTAAGAACGGTGTTTGCGGCTAACCTGCATAGCTAACAGCCGCTGAATCATGGCCAGTTTAGATGAGCCAATAATCGTGAAATGTCTGTAAGAGCACGTCATCCTGATTATTAGCTCATTTAAAAAGGTCAGTAAACACCTGATGTAAGAGCAAAATCATTATTCATTCCATGCAACAATTTTTAGCTGGCTTAGGGTACGTTTCCACGGTCAGGAAACGCTGCTTTTTTGACGCTGCGCAGAGCTGCAGCGTCAAACAAGCAGCGTCCAGATGTTCCTGCATAGTGGAGGGGATTTTATGAAATCCCGTCTCCACTATGCGTGGAAACCCGCACGCGGCGGCCCTGCGACTCCGGACATGCTGCGCGTCTTTTCAGATCGCAGCATGCCCGTACACCTTGCGGGGACGCAGCGTCCCCGCAACGCATATCACAGGGCCCTATGGGAGAGAGCGATCATCCCGGATGTGAAGAGTTAACACATCCGGCATGATCGCGTCCCATTAAGGGGGCGGGGCTTAGCGCCGAGCGGCTTCGCCGCTGCGGCGATACCGCCGGCCATCCTGACAGTGGAAACATACCCTTAAACATCATGGTTCTTGGTAGCACATTGCTCCTGGGAAAACAGGACATTCTACATGCACAGAACATATTAACAATCACTGTGTGCACAGAGAAGTGTGGTCCTCCTGTGTGAATAGGCCGTACGCTGACTGACGTGTGTATAGCTCATCAGTGGTCACGTACACGTTATAACAGTGCAGTGCGCCGTCCTGCTCTCCTGGCACATGTAATGATGGTAAAGTCTCATTCAAACGTCCGTTTCTCACGTACATGTTCTATCCGTGGTTTTCATTATTTCATTTCCATTATAGTCTATGCTGTGCTGTTCATATGCCCGTGGTTTTTTTTGAAGAATAAACAAATCACAGAGACACTTTAGTTTTTTATCAGCGTCAGACAAAATCGCCTATACAGACAATCACGGACTACACACAGATACCACCAGTGCACAATCCAAGGGCTTTCTGTGACTAACATTGTAATATATAGGAGAAGCTTTGAAATGTATTTTTTCCTACGTGAAAATCACTAATGAAATACTGATGGTAAAAACTGAAACACTGATTAAACTTGGACAATTTTTGAGTATGGGAAAAATCATTGACATCTGAATGAGGACCAAGTGCGGGGATTGAGATGTAAGCCCCACAATGGAGAAGAAAAATGTAAAAAAAAAAGGATGTTTTAATTAGATCTTCAACCTCTTCATCATGATGTGGCCAGTCTAGGATGTAAAAATGGGGAAACATCCTCTTTAAAGGGGCTGTCCAGGTGTTTCAGTTGCTCTTTGCGACTTTGTGACTACAGGCTTGCGAAGCCTCACATCGCACACAGCACGCTGTCAGGATCCTTCAGTGCCAGCGGAGAGACCGAGCGGTCATGTAACTACAATTGTGCGATATGCACACTCCCTGCCACATTCTAGAAATGTGCAACCCACTTGTATTGAGCGACACTGTGCACGTCTGGTCGGAATGTGGTGGGAAATATGCATATCACACACTTGTGGTCACATAAGTACTTGGTCTCGCCATCATCACTGGAGAATCCTAACACTTCGCAATGTGAGGCTTCACAAGTCTGCAGTCACACAGAGCGACTGCAGGCTTTCGTGAAAAACCTGGACAACCCCTTTTACAGTCTGGATAAATCCAGCTAAAGAGGACAAGGCACTAAGCTCCTGACGGGCCCCTGTTAAGCACCTCTCCACCCGTTACTTCATAGAGCACCTCTTATCATACTCACCACCCCTCCCCCTGCCTGCTGTTTAGGGCTGCCACCCATCACAAAATTACCAAAAAATAGCCAAGTGTATGTGGATTAAAAAAGGTGAGGTTTTTATGGTTTCACATGACACCTGATTCACCACCAATGATATTGCATGGCTGTGTTCACACTGACGTTGTTTAATCAGTTGTTCTGCTCCATCACTGGAGCATAATAACTAACCTAGCAGCAGTGCTGGGCCCCTTACATATCAAACACTAGTGGGACATGTTGCACTCTACAGTAGCAGAATCTGTTGGGTTTTTTGTCATCGGGGCTTATATTTTAGTTGACAACATGGTGAAGAATGCTGCATTATTCTGTCCTGCATTTTTGGTCAAGTCTGTGACAACATCTCAGTTTGTTTGTGTCACAATATCTCACTGTCATGCACATTTTCACGCTAGGTTAAAGGGAACCTGGCAACTGATACATTCTGTCCGGGTATCGAGCAGCATACTGTATATCAGGCATTGGCTGTAAGATTTCAGCCTTGTACTTTTGACTCTGTGGCGCTGTGATCTTTCAGAGAAAAGCATACTTTAAAGGCCACCAGAGACAATACTGCACGGGAGACTAGTCGGACAGGCAGGTCCCCGCTGGCTTCTCTATCCACTTCCCTGGAGTGAAAGGTCTCTATGTGTATGTATTGGTGAGATCCCTGTCTGTCAATGGCAGCCGGCAGGGTGGAACAGCCAGGGACCTGCCTGTCCTGCAAGTCTGCCATGTGACTTTTCATGTATGTTTCGCTCTGAAACACCACAGCGTTTCAGGGCTAAACATACCTGACCAGGGCCGGACTGGGACTAAAATTCAGCCCTGGCATTTGAAGTCACACAGGCCCACTTGTCGCATGGTGACTGTATAATATCTTTGTACACTTGTAGGCTACAAGAAGTCAGGGGAGTGTAACACGACTATATAACATATAATTACAGCTGTATCCAGCATTACAGCTCAGCCCCCATAGAATGTAATGCAGCCAGCCCCCATAGAATGTAATACAGCCAGCCCCCATAGACTATAATACAGCACAGCCCCATAGAATGTAATGCTGCACAGCCCCCATAGAATGTAATACAGCACAGCCCCCATAGAATGTAATACAGCCAGCCCCCATAGACTATAATACAGCACAGCCCCATAGAATATAATGCTGCACAGCCCCCATAGAATGTAATACAGCACAGCCCCCATAGAATGTAATGCAGCACAGCCCCCATAGACTATAATACAGCACAGCCCCATAGAATGTAATGCAGCACAGCCCCCATAGAATGTAATGCAGCACAGCCCCCATAGAATGTAATGCAGCACAGCCCCCATAGAATGTAATGCAGCACAGCCCCCATAGAATGTAATGCAGCACAGCCCCCATAGAATGTAATGCAGCACAGCCCCCATAGAATGTAATGCAGCACAGCCCCCATAGAATGTAATGCAGCACAGCCCCCATAGAATGTAATGCAGCACAGCCTCCATAGAATGTAATGCAGCACAGCCCCCATAGAATGTAATGCAGCACAGCCCCCATAGAATGTAATGCAGCCAGCCCCCATAGAATGTAATACAGCCAGCCCCCATAGACTATAATACAGCACAGCCCCATAGAATGTAATGCAGCACAGCCCCCATACAATATAATGCAGCACAGGCCCATAGAATGGAATGCAGCACAGCCCCATAGAATATAATGCAGCACAGGCCCATAGAATATAATGCAGCACAGGCCCATAGAATATAATGCAGCACAGGCCCATAGAATGGAATGCAGCACAGGCCCATAGAATGGAATGCAGCACAGGCCCATAGAATACAATGCAGCACAGGCCCATAGAATATAATGCAGCAGAGGCCCATAGAATGGAATGCAGCCAGCCCCATAGAATATAATGCAGCAGAGGCCCATAGAATGGAATGCAGCACAGGCCCATAGAATACAATGCAGCACAGGCCCATAGAATATAATGCAGCAGAGGCCCATAGAATGGAATGCAGCCAGCCCCATAGAATATAATGCAGCAGAGGCCCATAGAATGGAATGCAGCACAGGCCCATAGAATACAATGCAGCACAGGCCCATAGAATATAATGCAGCAGAGGCCCATAGAATGGAATGCAGCCAGCCCCATAGAATATAATGCAGCAGAGGCCCATAGAATGGAATGCAGCCAGCCCCATAGAATATAATGCAGCCCATAGAATGGAATGCAGCCAGCCCCATAGAATATAATGCAGCAGAGGCCCATAGAATGGAATGCAGCCAGCCCCATAGAATATAATGCAGCAGAGGCCCATAGAATGGAATGCAGCCAGCCCCATAGAATATAATGCAGCAGAGGCCCATAGAATGGAATGCAGCCAGCCCCATAGAATATAATGCAGCAGAGGCCCATAGAATGGAATGCAGCCAGCCCCATAGAATATAATGCAGCAGAGGCCCATAGAATGGAATGCAGCCAGCCCCATAGAATATAATGCAGTAGAGGCCCATAGAATGGAATGCAGCCAGCCCCATAGAATATAATGCAGCAGAGGCCCATAGAATGGAATGCAGCACAGGCCCATAGAATACAATGCAGCACAGGCCCATAGAATATAATGCAGCACAGGCCCATAGAATGGAATGCAGCACAGCCCCACAAAATATAATGCAGCACAGGCCCATAGAATATAATGCAGCCAGCCCCATAGAATATAATGCAGCACAGGCCCATAGAATGGAATGCAGCGCAGCCCCCCCCCCCTCCCCCCCAATAGCTCCACAATCCAGTCATCACTCATTGATAAAAAAAAAACAAAACACTCTACTCACCTTTCCTTCTGCCCCGCGCTGCTCTGGCTCTGGTCTCACTCTCAGCAGTCGCAGTCTGCCCGCCCGGTCACACAGCAGGTGCGCGATGATATGACGTCATCGCGCACCCGCAGTGTCAGCAACAGGCAGAGCGGGGAATGATGGGAGAGGGGGCGTCAGCAGACGCTCTCTCCTCCATCATTGCATTCAACTGTACCGGCGTCTATGACGCCGGTATAGTTGAATGCGGGGCCGGGAGTGCGCCGACAGCGGGGAGAGTGTGCCGACCGGCCACCGGCCCTTCTGGCATTTGCCAGAACTGCCCGATGGCCAGTCCGGCCCTGTACCTGACCGAGATCATACAGCCAGTACCTCATACATGCTGCCCACAGTTCATGGTTCAAGTTCAGTAAGTATGAAAGGAGCAGTGGCCTCTGTGATTGGGCGAACACCCAGGAATATAGTGTAGTATATAGTAAGGATATGTGTATATGGAGAAGCCAGTAGTGAGGAGAGAAAAAAATCTATATAGAGATTTTTGTACGGAAAATAAGTATTTGTTACACTGCTGGTTTTGCTAGTTTTCCCACCTACAAAGAATGGAGAGGTCTGTAATTTTTATCTTAGGTACACTTCAACTGTGAGAGACAGAATCTAAACCAGAAAATCACATTATATGATTATTAAATAATTAAATTGCATTTTATTGCACGAAATAAGTATTTGATCACCACCAACCAGCAAGAATTCTGGCTCTCACAGACCTGTTAGTCTTTCTTTAAGAAGCTCATTACCTGTATTAACTGCACCTGTTTGAACTTGTTACCTGTATAAGGGCTGTCCCACACGTCCAGATAATTCCGGTACCGGAATAAATCGGTACCAGAGTTATCCATGTCCGTGTGCCTGGGAACTCACGAAGGCCATACGTGCGGCACACGTGTGCCGCCCGTATGGCGAGTGGGTACCACACGGAGCGTGTGGTACCCACTCTGCATCATGCTGAAGCCGCGATTCATATCTTCTCTCCAGCAGCGTTTGCTGCAGAGAAAATATGAAGAATAGTGTTAAAAATAAAGATCCATGTGTCCGCCGCCCCCCCACCCCCTGTGCGCCCCCCCGCTGGTCAGAAAATACTTACCCGCCTCCCTCACTGCTTCCTGGTCTGGCCGCGGCTTCTCCTGCATGCGGTCACGTGGGGCCGATCATTTACAGTCATGAATATGTGGCTCCACCTCCCATAGGGGCGGAGCCGACTATTCATGATTGTAAATGATCGGCCCCACGTGACCGCATACAGTAGGAGGCGCGGCCAGACCAGGAAGGAGCGAGGGAGCGGGTAAGTATTTTCTGACCAGCGGGGGGGCGCACAGGGGGTGGGAGGGCGGCGGACACCTAAATCTTTATTTTTAACACTATTCTTCATATTTTCTCTACAGCAAACGCTGCTGCAGAGAGGATATGAATACCGGCTTCAGCACCATGTGGGGGGGACAGCGCTTACTGTAGCGCTGTCTCCTGCACGCACACGGACCCCAGACGGAGAATGTCCGTGTGAGGTCCGTGTTTTACGCGGACCCATTGACTCTATTGGGTCCGTGTAAAACGTGCGCTCCCACGAACACTGACATGTCTCCGTGTTTGGCACACGGAGACACGGTCCGCAAAAAATCAATGACATCTGAACAGATGCATTGATTTTTATGGGTCTACGTGTGTCAGTGTCTCCGGTACGTGAGGAAACTGTCACCTCACGTACCGGTATCACTGACGTGTGAAACCGGCCTAAAAGATACCTGTCCACCAGGACCGGACTGGCAATTCTGGCAAATGGCATATGGTAGAGAAACATCAAGGTGACCTGACATCATTCTCGTTTCAAGTGATAGAGACTGTCCCCCAGTCTATTAGATTGGGTGACTGGGACCGCCAAATTTTGCAGCATGAAACGAGGTGGATTTACCTCTTGGAGTCTATGTCTCCTTTGGGACTTAATGAGCAGCTTAGTTTTACTAGCTTTATTTAAATTGTGTTCACCATGGTCTGTATAACAGTGAAAATTGGATGATTGTATAGGTCTCCCAGGAGACCACATGTGTGTTTATCACTAAATAGTGAGAACAATATCAATAGGTTCTTTCAAATTTAATTCCACCAATCCATGTGTGGATTTCTTTTGGCATCCTCATACTGTTGTGGCTGCATGGCCATGTTTCCGCTTTAAATCCTCCCGCAATGTTATTAACGTAATTTTCTGGTGCCTATAATTTATGTATTAACAATCTTAGGCTTTATGAGTTAATATTGTAACATTTTATTACGCCCTGTATAAACACTTTGGCATATATTATGGAGCGTTGCGTGCTCCAATCAGCGGAATTCATTCTCCAGCAAGCTAGAGTGTCACATGTAGCCGGCACCGCCCCCAATTGTTAGGTTGTAACGAGTGGAGCGCACCAGCGTTCCACTAACCGGAAACACTACGGCGCTATGCGTCAGTTCCGGCTTCGCATTGTCCCATGATGGCGGCGAGAGAGATAAGAAGCGGTGAATGGTAAGACACGTGCAGCCCTTCATTGTGAGCGGTCACGGCGAGACGCGGCTTATTACAGCTGCCTCGGACTCTGAGAAGCCCTACTCTTTCCCATGATGAACCCTGGTGTATTTCCCTAGGGGGAAACGCATCGGGCTGGGCGACAATACATGGATGAGTACATCCTATTTTTGCTGACCATTTTTAAGATGCTATAGTTACTATCTGCATTTATGCTTGTATGAAGCAATGGAGGTGCATTTGTATGGCAGTGTTAACACTACCTTGTTGACGTATTGATATCCTAATACCGTTAGGTGTTTTGTCCTGTTATCATTGGTAGGACTTTTGTTGTTTATTATTGCAAAGGTTTAAGATTTATTTTGTCTTGAATATCAGACACCTTTTGCACCTCCTATATATGTGTATAAGGGTAACAACTTTTAGACCCTTTTTGTTGTGGAAATTGATCCACAAAAGATTTCAAAAGCTTTTATATTGCACCTTATAAGCACTATTGCACTTTAGATAAGGTTTGGTGTGGTGGTAGTTTCATTTGTTAAGTTCCTTTGAGGGTTATAAGGGAGAGCCGTCGATGAGTGGGGCGCCATGTCGAACTTAGGGTGCCAACCTCCGCTGTGAGGTAGGGTGAGGAAGGGAAAAGATCATCACCCCCCCCCCACCATCTTAGTTTCTATCCTTTTTATTAATGTTAAGATAGATTAAGGTGTTACTGTCTCCTGACCTCTGTGTATGGGTAATTTTTACTCAAAATATTAAAAGTTATATTTTAGGGGATTTTTAGTGCTCTTTTTGGTTATGTGCAAATGCCAGAAAGGCCTGTCTGGTAGTGGGCTGCTTTGTCTGCTACACTTTTATCAGAATCTGCATCCTCAAGACGGTCATACTGTTGAAAGTTGGTGGCTCCGTCACTTACTCCAGCAGGCTGCAGGGTCCCTTCTGCCTGCTACTGTACCTGCCAGAGGCCAGCACCAACAGGGGACATCAGTGGTGCAATGATGTCACTGCATCAGGCTGCCAGCATTCACTGTGAGAACGAATACAAGAGGAGTCGGATGCTACGGAGAATGAGGTGTTTGGATTAGGTGAGTATAGAGATTTTTTTTTTCATTTTTGGGGGCTTGTGAGGGACTATCACACTATATAGGATGCTGAAAGTCGGACCATCATAGTATATAAGGGACTTTGGGGTGGACCACCATAGTGTATAGTGTACTATTGGGGGGACCATCAAACTGCATAGGGGCTGTTGGGAGGACCATCATATTATATGGGGGTACCATTATACTACATAGGAGCTGTGAGGTGTGCCATCACAATATATAAAGAGCTGTGGGGTGTACTATCATCCTATATGGGGGGTTGTTGGGGGGACTATCATACTATATAGGAGGGGTCCCCAACCCGTAGCTCGCGAGCCACATGTGGCTCGCCTGCCCTTGACATGTGGCTCGCCGAAGATCACAGAAAAAAAGTCCCTAGGGAGCCACCCCGCTGCCTGTAATACCCACCCAGGGCGGGCGTCAGCACCCGGGCAAGTGCCAGGGCCCTGAGGAGGCAGGGGGACACTGGCGTGCTATGGTGCCGGCCCCCGTGAGTGGACCCCCCGCCTGCTCCGGGCTCCGGCACTTGCGATACTTACCTCTCCCGGTTCCAGCGCTGCAGTGTCTTCCATCCTCTGACTGTGAAGTTCAGGTCAGAGGGCGCGATGACGTCACCAGTGAGCACCCTCTGCCTGAGCAGTGACAGTGCAGAGCAGGAAGACGCCGATGGTGAGGAGTCCAGAGCAGACCAGCGTCAAGCAACGAGAGGTATTTCATTTTTTTTTTTATATTTGGAGCAATATATGGGGCCAGTAATATAGGGAGCATACTATGGGGCTAGTAATATAGGGAGCATCTTATAGGGCCAGTGATATAGGGAGCATCCTATGGGGCCAGTAATATAGGGAGCATCTTATGGGGCCAGTGATATATGGAGCATCTTATGGGGCCAATTTAATAGGGAGCATCTTATGGGGCCAATTTAATATGGAGCATCTTATGGGGCCAATTCTATAGGGAGCATCTTATGGGGCCAATTTAATAGGGAGCATCTTATGGGGCCAATTTAATAGGGACCATCTTATGGGGCCAATTCCATATGGAGCAGTATACGGGTCCAATTCCATGTGGAGCAGTATATGGGGCCAATTCCATATGGAGCAGTATATGGGGCCAATTATATATGGAGCAGTATATGGGGCCAATAATATATGAAGCATCTTATGGGACTGTTAAAGGGTATTGACTTTTAAGATTGCTACTTCCAATAGGTGGCACTAGAGTTCAGTTTGCATAACAATAATGTAAAATACATAAGGATAGAGTGAAAGCGAAAATCTACATGTTATTATTTGTGCCTTCTCTAGGTTTTTCTATGACTATCTGCATTGTGGCTCTCGACCAACTTTCATAGCGGAATGTGGCTCTCAAGGTAAGAAAGGTTGGGGACCCCTGCTATATAGGGAGCTGTTGGAGGCACCATCATACCATAAGAGGGACTGTGAGATGGACCATCATACTATATAGGGGGCTGTTATGTTGACCATCATACTATATAAGGTGCTCTGGGGGGCTGTCACACATAATTGGGGTTATGGGGGTCTTCATAATATATGGAGGATCTATCATGCTGTGTGGGGTGGATGTGGAGGGACCAGCTTACTGTGTAGTGTAGTTGTGGTGGACATCATACTGTGTGGGGTGGCTGTGGTGGACATTATACTGTCTGGAGGTCTTTGGGATACAGTATACTAGGTTGGGAGCTGTGGTGACTATCATACTGTATGGGATGATTATGGGGTCACCATACTGTATGGGAGGCTTTGGTGGACATCACACTTTTTGTGGGGGTCTGTGGTGCCTCTCATACTGTATATTGTGCCCTGTGGTGGATACCATTCTGCATGTGAGGCTGTGGTGACAATCTTATTGTGTGTGGGTTGCTATGGGGCATTATACTTTGTTTCAGGTTTGTGGGGTCATCATACTATGAGGGGGGGGATAATATTCTACCGGGGTCATGAAAGGGGTACCAAAATGAGTGAAACCACTTAGAGGCTTCAGTGGGGGTAAAATAACTAAGTGCTGCAAAACATTTCCTTCTCTGTTTCTTAAAATGTTTGGAGATATGCTATTTTTTTACTGTGGCGTGATAGGACTTTTTCTATGGCACCTGTTATTTCTATGTACACCCCTGCTCAGCAGCCTTATTACAGTAAAGAGGAACTGAGGATCATTATTATAAGGAGGCACAATGGGGAGATTGCTATCATTTTAGGAGAAGCAAGGAGTCATTATTTTTAATATAAGAAAGGACAAGAACTATTTGTTATCATTATAAGGAGATACAGGGTCATTATTATGAGGTCAAGGGGGATCATTATTAAAGGAGGTACAAGGGAGTTATTATAAGGCATCACAAGTTGTGATTTGTGTAGAGGTGGTAGAATGTGAGAAGGGTCCTGGAAAATCAGGAAAGTGAAGATGTCTATATGTTACATTTTGAAAGGATGAGTTATGAATGGAATAAGAGGGCATGGTGGTCTGGACCAAATGCAAACGAAGAGGGAAAATGCATGAGAACAATGAGGGAGATGTCGCTAGTGAGAACCTGCACAATATACTCATATATGGTCTGCAGAGCACTGGTGTAAAGTTGATATCACCATTATATGATCACTGTATGGTGGTAATATTAGTCCTAGTACAGTGTTTTTGGTTAAAGTAATTGTTCAAACTTGAGGTTAAAATTTGCCGTGACTCTGTGACTGCGGACTTCTGAATCCTCACAGAGATCAAGTGCTGTTAGGATTCTCTGGTGCCGGCACTGGGAGTTGGTGATCATGTGCAGTCGCGTAACTGGAACAGCATGGGCCCCAAAGGTCTAATTGGGTCACCAATTATTGCAAGTCTTTAATAGCATTGGTCTTTTTATATAGGCCAAAGGGACTTTTGGGACCCTCTAAGCTCCAGGGCCCGGTGCGATTGCGACCCTCACACTTACTGTATTTATGCCCCTGATCATGTGACCGCAAGTATGAGATATGAATATATGTAGTCACCTGCTAATTAAACATGCACGGCTTCGCTCAATACAAGTCAAATTAGCAAAGCCAAGAACTATTAGTCAGAATGTGCCAGAGGTGTGAAAATCACATATCGGCTGCTCCCAATACCAGCATCGGAGAATCCTCACAGTGTGCGCCATGAGGATTCAGAAGTTTGAAGTTACATAGACTTTAATCAGTCAAATCAGTAGTAGTGTAGTAATTTAAACTCACAATTGATTATACTATCAGGGATAGTAGGAATACAGCAGGGAATGGTAGGAATGGTGCTGGCATATTTTGTCTGTTCCTGCATGACCTGAACTTGCTAATGAAAAATTCAAAAAAACATTTTTTTTATTGAGCACTGGTTTAAGCACTGGCAAATGTGTATATAATTTTTCTTGTGTCACTACTATTTATGTGCGGAGTTGATATTAATTTATCTTGGATAAAAGTTACATTTTAGATATAGGGAAGCTCTCCCTACTGTATTCCCATTACATAGACTTTAATCTCAACCACTTTAGAGATCAGTATGGTGATATTATCAATATTGTATATGCTGGTAATATTTGGTTCTGGTTTGTTGGTATTTGTAATATTGCAATATTATTATTTTGATATAATTATTTAATCTTATATAGCGGTGTTATTGGTGTTATTAGAAATATTGGTCTTGTATTAAATCTTGATTTCTTCCAGGCAGGGTAATATTAGTAATATTTTCCCATCTGGTGCTCGGGAGCGAGGAGAGTTTGGGCCTGTGTAATTTTAAATGCCAGGGCTGAATTTCCATCTCAATCTGTTCCTGCTGTCCACACACTCAATCACATTCCAACCTCTCCACCATGGCCAAGACGAAAGAGTTGTCTAAGGACATCAGGGACAAAATTGTATGCCGGCACTAGGCTGAGATGGGCTACAGGATAATAGCTGGGTGAGAAGGCAACAACTGTTGGTACAATTATTAGAAAAATGGAAGAAACACAAGATGACTGACAATCTTCCTCTGTCTGGGGCTCCAAGCCAGATTTCGCCTCGTGGGGCAAGGAAGATTCTGAGAAAGGTCAGGTATCAGACCAAAAATACACGGGAGGACCTGGTCAATGACCTGAAGAGAGCTGGGACCACAGTCTCAAACATTACCATTAGTGACACACTATGGCATCATGGATTAAAGTCATGCAGGGCACGCAAGTCCCCTTGCTCACGCCAGCACATATCCAGGCCCCGTTTGAACAATGACCATATGGATGATCCAGAGGAGGCATGGGAGAAGCTCATGTGGTCACATGAGACCAAAATAGAACATTTTGGTATCAATTCCACTCTCCGTGTTTGAAGGCGGAAAAAGGATGAGTACAACTCCAAGAACACCGTTCCAACCATGAAGCATGGTGGGGTAAATATCATACTTTAGGGGTGCTTTTCTGAAAAAAGGGGACAGGACGACAGCACCGCACTGAAGAGAGGATGGATGGAGTAATGTATCGCGAGTAGTGTTGAGCATTCCGATACCGCAAGTATCGGGTATCGGCCGATATTTGCTGTATCGGAATTCCGATACCGAGATCCGATACTTTTGTGGTATCGGGTATCGGTATCGAAACAACATTAATGTGTAAAATAAAGAATTAAAATAAAAAATATTGCTATACTCACCTCTCCGACGCAGCCTGCACCTTACCGAGGGAACCGGCAGCGTTGTTTGCTTAAAATTCGCGCTTTAACTTCCTTACGCGAAGTCCCGGCTTGTGATTGGTCGCGCTCCGCCCATGTGGCCGGGACGCAACCAATCACAGCAAGCCGTGAGGTAATTTCAGGTCCTTCAGGATTTTAAAATTACGTTCCGGCGTTGTGATTGGTTGCGTCGCGGTCACATGGGCGAGGCGACCAATCACAAGCCGTGACGTCACGGCTTGACATTGGTCGCCTCGCCCATGTGACCGCGACGCAACCAATCACAACGCCGGAACGTAATTTTAAAATCCTGAAGGACCTGAAATTACGTCACGGCTTGCTGTGATTGGTTGCGTCCCGGCCACATGGGCGGCGCGCGACCAGTCACAAGCCGGGACTTCGCGTAAGGAAGTTAAAGCGCGAATTTTAAGCAAACAACGCTGCCGGTTCCCTCGGTAAGGTGCAGGCTGCGTCGGAGAGGTGAGTATAGCTATATTTTTTATTTTAATTCTTTATTTTACACATTAATATGGTTCCCAGGGCCTGAAGGAGAGTTTCCTCTCCTTCAGACCCTGGGAACCATCAGGAATACCGTCCGATACATGAGTCCCATTGACTTGTATTGGTATCGGGTATCGGTATCGGATTAGATCCGATACTTTGCCGGTATCGGCCGATACTTTCCGATACCGATACTTTCAAGTATCGGACGGTATCGCTCAACAATAATCGCGAGACTTTGGCCAACAACCTCATTCCCCCAGCAATGAAAATTGGTTGTGGCTGGGTATTCCAGCATGAGAATGACCCAAATCTTACAGCCAGGGCAATAATAAGTGGCTCTGTAAGAAGCATTTCAAGGTCCTGGAGTGGCCTAGCTGGTCTCAGATCTGAACCCAATAGAGAATTTTTGGAGGGAGCTGAAACTTAATGTTGCTAGCGACAGCCACAAAATCTGAAAGATCTGTATTGAGGCGTATATCAAAATTCCTGCTGCACTGTGTGCAAACTTGGTCAAGAACTACAGGAAACGTCTGACATCTGTTATTGCAAACAAAGTTTTCTGTACCAAATATTATGCTCTATTTTTCTATTGTATCACTTATTTTATTTAATATGAAAATTAATCATGTAAAAATCATTCAATATGATTTTCTGGACTTTTTTTTTTGTCTCTCACAGGTGAAGTGTGCCTATGGTAAAAACTACAGACCTCTCCATTCTTTGTAGGTTGGAAAACTTGCAAAATTGGCAGTGTATCAAATGCTATATATATATTCTGCTTTGTTTCTTCTTCCTATAAAGTTTTTTAGTGCAGAGGTTACTAACACAACTCCGCTTATATTTCTGTCTATGTATTCCAGGATTTGCCAAGAAAGGTTTAAATTAATGTAATAACACAGCAGAGCTGAGATTGCTGCATATAGATAGCAGAATATTGCACACAACACTGTGCACTGGCCTGAACACTGGTTGTGCTTGTGTAACAATAAATGCTGCAGCTCTGACTTCTCTCCCCCTCCAGTCATGAACACTGAAAACAGGAGACTGATGGAGCTGCAGAGGCAGCAGCTTGTGTAGTTTATTTAAGGCTACTTTCACACTAGCGTCGTGCGCTGCACGTCGCTATGCGACGTTGCGGCGCACCGACGCTAGCTGTGGAAGCACCGCACAACGGGGGCAGCGGATGCTGTTTTTCAATGCATCCGCTGCCCCATTGTGAGGTGCGGGGAGGCGGGGGCGGAGTTCCGGCCGCGCATGCGCGGTCGTAAAAGACGGGAACGATGCACCAAAAACGTTACAAGCAACGTTTTTTGGTGGCGACGGTCCGATGCAACACGACGCAACCGTCGCACGACGGTTGCGACGTGTGGCAATGCGTCGCACTGCGTCATTAATAAAAGTCTATGGAGAAAAAACGCATCCTGCAAGCACTTTTGCAGGATGCGTTTTTTCTCCAAAACGACGCATAGCGATGTGCAGTGCACGCCGCTAGTGTGAAAGTAGCCTTACTCTGTTTGAACTTCCACACTCACTCACTGGCCATTGAAACAAGGAGGACAGCTACACTGTTCATTCAGGCACCCCATTCCTTCTGACTGCTGACTCCTTTCCCACTGCTGTAACCAGAGAAGTCTTGCTGCTGTTGCTCCTATGAGGAGAGGAGTTCAGGCCGTGCTTCCTTCCCCTTAGATTCTCCTGTCCTCGCACTACATCAAAGGGGCTTCAGAAGAGTGAGTGGCCCACAGCAGGTAGCAGCCTCTCTGGCAAATGCCAGGACTGTCAGATGGCCATTCCGGCCCTGTAAAAAAAGAAGAATAGAAGAAAACCTCTCCTGCATCCTCACCATAAACTTTGGTGTCACAGATATACAAAAGAATTTGTAAAAAAGCCTGATGTATTTTGGAAATACTGTAAGTCCTATAGCCTGATGAAGTTAAAGTAGAACTCTTTGGCCACAATGATCAAAAGGTATGTGTGGGAAAAAAGGGGCACAGAACAGCATCTCGACAACCATTAACAATGGGATCAATCATGCTTTGTGGTTGTGTTGCAGCCAAAGGCACAGGGAACATTTCACAGGTAGAGGCAAGAATGGACTCAAGGAAATTTCAACAAATGCAAACATAACACTATTTGTAGAAAAGGTAAAGTTGGAAAAAGGATGGCTTCTACAAATGGATAATGATCCTAAACACACATCAAAATGCACAATAGACTAGCTCAAAACGCGCAAACTGAAGGTTTTAAAATGGCCCCTGATCTGAACATCATTGAAAATCTGTGGCTAGACCTCAAAATAGCAGAGCATGGAAGATGACCCAGGAATCTCACAGAACTGGAAGAATTTTCCAAGGAGTAAAGGAAGAAAATCCCTCAAACAAGAATTGAATGTCTGTTGACTGGCTACAAAAGGCATTTACAGGCTGTGATACTTTAAAAGGGAGATGCTACTAGGTACTAACCATGCAGGGTGCAAAAACTTTTTCATCGACCCATTTTCCTTTTTGTAATTTTTAAAATGTAAAGGATGAAAAAAATGATTATATATATATATATATATATATATATATATATATATATATATATATATATATATTGTCGTGCAGCGGGGTTGGTATAGTGTGATAGATAGGCAGGGAACAGAACATAAGAAAGTTCACAGCAAACGTGTTTAATGTCCAAACAACTCACACAGTGAACAGCACACGGTATCCTCCGGATAGCAGCCGGGGCGTCACAACAGTCCATATATGAGACTGGTTGCCCAGGGCGACTGCACTGCCGGACCACGCTGCAGGGTGCCAGGCGTTCGCTGCTCTTGGCTCTGTGTTACCTCACACAAGCTGGATGCTGCAGAGCCACCTTCTGTGCCACTAGCAAACAAACACTGACACACCCAAACCCTTTACTGCAGGGTTTTTAACTGGAATCTGTTGCCATGGGCCACTTGTAAGACCTGGCTTGGAGGGAGTGAACTGCCCCACTACCATCCTGTAGTTCAATCCAAAAATAAAAGCCCTTAAGGGGTTTTCCTGAACATTTGTGAAAACCTAAAAAACAAGGACCCCTAAAATATAACTTTTATTCAACAACATTTAAAACTCTCTTAACAGAAACAAGAAATGAGTAATTAAATAAGCAACAAGTTGTGTACCTGTTGGATCCTAGGAAATAACTACACATAAGGTACCTTCACACGAAACGACTTTGTAACGATATCGCTAGCGATCCGTGACGTTGCAGCGTCCTCGCTAGCGATATCGTTTAGTTTGACACGCAGCAGCGATCAGGATCCTGCTGTGATATCGCTGGTCGCTGAATAAAGTCCAGAACTTTATTTGGTCGTCCGATCGCCGTGTATCGCTGTGTTTGAAAGCAAAAGCAACGATACCAGCGATGTTTTACACTGGTAACCAGGGTAAACATCGGGTTACCAAGCGCAGGGCCGCGCTTAGTAACCCGATGTTTACCCTGGTTACCAGCGTAAAAGTAAAAAAAACAAACAGTACATGCTCACCTGCACGTCCCCCAGCGTCTGCTTCCTGACACTTACTGAGCGCCGGCCCTAAAGTGAAAGTGAAAGCACAGCGGTGACGTCACCGCTGTGCTGTTAGGGTAAACCAAAAAGCACCAACACCAGCTTTTTTGTCCAAAATAGCAAATAATACTTTATTAAAGATAATAGAATAAAAACAGATAAACGGGGAATATGGGGAAGCATGCAACAGTGCAGCACAAACCGTGCCCACTAAGAGCCGTGGACGGCATATCTCTATAATATAAATGAACAATGCATAGATGGAATAGGCATATTACAGCATAGACAGATATATAGCCACTGTTGGCTTTATTCAGATGCCATAAGGATATAGGGCATTTACCATAAATACATAGGGGGCATTTGATAATATAACATACAAACTGACGTAAAAAACATACCCAGGTATATGTGCCCGTCACCACGCCGTACACCGCTGACCCCGACGCGCGTTTCGGTTATGTAAACCTTCCTCAGGGGGCGTTAGGGCCGGAGCTCAGTCAGTGTCAGGAAGCAGACGCTGGGGGACGCGCAGGTGAGCATGTACTGTTTGTTTTTTTTTACTTTTACGCTGGTAACCAGGGTAAACATCGGGTTACTAAGTGCGGCCCTGCGCTTAGCAACCCGATGTTTACCCTGGTTACCCGGGGACCTCGGCATCGTTGGTCGCTGGAGAGCGGTCTGTGTGACAGCTCCCCAGCGATCAAACAGCGACGCTGCAGCGATCGGCATCGTTGTCGCTATCGCTGCAGCGTCGCTTCGTGTGAAGGTACCTTTAGCCCTACCTGGCAGTGGGGGTAGACACCCTAATTTGCTGCGGTAGGTGCCCCCACTCAGCGTAGGCTAACCCTCAGAAAACCCTAGAATTCCCTAAATAAGGAACCCTGAAAAAATACTAGAAAATCCCTAGAGGGAAAACACTACCTAGCAGTGGGGGTAGGCGCCCTAATGTAAAGCGGTAGGCGCCCCCACTCCGCGGCGACTGGCCCTAGAATCCCTACAAAATCCCTAAATCGGGATAGAATAAAGAAATGTGCCCAAAACTCCCAAACACCCCAAAAAAATTGAAGAACAAAAAAAAGGAAAAAATGAAAAAATGCACAAATATTGAAAAAAAGTGAGACAAGATCTCACCAATTATATAGATGTGCCCAGGAATCGCATAGCAAACATCTATAACTAGAGCAAATTATGCCCCACAAAAAAATACATCAAATAAATAAGTAGGACATAAATGGTCTCAGTATAGGTGGATGGAAAATCTCAAAATTGTCCAAACAAAATCAAACAAAGGCGCTCTTATAACATCAATAGCACAATAATAATAGTAATAGGTAGGTGCTCAAGACAAATACTTCAGTATAGCATGCCAATACTATCTAAAGTGCATATTGCAATGTAACATGTCAAAACATGTTACATTGTAACATGTCATGGCAAGGTGATGAGGGAGTTATGGAAAGTCCTGAAAATCTCCCAGTTGAGGACCTCGGTGTACCATCCCCAGTCAGATGGTCTTGTTGAGATATTTAACAAGACACTGAAGAGCATGCTGAGAAAAGCTATAGAGAAAGACGGTAGAGACTGGGACTGTCTCTTACCATATCTGATGTTTTCCATTCGTGAAGTTCCACAGGCCTCCACAGGGTTCTCACCGTTTGAGCTTCTATATGGCCGACATCCGAGAGGACTCCTGGATATAGCCAAGGAAACTTGGGAAGCCGAAGTTACGCCCCACAGAAACGTCATTGAGCATGTGGCCCTGATGCAGCAGATGATTGCAAAGGTGATGCCTATCGTGAAAGAACACCTCCTCCAGGCACAAGAAACTCAGGCCAGGGTCTACAACTGGTCTGCAAGAGTTAGGCAGTTGAAACCGGAAGACCGAGTTCTTGTGTTAGTTCCGACAGTGGAGAGCAAGTTCTTGGCCAAATGGCAAGGGCCATATGAGGTCGTAGAGAAGCTTGGGGAGGTAAACAATAAAATTCACCAACCAGGTAGATGGAAACCAATCCAAGTCTACCATGTCAACCTCATCAAGCCATGGCAAGATAGAGAGCCGGCAGTAACTCCATCTTTGCTAAGCAACCCAGAAGGTGAGGTTGGAGGGGTTACTATAGTGGAGACGCTATCGAAGGCCCAGAAACAGCAGTGCCGGGAGTTACTCCAGAAGAACAGGGACCTGTTTTCTGAGTTGCCTGGGTACACGAAGGTCATAGAGCACGAGGTCTTGACAGAGCCACATGTGCATGTGAACGTGAAGCCCTATCGAATTCCTGAGGCCCGTCGAGAAGTAATCTCCAAGGACGTGGAGCATATGTTGAAGCTTGAAGTCGTTGAGGAATCCAAGAGCGGTTGGTCGAGCCCAATTGTCCTGGTCCAAAACCTGATGGGGAGTGGAGATTTTGCAAGGACTATAGGAAGTTGAATGAGGTCTCCAAGTTCGACGCATATCCCATTCCCCGCGTTGATGAGCTCATCGAAAGGCTTGGGCCCGCCAGGTATATAACCACCTTGGATTTGACGACGGGGTATTGGCAGATCCCTATGGCACAGGAAGCCAAGGAGAAGACGGCGTTTTCTACACCAGATGGGTGCTTCCAGTATGTCCGGATGCCGTTTGACCTACAGGGAGCTCCGGCAACCTTCCAGAGGGCTATGGATAGAATCCTTGCACCCCATAAGGCATACGCTGCTGCATACCTGGATGATATCGTCATCTTTAGCCCGGACTGGGAGAGTCATCTGGAAAAGGTCCAAGCGGTGTTTGATGCTATAAGAGAGGCGGGGTTTACAATAAACCTGAAGAAGTGTGCCTTGGGTAAAGAAGAAGCTAAGTACCTTGGATATATAGTGGGTCATGGAGAAATAAAACCCCAAATCAGTAAAGTGGAGGCAATTCAAACATGGCCAAAACCAGTTTCCAAAAAGCAAGTTAAAGCCTTCCTGGGAATCGTGGGATATTACAGGAGGTTCATCCCAAACTTTGCCACGATGGTTGCGCCTCTGACTGATCTGCTAAAAGGGACAAAATCAGTAGTGGTTAAATGGTCCGAAGAAACAGAGTCAGCCTTCCAAGAAATGAAAGAGGCTCTGTGTAAGCAACCCGTTCTGATGGCCCCAAACTTCAAGAAAGAGTTTATTCTTCAGACAGATGCCTCAGATGTTGGGGTAAGAGCAGTCCTTTCCCAAGAACTACGTGAGGAGGAGCATCCTGTTCTCTATCTGAGTAGGAAGCTGTCCTCGTCTGAAAATAACTACTCAGTCGTAGAGAAGGAGTGTTTGGCCATAAAGTGGGCGGTGGACACATTATGGTACTATCTGCTGGGAAGTAAATTTAGACTGATATCCGACCATGCCCCACTTAGATGGATGAGGGAAACGAAGAATAGAAATGCTAGGGTCACCCGTTGGTTCTTAGCCCTACAAGACTTCTGTTTCCATGTGGAACATAGGGCCGGGAAGCTGCACGGTAATGCTGATGCCCTGTCAAGAATCCCTTGTCTAGTGGGGGAAAGTCCCAAGCCCCACGGCTTTAGGCAGAGGGGGGAGGTATGTAGCGTGGCTAAAGGTTGTCTAGTCGATGGGAGATATGTGTCACATAGGTGGCTTGCAGCTGTGATGTAACCATGCCTAACTATATGTGTTTCAGGACCTGTGGTGATGTCATAACTACATGTCTAATCATGTGATGGGTTCTGGGTGTGGTTAGACCTATAAAAGAAAGGCTAATGCTTAACACAGGGGATATGTGTGGAGGTGCTAGCCTCCAGAGTGTGTTAGGGCTCCAGGACTGAGCCTGAAGGACTGGACACTTGTTTTTTTTCCTTTGCATATATATACATATACACATACATACACAGTATATATACATTTGCCTTAAATACAAAGGAAATGTGTTATCTGTAGGCCTTTTAGAGATCATTTCATCTTCAACTTGTGTAACCCATTAACGACCGCCGATACGCATTTGAATGGCGGCAGTTGAGGGTACTTATTCCTCAGCGCCACTTTTTAACAGCGCTGAGAAATAAGTGTATAGCGCCCCTCAGTGTAAGAATTTCTCCGGGGTCTCGGCTGCCGGGTGTAGCTGAGAACCCAGAGAACATGATTCAGGTCGGTTTTTACCGAACCCAGTGTTGCGATTGCCGTTATTAATGGAATAACGGAGACCACAAAAAAGTCTGATTTCCCATTTAATTTATTTCTCTTCTGATGCGATTGCACATCAGATGAGAGAGAAATGGGGTCCCCCAATCCTCCCCCATTACCTCCGGTGTCCCTACATCCCCCGTGAAGTCCCCTTGTGGCATCTTCTTCCTGGAAGAAAATGGCGGGCGCATGCATAGTGCATCCGGCAACAATAGAAAATTCTTCCTATTGGTTCATTATCACAGTGATCAAAATAAAAAAAAATTGTAAATTAAACCCCCCTTTATTACCCACTTAGGCAAAAATAATACAATAAAATAAATTATTCATTTCCATTTTTTCATTAGGGTTGGGCTAAAGTTAGGGTTAGGGTAGGGTTAGGGTTAGGGTTGGGCTAAAAGCTAGGGTTGGCTAGTTTTAGGGTTTGGGCTAGGGTTAGGGTTAAAATTAGGGTTGGGCTAAAGATAGTATGGCTAAAGTTAGGGTTATGGTTAGGATTACAGTTAGGGTTTGGATTAGGGTTAGGGGTGTGTTAGGGTTAAGGTTGTGGTTAGGGTTGGGATTAGGGTTAGGGGTGTGTTTGGGTTAGGATTATGGTTAGAGTTATGGCTAGGGTTGGGATTAGGGTTAGGGGTGTGTTGGGGTTTGGGTTGGAGATAGAATTAGGGGTTCTTCTATTTAGGTACATCAGGGGGTCTCCAAACGCGACAGGACGCTGCCATTGATTGTAGCCAATTTTGTGTTCAAAAAGTCAAATGGTACTCCCTCCATTCTGAGCCCTGCCATGCGCTTAAACAGTGGATTTTCCTCACATATGGGGTATCAGCGTACTCAGGAGAAATTGCAAAACAAATTTTGTGGTCCATTTTCTCCTGATACCCTTGTGGAAAAAAAAGTTTGGTTTCAAAGTACATTTTTTGTGAAAAAAAAAATTTGTGAAAAAAAGTAAATGTTCATTTTTTCCTTCCATATTGCTTTAGTTCTCGTGAAGCACCGGAAGGGTTAATAAACTTCTTGAATGCTGTTTTGAGCACCTTGAGTGGTGCAGTTTTTTTAGAATGGTTTCACTTTTGGGTATTTTCTGTTATATTGACCTCAAAACTCACTTCAAATGTGAGGTGGTCCCTCAAAAAAATGGTTTTGCAAATTTTGTTGGAAAAATGAGAAATCGCTGGTCAACTTTTAACCCTTATAACTTTCTAACAAAAAAAAAATTCTGTTTCCAAAATTGTGCAGATTTAAAGTAGACAGCACTTGGGAAATGTTATTTATTAACTAAATTTTTTTTTTTTTTCATAAATACAAGTTATATGGAAGAAATTTTACCACTAACATGAAGTACAGTATGTCATGAAAAAACATTCTCAGAATCAGTTTGATACATTGAAGCTATAACTTCATGAAGTGACAGTGATCAGAATAATAAAAATTGGCTTGGTCATTAAGTACCAAATTGGCTCTGTCACTAAGGGGTTAACTGTTCACAATAACAGCTTTTTTGACTAGCTCTTCCCAAACGTTTACATGCCGCTGCATGTACATAAAAACTCACTGACATTTAAGGCCTTAGTAGTGTCACAGTGACCTCAACATACATGACTATGGGTGAATGAATGGTGATTGTTTTTCAGTGCTGTCACACACTATCTGAATGTTTGTTCTCTGTTTTATTTCCTTTTCTTCCCATTTTTATTGCTAAGCTGTGACCTGTGACTCCTCTTACTATTTAGATTCACCCTAATATGGATCAGCCATTATAAAAATCACACATGTAGACTTTTCTAATGTGATTTAATTTAAAAACAGTTTTATTAGATAAGAGGGAGATTCAGTGCACCAATTGTTGAGTACACTGTTTTGCCCCTAAACAGGGCCGGCCTGAGAGATTACGGTGCCCTAGGCAAAACTATTTTGTTGCGCCCCTACTACTTTTAACATACCTCTCAACTTTTGAAGATGGGAAAGAGGGACAAAGTTTGCGGCGCGCGAAGCGGCAAATTTTAGGCCACACCTCTGACCACACCCATTCATAACTAGCCACACCCATATCCACGTCCCAACCACACCCATTTAGCACTGCTGATCACACTGTTTCATAAAGAATAATTATAAACAAAAAAATATGGCCACACTGCTCCATACTGTATAATGGCCACACATGATGCTCCATACTGTATAATGGCCACACACGATGCTCCATACTGTATAATGACCACACATGATGCTCCATACTGTATATTGGCCGCACAGGATACTTTGTACCGTATAATGGCCACACATAGCTACTCCTACACATGCGGCTGCGCTCCGTACACACGCGCTCCGCTCCATACACCTCGTACACACACGGCTCCGCTCCGTACACCTCGTACACATTTAGCTCTGCTCCATACACCTCATACACACACAACTCTGCTCCGTACACCTCATACACACACAACTCTGCTCCGTACACCTCATACACACACGGCTCCGCTCCATACACCTCATACACATTCAGCTCCGCTCCATACACCTTTTGCCTTTTGAAAAGATTTTTTATAATTTTTTCAATTTTTTCTCTGGCGCCCCCTTAGGGTCGGCGCCCTAGGCGGCCGCCTAGTTCGCCTATACGTTCGGGCCGGCCCTGCCCCTAAAATACCATCCGCTGCACCTCTCCTTTTGGTGATTGACAGTGCACACTTTGGAAGGCTGCCTAATCAAAATCCTCAGCTCTGCCCTGAAACTGCAGAGGCCAGAGAGCACACAGTGTCAGTGTGTGCAAGTGCATTCTCATCCCTCTCCTGTGTGTATAGTCCATTGGCTGCACACAGGATCACAAAGAGGTGGGTGGCCAATGCTAATAGGAGAGGAGGAGTGATCCTGTGTGCGAGCAGTCACCACACAGCAGAGGAACACTGCAGGGGCTGAGCATGTGCACACCTAGTGTCAATGTGTGCATATTCTCATCTCCCTCTCCTGTTAGCCAAAACAGTGCACTTAGGGTGCACAAAAGCCCACTCAATTACATACATAATCAAACCATTTTTATATTAAACAAAATTACTACTATCTACACAACCAGTATAATTTTTATAGAGGCTAAGTCCCCTATATGGATGGCTAAACAGTTCATTTTGAGTTTTGGGAGTGACAGACACCCTGTAACCCCTTCACCCCGAAGCCTGTTTGCACCTTCCCGATCAGGACAATTTTTACAATTCTGCAACGCTTCCATGGATCCCGGTGATTCTGAGAATGTTTTCTTGTCACATATTGTACTTTGTGATAGTGGTAAAATTTATTCGATATGACTTGTATTTATTTGTGAAAAAAGGAAATTTGGTGAAAATTTTGAAAATTTTGCAATTTTCAAACTTTTAATTTTAATGCCCTTTAATCACAGAGATATGTCACACAAAATATAGAAAAAGAAAACAAAAAGCAGCACCAAAAGAAAACAAAGGGTGCAAAAAATCCTTCCAGGTATATACCAAACCTCATGCTATTGTCCAGAAAAACGAAGGCAGCACTCCAATAGAAAAAATAAAAGTGGTTTATTGGCCCATGTGCGACGTTTCAGTCCAGGATGTGGACCTTTCTCAAGCACAAAATAGATAATAAATAACATTTCCCACATGTCATATTTACATCAGCACAATTTTCGAAACAATTTTTTTGTTAGGAAGTTATAAGGGTTAAAAGTTGACCAGCGATTTCTCATTTTTACAGCGAAATTTGCAAAACCATTTTTTTAGGGACCACCTCATATTTGAAGTGACTTTGAGGGGCCTATATGACAGAAAATACCCCAAAATGACACCATTCTAAAAACTGCACCCCTCAAGGTACCCAAAACCACATTCAAGAGGTTTATTAACCCTTCAGGTGCTTCTCAGGAAGTTTTGGACTGTGGAAGGAAAAAATAAGGATTTACTTTTCTTTCACAAGAAATTTCTTTTAGACCTAATTTTTTTTTACTTTCGCAAGGGTAACAGGAGAAAATGGACCATACATTTTGTTGTGCAATAATTCTGTATGGAGCAATATATGGAGCTCAATATTCTGTATGGAGCAATTTATGGGGCTCATTATTCTGTATGGAGCGCTATGTGGTGCCCATAATACTTAATATGGAGCAATATATGGGGCTCGTTTTTCTGTATGGAGCGCTATGTGGTGCCAATAATACTGTATGGAGCAATATATTGGGCTCATTATACTGTATGGAGCAATATATGGGGCTCATTATTCTGTATGGAGCGCTATGTGGTACCCATAATACTGTATGGAACAATATATGGGGCTCATTATTCTATATGGAGCGCTATGTGGTGCCCATAATACTGTATGGAGCAATATATTGTGCCCATAATACTGTATGGAGCAATATATGTGGCTCATTATACTGTATGGATCACAATATATGGGCTCATTATTCTGCATGGAGAACTATGTGGTACCCATAATACTGTATGGAGGACTATACTGCCCGGTTTCTGAGCTATTGATATCACTCATGTAATGTAAGAAGTGAACTCTTTGGCATTGTACTATCCCTATATTTCTCTGCTGTTTCTGTGCATCGTGAATTGTGGTATGTGTTAAAGGGGCCCACTGAGATTCTTTTGCCTGGGGCCCACGAAAACCTGGAGCCGGCCCTGCCTAGTGCACAAAGAAAGGTCCATAAAAGTATGTTTGGATAAGTTTGGTGTGGAAGAAAATGACTGGCCCTCACATATTCCTGACCTCAACCCCAACAAACAACTTTGGGATGCACTAGAGTGGATATTGTGAGCCAGGGATTGTCTTCCACTATCAGTGTCTCTTCTAATAAATGTTCTTCTGGATGAATGATGAATGGACAAAATTCATGCAAACTCCCAAATATAGTAGAAAGCATTCCCAGAAGAGAGGAAGCGCTTTAACTGTGGCTGTAAAGTATTGACCAACTCCATATGAATGCCTATGAATTTAGAATGGGATATCAGAAAAGTTACTATACATGCAATGTGTAGGTGTCCTAATACTTTTATCCATTTAGTGTCTCTGTGATAGCTAAAATGTTACATTACCCTTTAATTTCAAATGTAATTTACACAGATAAGAAGATGGTGCAGGTCAAAGTAAACATTTCAGAACATAATAAATACACTAAATTTAATGTGAACTGGTCAGTGTTCTCAGATGTCGAGAATACTTACTCTTTTAACGTCCTTTAGTCTGTTGTACTCCTCTGCCACTCCCTGGAATCACAAAAATGAAACGCAAAATTGTTGTTTGGATGTTTTTAGGAATGGGAGTTTAGAGTTAATCATGGATATTGTGCAGTACCTGGTACTGGGTGGTGCCCTCGGTCAGTCCATCCAGTTGCTTGTTAAGCTGCTGCAGCTGAGTGTTAATATTGTCCATCTCAGCGCACATTTTTTTGTATCGCTTCAGGTCAGAATCAAACTCTCGCTTATAATCCTGCCGTTGATAGTCTGAAGTAATTGGTGGGTACAAGCTGAAGAAAAAGATAAAATATCTGACTTATTTTGTAATTCTCACTAGAATATTTGATACTGAGAAGCTTTTTAGGGTGGTGCGAATACTAGAAGCCTCACTGCCTGCCAGTCTGTTTTTACTGAAATTGTAATTATACAGCTAATAATTATCTTTTCTGCGACTCAAAGATTAAAAGGCCAAGCAAAGCAGAGTAGGACCCATACCAAAAATTACATATGGCCTCCCTTCTGGAGCTGATTCTTGCCACCCAGCTGCCTTCCATTCAAAACAAGAGGGTCTGGTACTTGTTTGCCCCTCTATATTCTCAACCCTCTTGCAGTAAATTCTAACTTTTGGGGGTCTGTGGAGGTAACCTTGTTGTGAATTCCGTTCTCGGGCTCCTGTGGTCGTGAACGGTACTTTGGTGAGTTCTGTCCTTGGACACCCTCTGGTGGCTTTGAGTGGAACTGCTGATCTTTGAGGTTGGCTTTCTCAGCTGCCCTCGCTTATTGCTTCTGCTGGCTTTCCTATTTAACTCTGCTTAGATCGTTAGTTCATGCCAGCTGTCAATGTCTCAGTACTGGTTCAGATCTCTCTTGGATTTCTCTGATGACCTGTCTACTCCAGCAGAAGCTAAGTCCCTGCTAGTTCATTTGCTGTTCATTGGTTTTTGAATATATTTCTCAGTACATGCTATGTTTCTAGTCCAGCTTGCTATTATGATATTTCCTTGCTAGCTGGAAGCTCTGGGGGTGCAGAGTTGCACCACCACACCGTGAGTCGGTGTGGAGGTCTTTTTGCACACTTTGCGTGGTTTTTGTAGTTTTTAATACTGACCGCACAGTTCCCTTTCCTATCCTCTGCCTATCTAGAGAAGATTCGGCCTCCTTTGCTAAAATCTGTTTCATTCCTGTGTTTGTCACTTCCCTCTTAACTCACAGTCAATATTTGTGGGGGGCTACCTTTAGGGTACTGTCACACTCTGCAACTTTCCAACGATCACGACCAGCGATACGACCTGGCCGTGATCGTTGGAAAGTCGTTGTGTGGTCGCTGGGGAGCTGTCACACAGACCGCTCTCCAGCGACCAACGATGCCGAGTGTTATGATCCCAATGGCAAAGGATCTCAGAGATTACAGCAAGTCTGCAAACATAAATACCAGCTCATAGGGACGTGGTAACTAGGCTGACCATATACCTGATCCTAGCACAAACACTAACAGTAGCCGGGGAACGTGCCTACGTTGATCCTAGACGTCTCGCGCCAGCCGGAGAACTAACTAACCCTATCAGGGAAAATAAGACCTCTCTTGCCTCCAGAGAAAAGACCCCAAAGTAATACAAGCCCCCAACAAATAATAACGGTGAGGTAAGAAGAAAAGACAAACGTAAGAATGAACTAGATTTTAGCAAAGAGAGGCCCACTGACTAATAGCAGAAAATAGTAAGATGACTTATATGGTCAGCAAAAACCCCTGCAAAATATCCACGCTGAATATCCAAGAACCCCCAAACCGACTAACGATGAGGGGGGAGAATATCAGCCCCCTAGAGCTTCCAGCAATATCAGGAATCACATTTTGTACAAGCTGGACAAAAATATGAACAAAGCAAAATAACAAAAAATAAGAAAGCAGGACTTAGCTTATCTTGCAAAGAACCAGGACCTGAAGACAGGAGCAAACAAATGAACTGAATACAACGATGCCAGGCACTGGACTGAGAATCCAGGAAGTTTAAATAGCAACACCCCAGGCCTAACGAAGCAGGTGAGTACCAACCTGGTAAAAGACAATCAAGTGCCAAATCACTAGTGACCACAAGAGGGAGCCAAGAAGTATAGTTCACAACAGTACCCCCCCTTTAAGGAGGGGTCACCGAACCCTCACCAAGACCACCAGGGTGACCAGGATGAGCAGCGTGGAAGGCACGAACCAAATCGGCCGCATGAACATCAGAGGCGGCCACCCAGGAATTATCCTCCTGACCATAGCCCTTCCATTTGACCAAATACTGAAGCCTCCGTCTAGAGAGATGAGAATCCAAGATCTTCTCTACCACGTACTCCAACTCGCCCTCAACCAACACCGGAGCAGGAGGCTCAACAGCAGGAACCACAGGCACAACGTATCGCCGCAACAAAGACCTATGGAACACGTTGTGAATGGCAAACGACACCGCAAGATCCAAACGAAAAGAAACCGGGTTAAGAACTTCCAAAATTTTATAAGGACCAATAAAGCGAGGCTTAAACTTAGGAGAGGAAACCTTCAGAGGGACATACCGAGAAGACAACCAAACCAAATCCCCAACACGAAGTCGGGGGCCCACACCGCGGCGGCGGTTGGCAAAACGCTGATCCTTCTCCTGTGACAACTTCAAGTTGTCCACCACATGATTCCAAATCCGCTGCAACCTATCCACCACGGAATCCACCCCAGGACAGTCAGAAGACTCAACATGACCCGAGGAGAAACGAGGATGAAAACCAGAGTTGCAGAAGAATGGCGAAACCAAAGTAGCGCAACTAGCCCGATTATTAAGGGCAAACTCCGCCAATGGCAAGAAGGTCACCCAATCATCCTGGTCCGCAGAAACAAAACATCTCAAATAAGCCTCCAGTGTCTGATTAGTTCGCTCCGTTTGACCATTAGTCTGGGGATGGAAGGCAGATGAAAACGACAAATCAATGCCCATTTTAGCACAAAAAGATCGCCAGAATCTGGACACAAACTGGGATCCTCTGTCGGACACGATATTCTCCGGAATGCCGTGTAAACGAACCACATTCTGAAAAAACAAAGGAACCAGATCGGAAGAGGAAGGCAACTTAGGCAAGGGTACCAAATGGACCATCTTGGAAAAACGATCACACACCACCCAGATGACAGACATTCCTTGAGACACCGGAAGATCAGAAATGAAATCCATGGAAATGTGTGTCCAAGGCCTCTTCGGGACGGGCAAGGGCAGAAGCAACCCGCTAGCACGAGAACAACAAGGCTTAGCCTGAGCACAAGTCCCACAGGACTGCACAAATGACCGCACATCCCGTGACAAGGAAGGCCACCAAAAGGACCAAGCCACCAAATCTTGGGTACCAAAAATTCCCGGATGCCCTGCCAACACCGAGGAATGAACCTCGGAAATGACTTTGCTGGTTCATTTATCAGGAAAAAACAGTCTGTCGGGTGGACAAGAGTCAGGTCTACCAGCCTGAAATCTCTGCAACACACATCGCAAATCAGGAGATATGGCCGACACGATTACTCCCTCTTTAAGAATACCAGCTGGCTCCGAGACTCCAGGAGAGTCAGGCACAAAGATCCTAGAAAGAGCATCAGCCTTAACATTCTTCGAACCAGGCAGGTACGAGACCACAAAGTCAAAACGAGAGAAAAACAATGACCAACGCACCTGTCTAGGATTCAGGCGCTTAGCAGACTCGAGATACATCAGATTTTTGTGATCAGTCAAGACCACCACACGATGCTTAGCGCCCTCGAGCCAATGACGCCACTCCTCAAATGCCCACTTCATGGCCAACAACTCCCGATTACCAACATCATAGTTCCGCTCAGCAGGCGAAAACTTCCTAGAGAAAAAAGCACATGGTCTCATCACAGAGCAACCAGAGCCTCTCTGCGACAAAACAGCCCCAGCACCGATCTCAGAAGCATCCACTTCAACCTGAAAGGGAAGTGAGACATCAGGCTGGCACAAAACAGGCGCCGAAGTAAACCGGCGCTTCAGCTCCTGGAAGGCCTCCACGGCTACAGGGGCCCAATTAGCCACATCAGAACCTTTCTTGGTCATATCCGTCAAAGGTTTAACAACGCTAGAAAAGTTAGCGATAAAGCGACGGTAGAAATTAGCAAACCCCAAGAACTTCTGAAGACTCTTAACAGACGTGGGCTGAGTCCAATCATGAATAGCTCGGACCTCCACTGGGTCCATCTCCACAGCAGAAGGGGAGAAAATAAAACCCAAAAAGGAAACCTTCTGCACTCCAAAGAGACACTTTGAGCCCTTCACAAACAAAGCATTATCACGCAAAACCTGAAACACCATCCTGACGTGCTTTACATGAGAATCCCAATCATCCGAGTAAACCAGAATATCATCCAGATAAACAATCATAAATTTATCCAGATACTTCCGGAAGATATCATGCATAAAGGACTGAAACACTGAAGGAGCATTAGAGAGCCCAAAGGGCATCACCAAGCATTCAAAATGACCTTCGGGCGTATTGAATGCAGTTTTCCATTCATCTCCCTGCCTAATGCGCACAAGGTTGTACGCACCACGAAGATCTATCTTGGTGAACCACTTGGCACCCTTAATCCGAGCAAACAAGTCCGACAATAGCGGCAAAGGATACTGAAACTTAACAGTGATTTTATTCAGAAGCCGATAGTCTATACAAGGTCTCAAAGACCCGTCCTTCTTGGCCACAAAAAAGAATCCCGCACCAAGAGGGGAAGCGGATGGACGAATATGCCCCTTCTCCAAAGACTCCTTGACATAAGAACGCATCGCGGCATGTTCGGGTACAGACAAATTAAATAATCGTCCCTTAGGAAATTTACTGCCAGGAATCAAATCTATAGCGCAGTCACAGTCCCTATGAGGAGGAAGAGCACTGGACCTGGACTCACTGAATAAATCCTGATAGTCACACAAATACTCAGGAACTTCTGAAGGAGTAGAAGTAGCAATACACACCGGCGGAGAATCGCAATGAATTCCCTGACAACCCCAACTCGACACAGACATAGCCTTCCAATCCAAAACAGGATTATGGGTCTGTAACCATGGCAGACCTAACACGACCAAATCATTCATTTTATGCAGAACAAGAAAACGAATCACCTCCCGATGTTCAGGAGTCATGCACATGGTCACTTGTGTCCAAAACTGCGGTTTATTTTCCGCCAGTGGCGTAGCATCAATTCCTCTAAGAGGAATAGGAACTTTTAAAGGCTCCAGGACAAAACCACAGCGCTTGGCAAACGACAAGTCCATAAGACTCAGGGCAGCACCTGAATCCACAAACGCCATAACAGGGTAGGAAGACAATGAACAAATTAAAGTCACAGACAAAATAAATTTAGGCTGCAAATTACCAATGGAGACAGGACTGACAACCTTGGTTAGGCGTTTAGAGCATGCTGATATAACATGTGTAGAATCACCACAGTAAAAACACAGCCCATTCTGTCATCTATGATTTTGTCGTTCGGTTCTAGTCAGGATTCTATCACATTGCATTGCTGGATCGGGGTTTCTATCACATTGCATTGAAACAGGTGTCTGTTCAGACAACACCGCCAGAGGATTAGCGGATTTGCGCTCCCGCAAACGCCGATCAATCTGAATAGCCAGCGCCATAGAATCATTCAGACTTGTAGGAATTGTGAAACCCACCATCACATTCTTAATGGCTTCAGAAAGGCCATTTCTGAAATTTGCGGCCAGAGCACATTCATTCCATTGAGTAAGCACGGACCATTTCCAGAATTTTTGGCAATACACTTCGGCTTCATCCTGGCCCTGAGAGATAGCCAGTAGAGCTTTTTCTGCCTGAATTTCAAGATTAGGCTCCTCATAAAGCAATCCGAGCGCCAGAAAAAACGCATCAACATCCGCCAATGCCGGATCTCCTGGCGCTAACGCGAAAGCCCAATCCTGAGGGTCACCACGCAAAAAGGAGATAACAATTTTAACTTGCTGAGCTGAATCTCCAGACGAACGAGGTTTCAAAGATAGAAACAATTTACAATTATTCCTAAAATTCCTAAATTTAAATCGATCTCCAGAGAACAGCTCAGGAATAGGTATCTTAGGCTCAGACATAGGACTGCTAACAACAAAATCCTGAATGCTCTGCACTCGTGCAGCAAGCTGATCCACACTAGTAATCAAGGTCTGAACATTCATGTCTGCAGCAAAGCTTACAGCCACTCTGAGAAAAAGGGGAAGGAAGAAAGAGGAGAAAAAAAAAACTAAACTCAGAACTCCTTTTCTTTTAATCCCACTTCTGCAATGCATTAACTATTCATAGGCCTGGCATACTGTTATGATCCCAATGGCAAAGGATCTCAGAGATTACAGCAAGTCTGCAAACATAAATACCAGCTCATAGGGACGTGGTAACTAGGCTGACCATATACCTGATCCTAGCACAAACACTAACAGTAGCCGGGGAACGTGCCTACGTTGATCCTAGACGTCTCGCACCAGCCGGAGAGCTAACTAACCCTATCAGGGAAAATAAGACCTCTCTTGCCTCCAGAGAAAAGACCCCAAAGTAATACAAGCCCCCAACAAATAATAACAGTGAGGTAAGAAGAAAAGACAAACGTAAGAATGAACTAGATTTTAGCAAAGAGAGGCCCACTGACTAATAGCAGAAAATAGTAAGATGACTTATATGGTCAGCAAAAACCCCTGCAAAATATCCACGCTGAATATCCAAGAACCCCCAAACCGACTAACGGTGAGGGGGGAGAATATCAGCCCCCTAGAGCTTCCAGCAATATCAGGAATCACATTTTGTACAAGCTGGACAAAAATATGAACAAAGCAAAATAACAAAAAATAAGAAAGCAGGACTTAGCTTATCTTGCAAAGAACCAGGACCTGAAGACAGGAGCAAACAAATGAACTGAATACAACGATGCCAGGCACTGGACTGAGAATCCAGGAAGTTTAAATAGCAACACCCCAGGCCTAACGAAGCAGGTGAGTACCAACCTGGTAAAAGACAATCAAGTGCCAAATCACTAGTGACCACAAGAGGGAGCCAAGAAGTATAGTTCACAACAGCCGAGGTCCCGGGTAACCAGGGTAAAC
The DNA here is from genome assembly GCF_051348905.1 of Ranitomeya variabilis. NCBI lineage: Eukaryota > Metazoa > Chordata > Amphibia > Anura > Dendrobatidae > Ranitomeya > Ranitomeya variabilis. Next base: position 512,960,993 of record NC_135232.1, on the reverse strand, counting down.
ATTGGGTTACTAAGCGCAGGGCCGCGCTTCGTAACCCGATGTTTACCCTGGTTACCAGCGTAAAAGTAAAAACAAACAAACCGTACATACTCACATTCCGGTGTCCGTCAGGTCCCTTGCAGTCTGCTTCCCGCTCTGACTGAGTGCCGCCGTAAAGTGAAAGCAGATCACAGCGGTGACGTCACCGCTGTGATCTGCTCTTACTTTCCGGCCGGCAGTCAGTCAGAGCGGGAAGCAGACGGCAAGGGACCTGACGGACACCGGAATGTGAGTATGTACGGTTTTTTTTTTTTTTACTTTTACGCTGGTAACCACGGTAAACATCGGGTTACTAATCGCGGCCCTGCGCTTAGTAACCCGATGTTTACCCTGGTTACAAGCGAACGCATCGCTGGATCGCTGTCACACACAATGATCCAGCGATGACAGCGGGAGATCCAGCGACGAAATAAAGTTTCAAACAATCTGCTACGACGTACGATTCTCAGCGGGGTCCCTGATCACAGTAGCGTGTCAGACACTGCGATATCGTATGGATATCGCTGGAACGTCACGGATCGTACCTGTCATGAATCCCCATGGCTAGGGATAGCAAGGGACAAGCAAAGTAATACAAAATATTGGACGAGCTCTAGGGTGATGGAACCTGGGCTGACCGCTGCCCTACGCCTGACAAACGCAACTAGAGATAGCCAGGGAGCGTGCCTACGTTGGTTCTAGACGCCACGCACCAGCCTAAGAGCTAACTAGTACTGCAGAGAAAATAAGACCTCACTTGCCTCCAGAGGAATGAACCCCAAAAGGTATAGTTGCCCCCCACATGTATTGACGGTGAAATGAGAGGAAGGCACACACATAGAGATGATATATATAGGTTCAGCAAATAGAGGCCCGCTGTAAACTAGAAAGCAGAACGATACAAAAGGGGACTGAGCGGTCAGCAAAAAACCCTAATCAAAAAAAACCATCCTGAGATTTACAAGAACCCATGTGCCAACTCATGGCACATGGGGAGAACCTCAGTCCACTAGAGCTACCAGCTAGCATAGAGACATAATAAGCAAGCTGGACAAAAAACCAAACAACTGAAAATCAGCACTTAGCTTATCCTGAAAGATCTGGGAGCAGGTAGGCAGGAACCAAACAGAGCACATCTGAATACATTGATAGCCGGCAAGGGAATGACAGAAAGGCCAGGTAAAATAGGAAACACCCAGCCTCTGATGGACAGGTGGAAACCAAAGGCCGCAACCCACCAAAGTCACCCAGTACCAGCAGTAACCACCAGAGGGAGCCCACAAACAGAATCCACAACAGTACCCCCCCCTTGAGGAGGGGTCACCGAACCCTCACGAGAACCCCCAGGGCGATCAGGGTGAGCTCTATGGAAGGCGCGGACCAAATCAGTCGCATGAACATCGGAGGCGACCACCCAGGAATTATCCTCCTGACCATAACCCTTCCACTTAACCAAATACTGGAGTTTGTGTCTGGAAACACGAGAATCCAAGATCTTCTCAACAACATACTCCAATTCTCCCTCCACCAGCACAGGAGCAGGAGGCTCAACCGAAGGAACAACGGGCACCTCATACCTCCGCAACAACGACCGATGGAACACATTATGAATAGCAAACGATGCTGGGAGATCCAAACGAAAAGACACAGGGTTAAGAATCTCCGAGATCCTATAAGGACCGATGAACCGAGGCTTGAACTTAGGAGAAGAGACCTTCATAGGGACAAAACGAGAAGACAACCACACCAAATCCCCAACAAGAAGTCGGGGACCCACGCGGCGACGGCGATTAGCAAACTGCTGAGTCTTCTCCTGAGATAACTTCAAATTGTCCACCACCTGATTCCAAATCTGATGTAGCCTGTCCACCACCACGTCCACTCCAGGACAATCCGAAGACTCCACCTGACCAGAGGAAAAACGAGGATGAAACCCCGAATTACAAAAAAAAGGAGAGACCAACGTGGCAGAACTAGCCCGATTATTAAGAGCAAATTCGGCCAGTGGCAAAAAAGCAACCCAGTCATCTTGATCAGCAGAAACAAAACACCTCAAATAAGTTTCCAAGGTCTGATTAGTTCGCTCCGTCTGGCCATTCGTCTGAGGATGGAATGCAGACGAGAAAGACAAATCAATGCCCATCTTGGCACAAAACGTCCGCCAAAATCTAGACACAAACTGGGATCCCCTGTCAGAAACGATATTCTCCGGAATCCCATGCAAACGAACCACGTTCTGAAAAAATAAAGGGACCAACTCAGAGGAGGAAGGCAACTTAGGCAAGGGCACCAAATGAACCATCTTAGAAAAGCGGTCACACACCACCCAGATAACGGACATTTTCTGTGAAACCGGGAGATCAGAAATAAAATCCATGGAAATGTGCGTCCAAGGCCTCTTCGGGATGGGCAAGGATAACAACAACCCACTGGCCCGAGAACAGCAAGGCTTAGCTCGAGCACACACTTCACAAGACTGCACAAAGGTACGCACATCCCTAGACAAGGAAGGCCACCAAAAAGACCTGGCCACCAAGTCTCTAGTACCAAATATTCCAGGATGACCAGCCAACACAGAAGAATGGACCTCGGAGATGACTCTACTGGTCCAATCATCCGGAACAAACAGTCTTTCTGGTGGACAACGATCCGGTTTATCCACCTGAAACTCCTGCAAAGCACGTCGCAAGTCTGGGGATACGGCGGACAATATTACCCCATCCCTAAGGATACCAGTAGGCCCAGAGTCTCCAGGAGAGTCAGGCACAAAACTCCTGGAAAGAGCATCTGCCTTCACATTCTTTGAACCTGGCAGGTATGAAACCACGAAATTGAAACGAGAAAAAAACAACGACCAACGAGCCTGTCTAGGATTCAAACGCCTGGCAGACTCAAGGTAAATGAGATTCTTGTGATCAGTCAAGACCACCACACGATGTTTAGCACCCTCAAGCCAATGACGCCACTCCTCAAATGCCCACTTCATGGCCAAAAGCTCCCGATTACCCACATCATAATTGCGCTCGGCGGGCGAGAATTTTCTAGAGAAGAATGCACATGGCTTCATCACCGAGCCATTAGAACTTCTCTGTGACAAAACCGCCCCCGCTCCAATCTCGGAAGCATCAACCTCAACCTGAAAAGGAAGTGAAACATCTGGTTGACACAACACAGGAGCAGAAGAAAACCGGCGCTTAAGTTCCTGAAAGGCCTCCACGGCCGCAGGAGACCAATCAGCAACATCAGCACCCTTTTTAGTCAAATCAGTCAAAGGTTTAACAATACTGGAAAAATTAGCAATGAACCGACGATAAAAATTAGCAAACCCCAAGAACTTCTGAAGGCTCTTAACAGATGTAGGTTGTGTCCAGTCACAAATCGCCTGAACCTTGACGGGATCCATCTCAATAGTAGAAGGAGAAAAAATGTACCCCAAAAAATAAATCTTCTGGACTCCGAAGAGACACTTTGAGCCCTTCACAAACAGAGAATTGGCCCGCAGAACCTGAAACACCTTCCTGACCTGTAAAACATGAGACTCCCAGTCATCAGAAAACACCAAAATATCATCCAAATACACAATCATAAACTTATCCAGATATTCACGGAAAATATTGTGCATAAAGGACTGAAAGACTGACGGAGCATTGGAGAGTCCAAAAGGCATTACCAAATACTCAAAATGGCCCTCAGGCGTATTAAATGCGGTTTTCCACTCGTCACCCTGTTTTATCCGCACCAGATTATACGCACCGCGAAGATCTATCTTAGTGAACCACCTAGCCCCCTTAATGCGAGCAAACAAATCAGTCAATAATGGCAGTGGATACTGATATTTGACTGTAATCTTATTCAGAAGGCGATAATCTATACAAGGCCTCAGGGAACCATCTTTTTTTGCCACGAAAAAAAAACCTGCTCCCAGAGGGGACGAAGATGGACGAATATGTCCCTTTTCCAAGGACTCCTTAATATAATTCCGCATAGCAGTATGCTCTGGCAGTGACAGATTAAATAAACGACCCTTAGGGAACTTACTGCCAGGAATCAATTCTATAGCACAGTCACAATCTCTATGAGGAGGGAGCGAATTGAGCTTAGGCTCCTCAAAAACATCCCTATAGTCAGACAAAAACGCAAGGATCTCAGAAGGAGTAGATGAAGCGATTGAAATCGGAGGTGCATCATCATGAACCCCCTGACATCCCCAGCTTAACACAGACATTGTTTTCCAGTCCAGGACAGGATTATGAGTTTGTAACCATGGCAGACCAAGCACTAGTACATCATGTAAATTATACAGTACAAGGAAGCGAATCACCTCCTGATGAACGGGAGTCATGCGCATGGTCACTTGTGTCCAATACTGCGGTTTATTCATAGCCAATGGTGTAGAGTCAATTCCCTTCAGAGGAATAGGAACTTCCAGAGGCTCCAGACTAAAACCGCAGCGTTTAGCAAATGACCAATCCATAAGACTCAGGGCAGCGCCTGAATCCACATAGGCATCGACGGAAATGGAAGACAGTGAAAAAATCAGAGTCACAGACAAAATGAAATTAGGCTGCAGAGTACCAATGGCAAAAGATTTATCAACCCTTTTTGTGCGTTTAGAGCATGCTGATATAACATGAGCTGAATCACCACAATAAAAACACAATCCATTTTTCCGCCTATAATTTTGCCATTCACTTCTGGACTGAATTCTATCACATTGCATAGTCTCAGGTGCCTGTTCAGAAGACACCGCCAACTGGTGCACGGGTTTGCGCTCCCGTAAACGCCGATCAATCTGAATGGCCATAGCCATCGACTCATTCAGACCTGTAGGCGTAGGGAACCCCACCATAATATCCTTAATGGCCTCGGAAAGACCATTTCTGAAGTTAGCAGCCAGGGCGCACTCATTCCACTGAGTAAGCACCGACCATTTCCGAAATTTTTGACAATATATTTCCGCTTCATCATGCCCCTGAGAGAGGGCTAATAAAGCCTTTTCAGCCTGAATCTCCAGGTTGGGTTCCTCATAGAGCAATCCCAATGCCAGAAAAAACGCATCCACATTGAGCAATGCAGGATCCCCTGGTGCCAATGCAAATGCCCAATTCTGAGGGTCGCCCCGCAGGAAAGATATTACAATCCTGACCTGTTGAGCAGGGTCTCCAGAGGAGCGAGATTTTAAAGAAAGAAACAATTTACAATTGTTCCTGAAATTCAGGAAGGTAGATCTATCTCCAGAAAAGAACTCTGGAATAGGAATTCTAGGTTCAGACATGGGAGTGTGAACAACAAAATCCTGTATGTTTTGAACTTTTGCCGCGAGATTACTCAGGCTGGAAGCCAAACTCTGGACATCCATGTTAAACAGCTAATATCAGAGCCATTCAAGGGTTAAGAGGAGGTAAGAAGCAGCTAGACAGCAATTAAGGGCTAGGCAGCAAAACTCTGAAGGGAAAAAAAAAAAAAAAAAATTTCCCATAAACACTTCTTTTTCTCCTGCTTCAGCTCAAACAATTAACACTTTGTGGGCCGGCTATACTGTCATGAATCCCCATGGCTAGGGATAGCAAGGGACAAGCAAAGTAATACAAAATATCGGACGAGCTCTAGGGTGATGGAACCTGGGCTGACCGCTGCCCTACGCCTGACAAACGCAACTAGAGATAGCCAGGGAGCGTGCCTACGTTGGTTCTAGACGCCACGCACCAGCCTAAGAGCTAACTAGTACTGCAGAGAAAATAAGACCTCACTTGCCTCCAGAGGAATGAACCCCAAAAGGTATAGTTGCCCCCCACATGTATTGACGGTGAAATGAGAGGAAGGCACACACATAGAGATGATATATATAGGTTCAGCAAATAGAGGCCCGCTGTAAACTAGAAAGCAGAACGATACAAAAGGGGACTGAGCGGTCAGCAAAAAACCCTAATAAAAAAAAACCATCCTGAGATTTACAAGAACCCATGTGCCAACTCATGGCACATGGGGAGAACCTCAGTCCACTAGAGCTACCAGCTAGCATAGAGACATAATAAGCAAGCTGGACAAAAAACCAAACAACTGAAAATCAGCACTTAGCTTATCCTGAAAGATCTGGGAGCAGGTAGGCAGGAACCAAACAGAGCACATCTGAATACATTGATAGCCGGCAAGGGAATGACAGAAAGGCCAGGTAAAATAGGAAACACCCAGCCTCTGATGGACAGGTGGAAACCAAAGGCCGCAACCCACCAAAGTCACCCAGTACCAGCAGTAACCACCAGAGGGAGCCCACAAACAGAATCCACAACACGTACCGTCGTAGCGATCAAAGTGCCACTGTGTGACAGTACCCTTACTTTGGGGAATTTCTCTGAGGCAAGGTAGGCTTCTATTTCTATCTTTAGGGGTAGTTAGCTCTTAGGCTGTGAAGAGGCGTCTAGGGAGAGTTAGGTACGCTCCACGGCTATTTCTAGTGTGTGTGATAGGATTAGGGATTGCAGTCAGTAGAGTTACCACCGCCTCAGAGCTTGTCCCAGCTTTTACGTTTTAACCATCAGGTCATTCCGGGTGCTCCTAAACACCAGGTCCATAACAACCTTGAGAAGGTACAGCAAATTCATAAACTTCCTTTATAGTAAAAAAAGACCCCTGAATGGTAAGTCAGCATTTCTGTGTGTGCGTGCAGACATGCAGTGTTTGTCCATCCTACCATAGATGCATGCTGTTGCCAATAGCCCAACGTCCTCCAAACAACTATATAGCCATATGTGCCATTTCCAAGTCAAAGGTTGTAGACATGTTTCCTCGTGTACTTACCTGTCCCATTCCTCTAGGTCTCTTTCATCTCCAGATTCAACTGCTGTTGTGTAATCTGTTTCATATTGGGATTCATCCAGTTCTGGGTTTCTTCTCCATCGTCTTCCCCTACGAACTGAAGACCTTCCCCTGATCTGCTCCTGGGTCTCTCTAACTGAAACAGGTGGGCTACTACAAAACACAATCACTTTAATATACTGTTGTAAAACTAAACATGCTAAGCTTTTCAACATTGTCTATCGTTAAATAATCTGCTTTCATAGGGAAAGTACTAAATCTCAATTTCCAATCAATTCTAAGGCTGTTATGATAATTATATCTACTATAAACAAGATTAATGATTGGTGGTTTTATTTAACTGTGTGCAAATGTCACATTAACTTATTTGTTCAGTAGCTAAAGCCGCCTTTACGCATTAGACTAATATTGGCTGAACACCCCGATATCGACGGTTTCTGACGGTTTCGGACTATCTAATGTGTATGGGAACGTTGGTCAACTGATTGTCGGGGGTAATCAGGCATGTCTGTTTTATTCTGTCAGAGATAAGCTGCAGCCAGACATGTTTGATAATGGCTCTTTCATAGATGGGAGAGCTAGCTAAGATGGATGCCGGACAATTGATTAGTCAAACCATCATTCTACCAACAACCATCTAATGACTATGGGGGGGGCTTCACTGTCTCAGATCTTTATTTAGCTTTTAAAAAGCCTGATTGACTATGCTTAACACTTTTACCCCAAGCCTGTTTTCCTTTTTTCATCTTCCTGACAAAGCCAAGTTTTTCAATTCTGACCAGTGTCACTTTATGTGGAATTAACTCTGGAATGCTTCAACATATTCCAGTGATTCTGACATTGGTCGACATTGTGCATTATTGTTGTAATGCAAACATTTGTGAATTGCCTTAAAGTGTGTCTGGGACATAACATGTGGAAAACTGGAGTGTTACATAAAACATCTAAGGGCTATCGTTTCTCCTTCTGGTGAGTGACAAGTCAGGCCTGGCATGCCAGAGTGAGAAGACATTTATATACGCCACGCATGCTCCACTGGAAAATGAAATATGCAAATTACCTCTTCAGAGAGGAAGAGGACTAGAACTGTAGTGCCACCTATTGGAAGTAGGAATCCTAAAAGTCAATATCGACCCTCGTCAAATTGCATATAAAACGTCAGCACTTCAATATTGCCGAACTTCTGGCTTCATTAATCTCATGTGAAGGACAAGGCCCCAAAACATCATCATTTCTACGGCATCTATGGTGGTTCACTTAGATCAAGTGGGATTTTGGAATAAAAAATTGTTGGGTGTATAAATTTGTCTGGGCCACCATGAAATTTACAAAATTGTCAAAGAAAAAGACTTTGAAATAGTTGATCTCTGTGGGGCCGACAGTGTCCTGATTGCATCATAAAATCAAAGAATCTGTGGCTCATAATCTTCTGGGGGTAAGGTCAATAGGTGGTCACTAAAGGTGGGCACTGGCTCATTAGCGGTCCTTAGGCATCTGGTTGGGGGTTCATTATTGCTATAGGAGGAAAAACAGAGGAAGGTGGCAACCTCTCCCTAAATATCAGTGTCAGAGGCAAGGAAGGCGAATGCCTCCTCCTCCATTGAATACCATCTTTTATTTTTTATATGGGTGGTGTATTTGTTGTGTTTTTCATGTGTGTGAGTAATAATAATAATAATTTTTATATATATACTGCTAACATATTCCGCAGCATTTCACAAGTAAGTGGGGACATGTACAGACAATAAAAACAATACAATGTAAGGCTGGGGTCACACATGCGTGTTTTACGTACGTAAGAGCGCAAAAACTACGTACGTAAAACTCGCATTACATACGGCACAATGCTTCTCAATGGGGCTGCTCCTATTAGCCGTATATTACGGTTCAGTATTATACGGCGTTCTACGGCCGTACAAAATCGCAGCATGCTGCGTTTGTCAGCGTATTGCGCAAATAATACGCCAATGAAAGTCTATGGGGGCGAGAAAAATACGGATTCCACACGGACCAGCAGTGTGACTTGCGAGAAATACGCAGCGCTGTTAGTGAAAAGTCGGTAATTCAATTGCCGGCTTTTCATTTCTCCTGCACAAACCCGACAGGATATGAGACATGGTTTACATACAGTAAACCATCTCATATCCCCTTTTTTTTTGCATATTCCACACTACTAATGTTAGTAGTGTGTATGTGCAAAATTTCAGCGCTGTAGCTGCTGAAATAAAGGGTTAAATGGCGGAAAAAATTGGCGTGGGCTCCCGCGCAATTTTCTCCGCCAGAGCGGTAAAGCCAGTGACTGAGGGCAGATATTAATAGCCAGGAGAGGGTCCATGGTTATTGGCCCCCCCGTGGCTAAAAACATCTGCCCCCAGCCACCCCAGAAAAGGCACATCTGGAAGATGCGCCTATTCTGGCACTTGGCCACTCTCTTCCCACTCCCTGTAGCGGTGGGATATGGGGTAATGAAGGGTTAATGCCACCTTGCTATTGGAAGGTGACATTAAGCCAGATTAATGATGGAGAGGCGTCAATTATGACACCTATCCATTATTAATCCAATTGTAGGAAAGGGTTAAAAAACACACACACACATGATTGAAAAGTATTTTAATGAAATAAACACAGCGGTTGTTGTAATAATTTATTGTTCTCTCAAATCCATTTGCAGTCCCTCGCTTGGCAACATAATAAACGCACAAGATACATACCTTCTGATGTACTGTCAGGTCCAACGATGTAATCCATCTGAAGGGGTTAACTAATATTACAGGCAGGAGCCCTGCTAATGCAGCTGTGCTCCGTGCCTGTAATCCCCGGCGAATGAATGAAATATAGGTCATTGACCTACATTTCATTCATTCGCGGTGATGCGCCCCCTGGTGGATGTCCTCATATGACCTGGAGCGTGGGAAAAAGTTCCCAGGCTGCAGTTCATGAGAACATCCACCAGAGGGCGCCTCACCGCGAATGAATGAAATGTAGGTCAATGACCTACATTTCATTCATTCGCCGGGGATTACAGGCACGGAGCACCGCTGCATTTAGCAGGGCTCCTGCCTGTAATATTAGTTAACCCCTTCAGATGGATTACATCGTTGGACCTGACAGTACATCAGAAGGTATGTATCTTGTGCGTTTATTATGTTGCCAAGCGAGGGACTGCAAATGGATTTGAGAGAACAATAAATTATTACAACAACCGCTGTGTTTATTTCATTAAAATACTTTTCAATCATGTGTGTGTGTTTTTTAACCCTTTCCTACAATTGGATTAATAATGGAGAGGTGTCATAATTGACGCCTCTCCATTATTAATCTGGCTTAATGTCACCTTTCAATAGCAAGGTGGCATTAACCCTTCATTACCCCATATCCCACCGCTACAGGGAGTGGGAAGAGAGTGGCCAAGTGCCAGAATAGGCGCATCTTCCAGATGTGCCTTTTCTGGGGTGGCTGGGGGCAGATGGTTTTAGCCACGGGGGGGCCAATAACCATGGACCCTCTCCTGGCTATTAATATCTGCCCTCAGTCACTGGCTTTACCGCTCTGGCGGAGAAAATTGCGCGGGAGCCCACGCCAATTTTTTCCGCCATTTAACCCTTTATTTTAGCAGCTACAGCGCAGAAATTTTGCACATACACACTACTAACATTAGTAGTGTGGAATATGCAAAAAAAAGGGGGATATGAGATGGTTTACTGTATGTAAACCATGTCTCATATCCTGTCGGGTTTGTGCAGGAGAAATGAAAAGCCGGCAATTGAATTACCGGCTGTTCACAGATATCGCGCTGATTGAAATCTAAATACAGAATATATATATATGTGTCACAATGACATATATATATATATATATATATATATACTGTATATATGTTTTCCCCGAACATTTGAGCACATAAATCCATTAGATGTCGGTTTTGCAAGCCTGCGCGAAAATCTCGCAGTACGGATGCCATACGGATTACATACGGAGGATGCCATGCGCAAAATACGCTGACACACCCTGACTACGGATCACTATTTTGGGAACATTTCTCCGTATTACGGCCGTAGTACGGACGTATAATACGTGGCGTATTGTCTTACGCCATGTGTGACCCCAGCCTAACACATTTCAACAGTTACAGAAGGGGTGAGGACCCTGCTCGCAAGCTTACAATCTATAAGGAAATAGGGGGACACAATAGGTAGGTTGTGCTTGTTATAATAATGATGGCTGGAAAATACATAATAGTGTTTTCATATTAACCCTGCTGTTCTGTTTAGATTTCACATAAAAAAAATTGTACCAAATAAAGTAAACAAAAATTAAAAAAAAAAAAAATTCCCACAGAGAGTACCCCCCTAATGACGAAAAGTCAGGGAGCCTCAAGTCTCAGAATCACACGCTGAATTTTTATAACATTATAGAATTTCAAAAACGGTCATTTTTGACCTAACAGAACAGCAGGGTTAAGCTCCATGATCTGGTCATCAGCCAGGATCTGTGTAAGTACAGTTACCAAGTGGTATTGGGTGCACGGGTGGTTGTGGAAACAGATGAATAGGCAGGAGCAGATTATGATTAGCCCCTTTCTGACCTCAGACGGGATAGTACGTCCGAGGTCAGATCCCCTGCTTTGATGTGGGCTCCGGCGGTGAGCCCACATCAAGGCCGCGATGTGTCAGCTATTTTGAACAGCTGACATGTGTGCGCAATAGCGACAGGTGGAATTGCGATCCACCTGCCGCTATTAACTAGTTAAATGCCGCTGTCAAACACTGACAGCGGCATTTAACTACCGTTTCCGGCCGCGTGGCTGGAAATGCCCACATCGCCGATCACCGTCACATGATCGGGGCTCAGCAATGTGTCGGCAGAGTAACCAGAGGTCTCCTTGAGACCTCTATGGTTACTGATGCCGGCTTGCTGTGAGCGCCATGGTCAGGTTTGCTTCAGGCTTTGGTCAGGATTTTATGCAAGTAAAATCTTGACCAAAACTGCACCTGAGGTCACTGGCAGGTCACCTGCGGTGTGCCTGCGTGTTTTGCTCATTGTAGCAACATGCTGCGTTTTGAAAAAACGCACCGCGCATGCGTTTTCGTGGCAAAAACGCATGCGTTTTATAACGCATAGTGGAGTCGGGATTTCAGGAAATCCCCTCCACTATGCTGTAACATCTGGACGCTGCGTTTTTGACGCTGCGGAAAAACGCAGCGTCAAAAACGCAGCGTTTCCTGAACGTGGAAACATACCCTAAGAGTTTCATTACAGTTTGGCCCCATATGAGCACTGCAGTGGTCAATGTGAGCATAATATGACAATATATGGGCAATGTACAACTAGGTCATAGCAGAAAGCAAAAGCAATGAACTGGAATGTATTTTGGTGTGCATGCAGCATTTAAGTGCATGTTCACACTGGCCACTAAAAACACAAAACCCAAGAAAAAAAAACAAAATAAGCAGATACCCTGCAGTAAATAAATAACTAGCAACAGTGCATAAAAATAATATAGGGTACTTGCCTTTCTGATTAGTCTTTGCACCCTGTGCAAATAGGGGTGGGGCCTCCCTTTTTTTTTGAGCTGGAAATTACGTTTAGTGGCCAGTGTGAACATGCGCTTACATGCTACACGCACACCAACTTACATTCCAGTTCATTGCTTTTGAGCAGGCGCCGGGAAGCATAGAAAAAGTGCACGTCATATCGGTGATCTGACACCGTGCACAGCAAAGTGTCAGATCACCGATCTTACATTATAACATGATGCCCCCCCCTGGGGCAATGTTATAGTGTAAAAAAAAAAAATATTCCAATGTGTAAAAAAAATTAAAAAAAATAAATAAAAAAATATATATATATATTGTTCCTATAAATACATTTCTTAATCTAAAAAAAAAAACAACAAACAATAAAAGTACACATATTTAGTATCGCCGCGTCCGTAACGACCCCACCTATAAAACTATATCACTAGTTAACCCCTTCAGTGAACACCGTAAAAAAAAAAAAAAAACGAGGCAAAAAACAACGCTTTATTCTCATACCGCCAAACAAAATTGACGACAGTAAAAACAATTACTGAGCGCCTACAACTAAATTACGCTAACTATAATTCTATGCAGCAGAAAAAACTAGTATAATTACTACTAAAAGTCTGAAACTACCATTACTAAATGGATGACAGCAAAAAAAAAAAATTACTGAATGCCCACAACTATCTGATACTAATGTTGATTTTATATACAGTGCTTTGCAAAAGTATTCGGCCACCTGGAACTTTTCAACCTTTTCCCACATATCATGCTTCAAACATAAAGATACCAAATGTCAATTTTTGGTGAAAAATCAATAACAAGTGGAACACAATTGTGAAGTTGAACGAATATTATTGGTTATTTAAAATTTTTGTGGAAATTCAAAAACTGAAAAGTGGGGCGTGCAATATTATTATATTATAAATTAGCTACAGTTATAATTTTTGCGACATTTCATGCTTCTGTCTACCATTATTGAAAAAACAATGATGAAAGCAATGTAGAAGAGCTTTTCTCCTGCTGCACCAGATCTCTAGAATGTACTAACATAGTAACATAGTTATTAAGGTTGAAGGAAAACTTTAAGGGCTCCTTTCCACTTGTGAGATAAACGTCCGTGTCTCGCATATGAAAACCAAGCTCTGGCGCCGGCACGTGGGAGCGGAGCGTGCGGCTGCATGTGACCAATCACAAGCCGCGACGTCATCGCAGGTCCTAAACTCCTCATTCTTAGGAACGGAGGCTGCCGGTTACATAGGTAAGGTCCAGGGGCCGCCGGACGGGTGAGTATATCCATATTTTTTATTTTAATTCTTTATTTTTTACATGAATATGGATCCCAGGGCCTGAAGGAGAGTCTCCTCTCCTCCAGACCCTGGGAACCACACACTGGGAACTTCCGATTCCGATTTCCGATATCACAAAAATATCGGAACTCGGTATCGGAATTCCGATACCGCAAATATCGGCCGATACCCGATACTTGCAGTATCGGAATGCTCAACACTAACTACTACCCTGGACAATCTGGTTAATTCCAATTTTTTTTACCGTGTTCTTAAAACACATTTTTTTAGGCTAGATAAGCCTAATAAGCAATACACTAATCTAACTTTTCTCAATTCTCCCTTCCCATATTTTTTCATATAATCTGGCATTTTCTTTCATGTGTTCCCACACCCACCACGCATGGCTCTTTGTATCAGGACATTTACTGGCTGGTGACCGTCTCATGCAGCTTTACATAAATACCCTTATTTATTATATTGATGGTTGGACCATATAAAATAAGCACTTCATACCTTTTGTGTCATCCTATTTCCTCATATACTGTAAGCTTTCAAGCAGACCCCTCACTACTCGTCTAAATGTTTAATGATGTGTTATAATTATGTATGTAATGTCTGGTATTGTTTGTGCATATACCCTCTTAGTGAATATGTTGGCGCTATATAAATAAAATTATTATTATGCACAAAATCCATGCCCTGTATGCTTGACACACACCTGCTGGTAAGGGGACTGTTAACTCGTTGTTCAAACTCTTCTCTGGGTGTTTTATAGATGCTGCTATTACTCAGCGCCTTCATGGGGCTTTGTGATTTCTCTGAATAAATAATGGTAGCAGTTTCATCAGGAGGACCACCTGGAACACTTTTTACCTGTGGAGACATGATGGAATCCAAAGAAGAAAAATCAGTAGGAATACAAACATTTAGTGAAGAAAAAAATATTAGCTTTATAAATCCATTCATAATTGAATCCAAAGTTTAAATAATGACAGATGTATTAGATGAATCCTAGTGAAATTTGCAGTGGTATGCAGGATTGGCAAACAAAGAAGTAAGGGGGCAAACTGACTTGTCCATGACATCTTCAGAATTTGATTTTTATTTGTTATTTTCTATTCCCTTTAAGTGAAACTGTTGTTAGAGTCAAGTGGCTCAAACCAGTTGATTGACAGGTCTCTCACCATCTCAGAGTGAAACATACCAGGTTGCAATCGTGCAGCCAAAATCTGATTAAGGCTGGTGTCACACACAACGTATAAAAAAAAAATCGGTCCGTTTTTCACGGACGAGAATCGCACAAATGTTTCATGAACAGTGATCCGTATGTCATCCGTGTGCAATACGAGGATGAGATTTCCTCACATCAAAGCATCTGTGTGACATCCGTATGGCGAGATTTTCTCACAGGCTTGCAAAATGGACATAAAATGGATCCATGGCCTCAAATATTTGTGAAACCACACACACACACATATATATATACAATGCCTACAAGTAGTATTCAACCCCCTGCAGATTTAGCAGGTTTAATAAGATGCAAATAAGTTAGAGCCTTCAAACTTCAAACAAGAGCAGGATTTATTAACAGATGCTGTCACGATATGGTATGAAATATCATATAAGTTTAGTTTCTCTTGTCAGCCCAGGATGTGGGCTAAGAAACCCCCCTTCTCTTTTTCTTCAGAGTTGAGCTGCCTTTCCACTGTGCATGGGGGAAGAGAGTTTTATTGACGAAAGGCATTTACGACCGGTATTTCCTGTAGTAGACAGTGCTCAGCTTTAACTGTTAGAGAAGATTCTAGAATCATGAAAGTCCTTTGTTCTGTTTTTGAAAGATATTAGGCAAACGATTTAAAATACGAACACAAAAATATATCGTCATAATCACACTCGGAGGATCTACCCATCCCTCGAAACACAGGTTTCTAGCCCCCTCTGGTACAGAGGTAGGGATTTCTCGGTCAGTGTGCGTGACAAATAGGACTTATTTGATCTCATCGGAATGCCCACGATACTACGAGATGAATGATGGGTATGGTGCGATTATTTTATGTTCTGTAGCGAAGTTACGGGCATCAGATATATTTAATGCCCAGTGAGTAATACTGAAGAAGTAGGAGGGGTTGGAAAAGCCAGCCCTTTCTGTGAGGTCACAGCCTGCAGGTTTTAAGTTGCTGGGAGACTTTCAGGAGGGATTTCTGGCGTTTTTCCTGGACAGACCTGAGCACGCCCAATGAGCTGGGACGTGTGGTTGCCTGCAATGCAATGATCTAAGAACATGTGAGTGTTATCTTTTCTTCCTTTAATCCTTTTATTTTCATAATTACCTTGTACATATTTGCAATTGTCTCATTTGTAACATCTTTGTAAAATACTTTATAAACATTGCCTAAAAATCATTTATGGGGTATAATATTTATTACTAGTTCGTTTCCATGCTCTAAAAACGTACCCTGTCTTTGAAGGGAATTTACGCTACTGTTTTGGGTTAGCAGCCGGACCCGTTTAATCGGCGCTGGTGGCAGCTTACCGTGTGCCGGCTTTTGGGGGTCACTGTAGCGACTGTGGCTTGATAATTATTGTTCCTGCCTGAGTGGGAGTACTTATCGCGTCGCTGCAGTGCACCCAATAGCCAGTACATAGCAGGCAGCGTTTCTGGCGACTAATTACCCTAGGTGCAGTACCTAATCTGACCTGAGAGTAAGGGGGGCGCCAGAGAGCTGCAAGTGTTAAGTGGAACTGTAAGCGGGATAGACACAAATCCCTGCAGTTCCTGGTATACTGAAGAGCAGTGGGATACCTAAAACAAAGCCCCTGCTGTAAACAAGAGGTCAATAGCCTCGTGTGTGGTTTTTTTTTCATCACATTGTGGCAGTGGAGGGATAACTAGGATAAGCCCCCTGCACATGTGACAGCCGTCTGCTGGTCTAAAGTCACCCCGATCCGTGACCTATTGTGGGCAGCGGCTGAGGGATCTTGACAGTCACGGTGTGAATCGTGACAGATGCATAAATCTTACAAACCAAAAAGTTTTGTTGCTCAGTTAAATTTTTATAAATTTTAAACATAAAAGTGTGGGTCAATAATTATTCAACCCCTAGGTTTAATATTTTGTGGAATAACCTTTGTTTGCAATTACAGCTAATAATCGTCTTTTATAAGACCTGATCAGGCCGGCACAGGTCTCTGGAGTTATCTTGGCCCACTCCTCCATGCAGATCTTCTCCAAGTTATCTAGGTTCTTTGGGTGTCTCATGTGGACTTTAATCTTGAGCTCCTTCCACAAGTTTTCAATTGGGTTAAGGTCAGGAGACTGACTAGGCCACTGCAACACCTTGATTTTTTGCCTCTTGAACCAGGCCTTGGTTTTCTTGGCTGTGTGCTTTGGGTCGTTGTCTTGTTGGAAGATGAAATGACGACCCATCTTAAGATCCTTGATGGAGGAGCGGAGGTTCTTGGCCAAAATCTCCAGGTAGGCCGTGCTATCCATCTTCCCATGGATGCGGACCAGATGGCCAGGCCCCTTGGCTGAGAAACAGCCCCACAGCATGATGCTGCCACCATCATGCTTGACTGTAGGGATGGTATTCTTGGGGTCGTATGCAGTGCCATCCAGTCTCCAAACGTCACGTGTGTGGTTGGCACCAAAGATCTCGATCTTGGTCTCATCAGACCAGAGAACCTTGAACCAGTCAGTCTCAGAGTCCTCCAAGTGATCATGAGCAAACTGTAGACGAGCCTTGACATGACGCTTTGAAAGTAAAGGTACCTTACGGGCTCGTCTGGAATGGAGACCATTGCGGTGGAGTACGTTACTTATGGTATTGACTGAAACCAATGTCCCCACTGCCATGAGATCTTCACGGAGCTCCTTCCTTGTTGTCCTTGGGTTAGCCTTGACTCTTCGGACAAGCCTGGCCTCGGCACGGGAGGAAACTTTCAAAGGCTGTCCAGGCCGTGGAAGGCTAACAGTAGTTCCATAAGCCTTCCACTTCCGGATGATGCTCCCAACAGTGGAGACAGGTAGGCCCAACTCCTTGGAAAGGGTTTTGTACCCCTTGCCAGCCTTGTGACCCTCCACGATCTTGTCTCTGATGGCCTTGGAATGCTCCTTTGTCTTTCCCATGTTGACCATGTATGAGTGCTGTTCACAAGTTTGGGGAGGGTCTTAAATAGTCAGAAAAGGCTGGAAAAAGAGATAATTAATCCAAACATGTGAAGCTCATTGTTCTTTGTGCCTGAACTACTTCTTAATACTTTAGGGGAACCAAACAGAATTCTGGTGGGTTGAGGGGTTGAATAATAAATGACCCTCTGAAAAGACTTTTCACAATTTAAAAAACAAACAAAGAAATAACATTCTTTTTTGCTGCAGTGCATTTCACACTTCCAGGCTGATCTACAGTCCAAATGTCACAATGCCAAGTTAATGCCAAATGTGTAAACCTGCTAAATCTGCAGGGGGTTGAATACTACTTGTAGGCACTGTGTATATATATATATATATATATATATATATATATATATATATATATATATATATATATATATATATATATATATGTATGTATATATATATATATATATATATATATATATATATATATATATATACACTGCTCAAAAAATAAAGGGAACACTAAAATCCCACATCCTACATCCTAGATATCACTGAATGAAATATTCCAGTTGTACATTTTTATTCATTACGTAGTGGTCTGGAGTTGGAATGATGCTCAAACTCAGAAAAGTGGAAAATGAAGTTACAGGCTGATCCAACTTCAGTGGAAATGCCTCAAGACAAGGAAATGATGCTCAGCAGTGTGTGTGGCCACCAAGTGCCTGTATGACCTCCCTACAATGCCTGGGAATGCTCCTGATGAGGCGGCGGATGGTCTCCTGAGGGATCTCCTCCCAGACCTGGACTAAAGCATAAGACATGATGTCCCAGATGTGTTCAATTGGATTCAGGTCTGGGGAACGGGCGGGCCAGTCCATAGCTTCAATGCCTTCATCTTGCAGAAACTGCTGACACTCTCCAGCCACATAAGGTCTGGCATTGTCCTGCATTAGGAGGAACCCAGGGCCAACCGAACCAGCATATGGTCTCACAGGGGGTCTGAGGATCTCATCTCGGTACCTAATGGCAGTCAGGCTACCTCTGGCGAGCACATGGAGGGCTGTGCGGCCCTCCAAAGAAATGCCACCCCACACCGTTACTGACCTACTGCCAAACCGGTCATGCTGAAGGATGTTGCAGGCAGCAGATCACTCTCCACGGCATCTCCAGACTCTGTCCCGTCTGTCACATGTGCTCAGTGTGAACCTGCTTTCATCTGTGAAGAGCAAAGGGCACCAGTGGCAAATTTGCCAATCCTGGTGTTCTGTGGCAAATGCCAAGTGTCCTGCATGGTGTTGGGCTGTGAGCACAACCCCCATCTGTGGATGTTGGGCACTCAGACCATCCTCATGGAGTTGGTTTCTAACCGTTTTTGCAGACACATCTACATTTGTGGCCTGCTGGAGGTCATTTTGCAGGGCTCTGGCAGTGCTCCTCCTGTTCCTCCTTGCACAAAGGCTAAGGTAGTGGTCTTGCTGCTGGGTTGTTGCCCTCTAACGGCCCCCTTCATGTCTCCTGGTGTACTGGCCTGTCTCCTGGCAGCACATCCAGCCCCTGGACACTACGCTGACAGACGCAGCAAACCTTCTTGCCACAGCTCACATTAATGTGCCATCCTGGATGAGCTGCACTACCTGAGCCACTTGTGTGGGTTGTAGAATCTGTCTCATGCTAACTCAATTGTGAAAACACAACGAACATTCAAAAGTGACCAAAACATCAGCCAGGAAGCATTGGCACTGAGATGTGGTCTGTGGTCCCCACCTGCAGAACCACTCTGTAATAACTGAGTGATAATTGCCAATAATTTTCATCTGTTTTCTATTCCACTTGCACGACAGCAAACAGTGGACAGTTTGATTTCACAGAAGTTTGATCTACTTGGAGTTATAATCTGTTGTTTAAGTGTTCCCTTTATTTTTTTGAGCAGTGTACACACACACACACACATATATATATATATATATATATATATATATATATATATATATATATATATATATATATATATATATATTGTGATGAGTGGTGAGGTTACAGGGGGTTCCAGAGCGCTGTGTGTGGGCTGTGTATGCCCCTGTGCTGGAAGACCTGGTAGGAGGCTTCCTGGAGAGCACATGCTGGCGTGAGAGGTCCTGGGAGGTGTACCAGGACCCATGAGCAACACACAGTGGAACTTGGGGAAGCTACAGTCCTTCGGTGGCTCTGGACTGACTGATGTGTGCCGGCCAGGCAAGTTGGTGAACCCCGTAAGGCAGTTTCCCCAGGAGAGAGGACTGACAAGGAGTCAGCAGACGGAGCAGGAGCTCCCATAAGGTACCTCCACAAGCTGTTGGTGCTTGTAACCTGGACTGTGTGGTAACCCACGGCAACTGGTCAGTGAGGACCAGCATGTTTAGTGTCCGTGAGTCCAACCCGTAGTTAAAGTGTTTGAAGATGCAAGTTAATGTCACCAGTTGGTGCCTATTGTGTTTCGTGAGACATACATGATGAACTGAGCATAACCCGGTTTATGAGGCTTAATAGTGGAATGAACAAAGAGCCAGCACTCGACTAGAGATGGAAGTTGATGGTGCAAGTGAAAGGAGTCCCAAGACCCCAAGAGCTCCAAGAAAATTAAATCACTGCACTCATCATAATTAAAGTCAATTTTGCTGAAGTGAATCTTTTTATTGGAAGTGAAAACGAAATAATAAGGCAACAAAAAAGTTTTTTGTTATACCTGGTTGATCCTGCCAGTAGCATATGCTTGTCTCAAAGATTAAGCCATGCACGTGTAAGTACACACGGACGGTACAGTGAAACTGCGAATGGCTCATTAAATCAGTTATGGTTCCTTTGATCGCTCCAAAAAACTTTTTTGTTGCCTTATTATTTCGTTTTCACTTCCAATAAAAAGATTCACTTCAGCAAAATTGACTTTAATTATGATGAGTGCAGTGATTTAATTTTCTTATGAGGCTTAATAAACCGTATGGACTGCTTTGTTTTAAAAACCCGTGCCCGTGTGCTTGAATATCGCAGCCAAGCGAGTGTCCCCCAATACACTCAGTAAGAAAAGTCTTACATTGTCTTACATTTGGTGCTCGAAGCGGGCAGCGATCCAGCAGGCACACGTGGAGTTAATTGCTGTGGCTCGGCGGGGCCACGAAGATTGCGTCTGGCTGTAACTCGGCGGGGTTACGAAGCTGACAAGCGTCTGGCTGTAACTCGGCGGGGTTACGAAGCTGACAAGCGTCTGGCTGTAACTCGGCGGGGTTACGAAGGAGACAAGCGGCGTCCTGTGGATTGGCGGGTCCACGAAGCCAGCGGTAGAGCCTGGTGGAGCGTAGCTGCAGTGGCAGCAAGAGGTTCCCCAGCAGGCGGAGCAGCAGTGGCTTGTGGTTGGCAGCCGGAGGTGCCGGTTGTGTGTGACTGCAGCGGGAGCTGTGGCGGTACCAGCAGGAGCTGGTGAAGTGACATATAGAAAAAAATAATATATTTTTTTTCTTTTTGTGCAGACTCTTAAAGGGCCAGTACAAGCCCAGAGACATTGGGGTGTACTGTGCGAACTGGGGCCTGAGTGCCATGGGGAAGTCCACGGGGTGTATCCCAGGGAGGGGAGTATCCCTAATAGTGAGCCGTGGCCCAAAGGGAGATGGTTGCCCAAAAGGGGGCGGAGTCCCAAAAAGGGGCGGTAACCCGAACAGGGGTAATGGCCCAAAAAGGGGTGGAATCCCGAAGGGGGGCTGAATCCCGAACCGGGGTGGTGTCAAAAAGCGGAGCACTTGTCCAAAAAGGGGGCAGAGCCAAAAAGGGGCGGCAATCAGTGAGGTGTCACGACTGTGTCCTTTTTGGCTGGATGGAAAGTGTGTGCGGGGATTGATAGACCCGGGGAGAGAAGCGTCTGTGCTGAGAACCCTTCCAGGAAATTCTGTGTCACCTAGCGACACTGAATATCTCCAGGTAGCCACTATCTACATTGTCGCAGCGGAGGTTTCCACATACCATGAGGTGGCTGTAGACCCGATCTTGCCATATCCTATGGTAATAGGACAGGATTTGGTAGCACTGTGGGAAAAGGCTGAAGTGTTTGTGGACATAATGTGGATGTCAGTTAGTAATATTGAGAAGGCGCCCCCTAGAGTTGACAGTCCTAAGGTAGGCCTGAACAAGGGAAAAGGTGCGACTGTCTAACTAACTGACCTGACGTCACCTGAAGTGTGCCACAATACGACTGGTAGTGGTCTGGTGGATAAGACAAGTGGAGCTGACACCCAGACAGTGAGTGACTTGCGGGGTCATCGTACTGTGGAGTGTGACACAGACTCTGGGGGTGAATGTGACAAGTCGTGGCAAGTATCAAGCGCATGTGCCATGGTGACAGGTGGAGGACGGGGTCCAGGATCTGTACTGACGGGTGGAGGACGGGGTCCAGGACCTGTGGTAACGGGTGGAGGACGGGGTCCAGGACCTGTGGTAATGGGTGGAGGACGGGGTCCAGGACCTGTGGTAACGGGTGGAGGACGGGGTCCAGGACCTGTGGTAATGGGTGGAGGACGGGGTCCAGGACCTGTGGTGACGGATGGTGGTGACTCCCATTCAGACGGTGATACCAGTGGAAAAGAGTGTAATAAGGTTGACTCAGGCAATTCTTCCTCCCGTCGCCGGAGACGTAAAAGAGCCAAAGGGGCTGAGCCGGTTGTTCCGTGTGAGGAATTGACGGAAGATGCTGAGGACCTGGGGTGTATGAAGTACTCTGAAGTCCCAGGGAAAAGGGACGAACCTAATGATGTCACCGCTGAGACCCAAGAGAGGGCCGACCCTGACAGTGCAAAGTCTGAGGGTGCAGAAGTGGAGGAGGCCACCAAGGAGGTGGTGCCTGAAGTAAATACCTCCTCAAGTAATGGATGTTCCACCAGTCCAAAGGATGGGAGGAGTGAGATAGAACTGGTTAAAGAGACGGTGAACGACCATCTCGAACGAGAAAGGGTCCTGAGACAAGCGGCTGAGCGCAGAGTGGATGAGCTGGAGAAGGAAGTCTCTGAGCTCAGAGGTCACCTGTTCAGATGGCAAAATGTGTATCAGACCCTAAAGGAAGACATTGACTGTTGTGAATTTGGTTTTTGGGCTCCCCCGGTGGTCACTGGTGGTACTGGACTTGTGTGCTTCACTTTCTCTGTTCACCTGTTTCCATCAGGATATGGGAGTATCCTATTTAGCCTTGCTGCTCAGTTATTCTAGTGCCGGCCATCAATGTAACCAGAGCCTTTCTGTTGCATGTTCCTGCTTCTAGACTACTATCAGCTAAGTTGGACTCTTAGTCCTAAGTTTGTTTTGCATTTTTGTTCCAGTTCACAGTTATGTTATTTTTCTGTAGCTGGAAGCTCTTGTGGGCCGAAATTGCCACTCCGGTGTCATGAGTTGACACATGAGTCTTAAAGTAATTTCGGGATGGTATTTTAATAGGGTTTTCAGCTGACCGTGAAGTTCCCTATTGTATCTTCTTGCTATCTAGTAAGCGGACCTCGCTTTGCTGAACCTACCTTCATACTGCGTATGTCTTTTCCTCTGAACTCACCGTCAATATATGTGGGGGGCTTCTGTCTCCTTTTTGGGGGAATTTCCCTAGAGGTAAGCCAGGTCTGTCTTTTCCTCTATTAGGGTTAGTTAGTCCTCCGGCTGGCGCTAGGCGTCTAGGGATAAAACGTAGGTACGTCACCCGGCCACTGTTAGTTGTGTGGTAGGTTTAGCTCACGGTCAGCTCGAGATTCCATCACCCAAGAGCTAGTCTGTTATTTAGTTCTCTGACGTTCCCTTGCCACTGGGAACCATGACAGTATGGCCGGCCAAGGGTTAAAACCGTTGGCAGAAGAAAGGAGAGAAAAAGAAGTCTGCAGATTTTTTTTTTTTTTTTCTCCTCTGAGCTTGCTCTATAGTTGACTTAGTTGCATTTCTGCTCTAATTGCAGCCTTTGTCTCTCTCTCTCCTTCTAATCCTTGAATGGCTCTGATCTCACCTGATTAAAATGGATCCTCAGAGTTTGACTACAGGTTTGAATAATCTTGCTACGAAGGTTCATAATTTACAGGATTTTGTTATTCATGCTCCTATATCTG
This sequence comes from Ranitomeya variabilis, assembly GCF_051348905.1. NCBI lineage: Eukaryota > Metazoa > Chordata > Amphibia > Anura > Dendrobatidae > Ranitomeya > Ranitomeya variabilis. The sequence continues at coordinate 512,937,124 of NC_135232.1, read as the reverse complement.
AACCTAGAATTCCTATACCAGAATTTTTCTCCGGGGATAGATCTCGTTTCCTGAATTTCAAAAATAATTGTAAATTATTTCTTTCCCTGAGATCTCGCTCCGCTGGAGATCCCGCACAGCAGGTTAGGATAGTAATTTCCTTGCTGCGGGGCGACCCTCAAGACTGGGCATTTGCATTGGCACCCGGGGATCCTGCGTTGCTCAATGTGGATGCGTTTTTTCTGGCTTTGGGGTTGCTTTATGAGGAACCTAACTTAGAGATTCAGGCTGAAAAAGCCTTGATGGCCCTATCTCAAGGGCAAGATGAAGCTGAAATATACTGCCAAAAATGTCGTAAATGGTCTGTGCTTACTCAGTGGAATGAGTGCGCTCTGGCGGCGAATTTCAGAGAGGGTCTCTCTGAGGCCATTAAAGATGTTATGGTGGGGTTCCCTGCACCTACAGGTCTGAATGAGTCCATGACAATGGCTATTCAGATTGATCGGCGTTTGCGGGAGCGCAAACCTGTGCACCATTTGGCGGTGTCTTCTGAGAAGGCTCCAGAAAATATGCAATGTGATAGAATTCTGTCCAGAAGCGAACGGCAGAATTTTAGGCGAAAAAATGGGTTGTGCTTCTATTGTGGTGATTCAACTCATGTTATATCAGCATGCTCTAAACGTACAAAAAAGGTTGATAAGTCTATTTCAATTGGCACCTTACAGTCTAAGTTTATTCTGTCTGTGACCTTGATTTGTTCATTATCGTCAATTACCGCGGATGCCTATGTCGACTCTGGCGCCGCTTTGAGTCTAATGGATTGGTCCTTTGCCAGGCGCTGTGGGTTTGATCTAGAGCCTCTGGAAGTTCCTATACCTCTGAAGGGTATTGACTCTACACCATTGGCTAGTAATAAACCACAATACTGGACACAAGTGACTATGCGTATGAATCCAGACCATCAGGAGATGATTCGCTTCCTTGTGTTGTACAATCTACATGACGTTTTGGTGCTCGGATTACCATGGTTACAATCTCATAACCCAGTCCTTGACTGGAAAGCAATGTCTGTGTTAAGCTGGGGATGTCAGGGGGCTCATGGGGACGTACCTTTGGTTTCCATTTCATCATCTATTCCCTCTGAGATTCCGGAATTTTTATCTGATTATCGTGATGTTTTTGAGGAGCCTAAGCTTGGTTCACTACCTCCTCACAGAGATTGCGATTGTGCCATAGATCTGATTCCGGGCAGTAAATTTCCAAAGGGTCGGTTATTTAATCTATCTGTACCTGAACATGCTGCTATGCGAGTATATATTAAGGAGTCCCTGGAAAAGGGACATATTCGTCCTTCTTCATCTCCCTTAGGAGCTGGTTTTTTCTTTGTATCTAATAAAGATGGCTCTTTGAGGCCGTGTATTGATTATCGACTCTTGAATAAAATTACAGTCAAATATCAGTATCCTCTGCCACTGCTTACTGATTTGTTTGCTCGAATAAAAGGGGCTAAGTGGTTCTCTAAGATTGATCTCCGTGGGGCGTATAATTTGGTGCGAATTAAGCAGGGGGATGAGTGGAAAACCGCATTTAATACGCCCGAGGGCCATTTTGAGTATTTAGTAATGCCTTTTGGTCTTTCAAATGCCCCTTCAGTCTTTCAGTCCTTTATGCATGACATTTTCCGTGAATATTTGGATAAATTTATGATCGTGTATCTGGATGATATTTTGATTTTTTCGGATGACTGGGATTCTCATGTCCAACAGGTCAGGAGGGTTTTTCAGGTTTTGCGGGCTAATTCCTTGTGTGTGAAGGGTTCTAAGTGTATTTTTGGGGTTCAAAAGATTTCTTTTTTGGGGTACATTTTTTCCCCCTCTTCCATTGAGATGGATCCTGTCAAGGTTCGGGCTATTTGTGATTGGATGCAACCTTCTTCTCTTAAGAGCCTTCAGAAATTTTTGGGCTTTGCTAATTTTTATTGTCGATTTATAACTGGTTTTTCTGATGTTGCTAAACCTTTGACTGATTTGACCAAAAAGGGTGCTGATGTTGCTGATTGGTCCCCTGCTGCTGTGGAGGCCTTTCGGGAGCTTAAGCGCCGCTTTTCTTCCGCCCCTGTGTTGCGTCAGCCTGATGTTGCTCTTCCTTTTCAGGTTGAGGTCGATGCTTCCGAGATCGGAGCTGGGGCGGTCTTGTCGCAGAAAAGTTCCGACTGCTCCGTGATGAGACCTTGTGCGTTCTTTTCTCGAAAATTTTCGCCCGCCGAGCGAAATTATGATATTGGTAATCGGGAGCTTTTGGCTATGAAGTGGGCTTTTGAGGAGTGGCGTCATTGGCTTGAGGGGGCTAGACATCAGGTGGTGGTATTGACCGATCACAAGAATTTGATTTATCTTGAGTCTGCCAGGCGCCTGAATCCTAGACAGGCGCGCTGGTCGTTGTTTTTCTCTCGGTTTAATTTTGTGGTCTCATACTTACCAGGTTCTAAAAATGTGAAGGCGGATGCCCTTTCTAGGAGTTTTGAGCCTGATTCCCCTGGTGATTCTGAACCTACAGGTATCCTTAAGGATGGGGTGATATTATCTGCTGTTTCCCCAGACCTGCGATGGGCTTTGCAGGAGTTTCAGGCGGATAGACCTGATCGTTGCCCGCCTGGTAGACTGTTTGTTCCTGATGATTGGACCAGTAGAGTCATCTCGGAGGTTCATTCTTCTGTGTTGGCAGGTCATCCCGGGATCTTTGGTACCAGGGATTTGGTGGCTAGGTCCTTCTGGTGGCCTTCCCTGTCTCGAGATGTACGAGTTTTTGTGCAGTCTTGTGATGTTTGTGCTCGGGCCAAACCTTGTTGTTCTCGGGCTAGCGGATTGTTGTTATCTTTGCCTATTCCGAAGAGGCCTTGGACTCACATCTCTATGGATTTTATTTCTGATCTCCCTGTTTCTCAGAAAATGTCTGTCATCTGGGTGGTGTGTGACCGTTTTTCAAAGATGGTTCATTTGGTGCCCTTGCCTAAGTTGCCTTCTTCATCCGAGTTGGTTCCTCTGTTTTTTCAAAATGTGGTTCGCTTGCATGGTATTCCGGAGAATATCGTTTCTGACAGGGGGACCCAGTTCGTGTCTAGATTTTGGCGGGCGTTCTGTGCTAGGATGGGCATTGATTTTTTTTTTTCGTCTGCGTTCCATCCTCAGACTAATGGCCAGACTGAGCGAACTAATCAGACCTTGGAGACTTATTTGAGGTGTTTTGTGTCTGCGGATCAGGATGACTGGGTTGCCTTTTTGCCGTTGGCGGAGTTTGCCCTCAATAATCGGGCTAGTTCTGCCACTTTGGTTTCTCCTTTCTTTTGCAATTCGGGGTTTCATCCTCGTTTTTCTTCCGGTCAGGTGGAGTCTTCGGATTGTCCTGGAGTGGATACTGTGGTGGATAGGTTGCATCGGATTTGGGGACAGGTGGTGGACAATTTGGAGTTGTCCCAGGAAAAGACTCGGCATTTTGCTAACCGCCGTCGTCGTGTTGGTCCTCGTCTTCGTGTTGGGGACTTGGTGTGGTTGTCTTCTCGTTTTGTCCCTATGAGGGTTTCTTCTCCTAAGTTTAAGCCTCGGTTCATCGGCCCGTATAAGATTTTGGAGATTCTTAACCCCGTGTCCTTTCGATTGGACCTCCCAGCATCTTTTTCTATCCATAATGTCTTCCATCGGTCATTATTGCGCAGGTATGAGGTACCGGTTGTGCCTTCCGTTGAGCCTCCCGCTCCGGTGTTGGTTGAGGGTGAATTGGAGTACGTTGTGGAGAAGATCTTGGACTCCCGTGTTTCCAGACGGAAACTTCAGTATCTGGTCAAGTGGAAGGGCTACGGTCAGGAGGATAATTCTTGGGTGACAGCCTCTGATGTTCATGCCTCTGATTTGGTCCGTGCCTTTCATAGGGCTCATCCTGATCGCCCTGGTGGTTCTTGTGAGGGTTCGGTGCCCCCTCCTTGAGGGGGGGTACTGTTGTGAATTTGGTTTTTGGGCTCCCCCGGTGGTCACTGGTGGTACTGGACTTGTGTGCTTCACTTTCTCTGTTCACCTGTTTCCATCAGGATATGGGAGTATCCTATTTAGCCTTGCTGCTCAGTTATTCTAGTGCCGGCCATCAATGTAACCAGAGCCTTTCTGTTGCATGTTCCTGCTTCTAGACTACTATCAGCTAAGTTGGACTCTTAGTCCTAAGTTTGTTTTGCATTTTTGTTCCAGTTCACAGTTATGTTATTTTTCTGTAGCTGGAAGCTCTTGTGGGCCGAAATTGCCACTCCGGTGTCATGAGTTGACACATGAGTCTTAAAGTAATTTCGGGATGGTATTTTAATAGGGTTTTCAGCTGACCGTGAAGTTCCCTATTGTATCTTCTTGCTATCTAGTAAGCGGACCTCGCTTTGCTGAACCTACCTTCATACTGCGTATGTCTTTTCCTCTGAACTCACCGTCAATATATGTGGGGGGCTTCTGTCTCCTTTTTGGGGGAATTTCCCTAGAGGTAAGCCAGGTCTGTCTTTTCCTCTATTAGGGTTAGTTAGTCCTCCGGCTGGCGCTAGGCATCTAGGGATAAAACGTAGGTACGTCACCCGGCCACTGTTAGTTGTGTGGTAGGTTTAGCTCACGGTCAGCTCGAGATTCCATCACCCAAGAGCTAGTCTGTTATTTAGTTCTCTGACGTTCCCTTGCCATTGGGAACCATGACAATTGACGTGCTCAGAGAAGCACTGAAAGGCCCTCTACAAGGAAAAGAGGTGGTGGTCGCAGACTTCTCGTGTCAGTACCAGAGTGGTGACGAGGTGAAGCTGCTAATGCCCATCTTGACCCGGGGTCTGGAAGAGGGTAAAGCTGAAGAGGAGTTGGCGCTAAATGCAGAACAAGATGGTCACCCGGTTGTGACAGGTGTCTTGATGGAAAGGTCCATGGCAAGGCAGGAGCCATCTGTTCTTGAAGGAAGTGAGACTCCGCTCTTCAAGTGCGTGATAGATGTACCCGTAGAGGCGCAAGATGCATGTACCCGTGAGGGTGTGCATGAGGCCTTTAAAAAGGCAGTAGAAGCGTGTAGTGTGCACTGGGCACTGGAGACGAAACAGTTGGTGATACTGTCTTCTAAGGAAGTCACAGTGAAGAGGGTGGCTGTCCTGAGGGACATGCACCTACAGTGCCTCCGCACGAAACAGATGATCCTGTTGAGGAATAATGAGGCCATTCGATGTTTGGAGCAAGCCAGGGAAGCTCAAAGTCATCTGGGCTTGGTAGAGGACACAGTCCAAGTGCCCAGAGCTCTGGTAGCGAAGCTCATTGGCCGATTTGGGAAAGTGATGCAGGAGATGGTGGATGTGTCCGGTGTGAAGAGACTGAGGATTCCGGCTGAAGACGAGGCCCAGGTGGGTGAAGATGGGATGGTGTCATTCCTGGTCGTCGGGTCCAAGGAGAGTCTAGGAAATATCCGGATGCTCCTGAGGTATCGCGTGGCATACCTGAGAGAAGTAGAGCAGCTAAGACTGTACAGACGGCAGGTCAACAAACAGCTGCAGAACATGAGGTGGCGGCCGCCTTCTTCCCAAGGAAAAGGGAACAGAAGGGACCCTCCAAATAATGAAATAGCAGGTTGCCGGAGACTTTCAGCAAGGCAAGAACGTCGAGAATCTGCAAGTAGTAGTTCTACTCCCAGTATGAGACTGAGAGACCTGGACAGTAGTTCCTGTTGTATACTAAGTGGGTCCGACTCAGACCAGACAGTCGGTTTGACCGTCAGTAGGACTCATGACCACGCCAACCGTGGGTGCCGGCCGTGGAGAGGAAAGTCGGGTGACGGGGCGTACAGGAAAAATGTGGTGACCAAAGGTCTGTTGACACAAATAGATGGTGGCTTGAGAGCTAAAACTCAAAATATACACATTGACCGCTGGGGGCGGGAAGACCTTACCAAAGGTATGATTGTATGTGATGCCCAAAACCGACTGAGACGGTTCCCTCGACTGATAGGGCAAGGTAACGTGCGTGACATGTCTCGTGACCCCACGTGTATGACAGGTGTTCAACCCCACAAGTTTGAACAGAGGGGGGGGATATGTGATGCAGTGACCCCTGTAACAGGTAGGGGGCGCTGCATGGTCTCCCCGGTATGTGCACGGAGTTGTATTGAGGCCGTGAGAATAGACCTGCAGTGATGTCAGGATCACGTGACCAGCCATGTGATCCATTACTGTGGGTGTGGTTACAGGTACATAATGTGACCAGGGTGTGGGTCACATGGTCCCTGGGTTCCTGTGTGGTTCCAGTGAGTGGACCTGAGTGGTGAGGTTACAGGGGGTTCCTGAGCGCTGTGTGTGGGCTGTGTATGCCCCTGTGCTGGAAGACCTGGTAGGAGGCTTCCTGGAGAGCACATGCTGGCGTGAGAGGTCCTGGGAGGTGTACCAGGACCCCTGAGCAACACACAGTGGAACTTGGGGAAGCTACAGTCCTTCGGTGGCTCTGGACTGACTGGTGTGTGCCGGCCAGGCAAGTTGGTGAACCCCGTAAGGCAGTTTCCCCAGGAGAGAGGACTGACAAGGAGTCAGCAGACGGAGCAGGAGCTCCCATAAGGTACCTCCACAAGCTGTTGGTGCTTGTAACCTGGACTGTGTGGTAACCCACGGCAACTGGTCAGTGAGGACCAGCATGTTTAGTGTCCGTGAGTCCAACCCGTAGTTAAAGTGTTTGAAGATGCAAGTTAATGTCACCAGTTGGTGCCTATTGTGTTTCGTGAGACATACATGATGAACTGAGCATAACCCGGTTTATGAGGCTTAATAAACCGTATGGACTGCTTTGTTTTAAAAACCCGTGCCCGTGTGCTTGAATATCGCAGCCAAGTGAGTGTCCCCCAATACACTCAGTAAGAAAAGTCTTACATTGTCTTACACTAAATATATATATATATATATATATATATATATATATATAATATATATGTCAGTGAGACTCATATATATATATATATATATATATATATATATATATATATATATATATATACAGGGGTTGGACAAAATAATGGAAAAACCTGGAAACATCAACAAAATTTAGTTTAATATGGCGTAGGTCCACCTTTTGCTGCTATTACAGCATCAATTCTCCGAGGTATGGATTCATACAAGGTGTGAATTGTTTCCAAAGGAATTTTAGTCCATTCTGCAGTTAAAACACCGTCCAGTTCTTAGAGCGACGATGGCAGCGGAAATCAACGTCTAACTTGAATCTCTAAAATCGACCATAAATGCTCAATAATGTTGAGGTCTGGGGATTGTGGGGACCAGATGAGATGCTCAACTTCATTAGAATGTTCCTCGTGCCATGCTTTAACAATTCTAGCTGTATGAATTGGTGCATTATCATCCTGAAAGATGGCGTTCCCCTCCGGGAACAGTGTTTGAACCATTGGATGCAATTGATCGCCTAAAATGCCTAAATAATCTCGGCTGTTAATTCTTCCATGAAGGGATATCATTGGCCCGGTGGATCTCCACGAAATAGCACCCCATATCATCACAGAACCTCCACCATGTTTTACGGTTGGGAGAAGGCAGTCTGGATGGATTGCTTCTTTCGGCTGTCTCCAAATGTACACTCGGTCGGAAATAGGGTAAACAATGATTTGTCTGAGAATATCACATGTTTTCACTGCTCGAGGGACCAATTCTTGAGGTTTCTACACCACTCTAAATGCTTGGAAACATTTGTCATTGAGAGCAACAGTTTTCTAATTGCATCTCTTCCGTGGAATCCAGATTTGTGCAGCTCCCGACGAACAGTTTTCGTGGAAACTGGGTTCTGTAGGTGTTCATTGAGCTCAGCAGTGATTTTCAGAGCCGTGGTCTTGCGATCCTCTCTCACAATTCGCTTTAGAGTCCGACGGTCTCTCTCAGTCAACTTTGACTTTTGGCCGGGCCTGTGCTTTGCTGCGGACGTTTTTCCTTCTCTTTCAAATGCAGTCATTACTTTGGAGACAGTACCTCTTGACACGCCAAGCATTTGGGCACTTTCTGTTACACTAGCGCCTGCCATACGAGCACCAACAATTTTGCCTCTTTGAAAATCTGAGAGGTCTGCCATTGGTATCAGGTTCTCAATGTTCTTACAATTATGCAAAACAAACAGTTAATTTACACACACATATCACATAACACAAATAATCAACTACAAAACATTACCATATGTCACGGTTTGCATGTTTATCACATGTTCGAAGATTATGATGCCAAAATGTTAGATGTTTCCATTATTTTGTCCAACCCCTGTATGTATATGTATGTATATATATATATATATATATATATATATATATATATATATATCCTTCCTCTAGTGTTAGGGTCGTGACCGACCCGTTTTAGGTTTTAAATGCATACAAATTCTACATACATTTGTTTATTGCATCAAGACTTTTTGACTTTTTCAGGAACTTATTTTTAAACAAAATACAATAAAATAAAACTATTTTACTAAATTGTAAAATGCTCTTATTAAAATTATAACATTTGTGTTGTTGGGGTCAATTTCTACCCAGGTCTAATATAAGAGTAAAAAAACAATAATAAGTCCAAAACTGAACTCATAAACACAATGTAAACCAACAGCCCACAGCCAGCTCTACCTCCAACAACTTGAGTTAGGGACATGTCCAGGCATGTATGGCCAAATCAGCTTAGAGTTGGTACTTTGCAGAGTATACATCTCCAGTTTACACATGCAACAATGAGGAGAAGATTTGATGTAAGCCAAATTCTGGATTATATCTTAGATGATAATGAATCAGAGGACACACAGCAGCAAACTGATACAGATGAACAGGTTTCTGAGGAGGAAGATGATGTGGAGTATCAACCGGAAGACACAGACAGTTTTGATCAGTCTGATGAGGAGGTCACTGGTGCTGAAGCTGCTCCCGCTGAAAGATTCAAATCCAAAAGTGGCAAGATCAGTTGGAGCTCAGTACCTCCAGATGTACATGGCAGGGCAGATGCTGCAAATGTCATAAAAATGACCCCTGGGATCACAAGGTTTGCTGTGACAAGAGTAAGTGACATCAAGACATGTTTTGATCTGTTTATGCCATTGTCAATAAAAAAAGTAATTATTGCTATGACAAACCTTGAAGGAAAAAAAGTCCACGGCGACATGTGGAATGACCTTCATGATGATGTCCTGGATGCCTACATTGGTGTTCTTCTCCTTGCTGGAGTGTACAAATCCTGCAATGAGGCCACTGATAGTCTCTGGGACGCATCGACAGGCAGGAATATTTTCCGGGCAACAATGTCACTTCAAAAGTTTCAAATGATATCAAGAGTCCTCAGATTTGACAAGAGACACCAGAACAAAATCTGACAAACTTGCTCCCATCAGGGATGTTTGGGAGAAATGGGTGCAGCTCCTTCCACTGATGTTCAACCCAGGGCCAGAGGTGACAGTAGACGAACGTTTTCTCCCTTTCCACAGAAAATGCCCCTTCCGGCAATACATGCCAAGTAAGCCAGGCAAATACGACATAAAAATCTGGGCAGCCTGTGATGCAAAAACTAGCTATGCATGGAATCTACAGATTTACACAGGCAAGTCTGCTAGCGGCATCCCTGAAAAAAAACAAGGAAAACGTGTAGTCCTCGATATGACTACTGGACTGCAGGGTCACAACATTACTTGTGACAATTTTTTTTACCAGCTATGACCTTGGACAAGAACTTCTCAGGAGGAAAATCACCATGGTGGGCACAGTGAAAAAAAACAAACCTGAGCTGCCCGCTGAATTGTTGCAGGTGAAGTACAGGGCTCCACTTTCCTCAAAGTTTGTTTTTACAGACACCACCACTGCTGTTTCATACTGCCCCAAAAAACGACGGAATGTGGTACTGATGTCCACACTTCACAAAGATGCAGCTGTGTCATCAGGAAGTGACAAAAAGCCCAGAATCATCCTGGACTATAACAAAAACAAAGGAGGAGTGGACAACCTGGACAAGCTGACTGCCACCTACACTTGCCAGCGAATGACTAGGAGATGGCCAATGGTTGTATTTTACAACATCCTTGATGTGTCAGCATGCAATTCATTTGTGTTGTGGACCCGCATTCACCAAGGATGGAATTCAAAGAAAAAAAACAAGCGGAGGATGTTTCTTGAGGAACTAGGAAGATCCCTTGTCAAGGCGCACATTGACCAACGGGAACCAGTGCCCAGAGACCCGGCCGCTACAGCCTTGGTCCGACAACTCCAGAGCTCAACAAGTGCTTCGTCCACACCCACAGCAACACAGAGAGCATCATCACCAGCATCCTCCTCAACCAGGCCTGCCTCAACATCAACCACAACAGCCACAACCCCAGTGAGACCACCTGATTCTAAAAGAAAGAGGTGTCAGATCTGCCCTAGCAATAAGGACAGAAAGACAAACACATCGTGCTTCGCCTGCAAAAAATACCTCTGCAAAAAACACACAAAAAGTGTCACTTTTTGCCACACATGCATCTAAATACTAATGCATCTGAAAACTAGTACTTGATTTCTGTTGATTTGCTTTTCTTGATTGATTGTTGTTTGTTTGTTTGACCTAGAAAAGCTACTTTTTATTATTATTGCTATTAATGTTAATATAATTTTCATCTTTTATTTGTATTAAAGTTCTATAAAAAAAAAAATCTGTTTTTTGCCTTTTTCATAAAGTAGTTAGATATGGGTCAAAATTGACCCGTAACACCATAGATGTTACTAGAGTTAATAATATAAAATATATATATGTATATTTTTTTTACATTTAAGAAATGTGTTCTAAAACCCTTCAGTAATAGTCAGGTAATATAACAATCTTTTTTAAGTTTATATTATTCTCTTGAGGTTCATTTGACAATATTTTTATATTGAAAATGAACTGTATGCTCTCAAATGAAAGGCCCAGGGGGCCACAACAAAGATATTAAGATTAATCCTTCCATGGATGAGAAACCCTAACAAGGTAACTAAGAGGTAAGAAACAAATTGGATCATAAATAACTGTTTTTAGGGTATCCTAGGGGTGATTTAAGACACGGGTCAAAACCGACCCGTTAACATAAGAAAGAGTAACAGAAAGCTGACACTAGAGGAAGGATATATATATATATATATATATATATATATATATATATATATATATATATATATATATATATATATCTTTATATTTCATACATAGCTAGATAGCAAAATAGCCGATAATTCAATTGTCGGGTTCTGCAAAATCACTACCGACCCTGACAGGACATGAGGACATGGTTTACATACAGTAAACCATTGCATATCTGTTACATTTTTATATGTCCCTGACTAATAATGTTAGTAGTGTGTGTGTAAAATTTTGGAGCTGTAGGTGTTAAATTAAAGGATTAATTCACAGACAAAACTTGCGTGGGCTCCCGCCCAATTTTCTCCACCAGAGAGGGAAAGCCAGTGACTGAGGGCAGATACTAATAGCCTAATGAGGGGCCATGGTTATTGGCCCCCCCTGGCTAAAACAATCTGCCCCCAGCCACCCCAGAAAAGATGTAAGATGTGCCTAATCCGGCACTTAGCCTCTCTCTTCCCATTGCCCTGTGGCATAATGGGTAATAGGGGTTAATGTCACCTTGCTATTGTAAGGTGACATTAAGCCTGGTTAATAATGGAGAGGGGTCAATAAGACACCTATCCATTATTAATCCAATAGTATGAAAGGGTTAAAAGTACATATACACATTAAGAATAAAGTATTTTAATGAAATAATGAAACACACAGATTTAACATCTTTATTACACTCTCAATCCAAGCAAAGCCCTCGTACTTCTGTTAAAAAATCCCAAATAAAAAAGCAACAATATCTCATACCTGTCCGCTGTACAGTCAAGTCCCACGCTGCAATCCAGCTCAAGGGGTTAAATAGTTTACAACCCGGAGCGGTGCTAATGCTACCGGCTGGCCTGTAAACCACGGAGGAATGAATGAAAAGCTGACTGTGCAGCCTCCCCGCGCCTGATCGGACATGAACTCATTAGCGTGGGAAACTTTCTGAACATTTTCCCACGCTGTCAGTTCACCGCGGGTCAGGCAGGGAGTCTGCGCATGCTCAGTGACTACCGCTGACGTCTCTGAGGCTGCGCAGACTCCCTGCCTGACGTGGTGAACTTGACAGCGTTACGCTCTAGTGTGACTCCGGACTAATGCTGCCATCGTTCGTGCAGCATGAATCGTTCCCTGTAAGAATTAACCACTGGATGTGGGAATGTAGACAGGTCCATTTTGAAATTAGGTCATCCTCTTGAGAGAAAGGGTGTAAGGAGTGAAATTGTTAACAAATCCCCGTATATGTATATTGGGATTATTTGAAGCTGGAGTGGATCCCGACTTGCCGCTTTTCATAGGTTCTTAGGTATCTCTCAAATCTTATTTCAAGCAAGTAAACTTCTTGCATTTCTTTGGTTAGACACACAACCTCCATCTGTGGGAGAACTACAATGAAAGATAAATAATAGACTCCTCTTTCCAACCAGATTATATCATAAATGTAATTGTTTGCAAATTAATAAAGATATGTAGTTCTTGGCTGGATACTCCAGGGCTGCCCACAAATCTTCTAATTAGAAATAAAATATTTACAATGCTATCCCATGATTGTTGGTCCTTTTTCTCCCTCTTTCTACGAATTTTACACTTTGCTATTCTAGAACTGCTCTGAAAATGAAAATGGTCCTCTCTGCAACGGTGGGATTTGAGTGGGTTAGGGAATTGAAGTTGACATACTTTGTTTGTTTCATGCTATGGAATTATTATCTTACTTGAAAGATGGAAAATTTGTATTTGGAGTTTTTCAATGAAAAATTATTTGGTTTAAAAAGAAGAATTAACCACTGGCATCTTCCAACTGAAATGGACATACACACTAGGCCAATCCAAGAGTGCTTGTTAATGGTGGGAGCCAGGAGATATAAAGGTCGACTGAACAAGAATTCAGCTGACAGCTATCCCAAATGTATAGACAAATTTATCTCTACTTGCATTTCAGATTAATTATTTTTTTTTATTATTTTCCAGGCTGGGGCGAGGCTTGACTATGTTGTCCATTAATGAGATTCATAGCAGAAAGTCTGGTTGTAATGGTGTGTCATCATAGCACGTGACAACTAAGGCTAAGTTCACATTAGCGTTTGAGTCCACAGCGTAGTGCTGCGGCCTTCTTTCCTTAAGCTCCACCTACTTCCGCATGCGTCCTGCGTACCTATCTTTAACATTGGGTACGCAGGGACATGTGTTGTATGCAGATGCGTTCGCATGTGTAGTTTTGACGTGCCTAACGACCGCACGAGAATGGAACATGATTAAAGGGAACCTGTCATGTCCCCCAATGTTATTAACCTGCAGCTATTCGGTTAAGCTACATGTTAAGAACATTCTAAAGCTGCTCGGCTGCTGCATTGACAGCCCAGCTACCTGGAGGAAATTTACTTTATTCTTCCCGACAACCTCCAGCCTTCAGTAACAGAGGCTCGGCCGTTGCAGCTACAGTCACTGCTCAGTTCACAGTGAGTGGCGGCTGGTCTTGCAAATAGCTACTGCTGCCTGTAGCTAAGCAGTGACAAGTGACGCAGCTCTATGACTGAATGCCGGAAGCTTTGGGGAGAAATAAAGCCGGTAGCCATGCTTTTCAAATTAATAGTATTTGGGCAGCATGGTGGCTCAGTGGTTAGCTCTATAGCCTTGGAGTCCTGGGTTCAAATCCCACCAAGGACAACATCTGCAAGGAGTTTGTATGTTCTCCCTGTGTTTGTGTGGGTTTCCTCCTGGTACTCCGGTTTCCTCCTACATTTCAAAGACATACTGATAGGGAATTTAGATTGTGAGCCCCATTGGGGACAGTGATGATGATGTGTGCAAACTGTAAAGCGCTGCAGAATATGTTAGCGCTATTAAAAATAAAGATTATGATTATTCCCTTTAAAACCGTGCACAATGCTTTTCCCATTGCAGAAAGTGATTGCATATTGCTAAGCTATGTGTGGCCAATGGAGGCGTGACTGCACGGATAGCTACCAATCCTTATAATGGATGGGCCGCAGCGCCATGGAGCTGTGTGCCGTTCTCTTTATAGCTGATGCCTGGAAACACTGCAGTATTCATGTTAAAACTGTGAAAAAGTCACAATAATAAATCAGGGCTAACATTATAGGGAAAATCCAAATGACGCTATAAAATGCAGGTATACACCAACGGAAATGCTTTATCTGTCTCCCCTTTTCCTCATAGTTTGTAAGCTTGCGAGCAGGGCCCTCATTCCTACTGGTATCTGTTTTGAACTGTGATTTCTCTTATGCTGTAATGTCTATTGTCTGTACAAGTCCCCTCTATAAGTTGTAAAGCGCTGCGGAATATGTTGGCGCTATATAAATAAAAATTATTATTATTATTATTATTATTATTATCTGTTATTAAGGTAGTTGCTAGCGATGGAAAGTTTCCCCAATCTACCTTCTATAGTATTACATTTCAAGGGTAAAATGTTGCATTATATCTGTTTGTTCTGTAACAAGCAGGTTATTTTCCCCCACCCTGATATAAGATGTGAGTTTTGTATTCTGCGCTGGCTCTTATTAAAGAGAGTGTTAATGAGTCACTAGACAGAAACTGGTACTATCAATGAGTAAATATGCATTAAGGAAGGGACTGGCACTGGTTACGCAGAGCTCATAGCGCCTGATATTGGGTTTCACACCTGATAAAGTAACCTCATTTAGCTACAGTAATAATATAATAATGAGAGACTACTTATGATAGTAACAAAAAAATAATATACCGTACCTATTTCTCTATAGCAAATAGAGTAAATTGTTGATCATGGTATTGAAGAATCATAACCGTTAGACTGTGCCCAGACCAAATGATTGAACAAGGTTGCTTCGCATTCCAGAAGTTGTCAGAAAATGATCTGCATCTCCAAGTAATAAGGGTAATACACCGAACGGCACTTATACAAATCTATAGCATTATTGTTGAAGACCAAGTACGGTACACATCTTCATGGCAACAGTATTTGTTACTGACAGTGACCTCTTTCTGCAGGATAATGTGCCCTGCAATATTGCAAAAATTATCAGGAATAGTTTTAGGAATATGATGACGTATTTGAGTTCTTGACTTCGCCTCAAAAACTCTTTAAACCTCAGTCTGATAAAGCATCTGTAGGATGCACTGGAAAATCACGTCCAATACACGGACGTCCTATTTTGCAAATAAAAAATAGTGTTCTATTGCTGATGTCTTGGTGACAAATACAACAAAACATCTTCAGAGGTCTTCTGGAATCCACGTCTTGACAAGTCGGAACTGTTTTGGTGGCATCAGGTAATCCTGTACAATATCACGTAGGTAACTTTTGACAATATGGCTGATTGTTATATAACGGAGAATCTATAGTTTTAGCACAGTAAATTTGGCATAGGAGAGCTTCGAAAACTGAGATCCCCACCTATCTTGAGATCTGGACTCATACGGTATGTTTCCACTGTCAGGATGGCCGGCGGTATCGCCGCAGCGGCGAAGCCGCTCGGCGCTAAGCCCCGCCCCCTTTCTGGGACGCGATCATGCCGGATGTGTTAACTCTTCACATCCGGGATGATCGCTCGCTCCCATAGGGCCCTGTGTTATTCCTTGCGGCGACGTTGCGTCCCCGCAAGGTGTATGGACATGCTGCGATCTGAAAAGACGCGCAGCATGTCCGTAGTCGCAGGGCCGCCGCGTGCGGGTTTCCACGCATAGTGGACACGGGATTTCATAAAATCCCCTCCACTATGCTGGAACATCTGGACGCTGCTTGTTTGACGCTGCAGCTCTGCGCAGTGTCAAAAAAGCAGCGTTTCCTGACCGTGGAAACATACCCTAAGGGTATGTGTCCACGTTCAGGATTGCATCAGGATTTTGGTCAGGATTTTTCATCAGTATTTGTAAGCCAAAACCAGGAGTGGAACAATTAGAGGAAAAGTATAATAGAAACATAGGCTCCACTTCTGCATTTATCACCCACTCCTGGTTTGGGCTTACAAATACTGATGAAAAATCCTGACCAAATCCTGATGCAATCCTGAACGTGGACACATACCCTAAGATGCCCTGTCTGAATGAAGTGAAGGTCTATAGGAGTGCTGGAGGTAGTCATCAAAGAGCCCCACTATCTCCAGCAGACCCATGAATAATGAAGAGTTTTAGTGTGCATGCTCAATCTCTGCCTCATGCAGATGGGACTCAGCTCAGTTCCCTTCTCAGGATCAGTTGAGGTCCCAGAGGTCAGACCCCTAGCAATGGAGAAGTTATCACCATTATGTAGCTGTCAATGTTTTTCAGCTACAAATTTCAAAATGAAAACTGTTTCTCTGAGAAGCCAAAAAAAATAAATGAAAGAAACATGTAACATGGGGCATAGCTGTAAGGGATGCAGAGGCTGAACTCACATCTCAGCCCTCGACCAGATGAATCTCACAAGATGCTCAATAGAAGGAGACTGATTTTACAAATTTGTGATAGTTGGTGACTCTGTTGGAGATTATGCACTGGGTTCCAGGAACATTTAAAGGGATATTTTCATCACCATAAATGGGTTAAGCTGCAACGAGCTTGTAAAATACTAGCAACTTACAATTTACTTCTTTTTGAAGATTCTCTCTGTTCTTAAGAATTGAGGGTTTTTAATTTCACTGTCTTTTACTCATTGCCTAGATTAGTGATTACCTCTACAATCTGTTAGCGGTGTCTTTTCCAAGCAAGAAGCTGCGAGCTTACAAGTTCTCTTCTATGGAGCTTGTAAGCGCAGCTCTAAAGCATCTGGGATTGCTGAAATTGGCTGTTTCAATGTCACTGCACTCCTTCAATGCTGTAGAGACAACGCTGCCTCTGCTTGCATCATTGGGGACAGCACAGTTCAGGCCAGACAGTGAGATAAAAATAACCATTTACTGTAAGTTCTGACTCCTATAAAAGTAAAACTTGTATGAAAGTTAACAGATAGTAATTAGCATCAGTCTCAAGTTTATAGAAAAGGGAAAAATAGATCAGCGTGTCTTTGCCTCGGAACAACATTTTGCACTGTATGTTATACGTCAGGTCACTACACATACAGTACAGTACTCTATTTCATCATTGGAGCCATTTTACACTACTAAGCAGATTGCTACAAAACTTTAAAAATGTGCACCCCAATATTCTATACTATACAACTTATTAGCATCCTGTAGTGGCTCTACTATAATATGACCAAAATGCATTTGGGTGGAAAACCAGCAAGAAAATAGATAAAATGGCTTGTCCAGGATTACAAAAAAAGTTTGTTTTTTAAATGCCACACTCTTAGTGAGTCACTCCCTTATTGTTGGGGAGGCTCGACTGGGGAGAAAATTTTATTTATTCTGCCCAGTCCTTTTATATGGCTGCGTCAATCATTATTAATAAATTAATTAACTCACTCCGTACTTAAGATCTCCTGAAATGTTTGTATCTGTACATCTGTGGTATTTTTCCTGACGAAGGAGTCTGAGAACTCCAAAACGCGTTGCATAAAGCCACAACCTATATGACATACGTTTGGACTTTCATTTATTCAGCAGCGCAGAGTGAATCTGCAGCGCCCCAGAGTCCTGGACGTTGCAGTACTGTGGCTCCGCCACTAAGGGGAGCTATGGTACGTCTGATGGCACTGAAGGAGTTCATCTGATCAGGTATCACAGACACCAATACATTTCACAGCCGGGCCTCCGGGGGGAGCTAAGGGTTCTATTCACTAGGCCACTCCCCACCATAGTGGGTAAACTGGGGGTCAGGCAGGAAGTTAGTGAGAAAGCTGACTGGGTTGGAACCAGGCAACACCTTGTGGCAGAGGGTGTTGTGGGGGAAGATACAGTAGGGTCTCTGTCAGGGGTGGGATCCTGACAGAGGCTTGGCAACTTGAACGAACGTAACGGGACCGTGCCTGCTCAGGATAGCGGCGGTGCCCAAGGAAGGACCAGAAGCGAGATAGATTGTGCTGAGTGAGAAACGAGATCAAGCAATAAGGAGAATACCAGTAGGGGTCGTGCCGTAAGACCGAGGCAACACCCTATTGAGGCACACTACTGGTGGCCGGAACGCCGAGGGAGTATTTCAACATCCAGCTTCAAGCAATACTCTAAACAGCGGCAGGACAGTCAGTCTAAGGTGGGCTGTCTAACTTAAATCACCTATGCAGTCTTGGGGGGCAACTTGTGGAGAGGGGCGACTCTAGGGTCCCGGAAGAGCTCCGAGCCTACCCGTCAAACGGGTGCCGTCCCAACCGTAACATCAGGGAGGGACGGAGGATTAGCAGAACATCATCTAATCGAGTTGTGAGGGAACTTAAGAAACAGACACAACAGTTGTGGGGACTTTCTGTAAGCACAGCAGGGAAGGACCGCAACACATAGCGCTAGAAGGAAGGCACAGATTTCCACCTGCTAAGAGAACTCTGGAGGTGCCATTGGACCGGCCGGACTTGTGCAGCCTGGTTATCCAGATTCTGGACTGAGGACCCAGAGATCTTCAGTAAAGAGGTAAAGAGACTGCAACCTGGTGTCCTCGTTATTTACTGCACCGCACCACCACAGCCTCACCACCACCATCATACCTATCACCGTACGCCCCTCGGCAGGGTCACGGACCGGGCCTAGCCACCGTGACAACCCCAGAGCAGAGACTCAGAGGCCCGGTACCGGGTACCCCTCGGCCCTGCGGCAGTGTGGGCGCTACAACTTGGCGTCACGAACAGGATCTACTTAAGCCTGAAGAATCAGGTCATGTGTGCCTTGGAACTGTGATTTATTGTGCTTAGAACTGTACTTTATTGCAAAGACTGTGCTGTGCCACTTGCCGCCAAAATCCGCCGCCATTACAGCGCTGAGGAGAGCGCAGGAGAAGAAGAGGGGCGTGGAGTGGGCATAGGCAAGCTGGAGAGCGCGAAAGACAATGGCCGCCCAGTCTAAATATTTCTGCACTGTGAGGACGTGTCCGTCAGCAGCGGAGATCCGCCTCCTGATCCTCAATGGAGGGCGGAGATCGAGAAAACGACACCGCCCACGAAGGAGAGAGCGGGAAAAAGACCAGGAAGTGACCCACGTGGAGGACGTCATGGCCAGCAGCTCCGAACCTGACAGTGGGGTTGAAGTGGAAGTTTCCCCCAACTACCCGGATGAGCACAGCAGCCCGTTCTCCGTGGACCGCACCGAACTCCTGCGAGTCGAGATGGAGAGCTTGCTCGACCAGCTCCTTCAGCTGAACATGAAGGCCCAGGCTCCGCACCAGGCAGCGCCGGAAGAAGGTCCTCAGGCGCCGGATCCTGCACCGTTACTGGAGCAACCGCTGAGATCCTCGCTGACACCGCCGGAGGAACCCGCCGTGGAGGAGGAACCTGCATCGGCTGGTGAGTCCGCCGACCCCGTCCCGCTGGCCGAGGGTTTGCTGGTGGGTCCAGTAGCAGCACCACCTCTCCCGGGAACCCATAGACTCCAACGCCTGCTACCGTGGGAGGAAGCCACAGGCATGGAACACCGTATGCGAGCCCCAATCACCCCTACTCCCCTGCTGTGTGAGGTCCACGCGGAGCGCACAGTGTGCCGCTGGGTGAACCCCGGATCCAATCTTATGGGGTTCCCCGGGGTGGAGACCCAGGAGGGAGAGATAGTGCAGGCCCTAAGCCTGGAAGAATATCAGGTCCAGCTAGAGCAGCAGTGGAAGGAAAAAGAAAAAAAATACCAGGCCGGGCTGGAGGCCTACCATCGGAAGGACTTGGCGGTCAAGGACCGGGCCCGCAAAGACCCCACTGCTCCCCAGGCCCTGCGCAGGCAGGGCATCATCACCACCTTCAAGCTCCGTGGGGGCTGGGGCTTTATCAAAGAACCGGGTCTGTATGCGGAGGTGTTTGTGAACCGGAGGGATGTTGAGTCGCACCTCAGGGAGGGCCACCCAGGCCGGGATCTCTATCCGGGGGATGAAGTCTCATACACCAGGCACTTTGGGGAAAAGGGGTGGTTTGCCCTGAATGTCCACAAGGAGCCAACCCCTGCGATGCCTCCGATTAGGGTGCCAGTGAAGCTGACCCCTGTAGCGAAGGTGTCCCCTTGCGGTCAGCCCGTGGTCGTTGCCAGGACCACCGAAGACACCCCCACGTGCACTATGGTCAAGACCACGACATGCAGCATTGTCACCTCCACCACCCTGGTGGCCAAGGAGGCACCTCTCTCGGTGGGTGGTGCCCGTGCTGCTGCGGAGCTGAAGACTGCGGGTACACAGACCCTCAGATGGGACGACAGGCCCCCTTATGCAGTACCAGGCGGCTCGCAATACCCAAAGGGGTTGCCTCCGCCGGTGCTGCCTCCTGGGTGGTTTGAGTAAATGTCTCAGTATTTTGCACATGTAAATAGTTCCTTAACTGTTTGTTTGATTCCTGATTTTGCTAGACCCGTCCAGGGTTAACTTTTAAAGGGATCCCTTTGTTGACCCGGGATCCCTATTGTTTTGTTTGTGTTTTTCCAAGTTTTGCACAAGTTTCCAGAACTGCCGCAATCATGAACAGTGCATGATACAAACTTTTTGTAAATAGTTTGCACCTTATTAAAGGTGCTCCCTACTGGTTTTACTTCAAAAAGGACTCTTTGTGAAGATACCACACTGGAACCTTTGCTGAGTATGGACTGGCAGCTTGAGAAGATATGCTACCTCATAGAGACTTGGTCCCCTCTTAAAGGGGATGTTCATTTGTTGCACTTAAATGGTGATATTGCTTTAAGACAGGTGGCAATAATGTTTTGATGAAAGAAAGTGATGATAATGCTTACATGAGAAAGTTATATGTATCCAACTAGTTAATTGTAAAGAAATGCTGATAATGTTGATAGACAACGAGGATAGAAGGTGAACCCTGAGTCCTCCTAGGAGCCATATAGAGATGTCTCAGTGCTCTTAAACTGAAAGTAATGTTATGTTCTATACTATGTATAGTAGTTGAAAAGACAGAAGGCTCGGGCTGAAAGGAGCGGTCCTGTAAGAAAGGAGAGGCAGTAGGTCTGGTGCCGTTAGGACAGGCGGTCCTGCAGATTTAAAGAAGGAGAATGTAAAAGTTAAATTGCCTTATAATGTGATTATAAGAAGGTCTTTAGCGGATTCCGAGTGTACGTCCTTAAAGGCAATGTTAAACTATTGTTCAACAATTTTGCACTTAGTAGAATACCCGGTTGGGTAAAAGAAAGTTATTTATAGCATGTTGCTATGATATTTAACCACGTTTGTAACGTTCAAGTGTCCTCACCTCCCATAAAGGGAAGCTCTGTTCAAGTATACTTATTGTTATTGCACTCAACAAAATTGTATGTCTTTTTGCTAACCTGTATTGTTGTTTTCTTCCCAGTCCCGGAGTACTGTGTTTAACCAGGGGGGAGTGCAGCGCCCCAGAGTCCTGGTTGTTGCAGTACTGTGGCTCCGCCACTAAGGGGGAGCTATGGTACGTCTGATGGCACTGAAGGAGTTCATCTGATCAGGTATCACAGACACCAATACATTTCACAGCCGGGCCTCCGGGGGAGCTAAGGGTTCTATTCACTAGGCCACTCCCCACCATAGTGGGTAAACTGGGGGTCAGGCAGGAAGTTAGTGAGAAAGCTGACTGGGTTGGAACCAGGCAACACCTTGTGGCAGAGGGTGTTGTTGGGGAAGATACAGTAGGGTCTCTGTCAGGGGTGGGATCCTGACAGAGGCTTGGCAACTTGAACGAACGTAACTGGACCGTGCCTGCTCAGGATAGCGGCGGTGCCCAAGGAAGGACCAGAAGCGAGATAGATTGTGCTGAGTGAGAAACGAGATCAAGCAATAAGGAGAATACCAGTAGGGGTTGTGCCGTAAGACCGAGGCAACACCCTATTGAGGCGCACTACTGGTGGCCGGAACGCCGAGGGAGTATTTCAACATCCAGCTTCAAGCAATACTCTAAACAGCGGCAGGACAGTCAGTCTAAGGCGGGCTGTCTAACTTAAATCACCTATGCAGTCTTGGGGGGCAACTTGTGGAGAGGGGCGACTCTAGGGTCCCGGAAGAGCTCCGAGCCTACCCGTCAAACGGGTGCCGTCCCAACCGTAACATCAGGGAGGGACGGAGGATTAGCAGAACATCATCTAATCGAGTTGTGAGGGAACTTAAGAAACAGACACAACAGTTGTGGGGACTTTCTGTAAGCACAGCAGGGAAGGACCGCAACACATAGCGCTAGAAGGAAGTCACAGATTTCCACCTGCTAAGAGAACTCTGGAGGTGCCATTGGACCGGCCGGACTTGTGCAGCCTGGTTATCCAGATTCTGGACTGAGGACCCAGAGATCTTCAGTAAAGAGGTAAAGAGACTGCAACCTGGTGTCCTCGTTATTTACTGCACCGCACCACCACAGCCTCACCACCACCATCATCCGTCATACCTATCACCGTACGCCCCTCGGCAGGGTCACGGACCGGGCCTAGCCACCGTGACAACCCCAGAGCAGAGACTCAGAGGCCCGGTACCGGGTACCCCTCGGCCCTGCGGCAGTGGGGGCGCTACAAATCTACTTCTACCCATTTTTTTCTTTCTGGTTAGTCATCATTGGACCTGTGGGTCTGCTGCAGCGAATACATCATAAGCCATAAACTCGCTCTATCTGGTGAGTACAATCTTATTGTGTCTAACCATCTGAATCTCGGATACGACCCTATTTTTGCGCTATTTCTCCAAAAGTATCTATTGGTACTTGTTTTAATGTTTTACTGACCGAGATTGGAGGTAAAGCATTGATTACACTCATGTGGACACATCTTCATGGCACGGGGGAGTACACAAGGAAAGAGGTGAGCAGGATAGGGACGACGGCCGTTTCACGCCAACACCGGCGCTTCTACGGGACCCGTAGAAGCACTGGTGTTGGCGTGAAACGGCCGTCGTCCCTATCCTGCTCACCTCTTTCCTTGTGTACTCCCCCGTGCCGTGAAGATGTGTCCACATATGCTTTAATAAAGACAAGCTTGCATCACAGGTTCGGTGAGTGTTGCCGCTTTTTGCTACATTACTGCTATATGTTTTTCCTTTGTTCAATGCGAGCACCTCCCAATCTTTCTGGATCGTCCAGTATTTAGACCTATTTAGCGGACCTCTATCACAGGCTGTGCTGCTTTCTTTTTCTTTGAAAGCATTGATTACAACTTCAGATGGTGTAACACATCATCTTGGTATGTCTGGTGAGGCCCAGGCATGAACGTAGACAGTATAGTGAGGTCCCAGTAGAATGTCCGTGAAGCCTTGTCCTGGACCACCAAGGATGCTGGCATTGACCTTTTTATTACCGTAGAGGGCTAAGAATTTAGGCATTAAATGGGTTGTCCAGTTATATTAACGATATCAGCTATCCTTAGGATAGGTCATCAGTATCAGACCAGTAGGAGTCCAACATCCAGTGTCATCACTGATCACCTGTTATTCTCTCAGGAGGCAGACAGATGTAAACATTTAATGGAGCTGAATAGCACATACCAATATTTAGTGGCCCCTGCCAGGTACTGCATATCAATGCCTATTCTCTTAAACAGAAGTTGCTCTGCAGTACTTACCTGTGACTGCTACACTATTGGATCTGTGTAGTGCAGCCATGTTCAATGTTTACATTTGGCCCCCACCGGATCTAACAAACGCTTATTGTGGAGGTGCCAGGTGTTGGACCTCCACCCAAATTGATATTGATGACCTAACGAGAGGATAGATAATCAATATCACATGGCCAGATAATCCCTTGACTCTTTTATAGCAGTCTAAACTATCAGTGCATTCAGATTCTCACATCACTAAGGATGATGGTATTAACTTAATAACTTTAAAAAGAAGTATTAGACACTATCTTTCATGGCATATAAAATTGATTTCTAAGCTTCTCCTTACTGAAGTGTATATTTAGCTTATTTTGTTTGTGGCATCGAGATGACCAAAATCATGTCTCCCATCAATGAGGAAGTCAATGTAAAGAATAACAATAAAGAAATGGAAGTGGTCAACAAATACATTGTCATGGGGTTACTGCGACAGTGTGGAGCTAGAAAACCGTAGTGTCTGATTTCTCCTAGTCTGGTGCTGAGAAGAAGCACTTCTCCTTCATTTTAAATGTGTTTATTTCTTCTGGCAGAACAGGGGTTAATTGGCCATGTTGGAAATCCCTGAGTTAACAGATGAGCATTGTCAGCCACTCCCTTCCCCTCTGTAATCTGGGTTCTGTTACAAATCCTTGTCAGAGCAAGCATTTGCTGCCTGGCTTCTCATATGAGGAGAGTTAAGGTACCTTCACACGAAACGACATTATAACGATATCGCTAGCAATCCGTGACGTTGCAGCGTCCTCGCTAGCGATATCGTTTCGTTTGACACGCAGCAGCGATCAGGATCCTGCTGTGATGTCGCTGGTCGCTGAATAAAGTCCAGAACTTTATTTGGTCGTCCGATCGCTGTGTATCGTTGTGTTTGAAAGCAAAAGCAACGATACCAGCGATATTTTACACTGGTAACCAGGGTAAACATCGGGTTACTAAGCGCAGGGCCGCGCTTAGTTACCCGATGTTTACCCTGGTTACTAGCGTAAAATGTAAAAAAAACAAACAGCACATACTCACATTGCGTCCCCTGCAGTCTGCTTCCTCCTCTGACTCAGCGCCGCAAAGTGAAAGTGAAAGCAGCACAGCGGTGACGTCACCGCTCTGCTCTCACTGTACGGCGCTCAGTCAGTCAGGAAGTGGACGCAGGGGGACGTGAATGTAAGTATGTGCTGTTTGTTTTTTTTAGATTTTACGCTGGTAACCAGGGTAAACATCGGGTTACTAAGCGCGGCCCTGCGCTTAGTTACCCGATATTTACCCTGGTTACCAGGGGACCTCGGCATAGTTGATCGCTGGAGAGCGGTCTGTGTGACAGCTCTCCAGCGACCAAACAGCGACGCTGCAGCGATCGACATCGTTGTCGCTATCGCTGCAGCGTCGCTTCGTGTGAAGGTACCTTTAGAGTAGTTATCTGTGACAGTTGTTTAGCTTGTATGTTTGGTAGTTCCCTATCCATCTCTATTTTTGTTATTCCGCTACCTCCACTCCCCAGTGCATTTCTCTGCTATATGTGAGTGAATATTTTGTATGCCAGGAGTTTCCTGTTAACCCTGGTTTGTGCTGCCTTGTTTGTCGGGTTGGTGTACTACGATGCACATTAGCGCCCCCTCTTCCCTGGGTGGGGGAAGGGAACAGATGGAGGGCTAATTCAGGAAATAAGGCAAGGGTGGAGGCCCCGGCATCTTCGCCATCTGAAGTATCCCGGGGAGCAGGGCGAGCTAGGGTGCCCCCTAGTGTTAGGAACAGGGAAGGAGCCCCGGGCCACCCAACAGCTGTGTCGTGACATTTGCTCTGACCATAACCATTTTTTCTGATCCACTATGGATCCAATCGCTGCTCTGACAGGGTAACTGAGGCAGCTCAGTCTGGAGGTGGAAGACTTACACATGGTGGTTTTGCAGCATCCTGATACATCTGGTGTGGGACTCCCATCTCCCCAGCAAACCATAGTGGAACCCAAGTTCGCTTTGCCTGGCAGTTTCTCTGGAGGCATGACATGTTTGCTGTGTTCCGGGAGGCTTGTTAACTGTACTTCAGGTTACATCCAGTTTCCTCAGGTACAGGGGAGCACAGGGGGCGGACATTCTGCATGTGCAGCCGGTGCAGCTGCACCGGGGCCCAAAGGTGGAGGGGGCCACTTCAAGGTGGCTAACACTGAGGCAATCTTGCCTGTTTATCTGTCCCAGAGGCTCTGGGGGCCCCCTGGCCAGAATGTCCTCATGTACGGCAGGCAGGGAGTGATCCCTGAAGCTCTGTTGCCTACAGGAGAGAATGGCAGTGGAGCGGAGCTGCAGGGATCTGTCCTGCTTTCTGTCCGCGCTTCCTGTCTTACACAGCAGTGCGGCTGGATGATGTCATCATTCAGCACACGGCTGTGTCAGAGAGAATGCTGCCGGCCACGAAGATGCTGTGGCTGCCGAGGAACGTGAGAGAAGTGAGTGGTGTCTGCCTGTTTGCCTGCCTGTCTGTCTGCCTGCCTGTGTGTCTCTGTGTGTGTGTCTGGGCTGTGGCTGCCAGGGAACTTGCAGAGGGATGAGTGGTGCTGTGTGTCTGTGTGTGTTTGTGTGCGTTGTATGTGTGTGTAGGTGATGGAGAGGGCAATGATAGGGGTGGTGGAGAGGACAATGATAGGGGTGGTGGAGAGGACAATGATGGGGTGGTGGGGGAGAAAGCAATGATAGAGGTTATGGAAAGGGCAATGATGGAGGTGGTGGAGAGTACAATGATGGGGTTGTGGGGGAGAAAGCAATGGTAGAGGTGGTGGAAAGGGCTATGATGGAGGTTAGGGAGAGAAGGCAATAGAGATGATGGAAAGCGCAATGCTGGGATGGTAAGGGAAAAGCAATGACGGAGGTGGTGGAAAGGGCAATGATGGAGGTGATGGGGAGGGCAATGATTGGGGTGGTGGAGAGGGCAATGATGGGGTGGTGGAGAGGGCAATGATGGGGTGGTGGACAGGGCAATGATGGGGGTGGTGAGAGGGCAATGATGGGGTGGTGGAGAAGGCAATGATAGAGGTGGTGGAGAAGGCAATCATGGATGTGGTAGAGAAGGCAATCATGGAGGTGGGGAGGACAATTAGGCTGGGTTCACATTACGTTTACAGCAGCCCATTCAACACATACGGTAACAGGCTGCTGTAAACGCAAGTGCGGGTATGGCAGCATGCTAGCGCAGATAGAGCATCTGCTAGCTCTATCTGCACTAGCAGTGACGGACCCGGAAACGCTGCAGCCCGCGTCTCAGGGTCCGTCACTCAATGACGGCACATCCCTAGCGCACGCCCATTGTGGGCGGGCACTAGTGATGCGTCCGACATTGGAGTCAATGGCGGCGTTAAACAGACTACGTTACACCGCATTATGCCGCTGTGTAACGTAGTCCGTCTAACGGACACCAGCAACGCAGTGTGAACCCAGCCTTAGGGATGTTGGGGATTGGGATGGGAGGAAGGGGGACTTATAATGGACTTGCAAACAGGGGGAGGTGGAGGAAGATGTCAGATATGGATGTAAAATTAATTGGGTCATGGAGGAAGGTGATAATCCCCTGATTAGCGTCCTCCCCATCTCACAATTCATTGTGATGCTATCGGGGACTTAAAATTTATTGGGGAGTGGGAGAGGAGGGGGTAAGCTGCTGTCAGGGACTTGTAATGAATTGGGAGATGGCGGAGGATGCTCAGTACCTGATAGCATCATAATGAATTTGGGGGTGGGAGAAGACCCATCAAGGACTTATAATAAATGATGGGGACACAGGACAGGGACAAAGGCTGTGTGCACACGTTCAAGATTTGCAGGAGAAAATTCTGCTGCATATCTTAATGTGTTGGCAGGAAGAAAGTTGCGTAAAATTAATTGACATTATGCAGATTTTAATCTGCTGCAAATTTGCAAGGAAAAAATAAGCGGTGTGTGCATGAGACTTAGGGATCTCATTCTCTTTGCTTGTACTGTAAAACCTTGCTTACTTTCCATGTGCACATAGCCTTACAGTTAATTGGGGAGAGTCACAGACTGAATAATTTATATTATTGGGAGTCAGAGATTCTAGTTAATGGGGGGGCACAGCGCTGCTTATCACTGTATATTTTTAATGGTGCGTTTCTAATAGTATTTTATTGGTGGGGTACATATCTGTATTCAGCGGGGAGACACATGTATCTACAGGTCCTTCTCAAAAAATTAGCATATAGTGTTAAATTTCATTATTTACCATAATGTAATGATTACAATTAAACTTTCATATATTATAGATTCATTATCCACCAACTGAAATTTGTCAGGTCTTTTATTGTTTTAATACTGATGATTTTGGCCTACAACTCCTGATAACCCAAAAAACCTGTCTCAATAAATTGTTGATTCAGAAGATTAGGGTAATAGGTCGTTTAGAGAACCTTTTCTTGATATGCTAATTTATTGAGACAGGTTTTTTGGGTTATCAGGAGTTGTAGGCCAAAATCATCAGTATTAAAACAATAAAAGACCTGACAAATTTCAGTTGGTGGATAATGAATCTATAATATATGAAAGTTTAATTGTAATCATTACATTATGGTAAATAATGAAATTTAACACTATATGCTAATTTTTTGAGAAGGACCTGTATATAATGTATGTGACCTTGTTATTTTCAGGGCTACGAAGAGCATAGTGACAAGACGAGTCGTGGCTGGGAGATGTCGACATGAAGGTCTGACAAGATGGAGAAGAAACAGCAGAACGTGGCTCTAATCAGACAAGACGTCAGCGGTAAGTGCCTGGATGTAGATATTATTCTGTATCTGCACTGTGTGACGTGGAGTAATAATGTTATCTGTTAAATCCCTTATTCTACATTCTCGCATTTGTGTGAAATGTCCATTTTATAGGTCCATTCACACATACATGAAAATCACGGATCTGAGAATAAGATCCGTGAGGGTCAGAGAATGTTCTCTTCTGATCTGATCTTGAGGATCAGAATTGGACATATTCAATGCATCTGTAAAAGTGGGCAGCACACTGACATTGCACACGGATACTAGTATGTAGTCTTATTATGTCGCAGTCCCTCAGTATATAGTGTACTCACTTATTATGTATAGCACAGTCACTTAGTATAATAGTGTACGCACTTATTATGTATAGCACAGTCCCTTAGTATATAGTGTACTCACTTAAGTATAGTACAGTCCCTTAGTATATAGTGTACTCACTTATTATCTATAGTTCCGCCCTTAGTTATATAGTTTCTTTTTGTATTATGTATAACACCGTCCCTTATTACGTATCATCCTCTAGTTATATATGGTGCTGTCCCTTATTATATAGCTTCCTCTGCTGTTATGTACAGTGCTGTCTCTAACATAGTTTATTCCTGTTATTTTTCTTATTTACAGCTCTCACTTTTATTATACAGTCCTCTCTTGTTAGATATAAAATTACTTCTGATGGAGCAGTCGGTGAGCAGACGACCAGTCCATCAGCTCCTACATTAGAAAAGAATCTATCCCATGCTCCATCAGCCGTCACTGCATTATACATCTAACAAGACAGGACAGTATGTAATAAAGACAGGGCTGTATATAAACCGATCTATAAGGGATGGTGCTGTACATAACAAGGGAGGGCACTGTGTAATCAGGGATGGCAATATACATAATAGACTATGTAATATATATATATACATGTATGTGTATATACAGTATATATATATATATATACTGTATATATATATATATATATATATATATATATATATATATATATATATATATATATATAAGTCAAAATTGGAACAGCATCACATATTACTGCAGTTGTCGTGCAGCGCTTTCCCAACCAAAGTTCAATTGGCCTCCAGTAATAAAGATAAAAAAAGGAAAACAGCACAAAAATTAAAGAAAAAAATGGGCTTTAATGCCTGAACGGCGTGGCAACGTTTCGGATAAAGGCAACGCTTGAGAAGGGATACTATATCCGAAACGTTGCCATATATATATATCTTTGTCGCCATAAAAGGAGGGGGGCACAGAGACATTTCTTGCACAGGGGCCCCAAGCTCTCAGTGTCTGCCCCTGGAGGAGCGACATGTGGGATAGTAATCTCGCTACTCCAGGGGGACCCCCAAGTGTGGTCATTTTCTCTCCCATCTGACTCTCAGTCGGTTCAGACGGTGGAGGGATTTTTTCTGGCACTGGGCCTTATATATGATGACCCCGATCACCTCTCCTTAGCTGAGTCCACACTGTGCCAACTTCAGCAAGGAGACCGGCTGGCAGAGGAATATTGCTCTGAGTTCCGGAGGTGGGTCACGACACCAGGTGGAATGACCTTGCATTCCGTAGTCAGTTCTGTGAGGGGCTCACAGTAAGGGCGAAGGATGCCTTAGCTCTGTATAAGACTACTGACTCCCTTGAGGCAGTCATGTCTCCGGTGATCCGGGTTGATCGCTGTCTTCACCAAAGACATAGGGAGTCACCTCTGTGTACGGGAAGTCCGAGATCAAGGGAGGTCAGCACTGAACCTACTATGGAATCCATGCCGGTGGGGGCGGCACCTCACTCGGGTAAACTAACTTTTGTTCGGCGAAAGGGGTGTGTGTTTTAATTGTGGTAAAAAGGGCCATTTTGTTTGCACATGTCCATCCCGATCACATGGTAAACAACTGCCAGGAAAACTAGGTGGCTCGAGTAGCGGGGAGGTTAGCAACCCAGGTGTCCTCATTATGTCCGTAGGTAGGACACAATTTTTCTTACCAGCAGTAGTCCACCTGGGTGGGTTTAAGGTGGACGTGTCTGCATATCTGTCTTGTCATATCAGACCATCCTCATCCCCCATTGTAGTGGGGTTCTTTTTTGTAATGAAAAAAGATGGGACTTTACGCCCTTGCCTGGATTTCTGTGAACTTAATAGGATCACCGTCTGTGATGCTTATCTGCTCCCTCTCATTCCAAACCTTTTTAATCAAATTGTAGGGGCAGAATAGTTCTCTAAGATGGACCTCAGGGGGGTGTGTAATCTCATCCACATTAAAGAGGGAGATGAGTGGAAAACAGCGCTCAATACGCCTGACATACACTATGAGAATATGGTGATGCCTTTTGGGTTTACGAACATGCCTGCCGTCTTTCAACACTTTGTAAATGACATCTTTAGTCACCTCGTAGGTGGTAATATATCTGGATGACATATTAATTTATTCACTTAACCTTGAGTCACACCAGGTACATGTCAAGTATAAAAAATGTTTCAGCACAACCTACTAGGGAGGTGCACAAATATAGGTTCCCAAACCTTAATACGTGAAATAATTTATAATTGGCACACTCCAAAAATGTGATGCAAAGGGGAATATTTAATGTACATACAATAGTCACAAACGTTTCGGTCCGTGTGGACCTTCATCATTGTGCTACTTCGGTGGATACCGCATAGCTGCACCAAGTCCATTGCGCGTTTTCCTTCAACGGCTGGACTGCGACATCATTTAGTGTTCTCCTCAACACTCTCCAGTTGATGCAAGCTAACCTTATTGGGGCCCACCATATGGTTCACATCACCTCAGCTATATACCTAGCACACTGATGAAGGTCCACGTGGACCGAAACGTTTGTGACTATTGTATGAACATTAAATATTCCCCTTTGCATCACATTTCTGGAGTGTGCCAATTATAAATTATTTACCAGGTACATGTCAGGCAGATTTTACGTATACTCTGAGACAATAAATTATATGTCAAGCCCGAGAAGTGTATGTTCTCGGTTGAGGAGATCCCTTTCCTAGGATATGTGTTGTCTTCCACTGGTTTTTGCATGGATCCAACGAAAGTCCGAGCGGTATTGGATTGGGATTGTACCAAGGATTTGACGGTGTTACAAAGGTTTTTAGGTTTAGTCAACTACTACCGTAAATTCATAAAGAACATTTTGGTAGTGCCTCTTACGGATATGACCAGAAAGGGAACGGACTACTCCAAGTGGTCCAGTACTGCCAGGAAGGCATGTAATATGTTGAAGAGGTGTTTTTCTTCTGCGCCGATCATTATTCAACCTGACTTCTCTCAGCCTTTTACTGTTGAGGACGATGCATCTGAGGTGGGAGAGGGGGCTGTATTGTCACAGGGTGCGTCTCCTGGTAAATGGCAACCATGTGCTTATTTTTCTAAAAAACTGTCACCCGCTGAGAAAACTTATGACATTGGTAACAGAAAACTCTTGGCAATCAAATGGCCTTTGAAGAGTGGGGTCATTTTTTGGAGGGAGTGGTTAACCAAGTTATGGTAAACTCTTCACGGATCATAAGAATCTGGTATATCTGGAAACGTCTAACACCTCGACAAGCAAGACAGGCATTGTTCTTTACCAGGTTTAAGTTTTTTGTCACATATAGGCCGGGGAACAAAAAAATAACGGCAGGTGACTTATCCCATTGCTTTCCTGGGGGAGGAGATAAGTGTGAACCAGTATCTATTCTTCAAAAAGGGGTGGTTATGATGTCTATATGCTTTAATCTGGAAAGAGAGGTTGTTGACACTCAATGGGATGCCCCTGCTGCCTGTCCCCTTGGTAAACTGTTTGTTCCTGTTAATATACGTCTTAGAGTCCTTAGCGAACATCACGATTCAGTGTTGGCCGGACACCCTGGTAATAAAGCCACTGCTGATCTGCTTACTCTGTGTTTTTGGTGGCCAGGTGCTCATCAGGATGTCTGGGAGTATGTAGCCGCCTGCTGTGTCTGTGCGCGTTCTAAGACCTCTCATACTCGCTTGTCAAGGGCTCTCCAACCATTAGAGATTCTCAGTAAACCTTGAACTCACTTGTCGGTCGATTTTATTACGGATCTTACCGTGTCAGAAAGAAATACTGTAATACTGATGGTGGTAGAAGGATTCCGTAAAATGTTTCATCTTACCAGCTTTACCGAACGCCAAATCCTTGGGGCAAGTTCTCCTTAGGGAAATAATTAGATTGCATGGGATCTCAACCGATATGGTTTCTGATCGGGGGTGTAGTACAAATTTTGGAGGGCATTTTGCACCTTTCTGGGGATTCATTTGTCTTTTTTCTTCCTCTTTTCACCCGCAGTCTAATGGGCAGACTGAATAGTTTAAACAGAATGTAGAGATGTACTCAGGTGTCTTGTATCTGAAGTTCATGAGGACTAGGTTACCTATTTACCGTTAGCCAAATTCGCTGTAAATAATCGTTGACAAGAATCGACCGGTAAGTCCCCGTTTATTGAGGCATATGGGTTCCATCCTCAGTTAAGTTCATGTAATAGTAATCACTAGCGTTGAGTGAAACGGATCGGTCATTTTCATAAATCGCCGACTTTTAGGCAAAGTCGGGTTTCACAAAACCCAAACCGATCCTAGTGTGGGATCGGCCACGCGGTCGGCGATCAGAGCGCCAAAGTCGCGTTTCGCATGACGCTGTTACCGCCGTTTTTCATCCAATGAAGGAGGACGCAGAGTGTGGGCAGCGTGATGACATAGGTCTCGGTCCCCACCATCTTAGACAAGGGCATGGCAGTGACTGGCTTACTGTCTGCGGCGTCACAGGGGCTATAAAGGGGCGTGCACACCGACCGCCATCTTACTTCTGCCGATCTGAGCATAGGAAGAGGTTGCTGCAGCTTCGTCAGAAGCAGGGACAGAGTTAGGGAGGGAATATTAACCCCCAAACCGCTTGTGCTGTAGCGGTTTTCACTGTCCCACACCACCTTTTTGTCCAGGGACAGTGGAGGTCATATTTTAGTGCATCAGCTGCATAGCTGTGTGCACGGTGCTGTGCAAACCAACTGCTTTTTTGAAAGCAAAAATCCTGTTGCTCCTTTCTGCACAGTTACCTGTCTTGTTTATTTGTCCACACTTTTTTGTTCTGAAGTCCTTTTTATTGCTGCCATACTTGTCCTGAGATCACTGTAGGGACTAGGGAGCGTGTTATTGCAGTTTTTTTTTTTCTTCATAATAATTCCAGCCACTTTCTGCCACGTTCATAGTGTTGTGTTATACCACAGGGCCAGAGTTAGGGTTCAGTGTCTCCCCCCAAAAAATGGAGATTCATATTCTCACACAGTGTATATTCAGCTGTACTGCTAGTGCGTCGTATATCAGGCAGCCACTTTCCGCCACGTTCATAGTGTTGTGTTATACCACAGGGCCAGAGTTAGTGTTCAGTGTCTCCCCCCAAAAAATGGAGATTCAACTTCTCACACAGTGTATATTCAGCTGTACTGCTAGTGTGTCGTATATCAGGCATCCACTTTCTGCCACGGTCATAGTGTTTTGTTATACCACAGGGCCAGAGTTAGTGTTCAGTGTCTCCCCCCAAAAAATGGAGATTCAAATTCCCACACAGTGTATATTCAGCTGTACTGCTAGTGCGTCGTATATCAGGCAGCCACTTTCTGCCACGTTCATAGTGTTGTGTTATACCACAGGGCCACAGTTAGTGTTCAGTGTCTCCCCCAAAAAATGGAGATTCAAATTCTCACACAGTGTATATTCAGCTGTACTGCTAGTGCGTCGTATATCAGGCAGCCACTTTCTGCCACGTTCATAGTGTTGTGTTATACCACAGGGCCAGAGTTAGTGTTCAGTGTCTCCCCCCAAAAAATGGAGATTCAAATTCTCACACAGTGTATATTCAGCTGTACTGCTAGTGCGTCGTATAT
The DNA here is from genome assembly GCF_051348905.1 of Ranitomeya variabilis. Classification (NCBI taxonomy): domain Eukaryota; kingdom Metazoa; phylum Chordata; class Amphibia; order Anura; family Dendrobatidae; genus Ranitomeya; species Ranitomeya variabilis. Next base: position 512,902,769 of record NC_135232.1, on the reverse strand, counting down.
CAGGCAGCCACTTTCTGCCACGTTCATAGTGTTGTGTTATACCACAGGCCCAGAGTTAGGGTTCAGTGTCTCCCCCCAAAAAATGGAGATTCAAATTCTCACACAGTGTATATTCAGCTGTACTGCTAGTGCGTCGTATATCAGGCAGCCACTTTTTGCCACGTTCATAGAGTTGTGTTATACCACAGGGCCAGAGTTGGGGTTCTGTGTCTCCCCCCAAAAGCAAGGCATCTTTCAGGCAAGCTACGTGTCAGCAGGGGAAGGTGGGGCAAAAGAATGTGAAATCCATGATTGGTTAATTTAAATGAAGGTTAGCTAATCAACATTTTTGGTAGCCAAACGTGTCCTTTTTTCGGTCAGTATTGAACCAGCAGCACTGAACACTCTTTCTGAAAGCACACTGACAGCAGGGCAATCGAGGTCCTGTAATCCATATTCTGGCAATTCAGGCCAGGTGTCTAGTTTAGATGCCCAGTAATCAAAGGGGAATGACCTGTGAGGGAGAACATCGATAAGGGCGGAAAAGTAGTTTGTAACCATACTGGACAAATGCTGTCTCCTGTCACTTTGAATCGATGCAGCTGTCCCTGTCGTGTCAGCGGTCATTGAGAAATCATTCCACAACCTTGTCATAAAACTCCTCTGTCCAACGCCACTTCGGATTTCTGCACCTCTAGCACCTCTGCTATGTTGCCCCCTGCAGCTCGTGTGAGAACCATCACCGCCGCTGTGTGCTGGGAATGCCTGAACCAAACGGTCTACAAGAGTTGCTTGCTTGGTAGCCAATATTTGACCTAGGTTCTCATGTGGCATGATATTTTGCAGTTTCCCTTTATATCTTGTATCCAGGAGGCAGGCCAACCAGTTGTCGTCATCGGTCATCATTTTAACAATGCGGGGGTCCCTTTTTAGGATACGCAAGGCATACTCAGCCATGTGGGCCAATGTTCCAGGTGTCAATTAACTGTTTCTGCTGGGTTGAGGACCACTTTCTTGCAAATCAACATCACAAGTGTCCCGCAATAAACCTGTACCAGACCTTGCAATGCCACCAGTTTCTATTGCCACCTGAGAATCATCCTCCTCCCATAAATATTCATCCCCATCATCCTCCTCCTCATCCTCTTCATCCGCCAATTCGTCCTGGACAGTTCCCTGAGCAGACAATGGCTGACTGTCATCAAGGCTTCCCTCCTCCTCGGCTGCAGACGCAACCTCCTTAATGTGCGTCAAACTTTGCATCAGCAGACGCATAAGTGGGATGTTAATGCTTATGATGGCGTCGACCACTGCACACCAGACAACTCCATGTCTGCCATCCAAGTGCCTGCCCGTGTATCCTCCCACAAATTAATTACAGCACGCCTCTGTTCGCACAGCCTCTGAATCATGTGCAGTGTGGAGTTCCACCTTGTTGCAACGTCGATTATTAGGCGGTGCTGGGGAAGATTCAGCGATCGCTGATGGTTCAGCATACGGCTGGAGTGTATGGGCATCCAGCGGATGTGCGAGCAAAGTCTTCGCATCTTCAGGAGCAGGGCTGGTAACTTTGGATAATTTTTGAGGAAGCCCTGCACCACCAGGTTAAAGGTGTGAGCCAGGCAAGGTATGTGTTTCAGTTCTGAAAGGGCTATGGCAGCCATAAAATTCCTTCCGTTATCACTGAATACCTTGCCTGCCTCAAGATGTACACTGCCCAGCCATGACTGAGTTTGTTGCTGCAAGTACTCCACCAGTACTTCCGCGGTGTGTCTGTTGTCGCCCAAACACTTCATTTGAAACACAGCCTGCTGACGCTTACCACTAGCTGTTCGATAATGGGACACCCCGTGTGCAACACTGGCAGCTGCGGATGGAGTGGTAGGGCAACTGCGCTCTGTGCACGAGCTTTTGCTTCTGGGGGAGGAGGAGGAGGAGTGGCGAACGCCTTATGCCAACTGTTTCCTTAGACTGTGGGATAGGCTGAACTGTCCCACTATGGCTGCCCCCTGTGGACCCTGCATCCTACACATTAACCCAGTGTGCCGTGATGGACACGTAACATCCCTGGCCATGCCTACTGGTCCATGCATCTGTTGTGAGGAGCACCTTTCCACTGACTGATTGCCTCAAGGCATGGACAATGCAGTCTTTGACATGCTGGTGGAGGGCTGGGATGGCTTTTCTCGCAAAGAAGTGGCGACTGAGTAGGTCATAGCGTGGTACTGCGTGGGCCATCAGGTCTTTGAAAGCTTCGCTTTCAACCAAACGGTAGGGCATCATCTGTAATGAGATTAGTATAGCAATGTGGGCGTTCAAATCCTGTGTACGCGGATGAGAGGATGAGTACTTTCTTTTCCTAACGAGAGTCTCTTGTAGGATGAGCTGGACTGGAGAGCTGCATATGGTGGAACTAGCGGTGGTGGTGGTGGACATGGCGGATTGAGAGAGAGTTTGTTATGGCATTCTTGTTGTTGGCCTACATACAGTCTTTCCTACCAATAACCTTGTGATTCCCTGACTGCTTTGGCCTTACGACAATACCTCCACATTTGTTGCTGGTGGTGTCCTAACCGGTGGGCTTACAGTGAGGGAAGCAATGTAGCATTGCTGACTACCTTCATTCCGAGCAGGTGCACCAACGGTACGGGACGTTTGGTAGTTAGTCCAGGCTTGCAAGTGCATGCTGGTTAAATGTCTAAGCATGCACGTTGTATTTAAATTTTGGAGATTCTTCTCTCTGCTAAAGGTCTTTGAGCATTTCTTACAGATAACTTTTGACTGATCATTCTGATCTTGGTTAAAAAATTGCTACACTACACTCTTCCTACTCTCGAAAACCTTTTCAGGCCTTGTGCGCTGTGCTACTTTCACCGAATGGCCACGCTCTCCTAAAACTGTTTTTGTTTTTCGCAAACATTTTTGGCCTGATACGGGCCTGCCAGAAGACAGCTGTTGCAATGTAGATGGCTGCTGCGGATCATCCTCCTCCGCTTCTGAGCTAGTGGCAGCGGCACCCTCTTCCCCCAATGGCTGCCAATCTGGGTCAACAACTGGGTCATCTATCACCTCCTCCTCAATGTCATGTGCACCTTCCTCAGTGTCACCGTGTAAGGTGCTATAGCGTTCGGGACAGGGCACCATAGTCTCATCAGGGTCACATTCTGGCTCAGTAAACTGCGAGGGCAATGTAGTGATCAGAGTCAATGGAACAGCATCACAATCTAGCTGCGGCTGTGCATCAGTGCACTCCATGTCCGATTCTTCTTGTAATTGGCTGTGTACAATTTCCCTTTCTAACCCAGGCACGGTATGTGTAAAGAGCTCCATGGAGTAACCTGTAGTGTCGCCTGATGCATCCTTCACTTTTGGTTTGGGAGAAGGACACAAGGAAACGTCTTTTTCCTGACCGGGAGCATCCACTGACGACTGGCTGCTCTTACATTTAGAACTTTGGGAAGAGGAGGCGAAAGAGCTAGAGGGTGAGTCAGCAAGGAAAGACAACACTTTTTCCTGCTTCTCTGGCTTTAAAAGCTGTTTTCCTACTCCCAGGTAAGGGAGCCTTCGAGGCCTTGTGTAGCCAGACGATGACACAGGCTGAACACCTCCAGCCTTAGGTGCTACTGTGCTTTTGCCACTACCACGAGATGCAGCACCACCAGCACCATCAGTACCAGCTGGCAACCCCCGCCCATGGCCTCTTCCACCAGACTTCCTCATTTTTTGGGGGGAGACACTGAATCACAACTCATATTACACCGTCATAATATGAAGGGCCCTGTGCCAGTACCGCCGCCCACGAGAGAGTGTTCCCCCCCAGCTTGAACAGTGCTCTACCACTTGCAATACTACCTCTCCCAGCTCCACCACTGTGTAGTCTGTGCGGTTAAAACCTTAAATGGCACTGCCAATACGAAATATTTGAAATGATAGATGATAGTTAAAATATACAGGGGCCCTGGCCTCCATTTAATACGTTGCGCCTACTACCACTGTCTTTATTATTTGGGCGTAATAACAGTGTCTGCCGCTGCTTCTTTTTTTCCTTCACTGAACAAAGCTGAACTTCAACTGTTGTCCCGTTTCAAATATTAAACTGCATTTGGCCTACTTGTTGGCTTGGGGCCTACTAACGGTGTCTGCCACTCCTTGGTGTTCTCCTGGTTTATTTTTCTTGCGCTTCAATCTTCAGGCTTTCGTTTAAATATTTTTTATATTAAACTGCATTTGGCCTACTTGTTGGGTTGGGCCTAGTAACATTGTCTGCTGCCGCCTCTTGTTTTCCTCTACTAAACAAAGCTGAGCTTGAAGCTTCAGGCTTTCGGCCTGTAACAACAATATGAAACTACATTTGGCCTAGTTCTTGGTTTGGGCCTAGTAACGTTGTCTGCTGCTGCCTCTTGTTTTCCTCTACTACACAAAGCTGAGCTTCAATCTTCAGGCTTTCGGCCTATATTTAGAATATGAAACTGCATTTGGCCTACTTGTTTGGTTGGGCCTACTAACGGTGTCTGACGCTGATTGTTGTTCTCTTCCACTGAACAAACCAATGCCGCCTGTTTACTCCTGTTACCAATTTTTAACAGCTTTTAGCCTACTTTTTATTTTGGGCCTATATCTGTGTTTCCTCCTCATTCCTGCCCATTGCCCAGCCAGTGCTAGATGAGTCTGCTGGTACATTGACACAGACCACTACATTCCCCTTGCACTCTACAAAGCCTGAATCTGACCCTGCTGAAACTCAGGTTCCCCTTCCCGCATACTATACCACCTTACATGGGGACAAAGAGGAAGGTGCAGATGAAAGTGCAGGTTCCTTCAACAGGTGGGGGGGGCATACTCATTCGTGACGTCACTGGCACAGGGCCCCTCATAGTACGCAAAAGTGTCTCTGCCGGTGGGAGGCGCCCCCGCCGTCAATCACAACGCCATACTTTGAGGGGCCCTGTGCCAGTGCCAATGCAAGCGAGTGTGCCCCCCCTGCTTGCTCAGGATCACAGCACTTGCAAAGTTGAAATACTTACCTCTCCCTGCTCCACAGCCGTGACATAGTCCGCGTTTCCTGGGCCCACGAAAAACTTGAGCCAGCCCTACTCCCCCCACAACTGTTGCCAAATGACCCCCAAATTTTCAATGCCTAACTATTATTATAAGGTAAATTAAGATTGACAAGCTTAAGTAACAAGAATTGATGTTTTTGGCATTAAAATGAGCTCTGTTGGTGTTTTCCTGTCCTACACTCACTGCCGACTTTGATTCTCCATTGACTTGCATTGGGTTTCGTGTTTCGGTCGGATCCCCGACTTTTCAAAATAATCGGCCGATTTCACCCGACCCGACTTTTGACAAAGTTGGGTTTCGCGAAACCCGACTCGATCCTGAGAAAGTAAAAGTCGCTCAACCCTAGTAATCGCCCTTCTGGATTACCATTTTCATCTTCTATTACTACTATATGGCAGGGGGTTACAAATAATTTGAAGAAGATGGGATCCAAATATAAGACTGTGGCTGATCGGAGACGTTTGGTGGGTCCGGACCTGTGTGTTGGTGACTTGGTATGGCTGTCCTTTAGGAACATTAAGCTGAAGGTTCCGTCTTGGAAACTGGGTCCCAGGTTTATCAGTCCTTTTAAGATCGTAGCCATTGTCAATCTCGTAGTATTTTGCCTTGATTTACCGCCTACCTTTAGGATCCATAATGTATTCCATCTATCTGTCCTCAAAAAATAAGTTGTGTCTTCAGTACGATCACCTCTACTACCACCGTCTCTTGTCATTGTCGATGGAAACTTGGAGTTTCAGATTGTGAAGATCTTGGATTCTCCTGTCGTTGTTCACTTTAGTATCTGGTACATTGGAGGGGGTATGGTCCTGAGGAGAGGATGTGGGTACCAGCATCTGATGTTCATGCAGCCAGACTGGTCTGGACTTTTCACGTGGCACACCCCGATAGGCTTGGTCCTGAGGTTCCAGAGGTCACTCGTAGAAGAGGGCATACTGTCACAGGGTTACCACAACAGTGTGGAGCCAGAAGACCACAGCATCTGATTGCTCATACTCCAGCACTGAAAAGAAGCATTTCACCTTCATTTTAAATGTGTTTATTTCTTCTGACAAAACAGGGGTTAATCGGCCATGTTGGAAATCCCTGTGTTCACAGCTGAGCTCCGTTAGCCACTCCCTTCCCATTTATAATCTGAGCTCTGTTACAAATCCTCGTCAGAGCAAGCATTTGCTACAAGGCTAATGGAGGGAGAGGAGTCATATGAGAAGGAAAGTTGGAGGAGTTATCTGTTGTTTGGTTTGTATGTTTGGTAAATCCTTCTCTATTTTGGTTTATTCCCCTACCATTACTCCCCGGTGCATTCCTCTGTTATATGTGATTGAATATTTTGTATGCCTGGAGTTTTCTGTTAACTCTGGTTTGTGTTGCCTTGTTTGTCGGGTTGGCGTACTACAGTGCACAGTAGCACCCCCTCTTCCCTGGGTGGGTGAAGAGAAGAGACAGAGGGCTAACTCTAGACATAAGGCAAGGGTGGAGGCCCCAGCATCTTCGCCATCTGAAGTATCCCAGGGAGCAGGACAAGCTAGGGCGCCCCCTAGTGTTAGGGACAGGGAAGGAGCCTCTGGTCTCAGGTCACCTGACAGCTTTGTCGTGACATACATTTTTATTGGGTCTCTCATTAATCACAAAGCCAGTATGACTGCCAAGACCACGCCTCAAATAACACTTGGGGCGTGTAGCTATGATTAGCATGGACCAGAAATATAAGTGCAAGGACATCTCAGTCAGCACCAAACTAAGAGTGATGACTGCAATTGGGCTCTCAATAATATGTAGACAATCACAAAAGCAGGCAGTAAAAATGTTTATGCCTTTAAGCTGTATTGCTGGAAAAGACGAATCCCATCAACAGCTAGGGTCACCAAAAAAGATGTTTATTGATCATATAAACCCAGTGTTGCTCCTGGAAGGCAAGATCACCAGACAGAAACTGGTCTATTTTTGGACATGTGATGAGGGCAATTTCATTAGAAAAGGAGATGCTGCTCGAAATTGTCAGTAGTAAAATCAAATAGGAGACCAAAGGCCCGTTGGCTGAACACCACCAAGAAAGATGGTGGGATGAACATCAAGCAATTGACAGAAAGCATAGAAAAACTGAGAAGCATGGCGAAAAATGGCCTATATTGTATCCAAGGGTCGAACGAGACTAAACCGACATAGCCATTTTGTTCATTAAATCTTTGCTGGTTTTGGGATTAAGAGTCCAGTGAGTGGGCCTACTCAGTATTCACAATAATTGACAGTAACCTCTATAGTCATATAGGGCAGGCTGTCACGTCACTTACTAAGACCGCCCATTGGACTCCTAATCTCACAATGACCAAGGATGTAAATGAACCTTTTCACACAAAACTATTTATATGTATTATTTTTTCCACATCTATGCTATAACATGGTGGCTATAGAATGAGAAACATTTTAAAGATGAAATGCTTGCATGACCAAGATTGTGCCTACATTGTGCTTAATCATATTTTACTTTACACCTTGGCTATCGATTTGTTGGAGGAAAAGACATTTCACCCCGAATCACCCGATCTCACTGAAAAAAGCGATCACTGAATTTTTGAAGTATCCGTATGTTAACTATATGGTATTATGCAGTATAGGACAGAATAAAACACAGAAATATAACTAGCCTGATATATTTATTCCTGTATAACATATTTTTATGATTCCATTGTGAAATATATAGCTTCAAAGACTTTCATGAAAATGTATTTTCCAAATATGTTTTTGCAGCCAGGGTTGTAACAAGTTACAACAGGAGTCCATGGCACAGTTTGGATACAGGCCACATTCTGCAGTGATCGTTGTCAGTTGAAGGTCAGTTCAGGGCATTGAAATATTTAGAGAATCAAAACATTCTTTAGTCTTTTAGGCTGTGTTCCTGAAAAATACACTAAAACTATGGTCCAAGCGTATTCAGTAACATATACAGTAGCATCCAACGCCAATAGAGCCTTTGTTAAAAAAACAAAAACAAACAAAACTACAGAAAATATACACATTGCAGGATGCCACTGTATTAATTTGTGTAGTTTATGCTTTTCAAATCAAACGAAAAAAAATGTATGCTGGAACATACTGGCTAGATAAATCTAGCTAAATCAACCCAAACAATGAGGAATAACCATGATGAAAATGGAGAAAACACCTGTAGCTGACATTATCCATATTTATAGGAATTGTGACATCCGAAACATAGCAAAAAGAAATTATTTTACAGGATAAGTGAATTTTAATTCTTACCCACTCTTCAACATTTGGACCCTCTTGATATGCTTCAAATGGCTTATCCCAGTAGATGTTTGGTTCTCCATAGCGCCAGATCTTGCTTCTTGTCTTTTGGGCAAAGAAGGATATGACACACAGCAGAATGACTACGATAAAACCGCAGACTATAGCAATGGCCTGTCACAAAAAAAATACAACCAACACTTGACACTGTACTGCAAATAAAATCAAAAGATTGTTTTTCCATCCCATTCAATTTTCTTACCTCTTGTGGATCCACCATGCAGTAATGGTACAGGTACTGATTTACAAAGCCTGGTCCAGCTGACACTGGACTGTATATCTGGTTACACATTGCTAACATCTGACTGTAGTACATATTGCCACCCATCTGTGCTCTTGGATTGACCCCAACAATATAGACAATAGAGGCAATAAGGTCCATTGTTGCTAAAACAGCACTCAGCACAACTACAGCCAAAAAGAATTTACGGGACCGAGATCCATTGGCTTTAGTGACACTTGCAATGAAGATCCCTAGCATTGCTATAAAAGTTAAAATACTCATAGCCATCATAAAACCACTTGCAGCTTGAGGATTGGTCATCCCATAGCCATAACCATACCCATAGCCATAACCATTTGGGTATCCCATTCCACCCATTCCACCCATTCCACCCATTCCGCCCATGTAGCCAAGCCCTCCATAATTGTATTGCCATGCCAATGTTGAGGCCACGCAAGCAAAGATTGCCAAACACAGAAAAATTACAATGGCCTGTAGAATCCGCACAATGCCAGGAGGAGACTTCCACTTGTAGAATTGTTGCGGTGGCACATCTTCCATATAAAAAGAGCCAGGATGGGCTGAGTTTCTGTGGTAAGCATATGATCCAGGACCATGGCTGTTTTGCTGAATGTATGTTGGTGGGCTGTAGTCTGGGGGGCTGTCGTAGCGTTTCTGACTGTACATATTGAGGTTGGTATCCTGTGGGAGAAGTATAAGCATGAAAGCTAGCACCATATTGAACGTTTTTGTAGTTATTACAATGATTTCTCTACACAGGTTCTTCTGTCACATTTCCCTTCTAATCTAGGTTGTATCTTACTCCACTTTAATTTTTCTGTCACACCCCTTCTATTTGCATTTTTCCATATATTTCTCTTGTTGGTTTCACTTCTTATCACTCTTTGTTACCAATTTTCACTAGTTGCCTCACCCTTTGTAAAGCCTTTCATTCGTCTACAGCACCGGCTTAACCGATTTTTCAAAATATTTGGCTACAAGGAGGAAATTGTATAAAATAACAATAAACTATAATCACCTATAAAATTGACCAATGCTCTTGGGTTTCCTGACAGACTTTTTTTACTTGGCTACAGAAATGTATTCCTCATTTACCCACATGACCTCTGCTGCCAATCACTGGCATCAGTGGTCTATGGCAGAAGGCAGGACATCAACACTACAGTCAAGTAAACAAAGATTGACTGGGAGCACCAGTGCAGTGGGCAAATAAAGAGTGAGCATAGTTATTTTTATTATCAATACGTATCTCTGGATATTTTGGGGGCATATCAAAACCCCATTAAGCATATTTTTACAAAAGGGGTTTTAATATTTTAGAAATGTAATGTACCATGTTTCTAAATAGCATGCTCAAGAAACTACACATGTAAATTTTGCCTGCTAATTCTAATTTTTTTTTACACATTTCTGAATTGTTTTTTACCACTTAAATAAAAAAACCTATACATGTTTGATGTATGCGTAATGGTACTGACCTGGAGAATTTTATTGCCAGGTCAGTTTTACGATGAACATGGTAAATAAAAAAAAAATAATTGTGGAATTGCACTTTTATTTCAATCTCAGCTGACTTGAAATTCTTTCCTTGCTTCCGTTATGGCTCTTGGAAGAAGGGGAGGAAAAAACTAAAATGAAAAAATGGAAATTGGCTGCAATGAAGGTGTTAAACCTAAATAATTAGAGTGTAAATAATCAGAGTGTACTTGCAAATGGCATATTCAGAAATGAAAACCCCCACAAATGAAATATTATAATGAATTGCATTAGTAAAAAAATACAAATGTCAGCTTGACTCATGGATAATTGGATACTGGGATTTGAAGTCAACCTAAATAGTTTTTATTTCACAGTAGCCTTTGTATGTTACATTTGTTTTTGTTGTCATGCAGCCAAATCAAAAGCATATTTCTTACAATGTTGTTCATTGTTTGGTTGTTTAACTAAAATAACCCCATTATAATAGTTCTAGACTGTCCAGTTATGGCAAAAAGTTTTGAGATTTTAGAGCTTCGCATCAGATGTTTCTATGGTTATTGAAGTACATTCAGCATTTCATAAGTTTTTGTTATTGACAAACACATCAAGGTTATGTAAAGACTAAATATTTATGGCATTGCTTCTGATTGGTAAGTGATCTTTGTGAAAGTTTACTTTACTTAGTGGTCCCCTTTCTTCTCATTTGTTTAGGGAAGAAAGTGCATAACAAAGGCCAAGCACATGAATTGTGCACTCTGTGGGGAAGAGTTGCTCATTACCTGGGTGAAAAAACTGCCAGTCATGCATCAAGCAGATGTTAACCCCAAATTTTGCCACCAAACTAAGATCAATAATTAAAACGGAGGTCAAGAACACTATTAAATCCCTGTCCAAAGGGGGTAGCAATAAAAAGCATAAAAAGTGCCCAGAATCCAAGGTTTCTATCCAGTAGTTCGGAGGAGGAGGGTGAACAGAGGGACACAGGTTCATCTTCATCTTCACCAGAGGAGGATATCAGAGGACGCCACTGCTTTCCAGTGGAAGAAATGGATAGACTTGCTAAAGCCATTAGATCCATGATGGGGGTGGAAGACCCTCGTCCGGAAAAAGTCTGTACAAGACATGATGTTCCACAGGCTAGAGCAGAAAAAGTGTTGGTCATTCCCGCTTAATGAGAAAATCCAGTTTCTGATTAAAAGAAAATGGGAAAAAAAAACAGAAAGAAAAAATCCCTCTGTCCCTGACCTGGGCAAAGTGTGGCCCACGGACTAGATCTGGTCTTCTGGCTGTTCCTATCCAGCTGAAAACAGTTGCCCACAGGTCGCACCATGCCCTCCTCAGACTGTCCGCTGCCCACTGTCACCACTATGTGCATCCCCGCTATCAGCGGTGAATGCATTGTTGGAGTAGGGGCCACCGGCTTCTTATTCCACCAATCAGCAAGTGATACAGTTGATGCGATGATGTCATTTTAATGCGTCAGCTGCTCAGCTGTGCACTGCGGAGAGTCAGTGCATCTGAGAGAGCAGAGGCATAACGGCGAGCAAGGTGAGTATGTGATTGTTTTTTATTTGTTTTTCATGTGTATGGGATGTTTGGATGGACTTGGGGAGGCTATGGGTATCTCATACTGGACATGGGGAGGCTTTGTGGTCTCATTCTGAATAATAGTAGGCTATGGGTTCTCATGCTGGGCATAGGGAGGCTATGTGGGGTCTCATGCTAGACATGGGGAGGCTGTGTAGGTCTCATACTGGACAACAGAAGGCTATGGGGGGTCACATGCTGGAAAAGAGGAGGCTATGGGGGTCTCATGCTGGACATGGGGAGGCTATGGAGGTCTCATACTGGACATGGGGAGGTTATGGAGTCTAATGCTGGATAAGGGGAGGCTATTGGGGGTCTCATGTCAGATATGAGGAGGCTGTGTGGATCTCATGCTGGTCATGGGGAGGCTATGGGGTTCTCATGCTGGACATGGGGAGGCTATGGGCTCTCATTCTGGACATAGGAAGGCTATGGGGCTCTCATGCTGGAGATGGAGAGGTTATGAGGCTCACATGCTGGACTGAGGGAGGTCAGATGGCTCTCATGCTGGACATGGAGAGAATAGGAAGCTCTCATGCTGGACATGAGAAGGCTATGGGGCTCTCATGCTAGACATGGGGAGGCTATGTGGGGGTCTCATGCTGGACATGGGGAGGCTATTTGGAGGTCTCATGCTGGACATGGTGAGGCTATGTGGGGTCTCATGCTGGACATGGTGGGGCTATGTGGGGTCTCATGCTGGACATGGAGATGCTATGTGGGGTCTTATGCTGGACATGGAGAGGCTGTGTGGGGTTTCCTGCTGATCATGGAGAGGCTAATGTGGATCTCCTGCTGATCATGGGGAGGCTTTGTGGGTCTCCTGCTGATCATGGGGAGGCTATGTGGTTCTCCTGCTGATCATGGGGAAGCTATGTGGGTCTCCTTCTGATCATGGGGAGGCTATGTGGGTCTCCTTCAGATCATGGGGAGGCCATGTGGGGTTTCCTTCTGATCATGGGGAGGCTATTTGGGGTTTCCTTCTGATCATGGGGAGGCTATGTGGGTTTCCTGCTGATCATGGGGAGGCTATGTGAGTCTCCTTCTGATAATGGGGAGGCTGTGTGGGGGCTCTTACGGTAATTAAGGGTCTGTGTGGGGACTCTTACGTTATATAGGGGCTGTGTGTGTGCTCATACGATATGTAGAAGGAGTTGTATGCAGACTCAAATGGTATATAGGAGGATGTCATACATAATTCTGCTCAATATTAAGTGATAATATTAATATAAAATTATTATAATTAATAAGTTAAAATGAATACTGAACAGAATTAATTTCAGCCTATTGGTTTGGTCCTCCACAACAGTTTCTTATGTGGCCCCTCGGGAAAATTAATTGCCCACCTTCTCTATCCCATCCTTTAAGAGGAAATATCGTTTTGATGATCCAGCCTTTTCATCCTGGGATAAAGCTCCAAAATTAGACATAGCTATTGCTATAGCTTCTAAAAAGTTTGTCCTGGCCTTTGAGGACAAGGGGTATTAAAAGATCCCCTAGATAAAAAAGCAGATACCTTCCTTAAAAGTTCTTGGTAAGCTTCAGGTGGGTATCTGAAGCCAGTTGTAGCAGCAACCTGCACGTCAAAGTCACTAATGATCTGGCCAAATCAGTTAGAGAAACAGCTCCAGGACAAGGTATCTAGGGACAACATGTTAGATTCCGCTCCTTTAATGCGATGGGCAGCTGCATTCCTTGAGGATGCTTCTGCTGATTCGGTCAGATTAGCATCCAGATCGGCAGCCTTCTCTAACGTGGCCTGTAGAACCCTGTTGGCCTGGGGATCTTTAAAACCAGTCTAAATTATGCTTCATTCCCTGTGAGGGTGAATTTTTGTTCGGACCAACATTGGATGATATGCTTGAAAAGGCAGTTGATAGCAAAAAGGAATTCCCTAACCTCTCTATCCCGTCATATAAAAAGTATTCTCAGAGCAGGAAATTTGTTAGCAGGAGACCACCCTGAGATCAGGACAGGAGGGAGGATTGAAAGAAGAAAAGTAGGGGTTTTCTGTTTAGGGGCCCCTCCCATGACAATAGGAAACCCTCCCAGTGATGGTTTTCCCCAGGTGGGGAAGACTATCTTTCTTCCTCCTGGCCTGAGAAATAATTTCCAGCAGCTCCAGGATATTGGGCTCAATAAAATCATACCTAAAATTGGAGTTTCTCACAGCTCCCCATCCAAACTTCCATCCAAAGACTATCGGAAGTTCCTCAGGGTAGTGGTCTCCATAAGGAGGACAATCAGACACTTTCAGTATAAAGCCCTTTAGTTAGGCCTATGAATAGCTCCATGAGTGTTTACCCAACTAATTGCGGACACAATGGCACACCTGAAAGAGACATCCTGATTATTCTCTACCTAGACAAATTTTTGGTAGCAGGCAGCTCAGTCCAGCACTGCAGAAATCAGCTGGAAGAAGTCATGGCTTCCATAACAAGTTTAGGATAGGTTTTAAACTTAAAAAAATCAAAAATCGAGCCAAAAAATATACAATAGTTCCTTGGACTCATATAGGCCTCCAAAAAACAGGAATGTTGCCTTCCAGAGGGAAAAATAGAAAGGATTGTTGGCCAGGTATCACGGACATTGAAATTCCCCTCCATGACCCTTAGGAAAGCTATGTCCCTTCTGGGTTCCCTGACCTCTTGTATCCCAGTGGTATGGTGGGCCCAGATTCACACCCAGGAACTACAGTGGGACATCTTAGAAAATTAGATTTCCCTGGAAGGACATATACAGGTCCTTCTCAAAAAATTAGCATATAGTGTTAAATTGCATTATTTACCATAATGTAATGATTACAATTAAACTTTCATATATTACAGATTCATTATCCACCAACTGAAATTTGTCAGGTCTTTTATTGTTTTAATACTGATGATTTTGGCATACAACTCCTGATAACCCAAAAAACCTGTCTCAATAAATTAGCATATCAAGAAAAGGTTCTCTAAATGACCTATTACCCTAATCTTCTGAATCAACTAATTAACTCTAAACACATGCAAAAGATACCTGAGGCTTTTAAAAACTCCCTGCCTGGTTCATTACTCAAAACCCCCATCATGGGTAAGACTAGCGACCTGACAGATGTCAAGAAGGCCATCATTGACACCCTCAAGCAAGAGGGTAAGACCCAGAAAGAAATTTCTCAACAAATAGGCTGTTCCCAGAGTGCTGTATCAAGGCACCTCAATGGTAAGTCTGTTGGAAGGAAACAATGTGGCAGAAAACGCTGTACAACGAGAAGAGGTGACCGGACCCTGAGGAAGATTGTGGAGAAGGACCGATTCCAGACCTTGGGGAACCTGAGGAAGCAGTGGACTGAGTCTGGTGTGGAAACATCCAGAGCCACCGTGCACAGGCGTGTGCAGGAAATGGGCTACAGGTGCCGCATTCCCCAGGTAAAGCCACTTTTGAACCATAAACAGCGGCAGAAGCGCCTGACCTGGGCTACAGAGAAGCAGCACTGGACTGTTGCTAAGTGGTCCCAAGTACTTTTTTCTGATGAAAGCAAATTTTGCATGTCATTCGGAAATCAAGGTGCCAGAGTCTGGAGGAAGACTGGGGAGAAGGAAATGCCAAAATACCTGAAGTCCAGTGTCAAGTACCCACAGTCAGTGATGGTGTGGGGTGCCATGTCAGCTGCTGGTGTTGGTCCACTGTGTTTCATCAAGGGCAGGGTCAATGCAGCTAGCTATCAGGAGATTTTGGAGCACTTCATGCTTCCATCGGCTGAAATGCTTTATGGAGATGAAGATTTCATTTTTCAGCACAACCTGGCACCTGCTCACAGTGCCAAAACCACTGGTAAATGGTTTACTGACCATGGTATTACTGTGCTCAATTGGCCTGCCAACTCTCCTGACCTGAACCCCATAGAGAATCTGTGGGACATTGTGAAGAGAAAGTTGAGAGACGCAAGACCCAACACTCTGGATGAGCTTAAGGCCGCTATTGAAGCATCCTGGGCCTCCATAACATCTCAGCAGTGTCACAGGCTGATTGCCTCCATGCCACGCCGCATTGAAGCAGTCATTTCTGCCAAAGGATTCCCGACCAAGTATTGAGTGCATAACTGAACATTATTATTTGATGGTTTTTTTTGTTTGTTATTAAAAAACACTTTTATTTGATTGGACGGGTGAAATATGCTAATTTATTGAGACAGGTTTTTTGGGTTATCAGGAGTTGTATGCCAAAATCATCAGTATTAAAACAATAAAAGACCTGACAAATTTCAGTTGGTGGATAATGAATCTATAATATATGAAAGTTTAATTGTAATCATTACATTATGGTAAATAATGAAATTTAACACTATATGCTAATTTTTTGAGATGGACCTGTAGAAGGACAGTTGACTCTGTATTCAAAAACTACTCATTCCATGAGTTGGTGACTAAAGGTAGAGAAGCTAGCCAGAGGAATTCCTTGGATAAACAGGATTACTCAGGTGGTGACCATAGATGCAAGCCCCAGGGGTTGGAGGGCTCATCTAAAAGACATAATAGTTCAGGGAGTTTGGACAGGGGAGCAGGAAGTCTTCTTGTCAAACATAAAAGAACTGTTAGCAGTGGAACGTGCTTTGGTAGAGCTCTTGGGTTCCCTTCAGGGCCATCGTGTAAGGGTATTTTCAGACAACCAATTAATGGTGGCATATCTGAACCATCAAGGCGGGACTCGGTCCCGACCCTTGATGGAAATAGCAGGCCGCATTTTTCAGGTAGCGGAAGTCAATCTCCTGTCTCTAACAGCACTCAACATAAAAGGGGTAGAAGATTACAGGGCAGATTTTATTAGCAGAAACAAGTTAAAGCAATCCATATTCGACCTCATTATAAAGATGTGGGGCCTTACAGTTATAGCTCTTTTTGCCAACAGTCAGAACAAAAGAGTAAAACAATTTTGTTCCATAGATCCCAGGGGTAGCCCTCAGGCTTCAGATGCCTTCCTGATTCCTTGGAATCACAGTCTGGCCTATGCCTTTTCCTCAATTATTTTGATCTCTGCTGTCCTAAGAAAAATGAAAGAGGACAGAGTGAGAGTGATTCTGATTGCCTCCTTCTGGCCAAGAATGACATGGTTCTCCTGATTAAGGATGATATCAGTCACCGACCCCTGGGTGCTCCCGGGGGTTCTGGATATTCTCTCCCAGGGGTTGGTGTATCATCCTCAGGCAATAAATTTGCATTTGACAGCTTGGAATTTGAGAGGGCACTCCTGAGGGACTGAGGTTTTTCCCCTAATCTGATGTCTATGCTATTCCAGAGTAGGACGGCTGTCACCACCAAGGCTTATGGAAAAACTTGGAAGAAATTCCTGTTCACCTCAGGGACCAAGGTGCAGGAGGGGGTACCAGTTACAGCCATCCTCAAGTTCCTGCAGTAGAGGTTAGAACAAGGCCTTTCCACTAGCACCTTAAGGGTATGTGCACACGTCAGGATTTCTTGCAGAAATTTTCCTGACAAAAAACTGAAATTTCTGCCAGAAATCCGCATGCATTTTTTTTGCGTTTTTTTATGCGTTTTTGATGCGTTTTTGACGTGTTTTTGATGCGTTTTTTGTGCGTTTTTTCCCAGATGCATAGAATTGCAGGAAAAACACAGAAAATCCGCAAAATTAATGAACATGCTCATTTTTTTACCGCAATGCGTTTTTTTCGCGGAAAAAAACGCATCTATGTGCACAAAACATGCAGAATGCATTCTAAATGATAGAATGCATAATGCATGCGTTTTTAATGAGTTTTTATAGCGTTTTTAGCTAGAAAAAACATGAAAAAACCCGCGAAAAAACCTGAACGTGTGCACATAGCCTAAAGGTCCAAGATTCTGTGCTAGGAGTCCTGTATAATTACAATTTAGCAGGCAATCGGTGGGTCTACAGGTTTATTAAGGTCTCTGCTAGATCTAGTCCCATTGATAGCCAGAATTTGCCTCCTTGGGACCTGAATTTGGTGTTGTCAGCCTTAACCAACTCTGCATTTGAGCTTTTAGATTCCACATCCCTTAAGATCCTATCCTTTTGAGCTTTTAGATACCACATCCCTTAAGATCCTATCACTTAAAATGGCTCTACTAGTGGCATTAACATCGGCCAGCTGGGTTAGCGACATACAGGCCCTCCCTTTACTCAAATTCTAGAGGATCCAGTCTGCCTTACATTGCATCATATTTTCATAGATCCCAGGAAGTAATCTTCCCATCCTTTTGTTCCAACCCTAAAAATACCATGGAAGGGAAACTTCTTACATTAGATGTACAAAGGTGTCTGGTTCAGTACAGTAGGAAGGATAGGTCTCTGTTTGTTTTCTGGGAGCTAGAAAGGGGCTCAAGGCCTCAAAAGGCACATTAGCAAGGTAGATTAGGGAGACCTTTTCTCTAGCCAACCTCCTGGGCAGAGAAATCAGATGTTTCCATAGAGCAAATCTGTAAGGCTGCAACATGGTGATCTCCCTCTACTTCCTACATTCACTCTCCGTTGGATCTGGCCTCTTCCCCTGAACTCACCTTTTGGGAGAAGTGTTCTGCAGGCTGTGGTCTCTCCCTGAACTCTGATTCTCTGCAGTTCTCTCCGTGGTGCAGTCATGGAGAGAGAAAGACATAGTTACATACCGATAATGGGATTTCTTGGAGCCTATGACAGCACCCTTATACTCCCTCCCATCACGTGTGGGTGAGCACATTTTTATGTTTATGTGTAGATTATAGGGTGTTTTATAAGCATTATGATTAAGATGTTTGCTTTTTGTAATAACCTTGGAGGTCCTCTTGTACCCTGTAAACCAACTGATGCGAAGGAGAGGTACCGCCCTTTTATTCTGTAGGTTTCCTGTCCTTGAAGGGCGGATCACCTTTCTCCGTGATGCTGTCATGGGCTCCAAGAAATCCCGTTACCGGTAACTATGTCTTTTTTTGGCAAGTGATGTCTACAAATCTTTATGATTCATCTGATCACAGTTTATAAAGCTCAAAAGTTAAAGGAGTATTCCCATCTCCAAGATCCTATCCCAATATATATCTCCATGTGCACTAGTGACAGCTGTTAGTCATCATAACCATAGATACCTAAGTTACTGCAATGCCCTGCACATTGGGTAAGCAACATAGCAAATCAGAAAAACTATACTACATTTCTAATTTTAGGTATTTGCTAATATTATTGCGATCTCAAAACTTTTAAACTTTTGGCCACAACTGCACAAGTTAAAATTAAGCAAATAGAAATGAATTGCTTGAAATAAGAAAATAATACATTTTGAAAATAAAATATTTTGCATAAAATACGTTTTAGTTTAGCAAATTGCCATCTTTATGTCCTAATGTTCTTTATATTGAGAGAGTTGTTACACTCAGGTGTAAACCAGTAGTGAATTAGGTTTTTGTGTCATTGCATTGTACATACTATAGTCATTTAAACTTCCATTGTTGCGTACATTAGGTTACACTAAAAATGCACTAAATTGCATTATACCCAAGACTCCCCACCAAGTATATAACATGTTCTTACATTTTTGGTACAAGGATTATGTATTATTTTATGTTATTTTTTTATCTTCACTTGCCTAAAACAAGGAGAAACACAACTCAAGATGGAGATGCGGCAAGTTATAGCTAGGATGGAAGCTGATGGATTCTGAAGTTATTGTATGTGATATGCCTTCTTGTATTGTCCTTTTGACAAAACACGGTATGTGTCATATCAGCACAATAAAATGTGTATATTGTACGTGATGAAATATTATATAGCTCTTACTGTCAGAATGACCTTAAATACATGGTTCTCCTTTCACCTCTCCCTTCCCCCATGGGCTATTGTTCTTATTCAGCAGACTGTGTATCCCTCTCTCATTACACATCTCAGTATCTGTCACTTTTCCTTACATTCCCTATGTGTAACTGTCTATTTACTTACCAGTTCCAACTTCTGTAGTCCCCAGTCCTTGTGGCATTAATACATGACTTCACGTTCTTTGTTCCCACGTGTTACGAAACTTCTCACATCATTTCTAGGATCCCGTTTCGTATCTCACAAGGTGTCTGGGTTCTGCAGGTTTTCGCTATCCCCTTGCTCACACTAGTTTGTCGTCTCCCTGAGTCTTGATAATGGCGTTCTGGGATTAATGATTAGAATCCAGCTCTGCCCACATTCACACTGTGAAATCCTCCCCTCAGGGCTGGTCAGCACTTGGAAAACTTATCATTCCCAGAGAACAAGTGCATGGGCAGGTCTGGCACTCGCATACCTTTAACCTGTTACTTTCCTGCTGTAATACAGGCAGTAGCATAGCTTCTTGGGGTACCTGCCTTTTCTTACACAAACAGCATATAAAAAGGAAACTATTTGCAGACATTAAGAGATTACAGGCATGAAATATGCAATGGGTAATTCTAACTTGTTCTAAGAACATGTACTTCCATTATAGCCACAAAATTATCCAGGGCTAGCATGGAACTTAAAGCTAGAGCTACATGGCGATGTTGGCCGTGACAGCGGTCACACAACCGGAGTTCACTCGGTGCCACTGCTACACTGCGGTGCTATAGTGAATGGTAACTCTGAGGGTACTGCGAAAAGTCAGTTGCAAAAAATCCATTAATGTTGGTCTTCTTGCGACTTGTTTGTTGCAGTCATAGTACCCTAGGGGTGACAATATGACCCCATTCATTTGTTTTGCATTGCAATGTAACAGTCTGCCCAAGTGAACGTTTGATGGTGTGACAAGTCACTATGTAGCCCCAGCCTAAATACAGACGTATAAATGTGCCCTAAAACAATTAGTGGTTCTAAATATCGTTTTCCATTTTTAGATTCCCAGACATTAAAAAATTCCTCTGCTTTTATACCTGAAATAATGTCCCTTTTTTTACACTTCAACTATTCAGTGTTATCATAGGGCCAGGTGGCCTGTAAGTAATGAAAACTTTCCTTATGTTTTTTGTAACTAATGTTAAAAAGAAATCTGGCATGACTGTCTTTGTGGTACAGGAGTAGTAACTGGGGACTCAAAGTCTAATAATTTAAGACAGACATAAGATTTTAATGGTCACCATTTGAGAGAATTGACAACTTGATCTCATTTGATAGCTAATGTATTAAATAGTCAATCTGCAAATTACTTTATGAAAAAATATCTGGTCTTTTGAAAAATCACTCCAAAATATCCGCTCAATAGATTTCTCTCCTCTGTCTAACTCGCCGTCTGCTACCTATTGTTAAATGTAATCCATTTCTAGCAGTAGACAAAGAGACCAAGTACATGTATTGAGGGAGGGTCTGTGTCTCTGCCTCTAGTCGCCATACTACATGCAGCCATAACCCAGAAATGTGATTTCGGTATGAGCAGACACGCTTGTGAAGGGACAGCCATTGCCTTATTATAGCGTTATCAGTTACCTGTGAATGAATGAAAATACTGATTTTACATTGAAAGTTATAGCTCCTTACTAACTAATTCCGTTCTAAGGCTAAATACACCCTCATGCAGAACTCTCCACTGAGCACTACATTGGGGTTTATGTTATGTTGGAATCCCTGAAAAAAGGGTTTATGTCAGAATCCCCGAAAAACAGGTTTCTGAAGGGAAGCTTGACATAGCCCCAACAGAGACATTCGCTCAAAAAGACAGCATTAGGGGAATTAAAGCAAGGGTAGGGACAAAGCAAAACGCAATTATAGAGAAAAAATTAAATGTGTAAACAGTAAAACAAGGCAGCAAAGATTGAGACAGTGGGTCTCATTGCCAAAGAGACTATACATAATCCCCAAAATATTCTTCAACTGCATAAACAATAAGAAACTTAAAAATGCTAGTGTTGGCCCCCTCAAAAATAGACTGGGATACATAGAGGAGCAAGGAAAGGCAAATTTACTAAACACATTTTTGTCAACAAACCCATGACAGATGAGATGATCAGCATAAATTTTTATGAAATATTACCTGCTTTACCCAGCAGGAAGTACGGTGACAACTCAACATCACTAAAGTAGATGCCGTACACCCCCTGTAGGAATTAAATACTGTGATAGGCAGACCACTATTTGTAATGTTCAAAGATGTCATAGTAATAGGATCTGTACCACAGGACTGGGACAAAGCAATTGTGTTACCAATATTCAAAAGGGGAAAAAACTGAACATGGAAAATATAGGCTGGTAAATTCAAACTCTACAACTCTACTTTGGTCAAAATTTTTGAGGGTTTTCTAAGAAATACTATCCTGGAGTATCTCAGTAAGAATAACCTCATGACCCAACATCAACATGGATTTATGATGAATCGGCCCTGTCAAACTAATCTGATCAGCTTCTATGAGGAGATATGATCCAGAGTAGACCAGGACAAGGCTACGTATGTCCTCTATCTGGACTTTTCAAAGGCAATTGATATGGTGCCACATAAAAGGTTGTTACATAAAATGAGAGCAATGGAACTGGGTATAACTGGGTTAACAACTAGTTCAGTGATAAGAAACAGAGGGTTATTAATAGAACATGCTCTTATTAGGTCATAGTTAAAAGTGGGAAGACGGGTGTTAATATTGGGCCCTTTTCTTTTAAACATACCGTATATACTCGAGTATAAGTTGACCCAACTATAAGCTGAGGCACCTAATTTTGCCCCGAAGAACTGGGAAAACTTAATGACTCAAGTATAAGCTGAGTATGCATTGTCCCTTCATCCCTATCCTGGAATGCATGGCTCCCCATCCCTGTCCTTGTATGCATGGTTCCCCATCCATGTCCTTGTATGCATGGCTCCCCATCCCCGTCCTTGTATGCATGGCTCCCCATCCTTGTATGCAAGGCTCCCCAGCCCTGTTCTTGTATGCGTGGCTCCCCGTCCTTGTCTTTTTATGGTTGGCTCATTGTCCCTGTATGCATTGCTCCTTATCCCCATCCTTGTATGCATGG
This sequence comes from Ranitomeya variabilis, assembly GCF_051348905.1. Taxonomy (NCBI): domain Eukaryota; kingdom Metazoa; phylum Chordata; class Amphibia; order Anura; family Dendrobatidae; genus Ranitomeya; species Ranitomeya variabilis. The sequence goes on along the minus strand of NC_135232.1, from coordinate 512,880,193 downwards.
CTCCTTATCCCCTATCCTTGTAGGCATGGTTCCTATAAAAAAATACATCCTACTTACCTTCCCTGCGCACCCTCGCTGCATCTCGCTCTGGCACCAGCAGCTCTTCCGGCAGAGCGATCACGTGTCCTCGCTCAATAAAGTAATGAATATTCACTCCATGCCTATGGGAGTGGAGAGGAGTGAATATTCATTACCTTAATGAGGGGATTCGGGATTTCTCTGCTGGAAGAGCTGCTGGCGTTGGAACGAGATGCAGTGAGGGTGTGCAGGGAAGGTAAGTAGGATGTGTGCTGGAAGCCGGCGGCTGCAGCTGTTAACTGTGCACAGGGCCGCCATCGGGGCCTTACTGCCCTGACTGGCGTGTGGGGCCTGGTCAGCAGAGGGGGCCCGCATCATCTCTTCTGCTGATCGGGCCCCAGCAGCAGGATTTTGCCAGTGCAGTTACTGAACCCTGCATCCGAGATGAAGGGTTCAGATACTGTATTGTCGGCGTCTGACATCATTGTCATTCGCCGGTGAGTGCGTGCTTTCAGCCTGGAGGGAACATCGCTCGCCGCAGGAGCGCGGCAATGTAAGAGGAATTTTTTTTTTTTATTGAAAGCGGCAAGCCAGCAGGATAGAGACAAGTATCCATCCTGCCGGGGGCAGAGTAGAGACGGGGCAGAATATAGACAGGAGGCATGATTGGAGAAACAGGGGGCATGATTGGAGACACAGGGGGCATGATTGGAGACACAGGGGCATGATTGGAGACATGGAGGCATGATTGGAGACACGGGGGCATGATTGGAGACACAGGGCATGATTGGAGACACGGGGCATGATTGGAGACACGGGACAGGATTGGAGACACAGGGGGCAGACTGAAAGATATGGGCGCAGGATTGGAGACATGGTGGCAGGATGAAAGATATGGGGGCATGATTGGAGACACAGGGGGCAGGATTGGAGATGGGGTAGGATTGAAGATATGGGGGTAGGATTGAAGACGTGGAGGCTGGATGATAGATATGTGGGCATGATGATAGATATGGGGCAGGATTGGAGATATGGAGGCAGGATTGGAGATATGGGAGCAGGATTGGAGACATGGTGGCAGTATGAAAGATATGGGGGCAGGATTGGAGACATGTTGGCAGGATGATAGATATGAAGGCAGGATTGGAGACACAGGGGCAATATTGGAGACATAGGGGCAGAATGAAAGATATGGGGGCAGGATTAGAGACATGATGGCAGGATGAAAGATATGGGGCAGGATTGGAGACATGGTGGCAGGATGAAAGAATTGGGGGCAGGATTGGAGACATAGTGGCAGGATGATAGATATGGGGCAGGATTGGAGACATGGTGACAGGATGAAAGATATAGGGGCAGGATTAGAGATATGAGGGCAGGATGGGAAACATGGTGGCATGATGGGAGACATTGTGGCAGGATGGGAGACATGGTGGAAGGATTGGAGACACGGGGCAGGATTGGAGACATGGTGGCAAGATTGGAGACACAGGGGGCATGGTTGGAGACACGGGGGCATGATTGGAGACATGGTGCAGGATGGAGACAGATGGGGCAGGAATATGGAGCAGGATGGAGACAGATGGAGCAGGATGGAGACAGATGGTGCAGGATGGAGACAGATGGGGCAGGATGGAGACAGATGGGGCAGGATCATGGGGCAGGAAGGAGACAGATGGGGCAGGATCATGGGGCAGGATGGGGACAGATGGTGCAGGTTCATGGGACAGGATCATGAGACAGATGGGGCAAGATCATGGGACAGATGGGGCAGGATCAAGGGACAGATGCGGCAGGATAATGGGACAGATGGGGCAGGAATATGGGACAGGTGGGGCAGGATAATGGGACAGTTGTGGCAGGATCATGGGGCAGTTGTGGCAGGATGGGGAAATCATATGGGGTAGAATGGATACTCTTGAGGGCAGGATGGGAGAACATATGGCTGGAGCAAGGAATGAAATACACGGGGGCCAGAATGGTGGATAGTATTACCATAGGGGGTAATTAAGGGATATTATTACTGCAGTGATGTATTTATTTTCTTTTTTGAGGATACTGTTTTAAATGGAGGGGGGGCATCCTGTTACTGTGCAGAGTGATACTATGTTGCCTTTTTTTCTTCATTTGGTGTAGTGTAGAAGTTGGGAAAAAATACGTAATGTGTTCTGCAAGCTGTGCTCTAGATAACTGTGTTATTTCATGCAGAGACGAGCCCTGGCTGGAAGAAGTGACGTCGATCTGTGCTGGATGAAGATGATAGACTTCACCTAGAGGCGTCACTGGTGAGTCAGTGTGTTACCTATACACTGACACTATACACTGAATACTATATACAGAGGTCCTGTGTACAATGTCACCAGTGATCACTGTATTACCTTTACATTATACATTATATTACAGAGCTCCTGTGTATAATGTCACCAGTGATCACTGTATTACCTTTACACTGACACTGCATACTAAGTACAGATCTCCTCTGTATAATGGCACATATGGTGATATTAGTATTGTTTTTTTTTATTACTGATCAGTATTGTAGTATTCAGTCACAAAGTGGTGGTAATATGTTGTACAGCCATCGTGTGGTGGTATTTGGTCCTTGTATGTGGTATTATTGGTCACCATGTGGTGGTAATATGTGGTCTGGTCATGGTGTGGCGGTATTTATCCCTTGTATGTGATATTATTTGGTCACTTTGGTTTTCATATATGGTCTGGACATGTTGTGGCGGTATTTGTTCTTTGTATGTGGTATTATAGGTCACTATGTGCCAGTAATATTGTGTCTGGTCATGGTACGGTGGGATTTGTCCCTTGTGTGTGATATTATTGGTCATTTTAAAAATTTAAAAATATACCTAAATTGTATTGCATATTTTAAGAAATGTTTAATAGGTTAGAGTAGGGCACGGCCAAAAGAGTCTACCGTGTTGTGGTGGCGGCTTAAAAAATCTTTTGGCCAAAACAAAGGCTGCTGGTTATATGTGTAATCTGGTGATGGGAACTGTTAATGTGTGATTGGTGAGAAGTGGAATTTTTCCAAGAGAGAGCGGTGGGGCTGTGGACAATTTGAGGGGTGGAGGCGGGGCTGGGGTGGAGCCTGGGTGGAGTCTCAAGGGGGCCCAAAAAATGTTGCCAGTATGGGGCCCCTAAATTCCTAGTGGCAGCCCTGACTATGCGCGCTATGAGAGAAATGAGTGTTCACTGCCAGTGCAGTGAATATTCATTTCTCTTTAGTAGCGGGCACAGTTAGAACTGCAGCCCCTGGCTCCTGCCTCTGTGACCCACAGCTCCGCTGCTCCCCCTCCTCTGCCATCTTGCTGGGACGTGGTTCGTGTATAAGCCAAGGGGGGGCATTTTCAGCACGAAAAAAAGTGCTGAAACACTGGGCTTATGCACGAGTATAAACAGTATTTATTAATCATAGTGTAGTAGGCATATAGAGTGGAACTTCAACTTTTGCAGATTATACTAAACTTTCTGCAAGGTAATCGACACAGTGGATGATAATTTGATATTGCAGAGGAATTTATTTAAGCTAGAGGCTTGGGCTGAAAAATGTCAATTAAAGTTTTATGTAGATATGTTCCATGATCTCTCTAGACCTATTTAAGGCCCACTTAGACAAACCTGTATCTTTGGATTAAGACTCTAGCAGTTCATGCTTGGTGTGCTCTACCATCTATGCTTTGTGTGTTTGTGGTTGCATTCTTCCCTGCTGGGTTACACTTTTTACCCATCCTGCTGCTCCTGAGATTTCTGTGTGTGCCAAGTCCTTGATGCTCATGTGCCTACCTGTTTGTTGCATCAATGCTCGGCGTCTATGTGCCCATCCGAACCTAAGGCTTAAAAGATCCACCTCATCTTGTGAGCCTAACAGAATCTCAAGACCATGAATTTCAAAGATGCAGAGGCCACAGCACCATTGCCATGGGATACGGATCATCTGCCTGGCCTGGTAATGCAACTTGCTATTAGCCAACAGGAGCTTGTCCAGCTTGTGCAGGATCTCTCTGCCATATGGATGCACTGTTTCAAGACTCCTGCAGTTTTGCCACAAGATTTGCAGCACCGCCCCAGGTTAATTATCACCTGGAACATTCCTTTTTCTGAAACCTCTCCACATTTGCTCACTCCTGCCTGTTTTTATGGAGACATTAAGGCATGTTGGGGCTTTCTGAATCAATGCACTGCAATGAGTTATGTCTCCAACAATTTTAATCTGACTGGTCTAAAGCGGTCTACATATTTTCTTTGTTTCTGGGTATGCTTTGGTGAGGACTGTGCCATTGTGGGAGCAGGATGACCCTATCATGCAATCCCTACCATATTTCCTTTCTGGTTTCCATGAAGTGTTTGATGAATCTGGTCATGTCCACTCTACCACTGATTCCATAATACGGCTCAGATAAGGGGCTAACTCCATGAAACATTATGCCATCCAGCTCTGCACTTTATGTGCTGAATTGACCTGGAGCAATGATTCCCTCCTGGCTGTCTTCTATGTCAGCTTATCCAGTGGGATCAAGAATTACCTCGTTGGTAGAGATTTGCTGTCCTCTTTTGATGACTTGATTTCACTTGCCATCCGAGTGGACTTGCGTTTTAAAGAAAGGTCTAAGGGAAAAACACTTGATTCTCGTTTGTTACGTCCCATAGCACCTTCAAAATGTCCCAGAATGGCTGAACTGTAACACATGAGGATCGACTGGAAAAGAATATCTCCAGGTGAAAGATCCTGTCAGCTTACTGGTGGACTCTCTTTCTATTGTGGTGAATGAAATAATTATTGCACAAATTGTTCCTAACTGAAGGCCAAACGAATCATATCGGGTTTTGCAAGTTGCTCAGCGTGTTTCAATGACATCATCTCTCAAGACCTATTTAAGGTGCTTTTAGACACACACTTGTGTCTCTGTGTCTTGGGTTTGAGACTTTAGTGTTCCATGTTTGGTGTGCTCCACATCTGTGCTTCGTGTGTTTGTGTTTTTGCTTGGATTCTTCCCTGCTGGGTTCCACTTCATCCATCCTGCTGTTCCTGAGATTCCTGTGTGCACCAAATCCTTGTTGCCTATGTGCCTTCCAACTTGCTCCATCAACTCCCAGAGTCTGTGCTCACCCAGACCTAAGACTTTGAGGATCCACCTTACCTGGTGAGCCTAACAAGATAAATGTAGGGTCAAGCACTTGTGGACATGAACACCTTGGTTAGCCAATGTTTACTTTTCACACGTCATTAATTTACCATACAGTACAGACCAAAAGTTTGGACACACCTTCTCATTTAAAGATTTTTCTGCATTTTCATGACTATGAAAATTGTACATTCACACTGACGGCATCAAAACTATGAATTAACACATGTGGAATTATATACTTGACAAAAAAGTGTGAAACAACTGAAATATGTCTTATATGCTAGGTTCTTCAAAGTAGCCACCTTTTACTTTGATGACTGCTTTGCACACTCTTGGCATTCTCTCATCAAGAGAATGCCAAGAGTGTGCAAAGCAGTCATCAAAGCAAAGGGTGGCTACTTTGAAGAACCTAGAATATAAGACATAATTTCAGTTGTTTCACACTTTTTTTTGCTAAGTATATAATTCCACATGTGTTAATTCATAGTTTTGATGCCTTCAGTGTGAATGTACAATTTTCATAGTCATGAAAATACAGAAAAATCTTTAAATGGGAAGGTGTGTCCAAACTTTTGGTCTGTACTGTATGGTAAATTAATGACGTGTGAAAAGTAAACATTGGCTAACCAAGGTGTTTATTTCCACAAGTGCTTGACCCTACATTTATCTTGTTAGGCTCACCAGGTAAGGTGGATCCTCAAAGTCTTAAGGCCCCGTCTCACATAGCGAGATCGCTAGCGAGATCGCTGCTGAGTCACAAGTTTTGTGACGCAACAGCGACCTCAGTAGCGATCTCGCTATGTGTGACACGTACCAGCGATCAGGCCCCTGCTGCGAGATCGCTGGTCGTGTCGGAATGGCCTTGACCTTTTTTTGGTCGTTGAGGTCCCGCTGACATCGCTGAATCGGTGTGTGTGACACCGATCCAGCGATGTCTTCACTGGTAACCAGGGTAAACATCGGGTTACTAAGTGCAGGGCCGCGCTTAGTAACCCGATGTTTACCCTGGTTACCAGCGTAAATGTAGAAAAAAAAAAAACAGTACATACTCACCATCTGTTGCCCGTCAGGTCCCTTGGCGTCTGCTTCCTGCTCTGACTGCCGCCGTAAAGTGAGAGCACATCAGTGACGTCACCGCTGCGCTCTGCTCTCACTGTACAGCGGCACACAGTCAGAGCGGGAAGCAGACGCCAAGGGACCTGACGGGCAACAGATGGTGAGTATGTAGTGTTTGTTTTTTTTGGTAACCAGGGTAAACATCGGGTTACTAAGCGCGGCCCTGCGCTTAGTAACCCGATGTTTACCCTGGTTACCCTGGTGCTGCAGGGGGACTTCGGCATCGTTGAAAACAGTTTCAACGATGCCGAAGTCGTTCCCCTGATCGTTGGTCGCTGGAGAGAGCTGTCTGTGTGACAGCTCCCCAGCGACCACACAGCGACAAAACAGCGACGCTGCAGCGATCAGCATCGTTGTCTGTATCGCTGCAGCGTCGCTGTGTGAGACGGGGCCTTTAGGTCTGTACTGTATATACTCGAGTATAAGCCCACCCGAGTATAAGCCGAGACCCCTAATTTTGCCACAAAAAACTGGGAAAACTTAATGACTCGAGTATAAGCCTAGGGTGAAAAATTCAGCAACTACCAGTAAATGTCAAAAATAAAAATAGATACCAATAAAAGTAAAATTAATTGAGACATCAGTAGGTTAAGTGTTTTGAATATCCATATTGAATCAGGAGCCCCATAAAATGCTCCATACAATTCTTGATGGGCCCCATAAGATGTTCCATATTAAAATATGCCCCGTATAATGCTGCACAAATGTTGATTATGACCCCATAAGATGCTCCATAGACACATAATCCTCGTATAATGCTTCACAAATGCTGATTATGGCCCCATAAGATGCTCCATAGACACATTTGCCTCGTATAATGCTCCACAAATGCTGATTATAGCCCCATAAGATGCTCCATAGAGATATTTGCCCAATATAATGCTGCACATGGCCCCATAAGATGCTCCATAGAAATATTTGCCCCATATAATGCTGCACAAATGCTGATTAAGGCCCCATAAGATGCTCCATAGACTATTATCTCTTCTCTCCTCATACAGGTAAACATATCATTCATTCTCTGAACTGAAATATCCTGCATGTCTATTGCTCCATTCCCTGACAGCAAGCGGCTTGGATGGTAAACATATCATTCATTCCCTGAACTGAAATATCCTGCATGTCGAAGGGTGCGTGTCCACGTTCAGGATGGCCGGCGGTATCGCCGCAGCGGCGAAGACGCTCGGCGCTAAGCCCCGCCCCCTTTCTGGGACGCGATCATGCCGGATGTGTACAGTACACATCCGGGATCATCGCACCCCTCGCCATAGGGCCCTGTGATATTACCTGCGGCGACGCAGCGTCGCCGCAGGTAGCACGGGCATGCTGCGATCTGAAAAGACGCGCAGCATGTCCGGAGTCTCAGGCCCGCCGCGTGCGGGTTTCCACGCATAGTGGACACGGGATTTCAAAAAATCCCCTCCACTATGCTGGAACATCTGGACGCTGCGTGTTTGACGCTGCAGCGTCAAACAAGCAGCGTTTACTTACCATGGACACACGGCCTATTGCTCCATTCCCTGACAGCTAGCGGCTTGAATGGTATCTGAGTCATTCTATCTTCGGCATTGAATCCTGCATATATCTATATATGTTAGTCATGTTATTATGCATTTGTTTGTGTTTATAGATATTTAACTCACTTCTGCTTTTCCTTATGCAGAGAAATCACATAACTGTTTCAAAGGGGTTTATGATCCATGTAGACCTGGACATTTGTTTATCTGATCACTACATTTATTGTGTCCTGCTGTCTCAACTGAGTTAGATTGATTTGTAACGAGAGGGGGAGAAACACCCCCCCCAAAAAAAAAAAAGTGAGATCTAAGAGCTAGCCTTCTATAAATGTAGACATAGCTTGGGGATGCATTCATGCAGGGGTGCATTCGTGCACTATTATTCGTGTACATTTATTCAAAGTATTTTTTTCTAAGTATTCGGCAGTTATAACATGGCAGTTAGACAGGGCAGGAGACAGGTAAGACAATCTAAATCTATTCCCTATTCACTTGAAACAGAACAAATACTCACCATATGTATCTGTATAATCTATATCCTGGCTGCTGCATTCACTCACATTCACCGCCCATGCAATAAACTCTTTAAACTCCATCCATATCGGCCCCTCTGTCCTTGCCTTTCCTATGTATAGCACTCATGCTCTGTTCACATTGCTTAACAGCGCAGATCCATTCAGTCCCACCATCCAACACAAGAAACGCTCTCACAAATCACTTAACCATCTGCTCACTCTTTCTATCCTCCTTCTCCTAGTCGCTGGAGACATCTCTCCCAACCCCGGCCCCCCATGTTATAGCCAGTCAAACCTCCCAACTGCTACACCCAGAAACCCCTCTAACCTTATTAATATTCCATGCATGCCTTCTGTCTCTTTCAATTGTGCCCTTTGGAATTCTCGCTCTGTGTGTAATAAACTCTCCTTCATTCATGATTTCTTCCTTTCTAATTCTCTTAATCTCCTGGCTCTTACTGAAACCTGGATCCAGCAGTCAGACACCACCGCTGCTGCTGCTCTTTCATATGGTGGACTACACTTTTCTCATACCCCAAGATCAGACAACAGAGCAGGTGGAGGCGTAGGTCTGCTCCTTTCACCCAAATGTACTTTCCAAGTTATCCCCCAAGTACCCTCACTTGTATTCCCTTCGTTTGAGGTCCATGCTGTCAGACTCTACATCCCCTTCTCCATGGGAGTGGCGGTGGTGTATCGTCCTCCTGGCCCCTCTCATCAGTTCCTGGATCACTTTGCCACCTGGCTTCCACACTTTCTCTCATGTGACACCCCCACCCTTATCATGGGTGATTTCAACATCCCTATTGCTTCTCCCCTCTCCCCATCTGCTTCTCACCTTTTATCTCTAACCTCCTCTTTCGGCCTCTCGCAGCATACTAACTCTCCAACGCATGAAGATGGAAACTCCCTTGACTTGGTCTTCTCCCGGCTTTGCTCAGTGGACAATTTCACAAACTCCCCTCTCCCGCTCTCTGACCACAACCTTCTTTCATTCTCTATCAAGAACTGCCATCCCGCTCAGGTCACCCCCACTTTCCACACTTATAGAAACATACAGGCCATTAACACCCAGGAACTTATGAAGAACTTGCAGTCCTCATTGGCCCAAATCTTCTCCATCTCATGTCCTGATTCTGCTCTGAAGCATTACAATGAAACCCTGCAAAGTGCCCTGGATGAAGCTGCACCTCCTATACATAGAACAACTCGGTACAGACGGCGACAACCGTGGCACACGCTGCAAACACGTTTCCTGCAGAGGTGCTCCAGGTGTGCTGAACGTCTGTGGAGAAAATCTAATCTACACGAAGATTTCATCCATTATAAGTTCATGCTAAAAGCATACAACTCTGCCCTTCCATTCTCCAAACAAACCTATTTCAACACACTCATCACCTCGCTGTCCAATAACCCTAAACGTCTCTTCGACACTTTCCAGTCCCTACTCAACCCAAGAGAGCAGGCCCCAACCACAGATCTCCGTGCTGACGATCTGGCCAATTACTTCAAAGAAAAAATTGACCACATTCGACAGGAAATCATCTCCCAATCACTTCATACCATGCACTGTCCTCCCTCCCCCACTGCATCTAGTTCACTCTCTGAGTTTGAACCAGTTACAGAAGAAGAAGTAAGCAGGCTCCTTGCATCTTCTCGCCCGACCACTTGCACCAGTGACCCCATTCCGTCACATCTCCTCCAGTCCCTTTCCCCGGCTGTCGCCTCTCACCTAACAAAAATATTCAACCTTTCCCTCACTTCCGGTATTTTTCCCTCATTTAAGTATGCCATCATACATCCGTTACTTAAAATACCCTCCCTCGACCAAAATTGTGCCACTAATTATAGACCTGTCTCTAATCTTCCCTTCATCTCTAAACTCCTGGAACGCCTGGTCCACTCCCGTCTTACCCGCTATCTCTCAGATAACTCTCTTCTCGACCCTCTTCAATCTGGCTTCCGCTCTTTACACTCTACTGAAACTGCCCTCATATATTAATAACACAGTGTATACCCAGGTGATCCTGTATCCCCTATTCTCATATATTGATGTATAGAGGAAAAAAGACCTTTTATATATATACCTTAAAATAATAGAGAGTGACCACCGGGTGCGCTGTGCAAACCTATAGTGAAAACCACTATATACGCTAGATTAAGAACAATGCAATACAGTATGGATCAAAGATAGAAGAAACTATACACCCATGGGAATAGTGAAATATAGCCTTTATTAATGGAATTAATGGTGATAACAAAAGTATTTTTTTAAAAATTTTTTTAAAAACCTACACAAATGATCAAACAGCAGGATAAAATTACAGCTCAATCCCCTTTAAAACATCAGGATTTTGCAAGTTTTTACTGCAAACTAATACCACACATGGAGAATATATATCATATAATAAAGTGACCATGTGCACTGAAAGAATATGTAAAATGATATATTTCTTTGCTCAATATCGAAATATAAAAGACCACATAAAAGGTCATATAAGGTGCAAAACCAAAAGTGCAAAAAAGTGCAGTGCCTTACAAAGGGGTGTAGTCAGCTATGTCAGCCTCTGCTGACCATAGATACCACACCTAAATTAATGCAACAGTGTGCCAAAGAGAATACATAATATAAAGTGCAGAAAAATCCTGTGCGTATAGTACTATATCCTATGTCAGCATCTGCTGACCGTAGATACCATACCTAAATTGGTGCAACACTGTGCCAAAAAATACGTAGTATAAGGTGCAGAAAAAATATAGTGCGTATATACCTGGGGGGACCAATAGCTATTCCTGCGCACCCGACGCTGGAAACTGCCCTCACTAAAGTCTCTAATGACCTATTAACAGCTAAATCTAATGGTCACTACTCCATGCTAATTCTCTTGGATCTCTCCGCAGCATTCGATACTGTGGATCATCAGCTCCTCCTCACTATGCTCCGCTCCATCGGCCTCAAGGACACCGTTCTCTCCTGGTTCTCCTCCTATCTCTCTGACCGATCCTTCACTGTATGTTTTGCTGGTTCCTCCTCCTCTCACCTTCCCCTTACTGTTGGGGTTCCTCAAGGATCAGTCCTAGGCCCCCTCCTCTTCTCTTTGTATACTGCCCCTATTGGACAAACAATCAGTAGATTTGGTTTCCAGTACCATCTCTATGCTGACGACACCCAATTATACACCTCTTCTCCTGTTATCACGGCGACCTTTTTAGAAAACACCAGTGATTGTCTTACCGCTGTCTCTAACATCATGTCCTCCCTCTATCTGAAACTGAACCTGTCAAAAACTGAACTCCTCGTGTTCTCTCCCTCTACTAACCTACCTTTGCCTGACATTGCCATCTCCGTGTGCGGTTCCACCATTACTCCAAAGCAACATGCCCGCTGCCTTGGGGTCATACTTGATTCCGAGCTTTCATTCACCCCCCATATCCGATCACTGGCTCGCTCTTCTTATCTGCATCTCAAAAACATTTCTAGAATTCGCCCTTTTCTTATTTTCGACTCTGCAAAAACTCTTACTGTCTCACTTATTCATTCTCGTCTGGACTACTGTAACTCTCTACTAATCGGCCTCCCTCTTACCAAACTCTCCCCGCTCCAATCTGTCCTGAATGCTGTTGCCAGAATCATATTCCTCACCAACCGTTACACCGATGCCTCTACCTTGTGCCAGTCATTACACTGGTTACCCATCCACTCCAGAATCCAGTACAAAACTACTACCCTCATCCACAAAGCACTCCATGGCTCAGCACCACCCTACATCTCCTCTCTGGTCTCAGTCTACCACCCTACCCGTGCCCTCCGCTCCACTAATGACCTCAGGTTAGCATCCTCAATAATCAGAACCTCCCACACCCGTATCCAAGACTTTACACGTGCTGCGCCAATTCTTTGGAATGCATTACCTAGGTTAATACGATTAATCCCCACAGTTTTAAGCGTGCCCTAAAAACTCATTTGTTCAGACTGGCCTACCGCCTCAATGCATTAACCTAACCATCCCTGTGTGGCCCATTAAAAAAAAAATAAATAAATAAATAATGTGTCTTCCGCGTCCTCTTAACTAACTGTTCAGGCAGAGAGCAGCGCGCACACTAATCGCGTCATCTGACCTGAGCATCACAGCAGAGGATGCGGAAGATGGAGCGGCGCCGACGGTGGAATGGGGAACAGGTGAATATCGCGCACTGCCCCGTCATACTCACCTGCTCCTGGCGGAGTCCCTGCACATCCCTGGTTCTCCAGGCGCTGACAGCTTCTTCCTTCTTCCCTATGGAGTGGAGTCGGGGCCATATTCATTACTGTAATGAGCGGTACCATGTGACCGCTCAATACAGGAAGAAGCTGCCAGCGCCTGGAGAACCAGGGACGTGCTGGGACTGCGCCAGGAGCAGCATGATTAGACAGCTGCCGCTCCCACTCCCCTGCCGACTCCTGGGAATGACTCAAGTATAACCCGAAAGGGGCAATTTCAGCCTAAAAAAATGGGCTGAAATTCTCGGCTTATACTCGAGTATATACGGTAACTGAACTGTACTAATCCTAACTGCCATTCTCAGGTGAGGAGACCAAGACATTATGGTTTAAACTTGGGTAAATTGCAAAAATATATGGGTTTCACATACTGCTATACCTGATTTTTTTCACTAAGGGTGCGTGTCCACCATCAGGAAGTGCCTTGAGATTGGCGCTGCACATTTATGCAGCGTCAAACCTGCAGCGGCCAGCTGTGGAAACATAGCAGATGGAATTTGTAGAAATCCCATGTCCACTATACATCCACAGACACCTGCGGATCACCCGTGGAGACTGACATGTGGCGCATCTTTCCAGACTGTAGCATGTCAATTTCTCTTGTGGAGATGCTAGTCTCTGCAACAGAAATTGCATCAATAGAAATGTATTGATTGAGTAAATACAGACGGTTCAGTAAACACATGCGGATTCACTTGCATTCAATAGAAGGCAGCGCTTTGGATGCAGCGAACATACTGTGCATGCTGCGTCCAAAGTGCTGCTAGTTCCTGATAGTGAGCACATAGACTAACTCATTGCACTTTCTCATTGCTTTCTATGGGTGAAAAAACGCTGCAAAAACGTTGAAAGAATTGACATGCTTTAGGGTATGTACAGACATTCAGTGTTTGGCAGTGATTTGGACGCAGCACGTGTCTGTTGTGTCCAAAACGCTGCCGGCTTTTGAACGCAGGTGATTTCGCATGTGTTCATTGAATTGTGCAGAACCATCGCATCCATACATTGTATGGGTGATATTTATCTTGTGGAGACTCGCATCTCCGCGAAATAAAGACATGCTGTGGTCTGGAAAGACACGCTGCATGTCTGTCTCCGAGGGTGATCCGCAGGTGTCTCAGCACGCATAGTGGACATGGCATTTCCTAAAATCGCATTCACTATGCTGTAACATCTGGACGCTGCGGATACTGACTGTGGGAACATACCCTTACTTGTCAAAAATGCAGCTGTTTTCCAATTCAGTCAGGAAAAAAACAACAATGTGTGTGCATGAGACATTTCTGAAATCTCATAGCCTCATAGCTTTTGCTGGTACTGTAAAACGCAGCTTTTCATTTGCATAAAAAACGCAGCAAAAAAAACACACACACAGAAAAAACGCAACGTGTGAACATAGCCTTAGAGGGTGATCTTATTCCAATGTTCAAATATATGACACGGCAATACAGATATCTTTGTAATTATCTTTTTACACATGCAACACTGACAAGGGGAATCCTATACTTCTAGAGGAAAGAAGAGTGAATAAGATATCCAGCAGCAGGAATCATGCCTTGGTAAAATGCATCTTCTTTTTTGCCAACAATAAATCATACAAACAAATTGCAAACAAGTTTCAGAGCTATGTCTTTAGGCCAGTCTCACACGTCCAGATAATTCCGGTACCGGAAAAATCGGTACCGGAGTTATCCGTGTCCGTGTGTCCGTGTGCTCACGTGGCACATCAGTGTGGCACACGTGCGGCAGTCGTGTGCCGCCCGTGTGCTGACTGAGTACCACACGGACCGTGCAGGAGACAGCGCTACAGTAAGCGCTGTCCCCAGCATGGTGCTGAAGCCGCCATTCATCCCTTCTCTCCAGCAGCTTTCGCTGGAGAGAAGGAATGAAAAATCAAGGTTTTTTTTATTTTTTTGTGGTTAAAATAAACTTCCCGGGACCTCCCCCCTCCCACCCCCTGTGCGCCCGCCCACTGGAAATAAAATACTCACCCAGGTCCCTCGATGCTTCCTCTCAGCTCCGCAGCTTGTCCTGTATGAGCCACGTGGTGCCGCTCATTACAGTGATGAATATGCGGCTCCACCCCTATGAATTTTATTAATCAAAATTAGGTAATGTAACTATATAATTAAAATTAAGCAGAAAATGTTACTTAGGGGACGCTGTGGGAAAGATGACCATTAGCCACACTACATACCTCCCCCTCTGCCTAAAGCCGTGGGGCTTGGCACTTTCTACTACCAGGCAAGGGATTCTCGAGAGGGCATCAGCATTGCCATGTAGCTTCGCTGCTCTATGATCTTCATGAAAGTTGAAATCTAAGAACAAAAGGGTGACCCTAGCATTTTTCCTTTTGTTTCCCTCATCCATCTGAGTGGGTATGGTCGGATACCATTCTAAACTTAAGTCCTACTAGATAGTACTGTAATGTGTCCACTGCCCACTTTATGGCCAAATACTCCTTCTCTACTACTGAATAATTCCTTTCACATAAGGATAGCTTTCTACTCGGGTAGAGAACAGAGTGCTCTTCCCCTTGTATCTCCTGGGAAAGGACTGCTCCTAAACCAACATCTGAGGTGTCCGTTTGGAGTATAAACTCCAAACTTAAAGTCGTGGGGGTCACCAGAATTGGTTGCTTACACAGAGCCCCTTTCATTTTTTGAAAGGCCGTCTTTACCACTTCAGACCATTTGACGATTATCAATTTTGTCCCCTTAAGGAGGTCAGTCAACGGCGCGGCCATCATGACAAAGTTCGGGATGTACCTCTTGTAGTATCTCACGATCCCCAGGAAGGCTCCACTTGTTTTTTTTTACATTGGTCTCAGCTATGTTTGAATTGCCTCCACTTTACTGATTTGGGGTTTGATCTCGCCTCTACCCACTACATATCTCAGGTACTTGGCTGCTTCTTTCCCCAAGGCACATTTCTTCATGTTTATGGAAAACCCCATCTTCCTTAGAGCATCAAATATGGCCTAGACCTTTTCCAGATGACTCTCCGAGTCCGGGCCAAGGAGAACAATATTGTCCAGATATTCCACGTCGGAGTGCTTATGGGGTGCAAGGAGTCAATCCATAGGTCTCTGGCATGTTGCCAGGGCCCCCTTCCATCCAAACAGCATTCGGACATACTGGTAGCATGTTTGGCACAGAAAACGCAGTCTTCTCCTTGGCTTCAGGTGCCATGGAGATCTGCTAACATCCCTTCATCAAATCCAAGGTGTTTATGTACAGGTGCATCTACAAAATTAGAATATCATCAAAAATTTAATTTATTTTGATTGTTCAATGCAAAAAGTGAAACTCATATATTATATAGAGTCATTACAAACAGAGTGATCTATTTCAAGTGTTTATTTCTGTTAATAGGGAAGACTGCTTACTTGACAGATGTCCAGAAGACAGTCATTGACACACTCCACAAGAAGGGTAAGCCACAAAAAGTCATTGCTAAGGAAACTGGCTGTTCACAGAGTTCTGTATCCAAGCATATTAATGAAAAAGTGTGGTAGAAAAAGGCGCACAAGCATCCGGGATAACCGCAGCCTTGAAAGGATTGTTAAGAAAAGGTTATTGAAAATTTTGGGGGTGATTCACAAGGAGAGCACTGCTGCTGAAGTCATTGCTTCAAGAGCCACCACTCATAGACGTATCCAGGACATGGGCTACAAGTATTGCATTCCTTGTGTCAAGCCACTTATGACCAATAGACAACGCCATAAGTGTCTTACCTGGGCCAAGAAAAAAACGATCTTCACTGTTGCTCTATGGTCCAAAGTGTTGTTTTCATTTGAAAGTAAATTTTGCATTACATTTGGAAATCAAGGTCCCAGAGTCTGGAGGAAGTGTGGAGAGGCACAATCCAAGCTGCTTTAGGTCTAGTGTGAAATTTCCATAATCAGTGATGGTTTAGGTAGCCATATGTCACCTGCTGGTGTAGGTCCACTGTATTTTATCAAGACCAAAGTCAGCACAGCCATCTACCAGTAAATTTTAGAGCATTCCATGCTTCCCTCTGCTGACAAACAATACCAATACCAACACCTGGTTTAAAAGCAACAGTACACGGTGCTTGATTTGCCAGCAAACTCGCCTGACCTTGACCCCAAAGATAATACATGGGGTATTGTCAAGAGGAAGATGAGAGATCAGACCCAACAATGCAAACGAGCTGAAGGCTGCTGTCAAAACAACCTGAACTTTCATAACACCTCAGCAGTGCCAAAGGCTGATTGCCTCCATGCCATGTCGCATTGATGCAAAAGGATCCCTGACCTGGTATTGAGTGCATTTACTGAACATACATTTCAGTAGGCCAACATTTTGGATTTTAAAAACATTTTTCAAGCTGGTGTTATAAAGTATTCTAATTTATTGAGATAATGACTTTTGGGTTCTCATTGGCTGCAAGCCATAATTATCAACATTAGCAGAAATAAACATTTGAAATAGATCACTGTTTGTTATAACTCTACATAATATATGAGTTTCACTTTTTGTATTGAAGAACTGAAATAAATTAACTTTTTTATGATATTCTAATTTTGTGAGAAGCACCTGTACTTTGTGTGTCTAAGTCTCTTGATTAGCTCATCGACGTGTGACATGGGTCAAACTTGAAGACCTAATTCAACTTCCGATAGTCATTGCAGAACCTCCATTCACCATTGAGCTTTCGGACCAGGACAATCGTTCTTGACCAACCGCTCTTGGATTCCTAAATGACACCGAGTTTTAACATACGCTCCATCTCCTTGGAGATCACTTGATGACGGGCCTGCTGAATTTGATAGAGCTTTACGTTTACATGCACATGTGGCTTTGTCATAACTTCATGTTCTATGACCCTTGTACACGCTAGTAATTCTGAGAACAGGTCCCTGTTCTTCTGGAGCAACTCCCAGCACTGCTGTTTTTGGGCCTTCGACAGCGTCTCCGCTATGGCAACACCTCCAACCTCGCCTTCTGGCAGGCCCAGCAAGCACTGTTTTTCAGCCAGCTCTCTGTTTTGTCATGGCTTGATGAGGTTGAAATGGTATACCTGGTTTCTGTCTTCCTGGTTAATGAATCTTATAGTTTACATCACTAAGCTTCTCCACCACCTCATACAGCCCTTCTCATTTGGCCAAGAACTTGCTCTCCACAGTAGGAATTAGCACAAGAACTTGGTCACCCGGGTTGAATAGCCTAACTCTGGCTGACCGGTTGTAGACTCTGGCCTGAGCTTCTTGTGCCCAGAGGAGATGTCCATTTACAATGGACATCACCTTCGCAATCCTCTACTGCATCAGTGCCACATGCTCAGTGATGCTTTTGTGGGGCGTGACTTCGGATTCCCAGGTTTCCTTGGCTATATCCAGGAGACCTCGCAGATGTTGGCCATACAAAAGTTTGAATGCTGAGATCACAGTAGAGGCATGTGCAACCTCATGGATGGTGAACAACAGATATGGTAAGAGAACGTCCTAGTCTCTACCATCCTTTTCTATGGCTTTCCTCAGCGTGCTTTTCAGTGTTTTATTAAACCTTTCAACAAGGCCATCTGTCTGAGAATGGTACACTGAAGTCCTCAACTGGGAGATTTGCAGGACCTTGCATAACTCCCTCATCACCTTATTCATAAAAGGTGTACCCTGGTCGGTCAGGATCTCCTTTTGTAAACCTGTCCGGGAAAAGACATGGACCAATTCTCAGGCTATACTCTTTGCGGAAGAGTTTCTTAGGGGAATTGCTTGAGGATAGTGTGACGCCCGGGAGACTGAGGTACCCAGCACCAGATCAAAGAGGTCCGTCTCTTGAGGGGGATGTCACTAGTGGCTTGACCCGGTGCTGTGGCCTCAGGCGATGCACAGTGCAAGGGATATCATGAAGGAACAGACACTTACTTGATCAGCAGCAGGTCCTCTCAGCTGTGATGACCCCGATCCTGGATCGATGGCTATTGTCCAAATGAAAGACTGAGGCGCTGAAATGTTTAACCAGTTTACTTCAACAAAAAGGGATTTGCAACCAATACTGTCACCAGAGTCTGTATAAGAACTCTGAATTACTTTGACCCTGTCAGGATTTCCACCTCTTATTATGCGCAGTTTCTGTATGGCCCTGCTGCTGTATGTGAACTGGCTGCCGACCCAATCTGTCTCTTCTGTGCTCTGGTTCGACGGACAACCCGAGTCCTTTTTGTCGGCTTACCCCCTTTGGGAGTACCGCTGAACTCTGTGTCTGTTGCTGCGTCTTACCCTGGTGAAGCTGATATCACCTCACTTTCTTCCGGTTGCTGTATTATATATAACGAATATAGCCACGGGTCCGGTATCCGTCTCTGCGCCTATTTTGGGTAGAAATTATTGCTACCCGGTTCTCACAATGTCCTTTTTCTCTATTCCTCTTTTCCTACTATGGGTATTACGGGCCTATAATCCGTCATAGGGCTGTTAGGGGTTCAGTTATACGACCTCTCACTTTCAGCTCCTCAACCCAACTGCCAGTCCTTTTCTCAGACCAGAATAGATCAAGGGGAGTCTCTGGAGCTCCCCCTTCTGGCCGGAGATGGTAGTGCATCTTGCTATTTTAATATTTGTATTTGGTGTCAATAACTATTTTTGTGGCAAATACCCCTAGGGGCGCCACATTCCCCCTTAGTTAAGAACAGTACTCCGGGACTGTGGGACGATAACATTTTGAAATAATAATTGATATGTACAGAGTCTTAAAAATGAAAAGTTACAAAAACCACTCAAAGAAACAAAAAAAATGGAATTCTGTAAAAAGTCACTTCAAATAGCGTCCATTAATACAGTTTTATCCTTGAAGGTACTAGGAAGCAAAGTTCACAAAGCAGTCTTTCCGGAGCTTTGATTTAGTGTTTCCGGGCTGATAAAAGTTCAAGAATATGCAAGAAGTTCATACAGGTAAGTCTCTGTAGGTACTGGGCTTAAACGTTACAGAACGATAACAATGACTATAGTCTTATAGTTGGTAATCCGCATACCTGGCCGGTAATTGACCCTGGGTACTACGCTGGGATCTACGTAATAGCGGGGTCTCTTTATGTGGTGTACTACTGTCTACTGCGGATATAGTATCTGCCCTCTCTGCTATAGATAATTCCACCACTATGGGGTTGGCAAGTCCACCGTGAATGGGATCACTCTGATCAGGAATCTGTTCTTCCTGACCTGGAACCTCTTGTAGTACGGGGTCAGCCTCTTCCTGTCTTGGGACTTCTAATATTGGGTTCGGTGTTGGAAAAAAGGCCACCATGGGAACCACTACTGCACCATGGTATGTTAGTAGGGTTTTTGGAAAGTCTCCTATACAGGTGTGATACATTTCCTCCTCTTTTTCCTTTACTGGTTGAACCTGTATAGGTTGAATAACTTCTGATTCTGGCTGGACAACTTCTGGCTCTTTCAACATTTCCGGACATAATTTAAGATTGTCTCTTGACACTAGTACAGATGTTAAACCTCCGTTTTTGCTAATGAGACACATTTTAGGATTACCCATTCTTGTTGGTAAAACTGTGTAGGGTACGGCTTCCCATTGATTATCCAGTTTATTGGTTCGACGATTCCTCTTGAGTACTTGGTCACCCGGTCTTAACGGAGTTGCTAGAGCATTCTGGTTGAAAGTTCGCTCTTGTCTTTCTCTGGTTTGCTGGAGGCTTCTTTCCACACTCTCTTGCACTTGGTGATACTGCTTTTGCAGACATCCCAATTGGAGTCTTGAACTTCTGCGTCTGGTTTCAGAATTCCCATTTCTAGATCGATTGGCAATTGGCAGGGTCTTGCACGCATAAGATAAGCTGGGGTGCAGTTGGTAGAGCTCACCGGGACATGATTATACAGATCCACCAAGTCAGGCAATTTCTCTGGCCATTGATTCCTTTCCGTTTCGGGTAAAGTCTTTAGTAGGTCTATCACAATATGGTTCATCTTCTCACATAAGCCGTTTGTTTGCGGATGATAGGCCGTCGTCCAGATCTTTTTGCAACCATACATATTACAGAATTCTCTGAAGATCTCTGATTCAAAGGCTGTACCCTGGTCAGTGAGAACCTGTTCCGGATATCCATGGGGTCTACAAAAGTACGTTTGGAACGCTTTGGCTGCTGTTTTTGCAGTTAGATCTTTTACAGGTACTACTACCAAGAAGCGTGAATAATGATCCACAATGGTCAAGGCATAGACGTAACCGGACCGGCTCGGTGTCAACTTCACGTGGTCCATGGCTACCAGTTCAAGTGGTTGTTTGGTGATTATGGGCTGCAGTGGTGCTCTTTGGCTCTTTTGATCGTTCCTTCTGAGGTTGCACGGGCCACAGTTTCTACACCACTGTTCGATTGATTTTCTCATCCCGACCCAATAAAATCTTTCTCTCAGAAGTACTTCTAGCTTTTTCCAACCAAAGTGACCAGCACCATTGTGGTAAGCCTCGAGGACCATCTTCACATCTTGTTTAGGCACGATCATCTGCCAAACCAATTCATGTGTTTTCGGATTGGTGTATCTTCTACAGAGTTTCCCTTGATACAGGAACATTTTGCCTCTCTCTTTCCAGAGTTGATGCGTCTCTTCTGGGGCATCCTCATCGGGATATGCACTTTGCTCAGTCAATAGTTCCTTCACTAGCTTCACAGCCGGATTGCTATCTTGGGTGTCAGCCCATCTATGGTGTGCTAACGGATTAAAATTCACTTCTTGTTGTTTCTGATAGGTATTTGACTGACGATGTTTTGCCTTGGGCTGATGAAAGGCTGGTAGTTCAATTTCTTCAAGCT
Source organism: Ranitomeya variabilis (assembly GCF_051348905.1). Lineage (NCBI taxonomy): Eukaryota > Metazoa > Chordata > Amphibia > Anura > Dendrobatidae > Ranitomeya > Ranitomeya variabilis. The sequence continues at coordinate 512,858,838 of NC_135232.1, read as the reverse complement.
CCCCCGTTTCTCCTTCTACATCTCTCAAGTGTGGCATCCGGGATAAGGCATCGGCATTTCTATTCTTGCGACCTGCTCGATACTTGATCACGAAGTTGTAATTAGATAACGGGGCTATCCATCGCTGTTCTAATACACCTAATTTAGCCGTGTCTAGGTGGGTCAATGGATTGTTGTCAGTATAGACAATAAATTCTGCACCAGTCAAATAGTGTTTGAAACGTTCAGTCACAGCCCAAACTACTGCCAGTAGCTCCAATTTGAAGGAACTATAATTTTCTGAATTTCTTTCAGTAGGCCGGAGTTTTCTACTTGCAAAGGCGATGACTTTCTCCCGACCTTCTTGCTTTTGTGACAGCACCGCTCCCAATCCCACATTGCTGGCATCGGTGTAGAGGATGAAAGGTTGATGGTAATCCGGGTACGCCAGAACTTCTTCTCAGGTTAGTGCTTTCTTTAGTTGTTCAAAGGAGTCTTCTCTTTCGTCGTTCCACTGAAAAGGAGGGTTTCGGTTTGAAGGTTTCTTCGTCTGCCCTATCAAAGCATCTTGCAAGGGCGCTGCCAATTTGGTAAATCCTTTTATAAATCTACGATAGTAACCCACTAATCCCAAGAATTGCCTCACTTCTTTTGCGTTGGTAGGTCTTGGCCAATCCCTTATGGCAGTTATTTTCTCGGGATCCGGTGCTACTCCCTCCGAACTCACGATGTGCCCTAAGTATTGTACCTTTGGCTTGAGAAGGTGACATTTGGATGGTTTGATTTTCATACCATACTTGGATAAGGCTTCGAACACCTCTGCCAGGTCTGTTAAGTGCTGTTCGTAAGTCTTTGAGTAGACGATCACATCATCTAGGTACAGGAGGACGGTCTCGAAGTTCTTGTGTCCGAGGCAACATTCCATCAGTCGCTGGAAAGTACCGGATGCGTTGCAGAGTCCGAACGGCATGCGATTAAATTCGCTTAGACCCATTGGTGTGGCGAATGCCGTTTTTTCTTTATCTCTCTCAGCCACAGGGACTTGCCAATACCCGCTTGTTAAGTCTAAGGTGGAAAAATAATTAGCAGATTTCAAAGCAGTCAAGGACTCTTCTATCCTAGGCAAGGGATAGGCGTCTTTATGGGTGATATTATTAATCCGCCGGTAGTCTACGCACATTCTCATGGTTCCGTCCTTTTTTTTGACAATCACCAGAGGGGCCGCCCAAGGGCTACAACTATCTCTTATTACCCCGGCCTGTTTCATCTCTCTCAGCATGTCCTTCGCGCATTGATAGTGAGTGGGCGGTATGGGTCTACACTCACTGGCCACTTTATTAGGTACACCTGTCCAACTTCTTGTTAACACTTAATTTCTAATCAGCCAATCACATGGCGGCAACTCAGTGCATTTAGGCATGTAGACATGGTCAAGACAATCTCCTGCAGTTCAAACCGAGCATCAGTATGGGGAAGAAAGGTGATTTGAGTGCCTTTGAACGTGGCATGGTTGTTGGTGCCAGAAGGGCTGGTCTGAGTATTTCAGAAACTGCTGATCTACTGGGATTTTCACGCACAACCATCTCTAGGGTTTACAGAGAATGGTCCGAAAAAGAAAAAAAATCCAGTGAGCGGCAGTTCTGTGGGCGGAAATGCCTTGTTGATGCCAGAGGTCAGAGGAGAATGGGCAGACTGGTTCGAGCTGATAGAAAGGCAACAGTGACTCAAATCGCCACCCGTTACAACCAAGGTAGGCCTAAGAGCATCTCTGAACGCACAGTGCGTCGAACTTTGAGGCAGATGGGCTACAGCAGCAGAAGACCACACCGGGTACCACTCCTTTCAGCTAAGAACAGGAAACTGAGGCTACAATTTGTACAAGCTCATCGAAATTGGACAGTAGAAGATTGGAAAAACGTTGCTTGGTCTGATGAGTCTCGATTTCTGCTGCGACATTCGGATGGTAGGGTCAGAATTTGGCGTAAACAACATGAAAGCATGGATCCATCCTGCCTTGTATGGAGCATCTTTGGGATGTGCAGCCGACAAATCTGCGGCAACTGTGTGATGCCATCATGTCAATATGGACCAAAATCTCTGAGGAATGCTTCCAGCACCTTGTTGAATCTATGCCACGAAGAATTGAGGCAGTTCTGAAGGCAAAAGGGGGTCCAACCCGTTACTAGCATGGTGTACCTAATAAAGTGGCCGGTGAGTGTATATCTTTCTTTTATCAGGGGATGGTCACCGGTGGGGATTGTATGTTCCACCCCTTCTATCCATCCGAAGTCCAATGGGTGTTTACTGAAGACCTGTTCATATTCCGTCACTAATCTATACACCCCTTGTCTTTGATGGATAGGTGTTGAATCTACACCCACGTCTAGCTGTTGGCACCAATCCTCCGATTCTCCATCTGAGCCGTTATTTTCCACCTGATAGGTCGATTCTAAGGGCTCAACAGTTGTGATGGCATTGTTGTCAACAGTATATAACTTTGCCACTGTAGCGTACCTTGGCAAAGTGACCTCTTCCTCTCCACAGTTCAAAAGTCATACTGGCACCCGTCCCCGGTGTACCTCGACCACCCCTCGTGCCGTGAGTATAGTGGGCCTGCTGTCGGTGTACGCTGGTTCTATTAAGGCTTGATAGTCTCGTCCTTTAGTACCAATGGCCGCTCTACACCATACCAGCATTTCTGTTTTTGGTGGGATTACAATAGATGTTGGATCACTCACCCTCACACTGCCGATTTCTCCACCTGCAACTTCTATCTGTTGCCTTAACATTAATACTTTTATTTCCCTCCGGAGAACTCTCTGCTGGCAGGATCGGGCAGTTTCAGCAATTTGTTGTAAGACAGAAATAACTTCGGAAAAGCAATTCTCTAACACATTCATCCCTATCAATACAGTTGGTTCACAGTTCTGCCGATCAACATCAACGACAATTATACCCTGTTTCTTCAATTCTGCTTTACCAATCTTTATGGTAATCTCCCTGAATCCTAGTTTCGGTACCAACTTACCATTACTGGCCCATATATCTAGTTCAACATCAGAGGGTCCTTTATCAATATCTACCTCAGCCCAGTACCTCTTATAAAGGATATATGGTATAGATGAAATCTGGGAACCTGTATCCAGCAAAGTGTTGAGGGGAATTCCGTCCAGCACGATAGGGATGATGGGTCGTCCTCCGATGTATCTGTCGTGCCAGGGTGTTGGGCCTTGAAAATTCATTCCTGCGAAGCGGCCCGCATTCCCAGGGGATTCCCGTTTAAATCACAATTTCGTGCAAAGTGGCCTGGCTGCTGGCAACGGCGGCAAATCGGCTGCCCATCCGGTTGGTAGCGGTCACGGGGCCGTCCTCTCCATGTCGGGTATCCCTGGGACCTCATCCATGGAACATCCTCTCTATGGTTTACCAACTCCATCTTGGGTTCTCTCATCTCCTGCATGGTTTTAGCCATTGAAGCAACAACATCAGTTAAAGAGTCAAGCTTTTGCTGAAGAGTCTCATTAGTAATGGGCCCCAGGGGCTTAGCACTGGCACCGGACGTAGCTGATGTCACTGGCATTCCCCATTACTGAAGTGCATCTGCCATGGGTTGTGTGAGATCCTGATCCCGAGGTGCCTCTGCCAGCTGGAGACGTATAGCGCTCTCCTTTAATTGGGCAAATGTCAATTCAGGGTTCTTAAAAACAAGCATGCTCACATGCCCCCGGTGAGAAGGGGTGTAGAGTCCCTCAATAAATTGATCTCTTAGCAGTTTATCAGCTCCTGTGTTAAAAATGGGTTCAGCCAGTGTAAGTGATTTAAGGGCTTCCTGCAGGTTTAAGGCAAAGTCTCTCACGCCCTCATTAGCTTTTTGTTTGCAATTAAGGAATCGTACTTTAGCTTTGCTGCTGGCAGTGGTTTCAAATGTAGCTTTTAATCCAGCAAATATGCGTTCAACAGTACCTTTTAGATCAGTTGCCCATGCCGTGACTTCTCGCTTAGCATGGCCACTTAACTGCATCATCAGGAGACTAACACGCTGAGCTTCACCCACGGGGAACATATCAAAATGAGCCAGCATCTTTTCCCTGAAACAGTCAAGGGTATTAGGTTCACCTTCATACATTGGAAGCCACGGGCCACCCGGGGTATATGGCATCAACACCGGCATGATGGGCGCCACTCCTTGCACTGCTGCGCTGCCAGGCTCTCTATCGACACTCTGTCTTTCAGCTGCATTAGCGTCGCCGGGTGCTGCGGCGTCTCCGTGCTGCGACATACTGTACCCCCTTAGTTAATCCAGACCCCTCCGGTCCCAGCTTCCGTCTAGATAATGTAGATTCATTCCTCTGTGCAGCAGGATGACAATGACACGCCCCCTGCTGCCTCTAACTGCCGCACGCTCTGTGATGATGGATTTTGAAGTTTTTCAGTTAGACTGGGGCTTGGGTAATGACGTAGCTCGATTAACAGTTTTGTGCCTAACGGTTATGAGATGATCACATCAGGGGATGGCGGCCATTTTTACCCCATTATAACCAATGGAGAAAAGTCACTTTCAATAGTTTTCAATGGGGAACGGGATTTTCTTTAACAAAGTTAATTTCCAAGATTTTTCATCCAAATTTTCACAGTTTCAGACTCCAATTATGGCACACAATACCCGGTGTACGGGCTGGCCCAATCCTGTTCGTGACGCCAGTTGTGACGCCCGGGAGACCGAGGTACCCAGCACCAGATCAAAGAGGTCCGTCTCTTGAGGGGGATGTCACTAGTGGCTTGACCCGGTGCTGTGGCCTCAGGCGATGCACAGTGCAAGGGATATCATGAAGGATCAGACACTTACTTGATCAGCAGCAGTTCCTCTCAGCTGTGATGACCCCGATCCTGGATCGATGGCTATTGTCCAAATGAAAGACTGAGGCGCTGAAACGTTTAACCAGTTTACTTCAACAAAAAGGGATTTGCAACCAATACTGTCACCGGAGTCTGTATAAGAACTCTGAATTACTTTGACCCTGTCAGGATTTCCACCTCTTATTATGCGCAGTTTCTGTATGGCCCTGCTGCTGTATGTGAACTGGCTGCCGACCCAATCTGTCTCTTCTGTGCTCTGGTTCAACGGACAACCCGAGTCCTTTTTGTCGGCTTACCCCCTTTGGGAGTACCGCTGAACTCTGTGTCTCTTGCTGCGTCTTACCCTGGTGAAGCTGATATCACCTCATTTTCTTCCGGTTGCTGTATTATATATAACGAATATAGCCACGGATCTGGTATCCGTCTCTGCGCCTATTTTGGGTAGAAATTATTGCTACCCGGTTCTCACAATGTCCTTTTTCTCTATTCCTCTTTTCCTACTATGGGTATTACGGGCCTATAATCCGTCATAGGGCTGTTAGGGGTTCAGTTATACGACCTCTCACTTTCAGCTCCTCAACCCAACTGCCAGTCCTTTTCTCAGACCAGAATAGATCAAGGGGAGTCTCTGGAGCTCCCCCTTCTGGCCGGAGATGGTAGTGCATCTTGCTATTTTAATATTTGTATTTGGTGTCAATAACTATTTTTGTGGCAAATACCCCTAGGGGCGCCACAATAGCATGTGGATGCCCATGACCAGATATAACCAAGGGACAGACCAATTCCATAGCAATTCTCTCAAACAGCACTTCAATAATGGGCAATGGCACGAGGGGACTCCGAAAGTGAGAGGTGGGGGCAATTATCTGACACATAGGGCAGGACCTGCAATAGTTTAATAATTCCCGGTGACACCCGGGCCAATAGAAACTTTGCACGATCCATTCCTGCGTTTTTCCACCCCCAGATGTCCCCCCAAGATGTGTGAATGGGCCATGTCCAATACTTTCCATCCATAGGGGCCCGGCACTGTTAACTGTTCCACTTTCATGACCTGATACAACTCCAAACTCATCATAAAATAGGGAGACCTTGTGTCAGCTGTCGGCTCCTGAGCAACCCCACAAAAGACAGTGACATTATTAAAGTCTTCTTGCAGAATTAGGGGCAGACCCAAAATTCTCACACTTCACGCCTAACTCTTGAATGTAAGACTCAGGGCACACTTCCTCCTCATCCCTCACAAGGACACAAAAGAGAAACCCATCTACCTCTGGGTGTGGTGATACCTTATTAGGGTTCACTGGTTCCCTATTCATGCCAGCGAACTCAGAACCGTTCCCCCACAAATCCCAAAATGAACAAAAGTCCCATCCTATAATAATAGGGTGCAACAAGTCCCGAACGACGCCAACCTCATGGGACTCAGTACCGTGGGCCTTTTCAATGTCCACTCTGGCCATAGGGTAGTCCTTAGCATCACCATTTTTCCCCAGGATCACTTGGAGAGGAAGGGTGGCCCTCACAAGGGTCACTTAACTCCCAGAGTCTAGCAATGCTGTTACCTCCCTCCCATTCACCTTAGCGAAACACACTTGAGGCCCCTCGCTGGATGGACAGTTCACATTACAGGCTGGATACACATAATATGAACATCGGTCTTCTACGCTGCAGTCCACCTGCTCCAGGGTCAGGGGACAATGAGTGGCTATATGGCCTGGGCCATGGCACCTCCAGCAAACAACATCACCTGTAGCGACCTTGGGCACCACCTCTCCTGTACCTTTGAACCTTGGATGCCCCACCCACTTTTGGGCCTCCACCCCCTGTTGAGACCCCCAGTATGGAGTGGGCTGTCTTCCTGTTAGCACCATGCCGGATCCCTTCTCTGACAGGCAGGGTATCCGGCGTGTCTCTTCACTCACCCATGCTGCAGACAGTTCTTCCCTTCCTCATGCTCTGCATGCTTCCAGCTGGTCCTCTAGCCATGTCCTTAGGGTACACGCACGTGTGCTTCTACCCTCCTAAAGGGCTGGCGCGTGCACTTGCTATTTCTTCCCCATCCAATGGCTGTGGGACATTATGTATATATTGCTTCCTCCCCACTGGGGAGGTGCCTAAGCAATTTTCTTGTTTCGCAGTCTAAGTTGTGTAAGGTTCCATACCAGTCCCCGCTGCACTCAACTGCAGACCTGGCTTTCTGCACTCTAATTCAGATCCTGCCTGTTGCACTCTAAAGCAGACCTTGCATGCTGCACTCAACTGCAGATCCTGCCTGCTGGACTCAACTGCAGATCCTGCCTGCTGCATTCTAATGCAGACACTGCCTGCTGCACTCTACTGAAGCTCCTGTCTGCTGCACTCTGAAACAAACACTGCCTGCTGCTGCACTCTGATACGAACTTTGTCTGCTGCACTCTGATGTAAACTCTGTCTGCTGCATTCTAATACAAACTCTGCCAACTGCTCCCTCCAGTCTGTCCTCTGGGTCCACCGGCTGCAAGTCCTTCAAGAGAGGAAGGAGGGGGGAGAGGGAAGAGTTGGAGCTTGACACGCCGAGACATGCATCTGTAAGCCGTTGCAAATAAATGTAGCTGGTGGGTGCCGTACCTGCTGGTGATTTCAGCTGAAGTAGAGAGAACGGAAAGGGATTTCCAGCACATCCATCCAGTGTAAGTAAAATATCCAAAATTTATTAGAACATTTCAAAAAAAGATTAAAAGTAAAAAATAGGAATCCTATGACTAAGGGTGCCATGGTGCGCCAGAAACGCGTCAGCAGAGAGGGCCTCTCTCTCTCTTCTTTTAATCTTTTTTTAAAATGTTCTAATAAATTTTGGATATTTTACTTACACTGGATGTATGTGCTGGAAATCCCTTTCCTTTCTCTCTGCTGCAAGTCCGTTGGTCTGTCCTGGAGTGGCACCTGGCGTTTATTGGGAGACATGTCTAACCTCACCATCAGAGGTTCTAGTGAACAGTCAGGTGTTCGCCCCTCCAGGCTCTCAGCGGTCCGTGGCACAGTGGTTCTACAAACCACGTCCATGACAGTTTGCTCAGGCCATGGATTTCGCTGGACCCCAGATCTTGCCTGTTCATGCCATGTACCAGGAGCTTTGCCTATAGAAAGATGCACAGGAAGAGCTGTCCATACAGTTGCAGTCTTTAACCACTAAGTTGGAGGCTTATCATCCCTCCTGAGTTCCAGCATGTTGAAGCAGCCGTGTCTTCTTCTGAGACTTCCCAGTTTGCTTAGTTCAAGATCCAGGTCCTCGACTCGCAGCTCCACCACGTTTTGATGGTAATCCGAAGCTCTTCTGCAAGTTCATCAATCAGTGCGGGCTACATTTTGAACTTCTCCCACACCACAACCCATTGGACCGAGCAAAAGTAGTGTTCCTTATGATGCACCTTGGAGGCAAGGCCCTGGCGTGGTTGAACCCATTATGGGAGAGTAAGGATCCGATCATCTCCAATTTGCCTGCGTTCTTGGAAGCTTTTCACAAAGTGTTCGATGAACCTAGGCGAACCACCTCGGCAGCTTCTGCTCTTCTCCGTTTACATCAGTCCAATTCTTCTGTGGGGCAATATGCGGCACACTTTTGCACCCTGACATCCGAACTCGGATGGAATAACGAAGCTTTGGTGGCAACATTCTGGGATGGGCTTTCCAGAAATAATAAGGATGAGCTAGCCAGTCGAGACCTACCAACTACACTCGACGACCTGATCTCCTTCACCATCCGTATAGACCTCCGCTTCCGTGAATGTGCTAGTGACGTGGCACGTGAAAGAGATCCGCGGTGCCTGGATCTGTGTTTTCAAGGACCGCCTTTTCGTTCACTCTATGTTGTTGAAGACTCATCGAAACCCATGCAGATCGACCACCTTGCCTTTGCTAGACAGCGACTGAGGGACCATCGCGCTAAAGGCCAGTGCCTATATTTGGAGTTCTGGGTCACTCCACTCGAGTCGGCCTGGTGAGACCAGAGAAGCTCCAGTATCTAGTGGCAGTAGGAGAGCCCTCCCTAGATGGAAAGGACATCTCCCTACCTCTGACCCTTACGGTAGCCGTGACATCCGGTGAATCCCAGTTTGTTGAGTCGGCGTATTTGGATTCCGGGGCAGACGGAAATTTTATCCTCCAGGCAGTAGTGGATCGGTTCCAAATCCCAGTTCATCCACTCAAGAACCCCCTGGCAATAACATCTGTCGATGGGAGAACTCTTCTGGAGATGGTTCATCAGGCTACTAAGCCGCTGGAGGTCTGTATTGGGATACTTCATACTGAGAAGTTTACCTTCTATGTTCTTTCCCACATGGCTCACGCCTTTCTCTTAGGCCTACCATGGCTATGGCAGCACGAACCTGTGTTTGACAGGAGAACTAGAGAGATGCTCCGCTGGGGACACTCCTGTCATGAGAAGTGTCTGGCTCTAGTATGTCCGGTTTAGGCCCCATCTTGTCCGGCATCACTGCCCAGTTTTCCATCTGCCTATTGGTCCTTTGCCGATGTTTTTGACAAGAAGGAAGCAGAGACTTTGTCGCCCCACAGGCCGTATGACTGCCCTATTGACTTGATTCCCGGATCTACACCTCTATAGGCTGAGTTTACCCTCTGTCCCCAGCTGAGACTCAAGCTATGTCAGACTACATTCAGGAGAATTTGGCCAGAGAGTTCATTGAGAAATCCTCTTCTCCTGCTGGGGCCGGATTTTTCTTCGTTAAGATGAAGGATGGATCACCCTGACCCTGTATTGACTATCGAGGTCTCAACCAGATCATGGTGAAGAATAAATACCCTATCCCATTGATTTATGAGTTGTTCTACCGATTAAGAGGTGCCAGGATCTTCACCAAGTTAGACTTAAGAGGTGCCTACAACCTAATCTGTATTAGCCAGGGAGACGAATGGAAGACGGCTTTTAACACCAGGGACGCACATTATGAATACCGAGTGATGCCCTTCGGTCTCAGTAATGACTGGCAATTTTTCAAGAATTTGTCAATGACATCTTCTGGGACCTGCTTTCTTCCTGCGTAGTCGTGTATCTAGATGATATTCTAGTATTTTCCTCGGATCTGGCCTTCACACAGATGAGCAGTTCGGCAGGTTCTTCAACGTCTGAGGGAGAATCGCCTCTATGCCAAGTATGAGAAATGCGTTTTTGAGCAGTCCTCTCTTCCCTTCTTGGGTTACATTATCTCGGATACCAGGCTCAGGATGGATCCTGAGAAAGTCCCTTCCATCTTTATATGGCTGCTGCCTGTGGGGGTCAAAGCAATTCAGTGATTCCTTGGCTTTGCTAATTACTATCTGCAATTGATTCCTCACTTCTCAACGCTGACCGCTCCTATTATTATTATTATAATTTCTCATTTAAAGATTTTTCTGTATTTTCATGACTATGAAAATTGTACATTCACACTGAAGGCATCAAAACTATGAATTAACACATGTGGAATTATATACTTAACAAAAAAGTGTGACACAACTGAAATTATGTCTTATATTCTAGGTTCTTCAAAGTAGCCACCTTTTGCTTTGATGACTGCTTTGCACACTCTTGGCATTCTCTTGATGAGCTTCAAGAGGTTGTCACTGGGAATGGTCTGCCAACAATCTTGAAAGAGTTCCCAGAGATGCTTAGCACTTTTTTGCCCTTTTGCCTTCACTCTGCGGTCCAGCTCACCCCAAACCATCTCAATTGAGTTCAGGTCTGGTAACTGTTGAGGCCAGGTCATCTGGTTTAGCACCCCATCACTCTCCTTCTTGGTCAAATAGCCCTTACACAGCCTGGAGGTGTGTTTGGGGTCATCGTCCTGTTGAAAAATAAATGATGGTCCAACTAAATGCAAACCGGATGAAATAGCATGCCCCTGCAAGATGCTGTGGTAGCCATGCTGGTTCAGTATGCCTTCATTTTTTAATAAATCCCCAACAGTGTCACCAGCAAAGCACCCCCACACCATCACACCTCCTCGTCCTCCATGCTCCACGGTGGGAACCAGGCATGTAGAGTCCATCCGTTCACCTTTTCTGCGTCGCACAAAGACATGGTGGATGGAACCAAAGATATCAAATTTGGACTCATCAGACCAAAGCACAGACTTCCACTGGTCTACTGTCCATTCCTTGTGTTCTTTAGCCAAAACAAGTCTCTTCTGCTTGTTGCCTGTCCTTAGCAGTGGTTTCCTAGCAGCTATTTTACCATAAAGGCCTGCTGCACAAAGTCTCCTCTTAACAGTTGTTATAGAGATGTGTCTGCTGCTAGAACTCTGTGTGGCATTGACCTGGTCTCTAATCTGAGCTGCTGTTAACCAGCGATTTCTGAGGCTGGTGACTCAGATAAACTTATCCTCAGAAGCAGAGATGACTCTTGGTCTTCCTTTCCTGGGGCGGTCCTCATGTTAGCCAGTTTCTTTGTAGCGCTTGATGGCTTTTGCCACTGCACTTGGGGACACTTTGAAAGTTTCCCCAATTTTTCGGACTGACTGACCTTCATTTCTTAAAGTAATGATGGTTACTCGTTTTTCTTTACTTAGCTGCCATAATACAAATTCTAACAGTCTATTCAGTAGGAATAACAGCTGTGTATTCACCAGACTTCTGCACAACACAACTGATGGTCCCAACCACATTTAAAAGGCAATAAATCCCACTTATTAAACCTGACAGGTTGTGAAGTGAAAACCATTCCCGTGACAACCTCTTGAAGCTCATCAAGAGAATGCCAAGAGTGTGCAAAGCAGTCTTCAAAGCAAAAGGTGGCTACTTTGAAGAACCTAGAATATAAGACATAATTTCAGTTGTTTCACACTTTTTTGTTAAGTATATAATTCCACGTGTTAATTCATAGTTTTGATGCCTTCAGTGTGAATGTACAATTTTCATAGTCATGAAAATATAGAAAAACCTTTAAATGAGAAGGTGTGTCCAAACTTTTGGTCTGTACTGTATATAGCACCATTGATTCCATGGTGCTGTACATGAGAAGGGGTTACATACAAATTACAGATATCACTTACAGTAAGCAAACTAACAATTACAGACTGATACAGAGGGGTGACGACCCTGCCCTTGCGAGCTTACATTCTACAGGATGGTGGGGAAGGAGACAATAGGTTGAGGGTTGTAGGAGCTCCGGTGTTGGTGACCCGGTAGCTTCGGTAGTGGTGAGGAGGCAGCAGGGTCAGTGCAGGCTGTAGGCTTTCCTGAAGAGGTGGGTTTTCAGGTTCCGTCTGAAGGATCCGAATGTGGTTGATAGTCGGATGTGTTGGGGCAAAGAATTCCAGAGGATGGGGGATATTCTGGAGAAGTCTTGGAGGCGGTTGGGTGAGGAGCGGATAAGTGTGGAGGAGAGAAGGAGGTCTTTGGAGGACCGGAGATTACGTGAGGGAAGATATCGGGAGATTAGTTCAGAGATATATGGTGGAGACAGGTTATGGATGGCTTTGTAGGTCAGTATTAGTAATTTGAACTGGATATGCTGAGGGAATGGGAGCCAGTGAAGAGATTTGCAGAGGCGGGAAGCGGAGGAGTAGCGAGGAGAGAGATGAATTAGTCGGGCAGCAGACTTAAGGATGGACTGGAGAGGTGCAAGGGTGTTAGCAGGGAGGCCACAGAAAAGGATGTTGCAGTAGTCAAGGCGGGAGATGATGAGGGCATGCACAAGCAAATGAGTAGATTGATGTTGAGGAAAGGACGGATTCTGGAGATAATTTTGAGCTGGAGGCGACAGGAGGTGGAAAGAGCTTGGATGTGTGGTTTCAAGGACAGGGCAGAGTCAAGGGTTACTCCAAGGCAATGGACTTTCGGTACGGGGGAAAGCGTGATGTCATTAATTGTGATAGATAGGTCAGGTATGGAAGATCTATGAGATGGAGGAAATATGATGAGTTCAGATTGGACCACATTGAGTTTGAGAAAGCAAAAGGAGAAGGAGGATATGGCTGATAGACACTCTGGGATTCTTGACAGCAGAGAGGTGACGTCTGGGCCAGAAAGTTAGATCTGAGTGTCATCAGCATAAAGGTGGTACTGGAATCCATGGGACTTTATGAGTTGTCCCAGGCCAAGTATATAGATTGAGAAGAGTAGGGGTCCTAGAACAGAGCCTTGGGGGACTCCAACAGAGAGAGGGTGGGATGAGGAGGTAGTGTGGGAGTGGGAGATGCTGAATGTGCAGTTGGAAAGGTATGAGGAGATCCAGGATAGGGCAAGGTCTTTGATGCCAAATGAGGAGAGGATCTGTAGTAGGAGGCAGTGGTCAACTGTGTCAAAAGCAGAGGACAGGTCTAGAAGGAGGAGTACAGAGTATTGTCCGTTAGCTTTGGCTGTAAGTAGGTCATTAGTGATTTTGGTCAGGGCTGTCTCAGTTGAGTGATGGGGGTGGAAACCAGATTGTAGATTGTCAAAGAGCAAGATAGATGAGAGGTGGGAGGAAAGTTCAGCGTGGACGTGCTGCTCCAGGATTTTGGAAGCGAATGGAAGCAGCAATATTGGGCGATAGCTGGACATAACTGTTGGGTCGAGGGTTGGCTTTTTAAGGATAGGCGTGATTGTAGCATGTTTGAAAGCAGAAGGGTATACAAGAAATAGGAGACAAAAAAGCGCAAATAGGGTCTTATCCACAGGACTGCTCTTAAAGATTTATAAGAGAACTGCTCACCTGATGGTGCAAAGTAAAGGCGTGTAATTTGTCAGCTGCTGCAGATCCACAGGTCGGCGCTGCGACCTTTTAGAGACGTTATAATAGATGAATGTGGATAAAATCTGCGCTGCTGTAACAAATAATGAATCCAGATATAGTTGTAAGGTGTTCGGGTGGTTTATTCAACGCGTTTCAAAGCTCATGGCTTCTTCTTCAGGAAGTTTCCACACAAAGATATCAAAGATATCTTTGTGTGGAAACTTCCTGAAGAAGAAGCCATGAGCTTTGAAACGCGTTGAATAAACCACCCGAACACCTTACAACTATATCTGGATTCATTATTTGTTACAGCAGCGCAGATTTTATCCACATTCATCTATTATAACGTCTGAAAGCAGAAGGGAAGATGCCAGAAATTAGTGATAGGTTGAAGAGGTGGGTTAGGGATGGAATAAGTGTGGTGGTGAGGTTGGGGAGGAGGTGGGATGGGATGGGGTCAAGTGCACAGGTGGTGAAATGCGATTTGGAGAGGAGACAATTAAACCCCCTTCAGTGATCTTGGAGAGGGAGGTTATGGGGTTTGGGCATTGGTCTGGTATACAAAGGGGTTGTGGTGGCTGAACAATGAAGACTTGCCTTGTTTGGTCAATCTTATTTTTAAAGTGTGTGGCAAAGTCCTCAGCAGAGATGAGGGAGGTTGGAGGGGGCAGTGAGGGGCGGAGGAGGGAGTTAAAGGTTTTGAATAACTGTTTGGGGTTGTAGGATAGGGAAGATATGAGGGTTATGAAGTAGGCCTGTTTAGCAGAGGTGAGAGCACATTTAAAAGTGAGTGTTGCCTGTTTGAATGCAGTCAAGTTGTCTTGCGAATGTGTTTTCTTCCAATGCTGCTCTGCAACCCTAGACACTTGCCGAAGATTTTTAGTGGTGTTATTGTGCCAGGGTTGTCTATTGATACGTCGCACTCTGAAAAGAATGAGAGGGGCGACCATGTCAATAGTTGATGCGAGAGTGGCATTGTAGAAAGCAGTGTCAGTGTCTGTGTCATGGAGTGAGGATAGGGATGCCAGTGGTAGGATAGAGTCAGAGAGCCTGTGGGAGTCTAGGTGTGCAAGGTTTCTGCGGGGGGTGCATGTTGCTGGACATGGGTGACCGGTGAGGTAGACAGGGATGAGAAAGTGAACAGATGGTGGTCGGATAGAGGGAGAGGGGAGGTGGTGAAGTTAGATAGAGAGCAGAGACGGGTGAAGACCAGGTCTAGTGTATGTCCATCTGTGTTGGTGGCTGAGGAAGACCACTGAGTAAGTCCAAAAGATGAATTAAGGGACAGAGGTTTGGAGGCTGTTGACTGAGGGGTATCAGTGGGGATGTTGAAGTCACCCATGATGATGGTTGGAATGTCAGCAGAGAGAAAGTGAAGGAGCCAGGTGGAGAATTGGTCAATAAAGGCAGTGGCCGGGTCCGGAGGTCGGTATATTACGGCCACTTGGAGGTTGGAGGGAGAGTAGATGCAGACAGAGTGGACTTCAAAAGATGGGAGGATAAGGGAGTGTAGAGGTGGAATTGGGTTAAAGGTGCAGTTAGAAGAAAGGAGAAGACTCACTCCTCCACCATGTCAGTTGCCGGGACGAGGGGTGTGGGTGAAGTGGAGGCCACCGTAACACAGCGCAGCAGGGGAGGCGGTGTCGGAGGGTGTTAGCCATGTTTCTGTGAGGCCAAGGAAGGCAAGCTTGTGAGAGAGAAAAATGTCATGAATCACATGAAGCTTATTGCAGATTGTGCGGGAATTCCAGAGTGCACCAGAGAGAGGGAGTGTCACGTTACTGGCGATACAGGACTGAAGGTCAGTGGCCGAAGCAGATGTATGCAAGTGACTGACTGTGGAAAGACCTCTGGAGATGCAATATATGGCAGTGATAGTTCAATATATCCGCAGATGCAGGCACCAGCCGGAGCAAGAGCCAGCCTGTATTACACATATGCACAAAGTCCGTATGAGCAGCAGGAGTTCAGGGTAGTAGCAGCAGAATATCAGTAAGAAGCAGAGAGATGCCAGCAAGACACCTTCCAACCAGAAGCTCAGAGATTGCTTCACTCAGTTAGACTGAGCACAAAAAATACTCAACAACAGGAAGCTGCACAGGGCCAGGTATATATAGCAGGTCCAATCAAGCTCAGTCAGGGCGGGGACAAATCAACAGGGCAGTGATGATCTCTATCCAGAAGTTCATATGGTTTCAGACAGCAGGCAAGCAAGAATAGCTCCTCAAGCAAAGGAACAGTCTAACAAACAAAGAGTCACAGGTTCAAATCCTACCAATACTCCCCTCTTAACGGCATCCTCTGGACACAATTTGCCCAGGCTTTGCAGGATACCGCTGATGAAATTGTCTAATCAAACGGGGAGCATTAACATTGCCTACCGGTTCCCATGAATTTTCGTCCATGTCGTAGCCCTGCCATTTGATCAAATATTGTAAACCATTTCTATGAATTCGAGAATCCAAGATCTTCTCCACCACAAACTGCTCCTGTCCATCCACTTCAATTGAATCGGGAGGTGGATTGACTGTGGTGGGTTTCCACAAAGAAACGTGGAATACGGGATGAATCTTCATTGATTGTGGTAGCTGTAAGCGTACAGCCAATGGACTCACAATCTTATTAATTTTGTATGGTCCCACAAACTTCTGTCCTAATTTAGGAGAAGGAATCTTCAATTTCAAATTCTTATTGGATAACCGCACTCGATCTCCAATCCTAAACGTGGGAGTGGGTCTACAATACGCTGTCGGCAGCTTTTTTATATTTCTCCTGAGCTTCCCTTAATGTGTCTTTCAGGACATTCAGATTTTTCTGTAGGAGAGAGATTCTTTCTGCGACTGCTGGTATTAATGGCGCCACAGGATTCTTGGGAAGGATGTTTGGATGATATCCAAGATTTAAAAAAAATGGCGTCTGTTTCGTAGAGGCATTTGGTGAATTATTGTATGAAAACTCCGCAAATGGCAACAAATCTACCCAGTCGTCTTGCAGATGGCAAATATAACAACGAAGATACTGCTCCAGCGTCTGATTCGTACGTTCTGTTTGACCGTTAGATTGCGCATGATAATCGTACCTTGATGTCTAGTGCTGAGCACAGACTGCGCCAAAATTTAGATGTAAATTGCACACCTCGATCTGAGACAACTTCATCCGGCACTCTGTGGAGACAAAAAATATTGCAAATTATCAGATCAGCTGTATCTTTTGCTGAAGGTAGACCTGTACACGGGATAAAATGCGCTGCTTTCGTAAGTCGATCTACTACTACCAGGATGGATGTCTTTCCCTTGGAATCAGGTAGATCCACTATAAGGTCCATTGAAATCGATCCCCATGCCATGTTGGAATGGCGAGTGGCTGCAATAGTCCCATAGGAGATGCAAGTGGGGTCTTATGTCTGGCACAGATATCACAAGACTTGATGTACTTCTTCACATCTTCTTGAAAGTTCTGCCACCAAAAAAAGTGACAAAAACTCCTGTGTTTTCTGTACCTCTTTATGCCCTGCAACTTTAGAGTTGTGCACTAGTTGTAGAAGTTTTGACCGAGCTGCTTCTGGCACATATAGTCGTCGACCATCAGTCCATACTTGATTTTTGAAAAATAGGTGTACGTCCCCCGATGGACGTGATAGAAAAGAGTCTGTTTCGTATGCTGCTTTCAGATCTTCCAGTAAATCTCCATCATGTATTACTCCCACGATTTTAGTATCGGTCACAATAGGTTTGGGTGTTTTTACGAGGTTAACATCACTTGAAAACATTCGGGATAATGTGTCTGCCTTCTTGTTATGGGAGCTTGGTCGATATGAAATTACAAAACTAAACTAATTCAAAAACTGACTCCAATGGGTCTGCCGAGGAGAGAGGCATTTTGCAGACCTGATAAACTCTAGATTACGACTCGGGCTGAGTATCCTGTCTAGTGTTGAGCAATACCTTCCGATATTCAAAAGTATCGGTATCGGATTGGATCGGCCGATATTCTAAAAATATCGAATATCGCTGATACCGATACCCGATACCAATGCAAGTCAATGGGACCAAAATATCGGAATTAAAATAAACCCTTTCTTTCCTTGTAGGTTCATTCTACATGAAGGAAAACAACTAAGAATAATGTAGGATGTATTGAGGGAGGTGGAGGAGACATTAAAGGCATAGAGGTTTAGCCCAATCAAATGGAATAGCAGGAATTATTTTTTTTTTTTTAAGACGTTCGGAGTTACAAAGATATTGACTATGTTAAGCTTTTTTATATTTTGTCAGATATTGATGTTTCACTAATTCCATGCTCCTCACCTTCTTTTTTACTTCTCCGACACTTTCTTCATCATCATCCTCAGCAGCAGCATCTTTTATATCTACTTCTTCTTCACCTTCTTCATCTTCTTCTTCACCTTCTTCCTATTATTCTTTTTTGTTACATTCTTCATATTCTTTTTATTAAACTATTCTTCTTCTTCATATTCTACTTCTTCATCATATTCTTTTTTGTGACAGGCATACCTGTTGTTGTTATCTATAAAAGTTTGAAGATTACACCTTCCGTTCTGCCTGTCACAAAAGAGTTACAACAGGATTTGTCCGCGTTCAGTTTCAGCAGGCTTTCTCCAGGGGCACCACGAGGAGGAACGGACTCACCCCCATACACTGCTTAGTCTTCTTCTGCTTATAATTTAGATAATATCTTTTGCTCTGATGTTTAGTCTTATGCTTAATGTTCTTCTGCTTCTTGTTCTTCTGCTTCTCGGTCTTCAGGGTTGTCGTCTCCAGGGTCGTCGTCTCCGGGGTCATCGTCGTCTTCGGAATGGTCTTCAGGGTAGTCGTCTCAAGGGTCGTCGTCTCTAGGGTCGTCTAATGCTGCACAAGGAAAAGGTAGTTCTTTTAATTATGGTCCTTGCAAACGCAAAACTAAACACTTATAAAATGTGTCTCCTGATACCGTGAAACCATCCTGGAGGTGAAACGTTCCTTCGTAATGAGACGCAACACAGCCGTCATTCCTACCCCCTTGGCGCCGGGCGCTGCCTCCTCAGCATTGTTTGAATCTGTCCTAAACCCTGCTAAACCCTGGCCATGCGCAGTTAGCGCTGCCCATCTTCTGACATCATTTGGTGTCAGGATGACTGCGCCTGTGCGGCCGCGCTGCCCGAGATCCCGCCTCGCAGTGTCTTCTGAATTAATCACACTGCAGGCCTGGGATTCATGGCATATCTTCGCCTCTCACTCATCTCCTTCCACCTTCTTCAGACTGTGCGGCGTCATGGCCGTGGCATGTGATCAGGGATCAGCTGATGCCACATAGTCTGAAGAAGGCGGAAGGAGATGAGTGAGAGGCGAAGGTATGCACTGCGTAAGGCCATGAATCCCAGGCCCGCAGTGTGATTAAATCAGAAGACACTGCGAGGCTGGATCTCTGGCAGCACGGCCACACAGGCGCAGTCATCCTGACACCAAATGATGTCAAAAGACGGGCAGCGCTAACTGCGCATGCCCAAGGTTGAACATACCAGCGCAGGCTCCGGGACAGATTCAAACAACGCTGAGGAGGTGGCGCCCAGTGCCAAGGGGGTAGGAATGATGGCTGTGTTGCGTCTCATTATGAAGGAAAGTCCCACCTCAGGGATGGTTTCACGGTATGAGGGGACACATTTAATAAGTGTTAAGTTCAGCGTGTGCAAGGAGCTTAACTATAAAAGCCACCTTTTCCTTGTGCAGCATTACTGCTGCACAAGGTGGCTCTTTCAGTAACAAATGCCTGGGGGACAGGTTCCCTTAAATTTCTGTTGTAGTGTCAGCGTGGAGGTAGCAGGACACATTGCTGGATACCTAGCAGGGGATCAGCTGACGTTACTGAAACCCTATAACACATGTGTTGACTGTGCAGACGGCATTCTGAGCAGCAACTGGCGGTGTTGGAACCCAGGGATTGCAGTTCAGGTGGTAGAAACATGAACACAACAGGAGACCTGGATACTGTTGCCAACCAATCATTTAATCTGGAAGAGGAGTGGCAAATTCCTGCGAGATCCAGGCCTTGTTCATTTTCAGAAAAGTAAGCCGGTCAACATTATCGGAGGATAGTCGCATGCGACGGTCTGTTAGTACACCACCTGCGGCACTAAAGACGCGTTCCGATAATACACTAGCAGCAGGGCAAGCCAGCACCTCCAATGCATAATGGCTAAGCTCTGGCCATGTATCCAGCTTAGAGACCCAAAACTTGAAGGGGGAAGAGCCGTCTGGGAGTACACTGAGAGGGCAAGACATGTAGTCTGTCACCATCTGACGGAAACGTTGCCTCCTGCTGACTGGAACCAACTATGACGGTGTAGACATTTGTGGCGGGCACACAAAAGTTTGCCACAGTTGGGCCATACTGGTCTTGCCTTGTGCTGAGGCACAGCTTCTGCTCCCTCTTTGTGCAGAGCTTCCTCCACTGCCTCGATGCACTGAGCTACTTTGTAAAGCACTAGCAGCACTGCTCTCGATTGGACTGGAGAAGATGATGGACTGCACCAGTGTGTCTTGGTACTCCCGCATTTTATGCTCCCGGTTCAATGGTGTAATGAGGCTTTGAACGTTGTCCTGGTAGCGTGAATCTAGGAGGGTGTACACCCAATAATCATCTGTGTTCAGAATGTGGGCGATGCGGCGGTCGTTTCTCAGGCACTGCAGCATGAAATCAACCATGTGCTGCAGACTGCCAACTGGCCAAGAAACGCTGTCCCCTGCTTGAGGCGTGATCTCTGCCTGCTCTGCATCACCCCACCCTCGCTCTACACACTGACTACTGGAGAATTGTGTAACTCCGTCCTCTGGACCGATGTCTTCCTACTCCATTGACTCCTCTTCATCCTCCTCACAAAGTGTCCCCTGCCTAGGCCTTTGTGAGGAACCACGTTGCGCTGTCTGTCCAGAAGCAGATGGAATTGGTGACTCCTCATCCTCCAACTCTTCCACAACATCATCCCTTAGCACTTGCAGTGTTCTTTCAAGCAGGCAGATAAGGGGGACAGTCATGCTGACTAGTGCATCATCTGCACTCATCATCCACGTGGAATCATCGAAGGCATGCAAAACCTGGCAGACGTCCTTCATAGTGGCCCACTCAGTGGTTGTGAAGTCTGAACGGCGCGCAGTGCGACTTCTTTGTGCCTGATGCAGCTGGTACTCCATTACTGCTTGCTGCTGCTCACACAACCTCTCCAACATATGTAACATGGAATTCCACCTAGTGGGCAGGTTACATATGATGCGATGTTCCAGAAGGCGGAATCGGCGCTGCAGAGCTGCAATGCGCGATCTTGCCATGCTGGAATGCCGCAAGTGAGCACACTCTAGGCGGACCTTGTGCAGCAGTGCATCAAGATCCGGATAGTCCCTCAAAAAACTCTGCACCACCAAGTTGAGCACATGTGCCAGACATGGGATGTGAGTGAGGTTGCCTAGGGCCAGAGCTGACACCAGATTTTGGCCCTTGTCACACACTACCATGCCTGGCTGGAGATTCGCTGACACAAACCACACGTCGCTCTCCTGCTTGATGGCATTCCAGAGCTCCTGCGCTGTGTGGCTTCGATTCCCCAAAGAAATTAATTTCAAAACGGCCTGTTGACGTTTGGCCATGGCTGTGCTCATATCGGTCGTAACAGGTAAACGTTCACGGGTCCATGTGGAGGTGGACTGTGACGGCTCCTGCAGCGATGATTCTGAGGAACTTGAGTATGAGGAGGAGTCAATGCGTACAGACTGGATTCCTGCAATCCTTGGAGTTGGCAGAACACGTCCTGCGCCACTCGCACGATCTGTACCCGGCTCAACAACATTAACCCAATGGGCAGTGAGGGAAAGGTATTGCCCCTGTCCATGGTGACTGGTCCATGCATCAGTGGTGAGGTGGACCTTGCTACTGACGGCGTTCAGTAGCACATGTTTTATGTGTCCCTCCATATGCTTTTGCAGGGCAGGGACGGCTTGCCTGCTGAAATAAAAGCGGCTGGGCACATTGTATTGTGGGACTGCCAATGCCATCAAGTTACGGAAGGTGTCAGTCTCCACCAGCCTGAATGACAGCATTTCAAGGGACAGTAGTTTTGCAATGCCAGCATTCAGAACCTGTGCTCGGTGGTGGTTTGCCGAGAATGGCCGCCTTTTCTCCCATGCCTGTGCTACCGATGGCTGTAGACTGGGCTGGGAGTGTGAGGATGACTGGGAACGTGGTGCTGTGGGTGGAATTACACTGGGTCTGTGGACAACAGTGCCAGAGGTTGTTCCATGGCGATCCAGTGAGGAAGCCGAACCAGCTGTGTGTGAGCTGGAGGAAGAGGCAGCAACACGAGCTGAAGAGGTGGTAGGTGCTGCTGTAGGTTGGCCTAGGTCTTCAGTGTGTTTTTGTAACTCCACCGCGTGCTTGGTTCTCACATGTTTCCACATATTTGTGGTATTGAGGTTGCTGACACTTTTCCCTCTTTTAACTTTCTGATGACACACCTGGCATTTGACTAAGCAAATGTCATCTGCAACTGTGTCAAAAAAGGACCAGGCACTGCAAGTTTTGGGAGCACCCGTTTTGGCTTTTGGAAGAGGCATGCTCCTAATGGGTGCCGAAGTGGAGGCTACAGGCACCACAGTCTTCCCCCTCCCTCTCCCTCTTTGTGCCGTTCGGGGAATCTCTTCCTCAGAGCTGCTCCCACCACCTTCCTGTACCTCAGGCCATGATGAGTCAAGGACCTCATCATCTACACTACCCTCTTCCACCAACTGCTTCTCCGGGGTAGTCTCGGCAGCACAGTACACACCAGAAAGTGGCACCTGAGTCTCATCATCAGATACGTACTGAGGTGTGCTGACTGGAGGCACTGGCACACCCGTCTCTTCAGAGTTAGAGAGACAAAGCTGTTGGGCATCACTGCATACTGCCTCTTCTTCCATTTCTCCAATGCTGCTTGGCTGGCCCCCTCTTTCCAAGGCAAGAGATTCAGAGAACAGAAGTAGAGATGGCTCCTGTCCTGGTCTCTCTGACTGCCTGGGCAATTTGGCAGGTGGTGAAGAGACAGATGGGTGCTCTTCAGTGCTCTGTGCCTGAGAGGATGTGGCACTAATTGAAGTCGATGCGTCAGCTGCCATCCATCCGACAACGGCTTCATTTTCTTCGTCCCGCAGCAGAGGGGCACAGCGAGCTCCAACAAAGCTGCACATGAAGGACTGTTCCCTGCTAAAACTGGGGGATGATGAGTCACCGATGCCCGCAGCAGGCACAGAATCCCCACGTCTTCTCCCTGCTCCACGCCCACGCCCACGTGCCTTACTCCCTGCCTTCTTCATCTTGGTAGACTGATAAAGATAGGCAGAAAAGTACTAAGGGCTTAGTGTGCTTATTCCTGAACAGCTGCTAACAGGTATAAGGAACACTAATTTTACCAAGTGTGGACTAGACTTTAATATGAGCTACTGTGGCCTACACAACTCTAAACTGGAGTGTTTGGTGAACTTTATAAACTTTTTGTTTTGAACTGCACTCACACAGAGACCGTGCAGACAGCCGTAAACGGCGCTGCAAAGCCAAAAAAAAGCTCCTCTATGTAATCCTATATAGTGTTTTTCCACAATCTAGCAGGATATGGATGAAAAGCCACTAATAGGATAAATTTGAAAAAATGTGCAGCAGGCTGCACTATTTAATTGAGAAACGGACAATGGAACGGTATGAGGCTGTGACGCACCCTGAGCTGACTACAACCGGCTGTGGCGGCAGAACAGACTACAGAGCGAGCTGCACTCACACACAGACCGTGCAGACAGCCGTAAACGGCACAGCAAGGCCAAAAAAAGGTCCTCTATGTAATCCTATATAGTGTTTTTTCACAATCTAGCAGGATACGGATGGAAAGCCACTAATAGGTAAATTTGAAAAAATGTGCAGCAGGCTGCACTAATTGCAAAAAAAGGACAATGGATTGAACTGTATGAGGCAGTGACGCACCCTGAGCTGACTACAACTGGCTGTGGCTGCAGACAGACTACAGAGTGAGCTGCACTCACACACACAGAGACCGTGGAGACAGCCGTGGAGACAGCCGTGAACGGCGCTGCAAGGCAAAAGCAAGGTTCTCACACAGCGGTTGCTAAATTAGCCTGGGTAAAGCACAATGAAGCAAATCGCTATCTCTAAACTGGCCCTCAGTCAGAACACAGCGTCCTGTCCCTAACTGAATTCACAGCAGAGTGAGCCCAAAATGGCGGCGGCGACTTTTATAGTGCATCATGACATCATTTCAGCAGCCAATCACAGCCATACCCGTAGTTACATGCCTACCATGCAGAACAGGATGTGCCTACACTTCTAATCATTCCTCATTGGCTGAATTCTGGCTCTTTGAATTATGGGAACTTCCGATTCCGGTATCCGATATACTGAAAGTATCAGAACTCGATATCGGAATTCCGATACCGCAAATATCGGCCGATACCCGATACTTGCGGTATCGGAATACTCAACACTAATGCTGTCACATTACTGGCGATATAGGACTGAAGGTGAGTGGCCGAAGCAGATGTATACAAGTGACCGGACCGTGGAAAGACCTCTGGAGATGCAATATATGGCAGTGATAGTTCAATATATCCACAGATGCAGGCACCAGTCTGAGCAAGGGCCGGCCTGTATTACACACGTGCACAAAGTCCGTATGAGCAGCAGGAGCTCAGGGTAGTAGCAGTAGAATATCAGTAAGAAGCAGAGAGATGCCAGCAAGACACCTTCCAACCAGGAGCTCAGAGATTGCTTCACTCAGTTAGACTGAGCATACAAAATACTCAGCAACAGGAAGCTGCACAGGGCCAGGTATATATAGCAGGTCCAATCAAGCTCAGTCAGGGCGGGGACAAATCAACAGGGCAGTGATGATCTCTATCCAGACGAAGTTCATATGGTTTCAGTTAGAAGTCAAGCAAGTTCCGAATAGCTCCTCAAGCAAAGGAACAGACTAACAAACAAAGAGTCACAGGTTCAAATCCTAACAGGGATCAGGGGGGTGGGCGTCAGGGGCACGGGCTTTATGTTGGAAAGATTGGGGTAGTTTGTATTAGATAGTGAGCGATATGAGGGGGTAGTAATGGGAGGTATGAGCTGTGGGGGGTCCAGGGTTGGGAGGTATGTCGCCAGCAGTGAGGAGAAGCAGAATAAGGAAGAGCAGGTGGGATAAGGAGACTGGGTGGCTTGTTTTATGTTTTATTAGGACAGATTTGAGGTTGAGGAGCAGGTCAGCGGAGGAGGTCAGGTGGGGAGGAAAGAGGGAAGGGGAGATGATTATTTGGTTAGAGGGTGCTGGGGTTTTTGGATAGCGAAGGAGAGAGAGGATTAGTGGCGCAAACACTGTAAGGGCATATGTAAACATGGTGAAGGAGTAAGATGGGTTAATATAAAAGCTAGATCTAAGTAATAAGAAGTGCTTATTCAGCAGACATATCCAAAAGAGACAGATACATATTGTGGGGTCCTGACTCCTGCCGTTGAAATAACTGCGGCATCGCTGTGCTTAGCTGCGTGATGCTTTGCTGCAGGGATGCGTGTGCCTGACCCCACACGCGTGCACCCCTTAAGATGCTACTAAATTTATAGGACTGAGTAAAGGATCAGGTGAGAGGGATTGTTGGACTTGATTGGGGATAAATTAGCAATTGGCCAACACCCTAGTGGAGGTTACATGATCAGAGGCACTGAGCCTGGCTACAACCATATGCTCTAACACCTCCTTGCACAAGATAATATCTCCTGTAACCCCAGCATGGATGTGCAGCAGTATTTAATACAATACAACAAATGAATATAGCAAACATTCAGCAGGCACATTAAAGGAATTGTTATAGGGTGATAGGCAGCAGTTGACAGGAAGCAGAGATTGTACCATTAAAGGGAATGTTGCAGGATGATAGGCAGCAGATGGCAGGATGCAGAGATTGTACCATTAAAGGGTATGTTTCAGGATGATAGGCAGCCGTTGACCGGAAGCAGAGATTGTACTATTAAAGGGAATGTTGCAGGATGATAGGCAGCAGTTGACAGGAAGCAGAGATTGTACCATTAAAGGGAATGTTGCAGGATGATAGGCAGCAGTTGACAGGAAGCAGAGATTGTACCTGTGTGAAGAGAGGAGATGGATGTTAATTCCCGGCCTTTGAAATAACTGCATAGCATCTCTATGCTTAGCTGTGTGATGCTTTGCTGCAGGGATGCGCGTGCCTGACCCCACCCGCGTGCACCCCTCCTATATCTGCAATGACCCGAAAGGGAGCCGATCCGAAGAACTGGTCCAGCGAGGCTGAAGAGGCCTTCTGCTCTCTTAAGCGGTCCTTCTCCACCGCTCCCGTTCTGCATCGCCCGGATTTGAACATTCAGTTCTTCCTAGAGGTTGATGCATCCTCATTAGGGGCTTGAGCTGTGCTCACCGAAAAGGCCTCCTCAGGTCGCCGTGTGTCCTGCGCTTTCTTTTCTAAGGCCTTCTCTGCTCCTGAGTGTAACTACTCTATCGGGGACCGAGAGTTACTCACCATTAACATGGCTCAGGAGGAGTGGCATTACCTGCTGGAGGGCGCAGTCTATCCTGTGGTCATACACAAGGACAATAAGAACCTGGCGTATCTCCAGTCCGCCCAGAAACTTAATCCATGCCAAGGTAGGTGGTCTTTATTTTTTGCCCGCTTTAACTTTCTTTTACATTTCAGGTCCGGTGACAAGAATGTCAGAGCAGATGCCCTCTCTTGCTCTTTTCTGTCTGAGGATCAAGAGGAGGATGTATCATTGAACCGTCTAAGATGGTCACTGTCGCTCCAGTCAGTCTGTCATGAATTCCTCCAGGGAAGACCCTTGTGGCACTCTAATGCAGATCCTGCCTTCTGCACTCTAACGCAGACCTTGCGTGCTGCACTCAACATGCAGATCCTGCCTGCGGCACTTAACTGCAGATCCTTCCTGCTGAACTCTAATGCAGACACTGCCTGCTGCTGCACTCTGCTGCAGATCCTGTCAGCTGCACTCTGATTCAAAGACTGCCTGCTGCACTCTGATACGAACTCTGTCTGCCATACTCTGATGCAAACTCTGTCTGCTGCACTTGGATGTGAACTGTCTGCTGCATTCTAATACTAACTCTGCCAGCTGCTCCCTCCAGTCTGTTCTCTGGGTCTAGCTGCTACGCATCCATTAGTCTGTGCTGGAGTGGCACCTGGCTTTCATCGGGAGCCAAGTCTAATCTCACCATCAGAGGCTCTAGTGAACAGTCAGGTGTTCACTTAGTCACACCCCTCTAGGCTCTCCATGGTCCATGGCACAGTGGTTCCACAAACCACATCCGTGACACTTCCCTTCATCCCCCTGGTATCTTTTGACCAGACCGACCAGTTCATTGGCATTCTGGGGATCACCCTGGGCAACCCAAGTCTGCTTGGGATTCGGAAGAGAGTGCACCACCCTGTCATGATCCATTCCAGGGTTTAATCCCGTCTGCCCTTTTTTCCGGGCGGGTCATGTCAAGGGTTAACTTTGCTCTGCCTCATTCTGGGTTCAGCTTTGCTATTTAGCTCCAATGCATTCTGCTGGTGGTATCAGCTGTAGTTCTGACTTCGGCGTGTGAACCTGACACTAGTGGCTCTTGATCTGTCCTGCTGTGATCCCTGACTTGCTTCATGTCTGTTGACTCCCTCTGTCTGCCCTTTTTCCAGTATTTCCCTGTTTGTTGGTTTGATTCTCTGTTTTTTTACTTGGCTCGTATTCGGACTCGCTTCTGCCTTCTGTCTTTGTCTTATCCACTTCTGACTGTTGCGGAACCCCCTGGCTTGTTCCTGACCACGTATACTGCTGCTACTATTGGTACATCTGCTTTTGTCATTTTTTTGCTCAGCTTGTTTGACCACTCTCTCCACTTGGTGGCGTTCTTGTTGCTGCTCTGTGTGTGCAGTCTCACTTCCCTCTCAAGCTCCCCCTTGTGGAGGTTGCACTATACTGCACTGCAGCAGTATGACACACCCATTCTACCATCTGTGCAGGCAAAGAGGACTCTGGCTGCAGCCACTTCTGGACTAGGTGCAACAGGTCTAACATTTGGGAGCGAGGTGGTTTGTCCCGGTCATACGCCCAGCGGTGGACCCACTGTGCTTTGTTAGTCATTGTCACCCCCAAGCATGTGAGTATCTCAGTTTTTAGCTTATCATCCTCTTTGGCGTAATGCAAAGCTAAATCATAGTGTGCCTTCTGGGGTCTCCTATCAAGTATGGTGCCAGTATCTCTGCCCAATGCTCTGGCAGAAGTTTCTCCCTCTCAGCGACCCTTTCAAACATCGTCTGGAAGGCCTCAATGTCATCCCCGGGGTCATTTTCTGCAAAGCCCATCTTACCACCTTCTGGAGGTGGGCATCATCAGCCGGACTTGGGGTTGGGGCGCTCGTCCTGCCCTGGATGGCAGTTGCCAGAAGCTACATCTGTTGCCATTGTTCCTGCTGGCTCTGCTGGATCTGCTGTAACAACAGCCTGTTGGTCTCTTTCTGGTGCTTCTGCGACTGGACCAGGTGATTCTGCAGGTCCTCCATTTTGTCTGGAGATGCTTGCTGGCTTGCAACAGACTTAACTCAGGACATGCAGTCCTTCCTGTAGCAGTCGTATGTCTCTGCTGGGAACGCTGCCTAGCACTAATTGTAGGGGTTTTACTCATTTTGGTGAGACGGACAGGAGGAAGACAGGATGCTTGTTCCTTTAAAAGTTCATGTGGGTTTATTGCTTCATAAACCCAGAAGCCAAACAAAAAACCCAAACAGCCTTTAGATCAGGCAAAGAAAATACAGCACAGATGTCCATAGCAGGCCTTTGCTCCGCCAGGCCTGTGGGCACACAGGCTGGGGTACCGTCCAGCATTTATGCTTGGTCTGGAGCCAAACACACACAGGAAGCCTATTCTTTCCCAACATACAGACCATGTGCACACAACAGCCTCTATTATATTATAGCCTGTTACCCACAACCAGAGGTGAGGAATGTGGGTAGCTAGACCTGCCCATCTCTCACAGCTACCCATAACCCGATCCCAGGTGCAACGAACAAACCTCTTAGTGCTTTTTTGCTCTAGGGCAAATACTCAGGGTTACAGCACAGAGACAAGCCACCTCTATAACACATACATCCCATTGACTACACTACCATTAGTCACACTACACTACATAGAGCTTAGAAGGATTCAGCTAGTCAGTTTTTAATCACGCTACGACATAGAACTAATGGAAAAGAGAAGCATTAAGGGCAATAAGGGCAAAATGAGCAATTGTAAGAATTTCTATAAAGATATAATACACTGCTCAAAAAATAAAGGGAACACTTAAACAACAGAATATAACTCAATCTTCTGTGAAATCAAACTGTCCACTTAGGAAGCAACACTGTTTGATAATCAATTTCACATGCTGTTGTGCAAATGGAATAGACAATAGATGGAAATTATTGTTCATTATTAAGACACACTCAATAAAGGAGTGGTTCTGCAGGTGGAGACCACATCTCAGTACCAATGCTTTCTGGCTGATGTTTTGGTCACTTTTAAATGTTGGTTGTGCTTTCACACATGAGACGGACTCTACAACCCACACAAGTGGCTCAGGTAGTGCAGCTCATCCAGGATGGCACATCAATGCGAGCTATAGCAAGAAGGTTTGCTGTATCTGTCAGCATAGTGTCCAGAGGCTGGAGGCGCTACCAGGAGACAGGCCAGTACACCAGGAGACAAGGAGGGGGCCGTAGGAGGGCAACAATCCAGCAGCAGGACCGTTACCTCAGCCTTTGTGCAAGGAGGAACAGGAGGAGCACTGCCAGAGCCCTGCAAAATGACCTCCAGAAGGCCACAAATGTGCATGTGTCTGCAGAAATGGTTAGAAACTGACTCCATGAGGATGGTCTAAGTGCCCGACATCCACAGATTTGGGTTGTGCTCACAGCCCTCATGTGGCTGGAGTGTGTCAGCAGTTCCTGCAAGATGAAGGCATTGAAGCTATGAACTGGCCCGCCTGTTCCCCAGACCTGAATCTGATTGAACACATCTGGGACATCATGTCTCGCACCATCGACCAACGTCACGTTGCACCACAAACTGTCCAGGAGTTGGCGGATGCTTTAGTCCAGGTCTGAGAGGAGATCCCTCAGGAGACCATCCGCTGACTCATCAGGAGCATGCCAAGGCATTGTAGAGAGGTCATACAGGCACATGGAGGCACACACACACACAACTGAACATCATTTCCTTGTCTTGAGGCAATTCCACTGAAGGTATATCAGCCTGTAATTTGATTTTCCACTTTGATTTTGAGTATCATTCCAAACAAACACCTCCATGGGATATTCATTTTGATTTACATTGATCATTTTTATGTTTTATTGTTCTCAACATATTCCACTATCTAATGAATAAAGATTTACAACTGAAATATTTAATTCAGTGATATCTAGGATCTGGTATTTTAGTGTTCCCTTTATTTTTTTGAGCAGTGTATTACAGGTTACGAGCAGGGTTGAGCGACTTATATTTTTATAGGATCGGGTCGGGTTTCACGAAACCCGACTTTCTCAAAAGTCGGGTCGAGTGAAATCGGCCGATCCTATAAAAAAGTCGGGGTCGGGGTCGGCCGAAACACGAAACCCAATGCAGTGCAATGGGATACTATGGTTCCCAGGGTCTGAAGGAGAGGAAACTCTCCTTCAGGCCCTGGGATCCATATTTAAGTGTAAAATAAAGAATCAAAATGAAAAATATTGATATACTCACCCTCGGACGCGCCCTGGTACTAACCAGCAGCTTTCCTTCCTAAGAATGAGCGCGTGAATGACCTGTGGTGACGTCACGGCTTGTGATTGGTTGCGTGAGCGGTCACATGGGCGGCCGCGACCAATCACAAGCCGTGATGTCATCTAAGGCCCTTCACGCGCTCATTCTTAGGAAGGAAGGCTGCCGGAAAGAAGCCGAGGGTGAGCATATTCCTATTAGGTATATACTCACCCTCGGACGCGCCCTGCTTCTTTCCGGCTGCCTTCCTTCTTAAGAATGAGCTTGTGAAGGGCCTTAGATGTCACGGCTTGTGATTGGTCGCGTGAGTGGTCACATGGGCGGCCGCGACCAATCACAAGCCGTGACGTCATCTAAGGCCCTTCAGGCGCTCATTCTTAAGAAGGAAGGCTGCCGGAAAGAAGCAGGGCGCGTCCGAGGGTGAGTATATACCTAATAGGAATATACTCACCCTCGGCTTCTTTCCGGCAGCCTTCCTTCCTAAGAATGAGCGCGTGAAGGGCCTTAGATGACGTCACGGCTTGTGATTGGTCACCTGAGCGGTCACATGGGCGGCCGCGACCAATCACAAGCCGTGATGTCATTTAAGGCCCTTCACGCGCTCATTCTTAGGAAGGAAGGCTGCCAGTTAGTACCAGGGCGCGTCCGAGGGTGAGTATATCAATATTTTTTATTTTGATTCTATATTTTATACTTAGATATGGATTCCAATACCAATTTCCGATATCGCAAACATATCGGAACTCGGTATCGGAATTCCGATACCAGATTCAGAAGATCGCCGACCTTATGGCCGACCCCACACAGGGGTCGGGTCGGGTTTCATGAAACCCGACTTTGCCAAAAGTCGGCGACTTCTGAAAATGGCCGACCCGTTTCGCTCAACCCTAGTTACGAGTACTAGACTTGATGGGACATTGATCCAGGTAACCAGTCTGATTGCTATATGTGTTGTCGAGAAGGAATATTCCCCCTAATATGGGTCAATTAGCATCTGCCTCATGATGTTTTCACCTATCTCTATCAACATGTTACATTATAGCGAGAGATGGACGAACCCCTGGATGTTCAGGTCTGGCGGGTTCAGCCGAACAGTTAAAAAAAGTTGGCGTACGGGTGCCAAAACCCCATTCACTTGTATGAGTGGCCCAAACATCCAGTGTTTGCCACACTGTCTTGTGCATGACAGCATGGCAAACACTGCTTTTGATCGGTGATAAAGTCATTACTTATCTTTAACTTCAGGCCTAGCGGATGTATGCGGATGCGTCCGCATGCGTCGTTTTGACGCTGCGCCAACAGCAACAAAATGCAACATGTTGCGTTTGGTGCAGCGTCAAAACGATGCATGCAGACACATACATCTACATGGCCTGCGTACCCAATGTTAAAGATAGGTTAAGCAGGAAGCATGCAGACATAGGTACTGAATGGAAGAGGTGTGGCAGTGGGCGGGGCTTATGGAGGAAGTATGCAGTTCTCTGCATAGCTCTGCCCTATGCAAGTGTGAAACCAGCCTAAAGCAGAAAGCTGAGGGCTGGTATTTTTAGGCTGGTATGAGGTCATAGATATTACCCCCCAGAATAAAAATAGCAGCCCGCAGTCACCCAGAAAAGGCACATATATTAGATGAGCCACTTCTGGGGCTTTGTCCGACTCTCCCCACTTGCCCTGTAGCGGCGTCAAGTGGGTTTCATATTTGTGCTGTTGATGTCACCTTTGTATTGTCTGGTGACATCAAGCCCACGGCTTAGTAATGGAGAGGTGTCCATAAGACACCTATCCATTACTAATCCTATAGTTGTATTGTAAATAAAGACACAACAACTATAAAGTCTTTTGTTTTAAATAAAAAAACACACTTTTTCTTTTTTATTTAACAATAACAAGCAGAGTTATACACATCAAAAGCCCAGTCCATTGAAGCCCTCATCTCCTGTACTAAAACAAAAATGAAAAACAACAATATCCCTCACCTATCTGTCCTTCTGTCCCACTCTGTAATTCATGTCTGGAGATTACTAGTTTTTAACCTGGATGGTGCCAAGATGCGACCCTCCAGGCTGAGAACCACTGATGAATGAGCTGCTGGGAGTGCAGCATCAGTAAGCAGCAGTGACCTCATTGAGATGTTCCCAGCAGAGCCAATGATTACAGATAATGAATGGGAAATGTTTAAAAACATCCTAAATAGGCATCGTAAGCGGTTTATACCTTGTGGGAATAAAAGGACAAGAAATAGGAAAACCCCAATGTGGCTAAATAAAGATGTAAGAGGGGCAATTAACAGTAAAAAGAAAACATTTAAACTTCTAAAGCAGGATGGCACTGTTGAAGCTCTAAAAAACTATAGGGAGTAAAATACTTTATCTAAAAAGCTAATTAAAGCTGCCAAAAAGGAAACAGAGAGACGCACAAACTGTTCTTCAACTATATCAATCGTAAAAGAATTTAACGTGAAAGTGTAAGCCCCTTAAAAAATTATAAGGAAAGAATGGTTGTAGATGACGAGGAAAAAGCTAATATATTAAACACCTTCTTCTCCACGGTATTCACGGTGGAAAATAAAATGCTAGGTGAAATGCCGAGAGACAAAGAAAGCCCTATGTTATCACCAATCTAACCCAAGATAAAGTGCAAAACCGGCTAAATAAGATTAAAATAGATAAATCTCCGGGTCTGGATGGCATACACCCACGAGAACTAAGAAAATAGAAATAACCATTATTTCTTATATTTAGGAACTCTGTAGCGGCGGGGTATGTTCCACAGGACTGGCGCACAGCAAATGTGGTACCAATATTCAAAAAGGGCTCTAAAAGTGAACCTGGAAATTATAGGGCAGTAAGTCTAACCTCTAGTGTTGGTAAAATATTTGAAGGGTTTCTGAGGGATGTTATTCTGGATTATCTCAATGAGAATAACTGTTTAAGTCCATATCAGCATGGGTTTATGAGGAATCGCTCCTGTCAAACCAATCTAATCAGTTTTTATGAAGAGGTGAGCTATAGACTGGACCAAGGTTAGTTATTGGTATAATTTAGCTATGAGGGTCCTATCTAAATAACAATAAAATATAACCTTTATTGATTACCATTAAAATTGATTCTGGACCATCCACATGAGTGATACAAATAACCAATACAAAAAGTGCGCATGCTTAACAGTGCTCGATAAAAATGGTTTGGTCTCACCAAATCTTGTTGTCCCATATCGAATCCATCATGAACAGGAGCAACATACCTATTTATGTTAGATAACGGGGGGAAGGACGATATCTATTCTTCCCTGTCGTGCCCCTGTGTTGCTCCCATCCTGAAAAGGACAGTCCCCAGGTATATGCTATTTGGGGTACCCACCACCACTCAAAAAGTATGTGTATATTCCCTACGCATTTCCTCCCCAATAAGGAGGATTCATTAGGGGAATCTCATGATAAATGTCAAAGAGTGGGATCTCCATAAATAATTTTTCAAAAGATATATCAATGGGAGGCCTGTAGTGGCAGATATCCCCATATCCAGGCGTGACCATTTGCATCACCAGCCCTATTGTAAATGTGGCATAGGAGGGTCATTCAGAACAACACCCCTTAAATAGGAGCTCTTTCATCACTCCTCCCCCAGCATCTGACCTCATATCCAGTCACTCACTTCTTTGCCCCATCGCTAATTACCTACATTTATTGGCGGCATTATCGGTTCATTACATATAAATCTCCCCTGTAACGTTCCTCGTGGTTCACCGCTTGGAACGCATGGGGAGCAGAAGTCCAGGCGCCATCTTTGTTTCATCACATCCAGTTTCGTTGCCTGTGGAATTTATATGGAGGTGCTTGAAACGCATGGGGAGCGGAAGTCCAGGCGCCATCTTTATTTAATCACATCCTGTCTCGTGGAACGCATATGGAGGTGGGAGTATCCCGTGCTATCATTACTACCTCCTACCCAGTCACATGACTAGCTGGCATGTGGGATACCCAGTCCCCACGCCCCATCGGCAGGTTAAAGATCAATAATGTACCGATCGCCCATACACTCCGAAAACCTTCACGTTTTGACTGCGTCCACTCACAGACCACCTGTCATCGCTATCGCAAGTAGTCTCTCATATTTTGTTTCACATACATAGCTAGCTTTTCACAAGTGCATATATAAACATAGGGGGAGAGCCTCCAAACTCCTACAAAACTGCCACTTAATGTTATAGATCCTAGATCTAACAAAAATAGGGGGGGGGGGAGATTCCAGAAACGCAATAAGAAGCAGGTATCTCCAATTATAATAGTCAATATGCCCATTCTCATTCATAACACTTCATGATGGATAAATGAACTGCTTAAACAACATCCTCAAGGGGCAGCAGATACTCAGAGCGTAGCCTACCTACACCAAATCTATACCCTCAAAAAAGTTGCCCAATCAATATATTCCCCCTCATAATGAAATCTGGGGGGTCATAGAGGTGGGACGTCAATGTTTCCTACATTTAGGCCCTCCACAGAGGTGAGGGGGGGAGGGAGGTGGAAGAAGTACGGAAAATACTTAATTCCTACTCATCCACTCTGTAATCAAAGTTTGCCCGGTGTTATTGTAATATTGGAAAAAAATACACAGATTATACCGTGTCCAATGACTCACCGTGGTCCAGTCTATAGCTCACCTCTTCATAAAAACTGATTAGATTGGTTTGACAGGAGCGATTCCTCATAAATCCATGCTAATATGGACGTAAACAGTTATTCTCATTGAGATAATCCAGAATAACATCCCTCAGAAATCCTTCATATATTTAATGAAGAATGTAAGGTTATACACATGGGAAGAAGGAATCAATATCACTAGTGATGAGCGAGTGTACTCGTTGCTCTGGTTTTCCCGAGCACGCTCGGGTGACCTCCAAGTATTTATGATTGCTCGGAGATTTAGTTTTCATTGCGGCAGCTGAATGATTTACAGCTAGTAGCCAGCTTAAGTATATGTGGGGGTTGCCTGGTTGCTAGGGAATCCCCACATGTAATCAAGCAGGCTATTAACTGTAAATCATTCAGCTGCCGTTATGAAAACTAAATCTCCGAGCAGTCATAAATACTCGGAGGTCACCCAAGCGTGCTCGGGAAAACCCGAGCAACGAGTACACTTGCTCATCACTAAATATCACCATTACACAGTGAACGGGAAACCACTGGGTAAATCTGACATGGAGAAGGACTTGGGGATCCTACTTAATTATAAACTTACCTGGAGCAGTCAGTGCCAGGCAGCGGCTGCAAAGGTAAACAAGATCATGGGGTGCATTAAAAGAGGTCTGGATACACATCATGAGAGCATCATACTGCCTCTGTACAAATTCCTGGTTAGACTGCACATGGAGTACTGTGTACAGTTTTGGGCACCGGTGCTGAGGAAGGATATAATGGAACTAGAGTGAGTACAAAGGAGGGCAACAAACTTAATAAAGGGGATGGGGGAACTACAATACCCAGAGAGATTTGTCAAATTAGGATTATTTAGTCTAGAAAAAAGATGACTGAGGGCGATCTAGTAACCATGTATAAGTATATAAGGGGACAATGCAAATATCTCTCTGAGGATCTGTTTATACCAAGGAAGGTGATGGTTACAAGGGGGCATTCTCTGCATCTGGATGAGAGAAGGTTTTTCCACCAACATAAAAGATGATTCTTTCTGTTAGGGCAGTGAGAATCGTGAATTCCTTGGCTGAGGAGGTGGTGATGGCAAACTCAGTTGAGGGGTTCAAAAGAGGCCTATATGTCTTCCTGGAGCGTAACAATATTGTATCTCACAGTTATTAGGTTCTTTAGAAGGACGTAGAACTGGGGATTTATTCTAACGGAATATAGGCTGAACTGAATGGACAAATGTCTTTTTTCGGTCTTGCTAACTATGTTAGTATGCAACTGAGGTGAACTCCCTCAAGTGAGATTACCGCTAGCATAGTGAGAAAAGGTCTCACAATGCAGAGGTGAGTTCACCACAGTTCAAATTCACCGCAGTGAAACTCTCCCGGTGAACTCACCTCTGCACTGTGAGACTTTTTCTCACTGTGCTAGTGAGTCGCCCGCCAGGGCTGTGGGGTACCTGGTACCGGGTCCGGTATTCACAGGGGAATGTCACGGTGGCGACCCGGTCCATGGCCCTGGGCGCCCATGTAAAAGGGGAAATTGATCAAAGTTCGTATTTGTGACGCCACCTGTGGTATTCTGTCAGTGGGGACATACGCTGCTTTACGGGGTCCTCTGGGGTGATGTTATGGCAGCTAGATGGTATAACTTCCCACAGGTGAAGTATATCCCCAGGGCTCCCGGTGTGTAGATGGAAGAAGGTGAATGGTGCAGTGAAGAACTAGGACACAGGTTTGCAGTCTCTTTACCTGGTTTACTGAAGACTTCAGGCAGCCACAGTCCAGGGTACCAGATCACAGGACAGGCTGGGTCCGGCCGGCTTGGAAGCGAATTCAGAGTCCCCTTTACCAGGTGGAGTTAAAAGCCTTCCTCATAGCGTGGTGGTGTTGCAGTTCCTTGCTGCCTATGGGTTCTGATAAGGTCCTCACAGTTCTCTCTGTCCTCCATAAAGGTGGGACATAAACCCGTATGGCAGGTGACTTGAGCCTTTTTACAGGATCTCTATCATGACCCAGGCTCTATGTGTCACTGGGCCTCCTGGGTATTAGGGTTGACAGGTGATGTGTAATCCAGCAGTCCTGCCAGTTTCTGCTGTCAGTCTTAGAGTCCCTCACAACCTCGGCAGGTAGCTAATTCACTGCTCTGCTCCACTGGTATTCCTTTTCAATCTGTTCGGCTTTTGGCATTATCTCTGTCCAGGAGCTGCAGCACTTTCTCGTGGCTGTACAGCTCCTCATACATTCTTCCTGCCTCAGTCTGATCCAGTCTGCTCTCTGGCACTATCTGACTAACTTTTTCTCCAAACCACAATATATCTCTACATGCAGGGGAGTCACCTTGAAATAGGATCAAAAGCTCCCCCTTGTGGCCTAGAGTGTGAATATGTTGTATGTTTGTGTTACCTGGTGAGAGTTATCCTTCATCACTTCTGTTGTGAATTCCGCTCTTGGGCTCCCTCCGGTGGTTGTAAGTGGCACTTTTGTGATTTCTGCTCTTGTGCTCCCTCCGGTGGTTTTAAGTGGTACTGCTGCTCCTTGGATTTAGTAGTCAGCAGCTGCTTCCACTGATTGTCTTTCTGGCTCGGCTATGTAGCCTAGTTCTATCCTTCAGCCTGTGCCAGTTGACAATGGTTCCTGGTTGGATTCACATCTCTGCTTGGATTTCCCTGATATTCTGACCAGTTCAGCAAAGATAAGTCCTTGCTTTGTTCTTTTGCAGTCCACTTGTTGTGGACTTAATCTTTCTGCACTTTCTATGTTTTTTCTAATCCAGCTTGTCAGTATGGATTTATTCAGTTAAGCTGGAAGCTCTGGGAAGCTGATTTACCCTCCACACCTTTAGTCAGGTGTGGAGATTTTTGTAAACTCTGTGGTGGATTTTTCTAGTTTTTAATACTGACCGCACAGTATTCTGTCCTGTTCTATCTATCTAGCTAGACTGGCCTCCTTTGCTACATCCTGGTTTCATTCTGCGTATGTCATTTCCCTCTCCACTCACAGTCAATATTTGTGGGGGGCTGTCTTATCCTTTGGGGATTTTCTCTGAGGCAAGATAGCTTTCCTGTTTCTAGTAGTTAGTCCTCCGGCTGTGACGAGGTGTCTAGGGAGTGACAGGAACATCCCACGGCTACTTCTAGTGTTGTGTTAAGCTCAGGAACTGCGGTCAGTACAGGTACCACCTCCTCCAGAGCACGTCCCATGTTGCTCCTAAACCACCAGTTCATAACACACTTCCAAGCGTGACATCACTCTCCCCATGAGGAAAGCAATGCCACTGTGATGACCAGGACCCTGGGACATCACACCAGCGGTGATCTCACCCGAAGGAGGTCACCGCAGTTCGGCCCTGCTGGGAACGTGGCCTCAGTGACCCGCATTAACGTTGATTAAGTCACCACTGATCACTGAGGCTGCAAGCTCATTCATCAGTGGTTGTCAGCCTGGACGGTCACATCTTGCCACCATCCAGGTTGTAAACTTGTAATCCCCAGACATGGATTATGGCATGAGCTGGACAGGTGAAGGATGTTGTTTTTTATTTTTGTTTTATTACAGGTGACAAGGGATTCAATGGAATGGGCGTTAGGTGAGTATAACTGTGTTTTGTCATTTTTAAATAAAAAAAGCAAAAGTGCGTTTTGTTTTTATTTCAAATAAAAGACTTTATTCTTGCTGTGTCTTTATTTGCACATAGGA
This sequence comes from Ranitomeya variabilis, assembly GCF_051348905.1. Classification (NCBI taxonomy): domain Eukaryota; kingdom Metazoa; phylum Chordata; class Amphibia; order Anura; family Dendrobatidae; genus Ranitomeya; species Ranitomeya variabilis. The sequence goes on along the minus strand of NC_135232.1, from coordinate 512,820,143 downwards.
TTAGAAGTGTCTTATAGATGCCTCTCCATTACTAAGCCATGGGCTTGATGTCACCAGACAATACAAAGGTGACATCAACCCCAGAAATATGAACCCAACTTGCTACCGCTACAGGGCAAGTGGGAAGAGCCGGGCAAAGTGCCAGAATTGTCACATCTAATAGATGCTCCCTTTTTTGGTGGTTGCGGGCTGCTATTTTTAGGCTGGAGGAGGGCAATATCAATGGCCCTTTAACAGCCTGAGAATACCAGACCCCAGCTGTCTGCTTTAGCAATGCTGGTTGTCAAAAATGGGGGAGAACGCCATGCCGTTTTTTTTAAATTATTTAAATAATTTAAAAAAGCAGCATGGGGACCCCTCTATTCTTAATACCCAGCCTTGCTATCGCTGACTGCTGAGGTTTGTAGACCCCAGCTGCAAGTTTTGCCTGGCTGGTTATCAAAAATACAGGGGAACCCCAGCCGCTTTGTTTTTTTAATTATTTATTTAGAGTGCAGGTGCTGGCTGATGACTACTCCCATCCTGCGCCACCTGCTGTCACTGTTATTAGTGGCAGCATGCATAGTCTGATGGGAGTTGTAGTCCCATCAGCAGACGCCAGTGACCGGAGGAAAACTTTATTCCTCCGATCACAGCTGCGAGCTTATGCTTTCATTTGACAGCATGGGATTTTACTGCTGATCATAAGCAGTGTTTGCTGTGCTGTCATGTACATGACAGTGCAACAAACACCTGGTGTTTGGGGGGCAGAACCCGAACAGTAATACAGACTTCCTAGTGAAGTTCATGTTCAGTGTCCATGCCTGAACAGTAGGTTTTTGGTACACACGCTGAAAATCTAGTTATGGCTTGAACTTGTTGACCTTATGTCTACCTTCAACCTTAAAACCTATAAAACATCCATGAAGCTTGGCAAATACTGCCTAGATGGAAAGCGGTCAGTGTCTATAGTGACTTTGTCAGCTTCATTTAAGTGAATGACTCCACCAGCGGTCTGTTTGGATTCGTAACCATAAGGCTAGGTTCACATTGCGTTAGGGCAATCCGTTTAGCGCATACGCTAGCGGATTGCGCTAACGCAATGTCCCAAGAGGGATCACGTTTGGCGATCCCGCTAGCGCAGATGCGCAGATCTGCGCTAGCAAGGAACGGACCTCGGACGCTGCAAGCAGCGTTCGAGGTCCGTTCGAAAATAACGGGACATCGCTAGCGCATGCCAAAAATGGCATGTGTCAGCGATGCGTTAGCGACCCCTTAGTACATTACGGTCAATGGGTGCACTAACGGACCCATTACATAGCGTTAATTGCGACAATTGCGCCATGTAACAGAGTCCGCTAGCAGACACCTATTAACGCAATGTGAACCTAGCCTAATGCTGTGTTTTGGGATTCTGTCAGGGCTCAACAGAGAGCATTGTATTAGTGCACAAGTGGGGAACCTTTTTTGCTGCAAAAGCCTTTGGATATTTATACCACCATTCTCAGGCAAAAAAATATGAAGCAGTCAGCCCACCAAACTGGCATTGTGTATTCCTCGCTCCCAATGCCACACATGGATCAAGTCAGAACGTCTGTAGCTTCAACAATATATAGGAGATGTGATCCAGAGAAAATTAGTCTGTTATTCTTGTATATAAAACTTAACATTTAATAAACCAATTAAAATAAGCTCCAGATATAACATTGACAATAGTGCAAATAAGGTACTAATAGCAGGACCTACGTATTTCGGCTTGCACCTTACAATTGGTCTGGATATCTGACTAGCATTTAGTCTTTTAAATGTTGGGTATAGTTTTAGGGTGTTTCAATATGATTATCTAGACAAAAAATAATTGATGCTATTAGTGTGAAGATAAAAAACAAAATGTATTACCCATAATTAAAAAGAATTAAATGATAAAAAGAAGAAAAAACCCTCAATATTGTAATATGAGTCTTAAGTTGAGACCAAGGTGAATGGGTTTTCATTGTTAATATCCAGTATGATTATTGGTTGAGCAAATTAGGTTTATGATCCCCTCAACAAAGCGGTCTACATACTTTTTCTATGCCTGAAAACCTGAAACTAGTCAAATTGCCTTTTTGTTCCTTGGCGAAGTGTTTTGAAACAGCTAGTACTGAGGTGGCTAGAGGGTTAACTGCATCTGACAGTTGTCGTCTTAGGCTACTTTCACACTAGCGTCGTGCACTGCACATCGCTATGCGTCGTTTTGTAGAAAAAACGCATCCTGCAAAAGTACTTGCAGGATGCGTTTTTTCTCCATAGACTTGCATTAGCGACGCAGTGCGACGGATTGCCACACGTCGCAACCGTCGTGTTGCGTCGGTCCATCGCCACCAAAAAACGTTGCATGTAACGTTTTTTGGTGCGTGGAGACCGTCTTTTCCGACCGCGCATGCGCGGCCGTAACTCCGCCCCCGCCTCCCCGCACCTCACAATGGGGCAGCGGATGCGTTGAAAAACAGCATCCGCTGCCCCCGTTGTCCGGCGCATTCACTGCTAGCATCGGTGCGTCGCAACGACGCAATTCTTTGTGCGTCGTATGACGCTAGTGTGAAAGTAGCCTTATGCGCACTTTTAGTGGGTCAGTGGTACAGCCTATGTACTGAATTTAACATAAGGTACATTCGATAAGGTAAATCACATTTGCAGTATTGCAATTTATGGAATAATGAATTGAAAATTCTGTTGATTATTTATTATTGGAATTTGGCTGTTAACTGTGCAAAGTCGCAAGCTTTGCAGCGGTTAACTCCACATTTAAAAAAAAACCTTTCAGATTTAGCCACTTTTTTTTGCTTGTAATGTCTATTAGGATTGCTGTCAAAAAGACTGGGTGATAACAGAGAGCCTAGCGTCGGTGCTTTTTTTTTGCCACAAATCGTATATTATTGATAAGTATATTATTGTGTTTATGATCCTGATTGAGGATAGGCAGATTTTTTTTATAATGGACATAATTGTATTGTATTGAGGGCTGTATTTAGTGGAAAAAGTGATCATAGAATTTAGTTCTTTGTTGTTGTTTTTTATAAACCGCTGCACTCGCCCTATTCAGAGACCATTTAGTGTATCTGTACATGTTGCGGATTTGGCTGTGGATCCACAGAGGATTTGATGCTGCGGATTCGCTGCAGTTTTCCATGCGTTGTACATTACCATGTAAACGTATGGAAAACCAAATCCGCAGTGCACATGCTGCGGAAAATTCCACGCGGAAACGCTTGGGTTTATTTTTCGCAGCATGTCAATCCTTTCTGGGGATTCCTCAGCGTTTTACACCTGTTTCATAATTGCAATCCGCAGGTGTAAAAACGCATGTGAAAACCGCACAAAAACCGCAGTAAGGCTATGTGCACATGATGTGGATTTCCTGCGGATCCGCAGTGGTTTTTACCATGCAGAAACACTGCAGATCCGCAAGTGATTTACAGTACAATGTGAATAAATGGAAAAAAAAATGCTGTGCTAATGGTGCGGAAAACTCCTCACTGAAAACGCTGTGGGTTAAAAGAAGGAGCATGTCATTTATTTGTGTGGATCTGCAGCGTTTCTGCACTTATTGACTTGCATTGAGTCGGGCACATCCGCAGCAAAACCGCAGATCTAAAAAAGATCTGCGGTTTTGCTGTGAGAAACGCTGCAGATCGGGAGGGGGGAAGAGTGTGTGGGCGGAGTGTGGGCAGAGACTGTGTGTGTGGGCGGAGACTGTGTGAATGTGGGGAAGAAGTGCATGTCTGTGTGCGGGTGTTTGTGGTGGTCTGCGGGGCAATCGCGGGGGTCTGTGGGGATCGCGGGGCTGTCGGGCATATGTGCCGGGCTGAGGGGGTCTGTGCTGGACTGTGGGGGGTCTGCGCCAGGCTGTGGGGGGTCTGCGCTGGGCTGTGGGGGGTCTGTGCTGGGCAGCGAGGGGTCGGTGCCGGGCTGCAGGGGATCTGCGCTGGGCTGTGGGGGGTCTGCGTCGTGCTGTTGGGGGGTCTGCGCTGGGCTGTAGGGGGTCTGTGCCGGGCTGTGGGGGGGTCTGTGCCGGGCTGTGGGGGATCTGCGCCGGGCTGTGGGGGGTCTGTGCTGGGCTGCGGGGGGTCTGTGCTGAGCTGTGGGGGGTCTGCGACAGGCTGTCGGGGGTCTGCAGCAGGCTGTCGGGGGTCCTTGGGGGTGTGTGTGTGTGCAGGCATCGTCCGATGGGACTACAAGTCCCATCGGGAGATACCAGCTACAGTGACAGTGATTGACACATTAGCCAATGATGGGACAGTAGTAGTCCCATCATCCGGCTAATGTGTTGAATGTAAAAAGAAACAAAACCATGAACATGCAACATACTACATACATACAACATACTACATGCATACAACATACATACAACATACATACTACATACATACAACATACTACATACATAAAACATACTACATACATACAACATACTACATACATACAACATACAAACATCATACATACAACATACATACATACTACATACATACTACATACAACATACAACATACATACAACATACTAGATACATACATACTACATATATACAACATACATACTACATACATACAACATGCTACATACATACAACATACTACATACATACATACTACATACATACAACATACATACTACATACATACAACATATAACATAGATTACATACTCACCATCACTTGTCACTTTGTTCCCCGAAGCCAGTGTCATCTGTAAAAAATATTACAATAACAAACAAACAATATACTCCCTGATCCGCAGAAATCCACGAGTGTCCCATGACGATCTCCCGTGGAGAACGGCAGCATCAGCTGATACGACCGCTCTCTAGGGGCTCCAGGAATACAATGACGTGAGGAAGGTATCCTTCCGCACTGTATTCCTCTGCCACTGTAAAAAAACAGTCCCTAGTCTCACTTTTGGCATTGCTGTGTGAGAAAGTTCCCACGCAGCTTTTGCCATAAAGTGAGACCAGTGAACTAAGGTAATCGCTCAGTGATGCACTGCAGGAGCCATTGTCTCCTGTCAGTGTGTCACTGAGGGTCCTATAGAGCAGTGACATCACCCGATGTCACTGTTCTATAGGGGAGATCGTCGTGGCACACTCGTTATTAATTGGACTGCGTCAGGCAGGGTGTATACGGTTTATTATTTTACGTTTTTTGCAGGCGCTGAAGTATCGTAAGTATGGTGAAATTAAGAATAATAAAATACTTTTTTCTGGCTGTGTCTTTTTTTTAACTCTTTCACTACTGTAAGATTAATAATGGATAGGTGTCTTATTTACACCTCTCCATTATTAACCCGGCTTAATGTCACCTTACAATAGCAAGGTGACATTAACCCCTTATTACGCCATACCCACTGCTACACGGGAATGGGAAGAGAGGGGCTAAGTGCCGGAATTGGCGCATCTTACAGATGCATCATTTCTGGGGCGGCTGCGGACTGGTACTTGTAGCTGGGGGGCCAATATCCATGGCACCTCTCTAGGCTGTGAATATCAGCCCGCAGCTGTCTGCGTAGCCTTTCTGGCTATAAAATATAGGGGGACCCCACGTCATTTTTTGGGGGGGTCCTCCTATTTTAATAGCCAGTAAAGCCTATGCAGACAGCTGCGGGCTGATATTCATAGCCTGGAAGGGGCCATGGGTATTAACCCCTTCCCATGCTACAAATATTGGCCCCCGGCCGTCGGCTTTCCCCCTCTGGTGCACAAAATTGCGCAGTAGCCCACGCCGTTTTTTTTCCCGTTTTTTTCTTTATGTTCATTATTCAACATCGGCCTATCTATGGATATATCTATCTATAGATTTATCTATAAATACATAGATGTTTCTATCCATAGATCTATCTGGCTAATTCACACATCAGGTGTTTGCCGTCAGGCACAATCCGGCGAGTTCTGAAAAAAAACCATCCGTTTTTTTTCTGCTGGATCCATTTTTTCTCATAGAGTTGTATTAGCGCTGGATTGTGCCTAATGGCCACATGTTTCATCTGTTTTTTGCCGGATCCATCAAAAAAGCTGTTTCCACCGGACGGAAAACATACAGAGAAACAGTTTTTCCGTCCGGTGAAAAAACGCACAGCGACGGATCCGGCGAAAAACGTATGAAACTGAGATGTTAAATGATGAAGCCGGCCTCTGATTCCGGTTTTTCATGCACGCTTTCCGTTCGCTCTCTCTTTTTTGAAAAAAAAAATCATGGATCAGTTGCATGTTTTTCACTATTTGCAACGGATCCGTTTTTTCAAAAATTCGCCGGATCCTGCCTGACAGAAACAAACTTATGTGTGAAAGTAGCCTAAGGCTTCTTTCACACTTGCGTTGGTATGGGTCCGTCGCTAAGCGTCGGGGCGACGTACCGACGCACGTTGTGAAAATTATGCACGACATGGGCAGCGGATGCAATTTTTCAACGCATCCACTGCCCATTCTAAAGTCTGGGGAGGAGAAGGTGGAGTTCCGGCCGCGCATGCATGGTAGAAAATGGTGGATGCAATGTTCGAAAAAACTTTCCCTTGAACTTTTTTTGTGCCGACGGTCCACCAAAACACGACACATCCAGTGCATGACGGACGCAACGTATGGCCATACGTCACGATCCGTCGGCAATACAAGTCTATGGGAAAAAAAGCATCCTGCGGGCACATTTGCAGGATCCGTTTTTTTCCCAAAATGACGGATTGCGACGTACGTCACACGACGCAAGTGTGAAAGAAGCCAAACTATCCATATATCTATCTACATCTATCATTCCTTCTATCTATCTATCTATCTATCTATCTATCTATCTATCTCAGGCCGGCGTCACACTTGGCGTAGGAAAATACGGTCCGTTTTTTGCGGCGCAATACGCAGAAATGTTCCCAAAACAGTGTTCTGTATGTAATCCATTGGCAAGGTTGGCAAGACTTTCATTGGCGGAATTTTTGTGCAACACGCTGACAAACGCAGCATTCTACGCCTGTAAAATGCAGCTGCGAAATATACGGCAGATAGGAGCTGCCCCATAGAGAATCATTGGTCCGTGTGCAATGCGTTGTCTTTGCGCCTCTCATACATCCGTAAAACTCTCTAGTGTGACGCCGGCCTCATTCCTTCTATCCATCTATCTCATTCCTTCTATCTGTCTGTCTGTCTTTCTGTCTGTCTATCTATCAGTCTATCTGTGTGCAATGGAGTGTGGGTTAGACAAATGTAAAGAGGAAGTTGGACAAGAAATGACATCACAAATCTTTTTTTTTTGTCAATAATAGATCTTTATTTAGCTTTCAAAAATGCATACAAATCCGCATGGAAAAAATGCATCAAAAACGCATCGAAAACCGCAGCAAAAATGCAACAAAACCGCACCTGCATTTTCTGGCAAGAGAGGGAAGAATCTGCAGCAGAAATTCCTAAGGCAAATCCGCATCGTGTGCACATTCCATAAATCTGCAGTAAATTCGCAGGTAATCTGCAGGTAAAACGCAGGACATTTTACCTGCGGATTTTTCAGAATCTGTGCGGAAAAATCCGCACATGAATCCACAACGAGTGCACATACCCTTAAGGTATCCACTCTGTTGTAATCTTTCAAATGTTTTATGGCATTCATTAAGAATCATTTGACTACCTGAGCAGTTGCATTTTATCCTAATTAGTGCCCCGAAGGGAATGTTTTTTTTTAAATATGTGGAAGGTGACAGGATTGGGCTGTGAGAATGAAATTACTAGTGGTAGGTTTCTAAGGTGCTATACTAACTTTTTTATTTGGAATATCTGCTGTTAACTCTAGATAAAAAAAAAGTTAATGCTCCTGTTATGGAAAAAGCGGGTGAATTTTAAGTTGAAATGGTTGTTATTAATGTACTGTAAGAAACCCTTGGCTTCATCTGATGTCCCTCCCAATACCATGAAGAGTTTGTCAATAAAGCAACCATGCTATATAATTTTTGTACTGTAGATATTATTCTATTATAATATAAAAATAATTTTTCCCATCTAGACATCACTATGTTGGCTAGAGACGGGGAAAATTTGACTCCTATGCTCATTCCTCTCTTTTGTAAAAAAAAAAGATTTTCAAAACTGAAATAATTATGTTTAAGGAGAAAGTTAACATAAGACGATAAAAATGTGTTAATTTCAATGCATTAGGTACTGAAAGTGTCCAGGTGGTATGAAAGACAAGATAATGCTGTGCAGTGTGGAAAGGAGGCATAAAGAGCTACCACATCACAGAATAGCCATTTGAAGTGTTTAACCCAGGAAAAACCATAACCAGATATTGTGAGTCTTTGATATAACAAGGTGTATCCCAAACTATCGGTTGTAAGTAGTGATGCACCCATGCCCTTAGTTTTTCTCCCTATGTGCCTATTCCCGCTACTAATGGTCTCAATGGTGGTGGAAAGATGTTTTTGTGTACCTCTGGTAACGAGTGTCATATAAGTATGATAGGGTGGTCAATGTAAAGATATTCAGCCATTTTTGTCTATGGCCCCCATATTAAGTCCCTTTTCCAAATCAATTACATTTAGTTTCTTGTATAGTCCAGAGTTAAGAATGACAATAGCCCTGCCTTTATCCACAGGGCGTACAAGTAAGTTTTTGTTGGCAGAGTTATGTATCAATTATTCTGCTCCATTTGTTCAAACATATATTTAACTTACCTCTAATGAAATACCTGGAACTACTTCTCTTTGTTCAGGCACGTGATGTTAGATACAATTGATGATGTTGCTTGTCCCAACTGCTTTTCTAGGTTTGTGTCAGTTTAGAGTGTGGTTGACTTTGTGCAATGATAGCTTTTGAAAAGAACTGACCGCAGCAGTAAGTTATTCCAAAGACAGATGTATATTACACTGCATGTGTCCTCAAAATGGGAAATTTATCACTGCACACATAACACTTATAGAACTCAAACAGAGGGAGGCCAGCTGTATAAATCACATACACCATGTTCCAAATTATTATGCAAATGACATTATTCTCAGATTTTCCTAAATGGTTGGTGCAAATGACAGTCAGTCTAATAAAAGTCATCACCCGTTAGAGTATACATCGAATTTTATTGAAGAAACCTCCCAATGATAACAGTATAATCTCCAAATTGAACAAAAACTCAAAATGCACTGTTCCAAATTATTAGGCACAGTAGAATTTCTAAACATTTGATATGTCTTAAAGAATTGAAAATGCTCATTTGTTGAATTTGCAGCAATAGGAGTTCACATTCACTGAACAAAACTCCAAAACACCCTAACAGGCCAAGTTACATGTTAACATAGGAACCATTTGATATCACCTTCTCAATTCTTGCATCCATTGAACTTGTAAGTTTTTGGAGAGTTTCTGCTTGTATTTCTTTGCATGAAGTCAGAATAGCCTCCCAGAGCTGTTGTTTTCATGTGAACTGCCTCCCACCCTCATAGATCTTTTGCTTGATGATACTCCAAAGGTTCTCTATAGGGTTTAGGTCAGGGGAAGATGGTGGCCACACCGTGAGTTTATCTCCTTTTATGCCCATAGCAGCCAATGACTCAGAGGTATTCTTTGCAGCATGAGATGGTGCATTGTCATGCATGAAGATGATTTTGCTCCTGAAGGCACGTTTCTGCTTTTTATACCATGGAAGAAAGTTGTCAGTCAGAAACTCTATATACTTTGCAGAGGTCATTTTCACACCTTCAGGAACCTTAAAGAGCCCTACCAGCTGTTTCCCCATGATTCCGGCCCAAAACATGACTCCTCCACCTCCTTGCTGACGTTGCAGCCTTGTTGGGACATGGTGGCCATCCACCAATCATCCACTACTCCATCCATCTGGACCATCCAGGGTTGCTCTACACTCATCAGTAAACAAGTGTTTTAAAATTAGTCTTCACGTATGTCTGGGCTCACTGCAACCATTTCTGCTTGTGAACACTGTTTAGGGGCCTTTGAAGGATCCTACACCTTGAGGTCCGAGGGACTCCAGAGGAACCAGCAGCTTCAAATATCTGTTTGCTGGTTTGTAACGGCTTTTTAGCAGCTGCTCTCTTAATCCCATGAACTTGACTGGCAGAAGTCTTCCTCATTATGCCTTTATCAGCAAGAACACGTCTGTGCTCAGATTCAGCCACAAATCTCCTAATAGTACGATGATCACGCTTAAGTTTTCGGGAAATATCTAATGTTTTCATCCCTTGACCAAGGCATTGCACTATTTGATGCTTTTCGGCAGCAGAGAGATCCTTTTTACTTGAAAACTGTGGCCTGCTTAATAATGTGGAACATCATTTTTAAGTAGTTTTCATTTAATTAGAATCACCTGGAAAACTAATTATCACATGTGTTTAAGATTGATTTCAGTGATCCACTGAGCCCTGAGACACAATAACATCCACGAGTTTATTTGAAAAACAAAACAATTAAATCTTTATGACACTTAAATCCAATTTGCATAACAATTTGGAACGCAGTGTAGAATACACTGAGACTGCTGTATACATCATATAGGAGACACTGAGACTTCTGTATGTACATCACATAGAACACACTGAGATTGCTCTACATACATTACACAAGATACACTGAAAAGGCTGTATGTACATGAGATAGGATACACTGAGGCTAATGTACATATGTTAGGGTGGGGTCCCGAGCAGTAGATCCAGGGTGCCAGTAGTGGAAGAAATAGGACGCTGATCATGACTGTTGTGTTGCAACTGGATTGTGGAGAAGTAGGGTGAAATGGTGTACTTCACCAGCCCTGGAGTAGAACTACAGAGGAAGGATCGTGTGTGACAGAGAATGCTTCATACTGTAAAGGAAACCTTTATCAAGTTATTGTTCAGTAAAGACTCTGTTTGGACAAAAGTCTCCTTTATTGAACTGTGGAACCAATGGTCCTTTCCAGCACACTACACGCAGCCTGCACAGGTGTGATGCCCTCTCAGCACAAGTCTACGCACCCTGCACTACACATACATCATATAGGAGACACTGAAACTGCTGTATATACATTGCATATGATACACTGGGGCTGCTATACAAACATCACATAGGATACACTGAGACTAGTGTACATACATACAGTAACATCACAATTTTTAAGCAGACAACCAGCACATAACCCACCCATGATTGTTAGAGGGAGGTCCTTGCCTCTAACACACAGCCTTGACCTGCCGGGTATGGGACAACCTTACTCTATGAGCCTGCTCCATACTCCTGCTTCCGACTTGAACAGTACATGTACGGTGGATGTCGTGATGGGGATAACACGCAAAAAACACAATACACTATACATATACGTATGCACAGATTTACTGGAACAAAAACTGAATACTGAAAAATTATAGCATACTACCAGGGAACTTTATACAGCTGCTGAAGATGTGGTTTGCTCAGGTAACATTGCTTAATCTATATATAATTGTATCCACTTCTCAGCAGAGAGCAGGACTGGTAATGAATGGGTTTTTGCCTTAGTATCTGAACAACAGTGTCCTCATTCATTCATTCAAACTAATATCTTAGAATGCAGTATACGCTTCCATTTATACTGTAAATAAGTATTATTAACTAAAAATTGGAAAACCCCTTTGCAGCATGACGCCAAATGGGATCAAAGGAGAAGAGGAGATTAAAGATTTAAGAGCAAATGCTTTAAAACAAGAACAACAACAAAAAACATACCCCACCTATCTGGCTCAGATATTCAGGTAGTCCTCCTCATCTTAGTTACAAGCGACTAGAATATAACAATTGCTGCAAATTATTAGTGACCACAGTAATTAATGCTCCATTTGCTCAATTCTGAACCATGATGGCAGGAAGTAGTAGCTATCATATGGAGGGCTGCTTGTAAACAACTGCTTGTGACCATGAAGACCACTGGAGCATGTGTGTTGCTTCCTTAATGGTTAGCAGCAGTGCTTCTCAAAGTTTCTTCTGGGGTCTCAGAAGGTGACACTAGGCCATAACTAACAGACTAAAATAATGTGATGCCTGGGCCTCACATCTGTGATGTAAGTCCATGCCAACACTAAAAATAATCAATTTACTTTTCATTTGTCTCCTGTACACTGTATTACCAGAGATTGCTGTGGCTAAATGGAGGACTACACCGTTTCTAGATTCTTCTGTGGAAACTACTTTCCATCCTGAGCCTCAGCAACAGCTAGGGGGCACCTCACTGGCGAAGACTGTCTCACAAATTTGAACAAAAAAAATCAGACAACCACTTTAAAAAAGCATTGCTGTAATATTTTTTAGTATTTATTCATTTTTGGGGCAATTTTTATGCTTGGTGCCACTTTAGTACTTGATTCCAAACTACGATAGGCAAGACAAGTATAAGAACTCAAACCCAGTGATTACTATGCACCAGCTCTTCTCTTTGAGCTATTCATCTCCTTACTCTTTCAGTTACCAGTACCAGTTGTTCCTGATTGGTTTCACCCTGTATTTTCCTGATTGAACACCCTATGTTTGAACAGAATGACTGTTCAAACCAAAATTTAACATTTCAGTCACACCCTTGAGGTGGAGATATGGTGAGTAGGCATCCCGCCCATCTCTTACCTATTCACCTACAAACCTGTCACAGTAAACAGAATTAAATTGTTCACCGACCGTTCCTGCCTGGTGTCCTCTGTGCATTGCATCAAGTGACCTGCATTACAGACCAGTCCATGACCGAACCCATCAGGGAAAATATACCTTTAAGGGTTATGCTCAGCAATCTTTCCAAATTCATGGAGAGCAGCATGTCACTGTGGGAGTATGTAGAGAGACTGAAGAGCATGCTCTGCATGTACCCCCTGACTCCCAGACATCTTTTTTAGTCACTTTAACAATGCAGAGAGGCTGCTCTTTAAGTTGGGCCTAGGTGCTGATAGATTTTAGATAGTTAGCAAGGCAGTTGTTTCTAAGTCAGATAGTTTAGATAGCTAGTGTCCAAGATTGGCTGTGAAATCGATCTTCCAGCAGATTTTTTTTTTGTGCCATTAGTGAGGCCCACAGACAAAGACAGCAGGGCACATTTCATAGAACTGTGTTCTGCATTTCTTCTATTCTGATCCATGCACGAGCAGACCTTTTAAAATCTTATTTTTTCAGTTGCTAAATATGATACAAAATGCCGCATCCCACCTTGTCATTTAGTGGCGGTGAAATTGTTCTGTGATTTGAGCTGTTGCACAGTTAAAAAAAATAATTTTTGCAGTTGCTAATGGAGCGCCTGACAGGGCCTAGAAAATACTCAGGCCGGGTCCAGTTATCATTAAAGGGGTGGTCACGGTGGCAGCGACCCAGTCCGTGGCCCTTGACATCCAAGTAAAAGGGAAGGTATTTAAAGGGCTTATTTGAAATAAAGTTTAAAATTTGTTCGTGATGCCACCTGTGGTATTCGGTCAGGGATGACCGATGCTGCTTAAAGGGGTCCACTGGGGTGATGTTATGGCAGCAGTAATGGTATGGCTTCCCACAGATGAAGCTGGGTCCCCAAGGCTCCTGGTGAAGTAGATAAAGATAGTGTAGTGCCAGAAAGAACTAGAGGACACAAGGTTGCAATCTATTTACCTTTTTACTGGTGTAAGGCAGCCACAGTCCAGGGTACGGATCACAGGTGCTGGTGTGGTCCGGCTAGCTTGGAAGTGATTCAGGAATCTCCCTAGCCAGGTGGGGTTGGAAGCCTTCCTCTCTGCGATGTGTTGTAGTCCCTTGCTGCCTTAGGACTCACACAAGGTCCTCACTTTCTCTCTGTCCCTTTTAGTAGGACACTACCTGCATGCCTGTGCAGCATCAATAGTAAAAAGATGTAATGTTAAAAATAATAAAAAAACAAAAAACCTGCCATTCTCACCTTCCGTAGTCCACCGAGGCGCGCGTGGCTGCCGCCAGCTTCCGTTCCCAGAGATGCATTGCGAAAATACCCAGAAGACTTAGCGGTCTCATGAGACCACTAAGTCATCTGGGTAATTTCGCAATGCATCCTGGGAACGGAAGATGGCGGCAGCCGCGCATGCATCGGCACAGTGTCAGGACTCTGAACATTTTTTATTACCTTTTGTGCATTACTGCCCTTTTCCAAGATGGCATCTTTGGTCTCGTGTGCACTGTGTCTTCCTGCTATAAAACTCCACCCCAGCCTTCAGTCTGTGCTAGAGTATTCTGCCTTGCATCCAGCTCCTGACTTTGGTGACTCCCTGGCTATATACCTGCTCCTGTGAACCTGTGTGGTGATCCTGCTACTCTGCTCTGAGTTCCTGCTGCATACACCAGTTTCCAGTAATCCTCCTTCATCTGCTGCTCATGTTTACTTCCATCTGCATTTGCTGGATATGTAACCTGTTGCTGCTCTGCAAAAACCTGAGACTTTTACCCAGGCCTCCCTGGTTGAGCTAAGATATTATTTGAACTGCCTTATAAGCATATCTATCTGTGTTTGGACTAAAACAAGGACTTATTCTTGTCAAGTATCCTCAAGAATAATTGTGCTTCATAGACTTTCTGCGTGATTGCATTTTCCTCTGAAGTTTCCTATAGACTGCTAAGCTCCGTTTAATATTTACACCAAGTGTTGTGGACTTGAGTTTCTCTCTGCACCTGTTTGAATCACCGTGTGATAATATAGACTTTACCACTTATAAAACTGTGTCCTGTAGTTGTCTTGTTCCATGCAAAGAGTCTCCTGAGTTATCCCCTATAATTATTACAGGATACTCTAGCCAGAAAAGAGGAGACTGCTGGATGACTGCAGAGAGCAGATTAGAGCAGGTGTTTTCCATAATTAGATCACTGCAGAAAGATGTGGAAGGTCTGCAAAAGAAGTTTGGAAGCTTTGAACATAATCAACAAGTGTTTGGACAGACTTTGCAGGACTTAAGCACCCGCATGGCAGCCCAGGAAAACAAACTTGCTGGCATAGAGTCCCAGTATGGACGGGCTTTTCAGGACAGAAGCACGCAAATAGCTGCACAAGCGACTTTACCCTTTGGGCAACCGCCGCCAGCTAGCCCACCTAAGTTGCCCCTATTCAGATTTAATGGTGATCATGACAAATTTCGTGGCTTTGTGAATCAATGTATGCTATATTTTGATGTGCATGCTGACCATTTTCCTAATGATAGATCCAAAGTATTGTGTGTAATAATGCTGCTGACTGCACGAGCGCTCGCCTGGTCGAATCCGATGATTGAGTCTCGTGACCCACGGTTAAATAACTTGGATGATTTCTTGGCCGCTATGGCATTAAGATTTGATGACCCTAATCGCCATGCTACCGCTGAATCTGCTTTATTGTCTTTACGCCAGGCTTAACGTTCTGTTATTGAGTATGCTACTGAATTCAGGAGATTAGCGGTAGATACCAATTGGGACAGTTATGCACAATTGCCTATTTTTAAAAGGGGTCTGTCTAGTATTGTAAAAGATGAACTAGCTCACTCTGAGTCACCACAAGAGCTAGACACTTAGGTAGGAGCAAAAAGGATCATCCCCGCGCTGCCGCAAGAAGAATTCCAAAAATTGTAGAGGTTTCAACGTAATTTATTCTACGCGTTTCAGGGTTCAGGTGACCTATGGTACAATATTTGTGGTATGTCCTGATGAAGGGGTCACCTGAACCCTGAAATGGGTAGAATAAATCACGTTGAAATCTCTACAATTTTTGGAATTCTTCTTGCGGCAGCGCTGGGATGATCCTTTTTTCTCCTACCTAAGTGTGTATTTCAATCAGGTCCTGCACTGACCTGTGGATCTGCAGCAGCCGCCATTAATATATGTCCTTCCTTCATTCTCACCAGGTGAGTAGTTCTCTTGGTGGGCAACTTTGTGTAACGTTTGATAAGACCCTATTTGCGCTTTTGTGTCTCCCTCTTTTCTCTCACAAGAGCTAGAGACATTTATACAGCATTGTGTGCGCATAGAAATTCGCCTTACTTAGCGTAGGCAGGAGAAGTTTGCTGCATATAACCGTATTTCTAACTTTTCCCTTCCTTCCAAAGAGCCTGCAGGTAAAACATCTCGGGAGGAGGAGCCGGTGCCCATGCAAATTGATTCCATTCAGAGGCGCGAGATCAATGAGCGCCGGGAGCATCGCCTTCGTGAAATTCTATGTTTCTACTTCGGCCAGTCTGACCACTTCTTGATTAATTGCCCTAAGTGTCCTAGACGGCCTAACAAGGTGCTAGCAGCAGTAGGGGAGTATGACAACTGTGATGATGAATCTGGCATCTCTGAATGTAGCCTGCCTTTAAATGCTGTATTCCCTTCACTTTCAATGACTTTACCCCCCAAGGAGCTTAAGGAAAAGAACTCTCACTGTGCTCTCCCTATTAAGATCCTGTGTTCAGGACAGTGGATTTCCAGTGCAGCTATGATTGACTCTGGTGCAGGTGGCAATTTCATGGATATCGCATTTGCCAAGGAACATGGTATTGAAATTCAGCAAAGAGCCTCTCCAATTACCATGGAAACAGTGGATGGGTCACCTTTAATCTCTGGGCCTGTGGATCAGGAGACCGTACCCTTGAAATTTTGTTGGAGCCTAATCATCAGGAGCAACTTTCTTTCTTGCTAATTTCTTCTCCTCATTTTCCTGTGATTTTAGGCATTCCTTGGTTGCGTTCTCAGAACCCAATTATCAACTGGGAGACCAAGGAGATTATCTTTCCAACAAGGAGCAACTCAGAGTTAACAGAAGCTGTCCCTGAGTCCACGGCTACAGAACCACATGTACAGGTATTTTCTTTACCTCCAGCATATAAAGAGTTCTGTGACATCTGTGACAAGAAGAACGCAGATCAGCTTCCTTCACACAAGCATTATGACTGTCCCATTGAGCTGCTTCCTGGGGCAGCTATTCCTTTTGGTAACGTATACCCTTTGGCGGCACCTGAGCTTCAAGCCTTAAAGGAGTATATTGATGAAAATCTGGCCAAAGGCTTTATACGTCCTTCTTCCTCACCAGCAGGGGCACCTATATTTTTTGTAAAAAAGAAGGATGGGACCCTGAGACCCTGTGTTGACTATCAGGAACTCAATAAGGTAACCGTACGAAACCATTACCCTTTGCCTCTGATTCCCAAATTACTGGAAAGAGTCCGCCATGCTAAGGTGTTCTCTAAAGTGGATCTTCGTGAGGCTTATAATTTGGTGCGTATTTGTCCAGGGGATGAGTGGAAGACAGCATTCAGATGCCGGTATGGACACTTTGAATATCTTGTGATGCCCTTCGGGCTTTGTAACGCCCCTGCAACATTTCAACACCTTGCTAATGACATTTTCAGAGATTTGTTGGAACAGTTTGTGGTGATCTATTTGGACGATATACTAATCTTTTCTGACTCTTTACAGGAACATGAAGAACATGTCAAAACTGTTTTAAGATGTCTGAAAGAGAACCATCTGTATATTAAGCCGGAGAAATGCAAGTTCCATCGTTCTGAGATACAGTTCTTAGGTTATATCATCTCTCCCCAGGGGCTGAACATGGAATCTGGTAAGATTCAGGCTATCCTTGACTGTCCGGTACCCAAGAACGTTAAGGGGGTCCAATGTTTTATTGGTTTTGCAAATTTCTACAGACGCTTCATTCAAAATTTTTCTGATATTGTCCGTCCCATTACTTCCTTGACTAAGAAGGAAAATCCCTATAAGTGGTCATCACAGGCTCAAGAAGCTTTTGATCGGCTTGAGATCTGTTTCACATCAGCACCGCTGTTGATACACCCAGATCCAACACTTTCTTTCATTGTGGAGGTGGACGCTTCTGATAATGTTTTGGGGGCTATTCTCTCCCAAAGAACTGGAGAGTAGGGTTGAGCGAAACGGATCGGACATTTTCAAAAATCGCCGACTTTTGGCAAAGTCGGGTTTCGTGAAACCTGACCCGATCCCAGCGTGGGATCGGCCATGCTGTCAGCAATCTTCGCGCCAAAGTCGCATTTCGTATGATGCTTTCAGTGCCATTACTCAGCCAATGAAGGTGGATGCAGAGTGTGGGCAGCGTGATGACATAGGTCTCGGTCCCCACTATCATAGAGAAGGGTATGACAGTGATTGGCTTGCTTTCTGTGGCGTCACAGGGGCTATAAAGGGGCGTGCATGCCGACCGTCATCTTACTTCTGCTGATCTGAGCATAGGGAGAGGTTGCTGCAGCTTCGTCAGAAGCAGGGATATTGTTAGGGAGGAAATATTAACCCCCAAACCGCTTGTGCTGTAGCGATTTCCACTGTCCAACACCACCTTTTCTTTGCAGGGACAGTGGAGGCTAGATTTCTGTGCATCAGCTCTGTAGCTTACAAGGCTGCCTGATAGCTGCATTTCTGTTTGTACGCTGCTGTGCAAACCAACTGCTTTTTTAAAAGCAACAGTCCTGTTGCTCCTTTCTGCACCGTTCTATTGTTTATTTGTCCACACTTTTGTGTGCAGCAGTCCATTTTATTGCTGGCTGCCATACTTTTCCTGAGATAATTAAGAAATGAAAACATGCAGTCATATAATCCAAAAAACCATTTTTTATTAATAAACAATAAAATTACACAAATCAAAGACCAGACAGTATGTGGTGAGACCAGTAGCTGGAAATTATGCCTAAAGCAACATAAAGAAACTAGTCACCTGGGAACTAACATCCCCAGTGGTGGTCCGGAATCAGCCCGTACAAATAGAGGGGCATATAGTACAATGCAGGGTCAGTGCATTAATATAACCAAGAATATCCAACAGTACCGTAGCTATAAATGAAAAGGCAGCACTGAAGTAAAAATATCACCTGCTATGAGGAGTCCGGTCCAACCCAGGGGATGTCAGATCACCCCGACGCGCGTTTCGGCACGTGTACCTTCTTCAGGGGGCGCTTAATGGTACATGGGCGAAGTGAACAGTTATATATACGACCCATTAATGAGCAAGATATTCAGCTGTGGAGCGCCACCCTCGTCCGTCCAGCAGCAGATCAGCCGACGACCGGAAGTGCGCGGGGCCCCGCGCAACCGGAAGTACGAGATCAGCGGCCGGAACAGATCAGAGGGAACATGCGCATGCACAGATGGATATGATAGATGCGGCGGCCATATTTAAAAAGGGTAAATAAGAGGGCAGAGACGAAGAAACAAAATACAGGCAGATGTATATATTGGAACAAAGGTCCGTATATAAAAGAGTCTGTAAGCATACAGGCAGTACCTGAAAAAGATAATTAGCCCTAGCAAGGGGAATCTGAAAAACCCGTGGACATATAGGCTCATCAGGTGACCGCAACAATCATAATGCCATCTCGTATTAGTAACAAATAACAGTCTACAAAAAAAAATAAAATATATATATAGTATCAAAAATGGAGTCTATGACCACAATAAATATAAACAATTACACCAATATAGATAGTGCATATATAAATAAATAACAGGAAGTCCCATATACAGCATACTGGTATAATATATTGATACAACTAGCAGCAATAGATACTAAAAATCCATATAGACATATCAGTTTAAATACTAAATACATAGAAAAGGAAATTAGATATACAGAATATCAAAGATAAAGAATAAATCACATAGAAAAACAGAGTCCAAATTGATTAGCCATATGGTAAGCAGTCATGTCCAAGACATGCATGCAACATCTGGATTTTCATGCAGGGCTAGACGATCCCCTTCTTGCTTCACCTCTCATTCCCTCATAGTTAAGCCAGTTAGAAGTAGACGGCCAACAATCGGTATACAACACATATAGGTCCTATATAGCAAAACATAAAAAAGGAAGTTAAAATCACAATAAAAACATCATGATGCGGAAAGACAACTAGGCACAGCAGCGTGACGACTACAAAAAAGGGGCATAGCTTATGTTTTCGTTTAACCCAAAGGGGTGTACTGTGTTAAGCAACCAAATCCATCGCGTCTCTAATTGACCGAGACGTTTAAACGTATTACCACCACGAATATTGACATTTAACATGTCAATACCACGGACTCTCAATAAAGACGCATCACAATTGTGGAAGGTAGAAAAATGTCTAGGAATAGTTTTCAAAAGGGATTTATCAGTCTGGGTAACAGCCGCCTCAATCCCCAGAACATGCTCCCTAATCCTAACTTTTAGAAGTCTGGTGGTCATCCCGATGTATATTAGGCCGCACAGGCAGGTAGCATAATAAATAACAAATCTGGAGGTGCATGTAATGCACCTCCTGATACTGTACTCCCTGGAACCACTCGAGTTATGAAAGTTGCCACATCTATCCATATTAGGACAAGCGACACAACGTCCGCATGGGCCCGAGCCCATTGGGGCTGGTATATCGTCCAAAAATGTTCTCGGTCCCTGTCCAGTATGGTGGCTCTTAGTTAAAAGATCCCTCAGATTTTTAGCCCGTCTAAATGTGAGAAGGGGTCTCTTAGGGAGAAACTTATTAATAATAGGATCGGTTTGTAGAATGGGCCAGGCTTTAGTAAGTGCAGATCTCACTTTGTCAGCCTGGGGATTGAATGTTGTAATAAACCGAAGCTGATTACCACCATTGGCTCTACCCTCATCCTGAGGTTTATATAGCAGATAATTACGAGTAGAGTACTTAGCCCTGTGATAGGCTTTTTTGATGTGACACCTGCTATAACCAGCAAACCGTGCTGATAACTCCATGGCACGTTTCTCAAAATCACGTTCCGTTGAGCAGATCCTCCGTAAACGGAGGAACTGGCCAACGGGTATAGAAGATACCATGTGTCGGGGATGACAGGATGAGGCATGTAGAACCATATTGGTGGATGTGGCCTTATGAAATATATCAGTATTTATATACCCGGTCTCATCCTTACAAACCATTACGTCCAGGAAGCTAATTTTAGACCTATCCCAGACACATGTAAGTTTAATATTTTCCTGAGATAATTGTAGGGAGATTGTTATTGTAGTACAGTCCCTTTTTTTACATATATATATCGTCCAGCCATTTTCTGCCACTAAAACTGTGCAGTGTAATACAGTGGGCCTGATTTTTCCAGCAGTCTCCCACACATAAAAAGGAGATTTATATTGCCACTAAGTGCATCTGTGTCAGTCCTGTTTGTGGTATATCTGCCAGCCACTTTCTGCCACTGAAACTGTGTAGTGTAATACAGTGGGCCTGGTTTTTCCAGCAGTCTCCCACACATAAAAAGGGAGATTTATATTGCCCCTAAGTGCATCTGCATCAGTCCTGTTTTTGGTATATCTGCCAGCCACTTTCTGCCACTGAAGCTGTGCAGTGTAATTCAGTGGACCTGATTTTTCCAGCAGTCTCCCACACATAAAAAGGGAGATTTATATTGCCACTAAGTGCATCTGCGTCAGTCCTGTTTGTGGTATATCTGCCAGCCACTTTCTGCCACTGAAGCTGTGTAGTGTAATACAGTGGGCCTGATTTTTCCAGCAGTCTCCCACACATAAAAAGGGAGATTTATATTACCACTAAGTGCATCTGCATCAGTCCTGTTTTTGGTATATCTGCCAGCCACTTTCTGCCACTGAAGCTGTGTAGTGTAATACAGTGGACCTGATTTTTCCAGCAGTCTCCCACACATAAAAAGGGAGATTTATATTGCCACTAAGTGCATCTGCGTCAGTCCTGTTTGTGGTATATTTGCCAGCCACTTTCTGCCACTGAAGCTGTGTAGTGTAATACAGTGGGCTTGATTTTCCAGCAGTCTCCCACACATAAAAAGGGAGATTTATATTGCCACTAAGTGCATCTGCGTCAGTCCTGTTTGTGGTATATCTGCCAGCCACTTTCTGCCACTGAAGCTGTGTAGTGTAATACAGTGGGCTTGATTTTTCCAGCAGTCTCCCACACATAAAAAGGGAGATTTATATTGCCACTAAGTGCATCTGTGTCAGTCCTGTTTGTGGTATATCTGCCAGCCACTTCCTGCCACTTAAACTGTGTAGTGTAATACAGTGGGCCTGATTTTTCCAGCAGTCTCCCTCACATAAAAAGGGAGATTTATATTGCCACTAAGTGCATCTGCATCAGTTCTGTTTGTGGTATATCTGCCAGCCACTTTCAGCCACTTATACTGTGTAGTTTAATACAGTGGGCCTGTTCTTTTTTTTTGCAGCAGTCTCCCACACAAAAAAGGGAGATTTTAATTCTCAACAAGTTTATATACACCTTCTACCTTGTTTTACAGTACCATATAACGGTTCTTGCTTTGGTTACATTTTCCCAAAAATGAGGAAGTCTGGTGGAAGAGGCCGTGGGCGGTCATTGCCAGCTGGTAATGATGGTGGTGGTGGTGGTGATGGAGCATCTGGTGGTAGTGGGAAAAGCAAAATAGCACCTGAGGATGGAGGTGTTGAGCCAGCGTCATCGTCTGGCTACACAAAGCCTCGAAGGCTCCCTTATCTTGGAGTAGGAAAACCGCTTTTAAAGCCAGAGCAGCAGGAAAAAGTTTTGGCTTTCCTTGCTGACTCAGCCTCTAGCTCTTTCGCCTCCACTTCCGAAAGTTCCAAATTTAAAAGCAGCGAGTCGTCAGTGGGTGATCCCGGGCAGGAACAAGTCGCTTCCTTGTGTCCTTCACTCAAACCAAAAGTGAAGGATGCGGCAGGCGACACTACAGTTTACTCCATGGAGCTCTTTACACATACCGTGCCTGGGTTAGAAAGGGAAATTGTTAACAGCCCATTACAAGATGAATCGGACATGGAGTGCACAGATGCACAGCCACAGCTAGATTATTATGCTGTTCCATTGACTCAGATCACTACATTGCCCTCGCAGTGTACTCAGCCAGAATCTGACCCTAATGAGACTATGGTGCCCCGTCCCGAACACTATAGCACCTTACACGGTGACACAGAGGAAGGTGCACATGACATTGAAGAGGAGGTGATAGATGATGCAGTTGTTGACCCAGATTGGCAGCCATTGTGGGAACAGGGTGCCGCTGGCAGTAGCTCAGAAGCGGAGGAGGGTGAGCCGCAGCAGGCATCAACATCGCAACAGCTGTCATCTGTATCAGGCCAAAAACGTGTGTCAAAAAAAAAAACCAGTTTTAGGACAGCGTGGCCATCCGGTGAAAGTAGCACAGCGTTCAATGCCTGAAAAGGTATTCAATAGTAGGAAGAGTGCAGTGTGGCAATTTTTTAACCAAGATCCGAATGATCAGTGCAAAGTTATCTATAAGAAATGCTCAAAGACCTTTAGCAGAGGGCAGAATGTAAAAAATTTAAATACAACGTGCATGCGTAGACATTTAACCAGCATGCACTTGCAAGCCTGGACTAACTACCAAACATCCTGTTACGTTGGTGCACCCGCTCAGAATGAAGGTAGTCAGCAACGCTACATTGCTTCCCTCACTGTAAGCCCACCGTTTAGGGAACCACCTGCAGCAAATGCGGAGGTATCGTCAAAAGGCCAAAGCAGTCAGGGAATCACAAGGTTTTTGGTAGGAAACACTGTATGTAGGTCAACATCAGAATACCATCACCAACTCTCTCTCAATCCGCCATGTCCACCACCACCACCACCGCTGCTTGTTCCACCATATGCAGCTCTCCAGTCCAGCTCACCCTACAAGAGACTCTCGTTAGGAAAAGGAAGTACTCATCCTCACACCCGCGTACACAGGGTTTGAACGCCCACATTGCTAGACTAATCTCGTTAGAGATGATGCCCTACTGATTGGTTGAAAGCAAAGCTTTAAAAGCCCTGATGGCCTATGCAGTACCACGCTATGACCTACCCAGTCGACACTTCTTTGCGAGAAAAGCCATCCCAGCCCTCCACCAGCATGTCAAAGATCGCATTGTCCATGCACTCAGGCAATCAGTCAGTAGAAAGGTGCACCTCACAACAGATGCATGGACCAGTAGGCATGGCCAGGGACGTTACGTGTCCATCACGGCGCACTGGGTTAATGTGGTGGATGCAGGGTCAACAGGGGACAGCCATAGTGGGACAGTTTTGCCTAGCCCACGGTCTAGGAAACAGTTGGCAGTAGGCATTCAACACCCCTCCTCCTCCTCCTCCTCCAGAAGCGAAAGGTCGTCCACAGAGCGCAGTCGCACGACCACTCCATCCGCAGCTGCCAGTGTTGCACACGAGGTGTCCCATTATGGAACAGCTAGTGGTAAGCGTCAGCAGGCTGTGATGGAAATGAAGTGTTTGGGCGACAACAGACACACCACGGAAGTTCTGGCTGAGTTCTTGCAGCAAGAAACTCATTCATAGCTGGGCAGTGTACATCTTGAGGCAGGCAAGGTAGTCAGTGATAACGGAAGGAATTTTATGGCTGCCATAGCCCTTTCACCTTTCAAAACTGAAACCCATACCTTGCCTGGCTCACACCTTGAACCTGGTGGTGCAGGGCTTCCTCAAAAATTATCCAAAGTTACTAGCCCTGCTCCTGAAGATGCGAAGACTTTGCTCGCACATCCGCCGGATGCCCATACACTCCAGCCGTATGCTGAACCATCAGCGATCGCTGAATCTTCCCCAGCACCGCTGTTGTGAATTAGACTTTTTTGGCTCCCTCTTGTGGTCACTAGTGGTATGACTCTGAGATTGTCTTTCCCTAGTTTGGCACCCACCTGGGTCGTTAGTCCAGGGGTGTTGCTATATGAACTTCCTGAATTCTTAGTCTGGTGCCTGGCATCGTTGTAATCAGTCCTTTCTGTTTGCTCCTGTCTGCTGGTCCTGGTTCATGCAAAATTAAGCTAAGTCCTGCTTCCTTGTTTTTTGGTTATTTGTATTGCTCTTATTTTTTGTCCAGCTTGTACTAAATGTGATTCCTGATTTTGCTGGAAGCTCTAGGGGGCTGATATTCTCCCCCCGGGCCGTTAGACGGTTCGGGGGTTCTTGAATATCCAGCGTGGAAATTTTGATAGGGTTTTTGCTGACCGTATAAGTCATCTTACTATATTCTGCTATTAGTCAGTGGGCCTCTCTTTGCTAAATACCTAGTTCATTCTTACGTTTGTCTTTTCTTCTTACCTCACCGTTATTATTTGTTGGGGGCTTGTATCCAACTTTTGGGGTCTTTTCTCTGGAGGCAAGAAAGGTCTATCTTTTCCCTTCTAGGGTTAGTTAGTTCTCCGGCTGGCGCGAGACGTCTAGAACCAACTTAGGCACGTTCCCCGGCTGCTGCTATTTGTGGTGCTAGGATTAGATATACGGTCAGCCCAGTTACCACTGCCCTATGAGCTGGTTTTTTGTGTTTGCAGACTTGGTATTTATTGCAGAGACCCTCTGCCATTGGGGTCATAACAGTATGCCAGGCCAAAGTTGAATGTTTAATGCATTGCAGAAGTGGGATAATAAGAAAGGAAATTCTGAGGTTTTTTTTTTTTTTCCCTCTCTTTCTTCCTCCCCTTTACCTCTGAGTGGCTTGAGCTTGCTGCAGACATGAATGTCCAGACCTTGATTACAAGTGTGGACCAGCTTGCTGCTCGTGTGCAGGGCATACAAGATTTTGTTACCAGTAGTCCTATGTCTGAACCTAAAATACCTATTCCTGAACTGTTCTCTGGAGATCGATTTAAGTTTAGGAATTTCAGGAATAATTGTAAATTGTTTCTTTCTCTGAGACCCCGTTCGTCTGGAGACTCAGCTCAGCAAGTTAAAATTGTTATCTCTTTCTTGCGGGGCGACCCTCAGGATTGGGCTTTCTCGCTAGCGCCAGGAGATCCGGCATTGGCGAATATTGATGCGTTTTTTCTGGCGCTCGGATTGCTTTACGAGGAACCCAATCTTGAAATTCAGGCAGAAAAAGCCTTGCTGGCTATTTCTCAGGGCGAGGATGAAGCTGAAGTGTATTGCCAAAAATTTCGGAAATGGTCCGTGCTTACTCAGTGGAATGAGTGTGCTCTGGCCGCAAATTTCAGAAATGGCCTTTCTGAAGCCATTAAGAATGTGATGGTGGGTTTCTCCATTCCTACAAGTCTGAATGATTCCATGGCGCTGGCTATTCAAATTGACCGGCGTTTGCGGGAGCGCAAAACTGCTAATCCTCTGGTGGTGTTGTCTGAACAAACACTTGATTTAATGCAATGTGATAGAATTCAGACTAGAAATGAACGGAAAAATCATAGACGTCAGAATGGGTTGTGTTTTTACTGTGGTGATTCTACACGTTATATCAGCATGCTCTAAACGCCTTACAAGGGTTGTTAGCCCTGTCGCCATTGGTAATTTGCAACCTAAATTTATTTGGTCTGTGACTTTAATTTGCTCATTGTCTTCCTACCCTGTTATGGCGTTTGTGGATTCAGGTGCTGCCCTGAGTCTTATGGATCTGTCATTTGCCAAGCGCTGTGGTTTTGTTCTTGAGCCATTGCTAAATCCTATCCCTCTTAGAGGTATTGATGCTACGCCGTTGGCGGAAAATAAACCGGAGATTTGGACACAGGTAACCATGTGCATGACTCCTGAACATCGGGAGGTGATTCGTTTTCTTGTTCTGCATAAAATGCATGATTTGGTCGTTTTGGGTCTTCCATGGTTACAGACCCATAATCCAGTCTTGGATTGGAAGGCAATGTCTGTGTCAAGTTGGGGCTGTCAGGGAATTCATGGTGATTCCCCACCAGTGTCTATTGCTTCCTCTACTCCTTCGGAAGTTCCTGAGTATTTGTCTGATTATCAGGATGTATTCAGCGAGTCCAGGTCCAGTGCTCTTCCTCCTCATAGGGACTGTGACTGCGCTATAGATTTGATTCCGGGTAGTAAATTTCCTAAGGGAAGATTATTTAATCTGTCTGTACCTGAACATACCGCAATGCGTTCGTATATCAAGGAATCTCTGGAGAAGGGGCATATCCGTCCATCCTCTTCCCCTCTTGGTGCGGGATTCTTTTTTGTGGCCAAGAAGGACGGATCTTTGAGACCTGGTATTGACTATCGGCTTCTGAATAAAATCACTGTTAAATTTCAGTATCCTTTGCCTCTGTTGTCGGACTTGTTTGCCCGGATTAAAGGTGCCAAGTGGTTCACCAAGATAGATCTTCGTGGTGCGTACAACCTTGTGCGCATTAAGCAAGGAGATGAATGGAAAACTGCATTTAATACACCCGAAGGTCATTTTGAGTACTTGGTGATGCCTTTTGGGCTCTCTAATGCTCCTTCAGTGTTTCAGTCCTTTATGCATGATATTTTCCGGAAGTATCTGGATAAATTTATGATTGTTTATCTGGATGATATTCTGTTTTTTTCTGATGATTGGGACTCGCATGTAGAGCAGGTCAGGATGGTGTTTCAGGTTTTGCGTGAGAATGCTTTGTTTGTTAAGGGCTCAAAGTGTCTCTTTGGAGTACAGAAGGTTCCCTTTTTGGGTTTTATTTTCTCCCCTTCTGCGGTGGAGATGGACCCAGTCAAGGTCCAAGCTATTCATGATTGGACTCAACCCACGTCAGTTAAGAGTCTTCAGAAGTTCTTGGGCTTTGCTAACTTCTACCGTCGTTTTATCGCTAATTTTTCTAGCGTTGTTAAACCTTTGACGGATATGACCAAGAAAGGTTCTGATGTTGCTAACTGGGCTCCTGCAGCCGTGGAGGCTTTCCAAGAGTTGAAGTGCCGGTTTACTTCAGCGCCTGTTTTGTGCCAGCCTGATGTCTCACTGCCCTTTCAGGTTGAAGTGGATGCTTCTGAGATTGGGGCAGGGGCCGTTTTGTCGCAGAGAGGCCCTGGTTGCTCTGTAATGAGACCATGTGCTTTTTTCTCTAGGAAGTTTTCGCCTGCTGAGCGGAATTATGATGTTGGCAATCAGGAGTTGCTGGCCATGAAGTGGGCATTTGAGGAGTAGCGTCATTGGCTCGAGGGTGCTAGGCATCGTGTGGTGGTCTTGACTGATCACAAAAATCTGATGTATCTCGAGTCTGCTAAACGCCTGAATCCTAGACAGGCCCGTTGGTCATTGTTTTTCTCCCGTTTTGACTTTGTGGTCTCGTATTTACCAGGTTCGAAGAATGTGAAGGCTGATGCTCTTTCAAGGAGTTTTGTGCCTGACTCTCCTGGAGTCGCAGAACCAGTTGGTATTCTTAAAGAGGGAGTAATCTTGTCAGCCATTTCTCCGGATTTGCGACGTGTGTTGCAGAGATTTCAGGCTGGTAGACCTGACTCTTGTCCACCTGACAGACTGTTTGTTCCTGTTAAATGGACCAGCAGAGTCATTTCCGAGGTTCATTCCTCGGTGTTGGCAGGGCATCCGGGAATTTTTGGCACCAGAGATTTGGTGGCTAGGTCCTTTTGGTGGCCTTCCTTGTCGCGGGATGTGCGGTCATTTGTGCAGTCCTGTGGGACTTGTGCTCGAGCTAAGCCTTGCTGTTCTCGTGCCAGCGGGTTGCTCTTGCCCTTGCCTGTCCCGAAGAGGCCTTGGACACACATTTCCATGGATTTCATTTCAGATCTTCCGGTGTCTCAGGGCATGTCTGTCATTTGGGTGGTATGTGATCGCTTTTCCAAGATGGTATATTTGGTATCTTTGCCTAAGCTGCCTTCCTCTTCCGATCTGGTTCCTTTGTTCTTTCAGAATGTGGTTCGTTTGCACGGCATTCCTGAGAATATCGTGTCTGACAGAGGATCCCAGTTTGTTTCCAGGTTCTGGCGATCCTTTTGTGCTAAGATGGGCATTGATTTGTCGTTTTCGTCTGCCTTTCATCCTCAGACTAATGGACAAATGGAGCGAACTAATCAAACTTTGGAGGCTTATTTGAGGTGTTTTGTTTCTGCGGATCAGGATGATTGGGTGACCTTCTTGCCGTTGGCTGAGTTTGCCCTTAATAATCGGGCTAGTTCCGCTACTTTGGTCTCGCCATTTTTCTGCAACTCTGGTTTCCATCCTCGTTTTTCGTCGGGACATGTGGAGCCTTCTGACTGTCCTGGGGTAGATTCTGTGGTGGATAGGTTGCAGCAGATTTGGAATCATGTGGTGGACAACTTGAAGTTTTCACAGGAGAAGGCTCAGCGTTTTGCCAACCGCCGCCGCGGTGTGGGTCCCCGACTTCGTGTTGGGGATTTGGTATGGCTGTCTTCTCGATTTGTTCCTATGAAGGTCTCCTCTCCTAAATTCAAGCCTCGCTTCATCGGTCCTTACAAGATATTGGAAATCCTTAATCCTGTGTCCTTTCGCTTGGATCTTCCGGTGTCGTTTGCCATTCACAACGTGTTCCATAGGTCTTTGTTGCGGCGGTACGTTGTACCTGTGGTTCCCTCTGTTGAGCCTCCTGCTCCGGTGTTGGTTGAGGGCGAGTTGGAGTACGTGGTGGAGAAAATCTTGGATTCTCGTCTCTCCAGACGGAGGCTTCAGTATCTGGTCAAGTGGAAGGGCTATGGTCAGGAGGATAATTCCTGGGTGGTTGCCTCTGATGTGCATGCGGCCGATTTAGTTCGTGCCTTTCACGCTGCTCATCCTGATCGCCCTGGTGGTCTTGGTGAGGGTTCGGTGACCCCTCCTTAAAGGGGGGGTACTGTTGTGAATTAGACTTTTTTGGCTCCCTCTTGTGGTCACTAGTGGTATGACTCTGAGATTGTCTTTCCCTAGTTTGGCACCCACCTGGGTCGTTATTCCAGGGGTGTTGCTATATGAACTTCCTGAATTCTTAGTCTGGTGCCTGGCATCGTTGCAATCAGTCCTTTCTGTTTGCTCCTGTCTGCTGGTCCTGGTTCATGCAAAATTAAGCTAAGTCCTGCTTCCTTGTTTTTTGGTTATTTGTATTGCTCTTATTTTTTGTCCAGCTTGTACTAAATGTGATTCCTGATTTTGCTGGAAGCTCTAGGGGGCTGGTATTCTCCCCCCGGGCCGTTAGACGGTTCGGGGGTTCTTGAATATCCAGCGTGGAAATTTTGATAGGGTTTTTGCTGACCGTATAAGTCATCTTACTATATTCTGCTATTAGTCAGTGGGCCTCTCTTTGCTAAATACCTAGTTCATTCTTACGTTTGTCTTTTCTTCTTACCTCACCGTTATTATTTGTTGGGGGCTTGTATCCAACTTTTGGGGTCTTTTCTCTGGAGGCAAGAAAGGTCTATCTTTTCCCTTCTAGGGTTAGTTAGTTCTCCGGCTGGCGCGAGACATCTAGAACCAACGTAGGCACGTTCCCCGGCTGCTGCTATTTGTGGTGCTAGGATTAGATATACGGTCAGCCCAGTTACCACTGCCCTATGAGCTGGTTTTTTGTGTTTGCAGACTTGGTATTTATTGCAGAGACCCTCTGCCATTGGGGTCATAACACACCGCCTAATTATCGACGTTGCAACAAGGTGGAACTCCACACTGCACATGCTTCAGAGGCTGTGCGAACAGAGGTGTGCTGTAATGTATTTTTGGGAGAATACACATACACAGGCAGGCAGTTGGATGGCAGATATGGAGTTGTCAGGTGTGCAGTGGTCGAAGCTACAAGACCTCTGTCAAGTCCTTCAGTGTTTTGAGGAATGCACACGGCTGGTAAGTGCAGACGACGCCATCCTAAGCATGAGCATCCCACTAATGCGTCTGCTGATGCACATTAAGGAGCAGGCGTCTGCAGCCGAGGAGGAGGGAAGCCTTGATGACAGTCAGCCATTGTCTGCTCAGGGAACTCTCCTGGACGAGGTGGTGGACGAAGAGGAGGAGGAAGAGGAGGAGGATGATGGGGATGAATATTTATGGGAGGAGGAAGCTTCTCAGGGGGCAATAGAAACTGGTGGCTTTGCAAGGTCAGGTGCAAGGTTTTTGCGGGAGACAAGGGATGTTGATTTGCCAGAAAGTGCTCCTCAACCCAGTACGAGCAGTGATTTGACACCTGGAACATTGGCCCACATGGCTGATTATGCCTTGCATATCCTAAAAAGGGACCCCCGCATTATCAAAATGATGACCGATGATGATTACTGGTTGGCCTGCCTCCTGGATCCACGCTATAAAGGGAAATTGCAAAATATCATGCCACATGAGAACCTTGAGCAAATATTGGCTACCAAACAAGCAACTCTTGTAGACCGTTTGGTTCAGGCATTCCCAGCACACAGCGGCGGTGATGGTTCTCACCCGAGCTGCAGGGGGCAACATGGCAGAGGTGTTAGAGGTGCACAAATCAGAAGTGGCGTTGGACACAGGGGTTTTATGACAAGGTTGTGGAGTGATTTTGCAATGACCGCAGACACGACAGGTACTGCTGCATCAATTCAAAGTGACAGGAGACAACATTTGTCCAGTATGGTTACGAACTATTTTTCCTCCCTTATCGATGTTCTCCCTCACACGTCATTCCCCTTTGATTACTGGGCATCTAAAATAGACACCTGGCCTGAATTGGCAGAATATGCATTACAGGAGCTCGCTTGCCCAGCTGCTAGTGTGCTATCAGAAAGAGTATTCAGTGCTGCTGGTTCAATACTGACCGAAAAAAGGACTCGTCTGGCTACCCAAAATTTTGATGATCTAACCCTCATTAAAATGAACCAATCATGGATTTCTATTTATTTTGCCCCACCTTCCCCTGCTGACATGTAGCTTTCCTGTAAAAAGGTCTTGCTTTTGGACTCCTCTTACTGACTGCTCCAATTCCTCCATTTACAGCTGCTGAATGTCCACCATAGGCCATTTTTACACCTCCCTAAATGGGCTGACTCCCCCCACGGGGCCGTGGTCACCACTTGGCGCAAGCACCCTTGCGAGTGCCGTTTGCCTGGACAGGTGGGTGTGCCCACTTTTGGCCGACGGCACTGGCACAGGGTCCCTCATAGTACAATGAAGTGTCTCTGGCGGTGGTGGTGCACACCCAACGTCAGGCACACTGTCGTAATATGAGGGGCCCTGGGCCAGTACCGCCACCCACGAGAGAGTGTCCCCCCAGCTCAAACAGTGCTCTACCACTTGAAAAACTTACCTCTCACTGCTCCACCACTGTTTAGTCTGTGCTGTTAAATCCTTCAATGGCACTGCCAATACAAATTTGTTGAAATGATAGATGATAGTAAAAATATACAGGTGCCCTGCCCTCCATTTAGACCTGTGAATACTGTGCGCGAACTACCACTGTCTGCTACTCAGCATAGGAACCCACCCCTGTACCGAGCTTTGCCACCTGTTTATTTTGGAACATTTTTTTTGCAGACATTTAGCCCACTTTACTATTTTGGCCAACTTACTGTGTCAGCCACTTCTTCCAGTTGTCCTCCACCGAACAAAGCAGTGCCGCCAGTTTACTCCTGTTACCAGTTTAGAACAGCATAGAGCCTACTTTGTTATTTTAGGCCTAGTAAGTCTGCGCCACTCCTTGCAATCGTCCTCCGCTGACCAAACCAATGCTGCCTGTGTACCCCTGTAACCTATTTTAAACTGCATTGAGCCTACTTTTTTATTTTAGGCCTAGTAAGTCTGCGCCACTCCTTGCAATCGTCCTCCGCTGACCAAACCAATGCTGCCTGTGTACCCCTGTAACCTATTTTAAACTGCATTGAGCCTACTTTTTATTTTAGGCCTATTAAGTCTGCGCCACTCCTTGCAATCGTCCTCCGCTGACCAAACCAATGCTGCCTGTGTACCCCTGTAACCTATTTTATACTGCATTGAGCCTACTTTTTTATTTTAGGCCTAGTAAGTCTGCGCCACTCCTTGCAATCGTCCTCCGCTGACCAAACCAATGCTGCCTGTGTACCCCTGTAACCTATTTTGAACTGCCTTGAGCCTACTTTTTATTTTAGGCCTACTACCTGTGTAGTACCTACCACTCAATACAGCTGTCCTCCACTAAACAAAGCTGATCTTCAATCTTCATGCTTTCGGCCTATATTTAGAAAATGAAAATGCATTTGGCCTACTAGTTTGGTTGGGCCCTACTAACGGTGTCTGCCGCTCCTTGGTGTTTTCCTCCACTGAACAAAGCTGAGCTTCAATCTTCAGGCTTTCGGCCTATATTTAGAATATGGAAATGCATTTGGCCTACTTGTTTGGTTGGGCCTACTAACGGTGTCTGCCACTCCTTGGTGTTCTCCTCCACTGAACAAAGCTGAGCTTCAATCTTCAGGCTTTCGGCCTATATTTAGAATATAAAAATGCATTTGGCCCACTTGTTTGGTTGGGCCTACTAACGGTGTCTGCCGCTCCTTGGTGTTCTCCTCCACTGAACAAAGCTGAGCTTCAATCTTCAGGCTTTCGGCCTATATTTAGAATATAAAAATGCATTTGGCCTACTAGTTTGGTTGGGCCCTACTAACGGTGTCTGCCGCTGCTTGCTTTTCTCCTCCACTGAATAAAGATGAGCTTCAACTTTCAGCATATATCAGATATTAAACTGCATTTGGCCTACTTGTTTGGTTGGGCCTACTAACGGTGTCTGCCGCTCCTTGCTATTCTCCTCCACTGAACAAAGCTGAGCTTCAATCTTCAGGCTTTTGGCCTATATTTTGAATATGAAAATGCATTTGGCCTACTAGTTTGGTTGGGCCTACTAACGGTGTCTGCCGCTCCTTGCTTTTCTCCTCCACTGAACAAAGCAGTGCCGCCTGTTTACTCCTGTTACCAATTTTGAACTTCATTTGGCCCACTTTATTATTTGGGCCTACTAACTGTGTCTGCCACTCATTATAGTTGTCCTCCAATGAACAAAGCAATGCCGCCTGGTTAGTCCTTTTACCAATTTTGAACTGCATTTAGCCTAGTTACTTATTTGGGCCTACTCACTGTGTCAGCCTCTCATTACAGTTGTCCTCCACTGAACAAAGCAATGCCACCTGGTTAGTCCTGTGTTATGATCCTCAGTGGCTTAGGATCACAAATCTAACCAGCAAGTAGAAGATAATAGGACAAGCTCTGGGGATGTGGTAACTGGACTGACCGCAAAACCTAAAGGCATTTTAAAATGCGCGCGTGTCCTGCCTCCCGTGACGTCACGGCTTGTGATTGATCGCGTCGCCCATGTGACCGCGACGTGACCAATCACAAGCCAGAACGTAATTTTAAAATCCTGAAGGACCTGAAATTACGTCACGGCTTGCTGTGATTGGTCGTGTCGCGGCCACATGGGCGGTACGCGACCAATCACAAGCCGGGACTTCACGTAAGGAAGTAAACGCGCGAATTTTAAGCAAACAACGCTGCCGGTTCCCTCGCTGAGGTCCAGGCTGCGTCGGAGAGGTGAGTATAGCAATATTTTTTATTTTAATTCTTTCTTTTACACATTAATATGGATCCCAGGGCCTGAAGGAGAGTTTCCTCTACTTCAGACCCTGGGAACCATCAGGGATACCGTCCGATACTTGAGTCCCATTGACTTGTATTGGTATCGGGTATCGGTATCGGATTGGATCCGATACTTTGCCGGTATCGGCCGATACTTTCCGATACCGATACTTTCAAGTATCGGACGGTATCGCTCAACACTAATTATAAGGTAAATTAAGATTGACAAGCTTAAGTAACAAGAATGGATGTTTTTGGCATTAAAATGGGCACTGTAGGTGTTTTCTGGTCCTCCACTCACTGCCAACTTTGCTTCCCCATTAACTTGCATTGGGTTTCGTGTTTCAGTCGGATCCCCGACTTTTCGCAATAATCGGCCGATTTCACCCGACCTGGCTTTTGAGAAAGTCGGGTTTCGCGAAACCCGACTCGGTCCTAAAAAGTAAAAGTCGCTCAACTCTACTGG
Source organism: Ranitomeya variabilis (assembly GCF_051348905.1). Lineage (NCBI taxonomy): Eukaryota > Metazoa > Chordata > Amphibia > Anura > Dendrobatidae > Ranitomeya > Ranitomeya variabilis. The sequence continues at coordinate 512,785,548 of NC_135232.1, read as the reverse complement.
AGAGAAGGGTCTGTTACATCCTTGTGCTTTCTTTTCCTGTAGACTAACCTCAGCAGAGAAGAATTACGACGTGGGAGACAAGGAATTGCTGGCTATTATTGCGGCTTTCAAAGAATGGAGGCATCATCTGCAAGGTGCTGCACAACAGATCATAGTGCTAACTGACCACCGCAATTTAGAGTTCCTTAGATCCGCCAGATGTCTTTCTCCTCATCAGGCTCGTTGGAACTTATTTTTAAATCAATTTAACTCTGTTATCTCGTACCGTCCAGGTTCTCGTAATGGGAAGGCTGATGCTTTATCTCGAATCCATGCTCCGGATTCCGTACCTGGAGCCCCGTCCAAGACCATTCTATCTGATGCCAATTTCATCGGAGTTATCCACGATCAGGACTTGTGGAAGGAGTGCAGGGAGGCCTATAACGGAGATGTATTTGTGGCTAACCCACCTGTGGATATTAATCTTGTCTTTAAGGGTGGCATGTGGTTCAGAGATCGACGTATCTACGTCCCTGAGGTCGTTCGTCTGCAGATCGTCAAGTTGGTACATGACTCCAAGTTGGCTGGTCACAGGGGGGGTACAGAAGACACAAGAGTTCCTGAGCCGATTCTTCTGGTGGCCAACTTGCCTGTAGGATACCAAGGACTATGTTCTCTCTTGCGAGGTATGTGCTCGTTACAAGACTCCTCATGTGGATCCTACTGGGGGTCTATATCAATGGACTTTATTGTGGAGCTGCCTACATCGGGGGGCATGAATACAATCATGGTGGTAGTTGATTGCCTGACTAAAGCTGCTCATTTTGTTCCGTGCACCGGACTCCCCTCAGCTAAAGATACAGTGAACTTGGTTATACAGAATGTCTTTCGGTTGCATGGGGTTCCGGATGAGATCATCTCTGACTGTGGAGTACAGTTCACTTCAAGATTCTGGAAGGGGTTTTGCTCTGCACTCAATATTAATGTCTGTCTCTCTTCCGCTTACCATCCCCAGACAAATGGTCAGACTGAACATACCAACCAGACACTGGAACAATATCTAAGATGCTATGTCAGCCATCTCCAGGATGATTGGTTGGAGTTGCTGCCATTAGCCAAATTTTCATATAACAATTCTCAGAGCGCCTCCACTAAATTTACACCTTTCTTTGCCAATCTGGGTTATCATCCGTGTATCTTACCTAGGTCTCCAATTAATTCTCCGGTTCCGGCAGTGGAGGAAAGGCTGACTGCGATGAGGCAAAACCTGGAGGTTCTGAAGGAATCCCTGACCACAGCTCAAGAACGTTATAAGAGATTGGCTGATAGATTCCGTAAACCTGCACCCATGTTCAAGGTAGAAGATTCCGTGTGGTTAGCAACTAAGAATCTGAAGTTAAACGTTCCTTCACAAAAACTTGGACAGAAATTCATTGGCCCTTTCAAGATCAACGGTATTGTGAGCTCTGTGGCCTGCCGGCTGAAGCTGCATAGGACTATGAAGGTACATCCATTTTTTCATGTATCTTTACTAAAGCCTATATCTCCTAATACCTTCCAGGGACGTGTTGTGCCACCTCCGCAGCCTGTGGTGATTGATGGGCAAGAACAATTTGTGGTGGAGGAAATTGTTGATTCCAGGATTCGCAGGAATTGGCTCCAATATCTGATAAGATGGCAGGGATATCCCCCTGAGGAAGACTCTTGGGAACCTGTGGAAAACATCAATGCCCAACAGAAGATTTCTCGTTTTCATCAGAGATTCCCTGAGAAACCAGGTCCAGGATCGTCCTGAGGCCACTTCTAAGGAAGGAGTAATGTCAGGACTCTGAACATTTTTTATTACCTTTTGTGCATTACTGCCCTTTTCCAAGATGGCATCTTTGGTCTCATGTGCACTGTGTCTTCCTGCTATAAAACTCCACCCCAGCCTTCAGTCTGTGCTAGAGTATTCTGCCTTGCATCCAGCTCCTGACCTCTGATTACTCCCTGGCTATATACCTGCTCCTGTGAACCTGTGTGGTGATCCTGCTACTCTGCTCTGAGTTCCTGTTGCATACACCAGTTTCCAGTAATCCTCCTTCATCTGCTGCTCGTGTTTACTTCCATCTGCATTTGCTGGACATGTAAGCTGTTGCTGCTCTGCAAAAACCTGAGACTTTTACCCAGGCCTCCCTGGTTGAGCTAAGATATTATTTGAACTGCCTTATAAGCATATCTATCTGTGTTTTGACTAAAACAAGGACTTATTCGTGTCAAGTATCCTCAAGAATAATTGTGCTTCATAGACTTTCTGCGTGATTGCATTTTCCTCTGAAGTTTCCTATAGACTGCAAAGCTGCGTTTAATATTTACGCCAAGTATTGTGGACTTGAGTTTCTCTCTGCACCTGTTTGAATCACCGTGTGATAATATAGACTTTACCACTTATAAAACTGTGTCCTGTAGTTGTCTTGTTCCATGCAAAGAGTCTCCTGAGTTATCCCCTATAATTATTATACACAGCTTCGCTGGATCCCAGCGGGTGAGTATATAACTATTTTTTATTTTAAATATTTTTTTTAACAGGGATATGGTGCCCACACTGCTATATACAACGTGGGCTGTGTTATATACCATGTGGCTGCTATATACTACGTGGCCAGTGTTATATACTGCGTGGGCTGTGCTATATATTACGTGGCCAGTGTTATACTGCGTGGGCTGTGCTATATATTACGTAGCCAGAGTTATATACTGTTTGAGCTGTGCTATATATTATGTGGCCAGTGTTATATACTGTTTGGCCTGTGTTATATACTACGTCGCCTGTGTTATATACTGCGTGGCTGCTATATACTGCGTGGGCTGTGTTATATAGTATGTGGGCTGTGTTATATACTGCGTGGGCTGTTATATACTGCGTGGCCACAGGTATATACTGCGTGGCCTGTATTAACGCATCGGGTATTCTACAATATGCATGTATGTATATAGCAGCCACATAGTATATAGCACAGGCCACGTAGTATTTGTCTGCTATATACTACATGGCCTGTGCTATATACTATGTGGCTGCTATATACATACATACATAGATATTCTAGAAAACCCAATGCGTTAGAATCGGGCCACCATCTAGTACATTATAGGATCCAATTTAAACTGCTTGTTCTCACCCACAAGGCTCTCCACAGTGCGGAACCCCTCTATATCTCCTTCCTCAATTCTGTTTATCAGCCTACCTGCTCATTACTCTCCACAAGCGACTTTTGACTAACATCCACACTAACCTGTAACTCTCACTCCCAAAACTTCTCACGAATTGCACCAATCCTCTGGAATGCTTTACCCCAAGAAATAAGGACTAACAACAACTTACACAGTTTTAGGCACTCCCTAAAAGCACATCTGTTTAGGGCGGCCTATCACATTCCCTAATCAAAGTCCTTTTATATATATATAGTCCATTCTCTACTTCTCTGGTCATAATCCTCCATCAAACTCCATTGCTCCCAAAAGCACTACAAATAATGGCTGGTGAGCAGCTCATACAGCCTTTACCTACTCCCCATTTCCTCAAGAAGGCTGGACCATCATTGCAAATCAGCCCCTGTACTTAGTCACCCCCACCTCATTACAAATTGTAAGCTCTTACAGGCAGGGTTGTCATTATCTTTGCATTAATTATTGTATTATCTTTAACTTTGCTATGACTGTTGTATATGAACTGTTGAATTGTAAAGTGCTGCGGAATATGTTGGTGCTATATAAATAAAGATTATTATTGTTATTTTTATTATTAGAAACAGAGGTTTGTCCTACAAGCTCTGGGATTCCATGACTTGGTGTCTAGTGAAACCATTGTCTAGTGCTTTTGCTCTCCATCTCCTGGTGTGTAGTAGTTTAGTTCTACAACCCAAGCTGTTTAGTAGCTTAGTTCGCCAAACACTGTTGTCTGGTAGTTAAGTTCTCCATCTTATGGTGTGTAGTGCTCAGGGCCGGACTGGGACTAAAATTCATCCCTGGCATTTGAAGTTACACAGGCCCACTTGTCACATGGTGACTGTAAAACATCTTTGTACACTTGTAGGCAGGGCCGGTTTTAGGCAAAGTGGGGCCCTAAATGCTAACATATTGCACATCACACAAAAGCATTTCGGTTGTATTTACATGCGCTGATCTCAGGCCGCTAAATGAGTTTGATTGACAATACTGAAGTTGTTCAACACTTGTTTCCCGGCCTCTTTCCACCAGCTGAGGAATAATGATGGGACAGAATGATCACTAATAGATCACTAACAGATCACCATACAGTATCATGTTATCAGCAGCACATCTACAGTTTACACTGGCGATGTGCTGCTGAGAACAATGATTTTTGTTCCAGCAAAAACAATCTGAATATGCAGCATTTTACTTGTTTAGTAAAATACACCCCATAGTCTTCCATATATTATAATGTGCACCACAGTCCTCCATATATTATAATACACTCCCTGTAGTCCTCCATATATATTAAAATACACTGCTCAGTTCTCCATATAGCATAATACACTCCTCATAGTGCTCCATATAGTATAATGCACCGCCATAGTCATCCATGTAGTACAATTCACTTCCCATAGTATGATGCACCCCATAGTTCTTCATATAGTATAACGTATTCCCCATAGTCCTCAATACAGCATAATGCAGCCCACATATAGTATAATGCAGCCACCCCAGAGTATAATGAAGCCACCCCAGAGTATAATGCAGCCACCCCATAGAATATAATGCAGCCCTCCTCATAGTTTAATGCAGCCCCCTCATAGAGTATGATGCAATCACCCCTCAAAGAATATAGATATAATACAGCCCCTCATTGAATATGAAGCACACCCCAATAAGTTTGCTAAGTTGGCGGATGAGGGGTGTGCCAGTACAGGGGTAGCACTGCTGCAGCCAGGCATGCCCTCTGAAAGCCGGAGGAGTGACTGCTACAGTAAAGAGGGAAATAGGAGAGCAGTGCAGGCCAGACAGGTGCTGGTAGTGGGGGACTCAATTATTAGGGGAACAGATAGGGCAATCTGTCACAAAGACAGGGATCGTCGGACGGTGTGCTGCCTACCTGGCGCTCGAGTCCGACACATCGCTGATCGGGTTGACAGATTACTGGGAGGGGCTGGTGCACATTGGCACAAATGACAAAGTTAGAGGTAGGTGGAAGGTCCTTAAAGATGATTTCAGGGAATTAGGCTGCAAGCTGAAAGCAAGGACCTCCAACGTGGTATTTTCCGAAATACTGCCTGTACCACGTGCCACGCCAGAGAGGCAATGGGAGATTAGGGAGGTTAATAAGTGGCTCAAGAATTGGTGTAGGAAGGAGGGGTTTGGGTTCCTGCAGAACTGGGCCGACTTCTCAGTGGGCTACAGGCTCTATGCTAGAGATGGGCTGCAGCTCAATGGGGAAGGTGCAGCTGTGCTGGGGGAGAAAATAGCTAGAAGGTTGGAGGAGTGTTTAAACTAGGGATTGGGGGGGAGGGTATTCAATTTATAGGAGGGGAAGATAGGGCAGATAGAGACCTGGGCACAAATAAGGAAGTTGGGGGTGGCAGTGGCATGGGGGGTGGGGTTAGAAAAGTTAATAATTTAAGAAAGAATAGAGGTACAGAGAGGAACATCAAGTGCATGTATACTAATGCCAGAAGCCTCGCCAACAAAATGGACGAATTAGAATTAATGTTGTTGGAGCATAATTATGACATGGTGGGGATATCTGAAACATGGCTGGATGAGAGCCATGACTGGGCTGTTAACTTGCAGGGCTATAGCCTTTTCAGGAATGACCGTACAGATAAGCGAGGGGGTGGGGTGTGTCTGTATGTAAAATCGTCCTTAAAGCCCATCTGGCATGATAATATAGGTGAATTTAATGAAAATGTAGAGTCCCTGTGGGTGGAGATAAGGGGAGGGGGAAAAAATAATAAATTACTGCTGGGGGTTTGTTATAAATCTCCCAAAATAATGGAAGCAATGGAGAATATCCTCGTAAAGCAAATAGATGAAGCTGCGACTCAAGGAGAAGTCATTATTTTGGGGGACTTCAACTACCCTGAAATAGATTGGGGAACAGAAACCAGAAAACCAGTTCCAGCAAAGGTAATCGGTTTTTGACAACTATGAGAGACAATTACCTTTCACAACTGGTTCAGGACCCAACAAGAAGGGGGGCACTGCTAGACCTAATACTAACCAACAGGCCAGACCGCATATCAAATATAAGGGTTGGGGGTCACTTGGGGAATAGTGATCACAAAATAATAAGTTTTCATGTATCCTTTAATAAGATGTGTAGTAGAGGGGTGACAAGGACACTAAACTTCAGGAGGGCAAATTTCCAACGGATGAGAGATGATCTTGGTGCAATTAACTGGGACGATATCCTGAGACATAAAAATACACAAAGAAAATGGGAGACGTTTATTAGCATCCTGGATAGGACCTGTACACAGTGTATATACCGTATGGGAATAAACATACTAGAAATAGGAGGAAACCAATATGGATAAATAGAGCTGTAAGGGGTGCAAAAGTGACAAAAAGAAAGCATTTAGAGAATTAAAGGAAGAAGGCAGTGATGAGGCACTAAATAAATACAGAAAATTAAATAAATTCTGTAAAAAGCAAATCAAGGCAGCAAAAATTGAGACAGAGAGACTCATTGCCAGAGAGAGTAAAAATAATCCCCAACTATTCTTTAACTACATAAATAGTAAGAAACTAAAAAATGAAAGTGTTGGCCCCCTTAAAAATAGTCTGGGGGAAATGGTGGATGAGGATGAGGAAAAAGCCAATATGCTAAATGACTTTTTTTCATCAGTATTTACACAAGAAAATCCCATGGCAGACAATATGATCAGTGATAACAAAAATTCTCCATTAAGTGTCACCTGCTTAACCCAGCAGGAAGTACGGCGGCATCTAAAAATCACTAAAATTGACAAATCTCCGGGCCCGGATGGGATACACCCCCGAGTACTGCAGGAATTAAGTACAGTCATTGATAGACCATTATTTTTAATCTTTAAAGACTCCATAATAACAGGGTCTGTACCACAGGACTGGCGTATAGCAAATGTGGTGCCAATATTCAAAAAGGGGACAAAAACTGAACTCGGAAATTATAGGCCAGTAAGCTTAACCTCTACTGTGGGTAAAATCCTGGAGGGCATTCTAAGGGATGCTATACTGGAGTATCTGATGAGGAATAACCTCATGACCCAGTATCAACATGGGTTTACTAGGGACCGTTCATGTCAGACTAATTTGATCAGCTTCTATGAAGAGGTAAGTTCCGGACTGGACCAAGGGAACCCAGTAGATGTAGTGTATATAGACTTTTCAAAAGCTTTTGATACGGTGCCACACAAAAGGTTAATACATAAAATGAGAATAATGGGGATAGGGGAAAATATGTGTAAGTGGGTTGAGAGCTGGCTCAGGGATAGGAAACAAAGGGTGGTTATTAATGGAGCACACTCGCAGTTAGCAGTGGGGTACCACAGGGGTCAGTATTGGGCCCTCTTCTTTTTAACATATTTATTAATGACCTTGTAGGGGGCATTCAGAGTAGAATTTCAATATTTGCAGATGACACTAAATTCTGCAGGGTAATCAATACAGGGGAGGACAATTTTATATTACAGGATGATTTATGTAAACTAGAAGCTTGGGCTGATAAATGGCAAATGAGCTTTAATGGGGATAAATGTAAGGTCATGCACTTGGGTAGAAGTAATAAGATGTATAACTATGTGCTTAATTCTAAAATTCTGGGCAAAACCGTCAATGAAAAAGACCTGGGTGTATGGGTGGATGACAAACTCATATTCAGTGGCCAGTGTCAGGCAGCTGCTACTAAGGCAAATAAAATAATGGGATGCATTAAAAGAGGCATAGATGCTCATGAGGAGAACATAATTTTACCTCTATACAAGTCACTAGTTCGTCCACACTTAGAATACTGTGCACAGTTCTGGTCTCCGGTGTATAAGAAAGACATAGCTGAACTAGAGCGGGTGCAGAGAAGAGCGACCAAGGTTATTAGAGGACTGGGGGGTCTGCAATACCAAGATAGGTTATTACACTTGGGGCTGTTTAGTTTGGAAAAACGAAGACTAAGGGGTGATCTTATTTTAATGTATAAATATATGAGGGGACAGTACAAAGACCTTTCTGATGATCTTTTTAATCATAGACCTGAGACAGGGACAAGGGGGCATCCTCTGCGTCTGGAGGAAAGAAGGTTTAAGCATAATAACAGACGCGGATTCTTTACTGTAAGAGCAGTGAGACTATGGAACTCTCTGCCGTATGATGTTGTAATGAGTAATTCACTGCTAAAATTTAAGAGGGGACTGGATGCCTTTCTTGAAAAGTATAATGTTACAGGGTATATACATTAGATTCCTTGATAGGGCGTTGATCCAGGGAACTAGTCTGACTGCCATATGTGGAGTCGGGAAGGAATTTTTTTCCCCAATGTGGAGCTTACTCTTTGCCACATGGGTTTTTTTTGCCTTCCTCTGGATCAACATGTTAGGGCATGTTAGGTTAGGCTATGGGTTGAACTAGATGAACTTAAAGTCTTCCTTCAACCTTAATAACTATGTAACTATGTAACTATGTAATATAATGTAGCCCGAATAGAATATAATACAGCCCACCTCCCCACAGAATATAATGCAGCCCCATCAAAGAGTATGATGCAATTGCAGCGCCCCAGAGTCCTGGTCGTTGCAGTACTGTGGCTCCGCCACTATGGGGAGCCATGGTGCGTCCGATGGCACTGAAGGATTCCCCGGATCAGGTATCACAGACACCAATACATTTCACAGCTGGGCCTCCGGGGGGAGCTAAGGGTTCTATTCATTAGGCCACTCCCCACCATAGTGGGTAAACTGGGGGTCAGGCAGGAAGTTAGATCAGAAAGCTGACTGGGTTGGAACCAGGCAACACCTTGTGGCAGAGGGTGTTGTGGGGGAAGATACAGTAGGGTCTCTGTCAGGGGTGGGATCCTGACAGAGGCTTGGCAACTTGAATGAACGTAACGGGACCGCGCCTGCTCCGGGTAGCGGCGGTGCCCAAGGAAGGACTAGAAGTGAGATAGATTGTGCTGAGTGAGAAACGAGATCAAGCAAAAGGAGAATACCAGTAGGGGTCGTGCTGTAAGACCGGAGCAACACCCTACTGAGGCGCACTACCGGTGGCCGGAACGCCGAGGGAGTATTATAACATTCAGCTTCAAGCAATACTCTAAACAGCGGCAGGACAGTCAGTCTAAGGCGGGCTGTCTCACCTAAATCACATATGCAGTCTTGGGGGGCAACTTGTGGAGAGGGGCGACTCTAGGGTCCCGGAAGAGCTCCGAGCCTACCATTTAATCGAGCTGTGAGGGAACTTAAGAAATAGACACAACGGTTGTGGGGACTTTCCGTAAGCACAGCAGGGAAGGACCACAACACATAGCGCTAGAAGGAAGGCACCGATTTCCACCTGTGAGGAGAACTCTGGAGGTGCCATTGGACCGGCCGGACTTGCGCAGCCTGGTGAACCGTATTCCGGACTGAGGACCCAGAGATCTTCAGTAAAGAGGTAAAGAGACTGCAACCTGGTGTCCTCGTTATTTACTGCACCGCACCACCACAGCCTCACCCCCATCTACATCATCCACACCTGTTATTCACTGTGCGCCCCACGGCAGGGTCACGGACCGGGGCCTAGCCGCCGTGACAACCCCAGAGCAGAGACTCACACAGGCCCGGTACCGGGTACCCCTCGGCCCTGCGGCGGTGGGGGGTGCTACACAATCATCCCTCATAAAATCTAATACAGCCCCCCCATAGAATATAATACAGCCCACCTCCCCATAATATATACAGTTGTGGCCAAAAGTATTGACACCCCTGCAATTCTGTCAGATAATACTCAGTTTCTTCCTGAAAATGATTGCAAACACAAATTCTTTGTTATTATTATCTTCATTTAATTTGTCTTAAATGAAAAAAACACAAAAAGAATTGTCCTAAAGCCAAATTGGATATAATTCCACACCAAACATAAAAAAGGGGATGGAAAAAAGTATTGGCACTGTAAAAAAATCATGTGATGCTTCTCTAATTTGTGTAATTAACAGCACCTGTAATTTACCTGTGGCACCTAACAGGTGTTGGCAATAACTAAATCACACTTGCAGCCAGTTGACATGGATTAAAATTGACTCAACCTCTGTCCTGTGTCCTTGTGTGTACCACATTGAGCATGGAGAAAAGAAAGAAGACCAAAGAACTGTCTGAGGACTTGAGAAACCAAATTGTGAGGAAGCATGAGCAATCTCAAGGCTACAAGTCCATCTCCAAAGACCTGAATGTTCATGTGTCTACTGTGTGCAGTGTCATCAAGAAGTTTACAGCCCATGGCACTGTGGCTAACCTCCCTAGATGTGGACCGAAAAGAAAAATTGACAAGAGATTTCAACGCAAGATTGTGCAGATGTTGGATAAAGAACCTTGACTAACATCCAAACAAGTTCAAGTTGCCTTGCAGTCCGAGGGTACAACAGTGTCAACCCGTACTATTCGTCGGCGTCTGAATGAAAAGGGACTGTATGGTAGGAGACCCAGGAAGACCCCACTTCTTACCCCGAGACATAAAAAAGCCAGGCTGGAGTTTGCCAAAACTTACCTGTAAAAGCCTAAAACGTTTTGGAAGAATGTTCTCTGGTCAGATTAGACAAAAGTAGAGCTTTTTGGGCAAAGGCATCAACATAGATTTTACAGGAGAAAAAAAGAGGCATTAAAAAAAAGAACACGGTCCCTACAGTCAAACATGGCAGAGGTTCCCTGATGTTTTGGGGTTGCTTTGCTGCCTCTGGCACTGGACTGCTTGACCGTGTGCATGGCATTATGAAGTCTGAAGACTACCAACAAATTTTGCAGCATAATGTAGGGCCCCAGTGTGAGAAAGCTGGGTCTCCCTCAGAGGTCATGGGTCTTCCAGCAGGACAATGACCCAAAACACACTTCAAAAAGCACTAGAAAATGGTTTGCGAGAAAGCACTGGAGACTTCTAAGGCTACTTTCACACTAGCGTTAACTGCAATCCGTCACAATGCGTCGTTTTGCAGAAAAAACGCATCCTGCAAAAGTGATTGCAGGATGCGTTTTTTCTCCATTGACTAACATTAGCGACGCATTGCGACGGATTGCCACATGTCGCAACTGTCGTGAGACGGTTGCGCCGTGTTGTGGCGGTCCGCTGGGAGCAAAAAACGTTACATGTAACGTTTTTTGCTCCCGACGGTCCGCTTTTTCCGACCGCGCATGCGCGGCTGGAACTCCGCCCTCACCTCCCCGCACTTCCCTGCACCTCACAATGGGGCAGCGGATGCGCTGGAAAAATACATCCGCTGCCCCCGTTGTGCGGCGGAGACAACGCTAGCGTCGGTGACCTCGGCCTGACGCACTGCGACGGGCCGAGCCCGACGCTAGTGTGAAAGTAGCCTAAGGTGGCCAGCAATGAGTCCAGACCTGAATCCCATAGGCACCCTTCAAATATCAGGGACCTGGAGCAGTTTGCCAAAGAAGAATGATCTAAAATTCCAGCAGAGCATTGTAAGAAACTCATTGATGGTTACCGGAAGCGGTTGGTCGCAGTAATTTTGGCTAAAGGTTGTGCAACCAAGTATTAGGCTGAGGGTGCCAATACTTTTGTCTGGCTCAGTTTTGTGTGAAATGATCAATGTTTTGCTTTTTGCTTCATTCTCTTTTGTGTTTTTTCATTTAAGACAAATTAAATGAAGATAATAATACCAAAGAATTTGTGATTGCAATCATTTTCAGGAAGAAACTGAGTATTATCTGACAGAATTGCAGGGGTGTCAATACTTTTGGCCACAACTGTAATGTAGCCCCATAGAATATAATGCAGCCCCCCATAGTATATAACACAGCCTCCCCCATAGAATATAATATACCCCCCATAGTATATAACACAGCCTCCCCATAGAATATAATATACCCCCACAATAGTATATAACACAGCCACATAGTATATAACACGGCCTCCACCATAGAATATAATATACCCCCCACAGTATGTAGCAAAACCCGCATAGTATATAGCACAACCCACATAGTATATAGCAAAGCCCGCATAGTATATAGCACAACCCGCATAGTATATAGCACAACCCGCATAGCATATAGCACAACCCGCATAGCAGATAAGACAGCCCACGTAGTAGTATACAGCACAGCCCACACAGTAGTATACAGCACAGCCCACACAGTAGTATACAGCACAGCCCACGTAGCAGTATACAGCACAGCCCACATAGCAGTATACAGCACAGCCCACATAGCAGTATACAGCACAGCCCACATAGCAGTATACAGCACAGCCCACACAGAAGTATATAGCACAGCCCACATAGTAGTATACAGCACAGCCCACACAGTGGTATATAGCACAGCCCACATAGTAGTATACAGCGCAGCCCACACAGTAGTATATAGCACAGCCCAAATAGTAGTATATAGCACAGCCCACATAGTAGTAAACAGCACAGACCACATAGTAGTATACAGAACAGCCCACACAGTAGTATATAGAACAGCCCACATAGTAGTATATAGCACAGCCTGCATCTCTCCTCCCCCCCAGAATGGCCCCACAGTCCAGTAAAAAAACCACACTCCTCACCTCTGCTCGTGCCCGCGTTGCTCCCTGCTTCTGTCTCAGTGGCTGCCGCTGCACTGCCTGGGACACAGTGAGTGCGCGTGCACCCGCAGTGTCAGAGGCAAAGCAGGGAATGATGGGAGAGGGAGAGACAGCGGACGCTCTCTCCTCCATCATTGCATTCAACTGTACCAGCGTCATAGTTGAATGCAGCGGCGGCAGTGCTGGGGGGGCGGGGGGCTGAGTCGGCACGCAGCGGCCCACTACTGGCACTGGCCCTTCTGGCATTTGCCAGAACTGCCCGATGGCCAGTCCGGCCCAGGTAGTGCTTCAGTTAGCCAATTTTACATATTTAGCAGTTAATTTCATCAAGTCCTGTTGTCTAGTAGTTTAGCTCTCCTTCTTATGGTGTGTAGTGGTTTAGTTCTCCATCCCCAAGCACCCTGCAAGCCTTGGGGATTCCAAGACTTGTGGAGCAGCCACCCCCTCAGACACCAGAGTCACCCAGTGTCCAGTACATGAGATGTAATGCCCCTGTCCATGCTTGCTCATCCAGGTGTCAGTGTTGAAATGCGCCCTGGCAGACAGAATTTTTCATGGAACGGGTGATGTTGTCTGCTACATGCTGGTGCAGGACAGGCACATCTTTCTTAGAGAAGTAATTGTGATGCCCCAGGGTCCTGGTCGTCACAGTGGCAATGCTTTCCTCAAGGGGAGAGTGATGTCACACTTGGAAGCGATGAAGGATATCTTTCACCAGGTCATCACATACGTACAATACGTTCATATTCCAGGCCAGAAGGGGGAGCTCTAAATCCATATTAAGGGGAACTTTCCTAATTTATTCTGGCTGGAGGGGAAGTGAGTGGGCAGTCTGTCAGAGGATAGAGGAGAGTGCAGTTGGACAGTGAGTGTCGGAAAGACTGAAGGGGCCATGTAGCCGAAGTCGCTACAGCTCCTGGAGAAGGAAACAGAGAAGGACAGCTTGTGGAAAGTGTGCAGGAGAGACAAGGCACAGGAGAGTGACACCAGGAGAGCAGAGCAGTGTTTTGACTACCTCCCTGGCAAGCACATATTCCGGTAGCCAGAAAACCGAGGCATTGTTGGACTCTAAGAGACATATTTGAAACCAGCAGGATAGCTGAACTTTAAGTTACCTGCCCGCCTTTACACCCAGGAGGCACAGTGACATATAGGGCCCGGGTCATGATAGAGACCCTGTAAAAAGGCTTGAGTCTCCTGTCATACGGGTTTGTGTCCTAACCTATATGGGGGACAGAGAGGAACTGTGAGGGCCTTATCAGAAGCCATAGGCAGTAAGGGACTTCAACACCACCGCCCTTTGAGGAAGGCTTTCATCTCCACCTGGTAAAGGGGACTCTGGATTCGCTTCCAAGCTGGCTGGACCCTGCCTGTACCTGTTATCTGGTGCCCTGGACTGTGGTTGCCTGAAGCCTACAGTAAACCAGGTAAAGAGACTGCAAACCTGTGTCACCAATTTCTTACCGCACCATCCACCATCTTCATCTACACATCGGGAGCCCTGGGACCTACTTCACCTGTGGGACGTCATACCATCCTAGCTGCCATACATCACCCCAGAGGACCCTTTTAAGCAGCGCCGGTCCCTACTGACCGAATACCACAGGTGGCGTCGCGAATATAAACTTTAATCAATATCCCTATTACATGGGCGCAAAGGCCACGGAACGGGTCGCCGCCATGACACATCCCTTTAAGTACCGAACCCAGTACCGAGTACCCCACGGCCCTGGCGGGTGACTTATAATGGTAACTGGGCAACTGGTGCTGAGGGACTGCGATGGCCATCAGATTTCGGATTCTGTCTGTATCCACAAAGCAGAAAGGCTGCTGGCCATCCATTAATCACAGAGATCACAGGCTGTGAGTCACGCAGAACCACCCGCTGTCATCTTTGGAGCAAAGAGCTCTCAGCTGGCCTAAATCATCCAGAAAATTACACGGTTGGGCGATGATCATCCGAGGAGGCCCCAGGCTTTTCACAATAATTAGTTCTCAGAAAACTATTAGTGATCATACAACATATCCACCTCCGGATTACAACGCATGGAATATGTGTGTATACTGTCGTACGATCATTCCTAACTCTACGATATTCCCAAACTCCTCACTGCGACCACCAATCCTGTTTTTTAAAAAATAAGTAAATACAGGCCCATTGGATGCTATTCTTCTTTGGAGATTCACGCCACCAGGGTCATCCATCCTCTCTCCCTCCGAGTAGCGGTCATATAAGGTCCCCCAGGCTCACCCACCCACTTCCTTGACCAATTTTCCCTCTTGCTGACACACTTTGTGTACTCAGGATTGCCAACCCTTATACTGGGAGACTTCAACAGCCCCACCTCCCCAACTGCATCCCAGCTTCTATCTATAGTCACTTCTCGTGGCCTCTCACAACTTTCAACCTCTGAGACAAACGAAGACGGTAACACCCCTGATCTGGTCTTTGTCCGGCTCAGTTCAATCTCCTACCTAGATAACTCACCTCTTAAGGTACCTTCACACTAAGTGACTTTGCAGCGAGAACGACGACGATCCGTGACGTTTCAGCATCCTGGTAGCGATCTCGTTGTGTTTGACACGCAGCAGCGATCTGGATCCCGCTGTGATATCGCTGGTCGGAGCTAGAAGTCCAGAACTTTATTTCGTCGCTGATCACCCGCTGCCATCACTGGATCGGCGTGTGTAACACCGATCCAGCGATGTGTTCACTTGTAACCAAGAGCTTCCTGCACTGACTGTGACATCACCGCTGTGCTCTGCTTTACTGCCGGCGCTGACACATTCAGTGCAGGAAGCTCTGAGCAGCAGCGCGTAACCCTGTGGACGCCGGCGGGGGATGTGACAGACATCAGAATGTGAGTATGTACTGTTTTTTTTTTTACTTTTACAATGGTAACCAGGGTAAATATCGGGTTACTAAGCACGGCCCTGCACTTAGTAACTCGATGTTTACCCTGGTTACCCGGGTGCTGCAGGGGGACTTCGGCATCATTGAAGACAGTTTCAATGATGCCGAAGTCGTTCCCCTGATCGTTGGTCGCTGGAGAGAGCTGTCTGTGTGACAGCTCCCCAGCGACCACACAATGACTTACCAACGATCACAGCCAGGTCGTATCGCTGGTCGTGATCGTTGGTAAGTCGTTTAGTGTAATGGTACCTTTACTCTTTCTCACCCATGAAATTAGGAGTATAACCACAATTTACACATTTTTAGGCACGCCCTAAAAATCCATCTGTTTAGGGTGGCCTATCACGTTCCTTAATCAAAGTCTTTTTTATATATATAGCCTATTCTCTACTTCTCTGAACATAATTCGCCATCAAACTTAACTGTACCTAAAAGCCTCATGCAGCCTTTATCTACCCCCAATTTCCTCCAGATGGTTGGACCATCATAGTAAATAGGCACCTGTACTTTGTTTCACCCCCACCTCATTGTAGATTGTAAGCTCTGAATAGCAGGGTCATCATTATTTTTGCTTTAATTGTTTGATTATCGCAAACTTTGTAACTTTTGACTGTATTAAATGATCTGGTGACTTGTAAAGCCCTGTGGAATATGATTGTGCCATATAAATAAAGGTTATTATTATTAGTAGATTGAGGATGTGAAGTTCACGCTCTTAGCTTTGCCATGTGTAGGAGCAAGCAATCTTTTACATGTGCACAACTGCAAAAATGAGGGCTGGCTGCTGTGCTGACAGAGGGTTGAGTAGGATGAATATGACAAGCTGCTGGACTGTGAAAGAGGGGCAGGCGGAGATGGTATGGTGGATTGAGAAAGATGGAGTGTGCTTGGTATCTAAGATCAGTCAAAAACAGCAGGCATGTCCACTTCCCTATGAGCTGACAGGCTGTCACCCACCACGACTGGTAAACAAGTGGGTAAACAGGTGGAGGTTCTACTGCCAGAGACCTGTGTGACAACACTTGCCACGGTGAGGAAGGAGGAAGAATCAGAAGATGCAGTTGATGCATTTTAGCACAGTGACATTCCCAGATAAATGCATCTTGATCATGCATGTGCCAGTTCATACATATTATAGTCAAATTATTGCTTTTTTAACTCTACTCTGTCGTTTCTAACAAAGTTGGCAGTTAACGTGATTTGTGTCATTTTTGGCAGTCTGAAAAAAAGACATAAGCTACAAAAATTTAGACCTACAAATGCTGCTGGATGCTGACAGAGTTGGGGCTGAGGATGCATCGCTTGTCGTGATTGAATAATTCTGTGTCTGTGTGAAGCCGCAACATAACCACCTTGTCTTCCTCCTCCTTCTTTGCTGAGCTACTCAGCTGCATGCCTCTGGGTTTACACAAAGTGGGATGTACTACCTCATCGTCATCCTCTCTGTTCTCCCACTCCTTGCCCTAAGAGTAACCATCCTCCTCTTCCAGCCCTTACAGCACCCTACAGTCTTTGTGCACCTCAAGTATCTGAGCCTCATCAGGATCACCTCCACCACCTGGGGTTAACAGCTGTTGATGAGGGTTTGGATTTGTGCTCGGACCCTACTTTCTTTGACTCTGGATCAAACTGAAAAAAATTTGGGGTACCGGTGCAGATAATTTCCTCATTTTGACTTGGTGAATCTTTGGAGTACACTCCTGATGCTCATGACATAGAATGTGTGAACAGATCTGCAGACTCAGCCATATGTGGTTCCCTACAGTAAGTAGGGCAATTGGACAGGGAAAAAAAAAGGATAATTGGGGTGCCACCTCTGAGGACTGTGCTGTATGTGATGTTAAGGTGGAGGAAGAAAAGCAGAGGTCACTTGCCATCTACTGGAGCAAATGTTCTTTTTGGCCCTCATCTACAAAGCGTACAGCTGCACAGCTGCCAAACAAAGGGAATGGAGTAGCCCATCCAGTAACGAAGTTGTAAAAATGCTGCACACTTGCTCATTGCAGCACAACAAACCTACTTCTCATCTTTCATATTATACCTGTTTTACAACCCTAAACAGCTATTCAGTACTTTCAATTCTCTCCTCCGTTCATTAGGTCCCCCTCCCTCTCCTCTCAGCTGAAGACTTTGACTCATTCTTCAAGCAGAAGATTGATAACGCAAGGCACAGCTTTTGCTTAAAGTCCCCAAAGCCCATCATCATAAGTACTCAACTCTCCTCCTCCAAAACAAGCTTCACCATCACAAAAGATCAGCTTTCCTCTTTACTCTCCAAATAACGTTTCAACACCTGTGAACTTGACCCATTAATGTCCCACCTCATTTCAAACCCATCTCACTTCTCCTCTATGCCTCCAAACTACTGTAACAGCCCATCCATTTTGAACTGTCCTCCAAATTCTTCTTTAGCTCCATCTTGACTGCTTACAATATGGCTTCCGACCACACCATTCCACTGAAACTTCCCTGACTAAAGTCCCCATGACTGTCATGATCCGCTCCTGAGTTTAGTCCTGTCTGCTCTTTCTCCGGGCGGATCATGTCAAGGGTTAACTTTGCTCTGCCTTATTCTGGGCTCAGGTTTGCTATTTAGCTCCCAGGTATCCTGCTGGTGGTGTCAGCTATAGTTTTGTCTTCAATATGTGAACCTGACTCTGGTAACTCTTGATTTGTCCTGCTGTGATCCCTGACTTGTCCTGTGTCTGTTTACTCCCCCTGTCTGCCCTTTTCCCATCGTTTCTCTGTTTATTTGCTTGATTCTCTTGTTCTGATCTCCTGGCTTGGCTATTGACTCCGTTACTGTTTGTCCCTATTGTACCGTATATTGCCCGTTCTGGTTTACTGATCTCTTGCTACGTCCTGACTATCCGTTCTGTCTATTCCTTTTGTAATGTCGTGCTATCTCATGCTTTGACTCAGCGTGTCTGACCACTCTCTCGCCATTTGGTGTGGCGTCAGTTCTGCTGCTCTGTGTGTGCAGTCTCACTTCCCTCTCAGGCTCCCCCTGGTGGAGGTTGCACTGTACTGCACTGCAGCAGCATGACAATGACCTACTAACCGCCAAATCAAAGCCATGCTAGTTTGTCCTTCTCCTCCTGGACCTGGCATCTGCCTTTGACACAGTAGACCATTCCCTCTTACTAGAGACTTTCTGATGTCTTGGCATTACAGACTTGCCCTTGGATCTCCAATTGCTTAACAGACAGGACATTGTGTCTCCCACTCACACACCACCTCCTCATCTCGCCCCCTATGTGTCGGTGTCCCAAAAGGTTCAGTTGTAGTCCCAGGCACTATGCTTAGGGCGTACTCCCTCCCTCTTTAAGTGACCCCGCACATTACTCTAAGGTGTCCCCAGCCAATAGATGGGCATCACCTTATATTTAAGGCTCCTCCTCTAATATGAAGGTGCCTGAGAAATGTTAATTTGCCTTACAGACTTGCGAGTTGTCAGGTTCCCCAAGTCCGCCCATCTTCTTGTCTACCCTGTACCCGTCTGCTCGTACCTGTTCTTTTCTGTCCATCAGCCGCTCCTGCCTGCACCTGCCAGTGCTTCTCTGTCTAACACTCGGTCAAGCCCGCACTTGCCTGTGCTCTCCTGTTCCTCAGCTGGTCCAGCCCACACCTGCCAGTGCTCATCTGTTTAACACCAGGTCCAGCCCCCAACTGCCAGTGCCCATCTGTGTAATACCCAGTCCAGTCCGCACCTGCCAGTGCCCATCTGTGTAACACCTGATCCAGCCCGCACCTGCCAGTGCTCAACTGATTAACTGTCGGTCCAGATCGCACCTGTCCATGCCCATCTGTGTAAAACCCAGTTCAGTCTGCACCTGCTGGTGCCCATCTGTGCAACACCCGATCCAGCCGGCACCTGTCAGTGTTCATCTGTTTAACTGTTGGTCCAGATCGCACCTGTCAGAGCCCATCTGTCTAACACCTGGTCTGGTCTGCACCTGTCATTGCTTTCCTGTTCCTCAGCTGGTCCAACCCGCAACTGACAGTGCTCATCTGTTTAACTGCCTTTCCAGATTGCACTTGCCAGTGCCTATCTGTCTAACAACCAATCAATCCCACACCTACCATTGCCCATCTGTTTAACACCTGGTCCATCTTGCCCCTGTCACTTCCCATCTGTGTAACACCCAGTCCAGTCTGCATCTAGCAGTGCTATCTTACACCCGGTCCATTTCGCACCTGCCAGTGCTCTCCTGTTCCTCAGTCCATTCTACACCTGCCAGTGCTCATTCGTTTAACTGCCGGTCCAGCCCTCACCTGTCAGTACCCATCTGTGTAACACCCGGTCCAGCCCACACCTGCCAGTGCACATCTGTTTAACTGCCGGTCCAGATCGCACCTGCCAGTGCCCATCTGTCTAATACCCTGTCCAATCCGCACCTGCCAGTTCTCTACTGTACTTCAGCTGGTCCAGTCCACACCTGCCAGCGCTCATCTGTTTAACTGCTGGTCCAGATCACACCTGTCCATGCCCATCTGTGTAACACCAAGTCCAGTCTGCACCTGCCGGTGCCCATCTGTGTAACACCTGATCCTGCCGGCACCTGTCAGTGTTCATCTGTTTAACTGTCGGTCCAGATCGCACCTGTCAGAGCCCATCTGTCTAACACCTGGTCCAGCCTGCACCTGTCATTGCTCTCCTGTTCCTCAGCTGGTCCAACCAGCAACTGACAATGCTCATCTGTTTAACTGCCTTTCCAGACTGCACCTGCCAGTGCCTATCTGTCTAACAACCAATCCAGCCCACACCTACCATTGCCCATCTGTTTAGCACCTGGTCCATCTCACTCCTGTCACTTCCCATCTGTGTAACACCCAGTCCAGTCTGCACCTACCAGTGCCTATCTTACACCCGGTCCATTTTGCACCTGCCAGTGCTCTCCTGTTCCTCAGTTGGTCCATTCTACACCTGCCAGTGCTCATCCGTTTAACTGCCGGTCCAGCCCTCACCTGTCAGTACCCATCTGTGTAACACCCGGTCAAGCCCACACATGCCAGTGCACATCTGTTTAACTGCCGGTCCAGATCGCACCTGCCAGTGCCCATCTGTCTAATACCCTGTCCAGTCCGCACCTGCCAGTTCTCTACTGTACTTCAGCTGGTCCAGTCCACACCTGCCAGTGCTCATCTGTTTAACTGCCAGTCCAGATCACACCTGCCATTGCCCATCTGTCTAATGCCAGGTCCAGCCCACACTTGCCAGTGCCCATCTGTGTAACACCCAGTCCAGACCACACCTGCCAGTGTATTACTGTGTAACACCCAGTCCAGACTGTATCTGCAAGTACACATCTAACACCCAGTCCAGTCCGCACCTGTCAGTGTTCTCCTGTTCCTCTGCCACTCCAGCCTGCACCTGCCAGTGCTCTTCTGTTTAACTGTCGGTCCAGATCGCACCTTCGAGTGCCTATGTCACTACCTCCCAGCATCTCCGCATAGTATTGGTGGCATAACTGTCTAAAGAGGCTCATGAGAGAGGTGTCCACTTTGGTGTAGAGAAGACCTTTCGGTGATTGCAACAGCTGATATATTGGCTCCAACTGAGATAGGAGGTCGAAAGGATTTGCTGAAAATGTTGCCAGGGTAAGCTGAACAAACCCCTGGAACAGAGGGCCCCTATTCAGGCTATCCGAACCTCTGCACCCTTTGAAATCCTGATGATCAACTATTAGATAATTGGAACCTTGCAATGACTATGAATATTATTTGGTGATAACTGAGGAGGATGACTGAGTGTTTCCCCGGGTGTTGCACTGAAATATGCTGCGGCCCTGGTTTTCCGAGGCAGAGGAGCGTACCGAGGCCAGGTCACAAACTGAAGTGTTTGAGGCCCCCCAAAAGGGAGTTTCAGAGGAGGAAGGATGGCTTACAGTGCCGTTGACTTCACCGGAGATGCCGCTGACACTCTTGAGTAGGACAGAGAACGAACCAAAAGTTGCCTTGCAAGACTGAATGGGCCAACACTGGAGTTCCCCCCAATTGGTATGCCCAAGTTGAATTTGTCTGGTCACAGATACAGCAGAAAACCCGGAAGTGCACTCAACTGTTGAATGAACTTGACTTACACATGGGGAAGCTTGGAACCCTCAAGAATTCCACTTGTCTGAAGACTAGCAAGCTAAAAGGGTGAAGGAATGTAAGAGGAAGCAGTGATATCCCTGAAGAGCCCTTGTGGGATGTGACTTCACTGAGAAGAAACTGCCATCTGCTGGCCACCCAAAATCAGGTGGAACCAATTTGTACCAAAAGAATTGCTGGGGAGCAGCTTCGCGTTCTGGAGCTTGTCAGGTGACTCGCATGGCCGTGTTCCTGGATATGAAAGCCCTGCATGAGAAACCGCAGGCATATTTTGTGCTAAGAGAGAGAGAGGAGCAGGCGCAGACCAGGAATAGTGCTGAGGCCAGCGTGACAGGACTCAGCAGAAAGTCTACACCACCAGAGTGCTGGCTACTGCCTGACAAGGTTCAGACTACACCTCGGAAGACCCAGGGTTCCAACTGCGCTGGACAAGACCAGGAAATGCGCCTTACGCCGGTCAAGACCCAGAGACCAGACGACAACTGTCAAAAGCCAAGGCCTAGTCCTTTGTACTCCAGGCAGTGAAGATCCGTGAGGAGACACCGACTAGAGAGGCATGCCTGCGATTGCAAATGGACAGCGCAAGTGATCGGGGCCATCACTTTCAGTTAAAACATATGGTACCGCTGTCAGGAAAACTGTTTGGGAGGGGGCCGATTGGTGTGTAGAATACTCAATGCGCTTTAATAGACTTCGTCAGAAAGACTTGTGGCCTAGCGGGAAAACCCGGTGACGCCCGCTAATGCTAGTTAGAGGAAGAGCCTACATGGTAACTCCCGTGAATGGGCGTAACACTTTCATAAAGAGAAGATTATTATTATACAGGGAAGAACTTTTGTTGCTATTTCACTCATATCATTATTCAGTTTATTGTAAATTCCTCTTGTTATTATACATATACATTAAATGAGGCCATACTTGCTACTACAGAACAGGAGAAGGACTTGGATATTCTGGTTAAAGTAAGCTGAGCAGTAGTACTCAATGTCAAGCAGCAGCCGCAAAAGCAAACAAGATTTTAGGGTGTATAAAAAGAAAGATAAAATCCCGCTATCCAGACGTATTGTTACCCCTTTATAAATCGCTTGTGAGGCCACATCTAAAATATGGGATCCAGTTTTGGGCCCCACATGTAAAAAAGGACATTGAGAAATTAGAGTCAGTTCAAAGGCAGGCAGCTAGCTTGCTGGTGGGCAGCACAGTGGCTCAGTGGTTAGCACTGCAGCCTTGCAGTGCTGTGGTCATGGGTTCAAATCCCACCAAGGACAACATCTGCAAGGAGTTTGTATGTTCTCCCCGTGTTTCCATGGGTTTCCGCTGGGTTCTCCAGTTTCTTCTCACACTCCAAAAGACATACTGATAGAGAATTTAGATTGTGAGCCCCACTGGGGACAGAGATGATAATATCTGTAAAGAGCTGCGGAATAAGATAGCGCTATGTAAGTAATAAATAATCTAAACTAGATTATTGGAACACCTCTCATATGATGAGAGATTGAAAAAGTTGGGCCTGTTTAGCTTAGAAAAAAGACACCTCAGAGGGGATCTCATTTACATGTATGAATATATGGGTGGTCAGTACAAAGGACTGGTGTATGACTTATTCCTACTAAGGACCATTGGAACCCTGCTAAATAGGAAAGGGTTCTTTACAGATAGAGCAGTCAGACTGTGGAATGCTCTACCACAAGAGGTAGTAATGGCAGACACTATAACAGCTATTAAAAAAGGTAGATTTCTTCAATACACATAACATTGTGGATTATAGTTGACAAAAAATACAATTAGTAGAGAAAGCTGAAATTTGATGGCATTTGTAATAGGGATACAGCAATAAGTCTTCACAGGATCTAGGAAGGTGATACATCATCATAGTGTTCTAATTTATTGTAGAGGTTGCTGATATAACTATATGGTCCTCCACACCATAGAATTTAAAATGAATGCATACATATGTCAGAAAAGAGAAGAAAACTTTATTAGGTTTTGGTAACACAGTCCCTACTAGTATAAAACTTAACTAAGAACCTAAGTAACTAAGAATCTATAATGCATGGTGCATCAAATATACAATGTAGGAGAATTAAAAGAATTGTCATTACAAACTTCCAATGCACGCTGCGTATATCCTAAGGACACATTCACTTTTAGGCCATCACACTTACCGTATGGAAAATTGGTCCGAGTCTCCCTGCCGAGAGTCGCATGAGCATAATGCGAGTGTCATGCGAATACAATCCAATATTTCACAACTAGCATCCAATTTACGTCCGAGTGCAGTGCGATTGCTATCCGACTGCAATGCGATTTTAACATGAGCTTTTACATACAGCAATTCTCTGTCATTTACACATAATGTGTGTGAAGTATCCACAATCAATGATGGTTTCGGGTGCCATGTCATCTGCTGGTCTAGGTCCACTGTGTTTGATCAAGACCAAAGTCAGCGCAGCCGTCTACCAGGAAATTTTAGAGCACTTCTTGATTCCCTCTGCCAACAAGCTTTTTTGGAGATGGAAATTTAATTCTCAAGCAGGTCTTGGCACCTTTGCACACTGCCAAAAGTACCAATACCTGGTTTAAAAACAACAGTACCACTGTGCTTGATTGGCCAGCAAACTCGTCTGACCTTAACCCCATAGAGAATCTATGGCGTATTGTCAAGAGGAAGATGAGAGACACCAGACCCAACATTGCAGACAAGCTGAAGGCTGCTATCAAAGCAAGCTCAGCTTCCATAACACCTCAGCAGTGCAATAGATTGATCGCCTCCATGCCATGCCGCATTGATGCAGTAATTGATGCAAAAGGAGCCCCGACCAAGTATTGAGTGCATTTACTGAATATACATTTCAGTAGGCCAACATTTCAGATTTTAAAATAATTTTTCCAGCTGGTGTTATAAAGTATTCTAATTTACTGAGATAATGACTTTGGGGTTTGCTGTAAGCCATAATCATCAACATTAACAGAAATAAAAACTTGAAATACATCACTCCATTTGTAATGACTCTATCTAATAAATGAGTTTCACTTTTTGTATTGAAGAACTGAAATAAATTAACTTTTTGATGGTATTCTAATTTTGTGAGATGCATCTGTATATATCTACCTATTCCATTTGTATGTACTATATGTAATCCATCTCTTCACTCCTGTCGGCTCCTGCAGTGATTTTACAGAACACGGCAGATGAATTACTGGCTTTTCTTCTATCTATCTAATATATTTACATATGTACAGTGGGGAAAAAAGTATTTAGTCAGTCACCACTTGTGCAAGTTCTCCCACTTAAAAAGATGAGAGAGGCCTGTAATTGACATCATAGGTAGACCACAACTATGAGAGTCAAAATGAGAAAACAAATTCAGAAAATCACCTTGTATAATATGCAAGATTTATTTTGCAAATTATGGTGGGAAATAAGTATTTGGTCACCTAAAACATGCAAGATTTCTGACTCTCACAGACCTGTAACTTCTTCTTTAAGAGGCTTCTCTGTCCTCTACTCATTACCTGTAGGAATGGCACCTGCTTGAACATGTTATCAGTATAAAAGACACCTGTTCACAACCTCAAACAGTCACACTCCAAATACCACTATGGTGAAGACCAAAGAGCTGGTGAAGGACACAGAAACAAAACTGTAGCCCTGCACCAGGCTGGGAAGACTGAATCTGCAATAGGCAAGCAGCATGGTGTGATGAAATCAACTGTAGGAGCAATAATAAGAAAATGGAAGACATACAAGACCACTGATAATGTCCCTCGATCTGTGGCTCCACACAGGATCTCACCCCGTGGGGTCAAAATGATCACAAGAGCAGTGAGCAAAAATCCCAGAACCACACGGGGGGACCCAAGGAAAGACCTGAATAGAGCTGGGACCACCGCCACAAAGGCTACCATCAGTAACACACTACGCCACCAGGGACTCAGATCCTGCAGTGCCAGACGTGTCCCCCTACTTAAGCTGGTGCATGTCTGAGCCCGTCTGAAGTTTGTTAGAGAGCATTTGGATTATACAGAAGAATATTGGGAGAATGTCATATGGTCTGATGAAACCAAAGTAGAACTGTTTGGTAGAAACAAAACTCATCGTGTTCGGAGGAGACAGAATGCGGAGTTGCATCTAAAGAACACCATACCAACTGTGAAGCATGGAGGTAGCAACATCATGGTTTGGGTTGTTTCTCTGAAAAGGGACCAGGACGACTGATTCGTGTATATGAAAGAATGAATGGGGCTATGTATCATGAGATTTTGAGTGCAAACCTTCTTCCATCAGCAAGGGCATTAAAGATGAAACGTGGATGGGTCTTTCAGCATGATAATGATCCCAAGCACACCACCAGTGGCTTCGTAAGAAGCATATGAAGGTTCTGGAGTGGCCTATCCCATAGAAAACCTTTGGAGGGAGTTGAAAGTCTGTGTTTCCCAGCGACAGGCCCAAAACATCACTGCTCTCGAGGGGATCTGCATGGAGGAATTGCCCAACATACCACCAACAGTGTGTGCCAACCTTGTGAAGACTTATAGAAAACGTTTGACCTCTGTCATTGCCAACAAAGGATATATAACAAACTATTGAGATGAACTTTTGTGAATGACCAGACACCGTATTTTCCGGTGTATAAGATGACTGGGCATATAAGGCGACCCCCAACTTTTCCATTTAAAATATAGTTTGGTATATACTCGCTGTATAAGTCGGGGGTCATCTTATACGCAGGGTGTCGTCTCATACGGCGTTTGTGGAGCTTTGAGGTTGCCGCATATGGTGTAGGGATCGTGACCGCGACATCATCTCAGGTCCTTCGTGCAATGCATCCCTTGGAACGGAAGCTGCTGCGTGCACCGCTGAGAGTCAGGAGAACTCCGGGGGTTGTCGGAAGGTAAGTATATCCCTATTTTTTATTTTTATTCTTTTTTACATGAATATGGATCCCAGGGCCTGAAGGAGAGTCTCCTCTCCTCCAGACTCTGGGAACCATCCGTGACCACTCCCTGCACCATATGCGGCGACCTCCGACTTTTGAGAAGCTTTTCAGGGGTTAAAAAGTCATCTTATATGCCGGAAAATACGATACTTATTTTCCACCATAATTCGCAAAATAAATCTTACCAAATCAGACAAGGTGATTTTCTGAATTTGTTTCCTCATTTTGATTTTGACTCTCATATTTGTGGTCTACATATGCTGTCAAATACTTTTTTTTCCCCCTATATATATGTGTGCGTCACTGACATCTATCTATATATATATGTATATACAGTACAGACCAAAAGTTGGGACACACCTCATTTTAAGATTTTTCTGTATTTTCATGATTATGAAAATTGTACATTCACACTGAAGGCATCAAAACTATGAATTAACACATGTTTAATTATATACTTAACAAAAAAGTGTGAAAGAAAAGTGTCTTATATTCTAGGTTCTTCAAAGTAGCCACCTTTTGCTTTGATGACTGCTTTGCACACTCTTGGCATTCTCTTGATGAGCTTCAAGAGGTAGTCACCCGGAATGGTTTTCACTTCACAGGTATGACTTGTCAGGTTTAATAAGTGGGATTTCTTGCCTTTTAAATGGGGTTGGGACCATTAGTTGTGTTGTGCAGAAGTCTGGTGGATACACAGCTGATAGTCCTACTGAATAGACTGTTAGTATTATGTATTATTGCAAGAAAAAGCAGCTAAGTAAAGAAAAACAAGTGGCCATCATTACTTTAAGAAATGAAGGTCAGTCAGTCTGAAAAATTGGGAAATTCAAAGTGTCCCCAAGTGCAGTGGCAAAAACAATCAAGCGCTACAAAGAAACTGGCTCACATGAGGACCACCCCAGGAAAGGAAGACCAAGAGTCACCTCTGCTTCTGAGGATAGGTTTATCTGAGTAACCAGCCTCAGAAATCGCAGGTTAGCAGCAGCTCAGATTAGAGACCAGGTCAATGCCACACAGAGTTCTAGCAGCAGACACATCTCTACAACACCTGTTAAGAGGAGACTTTGTGCAGCAGGCCTTCATGGTAAAATAGCTGTTAGGAAACCACTGCTAAGGACAGGCAACAAGCAGGAGAAACTTGTTTGGGCTAAAGAACGCAAGGAATGGACATTAGACCAGTAGAAATCTGTGCTTTGGTCTGATGAGTCAAAATTTGAGTTCTTTGGTTCCAACCACCGTGTGTTAGGGTTGGTGGAATGCACCGAGTATATATATATGTATTATTAGGTGCGTTCACAATCCGGGGTCCACCGTGCAGGAGAGGAACCTGCTGCTGGCAAATGGCGGTGCTATATGGCGGTATAAGCGAACTCTGTTAACTCCACAGAGTCGCTAGGAACAAGATGCTGTATCGGTTTCTAACCATTTGAGCAGACACATGCATATTTGTGGCCTGCTGGAGGTCATTTTGCAGGGCTTTGGCAGTGCTCCTCCTGTTCCTCCTTGCACAAAGGCTATGGTAGTGGTCCTGCTGCTGGGTTGTTGCCCTCCTACGGCCCCCTCCACATCTCCTGATGTGTTGGCCTGTCTTCTGGTAGCACCTCCAGCCTCTGGACACTACGCTGACAGACACAGCAAATCTTCTTGCCACAGCTCGCATTCATGTGCCATCCTGGATGAGCTGCACTACCTGAGCCACTTGTGTGGGTTTTAGAGTCCGTCTCATGCTACCACGACTGTGAAAGCACAACCAACATTCAAAAGTAACCAAAATATCAGCCAGAAAGCATTGGTACTGAGATATGGTCTGTGGTCCCTACCTGCAGAGCCACTCCTTTATTGAGTGTGCCTTTATAATTGCCAATAATTTCCATCTGTTGTCTATTCCATTTGCACAACAGCATGTGAAATTGATTGTCAAACATATATATATACATATATATACAGCTATGGCAAAAATTAAGAGACCACTGAACTGTTTTATAAAAATCAGCTTCTCTATATGTCTGACAGCCATTCCATTCCAGTGTCAGTTGAATTCCAACCAGAGTACACCTCATTCTACTTAATGTGCTTCTGATTAGGTGGTCAACTGAACCAAATCTTGTTTAATGAAGGAAAGTATAACAACACTGCTGTGGTGTTCACAATCCTCTTGCAATAGGACAAGCTGGATGGCAAAGCATGTGCTAGTAATATCCTAAAAGTAATAGAAATGAAAAAATAACTTTTAACCATGCCAAAGGAGTTGAAAAGAAAAGTCTTGAATGAGGAAAAGAAGGGTTCAATTCTGGCTTTACTAGCAGGGGGACACAGTGAGCATCATGTTGCCTCCATCCTTAAAATTTCTAAGTTGGTAGTCCATTACAACGAGGTCAAGTAGCAGACTTTGGGGACAACAAAGCCACAGACTGGCAGAGGGTGAAAACAACTCTCCACTGACCGGTATGACTGTCATCTTATTCGAATGTCACTCAGTAACGGCAGGATGACATCAAGTGACCTATAAAAGAAATGGCAAATGGCAGTTGTGGTGAAGTACAAGGCAAGAACAGTTCGTAACAGGCTCCTAGAGGCAGGACTCAAGTCATGTAAAGCTAGAAAAAATCCTTTCATCATTGAGAAGCAAATGAGAGCCAGGCTGAAGTTTGCCAAATACAATAAGGATTGGACCATAGAGGACTGGAGTAAGGTAATTTTCTCTGATGAGTCTAATTTTCACCTTTTCCCAACACCTGGTGGTCCAATGGTTAGACGGAGACCTGGAGAGGTGTACAAGCCACAGTGTCTTGCACCCACTGTGAAATTTGGTGGAGGATCGGTGATGATCTGGGGATGCTTCAGCAAGACTGGAATTGGGCAGGTTGTCCTTTACAAAGGACGTATGAATCAAGCCCCATACAAGGTTATCCTGGAAAACAGTTGATTCCTTCTGCTCAGGCAATGTTCCCCAGCTCTGAGTACTGGTTTTTCCAGCAGGACTATGCGCCATGCCACACAGCTAGGTCAATCAAGGTGTGAATGAAGGACCACCACATCAAATCCCTGTCATGGCAAGCACAATCTCCAGACCTGAACCCCACTGAAAACCTCTGGAATATAATCAAGAGTTAGATGGATAGTTGCAAACCACCAAACAAAGAACTGCTTACATTTCTGTACCAGGAGTGGAATAAGGTCACACAAAAGCAGTGTGAAAGACTGGTGGAAAGCATGCCAAGCTGTGATTACAAATCATGGTTATTCTACAAAATATTGATTTCTGAACTCTTCCTGAGCTAAAACATTAGTATTGTTGTTTTTAAATGATTATGTTATGAACTTGTTTTTGTTTTGTTTTTTAATTATTTGAGGTCTGCAAGCAATGCATTTTTTTGTTATTTTGACCATTTCTCATTTTCTGAAAATAAATACAAAATTTATTGCTTGGAAATTCGGAGACATGTTGTCAGAAGTTTATCGAAAAAAGAGCAATTTACATTTTACTCAAAAATATACCTATAAAGAGAAAAATCAGACAAACTGAAAATTTAGCAGTGGTCTCGTAATTTTTACCAGAGCTGTATATATGTATTCTATGTGTATATACCTATTCTATCTATTCTACTTTAAGCTGTCAGTGTGATTTTACTGTACGCGGACATGATTTGCCGGCTTTTCAAAGGACACCGGTGCGTAAAAATCGGACAGCACTCGCATGGTCCGAGTGCTGCGCGACTTTTTTTCTCACACCCATAGGCTTGCATTAGCGAGTCTCGGTGACAATCACAGCATGCTGCGATTTTACACGCACGTAGAATACGCCGGAGAAAAAATGCGGTGATGTGAGCTGCCCCAAAGATTAACACTGGTCCGAGTGCTATGCAATGTTTTCTCGCATAGCACCCATCCGTATTCTATGATAGTGTGACCCTGGCCTTAGTGTTCAAATAGAAAGAGCCATCAATTGCAGGAGCAGACACAGGCAGAAGAGGCCCCTGAACAAGAGCAGTATATGGATCATTTGCAGTCCAATACCTCTTCATAAAGCACAATTTCACCTGCTTTGGAGGTGGCAGTGGCCCCCTTACCTCCAGGGCCCTTTGTGTGGCTGTACAGGTTGACAAATGGTATGTCCTCCCCTGGGCAGTTGTGTTGTCTGCAAATATCTCACTCAGCTTTCATGCTTTGCGCGTTGAAGACAATTCTCAGGTTGAATATTACAAGATTTCAGTTGTCAAATTATTTTAAGTAGTTTAACAACAGGACCGTCGCAGCATCAATATATACATTCATGGGGCATTAAAGTAATTATATGTATGTAAATCATTAAGCAGATAAGAGAAGGTCATTTTGTTACAAGCAGATAACGACGATTTTTTTGCATAACGCTATTTAACAGGCCTATTGAAAAAATAATGGCATGTATGCATCAAAATATAGATGTTTATGAATGCACATCATAAATTAGTAGTGACTTCCTCACTTTCTGAGTGCCACTAATACACTGTGTTCTAAATTATTATGCACAAAGAGTTTAGGAGTGATAAGGTTAGAATTTTTTTGTTTGTCATTTAAACTCATTGTTGGTGATGTGTGTCAGGGCTCTTTATATCACTGAAAGCAATTGCAGATACCTGTGTTTGGCAGGTGTGTCCAAATAAAGGCAAGACTACTTAAGAAGGCTGTTCCACATTGATAAGCAGCCTACATTTTTTGCCAAAATGGGAAAGAAAAAGGATGTGTCGGCTGCTGAGAAGCAACAAATTGTGGAGTATTTAGGTCAAGGCATGACTACAATCAACTTTGCCAAGACACTTCATCGTGATCATCGCACAATCAAGAAGTATGTAGCTGATTCCCAGCACACGCGTGTGCTTGCTGATAAGGAAAAATTGAGGACTCTTTCCAACAGGCAATTGCGTAAGGTTAAAAGAGCAGCTGCAAAAATGCCTTGTAATAGCAGCAGACAAGTTTCTGAAGCTGCTGGTGCCTCCAACGTCCTCGGAACAACAAGATGCAGGGTCCTTCAGAGGTTTGCAGCTGTGCGTAAGCCATCCTGTCGACCACCTCTATCCACTGCACACAAGCAGAAACGGCTCCAGTGGGCCAAACGATACATGAAGACTGACTTCCAAACTGTTTTGTTCACCGATGAGTGCCGTGCATCGCTCGATGGTCCAGATGGATGGAGTGGAGGATGGCTGGTTGATGGACACCCCATGAAAACACGGCTAAGGCACCAAAAAGGAGGAGGTGGAGTAATGTTTTGGGCTGGAATCATGGGGAGAGAGATTGTCGGCCCCTTTATGATCCCTGAAGGGGTAAAGATGAACTCCATAATCTATGTGGAGTTTCTAAAACAACACTTCCTGCCATGGTTCAAGAGGAAGAACCGTGCTTTCCGCAGCAAGATCATTTTCATGCACGATAATGCACCGTCTCATGCTGCAAAAAACACATCTGCATCTCTGGCTGCTATGGGCATAAAAAAGGACAAACTTATGGTGTGGCCACCATCTTCCCCTGACCTCAACCCCATTGAGAACCTCTGGAGCATCATCAAAAGGAGTGTCTGATGGCAGGAGGCAGTTCACATCTAAGCAATAGCTCTGGGAGGGTATTCTGTCCACATGCAAAACAATTGAAGCAGAAACCATCCAAAAACTGACAAATTCAATGGACGAGAGAGTTCAGAAGCTTCTTTCGAACAAGGGGTCCTATGTGCAAATGTAACATCACCTAGAATAAAGTTTTCACTTGAAAACTGTTTGATTTCATTTTGTAATAAGCTAATAATGCTTATAACTTCACAATTGACCATTTTTTTGTTCAAAATAAAAAAAAGGTTGAAAACTCTGCTGTGCATAATAATTTGGAACATGCATTTTAAGTGTTTATTTTTTTTTAAAAGATACTGTTTTCATAGGCAGTTTGTTCCAAAACATTGCAATTATACTAGAATAGTAGATGACTGTAAAATAACAATGACTGCAATTCAGATAGGTAATTTAGAGAAAATATGAGGAAATATTATTTGCATAATAATTTGGAACACAGTGTACTTTTGAATTCCATCGTCATAGCTTAAAAGGGTTCTCTGGCTTAGAAAACACATCTTTATATAAATTATTAGGTAATTCAGGATTTAAAGAGGGGGATTACTTACAGTGTAAAATTCTTTCTTGGTCAGAATGGAGAGTGGTTAGAAAAGGGGACCTGTCTTGTCCTGCACCAAAAAGACAGTCCTGTGATTTGAGTGGACCTTTACTACTATGTTTCTCCACAGATAAAAGCTAATTGCTTGAGGATCAAGCAGCTGACTATCAAGGGATCCTTCTAACAAATAAGTGGAGAACCCCTTTAAATATTTTATAAATTAAATGCATTGCTCTGGTAATAAATATCTATTTATTCATTACGCAAATTGAAATCTGGTTTGGCTCTTATCCTATGTCATGTGACAAGGCTCGCTAAAGGGTCGACATTGACTGTTAGGATTGCTACTTCCAAAAGGTGGCACTAGAGTTCTAGTCCTCTTCGTCTCTGAAAAGACAATTTGCATATTTCCCAGAGGAGCATTGCGTCTTTAACTCTCCTCATCTTGACATGCTTAACATGTCACTCTCCGCATGGAGAAACGATATTTATTCATTGTGATGTTCAGAAGTACACAGATCCTAAATGTTGATCGTATGCTTGAATCTGTTTTTTGATGTGGGTCAATTTCCCCTTCAAATAGATGCAGCGTTCCCTTTTTTCCATAAATGCAGGGTCCTGAGGGAAACAAATAATGAGTACAATTTTCTTATGGTACATCATAAAGCTTTCTGACTTTTATATACATTCAGCCATTTTCTTCCCAGCCTATAAAAGACAGGAGCTGCTTCTGGAAACAGATGACTACAAATTCCTAGGAATGTTTGACTGCACCAAAGTTCACAACTCAATCATCAGATCATTCTAGCTTCAATAATGAGACTGGTGCTGCCTGGAAATTGTATCGTCCATTTTAGAATTTGTTCATTGTAAATTAAAGGCAACCTGACATGAAATTAATACTGCCCGAATCACCAGCAGCTTAAATCAGAAGTTGTTGCGTTATTGCAGCCTAGTATGTTTTATTCGGAAACGCTGTGGCATTTCAGGGAAAACATACTTTGAAATGGGGGAAATTAAATGTTTGGTACACTGCTATTTTGGCAAGTTTTAGCACCTACAAAGAATGGAGAGGTCTGCAAATTTTAACATAAGTGCACTTCAACTGTGAGAGACAGAGGCTCTAGAATCCAGAAAATCACATTGTATGTTTTTTACATAATTCATTTGCATTTTATTACAAGAAATAAGTATTTGATTCAATAGAAAAACAGAACTTTATATTTGGTACAGAAGCCTTTGCTTGCAATTACAGAGGTCAGATGTTTCCTGTAGTTCTTGACCAAGTTTGCACACACTGCAGCAGGGATTTTGGCCCACTCCTCCATACAGATCTTGTCCAGATCTATCAGGTTTTGGGGCTGTTGCTGGCCAACATTGAGCTTCAGCTTCCTACAAAGATTTTTCTATTGGGCTCAGGTCTGTAGATTGGCTAGGCCACTCCAGGACCTTAAAATGCTTCTTACGTAGCCATTCCTTAGTTGCCCTGGCTGTGCGTTTCAGATCATTGTCATGCTGGAAGACTCAGCCACGACCGATCTTCAATGCTCTTACTGAGGGAAAGAGTTTGTTGGCCACAATCTTGCGATATGTGACCCTATTCATCCTTCATTCAATACTTTGCGGTCGTCCTGTCCCCTTTGCAGAAAAGCACCCTAAAGTACAATGCTTCCCCCACATGCCTCATGATTGGAATGGTGTTCTTGGGGTTGTACTCATCTTTCTTATTAATCCAAACACGGGGTGTGGAGTTGATGTCAAAAAGTTCTATTTTGGTCTCATCTGACCACATGACCTTCTCCCATACCTCTGCATCATTCAGATGGTAATTGGTGAACTTCAAACGAGCCTGGATATGTGCTGGCATGAGCAGGGGGACCTTTGCGTGCCCTGCAAGATTTTAAATCCATGACAGTGTAGTGTGTTACTAATAGTAATGTTTAAGACTGTGGTCCCAACTCTATTCAGGTCATTGACCAGGTCCTCCTGTGACCTTTCTCAGAATCATCCTTACCCCACGAGGCAAGATCTTGCATAAAGCCCCAGATCAAGGAAGACTGACAGTCATCTTGTGTTTCTTCCATTTTCTAATAATTATGCCAACAGTTGTTGCCTTCTCACCAAGCTGCTTGCCTGTCGTCCTGTAGCCCATCCCAGCCATGTGCAGGTGTACGATTTTGTTCCTGGTGTCCTTAGACAGGTCTTTGGTCTTGGCCATGGTGTTGAGGTTGGAGTGTGATTGATTATGTGGACAGGTGTCTTTTATAAATGTAATGAGATCAAACAGGTGCCATTAATGCAGGTAAAGAGTCCGGAGCAGGAGTGCGTGTTAAAGAAAACTAACAGATTGGTGGGCTAGAGTTCTTGGTGATCAAATACCTATTTCATGCAATAATATGCAATTTAATTATTTAAAAATCATACAATGTGGTTTTCTGGTTTTTTTTTTTAGATTGCCTCTCACAGTTGAAGTGCACTGATGATAAAATTTACAGACCTCTCCATTCTTTGTAGGTGGGAAAACCTGCTAAATCGTCAGTGTATCAAACACCGTAATATATGTATATATACAGTATATATATATATATATATATATATATATATATATATATATATATATGTACATACATATATTCGAAAGCTTCTCTTATTCATTATAATGGTAATTATGGACAGCATATAAACTTCACACTGATGCTATCTGTGTGCTGTCCATTATTGTCAGTAATCTGTAAAATCATATTTTGTATTGCTCCAACTGCAACATGTGAAACAAAATTAACCCATTATTTTTAGTGCACAGTGAGCTGCATCAAAAAATAATTATATACAATTTGGGATGACCCACTAACAAGTCCAGAAACGTAACTTTTATTATGGATTAAAATAGTGGGGTAATTCTATACATGAAACGTTTTGTCCCTATATTGCCTAAACGATTCTAATATAGTGTAGAGCCAATTGCCAAATATCTCTTAGGCTGCTTTCACACTAGCGTCGGTATGGGCCCGTCGCAGTGCGTCGGGCCGACGTACCAACGCATGCTATGAAATAAATGCCTGACGTGGGCAGCGGAAGCAGTCTTACGACGCTCCCACTGCCCCATTGCGAGGTCCGGGGAGGAGGGGG
The DNA here is from genome assembly GCF_051348905.1 of Ranitomeya variabilis. Lineage (NCBI taxonomy): Eukaryota > Metazoa > Chordata > Amphibia > Anura > Dendrobatidae > Ranitomeya > Ranitomeya variabilis. The sequence goes on along the minus strand of NC_135232.1, from coordinate 512,749,605 downwards.
CGGAGTTTCAGCCTCGCATGCGCGGTCGAAAATGGCGGACTCGACGCACAAAAAAAGGTACATGTAACTTTTTTTGTGGCGGCGGTCCGCCAAAACACGACGCAACCGTCGCACGACGGTTGCGACGTGTGGCAATACGTCGGTAATGTAAGTCTATGGGGAAAAAACGCATCCTGCAGACAACTTTGCAGGATGCGTTTTTTCTCCTGAACGACGCATTGCGACGTATTGCAAACGACACTAGTGTGAAAGTAGCCTAAGTGACACCCCCGGGTGTCAACACGATAAGGCAGATAGGACATATATCTCTGTGGTTTGTCCCGAGGAAAAAGCAGGTGTACTTTGAAACGCGTTGAGTAGTGTTGAGCATTCCGATACTGCAAATATCGGGTATCGGCCGATATTCGCTGTACCGGAATTCCGATACCGAGCTCCGATATTTTTGTGATATCGGAAATCGGAATCGGAAGTTCCTATAAGTTCCCAGGCGTGTGCGGTGCGTATGGTTCCCAGGGTCTGGAGGAGAGGAGACTCTCCTTCAGGCCCTGGGATCCATATTCATGTAAAAAATAAAGAATAAAAATAAAAAATATGGATATACTCACCCCTCCGACAGACCCTGGACCTCAGCGGTGCAACCGGCAGCCTCCATTCCTAAGAATGCAGTGAGTGTAGGACCTGCGATGACGTCGCGGCTTGTGATTGGTCGCGTGAGCGGTCACATGAGCGGTCACGCGACCAATCACAAGCCGCGACGTCATCGAGGGTCCTTCACTCTGCATTCTTAGGAATGGAGGCAGACGCTTGCAGCGGTGACAGCCAGGGCTCGTCCGAGGGTGAGTATATCCATATTTTTTATTTTTATTCTTTATTTTTTACATGAATATGGATCCCAGGGCCTGAAGGAGAGTTTCCTCTCCTTCAGACTCTGGGAACCATCCAGGATCACTTCTGATATTTGTGTCCCATTGACTTGTAGTGGTATCGGGTATCGGTATCGGCGATATCCGATATTTTTTGGATATCGGCCGATCCAATCCGATACCGATACTTTCAAATATCGAAAGGTATCGCTCAACACTAGCGTTGAGTAAAAACAGCATTTGAATTTGTACATTTTCATTTTGCACAAATGGCTGATCTGTGGGGTGCCAGGTGTCAGACCTCCACTGATTTGATGATGATCACCTATACTATGAATATATAAATCCTGGGTAGCCCATTTAAAACTATCACGTAATGTTTCCCGAAATTAGTCAATTTACTTTACTTATGCCAGTGACTTATAAAAAAGTCTTGACTATGTTCTTCTACAAATTGGAAATTGTATTGAAACAACAAGACCTTCAATTCCATGTTGAGTCAACAGTACCAGAACAGTATTACACTAAAATATCATTTAAAAGAATGCTTGGAGAACCACATATATTTTAAGATAACATTGATTATCCAGAGATCTAAATTTCAGTTTCATTACAAACTATATAAATATCTATATATACAGTATATATATAAGAGGCATCATGCTTACTCGCTAATCCCGCCGCCTGCACAGTAGCTCCGCCCCCACACATCACCACACATAATCCCGTCCCCACCCCATTACCACACACAATACCGCCCCCCACCACATTACCACACACAATCCCGCCCCCCACCATATTACCACACACAATCCCGCCCCCCACCACATTACCACACACAATCCAGCCCCCCACCCCATTACCACACAATCCCGCCCCCACCACATTACCATGCACAATCCTGCCCCCCACATTACCACACACAATCCTGCCCCCACCACATTGCCACACACAATCCCACCCCCACCCCATTACCACACACCATCCTGCGCCCAGCACATTACCACACATAATCCCGCCCCCCCACCACATTACCACACATAATCCCGCCCCCCCACCACATCACCACACATAATCCCGCCCCCACCACAACACCGCAGATAATCCTGCCCCCCACCACATCACCAGACATAATCCCGCCCCCTACCACATCACCAAACAATCCCGCCCCCACCACATTACCACACATAATCCAACCCCCTACATCACCACAAATAATCCCGCCCCCCACCACATCACCACACATAATCCCACCCCCCACCACATTACCACTCATAATCCTGCCCCCACACCACATCACCACACATAATCCTGCCCCCCACCACATCACCACACATAATCCCACCCCCTTACCACATTACCACTCATAATCCTGCCCCCCACACCACATCACCACACATAATCCTGCCCCCCACCACATTACCACACATAATCCCGCCCCCCACCACATCACCACACATAATCCCGCCCCCTTACCACATTACCACACATAATCCCGCCCCCCCACCACATTACCACACATAATCCCGCCCCAAACCACATCACCACACATAATCCCACCCCCCACCACATCACCACACATAATGCCACCCCCCACCACATTACCACATATAATCCTGCCCCCCACCACATTACCACACATAATCCCGCCCCCCACATTACCACACGTGGCTCCGTCCCCACACATTACCACACGAGGCTCTGTCCACACACATTACCACACGAGGCTGCATCTCCACACATTACCACAGGAGGCTCTGTCCACACACATAACCACACAAGGCTCCGTCCCCCCACATTATCACATGAGGCTCCGTCCCCACACATTACCACATGAGGCTCCGTCCCCACACATTACCACACGAGGCTCTGTCCTCACACATTACCACACGAGACTGCGTCTCCACACATTACCACACGAGGCTCCATCCCCACACATTACCACACAAGGCTCTGTCCTCACACATTACCACACGAGGCTCCGTCCCCCCACATTACCACATGAGGCTCCATCCCCACACATTACCACACGAGGCTCCGTCCCCACACATTACCACACGAGGCTCCGTCCCCACACATTACCACACGACACGAGGCTCTGTCCTCACACATTACCACACGAGGCTCCGTCCCCACACATTACCACATGAGGCTCTGTCCTCACACATTACCACACGAGGCTGCGTCTCCACACATTACCACAAGATGCTCCGTCCCCACACTTTACCACACGAGGCTCTGTCCTCACACACCACACGAGGCTCCGTCCCCACACATTACCACACGAGGCTCCGTCCCCACACATTACTACATGAGGCTCTGTCCCCACACATTACCATACGAGGCTCCGTCCTCACATATTACCACAAGATGCTCCGTCCCCACACTTTACCACACAAGGCTCTGTCCCCACACATTACCATACGAGGCTCCGTCCTCACACATTAACACACGAGGCTTCATCCCCACACATGATTATTATTGTTATTAACTTCATTATAAATTAATTTACCACTTGCATAAGCGCTATTGAATGTTGTCATTATTTTCTTTAGTTTAATCACTAGCATCGTTAATTAGATAGCAATGAGCGTGCCGAGCGTTAGCTGGCTGGAAACATCTAGTATATTATATAAGGCTACGTGCACACATTCACGGAAAGGGTGCAGAATTTTCCTGAGAAAATCCTGACTACTTTCACAGGAAATCCGCATGCGTATTTTTCACATTTTTTTCATGTGTTTTTTGCACGGATTTTTTGCGTTTTTTTCCGGAGCTTCCCAATGCAATAAATTCGAAAAAAATCCGCAAAATTAAAGAACATGCTGCCTTTTTTCCACGATACATTTTTATCGCTGAAAAAACGCAACATGTGCACAAAAATTGCGGAATGCATTAAAAATGATGTGATGCTTAATGTATGCATTTTTTAAGCATTTTTGCTGCGGAAAACCGCTGAAAAAACGCGCAAAAAACACGAAAAATCCGGAACGTGTGCACATAGCCCAAATGGTCTGCTTTTTCCCCCAGGAACTGTACCAATGTTGTCCATGGCCTGTGCTAGGTATTGCAGATTGGCTCCAGTAAAGGAGCTCTCTGACATACAGTAGGAAACCTATTTTTGTATATACCCACCTATAGAATTCTGAATTAATAGTGAGGGGACTTTTGATCAGGATCAATATGTATTGGTTAGAGTCGAGGGCAGTTACAATCAGTGTCTCTAAGGGAGAAAATGCCTTGTCAAAGCTAGGAACAAAAAAACAAGGAGCCAATCACGTCAGTTTTTAGATATTACTGGCCCGAGATTCATCTTGGCCTCCTGAACCCAGCCCTAGGACTCATTCAGATGTCCATGTTCTATCTGTGGTTTTCACAGAGAAGTACGCCTGCGCAGATATGGTTATAAACACAATCTGGGCTACTGCCTGGGGCCCGGGTCTCCAGGAGGCCCATGGCCAGGTTGCCTTCATTATAACTGTCTCCTAGTAGGGAGCTTTCCTAGTACTCCACTGCCAACAATACAGCAGAGCTCTCGTCGTGTCTGCTGTGACGTACCAGCGCAATTACATTATCAGATTTCCCAGGTGCTGGTGTGCGCCAGCATATACGCATTGACTACCGGTACAAATGGAGCCTCAGGGACCAGAGCAGAGCACCAGGGGAATGAGATCAAGGTGAGTATGTTTTTTTCGATTTTTTTTAAATATGTGTACGGGATGTGTGCCTATATATGTGGGCTATGTGATGGCTTATACTGTATATAGTGGGCTATGTGAGGGCTTGTACTGTATATAGGAGCCTATGTCAGGGCTCATACTCTATATAGTAGACTATGTGGGGCTCACGCTGTGTATAGGAGGCTATGTACCAGCTCATACTGTATCTATCTAGCTGTGTGGGGTCTCACACTGTATGTAGGGGGCTGTGTGTGGGCTCATACTGTAAATAGGATGCTATATGGAGCTCATTCTCTATATAGTGATCTATGTGTGGGCTCATACTGTGTCTAGGGAGCTATGTGCGGGCTCATACCGTATATAGAAGCATTCGTCCTGTATATAGGAGTTATATGGGGACTCATACTGTATCTAGGGAGCTATGTGCAGGCTCAGACTGTATATAGAGCCTATGTGAGTGCTCATACTGTATATAGGGAGCTTTGTGGGAACTCACACTGTATACAGGTGGATATATGTGGCCTCATACTACAGGTATGGAGCTATGTGGGGGCTCATCCTGCATATAGGTAGTTATATGGGAGTTCATACTGCATATAGGAGGCTATGTGAGGGTTCATATTGTATGTAGGGGCAGTGAGTGGCCTCATACTATAAGAACGAGGCTACCAAGGGGCTGTATATAGGAGGACTGTGTGGGGGCTCATATTGTATATAGGGAGATGTCAGCATACTTAATTCTGCTTAATAATAAGTTATACAATTAATATTAAAAATAATTATAATTGATATGTTAAGAATAATATTGAGCAGAATTAATTTCAGCCTATTGAGTCAGCCTCCACAAGAGTTTCAGGGTCTCATGTGGGAAAATTTTTTTCTATAGTGCTATGTTATGTATAGTGCTGTACATAAGGGAAAAATTTGCAGACATGCTACGAGCGGCACTATCTCTGTCGTTTTCCATTTACAGATATGCACCAGAGCACCTGCGTGTTACTCACATGCCCTGTCACATGATCTACCCTCAGATCATCTGACATATCACATGAGACATTGGGTTCCTGGAGGAGGGGCCCACACCTTCTAAACTGCATGGGACCCTGGATACTCTTAATCCACCCCTGGCTGTAAGAGATTTCCAAATCATTGCATTTTTATTTTCTTTAAATTTAACACATCATCCCAACATTTTGGAATTTGGGTTGTACACGCATTTGAATAAAAATATAAAATTACCTCCAGAGGTATCCTTAAAGGGAATCTGTCAGTAGGATAAATCCTCCTAGCATAGCTGGGAAGGACAGTGTAAAATCCCAGCTCTGCAGTGTCTGATCAGAAGCACCTATATGGTTTCTCTAAGAAGCAGGAAATTGTATCATTTTGGGACCAGCCAAGATGAAAGCTGTAGCTGAGAGAGATGTGCCAGGGTCTGTTTTTCTGTTCTGTTTAGTTAGCGCCTGGACAAGGCTAGGGATTTATATTTATGATTTTGTTTTTGTGCTGTGAAACCTGTGGAAAGCAATAAAAACTGCACGTGTTTGGACCAAAACTGCAGTGCCTGTGTGAACGCTACCTAAGGCCTAATGCCTTCCAGATAGAGTGAATCCCTACACCTCCTTATCAGCTTATATGGGCATTTAGGTCATAGGAAGCTGAATAAAATGATACTTTGATATCTATGATCCGATGTCTTATGTAGTGCAGCGGTAGCACTGTGCAGTGATGAGGCAGTGGCCCAGCAAAGTTCAAAGCAAAACGTCTCTTTAATGTTCAAGTCATATAAACACAGCACACGATATCTTCTGGATCGCTGCCGGGTACATATCCTCTGGATTACAGTCACTAAACACGCCAGTCAACCTCTGACCTGTTACCGTGGGTGACAGCTCCACCGTGTTAATGTCTCTTTACTCACAGCATTACACAGTACACGATATCCTCCGAATCACAGCCGGGAACCATATTCTCCAGTTTACAGGCACTAAACATGCCAGTTCACCTCCTGAGAAAAGTTGCCATGGGCGACTGCACCTCTGTGTACACTGTGGGTGCCAGGCTTTTCAGCTGCCTTTGCCATTTGGCTCTGCTGGCCTGTAGTGCCTCACACAGGTGGAGCTCTGCATAGCCTCCCACTCTGTACTTCTGCCAACACCAGACTGACACTAACTCTGAACCTGAAACACCCAAACCCTATACTGCAGGGTTTTAGCTAGCAACCTGTAGCCTTCAGCCACATGGAAAACCTGGACAGGAATTAAATGGACTGCACAACTACCATTCTGCAGTCTGTTTCAAAACACAAAAGCCCCAAAAATCTGCCTTGGACAACCAGAATGTTCAAGACCTATATTCACTTTAGTCTGCATTGCAACCACAGCTACAACTTTGACTGCAATGCACTCTAATGGCCTTAATACGCCTCCGTGCGCATCCTGGGGGGAACATACAGTGACCCTCACATGTAACACCAGTCACTGCCTCACACTTATTGCAGAGAAATCCAGGTTTTCTATTATGTTAATGAGCTGTTAAGATCTATGAGCCTAACACTGATCTGCATGAGAATCGGCACCCACAGCTTATTTTAAATAACAAGGGATGTTACCAGTGTGAACCAAATAATGACTAAGGGTACCGTCTCACAAAACGATTTACCAACGATCACGACCAGCGATACGACCTGGCCATGATCGTTGGTAAGTCGTTGTGTGATCGCTGGGGAGCTGTCACACAGACAGCTCTCCAGCGACCAACGATGCCGAAGTCCCCGGGTAACCAGGGTAAACATCGGGTTACTAAGCGCAGGGCCGCGCTTAGTAACCCGATGTTTACCCTGGTTACCGTCGTAAATGTAAAAAAAAAAAACAGTACATACTCACATTCCGGTGTCCGTCAGGTCCCTTGCCGTCACCGCTGTGCTCTGCTTTCACTTTACGGCCGTCAGTCAGTCAGTGCGGGAAGCAGACAGCAAGGGACCTGACGGACACCGGAATGTGAGTATGTACTGTTTTTTTTTTTTTACATTTACGATGGTAACCAGGGTAAACATCGGGTTACTAAGCGCAGCCCTGCGCTTAGTAACCCGATGTTTACCCTGGTTAAAAGCGAACGCATCGTTGGATCGGTGTCACACACACCGATCCAACAATGACAGCGGGAGATCCAGCGACGAAAGAAAGTTCCAAACGATCTGCTACGACGTACGATTCTCAGCAGTGTCCCTGATCGCTGCTGCGTGTCAGACACAGCGATATCGTAACTATATCGCTAGAACGTCACGGATCGTACCGTCGTAGCGACGAAAGTGCCACTGTGAGACGGTACCCTTATACTTTGCTCTCATAATCACATGCAGCTCTGCAGTGAGATCAGAATTTACAGAGTACAGCTAACACAGTACAGCTAACTTGCACAGGACATAGGACAGCAGAAGTGAAATTTGTCTCATTAAAAAAATATTTGCAACTGCAGTCCTCTCAAAGAGCTTCAGCTTTTATCTCACAGGCATCCAGTGTGGGGGGAAGGCAGTACAGCATAGCTGACAGCCATGTGAGAGGACAATTGCAGCTTCTGCAGATGTGTTTGTAAGGAGACAAAATTCACTACTGTTGTCCTGTTTTAGCTCTGATCTCACTGAAGAGCAATGTGTGATTATGAGAGTAAAATGGCACTCACTACATGTCTCATACTGGTAATGCCCCCTTTAATTTAAGTTCTGCAGGCAGTTTCTCAGGGCTATTTATGTTCGGCCTATAGATCTTAACAGCTCATTTGCATATAAGTAAAAAAAATGTGGATTTCTCTGGAACAAGACATCAGATTTCAGATATCAAGATATAATTTTATTCAACTTTCTATGACCTGGCCAAATTTGTGCTCTAAAAATCAAATAGTGCTCCTTCCTTTACAAGCTCTATGTGCTCAAACGTTAGTTTTTGATCACATATTGGATATTACAATGTTTGGGAGTAGTTGTGTAACCAATTGTGAGATCCATTTTCTCCTATTGCTCCTTGTAAAAATTACACATGTGCGGATAAATATTTTACTTGAAATAAATGAAAATTTTGACACATCAGATTTGAAAAATAGGAAGTGGACATTAACCCCCACAACCTTAGACGTATCCATACATCCTGGTTAGGAAGGACATTGGACACGACTCTGTGCCGTGTTGGTTGTTCAGCAAATCTGACAGCTGACTCGTAGCTCTCACTGCCTGGAATGTGCCCACACCGTTCCCACCAGTTTAGCCCCTTAAATACTGCATTTGATGTTTAGAAGTCAGAAAGAGGGCTCCCTCTTCCCTACAATTAGTGCCCCCATGACATCATCGCAGTAGTCACGATGACATCCGGGTCAGCAGGGCTAGCAAGCTTATTAGATCATATGCAGAGCTTTGTCTAACAACCTTGTGTTAGAGCAGAAAAAAGTAAAAGTCTCAAAGAGGAACAAAGTAAAAAAAAGTAGTAAAAAATGGTAAAATTATTTTCTAAAAAAATCACAAAATAATAATAAAAAGAATATATAAAAATAATATTTTGTGCCCATAAATAAGTAAAGATGAACAATAAAAGTACATATTTGGTATTGCCATGTCCAGAACGTACCAACCTACAAAACTGTCACACTAGTTGACCCCTTCAGTGAACACCGTGAAAAAATAAATAGAAAATGAAGCAAAAAATAAGCTTTTTCATCATACCGTCAAACAGAAAGTGGTATAAAACACGATCGTAAACGTAAATAAAAAAGGTCTAGCTGAAAACGTCATCTTGTCCTGCAAAAGACAAGCCACCATACAGCTCCATCAGCGGGAAAAAAAAAAAGATAACGATTTCAGAATTCAGCAATGCAAAAATAATTATTTCTTCTATAAAATAGTTTTTATTGTGTAAAAGCATTAAAGCATAAAAAAATTATATAAATGATGTATCACTGTTATTGTACTGACCCGAAAATAAAGCTGCTTATCAATTTTACCACACGTAGAACGGGATAAAAAATACCCAAATCACTATTCCTGAATTGCTGTTTTTTGTTTTTTCTACCTCTCAAAAATTGGAATAGAAAGTGATCAAAAATGTTATATGCTGAAAATAGTACCAATTTAAAAATGTCAACTCTTCCCGCAAAAAACAACCCCTCACATGATTCTGACTGCAGAAACAAGGAAAAAATATAGCTCTCAGCGTAAAAAATAGAATAAAAACAATTCTTCACCTGCTGGTAATGTGTTCATTCTGCCTACCAAAAGATTGCGGTAAGGCTGGGTTCACATTTATCCTGTGCTCTACACTGAGCACGTACACTGGGTTCTCCATGCAAATCTCTGAAATATGTGATTCAGACAGAATCCCAGATGGAAGATTCCCTATAGTGTGGCAGATGGTGACACTGTGGATGCTGTCTTGCCTATGATCCGGTGGTGTAAGTCTTTTTAGGCATGCATAAAAGCGCAGTCCGCCACAGTTTTGTGCATTCTGAAAAGAAGGCTACAATTGAACAGAGGCCAGATGGAGTCCAGAGTAATTCTGCTGCCTAATTATAGTGAATGGATTCCTCAAAGGTTTCATCTGATTCACGCCATTCGGAAATTAGAATAGAAACATCAATGCAAGAGCTCAGCTGCGTAGAGAACAGGATAAATGTGATAAAAAATGTTATTTAAAATGTTCCCAATAAAAGATTCAACTCAATCTCCCAAAAAAAGCAAGTCTCCACTCAGGTCCGTCATCTGATAATGGAAAAATAGGGAGCTTGCATGTTACTGGTAGTACAAAGGGTCTAGATAAGCACTATGGCTCCTCGAACCCCAAAAGAAATCCATAAAATTCTGCACTCCCAAATCCAACTGCCCATCTATCTTTTGAGCCCCACAGTGTGTCTAAACCACATTTCACATGTTTGGCATTTCTGTGGCCATGAGAACCTGCCTAATTTATGGATGCATGTCTCCAGAAGCATGAGCTGGACATAATGTACTGGTCACTACAACATATTGGCCACGACAATAGCAGATTTGCAATTTTCACTCAGCAACATCCACTGCTGCTTGTTTCTGGAAATCACAACTACATTTGTAGATAAATTCCCAAAGGGGTATAATTTCCAAAATGAGGAAGATATTCTGCTCTTCTAGTACTTATGGACTCTGTATATGGCATCTGCAAACTATTCTAGGAAAATCTCTGCTCCAAAAGGCAAATAGCACTTTGCCCCTCCTGAGTCCTGCCGTGTGGCTAAGCAGTACTGTACAGCCAAATATTGTGTATTTCCATGGTCAGCAGAAATTGTGTGACAAATTTTGGTGCCATTTTTACAAATTGCCCTTGTCAAAATATAAAATCTGAGGCTAAAGCAAAATTTTTGTGGTAAAAATGTAATTATTTTTTCTTCACTGCCCAATGGTGTAAAATTCTGTGACACACCCGTGGTGTCAATAAGATCACTGCACCCTTAGATGAATTAGTTGAGAGGTGCAGTTTGGGGTCACTTATGTTGGGTTCTGTTGTTCTGACACCTTAGGGGCTCTTCCAGTACTTCCAGTAGGTTATGGCACACGCAAACCATTCCCAAAAAATCTGCACTATAATATAGTACTACTTCCCTTCTGAGATTTGCACTGTGCCTCAAATGTACATGGTGGCCCATGTATATGGATACACCTATATGGATACACCTAAATAAAATAGGAATGGTTGGTGATATCAACTTCCTGTTTGTAGCACATTAGTATATGGGAGGGGGGAAACTAAATTCAACTGTCAAATTCAGCGTGCTGATCTGGCATCAGTTGAACATCCCTTCAGCGGATATTAGCTACCCACAAATGGCACCCTTACAAAATCCAGCTGCTGCAGCATCTCAACGAGGATGACCCAGATGGGCACGCTGAATTTGCAGAATGGGCAAAGCAAAAATTGGAACAGGACCCTCAGTTTACACAGAACATTATGTTAAGTGATGAGGCAAACTTTTTCTGGTGGGCCATTTATATGGATACACCTAAATAACATGGGAATGGTGACTGTTTTCTTGTGTAGGGTGTCTTTCATTGTAATCTGCTGCAATGACCCTGATACTGCGTTCACCAGACATCAACACAATTTCTATCTGCTCCTCACGTGTTTACCTCTGCGACATGTCAATGGCTGTAAACAAAGAGAAACTCGTAAATAACTCATGAAAGAATGAAGTTACATTTAAACCAAGCACATCATTGTTTTTCTTGTGAAATTCTCAATAAGTTTGATGTGTCACATGACCCTCTTCCCATTGGAAAAGAATAAAGATGGATCCAAAATGGCCGACTGCAAAATGTGTTGTGAACTCTATTTTTGGGCTCCCTCTAGTGGTCACAAGCGGTACTGTGTAGTGTTGTCTTTCTGCAGGTTGCAGCATCAGCTGGTTCATTATCCTTGGTTGGTTTCTTATTTAGCTCACCTGGATACTCAGTTCCTTGCCTGCTATCAATGTATTCAGTGCTCTTCAGATTCCTTGTGGCTACCTTGCTCCCAGTCTCTCCAAGACAAGCTAAGTTTTTGTTTGATCATTTTTTGATTATCAGCGTTCATTATGTTTTTAGTCCAGCTCACTAAAATGTGATTTCCTCGCTTGCTGGTTGCTCTAGGAGACTGAGTTTCTCCCCCCACACCGTTAGTTGGTGTGGGGGTTCTTGAAATCTCAGAGTGGATATTTTGTAAGGGTTTTTTACTGACCGCATAGATTCCCTTTTCTATTTTCTGCTATCTAGTATTAGTGGGCCTCATTTGCTGAATCTGCTTTCACACCTGTGTATGTGCCTTCCTCTTACCTCACCGTTATTATTTGTTGGGGGCTTCTATATCTTTGGGGATTATTTCTCTGGAGGCAAGAGAGGTCTTTCTTTCTCTCTAGGGGTAGTTAGTTCCTCAGGCTGGCTCGAGACGTCTAGGATTTTTAGGCACGTTCACCGGCTTTTTCTAGTGTGTTTGGATAGGTTCAGATTTGCGGTCAGTCCAGTTTGCCACCTCCCTAGAGCTTGTCCTATGTTTGTTACTTAGCTGGAGTAATTTGTGATCCTCAACCACTAAGGATCATAACAGTATAGCAGGCCTAAAAGTGTTTAATGCATCGCAGAAGTGGGATAAAAAGAAGACCTGAGTACATTTTCTTTTTTTCCCTCCCGCTTTTCCTTTGCTGCAGTCTGTTTAGCTTCTTTCATCCCCTTGAACTCTGAGTGGTTTTGAGCTCAGCTGCAGACATGAATGTTCAGACTCTGACTTCTAGTGTGGATCATCTTACTGCATGGGTGCAAAGTATTCAGGATTTTGTTATTCGTAGCCCTATGTCAGAACCAAAGATACCCATTCCTGAGTTGTTTTCTGGAGATAGATCTAGGTTTCAAAATTTTAAGAATAATTGTAAGTTATTTCTATCTTTGAGACCTCGTTCCTCTGGTGATTCCGCTCAGCAAGTTAAAATTGTTATCTCCTTGTTGCGTGGCGACCCTCAAGATTGGGCTTTCTCTCTGGCGCCAGGAGATCCTGCATTGCTTAATGTAGATGCATTTTTTCTGGCTCTTGGACTGCTTTATGAGGAGCCTAATCTTAAGAATCAGGCAGAAAAAGCGTTGCTGGCTATCTCTCAAGGTCAGGATGAAGCAGAGGTGTATTGTCAAAAATTTCGGAAATGGTCGGTGCTTACTCAATGGAATGAGTGTGCCCTGGCTGCAAATTTCAGAGAAGGTCTTTCTGAGGCCGTTAAGAATGTTATGGTGGGGTTTCCCACCCCTACAAGTCTGAGTGATTCTATGGCTTTAGCCATTCAGGTTGATCGGCGTTTGCGGGAGCGCAAATCTGATCATCCTTCGGCGGTATTTTCTGGACAGAGACCTGAGTCTATGCAATGTGACCGAACTCTGACCAGAATTGAGCGACAAAGTCATAGACGTCAAAATGGGTTGTGCTTTTACTGTGGTGATTCTACTCATGTTATCTCAGCATGCTCTAAACGCTTAAAAAAAATCGCTAAACCTGTCACCATTGGTACTATACAGCCTAAATTTATTTTGTCTGTTACTTTGATTTGTTCTTTGTCGTCCTACCCGGTTATGGCTTTTGTGGATTCGGGTGCTGCCCTGAATCTGATGGATTTGTCGTTTGCCAGGCGCTGTTGTTTTGTCCTGGAGCCTTTGGAATTTCCTATTCCTCTGAGGGGAATTGATGCTACGCCATTGGCTGAGAATAAGCCTCAGTATTGGACGCAAATGACCATGTGCATGACTCCCGTACATCAGGAGGTGATTCGCTTTCTCGTTCTGCATAATTTGCATGATGTTGTCGTTTTGGGTCTGCCATGGCTGCAAGCATAATCCAGTTTTAGATTGGAAAGCTATGTCGTGTCAAGTTGGGGTTGTCAGGGTATTCATGGCGATACTCCGTTGGTGTCTATTGCTTCTTCCACTCCTTCTGAGGTCCCTGAGTTTTTGTCTGACTACCAGGAGGTATTTGATGAGCCCAGGTCCAGTGCCCTGCCCCCTCATAGGGATTGTGACTGTGCTATAAATTTAATTCCTGGTAGTAAATTCCCTAAGGGACGACTTTTTAATTTGTCTATACCTGAGCATGCCGCGATGCGGAGTTATATAAAGGAGTCTTTGGAGAAGGGACATATTCGCCCATCCTCTTCCCCTCTTGGTGCAGGATTTTTTTTTGTGGCCAAGAAGGACGGTTCTTTGAGACCTTGTATAGATTATCGTCTTCTGAATAAAATTACAGTCAAATTTCAGTATCCTTTGCCACTATTGTCTGATTTGTTTGCTCGGATTAAGGGTGCCAGTTGGTTCACCAAGATAGATCTCCGTGGTGCATATAACCTTGTGCGCATTAAGCAGGGAGATGAATGGAAAACAGCATTTAATACGCCCGAAGGCCATTTTGAGTACTTAGTGATGCCTTTTGGACTCTCTAATGCTCCTTCTGTGTTTCAGTCCTTCATGCATGACATCTTCCGAGAATATCTGGATAAATTTATGATTGTTTATTTGGATGATATTTTGGTCTTTTCTGATGATTGGGAGTCCCATGTGAAGCAGGTCAGGATGGTGTTTCAGGTCCTGCGTGCTAATGCTTTATTTGTGAAGGGCTCAAAATGCCTCTTCGGAGTACAGAAGGTCTCTTTTTTGGGTTTTATTTTTTCTCCTTCTACTGTGGAGATGGACCCAGTCAAGGTCCAGGCTATTCATGACTGGACTCAGCCCACGTCTGTTAAGAGTCTTCAGAAGTTCTTGGGTTTTGCTAATTTTTACCGTCATTTCATCGCTAATTTTTCTAGCGTGGTTAAACCTTTGACGGATTTGACCAAGAAGGGTTCTGATGTGACTAATTGGTCTCCTGCGGCCGTGGAGGCCTTTCGGGAGCTGAAGCACTGGTTTTCTTCAGCTCCAGTCTTATGTCAGCCAAATGTCTCTCTTCCCTTCCAGGTCGAGGTTGATGCTTCTGAGATTGGAGCAGGGGCTGTCTTGTCGCAGAGAAGCTCTGATGGCTCTGTGATGAAGCCATGTGCTTTCTTTTCAAGAAAGTTTTCGCCTGCCGAGCGGAATTATGATGTTGGTAATCGGGAGTTGTTGGCTATGAAGTGGGCATTTGAGGAGTGGCGACATTGGCTCAAAGGAGCTAAACATCGTGTGGTGGTCTTGACTGATCACAAAAATCTGATTTACCTTGAATCTGCCAAGCGCCTGAATCCTAGACAGGCTCGTTGGTCGTTGTTTTTCTCCCGTTTCAACTTCGTGGTCTCATACCTGCCTGGTCCGAAGAACGTGAAAGCTGATGCACTTTCTAGGAGTTTTGTGCCTGACTCTCCGGGAGTTTCTGAGCCGGCTGGTATTCTCAGAGAGGGAGTGATTTTGTCTGCCATTTCCCCAGATTTGCGACGAGTGCTGCAGAAATTTCAGGCGGATAGACCTGACCGTTGTCCACCAGAGAGACTGTTTGTCCCGGATAGATGGACCAGCAGAGTTATTTCCGAGGTTCATTCTTCGGAGTTGGCGGGTCATCCTGGGATTTTTGGTACCAGAGATTTGGTGGCTAGGTCCTTCTGGTGACCTTCCTTGTCGCGGGATGTGCGTTCCTTTGTGCAGTCTTGTGGGATTTGTGCTCGGGCTAAGCCTTGCTGTTCTCGTGCCAGCGGTTTGCTTTTGCCTTTGCCTGTTCCGAAAAGGCCTTGGACACACATTTCCATGGATTTTATTTCGGATCTTCCAGTATCTCAGAAAATGTCTGTCATCTGGGTGGTGTGTGAACGTTTTTCCAAGATGGTCCATTTGGTGCCCTTGCCTAAGTTGCCTTCTTCCTCCGATTTGGTTCCTCTATTTTTTCAGAATGTGGTTCGCTTGCACGGCATTCCTGAGAATATTGTGTCTGATAGAGGATCCCAGTTTGTGTCCAGGTTTTGGCGGACCTTTTGTGCTAAGATGGGCATTGATTTGTCTTTTTCGTCAGCCTTCCATCCTCAGACTAATGGCCAAACCGAGCGAACTAATCAGACGTTGGAAACTTATTTGAGATGTTTTGTTTCTGCTGATCAGGATGATTGGGTGACTTTTTTGTCTTTGGCCGAGTTTGCCCTTAATAATCGGGCTAGTTCTGCTACTTTGGTTTCACCTTTTTTCTGCAATTCTGGTTTCCATCCTCGTTTTTCCTCGGATTAGGTTGAGTCTTCTGACTGTCCTGGGGTGGATTCTGTGGTGGATAGGTTGCAGCAGATTTGGAACCATGTGGTGGACAATTTGAGGTTGTCACAGGAGTGGGGATTTGGTGTGGCTGTCTTCTCGGTATGTTCCTATGAAGGTCTCCTCTCCTAAATTCAAGCCTCGCTTCATCAGTCCTTATAAGATCTTGGAAATCCTTAACCCGGTGTCTTTTCGTTTGGATCTCCCAGCATCGTTTGCCATTCATAATGTGTTCCATAGGTCTTTGTTGCGGAGGTATGTGGTACCTGTGGTTCCTTCTGTTGAGCCTCCTGCTCCGGTGCTGGTCGAGGGCGAATTGGAGTACGTGGTGGAGAAGATTTTGGATTCTCATATCTCTAGACGGAGGCTTCAGTATTTGGTTAAGTGGAAGGGCTATGGTCAGGAGGATAATTCCTGGGTTGTCGCCTCTGATGTTCATGCGGCCGATTTGGTTCGTGCCTTCCACGCGGCTCATCCTGATCGCCCTGGGGGTCTTGATGATGGTTCAGTGACCCCTCCTCAAGGGGGGGGTACTGTTGTGAACTCTATTTTTGGGCTCCCTCTAGTGGTCACAAGCGGTACTGTGTAGTGTTGTCTTTCTGCAGGTTGCAGCATCAGCTGGTTCGTTATCCTTGATTGGTTTCTTATTTAGCTCACCTGGATACTCAGTTCCTTGCCTGCTATCAATGTATTCAGTGCTCTTCAGATTCCTTGTGGCTACCTTGCTCCCAGTCTCTCCAAGACAAGCTAAGTTTTTGTTTGATCATTTTTTGATTATCAGCGTTCATTATGTTTTTAGTCCAGCTCGCTAAAATGTGATTTCCTCGCTTGCTGGTTGCTCTAGGAGACTGAGTTTCTCCCCCCACACCGTTAGTTGGTGTGGGGGTTCTTGAAATCTCAGAGTGGATATTTTGTAAGGGTTTTTTACTGACCGCATAGATTCCCTTTTCTATTTTCTGCTATCTAGTATTAGTGGGCCTCATTTGCTGAATCTGCTTTCACCCCTGTGTATGTGCCTTCCTCTTACCTCACTCATTATTTGTTGGGGGCTTCTATATCTTTGGGGATTATTTCTCTGGAGACAAGAGAGGTCTTTCTTTCTCTCTAGGGGTAGTTAGTTCCTCAGGCTGGCTCGAGACGTCTAGGATTTTTAGGCACGTTCACCGGCTACTTCTAGTGTGTTTGGATAGGTTCAGATTTGCGGTCAGTCCAGTTTGCCACCTCCCTAGAGCTTTTCCTATGTTTGTTACTTAGCTGGAGTAATTTGTGATCCTCAACCACTAAGGATCATAACAAAAATGGCCACCATGGTCACCAACCATCTTGAAAAGTTTTCCCCCTCCCATATACTAATGTGCCACAAACAGGAAGTTGATATCACCAATCATTTTATTTAGTTGTATCCATATACATGGCCCACCCTGTAGTTCCTGATTACATGTAGGGTATTGGGCCACTCAGGAGAAATTGCACAACAAACTGAGAGGTCCATTTTTTCCCCATTATCCCTTATAAAAATAAAAAATTTGAGGTTAAACAACATTTTAATGGTAAAAATGTAATTATTCTTTCGTTACCACCCAATTGTATAAATGTCACTGCACCCCTAGAAGAATTCATTGGGGGGGTGTAGTTTGTAAAATTAATTCACTTAAGGGAGGTTTCTGCTGTTCTGGCACCTCAGGGGCTCTGCCAATGTGACACAGCACCCTCAAACCATTTCAGCAAAATCTGAACTCCAATATTGTGCTTCTTCCCTTCTGCTTTGCACTGTGCCTCAAAAGTAGTTTTTGACCACATATGAGGTTCTGGTGTACTTGAAAGAAATTGCACAACAAATTGTATGGTTCATTTTATCCTTTGTTACAATTGTGAAAATGAAACATTTGGGTCAAAACCAACATTTTTGAAGGAAAAAGATTGCTTTTTTCATTTTCACAACTTAAAGTTATGAAGTTCTGTGAAGCACCTGGTGGTTCAATTTGCTCACCACACATCTAGATAAATTCCCTCAGGGGTCTAGCTTCCAAAATGGCATCCGTTGTGGGTGGTTTCCACTGTTTCGGCACAGCAGGGGCTTTCCAAACCCAACATGGCGTCTGCTAATGATTTTGCATTAGAAAAGTCAAACGGCGCTCCTTCCCTTCCGAGCCCTGTCATGTGCCCAAACAGTGGTTTTCCTGCACATTTGGGGTATCTGTGTACTCAGGAGAAATTTAACTAATTTTACAGCCCATTTTCTCCTGTTACCCTTGTGAAAATAAAAGAATTGGGGCTAAATTAACATTTTTGTGAAAAAAGTAAAAGGTTAATTTTTGAAGGAATTGTGTCATATTTGGGTATTTTCTGTCGTATAGGCCCCCTAAAGTCACTTCAAATGTGATGTGGTCCCTAAAAAAATGGTTTTGTAAATTGGTTATCAACTTTTAATCCTTCTAACTTCCTAACAAAAAATGATGTTTCAAAAATAATGCAGATGTAAAGTATACATGTGGGAAATGTTATTTATTAACTGTACTGCATGACATAATTCTCTGGTTTAAGCACATAAAAATGAAGTTTGGAAAATTGTGAAATTTTCTAAATTTTCGCCAAATTTCTGATATTTTCACAAATAAATAAACAAATAAGTCATATCGAACAAATTTTACCACTATCGTGAAGTACAATATGTCACGAGAAAACATTCTCAGAATCTGTGGGATCCGCTGAAGCGTTCCAGAGTTATTACCACATAAAGTGACGCTGGTCAGAATTGTAAAAATTGGCCTGGTCATGGGGGTGAAAGAGGTTATCTGGGACTATTTTATTTCTTTCATGGTACTAAGAATTGACAGGCAGATAGTTGCTAACTCCCTGTTCTGCTCAACACTGGCTTAGAGCAGTCATGGACCATTACTTCCCGTGATTGGATCTCACCTCAACAGAGCAACTCTTCTTCTACCAGGCTGCTATGTCGACAGGGCGTGACTACATATGTTATCCTGATTGACAGCTGGCTCCTCGCAGTCAGACAGTAGGGAGCCAGCTGTCAATCAGCATGACATCTTCAGTCATGCTCTGACAAAAGAGCAGAGAGGTAAAGAAGCAGATGCTTTGTCAGCATGACATCTATGGAAGCCGCAGAATCATCGGCAGGAGTCAACAGAGATTGGCACTGGGCAGAACAGGCTGGTAGTTAGCAACTACCTGCCTGTAAGTTTTTCGCCCCATAGGAAAAAAGTAACATAATCCTGGATAAACCCATTAAAGTCAAAATTGGCACCTGCACCATGGGGCTAAACCAAATCACCCCCAAGCACCTAGTAATTAATTCATGTTTATTTTTTTAAGGGTAGATTCTTACTAGCATAATTTCAGTGTGAGTGTGCTATTCATGAAAAAATGGACAGCACATGGACAAATGTTATTTAATGGGCCAGTGCACATGAGCAATTTTTTTCACCGACCGAAATGTACAGTATGTATGAAAAAAATTGCAGCATGCACTAGTTCCTTTCGTAAATTGGATAAGTAATGCCTATTTAGGTCTATGGATGCGCAAAAAAAAAAATCAGATGCCATATGGAGCCACAGTACGGTCTGCACATGGATGACAAGTGCGAAAATAATTGTCCCAGTTTTCTGGATGAAACTCTGACAATTTTTTTTATTCAGACGCTTGAACTTAGTTTCAGTGTCTTGGGAGTGTAATAAAATGCACCCACTTTACTGATGATGAGCACACCCCCTTCATAGTTTACATGTGTTTCATTTTCTTGCTTGTGCAGTCCTAAAGTGATTTTTGTTTTTGGTTTACTTTACGCACATACTTACATTTTTTTTCTTATCATATTTTTCAGTGATGGCTCTGATCCTATCCGAAGCCTGCAAGAATAAAACTTAGTATTTATCATTGCCTTTATGATCTCAATGTCAGTAATTCTAGGCTACATTAGTGACTAAGTGGTAGAAAGAAAGATATTTAGAATTGAGAGTCCTCAGAGGTTGATACCTTTTAATGGCTAACTGAAAAGATGGTAACAAATTGCAAGCTTTCGAGACTACTCAGGTCTCTTCATCAGGCAAAGACTAAAAGAAATTCTGAAGAATCACATATTTATGCACAACATAGCACAGGGAAAAAAAAAAAAAGGAAAAACCATGGATAAGACAGGTGACATGAAGCAGAATTACCATGTGTACCTTTTTGTAGTAAAGGTTGTAATTTCCGTGCAGCTCCCCTTAGCACCTCCAGATTTGGATTGTAGGTAACTACTAGAGGTACCCGGTTATTACAACCTTTACTAAAAAAGATGCCCGCTTACAATCCATTTTTCCAGACCCCCCACTACTGTGTTTTAGGCAGCCCCCAAATCTAAGAAGCATCATTGTCAAGAGCTCCCTGTCCTCTCCAACAGCTGCAGGTACCTTTCCTTGCAATCAGAAAAAATGTAAAACCTGTCCATTTATAATGACCACGGACAAGATAAAGATCTCCAATTCACATCAGGACTACAAGATACCAGGTACTTTCAGCTGCGACACTTCTAATGTGGTGTACCTAATTATTTGTACTAAATGTCCAACTGGGGGTCTGTATGTGGGGGAGACAGGGCAAAAGCTTAGAACAAGAATGAATTCTCAATGCCACACAATAAGAGAAAAAAGAATGGATCTACCTGTGGCAATACATTTTTGTCTCCCAAATCATAACATTATGGACATGAAATGACTTGTGTTAAAAGGTAGCTTCAAACCTAAGAGAGACAGAATAGTCTGGGAATATAAGCTGATGATGACCTTTGACAGTCTTACTGCAGGAATGAATGTGTCGCATAGATTTATGTCTTTTTACATCAACTAAGGAACTTGCCCCTCAGACTATGAGGGGTCATCACAACACAGACCCCAATCAGAGGACAATAAAACATTCCTTATCTAAGAACTGGCCCAACATTTATGGACATAACTGTTTATCACTCATGGTAATCCTGCTTCATGTCACCTGTCTTATCCATGGTTTTTCCTTTTTTCCCTGTGCTATGTTGTGCATAAATATGTGATTCTACAGAATTTCTTTTAGTCTTTGCCTGATGAAGAGACCTGTGTATTCTCGAAAGCTTGCAATTTGTTACCATCTTTTCAGTTAGCCATTAAAAGGTATCAACCACTGAGGACTCTCAATTCTAAATATTTTTCTATCTACTGGCTAACACGGTACCAAGAGATATATCTTTCCTGTATCTAAGTGGTAGAAAGTATTTCACTGTCTTAGATTAAAGGGATTGTTACCTAAGGGCTACATATGATTTATTAGCTCATGGATATTAGAGGGGAGACATGATCCTTTCGTCTATTTTTTGACCCACAATTTTTGTTGGCCTATCCGTGCATTACAGAGATGGCCATTAATTTGTGTAGCTGCTGTGTAATGATACAATGAGACACATCTTCTGGTGACATTTGATGGTTGGGAGTTGGACAAGCCAGACCCCGTTCGATATGTTGATTGCTAAGCAACTTTATAATGGGATTTCTTATGACACAACATCTTAATCATGAGAGGGCAGTCAAACCTTGCCTCAGTTACACCAACCCACCCAGGACTCGCACAATGTACTCTCATTATGCATATGTGGCAACCCAGGAGTCCGGTTGCTACAGTTGCATTGCCTCCCTCACAGGCGGTGATGACATGACTGGAAGCAAGGAGGGTTTCACTGACTAGATAACACTTACATCCAACATCCTTCCTACTCCAGACCAGAAGGGGGAGCTCTAACACCTGATTTCAGGGGAGCTTCCTGATATAAGTTCTGGCCTGGAGGCAGAGTGAGTTAGTCTAAGGAAGACAGAGAGGAGAGAGGAAGTCAAGGAAGAACCTGAGGGGTTTGAGCTGCGACTGAGCTTACCCCAGGACTGAGTGCCAAAGACTGGACACCAGAGTCCGTGGTTGTGTGGGAACTCCAGGCCCCACAACTAAATCTGGAGGGCAGGGGACTGCAGGTCTCCTGGCCCATCACAACACCTGAAGGCACAGCAGCAAATGAGAGCCCGGAGCCACCACGAAGGAGTGACACCTGTAATAGGCTCAAGCTGCCTGCCATGCTTTTATATCTGTCCCAATGATGGAGTATTAAATTTAATATCAGACTAATTTGGATGGTTTTATCCTCAAGAGTTAGAACATAGTTTTTTTCTTCTTTTGATATTGAGTACGCAGGATGACCATGGGTTCTGTTGAACTTAGGACTACCTCTCAGTTATATTCCCTACCTTTCCTAATATATAGGTGTATTAGTCTTAAAATTGCCAGGGAACCATGCAGCGCCCCAGAGTCCTGGTTGCTGCAGTGATGTCGCTCTTCCACCAGGGGAAGTGATATTACGTCTGATGGTATTAAAGGAGTTCACCTTGCCATGTATCACAAGTCACACATGACACTTCACACTCCAGTCCACCAGGGGGAGCCTTGCTTCTATCTATTAGGGCACTCTTCACATACGGGTAAAACTGGTGGGTTGGATAGAAAGTCAGTCAGACGCTGCCTGGGTTTTGACCCAGAGGGTTCCTGTCAGGCAGACAGGGAGAGAAGGAGGAACATCTGACCTGCAGACAGAGGATCCCTGTCAGGGGTGGGATCCTGACAGAGGTCTAGCACGAGATAGAAAGCTACGGAGCTGCGCCTGCCCCACGTGCAGCAGCATCCTAAGAAAGGACACGAAGAGAAGTGTATTGTGGAGAGTGAGAAACTAAGTCACAGCACAAGGAGATAATACCGGGAGGAGTTCTGCCCCAAGATCGGCAGCCTCCTTCTGAGGCACGTAGCCGGTGGCCGGAACACCGAGGGAGTAATTGACTCTACGCATTACTTCAGAGACCAGCAGGACAGTCAATTCCAAGTTGGCTGCCCGACCTTAATACCTAAGAAGACACGGTGGCAAATTGTGGGGGTCGGGGCGTCTCTAGGGTCCCTACAAACAAGCCCCAGGTTATCCCAGTCATGTGGGTTGTCCTATCCATACCATCTGGGGGACAAAGAGAGAGAGAACATCAGAAACATCTACAAAGTTGTGAGGACTATCCCGTGGTGCTCAGCAGGGAGGTACTATGACACACAGGCGCTAGTAGGAAGGCTACTGATTTCCACCTGGTTAAGAGAACTCAGGATATGCCTTCGGACCAGCCGGACTCTGTCTGCCCTGTGAACGGTACTCTGGACTGTGGACGCTGAAGTCTTCAGTAAAAGGTAAAGAGACTGCAACCTTTGTGTCCTCGTTATTCATTGCGCCTTACATCGTCCACCATCACCACCTACACTTCTGGGAAGCCCTGGGGACATACTTCACCTGTGGGAAGGTATGCCATCTAGCTGCCATTCCATCACCCCAGCGGACCCCTAAGCAGCGTCGGTCACCCTGACCGAGTACCACTTGTGGCGTCACGAACACCGTATAGACATCACCTTTAATTGGGCACCCCTCAGAAGGGCCACGGACCGGGTCGGGCCACCGTGACATTCCCCGAACCGAAGGACCCGGTATCGAGTACCCCACTGCCTTTAACGTGGGGGCGCTCCAACCATATTGCAGATCCATACCATACAGATGTGTAACATGGTTATGTGCAGATTCTTTTTAGATTTTTTTTTTAAAACAGAATAAACTGTGTTAACATAATTTACTTTATTGTAAAAGATAGAATAATTGCTCACCTTGTGACTCTGGGATGTGCTAGTTAGCTTTTCCATCATGTTATCCAGTTCTTTAAACTTCAGTAGGGCACCTCTAACTTCTAAATACAGGTCCTCATATTCTGTATATTGGTCATTAAATACAGCTTTATATTTCTCCCGTTCTTCAGCATTCTTGATTTCTGGATACTTGCTGCAGAACAGAGAATATCATGCAAAATCACAGTTCAAATAGTAGAAAATAATCATATAAAGGTTACATTTTCTGGTAGTTAAAAATAATGTACATGATAAGGAGAAAACCACCTAGTACCGTAATTGAAAAGCATTGGGTCAATTGTAACAATTGTCAGTTGAGTTCAGTTATCATGTTCATTAATTTGCTGTACCCTTATAGCACCACAATCGCGTCTTGTACATACTGGGATCTAATTCAGTTAGGCAATTGACCCCCTGGATGGGCAAGCTCACATCAGCGACTACAAAATCGTTCAGAGTTTCATCCAGAAGACTTGGATGATTTTCTTCTCACTTGTCATACATATGCAACGTGTTTATTCATATTATACAGCACTGTGTTCTTACAATTGCTCTTTTTGTCTTTCTACCCAGCTAATTCTTCTCTTTTCTATTAGGTCTATGACATCACGTGATTAAAAACTGATTAGCATAAACTCTATGTAGAAACAGGAGGTCAATTTTCCCTGTATGAGTCATGAGTCACTGCAAAAGTCCCTTGCAGGGTCAGAAGTTGAAGAGAGGGATGATAAATGCATGGAAAAACAACTTCCTCTTTCTACATAGAGCAGAGAAAAGAGAATTTGTTGGGTAGACAGGCAGAATGAGCAATTGTGAGTACACAGTTCTGTATAATATAATAACTGCAATATATCAAGAGGATAAAAACTTTGATTGGAGGAGGATCTCTTGTTTAAAACTGGTCAAATATTTCCCATGGGTAATAGCTGAGCACTTTCTGGTAGTCATTTACTATGTCCTTTAAAATACCCTTTCCGATTCACAATACAACATTTCAAAATAAATGCATAAGGCGTAGGTAAAAATTTCTGGTGCCCTTGTTTTTATTTTCCTCCCATTCCCCTATTCATTTCTGTAAAATGGTGAACAACTTCTCAATCCACACTGGGAAACATTTACTAAAACTGGTGTTCCATAACTTTTTGAAGTGGTCCATATTTTGAGGACTTTTTTTAATGTTTGCCTTTGGGCTAAAAATAATTGTTGCAATTGGGTATCGTTTCAAATTTTGCACCGTTTTACTCATACAGACTGTTCCTTTCCATGCACACCCAACTATGATATGGTTATAAATCACCTGAAAGGAGTTCAGAAACGGATGGCAGATAATAAATACAACTCTTCAATCAGACCGCCAAAGCAAGCTCACTGATGGATTTCCAATTACCTCATTCTGCAGCTTGCAATCAACAGCACAACACAAACGCTGTAGAACTCAAACAGTGCAACTTTTTTAATGAAATCTGATTGCAAAAATTATTTTTAGACACAAATACATCGAGAAAACCCCAAGGTGTCTGCCTTTAACCCATTTAAGAGCAGTGCATCATACTCTAAATAGATGAATGGCTGCAATAAAATACAGCCGTTTTATTGGAAGGCGTTCACATATGAACCCTTTCGAATTCCTCCCAATGTGCTTTGGTAGTCTGAGGCTCTCCCTGTTCTCTTTGCTGCTCCTTCACTGATCAGGGGAGAGCGTTTTAGGCTATATTAGGCACCTTGGGCTTCAGTATTCTAAGGCACTCCCTGTTCTCTCTGCTTTTGGTAAAGAATGAGTTTAGGCCACAACATTACATCAATGTAAAAGGAAACAAAGTCATAACTTCAACAATAATGTAATGTCTGTTCATCTGCAGTGCATATAGCTTCTCACAGTCTTCAGTGACGCGTTTATGCTTACACAACATAATCTGGTACAATGTATGGTTTTGGCCGGTACCCAGAAGGTATAGAGCGACTTAAAGCAGCAGCGTCACTGTCTTTTTCTGATATATGAAGGGTCTTGATGACTTTCCCTTTTACATCTCCTAAATGTTCAACTTCATCTTGAAAAATGATCCTCTTTGGTTTGGTGGCTCTCTGTACAGAGATAAAAACATAAAATAAAATATAAATATATAAATTATAATATGCAGTAAAAAAAATTGTGGATGTCCATGATGACGATGATGGTGATTTCATGGGTTGTTGTGTATGAAATAAATGCATTCATGTTTGTGGGATTGTGCTTCCTGCATATATACAGTTGAAACCAGAAGTTTATATATACTATATAAAAAGACACCATGTGCATGCTTTTCTCAATATCTGATTTGAAATCAGAATAAACCTTTAATGTTTTAGGTCAATTAGGATTTCCATAATTATTAATATTTGCCAAATGCCAGAATAATCCTTTCAAGGCTGCGGTTATCCCGGTTGCTTGTGCACCTTATTCTACCACACTTTTTCCTTCCACTCAACCTTCCATTAATATGCTTGGATACATCACTCTGTGAAGAGCCAGCTTCTTTAGCAATGACCTTTTGTGGGTGTGTCAATGACTGCCTGGTGTGTCAATCACTGCCTTCTGGACATCTGACAAGTCAGCAGTCTTCCCCATGATTATGGCGCCTGCTGAAATAGACTAAGGGACCTTTTTGAATGATTAGGAAGCCGTTGCAGATGTTTTCACCTTTATTTCAGTAGGCCAACATTTCAAATTTTAAAATCATTTTTCAAGCTGGTGTTATAAAGTATTCTGATTTACTGAGATAATGACTTTGGGGTTTTTGGGTTTTCATTGGCTGTAAGCCATAATCATCCACATTAACAGAAATAAACACTTGAAATAGATCACTCTATTTGTAATGACTCTTTATGATAAGGGTTTCACTTTTTATATTAAAGAACTGAAATAAATTAACTTTTTAATGATATTCTAATTTTGTGAGTATATACAGTACAGACCAAAAGATTGGACACACCTTCTCATTTAAAGATTTTTCTGTACTTTCATGACTATGAAAATTGAACATTCGCACTGAAGGCATCAAAACTATGAATTAACACATGTGGAATTATATACTTAACAAGTGTGAAACAACTGAACGTATGTCTTATATTCTAGATTCTTCAAAGGAGCCACCTTTTGCTTTGATGATTGCTTTGCACACTCTTGGCATTCTCTTGATGGGCTTCTAGAGGTAGTCACCGAGAATGGTTTTCACTTCACAGGTGTGCCTTGTCGGGTTTAAAAAGTGGGATTTCTTGCCTTATAAATGGTGCTGGGAGCATCAGTTGTGTTGTGCAGAAGTCTGAGGGATACACAGTTGATAGTCCTACTGAATAGACTGTTAGAATTTGTATTATGGCAAGAAAAAAGCAGCTAAGTAAAGAAAAATGAGTGGCCATCATTACTTTAAGAAATGAAGGTCAGTCAGTCTGAAAAATTGGGAAAACTTTGAAAGTGTCCCCAAGTGCAGTGGCAAAAACCATCAAGCGCTAAAAAGAAACTGGCACACATGAGGACCGCCCCAGGAAAGGAAGACCAAGAGTCACCCCTGCTTCTCAGGATAAGTTTATCTGAGTCACCAGCCTCAGAAATCGCAGGTTAACAGCAGCTCAGATTAGAGACCAGGTCAATGCCACACAGAGTTCTAGCAGCAGACACATCTCTACAACAACTGTTAAGAGGAGACATTGTGCAGCAGGCCTTCATGGTAAAATAGCTGCTAGGAAACCACTGCTAAGGACAGGCAACAAGCAGAAGAGACTTGTTTGGGCTAAAGAACCCAAGGAATGGACATTAGACCAGTGGACATCTGTGCTTTTGTCTGATGAGTCCAAATTTGATATCTTTGGTTCCAACCACTGTGTCTTTGTGCGACACAGAAAAGGTGAACGGATGGACTCTGCATGCCTGTTTCCCACCATGAAGCATGGAGGAGGAGGTGTGATGGTGTGGGGGTGCTTTGCTGGTGACACTGTTGGGGATTTATTCAAAATTGAAGGCATACTGAACCAGCATGGCTACCACAGCATCTTGCAGTGGTATGCTATTCCATCCGGTTTGCGTTTAGTTGGACCATAATTTATTTTTCAACAGGACAATGACCCCAAACACACCTCCAGGCTGTGTAAGGGCTATTTGACCGAGAAAGAGAGTGATGGGGTGCTACGCCAGATGACCTGGCCTCCACAGTCACCAGACCTGAAACCAATCGAGATGGTTTGGGGTGAGCTGGACCGCAGAGTGAAGGCAAAAGGGCCAACAAGTGCTAAGCATCTCTGGGAACTCCTTCAAGATTCTTGGAAGACCATTCCCGGTGACTACCTCTTGAAGTTCATCAAGAGAATGCCAAGAGTGTGCAAAGCAGTCATCAAAGTAAAAGGTGGCTACTTTGAAAAACCTAGAATATAAGACATAATTTCAGTTGTTTCACACTTTTTTGTTAAGTATATAATACCACATGTGTTAATTCATAGTTTTGATGCCTTCAGTGTGAATGTACAATTTTCATAGTCATGAAAATACAGAAAAATCTTTAAATGAGAAGGTGTGTCCAAACTTTTGGTCTGTACTGTATATACTAATGAGTGGTAGCATTTACCAAGTACCAAGGACCACGTGCATTTATGTGTGTGCAGATTTTGATTACAGCTATAAGATGTAAGCGATAGCTCTTATATGCTGTTGATAAATTAAATAGGTATGGTAATATTATTATTGTATTTCATTGAAACTGGCAATCAAGTTGTGATAGCCACACATAGAAATCTTGGTACTTGTTATTATTGATTAATGATACAGTATATACTGTGTATGACATGTGAAAATACACTATGACATGGGACCTGTAAGCAATTTGTCGTCAGAGCTACAACAAGAAAAATCGGTCAACTTTTTTTCTAGCTTGTCATGTATGTGCAATAGTTTTTTTTCTATAGCAGCATCTATTAATGAATTATTTACATGACCATTCACAGTTTCCTAGGTTAAGGAATTGCAATGTAGTTGTAAAAATCAGATGCTATACTGTGGCTGCATATGACACTTGGAAGAAAACTAGTACGTGGTGCAATTTTTATTCACACGCAGATTTGGTCAGTAAAAATCGTTCATCTGCACTGACCCATTGAATAATATTCGGAGGAGTGCTGTCTCTCTTTTTCACAGACAGCACTCGGAAAACAAATATGCTCATATGAACCTGCCCCTACAATGACAGGTAATATTGCTTTAGTATATGATTAAAAGTATTATACCAACACTTAAATAACTGTGGCTTCTAGTCGTTAAGTCCCTTTTTTGTTTAGTAGAACGAATAAATTGTTGTTTAATTAAATACAAATAGATATATAATAATGCAGCTGTAATAGAACGTAGAAAAAAATAGCAACGTATCATACATGGCATAAAAAATAAGCAAAACCAATAAATTATATGTACTTGAAAATGATGCCAAAATATTGCAACTTGTTTCACAAAAACACTCAAATATAAAACTGCATCATTTTGTGCACTGACCTATAAAATTTTCATAAGATTATTTATTCCACAAATTGCTTACATGGATATAAAAAAAAACTACAAACCCATGTTAAAATGCCAATTGTAAAAAAAATCATACCAAGAAGAATCATTTGAGAACTTATCCTAACTTTAACATCTCCTATAATCTGTGCAAACCCACTGAGACACGGAAATCATTTTTATTTGGATTAACAATAATAAGGCCAAGTTCACACATTCAGTATTTGGTCAGTATTTTACCTCAGTATTTATAAGCCAAAACCAGGAGTGGGCGATAAATAAAGTGGTGACATGTTTCTATTATACTTTTCCTCTGATTGTTCCTGTTCTAGTTTTGGCTACCATCTCCTCTGCAAAATCATCTCCTCTGTACAGTCCTCTTCAGGTCACCCACAGGTTTTCTATTGAATACAGATCTACACCATTCCAAAACTTTGATCTTCCTGGACTGCAGACTTTTCTTTTAGACTGGACAACCTGTTTAAGGGTGAGCATACAGTATTTCTGCAACCACTTTATTTTTCTTTTCCACAAAAAAGATTTCAGTTTATTTTTGAATCACAATGTACAGATTATTGGTGACATTAAATTCTTGGTATGATTTTTCTCCTTAAAAAAACCTGGCATTTTAACAGGGATGTGTCGAGTTTGTATATCCACTGTATGAAAATGAAAAAGAGTTACAAAAGGGCATCCTGAAAATGTCACCAATGAAACTACGTCTCATCTACAAACATCCTTCAGCTTTGTCGAAGGAAAATCTGCTTTAGGCCGGTTTCACACGTCAGTGGCTCCGGTACGTGAGGTGACAGTTTCCTCACGTACCGGAGACACTGACACAAGTAGACCCATAAAAATCAATGCATCTGTTCAGATGTCATTGATTTTTTGCGGACCGTGTCTCCGTGTGCCAAACACGGAGACATGTCAGTGTTCGTGGGAGCGCACGGATTACACGGACCCAATAGAGTCAATGGGTCCGTGTAAAACACGGACCTCACACGGACATTCTCCGTCTGGGGTCCGTGTGCGTGCAGGAGACAGCGCTACAGTAAGCGCTGTCCCCCCCACATGGTGCTGAAGCCGCCATTCATATATTCTGTGCAGCAGCGTTTGCTGCAGAGAAAATATGAAGAATAGTGTTTAAAATAAAGATCTATGTGTCCGCCGCCCCCCCACCCCCTGTGCGCCCCCCCGCTGTCCTGAAAATACTCACCCGCTCCCACGTTGGCTGTTGCTCCGTCCTGGTCTGGCCGCGGCTTCCACTGTATGCGGTCACGTGGGGCCGATCATTTACAATCATGAATAGTCGGCTCCGCCCCTATGGGAGGTGGAGCCACATATTCATGACTGTAAATGATCGGCCCCACGTGACCGCATACACTAGAAGCCGCGGCCAGACCAGGAAGCAGCGAGGGAGGTGGGTAAGTATTTTCTGAACAGCGGGGGGGGGCGCACTGGGGGTGGGGGGGCGGCGGACACATAGATCTTTATTTTAAACACTATTCTTCATATTTTCTCTGCAGCAAACGCTGCTGCAGGGAACATATGAATCCGCGATGCAGGGTACCACACGCGTGGGTACCACATGCTCCGTGTGGTACCCACTCGCCATACGGGCGGCACACGTGTGCCGCACGTATGGCCTACGTGAGTTCCCAGGCACACTGACACGGATAACTCCGGTACCGATTTATTCCGGTACCGGAATTATCTGGACGTGTGGGACAGCCCTTATATTGCATGAAGCCATTCAGAGGAGACAGCTTATTGGTACTGTACATGTTAAAGAGCAATACATACTGCAAACACGCAGAACAATTTGAGTGGTTTATCAGATGTATAATGAAGACACAGAAATTAGCTAGAAGATGAGAAGGAGAAGAAGAGTTACAAATACAGATTCAACTACAGCAAAATGAGCAAAAAGCAAAAGCAATCAGCACAAACAAAAAACAGCAAAAAGCAAGGCAAAGTGAAAAAGACATACATACTGGAATGGGTGGGTGTTACAACATGAGTGAGATTTCATAGTGAATCCCCCTCACCTGAATATTTCCAGCCTGCCTGCGCATTTCTTCATGTCGCCACATTTTTAGACACACCAAAGAACTGACCATGTACAAGAGCATGTTGAAGAAGAGAAAAGCTATTGCAGCCACTTGACCTCCTTCCACTTTACAGAATGCTACAATCAGTGGGTTTACAGCAAAAAGAGAGTAGCAGAGACCACCACGGTTTATATCGTTGACATAAGCAATGCTTGCTGCCATGTATAAAAGACACATGACAATATTGATGGCAAACTCTGTGAGAGGCCACCAGTGTGAGTCAAGGAGAATAGTGCGATAGTATAGAGTCAGCCCCAATCCTAAAAGGATTAAAGTGACAAACCAGACCAAGCTGGCAACAAGCATCACAAATGGAGTCATTGGGCCATAATAAGTATAGCCACCTGGCATCGTTCTTTGGAGTTCCGTGCCAAAGAGATTATACCACTGGTAATCCTTTTGTAAATAGGCACAGGTACAGGCAAATATCATACCACCAAAAATTAACTGTACTCCAGCCATGATTCTTAGCAATCCAGGCCAGGATTTCATGTAGGAATACTTTAAATTGTATGCTGCTACCTTTTCTCCATAAACGGTGCACAATTGATTTTTCCTTTCAATAGAATGTGGAGTTTTCTTTTGCTTAACCTTCTGAATGGCATTGATGCTGGCTGAAGATGACTCCAAACTCTGATGAACAAGACTAGTTTCCCTGCTAACATCTCTGAGTGATGAAACTGATGACAAATTATGGATATCTTCTAGACTTGTCAAGGTTAGGCATTCTCCTTTTGTGCTGCCTTTCCTAAAAAATCTTTTCCAAGAGTCAGGGATGAAATGCTGGACAGGCTTTAATCCACTTCTTTCCTTAATCTCAAAATCATGGAGACGAGATGTTCCAGGCTCTTTGCGTGTACCATGATCATAATAATCAAATGAGAAACTTGGAGCATCCCCCCATTTTGTAGTCTCTGTCGGCCACACCACTGGCTTTCGGCTTCTATTCTTCTCGGCAGGTAAAGAGGAAGAAGACATATCAGTTCTATCAATGTGACTTCACATGAAATGCTGCTGAAAATCTATCTGTGGGCATCAGTTCTTTTCCCATGTCCCGAAGGAGAAAGTGCTCTAGTTTATGAACCACGTGGTATATTTAACTTTTCTTCGCATAGAAAAAAAAGCTAAAACAAAAAAGAAAAGCAAATATAATTATTAAACAATACACATTTTCTTTTTTTCTTTGTATTCATTGACACATAAACCAGGTAATGTTAATAAATTATAACATTGGTCAAGATCACTGTTAAAGGGAATCTATTATCAGGTTTTTGCTACTTCATCTGAGAGCAGCATGATGTAGGGACAGAGAAGCTGAATCCAATGGTATAGCACTCAAATTACTGGGTGCAGCAGTTCTGACACTAATTTTTTTAGTTCCCCCTAGGAGACTTTAATGTTCAATCACTACAGTATTGCAGTATATGATATAAATCGTGGTCTCCTTTGAAGATCAGCCAATAGATGCAATTGCATGCCTACTAGGTAAATGCCTCTGATTGTGATTGACAGCAGAATTCAAATGAGCAGCAGCTAAAATGGCCAGCGCCGATTGCAGCCGTTTCGGGCAGTTGTGTTGTGTTGCTGACAGCATTTGCCCTGTATGCATTAGACCCAGCTCCTGAGCCTGCTCCAGACACATGCACCATGATGTACTTGTATGGCAGGGTTCAAGCAAATTTCCAAAATAGCAGCATTAATTTTTTTAAACTAAGATAATGCATATCTGGTTATCTTTTGGAGAAAGAAAAACACAGCATTACAGCATAAATACCTCATACCATCTGTGAAATACAGTGATGGTAGTATCAGGCTTTGGGCCTATTTTGCTGCAAGATGGCATTTCATTATTAATGAAACAATAAATTCTGAATCATACCATCAAATGCTAAAACAAAATGTCAGGATATCTCTCCATGAGCTGAATCTCAAGAGAACATGGGTCATGCAACAAGACAGCAACCCAAAACACTCAACTAGTTCTGCAAAAGAACGTTTAAAGAAGAATAAAGTTAAAGGTTTCGAATGGCCAAATCAAAGTCCTGACCTTAATCTTGTAGATGTGCAGGATTAAGCAACAATTACTGGAAACATTTACATGCAGAAAAATCATAGTCTTATATGGTGCTCAGCCTGTCCCTGGGCTTCACAGGAGTATCAAGATAATAGGCCCCAGGCCACATTGGTAACCTATGTGTTCCTTGCTGAGGAGTAGCTAGGAGTTTGGTTATGGGCGAGAAACCAAGTAACTGGATTGGGCCCCAAACCAAGTAACCCTGATTACAACTATGGTGGCGCATCCTAATTGTGGAAGTTGGAGAACCTCAGCAGATGGCCGCACTATTACTAAACAAAATCTCTATACAAAGACCAATACTGATATTACTGCCATATGGTGACCATATAGTGGCCGCACTATTACTAAACAAAATCTCTATACAAAGACCAATACTGATATTACTGACATATGGTGACCATATAGTGGTAGATACCAGTGCTGCAGTCATTCACTTTTCCATCTGGCCCAGACCAACATGATAACTTTTCCAGCCAGGACTCTGCTGTAGAGGTTACAATAAAGACAAATATGACTTCTCACATTTCAGGCACTGTCTCCATCTATCCTCAACCTGCACAATCTCCTTATCCTGCTGATATCCCAATGCTGAGCTACTGCGCTCCACACTGTATAATGGCCCCACAGATCCCTCCACACAGTATGATGAACTCCACACAAACCTTCACATTGTATATTTGCTTGCATAGAGTATAAAGGCTCCCACATAGCCCTACAAATATCATAATAGCCCCCCACATAGCCTTCCATATAGTATACTGCACCCGATAGTCCTTCATATTATACAATGCACTCCCATAGTCCTCCATATAGTATACTGCACTCCCAATAGTCCTCCATGTAGTATACTGCACTCCTCATAGTACTCCATATAGTATACTGCACTACTCATATTCCTCCATATAGTATTATGCACTCCCCAGAGTACTCCAAATAGTATACTGCACTCCCCATAGTCCTTCATGCAGTATAATGCACTTCCCATGGTCCTCCATATAGTATACTGCACTACCCTGCACTACCCATAGTCCTCCATATAGTATAATACACATATCATAGTCCTCCATATAGTATTATGCACTCTCCATAGTCCTCCATATAGCATAATGCATCCCATAGTCCTCCATACAGTATAATGCACTCTCCATAGTCCTCCTTATAGTATAATGCACTCTCCATAGCCCTCCATAGAGTATAATGCACCCCATTTTCCCCCATATGGTATAGTGCGTTCCAATAGTTCTACATGTAGTATAATGTACTCCATGGTCCTCCATACAGTATATTCACCCCATAGTTTTCCATACAGCATATTGCACTCCCCATATTCCTCCATATAGTATACTGATCTCCTCATAGTCCTCCATATAGTATAATGCACTCCCCATAGTCCTCCATGTAGTATACTGCACCCCATATTCCTCCATACAGTATAATGCACTCCCTATAGTCCTCAATATAGTATAATGCACTTCATAGTCCTCCATACAGTGTAATGCACTCCCTATAGTCCTTCATATAGTATAATGCACCCCATAGTCCTCTAGACAGTATAATGCACTCCCTATAGCCCTCCGTATAGTATAATGCACCCCATAGTCATCCATACAGTATAATGCACCCCATAGTCATCCATACAGTATAATGCATTCCCCAAAGTCCTCCATATAGTATAAGGCACCTCATAGTGCTCTATACAGTACACTGCACTCCTCATAGTCCTCCAAAGATCATAGAGTATAATGCACTCTCCATAGTCCTCTATACAGTATTCTGGCTACCAAAATGTTCTTACTGATTAAAAAAATAAAAAATTCAATACTCACCTCTCCCCTCCATTCCCCCACTGGTCCAGCTTCTGCAGCGAGTGTTCTTCTGAAGCACCGCACATCTCAGCGTATTGGGAGCCATGTAGTGATGCCCGATACTGGACTTCCCCAAGCTCACTGGCCCCATAATGGCCCCATGGCTTGCGGCAGTGCAGGAAGGTCATGTCTCCCAGGTCAGTCACAGAGATGAACTGTATCGGGGCACTGCTCACGTCGATAAAGTTAAAAGTAGCATAGCTCCGGGTGGGCACCTCAGAGCACATGGCCTGGAGTGACTGCGCCCTCTGCCCCCCGATAGCTATGCAGGGTAACATTGCAGAGTACCAATAGGAGCAGGTGCATGCAAGCAATAGTCACATTTAAATGCTGTCAAATTGACAGTGGCATGTAAATGGTTACTAACTGCAGCTGTTAGATACAGATACCGGCTATATAACATAGTCAGCACCCATCATGTGTGGAATGGTGTCAGCCCTTTCCACACTTGCGGTCTACTACCGAGGACATTTATTCATGTTCTAATGCAGGAAGGGGTTAATGTTGTTAGATAACATAGTTATAAGGCTCACAAGAATATATTGGTACAACTGAAACGTTATATAAAATATAGTAAAATTAATCATATAATTTAATCTTTCAAATTAACAACTACAGTATTGATCAAAATCTAACTATAATACCATATCAGTCATTCGGGTGCTCGCTAGCGTATGTACTGACGGGCAGTGTTACAAAGTCGTTAAAGGTTCAATATGGAAAAAAGGTTTGAAAATGTAAACAATAAAGCCAAACTTACAGAGCTTTCCATATATATCAGAAACCAAGGTGGGATGTTCAGGCTCATCTCATAATATAAATGACAGACTGCAAAATTCAAGCACAGAACAGACAGTGAAACCTCATGACCTAATTTTCTGCCGTTGTCTCTGAAGAATAGATATAAATAATCCTCCATTAGAGTCTTACCTGTCTCCTTTTTGTTCTTAGGCCAATTGTTGTGTCGCTATTGGGGATTATTATCACATAGCGTACGTTGTCACTTCCTGGTAAAACTACCACTCATATTTCGAGAGACAGGAGTCCCAGTCTCTTTTACTGTTATCTACATGCACTACGTAATATCAAGTTATCCATTAACTATAACAGAGGTCTCAGAAAGGAGGGTGTTTAGCATTGTAGACTCTTGCTCAGTTATGCTGGAATTGCTAATAGTGAGGATAACAAGAGTAAATGATTAATTGTAGTAGAGGTTGGGCACTATTTTTTATTGTTGGCTTATCCCTGGGATAGGCGATCAATATGTGATTGTGGAGGCACAGGGAACAGCAGATCAGCAGAATGCCAGGTGTTGCACCCAGGGCTGGCGTTTAGGGCAGGTAAGCAAGGCAGATGCCTAGGGCCCCCACTCACAAAGGGGGCCCCCTTAATCTGCAGCCCCTTTATGAAGTGCGCAGAGAGTGTACAGTATTACTTAGGCTGCCGTCAGTATTTTACATCAGTATTTGTAAGCCAAAACCAGGAGTGGAACAAATAGAGGAAAAGTATAACAGAAACATATGCACCACTTCTGTATTTCTCACCCACTCCTGGTTTTAGCTTACAAATACTGATGTAAAATACTGACCAAATACTGCTAGTGTGACGGCAGCCTTACAGTGAACAATGCTGTACATCCTCTGTAGTCCCGGAGCGTCTCCCTCCCTTTCTCCGTCTCTCTCCCTCTCCTCCGGCAGTGTTGGGTTATAAGTGAGGGCGAGGGGCCGTCTCACAGCAGAGTTTAAATGTCGGGACTCGGGAGCAGGAAGATATCTGCAGCCCTGTCTGTGTCTGTGTCCCTTCTTCCTCTCCTCATCATGGCTGCTCCTAAAGCACTGTCCTAGTATCTGCACAAGTGAATCAGCAGGACTTGTTAAGTGTACATATATATGTATATCTGTGTGTACATGTGCAGTATACAGTGAGGGTCTGTATAGGTGTACATAGTATGTGTACACTACTGTTCAAAAGTTTAGGGTCACTTAGAAATTTCCTTATTGTTGAAAAAATTGCACAGTTTTTTCCAATTAAGCTAACATTAAATGATTCAGAAATACACTCTATACAATGTTAATGTGGTACATGACTATTTCAGCTGCAAACGTCTGGTTTGTAATGCAATATCTTCATAGGTGTATAGAGGCCCATTTCCAACAGCCATCACTCCAGTGTTCTTATGGTACTTTGTGTTTGCTAACTGTGTAAGAAGGCTAATGGATGGTTAGAATACCCTTGAAACCCTTGTGCAAGTATGTTAGCACAGCTAAAAACAGTTTGGCTGATTAGAGATCCTATAAACCTGACCTTCTTTTGAGCTAGTTGAGAATCTGGGGCATTACATTTGTTGGTCCATTAAACTCTCAAAATGGCCAGAAAAAAAAAATTACTTTCATGTGAAACTCAACAGTCTAATCTTGTTCTTAGAAAAGAAGGCTATTCCATGCAAGAAATTGACAAGAAACTGAATATTTCGTACAACGGTGTGTACTACTCCCTTCAGAGGAGAGCATAAACAGGCTCTAACAGAGCAGAAAGAAAAGTGGGAGGCCCCGCTGCACAACTGAGCAACAAGACAAGTACATTAGAGTCTGTAGTTTGAGAGATCAATGCCTCACAGGTCCTCAACTGGCAGCTTCATTAAAAAGTACACGCAAAACGCCAGTGTCAACATCTACAGAGAAGAGGCGACTCCAGGATGCTGGCATTCAGGGCAGAGTGGCAAAGAAAAAAACATATCTGAGACTGGCTAATAAAAGGAAAAGATTAATATGGGCAAAAGAACACAGACATTGGACAGAGGAAGATTGGAAAAAAAGTGTTATGAACAGATGAATCCAAGTTTGAGGTGTTTGGATCACACAGAAGAACGTTTGTGAGATGCAGAACAACTGGAAAGATGCTGGAAGAGTAACTGATGCCATCTGTCAAGCATGATGGAGGTAATGTGATCGTCTGTAGTTGCTTTGGTGCTGATTAGTGTTGAGCATTCCGATACCGCAAGTATCGAGTATCGGCCGATATTTGCGGTATCGGAATTCCGATACCGAGTTCCGATATTTTCCGCATATCGGATACCGGAATTGGAAGTTCCCATAATTCAAACTGCCTAATTCAGCCAATGAGGAATGATTACAAGTGTGGGCACATCCTGTTCTGCATGGTGGGCATGTAACTACTGGCAAAGCTGTGATTGGCTGCTGAAATGATGTCATGATGCACTATAAAAATCGCTGCCGCCATATCGGGCTCACTCTGCTGTGAATTCAGTTAGGGACAGGACGCTGTGTTCTGACTGAGGGCCAGTTTAGAGATAGCGATTTGCTTCATTGTGCTTTACCCAGGCTAATTTAGCAACCGCTGTGTGAGAATCTTGCTTTTGCCTTGCAGTGCCGTTTACAGCTGTCTGCAAGGTCTCTCTGTGTGTGAGTGCAGCTCACTCTGTAGTCTGTGTGCAGCCACAGCCAGTTGTATTCAGCTCAGGGTGCTTCACTGCCTCATACTGTTATATCCATTGTCCTTTTTTGCTATTAGTGCAGCCTGCTGCACTGTTTTTTCAAATATTTCCTATTAGTGGCTTTCCATCCGTATCCAGCTAAATTTTGGAAAAACACTACATAGGATAACAGAGAGAAGCTTTTTCGGGCCTTGCAGCGCCGTTTACGGCTGTCTGCACGGTCGCTGTGTGAGTGCACATCGCTCTGTAGTCTTTCTGCAGCCACAGTCGGTTGTAGTCACTTAAGGGTGCATCACAGCCTCATACAATTAAATCCATTGTCCTTTTTTGCCAAATAGTGCAGCCTGCTGCACATTTTTTCAAATATTTCCTATTAGTGGCTTTCCATCCGTATCAGCTAAATTTTGGAAAAACACTACATAGGATAACAGAGAGGAGCTTTTTTGGGCCTTGCAGTGCAG
Source organism: Ranitomeya variabilis (assembly GCF_051348905.1). NCBI lineage: Eukaryota > Metazoa > Chordata > Amphibia > Anura > Dendrobatidae > Ranitomeya > Ranitomeya variabilis. The sequence goes on along the minus strand of NC_135232.1, from coordinate 512,710,143 downwards.
TTTATGGCTGTCTGCACGGTCGCTGTGTGAGTGCACATCGCTCTGTAGTCTGTCTGCAGCAACAGCCGGTTGGAGACAGCTCAGGGTGCGTCACAGCCTCATACAGTTAAATCCATTGTCCTTTTTTGCCAAATAGTGCAGCCTGCTGCACATTTTTTCAAATATTTCCTATTAGTGGCTTTCCACTAAATTTTGGAAAAACACTACATAGGATAACAGAGAGGAGCTTTTTTGGGCCTTGCAGCGCTGTTTACGGCTGTCTGCACGGTCTTTGTCTGACTGCAGCTCACTCAGTAGTCAGTTCTGCAACTAAAAAAAAAGAAAAGTTAAAAAAGTTCACCAAACACACCACTTTACAGTTGTGTAGGCCACATTAGCTCATATTAAAGTCTAGTCCACACTCTAGAAAATCAGTGTTTCTTATACCTGTTAGGAGCTGTTCAGGAATAAGCACACTAAGCCCTTAGTAGTACTTCTCTGCTTATCTTTATCAGTCAACCAAGATGAAGAAGGCAGGGAGTAAGGCATGTGGGCGTGGGCGCGGAGCAGGGAGAGGACGTGGGGATTCTGTGCCTGCTGCGGGCACCGGTGACTCATCATCACCCAGTTTCAGCAGGGAACAGTCCTTCATGTGCAGCTTTGTAGGAGAGCACCGTACACCGCTGCTGCGTGAAGACCAAATTGAAGCCGTTGTCAGATGGATGGCAGCTAACGCATCGACTTCAATTAGTGCCAGATCCTCTCAGGCACAGAGCACTGGAGAGCACCCATCTGTCTCTTCACCACCTGCCAAATTGCCCAGGCAGTCAGAGAGCCCAGGAGAGGAGCCGTCTCTACTTCTGTTCTCTGAATCTCTTGGCTTGGAAACGGGGCCAGCCAAGCAGCATTGGAGAAATGGAAGAAGAGGCAGTATGCAGTGATGCCCAACAGCTTTGTCTCTCTGACTCTGAAGAGATGGGTGGGCCAGTGCCTCCGGTCAGCACACTTCAGTACTCAGCTGATGATGAGACTCAGGTGCCACTTTCTGGTGCATACTGTGCTGCCGATACTACCCAGGAGAAGCAGTTGGTGGAAGAGGGGAGTGTAGATGATGAGGTCCTGGACCCATCATGGCGTGAGGTACAGGAAGGTGGTGGGAGCAGCTCTGAGGAAGAGATTCCCCGAACGGCCCAAAGAGGGAGAGGGAGGGGGAAGACTGCGGAGCCTGTAGCCTCCACTTCGGCACCCGTTAGGAGCATGTCTCTTCCAAAAGCCAAAACGGGCGCTCCCAAGACTTGCAGTGCCTGGTCCTTTTTTGACACAGTTGCAGATGACATTTGCTTTGTCAAATGCAAGGTGTGTCATCAGAAAGTCAAACGAGGGAAAAATGTCAGCAACCTCAATACCACAAATATGTGGAAACATGTGGGGAGCAGGCATGCGGCGGAGTTACAAAAACACACTGAAGACCTAGGCCAACCAACAGCGGCACCTACCACCTCTTCAGCTCGTGTTGTTGCCTCTTCCTCCAGCTCACACACATCTGGTTTGGCTTCCTCACAGGAACGCCATGGAAGAACCTCTGGCACTGTTGTCCAGAGACCCACTGTAATTCCGCCCACAGCACCACGTTCCCAGTCATCATCACAGTCCCAGCCCAGTCTACAGGCATGGGAGAAAAAGCGGCCATTCTCGGCAAACCACCCCTGAGCACAAGCTCTGAATGCTGGCATTTCAAAACTACTGTCCCTTGAAATGCTCTCATTCAGGCTGGTGGAGACTGACAGCTTCCGTAACTTGATGGCATTGGCAGTCCCACAATACAACGTGCCCAGCCGCTTTTATTTCAGCAGGCAAGCCGTCCCTGCCCTGCACAAGCATGTGGAGGGACACATAAAACATGCGCTACTGAACGCCGTCAGTAGCAAGGTCCACCTCACCACCGATGCGTGGACCAGTCACCATGGACAGGGGCGATACCTTTCCCTCACTGCCCATTGGGTTAATGTTGTTGAGCCGGGTACAGATCGTGTGAGTGGCGCAGGACATGTTCTGCCAACTCCAAGGATTGCAGGAATCCAGTCTTTACGCATTGACTCCTCCTCATACACAAGTTCCTCAGAATCATCGCTGCAGGAGCCGTCACAGTCCACCTCCACATGGACCCGTGAACGCTTACCTGTTACGACCGATATGAGCACAGCCGTGGCCAAACGTCAACAGGCTATCTTGAAATTAATTTCTTTGGGGAATCGAAGCCACACAGCGCAGGAGCTCTGGAATGCCATAAAGCAGGAGAGCGACGTGTGGTTTGTGCCAGCGAATCTCCAGCCAGGCATGGTAGTGTGTGACAATGGCCGAAATTTGGTGGCAGCTCTGGGCCTAGGCAACCTCACTCACATCCCATGTCTGGCACATGTGCTCAACTTGGTCGTGCAGAGTTTTTTGAGGGACTATCCGGATCTTGATGCACTGCTGCACAAGGTCCGCCTAGAGTGTGCTCACTTGCGGCGTTCCAGCACGGCAAGGTCGCGCATTGCAGCTCTGCAGCGCCGATTCCACCTTCCGGAACATCGCATCATATGTGACCTACCCACCAGGTGGAATTCCACATTACATATGTTGGAGCAGTTGTGTGAGCAGCAGCAAGCAGTAATGGAGTACCAGCTGCATCAGGAGCAAAGAAGTTGCACTCCGCGCCATTCAGACTTCACAACTACAGAGTGGGCCACTATGAAGGACATCTGCCAGGTTTTGCGTCCCTTCGATTATTCCATGCGGATGGCGAGTGCAGATGATGCACTAGTCAGCATGACTGTCCCCCTTATCTGCCTGCTTCAACAAACACTGCAAGCGCTAAGGGATGATTTTGTGGAAGAGGTGGAGGATGAGGAGTCACCATTTCCATCAGCTTCTGGACAGTCAGCGCTACATGGTTCCTCACAAAGGCATAGGCAGGGGACACTTTGTGAGGAGGATGAGGAGGAGTCATTGGAGGAGGAAGACATCCATCCAGAGGAGGGAGTTACACAATTGTCCAGTAGTCAGTGTGTAAAGCGAGGGTAGGGTGATGAAGAGCAGGCAGAGATCACGCCTCAAGCAGGGGACAGCGTTTCTTGGCCAGTTGGCAGTCTGCAGCACATGGTTGATTACATGCTGCAGTGCCTGAGAAACGACCGCCGCATCGCCCACATTCTCAACATGGCTTATTATTGGGTGTACATGCAGCGCCCCAGAGTCCTGTTCGTTGCAGTACTGTGGCTCCGCCACTAAGGGGAGCTATGGAACGTCTGATGGCACTGAAGGAGTTCATCTGATCAGGTATCACAGACACCAATACATTTCACAGTCGGGCCTCCGGGGGGAGCTAAGGGTTCTATTCACTAGGCCACTCCCCACCATAGTGGGTAAACTGTGGGTCAGGCAGGAAGTTAGATCAGAAAGCTGACTGGGTTGGAACCAGGCAACACCTTGTGGCAGAGGGTGTTGTGGGGGAAGATACAGTAGGGTCTCTGTCAGGGGTGGGATCCTGACAGAGGCTTGGCAACTTGAGCGAACGTAACGGGACCGTGCCTGCTCAGGATAGCGGCGGTGCCCAAGGAAGGACGAGAAGCGAGATAGATTGTGCTGAGTGAGAAACGAGATCAAGCAATAAGGGGAATACTAGTAGGGGTCATGCCGTAAGACCGAGGCAACACCCTGCTGAGGCGCACTACCGGTGGCCGGAACGCCGAGGGAGTATTACAACATCCAGCTTCAAGCAATACTCTAAACAGCGGCAGGACAGTCTAAGGCGGGCTGTCTCACTTAAATCACCTATGCAGTCTTGGGGGGCAACTTGTGGAGAGGGGCGACTCTAGGGTCCCGGAAGAGCTCCGAGCCTACCCGTCAAACGGGTGCCGTCCTAACTGTAACATCAGGGAGGGACAGAGGATTAGCAGAACATCATCTAATCGAGTTGTGAGGGAACTTAAGAAACAGACACAACAGTTGTGGGGACTTTCCGTAAGCACAGCAGGGAAGGACCGCAACACATAGCGCTAGAGGGAAGGCACAGATTTCCACCTGTGAAGAGAACTCTGGAGGTGCCATTGGACCGGCCGGACTTGCGCAGCCTGGTGAACCGTATTCTGGACTGAGGACCCAGAGATCTTCAGTAAAGAGGTAAAGAGACTGCAACCTGGTGTCCTCGTTATTTACTGGACTGCACCACTACAACCCACTATCATCATCATCCATTTACACCGATCCCTACCATTCTACTGTGCGCCCCTCGGCAGGGTCACGGACCGGGGCGTAGCCACCGTGACAACCCCAGAGCAGAGACTCAGAGGCCCGGTACCGGGTACCCCTCGGCCCTGCGGCAGTGGGGGCGCTCCAAATTTGGCGTCACGAACAGGATCTACTTAAGCTTTGAAAAATCAGGTCATGTGTGCCTTGGAACTGTGATTTATTGTGCTTGGACTGTACTTTATTGCAAAGGCTGTGTGTTGCCATTTACCGCCAAAAGTTCCCGCCAAAACCGCCGCCATTACAGCGCTAAGGAGAGCGCAGGAGAAGAAGGGCGTGGAAGTGGGCGTGAACAAGCTGAAGAGCGCGAAAGACAATGGCCGCCAAGTCTAAATATCTCGGCCCCTTGAGGATGTGTCCGTCAGCAGCCGAGATCCGCCTACTGATCCTCAATGGGGGGCGGAGACAACAAAAGCGAAACTGCCCACGAAGGAGAGAGCGGGAAAAGGACCAGGAAGAAGAAGTCAGCGACATGGAGGACGCCATGGCCAGCCGCCCGGAGCCGGAGCGTGGGGTCGGAGCCGAGGACTCCCCCAGCTACCCAGAGAGGCACCGTAGCCAGACCTCCACAGTTGGCGCTGACCTCCTGCAGACCGGAGCGGACGAGCTGATCCACCAACTCCTGCGGACGCCGCTGAGCACTGAGGCCGGGTGGAAGAAGACCATCATCGGGAGCCTCACCAGACATCTGTCGGCAGCCTCGTCTGGTCCGGAACAGGAAAGAAGTTCCAGCGCTCCGAAGCCAGCAAGCAAGGCTCTACCGGAAAGCGAGATGCTGCAAACGGAGATGACAACGCCGCAGCGCAAGGCCCCGCAACCAGCGTTCCAGACCCCAGCGGAGGCAGAGCAGACCGGCACCGGAGGAACCGCATCTGAAGCAGGTATGAAGGACGACCCTGCCCTGACAACTGACACCCCTCCAGCGACTGCTAGTGCCACAGCTGCTGACCTCTTTCCAGTGACTGATCTTGCAGCAGCCGCTACCTCTGCTGCAGCAAATGCCCATACTCAAGCTGCGCAGACCTCCATCGTTGCGCATGATTTAACCATACATGCAAGACGGATTAACGGCGTTTGTCCAGCACTGGGTGCAACCCTGGACTTCACCCTTCCTGGGCCAAGAGGGGTTAAGTGCCAGGTGCAGCCCTGGAAGCCGTCCAACTAAACCTCGGAAACCTGAAACTGTACATAGTTAACTGTTTGTTTCCCTGCTTTTTGCTGCTTTAAACCCGACTAGGGTTATCCTTAAAGGGATCCCTTTGTTGACCCGGGATCCCTATTGCTTTTTGGTTATTTCTATTCTCTTCTTCGTTATCAAGAACTGCCGCAATCATGAACAGTGCATGATACAAACTGCGTGTAAATAGTTTGCACCTTCTTAAAGGTGCTCCCTACTGGTTTTACTTCAAAAAGGACTCTTTGTGAAGATACCACACTGGAACCTTTGCTGAGTACGGACTGGTAGCTTGAGAAGATATGCTACCTCATAGAGACTTGGTCCCCTCTTAAAGGGGATGTTCATTTGTTGCACTTAAATGGTGATATTGCTTTAAGATAGGTAGCAATAATGTTTTGACGAAAGAAAGTGATGATAATGTTTACATGAGAAAGTTATATGCTCCAACTAGTTAATTGTAAAGAAATGCTGATAATGTTCCCTGCAAGAAAGTAAGAGCTAGATGAGGGATGCAGTAGGCCCGTAGGGGTAGACGTAGTGACCAGCATACATGTCAGTAAGAAAATAATGAGAAGGTTTGATGTTCTATAAAAAAATGTTTGATAATGTTGATAGACAACGAGGATAGAAGGTGAACCCTGAGTCCTCATAGGAGCCATATAGAGATGGCTCGGTGCTCTCAAACTGAAAGTAATGTTATGTTCTATACTGTGTATAGTAGTTGAAAAGACAGAAGGCTCGGGCTGAAAGGAGCAATCCTGTAGGAAAGGAGAGGCAGTAGGTCTGGTGCCGTTAGGACAGGCGGTCCTGCAGATTTAAAGAAGGAGAATGTAAAAGTTAAATTGCCTTATAATGTGATTATAAGAAGGTCTTTAGCGGATTCAGAGTGTACATCCTTAAAGGCGATGTTAAATTATTGTTCAACAATTTTGCACTTAGTAGAATACCCGGTTGGGTAAAAGAAAGTTAGTTATAGCATGTTGCTATGATATTTAACCATGTTTGTAATGTTCAAGTGTGCGCACCTCCCATAAAGGGAAGCTCTGTTTAAATATGCTTACTGTTATTGCACTCAACAAAACTGTATGTCTTTTTGCTAACTTGTATTGTTGTTTTCTTCTCAGTCCCGGAGTACTGTGTTTAACCAGGGGGGAGTGCAGCGCCCCAGAGTCCTGGTCGTTGCAGTACTGTGGCTCCGCCACTAAGGGGAGCTATGGAACGTCTGATGGCACTGAAGGAGTTCATCTGATCAGGTATCACAGACACCAATACATTTCACAGTCGGGCCTCCGGGGGGAGCTAAGGGTTCTATTCACTAGGCCACTCCCCACCATAGTGGGTAAACTGGGGGTCAGGCAGGAAGTTAGATCAGAAAGCTGACTGGGTTGGAATCAGGCAACACCTTGTGGCAGAGGGTGTTGTGGGGGAAGATACAGTAGGGTCTCTGTCAGGGGTGGGATCCTGACAGAGGCTTGGCAACTTGAGCGAACGTAACGGGACCGTGCCTGCTCAGGATAGCGGCGGTGCCCAAGGAAGGACGAGAAGCGAGATAGATTGTGCTGAGTGAGAAACGAGATCAAGCAATAAGGGGAATACCAGTAGGGGTCGTGCCGTAAGACCAAGGCAACACCCTGCTGAGGCGCACTACCGGTGGCCGGAACGCCGAGGGAGTATTACAACATCCAGCTTCAAGCAATACTCTAAACAGCGGCAGGACAGTCAGTCTAAGGTGGGCTGTCTCACTTAAATCACCTATGCAGTCTTGGAGGGCAACTTGTGGAGAGGGGCGACTCTAGGGTCCGGGAAGAGCTCCGAGCCTACCTGTCAAATGGGTGCCGTCCTAACCGTAACATCAGGGAGGGACGGAGGATTAGCAGAACATCATCTAATCGAGTTGTGAGGGAACTTAAGAAACAGACACAACAGTTGTGGGGACTTTCCGTAAGCACAGCAGGGAAGGACCGCAACACATAGCGCTAGAGGGAAGGCACAGATTTCCACCTGTGAAGAGAACTCTGGAGGTGCCATTGGACCGGCCGGACTTGCGCAGCCTGGTGAACCGTATTCTGGACTGAGGACCCAGAGATCTTCAGTAAAGAGGTAAAGAGACTGCAACCTGGTGTCCTCGTTATTTAATGCACCGCACCACTACAACCCACTATCATCATCATCCATTTACACCGATCCCTACCATTCTACTGTGCGCCCCTCGGCAGGGTCACGGACCAGGGCCTAGCCACCGTGGCAACCCCAGAGCAGAGACTCAGAGGCCCGGTACCGGGTACCCCTCGACCCTGCGGCAGTGGGGGCGCTCCATACACCCTCCTAGATCCTCGCTACCGGGACAACTTACAAAGCCTCATCACACCGTTGAACCGGGAGCGTAAAATGCGGGAGTACCAAGACACACTGGTGAATTCCATCATCTTCTCCAGTCCAACTGAGAGCAGTCCTGCTAATGCTTTACAAAGCAGCTCAATGCGTCAAGGCAGTGGAGGAGGCTCACACAAAGAAGGAGCAGAAGCAGTGCCTCTGCCCAAGGCAAGACCAGTATGGCCCAACTGTGGCACAGTTTTGTGTGCCCGCCACAAATGTCTACACCATCACTGGCGGCTCCAGTCAGCAGGAGGCAACGGTTCCATCAGATGATGACAGACTACATGTCTTGACCTCTTACTGTACTCCCAGACGGCTCTTCCCCTTTCAAGTTTTGGGTTTCTAAGCTGGATACATGGCCAGAGCTAAGCCAGTATGCATTGGAGGTGCTGGCTTGCCCTGCGGCTAGTGCATTATCAGAACGCGTCTTTAGTGCCACAGGTGGTGTACTAACAGACCGTCGCATGTGTCTATCCTCCGATAACGTTGACCGGCTTACTTTTATGAAAATGAACCAGGCCTGGATCTTGCTGGAATTCGCCACTCCTCTTCCTGATTAAATAATTGGGTGTCTACAAAGTATCCAGGTCTCCTGTTGTGTTCATTTTTCTACCACCTGACCTGTAATCCCTGGGCTCCAACAAAGCCTGTTGATGCTCAGAAGTGCCGTCTGCACAGTCAAAACACACGACCCACTGTTATTGGGTTTCAGTAACGTCAGCTGATTCCCAGCTGTGTATCCGGCAATGTGTCCTGCGACCGCCACGCTGACACAACAACTGAAATTTAAGGGAACCTGTCCCCCCCCAGGCGTTTGTTACTGAAAGAGCCACCTTGTGCATCAGTTATGCTGCACAAGGAAAAGGTAGTTCTTATAGTTGTGGTCCTTGCACACGCTGAACTTATCACTTATAAAATGTGTCCACTGATACCGTAAAACCATCCCGGAGGTGGGACTTTTCTTCGTAATGGAACGCAGCCCAGCCGTCATCCCTACCCCCTTGGTGCCTTGCTCAGCCTCCTTAGCGTTGTTTTAATCTGTCTCGTAGCCTGCACTGCTATGTTCAACCTTGGCCATGCGCTGTTTGCGCTGCCCGTCTTCTGACATCATTTGGTGTCAGGTGGACTGGGCCTGTGCGGCTGCGTTGCCCGGGATCCCGCCTCGCAGTGTCTTCTGATTTCATCATACTGCGGGCCTGGGACCCATGGGCATGCGCAGTGCATATCTTCACCTCAGGCTCTTACTCATCTCCCTCTGCGTTCTTCAGACTGTGCGCCGTCAGCTGATCCCTAATAGCATGCCACGGCCGTGATGCCACACAGTCTGAAGAAGCCGAAAGGAGGTGAGTGAGAGGCAAGGATGTGCACTGTGCATGCCCATGGATCCCAGGCCCGCGGTGTGATTACATTAGACGACACAGCGAGGTGGGATCCCGGGCAACGCGACCGCACAGGCACAGCCCGCCTGACACCAAGTGATGTCAGAAGACGGGCAGCGCTAACTGCGCATGACCAAGGTTGAACATAAAAGCGCAGGCTCGGTGACAGATTTCAACAACGCTGAGGATGCGGCGCACGCCGCCAAGGGGGTAGGAATAACGGCAGTGCTGCGTCCCACCACGAAGGAAAGTCACACCTCCGGGACGATTTCACGGTATCAGGGGACACATTTTATAAATGTTTAGTTCTGCGTTTGCAAGGAGCATAATTACAAGAGTCACCTTTTCCTTTTGCAGCATTTGAGATGCACAAGTTGGCTCTTTCAGCTACAGATGCCTGGGGGGGGTTAAAGGTTCCCTTTCAACTTGCTACAAGTAGGCCTCAGCCTACACTCGGCTCCTCCTGCTGTCCCTGGGCTTCAACACTGCCAGTTGCTGCCCGGAAGTGCTGGCTGCACAGAGAAAAACACTAGCCACTATGTCAGTGGGGTTCAGTAATGCCAGCTGTTCCCCTGCTGTGTAGCCGGTATCGTGTCCTGCAAACGCCACGCAGACACAACGGACCTAAAACTGCCTCCAGTGCAGGCTTCGGCCTGCACTCTGCTCCTCCTGCTGTCCTTGGGCTCTAACACCGCCAGTTGGTGCTCGGAAGTGCTGGCTGCACAGAGAAAAACACTAGCCACTGTGTCAGTGGGGTTCAGTAACGCCAGCTGTTCCCCTGCTGTATAGCCGGCATTGTGTCCTGCAAACGCCACGCAGACACAACAGACCTAAAACTGCCTCCAGTGCAGGCTTCGGCCTTCACTCTGCTCCTCCTGCTGTTCCTGGGCTCTAACACTGCCAGATGGTGCTCGGAAGTGCTGGCTGCACAGAGAAAAACACCCGCCAATGTGTCAGTGGGGTTCAGTAACGCCAGCTGTTCACCTGCTGTGTAGCCGGCAACGTGTCCTGCAAACGCCACGCAGACACAACAGACCTCCAAATGTCTCCAGTGCAAGCTTCGGCCTACACTCTGCTCCACTCCTCCTCCTGGATTCCCTGGGCTCTAACACCGCCAGTTGGTGCCCTATAGTGCTGGCTGCACAGAGAAAACACCTGCCAATGTGTCAGTGGGGTTCAGCAACGCCAGCTGTTGCCCTGCTGTGGAGCCAGCAATGTGTCCTGCAAACGCCACGCAGACACAACAGACAATAAGCTGCCTCCCTCCAGTGCAGGCTTCGGCCTACAATCTGCTCTGCTCCTCCTGGATTCCCTGGGCTCTAACACCGCCAGTTGGTGCCCGGTAGTGCTTGCTGCACAGAGAAAAACACCCGCCAATGTGTCAGTGGGTTTCAGTAACGCCAGCTGTTCCCCTGCTGTGTAGCCGGCAACATGTCCTGCAAACACCACGCAGACACAACAGACCTCCAAATGCCTCCAGTGCAGGCTTCGGCCTACACTCTGCTCCTCTTCTCCTCCTGGATTCCCTGGGCTCTAACACCGATAGTTGGTGCCCGGTAGTGCTGGCTGCACAGAGAAAAACACCCGCCAATGTGTCAGTGGGGTTCAGCAATGCCAGCTGTTCCCCTGCTGTGTAGCCAGCAATGTGTTCTGCAAACGCCACGCAGACACAACAGACCTCCAAATGCCTCCAGTGCAGGCTTCGGACTACACTCTGCTCCTCTCCTCCTCCTTGATTCCCTGGGCTCTAACACCACCAGTTGGTGCCCGGTAGTGCTGGCTGCACAGAGAAAAACACCCGCCAATGTGTCAGTGGGGTTCAGCAATGCCAGCTGTTCCCCTGCTGTGTAGCCAGCAATGTGTCCTGCAAACGCCACGCAGACACAACAGACAATAGGCTACCTCCCTCCAGTGCAGGCTTCAGCCTACACTCTGCTCCTCTCCTCCTCCTGGATTCCCTGGGCTCTAACACCGCCAGTTGGTGCCCGGTAGTGCTGGCCGCACAGAGAAAAACACCTGCCAATGTGTCAGTGGGGTTCTGCAACACCAGGTGTTCCCCTGCTGTGTAGCCGCTAACGTGTCCTGCAAACACCACGCAGACACAACAGACCTCCAAATGCCTCCAGTGCAGGCTTCGGCCTACACTCTGCTCCTCTCCTCCTCCTGGATTCCCTGGGCTCTAACACCACCAGTTGGTGCCCGGTAGTGCTGGCTGCACAGAGAAAAACACCCACCAATGTGTCAGTGGAGTTCAGCAACGCCAGCTGTTCCCCTGCTGTGTAGCCGGCAACGTATTCTGCAAACGCCACGCAGACACAACAGACACTAAGCTGCCTCCAGTGCAGGCTTCGGCCTACACTCTGCTCCCCCTGCTGACCCATTTCTCCAACACCGCTAGTTGGGGCTCTAGGAAGACAATCTTGAATAGGTCCCCATCCTGGTTCCAGTACCATCAGCAGGTTCCGGGCAGAGCCTTTGGCTTAGGTGCCTCCTTCTGGGTATCCAAGTTCCACCAACGTCAGGTGGTCCTTGGTAGTGCTTTCAGGCACAGGTACCTCCTGCTTAGTAACCGGGTTCCAGTAACGTCAGCTGGTCCTCGGTAGTTCCATTGGCTCTTGAACCTTCGGCTACCCATCCGGGTTTCAGTACCGTCAGCTGGTTCTCGGCAGTGTCTTTTGCTCTTGTACCTTCTGCTCCCCATCCTGGTTCCAGTACCGTCAGCTGGTTCCGGGCAGAGCCTTTGGTTTAGGTGCCTCCTTCTGGGTATCCGAGTTCCACCAACGTCAGGTGGTCCTTGGTAGTGCTTTCAGGCACGGGTACCTCCTGATTAGTAACCGGGATCCAGTAACGTCAGCTGGTCCTTGGTAGTTCCATTGGCTCTTGGACCTTCGGCTACCCATCCGCGTTCCAGTACCGTCAGCTGGTTCTCGGCAGTGTCTTTTGCTCTTGTACCTTCTGCTCCCCATCCTGTTTCCAGTACCGTCAGCTGGTTCAGGGCAGAGCCTTTGGCTTAGGTGCCTCCTTCTGGGTATCCGAGTTCCACCAACGTCAGGTGGTCCTTGGTAGTGCTTTCTGGCACGGGTACCTCCTGCTTAGTAACCGGGTTCCAGTAACGTCGGCTGGTCCTCGGTAGTTCCATTGGCTCTTGGACCTTCAGGCAGCCATCCGGGTTCCAGTTCCATCAGCTGGTTCTCAGCATTTTCTCAGCCTTTTTGTACCTTCTGCTACATTTCCAAGTTCAAGACCCTAAAGACGATGACCCGGAAGACCAAGAAGCAGAAGAAAAAGAGGCTGCAGAACAAAGAGCAGAAGAACATTAAGCATAACACTAAACATCAGAGCAAAAGATATTATCTAAATTATAAGCAGAAGAAGACTAAGCAGTGTATGGGGGTGAGTCCGTTCCTCCTCGTGGTGCCCCTGGATAAAGGGTGTAATCTTCAAACTTTTATAGATAACAACTACAGGAATGCCTGTCACAAATAAGAATATGATGAAGAAGTAGAATATGAAGAAGAATAATAGTTGAATAAAAAGAATATGAAGAATGTAACAAAAAAAAAAATAATGGGTAGAAGATGAAGAAGAAGATGAATAAGGTGAAGAAGAAGTTGATGTCAAAGATGCTGCTGCTGAGGATGATGAAGAAGAAAGTGTGGGAGAAGTAAAAAAGGTGAAGGGCGTGGAAGTAGTGAAACATCAATATCTGACAAAATAAAAACAATCTTAACATAGTCAATATCTTTGTAACTCCGAATGTCTTAAAAAAATAAAATAAAATTCCTGCTATTCTATTTGATTGGGCTAAACCTCTATGCCTTTAATGTCTCCGCCACCTCCCCCAATACATCCTACATTATTCTTAGTTGTTTTCCTTCATGTAGAATGAACCTACAAGGAAAGAAAGGGTTTATTTTAATTCCGATATTTTGGTCCCATTGACTTGCATTGGTATCGGGTATCGGTATCGGCGATATCGGATATTTTTTGAATATTGGCCGATCCAATCCGATACCGATACTTTCCGATATCGGAAGGTATCGCTCAACACTAGTGCTGATAAGGTCGGATATTTGTACAAGGTAAAAGGGATATTGAGTAAGGAAGGTTATCACTCAATTTTGCAACGCCATGTCATGCCCTGTGGACAGCACCTGATTGGAGCCAATTTCATCCTACAACAGGGCAAAGACCCAAAGCACACCTCCAAATTATGCAAGAACTATTTAGGGAAGAATCAGGCAGCTGGTTTTCTATCTGTAATGGAGTGGCCAGCGCAGTCACCAGATCTCAACCCCATTGAGCTGGTGTGGGAGCAGCTTGATCGTATGGTATGCAAAAAGTGCCAATCAAGCCAAACCAACTTGTGGGAGGGGCTTTTGGCTGCATGGGGTAACATTTCTCCAGATTACCTCAGCAAATTAACTGCTAGGATGACAAACATCTGCAATTCTGTAATTGCTGCAAAGGGAGCATTCTTTGACGAAAGCAAAGTTTGGAGGAGAAAATTATTACCGCATATACTCGAGTATAAGCTGACCCACGTATAAGCCGAGACCCCTTATTTTGCCACAAAAAACTGGGAAAATTGACTCAAGTATAAGCCTAGAGTAGGAAATGCTGCAGCTACTGGTAAATTAAAAGCAAACTAGATACCAATAGTACCTCAGTAGGTTAAATGTTTTTGAATATCCATATTGAATCAGGAGCCCCATATAATAAAGTACATAATGGGCCCCATAAGATGCTCCATACAAAATACTCAACATATGATGCTGCACAAAGTTCATGATGGGTCCCATAAGATGCTCCATATTAAAATATGCCCCATATAATGCTGCATGAAGGTTAATGATGGCCCCATAAGATCCATAGAAATATATGACCCAGATAATGCTCCATAAAGGTTGCTGGCTCCATAAGATGCTCCATAGAATAATATGCCCCATATAATGCTCCATAAAGGTTGATGAGCCCATAAGATGCTCCATAGACTATTATGCCCCACATGCTGCTGCTGCTGTGATTAAAAAAAAAAATGACATACTTTCCTCTCGTTGCTGGGGGAAAGGGGCCAAGGCTGGGGGAAAGGGGCCAGTGTCCTGAGCAGGCGGGGACACAGGTGCGCTATGGGGGCCAGCTGCCGGAGTCGCTGCTGGCTCAGGCCCCCGGCACTTGTGATATTCACCTGTCCCCGTTCCACCACCACGCGCCACTGTGTCTTCCGGGTCAATGCAGTGACTGTTCAGACAGAGGGTGCGCATTATCCACTTCTTCGCGCCCTCTGACCTGAACGTCACAGCCAGAGGACGCGGAAGGCACAGCCCAATGGGGACAGGTGAATGTCGCATGGCTCACCCTCCCCCGTCATACTCACCCCATCCTGGCATGGTCTCTGCTTCTCAGATGGTCTCTGGCACCTGCAGCTCTTCCTGTGTTCAGCGGTCACATGGTACTGCTCATTAAAGTAATGAATATGCGCTCCACGCCTATGGGAGTGGAGTCACTTCCATAATCATTACATTACTGAGCGGTACTACGTGACCAGAGACCATCTGAGAAGTAGGGACGTGCAGAGACCACGTCAGGAGGGGGTGAGTATGATGTGACAGCTGCCACTCCCCCGCTGACCCCCTGGGACAATGACTCAAGTATAAGCCTAGAGGGGCACTTTCAGCCTAAAAAAATGGGCTGAAAATCTCGGCTTGTACTCGAGTATATACGGTATTTCAAATAAAAATCTTTTTTTGAACCTTGTCAATGTCAGGACTAGATTTTCAATTCATTTGGCAACTCATTTGATTAATAGAAGTATGAGTTGTCATGGAAAACACAAAATTATCTGGGTAACCCTAAACTTTTGAACGGTATTGTACATGGAGCGCCCCCACAGGGCCGAGGGGTACCCGGTACTGGGCCTCTGTGTCTCAGTTCTGAGGTTGTCACGGTGGCTAGGCCCGGTCCGTGACCCTGCTGAGGGGCGTCCAGTGAAAGTTGAGAATGTGATGATGTTGTAGTGCAGTGTAAGTCTAACACCCGGGCTACCCGAGTCCGGCCGGTCCGATGGCACCTCCAGAGTTCCCTTTGCAGGTGGAAATCTGTGCCTACCTTCTAGCGCTTGTGTGTTGTGGTCCTCCCCTGCTGTGCTTACGGGATAGTCCCCACAACTGTTGTGTCTGTTTCTGAAGTTCCCTCACAACTCGTTTATGATGTTCTTCTTCGTCCCCCCAGATGATATGGCTAGGAAGCACCCGTATGACGGGTAGGCTCAGAGCTCTTCCGGGACCCTAGAGTCGCCCCTCTCCAAATGTTGCCCCCTGTGTCTGCTTAGGTGATTTTGGGTGAGACAGCCCGCCTATAACTGACTGTCCTGCCGTAGGTTTGAAGTATGGCCTGGAACTCAATACTTCCTCGGCGTTTCCAGCCACCGGCTGCGCGCCTCAGTAGGATGTTGCCTCGTCTTACAGCACGACTCCTATTGGTGTTTCTCCTTGTTGCGTTGATCTCGTTTCTCACTCAGCACAATAAACCTCGCTTCTTGTCCTTTCTTGGGGTACCGCCGCGATGAAGTGCAGGCGCGGTCCCGTAACGTTCTTTCCGTTCGCTGGGCCTCTGTCAGGATCCCACCCCTGACAGGGACCCCCCTGAATCTTCCTCTGCAACACCCTCTGCCACAGGATGTTGCCCGGTTCCAACCCAGTCAGCTTCTCTCTAACTTCCTATCTAACCTCCAGTTTTACCAGATTGTGAGGAGTGGCCTAATACATAGCACCCTTAGCTCCCCCTGGAGGCCAGACTGTGAAGTGTATTGGTGTCTGTGATACCTGGTCAGGTGAACTCCTTCAGTGCCATCAGACGTACCATAGCCCCCCTTTAGCGGCGGAGCATCAGTACTGCAACGACCAGGACTCTGGGGCGCTGCACTCCCCCCAGTTAAATCCAGTACTCCTGGACTGGGAAGAAAACAACAATACATGTCAGCAAAAAGACATACAATTTTTGAAATGCAGTAACAAGTAAATTTGAACAGAGCTTCCCTTTATGGGAGGTGAGGACACTTGAACGTTACAAACATGGTTAAATATTTTAAATAACATACTATAAATAACTTCTCTTACCCAACCGGGTATTCTACTTAGTGCAATTTCTGAACAATAATTTAACATTGCCTTTAAGGACGTATACGCTGAATCCACTAAAGACCTTCTTATAAAACGCTATAAGGCTAATCAACTTTTCTTCATTTTCCACCTTTACATCTGCAGGACCGCCTGTCTCTCTGCCCCAGGCCTACTGCCTCTCGCTCTGTTGCAGGACCGCCCCATTCTCGTCCGGGCCTACTGCCTTTCTGCTACTATACACAGTATAGAACTTATCAACCTTCTCTCAGTTCAAGATCACTGAGCCATCTCTGTATGGCTCCTAGGAGGACTCACCGACTAACCCCGTACGGGTTGTAGCAGCAGAACAAAAAGATAAACAATCAACTATATACATTTTTGTGGTATCGAGGTGTATCCCTCTAAGTCTGGGGATGGCTTCCGTGGGTACTGCTCACCACCGGCTACCACATAGAGTGCATCCGCACCCTTAATGGGGGTCTGTGTACTCACAGTTCTCCTCAGGGTGATGGTCCGCAGGCATTTGGCACACAAGGAGATTGGAGCAATGACCGCCGGTTCCGGGGAATCATAGGAAGGTGGCACAGTCACTTCTGGCTTGTACTTGCGCACGTGCAAAGCATACCACCCTTTGTCTCCCCAGTGGCGGGTGTACCGAACACGGTCCCCCGGGTAAAGATCCCGGCCTGGGTGTCCCTCGATGAGGTGCGCCTCCACATCCCGCCGGTTCACGAATACCTACACGGCGAGACCGGGCTCTTTGATGAAGCCCCAACCTCCCTGCATCCGGAAAGTGCTGATGACTCCATAGCGCGGCGGGCCCCAGTCCTCCTCAGCCGCCCGCCTAACCTGGAGTTTGGCCTGGAGGTCCTTTTCCCACTCGGCCCGTCGGTGGAGTTCCTTCTTACGGGCCCACTCTTCCTCCTGTCGGCGTAGCTTCTGGCGATATTCCCGTTGGTGGATAACCTCGATGCTCTCCCCCTCGGGCTGAGCCTCTCCAGGGAACCTGATCAAGTTGGTGGTAGTGCGGGTCCACTTGAAGGTCATCCACTCACCCTGGAGGTTCACGGGCTGTGCAGTGGGCCGTAAGGGGACATCGGCGGTCTTTAGCGTCTCCCACGGCCGCTCGCATTCAAGGTGGCTACACAACCATCCGGGTGGTCTGGGTGGAGGGGAGTCTATGTCCACAAGCAGGGGCACTTCGGCCGCCCGGGCCGGGTTAATGGCACCATCCGCCTCCGCGGTATCCCCGGCGTCAGTCCTCTTCTCCTCAGCTTGCAGTGCCAGCGCTTGGGGGTGGCGCGGCTCCTCACTGGTAGCGGCTTTTCGCCGACACAGACTCCGAAGCTGACGGCATAGCTCCTCCACTTCCGCCCAAAGAATTTCCCGGTCCTTGCAGCCTGGTGAAAGTTTGCTCAGCTCCCATTGGCTGGGACTGGTGCGGGCCTTCTCCCCCTCTTCTGGGCGACCTTCGCTCGTCATCTTGCCAATCTGGCTCTGCCCCGCGTCGTCCAGGGCTTCCGGCCTTCCCCCATCCAGAGGGCGGTTCCTCTTCCCGCCACCGTCCCAGACTAGGAGGTGGACCTCCCTCGTTGAAGGGCATATCTCCCGAACATAGTAGTACTTGTGGGGGGCTGGCTCAACTTTCGCGCCATTCTTCCAAGCTACTCCCACGACGACACGCCCCGCTCTTCCGGCACACCACATGGTGCCGCAATGGCGGCAGTTTTGGCGGGAACTTTTGGCGGCAAGTGGCAATGCGCAGTCTTTGCAATAAGTCACAGTCCAAGCACAACAAATCACAGTTCCAAGGCACACATGACCTGATTCTTCAGGCTTAAGTAGATCCTGTTCATGACGCCAAGTTGGAGCGCCCCCACTGGCGCAGGGCCGAGGGGTGCCCGGTACCGGGCCTCTGTGTCTCAGTTCTGGGGTTGTCACGGTGGCTAGGCCCGGTCCGTGACCCTGCTGAGGGGCGTCCAGTGAAAGTTGAGAATGTGATGATGTTGTAGTGCGGTGTAGGTCGCGGTGAATAACGAGGACACCAGGTTGCAGTCTCTTTATCTCTTTACTGAAGGCTTCAGGATCCTCAGTCCGGAATACGGTTAACCGGGCTACCCGAGTCCGGCCGGTCCGATGGAACCGCCAGAGTTCCCTTTGCAGGTGGAAATCTGTGCCTACCTTCTAGCGCTTGTGTGTTGTGGTCCTCTGTTACGACCTGGTGGTTAGGAGCACCCGAAGTGACCTGATGGTTAAAACAGAAAACCTGGGACAAGCTCTGAGGAAGTGGTAACTCTACTGACCGCAATCCCTAATCCTATCACACACACTAGAAATAGCCGTGGAGAGTACCTAACTCTCCGTAGACGCCTCTTCACAGCCTAAGAGCTAATTACCCCTAAAGATAGAAATAGTAGCCTACCTTGCCTCAGAGAAATTCCCCAAAGTAAAGGTAGCCCCCCACAAATATTAACTGTGAGTTAAGAGGGAAGTGACAAACACAGGAATGAAACAGATTTTAGCAAAGGAGGCCGAATCTTCTCTAGAAAGACAGAGGATAGGAAAGGGAACTATGCGGTCAGTATAAAAAAACACAAAAACCACGCAGAGTGTGCAAAAAGACCTCCACACCGACTCACGGTGTGGAGGTGCAGCTCTGCACCCCCAGAGCTTCCAGCTAGCAAGGAAATATCATAATAGCAGGCTGGACTGAAACATAGCATGTACTGAAAAATATATTCAAAAACCAATGAACAGCAAATGACTAGCAAGGACTTAGCTTCTGCTGGAGTAGTCAGGTCATCTGAGAATTCCAAGAGAGATCTGAACCAGTACTGAGACATTGACAGCTGGCATGAACTAACGACCTGGGCAGAGTTAAATAGGGAAGCGAGCAGAAGCAATAAACGAGGGCAGCTGAGAAAGCCAACCTCAAAGATCAGCAGTTCCACTCAAAGCCACCAGAGGGTGTCCAAGGACAGAACTCACCAAAGTACCATTCACGACCACAGGAGAAAGCCCGAGAACGGAATTCACAACAGTACCCCCCCTTGAGGAGGGGTCACCGAACCCTCACCAGAGCCCCCAGGCCGATCAGGACGAGCCAAATGAAAGGCACGAACCAAATCGGCAGCATGGACATCAGAGGCAACAACCCAGGAATTATCCTCCTGACCATAGCCCTTCCATTTAACCAGGTACTGAAGCTTCCATCTCGAAATACGAGAATCTAAAATCTTCTCCAGCACATACTCCAACTCCCCCTTAACCAACACCGGAGCAGGAGGATCAACGGAAGGAACCATAGGCGCCACATATCTCCGCAACAACGACCTATGGAACACATTATGGATGGCAAAAGAAGTTGGAATGGCCAAACGAAACGACACAGGATTGATAATTTTAGAAATCTTATAAGGACCAATGAAACGAGGCTTGAACTTAGGAGAAGAAACCTTCTTAGGAACATAACGAGAAGACAACCAAACCAAATCCCCAACACGAAGTCGGGGACCAACACAGCGACGGCGGTTAGCAAAACGTTGCGCCTTCTCCTGAGACAACGTCAAATTGTCCACCACGTGAGTCCAAATTTGTTGCAACCTGTCCACCACAGAATCCACACCAGGACAGTCAGAAGACTCAACCTGCCCTGAAGAAAAACGAGGATGAAAACCAGAATTACAATAAAAAGGCAAAACAAAAGTAGCAGAACTAGCCCGATTATTAAGGGCGAACTCGGCCAATGGCAAGAAGGTCACCCAATCATCCTGATCAGCAGAAACAAAGCATCTCAGATAGGTTTCCAAGGTCTGATTGGTTCGTACGGTTTGGCCATTTGTCTGAGGATGGAACGCTGAAGAAAAAGACAAATCAATGCCCATCTTAGCACAAAAGGACCGCCAAAACCTAGAAAAAAATTGGGAACCTCTGTCCGACACAATGTTCTCCGGAATGCCATGCAAACGAACCACATGCTGAAAAAATAATGGAACCATATCAGAGGAGGAAAGCAATTTAGGCAAGGGTACCAAATGGACCATCTTAGAAAACCGATCACAAACCACCCAGATGACAGACATCCTTTGAGAGACAGGAAGATCAGAAATAAAATCCATGGAAATATGTGTCCAGGGCCTCTTCGGGACAGGCAAAGACAAAAGCAACCCATTGGCACGAGAACAGCAAGGTTTGGCCCGAGCACAAGTCCCACAGGACTGCACAAAAGAACGCACATCCCGTGACAAGGAAGGCCACCAAAAGGACCTGGCAACCAAATCTCTGGTACCAAAAATCCCAGGATGACCAGCCAACACTGAACAATGAACCTCAGAAATAACCCTACTAGTCCATCTATCAGGGACAAACAGTTTCTCCACTGGGCAGCGGTCAGGTCTATCAGCCTGAAACTCCTGCAGCACCCGCCGCAAATCAGGGGAGATGGCAGATAGAATCACCCCCTCTTTAAGAATACCAGCCGGCTCAGCGACTCCCAGAGAATCAGGCAAAAAACTCCTAGAAAGGGCATAAGCCTTCACATTCTTAGATCCCGGAAGGTATGAGACCACAAAATCGAAACGGGAGAAAAACAGTGACCATCGAGCCTGTCTAGGGTTCAACCGCTTGGCGGACTCGACGTAAGTCAGATTCTTGTGATCAGTCAGGACCACCACGCGATGTTTGAATCCCTCAAGCCAATGTCGCCACTCCTCAAATGCCCACTTCATAGCCAACAACTCCCGATTGCCGACATTATAATTACGCTCGGCAGGCGAAAACTTTCTAGAAAAGAAAGCACACGGCTTCATCAAGGAGTTATCAGAACTTCTCTGAGACAAAACAGCCCCTGCCCCAATCTCAGAAGCATCAGCCTCAACCTGAAAAGGGAGCAAAACATCTGGCTGACGCAACACAGGGGCCGAAGTAAACCGACGTTTAAGCTCCTGAAAGGCCTCAACGGCCGCAGGGGACCAATTCACCACATCAGCGCCTTTCTTCGTCAAATCAGTCAAAGGTTTAACCACACTAGAAAAATTAGCGATGAAGCGACGGTCAAAATTAGCAAACCCCAGGAACTTCTGAAGACTCTTCACAGATGTAGGTTGAGTCCAATCATAAATGGCCTGAACTTTGACAGGATCCATCTCGATAGTAGAAGGGGAAAAAATGAAGCCCAAAAAGGAAACCTTCTGAACTCCAAAGAGGCATTTAGAGCCCTTCACAAACAACGCATTAGCACGAAGGACCTGGAACACCATCCTGACCTGCCTTACATGAGACTCCCAATCATCCGAAAAGACCAAAATATCATCCATATATACGATCATGAACCTATCCAGATACTTCCGGAAGATGTCGTGCATAAAGGACTGAAACACAGATGGAGCATTAGAAAGCCCGAATGGCATCACCAGGTACTCAAAATGGCCCTCGGGCGTATTAAATGCTGTTTTCCATTCATCGCCCTGTTTAATACGCACAAGATTATACGCCCCTCGAAGGTCAATCTTGGTAAACCAACTAGCCCCCTTAATCTGAGCAAACAAATCAGACAACAGAGGCAAAGGGTACTGAAATTTGACCGTGATTTTATTGAGAAGGCGGTAATCTATACAGGGTCTCAGAGAGCCATCCTTCTTGGCCACAAAAAAGAACCCTGCTCCCAATGGCGACGAAGACGGGCGAATATGCCCTTTCTCCAAGGACTCCTTTACATAACTCCGCATAGCGGCATGTTCTGGCACAGATAAATTGAACAGTCGGCCCTTAGGGAACTTACTACCAGGAATCAAATTAATAGCGCAATCACAGTCCCTATGAGGAGGTAGGGCACTGGACTTGGGCTCATCAAATACATCCTGGTAATCCGACAAAAACTCAGGGACTTCAGAAGGAGTGGAAGAAGAAATTGACATCAAAGGAACATCACCATGTATCCCTTGACAACCCCAACTAGACACAGACATTGATTTCCAATCCAGTACTGGATTATGAACCTGTAACCATGGCAAACCCAACACGACAACATCATGCAAATTATGCAACACCAAAAAGCGGATATTTTCCTGATGTGCGGGAGCCATGTACATGGTCAGCTGAGTCCAGTACTGAGGTTTATTCTTGGCCAATGGCGTAGCATCAATCCCCTTAAGGGAATAGGACTCTGCAAAGGCTCCAAGTAAAAACCACAGCGCCTGGCAAACTCCAAGTCCATCAAGTTCAAGGCAGCGCCTGAATCCACAAATGCCATAACAGAGTAGGACGACAGTGAGCAAATCAGAGTAACAGATAAGAGAAATTTAGGCTGCAAAGTACTAATGGTGACAGACCTAGCGAACCTCTTAGTGCGCTTAGGACAATCAGAGATAGCATGAGAGGAGTCACCACAGTAAAAACACAGCCCATTCTGACGTCTGTGTTCTTGCCGTTCAGCTCTGGTCAAAGTCCTATCACATTGCATAGGCTCAGGCCTCCGCTCAGAGGACTCCGCCAAATGGTGCACAACTTTGCGCTCGCGCAAACGCCGATCAATCTGAATGGCCAAACACATTGACTCATTCAGACCAGCAGGCGTGGGGAACCCCACCATAACATCCTTAAGGGCTTCAGAAAGACCCTTTCTGAAAATTGCTACCAGGGCACACTCATTCCATTGAGTAAGCACAGACCACTTTCTAAACTTCTGGCAATATACTTCTGCCTCATCCTGACCCTGACATAGAGTCAGCAAGATCTTTTCTGCCTGATCCACAGAATTAGGTTCGTCATAAAGCAATCCAAGCGCTAGAAAAAATGCATCCACATTAAGCAATGCAGAATTTCCTGGCTCAAGGGAGAATGCCCAGTCTTGCGGGTCACCACGCAACAAAGAAATAATAATCTTTACTTGCTGAATGGGATCACCAGAGGAGCGGGGTTTCAGAGCAAGAAACAGTCTGTAATTATTTTTGAAATTCAAAAATTTAGATCTATCCCCAGAAAACAAATCAGGAATTGGAATTCTAGGCTCTAACATCGGATTCTGAACTACATAATCTTGAATACTCTGTACCCTAGCAGTGAGTTGATCCACACAAGAGGACAAACCTTGAATATCCATATCTACACCTGAGTCCTGAACCACCCAGAGGTTAAGGGGAAAAGAAAGACAAAACAAGCTGCAAAGAAAAAAAAATTGACTCAGAACTTCTCTTATCCCTCTTTTGAGATGCATTAACATTTTGTTGGGCCAGCTGTACTGTTACGACCTGGTGGTTAGGAGCACCCGAAGTGACCTGATGGTTAAAACAGAAAACCTGGGACAAGCTCTGAGGAAGTGGTAACTCTACTGACCGCAATCCCTAATCCTATCACACACACTAGAAATAGCCGTGGAGCGTACCTAACTCTCCCTAGACGCCTCTTCACAGCCTAAGAGCTAACTACCCCTAAAGATAGAAATAGTAGCCTACCTTGCCTCAGAGAAATTCCCCAAAGTAAAGGTAGCCCCCCACAAATATTAACTGTGAGTTAAGAGGGAAGTGACAAACACAGGAATGAAACAGATTTTAGCAAAGGAGGCCGAATCTTCTCTAGAAAGACAGAGGATAGGAAAGGGAACTATGCGGTCAGTATAAAAAACCACAAAAACCACGCAGAGTGTGCAAAAAGACCTCCACACCGACTCACGGTGTGGAGGTGCATCTCTGCACCCCCAGAGCTTCCAGCTAGCAAGGAAATATCATAATAGCAGGCTGGACTGAAACATAGCATGTACTGAAAAATATATTCAAAAACCAATGAACAGCAAATGACTAGCAAGGACTTAGCTTCTGCTGGAGTAGTCAGGTCATCTGAGAATTCCAAGAGAGATCTGAACCAGTACTGAGACATTGACAGCTGGCATGAACTAACGACCTGGGCAGAGTTAAATAGAGAAGCGAGCAGAAGCAATAAACGAGGGCAGCTGAGAAAGCCAACCTCAAAGATCAGCAGTTCCACTCAAAGCCACCAGAGGGTGTCCAAGGACAGAACTCACCAAAGTACCATTCACGACCACAGGAGGGAGCCCGAGAACGGAATACACAACAGTCCTCCCCTGCTGTGCTTACGGGATAGTCCCCACAACTGTTGTGTCTGTTTCTGAAGTTCCCTCACAATTCGATTATGATGTTCTTCTTCGTCCCCCCAGATGATATGGCTAGGACGCACGCGTATGACGGGTAGGCTCAGAGCTCTTCCGGGACCCTAGAGTCGCCCCTCTCCAAATGTTGCCCCCTGTGTCTGCTTAGGTGATTTTGGGTGAGACAGCCCGCCTATAACTGACTGTCCTGCCGTAGGTTTGAAGTAAGGCCTGGAGCTCAATACTTCCTCGGCATTTCCGGCCACCGGCTGCGCGCCTCAGTAGGATGTTGCCTCGTCTTACAGCACGACTCCTACTGGTGTTTCTCCTTGTTGCGTTGATCTCGTTTCTCACTCAGCACAATAAACCTCGCTTCTTGTCCTTTCTTGGGGTACAGCCACGATGAAGTGCAGGCGCGGTCCCGTAACGTTCTTTCCGTTCGCTGGGCCTCTGTCAGGATCCCACCCCTGACAGGGACCCCCCTGAATCTTCCCCTGCAACACCCTCTGCCACAGGATGTTGCCCGTTTCCAACCCAGTCAGCTTCTCTCTAACTTCCTATCTAACCCCCCAGTTTTACCAGATTGTGAGGAGTGGCCTAATACATAGCACCCTTAGCTCCCCCTGGAAGCCAGACTGTGAAGTGTATTGGTGTCTGTGATACCTGGTCAGGTGAACTCCTTCAATGCCATCAGACGTACCATAGCCCCCCTTTAGCTGCGGAGCATCAGTACTGCAACGACCAGGACTCTGGGGCGCCGCATACATATATACAGTATATAGTATGATTGTGTATATCCGTGGTGTGTGTATTGTGAGATAGCGCTACCTGAGTGTTTTGGGGGACACTCGCTTGGCACGGGATTCAAGCACTCAGGTTTTCTCACATAAATCAGTCTATTTGATTTATTTAGGTATCATAAAGCACATAACATAAAGTCCATTTCATTACATCCATGAACATATCAAGACCACCAGTCTGTTCTTGCAGCAGATAAATCTCTCTGCCATGTATTACAATACAACCCCCCTTGTCTGGGTTTACCTTCCAGGAGCTCTGCTCCTCACGCTGACTCCTTGTCAGTCCTGGCTTCGCCAACACAGAAGCCGTCCTAGGCTCTGTAGGTACGTGGCCTCTCCGAGTGCTCTTCAGGACGTCCGTCTCAGGCTAGGACCATCCAACACACAGGCCACTCGGTGCCAAAGCCCCACCATGTGCTGTTTAGGGAGATAGCACTCCCAACACATAGGCTTTTCCAGGACCATACAGATCCAAACACTCTCGACCATGTGACCAAACCCTGGTCACATTATGTAGCTGTAATCACCCCCATAGGTGGGAGGTGTATGTGTAGTTAGCCAATTCCCGCACAGCTCTTTGAATAACCCTATAAGCCCCCCTTATAAGTAAATACAACACACACTTGTGGAACTATAAGTCCCAGCATAACCATATCATTTTGGGCAATAATGCCAGTCTTTAATTCACCATCACAATTATGCCTCCAAGCGCATCCTGAAGCCCCTTGGCTGTAACATAGGTTACCGCATCACAGTATATATATACAGTTAGGTCCATATATATTTGGACAGAGACAACATTTTTCTAATTTTGGTTATAGACATTACCACAATGAATTTTAAACAAAACAATTCAGATGCAGTTGAAGTTCAGACTTTCAGCTTTCATTTGAGGGTATCCACAATAAAATTGGATGAAGGGTTTAGGAGTTTCAGCTCCTTAACATGTGCGACCCTGTTTTTAAAGGGACCAAAAGTAATTGGACAATTGACTCCAAGGCTATTTCATGAACAGGTGTGGGCAATCCCTTCGTTATGTCATTCTCAAGTAAGCAGATAAAAGGCCTGGAGTTGATTTGAGATGTGGTGCTTGCATTTGGAAGGTTTTGCTGTGAAGTAAACATGCGGTCAAAGGAGCTCTCCATGCAAGTGAAACAAGCCATCCTTAAGCTGCGAAAACAGAAAAAAACAAGCCGAGAAATTGCTACAATATTAGGAGTGGCAAAATCTACAGTTTGGTACATCCTGAGAAAGAAAGAAAGAAAGCACTGGTGAACTCATCAATGCAAAAAGACCTGGGCGTCCACGGAAGACAACAGTGGGGGATGATCGCAGAATAATCTCCATGGTGAAGAGAAACCCCTTCACAACAGCCAACCAAGTGAACAACACTCTCCAGGAGGTAGGCGTATCAATATCCAAATCTACCATAAAGAGAAGACTGCATGAAAGTAAATACAGAGGGTTCACTGCACGGTGCAAGCCACTCATAAGAATCAAGAATAAAAAGGCTAGACTGGACTTTGCTATAAAACATCTAAAAAAGCCAGCACAGTTCTGGAAGAACATTCTTTGGACAGATGAAACCATGATCAACCATGATGGAAAGAGAAATGTATGGCGAAGGCGTGGTACAGCTCATGATCCAAAGCATACCACATCATCTGTAAAACACGGCGGAGGCAGTGTGATGGCTTGGGCATGCATGGCTGCCAGTGGCAGTGGCACTGGGTCACTCGTGTTTATTGATGATGTGACACAGGACAGAAGCAGCTGAATGAATTCTGAGGTATTCAGAGCCATACTGTGTGCTCAGATCCAGCCAAATGCAGCCAAACTGATTGGTCGTCGTTTCATCCTACAGATAGACAATGACCCAAAACATGAAGCCAAAGCAACCCAGGAGTTAATTAAATCAAAGAAGTGGAATATTCTTGAATGGCCAAGTCAGTCACCTGATCTCAACCCAATTGAGCATGCATTTCACTTGTTAAAGACTAAACTTCAGACAGAAAGGCCCACAAACAAACAGCAACTGAAAACCACCGCAGTGAAGGCCTGACAGAGCATCAAAAAGGAGGAAACACAGCGTCTGGTGATGTCCATGAGTTCAAGACTTCAGGCAGTCATTGCCAGCCAAGGGTTTTCAACCAAGTACTAAAAATGAACATTTTATTTAAGATTATTGAAACTGTCCAATTACTTTTGGTCCTTTTAAAAACAGGGTGGCACATGTTAAGGAGCTGAAACTCTTAAACCCTTCATCCGATTTTAATGTGGATACCCTAAAATGAAAGCTGAAAGTCTGAACTTCAACTGCATCTGAATTGTTTTGTTTAAAATTCATTGTGGTATTGTCTATAACCAAAACTAGAAAAATGTTGTCTCTGTCCAAATATATATGGACCTAACTGTATATACTGATTTCTACCTGGACAAGGGGACTCTGGACTTGCCTCCAAACCGGCCGGACTCTGCCTGCCCCGTGATCTGGTGCCCTGGACTGTGGATGCTGAAGCCTTCAGTAAAGGTAAAGAGACTGCAACCTTGTGTCCTCGTTCTTCACTGCACCTCTCTCCATCCTACCATCTACACACTGGAAAGCACTGGGGACACTTCACCTGTGGGAAGGTATACCATCTAGCTGCCATAACATCACCCCAGCGGACCCCTTAAAGCAGCGTCGGTCACACTGACCGAATACCACAGGTGGCGTCATGAACATAAACTCAATCCCTTTAAAGACCTTACCCTTTTACATGAGCGCCCTGGGTCACGGACCCAATCGCAGCCACCGTGACATCCCCCTGTAAACTGAAGGACCCGGTACCGAGTACCCCGGTGCCCTTGGGGGCGCTCCAAGTACACCGGCCTCCAATGCCAAAACTTGGAGCAGAGATATATGACGGCTGTAACATAAATACCACACTGGCAAATCTGTGACCTTTCAAATTTTTTTAGGCAAAATAGTGCTGTATAGAATTTGACTATCAGACAGCCAAAAAAAAAAAAAATACACTGGCCTCCAATGCCAAACTTGGAGCACGCAGATATATGAGGCGTTTTTCGGTGAATTTAAAAAAAAAAAAAAAAAAAGGGGCACAAGGGTAGCACACACAACTATGCTACGTATGCCTGATAAACTATAATTTTTCAATAGGCTTCAGTCTGACAGAACAGACTGTATATTTTTTTTTGGGGGGGGGGAATTTTTGAGGAAAAAAGAAAGGTATATAGACAGTAAACAAGGTGCAGCAGCAGCAGGCAGTTATGGAGCTTTGGGAAGGATGCAGTGGGACCAATGGACGCACATACAGTGCCTGCAGGCCTTGCACTGATGTGGATATGATGTGCCCTGCCTACCTCATTGTAGATTGTAAGTTGTCACGAGTAGGATTTTTTTTGGGGGGGTTTAACTATTGTTCTCATTGTTTCTTAGTGTAGATTGTTAGCTGTCACAAGCAGGGTTGTTTTATTTCTGTGTAATTATTGTATTATTGTTATCGTTTTTACTTAGGACTGTTGTGTCCTAAATATGTTGACGTTATATAAAAAGTATAAATATTTATATTAGAACACAGAGAAGCAGGATGGAGATGTTAATTATGGCGTCATTGCCGCTCACCATCTTGGTGAATTCCTCAAAGTTTTGGAGTTTGGTACATATGTCTGACATCCATGTCCACTCCTGAGATCTTATGTGTGAAGTCAGAACTGAATACCAACGGCCTTGTTGATGTAAGTAGTCAACAATTGCCCTCTTCAGCTCACAAATCCTTTCCAAAATATGCAGTGTAGAGTTCCAATTAGGGTTGAGTGAAACGGATCGGACAAATTCAAAAATTGCCGACTTTCGGCAAAGTCGGGTTTCATGAAACCCGACCCGATCCCAGTGTGGGATCGGCCATGAGGTCGGCGATCTTCGCGCCAAAGTCGCGTTTCGTATGACGCTTTCTGCGCCATTTTTCAGCCAATGAAGGAGGACGCAGAGTCTGGGCAGTGTGATGACATAGATCTCGGTCCCCACCATCTTAGAGAAGGGCATGACAGTGATTGGCTTGCTTTCTGCGGCATCACAGTGGGTATAAAGGGGCGTGCACACCGACCGCCATCTTACTTCTTGCTGCAGCTTCATCAGAAGCAGGGATATCGTTAGGGAGGGAAGATTAACCCCCAAACCACTTGTGCTGTAGCGATTTCCACTGTCTAACACCACCTTTTCTTTGCAGGGACAGTGGAGGCTAGATTTTTGTGCATCAGCTCTGTAGCTTATTAGGCTGCCTTATAAGGCTTCCTGATAGCTGCATTGCTGTTTGTACGCCGCTGTGCAAACCAACTGCTTTTTTAACCCCTTCAACTCGCGGCCCTTTTTCGTTTTTGCTTTTTCGTTTTTCACTCCCCTCCTTCCCAGAGCCATAACTTTTTAATTTTTCTGTCAATATGGCCATATGAGAGCTTATTTTTTGCGGGACAAGTTGTACTTTTGAATGACACCATTGGTTTTACCATGTCTTTTACTAGAAAATGGGAAAAAAATTCCAAGTGCGGTGAAATTGCAAAAAAAGTGCAATCCCACACTTGTTTTTTGTTTGACTTTTTTGCTAGGTTCACTAAATGCTAAAACTGACCTGCTACTGTGATTCTCTAGGTCATTACGAGTTCATAGACACCAAATATGTCTAGGTTATTTTTTATCCAAGTGGTGAAAAAAAATTCAAAACTTTGCTTAAAAAAAAAAAAAAAAAGTGCCATTTTCCGATACCCGAAGCGTCTCCATTTTTCGTGATCTCGGGTCAGGCGAGGGCTTATTTTTTACGTGCCAATCTGACGTTTTTAATAATATCACTTTTGTGCAGATACGTTCTTTTGATCGCCCGTTATTGCATTTTAATGCAATGTAGCGGTGACCAAAAAACCGTAATTCTGGCGTTTTGAATTTTTTTCTCGCTACGCTGTTTAGTGATCAGGTTAATGCTTTTTTTTATTAATAGATCGGGCGATTCTGAACCCGGCGATACCAAATACGTGTAGGTTTGATTTTTTTTTATTGTTTTATTTAGGATGGGGCGAAAGGGGGGTGATTTAAACTTTTATGTTTTTTACAACATTTTTTTTTTACCTGTGCCATGCTTCAATAGCCTCCATGGCTAGAAGAAGCTGGCACAACTCGATCGGCTCAGCTACATAGCAGCGATCATCAGATCGCTGCTATGTAGCTGAAATGCAGGTGTGCTGTGAGCGCCGACCACAGGGGGGCGCTCACAGCAGGCCGGCATCAGTAACCATAGAGGTCTCAAGGACCTCTATGGTTACTGTCCTGACACATCGCCGACCCCACGATCATGTGACAGGGGTCGGCGATGACGTCATTTCCGGCCGCCCGGCCAGAAGCTTTAGTTAAATGCCGCTGTCTGCGTTTTACAGTGGCATTTAACAGGTTAATAGCGGCGGGTGAATAGCGATTTCACCCGCCGCTATTGCGCGCACATGTCAGCTGTACAAAACAGCTGACATGCCGCGACTTTGATGTGGGCTCAGCGCCGGAGCCCACATCAAAGGGGGATTCACGGCATGCGCTGTACATGTATGGCGCAAGTCGTGAAAGGGTTAAAAGCAAAAATCCTGTTGCTCCTTTCTGCACAGTTATCTTGTTTATTTGTCCACACTTTTATGTGCAGCAGTCCTTTTTATTGCTGGCTGCCATACTTGTCCTGAAATCATTGTAGGGAGATTGAAATTGTAGTACAGTCCTTGTATTTTTTGACATATCTTCCAGCCACGTTCTGCCACCTACATTGTATAGTCTAATACACAGGGCCAGTTTTTGCTGCAGTCTCCCCCCCCAAAAAAGGGAGATTTAAATTGCCACTAAGTGGATCTGCGTCAATTCTGTTTGTCATATATCTGCCAGCCATGTTCTGCCTTTTACATTGTGTAGTGTAATACACAGGGCCTGTTTTTTGCTGCAGTCTCCCCCCCAAAAAAAGGGAGATTTAAATTGTCAACAAGTTTATATACGTCAGTTCTGTTTGTCGTATATCTGCCAGCCACGTTCTGCCACTTACATTGTATAGTCTAATACACAGGGCCTGTTTTTTGCTGCATTCTCCCCCCCAAAAAAAAAGGGAGATTTAAATTGCCACTAAGTGGATCTGCGTCAATTCTGTTTGTCATATATCTGCCAGCCATGTTCTGCCTTTTACATTGTGTAGTGTAATACACAGAGCCTGTTTTTTGCTGCAGTCTCCCCCCCAAAAAAAGGGAGATTTAAATTGTCAACAAGTTTATATACGTCAGTTCTGTTTGTCGTATATCTGCCAGCCACGTTCTGCCACTTACATTGTATAGTCTAATACACAGGGCCTGTTTTTTGCTGCATTCTCCCCCCCCAAAAAAAAGGGAGATTTAAATTGCCACTAAGTGGATCTGCGTCAATTCTGTTTGTCATATATCTGCCAGCCATGTTCTGCCTTTTACATTGTGTAGTGTAATACACAGAGCCTGTTTTTTGCTGCAGTCTCCCCCCCCAAAAAAGGGAGATTTAAATTGTCAACAAGTTTATATACGTCAGTTCTGTTTGTCGTATATCTGCCAGCCACATTCTGCCACTTACATTGTGTAGTGTAATACACTGGGCCTGAGTTTTGCTGCAGTCTCCCCCCTCAAAAAAGGGAGATTAAAATTCTCAACAAGTTTATATACACCTTCTGTTAGGGGTTGAGTTCCCACCTCTGCACAGGGGGAATCTAGGGCCTTCTCCACTGTGGTCTCCCATTCTTCTCCTGCCACAGTGGAGCCTGCTCAGCAGAGACATCAGTCCCAGCATTTTGCTCAGTCCCACTCTGTACAAAGAGTTACTGCTGCTTTTCCTGCTTCTGCCATTGAAGTCAGTGCTGGGCAGTGGCGAGCAGACGTTTCTGGGACTAAGTCCTGCTTTTCTCGTTCTGAGCATGCCCTGAGTAAGATCTCTCAGTGGAGATCGAGGGTCACATGGTCAGATACTGCAGCTAAGTCCATTGGTCCTTTCAGGAAGGTCCTGTAGGTGCTAGGACTAAGTCCTGCTTTGCACACACTGAGCATGCCCAGGGCAAGATCTCTCAGTGGAGATCTAGGGTCACATGCTCAGGTATGGCAGTCTCTCATCGGTCCTTCTAGGAAGGTCTTTTACTTGCTGCAGCTATATAAGGCTCGCATGGCCGCACGGCCATGCGCTAGTATCAAATCTTTTATGTGCATGCGCCAGTGTGGTCACATTTATGTGTGTCTTCAGGGACTCGGCTGAAATAAGCCCCTAGAATGCCGGCACCTCCGGTGAGGATATTGTGTGCGTGGATTTAGGGCCCCGGCTGAAATAAGCCCCTAGAATAACGGCTCCTCCGGTGAGGAGATTGTATGTTTGCGTGACCACAGACTGCCTTCTGCTCGGCAGTTAGCTGTGAACTCCTATGGGGTTAACAGGGCACAGCGTCTTGTTTCCATGCGACTCTGTGAAGTAACAAGTTCGCTTAAACTGCCATATAGTGCCGTCATTTGCTAGCAGCAGGTTCCTCCTGCACGGTGGACCCCGGGCTGCGAACGCACCAATAGTAACATCTATATTTAATCGGTGCATTCCGCTAGCCTTAACACCTTCTACCTTGTTTCACAGTACCATATAACGGTTGTTAGTTTGGTTACATTTTCCCAAAAATGAGGAAGTCTGGTGGAAGAGGCCGTGGGCGGTCGTTGCCAGCTGGTAATGATGGTGGTGGAGCATCTGGTGGTAGTGGGAAAAGCAAACTAGCACCTAAGGCTCGAGTTGTTGAGCCAGCGTCATCGTTTGGCTACACAAGGCCTCAAAGGCTCCCTTATCTGGGAGTAGGAAAACTGCTTTTAAAGCCGGAGCAGCAGGAAAAAGTTTTGCCTTTCCTTGCTGACTCAGCCTCTAGCTCTTTCGCCTCCTCTTCAGAAAGTTCGAAATATAAAAACAGCGAGTCGTCAATGGATGCTCCCGGTCAGGAGCAAGTTGCTTCCTTGTGTCCTTCACCCAAAGCAAAAGTGAAGGATGCGGCAGGCGACACTACAGTTTTCTCCATGGAGCTCTTTACACATACCGTGCCAGGGTTAGAAAGGGAAATGGTTAACAGCCCATGACAAGATGAATCGGACATGGATATTATGCTGTTCCATTGACTCAGATCACTACATTGCCCTCGCAGTAGTACTGAGCCAGAATCTGACCCTGATGAGACTATGGTGCCCCGTCCCGAACGCTATAGCACCTTAAACGGTGACACAGAGGAAGGTGCACATGACATTGAAGAGGTGGTGATAGATGACCCAGTTGTTGACCCAGATAGGCAGCCATTGGGGGAACAGGGTGCCGCTGGCAGTAGCTCTGAAGCGGAGGAGGATGATCCGCAGCAGGCATCTGCATCACAACAGCTTTCATCTGGCAGACCCGTATCTGGCCAAAAACGTTTGACAAAACCAAAA
The DNA here is from genome assembly GCF_051348905.1 of Ranitomeya variabilis. Classification (NCBI taxonomy): domain Eukaryota; kingdom Metazoa; phylum Chordata; class Amphibia; order Anura; family Dendrobatidae; genus Ranitomeya; species Ranitomeya variabilis. The sequence goes on along the minus strand of NC_135232.1, from coordinate 512,676,445 downwards.
ACACTTTTAGGACAGCGTGGCCATCCGGTGAAAGCAGCACAGCGTGCAATGCCTGAAAAGGTATTCGATAGTAGGAAGAGTGCAGTGTGGGAATTTTTTAACCAAGATCCGAATGATCAGTGCAAAGATATGTGTAAAAAATGCTCAAAGACCTTTAGCAGAGGGAAGAATGTCCTAAATTTATATACAACGTGCATGCGTAGACATTTAACCAGCATGCACTTGCTAGCCTGGAATAACTACTAAACGTCCCGTACCGTTGGTGCACCCACTCAGAATGAAGGTAGTCAGCAACACTACATTGCTTCCCTCACTGTAAGCCCACCGCTTAGGACACCACCAGCAGCAAATGTGGAGGTATCGTCGCAAGGCCAAAGCAGTCAGGGAATCACAAGGTTCTTGGTAGGAAACACTGTATGTAGGCCAACATCAAGAATACCATCACCAACCCTCTCTCAATATGCCATGTCCACCACCACCCCCGCTAGTTCCACCATATGCAGTTCTCCAGTCCAGCTCACCCTACAAGAGACTCTCGTTAGGACAAGGAAGTACTCAGCCTCTCATGCGTGTACACATGGTTTGAACGCCCACATTGCTAGACTAATCTCGTTAGAGATGATGCCCTACCAGTTGGTTGAAAGCGAAGCATTCAAAGCCCTGATGGCCTACGCAGTACCACGCTATGACCTACCCAGTTGGCACTTCTTTGCGAGAAAAGCCATCTCAGCCCTCCACCAGCATGTCAAAGACCACATTGTCCATGAACTGAGCCAATCAGTCAGTAGAAAGGTGCACCTCACAACAGATGCATGGACCAGTAGGCATGGCCAGGGACGTTACGTGTCCATCACGGCGCACTGGGTTAATGTGGTGGATGCAGGGTCCACAGGGAACAGCCATAGTGGGACAGTTCTGCCTAGCCCACGGTCTAGGAAACAGTTGGCTGTAGGCATTCACCACCCCTCCTCCTCCTCCTCTGGAAGCGAAAGCTCGTCCACAGAGCGCAGTCGCACGACCACTCCATCCGAAGCTGCCAGTGTTGCACACGAGGTGTCCCATTATGGAACAGCTAGTGGTAAGCATCAGCAGGGTGTGATGGAAATGAAGTGTTTGGGTGACAACAGACACACCGCGGAAGTACTGTCCGAGTACTTGCAGCAAGAAACTCAGTCATGGCTGGGCAGTGTACATCTTGAGGCAGGCAAGGTAGTCAGTGATAACGGAAGGAATTTTATGGCTGCCATAGCCCTTTCAGAACTGAAACACATACCTTGCCTGGCTCACACTTTGAACCTGTTGGTGCAGTGCTTCCTGAAAAATTATCCGGGGTTACCAGCCCTGCTCCTGAAGGTGTGAAGACTTTACTCGCACATCCGCCGGTCGCCCGTACACTCCAGCCGTATGCTGAACCAGCGATCGCTGAAGCTTCCCCAGCACCGCCTAATAATCGACGTTGCAACAAGGTGGAACTCCACACTGCACATGCTTCAGAGGCTGTGCGAACAGAGGCGTGCTGTAATGTATTTGTGGGAGGACACACATACACGGACAGGCAGTTGGATGGCAGACATGGATTTGTCTGGTGTGCAGTGGTCGAAGCTACAAGACCTCTGTCAAGTCCTTCAGTGTTTTGAGGAATGCACACGGCTGGTAAGTGCAGACGATGCCATCATAAGCATGAGCATCCCACTAATGCGTCTGCTGATGCAAAGTTTGACGCACATTAAGGAGCAGAAGTCTGTGGCCGAGGAGGAGGGAAGCCTTGATGACAGTCAGCCATTGTCTACTCAGGGAACTCTCCTGGATGAGGTGGCGGATGAAGAGGAGGAGGAGGAGGATGATGGGGATGAATATTTATGGGAGGAGGATGCTTCTCAGGGGGCAATAGAAACTGGTGGCATTGCAAGGTCAGGTACAGGGTTTTTGCGGGAGACAAGTGATGTTGATTTGCAAGAAAGTGCTCCTCAACCCAGCACAAGCAGTGAATTGACACCTGGAACATTGGCCCACATGGCTGATTATGCCTTGCGTATCCTAAAAGGGACCCCCGCATTATAAAAATGATGACCGATGACGATTACTGGTTGGCCTGCCTCCTGAAGCCACGATATAAAGGGAAATTAGAAAATATCATGCCACATGAGAACCTTGAGCAAATATTGGCTACCAAACAAGCAACTCTTGTAGACCATTTGGTTCAGGCATTCCCAGCACACAGCGGCGGTTATGGTTCTCACACGAGCTGTAGGGGGCAACATGGCAGAGGTGTTTAGAGGTGCACAAATCAGAAGTGGTGCTGGACAGAGGGGTTTTACAACCAGGTTGTGGAGTGATTTCGCAATGACCGCAGACATGACAGGTACTGCTGCATCGATTCAAAGTGACAGGAGACAGCATTTGTCCAGTATGGTTACGAACTATTTTTCCTCTCTTATCGATGTTCTCCTTCACACGTCATTCCCCTTTGATTACTGGGCATCTAAAAAAGACACCTGGCCTGAATTGGCAGAATATGCATTACAGGAGTTCGCTTGCCCAGCTGCTAGTGTGCTATCAGAAAGAGTCTTCAGTGCTGCTGGTTCAATACTGACCGAAAAAAGGACTCGTCTGGCTACCCGAAATGTTGATGATCTAACCTTCATTAAAATGAACCAATCATGGATTTCAAATTATTTTGCCCCACCTTCCCCTGCTGACACGTAGTTTGCCTGAAAAATGTCTTGCTTTTGGCCTCCTCTTACTGACTGCTCCAATTCCTCCATTTACAGCTGCTGAATGTCCACCATAGGCCATTTTTATACCTCCCTAAATGGTCTGACTCCCCCCACAGGGCCATGGTCACCACTTGGCGCAAGCACCCGTGCGAGTGCCGTTTGCCTGGACAGGTGGGTGTGCCCACTTTTGGGCGACGGCACTGGCACAGGGTCCCTCATAGTACAATGAAGTGTCTCTGACGGTGGTGGTGCACACCCAACGTCAGACACACCGTCGTAATATGAGGGGCCCTGTGCCAGTACTGCCGCCCACAAGAGAGTCTTGCTGTTAAATCCTTCAATGGCACTGCCAATACAAATTTGTTGAAATGATAGATGATAGTAAAAATATACAGGGGCCCTGCCCTCCATTTAGACCAGTTAATACTGTGCGCGAACTACCACTATCTGCTACTCAGCAGAGGAGCCCACCCCTGTACCTAGCTATGCCACCAGCTTATTTAGGAACATTGTTTTGGCAGACATTTAGCCCACTGTACTATTTTGGCCTACTAACTGTGTCAGCCACTCCTTCCAGTTGTCCTCCACCGAACAAAGCAATGCCGCCTGTGTACTCCAGTTACCAATTTTGAACTGCATTTAGCCTACTTTATCATTTTTGCCTACTACCTGTGTCTGTCTGTGCCACTCCTTACAGTTGTCCTCCACTGCACAAAGCTATGCCGCCTGTGTACTCCTGTTACAAATTTAGAACTGCATTTAGCCTACTTTTTTAATGTGGGCCTACAAACTGTGTCTGCACCACTCATTACAGTTGTCCTCCATTGAACAAAGCGATGCCGCCAGTTTACTCCTGTTACCAGTTTTGAACTGGATTTAGCCTACTTACTTTTTTGAGTCTACTAACTGTGTCAGCCCCTCCTTACAATTGTCCTCCGCTGAACAAAGCAATGCCGCCTGTTGAGTCCTGTTACCAATTTTAAACTGCATTTAGCCTACTTTTTTATTTTAGGCCTACTAAGTCTGTCTGCGCCACTCATTACAGCTGTCCTCCATTGAACAAAGCTATGCCGCCTGTGTACTCCAGTTACCAATTTTGAACTGCATTTAGCCTACTTTTTTATTTTAGGCCTACTACCTGTGTCTTTCTGCGCCACTCATTACAGCTGTCCTCCATTGAACAAAGCTATGCCACCTGTCTACTCCAGTTACCAATTTTGAACTGCATTTAGCCTACTTTTTTATTTTAGGCCTACTAAGTCTGTCTGCGCCACTCATTACAGCTGTCCTCCATTGAACAAAGCTATGCCGACTGTGGACTCCAGTTACCAATTTTGAACTGCATTTAGCCTACTTTATCATTTTGGCCTACTACCTGTGTCTGTCTGTGCCACTCCTTACAGTTGTCCTCCACTGCACAAAGCTATGCCGCCTGTGTACTCCTGTTACAAATTTAGAACTGCATTTAGCCTACTTTTTTAATGTGGGCCTACAAACTGTGTCTGCACCACTCATTACAGTTGTCCTCCATTGAAAAAAACGATGCCGCCAGTTTACTGCTGTTACCAGTTTTGAACTAGATTTAGCCTACTTACTTTTTTGGGCCTACTAACTGTGTCAGCCTCTCCTTACAATTGTCCTCCGCTGAACAAAGCAATGCCGCCTGTTGAGTCCTGTTACCAATTTTAAACTGCATTTAGCCTACTTTTTTATTTTAGGCCTACTAAGTCTGTCTGCGCCACTCATTACAGCTGTCCTCCATTGAACAAAGCTATGCCGCCTGTGTACTCCAGTTACCAATTTTGAACTGCATTTAGCCTACTTTTTTATTTTAGGCTTACTACCTGTGTCTGTCTGTGCCACTCATTAAAGCTGTCCTCCATTGAACAAAGCTATGCCGCCTGTGTACTCCAGTTACCAATTTTGAACTGCATTTAGCCTACTTTTTTATTTTAGGCCTACTAAGTCTGTCTGCGCCACTCATTACAGCTGTCCTCCATTGAACAAAGCTATGCCGCCTGTGGACTCCAGTTACCAATTTTGAACTGCATTTAGCCTACTTACTTATTTAGGCCTACTAACTGTGTCTGCCTCCCATTACAGTTGTCCTCCACTAACAACAAAGCTGAGCCTCAATTTTCATCCTGTTTCGAATTTTAAACTGCATTTGTCCTCCTTGTTTGGTTGGGCCTACTAACGGTGTCTGCCGCTGCTTGTTGTTCTCCTCCACTGAACAAAGCTGAGCCTCAATTTTTATCCTGTTTCGGATATTAAACTGCATTTGGCCTACTTGTTTGGTTGGGCCTACTAAAGGGTGTCTGCCGCTGCTTGTTCTCCACTGAACAAAGCAGTGCCGCCTGTTTACTCCTGTTACCAATTTTGAACTGCGTTTGGCCCACTTTATTACTTGGGCCTACTAACTGTGTCTGCCGCTCATTACAGTTGTCCTCCACTGAACAAAGCAATGCCACCTGTTTAGTCCTGTTACCACATTTGAACTGCATTTAGCCTACTTTATTATTTGGGCCTACTAACTGTGTTTCCTTCTCATCCTGCCCATTGCCCAGCCACTGCTAGATGAGTCTGCTGGTACATTGACCCAGACCACTACATTCTCCTTGCACTCTACACAGCCAGAATCTGACCCTGCTGAAAGTCAGGTTCCCGTTCCCACATACTATACCACCTTACACGGGGACAAAGAGGAAGGTGCAGATCAAAGTGCAGGTTCCTTCATCAGGTGGGGGGCATACTTGGTGGTGATGTCACTGGCACAGGGCCCCTCATAGTATGCAAAAGTGTCTCTGCCAGTGGGAGGCGCCCCCGCCGTCAAACACACCGCCGTACTTTGAGGGGCCCTGTGCTAGTGCCAATGCGAACGAGTGCGCCCCCCCTGCTTGCTCAGGATCACAGCACTTGCAGAGTTTAAATACTTACCTCTCCCTGCTCCACTGCCGTGACGTAGTCCGCGTTTCCTGGGCCCACAAAAAACTTGAACCAGCCCTACCCCCCCACAACTTTAGCCAAATGACCCCCAATTTTCAATGACTAACTATTATTATAAGGTAAATTAAGATTGACAAGCTTAAGTAACAAGAATTGATGTTTTTGGCATTAAAATGGGCACTGTAGGTGTTTTCCTGTCCTCCACTCACTGCCGACTTTGATTCCCCATTGACTTCCATTGGGTTTCGTGTTTCAGTCGGCCCCCGACTTTACGCAATAATCGGCCGATTTCACCCGACCCGACTTTTGAGAAAGTCGGGTTTTGCGAAACCCGACTCGATCCTAAAAAAGTAAAAGTCGCTCAACTCTAGTTCCAATGCATGGGGAGGACATCACACACCAGTCGGTGAGCCAAAAGCTGCAAGCGCTGCAGAATCACGGCAAGGGCGGATGAAGCTGTAGCTGATTTTCTAAAATGGGTATTTAGAGCCTCGTACTTTTCCTAGCAGATCTGGCACCTCCATGTCGCTTTTCAGTAAATGTTGAACAATAAGGTTAATCACATGGGCCAGGCATGGCATGTGTGTGAGCTTGCCACCAGGTTCCAGCAATTGTCACACACGACCATGCCTGGCTGTAGGTTCAGTGGTTTCAGCCACAGATCTGCCTGCTCTTTCAGAGCTGTCCACAACTCTTCATCATTGTGTTGTGCAGTTTGCCACCTAATCATATTAGCTTCAGCACAGCCTGTTGCCGATTGCCTGAGGCAGTGCTGCAGTGCTTCCAGCTTATGAATGATGTTTACTTTCTGAGATGGAGGCTGAAGAGGATGCAAAGGAGGAGGAGGTGCAGGAGCTGTCGACTGTGGTGGCAACCCAGATTGAAGTAGGGCCAGCAATACTCGGGGTTGGGAGGACGTGCACCATCCCAAGGCTGGACTCTGTCCTGGCTTCCACTATGTTAACCCATTGTGCCTTTAGTGAGATGTACCGTCCCTGACCACAAGCACTTGTCCACGTGTCTGTGGTTAGGTGGACTTTCCCAATAACAGCATTGTGGAGGCCACGGGTAATTGTTGTGGGACACGTGCCTGTATAATGCCGGGACGGCACACCGGTACAAATAGTCCTACATGACGGGCATGAGACACATTCTGGTAATTGGTGGTGGCTAAACGACTAATCATTCAAGGCTGTATCCTGGATATCATGCCTCCCATAGCCACCACTGTTATTAATCATGTACGTTCCCATTTCTGTCATCACCATGGCCCTTTTCCTGATCACTTCATTCACCGATTCGTCCGCCATATTTTTACTTCAAACCTGCACCTTCACAGCAGCAACTGTGTACGAAACCACTTTACAGTTTTGCAAGGTGTTTATGATGCCCGTAAACAATTTAAAAAAAAAAATTGCCACCCCCATGGGGAATTGTTTGTCAGCCCATGCACTTAGTGTATGGGCATTACAAGTGTAAGAGACACAATCCTTTACATTGGGCTTAGGTTTTAATGAGGCCTTCAGCAATGTCTCCTCATATTCCACCACTAGAACACCATGGTTCACCTGTTTCCTGCTGCTACAGAAAGTAAATTTTTGGGAAAGGGTGTCTAGGATCCACATGAACAATTTTTTACAAATTAACCACCAATGAGAGAATGCTTGTCAGGCCAGGCACTCCATTACAAGTCTAAGAGACCCACACCCCAACATTGGGCCTACTTCTTAACTCTGTCTCCTGCAATGTGTCCTTTACCTGCCACTAGATGACCAGGGTTAACGTGCTCTGTACGGTGCATTTTGGGCAAGGGGGCTGTGATGGCACTCTTTAATTTTTTTTAAAAAGGACCCCACATTGTGGAATTGGGCATGACATTACATTGGGCCTACTTCTTAACTCAGTCTCCTGCAATGTGTCCTTTAACTGTCACTAAATCACCAGGATTAAGGTGCTCTGTAAGGTGCATTTTGGGCTACGGGTCTGTGATGGTACTATTTTAATAACTCCAAAAAGGACACCTCATTGGGGAAGTGGGCATGGCATTCCATTGGGCCGACTTCTTAACTCGGTCTCCTGCAATGTGTCCTTTAACTGCCACTAGATCACCAGGGTGAACGTGCTCTGTATGGTGCATTTTGGCCAAGGGGGCTGTGATGGCACTCTTATTTTTTTTAAAACGGACAACACATTGGGGACTTGGGCATGGCATTCCATTGGGCCTACTTCTTAACTCTGTCTCCTGCAATGTCTCTTGATTAACTGGCACTAGATCACAAGGGTGAATATGCTTTATACTGTTATAGGCCGGTGAAGTTTGGTCAACGGGGGCTGTGATGGCACTAGTCTATTTTTACAAAAGGTACCACCCATTGGTGAAACCACATCCTTGTTGGAAAACACTTCATAACATTTGTGTACCTTAAAGAGCTCACTTGAAAAGCTTCTTTTTGTGTTGCCTGGTTGCTAAAATTGGACACAATACACTTCATATAAATTTGATAAAGCAATGCTGTTACTTTGCCTCAGTAGTTCATTAAAAATATAGCTTTGTCCACTATATTTGTTTTTCTCCTTGTGAGCTTTAACTTTGTGTGCCTCAAATGTACAAATGGAGAATATACAAATGGCGATTTGTAAACAAGATTGTCTGAATGCATTCGGTATACAGTATTTCAATCGCATAGCTACATTTCTTGTAAAACATTTAGAGATGTGTTATGATCCCAGTGGTAGAGGATCTCTGGAATTCCGGCAAGGTCAACAAAAACAAAAGAACTGCTCTAGGGAGGTGGAAACTGGGCTAACCGCATAACTGATCCTAACACAACAACTAGAAGAAGCCGGTGAACATGCCTACGTTGATTCTAGACGTCTCGAGCCAGCCGGAGAACTGACTACCCCTAGAGGGAAAATAAGACCTCACTTGCCTCCAGAGAAATTGAACCCCAAAGATATAGAAAGCCCCCAACAAATAATAACGGTGAGGCAAGAGGAAAACACAAACGTAGAGATGAACTAGATTCAGCAAAGTGAGGCCCACTAGTCTAGATAGGCAGAAAATAGATAGTGAACTATGCGGTCAGCAGAAAACCCTGCAAAAACATCCACGCTGAATATTTCAAGAACCCCCACACCGACTGACGGTGCGGAGGGAGAATATCAGCACCCTAGAGCTTCCAGCGAGCTAGAAAATCACATATTAAGCAAGCTGGACAAAAACACTGAAAAATGCAAATGATCCAAAGTATTCAAAACGGACTTAGCTTTTCTTGCATGAGACAGACGAAAAGGAATCAGGAGGAGACCTTATAGGACTGGATACAACGATGCCAGGCAAGAGACTGAGTCCAGAGGAGACCTAAATAGGGAACACCCGCTGCTTAATGACACAGCTGGAGCCTAGGCCTGCAACAAGACATGCCTCACACAATACCGTTAGTGACCACCAGAGGGAGCCCAGAGACACAGTTCACAACAGAGATGTGACAGACAATGCTCATAGTGACACAATCTTGATAAATGTTTGTTTATTCACTTCTCAAACAGTTCTAAGCCTCTAAATGTTTGCTGTTTGTCATTGTAAAACATTATGGTTTGCTGAAACTATGCCGGTGGTGGTTTGATCTAAATCCTGATCTAATGGCTTTTATTTCCTAGGGGTTTATGGCACCTTGTCTGATGACTCCATGATATCGCAGTGTCATCCAACCTTGAAAAGTGTCCACTTGAAGGTGTGGGTAAAACTAGAGTTAGGGTACTGTCTCACAGTGGCACTTTTGTCGCTACGACGGTACGATCCGTGACGTTCCAGCGATATCCATACGATATCGCTGTGTCTGACACGCAGCAGCGATCAGGGACCCTGCTGAGAATCGTACGTCGTAGCAGATCATTTGGAACTTTCTTTCGTCGCTAGATCTCCCGCTGTCATCGTTCGATCGGTGTGTGTGACACCGATCCAACGATGCGTTCGCTTGTAACCAGGGTAAACATTGGGTTACTAAGTGCAGGGCCGCGCTTAGTAACCCGATGTTTACCCTGGTTACCAGCGTAAAAGTAAAAAAAAAAAAAAAAAAGTACATACTCACATTCCGGTGCCCGTCAGGTCCCTCGCAGTCTGACGTCACCGCTGTGATCTGCTTTCACTTTACGGCGGCACTCAGTCAGAGCGGGAAGCAGACTGCGAGGGACCTGACGAGCACCAGAATGTGAGTATGTAGTGTTTGTTTTTTTTTACTTTTACGCTGGTAACCAAGGTAAACATCGGGTTACTAAGCGCGGCCCTGCGCTTAGTAACCTGATGTTTACCCTGGTTACCCGGGGCCTTCGGCATCGTTGGTCGCTGGAGAGCTGTCTGTGTGACCAAGCTCTCCAGCGACCACACAACAACTTTCCAACGATCACGGCCAGGTCGTATCGCTGGTCGTGATCGTTGGAAAGTTGCAGAGTGTGACAGTACCCTTACTAAATAGTGATGCTTTGTGAAACCTGATATCACAGTTGTACTGCAGTGCAGAGACTCAGGAGAGGAGATATAACTGTGCTGGATTATCAAACACATTGCTTCCAAGCACATCACACTAAATAAGGTTGGTATTTTATGTTTTCAGTCATCACAATTGTTAATTTAGCTTTTTTTATGAATGGATAGTGAAAATGCTAGGAATGCTAAAACTGCAGCTGAATGACATTCTGGACTCTATTGTTACATACACAAATCAATATACAGACATTATAAAGGACAAGATCATCTACAACAGAATCATCAAGCCCACAGATGAAATAGAACTGAGGGCTTTTTTGGATTATTATACCTTGCAGGAGCATATAGGGCAAATCGCCAAAGTTTGGACTATCTTTGGGGTATAGATGGTGATAGAATAGAAAAATTTGGCCTTGTGATGTGTTTAAAAAGATTCAAGATTCTAATTAGTTGCCTTCAGTTTGACAACAGAACTACCCGTACCCAATGTAAAACATATGACGAGCTTGCTCCGATTCGCAATTCATTTAAAAAATTTGTTGATAACTGTAAGAAAAGCTATTGCCCTGGGGTGAATGTCACTATTGATGAAACGCTCCCTGGTTTTGGTGGCAGCTGTCTGCTTTTCCTCTGCTGGTTAATAAAATATCGGGGGACCCCACGTCATTTTTTTTCTGACAAGGGATTTATTTATTAAAAAAATATCTCTCTCTCTTTCTCTCTCTCACTACTTTGGTATATGCTGTCCCGTAATAAACCAGTGACTTACCTAAGAAGCGTTCCTGTGTCTAATTCTGAAAGCAGTTGAGTGAGTCTACCCCTCACAAGATACACTGCTCACAAAAATAAAGGGAACACTAAAATCCCACATCATAGATATCAGTGAATGACATATTTCAGTTGTAAATCTTTATTCAATAAATAGTGGAATGTGTTGAGAATAATAAAAACTAAAAATGATCAACATAAATCACAACTAATATCCCATGGAGGTCTGGAGTTGGAATGATGCTCAAAATCAAAGTAGAAAATGAAGTTACAGGCTGATCCAACTTCGGAGGAAATGCCTCAAGACAAGAAAATGATGCTCAGTAGTGTGTGGCCTCTACGTGTCTGTATGACCTCCCTACAATGCCTGGGCATGCTCTTGATGAGGCGGTGGATGGTCTCCTGAGTAGGGTTGATCAATCACCCTAAAAATCGGATCGGAAAGGATCGGTCTGATCACACTTGAAAATCGGCGATCGGGAATTCCGATTTCCGATCCTCATTGAAGTCAATGGGGTTAAAAAATCGGAATTCCTAAAACACCTATTTTACATTGTAGTGTTTTCTAAATGACTAAAAATGGCAAAATAAAATGTAGAATTGGTAATCGGAGGCAGCGGAGCCAGATAAATCAAATAATAATGGGCACAAGTACTGTTTTTAGTATGAACAGTGGTTATAATGGGGCACATTTGGTCTACGGGTCAAAATAATAACGTAATGCTTGGCAAACTCTTTGGAATTTTCTTTTTCTTCATTGATTTCATTTTATTCTTCAACGGTGGGCACGGCGTTGTAGATATCATTATCACGCCTGTGGATCTCCCAGGCCGAGGTGCCTGCTTCGCTCTTTTTTCCGCTAAGCTCAAGGGCAAAAACGATTCTTAAATGATTGTCTGTCGCTTCCGCTGTAATCTACGTCTGAGATGCAGGGAGGCCAGGAACCAGCAGGGAAAACCACAAAATTCACTATAGATACTGATGACCTGAAATCACATCAACATCTTTCTGACCCACGTCGCACACGACAAGATGCTGGAAGGCTCTAGTCTACAGCTAACGCCCAGTCGCCACAGTCAATAATAATGTTGAAGAGATCTAAAGCTGCGCACCACAATCCAAAATAGAGTGCGCTGTAGCAAGAGTCCTGCCTACAATTTTGTCTGCACATCATTCCGCGGCAGCAGCATTGATGCCATGTTTGCTGTTCCTTGCCCTGGGTACAATAAATGGTACCGAGTTCTACCCACTATTAATTTAAATTTTTTTTTGTTACCTTTTATTCTTCTTTTTTAAATAGCTCATTCTGATTTTTTAAGAAAATGTGTTTATTGTTAAAAAAAAAAAAATAAAAAATAATTTTGCTTGCCTGATTCCTCTGTTGTGTCGGAGTCGGTTTAAATATAAGAACTTTGCATAGTTCAGCGACATTTGAAAAATACACCTTCCGGGAGGCCTGTCTCAGGGGACTCTCACCGGGAGGGGTCCTAATTCAGCTTGCCCCGCAGCAGCAGGGAGTCTCCAGGGGTACCACGAGGAGGAATGGACTCACCCCCATACACTGTTTCGTCTTCTTCTGCTTAGACTTATTTTTTTCTTCTTCTGCATTTTATCATTCTGCTTATTCTTATTCAGCTTATTCTGTATTTTCCTGGTCTTATGGTATCTGGTTCTTCTGGTTCTGGTGCTTTGGGTACTGGTGCTTCTGGTTCTTCCATTTCCTAAACCTTTGCTTCATCTTCTTCCTTTGGTTCTTCTTCTGGGTCTTCTTCCTCTTGTACCGGTTCTTCATCCACTTCTCCTTCCTCTGGTTCTTCTTCTTCCTCTGGTTCTTCTTCCTCTTGTTCCGGTTCTTCCTCTTCCGGTTGTTCTTCTTCCTCTGGTTTCAGTTCTTCTTCTTCCTCTGGTTCTTCTTCCTCCTGTTCCAGTTCTTCTTCTTCTGGTTCTTCTCCCTCTGGTTCTGGTTCTTCTTCTTCCTCTGGTTCTTCTGCCTCTGGTTCCGGTTCTTCTTCTTCCGGTTGTTCTTCGTCTGGTTCTTCTTCTTCTAGTTCTTCTTGTTCTTCTTCTTTTGGTACTTGTATTTATAATTGTAATTTGTGAAGCATGTAGTTCAGGTGCACGGAGGAACAGCAAGAAGTACCAGTGTCCGAAAGCACATTCGTGGAGCAACTGATGTTAATGGAACCCAGATACACAGTAGAAGGAACCTGTGGCAAAGACATTATCGAGAACCAGCTGGTGGTGCTGGGACTCTGTTATTAAGCAGAAGGTATAAGTGCCATTGGCACTATCGAGAACCATCTGGCGGTTCTGGAACTCGCACTGGACTGCAGGGTTAACATGTGTTACTAACCCCCAAAATAAAGGACAGCTTCTGTTACTGGAACCCGGAGCCACAGCAGGAGCCACCTGGACTACCTGCACTCTGGAGACCCAGCTAACTCCACTGAAGCAGATCAAGTTGTGCATCTCCCCGATTACCAGTCTACGTTATCAGAACCCGGAGCCAAGCTAGGAGGCAACTGTCCTGCTGGCACTCTTGAGAACCAGCTAACAGAGGAAATAGTGCAGGGCAACAGCAGGTGGTGCTGAGGCCCAGTGGTACAGGATTCATTGTAGGTGGACAGCAGAATTTGAATTGCCAGTAGCACAGCCAGAGTCAAGCTTGCATTGCTGAACCCCGACAACACAGCAGCGGGTGTGCACTGTACTACATGCACTTTCGAGCAACAGCTAGCGGTGCTGAGGCCCTGGCAGACAGGATTCATTGTAGGTGGACAGGAGAATTTGAATTGCCAGTAGCACAGCCAGAGTCCAGCTTGCATTGCTGAACCCCAACAACATGGCAGCGGGTGTTCACTGTGCTACTGACACTTCCGAGCAACAGCTGATGGTGCTGAAGCGCAGGTGGACTGGAGTATTTGTAGGTGGACTGGAGTATCTGATTTGCCAATGGAACAGCCAGAGTAAAGCTTGCGGTGCTGAACCCCGTAAACAAAGCAGCAGTTGTTCACTGTCCGACTGACACTTCCAAGCAACAGCTGACGGTGCTGAAGCCCAGGTGGGCTGATCAATCTAGTGGTGCCAGAGGGCCAAGTGTGGACCTGGAGACTGTTGCCAGACATGTGTTTATTCAGTCTCATCTGGTGCAGGGCTTGCAAAGTCTGGCGAGATCCAGGCCTGGTTCATCGTTATAAAAGTTAGGCGGTCAATGTTATCGGTGGATAGGCGCGTGCATTGGTCTGTTAGGACTCCACCAGCGGTGATAAAGACATGCTCCGATAACACACTGGCAGTGGGGCAGGCCAGCACCTCCAAGGCATACTGGCTAAGCTCTGGCCATATATCAAGCTTGGAGACCCAAAACTTAAAGGAGGCAGAACCATCCTGGGACACACTGACATGGCTGGACATGTAGTCTGCCACCATCTGACGGTAATGCTGCGTCCTGCTGAAGGGAACAGTATGGGATGGTGCATGACGTGGTTGCGGGCACAAAAAACTGCCACATTTTGGCAAGACTGAACTGGCCTTCTGCAGAGGTGCTGCTCCTGCTCTGTGGACGGCTTCTTCCCCGTCCTGGAGGCACTAAGCTGCCATGTGAAACACTCGAAGTAGTCCTCTCAGGTGGAAATGAGGACATCATCGAATGTACCAGTGTGTCTTGGAACTCTTGCATTTAACGATCCCGGTTCAACGGTGTTATCAGGGTTTGTAGGTTGTCCCGCTAGCAAGGATCCAGGAGGCTGGCCACCCAGTAATCATCAGTGTTGAGAATGCGAGCGATACGGCGGTCGTTTTGAAGGCACTGCATCATGAAATCACTCGTGTGTTGCAGACTGCCGACTGGCCACGCCCCACTGTCCCCTTCTTGAAGCGTGCTCTTGTCTCCTCTGCATCCCCCCATCCTCGCTGTAAATGATGACTACCAGTGTGTGGTGTACCATGCTCCTCTGGCCATACTACTTCCTGCTCCAATTCTTCCTCCTCCTCTTCATCAAAAAGTGTCCCCTGTCTGGACCTTTGTGAGTTGCCGTGTTGCCTGGCTAACAACCCATCCATAGAGCTGTGGGTAGACTGTCCCGATACAGAAGGCATTGTCAGCATTTGTTCCTCCTCCTCCTCTTTCAAAACTGCATCCCTGATCCCTAGCATAGTTTTTTCAAGGAGGCATATGAGGGGTACAGTGATGCTGACTATGGCATCATCCGCGCTCAACATGAGAGTAGAATCATGAAAGGGCTGCAAAACACAGCAGATGTCCTTCATGTAAGCCCACTCGGCATATGTGAAGTGTGGCCTACGAGCTGTGCGACTCGTTTGCGCCTGATGCAGCTGGAATTCCATTACTGCCTGTTGCTGCTCACACAACCTCTCCAGCATATGCAACGTGGAATTCCACCTAGTGCAGACGTCACATATGAGGCGGTGTTCAGGCAGGTTAAATCTTCACTGCAGAGCTGCAATGCGTGCATTGTGTACGCTCGAACGGCGCAAGTGAGCACACTCGCCACTGACCTTGTGCAGAAGATCTTCAAGATCCGGATAGCTTTTAAGAAAACTCTGCATGACCAAATTTAACACATGTGCCAGGCATGGAATGTGAGTCAGATTTGCTACACCCAGAGCTGCCACCAGGTTTCGCCCATTATCACACACCACCATACCTGGCTGGAGGTTGAGTGGCCCAAACCACTGGTCGCTCTGCTGCTAGATGGCATTCCACAGCTGCTCTGCAGTGTGGCTTGTATACCCCAAACTAATTAATTTCAACATGGCCTGTTGACGTTTGGCCACGGCAGTGCTCAACTTGGTCATGTCAGTGGACGGTTCACCAATCCTTGTGGATGCAGATGGTGCCAACTGCTGAGCGGAGGAATCTGAGAAAGTGGAGTAGGAGGAAGAGGCAATGCGAACGGACGAAAGTCCTGCAATCCTTGGCGTTGCCAGGACCTGCGCAGTGCCACTATCCACTGCTGTACCCGGCTCCACCTTATTTACCCAATGGGCAGTGAGGGAAATGTAGCATCCCTGACCGTGCTTACTGGTCCAAACATTGGTGGTCAGGTGGACCTTGCTGCTGATGGCGTTAAGTAGCGCACCCTTAATTTTTTTCTCCACGTGCTGTTGCAGGGCAGGGACGGCTTTTCGACTAAAATAGTGGTGGCTAAGAACACAGTATTATGGGACTGCCAATGCCATGAGGTTGCGAAAGGTGTCCGTGTCCACCAGCCTGAATGATAGCATTTCAAGGGCCAGCAGTTTTGAAATGCTAGCATTGAGGGCTGTGCTCGGGGGTGGCTTGCCGGGAATTTCCTTTTTCAAGCCCATAACTGCGGGACGGATGGCTGCAGGCTAGACTGGGACTGTGAGGATAATCGGGATTGTGAGGTTGTTGGCGGTGTGACACTGATGATGGCTGTCTGTACACTACTGCAGGAGGACGTTCCCGCTCGCTCCTGGGAGGAACAAGCTACAACATTAGCGGAAGAGGTGGCACATGGAGCTGCAGGTTGGGCAAGATTTTTTATGTGACTTGTCCACTCCGAATTTTTTAGAATTTTTTCCATTGAAATCATCCACATTTTCTGTTCTCTCTCTCTAAAAAACGGATCAGTTGCATCAGTTTTTCACTATTTGCAAAGGATCCGTTTTTCCACAAATTCACTGGATCCTGCCTGATGGAAACAAACTGATGTGTGAAAGTAGCCTAACTATCCATATATCCATATACATCTATCCATCAGGCAGGATCCAGCGAATTTTTGAAAAAACTGACCCGTTGCAAATAGTGAAAAACTGATGCAACTGATCCGTTTTTTTTTGTTTTTTTTTAGAGAGAATGAAAGTTGTGCATGATTTCAATGGAAAAAAATGCATGAAAAACCGGATTCGGAGGCCGGATTCATCATTTCAGATCTCAGTTTCATACATTTTTCTCCGGATCCGTTGCTGTTCGTTTTTTCGCCGGACAGAAAAACTGTTCTTCTGTATGCTTTCTCCATCCGCTGGAAACAGCTTTTCTGAAGGATCTGGCAAAAAACGAATGAAACGTGTAATTAGGTGTAATCGGGCGCCAATACAACTCTATGAGAAAAAAGCGGATCCGTTTTTTTCAAAACTCGCTGGATTGTGCCTGACGGCAAAAACCTGATGTGTGAAAGCAGCCAGATATATGGATAGATACATCTATGTATCTATAGATATATCTATCTATAAATATATCTATAGATCGATATATCCATATATATAATAGAAAGGCCGATGTTTCTTAATGAGCGTTTAATAAAAAAAAAAAAAGGAAAAAAATGGCTTGGGCTCCCGTGCAATTTTCTGTGCCAGAGGGGGAAAGCCGATGGCCGGAGGCCAATATTTGTAGCCTGGGAAGGGGTTAATACCCATGGCCCCTCCCAGGCTATGAATATCAGCCCACAGCTGTCTGCGTGGCCTTTACTGGCTATTAAAATAGAAAAAAGAAATGACGTGGGGTCCCCATATATTTTATAGCCAGAAAGGCTACGCAGACAGCTGCGGGCTGATATTCATAGCCTAGAGAGGGGCCATGGATATTGCCCCCCCGGCTACAAATACCAGCCCGCAGCCGCCCCAGAAATGGCGCATCTGTAAGATGCGCCAGTTCCGGCATTTAGCCCCTCTCTTCCCACTCCCGAGTAGCGATGGGATATGGGGTAATATGGGGTTAATGTCACCTTGCTATTGTAAGGTGACATTAAGCCGGGTTAATAATGGAGAGGCGTCAATAAGACGCCTATCCATTATTAATCCTAGAGTAGTGAAAGAGTTAAAAAAAATTAAGACACAGCCAGAAAAAATTATTTTATTATTGTTAATTTAACCATACTTACCATACTCGATCGCCTGCGAAAAACATAAAATAATAAACCATACACTCCCTGTCCAACGCAGTCCAATTAATAACGAGTGTCCCACGACGATCTCCCATATAGAACAGTGACATCGGGTGATGTCACTGCTTTATAGGACCTCCAGTGACACACTGACAGGAGACAATGGCTCCTGCAGTGCATCACTGAAGAGGTTACCTCAGTTCAGGGTCTCACTTTATGCCATTGCTGCGTTGGAACTTTCTCACACAGCACTGCCAAAAGTGAGACTAGGCACTATTTTTTACAGTGGCGGAGGAATACAGTGCGGAAGGATATCTTCCGTCATTGTAATCCTGGATCCCCTAGAGAGCGGTCGCATCAGCTGATGCTGCTGCTCTCCACGGGAGATTGTCGTGGGACACTCGTTTTTATTGGATTGCTGCGGATCAGGGAGTATAGTGTTTGTGTATTATTTTAATATTTTTTACAGGTGACACTGGCTTGGGGGATAAAAGTGACAAGTGATGGTGAGTATGTACTCTATGTTATATGTACTGTATGTTATATGTATGTATTGTATGTAATGTATGAATGTACTGTATGTAGTATGAATGTAGTATGTATGTAGTATGTTGTGTGTATGTAGTATGTATGTAGTATGTTGTATGTATGTATGTAGTATGTTGTATGTATGTAGTATGTATGTATATTGTATGTATGTAGTATGTTGTATCTATGTAGTATGTATGTATGTAGTATGTATGTAGTATGTTGTATGTATGTAGTATGTATGTAGTATGTTGTATGTATGTAGTATGTATGTAGTATGTTGTATGTATATAGTATGTTGTATGTAGTATGTTGTATGTAGTATGTATGTAGTATGTTGTATGTATGTAGTATGTATGTAGTATGTATGTAGTATGTTGTATGTATGTAGTATGTTGTATGTAGTATGTAGTATGTATGTATGTATGTAGTATGTATGTAGTATGGATGCTGTATGTATGTATGTTTGTGGGGTTTTTTTTTTACATTCAACACATTAGCCGGATGATGGGGCTACTACTGTCCCTTCATTGGCTAATGTGTCAATCACTGTCATTGTAGCAGGCATAGCCTGATGGGACTTGTATTCCCATCGGACGATGCCTGCACACACACGCAAAGACCCCCGAGAGGCCCGCACAGACCCCGGAGAGGCCCGCACAGACCCACGGTAGCCCGCACAGACCCCCGGAAGCCCCGCACAGACCCCCGGCAGCCTGCACAGAGCCCCGGCAGCCCGCACAGAACACTGGCAGGCCCGTACAGACCCCCAACATTGGGGGCTCTTCATTGGGTGGTTCATTGGGTGATTCATGTGTCAATCACAAGCATTGTGCAAAACAAAAAAATCGCATTTCCGATTTCCAATCACATTCGAAAATCGGAATCGGGATTCGGAATTCTGATCATAGTGAAAATCGGTATAATTCCGATTTTACATGATCAGATCGAGCAAACCTACTCCTGAGGCATCCCCTTCCAGAGCTGGACTAAAGCAGCTGCCAACTCCTGGACAATCTGTGGTGCAACGTGATGTTGGTGGTTGGTGCGAGACATGATGTCCCAGATGTGTTCAATAGGATTCAGGTCTGGGGAATGAGCGGGCCAGTCCATAGCTTCAATGCCTTCATCTTGCAGGAACTGCTGACCCACACCAGCCACATGAGGTCTGGCATTGTCCTGCATTAGGTGCATTAGGAGGAACCCAGTGCCAACCGCACCAGCATATGGTCTCACAAGGGGTCTGACGATCTCATCTCGGTACCTAATGGCAGTCAGGCTACCTCAGGTGAGCACATGGAGGGCTGTGCGGCCCTTCAAAGAAATGCCACCCCATACCACTACTGACCCACTGCCAAACCGGTCATGCTGAAGGATGTTGCAGGCAGCATATCGCTCTCCATGGCGTCTCCAGACTCTGTCACATGTGCTCAGTGTGAACCTGCTTTCATCTGAGAAGAGCACAGGGCGCCAGTGACGAATTTGCTAATCCTGGTGTTCTGTGGCAAATGCCAAGCTTCCTGCACGGTGTTGGGCTGTGAGCACAACCCCATCTGTGGACGTCGGGAACTCAGACCATCCTCATGGAGTTGGTTTCTAACCATGTGTGCAGACACATGCACATTTGTGGCCTGCTGGAGATCATTTTGCAGTGCTCTGCCAGTGCTCCTCCTGTTCCTCCTTGCACAAAGACTGAGGTAGCGGTCCTGCTGCTTGGTTGTTACCCTCCTATGGCTCCCTCCACATCTTCTGGTGTACTGGCCTGTCTCCTGGTAGCATCTCCAGCCTCTGGACACTACGCTGACAGAGCAAATCTTCTTGCAACAGCTCGCATTAATGTGCCATCCTGGATGAGCTGGACTACCTGAGCTACTTGTTTGGGTTGTAGAGTCCGTCTCATGCTACCACGACTGTGAAAGCACAACCAACATTCAAAAGTGACCAAAACATCAGCCAGAAAGCATTGGTACTGAGATATGGTCTGTGGTCCCTACCTGCAGAGCCACTCCTTTATTGAGTGTGTCTTGATAATTGCCAATAATTTCCATCTGTTGTCTATTCCATTTGAATAACAGCATGTGAAATTATCAAACAGTGTTGCTTCCTAAGTGGACAGTTTGATTTCATAGAAGTTTGACTTATTTGGAGTTATATTCTGTTGTTTAAGTGTTCCCTTTATTTTTTTGAGCAGTGTATATAATCTTGAAGAGTATTTCTTTGGAAAATTATGTGTAAATTGTATAGAGAATTGTTCTATGTAAAAGCTCATGTTAACATTGAACAGGTGTTAAAAATTGGATTGTACTCGCATGAGACTCGCATGACACTCGTCCCAATTTTCTGGACCGAAATCGGACCATTTTTTTCACTATGATGGGTTTGATCCCTAAATCTCCAAATGAAGTGATACAGAAGACACGCCTAACATATACAATCACTATAATGAGGCAACAGAGTTACCCTAGACTCTGTCTGGTCTCTGTTCAATGTTGTCCTTTTCAGAAGTGCACAAAACTGAACGTGCTTTTATGCATGGTTAATGAGACAGACACCGCTAGATCATAGGCCAGACAGCGTCCACAGTGCCTCAATCTGCCTGATTATAGGGCATCTTCTGTTGTTGGTTACTTGAATCATGTATTTCAGAGAAATCCCGGTTTAAGCAGTCAACACAGAGCGCAGGATAAATGTGCGTTGAGCCTTACTGGGATCTTTGGGAGACAGAATGAACAAATCAATAGTAAGTTAAGAATTGGTCCTATATATTTTTTTGTCATTCCCTGGGATAAGTGATTGAATTACTTTCCTCTTCTGGTCAGTGCGATTACAGCGATACCAGTTTTACAGGGTGGGCCATTTATATGGATACACCTAGATAAAATGTGAATGGTTGGTGATATCAACTTCCTGTTTGTGGCACATATGTATATGGGAGGGGAAAACTTTTCAAGATGGGTGGTGACCATGGCGACCATTTTGAAGTTGCCCATTTTAGATCCAAGTTTTTTCAAGAAGGGAAGAGGGTCATGTGGCACATCAAACTTATTGAGAATTTCACAAGAAAAACAATGGTGTGCTTGGTTTTAACATAACTTTATTATTTCATGAGTTATTTACAAGTTTATGACCACTTATAAAATGTGTTCAAAGTGCTGTCCATTGTGTTGGATTGTCAATGCAACCCTCTTCTCCCACTCTTGACACACTGATAGCAACACCGCAGAATAAATGCTAGCACAGGAGTAGTGTATCTTACATATTACTCATCAAACTCAATTTGACAGGTGGACTAGCCCCTATCAAAGTGTATCAAAGTGTGTAACCCCTCCCCTCCCTGTCAGCCAGCTGTCCCTCCTTGTCTGGCTTTCCCTTTTGATACAGTTTGATATTGTTAATTTGATACAGTGATTATTATCCCAGTATTTGTTTTTATATCCTATTAGATTTTCACTTTATATGTAGCTGCTGTGAGATTACATTCTGTAATCAGGCCAGTGTATTTTATTCCCAATGATCACATATAGTGAATAGGGCTTGTGTTTCTGCAGTCTGTTATGTGAAAAAAGGTATAACCCCCTGCTCAGCATATGGTCATCTCATTTACTAGTTGTCTATTCCCATCGACGAAGCAAAAACAGGATTTTCGTTTTACACAAACAGATGTGGCTCTGCAAGACATACATTCACAAACTCATTTACTAGTTGTCTATTCCCACCGACGAAGCAAAAACAGAAAAAGATATTCTCATTTTACACAAACAGATGTGTCTCTGAAAGACATACATTCACATGTTATTCAACACCATCAGAATTTCTGCTGTCGCCAAACAGATCCATACAAACAGAAAGGGCAATACACAAATACACAACCGTGACCAGAGCAGCAAAAAACAGATGCATTATGTAAACACAGAGTGGCTTAAAATATTTATTGTCACATACCACACATACAGGAAAAACACATTATAAGACAGTTTTAACTAATTGCTAGCAGACTGCAACTACAGGAAAAACACATTTTAAGATAGCTTTAACTAATTGCTAGCAGATGCTAGCTAACAATGGGGGTTATGTCCTGGTCAGACATTTAGATCAACGAAGGTGGCAAAGACAAGTACATTTTTTATTAAATTGGTACTTTCTGACAGAACAACGGGTTAAACTTGAAAATTTTGGTGACACAAAATCTGATACGATTCTATCATTACTCTGCAAGTCAGAAGTGAAACACTGTAAAAGCTTCTTGAATGGTAACCCGCGCGCTAAATGGTGTAATACATATATGCAATAATGCCCACATACACTGCTATACAAGTCCTGGATTTGCGCACTTTGATAACAATACGAGTCACAATTCTTGTTCAGGAATGTCACAAAATCACGTGGGAAGATCATACTGGCCAGGCAAAACCCGTAACTATCAAAAAATATGCCCGTACTGTTGTGAATTCTGTTTGTGGGCTCCCCCGGTGGTGTTTGATGGTAGTGCCACTTGTGTGCTTTCTGCTATCTCTGCTCACCTGTTGCCACCCATTAGGGGAGTTTCCTATTTAAGGCTGCTTGGCTGTTAGTCCTATGCCGGCCAACAATGTATCAGTAGCATTCTGTTGCATTCTCCTGCCTCAAGTTCCTGTTCAGCTAAGTTGAATTTTGTTTTGAGTTTATGCTAACTTCTTGTCCAGATTGCAGTAATGTGACTCGCTGCAGCTGGAAGCTCTTGTGGACAGAAATTGCCACTCCAAGTGGCATGAGTTGTCACTGGAGTTTAAAGTAATTTCTGGATGGTGTTTTTGAGTAGTGTTTTAAGTTGACCGTGAAGTAACACTTTCCTGTCCTTCTGCTATCTAGAAAGCGGACCTCTCTATGCTAAACCTGCTGTTCATCCTACGTATGTCATTTCCTCTGAACTCACCGTCAATATCTGTGGGGGGCTGCTATCTCCTTTTGGGGTACATCTCTGGAGGTAAGACAGGCCTGTATATTCCTCTGATAGGGGTAGTTAGATCTCCGGCTGGCGCGTGGTGTCTAGGGCATCGTAGGAACACTCCCCGGCTGCTTCAAGTGTTGTGTGAGGTTCAGGTCACGGTCAACTTTAGTTTCCATCACCCGAGAGCTAGTCCGTTTTGTTATTTTTTATTTCCTTGCCATTGGGAAATCATGACAGTTTGGCCGGCCTGATGTGTTAAAACCATGCACTAAAGCAGGAAAGGTTAAAAAAAAAGTTTTTTCCTCTATTGTGTTTGAAACTGCTCCTTAGTTTGCTCATTTGTACTTCTTGCTTAAACTGCAGTCTTCAGCCTTTTTTTTTTTTTTCCCTCTCCTCTTAATCTTTGAATGGCTTTGGTTACACCTGTTTGAATCATGGATCCACAGAGTCTGGTTGCAGGTTTGAATAACCTTGCTACAAAGGTTCAGAACTTACAAGATTTTGTTTTACGTGCTCCAATGTCTGAACCTAAGATCCCTATGCCTGAATATTTTACCGGAGACAGATCCCGTTTTTTTAATTTCAAAGAGAATTGTAAATTGTTTTTGTTTCTGAGATCTCACTCCGCTGGTGATCCTG
The DNA here is from genome assembly GCF_051348905.1 of Ranitomeya variabilis. Lineage (NCBI taxonomy): Eukaryota > Metazoa > Chordata > Amphibia > Anura > Dendrobatidae > Ranitomeya > Ranitomeya variabilis. The sequence goes on along the minus strand of NC_135232.1, from coordinate 512,652,565 downwards.
CACAACAGGTTAAAATTGTTATTTCTCTGCTGCGGGGTGACCCACAAAATTGGGCATTTGCATTGTCGCCAGGGGATCCTGCGTTGCTAAGTGTGGATGCGTTTTTTCTGGCTTTGGGGTTGCTTTATGAAGAACCTAATTTAGAGATTTTGGCTGAGAAGGCTTTAATAGCCCTTTCCCAAGGGCAAGACGAAGCTGAGATATACTGCCAAAAATTTCGTAAATGGTCGGTGCTTACTAAATGGAATGAGTGCGCTCTAGCAGCGAATTTCCGAGAGGGTCTCTCTGATGCCATGAAGGATGTCATGGTGGGGTTCCCTGTGCCTACAGGTCTGAATGATGCCATGAAATTGGCTATCCAGATTGATCGGCGTTTGCGGGAACGCAAACCTGTGCACCATTTGGCGGTATCTTCTGAGCAAAAACCTATGCACCATTTGGCGGTATCTTCTGAGCAAAAACCTGTGCACCATTTGGCGGTGACCTCTGAAAAGGCACCAGAGCATATGCAATGTGATAGTGTTCTGTCTAGAGGCGAACGACAGAATTACAGGCGTAAAAATGGGTTGTGCTTCTACTGTGGGGATCCAGCTCATGTTATATCAGCATGCTCTAAACGCATAAAAAAGGTTGATAAAAAGGTTGATAAATCTTTTTCTATGGGTACCTTGCAGTCTAAATTTATTTTGTCCGTGACATTGATTTGTACATTATCATCTGTTACCGTGGATGCTTATGTGGATTCTGGCGCCGCTCTGAGTCTCATGGATTGGTCCTTTGCCAAGCGTTGTGGGTTTGATTTAGAGCCTCTGGAAGTTCCTATACCCCTAAAGGGGATTGATTCTACACCTTTGGCTAGCAATAAACCACAATACTGGACACAAGTGACTATGCATCTTACCCCAGACCACCAAGAGATTATTCGTTTTCTTGTGTTATACAATTTACATGATGTTTTAGTGCTTGGATTACCATGGTTACAAATTCATAATCCAGTCTTGGACTGGAGATCAATGTCTGTGTTGAGCTGGGGATGTCGGGGGATTCATGGGAATGCTCCTTTGGTTCCCATTTCTTCATCTACTCCCTCTGAGATCCCAGCATTTCTGTCAGATTTTCATGATGTCTTCCAGGAGCCTAAAATTGATTCTCTCCCTCCTCACAGAGAGTGTGACTGCGCAATTGAGTTGATTCCCGGTAGTAAATTTCCTAAAGGTCGTCTGTTTAATTTGTCTGTACCTGAACATGCTGCTATGCGGGAGTATATCAGAGAATCTTTGGAAAAGGGTCATATTCGCCCCTCTTTGTCTCCACTAGGGGCAGGTTTTTTCTTTGTGGGTAAAAAGGATGGTTCATTGAGACCTTGTATCGACTATCGACTTCTGAATAAGATTACAGTTAAATACCAGTACCCTTTGCCTTTACTGACTGATCTGTTTGCTCGCATAAAGGGGGCTAAGTGGTTCACTAAGATCGATCTTCGTGGTGCGTATAATTTGGTGCGGATTAAGCAGGGGGATGAGTGGAAGACCGCATTTAATACGCCTGAAGGCCATTTTGAGTATTTAGTAATGCCTTTCGGTCTCGCGAATGCCCCTTCCGTTTTTCAGTCCTTTATGCACGATATTTTCCGTGAATATCTGGATAAATTTATGATTGTGTATCTGGATGATATTCTGATTTTTTCGGAGGACTGGGAATCTCATGTTCAACAGGTCAGGAGAGTTTTTCAGGTTTTGCGGGCTAATTCTCTTTTTGTGAAGGGCTCAAAGTGTATTTTTGGGGTTCAGAGAATTTCCTTTTTGGGATATATTTTTTCCCCTTCATCTATGGAAATGGACCCTGCTAAGGTTCAGGCTATTTGTGACTGGATACAACCTACTTCTCTGAAGAGTCTTCAGAAATTCTTGGGATTTGCTAATTTCTATCGCCGATTCATAGCTGGTTTTTCTGCCATTGCTAAACCTTTGACTGATTTGACTAGAAAGGGTGCTGATGTTGCTAATTGGTCCTCTGCGGCTGTGGAGGCCTTTCGGGAGCTTAAGCGCTGCTTTTCTTCTGCTCCTGTGTTGCGCCAGCCTGATGTGTCGCTCCCTTTCCAGGTTGAAGTGGATGCTTCCGAGATCGGAGCAGGGGCAGTTTTGTCGCAGAAAGGTCCTGACTGCTCAGTAATGAGACCATGTGCGTTTTTTTCTCGAAAGTTTTCACCCGCTGAGCGAAATTATGATGTTGGAAATCGGGAGCTCTTGGCCATGAAGTGGGCATTTGAGGAGTGGCGTCATTGGCTTGAGGGTGCTAGACACCAGGTGGTGGTCTTGACTAGTGTTGAGCATTCCGATACCACAAGTATCGGGTATCGGCCGATACTTGCGGTATCGGAATTCCGATACCGGGATTCCGATACTTGCCGCGTATCGGATACCGGAATCGGAAGTTCCCAGATTCAAACTGCACAAATTCAGCCAATGAGAATGATTCCAAGTGTGGGCACATCCTGTTTAGCATGGAGGGCATGAAACTACTGGCAAGGCTGTGATTGGCTGCTGAAATGATGTCATGCTGCAGTTTAAAATTCGCTGGCGCCATTTTGCGATCACTCTGCTGTGAATTCAGTTAGTGACAGGACGTTGTTTGCTGACTGAGGGACAGTTTAGAGATAGCGATTTGCTTCTTTGTGCTTTCCAAAGGCTAATTTAGCAACCGCTGTGTTCACCTACTATTCACCTTGCTTTTGCCTTGTAGCGCTGTTTTCACAGCGATCTGCAAGGTCTGTGTGTGTGTGTGAGTGCAGCCCACTCTCTAGTCTGAGTGCAGCCACATAGGCCATCCATAGCTGGTTGTATTCAGTTCAGGGAGGGTGGTTCATTGCCTCATACTGTTCTTTTTTTTTTTTTTTTTTTCAAGTAGTGTAGTCTGCTGCTAATTTATTCAAAAAAATCCTATTAGTGTCTTTCCACCCGTCTCCAGCTAATTTGTGGAAAAACACTACATAGGATAAAGTAGAGGAGGGTTTTTGGGCCTTGCAGCGCCGTTTACGGCTGTCTGCACGGTCTCCGTGTGACTGCAGCTCGCCCTGTAGTCTGTGAGCAGCCGTAGCCTGGTTGTCTCCAGCTCAGGGTTGTTCACTGCGTCATACCGCCAAATCAATTTTAATTTTTTTTCAAGTAGTGTAGTCTGCTGCTAATTAATTTAAAAAAATCCTATTAGTGTCTTTCCACCCGTCTCCAGCTAATTTGTGGAAAAACACTACATAGGATAAAGTAGAGGAGGGTTTTTGGGCCTTGCAGCGCCGTTTACGGCTGTCTGCACGGTCTCCGTGTGACTGCAGCTCGCCCTGTAGTCTGTGAGCAGCTGTAGCCTGGTTGTCTCCAGCTCAGGGTTGTTCACTGCGTCATACCGCCAAATCAATTTTAATTTTTTTTCAAGTAGTGTAGTCTGCTGCTAATTAATTTAAAAAAATCCTATTAGTGTCTTTCCACCCGTCTCCAGCTAATTTGTGGAAAAACACTACATAGGATAAAGTAGAGGAGGGTTTTTGGGCCTTGCAGCGCCGTTTACGGCTGTCTGCACGGTCTCCGTGTGACTGCAGCTCGCCCTGTAGTCTGTGAGCAGCCGTAGCCTGGTTGTCTCCAGCTCAGGGTTGTTCACTGCGTCATACCGCCAAATCAATTTTAATTTTTTTTCAAGTAGTGTAGTCTGCTGCTAATTAATTTAAAAAAATCCTATTAGTGTCTTTCCACCCGTCTCCAGCTAATTTGTGGAAAAACACTACATAGGATAAAGTAGAGGAGGGTTTTTGGGCCTTGCAGCGCCGTTTACGTCTGTCTGCACGGTCTCTGTGTGACTGCAGCTCTATCTGTTGTCAGTTCAGCCCCCAAAAAAGAAATAAATAATAAAGTTCACCAAACACACCAGTTACACCACTTTACATTTCTGTAGGCCACATTAGCTCATATTAAAGTCTAGTCCACACTTTAGAAAATTAGTGTTTCTTATACCTGTTAGGAGGAGTTGCTCAGGAATAAGCACACAAATCCGTTAGTACTTTTCTGCTTATCTTTATCAGTCAACCAAGATGAAGAAGGCAGTGAGTAAGGCACGTGGGCGTGGGCGTGGGCGCGGAGCAGGGAGGGGACGTGGGGATTCTGTGCCTGCTGCGGGCACCGGTGACTCATCAGCACCCACTTTCACCAGGCAACAGTCGTTCATGCGCAGCTTTGTGTCAGAGCGCCGTACACCGCTGCTGCGTCAAGACCAAATTGAAGCTGTTGTCAGATGGATGGCAGCTAATGCATCAACTTCCATTAGTGCCACATCCTCTCAGACACAGAGCACTGGAGAGCAGCCATCTGTCTCTTCACCACCTGCCAAATTGCCCAGGCAGACAGAGAGCCCAGGACAGGAGCCGTCTCTACTTCTGTTCTCTAAATCTCTTGGCTTGGAAACAGGGGGCCAGCCAAGCAGCATTGGAGAAATGGAAGAAGAGGCAGGGTGCAGTGATGCCCAACAGCTTTTTCTGTCTTCCTCTGAAGAGGCGGGTGGGCCAGTGGCTCCGGTCACCACATCGCAGGCCGCATCAGCTGATGATGACACTCAGGTGCCACTTACTGGTGCGTGCTCTGTTGCTGAGACTACCCAGGAGGAGCAGTTGGGGGCAGAGGGTAGTGTAGATGATGAGGTCCTCGACCCATCTTGGCGTGAGGGACAGGAAGGTGGTGGGAGCAGCTCTGAGGAAGAGATTCCCCGTACGGCCCAAAGAGGGAGAGGGAGGGGGAAGACTGCGGATCCTGCAGCCTCCGCTTTGGCACCCGTTAGGAGCATGTCTCTTCCAAAAGCCAAAAAGGGCGCTCCCAAGACTTGCAGTGCCTGGTCCTTTTTTGACACAGTTGCAGATGACATTTGCTATGTCAGATGCAACGTGTGTCATCAAAAAGTCAAAAGAGGGAAAAATGTCAGCAACCTCAATACCTCCAACATGTGGAAACATGTGCGCAACAGGCACCCGGCGGAGTTAGAAAAACACACTGAAGAGGTAGGCCAACCAACAGCGGCAGCTACCACCTCTTCAGCTCGTGTTGCCTCTTCCTCTAGCTCACACGCAGCTGGTTCGGCTTCCTCCCAGGATCGCCGTGGAAGAACCTCTGGCCCTGTTGTCCAGAGACCCGCTGTAATTCCACCCGCAGCACCACTTTCCCAGTCATCCACACACTCCCAGCCCAGTCTACAGCCATCGGTAGTACAGGCATGGAAGAAAAGGCGGCCTTTCTCGTCAAACCACCCACGAGCACAGGCTCTGACTGCAGGCATTGCCAAACTGCTGTCACTGGAAATGCTGTCATTCAGGCTGGTGGAGACTGACAGCTTCCGTGACTTGATGTCATTGGCAGTCCCACAGTACAATGTGCCCAGCCGCTTTTACTTCAGCAGGCAAGCCGTCCCTGCCCTGCACAAGCATGTGGAGGGACACATAAAACACGCGCTACTGAACGCCGTCAGTAGCAAGGTCCACCTCACCACCGATGCGTGGACCAGTCAACATGGACAGGGGCGATACCTTTCCCTCACTGCCCATTGGGTTAATGTCGTTGAGCCAGGTACAGACCGTGCGAGTGGCGCAGGACGTGTCCTGCCCACTCCAAGGATTGCAGGAATCCATTCTGTACGCATTGACTCCTCCTCTTACACCAGTTCCTCAGAATCATCGCTGCAGGAGCCGTCACAGTCCACCTCCACATGGACCCGTGATGAACGTTTACCTGTTACGACCGACATGAGCACAGCCGTGGCCAAACGTCAACAGGCCGTCTTGAAATTAATTTTTTTGGGGAATCGTAGCCACACAGCGCAGGAGCTCTGGAATGCCATCAAGCAGGAGAGCGATGTGTGGTTTGTGCCAGCGAATCTCCAGCCAGGCATGGTAGTGTGTGATAATGGCCGAAATCTGGTGGCAGCTCTGGGCCTCGGCAACCTCACTCACATCCCATGTCTGGCACATGTGCTCAATTTGGTCGTGCAGAGCTTTTTGAGGGACTATCCGGATCTTGATGCACTGCTGCACAAGGTCCGCCTAGAGTGTGCTCACTTGCGGCGTTCCAGCACGGCAAAAGCGCGCATTGCGGCTCTGCAGCACCGACACCGCCTGCCGGAACATCGCATCATATGTGACTTACCTACCAGGTGGAATTCCACGTTACATATGTTGGAGCGGTTGTGTGAGCAGCAGCAAGCTGTAATGGAGTACCAGCTGCTTCAGGCGCAAAAAAGTCGCAGTCAGCGCCGTACAGACTTCACAACCACAGAGTGGGCCACTATGAATGACGTCTGCCAGGTTTTGCGTCCCTTTGATTATTCCACGCGGATGGCGAGTGCAGATGATGCACTAGTCAGCATGACTGTCCCCCTTATCTGCCTGCTTGAAAAATCACTGCAAGCGCTAAGGGATGATGTTGTGGAAGAGGTGGAGGATGAGGATTCACCATTTCCATCATCTTCTGGACAGTCAGCGCCACGTGGTTCCCCACAAACGCGTAGGCAGGGGACAGTTTGTGAGGAGGATGAGGAGGAGTCAATGGAGGAGGAAGACGTCCGTCCAGAGGAGGGAGTTACCGAATTGTCCAGTACTCAGTGTGTACAGCGAGGGTGGGGTGATGACGAGCAGGCAGAGATCACGCCTCCAGCAGGGGACAGCGTTTCTTGGGCAGTTGGCAGTCTGCAGCACATGGTGGATTACATGCTGCAGTGCCTGAGAAACGACCGCCGCATCGCCCACATTCTCAACATGTCTGATTATTGGGTGTTCACCCTCCTCGATCCTCGCTACCGGGACAACGTAGAAAGCCTCATCACACCGTTGAACCGGGAGCGAAAAATGCGGGAGTACCAAGACACACTGGTCAATTCCATCATCTTCTCCATTCCAACTGAGAGAAGTGCTGCTAGTGCATTCCAAAGCAGCTCAGTGCGTCCAGGCAGTGGTGGAGGCTCTGCACAAAGAGGGAGCAGAAGCAGTGCCTCTGCCCAAGGCAAGACCAGTATGGCCCAACTGTGGCACAGTTTTCTGTGCCCCCCACAAAAGTCTACACCATCACAGACGGCTCCAGTCAGCAGGAGGCAACGGTTCCGTCAGATGGTGACAGACTACATGTCTTGCCCTCTTGCTGTACTCCCAGACGGCTCTTCCCCTTTCAAGTTTTGGGTCTCAAAGCTGGATACATGGCCAGAGCTAAGCCAGTATGCATTGGAGGTGCTGTCTTGCCCTGCGGCCAGTGTATTATCAGAACGTGTCTTTAGTGCTGCAGGTGGTGTACTAACTGACCGTCGCATGCGACTATCCTCCGATAACGTTGACCGGCTTACTTTCCTGAAAATGAACAAGGCCTGGATCTCGCAGGAATTTGCCACTCCTCCTCCTGATTAAATAATTAGGTCACTGTATACGTTATCCAGGTCTCCTGTTGTGTTCATCTTTCTACCACCTGAACTTAAATTCCTGTGCTCCAACACCGCCAGTTGAGGCTCAGAAGTGCCGTCTGCACAGTCAAAACATACGACCCAGTGTTATTGGGTTTCAGTAACGTCAGCTGATCCCCAGCTGTGTAGCCGGCAATGTGTCCTGCGACCGCCACGCTGACACAACAACTGAAATGTAAGGGAATCTGTCCCCCCCCCCCCCAAGGCGTTTGTTACTGAAAGAGCCACCTTGTGCAGCAGTAATGCTGCACAAGGAAAAGGTAGCTATTTTTGTTTAGCTCCTTGCACACGCAGAACTTAACACTTATAAAATGTGTCCACTGATACCGTAAAACCGTCCCGGAGGTGGGACTTTCCTTCGTAATGTGACGCAGCACAGCCGTCATTCCTACCCCCACGGCGCCGCGCACCGGCTCCTCAGCGTTGTTTTATTCCGTCCCGGAGCCTGCGCTGTTATGTTATCCCGTGGCCAGGCACACTTAGCGCTGCCCGTCTTCTGGCATCATTTGGTGTCAGGATGGCTGCGCCTGTGCGGCCGCGCTGGCAGAGAGCCCGCCTCGCAGTGTCTTCTGATTTAATCCCACTGGGGGCCTGGGATCCATGGACATGCGCAGTGCATATCTGAACCTCCACCTCTCACTCATTTCCCTATGGCTTCTTCAGACTGTTCGGTGTCAGCTGGTCCCTAATAGCATGCCACGGCCGTGACACCGCACAGTCTTAAGAAGCCGTAGGGAGGGGAGTGAGAGGCGAGGATATGCACTGCGCATGTCCATGGATCCCAGGCCCCCAGTGGGATTAAATCAGAAGACACTGCGAGGCGGGCTCTCTGCCAGCGCGGCCGCACAGGCGCAGCCATCCTGACACCAAATGATGCCAGAAGACGGGCAGCGCTAAGTGTGCCTGGCCACGGGATAACATAACAGCGCAGGCTCCGGGACGGAATAAAACAACGCTGAGGAGCCGGTGCGCGGCGCCGAGGGGGTAGGAATGACGGCTGTGCTGCGTCACATTACGAAGGAAAGTCCCACCTCCGGGACGGTTTTACGGTTGCAGGGGACACATTTTATAAGTGTTTAGTTCTGTGTTTGCAAGGAGCATGATGAAAAGAGCCACCTTTTCCTTTTGCATCTTTTGTGCTGCACAAGCTGGCTCTTTCAGCTACAAACGCCTTGGGGGGGGGTTAAAGGTTCCCTTTCGACTTTCTCAGGCTTCGGCCTACATTGTGTTCCTCTGCTTTTCCACCTGTCCCTGGGCTCCAACACCGCCAGTTGCCGTCCAGAAGTGTTGTACGCACAGTCAACAGTCCCTCCTCCGTTATTGGGGTTCAGTAACGTCAGCTGTTCCCCTGCTGTGTGTGTGGCAATCCCTCCTACCTCCTCCAACCTCCTCCTCCTCCACCTGTCCCTGGGCTCCAACACCGCCAGTTGCCGTCCAGAAGTGCTGTACGCACAGTCAACAGTCGCTCCTCTGTTATTGGGGTTCAGTAACGTCAGCTGTTCCCCTGCTGTGTGTGTGGCAATCCCTCCTACCTCCTCCAACCTCCTCCTCCTCCACCTGTCCCTGGGCTCCAACACCGCCAGTTGCCGTCCAGAAGTGCTGTACGCACAGTCAACAGTCCCTCCTCTGTTATTGGGGTTCAGTAACGTCAGCTGTTCCCCTGCTGTGTGTGTGGCAATCCCTCCTACCTCCTCCAACCTCCTCCTCCTCCACCTGTCCCTGGGCTCCAACACCGCCAGTTGCCGTCCAGAAGTGCTGTACGCACAGTCAACAGTCCCTCCTCTGTTATTGGGGTTCAGTAACGTCAGCTGTTCCCCTGCTGTGTGTGTGGCAATCCCTCCTACCTCCTCCAACCTCCTCCTCCTCCACCTGTCCCTGGGCTCCAACACCGCCAGTTGCCGTCCAGAAGTGCTGTACGCACAGTCAACAGTCGCTCCTCTGTTATTGGGGTTCAGTAACGTCAGCTGTTCCCCTGCTGTGTGTGTGGCAATCCCTCCTACCTCCTCCAACCTCCTCCTCCTCCACCTGTCCCTGGGCTCCAACACCGCCAGTTGCCGTCCAGAAGTGATGTACGCACAGTCAACAGTCCCTCCTCTGTTATTGGGGTTCAGTAACGTCAGCTGTTCCCCTGCTGTGTGTGTGGCAATCCCTCCTACCTCCTCCAACCTCCTCCTCCTCCACCTGTCCCTGGGCTCCAACACCGCCAGTTGCCGTCCAGAAGTGCTGTACGCACAGTCAACAGTCCCTCCTCTGTTATTGGGGTTCAGTAACGTCAGCTGTTCCCCTGCTGTGTGTGTGGCAATCCCTCCTACCTCCTCCAACCTCCTCCTCCTCCACCTGTCCCTGGGCTCCAACACCGCCAGTTGCCGTCCAGAAGTGCTGTACGCACAGTCAACAGTCGCTCCTCTGTTATTGGGGTTCAGTAACGTCAGCTGTTCCCCTGCTGTGTGTGTGGCAATCCCTCCTACCTCCTCCAACCTCCTCCTCCTCCACCTGTCCCTGGGCTCCAACACCGCCAGTTGCCGTCCAGAAGTGCTGTACGCACAGTCAACAGTCCCTCCTCTGTTATTGGGGTTCAGTAACGTCAGCTGTTCCCCTGCTGTGTGTGTGGCAATCTCTCCTACCTCCTCCAACCTCCTCCTCCTCCACCTGTCCCTGGGCTCCAACACCGCCAGTTGCCGTCCAGAAGTGCTGTACGCACAGTCAACAGTCCCTCCTCTGTTATTGGGGTTCAGTAACGTCAGCTGTTCCCCTGCTGTGTGTGTGGCAATCCCTCCTACCTCCTCCAACCTCCTCCTCCTCCACCTGTCCCTGGGCTCCAACACCGCCAGTTGCCGTCCAGAAGTGCTGTACGCACAGTCAACAGTCCCTCCTCTGTTATTGGGGTTCAGTAACGTCAGCTGTTCCCCTGCTGTGTGTGTGGCAATCCCTCCTACCTCCTCCAACCTCCTCCTCCTCCACCTGTCCCTGGGCTCCAACACCGCCAGTTGCCGTCCAGAAGTGCTGTACGCACAGTCAACAGTCGCTCCTCTGTTATTGGGGTTCAGTAACGTCAGCTGTTCCCCTGCTGTGTGTGTGGCAATCCCTCCTACCTCCTCCAACCTCCTCCTCCTCCACCTGTCCCTGGGCTCCAACACCGCCAGTTGCTGTCCAGAAGTGCTGTACGCACAGTCAACAGTCGCTCCTCTGTTATTGGGGTTCAGTAACGTCAGCTGTTCCCCTGCTGTGTGTGTGGCAATCCCTCCTACCTCCTCCAACCTCCTCCTCCTCCACCTGTCCCTGGGCTCCAACACCGCCAGTTGCCGTCCAGAAGTGCTGTACGCACAGTCAACAGTCCCTCCTCTGTTATTGGGGTTCAGTAACGTCAGCTGTTCCCCTGCTGTGTGTGTGGCAATCCCTCCTACCTCCTCCAACCTCCTCCTCCTCCACCTGTCCCTGGGCTCCAACACCGCCAGTTGCCGTCCAGAAGTGCTGTACGCACAGAGCCAAACACCTCGCCAATGTGTTAGTGGGGTTCAGCACCGCCAGCTGTTCCCCTGCTGTGTATACGGCAACGTGTACTGCGACCGCCATGCAGGCACAACAAGTTAAATTTAAGGGAACCTGTCCCCCCCCCCCCCAGGCGTTTGTTACTGAAGGAGCCACCTTGTGCAGCAGTAATGATGCAAAGGGAAAAAGTGCCTCTTTTCGTGGTGCTCCTTGCAGATGCTGAACCTAACACTTATGAAATGTGTATCCTCACAGCGTTCAACCGTCCGGTAGGTGGAACTTTCCTTTGTCATGTGACGCAGCACAGCCGTCATTTTTACCCCCTTGTCGCCGTGCGCCACCTCCTCAGCGTTGTTTGAATCTGTCCCGGAGCCTGCGCTGTTAGGTTACCCCTTGGCCATGCACACATTTTGCGCTGCCCGTCTTCTGACATCATTTGCTGTCAGGCTGGCTGCGCCTGTGCGGGTGCGCTGTCCGAGATTCAGCCTCGCGGTGTCGTCTAATGTAATCCCACCGCGGGCCTGGGATCCGTGTCCATGCGCAGTGCATATCCTCGCCTCTCACTCCCCTCCCTACGGCTTCTAAAGACTGTTCGGTGTCAGCTGATCCCTAATAGCATGCCACGGCCGTGACACCGCACAATCTTAAGAAGCCGTAGGGAGGGGAGTGAGAGGCGAGGATATGCACTGCGCATGGACACGGATCCCAGGCCCGCGGTGGGATTACATTAGACGACACCGCGAGGCTGAATCTCGGACAGCGCACCCGCACAGGCGCAGCCAGCCTGACAGCAAATGATGTCAGAAGACGGGCAGCGCAAAATGTGTGCATGGCCAAGGGGTAACCTAACAGCGCAGGCTCCGGGACAGATTCAAACAACGCTGAGGAGGCGGCGCACGGCGCCAAGGGGGTAAAAATGACGGCTGTGCTGCGTCACATGACAAAGGAAAGTTCCACCTACCGGACGGTTGAACGCTGTGAGGGGACACATTTCATAAGTGTTAGGTTCAGCATCTGCAAGGACCGTCCATAATTAAAAGAGCTAAGTTTACCTTTTCCAGCATTAGTGCTGTACACGATGGCTCTTCCAGCTACAAACGCCTGGGGGGGGGGTTAAAGGTTTCCTTTCAACTTGCTCCAGTGCAGGCTTCGGCCTACACTCCGCTCCCCCTGCTCCTCCTGCTGACCCTGGGCTCTAACACCGCCAGTTGGGGCCCAGATGTGCTAGCTGCACAGAGAAAAACACCTCGCCAATGTGTCAGTGGGGTTCAGCACCGCCAGCTGTTCCCCTGCTGTGCAGCCGGCAACGTGTCCTGCAAAAGCCACGCAGACACAACACACCCAAAGCTGCCGCCAGTGCAGGCTTCGGCCTACACTCTGCTCCCTCTCATCCTCCTGCTGACCCCGGGCTCTAACACCGCCAGTTGGGGCCCGGTACTGCTAGCTGCACAGAGAAAAACACCAGCCAATGTGTCAGTGGGGTTCAGCAACGCCAGCTGTTCCCCTGCTGTGCAGCCGGCATCGTGTCCTGCGACCGCCACGCAGACACAAGAACTGAAATTGAAGGGAACCTGTCCCCCCTCCCCCAGGTGTTTCTATGTTTTACAGCCACCTTGTACAGCAGTAATGCTGCATGTGTGCAAGGTGGCTCAGAAACGTATTCTCCTTGCACTCGTGGAACTGAACACGTCTAAAATGTGTCCTCTGTGACCATTAAAACGTCCCTCAGGTGTGATTTTACTTTGTATTGACATACGCAACAAGCTCCTTGGTAACGCTGCCCGTCTTCTGGCATCATTGTTTGGCTGGGTGCGCCTCTGCGGCCGCCTTGACCCACACAACGCCCCTCGGTGTCTTATTTATTTTGACTGCGAGGGTGTGATTGACGGGCATGAACGGTGCATTTCTTCGCCTGTCCCTCATCTCCTTCCACCTTCTTCGGACTGTGCGGCTTCATGGCCGTGGCATGCGATAAGGGATCAGCTGACGCCACATAGTCTGAAGCAGGTGTAAGAACCCAAGCGAGAGGCAAACCTATGTACTGCGCCAGGCCATGAATCCCAGCCCCGCAGTGTTTTAACTATGTCAATACACTGCGGGGCTGTGATTCATGGGCATCGCGAACCGCACCGGCCGACATCAAATGATGTCAGAGGACGGGCAGCAGTAACAGCGCAAGGCCAAGGGATAAAACGACAGCGCAGACTCCTGTGCAACAAATAACGATGCTCAGGAGGCCGCGCAAAGCACCAAGGTGGCATTTTTGCCAGCTGTACTGCGTCTCTTTACGAAGGGAACTCACGCCTCAAAATCAGTTTGACTGTGTAAGGGCCTAAATGTTATACGTGTTCCTTTCAGCGTGTGCAAGGAGCGAAATTAAAAGAGCAACCTTTGACTTGTGCAGCACTACTGCTGCATGAGCTGTGGCTCTTCTACTTTGTAACCCCTGAAGGGGGGTTAAAGGTTACCTTTGAAATTGGTTCGATTAGGCTTCGGCCTACACTCTGCTCCCCCTGCAGAGCCCGGGCTCCAACACCGCCAGTTGGGGCCCGGTACTGCTAGCTGCATAGAGAAAAACACCAGCCAATGTGTCAGTGGGGTTCAGCACCGCCAGCTGTTCCCCTGCTGTGCAGCCGGCAACGTGTCCTGCAACAGCCACGCAGGCACAACAGACCCAAAGCTGCCGCCAGTGCAGGCTTCGGCCTACACTCTGCTCCCTCTCCTCCTCCTGCTGACCCCGGGCTCCAACACCGCCAGTTCGGGCCCGGTACTGCTAGCTGCACAGAGAAAAACACCAGCCAATGTGTCAGTGGGGTTCAGCACCGCCAGCTGTTCCCCTGCTGTGCAGCCGGCAACGTGTCCTGCAACAGCCACGCAGGCACAACAGACCCAAAGCTGCCGCCAGTGCAGGCTTCGGCCTACACTCTGCTCCCTCTCCTCCTCCTGCTGACCCCGGGCTCCAACACCGCCAGTTCGGGCCCGGTACTGCTAGCTGCACAGAGAAAAACACCAGCCAATGTGTCAGTGGGGTTCAGCACCGCCAGCTGTTCCCCTGCTGTGCAGCCGGCATCGTGTCCTGCAAAAGCCACGCAGACACCAGAACTGAAATTGAAGGGAACCTGTCCCCCCTCCCCCAGGCGTTTGTACGTTTTTAAGGCCACCTTGTACAGCGGTAATGCTGCATGTGTGCAAGGTGGCTCATAAACGTATTCTCCTCGCACATGTGGAACGGAAAACACGTCTAAAATGTGTCCTCTGTGTGACCATTTAACCGTCCCGGTGGTGTGACTTTCCTTTGTAATGACACGCTGCAACCCCCTTGGTAGCGCTGCCCGTCTTCTGGCATCATTGTTTGGCTGCCTGCGCCTCTGCGGCCGCCCTGACCCACACAACGCCCCTCGGTGTCTTATTTCTTGGGACTGCGAGGGTGTGTTTGATGGGCATGAGCAGTGCATCAGTTCGCCTGTCCCTCATCTCCTTCCGCCTTCTTCAGACTGTGCGGCTTCATGGCCGTGGCATGTGATAAGGGATCAGCTGACGCCGCACAGTCTGAAGCGGGTGTAAGGACCCGAGTGTGAGAGGCGAACATATGTGCTGCGCCAGGCCATGAATCCCAGCCCAGCAGTGTTTTAACAATGTTAAGACACTGTGGGGCTGGGATTCATGGTCATCGCGAACTGCACCAGCCAACATTAAATGAGGTCAGAAGATGGGCAGCGCTAACAGCGCTAGGCCAGGGGATAACACGACAGCGCAGACTCCTGTACAGCAAATAACAACGCTCAGGAGGCTGCACCCAGCACCAAGGTGGGATTCTTGACATCTGTGCTGCGTCTCATTACAAAGGGAACTCGCGCCTCCAACACAGTTTGACTGTATAAAGGGCTAAATGTTATACGTGTTCCATTCAGCGTGTGCAAGGAGCCAAATTAAAAGAGCAACCTTTGACTTGTGCACCACTACTGCTGCATAAGCTGTGGCTCTTCTACTTTGTAACCCCTGAGGGGGGGTTAAAGGTTACCTTTGAAATTGGTTCGATTAGGCTTCGGCCTACACTCTGCTCCCCCTGCAGAGCCCGGGCTCCAACACCGCCAGTTGGGGCCCGGTACTGCTAGCTGCACAGAGAAAAACACCAGCCAATGTGTCAGTGGGGTTCAGCACCGCCAGCTGTTCCCCTGCTGTGCAGCCGGCAACGTGTCCTGCAACAGCCACGCAGGCACAACAGACCCAAAGCTGCCGCCAGTGCAGGCTTCGGCCTACACTCTGCTCCCTCTCCTCCTCCTGCTGACCCCGGGCTCCAACACCGCCAGTTCGGGCCCGGTACTGCTAGCTGCACAGAGAAAAACACCAGCCAGTGTGTCAGTGGGGTTCAGCACCGCCAGCTGTTCCCCTGCTGTGCAGCTGGCATCGTGTCCTGCAAAAGCCACGCAGACACCAGAACTGAAATTGAAGGGAACCTGTCCCCCCTCCCCCAGGCGTTTGTACGTTTTTAAGGCCACCTTGTACAGCGGTAATGCTGCATGTGTGCAAGGTGGCTCATAAACGTATTCTCCTCGCACATGTGGAACGGAAAACACGTCTAAAATGTGTCCTCTGTGTGACCATTTAACCGTCCCGGTGGTGTGACTTTCCTTTGTAATGACACGCTGCAACCCCCTTGGTAGCGCTGCCCGTCTTCTGGCATCATTGTTTGGCTGCCTGCGCCTCTGCGGCCGCCCTGACCCACACAACGCCCCTCGGTGTCTTATTTCTTGGGACTGCGAGGGTGTGTTTGATGGGCATGAGCAGTGCATCAGTTCGCCTGTCCCTCATCTCCTTCCGCCTTCTTCAGACTGTGCGGCTTCATGGCCGTGGCATGCGATAAGGGATCAGCTGACGCCGCACAGTCTGAAGCGGGTGTAAGGACCCGAGTGTGAGAGGCGAACATATGTGCTGCGCCAGGCCATGAATCCCAGCCCAGAAGTGTTTTAACAATGTTAAGACACTGCGGGGCTGGGATTCATGGTCATCGCGAACCGCACCAGCCAACATTAAATGAGGTCAGAAGATGGGCAGCGCTAACAGCGCTAGGCCAGGGGATAACACGACAGCGCAGACTCCTGTACAGCAAATAACAACGCTCAGGAGGCTGCACCCAGCATCAAGGTGGGATTCTTGACATCTGTGCTGCGTCTCATTACAAAGGGAACTCGCGCCTCCAACACAGTTTGACTGTATAAAGGGCTAAATGTTATACGTGTTCCATTCAGCGTGTGCAAGGAGCCAAATTAAAAGAGCAACCTTTGACTTGTGCACCACTACTGCTGCATAAGCTGTGGCTCTTCTACTTTGTAACCCCTGAGGGGGGGTTAAAGGTTACCTTTGAAATTGGTTCGATTAGGCTTCGGCCTACACTCTGCTCCCCCTGCAGAGCCCGGGCTCCAACACCGCCAGTTGGGGCCCGGTACTGCTAGCTGCACAGAGAAAAACACCAGCCAATGTGTCAGTGGGGTTCAGCACCGCCAGCTGTTCCCCTGCTGTGCAGCCGGCAACGTGTCCTGCAACAGCCACGCAGGCACAACAGACCCAAAGCTGCCGCCAGTGCAGGCTTCGGCCTACACTCTGCTCCCTCTCCTCCTCCTGCTGACCCCGGGCTCCAACACCGCCAGTTCGGGCCCGGTACTGCTAGCTGCACAGAGAAAAACAGCAGCCAATGTGTCAGTGGGGTTCAGCACCGCCAGCTGTTCCCCTGCTGTGCAGCTGGCATCGTGTCCTGCAAAAGCCACGCAGACACCAGAACTGAAATTGAAGGGAACCTGTCCCCCCTCCCCCAGGCGTTTGTACGTTTTTAAGGCCACCTTGTACAGCGGTAATGCTGCATGTGTGCAAGGTGGCTCATAAACGTATTCTCCTCGCACATGTGGAACGGAAAACACGTCTAAAATGTGTCCTCTGTGTGACCATTTAACCGTCCCGGTGGTGTGACTTTCCTTTGTAATGACACGCTGCAACCCCCTTGGTAGCGCTGCCCGTCTTCTGGCATCATTGTTTGGCTGCCTGCGCCTCTGCGGCCGCCCTGACCCACACAACGCCCCTCGGTGTCTTATTTCTTGGGACTGCGAGGGTGTGTTTGATGGGCATGAGCAGTGCATCAGTTCGCCTGTCCCTCATCTCCTTCCGCCTTCTTCAGACTGTGCGGCTTCATGGCCGTGGCATGCGATAAGGGATCAGCTGACGCCGCACAGTCTGAAGCGGGTGTAAGGACCCGAGTGTGAGAGGCGAACATATGTGCTGCGCCAGGCCATGAATCCCAGCCCAGCAGTGTTTTAACAATGTTAAGACACTGCGGGGCTGGGATTCATGGTCATCGCGAACCGCACCGGCCGACATCAAATGATGTCAGAGGACGGGCAGCAGTAACAGCGCAAGGCCAAGGGATAAAACGACAGCGCAGACTCCTGTGCAACAAATAACGATGCTCAGGAGGCCGCGCAAAGCACCAAGGTGGCATTTTTGCCAGCTGTACTGCGTCTCTTTACGAAGGGAACTCACGCCTCAAAATCAGTTTGACTGTGTAAGGGCCTAAATGTTATACGTGTTCCTTTCAGCGTGTGCAAGGAGCGAAATTAAAAGAGCAACCTTTGACTTGTGCAGCACTACTGCTGCATGAGCTGTGGCTCTTCTACTTTGTAACCCCTGAGGGGGGGTTAAAGGTTACCTTTGAAATTGGTTCGATTAGGCTTCGGCCTACACTCTGCTCCCCCTGCAGAGCCCGGGCTCCAACACCGCCAGTTGGGGCCCGGTACTGCTAGCTGCACAGAGAAAAACACCAGCCAATGTGTCAGTGGGGTTCAGCACCGCCAGCTGTTCCCCTGCTGTGCAGCCGGCAACGTGTCCTGCAACAGCCACGCAGGCACAACAGACCCAAAGCTGCCGCCAGTGCAGGCTTCGGCCTACACTCTGCTCCCTCTCCTCCTCCTGCTGACCCCGGGCTCCAACACCGCCAGTTCGGGCCCGGTACTGCTAGCTGCACAGAGAAAAACACCAGCCAATGTGTCAGTGGGGTTCAGCACCGCCAGCTGTTCCCCTGCTGTGCAGCCGGCATCGTGTCCTGCAAAAGCCACGCAGACACCAGAACTGAAATTGAAGGGAACCTGTCCCCCCTCCCCCAGGCGTTTGTACGTTTTTAAGGCCACCTTGTACAGCGGTAATGCTGCATGTGTGCAAGGTGGCTCATAAACGTATTCTCCTCGCACATGTGGAACGGAAAACACGTCTAAAATGTGTCCTCTGTGTGACCATTTAACCGTCCCGGTGGTGTGACTTTCCTTTGTAATGACACGCTGCAACCCCCTTGGTAGCGCTGCCCGTCTTCTGGCATCATTGTTTGGCTGCCTGCGCCTCTGCGGCCGCCCTGACCCACACAACGCCCCTCGGTGTCTTATTTCTTGGGACTGCGAGGGTGTGTTTGATGGGCATGAGCAGTGCATCAGTTCGCCTGTCCCTCATCTCCTTCCGCCTTCTTCAGACTGTGCGGCTTCATGGCCGTGGCATGCGATAAGGGATCAGCTGACGCCGCACAGTCTGAAGCGGGTGTAAGGACCCGAGTGTGAGAGGCGAACATATGTGCTGCGCCAGGCCATGAATCCCAGCCCAGCAGTGTTTTAACAATGTTAAGACACTGCGGGGCTGGGATTCATGGTCATCGCGAACCGCACCGGCCGACATCAAATGATGTCAGAGGACGGGCAGCAGTAACAGCGCAAGGCCAAGGGATAAAACGACAGCGCAGACTCCTGTGCAACAAATAACGATGCTCAGGAGGCCGCGCAAAGCACCAAGGTGGCATTTTTGCCAGCTGTACTGCGTCTCTTTACGAAGGGAACTCACGCCTCAAAATCAGTTTGACTGTGTAAGGGCCTAAATGTTATACGTGTTCCTTTCAGCGTGTGCAAGGAGCGAAATTAAAAGAGCAACCTTTGACTTGTGCAGCACTACTGCTGCATGAGCTGTGGCTCTTCTACTTTGTAACCCCTGAGGGGGGGTTAAAGGTTACCTTTGAAATTGGTTCGATTAGGCTTCGGCCTACACTCTGCTCCCCCTGCAGAGCCCGGGCTCCAACACCGCCAGTTGGGGCCCGGTACTGCTAGCTGCACAGAGAAAAACACCAGCCAATGTGTCAGTGGGGTTCAGCACCGCCAGCTGTTCCCCTGCTGTGCAGCCGGCAACGTGTCCTGCAACAGCCACGCAGGCACAACAGACCCAAAGCTGCCGCCAGTGCAGGCTTCGGCCTACACTCTGCTCCCTCTCCTCCTCCTGCTGACCCCGGGCTCCAACACCGCCAGTTCGGGCCCGGTACTGCTAGCTGCACAGAGAAAAACACCAGCCAATGTGTCAGTGGGGTTCAGCACCGCCAGCTGTTCCCCTGCTGTGCAGCCGGCAACGTGTCCTGCAACAGCCACGCAGGCACAACAGACCCAAAGCTGCCGCCAGTGCAGGCTTCGGCCTACACTCTGCTCCCTCTCCTCCTCCTGCTGACCCCGGGCTCCAACACCGCCAGTTCGGGCCCGGTACTGCTAGCTGCACAGAGAAAAACAGCAGCCAATGTGTCAGTGGGGTTTAGCACCGCCAGCTGTTCCCCTGCTGTGCAGCCGGCATCGTGTCCTGCAAAAGCCACGCAGACACCAGAACTGAAATTGAAGGGAACCTGTCCCCCCTCCCCCAGGCGTTTGTACGTTTTTAAGGCCACCTTGTACAGCGGTAATGCTGCATGTGTGCAAGGTGGCTCATAAACGTATTCTCCTCGCACATGTGGAACGGAAAACACGTCTAAAATGTGTCCTCTGTGTGACCATTTAACCGTCCCGGTGGTGTGACTTTCCTTTGTAATGACACGCTGCAACCCCCTTGGTAGCGCTGCCCGTCTTCTGGCATCATTGTTTGGCTGCCTGCGCCTCTGCGGCCGCCCTGACCCACACAACGCCCCTCGGTGTCTTATTTCTTGGGACTGCGAGGGTGTGTTTGATGGGCATGAGCAGTGCATCAGTTCGCCTGTCCCTCATCTCCTTCCGCCTTCTTCAGACTGTGCGGCTTCATGGCCGTGGCATGTGATAAGGGATCAGCTGACGCCGCACAGTCTGAAGCGGGTGTAAGGACCCGAGTGTGAGAGGCGAACATATGTGCTGCGCCAGGCCATGAATCCCAGCCCAGCAGTGTTTTAACAATGTTAAGACACTGCGGGGCTGGGATTCATGGTCATCGCGAACCGCACCAGCCAACATTAAATGAGGTCAGAAGATGGGCAGCGCTAACAGCGCTAGGCCAGGGGATAACACGACAGCGCAGACTCCTGTACAGCAAATAACAACGCTCAGGAGGCTGCACCCAGCACCAAGGTGGGATTCTTGACATCTGTGCTGCGTCTCATTACAAAGGGAACTCGCGCCTCCAACACAGTTTGACTGTATAAAGGGCTAAATGTTATACGTGTTCCATTCAGCGTGTGCAAGGAGCCAAATTAAAAGAGCAACCTTTGACTTGTGCACCACTACTGCTGCATAAGCTGTGGCTCTTCTACTTTGTAACCCCTGAGGGGGGGTTAAAGGTTACCTTTGAAATTGGTTCGATTAGGCTTCGGCCTACACTCTGCTCCCCCTGCAGAGCCCGGGCTCCAACACCGCCAGTTGGGGCCCGGTACTGCTAGCTGCACAGAGAAAAACACCAGCCAATGTGTCAGTGGGGTTCAGCACCGCCAGCTGTTCCCCTGCTGTGCAGCCGGCAACGTGTCCTGCAACAGCCACGCAGGCACAACAGACCCAAAGCTGCCGCCAGTGCAGGCTTCGGCCTACACTCTGCTCCCTCTCCTCCTCCTGCTGACCCCGGGCTCCAACACCGCCAGTTCGGGCCCGGTACTGCTAGCTGCACAGAGAAAAACACCAGCCAATGTGTCAGTGGGGTTCAGCACCGCCAGCTGTTCCCCTGCTGTGCAGCCGGCATCGTGTCCTGCAAAAGCCACGCAGACACCAGAACTGAAATTGAAGGGAACCTGTCCCCCCTCCCCCAGGCGTTTGTACGTTTTTAAGGCCACCTTGTACAGCGGTAATGCTGCATGTGTGCAAGGTGGCTCATAAACGTATTCTCCTCGCACATGTGGAACGGAAAACATGTCTAAAATGTGTCCTCTGTGTGACCATTTAACCGTCCCGGTGGTGTGACTTTCCTTTGTAATGACACGCTGCAACCCCCTTGGTAGCGCTGCCCGTCTTCTGGCATCATTGTTTGGCTGCCTGCGCCTCTGCGGCCGCCCTGACCCACACAACGCCCCTCGGTGTCTTATTTCTTGGGACTGCGAGGGTGTGTTTGATGGGCATGAGCAGTGCATCAGTTCGCCTGTCCCTCATCTCCTTCCGCCTTCTTCAGACTGTGCGGCTTCATGGCCGTGGCATGCGATAAGGGATCAGCTGACGCCGCACAGTCTGAAGCGGGTGTAAGGACCCGAGTGTGAGAGGCGAACATATGTGCTGCGCCAGGCCATGAATCCCAGCCCAGCAGTGTTTTAACAATGTTAAGACACTGCGGGGCTGGGATTCATGGTCATCGCGAACCGCACCGGCCGACATCAAATGATGTCAGAGGACGGGCAGCAGTAACAGCGCAAGGCCAAGGGATAAAACGACAGCGCAGACTCCTGTGCAACAAATAACGATGCTCAGGAGGCCGCGCAAAGCACCAAGGTGGCATTTTTGCCAGCTGTACTGCGTCTCTTTACGAAGGGAACTCACGCCTCAAAATCAGTTTGACTGTGTAAGGGCCTAAATGTTATACGTGTTCCTTTCAGCGTGTGCAAGGAGCGAAATTAAAAGAGCAACCTTTGACTTGTGCAGCACTACTGCTGCATGAGCTGTGGCTCTTCTACTTTGTAACCCCTGAGGGGGGGTTAAAGGTTACCTTTGAAATTGGTTCGATTAGGCTTCGGCCTACACTCTGCTCCCCCTGCAGAGCCCGGGCTCCAACACCGCCAGTTGGGGCCCGGTACTGCTAGCTGCACAGAGAAAAACACCAGCCAATGTGTCAGTGGGGTTCAGCACCGCCAGCTGTTCCCCTGCTGTGCAGCCGGCAACGTGTCCTGCAACAGCCACGCAGGCACAACAGACCCAAAGCTGCCGCCAGTGCAGGCTTCGGCCTACACTCTGCTCCCTCTCCTCCTCCTGCTGACCCCGGGCTCCAACACCGCCAGTTCGGGCCCGGTACTGCTAGCTGCACAGAGAAAAACACCAGCCAATGTGTCAGTGGGGTTCAGCACCGCCAGCTGTTCCCCTGCTGTGCAGCCGGCAACGTGTCCTGCAACAGCCACGCAGGCACAACAGACCCAAAGCTGCCGCCAGTGCAGGCTTCGGCCTACACTCTGCTCCCTCTCCTCCTCCTGCTGACCCCGGGCTCCAACACCGCCAGTTCGGGCCCGGTACTGCTAGCTGCACAGAGAAAAACAGCAGCCAATGTGTCAGTGGGGTTCAGCACCGCCAGCTGTTCCCCTGCTGTGCAGCCGGCATCGTGTCCTGCAAAAGCCACGCAGACACCAGAACTGAAATTGAAGGGAACCTGTCCCCCCTCCCCCAGGCGTTTGTACGTTTTTAAGGCCACCTTGTACAGCGGTAATGCTGCATGTGTGCAAGGTGGCTCATAAACGTATTCTCCTCGCACATGTGGAACGGAAAACACGTCTAAAATGTGTCCTCTGTGTGACCATTTAACCGTCCCGGTGGTGTGACTTTCCTTTGTAATGACACGCTGCAACCCCCTTGGTAGCGCTGCCCGTCTTCTGGCATCATTGTTTGGCTGCCTGCGCCTCTGCGGCCGCCCTGACCCACACAACGCCCCTCGGTGTCTTATTTCTTGGGACTGCGAGGGTGTGTTTGATGGGCATGAGCAGTGCATCAGTTCGCCTGTCCCTCATCTCCTTCCGCCTTCTTCAGACTGTGCGGCTTCATGGCCGTGGCATGTGATAAGGGATCAGCTGACGCCGCACAGTCTGAAGCGGGTGTAAGGACCCGAGTGTGAGAGGCGAACATATGTGCTGCGCCAGGCCATGAATCCCAGCCCAGCAGTGTTTTAACAATGTTAAGACACTGCGGGGCTGGGATTCATGGTCATCGCGAACCGCACCAGCCAACATTAAATGAGGTCAGAAGATGGGCAGCGCTAACAGCGCTAGGCCAGGGGATAACACGACAGCGCAGACTCCTGTACAGCAAATAACAACGCTCAGGAGGCTGCACCCAGCACCAAGGTGGGATTCTTGACATCTGTGCTGCGTCTCATTACAAAGGGAACTCGCGCCTCCAACACAGTTTGACTGTATAAAGGGCTAAATGTTATACGTGTTCCATTCAGCGTGTGCAAGGAGCCAAATTAAAAGAGCAACCTTTGACTTGTGCACCACTACTGCTGCATAAGCTGTGGCTCTTCTACTTTGTAACCCCTGAGGGGGGGTTAAAGGTTACCTTTGAAATTGGTTCGATTAGGCTTCGGCCTACACTCTGCTCCCCCTGCAGAGCCCGGGCTCCAACACCGCCAGTTGGGGCCCGGTACTGCTAGCTGCACAGAGAAAAACACCAGCCAATGTGTCAGTGGGGTTCAGCACCGCCAGCTGTTCCCCTGCTGTGCAGCCGGCAACGTGTCCTGCAACAGCCACGCAGGCACAACAGACCCAAAGCTGCCGCCAGTGCAGGCTTCGGCCTACACTCTGCTCCCTCTCCTCCTCCTGCTGACCCCGGGCTCCAACACCGCCAGTTCGGGCCCGGTACTGCTAGCTGCACAGAGAAAAACACCAGCCAATGTGTCAGTGGGGTTCAGCACCGCCAGCTGTTCCCCTGCTGTGCAGCCGGCATCGTGTCCTGCAAAAGCCACGCAGACACCAGAACTGAAATTGAAGGGAACCTGTCCCCCCTCCCCCAGGCGTTTGTACGTTTTTAAGGCCACCTTGTACAGCGGTAATGCTGCATGTGTGCAAGGTGGCTCATAAACGTATTCTCCTCGCACATGTGGAACGGAAAACATGTCTAAAATGTGTCCTCTGTGTGACCATTTAACCGTCCCGGTGGTGTGACTTTCCTTTGTAATGACACGCTGCAACCCCCTTGGTAGCGCTGCCCTTCTTCTGGCATCATTGTTTGGCTGCCTGCGCCTCTGCGGCCGCCCTGACCCACACAACGCCCCTCGGTGTCTTATTTCTTGGGACTGCGAGGGTGTGTTTGATGGGCATGAGCAGTGCATCAGTTCGCCTGTCCCTCATCTCCTTCCGCCTTCTTCAGACTGTGCGGCTTCATGGCCGTTGCATGCGATAAGGGATCAGCTGACGCCGCACAGTCTGAAGCGGGTGTAAGGACCCGAGTGTGAGAGGCGAACATATGTGCTGCGCCAGGCCATGAATCCCAGCCCAGCAGTGTTTTAACAATGTTAAGACACTGCGGGGCTGGGATTCATGGTCATCGCGAACCGCACCAGCCAACATTAAATGAGGTCAGAAGATGGGCAGCGCTAACAGCGCTAGGCCAGGGGATAACACGACAGCGCAGACTCCTGTACAGCAAATAACAACGCTCAGGAGGCTGCACCCAGCACCAAGGTGGGATTCTTGACATCTGTGCTGCGTCTCATTACAAAGGAAACTCGCGCCTCCAACACAGTTTGA
Source organism: Ranitomeya variabilis (assembly GCF_051348905.1). Lineage (NCBI taxonomy): Eukaryota > Metazoa > Chordata > Amphibia > Anura > Dendrobatidae > Ranitomeya > Ranitomeya variabilis. Next base: position 512,627,937 of record NC_135232.1, on the reverse strand, counting down.
CTGTATAAAGGGCTAAATGTTATACGTGTTCCATTCAGCGTGTGCAAGGAGCCAAATTAAAAGAGCAACCTTTGACTTGTGCACCACTACTGCTGCATAAGCTGTGGCTCTTCTACTTTGTAACCCCTGAGGGGGGGTTAAAGGTTACCTTTGAAATTGGTTCGATTAGGCTTCGGCCTACACTCTGCTCCCCCTGCAGAGCCCGGGCTCCAACACCGCCAGTTGGGGCCCGGTACTGCTAGCTGCACAGAGAAAAACACCAGCCAATGTGTCAGTGGGGTTCAGCACCGCCAGCTGTTCCCCTGCTGTGCAGCCGGCAACGTGTCCTGCAACAGCCACGCAGGCACAACAGACCCAAAGCTGCCGCCAGTGCAGGCTTCGGCCTACACTCTGCTCCCTCTCCTCCTCCTGCTGACCCCGGGCTCCAACACCGCCAGTTCGGGCCCGGTACTGCTAGCTGCACAGAGAAAAACACCAGCCAATGTGTCAGTGGGGTTCAGCACCACCAGCTGTTCCCCTGCTGTGCAGCTGGCATCGTGTCCTGCAAAAGCCACGCAGACACCAGAACTGAAATTGAAGGGAACCTGTCCCCCCTCCCCCAGGCGTTTGTACGTTTTTAAGGCCACCTTGTACAGCGGTAATGCTGCATGTGTGCAAGGTGGCTCATAAACGTATTCTCCTCGCACATGTGGAACGGAAAACACGTCTAAAATGTGTCCTCTGTGTGACCATTTAACCGTCCCGGTGGTGTGACTTTCCTTTGTAATGACACGCTGCAACCCCCTTGGTAGCGCTGCCCGTCTTCTGGCATCATTGTTTGGCTGCCTGCGCCTCTGCGGCCGCCCTGACCCACACAACGCCCCTCGGTGTCTTATTTCTTGGGACTGCGAGGGTGTGTTTGATGGGCATGAGCAGTGCATCAGTTCGCCTGTCCCTCATCTCCTTCCGCCTTCTTCAGACTGTGCGGCTTCATGGCCGTGGCATGTGATAAGGGATCAGCTGACGCCGCACAGTCTGAAGCGGGTGTAAGGACCCGAGTGTGAGAGGCGAACATATGTGCTGCGCCAGGCCATGAATCCCAGCCCAGCAGTGTTTTAACAATGTTAAGACACTGTGGGGCTGGGATTCATGGTCATCGCGAACCGCACCAGCCAACATTAAATGAGGTCAGAAGATGGGCAGCGCTAACAGCGCTAGGCCAGGGGATAACACGACAGCGCAGACTCCTGTACAGCAAATAACAACGCTCAGGAGGCTGCACCCAGCACCAAGGTGGGATTCTTGACATCTGTGCTGCGTCTCATTACAAAGGGAACTCGCGCCTCCAACACAGTTTGACTGTATAAAGGGCTAAATGTTATACGTGTTCCATTCAGCGTGTGCAAGGAGCCAAATTAAAAGAGCAACCTTTGACTTGTGCACCACTACTGCTGCATAAGCTGTGGCTCTTCTACTTTGTAACCCCTGAGGGGGGGTTAAAGGTTACCTTTGAAATTGGTTCGATTAGGCTTCGGCCTACACTCTGCTCCCCCTGCAGAGCCCGGGCTCCAACACCGCCAGTTGGGGCCCGGTACTGCTAGCTGCACAGAGAAAAACACCAGCCAATGTGTCAGTGGGGTTCAGCACCGCCAGCTGTTCCCCTGCTGTGCAGCCGGCAACGTGTCCTGCAACAGCCACGCAGGCACAACAGACCCAAAGCTGCCGCCAGTGCAGGCTTCGGCCTACACTCTGCTCCCTCTCCTCCTCCTGCTGACCCCGGGCTCCAACACCGCCAGTTCGGGCCCGGTACTGCTAGCTGCACAGAGAAAAACACCAGCCAATGTGTCAGTGGGGTTCAGCACCGCCAGCTGTTCCCCTGCTGTGCAGCCGGCATCGTGTCCTGCAAAAGCCACGCAGACACCAGAACTGAAATTGAAGGGAACCTGTCCCCCCTCCCCCAGGCGTTTGTACGTTTTTAAGGCCACCTTGTACAGCGGTAATGCTGCATGTGTGCAAGGTGGCTCATAAACGTATTCTCCTCGCACATGTGGAACGGAAAACACGTCTAAAATGTGTCCTCTGTGTGACCATTTAACCGTCCCGGTGGTGTGACTTTCCTTTGTAATGACACGCTGCAACCCCCTTGGTAGCGCTGCCCGTCTTCTGGCATCATTGTTTGGCTGCCTGCGCCTCTGCGGCCGCCCTGACCCACACAACGCCCCTCGGTGTCTTATTTCTTGGGACTGCGAGGGTGTGTTTGATGGGCATGAGCAGTGCATCAGTTCGCCTGTCCCTCATCTCCTTCCGCCTTCTTCAGACTGTGCGGCTTCATGACCGTGGCATGCGATAAGGGATCAGCTGACGCCGCACAGTCTGAAGCGGGTGTAAGAGGCGAACATATGTGCTGCGCCAGGCCATGAATCCCAGCCCAGCAGTGTTTTAACAATGTTAAGACACTGCGGGGCTGGGATTCATGGTCATCGCGAACCGCACCAGCCAACATTAAATGAGGTCAGAAGATGGGCAGCGCTAACAGCGCTAGGCCAGGGGATAACACGACAGCGCAGACTCCTGTACAGCAAATAACAACGCTCAGGAGGCTGCACCCAGCACCAAGGTGGGATTCTTGACATCTGTGCTGCGTCTCATTACAAAGGGAACTCGCGCCTCCAACACAGTTTGACTGTATAAAGGGCTAAATGTTATACGTGTTCCATTCAGCGTGTGCAAGGAGCCAAACTAAAAGAGCAACCTTTGACTTGTGCACCACTACTGCTGCATAAGCTGTGGCTCTTCTACTTTGTAACCCCTGAGGGGGGGTTAAAGGTTACCTTTGAAATTGGTTCGATTAGGCTTCGGCCTACACTCTGCTCCCCCTGCAGAGCCCGGGCTCCAACACCGCCAGTTGGGGCCCGGTACTGCTAGCTGCACAGAGAAAAACACCAGCCAATGTGTCAGTGGGGTTCAGCACCGCCAGCTGTTCCCCTGCTGTGCAGCCGGCAACGTGTCCTGCAACAGCCACGCAGGCACAACAGACCCAAAGCTGCCGCCAGTGCAGGCTTCGGCCTACACTCTGCTCCCTCTCCTCCTCCTGCTGACCCCGGGCTCCAACACCGCCAGTTCGGGCCCGGTACTGCTAGCTGCACAGAGAAAAACACCAGCCAATGTGTCAGTGGGGTTCAGCACCGCCAGCTGTTCCCCTGCTGTGCAGCCGGCAACGTGTCCTGCAACAGCCACGCAGGCACAACAGACCCAAAGCTGCCGCCAGTGCAGGCTTCGGCCTACACTCTGCTCCCTCTCCTCCTCCTGCTGACCCCGGGCTCCAACACCGCCAGTTCGGGCCCGGTACTGCTAGCTGCACAGAGAAAAACACCAGCCAATGTGTCAGTGGGGTTCAGCACCGCCAGCTGTTCCCCTGCTGTGCAGCCGGCATCGTGTCCTGCAAAAGCCACGCAGACACTTGCTCTTGTACCTTCTGCTCCCCATCCTGGTTCCAGTACCGTCAGCTGGTTCCGGGCAGAGCCTTTGGCTTAGGTGCCTCCCTCTGGGTATCCGAGTTCCACCAACGTCAGGTGGTCCTTGGTAGTGCTTTCAGGCACGGGTACCTCCTGCTTAGTAACCGGGTTCCAGTAACGTCAGCTGGTCCTCGGTAGTTCCATTGGCTCTTGGACCTTCGGCTACCCATCCGGGTTCCAGCACCGTCAGCTGGTTCTCGGCAGTGTCTTTTGCTCTTGTACCTTCTGCTCCCCATCCTGGTTCCAGTACCGTCAGCTGGTTCCGGGCAGAGCCTTTGGCTTAGGTGCCTCCCTCTGGGTATCCGAGTTCCACCAACGTCAGGTGGTCCTTGGTAGTGCTTTCAGGCACGGGTACCTCCTGCTTAGTAACCGGGTTCCAGTAACGTCAGCTGGTCCTCGGTAGTTCCATTGGCTCTTGGACCTTCGGGTAGCCATCCGAGTTCCAGTTCCATCAGCTGGTTCTCGGCATTTGCTCAGCCTTCTTGTACCTTCTGCTACATTTCCAAGTTCAAGAGACTAAACACGATGACCCGGAAGAACACCCCTAAGATGACGACGACACCAGAGACGACAACCACCGTGATGACGACGACCCTGGAGACGATGACCCTGAAGACCACCGTGATGACGACGACCCCGGAGACGACGACCCTGAAGACCACCCCGATGACGACGACCCCGGAGACGACGACCCTGGAGACGACGACGACCTGGAAGACCGAGAAGCAGAAGAACAAGAGGCTGCAGAACAAAGAGCAGAAGAACATTAAGCATAACACTAAATATCAGAGCAAAAAATATTATCTAAATTATAAGCAGAAGAAGACTAAGCAGTGTATGGGGGTGAGTCCGTTCCTCCTCGTGGTGCCCCTGGATAAAGCCTGATGCTGCAGGCCAAACTGAACGCGGACAAATGTAACTGTTTTGTGACAGGCAGAACGGAAGGTGTAATCTTCAAACTTTTATAGATAACAACTACAGGAATGCCTGTCACAAATAAGAATATGATGAAGAAGTAGAATATGATGAAGATAATAGTAAAATAAAAAGAATATGAACAATGTAACCCAAAAAATAATAGGTAGAAGATGAAGAAGAAGATGAATAAGGTGAAGAAGTTGATGTCAAAGAAGCTGATGATGAGGATAATGAAGAAGAAAGCGTGGGAGAAGTAAAAAAGAAGGTGAAGGGCGTTGAAGTAGTGAAACATCAATATGTGACATAAAAAAAAAAAAAAAATTAACATAGTCAAATTCTTTCTAACGCCGAACGTCATCCAAAAAAAAAAAAATCCTGCTATTCTATTACATTGGGCTAAACCTCTGTGCCTTTAATGTCTCCGCCACGTCCCCCAATACATCCTACATTATTCTTAGTTGTTTTCCTTCATGTAGAATGAACCTACAAGTGTATAAAGGGTTTATTTTAATTCCGATATTTTCGTCCCATTGACTTGCATTGGGATCGGGTATCGGTATCGGATTGGATCCGATATTTTGACGGTATCGGCCGATACTTTCCGATACCGATACTTTCCGATATCGGAAAGTATCGCTCAACACTAGTCTTGACTGATCACAAGAATCTGATTTATCTTGAGTCAGCCAGGCGTCTGAATCCTAGACAGGCGCGCTGGTCGTTATTTTTCTCCCGATTTAACTTTGTGGTTTCATATCTGCCTGGTTCTAAAAATGTGAGGGCGGATGCCCTCTCTAGGAGTTTTGAGCCTGACTCGCCTGGTGATTCCGAACCTACCCTGAAGGATGGGGTGATATTGTCAGCTGTCTCCCCAGACCTGCGACGCTCATTGCAGGAGTTTCAGGTGGATAGGCCTGATCGCTGTCCGCCTGGTAGACTGTTTGTCCCTGATGACTGGACCAGTAGAGTTATCTCGGAGGTTCATTCTTCCACATTGGCAGGTCATCCTGGAATTTTTGGCACCAGGGATTTGGTGTCTAGGTCCTTTTGGTGGCCTTCCTTGTCTCGAGATGTGCGTATGTTTGTGCAGTCTTGTGATGTTTGTGCTCGGGCCAAGCCTTGCTGTTCTCGGGCTAGTGGGTTGTTGTTGCCCTTGCCTATTCCTAAGAGGCCTTGGATGCACATCTCTATGGACTTTATTTCTGACCTTCCTGTTTCTCGTAGGATGTCTGTCATCTGGGTGGTGTGTGACCGTTTTTCCAAGATGGTTCATTTGGTACCCTTGCCCAAGTTGCCTTCCTCCTCTGAGCTGGTTCCTCTATTTTTTCAGAATGTGGTGCGTTTGCATGGTATTCCTGAGAATATAGTGTCTGATAGGGGTACTCAGTTTGTGTCTAGATTTTGGCGGGCGTTCTGTGCCAGGATGGGCATCGATTTGTCTTTTTCATCTGCATTCCATCCTCAGACTAATGGCCAGACTGAGCGTACTAATCAGACTTTGGAGACTTACTTGAGGTGTTTTGTGTCCGCTGATCAGGATGATTGGATTGATTTTTTGCCGTTGGCAGAGTTTGCCCTTAACAATCGGGCCAGTTCTGCCACTTTGGTTTCTCCTTTTTTTTGTAATTCGGGGTTTCATCCTCGTTTTTCGTCCGGTCAATTGGAGTCTTCGGATTGTCCTGGAGTGGATGCCGTGGTGAATAGGATGCATCAGATTTGGGGACAGGTTGTGGACAATCTGAAGTTGTCCCAGGAGAAGACTCAACAGTTCACTAATCGTCATCGGCGTGCTGGTTCTCGTCTTTGTGTTGGGGACCTGGTGTGGCTGTCTTCTCGATTTATTCCTATGAAGGTCTCGTCTCCTAAGTTTAAGCCTCGGTTTATCGGCCCTTATAAGATTCTGGAAGTGCTTAATCCTGTGTCCTTTCGTTTGGACCTCCCAGCATCTTTTACTATTCATAATGTTTTTCATCGGTCATTGTTGCGGAGGTATGAGGTGCCGGTTGTTCCTTCTGCTGATCCTCCTGCTCCTGTGCTGGTCGAGGGTGAATTGGAGTATGTGGTGGAAAAGATCTTGGACTCCCGTGTTTCCAGACGGAAACTTCAGTATCTGGTTAAGTGGAAGGGCTATGGTCAGGAGGATAATTCCTGGGTGACAGCATCCGATGTTCATGCTCCTGATTTGGTTCGTGCATTTCATAGTGCTCATCCAGATCGCCCTGGTGGTTCTGGTGAGGGTTCGGTGCCCCCTCCTTAAGGGGGGGGTACTGTTGTGAATTCTGTTTGTGGGCTCCCCCGGTGGTGTTTGATGGTAGTGCCACTTGTGTGCTTTCTGCTATCTCTGCTCACCTGTTGCCACCCATTAGGGGAGTTTCCTATTTAAGGCTGCTTGGCTGTTAGTCCTATGCCGGCCAACAATGTATCAGTAGCATTCTGTTGCATTCTCCTGCCTCAAGTTCCTGTTCAGCTAAGTTGAATTTTGTTTTGAGTTTATGCTAACTTCTTGTCCAGATTGCAGTAATGTGACTCGCTGCAGCTGGAAGCTCTTGTGGACAGAAATTGCCACTCCAAGTGGCATGAGTTGTCACTGGAGTTTAAAGTAATTTCTGGATGGTGTTTTTGAGTAGTGTTTTAAGTTGACCGTGAAGTAACACTTTCCTGTCCTTCTGCTATCTAGAAAGCGGACCTCTCTATGCTAAACCTGCTGTTCATCCTACGTATGTCATTTCCTCTGAACTCACCGTCAATATCTGTGGGGGGCTGCTATCTCCTTTTGGGGTACATCTCTGGAGGTAAGACAGGCCTGTATATTCCTCTGATAGGGGTAGTTAGATCTCCGGCTGGCGCGTGGTGTCTAGGGCATCGTAGGAACACTCCCCGGCTGCTTCAAGTGTTGTGTGAGGTTCAGGTGACGGTCAACTTTAGTTTCCATCACCCGAGAGCTAGTCCGTTTTGTTATTTTTTATTTCCTTGCCATTGGGAAATCATGACACCGTCCTATCATCGCAGAGTACGATTAATACCCAGTGGCATCCAGCTTGATTCGCCGGGTCTGTATTCACGATATATGCCGCGGGTCTCTGAGTCACTCTTTCTTCCGGAAGCAAATCACACGGAAACACACCGGCGAATATGCGGCCTGTATAATTATCGGCCTTCACTACCGCTGTAAGCTGTAGACTGTCCATCGTTACTTAATTAAAATCGTACAAGATCTCTCTCCTATTATTAATTTCCAGAATGGTGTGGTTGACTGCAAAAACAATCATATTTATCGTGTGGGGTGTCGCTAGCGCAAAGCGGACTTCAGCACATAGGTTACCTGTTTTAATGAGCGAGAAATGTCCTCCAGGCTCTTGATCAGGTGATAAATCAAAAGCAAATAGAGTGAATCCAGCCATAAATTCTTCACGATCTATCGCCATGGCACAATCAGCCTTTTGCTTGCCAGATATATGGGCAAGCGCCATATACTCTCTGATGGCTAAATCATCATTAAAATTAGGATTATAAGGTCTCGCGGGTATCTGCTGGCCATCCAGATATAATGCCGCGTGGGTGACGTGGTAGTGGTGGAAGTGCAATGGGTTTTTCGCGTAAGAACCGCTAAAGTCCTCATTATCTACAAACCCCAATATAACAGTTTTTTGTAACTGGCCTAGGAAGAGGTTCTTGTGGTTCGTGATCCGTGTCCCCACGGCGATGCTGTAAACTTTCATGCATGTTCGGTCAATAGCGTACTTGGCTGTTGCGGATAGGAGGGCCTGGCTGTGACCGATTCGGACAGCCGGAGATACCTGCACTCTTTTGTCATAGAGAGCCGCTTGCGAGATTTGCACCTTCAGCGGCTCGGCTTCTGCGGACATGAGGCAGAAAGCATCCTTATTTCTTGTTAACTTAACCTTAAGGTCAAGTCCATTCAATATTAACTTTGGTTGATTAAATATATCCCCAAAAATGGGCCCCAAGAGGTCGATGGGCTTTGAGTGAGAAGTTGCATTGGCTCTTTTGATAAACCCTGCATTTGTGCCATCCAAGCGCCTGTCATTATGATGGCCCGCAGTGTCTTTATAGAACAAACCGGCTGTAAATTGTGATGACAGCGTCTGCGAGCTGTAATTTAAAAGGGTCTCTATGTACGCTCTATAGCTGTAGAGATTGTCCGATTGTGAGATAAGTCGGTCTCCCAGAGTAATATCCACCTGGTTAAAAAGAGTGGCTAGAGGGTAGTTTATGAGCACCAAGAAGTGTGCTGATGCATGTTCATTGTACTATTTAATGTTTTTACTTTTTATATTCTGTAAGAATTTTTATATTATTGAAATGTCTTTGAGATGTATTTATTTTACAACAATAAAATCTTTTGCAACTTTTTACAATATCGTGTCTTTGCTTTTTTATAAACGTATAAAACACGCCGCTTCATACTTGCGGGTGTTGTAACATGGCCATATGCATAATATGCCCATATATCTGCCTTACTATGACATCTCGATGTTACATTTCCTTGATGATGACACCGCAACCATTAACTGGAAATACGCAAAAGGCCACCACACCGTCAACAAAACCACAAACATTTTTATAGCGTGTTTTACAACAGCGTATGCCCGGCTAGAGCTCTATTCGCTGCTGGACCAGCTGCAGGAGAGGTGCCTTTATCACGACACAGATTCTGTTATTTTTGTACAGAGAGATGGTGAGTGGCAGCCGCCTTTAGGCAATCACCTGGGGGAACTGACCAGTGAAATACCCGATGGTACACACATCACAGAATTTGTATCCGCGGGGCCCAAAACTTACGGATACAAACTCAACACCGGTAAAACTGTCTTAAAAGTTAAGGGGATAACACTAAATGTCGGTAACTCTCAATCTATTAATTTCAACAGTCTAAAAGATCAAGTTCTGGACTACCCGCGCAATTCTGACAGATACACAGAAATGTATCGTCGTACAGCAGCCGTCCATTGTGAGAAATAAAAAGTACTGGGAGATTGAAACAAGACCATTACGCAAAACACAAAAGTGCATTTACACAAAGCGGTGACTAATTGACGATTTCACTACCTTACCTTTTGGGTATTAGTCGAGTATTGTGATGGATACACGCCTGCAACACCCATTCTCATGCATTCTAGCAGGCCCGTCTAATTCTGGAAAGAGCTATTTTGTAAAACAACTGCTATATAATATTGAAACTAATTTTTTTAGAAACCTGATAATATTGTTTGGTTTTATTCGTGTTGGCAAAAACTATATGATGAAATCTCTCTCTCTTTTCCCCACGCCAGATTTGTGGAGGGTCTGCCGAATACATTCGTAGATGACGAATTATTCCCGCCGGAGAAGGTGAATTTGGCTATAGTTGATGATCTCATGGAGAGTGCTAGTGAAAATTGTGAGATAGAAAAAGCCTTTACCAAGTATGTGCACCACAGAAATCTCAGCATTTTCTACCTGGTACAAAACATATTTTGTCAGGGTAAGAAAAGCCGCGCGATAAATTTAAACACAAAATACATGGTGCTTTTTAATAACCCCCGAGATAAATTACAAATTTTAACTCTAGCTCGCCAGATGTATTCCGGAAAAACACGTTTTTTCCTAGAAGCTTTTGAGGATGCCACGCGGGAGCCTGATGGGTATTTGCTTGTAGATTTGAGAGCTAATACCCCTGATGATCTTCGCTTAAGGACCGGATTGTTTCCACCAGCGTTGCCTGCTGTCTATGTTCAAAAGAAAAACACTTCTAAAAAGTGAATTTTACCAGGTATCAGACATTCTACGCTGTGTGCGTTGTGATGTAAAGATGTCTGAGAGACTCCGCCGTAACTGGGCTCTCTTAAAAACTCTGGTGAAAGCAATCCCCGCTGTCAGAAAGTCTATTTTGCGCAATGCAAGCAATGATTTAATTACAGCCATAGGCGAGATTGCTTTAAACATCTTAAAAGGCAGGATTCCGCTGAAAGAGCGTCGAAAAGGCATATTAAAGAAGTGGCGTAAAGCTATAAGAACCCTGAGCGACAGATCTCAGCCCATAAAGAAAAAGAAGCGGCTACTAAAGCAGGCCGGTGGGTTTATCGGCCCTCTTTTAGCTTTTGCAATTCCAATAATAACAAGCCTGCTCGCAGGAAAATAATGGAGCATACAGAGAAAATGTATCTAGTGCCCAAACAGGAGCTAGACAAACTAAGGCCCTGTACTACAGATAACATACGCGACAGTGTTACTCGGCGGCTTGATGGTGAAATTAGCGCCATTTTACAACGTCGTGACATTCCCCATGATGTGAAAATTAAAATGTATAGCACCATGCTACAGCGCTACTTGGTACATACGCGACACAGCTCAAAAGAAGTAACGGCTTTAAATCTCGTTAGCACTCCTGATCCTGATCAGCAACAATTGTCAAATACCGACTCTGATAAAAATCAAGAGGTCGCTGAAATTGTCAGCCATATAAACCAAAGATATAAAAAGAATGCTGAATTTTTACTAAACAGGTTACTGCAGAATAAAAATATTACAGCCTGGAATAATAAAGCCGAATTTATTTTCAAAGGATCTGTAATACCAGGGTCTAACTTACTGGATTTGGTACGTAGTAGTCATGTAGTCATTTGGTACGTAGTAGTCATGCTCTGGCTGGCAGAAATTTACCACCGGGTTGGGATTCATTTATGCAGGCTATGGCCGAGCTAAATATACCATCTACAGTTGTGGGTAACCCCGCTACTAGGAAGCTTTTAGATGAATTAAAAATTTCCAGCAGTGAGACACACACTGTATCTACACGACAGAAGCTAGCCCCAACGCCCCGTACAATTCAATCATTACATTCCCCGTCATTAGGTACCACACGCGGAACTCTGCTACCTAAAAAAAGGTCTCTACCGATGCTACAAACCATGTGGCTCACGATGTAAAGAATGTACTGGATAAATGCTGTACTCGGCTTGTAACACTATATTATTTATTTTGTAAGAAGTGTAATGATGTATGTTCATTGTACTTGTGATACTATTTACTTATTTATTTTGTAAGAAGTGTGCTGATGCATGTTCATTGTACTATTTAATGTTTTTACTTTTTATATTCTGTAAGAATTTTTATATTATTGAAATGTCTTTGAGATGTATTTATTTTACAACAATAAAATCTTTTAAACTTTTTACAATATCGTGTCTTTGCTTTTTTATAAACGTATAAAACACGCCGCTTCATACTTGCGGGTGTTGTAACATGGCCATATACATAATATGCCCATATAATGAGCCTGGTGTTATAAACCACGTGTAAAATGAGAATCCTAGGATGTAAAATTATATAATAATATGGCCATATACATAATGTGCCCATATAATGACCATGGTGTTATAAACCACGTGTAAAATAAGAATCCTAGGATATAAAATTATATAATTGGCACGGTGTGTTATAAAACACAATTTTGCACTATATGTGAACTGTTATGATTCTAGTGGTAGAGAATCTCTGGAATTCAGACTAAGTCCGCAAAAACATAGAACTGCTCTAGGGAGGTGGAAACTAGGCTAACCGCATAACTGATTCTAACACACAACTAGAAGTAGCCGGTGAACGTGCCTACGTTGATTCTAGACGTCTCGAGCCAGCCGGAGAACTGACTACCCCTAGAGGGAAAATAAGACCTCACTTGCCTCCAGAGAAATTAACCCCAAAGATATAGAAAGCCCCCAACAAATAATAACAGTGAGGCAAGAGGAAAACACAAACGTAGAGATGAACTAGATTTAGCAAAGTGAGGCCCACTAATCTAGATAGGCAGAAAATAGAAAGTGAACTATGCGGTCAGCAGAAAACCCTGCAAAAACATCCACGCTGAGTATTCAAGAACCCCCGCACCGACTGACGGTGTGAGGGGAGAATATCAGCACCCTAGAGCTTCCAGCGAGCTAGAAAATCACATTTTGAGCAAGCTGGACAAAAAACACTGATAATGCAAATGATCCAAAGTATGCAAACTGGACTTAGCTTTTCTTGCATGAGGCAGATGGCAAGGAATCAGGAGGAGACCAAATAGGACTGAATACATCAATACCAGGCAAGAGACTGAGTCCTAAGGAGGACTAAATAGGGAAAACCCACAGCTTAATGAAACAGCTGAAGCCCAGGCATGCCGAAAGACATGACTCATACAATATCATTAGTAACCACAAGAGGGAGCCCAGAAACACAGTTCACAACAGTACCCCCCTTGAGGAGGGGTCACCGAACCCTCACCAAGACCCCCAGGACGATCAGGATGAGCAGCGTGAAAGGCATGAACCAAATCAGCCGCATGAACATCAGAGGCGACAACCCAGGGATTATCCTCCTGACCATAACCCTTCCCTTTAACCAAATATTGAAGTCTACATATAGAGATACGAGATTCCAGGATCTTCTCCACTAAGTACTCCAACTCGCCCTCAACCAAAACCGGAGCAGGAGGCTCAACAGCAGGGACCACAGGCACCACGTACCGCCTCAACAAGGACCTATGAAATACATTATGAATAGCAAATGACGCTGGAAGGTCCAAACGAAAAGACACCGGGTTAATGATTTCCAAAATCTTATAAGGACCGATAAAGCGAGGCTTGAACTTAGGAGAGGAGACCTTCAAAGGAACATGCCGAGAAGACAACCAAACCAAATCCCCAACACGAAGTCGGGGACCCACACCGCGGCGGCGGTTGGCAAAACGCTGAGCCTTCTCCTGTGACAATTTCAAATTGTCCACCACATGGTTCCAAATCCGCTGCAACCAATCCACCACAGAATCAACCCCAGGACAGTCAGAAGGTTCAACCTGACCCGAGGAAAAACGAGGATGAAAACCAAGATTGCAGAAAAAGGGCGAAACCAAAGTGGCAGAACTAGCCCTATTATTAAGGGCAAACTCGGCCAGTGGCAAAAAGGTCACCCAATCATCCTGATCAGCAGAAACAAAACATCTTAAATAAGCTTCCAACGTCTGATTAGTTCGCTCGGTTTGGCCATTAGTTTGAGGATGAAAAGCCGATGAGAACGACAAGTCAATACCCATCTTAGCACAAAAGGATCGCCAGAATCTGGACACAAACTGGGATCCTCTGTCAGACACAATATTCTCAGGGATGCCGTGCAAACGAACCACATTCTGAAAGAACAAAGGAACCAAATCGGAGGAGGAAGGCAACTTAGGTAAGGGCAACAAATGGACCATTTTAGAAAAACGATCACACACCACCCAGATGACAGACATCTTCTGAGATACTGGAAGATCCGAAATGAAATCCATGGAAATGTGCGTCCAAGGCCTTTTCGGGATAGGCAAGGGCAAAAGCAACCCGCTGGCATGAGAACAGCAAGGCTTAGCCCGAGCACAAATCCCACAGGACTGCACAAAGGAACGCACATCCCGCGACAAGGAAGGCCACCAAAAGGACCTAGCCACCAAATCTCTGGTACCAAAAATCCCAGGATGCCCCGCCAACACCGAAGAATGAATCTCGGAAATAACTCTGCTGGTCCATCTATCAGGGACAAACAGTCTCCCTGGTGGGCAACGATCAGGTCTATCAGCCTGAAATTCCTGCAGCACTCGTCACAAATCTGGGGAGATGGCAGACAAAATCACTACCTCTCTGAGAATACCAGCCAGTTCCGAGACTCCCGGAGAGTCAGGCACAAAACTCCTAGAAAGCGCATCAGCCTTCACGTTCTTCGAACCAGGCAGGTATGAGACCACAAAGTCAAAACGGGAGAAAAACAATGACCAACGAGCCTGTCTAGGATTCAGACGCTTGGCAGACTCGAGATAAATCAGATTTTTATGATCAGTCAAGACCACCACACGATGCTTAGCTCCCTCGAGCCAATGACGCCACTCCTCAAATGCCCACTTCATAGCCAACAACTCCCGATTACCAACATCATAGTTCCGCTCAGCAGGCGAAAATTTTCTGGAAAAGAAAGCGCATGGCTTCATCACAGAGCAATCAGAGCTTCTCTGCGACAAAACGGCCCCCGCACCAATCTCAGAGGCATCAACTTCAATCTGGAAGGGAAGAGAGACATCCGGCTGGCACAAAACTGGTGCTGAAGTAAACCGGCGCTTCAGCTCCCGAAAGGCCTCCACGGCCGCAGGAGACCAATTAGCAACATCAGAACCTTTCTTGGTCATATCCGTCAAAGGTTTAACTACGCTAGAAAAAATAGCGATAAAACGACGGTAAAAGTTAGCAAAGCCCAAGAACTTCTGAAGGCTCTTAACAGACGTGGGCTGAGTCCAGTCATGAATGGCACGGACCTTGACTGGGTCCATCTCCACAGTAGAAGGGGAAAAAATAAAACCCAAAAAAGACACCTTCTGTACTCCAAAGAGACATTTTGAGCCCTTCACAAACAAAGCATTATCACGCAGAACCTGAAACACCATCCTGACCTGGTTCACATGGGACTCCCAATCATCAGAAAAAAACAAAATATCATCCAGATAAACAATCATAAATTTATCCAGATATTTCCGGAAGATGTCATGCATGAAGGACTGAAACACAGAAGGGGCATTAGAGAGTCCAAAAGGCATCACCAAGTACTCAAAATGACCCTCGGGCGTATTAAATGCTGTTTTCCATTCATCTCCCTGCTTAATGCGCACAAGGTTATACGCACCACGAAGATCTATCTTGGTGAACCAACTGGCACCCTTAATCCGAGCAAACAAATCAGACAAAAATGGCAAAGGATACTGAAACTTGACCGTGATCTTATTCAGAAGACGATAATCTATACAAGGTCTCAAAGACCCGTCCTTTTTGGCCACAAAAAAGAATCCTGCACCAAGAGGAGAAGAGGATGGACGAATATGTCCCTTCTCCAAAGACTCCTTTATATAACTCCGCATCGCGGCATGCTCTGGTACAGACAAATTAAAGAGTCGACCCTTAGGAAATTTACTACCAGGAATCAAATTTATAGCACAATCACAGTCCCTATGAGGAGGAAGGGCACTGGACCTGGGCTCACTAAATACATCCTGGAAATCTGACAAAAACCCAGGGGTCTCAGAAGGAGTGGAAGAAGCAATAGACACCAATGGAGTATCACCATGAATCCCCCGACAACCCCAACTTGACACAGTCATAGCTTTCCAATCCAAAACTGGATTATGGATCTGTAGCCATGGCAGACCCAAAACGACCACATCATGCAAATCATGCAGAACAAGGAAGCGAATCACCTCCTGATGTACAGGAGTCATGCACATGGTCACTTGCGTCCAATACTGAGGTTTATTCTCCGCCAATGGCGTAGCATCAATTCCTCTAAGAGGAATAGGAAATTCCAACGGCTCCAGGACAAAACCACAGCGCCTGGCAAACGACAAATCCATCAGACTCAGAGCAGCACCAGAATCCACAAAAGCCATGACTGAGTAAGAAGACAATGAACAAATTAAGGTCACAGACAAAATAAATTTAGGCTGTAAAGTACTAATGGCGACAGGATTAGCAACTCTTTTTAAGCGCTTAGAGCATGCTGAGATAACATGCGTTGAATCACCACAGTAAAAACACAACCCATTTTGACGTCTATGATTTTGCCGTTCGGCTCTGGTCAGAATTCTGTCAGATTGCATAGGGTCAGGTGTCCGTTCAGACAGCACCGCCAAAGGATTAGCAGATTTGCGCTCCCGCAAACGCTGATCAATTTGAATGGCCAGAGCCATTGAATCATTCAGACTTGTAGGGATAGGAAACCCCACCATCACATTCTTAATGGCTTCAGAAAGACCATTTGTGAAATTTGCGGCCAGGGCACACTCATTCCATTGAGTAAGCACAGACCATTTCCGAAATTTTTGACAATACACCTCAGCTTCGTCCTGACCTTGAGAGATAGCTAGTAACGCCTTTTCGGCCTGATTTTCCAGATTAGGCTCCTCATAAAGCAAACCAAGCGCCAGAAAAAACGCATCAACATTCACCAATGCAGGATCTCCTGGCGCCAGAGAGAAAGCCCAATCTTGAGGGTCGCCACGCAAGAAGGAGATAACAATTTTAACTTGCTGAGTGGAATCCCCAGAGGAACGAGGTCTCAGAGACAGAAACAATTTACAATTATTCCTAAAATTCAGGAACTTAGATCTATCTCCAAAAAACAGCTCAGGGATAGGTATTTTTGGTTCAGACATAGGACTATGAGTGACAAAATCCTGAATGCTTTGCACCCTTGCAGCAAGCTGATCCACACTAGAAGTCAGAGTCTGAAAATCCATGTCTGCAGCAGAGCTCAAAACCACTCAGAGTATAAGGGGAAGAAAGAAGCTAGACAGACTGCAACAAAAAAAAAACCCTCAGAACTTCTTTTTAATCCCACTTCTGCGATGCTTTAAACATTTTCTTTTGGCCTGGTATACTGTTATGATTCTAGTGGTAGAGAATCTCTGGAATTCAGACTAAGTCCGCAAAAACATAGAACTGCTCTAGGGAGGTGGAAACTAGGCTAACCGCATAACTGATCCTAACATACAACTAGAAGTAGCCGGTGAACGTGCCTACGTTGATTTTAGACGTCTCGAACCAGCCGGAGAACTGACTACCCCTAGAGGGAAAATAAGACCTCACTTGCCTCCAGAGAAATTAACCCCAAAGATATAGAAAGCCCCCAACAAATAATAACGGTGAGGCAAGAGGAAAACACAAACGTAGAGATGAACTAGATTTAGCAAAGTGAGGCCCACTAATCTAGATAGGCAGAAAATAGAAAGTGAACTATGCGGTCAGCAGAAAACCCTGCAAAAACATCCACGCTGAGTATTCAAGAACCCCTGCACCGACTGATGGTGTGAGGGGAGAATATCAGCACCCTAGAGCTTCCAGCGAGCTAGAAAATCACATTTTGAGCAAGCTGGACAAAAAACACTGATAATGCAAATGATCCAAAGTATGCAAACTGGACTTAGCTTTTCTTGCATGAGGCAGATGGCAAGGAATCAGGAGGAGACCAAATAGGACTGAATACATCGATACCAGGCAAGAGACTGAGTCCTAAGGAGGACTAAATAGGGAAAACCCACAGCTTAATGAAACAGCTGAAGCCCAGGCATGCCGAAAGACATGACTCATACAATACCATTAGTAAGCACAAGAGGGAGCCCAGAAACACAGTTCACAACAGTGAACACTGTGAATAAAATACATTGCTCTGATTACAGAATGCAATCTCACAGCAGCTACATATAAAATGAAAATCTAATAGGATATAAAAACAAATACTGGGATAATAATCACTGTATCAAATTAACAATATCAAACTGTATCAAAAGGGAAAGCCAGACAAGGAGGGACAGCTGGCTGACAGGGAGCACACTTTGATACACTTTTATAGGGGCGGGTCCACCTGTCAAATTGAGTTTGATGAGTAATATGTAAGATACACTACTCACAGGCTTCCAGTATCCGTTGTTTCCGATGCTGCACATCTCGTATCTTCACAGCATAGACAATTGCCTTCAGATGACCCCAAAGATAAAAGTCTAAGGGGGTCAGATCTGGAGACTTTGGTGGCCATTCAATTGGCCCACGATGACCAATCCACTTTCCAGAAAACTGTTCATGTAGGAATGCTTGGACCTCACACCCAAGATGGTGCGCACCACCACCAAGGTCTCCCGATCTGTCTATTTCTTCTGCGGTGTTGCTATCAGTGTGTCAAGAGTGGGAAAAGAGGGTTTCATTGACAATCCAACACAATGGGCAGCACTTTGAACACATTTTATAAGTTGTCATAAACTTGTAAATAACTCACGAAAGAATAAAGTTATGTTAAAACCAAGCACACCATTGTTTTTCTTGTGAAATTCTCAATAAGTTTGATGTGTCACATAGCCCTCTTCCCATTGATAAAAATAAAGTTTGATCCAAAGTGGCCGACTTCAAAATGGCCGCCATGGTCACAACTAGTGTTGAGCATTCCGATACCGCAAGTATCGGGTATCGGCCGATACTTGCGGGTATCGGAATTCCGATACCGAGATCCGATACTTTTGTGGTATCGGGAATTGGTATCGGGATTAATATCAATGTGTAAAATAAAGAATTAAAATAAAAAATAGGGATATACTCACCTCTCCGGCGGCTCCTGGACTTTACCGCCGTAACCGGGAGCCGTTGTACCTAAGAATGCGCGCTTGAAGGGCCTTAGATGAGGTCACTGCGCTCTGATTGGTCCGTAGCGGTCGCGTGACCACTACGCGACCAATCACAAAGCAGTGACGTCACCTAAGGTCTTTCAAGTGCTTGAAATACCTTAGAAGATGTCACTGCTTTGTGATTGGTCGCGTAGCGGTCACGCGACCGCTACGCGACCAATCAGAAGCTGCGGACGTCTTCTAAGGTATTTCAAGCGCTTGAAAGACCTTAGGTGACGTCACTGCTTTGTGATTGGTCGCGTAGCGGTCACGCGACCGCTACGGACCAATCAGAGCGCAGTGACCTCATCTAAGGCCCTTCAAGCGCGCATTCTTAGGTACAACGGCTCCCGGTTACGGCGGTAAAGTCCAGGCTGCGTCGGAGGGTGAGTATATCCCTATTTTTTATTTTAATTCTTTCTTTTACACATTGATATGGATCCCAGGGCCTGAAGGAGAGTTTCCTCTCCTTCAGACCCTGGGAACCATACATGATACCATCCGATACTTGGTGTCCCATTGACTTGTATGGGTATTGGGTATCGGTATCGGATTAGATCCGATACTTTGCCGGTATCGGCCGATACTTTCCGATACCGATACTTTCAAGTATCGGACGGTATCGCTCAACACTAGTCACAACCCATCTTGAAAAGTTTTCCCCCTTTCATATACTAATGTGCCACAAACGAATGGCCCACCCTGTATACCGGGTTTCTACGTTTGGCTGCTGTCACACACTAAAATATGCTTTTTTTTGCAAAAACAAGTTTTTGCATCCTTATATATTGAGAGGTATAATTTTTTCTATATTTTTGCCAACACACTCATGTGAGGGCTTGTTTTTTGCGGGACAAGTTGACGTTGTTATTGGTACCATTTTCGGTCACCTAAGATTTTTTGATCTCTTTCTATTCTTATTTTTGGGAGACAGAATGACAAAGACCAGATTTTCTTTTTTTTTTTGCTCTTACATGTATGGTAAAACTGATAAGGCAGCTTTATTCTTCGGGTCAGTACAATTACAGTGATACAACATTTGTGTAATTTTTTATGTTTTGACACTTTTACACAATAAAAACTATTTTATAGAAAAAGGAATTATTTTTGCATTGCTGTATTCTGAGAGCTATAACTTTTTTATTTTTCTACTGATGGAGCTGTATGGCAGCTTGCTTTTTGCAGGACAAGATGTTGTTTTTAATAATACAATTTTTTTTACATTTGTCTTTTTATTGCATTTTGTTTCACTTTTTGTTTGACAGCATAATAAAAAGCATAGTTTTTGCCTAGTTTTTTATTTATTTATTTTACAGTGTTCACTGAAGGGGTTAACTAGTGTGAGTTTTATAGGTCAGGTTTTTTCAGACGCAGCTATACCAAATATGTGTACTTTTTTATTTATTTTCTTTAAACAAAAATACTTATTTATGGGTATATTTTTTTTTTATTATAATTTTGTGATTTTTAAAAAATATTTTGACAATTGTTTTGAACTTTTTTTTTAACCTTGTTAACTTGTTCTCTCTATGGGACTTTTATCACGCTGATCGCTGGTATAATATGCAATGCAATGCTTTATACCTGTCAGTGCTGCACTGACAGTAGCCTCTTAGACTATTGCCTGAGTATGGTCTAACAGGCTTTTTGTAACTGGATAACCAGGATGCCATCTTGATAATCCTGGGTTGCCATGGCAACAATCGTGCCATCGCAATGACGTTCCAGGACAGCTGATCGGACAGGAGAGGGAGCCCTATCCCAGTCTCCTAAATGTTGCAAATCAATCCATATAAATTGCGGCATTTAGAGGGTTAAACATCCAGGGGCGTATGGGTACATCCAAGATTGTGAAAGGGTTAAAGGGAATCTTTTAGCAGGTTTTTTCTACTTTATATGAGAGCAGCATAATGTAGGCAAAGAGACTCTGAATTTAATGATGTATTACTTAGATTACTGGGTACAGCCATTCTGACAAAATCAGAACTTTTAGATTTAGCAATGCAGCAGAGCTGAGGAAGCTGCCTCCGCCCACACCAGGTCCTGTATTTACAATGTCTATAGAGCTGCTTATCATCAAAGGGGTGGAGTTGGACTTGGGCTCACTCCTGCTGTGTCCTATATAAGCTACTGGCTAAAACAATCATGGCAAGCAAACAAACCAGGAGGTTGATAAGAGTGACATTTGAAAATCTGAAATCTGTGTTTTAACCCCTACAGCTCTTGTTGACAAATTCCATTTAAGTGGTATTTTAAAAGTTTTGTTATGCTTTCTGTCATTTACCGAGGCTCCCTGCTCGCCTATGTAATTTCTTGAGTTTGTACTCTGGTTAATTCTTGAAGTAACTCCACAGCAAAAAGTCTCCATGACAGTTAAAAAATAATTATACTATAAAAATTCATATCACTTGTGACCAGCAGAGGGTGACATATGATCATTGTGAGGCTGATTCAGCAGCCTGTGGACTACAACCTACAGAGCATTGCTAATAGCCTTACTGCTGATATTTCCTGCAATGCCCTGTGTAGACAAATACATAAATGTCTCCGAGAAATGATGTTTCCATAATCCCTTTAAATTACATATGTAATGTGGAGTAAGTGTAAGAACATACTTACCGATTGTTGTTAACCCCCAGATTTACCAGTACTGCTTTGAACCTCTTCTGGTGCAAGCAATCACTCTTCAACTTTGCCTGGATCACAGATGGTAACGTGTGGAGAGGTAGCTGCAATGCCATCGTCGTCCATGTTATATGGTTGTCTGACTGCATCCCAATTCTGACTTAAGGTCATGTGTACCAGATCAGAATCGGAGCAGTACTGAAAATTGGGATGTGCATGTACATTAGAGAATGAAAAGTAGCTTTCTTCCTGGGATGCAAAGGACCAAATAATCCTATCGTAAAAAAAAGACCACAGCCCCCTTCCTCCCCTAAAACAGCAAAACATTTAGGTATTTTTAAAGTCTCGGTAGTTGCAACCGAGCTGTTGTCCGGATTTGCTCTGACACTTTACAGACAAGAGTTGTCCCATTCCCAATGTGCTGTAGGGTGTAGGGTGCTTCAAACTCACTGCCTCCAGGCTTCCGTCCTCAGGAGCTGCCACACACAGTGCATGGGATACCAAGTTCTTTTCAACAGGCAAACATTTACTAGACAATCCAAGTTCAAAAGGTGGGCACAGGTGAGACAGAGCACAGCAGTTCACACTTTCTTTCTCCTTAGTATAACTCTTCTTTAGACCTGCCACCCGTTCATCTTGAACTACTCCCAAGCCCGCTGACTCCATCAGCCTCACGGATTAGTTATCCACTCCAGCAGTGCACCTAGGACTGGCCACCTGCCCCCCATATAATTCCACGTCCAATGACCTTGTGATGTTGGAAGACCAGGTCGGCTCTTTGGTACTTGGCCCAAGCCCAAGGGTCCAAGCGCTCTTGGAATGTCAGGGAACTCTATTCGGTCTCCCACTGACTCGAACGGTTAGCTCATGCTGCCCCTAGCAACCCACTGCACCTAAACTTGGCCTTCACTAGGCACTTTACTAACTGACACTGAAATAACTCTAACCAGGAAGTGACCCCCTTTTATCAGCACTAGTGTCCACCCACTGGGTTAGTTCTCTCCTTAACCATTTCCTATCTTACATACTAAATCTATTATCCTCATTCTATATCTTCTGCTGTCAAAATCTTATCCTATGCTATGCTCACATTATGCAATAACACTTTACATACTGTGCATCACCATAATACATTACACTGGATACACATTTCTGTAACATATAAAACTGAATGACAGTATTCACATGGCGCATCTGTTGTCATCGGGGGCAGGATCAGGGTAAGACACTCCACACCCCTAAATATGTCAGAAATTCAGTAGTTATAAATATGTATAAGATGCAGTGCAGACAGGGAGGTTATGTATAACTGGCATATTTGTACTCATGGCCAGCTGGTTGTGAAGTGAACTGCAGTTGCCCATTCAACTGGAAACAATTAAAAAGGGCATAGTGCTAAATCTAATAGATAATGCTAGTAAATCTGCCTGCGATGCCATTTGCTTTCAGGATTAGGTGGGACCTGGAGATCAGACAACAACTGATCATAAAATAATGACAGATACCTTTATTTTCTCTGCCTTGAATCTTCATTCACTGTGTTAAAAAATACTGACTGAATTTCTGAACAATTATGCAAGAGTGTGGACTGTATTGCCCCGGTCCTGCCCCTGAAGACAACAATTGTGACTATAGGCTTAGTATATACTGTTATAAGATAATAACTGTAATTAGTTAAAAGGCATATAATAAGATAGTTAAATGTGTGGGACAAGCCCTCAGTGGGAGGGGTTAGTGCAAGTGAAAAGCAGTTCAGGTGCAGTGGGCTGTTAGGGCCAGCATGTACCAATCATACAAGGCAGTGGGAGGCCGAACTGATATTCCTTGCAGACATTCTGGCATTGTCAGGAGCCCAAACCACAGTGTGGAGGCTGATGGGCGTATCATGTCCTGACCCAGGGGAAGAAGGATGTGGAACCATGTGAAGGGTAGGTGACTGTTCCCGGGTGTACTACAGAACTGGACAGGAGATCCCTGGGGCAGATGGAGTCAGTGGGCTTACGGATAGTTCAGGAGGAACTAATGGTAGGGCTGAAGATTCGTTGTTCTAAGTAATTAAAGAATATGAAGTGTTGTGTTCTATCCCACATTTTACAACCTGATAAACTTGAACTGACCAGTAAACGTTTGCTTGTTGCAATGAGCTTGCCAGACTGTAACCGGACAGCAGTTTGGTCGTGCCTACTGCTCTTTGCCACTTTACAATTACAGATGAAAATAAAGAAACGGGGAGCTGCTGGCTGCTGAGAAACATTTCAAATCCACCTATAATAGTGTACGCGATATTACAAAGTTTTATATTTTCAGTTCTAAAAAATACCCTATTGACACATACAGTGGGGCAAAGAAGTATTTAGTCAGTCAGCAATAGTGCAAGTTCCACCACTTAAAAAGATGAGAGGCGTCTGTAATTTACATCATAGGTAGACCTCAACTATGGGAGACAAACTGAGAAAAAAAAATCCAGAAAATCACATTGTCTGTTTTTTTATCATTTTATTTGCATATTATGGTGGCAAATAAGTATTTGGTCAGAAACAAAATTTCATCTCAATACTTTGTAATCTATCCTTTGTTGGCAATGACAGAGGTCAAAGGTTTTCTGTAAGTCTTCACAAGGTTGCCACAAACTGTTGTTGGTATGTTGGCCCATTCCTCCATGCAGATCTCCTCTAGAGCAGTGATGTTTTTGGCTTTTCGCTTGGCAACACGGACTTTCAACTCCCTCCAAAGGTTTTCTATAGGCTTGAGATCTGGAGACTGGCTAGGCCACTCCAGGACCTTGAAATGCTTCTTACGAAGCCACTTCTTCGATGCCCTGGCGGTGTGCTTTGGATCATTGTCATGTTGAAAGACCCAGCCACGTTTCATCTTCAATGCCCTTGCTGATGGAAGGAGGTTTGCACTCAAAATCTCACGATACATGGCCCCATTCATTCTTTCATGTACCCGGATCAGTCGTCCTGGCCCCTTTGCAGAGAAACAGCCCCAAAGCATGATGTTTCCACCACCATGCTTTACAGTAGGTATGGTGTTGGATGGATGCAACTCAGTATTCTTTTTCCTCCAAACACGACAAGTTGTGTTTCTACCAAACAGTTCCAGTTTGGTTTCATCAGACCATAGGACATTCTCCCAAAACTCCTCTGGATCATCCAAATGCTCTCTAGCAAACTTCAGACGGGTCCGGACATGTACTGGCTTAAGCAGTGGGACACGTCTGGCACTGCAGGATCTGAGTCCATGGTGGCATAGTGTGTTACTTATGGTAGGCCTTGTTACATTGGTCCCAGCTCTCTGCAGTTCATTCACTAGGTCCCCCCGCGTGGTTCTGGGATTTTTGCTCACCGTTCTTGTGATCATTCTGACCCCACGGGGTGGGATTTTGCGTGGAGCCCCAGATCGAGGGAGATTATCAGTGGTCTTGAATGTCTTCCATTTTCTAATTATTGCTCCCACTGTTGATTTCTTCGCTCCAAGCTGGTTGGCTATTGCAGATTCAGTCTTCCCAGCCTGGTGCAGGGCTACAATTTTGTTTCTGGTGTCCTTTGACAGCTCTTTGGTCTTCACCATAGTGGAGTTTGGAGTCAGACTGTTTGAGGGTGTGCACAGGTGTCTTTTTATACTGATAACAAGTTTAAACAGGTGCCATTACTACAGGTAATGAGTGGAGGAAAGAGGAGACTCTTAAAGAAGAAGTTACAGGTCTGTGAGAGCCAGAAATCTTGATTGTTTGTTTCTGACCAAATACTTATTTTCCACCATAATATGCAAATAAAATGATCAAAAAACAGACAATGTGATTTTCTGGATTTTTTTTTCTCAGTTTGTCTCCCATAGTTGAGGTCTACCTATGATGTAAATTACAGACGCCTCTCATCTTTTTAAGTGGTGGAACTTGCACTATTGCTGACTGACTAAATACTTTTTTGCCCCACTGTACGCCAGGACACTATGGGACAAAAAACGCAGCAAAACCTATATGTATTGTTCAAGGGTCAACACAAAAATCTGGATATTGTTCACAAATTTCTGTCCGAAATGTCTTATTACCAGAGCTCAAATAAAACATGGAAACAGTGCTATGGGTTGCCTATATTAATACATTCAACATTCAATGAGCTAACAAAATGGCCACCGTGTCATAGATATTTTATGGATAAGTTATTTAGGAATTAATATCTGTGACTGTCTATGGGTTTCTGTTGGTTAATGTCCCTGGTATTATAGACAAGGATGCTAACTTAATTTATTTATTTTTCTTCTACACAAATGCCATATTAGAAATCCATTAATCAACCATATAGAGTTAATATGTTATTTGAAAAAAAGGGTTAACATCTCATTTAAAGGCGTAAAGGTGTTAAAATTTCTGGTGGCCTAGGGTGGTGAAGAAATTAAAAGGGTTGTCTGGCCTTAGGCCAGAAGTCTGCAGTCATTGCAGGCTTGTGCTATCCTCACATCTCGTGCCCTGCGTGCTGTGAGGAATCTCGGGTGCTGAGAGCAGGCGGTCATGTGACTGCAAGCATATGTTCTGCCAAATTCTGACTAGACTGTGTCCAGCCTCACACAATACACTTGCATTCAGTGAGACCATGCATATCTACTCGAGGATATCTCGTAGTATGTGTGATGTTAGAATTCACAAGTCTGCAGTCACAGAATGACTGCAATCTTTTACCCTAAGGCCTGACAACCCCTTTAAATACTCCCTGAATAGGCCATTTGGCTGGCCATTAGCCTACAAATGCAAGAAGTTACATCCTTAGGCCACAGTAGAACAGCCATGTAACACGCTCAACAATCGCATCTCAATGCTTGGAATGGCTGGCGGCTCTCCTGACCCGAGCATGACAATATGTTTCTATGCAGCTGTTATTCTCTGGTCAGGAGAGCCGCCAGCCAATTCGAGCATTGTGATGCGATCGTTGTCCATGTTATACAGCTGTATGACTACGCCCTTAGGCAAAAAAATGCAACACAGGCGCAACATATGAATGCAGCCATGAGGCCATCCGTTTATAGAGTTTCACCATGCTGTACAATACCCTCTGACTAGACTCTTGGGCTGTCCTGTAGTGCCCAAGTAAAGGTCGATACTACAACCACACAGGTTACACACCCTGGCTGCATTAACACATTGCAGCCATAGTGCATTTTTTAATTGCAAAACAAAGTATCGTTTTGGTGAGATTTTTCAAAATATGTTACAGTACTACTGCGATCACAGCACAGAAAAAACAAAATACAAAAAACACAATGCTGCCTCAATGTATGAATGCAGCCATGAGGCCAGTCATCTACAGTGATAGATTAGTATCACCATGCAGTTGTGTTATATAGACGACCTGCAGGGCATCCTCATATTGAAGACTGAACAGTACAGATCACATGTAGTCAGGCACAATAAACAAATAACTGTTGGTAAACGTCTTCTCAGCTAGCAGTTTTAATTGTTTTTAGCCCTGCACCTTTGGCTTAACTACACTGCTCAAAAAAATAAAGGAAAATCTTAAACAACAGAATATAACTCCAAGTAAATCAAACTTCTGTGAAATAAAACTGTCCACTTAAAAAGCAACACTGATTTACAATCAATTTCACATGCTGTTATGCAAATGGAATAGACAACAGATGGAAATTATTGGCAATTATCAAGATACCCTCAATAAAGGAGTGGTCCTATATGTGGGGACCACAGATCACATCTCAGTACCAATGCTTTCTGGCTGATGTTTTGGTCACTTTTGAATGTTGGTTGTGCTTTCA
Organism: Ranitomeya variabilis; assembly: GCF_051348905.1. Classification (NCBI taxonomy): domain Eukaryota; kingdom Metazoa; phylum Chordata; class Amphibia; order Anura; family Dendrobatidae; genus Ranitomeya; species Ranitomeya variabilis. The sequence continues at coordinate 512,600,928 of NC_135232.1, read as the reverse complement.
CACTCGTGGTAGCATGAGACGGACTCTACAACCCACAAAATTGGCTCAGGTAGTGCAGCTCATCCAGGAGGGCACATCAATGCAAGCTGTGGCAAGAAGGTTTGCTCTGTCTGTCACCGTAGTGTACCGAGGCTGGAAATGCTACCAGGAGACAGGCCAGTACACCAGGAGATGTGGAGTGGGCCGTAGGAGGGCAAAAAACCAGCAGCAGGACCACTACCTCCGCCTTTGTGCAAGGAGGAACAGAAGGAGCACTGCCAGAGCCGTGCAAAATGATCTCCAGCAGACCGCAAAAGTGCATGTCTGCACAAACAGTTAGAAACCGACTCCATGAAGATGGCTCAGGCCATCGTCCACAGATGGGAGTTGTACACACAGCCCAACACCATGCAGGACACTTGACATTTTCCACAGAACACCAGGATTGGCAAATTCGCCACTGGCGCCCTGTGCTCTTCACAGATGAAAGCAGGTTCACACTGAGCACGTGGCAGACATGACGAGTCTGGAGACGCCATGGAGAGCGATCTGCTGCCTGCAACATCCTTCAGCATGACCGGTTTGCCAGTGGGTCAGTAATGGTGTGGGGTGGCATTTCTTTGGAGGGCCGCACAGCCCTCCATGTGCTCACCAGAGGTAGCCTGACTACCATTAGGTACCAAGATAAGATCCTCTGACCCCTTGTGAGACTATATGCTGGTGCGGTTGGCACTGGGTTCCTCCTAATGCAGAACAATGCCAGACCTCATGTGGTTGGAGTGTGTCAGCAGTCCTGCAAGATGAAGGCATTGAAGCTATGGACTGGCCCACCCATTCCCTACACCTGAATCTGATTGAGCACATCTGGGACATCATGTCTCGCTCCATCCACCAACAGACTGTCCAGGAGTTGGTGGATGCTTTAGTCCAGTTCTGGGAGGAGATCCCTCAGGAGACCATCCGTTGCCTCATCAGGAGCATGCCCAGGCATTGTAAATTAGGGATGTCATACAGGCACATGGAGGCCACACACAATCCCGAGCATCTATTCCTTGTCATGAGGCATTTCCACTGAAGTTGGATCAGCCTGTAATTTGATTTTATACTTTGATTTTGAGTATCAGTCCAAAATCCAGACCTCCATGGGATATTCATTTTGATTGACATTGATAATTGTTATGCTTAATTGTTCTGAACACATTCCACTATGTAATGAATAAAAATTTGCAACTGGAATATTTCACTCAGAGTTATCTAGGATGGGGTATTTTAGTGTTCCCTGTATTTTTTGGAGCAGAGTATATGCATGAACTATTATTACGTTTGCTTATACCTGCATACTAAACTAAGTACAAGTTTTCTGAGTCTCAGTGTTAGCCTTAAAGGGATCCTGACAACTGACACATGCTGGCCAATCATCAGGTAGCGAGTATGAGATGGAGGCTGCATGATTTTAGCTGCAAATATTTTACTCTGAAACTCTGCAACGTTTCAGAGAAAATCATAATTTAAAAGGCGCTTTGAAAGTCCCAGTGGCCTCTCCACACCCACTGCCCTGGAGTGACAGGTGTCTCCCTCTGTGCGAGTATAGAGAGAGACCTGCCTGTCACTGGCAGCAGGCAGGGAGGAGCCACCGCGGACTGAGCTGCAAGAGAGACTTGTCGGACAGGTAGGTTCCCGGCGACTTCTACCTGCTTTCTATAAAGCTATGATTTTCTCTGAAATGCCACAGCGTTTTATGGCTGAAATCAGGCAACCATTGTCTGATACATGTTCTCTGTGAATTGGACAGCAGGTATCACTCATATACATTGGGGAAAAGAAGTATTTGATACATTGCTTATTTTGCTATTTTTCTCACCTACAAAGAATGGAAAGGTCTGTAATTTTTATGGTAGAACTTCTTTGAATATTCTGCATTTAATGAAATCTAGAATATGAACCCTGGTGTCTATCGTAGAGTATGGTGTCTAGCGCATGATAGTATGCAAGAATATGTAAGAAAACATGTACAGTAAATAAATTGGGAGAAAGGTAAATGAACAGTAAATGACTCTTGCTGCACCTTGAGCCCTCACGCCAGCATTTATATTCCACTTTTAATCTTTTTTTTTTTTGTTCCGCTTGTTGGGAACAAGTTAATGGGCTGTCTGAATAAGAAGTAAAAGAATGTACTCTGGTTATTCATGCTGTGAAATGCATAAATTAAATTAAAGAAAATAGGTTTAATGAACAGGCTACTAGAATAGAATTAATATGTGGCACATAATGCAAAAGTAGCCTTGTAAGTACTTGTTTAATAATCCCCTGGTAACCGGCCTATTTTAAATCTTAATGACCAAGCAAGTATTTCATTGTCGCTTTCCATAACTTTTTCAATTTTGGAATTTTGTAATCTCGTTATTTTCAAGAAAAGTTGTTTTTGTTTTTTAAAAGCATTATTTTGGGCTACATTTATTGCATGGGCATAGGTTCCTTGGCAATCCATGCGCTAGGCTTTAGGCTGCCTTAGCAAGCTGTTAGTTCTTTGCTATTGTGTCATCAGAAGAGGGGTCAGCTGATGGGGGTGACAAGTGAAGCCCCCTCCCTCCTCAGGGATGCTGATGTTGCTATTTACTATGACATCTAAGACATTAAGCAGCTGGGATCAGAAGTTTCTCACATCCTGGCAGTTAGAGCAGGGGTCTGATATTAAACAGTGGGACCCCCACTCCGCTGCATATATAATACTTGTGCTGGGCTTTTAACACAGCTCCATAAAAATGGACATTAGCAGGTTTAAGGCTCCCTTGGTGCTATATATATATATATATATATATATATATATATATATATATATACAGTATATATATATATATATATATATATATATATATATATATATATATATATATATATATATATATATACACACAGTACAGACCAAAAGTTTGGACACACCTTCTTATTTAAAGATTTTTCTGTATTTTCTTGACTATGAAAATTGTAAATTCACACTGAAGGCATCAAAACTATGAATTAACACATGTGGAATGATACACTTAACAAAAAAGTGTGAAACAACTGAAAATATGTCTTATATTCTAGGTTCTTCAAAGTAGCCACCTTTTGCTTTGATGACTGCTTTGCTCACTCTTGGCATTCTCTTGATGAGCTTCAAGAGGTAGTCACCGGGAATGGTTTTCACTTCACAGGTATGCCCTGTCAAGTTTATTAAGTGGGATTTCTTGCCTTCTAAATGGGGTTGGGACCATCAGTTGTGTTGAGCAGAAGTCTGGTGGATACACAGCTGATAGTCCTCCTGAATAGACTGTTAGAATTTGTATTATGGCAAGAAAAAAGCAGCTAAGTAAAGAAAAACAAGTGGCCATCATTACTTTAAGAAATGAAGGTCAATCAGTCTGAAAAATTGGGAAAACTTTGAAAGTGTCCCCAAGTGCAGTTGCAAAAACCATCAAGCGCTACAAAGAAACTGGCTCACATGAGGACCGCCCCAGGAAAGGAAGACCAAGAGTCACCTCTGCTTCTGAGGATAAGTTTATCCGAGTCACCAACCTCAGAAATCGCAGGATAACAGCAGCTCAGATTAGAGAACAGGTCAATGCAACACAGAGTTCTAGCAGCAGACACATCTCTACAACAACTGTTAAGAGGAGACTTTGTGCAGCAGGCCTTCATGGTAAAATAGCTGCTAGGAAACCACTGCTAAGGACAGGCAACAAGCAAAAGAGACTTGTTTGGACTAAAGAACACAAGGAATGCACATTAGACCAGTGGAAATCTGTGCTTTGGTCGGATGAGTCCAAATTTGAGATCTTTAGTTCCAACCACCGTGTCTTTGTGCGACATACAGAAAAGGTGAACGTATGGACTCTACATGCCTGGTTCCCACCGTGAAGCATGGAGGAGGAGGTGTGATGGTGTGAGGGTGCTTTGCTGGTGACACTGTTGGGCATTTATTCAAAATTGAAGGCATACTGAGCCAGCATGGCTACCACAGCATCTTGCAGCGGCATGCTATTCCATCCGGTTTGCATTTAGTTAGACCATCATTTATTTTTCAACAGGACAATGACCCCAAACACACCTCCAAGCTGTGTAAGGGCTATTTGACCAAGAAGGAGAGTGATGGGGTGGTCAGCAGACCTGAACCCAATCGAGAAGGTTTGGGGTGAGCTGGACCGCAGAGTGAAGGCAAAAGGGCCAACAAGTGCTAAGCATTTCTGGGAACTCCTTCAAGATTGTTGGAAGACCATTTCCAGTGACTACCTCTTGAAGCTCATCAAGAGAATGCCAAGAGTGTGCAAAGTAGTCGTCAAAGCAAAAGGTGGCTACTTTGAAGAACCTAGAATATAAGACATATTTTCAGTTGTTTCACACTTTTTTGTTAAGTATATAATTCCACATGTGTTAATTCATAGTTTTGATGCCTTCCGTGTGAATTTACAATTTTCATAGTCATGAAAATACTTTAAAAGAGGTGTGTCCAAACTTTTGGTCTGTACTGTATATATATATATATATATATATATATATATATATATATATATATATATATTTTGTGGGAATATAGCTCAGCAGGGATCTTTGCTTTGGCCCAAGCAGGTGGCTATGGAGTCACAACGGACAATAGCAGGCTAGCGAGTTCCACACAGGTATGTGTCAGGTGTATTTATTGTACACATTTGCCGTACAATGTTACACCTGCCAAACATGAAATAAAATATCTAAGGCCGTCTGGCCACTAACTAACATTAAGATTCTAACTACAAAATAAACCTACACAACAACAAAGAAGTTCGTGCAGCCTTACTGTGTCAGCTTCCCAGACCAGCAGATGAGTGAGTGAGATCCCAGCAGTTCCTGATTATATCAGCTGAAGCAGTCAGGAGTCAAAAGCTGGATTGCATGTCTGGAAGGGAAGCACCAGTTCTTTCAGGCTGATCATTAAAGAAACCAGGAGCGGATTACAGTGAAATAAACAGCTTCACAACCAATACCGTGATACATATGAAATGAAACGGGGAGAAACATATCTGTTTTCTAGTATTTCTCCCCTTGGCACCTCACAATATATATATATATATATATATATATATATATATATATATATATACGTATATGTATATATATATATATATATATATATATATATATATATATATATATATATACAGTTATATGAAAAAGTTTGGGCACCCCTATTAATCTTTATTGTACTAACAGAAAATGTGCAATCTGCATTCAAACAAAATTTGACAGGTGCATAAGTATGGGCACCTCACCAGAAAAGTGACATTAATATTTCGTAGATCCTCCTTTTGCAAAAATAACAGCCTCTAGTAGCTTCCTGTAGCTTTTAATGAGTTCCTGGATCCTGGATGAAGGTATTTTTGGCCATTCCTATTTACAAAACAATTCCAGTTCAGTTAAGTTTGATGGTCGCCGAGCATGGACAGCCCTCTTGAAATGATCCCACAGATGTTCAATGATATTCAGGTCTGGGGACTGGGATATCCATTCCAGAACAGTGTAATTGTTCCTCTGCATGAATGCCTGAGTAGATTTGGAGCGGTGTTTTGGATCATTGTCTTGCTGAAAGATCCATCCCCTGCGTAACTTCAACTTTGTCACTGAATCATGAACATTATTGTCAAGAATCTGCTGATACTGAGAGGAATCCATGCGTGCCTCAACTTTAACAAGATTCCCGGTGCCGGCATTGGCCACACAGCCCCAAAGCATGATGGAACCTCCACCAAATTTTACTGTGGGTAGCAAGTGTTTTTCTTGGAATGCTGTGTTTTTTTGCCGCCATGCATAACGCCTTTTTTGTATGACCAAACAACTCAATCTTGGTTTCATCAGTCCACAGGACCTTCTTCCAAAAAGAAATTGGCTTCTCCAAATGTGCCTTTGCATACCTCAGCCGACTCTGTTTGTGGCGTGCTTGCAGAAAGGGCTTCTTTCACATCACGCTCCTTGCGCAAAGTGTGTTGTATAGTTGACCGATGCACAGTGACACCATCTGCAGCAATTGATGCTGCAGCTCTCTGGAGGTGGTCTGAGGATTGTCCTTGACTGATCTCACTATTCTTCTTCTCTGCCTTTCTGATGTTTTTCTTGGCCTGCCACTTCTGGCCTTAACAAGAACTGTACCTGTGTTCTTCCATTTCCTTACTATGTTCCTCACAGTGGAAATTGACAGGTTAAATCTCTGAGACAGCTTTTTGTATCCTTCCCCTGAACAACTATGTTGAATAATCTTTGTTTTCAGATCATTTGACAGTTGTTTTGAGGAGCCCATGATGCCACTCTTCAGAGGAGATTCAAACAGGAGAAGAACTTGCAAGTGGCCACTTTAAGTAGCTTTTCTCATGATTGCGTACACCTGGCTATGAAGTTCAAAGCACAATGAGGTTACAAAACCAAAAAAAGTGCTTTAGTAAGTCAGTAGAAAGTAGGTAGGAGTATTTAAAACAAGAAAATGATAAGGGTGTCCATACTTATGCACCTGTCAAATTTTGTTTGAATGCAGATTGCACATTTTCTGTTAGTACAATAAACCTCATTTCAAGGCACAAACATTACCGTGTCCAACAGTTATTAGATATATGAAACTGAAATAGCTGTTGCAAAAAAAACAATTTTTATAAAACATTAAGCTTAAGATTAATAGGGGTGCCCAAACTTTTTCATATAACTGTATATATATACTATCTCTAGGGGATAGGAAAAGTAGTTACAAAATGCTGTTTTTAAATGAAGGTCTTTATTATTAAGGGAGAATGAAATTCAAACCTACAGGGCTCTGTGCGAGAAAGTTATTGCCCCACCCCCCCAAAAAAAAAATAAATTAACTGTGGTTTATCACATCTTTGGGAAGCTGAGTTCAGTCCCTACCCACACCCAGGCCTGATTACTGTCACACCTGTTCTCAATCAAGAAATCACTTAAATAACACCTGCCTGACAAAATTAAGTTGACCAAAAATTCATCAAAAGCTAGACACCATGTCGCGACCCCAAGAAATTCTGGAACAAATGAAAAACAAAGCAATAGAGATCTATCGGTCTAGAAAAGGTTATAGAGCCATTTCTAAAGTTTTGGGACTCCAGCGAACCAGAGAGAAGCATTATTCACAAATGGCAAATACACGGAACATGGTGAAACTTCTCAGGAGTGGCCGGACAACCAAAATTACCCAAAGAACACAGCAACGACTCATCCAAGAGGTCACAAAAGACCCCACAACAGCATCCAAAGAACTGCAGGCCACACTTGCTTCAGTTAAGGTCAGTGTTCATGACTCCACCATAAGATAAAGACAGGGCAAAAATGGCCTGCATGGCAGGGTTACAAGACGAAAACCACTGCTGAGCAGTACGAACATAAAGGCTTGTCTCAGTTTTGCCATAAAACATCTTGATGATGCCCAAGACTTTTGGGAGAATACTCTGTGGACTGACGAGACAAAAGTTTAACTTTTTGGAAGGTGTATATCTGGCATAAAAGTAACATAGCATTTCAGAAAAGAAGCATCATACCAAGAGTGAAATGTGGTGGTAGTAGTGTGATGGTCTAGGGCTGTTTTGCTGCTTCAGAACCTGGAAGACTTGCTGTGGTAAATGGAACCATAAATTCTGCCATCTACCAAAAAATCTTGAAGGAGAGTGTCCGGCGATCTGTTCATGACCTCAAGCTGAAGCACACTTGGGTTATGCAGCAGGACAATGAGCATGTCCACCTCTAAATGGCTTAGGCCTCTTTCACACTTCAGTCTACTGGCATCAGTCAAAATCTGTCGTCACGATCCGTCAAAAATAGTGAAAAATGGAAACAATAGCGAATCCGTCGAAAAACCAGATCCGTTGCATCCGGTTTTTTATCCGTTTCTCCCGTTTTTTCGACAGATCCGTTTTTTCATATCTCCAAATGGGAGGCTCCCAAACATGATTGGCTACTGGAAAATAATGGAAACTTATATATATATATATATATATAACCATATATATATATATATATATATATATATATATATATAAACCATGTGACCCACACCTTGGTCACATAACATACCTGTAACCACTCCCCTGGGTGGGAGTGTGGGTGTGTGAGGCTAGTTTGATCCTCCCATCTCATCACAACTATGCCTCCAAGTGCATCTTGAAGTGCACACACAGCGCCCCCTGGCTGTAAGATTGGTCACTGCACCACATACCTCCCCCCTTTGTTCAACCCTATTGGGGTGGACACATGACATAAACCCGGGGTTCCGATACCGGGAACCTATGTCACCTTTGATTGGCCTCCCCCGCCCCCAGCGGTCAGTTTGTCAGCCTTGGGCTTCAACCCTTGAGTCACCACCTGTCTGTGTCAGCAGACCCTTTTTGGTCCACCCACTTACAGTCGAGCTGACTATCTGGTCTGAGACTGACCCCTCGCTACTACGTCTGCTACCAGGTCTCCCACCTGGGTCACTCAGCCTTGAGCTAACAGAGGAGTCACTACTTTGAACTCTTTTATTCTTTAGGGTACCTTTTCGTACCTCCATACCCTGGGTTGGAAGTGGTCGCCATCTTATATTCTGCAGCTGTTTATTAATCTTCAGACGTTCCAGTCTTAGCTGCTCTATCTCCTTTAGATACGTCACCCGGTATTTAAGAAGCACTCGAATGTTCCTAAGGCTATCTACTGAGCCAATTACAACAAATGGAACCATCTCATCTTCACCAGTTACCTGGACTTCGCCAACATCTGGAATCCTGACTCTTGCCACACCGGATCTGTTCACCAGGTCCTGCATCACTTTTCCAAATCTACCAATGACTTTCCCCACCAGATTTCTGGGTACTCGAACGATGTCTTCCACAAAGCCCAGCCGACTTTGCGCTTTCCTGGCATGCTCCAAACGTCAAGCTGCTAACTTGTGCCTAAACAGGATCAATTGTTTCGTGCAAAGACATTGTAGGTGCATATCCTTCAGGATAGCTACCCACTTTACTGTGACTTCCTTAGTGGACAGTATCACCAACTGTTTCGTATCTGGGGCCCAGTTCACACTACATGCTTCCACTGTTTTTCTAAAGGCCTCATGTACACCTTCACCGGTACAGGCTTCTTGCACCTCTTCGGGTACATCAATCATGGTCTTGAAGAGCAGAGTCTCACTCTCTTCATAGACGGACGGCTCCCTTTTTGTCTCAGACTTTTCCATCAAGACGTCTGCCACAACCGGATGACTGTCTTGTTCTGTTTTTAGCGCCAATTCTTCCTCCGCTTTACACTCTTCCAGATCCCTGGCCAGGATGGGCACTGGCAGCTTCACCTCGTTACCACTCTGGTACCGCCGCTGTGAGTCTGTGACCAGCATCTCCTTCTCTTGCAGAAGACCATTCAATGCTTCCCTGAGCACATTTACATCCTCTCTTAAGGCCTTATTCACAATTTGCCATGTGGACAGGTGATGTTTGAGTTCAGAGTTCAGAGACTTCCTTCTCCAGCTCATCTACCTGGTGCTCAGCTGCTTGTCTCAGATGCCTTAACTCGGCCTGTAAATCTGTTACCTTTTGCTTCTCATGAGACAACTCATTAGCGAGATCCTGGACCTCCTTTTTATCAACCTTCTCACCGTGTGCAATTTGTTCAGCCCCTTTTCCTCTTTTACGTCTCCGGTGACGGGAGGAAGACTTGCCACTTGTACTTAAGTCAGCTATACTGCACTCTTTCCCGCTGGCGTCCTCATCGGAATGGGAATCACCACCACCCGGTTGGTTATCCTGGAACCCGCAGTCGCCACTTACACAGGTCATATTTTCTGGTATGGCTGCCCCCGCCATCCTGACGTCACCTTGTGGAGCACTGTCATTCCCCTGTGTCAGTGTTTCTGTCAGCACACCATTATACTCAGTCCTAGTGGTTGCTAATGACAATGACATGTCACAGTCACCCCCGGAGTCTGTGTCACACCCCACAGTACGGTGAACCCTCAAGTTCCTTTCTAACAGGGTGTCAGCTTCACAGGTTTTATTTACCAGATCACTGTCAGTCATTTTGGGGTACACGTCAGGTGACATCATGTCGGTAAGTCGGGCAGACGAACCCTTCACATTGGTCACCCCGATGTCTGACCCGTCAATTTTGGGATCCATTACTGACTTAACGTATGCCCCTGCAATAACAGAGAGACTTCCATCGTCCTCCTAGAGGAACACCCTCCTTCCACAAGTCTGGGAATAACTTACAGTCCCGGCCTACTATCACCGGACAGGGTAGATTTGGGACTATGGCGGCCTCAAGATTTGTATAGCCCCTGACCGTCTCAAGGTACACCTGGGTCACTGAATAAACCTTAGTGTCCCCATGGATGCAGGTGACCTCGATTTTTTCAGACCTCACAAACTGATCTTCTGCAGACTTTACCAAGGTCACCGAGTTCCCCGAATCAACTAGACCAAATACCTCTTCTACGTCTGCGTTCATTTCTAGTACACACCCACGTAACCTCTTACTGGGTGGGTAGTTCATAGAGCAGATTGGACACACATAGTACATTTGCCCCGGACAACAGCCCGACTGCGTCATGCCTTTGGGATGCTCCACCCCCTTTTGGGAAACCACCATTCTGCGGGACTCCACCCCTTTTTGGGCAACTACAACCTTTTGGGCTACCACCCCTTTTTGGGACTCCACCCCCTTTTTGGCAAACATCCCTTCTCTGGGGTACATCCAACGGTACTCTCAGGCCCCAGTTCGCACAGTACACCAATGTGACTCTGGCCTTGCACCGGCCCTTTAAGAGTCTGCACGCTCTGGACCAGCAATGTCCTTTTTTTTTTTTCTTTCTTTACAATGCTCTGTACGGCTCCACTGCAGACTTCGTGGACCCGCCGATCCACAGCAAGATGCTTGTCACCCCTTCGTGGACCCGCCGATCCACAGCAAACTTTGTGACCCCACTGAGCCACAGCAAGCTGACTTGAGGAAAAAAAAACAGTCTCTTACTGACCCCGGTCAGCATAGCACAGACTCCTGTCTGTTACACACTCGGCTTTACAGCCCAAACATAGTTTCTCACTGACCCCGGTCAGTATCACACGGGCTCCTGTCTGTTACCTATTGGTGTCGGCCACACAGGTTCCTGCAACCCTCTTCTCAGAGGTATCCCACAAACAGCAGTTCTCAATGACCCCGGTCAGTATTACACACACAGTTGTCAGACTGTTTACTCCTCTGGCTCAGACCAGCCAGCGCTGCAACATGTGCTCCTTGGATCGTTGCCCGCATTCTCCACCAACTGTAGTGTTTCACCCACTATGTGTCTTGGGGACACTCACTTGGCAGCAGAATAATCATAGACAGGCACGGTTTTTCACATTAACAGTCCATGTGGTTTATTATACTCTCAGCATAAACCTTTGTAGGCCATGTTACGTATCGCAGACCTCACGTAGTCCTTTACTTCACCATATCTGTCTTTACAAATCATTCATTATTCAGGCCTGTATCTCTCCAGGCACCGGGTGACTGCACAGTTCAGCAACTGTCCTATGTTACACACACAGTTCTTTCCCCATACCAGGGGTTACCTCCCAGGAGCTCCTGCTCCACAGGTAGACTCTGTGTCAGTCCCAGGTCCTCAACATGGACTGTCCAGGTCGGTGGTCTCACAGTGCTTCCAGGATGACTCCGCTCCCAGGAGCCTCCAACACTGACCGTCCAGGTCCTACAGCACACAGGCCACTCAGTGCCAAAGCCCAACCATGTGCTATTCAGGAATTCCCAGGATTTCCATACAGGCTTCCAGGGCCTTGCACTTGGACCATTCAGATCCAAACACAGGAACCATGTGACCCACACCTTGGTCACATTACATACCTGTAACCACTCCCCTGGATGGGAGTGTGAGTGTGTGAGGCTAGTTTGATCCTCCCATCTCATCACAACTATGCCTCCAAGTGCATCTTGAAGTGCATATGCAGCGCCCCCTGGCTGTAAGATTGGTCACTGCACCACAGCATCTATCCATCAGGCAGGTTGCTGGCAGGCTTCTTGCTTGTATGCTTCTTGCTGGCACATTGAGGAATGAAGCCACATGGCAGGTTTATATAGATTTGGGGCTGTTTGGCCAATTGGCTACTAAATACAGATTTGGAGCATGCTCAGTGTAAAAAACGGAATCCATCACTGGATTCCATCATTTGACTGATAGTGACAGATCCTGTGCCCATAGGCTTCCATTCTAGCCAACGATGGACACTGCTGGATCTGTCGCTGTCTGACATTTCGACGCAGACAAAAAACGTTACTTTGTCCGTCCTCTTCAGACGACAGATAAACAAATTTCGACAGATCCAACGCACGACAGATGAAACTTGAGGCCATCCGTCGTAATTTGTCGCTAATACAAGTCTATGAGAAAAAGACGGATCCAGTGGGCAAATTCGCTGGATCAGTTTTTTCACAAAACTACGGATTTTGACTGAAACAAAAACACTAAAGTGTGAAAGAGGCCTTAAGAAAAACAAAATTAACACTTTGGAGTGACCTAGTCAAAGTCCTGACCTTAATCTGATTGAGATGCTGTGGCATGACCTTAAAAAGACTGATCATGCTCGAAAACCCTCCAATGTGGCTGAATTACAACAATTCTGCAAAGATGAGTGGGCCAAAATTCTTCCAGAACGTTGTAAAAGACTCCTTGCCAGTTATCGCAAACGATTGATTGCAGATGTTGCTGCTAATGGTGGTCCAACCAGTTATTAGGTTTAGGGGGCAATCACTTTTTCGCACAGGGCCCTGTAGGTTTGGATTTCTTTTTCCCTTAACAATAAAGACCTTCATTTAAAAACTGCATTTTGTGTTTACTTGTGTTATCTTTGTCTAATATTTAAGTTTGTTTGGTGATCTGAAACATGTAAGTGTGACAAACTATAACTAGTATAGATAAGGGTGGTACATCAGTATTGGAATTAATTCTGAACAAAGGAATGGAGGGGAAAGACAATACATAGATGTGCACACCTGTATAGAAAATATGTTGTGTATTTATAAACCAAATCAACACACCATGATTAAAACCAATTAAAACCTAAATAGAGACATACATACTGTATACTACTGACACCAGAAGTGATCTAGCACTTTATTGGTTTGCATTTGCACTTTAGTATCTTACTTGCACATGTGATCATTCTGATACCATTAGATATGTAAGCCCGCAAGGGCAGGGTCCTCTCCCCTCTGTATCAGTCTGTCATTGTTAGCTTATTTACTGTAAGTGATATTTGTATTTTAATGTAACCCCATCTCATGTACAGCACCATGGAATTAATGGCGCTATATAAATAAATAATAATGATAGTAATTATATACCGTATATATAATCTCTGTATTTTTTGTTGGATCCATTACTTCACCTATATTGCTGATCTATTTATATTCAAGATTTCTCTTTTCAACACAGCAAAACATAAATTATAAGTGTGAAATATATATATATATATATATATATATATATATATATATATATATATACACTCACCGGCCACTTTATTAGGTACACCTGTCCAACTTCTTGTTAACACTTAATTTCTAATCAGCCAATCACATGGCGGCAACTCAGTGCATTTAGGCATGTAGACATGGTCAAGACAATCTCCTGCAGTTCAAACCGAGCATCAGTATGGGGAAGAAAGGTGATTTGAGTGCCTTTGAACGTGGCATGGTTGTTGGTGCCAGAAGGGCTGGTCTGAGTATTTCAGAAACTGCTGATCTACTGGGATTTTCACGCACAACCATCTCTAGGGTTTACAGAGAATGGTCCGAAAAAGAAAAAAAATCCAGTGAGCGGCAGTTCTGTGGGCGGAAATGCCTTGTTGATGCCAGAGGTCAGAGGAGAATGGGCAGACTGGTTCGAGCTGATAGAAAGGCAACAGTGACTCAAATCGTCACCCGTTACAACCAAGGTAGGCCTAAGAGCATCTCTGAACGCACAGTGCGTCAAACTTTGAGGCAGATGGGCTACAGCAGCAGAAGACCACACCGGGTACCACTCCTTTCAGCTAAGAACAGGAAACTGAGGCTACAATTTGTACAAGCTCATCGAAATTGGACAGTAGAAGACTGGAAAAACGTTGCTTGGTCTGATGAGTCTCGATTTCTGCTGCGACATTCGGATGGTAGGGTCAGAATTTGGCGTAAACAACATGAAAGCATGGATCCATCCTGCCTTGTATGGAGCATCTTTGGGATGTGCAGCTGACAAATCTGCGGCAACTGTGTGATGCCATCATGTCAATATGGACCAAAATCTCTGAGGAATGCTTCCAGCACCTTGTTGAATCTATGCCACGAAGAATTGAGGCAGTTCTGAAGGCAAAAGGGGGTCCAACCCGTTACTAGCATGGTGTACCTAATAAAGTGGCCGGTGAGTGTATATATATATATATATATATATATATATATATATATATATATATATATACTAGATGGCAGCCCGATTCTAAAGAATCGGGAGTCTAGAATCCATATATACTTTATTTATTCAAATGTAAGAATAATACAATTAATAAATAATAGTAAGAAAGAACAAAAAATGGCTGCACTCACCAGCTCTTGACAATTCTTGACAGTACGGCACATTTCTGATTGGTCGCTCGCGGCAGGCGCCAACCAATCAGAAAAGTGCCGCGCACCACGAAGGCATATATCTTTGTCCACCCTGAGCGGGTGTAGGACGCTGGTGACGTCACTTATCTCCGGACATTATCTCCGGACAAAGCCACGGAAGTTGGCACAAATTGCCGGAAGTAGTATTCTAGGCAATTATATATTAGATTTTAATGTTATCAGTGTTTACCTTTGAACGTTTATATTGTATTGTCCTGTCACCAGCCATGTGTACGATTATCGGCCGAAAGCCTCTCTGGAACCAATAATCACCCCATGTAAAGGTATCTTTATAAGTTAAAGATTCCGAATACTATGACTTTTATCATATCCGGTTTTTTATGAACCGTTAAGGTTTTCTGGTTGAAGTAAAAAAAACTCTGAGTGTTTACAGTTTGAAACCATAAAATGTTGAAAAATTATGTCATTCTTGAGTATATCACTCAATGGTGCTCATAAACGTGTCAAATTTGATCTATAATATACCTTAATATGCGTTACTTTAATCTTTAATATACTTAAGAACAGGGCCCCCGACATCACACAGGGGGTCTGAAACACCGCACAGTGGTCCAAAATATCGCTGTGCTCTGCCTGGGGCCCCATATGCTGCCTGGGGCCCCTGTGCTCTGCCTGGGGCCCCATATGCTGCCTGGGGCCCCTGTGCTCTGCCTGGGGCCCCTGTGCTCTGCCTGGGGCCCCATGTTCTGCCTGGGGCCCCTGTGCTCTGCCTGGGGCCACTGTGCTCTGCCTGGGGCCCCATATGCTTCCTGGGGCCCCTGTGCTCTGCCTGGGGCCCCATATGCTGCCTGGGGCCCCTGTGCTCTGCCTGGGGCCCCATAGGCTGCCTGGGGCCCCTGTGCTCTATCTGGGACCACTGTGCTCTGCCTGGGGCCCTATATGCTGCCTGGGGCCCCTGTGCTCTGCCTGGGGCCCCATGTTCTGCCTGGGGCCACTGTGCTCTGCCTGGGGCCCCATAGGCTGCCTGGGGCCCCTGTTCTCTGCCTGGGACCACTGTGCTCTGCCTGGGGCCCCATATGCTGCCTGGGGCCCCTGTGCTCTGCCTGGGGCCACTGTGCTCTGCCTGGGGCCCCATATGCTGCCTGGGGCCCCTGTGCTCTGCCTGGGGCCCCATATGCTGCCTGGGGCCCCTGTGCTCTGCCTGGGGCCCCTGTGCTCTGCCTGGGGCCCCATGTTCTGCCTGGGGCCCCTGTGCTCTGCCTGGGGCCACTGTGCTCTGCCTGGGGCCCCATGTTCTGCCTGGGGCCACTGTGCTCTGCCTGGGGCCCCATAAGCTGCCTGGGGCCCCTGTGCTCTGCCTGGGACCACTGTGCTCTGCCTGGGGCCCCATATGCTGCCTGGGGCCCCTGTGCTCTGCCTGGGGCCACTGTGCTCTGCCTGGGGCCCCATATGCTGCCTGGGGCCACTGTGCTCTGCCTGGGGCCCCATATGCTGCCTGGGGCCCCTGTGCTCTGCCTGGGGCCCCATATGCTGCCTGGGGCCCCTGTGCTCTGCCTGGGGCCCCTGTGCTCTGCCTGGGGCCCCATGTTCTGCCTGGGGCCCCTGTGCTCTGCCTGGGGCCACTGTGCTCTGCCTGGGGCCCCATATGCTTCCTGGGGCCCCTGTGCTCTGCCTGGGGCCCCATATGCTGCCTGGGGCCCCTGTGCTCTGCCTGGGGCCCCTGTGCTCTGCCTGGGGCCCCTGTGCTCTGCCTGGGGCCCCTGTGCTCTGCCTGGGGCCCCATGTTCTGCCTGGGGCCCCTGTGCTCTGCCTGGGGCCACTGTGCTCTGCCTGGGGCCCCATATGCTGCCTGGGGCCCCTGTGCTCTGCCTGGGGCCCCTGTGCTCTGCCTGGGGCCCCATATGCTGCCTGGGGCCCCTGTGCTCTGCCTGGGGCCCCTGTGCTCTGCCTGGGGCCCCATGTTCTGCCTGGGGCCCCTGTGCTCTGCCTGGGGCCACTGTGCTCTGCCTGGGGCCCCATATGCTGCCTGGGGCCCCTGTGCTCTGCCTGGGGCCCCATATGCTGCCTGGGGCCCCTGTGCTCTGCCTGGGGCCACTGTGCTCTGCCTGGGGCCCCATAGGCTGCCTGGGGCCCCTGTGCTCTGCCTGGGGCCACTGTGCTCTGCCTGGGGCCCCATATGCTGCCTGGGGCCACTGTGCTCTGCCTGGGGCCCCATATGCTGCCTGGGGCCCCTGTGCTCTGCCTGGGGCCCCATATGCTGCCTGGGGCCCCTGTGCTCTGCCTGGGGCCCCTGTGCTCTGCCTGGGGCCCCATGTTCTGCCTGGGGCCCCTGTGCTCTGCCTGGGGCCACTGTGCTCTGCCTGGGGCCCCATATGCTTCCTGGGGCCCCTGTGCTCTGCCTGGGGCCCCATATGCTGCCTGGGGCCCCTGTGCTCTGCCTGGGGCCCCTGTGCTCTGCCTGGGGCCCCATATGCTGCCTGGGGCCCCTGTGCTCTGCCTGGGGCCCCATGTTCTGCCTGGGGCCCCTGTGCTCTGCCTGGGGCCACTGTGCTCTGCCTGGGGCCCCATATGCTGCCTGGGGCCCCTGTGCTCTGCCTGGGGCCCCATATGCTGCCTGGGGCCCCTGTGCTCTGCCTGGGGCCACTGTGCTCTGCCTGGGGCCCCATAGGCTGCCTGGGGCCCCTGTGCTCTGCCTGGGACCACTGTGCTCTGCCTGGGGCCCCATATGCTGCCTGGGGCCCCTGTGCTCTGCCTGGGTGTAGGACACTGGTGACGTCACTTATCTCCGGACATTAGCTCCGGACATTATCTCCGGACATTATCTCCGGACATTAGCTCCGGACAAAGCCACGGAAGTTGGCACAAATTGCAGGAAGTAGTATTCTAGGCAATTATATATTAGATATATATACTGTATATATATAATCGTCTAATGTCCACTTCCATCTGTTTGTGTCTGTCCCAGAAATCCGGGGTTCGCTGATTGGTCGCGGACGGCTGGGTACGACCAATCAGCGACAGGCACAGTCCGGCCGTGAATTGGCCCCTCCCTACTCCCCTCCAGTCAGTGCCCCCTCCATACTCCCCTCCAGTCAGGGCCCACATAGCGTTTTAGAAGTCCGTTAAACGGACTGCATTACACCGTGGCATAACGCGGTGTAATGCAGTTCGTTAACGCTGCTATTAACCCTATAAGTGTAAACAACTTTTTACTATTAATGCTGCCTATGCAGCATCAATAGTAAAAACATATAATGTTAAAAAATAATAATAATAAAAAAAATAATTACACTCTCACCTTCCAGCATCCGCGGCATCCTTTCCCGCTCCTCGCGACACTCCGATCACAAGAATGCATTGCGGCAATAACCCCAGATGACGTAGCAGTCTTGCGAGACCGCTACATCATCACGGGTTATTGCCGCAAGGCATTACTGGGAACAGAGCGTCGCGAGGAGCATCGCTAAAGGCCTGGGCTGGATCCGGGGGCCGGCGGAAGGTGAGTATATAACTATTTTTTATTTTAGCTCTTTTTTTAACAGGGATATAGTGCCCACATTGCTATAATAATAACGTGGGCTGTTATATACTGCGTGGGCTGTTATATACTGCGTGGGCTGTGTTATATACTGCGTGGGCTGTTATATACTACGTCGCTGTGCTATATACTATGTGGCTGGGCAATATATGTGGGCTGTGCAATATACTACGTGGTTGTGTTATATACTATGTGGGCTGTGTTATATACTGCGTGGCCTGTGCTATATACTACATGGGCTGTGTTATTTACTGTGTGGGCTGTTATATACTGTGTGGGCTGTGTTTTATACTATGTCGCTGTGCTATATACTACGTAGCTGTGCAATATACTACGTGGCTGTACTATATACTACGTGGCTGTGTTATATACTACTTGGGCTGTTATATACTGCGTGGCCTGTGCTATATACTACATGGGCTGTGCTATATACTACATAGGCTGTGTTATATACTGTGTGGGCTGTTATATACTGTGTGGGCTGTGCTATATACTATGTGAGCTGTGTTATATACTGCGTGGGCAGTGCTATATACTATGTGAGCTGTGTTATATACTGCGTGGGCTGTGCTATATACTACGTGGCTGTGCTATATACTATGTGGCTGTGCAATATACTACATGGCCGTGCTATATACTATGTGGCTTTGTTATATACTACACAGCTGTGGTATATACTACGTGGGCTGTGTTATATGCTACGTGGGCTGTGTTATATACTGCGTGGGCTGTGCCATATACTACGTGGGCTGTTCTATATGCTACGTGGCCTGTGTTATATACTGCATGGGCTGTGCAATATACTACGTGGGCTGTGCTATATACTACGTGGCTGTGTTATATACTACGCGGCTGTGCTATATACTACGTGGTTGTGCTATATACTACGTGGCTGTGAGACTCTTTCGCCTGGGGCCCTGAAAAACCTTGAGCTGGCCCTGGCTTCACTGATTGGTCGCGCCTGGTTAGGTGCCACAGGTAAATTACAGGTGCTGTTAATTACACAAATTAGAGAAGCATCACATGATTTTTCGAACAGTGCCAATACTTTTGTCAATCCCCTTTTTTATGTTTGGTGTGGAATTATATCCAATTTGGCGTTAGAACAATTCTTTTTGTGTTTTTTTCATTTAAGACAAATTAAATGAAGATAATAACACCAAAGAATTTGTGTTTGCAATCATTTTCAGGAAGAAACTGAGTATTATCTGACAGAATTGCTGGGGTGTGAATACTTTTGGCCATGACTGTATATATATATATATATATATATATATATACACTCCCTGACAGAAGTTATGTCGCTTATCTATGTTATGTAAATGAAAGCTTATAACTAGTGTTGAGCATTCCGATACCGCAAGTATCGTGTATCGGCCGATACTTAGCGGTATCGGAATTCCGATACCGAGATCCGATACTTGCCGCGTATCGGATACCGGAATCGGAAGTTCCCAGGATTCAAACTGCACAAATTTGCACAAAATCAGCCAATGAGAATGATTCCAAGTGTGGGCACATCCTGTTCAGCATGGAGGGCATGAAACTACTGGCAAGGCTGTGATTGGCTGCTGAAATGATGTCATGATGCAGTTTAATAGTCGCTGGCGCCATTTTTCGCTTACTCTGCTGTGAATTCAGTTAGTGACAGGACGCTGTTTGCTGACTGAGGGCCAGTTTAGAGATAGCGATTTGCTTCTTTGTGCCTTTCCAAGGCTAATTTAGCACCCGCAGTGTTCACCTACTAATCACCATGCTTTTGCCTTGCAGCGCTGTTTTCACAGCAATCTGCAAGGTCTGTGTGTGTGTGAGTGCAGCCCACTCTCTAGTCTGTGTGCAGCCATAGGCCATCCATAGCTGGTTGTATTCAGTTCAGGGAGGGTGGTTCATTGCCTCATACTGTTCTTTTTTTTTTTTTTTTTTGAAGTAGTGTAGTCTGCTGCTCATTTTTTGTAATAATTCCTAATAGTGACTTTCCACCCGTATCCAGCTAACTTGTGGAAAAACACTACATAGGATAAAGTAGAGGAGGTTTTTTGGGCCTTGCAGCGCCGTTAACGGCTGTCTGCACGGTCTCCGTGTGACTGCAGCTCGCCCTGTAGTCTGTGAGCAGCCATAACCTGGTTGTATCCAGCTCAGGGTTCTTCACTGCGTCATACCGTAAAATCAATTTTCCTTTTGTCTTAAGTAGTGCAGGCTGCTGCACATTTTTTCAAAAAATTCCTATTAGTGTCTTTCCACCCGTATCCAGCTAACTTGTGGAAAAACACTACATAGGATAAAGTAGAGGAGGTTTTTAGGGCCTTGCAGCGTCGTTTACGGCTGTCTGCACGGTCTCCGTGTGACTGCAGCTCGCTCTGTAGTCTGTGAGCAGCCATAGCCTGGTTGTATCCAGCTCAGGGTTCTTCACTGCGTCATACCGTCAAATCAATTTTCCTTTTGTTTTAAGTAGTGCAGGCTGCTGCACATTTTTTCAAAAAATTCCTATTAGTGTCTTTCCACCCGTATCCAGCTAACTTGTGGAAAAACACTACATAGGATAAAGTAGAGGAGGTTTTTTTGGGCCTTGCAGCGCCGTTTACGGCTGTCTGCACGGTCTCCGTGTGACTGCAGCTCTCTCTGTTGTCAGTTCAGCCCCCCAAAAATAAATAAATAATAAAGTTCACCAAACACACCACTTTACATTTGTGTAGGCCACATTAGCTCATATTAAAGTCTAGTCCACACTTTAGAAAATTAGTGTTTCCTATACCTTTTAGGACTCGGAGCTGTTCAGGAATAAGCACACAAAGCCGTTAGTACTTTTCTGCTTATCTTTATCAGTCAACCAAGATGAAGAAGGCAGGGAGTAAGGCACGTGGGCGTGGGCGCGGAGCAGGGAGAGGACGTGGGGATTCTGTGCCTGCTGCGGGCACCGGTGACTCCTCAGCACCCAGTTTCACCAGGGAACCTTCATGCGCAGTCCTTCATGCGCAGCTTTGTCGCAGAGCGCCGTACACCGCTGCTGCGTGAAGACCAAATTGAAGCCGTTGTCGGATGGATGGCAGCTAACGCATCGACTTCAATTAGTGCCACATCCTCTCAGACACAGAGCACTGGAGAGCAGCCATCTGTCTCTTCACCACCTGGTGAAGGAGCCGTCTCTACTTCTGTTCTCTGAATCTCTTGGCTTGGAAACAGGGGGCCAGCCAAGCAGCATTGAAGAAATGGAAGAAGAGGCAGGGTGCAGTGATGCCCAACAGCTTTTTCTCTCTGAGTCTGAAGAGGCGGGTGGGCCAGTGCCTCCGGTCACATCGCAGGCCGCATCCGCTGATGATGACACTCAGGTGCCACTTTCTGGTGCGTGCTCTGCTGCTGAGACTACCCAGGAGGAGCAGTTGGTGGCAGAGGGTAGTGTAGATGATGAGGTCCTTGACCCATCGTGGCGTGAGGGACAGGAAGGTGGTAGGAGCAGCTCCGAGGAAGAGATTCCTAGAACGGGCCAAAGAGGTAGAGGGAGGGGGAAGACTGCGCAGCCTGTAGCCTCCACTTTGGCACCCGTTAGGAGCATGTCTGTTCCAAAAGCCAAAAAGGGCGCTCCCACGACTTGCAGTGTCTGGCCCTTTTTTGACACAGTTGCAGATGACATTTGCTATGTGAAATGCAAGGTGTGTCATCACAAAGTCAAAAGAGGTTGAAATGTCAGCAACCTCAATACCTTTAACATGTGGAAACATGTGTGCAACAGGCACGCGGCGGAGTTAGAAAAACACACTGAAGAGCTTGGCCAACCAACAGCGGCAGCTACCACCTCTTCAGCTCGTGTTGCCTCTTCCTCCAGCTCACACGCAGCTGGTTCGGCTTCCTTCCAGGATCGCCGTGGAAGAACCTCTGGCCCTGTTGTCCAGAGACCCGCTGTAATTCCACCCGCAGCACCACTTTCCCAGTCATCCACACACTCCCAGCCCAGTCTACAGCCATCGGTAGTACAGGCATGGGAGAAAAGGCGGCCTTTCTCGTCAAACCACCCACGAGCACAGGCTCTGACTGCAGGCATTGCCAAACTTCTGTCACTGGAAATGCTGTCATTAAGGCTGGTGGAGACTGACAGCTTCCGTGACTTGATGTCATTGGCAGTCCCACAGTACAATGTGCCCAGCCGCTTTTACTTCAGCAGGCAAGCTGTCCCTGCCCTGCACAAGCATGTGGAGGGACACATAAAACACGCGCTACTGAACGCCGTCAGTAGCAAGGTCCACCTCACCACCGATGCGTGGACCAGTCAACATGGACAGGGGCGATACCTTTCCCTCACTGCCCATTGGGTTAATGTCGTTGAGCCGGGTACAGATCGTGCGAGTGGCGCAGGACGTGTCCTGCCCACTCCAAGGATTGCAGGAATCCATTCTGTATGCATTGACTCCTCCTCTTACACCAGTTCCTCAGAATCATCGCTGCAGGAGCCGTCACAGTCCACCTCCACATGGACCCGTGATGAACGTTTACCTGTTACGACCGACATGAGCACAGCCGTGGCCAAACGTCAACAGGCCGTCTTGAAATTAATTTCTTTGGGGAATCGAAGCCACACAGCACAGGAGTTCTGGAATGCCATCAAGCAGGAGAGCGATGTGTGGTTTGTGCCAGTGAATCTCCAGCCAGGCATGGTAGTGTGTGATAATGGCCGAAATCTGGTGGCAGCTCTGGGCCTCGGCAACCTCACTCACATCCCATGTCTGGCACATGTGCTCAATTTGGTCGTGCAGAGTTTTTTGAGGGACTATCCGGATCTTGATGCACTGCTGCACAAGGTCCGCCTAGAGTGTGCTCACTTGCGGCGTTCCAGCACGGCAAAATCGCGCATTGCGGCTCTGCAGCGCCGACACCGCCTGCCGGAACATCGCATCATATGTGACCTACCTACCAGGTGGAATTCCGCGTTACATATGTTGGAGCGGTTGTGTGAGCAGCAGCAAGCTGTAATGGAGTACCAGCTGCATCAGGCGCAAAGAAGTCGCACTCCGCGCCGTTCAGACTTCACAACCACAGAGTGGGCCACTATGAAGGACGTCTGCCAGGTTTTGCGTCCCTTTGATTATTCCATGCAGATGGCGAGTGCAGATGATGCACTAGTCAGCATTAGGGTTGAGCGACTTTCATTTTTTTAAGATCGAGTCGGGTTTTGCGAAACCCGACTTTGTCCAGAGTCGAGTCGAGTGCAGTCGGCCGATTATCGCTAAAAGTCGGGGATCGACCGAAACACGAAACCCAATGCAAGTCAATGGGGAAGCATAGTCGGCAGTGAGTGGAGGCCAGGAAAACACCTACAGTGCCCATTTTAATGCCAAAAACATCCATTCTTGTTTCTGAAGCTTGTCAATCTTAATTAACTTTATAATAATAGTTGGGCATAGGAAATTGGGGGTCATTTGGCAAAAGTTGTGGGGGGAGTAGGGCTGGCTCAAGTTTTTCGTTGGCCCAGGAAATGCGGACTATGTCACGGCGGTGTTGCAGGGAGAGGTAAGTATTTCAACGTTGCAAGTGCTGTGATCCTGAGCAAGCAGGGGGGGCCCACTCGTTCGCATTGGCACTGGCACAGGGCCCCTCAAAGTACGCCGGTGTGTTTGCATGGCGGGGGCGCCTCCCACCAGCAGCGACACTTTTGCGTACTCTGAGGGGCCCTGTGCCAGTGACGTCGCCAACGAGTATGCCCCCCACCTGATGAAGGAACCTGCACTTTCATCTGCACCTTCCTCTTTGTCCCTGTGTAAGGTGGTATAACATGCGGGAAGGGGAACCTTACTTTCAGCAGGGTCAGATTCTGGCTGTGTAGAGTACAAGGGGAATGTAGTGGTCTAGGTCAATGTACCAGCAGACTCATCTAGCAGTGGCTGGGCAATGGGCAGGATGAGGAGGAAACAGATATAGGGCCAAAGAATAAAGTAGGCTAAATGCAGTTCAAAATTGGTAACAGGACTAAACAGGGGGCATTGCTTTGTTCAGTGGAGTAGCAAACCCAAGAGCAGCAGACACTGTTTCAAGGGCCTAACCACACTAGTAGGCCAAATGCAGTTTAATATCTGATAGTATAGGCCGAAAGCCAGAATGTGGAAGCTCCGCTTTGTTCAGTTGAGGACAACACCAGGGAGGGGCAGACACCGTTAGTAGGCCGTAACAGTCAATTTTTTTTAAAAACAGCAGTTAATAAGAGGCAGAAAGTAGAAGCTCAGCTTTATTCAGTTGAGGACAACACCAGGGAGGGGCAGACACCTTTAGTAGGCCGGAACAGCCAATTTTTTAAAAAAACAGCAGTTAATAAGAGGCAGAAGGTAGAAGCTCAGCTTTATTCAGTTGAGGACAACACCAGGCAGGGGCAGACACCGTTAGTAGGCCGGAACCACCATTTTTTTTTTAAAAACAGCAGTTAATCAGAGCCAGAAGGTAGAAGCTCAGCTTTATTCAGTTGAGGACAACATGAATTAGGGACTGCAGACAGACTTAGCAGGCTGTCCCCTGTGTGGACCATGCATCCAATACATTAACCCATTGAGCCACAAAGGACACGTAACCTTCCGTGGCCATGCCTACAGGTCCATGTGTCTGTTGTCAGGTGTACCTTTGGACTCACAGATTGACAGAATGCAAGGACAATGCGGTCTTTAACATGCTGGTGGAGGGGTGGGATGGCTTTTCTCGCAAAAGAATTGTCAACTGGGTAGCTCATAGCGTGGTACATCGTAGTCCATCCTGGCTTTATTAATATTAAATAAAATAAAAAAATAGGCTCTATGCACTGTAAAATAGGTTCCAGGGGTACACGGGCAGCAGTGGTCTGGTTAGTGGAGGCCTAGTGGAAGGAGGGACCGCAGACAGGCTTCGAAGGCCTAACATAAAAAAATGAGCTGGCTGTAGGCACTTTATAATTGGTTCCAGGGGTATACGGGCAGCAGTGGTCTGGTCAGTGGAGGCCTAGTGGAAGGAGGGACCGCAGACAGGCTTTGAAGGCCTAACATAATAAAATGGGCTGGCTGTAGGCACTTTATAATTGGTGCCAGGGGTACACGGGCAGCAGTGGTCTGGTCAGTGGAGGCCTAGTGGAAGGAGGGACCGCAGACAGGCTTCGAAGGCCTAACATAAAAAAATGAGCTGGCTGTAGGCACTTTATAATTGGTTCCAGGGGTACACGGGCAGCAGTGGTCTGGTCAGTGGAGGCCTAGTGGAAGGAGGGACCGCAGACAGGCTTCGAAGGCCTAACATAATAAAATGGGCTGGCTGTAGGCACTTTATAATTGGTTCCAGGGGTACACGGGCAGCAGTGGTCTGGTCAGTGGAGGCCTAGTGGAAGGAGGGACCGCAGACAGGCTTCGAAGGCCTAACATAATAAAATGGGCTGGCTGTAGGCACTTTATAATTGGTTCCAGGGGTACACGGGCAGCAGTGGTCTGGTCAGTGGAGGCCTAGTGGAAGGAGGGACCGCAGACAGGCTTCGAAGGCCTAACATAATAAAATGGGCTGGCTGTAGGCACTTTATAATTGGTTCCAGGGGTACACGGGCAGCAGTGGTCTGGTCAGTGGAGGCCTAGTGGAAGGAGGGACCGCAGACAGGCTTCGAAGGCCTAACATAATAAAATGGGCTGGCTGTAGGCACTGTAAAATAGGTTCCAGGGGTACACGGGCAGCAGTGGTCTGGTCAGTGGAGGCCTAGTGGAAGGAGGGACCGCAGACAGGCTTCGAAGGCCTAACATAATAAAATGGGCTGGCTGTAGGCACTTTATAATTGGTTCCAGGGGTACACGGGCAGCAGTGGTCTGGTCAGTGGAGGCCTAGTGGAAGGAGGGACCGCAGACAGGCTTCGAAGGCCTAACATAAAAAAATGAGCTGGCTGTAGGCACTTTATAATTGGTTCCAGGGGTACACGGGCAGCAGTGGTCTGGTCAGTGGAGGCCTAGTGGAAGGAGGGACCGCAGACAGGCTTCGAAGGCCTAACATAAAAAAATGAGCTGGCTGTAGGCACTTTATAATTGGTTCCAGGGGTACACGGGCAGCAGTGGTCTGGTCAGTGGAGGCCTAGTGGAAGGAGGGACCGCAGACAGGCTTCGAAGGCCTAACATATTAAAATGGGCTGGCTGTAGGCACTTTGTAATTGGTTCCAGGGGTACACGGGCAGCAGTGGTCTGGTCAGTGGAGGCCTAGTGGAAGGAGGGACCGCAGACAGGCTTCGAAGGCCTAACATAAAAAAATGGCTGTAGGCACTG
Organism: Ranitomeya variabilis; assembly: GCF_051348905.1. Taxonomy (NCBI): domain Eukaryota; kingdom Metazoa; phylum Chordata; class Amphibia; order Anura; family Dendrobatidae; genus Ranitomeya; species Ranitomeya variabilis. Next base: position 512,574,546 of record NC_135232.1, on the reverse strand, counting down.
TAAAATAGGTTCCAGGGTTACACGGGCAGCAGTGGTCTGATCAGTGGAGGCCTATTGGAAGGAGGGACCGCAGACAGGCTTCGAAGGCCTAACATAATAAAATGGGCTGGCTGTAGGCACTTTATAATTGGTTCCAGGGGTACACGGGCAGCAGTGGTCTGGTCAACGGAGGCCGATTGTAATGAGTGTCTGCCAGTTAGTAGTCCAAAACAACAAATAAATGTGAATGTCTCGCATTAAAACAAAACAAAAACACTAAAGGGTGCAATCATTAGGTTCAGGGGTGGGATCCTCTGCGTTGTTTCAGACCTAATAATTTAGCGCAAAGTATTTACTGTGGTAAATAGAGGACACTGCCCCTGACTATGTTAAGTACCATCATACATGTTAACACAATGGTATTGTCAGTGGCAGGTATGGAAGGATGTCAGCGCATAGACTAAACATTGGTGGAAGTGTGAGAGATAACTGTGGAAGTGGTAGAGCAATGTTTGACCTGGGGGTGGGTGAACTCTCTTGTGGCCGGCGGTACAGGCCCAGGGCCCCTCATGTTACAACAGTGTGTCTGACGTTGGGTGCGCACCACCACCGCCAGAGACACTTTATTGTACTATGAGGGACCCAGTAGCAATGCCGTCGACCAAAAGCGAGCACACCCACCTCTTCAGACAAACAGCAGTCTCACGGGTGCTTGCGCCAAGTCGCGATACCACGGCCCCGTGTGGGTAGTTTGGCCATTTAGTGAGGTGTAAACATGTCGTAGGCTGGACAATCAGCTGCAGAAAATTAGACATTAGAAAAGTAATTCACAGTAGTCCACAGGTAAGAGCTTTTCATAGGAAAGCTAGTTGTCGGCCGGGCAAGGTGGGGCAAAAGATTTCGAAATCCAGTTGTGGTTCATTTTAATGAATGTTAGATCGTCAACATTTTGGGTAGCCAGACGAGTCCTTTTTTCGGTTAATATTGAACCTGCAGCACTGAATACTCTTTCTGATAGGACACTTGCTGCCGGGCAAGCAAGCTCCTGCAATGCATATTCTGCCAATTCTGGCCAGGTGTCTAATTTTGATGCCCAGTAATCAAATGGGAATGACGGTTGAGGGAGAACATCGATAAGGGATGAAAAATAGTTAGTAACCATACTGGACAAATGTTGTCTCCTGTCACTTTCAATTGATGCAGCAGTACCTGTCCTGTCTGCGGTCATAGCAAAATCACTCCACAACCTGGTCAGAAAACCCCTCTGTCCAACGCCACTTCTGATGTGTGCACCCCTAACACTCCTAGTCTGCTGCCCCCTGGAGCTCGTGTGAGAACGATCACGTGCGCTGTGTGCTGGGAATGCCTGAAGCAAACGGTCAACAAGAGTTGATTGTTTGGTTGCTAATATTAGTTCCAAGTTCTCATGTGGCATAATATTTTGCAATTTGCCTTTATAGCGTGGATCAAGGAGGCAGGCCAACCAGTAATCGTCATCGTTCATCATTTTCGTAATGCGTGTGTCCCTTTTTAGGATACGTAAGGCATAATCCGCCATGTGGGCCAAAGTTCCAGTTGTCAAATCTCCGGTTGTGATTGGTTGAGGGGCAGTTTCAGGCAAATCTACGTCACTTGTGTCCCTCAAAAAAACAGAACCCGGCCTTGCCACGCAACCAATTTCCAGTGCCCCCGGGAAAGCTTCCGCATTAAAAATATACTCATCCCCATCATCCTCCTCGTCCTCCACCTCCTCTTTGCCCGCTACCTCGTCCTGTACACTGCCCTGACCAGACAATGGCTGACTGTCATCAAGGCTTTCCTCTTCCTCTGGTGCAGACGCCTGCTCCTTTATGTGCGTCAAACTTTGCATCAGCAGACGCATTAGGGGGATGCTCATGCTTATTACGGCGTTGTCTGCACTAACCAGCTGTGTGCATTCCTCAAAACACTGAAGGACTTGACACATGTCTTGTATCTTGGACCACTGCACACCTGACAACTCCATGTCTGCCATCCTACTGCCTGCCCGTGTATGTGTATCCTCCCACAAAAACATAACTGCCCGCCTCTGTTGGCACAGTCTCTGAAGCATGTGCAGTGTTGAGTTCCACCTTGTTGCAACGTCTATGATTAGGCGATGCTGGGGAAGGTTCAAAGACCGCTGATAGGTCTGCATACGGCTGGCGTGTACAGGCGAACGTCGGATATGTGAGCAAAGTCCACGCACTTTGAGGAGCAGGTCGGAGAACCCAGGATAAGTTTTCAATAAGCACTGCACCACCAGGTTTAAGGTGTGAGCCAGGCAAGGAATGTGTTTCAGTTGGGAAAGGGAGATGGCAGCCATGAAATTCCTTCCGTTATCACTCACTACCTTGCCTGCCTCAAGATCTACTGTGCCCAGCCACGACTGTGTTTCTTGTTGCAAGAACTCGGACAGAACTTCCGCGGTGTGTCTGTTGTCGCCCAAACACTTCATAGCCAATACAGCCTGCTGACGCTTGCCAGTTGCTGGCCCATAATGGGACAACTGGTGTGCAACAGTGTCATCTGCCGATGGAGTGGTTGGCCGACTGCGGTCTGTGGAAGAGCTGTAGCTTCTGCAGGAGGACGAGGAGGAGGAGGAGGAGGTGCGAACGCCTACAGCCAACTGTTTCCTAGACCGTGGGCTAGGCACAACTGTCCCGAAATTGATGTCCCCTGTGGACCCTGCATCCACCACATTCACCCAGTGTGCCGTGATGGACACATAACGTCCCTGGCCATGCCTACTGGTCCATGCATCTGTAGTCAGGTGCACCTTTGTACTCACAGATTGCCTGAGTGCATGTACGATGCGCTGTTTAACATGCTGGTGCAGGGCTGGGATGGCTTTTCTTGAAAAAAAGTGTCGACTGGGTAGCTCGTATAGTGGTTCAGCGTACTCCATCAGGGCTTTGAAAGCTTCGCTTTCAACTAACCGGTAGGGCATCATCTCTAATGAGATTAGTCTAGCTATGTGGGCGTTAAAACCCTGTGTACGCGGATGCGAGGATAAGTACTTCCTTTTTCTAACCAGAGTCTCATGTAGTGTGAGCTGAACTGGAGAGATGGAGATCGTGGAACTTGCGGGTGTGCCGGTGGACATGGCAGACTGAGAGACGGTTGGAGACGGAATTGTTTCCGCCGGTGCCCTAGATGCAATATTTCCTCCTACAAAACTGGTGATTCCCTGACCCTGACTGCTTTTGGCTGTCAAAGAAACCTGCACAGATACTGCCGGTGGTGCGGAAAATGGTGGCCTTACAGTGACGGAAGGGATGTTGCGTTGCTGACTAGCTTCATTGGCCGAGGGTGCTACAACCTTAAGGGACTTTTGGTAGTTAGTCCAGGCTTGAAAATGCATGGTGGTTAAGTGTCTATGCATGCAACTAGTATTGAGACTTTTCAGATTCTGACCTCTGCTTAAGCTAGTTGAACATTTTTGACAGATGACTTTGCGCTGATCAATTGGATGTTGTTTAAAAAAATGCCAGACTGCACTCTTCCTAGCATCAGATCCCTTTTCAGGGATTGCAGACTGAGCTTTAACCGGATGGCCACGCTGTCCTCCAACAGGTTTTGGCTTTGACATGCGTTTTGGGCCAGATAGGGGCCCGGCAGATGGAACCTGTTGCGATGTTGATGCCTGCTGCGGCCCCTCCTCCACCTCCGCTTTTGAACTACTGCCGCCTGCACCCTGTTCCCCCAATGGCTGCCAATTGGGGTCAACAACCGGGTCATCTATTACCTCCTCTTCGAGCTCATGTGCAACTTCGTCTGTGTCACTGTGTCGGTCGGTGGTATAGCGTTCGTGGTGGGGCAACATAGTCTCATCAGGGTCTGATTGTGGATCAGTACCCTGAGAGGGCAATGTGGTGGTCTGAGTCAAAGGAGCAGCATAGTACTCTGGCTGTGGCTGTGCATCAGTGCACTCCATGTCAGAATCTACTTGTAATGGGCATGGCCTGTTAAGTGTTTCACTTTCTAAGCCAAAAACAGCTCCATGGAGTAACCCGTTGTGTCGCCTGCTGCATCCTTCTCTCTTGTTGTAGTTTTTGCTGAGGAGGACAAGGAAGCGACTTGTCCCTGACCGTGAACTTCCACAAGCGACGCGCTGCTTTTACATTTACCAGTTTCAGAAGAGGAGGCAAAAGAGCTAGAGGCTGAGTCTGCAATGTAAGCCAAAACTTGCTGTTGCTGCTCCGGCTTTAAAAGCGGTTTTCCTACTCCCAGAAAAGAAAGCTTTCGAGGCCTTGTGTAGCCAGACGACGAAACTGGCTCCACAGCTCCAGACTTAGGTGGAATATTTTTATCCCCATGACCACCTGATGCTCCACTACCACTACCATCATTACCAGCTGACAATGAACGCCCACGGCCACGACCTCTTGCACCAGACTTCCTCATTGTTTTAAAAACTTAACCAAAGTAACTTTATTTGTTGGTGTCAAACAACTTACACGGTGAGCTATAACTTCAGTATGATTTCTATATCCCTTAACAGGTTGGTGAGACCACAAGGAAAATCAGGCACAATGTTACACACTCTGTTTTCTGTGGCACCAAATCACAGAGATGACACACACGCAGGACTGTCACTCAAGCACAAATGTCAATATTAATCTCCCACCTATTTTTTTTTTTTTTTTCTCAGGGAGACTTTAGAAACCAAATAAGATAAAATGTTTTTTTCAGGGACAATTTAGAAACCAAATAATAAAAAAAATAAAAAAAATAAATAGGCTTTCTATGGCCCACAATTTGAGAGAGAGAGGTGGCACACCCAGGAGTCAAGACTGGCACACAAGCTGAAAGGGCAATATTAATCTCCCACTGTTTTTTTATTTTTATTTTTTTTTTCAGGGAGACTTTAGAAACCAAATAATAAAAAAAAAAAGAAAAAAAAAAAAAAAGGCTTTCTATGGCCCACTGAATGAGAGATGGCACACACAGGAGTGGCACACAAGCCCTGACTGAGGCCAATATTTTTCTCCCACTGATTGATGTAGTGTTTTTTTTAAGGTAGATTTTCGAACCCAAATCAAGGAAAAAAATAAATAGGCTTTCTATGGCCCACTAAGTGAGAGATGGCACACACAGGAGTGGCACACAAGCCCTGACTGAGGCCAATATTTTTCTCCCACTGATTGATGTAGTGTTTTTTGGTTGAGGTAGATTTTAGAACCCAAATCAAGGAAAAAAATAAATAGGCTTTCTATGGCCCACAATTTGAGAGAGAGAGGTGGCACACCCAGGAGTCAAGACTGGCACACAAGCTGAAAGGGCAATATTAATCTCCCACTGTTTTTTTATTTATTTTTTTTTTTCAGGGAGACTTTAGAAACCAAATAATAAAAAAAAAAAAAAAAAAAGGCTTTCTATGGCCCACTGAATGAGAGATGGCACACACAGGAGTGGCACACAAGCCCTGACTGAGGCCAATATTTTTCTCCCACTGATTGATGTAGTGTTTTTTTTTAAGATAGATTTTCGAACCCAAATCAAGGAAAAAAATAAATAGGCTTTCTATGGCCCACTAAGTGAGAGATGGCACACACAGGAGTGGCACACAAGCCCTGACTGAGGCCAATATTTTTCTCCCACTGATTGATGTAGTGTTTTTTTGATAAGGTAGATTTTCGAACCCAAATCAAGGAAAAAAATAAATAGGCTTTCTATGGCCCACTAAGTGAGAGATGGCACACACAGGAGTGGCACACAAGCCCTGACTGAGGCCAATATTTTTCTCCCACTGATTGATGTAGTGGTTTTTTTTAAGGTAGATTTTCGAACCCAAATCAAGGAAAAAAATAAATAGGCTTTCTATGGCCCACTAAGTGAGAGATGGCACACACAGGAGTGGCACACAAGCCCTGACTGAGGCCAATATTTTTCTCCCACTGATTGATGTAGTGTTTTTTTGTTAAGGTAGATTTTCGAACCCAAATCAAGGAAAAAAATAAATAGGCTTTCTATGGCCCACTGAGTGAGAGATGGCACACACAGGAGTGGCACACAAGCCCTGACTGAGGCCAATATTTTTCTCCCACTGATTGATGTAGTGTTTTTTGGTTGAGGTAGATTTTAGAACCCAAATCAAGGAAAAAAATAAATAGGCTTTCTATGGCCCACAATTTGAGAGAGAGAGGTGGCACACCCAGGAGTCAAGACTGGCACACAAGCTGAAAGGGCAATATTAATCTCCCACTGTTTTTTTATTTATTTATTTTTTTTTCAGGGAGACTTTAGAAACCAAATAATAATAATAAAAAAAAAAGGCTTTCTATGGCTCACTCAATGAGAGATGGCACACACAGGAGTGGCACACAAGCCCTGACTGAGGCCAATATTTTTCTCCCACTGATTGATGTAGTGTTTTTTTGTTAAGGTAGATTTTCGAACCCAAATCAAGGAAAACAATAAATAGGCTTTCTATGGCCCACTGAGTGAGAGATGGCACACACAGGAGTGGCACACAAGCCCTGACTGAGGCCAATATTTTTCTCCCACTGATTGATGTAGTGTTTTTTTGGTGAGGTAGATTTTAGAACCCAAATCAAGGAAAAAAATAAATAGGCTTTCTATGGCCCACTCAGTGAGAGATGGCACACACAGGGATGGCACTCTAGCAGAAATGCAAATCTTAATCTCCCACAAAAAAAAAAAAAAAACCAGGGACTGTCCTACAATTACTATCTCCCTGCAGTAATCTCAGCCAGGTATGGCAGGCAGCAATAGGAGTGGACTGATGGACAAATTAAATAAAAAGTGTGGACAAACAAGAAAGATAGCTGTGCAGAAAGGAAGGAACAAGAGGATATGTGCTTTGAAAAAAGCAGTTGGTTTCCACAGTGGCGTACACACAGCAATACAGCTATCACGGAGCCTTCTAGGGCAGCCCAATGAGCTACAGCGCTGAGAGAAAAAAAAAATAAAAAAATGTAGCTTCCACTGTCCCTGCACACCGAAGGTGGTGTTGGACAGTGGAAATTGCTACAGCACAAGCGGTTTGGTGGTTAGTGGACCCTGCCTAACGCTATCCCTGCTTCTGACGAAGCGGCAGCAAGTTCTCCCTAAGCTCAGATCAGCAGCAGTGAGATGGCGGTCGGCGGGAACGCCCCTTTATAGCCCCTGTGACGCCGCAGACAGCAAGCCAATCACTGCAATGCCCTTCTCTAAGATGGTGGGGACCAGGACCTATGTCATCACGCTGCCCACACTCTGCGTTCACCTTCATTGGCTGAGAAATGGCGCTTTTCGCGTCATTGAAACGCGACTTTGGCGCGAAAGTCGCGTACCGCATGGCCGACAAGCACAGGGGTCGGATCGGGTTTCATGAGACGCCGACTTAGCCAAAAGTCGGCGACTTTTGAAAATGAACGACCCGTTTCGCTCAACCCTAGTCAGCATGACTGTCCCCCTTATCTGCCTGCTTGAAAAATCACTGCAAGCACTAAGGGATGATGTTGTGGAAGAGGTGGAGGATGAGGATTCACCATTTCCATCATCTTCTGGACAGTCAGCGCCACGTGGTTCCTCACAAACGCGTAGGCAGGGGACACTTTGTGAGGAGGATGAGGAGGAGTCAATGGAGGAGGAAGACATCCGTCCAGAGGAGGGAGTTACACAATTGTCCAGTACTCAGTGTGTACAGCGAGGGTGGGGTGATGACGAGCGGGCAGAGATCACGCCTCCAGCAGGGGACAGCGTTTCTTGGCCAGTTGGCAGTCTGCAGCACATGGTGGATTACATGCTGCAGTGCCTGAGAAACGACCGCCGCATCGCCCACATTCTCAACATGTCTGATTATTGGGTGTTCACCCTCCTCGATCCTCGCTACCGGGACAACGTAGAAAGCCTCATCACACCGTTGAACTGGGAGCGAAAAATGCGGGAGTACCAAGACACACTGGTGAATTCCATCATCTTCTCCATTCCAAGTGAGAGAAGTGCTGCTAGTGCATTACAAAGCAGCTCAGTGCGTCCAGGCAGTGGAGGAGGCTCTGCACAAAGAGGGACCAGAAGCAGTGCCTCTGCCCAAGGCAAGACCAGTATGGCCCAACTGTGGCACAGTTTTTTGTGCCCGCCACAAAAGTCTACACCAGACGGCTCCAGTCAGCAGGAGGCAACGGTTCCGTCAGATGGTGACAGACTGCATGTCTTGCCCTCTTGCTGACTCCCAGACGGCTCTTCTCCTTTCAAGTTTTGGGTCTCAAAGCTGGATACATGGCCAGAGCTAAGCCAGTATGCATTGGAGGTGCTGGCTTGCCCTGCGGCTAGTGTATTATCGGAACGCGTCTTTAGTGCTGCAGGTGGTGTACTAACTGACCGTCGCATGCGACTATCCTCTGATAACGTTGACCGGCTTACTTTCCTGAAAATGAACAAGGCCTGGATCTCGCAGGAATTTGCCACTCCTCTTCCTGATTAAATAATTAGGTGACTGTCTACAGTATCCAGGTCTCCTGTTGTGTTCATCTTTCTACCACCTGAACTTTAATTCCTGGGCTCCAACACCGCCAGTTGAGGCTCAGAAGTGCCGTCTGCACAGTCAAAACATACGACCCAGTGTTATTGGGTTTCAGTAACGTCAGCTGATCCCCAGCTGTGTAGCCGGCAATGTGTCCTGCGACCGCCACGCTGACACAACAACTGAAATGTAAGGGAACCTGTCCCCCCCCCCCAAGGCGTTTGTTACTGAAAGAGCCACCTTGTGCAGCAGTAATGCTGCACAAGGAAAAGGTAGCTATTTTTGTTTAGCTCCTTGCACACGCAGAACTTAACACTTATAAAATGTGTTCACTGATACCGTAAAACCGTCCCGGAGGTGGGACTTTCCTTCGTAATATGACGCAGCACACCTGTCATTCCTACCCCCTTGGCGCCGTGCTGTTGTGGATTCTGTTTTTGGGCTCCCTCTGGTGGTTACAGCTGGTACTGGGTGACTTTGGTGGGTTGCGGTCTCTGGTTTCCACCTCTCCATCAGAGGCTGGGTGTTTCCTATTTAACCTGGCTTTCCTGTCATTCCCTTGCCGGCTATCAATGTATCAGTGTGTCTCTGTTACCTTTGCTACCTGCTCCTAGGCCTTCAAGACAAGCTAAGTCTGGATTTCCCTGTTTCATGTTTGCTTTCATGTTTTTAGTCCAGCTTGCAGATATGTAATTCTCTGCTGCTGGTTGCTCTAGTGGGCTGAAATTACCACTCATGTACCATGAGTTGGCACATGAGTTCAAGTAATTTCAGGATGGTATTTTGAAGGGTTTTAAGCTGACCGCGCAGTTCACCTTTTGTATCCTCTGCTATCTAGCTTAAGCGGGCCTCATTTTGCTGAATCTGTTTTCATAACTACGTTTGTGCCTTCCTCTCATTTCACCGTCATTATATGTGGGGGGCTGCTATTTCTGTGGGAATATTTCTCTGGAGGCAAGATAGGTCTGTGATTCTTCTGATAGGGGTAGCTAGATCTCTGGCTGGCGCGAGACGTCTAGAGTCCCCCCAGGAACGTTCCCCGGCTGCTGTTAGTAGAGTGTTGAGGTTCAGGATCGCGGTCAGCTCAGGTTCCATCACCCTAGAGCTCGTCCTGTTTTTGCCCGTGTTATGTGTTTAATTCCCTGCCATTGGGAACATGACAGTATAGCCGGCCCACAAAGTGTTAATTGTCTGGGCTAAAGCAGGAGAAAAAGAAGTGTTGAAGGGAATTTTTTTTTTTTTTTCCTCAGAGTTTTGCTGCCTAGCCCTTAATTGCTGTCTAGCTGCTTCTTACCTCCTCTTAACCTTTGAATGGCTCTGACCTTAGCTGTTTAACATGGATGTCCAGAGTTTGGCTTCCAGCCTGAATAATCTTGCTGCAAAAGTTCAAAACATACAGGATTTTGTTGTTCACACTCCTATGTCTGAACCTAGAATTCCTATTCCAGAGTTTTTTTCTGGAGATAGATCTACCTTCCTGAATTTCAGGAACAATTGCAAATTGTTTCTTTCTTTGAAATATCGCTCCTCTGGAGACCCTGCTCAGCAGGTCAAGATTGTAATATCTTTCCTGCGGGTCGACCCTCAGAATTGGGCATTTGCATTGGCACCAGGGGATCCTGCATTGCTCAGTGTGGATGCGTTTTTTCTGGCACTGGGATTGCTCTATGAGGAACCTAACCTGGAGATTCAGGCTGAAAAGGCTTTATTAGCCCTCTCTCAGGGGCATGATGAAGCGGAAGTATATTGTCAAAAATTTCGGAAATGGTCGGTGCTTACTCAGTGGAATGAGTGCGCCCTGGCTGCAAACTTCAGAGATGGTCTTTCTGAGGCCATTAAGGATATTATGGTGGGGTTCCCTGCGCCTACAGGTCTGAATGAGTCTATGGCTATGGCCATTCAGATTGATCGGCGTTTACGGGAGCGCAAACCTGTGCACCAGTTGGCGGTGTCTTCTGAACAGGCACCTGAGACTATGCAATGTGATCGAATTCAGTCCAGAAGTGAACGGCAAAATTATAGGCGGAAAAATGGATTGTGTTTTTATTGTGGTGATTCAGCTCATGTTATATCAGCATGCTCTAAACGCACAAAAAAGGTTGATAAATCTTTTGCCATTAGTACTCTGCAGTCTAAGTTCATTTTGTCTGTAACTCTGATTTGTTCACTGTCATCCATTTCCGTCGATGCCTATGTGGATTCGGGCGCTGCCCTGAGTCTTATGGATTGGTCATTTGCCAAATGCTGCGGTTTTAGTCTGGAGCCTCTGGAAGTTCCTATTCCTTTGAAGGGAATTGACTCTACACCATTGGCTATGAATAAACCGCAGTACTGGACACAAGTGACCATGCACATGACTCCCGTTCATCAGGGGGTGATTCGCTTCCTTGTACTGTATAATTTACATGATGTACTAGTGCTTGGTCTGCCATGGTTACAAACTCATAATCCAGTCCTGGATTGGAAAACAATGTCTCTGTTAAGCTGGGGATGTCAGGGGGTTCATGATGATGCACCTCTGATTTCAATCGCTTCCTCTACTCCTTCTGAGGTCCCTGCGTTTTTGTCTGACTATCGGGATGTTTTTGAGGAGCCTAAGCTCAATTCGGCAATGAAAAAGAAAAAATCTCCAGCATGGATCTTCTAAAAGTCAATTTATTAGAAACACTTTAAAATGCAAACATTTGCAAAAAAGAGAGATGGGGGTCCCAGGTGGTCAACGCCGACGCGTTTCGACCATCAGGTCTTAGTCATGGCATGAAAATGGAACCACATATTAACATTTTATACAACACAGAACACTAAAACAGCAAGTGCTTAGATTAAAACTCAGGTGGGCAATCAGAACATTCATTATATTAACCCCCTGTGAACCGCAAAAGAGAAAGACATATCCATGAAAAAAGAACCACATCGGTGTATCAAAAAATTACATTAGCTGGAATAATAGAACCATTTCACAGTGTGTACAATATTAAATATCACCTTCTTATATAAAAAAAAAAAAAAAAAACCCATGGAAAAAAAAAAAAAATAAATAATAAAAAATAAATAAAATAAAAACTGAAAAAAAAAAAATAAAAAATTTATATTTTATATATATATATTATATTTTTTTAATTTTTTTTTTTCAGTTTTTATTTTTTTTTTTTTTTTATTATTTTTTTTTTTTTTCCATGCGTTTTTTTTTTTTTTTATATAAGAAGGTGATATTTAATATTGTACACACTGTGAAATGGTTCTATTATTCCAGCTAATGTAATTTTTTGATACACCGATGTGGTTCTTTTTTCATGGATATGTCTTTCTCTTTTGCGGTTCACAGGGGGTTAATATAATGAATGTTCTGATTGCCCACCTGAGTTTTAATCTAAGCACTTGCTGTTTTAGTGTTCTGTGTTGTATAAAATGTTAATATGTGGTTCCATTTTCATGCCATGACTAAGACCTGATGGTCGAAACGCGTCGGCGTTGACCACCTGGGACCCCCATCTCTCTTTTTTGCAAATGTTTGCATTTTAAAGTGTTTCTAATAAATTGACTTTTAGAAGATCCATGCTGGAGATTTTTTCTTTTTCATTGCTGGCTCTGGACTACGCCCTTGACCAAGGCGGCTCCGTGCGTGGACATCATTGCACTGTTGAGGGATTGGTGAGCTGACTTATTTTCTTCCCATTTTTTCCTTTTTCCCTATTTTTGTAAGCTCAATTCGCTCCCTCCTCATAGGGATTGTGACTGTGCTATAGAATTAATTCCTGGCAGTAAGTTCCCTAAGGGTCGTTTATTTAATCTGTCAGTGCCAGAGCATACTGCTATGCGGAATTATATTAAGGAGTCCTTGGAAAAGGGACATATTCGTCCATCTTCGTCCCCTCTGGGAGCAGGTTTTTTTTTCGTGGCAAAAAAAGATGGTTCCCTGAGGCCTTGTATAGATTATCGCCTTCTGAATAAGATTACAGTCAAATATCAGTATCCATTGCCATTATTGACTGATTTGTTTGCTCGCATTAAGGGGGCTAGGTGGTTCACTAAGATAGATCTTCGCGGTGCGTATAATCTTGTGCGGATAAAGCAGGGTGATGAGTGGAAAACCGCATTTAATACGCCTGAGGGCCATTTTGAGTATTTGGTAATGCCTTTTGGACTTTCTAATGCTCCTTCAGTCTTTCAGTCCTTTATGCACAATATTTTCCGTGAATATCTGGATAAGTTTATGATTGTGTATTTGGATGATATTTTGGTGTTTTCTGATGACTGGGAGTCTCATGTTCTACAGGTCAGGAAGGTGTTTCAAGTCCTGCGGGCCAATTCTCTGTTTGTGAAGGGCTCAAAATGTCTCTTCGGAGTCCAGAAGATTTCTTTTTTGGGGTACATTTTTTCTCCTTCTACTATTGAGATGGATCCCGTCAAGGTTCAGGCGATTTGTGACTGGACACAACCTACATCTGTTAAGAGTCTTCAGAAGTTCTTGGGTTTTGCTAATTTTTATCGTCGGTTCATTACTAATTTTTCCAGTGTTGTTAAACCTTTGACTGATTTGACTAAAAAGGGTGCTGATGTTGCTAATTGGTCTCCTACGGCTGTGGAGGCCTTTCAGGAACTTAAGCGCCGGTTTTCTTCTGCTCCTGTGTTATGTTAACCAGATGTTTCACTTCCTTTTCAGGTTGAAGTTGATGCTTCCGAGATTGGAGCGGGGGCGGTTTTGTCACAGAGAAGTTCCGATGGCTCGGTGATGAAGCCATGTGCGTTCTTTTCTAGAAAATTCTCGCCCGCCGAGCGCAATTATGATGTGGGTAATCGGGAGCTTTTGGCCATGAAGTGGGCATTTGAGGAGTGGCGTCATTGGCTTGAGGGTGCTAGACATCGTGTGGTGGTCTTGACTGATCACAAAAATCTGATTTACCTTGAGTCTGCCAGGCGTCTGAATCCTAGACAGGCTCGTTGGTCGTTGTTTTTTTCTCGTTTCAATTTTGTGGTTTCATACCTGCCAGGTTCAAAGAATGTGAAGGCAGATGCTCTTTCCAGGAGTTTTGTGCCTGACTCTCCTGGAGACTCTGGGCCTACTGGTATCCTTAGGGATGCGGTAATATTGTCCGCCGTCTCCCCAGACTTGCGACGTGCATTGCAGGAGTTTCAGGCGGATAAACCTGATCGTTGTCCACCAGAAAGACTGTTTGTTCCAGATGATTGGACCAGTAGAGTCATCTCTGAGGTCCATTCTTCTGTGTTGGCTGGTCATCCTGGAATATTTGGTACTAGAGACTTGGTGGCCAGGTCTTTTTGGTGGCCTTCCTTGTCAAGGGATGTGTGCACCTTTGTGCAGTCTTGTGAAGTGTGTGCTCGGGCTAAGCCTTGCTGTTCTCGGGCCAGTGGGTTGTTGTTATCCTTGCCTATCCCGAAGAGGCCTTGGACGCACATTTCCATGGATTTTATTTCAGATCTCCCTGTCTCACAGAAAATGTCCGTTATCTGGGTTGTGTGTGACCGCTTTTCTAAGATGGTTCATTTGGTACCCTTGCCTAAGTTGCCTTCCTCCTCTGAGTTGGTCCCTTTATTTTTTCAGAACGTGGTTCGTTTGCATGGGATTCCGGAGAATATCGTTTCTGACAGGGGATCCCAGTTTGTGTCTAGATTTTGGCGGACGTTTTGTGCTAAGATGGGCATTGATTTGTCTTTCTCGTCTGCATTCCATCCTCAGACGAATGGCCAGACGGAGCGAACTAATCAGACCTTGGAAACTTATTTAAGGTGTTTTGTTTCTGCTGATCAAGATGACTGGGTTGCCTTTTTGCCACTGGCCGAATTTGCCCTTAATAATCGGGCTAGTTCTGCTACTTTGGTTTCTCCTTTCTTTTGTAATTCGGGGTTTCATCCTCGTTTTTCCTCTGGTCAGGTGGAGCCTTCGGATTGTCCTGGAGTGGACGTGGTGGTGGACAGGCTACATCGGATTTGGAATCAGGTGGTGGACAATTTGAAGTTGTCTCAGGAGAAGACTCAGCAGTTTGCTAATCGCCGTCGCCGCGTGGGTCCCCGACTTCTTGTTGGGGACTTGGTGTGGTTGTCTTCTCGTTTTGTCCCTATGAAGGTCTCTTCTCCTAAGTTCAAGCCTCGGTTCATCGGTCCTTATAAGATCTTGGAGATTCTTAACCCTGTATCTTTTCGTTTGGATCTCCCAGCATCGTTTGCTATTCATAATGTGTTCCATCGGTCGTTATTGCGGAGGTATGAGGTGCCCGTTGTTCCTTCGGTTGAGCCTCCTGCTCCGGTGCTGGTGGAGGGAGAATTGGAGTATGTTGTTGAGAAGATCTTGGATTCTCGTGTTTCCAGACGTAAACTCCAGTATTTGGTTAAGTGGAAGGGTTATGGTCAGGAGGATAATTCCTGGGTGGTCGCCTCTGATATTCATGCGACTGATTTGGTCCGCGCCTTCCATAGAGCTCATCCTGATCGCCCTGGGGGTTCTCGTGAGGGTTCGGTGACCCCTCCTCAAGGGGGGGGTACTGTTGTGGATTCTGTTTTTGGGCTCCCTCTGGTGGTTACAGCTGGTACTGGGTGACTTTGGTGGGTTGCGGTCTCTGGTTTCCACCTGTCCATCAGAGGCTGGGTGTTTCCTATTTAACCTGGCTTTCCTGTCATTCCCTTGCCAGCTATCAATGTATCAGTGTGTCTCTGTTACCTTTGCTACCTGCTCCTAGGCCTTCAAGACAAGCTAAGTCTGGATTTTGGAATTTGCCACTCCTCTTCCTGATTAAATAATTAGGTGACTGTCTACAGTATCCAGGTCTCCTGTTGTGTTCATCTTTCTACCACCTGAACTTTAATTCCTGGGCTCCAACACCGCCAGTTGAGGCTCAGAAGTGCCGTCTGCACAGTCAAAACATACGACCCAGTGTTATTGGGTTTCAGTAACGTCAGCTGATCCCCAGCTGTGTAGCCGGCAATGTGTCCTGCGACCGCCACGCTGACACAACAACTGAAATGTAAGGGAACCTGTCCCCCCCCCCCCAAGGCGTTTGTTACTGAAAGAGCCACCTTGTGCAGCAGTAATGCTGCACAAGGAAAAGGTAGCTATTTTTGTTTAGCTCCTTGCACACGCAGAACTTAACACTTATAAAATGTGTTCACTGATACCGTAAAACCGTCCCGGAGGTGGGACTTTCCTTCGTAATATGACGCAGCACACCTGTCATTCCTACCCCCTTGGCGCCGTGCTGTTGTGGATTCTGTTTTTGGGCTCCCTCTGGTGGTTACAGCTGGTACTGGGTGACTTTGGTGGGTTGCGGTCTCTGGTTTCCACCTGTCCATCAGAGGCTGGGTGTTTCCTATTTAACCTGGCTTTCCTGTCATTCCCTTGCCGGCTATCAATGTATCAGTGTGTCTCTGTTACCTTTGCTACCTGCTCCTAGGCCTTCAAGACAAGCTAAGTCTGGATTTCCCTGTTTCATGTTTGCTTTCATGTTTTTAGTCCAGCTTGCAGATATGTAATTCTCTGCTGCTGGTTGCTCTAGTGGGCTGAAATTACCACTCATGTACCATGAGTTGGCACATGAGTTCAAGTAATTTCAGGATGGTATTTTGAAGGGTTTTAAGCTGACCGCGCAGTTCACCTTTTGTATCCTCTGCTATCTAGCTTAAGCGGGCCTCATTTTGCTGAATCTGTTTTCATAACTACGTTTGTGCCTTCCTCTCATTTCACCGTCATTATATGTGGGGGGCTGCTATTTCTGTGGGAATATTTCTCTGGAGGCAAGATAGGTCTGTGATTCTTCTGATAGGGGTAGCTAGATCTCCGGCTGGCGCGAGACGTCTAGAGTCCCCCCAAGAACGTTCCCCGGCTGCTGTTAGTTGAGTGTTGAGGTTCAGGATCGCGGTCAGCTCAGGTTCCATCACCCTAGAGCTCGTCCTGTTTTTGCCCGTGTTATGTGTTTAATTCCCTGCCATTGGGAACATGACACCGTGCCCCGGCTCCTCAGCGTTGTTTGATTCCGTCACGGAGCCTGCGCTGTTATGTTATCCCTTGGCCAGGCACACTTAGCGCTGCCCCTCTTCTGACATCATTTGGTGTCAGGCTGACTGCGCCTGTGCGGCCGCGCTGGCTGAGAGCCCGCCTCGCAGTGTCTTCTGATTTAATCCCACTGGGGGCCTGAGATCCATGGACATGCGCAGTGCATATCTGAACCTCCGCCTCTCACGCATCTCCCTACGCCTTCTTCAGACTGTGCGCCGTCAGCTGATCCCTAATAGCATGCCACGGCCGTGACGCCGCACAGTCTGAAGAAGCCGTAGGGAGGGGAGTGAGAGGCGAGGATATGCACTGTGCATGGCCACGGATCCCAGGCCCGCGGTGGGATTACATTAGACGACACTGCGAGGCGGGCTCTCGGCCAGCGCGGCCGCACAGGCGCAGCCAGCCTGACACCAAATGATGTCAGAAGATGGGCAGCGCTAAGTGTGCCTAGCCAAGGGATAACATAACAGCGCAGGCACCGGGACGGAATCAAACAACGCTGAGGAGCCGGGGCACGGCGCCAAGGGGGTAGGAATGACAGCTGTGCTGCGTCATATTACGAAGGAAAGTCCCACCTCTGGGATGGTCTCACGGTATCAGGGGACACATTTTATAAGTGTTTAGTTCTGTGTTTGCAAGGAGCATAATGAAAAGAGCCACCTTTTCCTTTTGCATCCTTTGTGCTGCACAAGCTGGCTCTCTCAGCTACAAACGCCTTGGGGGGGGGTTAAAGGTTCCCTTTCGAATTTCTCCAATCAGGCTTTGGCCTACACTGTGTTCCTCTGCTCCTCCTGCTGTCCCTAGGCTCCAACACCGCTAGTTGTTGCCTGGTAGTGCTGTACGCACAGTCAACAGTCGCTCCTCTGTTATTGGGGTTCAGCAACGTCAGCTGTTCCCCAGCTGTGTGTGTGGCAATCCCTCCTATCTCCTCCACCTCCTCCTCCTGCTGTCCCTGGGCTCCAACACCGCTAGTTGTTGCCTGGTAGTGCTGTACGCACAGTCAACAGTCGCTCCTCTGTTATTGGGGTTCAGTAACGTCAGCTGTTCCCCAGCTGTGTGTGTGGCAATCCCTCCTATCTCCTCCACCTCCTCCTCCTGCTGTCCCTGGGCTACAACACCGCTAGTTGTTGCCTGGTAGTGCTGTACGCACAGTCAACAGTTGCTCCTCTGTTATTGGGGTTCAGTAACGTCAGCTGTTCCCCAGTTGTGTGTGTGGCAATCCCTCTTATCTCCTCCACCTCCTCCTCCTGCTGTCCCTGGGCTCCAACACCGCTAGTTGTTGTCTGGTAGTGCTGTACGCACAGTCAACAGTCGCTCCTCTGTTATTGGGGTTCAGTAACGTCAGCTGTTCCCCAGCTGTGTGTGTGGCAATCCCTCCTATCTCCTCCACCTCCTCCTCCTGCTGTCCCTGGGCTCCAACACCGCTAGTTGTTGCCTGGTAGTGCTGTACGCACAGTCAACAGTCGCTCCTCTGTTATTGGGGTTCAGTAACGTCAGCTGTTCCCCAGCTGTGTGTGTGGCAATCCCTCCTATCTCCTCCACCTCCTCCGCCTGCTGTCCCTGGACTACAACACCGCTAGTTGTTGCCTGGTAGTGCTGTACGCACAGTCAACAGTCGCTCCTCTGTTATTGGGGTTCAGTAACGTCAGCTGTTCCCCAGCTGTGTGTGTGGCAATCCCTCCTATCTCCTCCACCTCCTCCTCCTGCTGTCCCTGGGCTACAACACCGCTAGTTGTTGCTTGGTAGTGCTGTACGGACAGTCAACAGTCGCTCCTCTGTTATTGGGGTTCAGTAACGTCAGCTGTTCCCCAGCTGTGTGTGTGGCAATCCCTCCTATCTCCTCCACCTCCTCCTGCTGTCCCTGGGCTCCAACACCGCTAGTTGTTGCCTGGTAGTGCTGTACGCACAGTCAACAGTCGCTCCTCTGTTATTGGGGTTCAGTAACGTCAGCTGTTCCCCAGCTGTGTGTGTGGCAATCCCTCCTATCTCCTCCACCTCCTCCTCCTGCTGTCCCTGGGCTACAACACCGCTAGTTGTTGTCCAGAAGTGCTGTCCGCACAGAGCCAAACACCTCGCCAATGTGTTAGTGGGGTTCAATAATGCCTGCTGCTCCCCTGCTGTGTATACGGCAACGTGTCATGCGACCGCCACACAGGCACAACAACTTAAATTTAAGGGAACCTGTCCCTCCCCCCCAAGGCGTTTGTTACTGAAAGAGCCACCTTGTGCAGCAGTAATAATGATGCAAAAGGAAAAAGTGGCTCTTTTTGTGGTGCTCCTTGCACACGCTGAACTTGACACTTATGAAATGTGTCCCCTCACACCGTTAAACCGTCCGGTCGGAGGGACTTTCCTTTGTCATGTGACACAGAACAGCTGTCATTCTTACCCCCTTGGCGCCGTGCGCCGCCTCCTCAGCGTTGTTTGAATCTGTCCTGGAGCCTGCGCTGTTATGTTAGCCCTTGTCCATGCACACATTTTGCGCTGCCCATCTTCTGACATCATTTGGTGTCAGGCTGGCTGCGCCTGTGCGGCTGCGCTGGACGAGATCCCGCCTCGTAGTGTCTGCTGATTTAATCCCACTGCGGGCCTGTGATCCATGGACATGCGCAGTGCATATCTTAACCTCCGCCTCTCTCTCATCTCCCTCAGCCTTCTTCAGACTGTGCGCCATCAGCTGATCCCTAATAGCATGCCACGGCCATGACGCCGCACAGTCTGAAGAAGCTGGAAGGAGGGGAGTGAGAGGCAAGGATATGCACTGCGCATGCCCATGGATCACAGGTCCGCAGAGTGATTACATTAGATGACACAGCGAGGCGGGATCTTGGCCAGCGCAGCCGCACAGGCGCAGCCAGCCTGACACCAAATGATGTCAGAAGATGGGCAGCGTAAAATGTGTGCATGGACAAGGGCTAACATAACAGCGCAGGCTCCGGGACAGATTCAAACAACGCTGAGGAGGCGGCGCATGGCGCCAAGGGGGTAAGAATGACAGCTGTGCTGCGTCACATGACAAAGGAAAGTCCCTCCGATCGGACGGTTTAACGGTGTGAGGGGACACATTTCATAAGTGTCAAGTTCAGCGTTTGCAAGGACCATAATTAAAAGAGCTAAGTTTACCTTTTCCAGCATTAGTGCTGTACAATATGGCTCTTTCAGCTACAAACCCCTGGGGGGGGGGGGTTTAAGGGTTCCCTTTCAAGTTGCTCCAGTGCAGGCTTCGGCCTACACTATGCTCCTCCTGCTGACCCTGGGCTCTAACACCGCCAGTTGGCGCCCAGATGTGCTAGCTGCACAGAGAAAAACACCAGCCAATGTGTCAGTGGGGTTCAGCAACGCCAGCTGTACCCCTGCTGTGTAGCCGGCAACGTGTCCTGCAACAGCCACGCAGACACAACAGACCTAAAGCTGCCGCCAGTGCAGGCTTCGGCCTACACTCCGCTCCCTCTACTCCTCCTGCTGACCCTGGGCTCTAACATCGCCAGTTGGGGCCCAGAAGTGCTGGCTGCACAGAGCCAAACACCTCGCCAATGTGTCAGTGGGGTTCAGCACCGCCAGCTGTTCCCCTGCTGTGTAGCCGGCATCGTGTCCTGCAACAGCCACGCAGACACAAGAACTGAAATTGAAGGGAACCTGTCCCCCCTCCCCCAGGTGTTTGTATGTTTTACAGCCACCTTGTACAGCAGTAATGCTGCATGTGTGCAAGGTGGCTCATAAACTTATTCTCCTTGCACACGTGGAACAGAACACGTCTACAATGTGTCCCCTGAGACCATTAAAACGTCCCTGAGGTGTGACTTTACTTTGTAATGACACGCAACAACCCCCTTGGTAGCACAGCCCTTCTTCTGACATCATTGTTTGGCTGGCTGCGCCTCTGCGGCCGCCCTGCCCAACACAACGCCCCTCGGTGTCTTATTTATTTTGACTGCGAGGGTGTGATTGAGGGGCGTGAGCAGTGCATATCTTCGCCAGGCTGTCACTCAGCTCCTTCCGCCTTCTTCAGACTGTGCGGCTTCATGGCCGTGGCATGCGATAAGGGATCAGCTGACGCCGCACAGTCTGTAGCAGGTGTAAGGACACGAGCGAGAGGCGAACATATGCACTGCGCCAGGCCATGAATCCCAGCCCCGCAGTGTGAAACACTGTAAAGACACTGCGGGGCTGGGATTCATGGGCATCGCGAACCGCACCAGCCGACATGAAATGATGTCAGAAGACGGGCAGCGCATGGCCAAGGGATAACGCAACAATGCAGACTCCTGTACAGCAAAACGCGATGCTCAGGAGGCCGCGCCAAGCACCAAGTTGGTATTTTTGCCAGCTGTGCTGCGTCTCATTACAAAGGGAACTCCCGCCTCCAAGACAGATTGACTGTATAAGGGCCAAAATGTTGTACGTGTTTCATTCAGCTTGTGCAAGGAGCAAAATTAAAAGAGCAACCTTTGACTTGTGCAGCACTACTGCTGCCCAAGCTGTGGCTCTTGTAGTTTGTAACCCCTGAGGGGGGTTAAAGGTTACCTTTAAAATCGGTTCAATTAGGCTTCGGCCTACACTCTGCTCCACCTGCAGACCCCGGGCTCCAACACCGCTAGTTGCTGTCCGGAAGTGCTGGCCTCACAGAGCAAAACACACGCCACTCTGTCAGTGGGGTTCAGCACCGCCAGCTGTTCCCCTGCTGTGTAGCCGGCATCGTGTCCTGCAACAGCCACGCAGACACAAAGCTGCCGCCAGTGCAGGCTTCGGCCTACACTCTGCTCCCTCTCCTCCTGCTGACCCTGGGCTCTAACACCGCCAGTTGGGGCCCGGTACTGCTAGCTGCACAGAGAAAAACACCAGCCAATGTGTCAGTGGGGTTCAGCACCGCCAGCTGTTCCCCTGCTGTGTAGCCGACAACGTGTCCTGCAACAGCCACGCAGACACAAGAACTGAAATTGAAGGGAACCCGTCCCCCCTATCCCAGGTGTTTGTATGTTTTACAGCCACCTTGTACAGCAGTAATGCTGCATGTGTGCAAGGTGGCTCATAAACTTATTCTCCTTGCACACGTGGAACAGAACACGTCTACAATGTGTCCCCTGAGACCATTAAAACGTCCCTGAGGTGTGACTTTACTTTGTAATGACACGCAACAACCCCCTTGGTAGCACAGCCCTTCTTCTGACATCATTGTTTGGCTGGCTGCGCCTCTGCGGCCGCCCTGCCCGACACAACGCCCCTCGGTGTCTTATTTATTTTGACTGCGAGGGTGTGATTGACGGGCATGAGCAGTGCATATCTTCGCCAGGCTGTCATTCAGCTCCTTCCGCCTTCTTCAGACTGTGCGGCTTCATGGCCGTGGCATGCGATAAGGGATCAGCTGATGCCGCACAGTCTGTAGCAGGTGTAAGGACACGAGCGAGAGGCGAACATATGTACTGCGCCAGGCCATGAATCCCAGCCCCGCAGTGTGAAACACTGTAAAGACACTGCGGGGCTGGGATTCATGGGCATCGCGAACCGCACCAGCCGACATGAAATGATGTCAGAAGACGGGCAGCGCATGGCCAAGGGATAACGCAACAACGCAGACTCCTGTACAGCAAAATGCGATGCTCAGGAGGCCGTGCCAAGCACCAAGTTGGTATTTTTGCCAGCTGTGCTGCGTCTCATTACAAAGGGAACTCCCGCCTCCAAGACAGATTGACTGTATAAGCGCCAAAATGTTGTACGTGTTTCATCCAGCTTGTGCAAGGAGCAAAATTAAAAGAGCAACCTTTGACTTGTGCAGCACTACTGCTGCCCAAGCTGTGGCTCTTGTAGTTTGTAACCCCTGAGGGGGGGTTAAAGGTTACCTTTAAAATCGGTTCAATTAGGCTTCGGCCTACACTCTGCTCCACCTGCAGAGCCCGGGCTCCAACACCGCTAGTTGCTGTCCGGAAGTGCTGGCTGCAGAGAGCAAAACACACGCCACTCTGTCAGTGGGGTTCATCACAGCCAGCTGTTCCCCTGCTGTGTAGACGGCATCGTGTCCTGCAACAGCCATGCAGACACAAAGCTGCCGCCAGTGCAGGCTTCGGCCTACACTCTGCTCCCTCTCCTCCTGCTGACCCTGGGCTCTAACACCGCCAGTTGGGGCCCGGTACTGCTAGCTGCACAGAGAAAAACACCAGCCAATGTGTCAGTGGGGTTCAGCACCGCCAGCTGTTCCCCTGCTGTGTAGCCGGCAACGTGTCCTGCAACAGCCACGCAGACACAAGAACTGAAATTGAAGGGAACCTGTCCCCCCTCCCCCAGGTGTTTGTATGTTTTACAGCCACCTTGTACAGCAGTAATGCTGCATGTGTGCAAGGTGGCTCATAAACTTATTCTCCTTGCACACGTGGAACAGAACACGTCTACAATGTGTCCCCTGAGACCATTAAAACGTCCCTGAGGTGTGACTTTACTTTGTAATGACATGCAACAACCCCCTTGGTAGCACAGCCCTTCTTCTGACATCATTGTTTGGCTGGCTGCACCTCTGCGGCCGCCCTGCCCGACACAACGCCCCTCGGTGTCTTATTTATTTTGACTGCGAGGGTGTGATTGACGGGCATGAGCAGTGCATATCTTCGCCAGGCTGTCACTCAGCTCCTTCCGCCTTCTTCAGACTGTGCGGCTTCATGGCCGTGGCATGTGATAAGGGATCAGCTGACGCCGCACAGTCTGTAGCAGGTGTAAGGACACGAGCGAGAGGCGAACATATGTACGGCGCCAGGCCATGAATCCCAGCCCCACAGTGTGAAACACTGTAAAGACACTGCGGGGCTGGGATTTATGGGCATCGCGAACCGCACCAGCTGACATGAAATGATGTCAGAAGACGGGCAGCGCATGGCCAAGGGATAACGCAACAACGCAGACTCCTGTAGAGCAAAATGCGATGCTCAGGAGGCCGCGCCAAGCACCAAGTTGGTATTTTTGCCAGCTGTGATGCGTCTCATTACAAAGGGAACTCCCGCCTCCAAGACAGATTGACTGTATAAGGGCCAAAATGTTGTACGTGTTTCATTCAGCTTGTGCAAGGAGCAAAATTAAAAGAGCAACCTTTGACTTGTGCAGCACTACTGCTGCCCAAGCTGTGGCTCTTGTAGTTTGTAACCCCTGAGGGGGGGTTAA
The DNA here is from genome assembly GCF_051348905.1 of Ranitomeya variabilis. Lineage (NCBI taxonomy): Eukaryota > Metazoa > Chordata > Amphibia > Anura > Dendrobatidae > Ranitomeya > Ranitomeya variabilis. The sequence goes on along the minus strand of NC_135232.1, from coordinate 512,550,928 downwards.
AGGTTACCTTTAAAATCGGTTCAATTAGGCTTCGGCCTACACTCTGCTCCACCTGCAGAGCCCGGGCTCCAAACACCGCTAGTTGCTGTCCGGAAGTGCTGGCTGCACAGAGCAAAACACACGCCACTCTGTCAGTGGGGTTCAGCACCGCCAGCTGTTCCCCTGCTGTGTAGCCGGCATCGTGTCCTGCAACAGCCACGCAGACACAAAGCTGCCGCCAGTGCAGGCTTCGGCCTACACTCTGCTCCCTCTCCTCCTGCTGACCCGGGGCTCTAACACTGCCAGTTGGGGCCCGGTACTGCTAGCTGCACAGAGAAAAACTCCAGCCAATGTGTCAGTGGGGTTCAGCACCGCCAGCTGTTCCCCTGCTGTGTAGCCGGCAACGTGTCCTGCAACAGCCATGCAGACACAAGAACTGAAATTGAAGGGAACCTGTCCCCCCTCCCCCAGGTGTTTGTATGTTTTACAGCCACCTTGTACAGCAGTAATGCTGCATGTGTGCAAGTTGGCTCATAAACTTATTCTCCTTGCACACGTGGAACAGAACACGTCTACAATGTGTCCCCTGAGACCATTAAAACGTCCCTGAGGTGTGACTTTACTTTGTAATGACACGCAACAACCCCCTTGGTAGCACAGCCCTTCTTCTGACATCATTGTTTGGCTGGCTGCGCCTCTGCGGCCGCCCTGCCCGACACAACGCCCCTCGGTGTCTTATTTATTTTGACTGCGAGGGTGTGATTGACGGGCATGAGCAGTGCATATCTTCGCCAGGCTGTCACTCAGCTCCTTCCGCCTTCTTCAGACTGTGCAGCTTCATGGCCGTGGCATGCAATAAGGGATCAGCTGACGCCGCACAGTCTGTAGCAGGTGTAAGGACACGAGCGAGAGGCGAACATATGTACTGCGCCAGGCCATGAATCCCAGCCCCGCAGTGTGAAACACTGTAAAGACACTGCGGGGCTGGGATTCATGGGCATCGCGAACCGCACCAGCCGACATGAAATGATGTCAGAAGACGGGCAGCGCATGGCCAAGGGATAACGCAACAATTCAGACTCCTGTACAGCAAAATGCGATGCTCAAGAGGCCGCGCCAAGCACCAAGTTGGTATTTTTGCCAGCTGTGATGCGTCTCATTACAAAGGGAACTCCCGCCTCCAAGACAGATTGACTGTATAAGGGCCAAAATGTTGTACGTGTTTCATTCAGCTTGTGCAAGGAGCAAAATTAAAAGAGCAACCTTTGACTTGTGCAGCACTACTGCTGCCCAAGCTGTGGCTCTTGTAGTTTGTAACCCCTGAGGGGGGGTTAAAGGTTACCTTTAAAATCGGTTCAATTAGGCTTCGGCCTACACTCTGCTCCACCTGCAGACCCCGGGCTCCAACACCGCTAGTTGCTGTCCGGAAGTGCTGGCTGCACAGAGCAAAACACACGCCACTCTGTCAGTGGGGTTCATCACCGCCAGCTGTTCCCCTGCTGTGTAGACGGCATCATGTCCTGCAACAGCCACGCAGACACAAAGCTGCCGCCAGTGCAGGCTTCGGCCTACACTCTGCTCCCTCTCCTCCTGCTGACCCTGGGCTCTAACACCGCCAGTTGGGGCCCGGTACTGCTAGCTGCACAGAGAAAAACACCAGCCAATGTGTCAGTGGGGTTCAGCACCGCCAGCTGTTCCCCTGCTGTGTAGCCGGCAACGTGTCCTGCAAGAGCCACGCAGACACAAGAACTGAAATTGAAGGGAACCTGTCCCCCCTCCCCCAGGTGTTTGTATGTTTTACAGCCACCTTGTACAGCAGTAATGCTGCATGTGTGCAAGGTGGCTCATAAACTTATTCTCCTTGCACACGTGGAACAGAACACGTCTACAATGTGTCCCCTGAGACCATTAAAACGTCCCTGAGGTGTGACTTTACTTTGTAATGACACGCAACAACCCCCTTGGTAGCACAGCCCTTCTTCTGACATCATTGTTTGGCTGGCTGCGCCTCTGCGGCCGCCCTGCCCGACACAACGCCCCTCGGTGTCTTATTTATTTTGACTGCGAGGGTGTGATTGACGGGCATGAGCAGTGCATATCTTCGCCAGGCTGTCATTCAGCTCCTTCCGCCTTCTTCAGACTGTGCGGCTTCATGGCCGTGGCATGCGATAAGGGATCAGCTGATGCCGCACAGTCTGTAGCAGGTGTAAGGACACGAGCGAGAGGCGAACATATGTACTGCGCCAGGCCATGAATCCCAGCCCCGCAGTGTGAAACACTGTAAAGACACTGCGGGGCTGGGATTCATGGGCATCGCGAACCGCACCAGCCGACATGAAATGATGTCAGAAGACGGGCAGCGCATGGCCAAGGGATAATGCAACAATGCAGACTCCTGTACAGCAAAATGCGATGCTCAGGAGGCCGTGCCAAGCACCAAGTTGGTATTTTTGCCAGCTGTGCTGCGTCTCATTACAAAGGGAACTCCCGCCTCCAAGACAGATTGACTGTATAAGGGCCAAAATGTTGTACGTGTTTCATTCAGCTTGTGCAAGGAGCAAAATTAAAAGAGCAACCTTTGACTTGTGCAGCACTACTGCTGCCCAAGCTGTAGCTCTTGTAGTTTGTAACCCCTGAGGGGGGGTTAAAGGTTACCTTTAAAATCGGTTCAATTAGGCTTCGGCCTACACTCTGCTCCACCTGCAGACCCCGGGCTCCAACACCGCTAGTTGCTGTCCGGAAGTGCTGGCTGCACAGAGCAAAACACACGCCACTCTGTCAGTGGGGTTCATCACCGCCAGCTGTTCCCCTGCTGTGTAGACGGCATCGTGTCCTGCAACAGCCACGCAGACACAAAGCTGCCGCCAGTGCAGGCTTCGGCCTACACTCTGCTCCCTCTCCTCCTGCTGACCCTGGGCTCTAACACCGCCAGTTGGGGCCCGGTACTGCTAGCTGCACAGAGAAAAACACCAGCCAATGTGTCAGTGGGGTTCAGCACCGCCAGCTGTTCCCCTGCTGTGTAGCCGGCAACGTGTCCTGCAACAGCCACGCAGACACAAGAACTGAAATTGAAGGGAACCTGTCCCCCCTCCCCCAGGTGTTTGTATGTTTTACAGCCACCTTGTACAGCAGTAATGCTGCATGTGTGCAAAGTGGCTCATAAACTTATTCTCCTTGCACACGTGGAACAGAACACGTCTACAATGTGTCCCCTGAGACCATTAGAACGTCCCTGAGGTGTGACTTTACTTTGTAATGACACGCAACAACCCCCTTGGTAGCACAGCCCTTCTTCTGACATCATTGTTTGGCTGGCTGCGCCTCTGCGGCCGCCCTGCCCGACACAACGCCCCTCGGTGTCTTATTTATTTTGACTGCGAGGGTGTGATTGACGGGCATGAGCAGTGCATATCTTCGCCAGGCTGTCACTCAGCTCCTTCCGCCTTCTTCAGACTGTGCGGCTTCATGGCCGTGGCATGCGATAAGGGATCAGCTGACGCCGCACAGTCTGTAGCAGGTGTAAGGACACGAGCGAGAGGCGAACATATGTACTGCGCCAGGCCATGAATCCCAGCCCCGCAGTGTGAAACACTGTAAAGACACTGCGGGGCTGGGATTCATGGGCATCGCGAACCACACCAGCCGACATGAAATGATGTCAGAAGACGGGCAGCGCATGGCCAAGGGATAACGCAACAATGCAGACTCCTGTACAGCAAAATGCGATGCTCAGGAGGCCGCGCCAAGCACCAAGTTGGTATTTTTGCCAGCTGTGCTGCGTCTCATTACAAAGGGAACTCCCGCCTCCAAGACAGATTGACTGTATAAGGGCCAAAATGTTGTACGTGTTTCATTCAGCTTGTGCAAGGAGCAAAATTAAAAGAGCAACCTTTGACTTGTGCAGCACTACTGCTGCCCAAGCTGTGGCTCTTGTAGTTTGTAACCCCTGAGGGGGGGTTAAAGGTTACCTTTAAAATAAGTTCAATTAGGCTTCGGCCTACACTCTGCTCCCTCTCCTCCTGCTGACCCTGGGCTCTAACACCGCCAGTTGGGGGCCGGTACTGCTAGCTGCACAGAGAAAAACACCAGCCAATGTGTCAGTGGGGTTCAGCACCGCCAGCTGTTCCCCTGCTGTGTAGCCGGCAACGTGTCCTGCAACAGCCACGCAGACACAACAGACCTACAAATGCCTCCAGTGCAGGCTTCGGCCTACACTCTGCTCCCCCTGCTGACCCTTTGCTCCAACACCTCTAGTTGGGGCTCTAGGAAGACAAGCTTGAATAGGTCCCCATCCTGGTTCCAGCACCGTCAGCTGGTTCCGGGCAGAGTCTTTGGCTTAGGTGCCTCCCTCTGGGTATCCGAGTTCCACCAACGTCAGGTGGTCCTTGGTAGTGCTTTCAGGCACGGGTACCTCCTGCTTAGTAACCGGGTTCCAGTAACGTCAGCTGGTCCTCGGTAGTTCCATTGGCTCTTGGACCTTCAGCTACCCATCCGGGTTCCAGTACCGTCAGCTGGTTCTCGGCAGTGTCTTTTGCTCTTGTACCTTCTGCTCCCCATCCTGGTTCCAGTACCATCAGCTGGTTCCGGGCAGAGCCTTTGGCTTAGGTGCCTCCCTCTGGGTATCTGAGTTCCACCAACGTCAGGTGGTCCTTGGTAGTGCTTTCAGCACGGGTACCTCCTGCTTAGTAACCGGGTTCCAGTAACGTCAGCTGGTCTTTGGTAGTTCCATTGGCTCTTGGACCTTCGGCTACCCATCTGGGTTCCAATACCGTCAGCTGGTTCTCGGCAGTGTCTTTTGCTCTTGTACCTTCTGCTCCCCATCTTGGTTCCAGTACCGTCAGCTGGTTCCGGGCAGAGCCTTTGGCTTAGGTGCCTCCCTCTGGGTATCCGAGTTCCACCAACGTCAGGTGGTCCTTGGTAGTGCTTTCAGGCACTGGTACCTCCTGCTTAGTAACCGGGTTCCAGTAACGTCAGCTGGTCTTTGGTAGTTCCATTGGCTCTTGGACCTTCGGCTACCCATCTGGGTTCCAATACCGTCAGCTGGTTCTCGGCAGTGTCTTTTGCTCTTGTACCTTCTGCTCCCCATCTTGGTTCCAGTACCGTCAGCTGGTTCCGGGCAGAGCCTTTGGCTTAGGTGCCTCCCTCTGGGTATCCGAGTTCCACCAACGTCAGGTGGTCCTTGGTAGTGCTTTCAGGCACTGGTACCTCCTGCTTAGTAACCGGGTTCCAGTAACGTCAGCTGGTCCTCGGTAGTTCCATTGGCTCTTGGACCTTCGGGTAGCCATCCGAGCTCCAGTTCCATCAGCTGTTTCTCGGCATTTTCTCAGCCTTCTTGTACCTCCTGCTACATTTCCAAGTTCAAGACCCTAAAGACGACGACCCGGAAGACCACCCCTAAGATGACGACGACACCAGAGACGACAACCACTGAGATGACGACGACCCTGGAGACGATGACCCTGAAGACCACCCCGATGACGACGACCCCGGAGACGACGACCCTGGAGACGACGACGACCTGGAAGACCGAGAAGCAGAAGAACAAGAGGCTGCAGAACAAAGAGCAGAAGAACATTAAGCATAAGACTAAATATCAGAGCAAAAGATATTATCTAAGTTATAAGCAGAAGAAGACTAAGCAGTGTATGGGGGTGAGTCCGTTCCTCCTCGTGGTGCCCCTGGATAAAGCCTGATGCTGCAGGCCAAACTGAACGCGGACAAATGTAACTGTTTTGTGACAGGCAGAACGGAAGGTGTAATCTTCAAACTTTTATAGATAACAACTACGGGAATGCCTGTCACAAATAAGAATATGATGAAGAAGTTGAATATGAAGAAGATAATAGTAAAATAAAAAGAATATGAACAATGTAACAAAAAAAATAATAGGTAGAAGATGAAGAAGAAGATGAATAAGGTGAAGAAGTTGATGTCAAAGAAGCTGATGATGAGGATAATGAAGAAGAAAGTGTGGGAGAAGTAAAAAAGAAGGTGAAGGGCGTGGAAGTAGTGAAACATCAATATCTGACAAAATAAAAAAAAAATTAACATAGTCAAAATCTTTCTAACGCCGAACGTCATAAAAAACAAAACAAAATCCTGCTATTCTATTAGATTGGGCTAAACCTCTGTGCCTTTAATGTCTCCGCCACGTCCCCCAATACATCCTACATTATTCTTAGTTGTTTTCTTTCATGTAGAATGAACCTACAAGTTAAGAAAGTGTTTATTTTAATTCCAATATTTTCGTCCCATTGACTTGCATTGGGATCGGGTATCGGTATCGGATTAGATCCGATACTTTGACGGTATCGGCCGATACTTTCCGATACCGATACTTTCCGATATCGGAAGGTATCGCTCAACACTACTTATAACCTGACGTTAAATTCATCCATTGGTTGTATCAATTATTCTTTTGAAAGCTGAAACCCTCCAAAATGTGGTTTAGGTTAAGAAAATAAATTGGCATCAATGCAGAAATATTGATTAGTTAATGGACACACAATGGTCAGATTTTGGCAAGACAAAAGTTTTGTCGCCCCTCAGAAAGTAATGTTATATTCAAACAAATATTTAACTTAAAATACAAATATATGTTGCATAACATTGGTGAAGGAAGTTGTGGTGCTATTAGAGTCATATTTAATATTTTGTGTGACTTCCATGAGCTTGAAGGACTGCATCCATGCGGTTCAACAATGATTCATACAATTTATTAATGAAGTCATCAGGAATAGCAAAGAATGCAGTCTTTCATGCCTCCCAGAGTTCATCTAGATTCTTTGGTCTGGTCTTCCAAGCTTCCTCTTTCATCCTACCCCAAACATGCTCAATGATGTTCATGTCTGGTGACTTGGCTGGCCAGTCCTTCAGCACCTTGATCTTTTGTGCCTGGAGGAACTTTGTTGTAGAGATGGATGTATGAGATAGAGCACCATCCTGCTGCAGAATTTGACCCCTTTTGTGATTTGGAATATAAGAGGTAGCTAATACCTCTTGATATTTTTGGCTATTGATATTGCCTTCCACCTTGCAAATGTTTCGCACCCCCATACTGAATGTAACCCCAGACCATGATCTTTCCACCACCAAATGTAACTGTTTTCTGGGTGTATTTTGGATCCATACTGGCTCCAGTAGGTCTCCTGCAGTATTTGCAGCGGCTGTGGTGTAATTCTACTGAAGATTCATCAGAGAAATCCACCTTCTGCCACTTTTCCAGCGTCCATCTGTTTAGCAGGCTGTGGGACTTTGCAAATGCCACACGGTTTTTTATTTGCCTTTTGTTTAGTGCTGGTTTCTGGGCACTGATTTGACCATGGAGGCCATTTCAAGACAGAATCCTACAAACTATTCTAGTTGACACAGGGACTTGAGGTGACCAGGCCTGTTGGAACTCTGCTGCAGTGGAAGAGGGGCTTGCTTTGGATTTTCTAACCAACAAACGTTCCTCCTGAGCAGTTGCCTTGCGGGGTCTGCCGGACCTGGGCTTGTCAAACACGTCTCCAGTCTCTTGAAATCTTTTTTAAATTCTTTGTACTTGACGCTGAGACACATTAAAGGTGCCAGACACCTCAGCAGTGGATCTGGTCTTCAGCCTCTTGATAATCCAGGTTTTGGTTACAGGGTGGATTTTTGGCATGTTGTCAGAGCTCAATTTGCAGTTCAAGTGAAGGTCTGGGGTGCTGGGTTTCTTTTTATACACACACAGTAATTAAGCGATCATTTACTGAGCACAGGTGATGATGTAAACTAGAATTGGGTGCATTATATGACCAGGTGACAAAACGTTTGTCTTGCCTAAATCTGACCATTCTGTGTCCATTAACTGATCAATATTTCTGCATTGATGTCAATTTATTTTCTTAACCTAAACCACATTTCAGAGAGTTTCAGCTTTCAAAAGAATAATTTATACAACCAATGGATGAATTTAACGTCAGGTTATAAGCTTTTATTTACATAACATGGATAAGCGACAATACTTCTGTCAGGGAGTGTATATAGTATGTGCATGTATCCACATTTTTGATATATTTGATATATTTCATATATTTATCGTGTTAGTGGTGTAGTATGTTTCCATTCAGGTTTTAATTGGCTTTAATCATGGAGTATCAATTTATTTTCTATATAGGTGTGAGCATTGTTTCTTAGATTATATTTCTCTCTCTTCCATTATTCGGAGGATCTTAATAATAATCATGCAGATATACAGTAAAAAGAGCCTAACTTAATATAAATATTAAACAATTTGTGTTAAAATAGGTTCTTTAACAACAGCAAATTGTTCAGGTCCTAAGGCAGCAAAAGCATTTCCACACTCATGGGTGTAACGACCATAGTAGTAGGCATTGCTACTGCTACAGGGCCCATCAAGTAAGGAGGTCCACTTTCACTAAAAGGCAGCTTTAGTAATGGCTATGGGTGATGTTCCTATGTGTATTGCCTCTATACTGTGAGTCTGTGTATTATGGATGTACTGTGACACTACTGTATGCATGTTTTCATCCCTTTACTATACCACCATTGGGTATGTTATTCTACTACTATGTAATTTTGCTGAATGAATTATCATTTGTGAATTTACAAAATGCTATATGTGGATTGGTACTTCATTTTGTTGAAGGGATCCCATGACCACTTATGTTCCGGTCCATGCCGACATGTCTTACTGTGATACTCTGTATTTACCGTAAATGAAACCAGTGCCATATAATGGGTTCCACCTTTGGCTCTGTTCTTGATATCCAAAAGCACTGGACTCATAAATATAGTTATTTGAAGGTTCATCTAAGACAGGCCTGCAGATCACACGACCCAAAGAATGTCATGCAGCCCGAAGAGCTGTCCAGCTCCTTGTAATATTCGTCTTTTAGATGCACATATATTTGAAAACTGTGGAGCCGGGACAGGATCAGCCCAGCGCTCGTCAGTCTCGGCCCCAACATTTTTTTTGGAGCAGAATCTCTCCAAATCCTCCACAAGTAATGAAAACTTTGTTCTGGTGATGTATTGATGTAAGTACGGCTTCAAGTTTTGTGCGGCCCTTGGGATTAATTCAGTATGACATTGGACCAAACATGTGCACTCCTGAACTAAGACAATAGTTTGTATATTTTCTGAAGCACATTTTGTACCGATCACAATAAATTATATTACGTCTTCCTTCACCATTGTATGTCCTTATAGTTATTAAAGTTGATTCTGAAGCTTGCACCACAGAGGCCAAACCCCTAGTCGCTCTATGGCAGATCTATGGTATAAAGATGGCGACATTTACTATACAATGAGTTATGTTGACTTCTTAATTTTGACCGTACTTTCTCTGTTAACGGAAAACTCACACAAATAACACAGAGCCATAAAAGTCTCCAATATAATTTATTTCTTTGTCTAGATCTGTGGCATTCTGATATTTTCTAAAAAAAAAAAACTGGCTATAGAGTCTAAGTATCCATTTTCCTCCATTAATATAAAAAAACAAAATAGAAAGGAAAGATTACTAGCAAGAGAGCTGGGTACCTAATGCTATAAGCCCTCTCTAAAATGCAGGGGTATTCCTATTCTCTTCAATGCTGAATGGACAGTTGATACAATTTAATCTCAAGTGGTTAGTCTGCACAGTGACGGAAGGATATTGGATTGTAGTAGTCAGTGCCCCCTATGGAAACATTCTCCTAATATACATGCTTACCCAATTTGCTTGCTTTTATCAATTAAAAAAGGAAAATGTAAAAATAGTTACAATTGTAGCATTTCCAATCAGTATAAAGTTGCTTTTACGGATAGAATATATATTTTCACACAATGCTGAGCTGAACCAGCAAAAATGTGTACAAATTGTCATGTACTGGTTACCGTACTTAATATATTCAATTGTATCTAGGTCTAATTAAAGGCATCATGCTGCAAATTCCATTTCCCAATCATTAGACTATATGTTAAAATATGTAAATGAAAATTCATTCTAGCTACAATATTCTTTAATATATTATACTATTTCCATTTCTTGTACAATTAATAGTGTCTGTTTCGATTCCTATAGATTTCTATCTCTGTTAGTTTTTTGCATATTTTATCATTTAGGAAAATGCCATTGAAATAATACTCACCCTAAACCTTACATTATAATGCACTCACCTGAACCTTTGGTTTTAATGTATAGTATCTGTAAAATCAATATATATGTCAACAAGTGAAAGGCTTTGTACGCCTGCAAATCACTTTTTGGATTTCTTCTATGCATCTAAAATAGTAAAAAATGGAGCAACTTTGAATAAAGCAATGGATAAGAATATCTTAAAATTTAGTGTCTACAGCTCCTACGCAGATCTATGTGTCTCCATGCCTACACATTATGAAAGAAACCCTGTATAGTTTGATCCTGTATTCTTGCTCCAGTCTAACATACATTTGGGAAGCTAAAAAGAAGGGTTCACATGGAATCGACTATGCAGGGTAGTATTGCAGTCTGTAATCATGGAGACGCATAGGAGCCCTAAACACAAAATGAAATGATATTGTTAATCAAGACTATTTGCCTAGTTGCCACATTTTGTATTTAACATGCATTGTAGTAAATAAAAAAATAAAATGAGGTGGAACCTATTTTTTCTTTCTTTCCTTTCCAATAATCTAGTCTTTTTAGCCCTGTATATATTTACTATTTGACGAGGGATCACCCAAAATTAAGGATCCCGTTTTAATCAAGTTCACAGTAATAAGAAAAAAAATCAACAAAAATATACAATATCATTTTTAATTCTCTTAAAATGGGAGCTGAATTCAATTAGATCCACCATAACTTGTGTTTGTTTAATTAGAGGATCACAGTGCTTTTCTGGTTGGATCCCGAAGAAGGGAAATGGAGAAGAATTGTAAACGGTGCTGACAAAAATATTAGTATACAGTTAGGTCCATATATATTTGGACAGAGACAACCTTTTTCTAATTTTGGTTATAGACATTACCACAATGAATTTTAAACAAAACAATTCCGATGCAGTTGAAGTTCAGACTTTCAGCTTTCATTTGAGGGTATCCACATTAAAATTGGATGAAGGGTTTAGGAGCTTCCGCTCCTTAACATGTGCCACCCTGTTTTTAAAGGGACCAAAAGTAATTGGACAATTGACTCCAAGGCTATTTCATGGACAGTTGTGGGCAATCCCTTCATTATGTCATTCTGAATTAAGCAGATAAAAGGCCTGGAGTTGATTTGAGGTGTGGTGCTTGCATTTGGAAGGTTTTGCTGTGAAGTAAACATGCGGTCAAAGGAGCTCTCCATGCAGGTGAAACAAGCCATCCTTAAGCTGCGAAAACAGAAAAAACCCATCTGAAAAATTGCTACAATATTAGGAGTGGCAAAATCTACAGTTTGGTACATCCTGAGAATGAAAGAAAGCACTGGTGAACTCATCAATGCAAAAAGACCTGGGCGCCCACGGAAGACAACAGTGGTGGATGATAGAAGAATAATCTCCATGGTGAAGAGAAACCCCTTCACAACAGCCAACCAAGTGACCAACACTCTCCAGGAGGTCGGCGTATCAATATCCAAATCTACCATAAAGAGAAGACTGCATGAAAGTAAATACAGAGGGTTCACTGCACGGTGCAAGCCACTCATAAGAATCAAGAATAAAAAGGCTAGACTGGACTTTGCTATAAAACATCTAAAAAAGCCAGCACAGTTCTGGAAGAACATTCTTTGGACAGATGAAACCAAGATCAACCTCTACCAGAATGATGGAAAGAGAAAAGTATGGCGAAGGCGTGGTACAGCTCATGATCCAAAGCATACCACATCATCTGTAAAACACGACGGAGGCAGTGTGATGGCTTGGGCATGCATGGCTGCCAGTGGCACTGGGTCACTAGTGTTTATTGATGATGTGACACAGGACAGAAGCAGCCAAATGAATTCTGAGGTATTCAGAGCCATACTGTGTGCTCAGATCCAGCCAAGTGCAGCCAATCTGGTTGGTTGTCGTTTCATACTACAGATGGACAATGACCCAAAACATACAGCCAAAGCAACTCAGGAGTTTATTAAAGCAAAGAAGTGAAATATTCTTGAATGGCCAAGTCAGTCACCTGATCTGAACCCAATTGAGCATGCATTTCACTTGTTATAGACTAAACTTCAGACAGAAAGGCCCACAAACAAACAGCAACTGAAAACCACCGCAGCGAAGGCCTGGCAGAGCATCAAAAAGGAGGAAACACAGCATCTGGTGATGTCCATGAGTTCAAGACTTCAGGCAGTCATTGCCAACAAAGGATTTTCAACCAAGTACTAGAAATGAACATTTTATTTACAATTATTTAATCTGTCCAATTACTTTTGGTCCCTTTAAAAACAGGGTGGCACATATTAAGGAGCTGAAACTCCTAAACCCTTTATCCAATTTTAATGTGGATACCCTCAAATGAAAGCTGAAAGTCTGAACTTCAACTGCATCTGAATCGTTTTGTTTAAAATTTATTGTGGTAATGTCTAGAACCAAAATTAGAATAATGTTGTCTCTGTCCAAATATATATGGACCTAACTGTATATTTAATTTTTGCTTATTATTAGTGAACTCAATCCAAAACACCATTTTTACATCTGAATGTTGTCATCTTTTATATTCAAATGGCCTACGATAGGACTAACCCATTGCAACAACCAACAGTGTCCTTGGGAAGACTAAAAATCTCCTAAGGGGGCATCATAGAGCCCTACACTGCCCTATGGGTGCAATAGGAATATGGGGAGTACATGAGCTTGGTGTTAGCTCAAGATTACATCTGGCTCTTAATACCTTCACATTTTGCATTTAGCGCAACCACACGTGTGTGTGTGTGTGTGTATATATATATATATACTGAATGGCAGCATCCAATGGATTTTCAAAAATATTACGTTGTGAATTTTTATATAGACTACTCAATTTTACAGGCTCAAAAGTGATTGGACAATTGACTGGTAAGTCATTTCATGGTCCAATATGGCCCTCAAGACAAACTGTGGGAAAGGCTTGGAGTTGAATGTGCATTTGGTAGTTAAGGGAACACTTGGTATGCTGTCAAAAGAGGTGTCCTAAAAAAAAGAACAGAACAAATCTATTACAGGTAGCAGAAGCATTATGTTAATACAATCTTAAGCAGAATGAATGCAGTGGTGATCTCCACACCACCAAAGGCAGAAGCAGTGGTTTGGCATGGGTCATTGGTGATCAATGATGACGTTATTGCGGATAGAAGTGGCAGCATAGATTTTGAAATGTATAAAGTTACACAGTCTGATCAGACTTATTCAAATGCTGCAACCATGATAGGACAATGCTTCATAGTACTATCAACAACTCAGTATACTCTTAAGGGAATTATAAGAACTTACGTCAATGGCCGAGTCACTACCTGACCTCAATGAGATTGACCTTAATTTATACTAACTAAAGACAAACCTGAAAGCAGAAAGACCCACAAGAATGCAGCAGCAGAAACCAAAAGCCATAAAGCAAAAGTAGGAAAAACTCAGTATTTGGTGATGTCCATGGGTTTCATGGTAGTGTCAAAAATAATTCTTACAATTATTGGAATAATAGTTTGTCCAATTACTTTTGAGCCTGTGAAAATGAAGGGACTTTGTAAAAATGTCGGTAATGCTTGAACAGCAATATTTTTGTAAAACCTCTTGAATTAAAGCTGTTAAAGCCCCCAAACATATTACATGACTGTCAGACGAACCATGCTTCAGCCAATCATTCTGCCAACAGCCATCTGGTCCGATTCTCCTGTACATGGGACTGCTCGCTTGGCCTAGGGCTCCTGTATTTCCTATGAAAAAGCCACAAGCTGACATGTTGGTCAGTGGCTTATCTACAGGAGAAACCCACTATCGGCAGTCAAAAGTAGGATATGCCTGATAAACAACCCACCCATAGTAGTGGGATCGACTGACATTAATCTAATGTGTATGGGGGGCTTAAAGGTACCGTCACATTAAGCGACGCTGCAGCGATAGCGACAGCGATGCCGATCGCTGCAGCGTCGCTGTTTGGTCGCTGGAGAGCTGTCACACAGACCGCTCTCCAGCGACCAACAATGCCGAGGTCCCCGGGTAACCAGGGTAAGCATCGGGTTGCTAAGCGCAGGGCCGCGCTTAGTAACCCGATGTTTACCCTGGTTACCAGCGTAAAAGTTAAAAAAACAAACAGCACATACTCACCAGCGCGTCCCCCAGCCTCTGCTTCCTGACACTGACTGAGCTCCGGCCCTAACAGCACAGCGGTGACCCGCTGTGCTTTCACTTTCAGTTTAGGGCCGGCGCTCAGTCAGTGTCAGGAAGCAGAGGCTGGGGGACGCGCTGGTGAGTATGTGCTGTTTGTTTTTTTAACTTTTACGCTGGTAACCAGGGTAAACATCGGGTTACTAAGCGCGGCCCTGCGCTTAGTAACCCGATGTTTACCCTGGTTACCAGTGTAAAATATCGCTGGTATCGTTGCTTTTGCTGTCAAACACGGCGATACACGGCGACCTAGCGACCAAATAAAGTGCAGACCTTCTAGCAGCGACCAGCAATTTCACAGCGGGATCCAGATCGCTGCTGCGTGTCAAATACAGCGATATCGCTATCCAGGTCGCTGCAACGTCACGGATCGCTGGCGATATCGCCTAGTGTGACGGTACCTTAAGTCTACACTTCAATCAATTAATATCAAATCCTTTGTATGGTTGTACAGAGATACAGTCTTGCTTGTTTTCACAGATCCAGATGCTAATCTTATCCACTGTCCACCAGAGCCACTGTACTAAACTGTTTGCCACCCACTGGGGCAGTAACACTGGTATAGTACATATTACACCACTCCAGCAACGAAAGATTAAAAAAATAAATTTTATCTTTACTATGCCTCTATATATATAAATATATATGGATATATTTATATATACATATTTATATATGTAAACACACACACGTATTGAAGACTGACCACTTACAAACCATTTCATGTCAGATGAATGCGTCAAATCCCTCTGACAATAACCAGGTAACATGCAATCCCACCCCATTCATATGTGGCTCTTTAAAATATATATTTATTTTACTACCTTCATTCCTATATATATGTACATAGTTTTTCTCCTTTGGCGGGGGTTGTTAAAAAAATATGGCTGACTGCTCATTGCTTTTTAAAAACAAGAAGCTGTTAGGCTTAGAGCGGAAATGATTATCTGAACCCATGACAGCCAGCCTTAGAAGCTCTTTTAAAGAAAATAAATAGAATTTGGGAAGGGTTTAACAGACTGATTTAGAAACTTATCTAGACTGGACTATGCCCCATCACTGTACAGGGTCAGCCTGTGACAGAGAGAGGGATAATCGCGCCACTGCGCGTACTCTCGTGTGCGTGTTTACACAAACATTTTTAGATTTTTTTAGTTTTTGATAGAACTTTCACTCCAGCATTTTCAAAGAACCCTCAGGGGTTAACAAATATCCAAGGCTTTTAAGAAAAAAAGCTGACATAATCAAACCACATAGTGGCTATGGATAAAAGGTGAGCTTGTTAAGTCTTCACACCACCACTCCCACCAGAACTCCATCTGTCCTTCTCCCTCGTCAGCCGCTGTCTGAAGAGGTGTGCGGGGCAGTGGAAGGTGAGGTACGTCTACGTGGAGGGGTCCATGAATTGTCCGAGCTATTAGAAGGGGGAAATGGTCTGTGGGAACGCATGAGGAAGAGTTCTCCCTGCTCTCGGAGCAGAGCCTGAGCAATAAGCCCTGGAAGCGCATGAAGCGAGCCATTTAAGGAGTCAATCTTGGTCTCCAGGGTTATAATTCTCTTCTCAAGGTCATCATTCCGTTCTTGCAGTTCAGACATAAGGTCATACATAACATTCTGGGTCTGTAGAAAAGAAAAATAATACTATACATAATTTGCATGGAAAGCTTAAATGCATATATATTATTTTTCAATAGATACTTGCAGCACATGCAATTATAACAGTTTCCACACCACTTTTGCACAATGTAATTAGGTATTCAGTTACTGTAGATGAAAATGAATTTCCTATAAATAAAGAATAAGTTGTAATGTATACAATGTTGTATGTTTCAAACAGAATTTTGATAATTTGACAGGATTTCCTTATTTCAGTTATTTATAGCCTTTCTTTGATTAGTGGGGATCTGAGCCTTACAGATCTAATACAGAGATTTATACAGATTTTATTCAGACGGCTGTATAAATCTGTACAAAGTGAGCACCCACTATTACTGGTTATCTGTTGACAGAAATGGACTTCTTAATCCCTTCACCCCAAAGCCTGTTTTCACCTTCCCGACCAGGCCAATTTTTACAATTCTGACCACTGTCAATTTATGAGGTCATAACTCTGGAACGCTTCAATAGATTCCACTGATTCTGTGGCTGTTTTCCTGAGACATATTGTACTTATGATAGTGGTAAAATTTATTTGATATGACGTGCGTTTAATTGTGAAAAAATGGAAATTTGGCAAAAATTTGGAAAATTTTGCAATTTTAAACTTTTAATTTTTATGCCCATAATTCAGAGTCATGTCAAACAAAATAGTTAATAAATAAAATTTCCCAAATGTCTAATTTACATCAGCATAATTTTGGAACCATCATTTTTTTTAATTATGAAGTTATAAGGGTTAAAAGTTGACCAGCGATTTCTCATTTTTACAACAACATTTACAAAACCATTTTTTTAGGGACCACCTCACACTTGAAGTGACTTTGTGGAGCCTATATGACAGAAAATACCCAAAAGTGACACCATTCTAAAAACTGCACCCCTTAAGGTACTCAAAACCACATTCAAGAAGTGTGTTAACCCTTCAAGTGCTTCACAGGAATTTATGGAATGTGGAAGGAAAAAATAAACATACAACTTTTTTTGCAAAAATGTAAAAAGGTTAGCTGGAGAAATTTAACTGTACAGTTTGTTGTGCAATTTCTCCTGAGCATGCCTGTTATGATCCTCAGTGGTTTAGGATCACAAATCTAACCAGCAAGTAGAAGATAATAGGACGAGCTCTGGGGATGTGGTAACTGGACTGACCGCAAAACCTGATCCTAACCGCACACACTTAGGCCATGTGCACACGTTGCGGATTTCTTGCAGAAATTTCCTGAAGAAAACCGGAAATTTTCTGCAAGAAATCCGCATTTTTTTTTTTGCGTTTTTTTTTCCGTTTTTTTCGCATTCTGCAAGCGTAATTAGCTGACTGACAGGTTGGTCACACTTGTCAAACATAGCGTTTGACAAGTGTGACCAACTTTTTACTATAGATGCAGCCTGTGCAGCATCTATAGTAAAAGATAGAATGTTTAAAAATAATAAAAAAAATAAAAAAATGCTTATACTCACCCAGACATCTCCTCAGCGGCGTCCGTTCCTCTTTCTATAGCTGGTCTGTGCGCACAGGACCTTCCGTGACGTCACGGTCACGTGAGCGGTCACATGACCGCTCACGACCAATCACAGGACAGTGACGTCATCGGCAAGGTCCTTCACCGCACATCAGCTACAGGAACCGAAGCGACAGCATGCAGTGGAGGCGGGAAGACATCGAGGGTGAGTATAGGACTATTTTTTATTTTAATTCTTATTTTTTGACCACTTATATGGTGCCCAGTCCGTGGAGGAGAGTCTCCTCTCCTCCACCCTGGGTACCAACCGCACATTATCTGCTTACTTCCCGCATGGTGTGCACAGCCCCGTGCGGGAAGTAAGCAGATCAATGGACCCCTAGGTGTGCGGAATCCCCTGCAATTCCGCATTTTAATGAACATGTTGCTTTTTTTTCCGCGATGCGATTTTTTTGCGGAAAAAAAGGCTACATTTGCACAAAAAATGCGGAATACACTTAAAATAATAGGAGGCATATGTTAGCGTTTTTTTCGCGTTTTTATCATGTTTTTATAGCGAAAAAACGTGAAAAAAACGCGAAAAATACTTAACGTGTGCACATGGCCTAAAGGTAGCTGTGGAACGTTTCCTGAAATCCTAGACGTCTCTTCACGGCCTGAGAAACTGACTACCCCTAAAGACAAAGTAAAGACCTCACTTGCCTCAGAGAAATAACCCCTGAGATATAGAAGCCCCCCACAAATAATAACGGTGAGTTAAGAGGAAAAGACAAACGCAGAGATGAAACAGGTTAAGCAAATGAGGCCCGCTAACGCTAGATAGCAGAAAATAGCAAGGGATCTATGCGGTCAGTAAAAAACCCTATGCAAAAATATCCACGCAGAGAATGCGAGAACCCCCACACCAACTAACGATGTGGGGGGAGCAACTCAGCACCCCAGAGCACCAGCAAGCAGGGAAATCACATATTAGCAAGCTGGACAAAACCCATCATATACTAGGAAACATCTTGAACACAGATGAGCAAAAATAAGCAAACAAAACTTAGCTTCTCTTGGAGAGACTGATAACAGATGTAGACAGGAGCAATCAGAATAGCACTGAATACAATGACAACAGGCAAGGAATGAAGGACCAGGTGGATTAAATAGGAAACCTAACTAGCAGATGACGAGACAGCTGATCCCAGCCAGAACCTGCAAAATAACAAAAAGAGCCACCAGGGGGAGCCCAAAGAGAGAACTCACACAGCACCACTCACGACCACAGGAGGGAGACCGGAAACAGAGTTCACAACAGTACCCCCCCCTTGAGGAGGGGTCACCGAACCCTCACCAGAACCCCCAGGGCGATCAGGGTGAGCCACATGGAAGGCACGAACCAAATCGGCCGCATGAACATCAGAGGCGACAACCCAGGAATTATCCTCCTGACCATAGCCCTTCCACTTAACAAAATACTGAAGCCTCCGTCTTGAAATACGAGAATCCAAGATCTTCTCCACCACATATTCCAATTCTCCCTCAACCAGCACCGGAGCAGGAGGCTCAACAGAAGGAACCACAGGCACCACATACCTCCGCAACAAAGACCTTTGGAACACATTATGGATGGTAAACGATGCCGGGAGGTCCAAACGAAATTACACAGGGTTGAGGATTTCCAAAATTTTATAAGGACCGATAAAACGAGGTTTAAACTTAGGAGAAGAAACCCTCATAGGAACATAACGAGAAGACAACCACACCAAATCCCCCACACGAAGTCGGGGACCCACACAGCGACGACGGTTAGCAAAGCGCTGAGCCTTCTCTTGTGACAACGTCAAATTGTCCACCACATGGTTCCAAATCTGCTGCAACCAATCCACCACAGAATCTACCCCAGGACAGTCAGAAGACTCAACCTGACCCGAGGAAAAACGAGGATGAAAACCAGAATTACAAAAAAAAGGCGAAACCAAAGTAGCCGAACTAGCCCGATTATTAAGGGCAAACTCGGCCAATGGCAAAAAAGTCACCCAATCATCCTGGTCAGCAGAAACAAAACATCTCAAATAAGTTTCCAAGGTTTGGTTAGTTCGCTCGGTTTGGCCATTCGTCTGAGGATGGAAGGCCGACGAAAAAGACAAATCAATGCCCATCTTAGCACAAAAGGACCGCCAAAATCTGGACACAAACTGGGATCCTCTGTCAGACACAATGTTTTTAGGGATGCCGTGCAGACGAACCACATTCTGAAAAAATAACGGAACCAAATCAGAGGAAGAAGGCAACGTAGGCAAGGGCACCAAATGGACCATTTTAGAAAAACGATCACAAACCACCCAGATGACAGACATTCTCTGAGAGACCGGAAGATCCAAAATAAAATCCATGGAAATATGCGTCCAAGGCCTCTTAGGAACTGGCAAAGGCAAAAGCAAACCACTGGCACGAGAACAGCAAGGCTTAGCCCGAGCACAAATCCCACAGGACTGCACAAAGGAACGCACATCCCGCGACAAGGAAGGCCACCAGAAGGATCTAGCCACCAAATCTCTGGTACCAAAAATCCCAGGATGACCCGCCAACACTGAAGAATGGACCTCGGAAATAACTCTGCTGGTCCATCTATCTGGGACAAACAGTCTCTCTGATGGACAACGGTCAGGTCTATCCGCCTGAAATTCCTGTAACACCCGTCGCAAATCTGGGGAAATGGCAGACAAAATTACCCCCTCTTTGAGGATACCAACCGGCTCAGAAACTCCAGGGGAGTCAGGCACAAAACTCCTAGAAAGAGCATCAGCCTTCACGTTCTTTGAACCACGAAGGTACGAGACCACGAAATCGAAACGTGAGAAAAACAACGACCAACGAGCCTGTCTAGGATTCAACCGCTTGGCCGACTCAAGATAAATCAAATTTTTATGATCAGTCAAGACCACCACACGATGCTTAGCTCCCTCTAGCCAGTGTCGCCACTCCTCAAATGCCCACTTCATTGCCAACAACTCCCGATTACCAACATCATCATTTCGCTCAGCCGGCGAAAATTTTCTTGAAAAGAAGGCACATGGCTTCATCACAGAGCAATCAGAGCTTCTCTGTGACAAAACAGCCCCTGCTCCAATTTCAGAAGCATCAACCTCGACCTGGAAGGGAAGAGAGACATCTGGCTGACATAAAACTGGAGCCGAAGAAAACCGGCGCTTCAGCTCCTGAAAGGCCTCAACGGCCACAGGAGACCAGTTAGTCACATCAGAACTCTTCTTGGTCAAATCAGTCAAAGGTTTAACCACACCAGAAAAATTAGCAATGAAGCGACGGTAAAAATTAGCAAAACCCAAGAACTTCTGAAGACTCTTAACCGATGTAGGTTGAGTCCAATCATGAATAGCCTGGACCTTGACTGGGTCCATCTCAATAGAAGAAGGAGAAAAAATAAAGCCCAAAAAGGAAACTTTCTGGACTCTGAAGAGACATTTGGAACCCTTCACAAATAAGGCATTGGCACGCAGGACCTGAAATACCATCCTGACCTGCTTCACATGGGATTCCCAATCATCTGAAAAGACCAAAATATCATCCAGATACACAATCATAAATTTATCCAGATATTCTCGGAAGATATCGTGCATGAAGGACTAAAACACAGAAGGGGCATTAGAAAGTCCAAAAGGCATCACCAAGTACTCAAAATGGCCTTCAGGCGTATTAAATGCTGTTTTCCATTCATCGCCCTGTTTTATACGCACAAGATTATACGCACCGCGAAGATCTATCTTGGTGAACCAACTAGACCCCCTAATCCGAGCAAACAGATCAGACAACAATGGTAAGGGATACTGGAATTTGACCGTGATTTTATTTAGAAGGCGATAATCTATACAGGGTCTCAATGAACCATCCTTCTTGGCCACAAAAAAGAATCCCGCACCAAGAGGGGACGAGGAGGGGCGAATATGTCCCTTCTCCAAAGACTCTTTTACATAGCTCCACATAGCGGCATGCTCTGGTACAGACAAATTAAACAGTCGTCCCTTAGGGAACTTACTACCAGGAATCAAATTTATAGCACATTCACAATCCCTATGAGGAGGTAGGGCACTGGATTTGGGCTCATCAAATACATCCTGGTAGTCCGACAAAAACTCAGGGACTTCAGAAGGAGTAGAGGAAGCAATAGATACTAAGGGAGCATCGCCATGAATTCCCTGGCAACCCCAACTCAACACAGACATTGCTTTCCAATCCAGGACTGGATTATGAGCCTGCAACCATGGCAGACCCAACACGACAACGTCATGCAAATTATATAACACAAGAAAGCGAATCACCTCCTGATGTGCAGGAGTCATACACATGGTCACTTGAGTCCAGTATTGAGGTTTATTCTTGGCCAATGGTGTAGCATCAATTCCCTTCAATGGAATAGGGAACTGTAATGGCTCAAGGATAAAACCACAGCGCTTGGCAAATGACAAATCCATCAGATTCAGGGCGGCACCTGAATCTACAAAAGCCATAACTGAGTAGGATGACAGAGAGCAAATCAAAGTAACAGACAAAATGAATTTAGGCTGTACAGTACCAATGGTGGCAGATCTAGCGAAGTTTTTTGTGCGCTTAGAGCATGCTGAGATAACATGAGCAGAATCACCACAGTAAAAGCACAACCCATTCTGACGTCTATGATTTTGCCGTTCAATTCTGGTCAGAATCCTATCACATTGCATAGACTCAGGTTTCTGTTCAGAAAACACCGCCAGATGGTGCGCAGGTTTGCGCTCCCGCAAACGCCGATCAATCTGAATGGCCAAAGCCATTGACTCATTCAGACTCGCAGGCGTGGGGAACCCCACCATAACATTCATGGCTTCAGAAAGACCTTCTCTGAAATTTGCAGCCAGGGCACACTCATTCCATTGAGTAAGCACCGACCATTTCCGAAATTTTTGACAATACACCTCAGCTTCATCCTTACCCTGAGAGAGAGCCAGCAAGGCCTTTTCTGCCTGGTTCTCAAGATTAGGTTCCTCATAAAGCAATCCAAGCGCCAGAAAAAACGCATCCACATTCAGCAATGCAGGCTCTCCTGGCGCCAGGGAGAAAGCCCAATCTTGAGGGTCGCCACGTAACAAGGAGATAACAATTCTAACTTGCTGAGCGGAATCACCAGAGGAACGAGGCCTCAAAGAAAGAAATAATTTACAATTATTCTTAAAATTCAGAAACCTAGATCTATCTCCAGAAAAAAACTCAGGAATAGGTAATTTTGGCTCAGACATAGGACTGTGAACAACAAAATCCTGAATGCTTTGAACCCTTGCAGCAAGATGATCCACACTAGAAGTCAGACTCTGAATATCCATGTCTGCAGCTGAACTCAAAGCCACCCATAGATTAAGGGGAGGAGAGAAGCAGGACACACTGCAGAGCAGAAAAAAAAAATTGAACTCAGGATTTCTCTTATCCCACTTTTGCGATGCATTTAACACTTTTGGCCTGTTGTACTGTTATGATCCTCAGTGGCTTAGGATCACAAATCTAACCAGCAAGTAGAAGATAATAGGACGAGCTCTGGGGATGTGGTAACTGGACTGACCGCAAAACCTGATCCTAACCGCACACACTAAAGGTTTATGGAACGTTTCCTGAAATCCTAGACGTCTCTTCACGGCCTGAGAAACTGACTACCCCTAAAGACAAAGTAAAGACCTCACTTGCCTCAGAGAAATAACCCCTGAGATATAGAAGCCCCCCACAAATAATAACGGTGAGTTAAGAGGAAAAGACAAACGCAGAGATGAAACAGGTTAAGCAAATGAGGCCCGCTAACGCTAGATAGCAGAAAATAGCAAGGGATCTATGCGGTCAGTAAAAAACCCTATGCAAAAATATCCACGCAGAGAATGCGAGAACCCCCACACCAACTAACGATGTGGGGGGAGCAACTCAGCACCCCAGAGCACCAGCAAGCAGGGAAATCACATATTAGCAAGCTGGACAAAACCCATCATATACTAGGAAACATCTTGAACACAGATGAGCAAAAATAAGCAAACAAAACTTAGCTTCTCTAGGAGAGACTGATAACGGATGTAGACAGGAGCAATCAGAATAGCACTGAATACAACGACAACAGGCAAGGAATGAAGGACCAGGTGGATTAAATAGGAAACCTAACTAGCAGATGATGAGACAGCTGATCCCAGCCAGAACCTGCAAAATAACAAAAAGAGCCACCAGGGGGAGCCCAAAGAGAGAACTCACACAGTACCACTCACGACCACAGGAGGGAGCCCGGAAACAGAGTTCACAACACATGCCGATACTCCACATGTGGGGGAAAACGACTGTTAGCGTGCACGACAGGGTCGGAAGGGAAGGAGCGACATTTGACTTTTTGAATGTAAAATTTGCTGGAATAATTAGCGGACGCCATGTTGCGTTTGGAGAGCCCCTGGTGTGCCAAAACAGTAGAAACCCCCACAAGTGAAACCATTTTGGAAACTAGACCTCTCAAGGAATTATCTAGATGTGTATTGAGTGCCTGTAAACCCCAGGTGCATCACATAAGTTTATAACGTTGTGCTGTGAAAATAAAATTATATTTTTCTCACAAAAATCATTTTTAGCGCCAAACTTTGCATTTTCAGAAGGGTAACTGGAAAAATTGAACCATACAATTTGTTGTGCAATTTCTCCTGAGCATGCCAATACTTCATATGTGAAAACTACTATTTGGATGCACGACAGGGCTCAGAAGGGAAGGAGCGCAATTTGACTTTTTGAATGTTAAATTTGCTGGAATAATTAGCGGACGCCATGTCATGTTTGGAGAGCCCCTGATGTGCCTAAACAGTGGAAATCCCCCACAAGTGACAACATTTTGGAAACTAGACCCCTCAGGGAACTAGACGTGCGGTGAGCACATTGATCCCCCAGATGCTTCACAGAAGTTGTGACTTAGCTGTGTTTTCAAGGTCAATCCCTTATTTACCCTTTACCATATTTTTTTTCACTTTTTTGCATTGTCCCAGGATGGGACAACATCACTATAAAGTATCTGATTGCTGATCTGACGCTCTGCAATGCTTCTTACCATGTTTCCTTACACCAGGATTGAATCGATATGTTTCAGCATCCAGATATCCGAATATGGGCCATACAGTAACAAAGGGGGAGAAATTAGCTAGGTGATTAGTTACAAAATCATGGATCTGTGTTCAAAAATACTTTATTTCTGAGCAAGACCACATGCAGTGGTACAGGTCAGCCTCGGGGGGGCATTACACTTTAAGCAATTTGATATAGAGAAAATATGTACTCTAAGGGGGCAATTTAGGCCTGATGACAGCGATTGAGATGCCTTTCTATATATATCGTGCTGAAGGAAGAAACTTATGGCTATAATAAATTTCTGTAAGTATGGGTGGTGTAGTAAGCTCTGGTACATCCCTCGAACATTTGGTTAGTGATGTTGACTGGGCGACATGGTCTATTGGTTTATTAAAGGGAACCTGTCACCCTCCCAGGGCCTATTAAAGTAAAAGAGCCACCTCCAGCAGCGCTGAGGCTGCATTCTGTGAAGGTGGCTCTTATGTTTATTATCCCTAGGAATGCTGAACTAATCACTTTTATAAATTTCCCACCATACCTCTATTGAGTCAGGGAGGTATGTTTTTCCCCCTGACTCAACCGCCTCGCAGCCGTCCATCATCCCCCTCTGGCCTCCAGGCACCACCTCCTCTCTTTCTCATGACATCACCGGCACCTGTGCAGGCGCCAGATTCTCAGCCCCACAGTGTGAATACATCATAACACACTGCGGGGCGAGTGCAGGTGACGTCACAAGAAAGAGGGGAGGCGGCGCCCGGAGGCCAGAGGGGGATGATGAACGGCTGCGAGGCAGTTGAGTCAGGGGAAGAAAACATACCTCCCTGACTCAATAGAAGTATGGCAGGAAATTTATAAAAGTGATTATTTCAGCACTCCTAGGGTTAGTAAACATAACAGCCACCTTCACAGAATGCTGACGGTGGCTATTTTACTTTAATAGGCCCTGGGGGGGTGACAGGTTCCCTTTAAGGAGCTTATAATACCTTGATATGGTAGGTTCCACTATGTGTCGGTAAGGTGGGGAAGACTGGGACCATACACAGTGAAACGGCAGTGACCCAAACAAGTTCAAACAAAATGTTATTTTATTGTGTTACTTCACACTGTCAATATAGTATACGGCAGTCCATTAATAATGCATGGCTATATGACGCAGTCAATACACAGGCCAAACTTCCCTCTGTCCAGTTTCCCTGGGTGACCACACGCCGGTAACAAGTCTCTGTACTCACTCAGCGCACTGCACTCTTTATCCTCTGGAGTGCAGCCGGGTACTCGTAAGACAGCCCAAGGCGCAGGGTGTCAGCCTCTCTGGTTCCTTTAGCCACTGTGCTGCTTCACACAGAGAGAGCTCTGCAGACAACTGCCCTGTCTGCTTCCAAGAACACACTGACACACCTCCCCCACTACTACAGGGCTTTTTAATCAGTCACTGCTTCACTATTCTAATTACAGCCACACCTGTGTCTGTAGTATGCCCTCATGGCCTCCTTATGCTTCCATGCACATTCTGCAGAGCACATACAGCGCCCCCTAGCTGTAACAGGGGTCAGTGCCTCACAATATATATCATATATATCATATAATTTATATAAAACATAAATTAAATGTGATTTATCACATCTTTGGGAAGCCGAGTTCCAATGTCCTAGTGACATGTAGGCCTGATTACTGCCACACCTGTTCTCAATTTAAAAAAATCACTTAAATAGGAACTGCAAGATAAAGTGAAGTAGGTCAGAAGATCCTCAAAAGCTAGAAATCATGTCTGGAAAATGTTATAAAGCCATTTCTAAAGCTTTGGGACTTCAGCGAACAACATTGAAAGCCATTATCCCCAAATGACAAAATCATTGAACAGTGGTGAATCTTTCCAGGAGTGACCGGATGACAAAAATTACCCCAAGGGCAACGACTCATCCAAGAGGCCACAAAAGATCCCACAACAACATCCAAAGAAATGCAGGCCTTGAGGTCAGTGTTCATGACTTCACCATAAGAAAGAGACTTGGCAAAGTCGAAAACCTTTGCTGATCAATAAGAACATAAAGGTTTTCAATAAGAAAACATCCTAATGATCCCCAAGAGTTTGGTGAAAATACTCTGTGGACTGACGTAGAAGTAAAATATTGTGGTGGCAGTGTAATTGTCTGGGGCTGTTTTGCCACTTCAGGACCTGGAATATTTGATGGTAAATGGAACCATGAATTCTGCCATCTAATAAAAAATCCTGAAGGAGAATTTCTGGTCATCTGTTTGTGACCTCAAGCTGAAGCGCACTTGGGCAATGCAGCAGGACAATGATCCAAAGCACATCAGCCAGTCCACTTCTAAATGGCTTAAGAAAAACAAAATTAAGACCTTGGAGTAGTCTAGTCAAAGTTCTAGCCTTAATACGAATGAGATTGCTGTGGCATCACTTTAAAAAAACGGTTCATACTCAAAAATCATCCAATGTGGCTGAATTACTGCACAGATGAGTGGCCAAAATTCCTCCAGAGTAGTGTTGAGCATTCCGATACTGCAAGTATCGGGTATCGGCCGATGCTTGCGGTATCGGAATTCCGATACCGAGATCCGATACTTTTGTGGTATCGGGAATCGGTATCGGATCCATATTACTGTGTAAAATAAAGAATTAAAATAAAAAATATTGATATACTCACCTCTCCGGAGGCCCCTGGACATCACCGCTGGTAACCGGCAGCCTTCTTTGCTTAAAATGAGCGCGTTTAGGGCCTTCCATGACGTCACGGCTTCTGATTGGTCGCGTGCCGCTCATGTGACCGCCACGCGACCAATCACAAGCCGTGACGTCATTCTCAGGCCCTAAACTCCTCATTCTAGGAATTTAGGACCTGAGAATGACGTCGCGGCTTGATTGGTCGCGTGGCGGTCACATGAGCGTCATGGAAGGCCCTAAACGCGCTCATTTTAAGCAAAGAAGGCTGCCGGTTACCAGCGGTGATGTCCAGGGGCCTACGGAGAGGTGAGTATATCAATATTTTTTATTTTAATTCTTTATTTTACACAGTAATATGGATCCCAGGGCCTGAAGGAGAGTTTCCTCTCCTTCAGACCCTGGGAACCATCAGGATACCTTCGGTTACTTGGTGTCCCATTGACTTGTATTGGTATCGGGTATCGGTATCGGCGATATCCGATACTTTTCGGGTATCGGCCGATACTATCCGATACCGATACTTTCAAGTATCGGACGGTATCGCTCAACACTACTTCAGACCATTGTAAAAGATACACTGCCAGTTATCACAAACATTGATTGCAGTTGTTACTTCTAAGGGTGGACCAACCAGTTGTTAGGCTTAAGGGGCAATCACTTTTTCACATAGAGCCCTGTAGTTTTGGATTTCTTTTTCCCTTAATAATGAAGACCTTCATTTAAAACTACATTTTGTATTCACTTGTGTTATCTCTGTCTAATATTTAAATTTGTTTGATGTGAAACATTTAAGTGTGACAAACAAGCAAAAGAATAGGAAATCAGGAAGGAAGGAAAACACTTTTTCACACAACTGTATATATTGAGCACTATAACTGTTCACCTGAGGCCAGCACAAGGGTAATTCCCACTGCCCAGTTCAGTTATGTGCATGTGCCAGCCTATAGCTCAGGGGTCTCAAACTGCATTCCTCGAGGGCCGCAAACCCTGCGTGTTTTCAAGATTTCCTTAGCATTGCACAAGGTGCTGTAATCTTTATCTGTGCAGGTGATTAAATTTTCACCTGTGCAATACAAGGAAATCCTGAAAACATGACCTGTTTGCTGCCCTTGAGGAATGCTGTTTGAGACCTCTGCATTTAGCTGAACAGATAGAGCTTAAGATTTACAGGAAGTTGTAGATGAAGAATGTGATGTAATTCACATCATTTATAGGTAAAAGTATTGTATTATTAGGTTAGCAGAAGGCACAGAGTGCCGTCGAGTAGGACTGGCTGGTGGTGGTATGAATATGGTGTGACTACGGTATGTCGAGCTTTGGTAGTGCTAAGAGGAAAAATTTGGAAAGCTGTTTAGAGAGCTAAAACAGAGTGGCAGCAGATTTGTATGCATCTATGGGAATTATATGAGACTATGTTGTATTAGGCTATGTTGATATTGTGTTTTCTCCATGTTATGTGGCGAGGGGTGGTAGCTGCAGGCAAGGCACTCGTCTGAGGTGCCCCAACACATTACATGAAAGTGGAGATCCTGGTTGGGTATGTGTACTTGTGCTGTGAGGGCATTACGCCCATGCAAGCCGCATGTAGTATATGCCAGGGTTTTATATATCGACTGTCTCTTCCTACTTCGCCACATCCCAGCTTTAACGCTACAGTCCAGATTAACAAGTTTCTTTTACTTGTTCAGCAGTTCCACTTCCTATTTCTTCCACTACTGATGCCCTGGAACGTCTGCTCTGGACCCATCACTAGTCCCAGTCACTCAGTCCTGTTTAGGCCTATTACCTTTCAGGGTTACAAGCTCGAGGTCTCGTGGCTAGGCATCCTCTCCTTGGACCAGTCTCTGGAAGGCCACTTTGTCTATATTTCCCTTATCCTCAAGATCTCGTTGTCCCTCCTTTTTGGTCTCCTTTCATTTAGGGTCACCCTCGAATGCGGCACTGTACACTTTGGACCTTGCGATCCCCTAACTACGCACTCCACGTCCTATCTGCATTCCTAGCAGGAAACAGTCACTATCCCTAACACTACCCACTGCCACTGTGGCCTCATCCCAAACATTAACTCGCACTGCTCATAAAATTTACACATATTAACATATTATATCACAATACATTATTTATCTTACATTAATACACACTATACAGAAACACAATACATTACAATTCACACTACACAATATTTACATAAGACTCAAGACATTATTCACACTACACTACAATAACGCATAGTGTCTTCAGGGGTAGGAATGTGACCACAGCAGTCCACTACTCTTACATTCACACATCAATGGCACCATTAGGCCTTCCGTTTGAAGTTTGGTAAAACTGCGCCTTTGTACCTGACTCTAGAAGGCAGACACCGCCGAAATGAAGGCCAGACAAAGCACAATGTGACTCCATCTGCTTCATTAAAGTCAATGACCTCTTTGGGGGTTCCGCCCGAATACCAATTTTTACAGCTTCAGGTGGAAGCCCTGACGCAGCCAATGACATGTCACCCGAACAGAAAATGATTATAGCCTTAGTACGGATGGATGGACTCATACGTCCGAAAGATGGGTATGCTTTCGGATACACCCCTTGCAAGTGTATTTTAACAAGTAGCTATAAGTGTACAGCACCATGGAATTAATGGTGCTATATAAATAAATAAATAATAATAATAATAATGAGAGCAATGTCAGGGCTAAACACAATAAAACTTCTCCAAAAGACCAGAGATCTTGAGATAAGATTCCCTGCGATTTTCCAATTCATCATAAACTATCGATCCTTATTATCTTTGTTACAAGGACCACCATCTCCAGAAAACCATTGTGCAATGCAATGGTAGAAA
The DNA here is from genome assembly GCF_051348905.1 of Ranitomeya variabilis. NCBI lineage: Eukaryota > Metazoa > Chordata > Amphibia > Anura > Dendrobatidae > Ranitomeya > Ranitomeya variabilis. Next base: position 512,520,922 of record NC_135232.1, on the reverse strand, counting down.
GTAGTTCCAATATGAGATGCAAATTTCTATTATTCACATGTAGCAGTAAAATATATACAGTTAAGTCCATATATATTTGGACAGAGACATTTTTCTAATTTTGGTTATAGACATTACCACAACGAATTTTAAACAAAACAATTCAGATGCAGTTGAAGTTTAGACTTTCAGCTTTCATTTGAGGGTATCCACATTAAAATTGGATGAAGGGTTTAGGAGTTTCAGCTCCTTAACATGTGCCACCCTGCTTTTAAAGGGACCAAAAGTAATTAGACAGATTCAATAATTTTAAATAAAATGTTCATTTTTAGTACTTGGTTGAAAACCCTTTGTTGGCAATGACTGCCTGAAGTCTTGAACTCATGGACATCACCAGATGCTGTGTTTCCTCCTTTTTGATGCTCTGCCAGGCCTTCACTGCGGTGGTTTTCAGTTGCTGTTTGTTTGTGGGCCTTTCTGTCTGAAGTTTAGTCTTTAACAAGTGAAATGCTGCTCAATTGGGTTGAGATCAGGTGACTGACTTGGGCATTCAAGAATATCCCACTTCTTTGCTTTAATAAACTCCTGGGTTGCTTTGGCTTTATGTTTTGGGTCATTGTCCATCAGTAGTATGAAACGACGACCAATCACTTTGGCTGCATTTGGCTGGATCTGAGCACACAGTATGTCTCTGAATACCTCAGAATTCATTCGGCTGCTTCTGTCCTGTGTCACATCATCAATAAATACTAGTGACCCAGTGCCACTGGCAGCCATGCATGCCCAAGCCATCACACTGCCTCCGCCGTGTTTTACAGATGATGTGATATGCTTTGGATCATGAGCTGTACCACGCCTTCGCCATAATTTTCTCTTTCCATCATTCTGGTAGAGGTTGATCTTGGTTTCATCTGTCCAAAGAATGTTCTTCCGTAACTGTGCTGGCTTTTTAGATGTTTTTTTTAGCAAAGTCCAGTATAGCCTTTTATTCTTGATGCTTATGAGTGACTTGCACAGTGCAGTGAACCCTCTGTATTTACTTTCATGCAGTCTTCTCTTCATGGTAGATTTGGATATTGATACGCCTACCTCCTGGAGAGTGCTGTTCACTTGGTTGGCTGTTGTGAAGGGGTTTCTCTTCACCATGGAGATTATTCTGCGATCATCCACCACTGTTGTCTTCCGTGGGAGCCCAGGTCTTTTTGCATTGATGAGTTCACCAGTGCTTTCTTTCTTTCTCAGGATGTACCAAACTGTAGATAATGCCACTCCTAATATTGTAGCAATTTCTCGGCTTGTTTTTTTCTGTTTTCACAGCTTAAGGATGGCTTGTTTCACCTGCACGGAGAGCTCCTTTGACCGCATGTTTACTTCACAGCAAAACCTTCCAAATGCAAGCACCACACCTCAAATCAACTCCAGGCCTTTTATCTGCTTAATTGAGAATGACATAACGAAGGGATTGCCCACACCTGTCCATGAAATAGCCTTGGAGTCAATTGTCCAATTACTTTTGGTCCCTTTAAAAACAGGGTGGCACATGTTAAGGAGCTGAAACTCCTAAACCCTTCATCCAATTTTAATGTGGATACCCTCAAATGAAAGCTGAAAGTCTGAACTTCAACTGCATCTGAATTGTTTTGTTTAAAATTCATTGTGGTAATGCCTATAACCAAAATTAGAAAAATGTTGTCTCTGTCCAAATATATATGGACTTAACTGTATACTGTTTTAGAGGTTTGCTATTGCTATTGACAGCTGCAGTATGCCAAATTCTTCATGCCTTTTTTTTGTTAAAATATTGTCATTGGCCTCAATGAGAAGAAAGGAATCTGCAAAGAACACAGCAAAGAAGAGTTTTCTTGTTGTTAACAAGCATTGTTTTTTTTTAAACATAATGGTAAAATATTTGTTCTCTTGACTACTGTAATGCTGGGGACACAACAATTGGTTCTAATACTTATTGGGTAACTAAGCACAAAACTGGTGTGTGACATATTTGTGTCTTATGTACTAGAGGAGCCTTTTTGGTTATCCAAACTCCAGGGCCTGGAAGCCAACGCTACTTGCTATACTTCCTACAGCAATGCTCTTGACTAGGGATTCAAAGGTAAATATAAGGCAAAAATGTGCTGCAAGGTTTTTGCACATTATTCCAATGCAGTAATTGAGAGGTTCTGTCACACCACTTCATAGCCTGTAATTGTAGGGGGTATGGTAAAATATGTTATTGCCTCTGCCTTTCCCTCTCGTCCCGGTGCCATTAGTTATTAGTGTATGTGTATAGATTAACATATGTTATTGCTACACGGTTTAGTGTATTACCACCCCTTATATAATAGTACTTCTACACAATCAAGTGTATTACCATGTATTGCTCTGCTAAATGTATATGTTTGCTATTTGGTATATCTGTTAGATAGGGAAAGTGTAGTACTAAAGTTTGCCCACAAGATGGAGTATCATCTTAGAATAGTGTACATAATACAGATGGTAGTTTCACATAGCTGGGAATTGGTTAGGCCAGGTTCACATTGCGTTAAAGCAGACTGTTCAACGCACAGCATTGACGGGCTGTGTTAACGCTATAGCAAACACGCCATCGCGTTATGGCTATAGCAAACACGCCATCGCGTTATGCTATACTGCTAGCGCAGATAATTCATCTGTGCTAGCGGTGACGGAGCCTCAGACGCTGCAGTCCGCGTCTGAGGCTCCGTCACTGAATGACGGCACATCGCTAGTGCATGCCGATTATGGCATGCGTTGGCGATGCGCCCAATAATAGGGGTTAATGGAAGCGTTAACGGACTGCGTTACACCGCGTTATGCCGCGGTGTAATGCAGTCCGTCTAACGGACTGCATTAACGCAATATGAACCCAGCTTTACTGTAGAAGGGGTTAGCTGCAGCTAAGGGAAGGAGTGTTTCCTGTATCTAGTTAGAAGTGTCTGAGCACCCAGACAGTCCACACGGGCTCTAGGCCCAGGACAGTATCAGCTGCCACCCAACGTTGGTTGTTTAAGAAGAGAGAGCCCAGCCATCCACAGCATTAGGTCAGAAAGAGCGGTGGCCAGCACAGCAGTAAGAAAGAAGGAAAGAAGACAGTACGTGGGCACAGGTAGTCCTAGAATGTGGCAGCTTATAGCTTGGGCAGATGTTCTCAGTACCGGGGTGAAGCGGTGGCTGGGGCAGGACCCAGAAGCAGTGAGATGGGAGTAGGACAGTGCTGGGACTTTACAGAACACAATACTGAAGGGCAGGTCACTCGCCAGGTGGCAACTAGCTTTGGAGATGGAGATTCTCTTGTCTGGGGCGAAACAGACTGAGAAAGTCTTAACCGTGGCAGAGCTGAATTGGGAGGACACTGAGGACCCGAACAGAACGGTCTGACCCGGGTATGTGTTATGTGAAAGGAAGGAAGCTGCAGAGAGCAGAGGAAATCTGTAATGCTGATTCTGATGTAATTCCTGTGAAGAGTCTGGAAAGGACTGTGTCTCAATCTTTGTGGCATCCACTGATGGGAACCTGCAGCGAAGCAGAGGTGGCCCTGACGGTGCAGAGAATGGAGCCACAGGTACACAGAGTAATGGACGATGTTATCATGTATTGGGAGACCTGGGTACTGATGTACCAGAGTGTTTGGCCATGACTACACCCCTGGGCCAGACCCTTAAATAATCATGCCCTAATGTATAGTATCATTGGACGCATCATGTCAATAAGATATTAAAAGGCATCTCACCCCCAAAAAAGAACATTTATTCCAGCTAAATACACTTATGGTGCTGTATATCCACAGCATACTGATCTAAGCATATGGAGTTGAATTAAAATAAACAAAAGTTAATTTACGGTAAACTTTTAGTGTGACATACAGTTTTCTTTGCCTTCACTTAATCTTTGACAGTCTTAGTCTGGGTTTAAAGAAGCTGTCCAGTGAAAACAAGTTATGTTATGGACAGGTGGGCTTCGGCCGCTGGGACCCAAACCGATTGACAGAATGTGGAATATTTATTCCGTTAGACTGGACCACTGCTCCATTCATTCTCTATAAGGCTGCCGAGCACCGCAATCAGATTTTTCCAGCACCTTCATAGAAAATGAATGGAGCGGCGTCTAGGAATCCAACCCGCCGTTCCATTTTGTAATGCATAAAAACTGAACTACAGAGACTGGGCACCATATTGTGTAACCAACTAGGAAGAGAAATTACCATCTTTTATGCTTATTGAAGCCATTTTCTAGCAGTAAGATAGATTAAATTGCTATGATTAACTTCTAAGGAAGTCAGAAAAAGGGAGTAAGAACATTCAGAAAGGAGGAGAGAAACAACGTATAATGAAGGGTGACATTTATGTCTGCTATTTCATGGCCCAGAAACTTAAATTGCACTTATCAATATAGTTTTTCTTTTTCATAAATCAATAGCTCATGTGAATATAACATTGCCACACTTTCTAGTAAACTGGGGTCCAATTTTCCTTGGCTGCTGGCTCTCTGGAAATGTCCTGAAACCTTCTCAGTCTCTGCAGTAATATATGAGTATTGCATTGAAAAAAGGGAGTAGGTGAGAGGAGGGGGATGCTGCTGCAGTTTTTCTCTCTTTGTGTCTGAGGCTGTCAGAGAGATGTCAGAAACATGTCTGCCTTGCTGACAGTTCTGAGCACCAAGATGTTTCTTCCCATCAAATTGACATTGAGTAGGAGGATAAGCACACTCAATAGGCATGCAAAGAGAAGGGACAACCCTAAAATAGGTCAGCCCAGGGGCGGACACAGACAGAAGAGGACCCTTGTGGAAGAATAGTTTTTGGCCCTTTGCAGTAAAACAGCTCATCATAATGCACAATTCCACCTGGAACCCTTACGTCTTGGCCCCTTTGTGGCCGAACAGGTTACACCAATGATATGTTTGTCCCTGGGTTAGCGACAGAATTTCTATCTGCATTACATCTTAAGCATGTCTAAGGCTCGCAAAAGAATGTTTGTGGTCTGTTTTAGTTAAAATAGGTAGGATTCAGCATTGGAAACTTCTGGAGAACAAAGGGCCGATATCCCATAAGGCCGGTTTCACACGTCAGTGGCTCCGGTACGTGAGGTGACAGTTTCCTCACGTACCGGAGCCACTGACACACGTAGACACATTAAAATCAATGCATCTGTGCAGATGTCATTGATTTTTTGCGGACCGTGTCTCCGTGTGCCAAACACGGAGACATGTCAGTGTTCGTGGGAGTGCACGTATTTAACGGACCCATTAAAGTCAATGGGTCCATGTAAAACACGTACCGCACACGGACGTTCTCCGTGTGCCGTGCAGGAGACAGCGCTCCAGTAAGCGCTGTCCCCCCCACATGGTGCTGAAGCCGCGATTCATATCTTCTGTGCAGCAGCGTTTGCTGTAAAGAAGATATGAATAATCCATGTTTTTAGTGGTATTTCGTGTTTAAAATAAAGCTCCATGTCCCCACCCCCTGTGCGCCCCCCCGCTGTTCTGAAAATACTCACCCGGCTCCCTCGTTGGCTGTCACTGCTTCCTGTCCTGGCCGCACCTTCTACTGTATGCGGTCACGTGGGGCCGCCGATTACAGTCATGAATATGCGGCTCCACCTCCCTTAGGGGTAGAGCCTCATATTCATTACTGTAAATGAGCGGCCCCACGAGACCGCATACAGTAGAAACTGCAGCCAGGACAGGAAGCAGCGACAGCCAATGAGATAGATCTTGTAATAAAGTAGGGAAGGACTCCACCGACTGGCCATGTTAGTGCATTGCAGGTATTAGCACAATTCTTGAGCATGATGTACTGTGATGATGAAGAAATAACTTCTGATCACATAAGTAAAGCTCACCTTTGCTAAATCCACCAAAGTGTTGGCTTGATCATTGAGCTTTCTCTGCTCCATTTTCACACTGCGTAACCTGAAAGTAACAAAGCAGTTAGATTCCTATGGCAAACGCACCTCCCAAACAGCCAGTCACATGACACATGCAAAGCAACCAATATCTTTCCTTACCCCCAAAATTGAAGCTGTAGAAATAAAAAGTTATCCCTTGCAGCACATAGGTGTTTGTAAAAGGTAGGATGATTCAGTGCTGTTAGGGTCCTTCATGTATTAGATCATGCAAAGTTAATTGAAAATGAGCGAACAAAAAAAGGTACAATTGTCGTAGCATTACGCAGGACCTATCCATGTGAAATAGGCCTGTATACTGCTGCCAAACTTGGAATGGGATAGAGACTGGAAGTATGCTAAGCATCTTTGCATGCGTCAGTATGAATTACCCTCTTCATCATCATCATCATCATCATCATCGCTTCTGGTAGAAAGCAAAAGTTTAAGTCAAACTGCAGCAGCCACACTGCAACCGTTCCTTAAGGTTGGTATGCTACTTCCTATCATGACAAAGATTCATTTTAAACCATGTTGCCTAATTAACATCAGTATTAAAGATGAAATAAGGTTTACCACTTTGGTTTACCATGAAAAAGTTGTATTTATTTCCAAATATGATAAAAATGTGACAGAAGAGGATTTCTTGCTCCTTGTATGTGCACCATGCTAATTTTAGGACATACATGGTGTAAAAGTCGTGGTTGCAGATTGTGAGACCGCGGGATAGTGGGCTGCCGTCACACCAGAGCGAATTTCATGCGGATATACGTCCTCAGACGCACAGTCAGCTAAAATATATTGCGGCGGAGAGACTGACCGACACCCTGCACTGTGATACAAGCTGCTGGCCAATCAGAGGCTGGCAACAGACATCGGCTTGCCCATGGCAGGCGGCAAATGGCAGTGACATCATGTGTTGCCTTGCAGTTGTGCCGACATCATCTGCCAGATATTGTGCTGGCTAGAGGAGGACACCGCAAGTCATGGAAGCGGGAGAAGTTAACAATAAGAAAAATAATATGTTTGTTTCTTTTAAAAATGTGCTGGAAAGACTGAAAGAGACCCAGGATGAAGGGCAGTATACTAGGTAGGGTCCAGGATGGGGGTTGTTATTCCAGGAAAGGGCCCAGGAATGGGGTGCATTGTGCAAGGATGGGGGACATTATGTCAGGAAGGGGGCACAGGATGGGGGACATTGTATTAGGAGAGGGACCAGGATTGGGGGGCATTATTACTGGAAGGGCACAGGATGGAGGACATTATTACCGTAAGGGGCCAGGAGGGGACATTATTATTAGAAGTTGCCTAGGATGGAGGACATTGTCATAGGAAGGGGCCCAGTATGGGGGACATTATTAAATTAAGGGCCAAGGATGGGGACATTTTTATATCCTGGGGAACATTATACTAGGATAGGGCCAAGGATAGGGGACATTTTATAGCTTGACATTTTATAGCTTTGGGCCCAGGATAGAGAAGCATTATTACTGGAAGGGCCCAGGACAGAGGGAAATACTGGTTGGGACCCAGGATGGGGAACATTTTTGTGGAAGGAGCCCAGGAAGTGGGACATCATTACAGGAAGGGGCAGAGGTCTCTATAGGCTCTAGAACGCTACAAGGGCTAATACATCTGATCAACATGCAGCTGGGGACTCAGATCCAAAATTTGCATGGGGGCCCATCGGACTCTAGTTACACCACTGTTCACATTCTATTATGCTATAGGGAAACAGCCAAGTGCTTTTGCTGATAGTTGGGGTCTGACCAATGGATTTGCCATAAAAGTTACCTATCAGAAATTTGTTTTAATAAAGTGCAGGGCAGGAGGCTGCCTGGCAAACATCGTTAACATCGTTTCTCTCTGGACATAATTAAAATGGTCTTATTATTCATAGTGGATCATTGAAATTTAAACATAAATTAGAGAATCCACCATCATTTATTTAGTGAGTAACTTTGGTGGAGTTCTGATAATAATTGAAATGGTTATTTTTTATCTTCACTTTTATTTCTATTGCAGTGGCGGACACAGTTGCATGTGTATGGGAGACAAGGGGCACAAATTTTGGTTATAACTGGGTTACTGCTTCATTTCAAGGGGTCACTTCATAGTCTTAGCGGTCTTCTTTGGATAGGTGATAACTATTAATGCTGGGAATAACGCTTTCCATGTCTTGAGTAAAAGTGTGCTGAGCAGGCGAGATTTAATATACAGTAAACTTTATTAGGAGATGACCTAAAAGTGCAGATTCTGTAAGTAACTCCGTGTAATCTATGCAATGTGTCTTTAGGTTCTCTCAGGCGGCATGGTTATAAAACATCAGAATCATCACAGAAAGCAGCATGCTCAATGCTTTGAAAAAGAAAATAAAGAGAACAGCCAGGTTTTCTCATTCGTTGAATGAATGAAAAACCACAAGATTTTAGAAATGGAGACCACAACTTTGCAGTTATTTAAATTCCCATGCAGGCAAGCACCAATACATCTGGAGAGGTTACTCATTGGAGACGTGGAGGGATATGGAGTGAGGAACTTACTTCTGAGCTCTGGTAGGGGATGATTTAGCAAAACAAAGACAAAACACAACATAATTCTTTTGTTGTTGCTGTTAACAAATAGGACACTAAACAAACAATACAAGACTTACAACTATTTTACAGGACTAGGGAATACACTGTTGAAAACAAACCAGATGGTATATATAGACTTGGGACAGTCTTGACTTTTTAAATATACTTAAATTGCATATAGGGGTATTTTCAAGTCTGGAAGGAATCCCCTATCCACGGGTTAAGGGATAACTTCACGTTCGCAGCGGTCCGACTGATAGGACCCCCAATGATCACAAGAACTAGGGCTTTGAAGAGCCTTGTGTGAATGAAGCAGTGGCTAATCATGAGCTGTGCCACTCATTCATTCTTAATGGGACTTCCAGAGATATCCAAGCGCTGCGCTCGTCTGGTCATCTGCATGCCCAACTTAGATAACTTACAAACTGAGAATACCCTTTCAAAGAACCATTCCATGGTTGTTGTTTTTTTTATTACAGCGCTGGAGTGGTTCTTCTAATCTAAGTTCCCTGCATCTAGTCTTATACTCGCCAGTTGCCGTCTTCATCTTTTATCGGTGCTGTGTCAGTCTGTCTCCAGCAGTTTGTGACCTAATTGATCATTCCAGTGCTTGCTAGGTGGTCCAGAAGTCACTACTCAATGTAAGTCTATGAGAGCCAGAACAAGGCCAGAACGGGGTTCTCATAGACTTACACCGAGAACTTGTGACCGTTACCTCTGACTTCTGGTCAGTAAGACGTTGTGGTCACAAGATGGTGGTCCGGGACTGGAAAGTATAAGACTAGAGCCAGGGAACTTAAATTAGTGGCACCACTCCAGTACTCAAATAAAACAAAACAAGACACTGGAGTGGTGCTTTAAGCCATGTTCATCTTTTGTGTGGCAAAAAAACCCCCACAACAAACCCTTTTTAGTATGCAAAATGTCAGTCAAGGGCTATAAATGTCATGTAGATTAGTCAGAGCTGCGATTACAAAGCACACAGACATACAGAGTCTCTGTGGCCTAACACTATAAAGCCGTAGACGTAAAATGTACCACTGTTTGGTGGTGTATTACGGAGCTAGAGCTCACCGCAATAATACCTCCATAATACAACATCTTCTGGAACATGAAACAATAACAGGTATGATGTCAGAGGCAAAAGGAGCTACAATAAGGCCTGGTAGTTTTCCAAGGGTGGTGTATCATGGCACTGTACAGCTTTGAGGCTGTAAGGAGCTATAAAACAAACATATGCACGAGCCCTTAAGATCTGGCCACTGCAGTTTATGCAATGGCAGAAGAACATGGCAGGAATAAAAGCAAACAAAAACACCATGTGTGAACTTGGTCTAAGAATGCGAATCTTATGTCAAAAACTCATTAAGAGCCAAGAACTTCATCTAATTTCATCCTAGTTATTGAGGTTTGACACTGTAGCTTCAACTGCATGAATTGTGTGCCTCCTTTGATTTATAAAGCGCTACGGAACATATTGTCACTATAGACGTAAAATTATTAATTTATAATAAAAGCTCTTCTTCTAACCCTTATTATTATTATGTTTAACCTCCACGTATATGTTTCTACATTTTTTTAGTACTATAAAGGCAGCGATATTAAAACTGTTGAGAAGGAAAGGTGTCTTTGTTTCACATAGCAGCCAATCACAGTGCAGCTTTCATTTTTCAAGAAGAGAAAGTAAAAAGAAAATTGAGCTGTGATTGGTTGCTGAGGGCGACATAAACAGTTTTTCTTGAAAAATAGGTTTGTTATATACAGTTTAGCGCAGTATTATTATACTTATTCACAGAGGTCAAGTGAATGATCGTCATCTCTGTGCGGCACTTATTTTTTAAATTGGGGGCTAAGTTGTACTGATCCTGTGGTGATAACCTTTGCTTACAACTGCTCATCTTTTTTATCGTTTCCTGTTTCATCTGCCACCTACTTGTTTTTTATTTCTCCTTGGTGATTTTTTGTGCGTTTCCATGGAAGCCATTTCAAGAATTAGCTAAGCAAATCTTATATTCATTTTGACCATAATTTTCAAAATCTATTTATTCAGAGTATGTCTCGCCATAGCTTTGCTAACACACAAATAAATGTGTTGTGTAGAAAAAAAAATAATCTTCAAACATGATTCATTAAAGGGGTATTCCAATGTTAGTTACTTTTTGGCATATCCACATAATTGGGGAAAATAAGTATTTGAGCCCTTGCTGATTTTGTAAGTTTGCACACTGACAAAGACATGAACAGTCTATAAGGGTAGGTTAATTTTAACATTAAGAGACAGAATATCAAAAATAAAATCCAGAAAATCACATTGTATAAATTATATAAATGTATTTGCATTTTGCAGTGAGAAATAAGTTTTTGATCCCTCTGGCAAACAAGACTTAATACTTGGTGGCAAAACCCTTGTTGGCAAGCACAGCAGTCAGATGTTTTTGTAGTTGATGATGAGGCTTGCGCACATGTCAGGAGGAATTTTGGTCCACTCCTCTTTGCAGATCATCTCTAAATCATTAGAATTTTGAGGCTGTCGCTTGGCAACTTGGAGCTTCAACTCCCTCCATAAGTTTTCTATGGGATTAAGGTCTGGAGACTGGCTAGGCCACTCCATTACCCCAATGTGCTTCTTTTTGAACCACTCCTTTGTTGCCTTGGCTGTATGTTTTGAGTCATTGTCTTGCTGGAAGACCCAGCCACGACCCATTTTTAATGTCCTGGCGGAGGGAAGGAGGTTGTCACTCAGGATTTTACGGTACATGGCTCCATCCATTCTCCCATTGATGCGGTGAAGTAGTCATGTGCCCTTAGCAGAGAAACACCCCCAAAACATAATGTTTCCACCTCCATGCTTGACAGTGAGGACAGTGTTCTTTTGGTCATACACAGCATTTCCCTTCCTCCAAACACGACGAGTTGAGTTAATGCCAAAGACCTCAATTTTTGTCTCATTTGACTACAGCACCTTCTCCCAATCACTCACAGAATCATCCAGGTGTTCACTGGCAAACTTCAGATGAGCCTGCACATGTACCTTCTTGAGCAGGAGGACCTTGCGGGCACTGCAGGATTTTAAACCTTTATGGCGTAATGTGTTACAAATGGTTTTCTTTTTGATTGTGGTCCCAGCTGCCTTGAGATCATTAACAAGTTCCCCCCATGTAGTTTTAGGCTGATCTCTCACCTTCCTCACGATCAAGGATACCCCATGAGGCAAGATTTTGCATGGTGCCACAGATCGATGTCGATTGACAGTCATTTTGTATTTCTTCCATTTTCTTACTATTGCACCAACAGTTGTCTCCTTCTCATCCAGTGTCTTACTTATGGTTTTGTAGCCCATTCCAGCTTTGTGCAGGTCTATGATCTTGTCCCTGACATTCTTATAAAGCTCTTTGGTCTTGCCCATGTTGTAGAGGTTAGAGTCTGACTGATTAATTGAGTCTGTGGAGAGGAGTCTTTTATAAAGGTGACTATGTAAGACAGCTGTCTTTAATACAGGTAACGAGTTGATTAGGAGCGTCTAACTGGTCTGTAGGAGCCAGAACTCTTAATGGTTGGTAGAGGATCAAACACTTATGTCTCACTGCAAAATGCAAATAAATGTATATAATTTATACAATGTGATTTTTTGGATTTTATTTTTGATATTCTATCTCTCAATGTTAAAATTAACCTACTCTTAAAATTATAGACTGTTCATGTCTTTGTCAGTGGGCAAACTTACAAAATCAGCAAGGGATCAAATACTTATTTCCCCCACTTTATGTGGATATGCCAAAAAATAACTAACATTGGAATACGCCTTTAATGAATCATGTTTGAAGATTAATTTTTTTTCTACACAACACATTTATTTGTGTATTAGCAAAGCTGAAACCTATTTTCTTTTCAATGAAGGAACAAAATTAACTTTTGCACTAGAAGCGCGGGCGTTACTACTGGGATTGAAGAGGTCACCACTGTGACCAAGCTCGGTGGGTGAGGGTCTCTCCAATGCCAGCAAATACTTCAGCTGGATGTGCATCCTCAGACATACATTTAGCTGAAGTGTATTGTGGTTCAGAGACCCGTTGGGTCCATGGGTGGCAATATGCGCTGCAAGCCAATCAGAGGTCAGCAGCTGATGTCGGCATACACCTGCCAATCACCCGCAGCATCACTGGTTCAAGTTGGTCAGGAGGTAGAGCCAAATTAGTCTCCTCTTTGGCTATGATCACAGGTTGGATCTGAGGAAAAATATACTTGGCTGCAATTGTGCAGCCAAGCTCTGATACATGCTGTCCACAAGGCAGCACAAATTAAGTGCCAGGTTCCTTTTAAAAAATTAACAAAGGGGATACTTACTGTGTAATCCACTCCTATGCCGTGTCCACCAATGTTTTCTCACTGGTCACCGTGATTGGATACGCACTAATTACACCTGCCTTTAATGCTAGTGACAGCGCTGCATCTCTATGCGATGAGCTCCAGTGCTGTCTCCTACATGCTGTGTCATTCACTGCTAACCAGCAGCCGGCCCACTGATTTGTGGTGAAATCTATATATATTGTATAGGTTCTTCTTGTTCTCATGGCATCTAATATGTTTCCATGTCCAATAAATTTAAGGTAAAATCAGATGAATGGTTGCCAGATCTCAACCTATCTGCTACTGAATTCCTTTTATAGATTTTCTTCTAGTAGCTAGGACTGGGTCCCACTAAGCAGGTAACACTGGTTAGGTCACCTCTAGTACTCGATTCCTGTAGGTATGCTGGAACCAGAAAATAATGAATGGCCCAGTGCCAATGCTTTCTTTTCATGGCCTGCAGTTTGGCTGTGTGTAATATCGGTCTGACCTTGTCTTCATTTACAGCAGAGATGGACATTGGTGTTATCTCCGGCAACCAGTCAAATGTTGGCTAATATTTTCTGATTTACTTATTCTGTCTACATTTTTCTAAAGATGGTTGTGCTAATACATAATGTATATTTAGAGGAAAATGGTCAGATAATCTGAATCTGCTTGGCATTGCCAAAAGGTAATTAATTGATGAAGTCATCAGTCATATTGTGCACAGAGTTATTACCCATATGTTAGGTGAATCCAGATTGTAATACCTCAGTTTTTTCTTTTGTTCCTATTAGTATATCTTCTATTTTCCCTATCTGGTACCCTGATCACCTTTGTCTCCCCTTGACTGACCTTTACTTCTTTCTTTCCCTTCTAGTCTCACTTACAGGTGAATTGCTTGGAGGAACTTGCGTTGATGTTTGCGTACTTTAGCATGGTCGATTTTTCTCACAAGTTTTGTGTGTTTGTAAATGAGCCACGTTTCCCTGAGCACGTTGGCAGCTGCATTTTTCACCTAGAAAATAAATAAATAAAAAAAGTCAAAAACTTAAAATGACTGGTGTGCTACAGTACAGAACAGTGAGGAGGGGACTGGAGGAAAGTGATAATGTGGAGGGACACTGGATGGTGATAAGGTGACTATAAATTCACGACACCTAACCACATCCTTCAGTCTTTCCTTCATTCCTTCCTATGATGCCATGTTACAATGATACTAGTTTCTACATGTGCATTATGCTTATACTTATTGCACTGCACAATTTATGAAATAACCAGTTCATCAATAGCAATTTATGAAGCCCAGATGACTCAATGTGTTTTGTCATTAAAGACCAAAATACATTTGAGAGAAAAGCTCTCTTGCCGCACACAAAAAAAGAAGCAAAAAAGAAACAAACAAAAAATGCTCCAATGTTGATTTCTGATAATGGCGCCCATACACATTAGATTACATTTGTACAATCAATTATTAGCTGGTTTAGTGAAGCAGATGATTGACTAATTGACCGACAAATGCTTGGATCAACCAATGAATGCACTTAATCATTCAAAACAGGGATGGGGCATGTTGGACTTTTTCTGCCGATGATCAGCACTGGCTGCCTCATCAACTAAAAGAATCTAGTATTGGCTGATGCAGTGTGGGATATATTTTGGGCCACTGACGTTGGCCCATTTTCATATAATGTATATGCGGGCTTTAACCAAGAAAATGGCATGTGAGCAGCCCCTAGGGTATGTGCCCACGAAGTGGAATAGCAGCGTTATGGATGCAGCATGTCAATTATCTGCAGCAGAGACACTGCAGAGTATCACCCACAGCCATTCACTGGATGCGGTAAATCTGCATGGTTCAATGAACACATGCGGATTTACCTGCTTGACTAGAACGCAGCATTTTGGATGCAGCGAAAATACGCCATTGCCCACACGAAATGACTTCACAGCAGTAGAGACCGGACCAGGTGTTTGCTGTGTCACTCCAATCCATAGTACTCTATTACAGGGCACTATGGAAGCTATTATGTGAGCATTAAGGCTATTATCAGATGGGAATTGTAGTTGTTATGCGGACCCTGACTAGGAACATATGGGCACTATGGCTGCTAGTATATTGACCAGAGGGATAACAAACTAATCAGTGATTCATCTGCATTCATCTTATACCCTACCCGATGCTTTTACATAAGCACTACAGTTGGTACAACAGTTATCATACACTACTGTATATCTCATACGATATGTAATATTTATTCTTTTTGGCATTATTACAGGTATGCACTTAGTAGTAAAAACATCAATGGACGAGGCAGTACACTTCAACGGAAAAAAACCTAATCATTCTTTTCCTCTTCTGAGTGTGTTAGGATTCTGATGTGGTAGACAGTCAGTGAGAAATGAGGACAAGTAATGGGACTATTGGGGCCTTTTTGGCATAATATGAGCGCTGTAGGGGAATTGTATGCATTAACGGTAATGTCACACACAGTGCCATGCAGTCTTAAACTAGCCCTGGCCAAGTACAAATGTAAGTGATATACACTCACCGGCCACTTTATTAGGTACACCTGTCCAACTTCTTGTTAACACTTAATTTCTAATCAGCCAATCACATGGCGGCAACTCAGTGCATTTAGGCATGTAGACATGGTCAAGACAATCTCCTGCAGTTCAAACCGAGCATTAGTATGGGGAAGAAAGGTGATTTGAGTGCCTTTGAACGTGGCATGGTTGTTGGTGCCAGAAGGGCTGGTCTGAGTATTTCAGAAACTGCTGATCTACTGGGATTTTCACGCACAACCATCTCTAGGGTTTACAGAGAATGGTCCGAAAAAGAAAAAAAATCCAGTGAGCGGCAGTTCTGTGGGCGGAAATGCCTTGTTGATGCCAGAGGTCAGAGGAGAATGGGCAGACTGGTTCGAGCTGATAGAAAGGCAACAGTGACTCAAATCGCCACCCGTTACAACCAAGGTAGGCCTAAGAGCATCTCTGAATGCACAGTGCGTCGAACTTTGAGACAGATGGGCTACAGCAGCAGAAGACCACACCGGGTACCACTCCTTTCAGCTAAGAACAGGAAACTGAGGCTACAATTTGTACAAGCTCATCGAAATTGGACAGTAGAAGATTGGAAAAACGTTGCTTGGTCTGATGAGTCTCGATTTCTGCTGCGACATTCGGATGGTAGGGTCAGAATTTGGCGTAAACAACATGAAAGCATGGATCCATCCTGCCTTGTATGGAGCATCTTTGGGATGTGCAGCCGACAAATCTGCGGCAACTGTGTGATGCCATCATGTCAATATGGACCAAAATCTCTGAGGAATGCTTCCAGCACCTTGTTGAATCTATGCCACGAAGAATTGAGGCAGTTCTGAAGGCAAAAGGGGGTCCAACCCGTTACTAGCATGGTGTACCTAATAAAGTGGCCGGTGAGTGTATAAGATATGTCTAGATCTAGACCTGGAAAAGAATACATCTTGGTTTAGGAACATTTCTATATGTAACATGCATATAGGTATAATATGAGGAAAACAAGCACAGGTAATGCATGCTTAGTAAGAGAATTCTTGGTTTACCCCCTATAGCATAGCCTGCCATTCCCCCCACTAAACGTATAAGGCACTATTAGAGAATTTACTCCAAAACTCCACCTCATGCCCATTTTCTCCCACCACTCTTTACCCGCTTTGAAAGTTGTGTGTCCATCATAAAGTTGTGCACATGTTTCTCGGCTTTGGTGAGCTCCAACTTTCTCGCAACAACAGCAACAACCAGAGCTGTGCATCCAGCACCCTGTGGAAGGAAAGTACAGGCTTATTGTAGGGCATGGAATAAGGAGAACTGATGACTGGAGGATACATGTGACGGAGGAGGAAGACAGGTGTAAAGAAACCTAGTAGGGTTCGCAGAAAGACAATAGGAAGAGAGATCGCTATTCACTACACGAGGTTGTCATCTTACCATGATGCCTGTCAGCAGACAGACTCCTTTGCCACAGTAAGTATTGGGCACCATATCTCCATAGCCAATTGATAGGAACGTTATTGAAATGAGCCACATGGCACCCAGGAAGTTACTGGTCACCTCCTGTTTGTCATGGTACCTATTGGGGAGAGCAGAATAAAAAGTGAAAGGTAATGAGAAAGTCTGGTATTGGAGGAGTCTCAGAATACAGGTCTTAACATGCAACATTTTTGATAAATATAGTTTTAGTTTGAAAAGGAGTAAAATAAATCATCGTTAACCATAGTCAGTATCAGGTATAAAAAAAATACTGTAACCAGTAGGGTTTATAGACCAGGTCTTCAAACTTTGTTCTTAAGGCTATTAAGGTTAGGACCCAAGTGAACTAATTATTTTTATTTTATAGCCTTGTCAGTGTTTGTCATTGATGAGTGATCGCCAAGGATAAGTATATAAATGATGAAGGTGATGATCATGTAGCTGAACATATCAATAAAACAAAATGACTTTGGTGCCATAATTTGTTTTAACAAGAAGTTCCCAGATATGAAATTTCCTTAGAAAGAAACCATTAAAACAAAAAAACATATTTAGAAACTATAGGGAAGTAAAGAAAGAAATCAGATAATGTGCTCTTGATCTGAATACATTAGAGGACATCTTAATGTATGTGCACACAATGTCCTTAAGATGTCAGAGGACCTGCCAAGTTCATCAAGGCAAAGAGGCACCAGGAAAATATCAGCGGTCTTTTTCCTGAAGAGTCTTCTCCGGATAACTTCTTTTAGCCACTTCAACCACGGCTTTCAAAGCCTGAAGCTGTTAAAAGATGTTTCAAAAGACTGAACATACTGTATGCACTGGAAGTCATTTTGACATTGCTATGCATTATTTGTAGTGTAAACCGTTTTTTTCAGGCAGGTTGCAGGCAGAATCCGCCTGAAAAAGACATTGTGTGCACATACCCTTAGAGCAGGGGTCCCAACCATGCGGTCCATGGGCTGCATGCAGCCCCCGGGACTGCTTCATATGGCCCAAAGGCACTGTAGACCCCCTTGACAATAGCAGCCCGGCCCAGGGTTCCATCAACATTAGCAGCTGACTTTGACGTGCCTGCACATGGCAGTAACATGATATTCCGCTGTGCCGATGTCAGCTGACAGCCTCTGATTGGCTGGCAGCTGGTATTTTTATTGCTGAGCACAGAGCTTGTCTCTGCGTGGCAATACATTTCAAATGAATGTGAGTCCAAAGATGCACATTCAACCGAAATACAGAGCTGACATCGGCGGACCCCTAGGTCGGGCCACCATCGTCAAAGTGCCTACGAGACGCACGTGCAGAAGGACGCCAGGGAAACGGAGGACAGGTAACAAGAATCTTTTTTTTTCTTTTATCTGAATGTGAAGAATGGCACAATAGGGGACATTACTACAATATGGGGACCAGAATTGGGCACTACTACAAGATGAGGACCAGGATGGGAACATTACTTTAAGATGGGACCAGGATGGGTACATTACTATAAGATAGGACCAGGATAGGGACATTACTATAAGATGGGACCAGGATGGGACATTACTATAAGCTGGGACCAGAATGGGGCATTACTACAAGATGAGGACCAGGATGGGAACATTACTATAAGATGGGACCAGGATGGGTACCTTACTATAAGATAGGACCAGGATAGGGACAATACTATAAGATGGGACCAGGATGGGACATTATTACAAGATGAGGACCAGGATTGGGACATATCTATTAGATGGGATAAGGATGGGACATTGCTACAAGATGAGGACCAGGATGGGGACTTTACTACAATATGGGGACCAGGATGGACATTACTACAAGATGGGGACCAAGATATGGCATTATTACAAGATGAGGACCAGGATGGGGACTTTACTACAATATGGGGACAGGGATGGGACATTGCTACAAGATGGGGACCAGGATATGGCATTATTACAATATGAGGACCAGTATGGGGACATTACTACAATATGGGGACCTGGATGGGGTATTACTACAAGTAGGGGACTAGGATGAGGGATATTACTACAAGATGGGGACCAGGATGGGTGACAGTACTACAAGACGGGGCATATTACCACAAGATGTTTGCCAGAATTACGATATGATGCTAGTTGCAAGACAATATTACCGTATGTAGGCAATTGGGGGGAACAAAATTCTAAAAATGTAAAAAAAAAAAATCTAAATAAAGCATGAAAAAATATTTTGCTACTAAAAATGCTGTTTTATACTGTATATAAACTAAACCAAAAAAGTGCCCGTTTGATATCGCCACATCTATAACGACCCAAGCTATAAAACTGTACAATAACCCATACAATGAATGCCCATTAAAAAAATTAAATGAAAACAGAAAAAATATTCAAAAAAAAGTAGTAATTAAATTCAAAATTTTTCTCGTGCGGCCCAAAGAACCAGTTGCATTTGAGACCCCTGCCTTAGAGGATCCTCTTATTTATACCTCAATTACTTCTGGAAGATCATCTACAATTTGAAAACTGCCAATTTCCAAGACCACACTAACAAGTCTTTAGGAACCCTCACCAAGGGACCTACATGTCTTGATGTCAAAAGGGAATGTGTCTTTGTTAGAGACTGCACAAATTAAATGTACAAGTATAAGGGAAGTGTGTCTAGAGAAAACCTTTCCTGTCCAGAAAGTCCATCAAGAGGAAAATTAAGTTTGCATCTGAACATCTAGACTATTTTAGAGCCTTTAAACGATATGCAATAACGTCAGTGCCACAGCCTATGATAGGCGCCGGGATCAGCGACCGAGACTCGCCGGCGGACCTGGGGAAGGTGAACACAGTTATTATGTTTAAATCAAATGCATTCAGGCCTGAACATGATATGAAAACCCCTTTAATTATATAGTTCTCATGTGTTCATCATTTTTAACCCTGCTGAAGATTATAATTTAAGTGAACAATTCCACTTAAATACTGTATATAAATATGATCATTGACATTTCAGCTTGTGACAGAAATGAAAAAAATATAATTAGTACACTTTGGTCCTAAAACAGGCAGATTTAAAAAAAAACACTTATTATCAATTAACAAAAGAAAGCATAAAAACTGACATGCGCATCTATCAAACAAAATGCATAACAAAAATGCATTAGATTTCAAATCCTTGTCACATTGGACTAAGCCTTTAGATTTGACCATGCTATCTGCATGCGTTTAATAATGAATTCTCCCCGTCACGTCTTTGGCATGAGCCATGAGCAAAATGGGCAAAGGTACATTTACTCTACCCCTCACATGCATGCCGCAGGCATGTGGCATGTAAGGGACATGCTTAAGCACATGGATGGTAGGCTAAACCGCATGCTGTAACCATCCAGGAACTTTCTTCCTTGCAAAAAGTTCCCTCATCCCCTCCAATGGGTCCATGTAATGTGAAAGCAGTTGCTGACAGCTGAGCTATTTAAGACCTTGAACATGTTCCTGCTAAGGAAAATATGGAGTCCTGTTATTTAGGAGGGTAAACAATGGGTATTTTCTTACTATCAGAGTGATCGGGTCTGCTGATCAAGGCAAATGAGATAGCTGATGGGAGCGAAGTAGTTGTTATTATACTCCAAAAACATATAGCTGCCATATTTCCTCATCTGTATTATGCCTGACAGTGCCAGCCCAACTTCATGACCCAAAGTGAGAGCTTCACATATGCCAATAAGGCTGTAGGATCACCAGACCTGCTATACTGGGACTTGTGGGCGTATTAGTGACAGGCAAATATGGTACTATATTACTATATAGTAATGTGAAGTAGCCCTAGGTCAACCCTTTTCTAAGTAGATGACTTTAAAGCAAAAAGTTTATGTACAAAAGTGGGAAAATTTTGGTTATTTCTTTTAAAAGATTCTAGAAATTGACCTAAAGTCCTGTTTTGGTTGTCAGTAAAGCATTAATACCTGTTGTTTCATATTTAATAGACAAATATTATTCATATACTGGATTGTTTAAGTGTATTATTAGTTCTATAATATATATTTGGTTTGGTTTTCATTTCCATTTTCAGCTGCTTTCCCTCCTATGTCCTTTGTGAGCTGACCCGACAGGGCAAAGGTTTGTAAGTAGACCTGTTTAGAGTCCTATAGGCAAGATAAGGACCTCCAATGTCTATTTATCCTCAAAATTTTACCAAAGCATTTATCCTCACTTCCTTTATTCTTAAAATGGAAACCATTTCTCCTTGTTCTTGATCATTATTGATTGGCATTGACTAAAAAATGGAAACCATTTCTTGTTCTTGATCATTATCGATTGGCATTGACTATATAGTCAATAAGTGTGAAATTTACCGTGTTGCTCAATATTTACATTTTATCATTTAACCACCTTTTATTACCTTTTATTATTTACTCTAATCAGAGTACAGGAAAATCTTGATAGTTTACCTTGAAACAGGCGACAAATTCTAATTCTCAATGCATAATTGAGACAAGCAGAAGAGGAAGTGGTCAGCACATGGCTGCAAATTTGGAAATCGCATAGTAACAGTCAAGTGACAGTTACTGTGGAACAGAGTAGAAACCAACACTGAAAGTATTCTCCATATTAGACTCACTGTTCAATTTTCTACCTGACACAGAAAATACATTTAAGGGTGCTTTCATAGTTGGCAGATTTCGTTGCAGACATTTCTGTGAATGTCCATTCATCTAAGGGCTTTTTCACACGTCCTGATATTTCTGGTACTGTAAAAAACAGTACCGGAGCTATCCATGTGTTACACATGTGTGGCATATGTGTGCCGCATCAGTGTCACATGTACCAGCTCCTGGGAAAAGCTGTTCAGTTCACACTGTTCCCAAGCGCCGGGTGCTGAAGGCAGCTCTCATCATTGTCAGCTGGTCTCCCTGAGATCAGCGTGACCAGGAACAATGCTGAGAGTTTTATTCAGCCCCCGCTGTGTACATCGTGTGTAAAATAAATGATCAAATAAAAAAATGCAGTGCGCTCCGGCGTAATTTCCATGACCAGTAGAAGAAAAGCCAACCAATGGGGGGCTGATGTTAATAATCTGGGAAAGGAGCCAATATCCCAAAAGATTCCCAGGCTACTAATAACAGCTCACAGCTGCTTGCTTAACCTTTACTGGTTAGTTTACAGGGAACCCCGGAATGAAAAATGATGCTAGCACCGTGAGATATTTCTTAACTCTATAAACAGTTGTGAGCTGTTTATAATAGCCTGGGAACCTTTTGGGATATTGGCCCCTGTCCCAGATTATTAATATCAGTCCCCAGCTGTTGGCTTTCCCTCTGCTGGTTATAAAATAGATAGAAGTCCACACCATTTTTTTTTTTAGGAAACCATGCATCAGAGATGAGAGTTGTCTTCAGCACCCGGCACCTAGGAACAGCATGAACTGTACCATCAGTGTGCACCTGTGCGTGATGTATTACAGCCCATGCTACTGATAAAAAATGGACACACGGTTGACGTAAGTGTGAAAGAGGCCTAAATCAATTTTCCAGAAATTAATGTGATTGCTGCGAATTAGGCTATGTCTCCACGTTCAGGATGGCCGGCGGTATCGCCGCAGCGGCGAAGCCGCTCGGCGCTAAGCCCCGCCCCCTTTCTGGGACGCGATCATGCCGGATGTGTTAACTCTTCACATCCGGGATGATCGCTCTCTCCCATAGGGCCCTGTGATATGCCTTGCGGGGACGCTGCGTCCCCGCAAGGTGTACGGGCTTGCTGCGATCTGAAAAGACGCGCAGCATGTCCGTAGTCGCAGGGCCGCCGCGTGCGGGTTTCCACGCATAGTGGAGACGGGATTTCATAAAATCCCCTCCACTATGCTGGAACATCTGGACGCTGCTTGTTTGACGCTGCAGCGCTGCACAGCGTCAAACAAGCAGCGTTTCCTGAACGTGGAAACATACCCTTAAAGTCACACATTTCTACAACATAATATGTCTACAACATAATATGTCATGAGTGAATTCAACCTTAAAGTGAACCTGTAAGCTGAAACATACCGAGTGGTTGGACTGCAGTCATCAGCAAATGTATTGTGATACAGAAGCAATAACATCATTTTGTAGGGGAAGTTGTTTCACTTGAAAATACAAGTGACTCTTCAACTTGCAAATTAAACACCTGAGCGGCTCCTGGCCACTTCTGCTTTCAGCCACATTCATTCAGGTGTACCTTTTCATCTAAGGCTACTTTCACACTAGCGTTAACTGCAATACGTCGCAAATGCGTCGTTTTGCCGAAAATACGCATCCAGCAAAAGTTCTTGCTGGATACGTTTTTTCGTCATAGACTAACATTAGCGACGCATTTGCGACGCATTGCCAAACGTCGCGTCCATTTTGCGACGCTTGGGCGTGTGGTAGCGGACCGTCGGGAGAAAAAAAGTTACATGTAACGTTTTTTGCTCCCGACGGTCCGCTTTTTCCGACCGCGCATGCGCGGCCGGAACTCCGCCCCCACCTCCCCGCACTTCCCCGCACCTCACAATGGGGCAGCGGATGTGTGGGAAAAGTGCATCCGCTGCCCCCGTTGTGCGACGGAGACCACGCTAGCGTCGGGAACGTCGGCCCGACGCACAGCGACGGGTCTTTCCCGACGCTAGTGTGAAAGTAGCCTTATCCTGTGATGTTTTGCAGTGCAACTGATTTTAACTACTGAGTAGTGTTGAGCGATACCGTCCGATACTTGAAAGTATCGGTATCGGAAAGTATCGGCCGATACCGGCAAAATATCGGATCCAATCCGATACCGATACCCGATACCAATACAAGTCAATGGGACTCAAGTATCGGACGGTATCCCTGATGGTTCCCAGGGTCTGAAGGAGAGGAAACTCTCCTTCAGGCCCTGGGAACCATATAAATGTGTAAAAGAAAGAATTAAAATAAAAAATATCGCTATACTCACCTGTCCGACGCAGCCGGGACTTCAGCGAGGGAACCGGCAGCGTTGTTTGTTTAAAAATCGCGCTATTACTTGGTTACGTGAATTCCCGGCTTGTGATTGGTCAGGTCGGCCATGTTGCCGGGACGCGGACCAATCACAGCAAGCCGTGACGAAATTACGTCACGGCTTGCTGTGATTGGTCCGCGTCCCGGCAATATGGCCGCCCTGACCAATCACAAGCCGGGACGTCACGGGAGGCTGGACACGCGCTCATTTTAAAATGGGCGCGTGTCCAGCCTCCCGTGACGTCACGGCTTGTGATTGGTTGCGCCGCGATCAACCAATCACAAGCCGGGAGGCTGGACGCGCTCATTTTGAAATGGGCGCGTGTCCAGCCTCCCGGCTTGTGATTGGTTGACCGCAACGCAACCAATCACAAGCCGTGACGTCACGGGAGGCTGGACACGCGCCCTTTTTAAAATGAGCGCGTTTCCAGCCTCCCGTGACGTCACGGCTTGTGATTGGTTAATGGCGGCCATGTTGCCGGGACGCGGACCAATCACAGCAAGCCGTGACGTATTTTCGTCACGGCTTGCTGTGATTGGTCCGCGGCCCGGCAACATGGCCGCCCTGACCAATCACAAGCCGGGACTTCGCGTAACCATGTAAAAGTGGGAATTTTAAACAAACAACGCTGCCGGTTCCTGCGCTGAGGTCCCGGCTGCGTCGGACAGGTGAGTATAGCGATATTTTTTATTTTAATTCTCTATTTTACACATTTTAACATTAATGTTGTTCCGATACCCGATACCCGATACCACAAGAGTATCGGAATCCCGGTATCGGAATTCCGATACAGCAAGTATCGGCCGATACCCGATACTTGCAGCATCGGAATGCTCAACACTACTACTGAGTTATAGCTGCAATCCACAAAGTTACATCCAACTCAATGTATTCATTTGGACTGCGGCTGTAACTCGACCGATAAAATCACTCACTGGGCTATCCAATGGTTGCATAATTTTTTTTTCACAATTGGGTGCCAGGGGTGGGCAGAGTTTCGGCTGCATGGTAAACCTCTGGTTATGACTCTTATGCCACGTGCTCACATTGAGTATTTGGCCAGTAGTTTATTTCAGTATTTGTAAACCAAAACCAGGAGTGGGTGATAAATACAGAAGTGGTGATGTGTTTTCATTATACTTTTCCTCTGACTGTTGCTCTTCTGGTTTTGGCTTACAAATACTGAGGTGAAAAAAAAAATCACCAAATATTGAACCTGTGAACGTGGCCTTAATATTTGCTGCATATTTTGCATTAATATACCGTATGTCTCTTGGCAGGGAAACCGCACTGTAAAATATGCATGCTTTTTGCTGCATTGTTTAGTAGCTTTTTCATGCTTTTTTATTTCATTTTTTTCATCATATACTAGAATGGGTGAAAAACACTGAAAAAATGCTGAAAAAATGATAAGCTGCAGATTTCATATGGCTTCAAAAATCTGCAAGAAAAAATAAGCAACATGAGCATGCCATTTCAGAAATCTTACTCACTTTATTGGCACTATGAAATCCTTCAGTTTTTGTAGCAAAATTATGTGACAAAAATGCAGCAAATACTTAAAGTGTGCACACACCCTTATAATGTACCCCTGTTCAG
This sequence comes from Ranitomeya variabilis, assembly GCF_051348905.1. NCBI lineage: Eukaryota > Metazoa > Chordata > Amphibia > Anura > Dendrobatidae > Ranitomeya > Ranitomeya variabilis. The sequence goes on along the minus strand of NC_135232.1, from coordinate 512,495,575 downwards.
TAAGTTAGGTTCATAATAATGTCCTGGTGTGAATGAAATGTGACAATGATTCACATGAAAAGTAAGCTATGGAGATGCATGAAGGCACCCTTCTGACAACTCTGTTTTAGGGTGCGGACAGGTGGCTGTAATACTCACGTGTGGATCGTATTGTATTCCTTGGACTGGCCGTCAGCCCTCCTGACCTACTCTGGTCAGGAGCCCTGGTGGCCAGTTTGACGATTGCTGACGGCCAGTTTGAGATGCGATACGCACACGAGCATTACGGCCATCTGACTGCTCCCTTAGGGCTCCTACTCACTTGCGAGAGACTCGGATGAGTCTCGCATGTTAATACCTGGCGCTGCTGCTGCCACTCAGATCGGGACGTGCGGCCGCATAGTAATACATGCAGCCGCACGCTCCTCTCCTCTGTGCCAGGTGCAGTGCCGGGTATTGAAGTGCGAGACTCATCCGAGTCTCGCGCAAGTGAGTAGGAGCCCTTACTCTGACACTGGCATTTCAGAGAAAACAAATTTAAAAAACTGAACTGGCCAGGGGAAGAAGTGTCTGCCCAGAGGTTTGGCTTTATAGACAGGTGCATCCATGTACTTAAAAAAGAAAGGCGTGTCAATCAATCTGAGACAAGAGGGAAGAAACCAGAGAGAACCAGCAGACTGTTCTCCATGTGCCCTGGCTCATCTCCCTGTTGTAGGATACAACACATACACACATTAGTTTCTCCTCGTTTGCATCTGTTTTTTCCTCATCCATTCAACTGGACAAGGTAAACTTTTTACATTGTCACTTAATAATGAATCCGCTATTAATGGATGTAAAACAGATATCTTCCATTTCCACTCCATTTTTAACAAATCTCCATAGACCTAAATTCTCATCCACAAAATGAAATGACAAAATGGTTATGTACCAAATTTACTGAACAAACTCCGGCATCTGTTAAGAAAACAGATGTGTGAAAAATAATATAAAACACTGTGGGCATTTTTAGCCCTAGAAACTCTGCCAAAATTGGCAGAACTTGGGTGGGGCGGAAGTGGAGAGGTCTGCCTGGCAAATTCATCAAAATGGATGCTGTTAGTGACATAAATTAGTATTTCAGTCAGGGGAGCAACAATTTTGGTAAACATAAGGGTGAATGACCTCGGGGAGAGGCACTGCTCCTAATAGCCAGTTTCCTACTCCACACGGTTGAGGGGCAAATACCCCGAAACAGCTGTCTGTGGATGGATACCATGTTTTGGCATAGGTGGTTTTCCTTTATTGGATGCTGCCCTTCCCGTGGTTGTTCCTTCCCGGTGAAAGACCTGGCTATTCATTGCTGGCGTTGAGAAACACGTGATGATGTCTCCGCGGCTTTTCTACATGCACAATTTTGGTAAAGACATACAGCATTTGTAAGATGTACCTAATTCACTGAGAGATGGGTGCAGAGTCAGATGGAAGGCCGTATTTCTCGTGCGAGGATCACATCGCAATCCTCAGACTGACCATCTGCTCTCATGACCTGAGCGTGACAGCTGCTTAGAAATACATCACGCTCAGGTGAGGAGAGGTGCTGGGTCAGTCTGTGCTCTGCAATATGAACCTTGCACAAGAAATACAGGCCTGTGCCCTTAGAGCAGAGCTAAATGATGGCTTTGGCTGTGACACCCTTCGCATGACTAAAGTTCACTTGGTGCTGCTGTTTAAGTGAATGTGATGTAGCACCAGCACTGAGTGAACTTCGGACATGTGATGGCTGTCATGGCCAAAGCTGCCTTGTAGTCCTAGGCTTAAAGGGGTTTTCCCACCAACAAAGTTAATTTTAATCAATATATCTTGGAATAATAATAAGTCCCACAATTAGATGTGTTAAAAATTGTTTCTGTGCTGAGATAATATTATAAATGTGCCCCTCTATGTACTGTGGAATGGCTGTGTCCAACCATCCAGGAACAAGATCTGAACATACCACATCTCCTGGGCAGGGGGGAAAGCAAAAGAGTATACAGACATTACAGCATGGGATCTCGCAGCTGCTGCTTTCTGTGAGGTAAAACATTTCTCTGCCTGTTTTTAAATCTGCAGGGAAATGTTCAAAGCAAAATTATTTTAAGTTTTATTTAATAATTCAATTGTACACATGAAAATAAGCAAATTTATAATATATCTAATCGGAGAGATTTGCTTCTTTCTCTGCCAGAACTGATCGGTCATTATGAAAATTCTCAATTCTGAGGTAAAATCTGTATTCAGTGAAGACTTTCCCATTACTGAGATAGGTGGCAGTTACTATGGATGCTTTTATGGACACAATTCTATGTAGGAGCTAGAAGCAGAGCTCCACCATTCTCTCCCTTCTATCTACACAGAATCTCATCAGTAGTAGCTGCCATTTATCTCATTCAAAGATCTAGTGATTAAAGTATACTTTGTTAGTAGGAAAACCCCTTTAAAGAATCAGGTACATATTATTCCAGGAGTGCCTGTATTAAGACTGGTGTGCACAATGCCAGAATTAATTAATTGGGTCCATGTACTATCTGTTTTAAAGATGGACAGCACATGGATGAGAAAAACTGATGTGTGAATGTGCCTTTAGTTAACCGAACACAAATTGTCTGTTAAAGAGAACCTTTCAGCAGGATTGTGCACAGTAACCTACAGACAATATCAGGTCGGCGCCGTTATACTGATTACAATGAAACCTTGGTTGATGAAATCCATCTCGTGGTTGTTGTTTGATCTTTATTTTCAGTTTTGAGTTAATGATATGCTCATGCCCCGGGGCGGCCTGTGTGGGGGTCTTTATATGATGCTCTGCTTAAGTATTCATCAGTATGGCTTCTGACAGATCACTGATCCCTCACTGACCTGCCTCTGATTTTATATATTGAATTCTTATATATTATTTCTAAGCACTCTTTTTCGGTGATTACTTTGTGTTAGGTGTCGAGTTCCCACCGCTGCACAGGGGAAATCTCGAACCATGTCCGCTGCAGTCTCCCATTCTCCTCCAGCAGCAGTGAAGCCTGCTCAGCAGAGACATCGGTTCCAGCGTCTGGCTCAGATACTGTGCGTTTGGTTACAGCTGCCTTTCCAAGCTCAGCCTTTGTAACCAGCATTGATCAGCGGCGAGCAGACGTTCCAGGGACTAAGTCCTGCTTTTCTTCTACTGAGCAGGCCCATGGGGGTCACATGCTCAGGTCCTGTAGCGTATCCGATTGGATCACTAGGAAGGTCCTGGAAGGCTACAGCTATAAAAGGTTTGCATGGCCGCTCGGCCATGCGCTGGTATAAATCTGAAATCATGTGTGTGGATGTATGACTAAAACTGGTGAAAGCTCCTTAATCATTCCCATCCCTAGTGTTGTTGAAAGGACTTGGGTGATTGAGCTACCTAGCGCCAGATTGTGCCATACAGCACTAGACACGAATTACTGCGTCTAATCTTTAATTAGTCCTGACAACCGGTTAGTGTAGGGTGGGAACTCCCGCTTGATCTCAGCATCTGACACAGGGCATCCTCAGGCGCTGGGCTCAAAAGCCACCGAGGGTCAGAGCGAGATCAATCACCAGCATAGTGGGGGTGAATTTCATGGATCCAACTAGCATCCATGTGCTGCACCCTGTGACTGCTAACAGGGCACAGCGTTTCCTTTGTTTCCCTGCGACTCTGTGAAGCAACAGAGTTCGAATCAGTTCATACCAGGTGATGGAACCCATGTTTATTCTGGCGCAGTACCACCATATAGTGCCGCCATTACCTAGCAGCAGGTTCCATCTCTGCACGGTGGACCCCGGGCTGCGAACGCACCTTATTACTATCATTATATTTATTCGGTGCGTTCCGCCAGCCCTAACAACTTTGTATCTCCATTCATATTGCACCCACACACAAATTATACACCATTTGAAAGGTAAACTTGCCCCTTTCAGCAAGAAAATAGCCAAACAGACCACACATCCATGATGTGATCACAAAATAAAGTTTAAACTTTAATTTTCCTAAACCTGCAGTAAGGAAAAATGATCTGCAGGTGGCACCACACTACCACAAAGCTGCTTACAGACATCACAAACAAATCCTAACATTTGTCTTAGGGGCTTGCCAGATTGCCAAACTCCTTTCCCAGCCGATTTCAGGCACATTGGAGAATTGCACACTTCACTGCAGGTGAGTCACATATGCAAACACATTTGTAAACATGCACTGCCTATTCAATTGCACACTTGCTCCGTTTATACTCCACCGACACACAAATGATACACCACTTCAAAGGTCAAATTACCTGCAGGTGGCATTTGCCTTGGGGTTTTTCCAGCTTGCCGAAGTGCCATACTGGTGAATACTTAAGCAGAGCACCACATGAAGACCCCCCCCCCACAGGCCGCCCCGAAGCACTAGCTTTAACAAAAAACTGAAGATAAAGATTACACAACAACCACAAGATGGATTTCATCACCTAGATATCATTGTAATCAGTATAACGGAGCCGACCTGACACTGTGTGTAGGTTACTGTGCACAATCCTGCTGACAGGTTTCCTTTAATGCACAGTGCTGGTGTCTGAATAGTTGCAAAAGCAATAAAAGTTATACTGCTCACAGCAGCATGAAGCTGGCTATTTACAGTATAACTTTTGGACACCTTAGCACACGTGAACAATTCACACCCAAAGAATACTGATATACTCCCTCCTCCGCCCCCCACTGCCCCCTCCAAACTCCCTCATCTCTGCTGAGGACTTTACCACACACTTTAAAAATAAGATTGACCAAACAAGGCAAGTCTTCATTGTTCAACCACCACAACCCCTTTGTATACCAAACCAATGCCCAAACCCCATAACCTCCTTATCCAGCATCACTGAAGGGGAGCTTAATTGTCTCCTCTCCAAATCAGACCTCACCACCTGTGCGCTCGACTCCATCCCATCCCACCTCCTCCCCAACCTCACCGCCACTCTTATCCCATCCCTAACCCACCTCTTCAACCTATCACTAACTTCTGGCACCTTCCCTTCTGCTTTCAAACATGCCACAATCACGCCTGTCCTTAAAAAGCCAACCCTCGATCCAACTGCTATGTCCAGCTATCGCCCAATATCGCTGCTCCCATTCGCTTCCAAGTTCCTGGAGCAGCATGTCCACACTGAACTTTCCTCCCACCGACCATCTCACTTGCTCTACAATCTGGTTTCCGCCCCCATCACTCAACTGAGACAGCCCTGACCAAAATTACTAACGACCTACTTACAGCCAAAGAAATCGGACAATACTCTATATTCCTCCTTCTAGACCTGTCCTCTGCTTTTGACACAGTTACCACTGCCTCCTACTACAGATCCTCTCCTCCTTTGGCATCAAAGACCTCACCCTATCCTGGATCTCCTCATGCCTTTCCAACCGCACATTCAGCATCTCCCACTCGCAAACTACCTCTGCATCCCACCCTCTCTCTGTTGGAGTCCCCCAAGGCTCTGTTCTCTTACTTACTCTTACTTACTCTTACCCTTACTCTTCTCAATCTATATACTTGGCCTGGGACAACTCATAATGTCTTATGGATTCCAGTACCACCTTTATGCTGATGACACTCGGATCTACCTCTCGGGCCCAGACGTCACCTCTCTGCTGTCCAGAACCCCAGAGTGTCTATCAGCCATATCCTCCTTCTTCTCCTCTCTCTTCCTCAAACTCAATGTGGACAAATCTGAACTCATCATCTTTCCTCTATTTGATAGATCTTCCTTACCTGACCTATCTATCGCAAATAACAACATCACGTTCTCCCCCGTACCGGAAGTCCGCTAACTCGGAGTAACCCTTGACTCTGCCCTGTCCTTCAAACCTCACATCCAAGCTCTTTCCACCTCCTGTTGCCTCCAGCTCAGAATTATCTTCAGAATCCATCCTTTCCTCAACAGTCAGGCTATGTGCACATGATGTGGATTTACTGCGGATCCGCAGCGTTTTTTTTCCACGCAGAAACGCTGCAAACCTGCAAAAGTGATTTACAGTACAATGTAAATCAATAGGAAAAAAAATGCTGTGCTAATGGTGCAGAAAATTCCGCATGGAAAACGCTGCGGATCAAAAGAAGGAGCATGTCACTTCTTTTGTGCGGATCTGCAGCGTTTCTGCACCCTTCCATTATAGAAAACCATTGTAAAAAATGCAGTAAATCCGCACAAAATCCGCAGTAAATCCACACAAAATCCACACAAAAAATATGCATCAAATCCGCACCTGCGTTTTTTGCCTGGAGATGCAGATTTTGTGCAGAAAATTCTGCACTCCAATCCGCAACGTGTGCACATAGCGGAAATCTACTAAAATGCTTGTGCATGTCATCTCCTGCCTCGACTACTGCAACATCCTTTTCTGCGGCCTCCCTGCTAACACTCTTGCACCTCTCCAGTTCATCCTTAACTCTACTGCCCGACTAGTTCACCTCTCTCCTCGCTACTCCTCCACCTCCCCCCTCTGCAAATCTCTTCACTGGCTCCCATTCCGTCAGCGTATCCAGTTCAAATTACTAATACTGACCTACAAGGCCATCCATAACCTGTCTCCTTCATATATCTCTGAACTAATCTCCCGATATCTTCCCTCACGCAATCTCCGGCCCTCCCATGACCTCCTTCTGTCCTCCACACTTACTCGCTCCTCACCCAACCGCCTCCAAGACTTCTCCCGAATATCCCCCATCCTCTGGAATTCTTTGCCCCATCACGTCCGACTACCAACCACATTCGGATCCTTCAGACGGAACCTGAAAACCCATCTCTTCAGGTCAGGAAAGCTTACAGCCTGCACTGGCCCCACTGCCTCCTCACCACTACCGGAGCTACCGCCTCCCCAACACCGGAGCGCCTGCAACCCTCAACCTATTGTCTCCTTCCCCACCATCCTGTAGAATGTAAGCCTGCAAGGGCAGGGTCCTCGCCCCTCTGTATCAGTCTGCCATTGTTAGTTTGTTTACTGTAAGTGATATCTGTAATTTGTATGTAACCTCTTCTCATGTACAGCAACATGGAATCAATGATGCTATATAAATAAATAATAATAATATGTGCAGATTCATCAAATGATGAAGTTTTGTAGTGAGGTGTAAAAACATTCGTATTCCGAATGGATCATGTGTGTCTTTCAAATAGGTAATGTAATCTAAGTCCCACTAACATGCCGATTATTCGCAACAGATATAATGCTGTGAGAATTTCCCTAACTTGCCTACTCAATACACTACACTACATAGAATATGCAATGAGAAACAACATGATTGTGGTTGAAGAGCCCTGAGGTCTGCAAACATGATGATGATGATGCCCATGAAGAGTAAGTATCACATAAAAATGAAAATACTAATGAATATCTAGGTGGCCATGCTGGGTTCTCCTCTAGTGATGTGTGAGTGTGCTCGTTACTCGAGTTTTCCGAGCATGCTCGGGTGTTCTCCGAGTATCTTGGGCGAGCTCGTAGATTATGTTAGTGCAGCGCCCCAGAGACCTGGTCATTGCAGTAACATCGCTCTGCCACTAAGGGGAGTGATGGTACGTCTGATGGCACCAAAGGAGTTCACCTGACCAGGTATCACAGGCACCAATACACTTCACCGTCTGGCCTCCAGGGGGAGCTAAGGGTACTATGCATTAGGCCACTCCTCACAATCTGGTAAAACTGGGGGTTGGATAGAAAGTTACATAGTTACATAGTTACATAGTTATTAAGGTTGAAGGAAGACTTTAAGTCCATCTAGTTCAACCCATAGCCTAGCATGCCCTAACATGTTGATCCAGGGGAAGGCAAAAAAACCCCATGTGGTAAGAGTAAGCTCCATCATGGGGAAAAAAATTCCTTCCCGACCCCACATACAGCAATCAGACTAGTTCCCTGGATCAACGCCTTATCAAGGAATCTAATATATATACCCTGTAATATTATACTTTTCCAGAAAGGTATCCAGTCCCCTCTTAAATTGAAGCAATGAGTCACTCATTACAACATCATACGGCAGAGAGTTCCATAGTCTCACTGCTCTTACAGTAAAGAATCCGCGTCTGTTATTATGCTTAAACCTTCTTTCCTCCAGACGTAGAGGATGCCCCCTTGTCCCTGTCACCGGTCTATGATTAAAAAGATCAGCAGAAAGGTCTTTGTACTGTCCCCTCATATATTTATACATTAACATAAGATCACCCCTTAGTCTTCGTTTTTCCAAACTAAATAGCCCCAAGTGTAATAACCTATCTTGGTATGGCAGACCCCCCAGTCCTCTAATAACCTTGGTTGCTCTTCTCTGCACCCGCTCCAGTTCAGCTATGTCTTTCTTATACACCGGAGACCAGAAATGTGCACAGTATTCTAAGTGTGGTCGCACTAGTGACTTGTATAGAGGTAAAATGATGTTCTCCTCATGAGCATCTATGCCTCTTTTAATGCATCCCATTATTTTATTTGCCTTTGTAGCAGCTGCCTGACACTGGCCACTGAATATGAGTTTGTCATCCACCCATACACCCAGGTCTTTTTCATTGACGGTTTTGCCCAGAGTTTTAGAATTAAGCACATAGTTATACATCTTATTACTTCTACCCAAGTGCATGACCTTACATTTATCCCCATTAAAGCTCATTTGCCATTTATCAGCCCAAGCTTCTAGTTTACATAAATCAGCCTGTAATATAAAATTGTCCTCCCCTGTATTGATTACCCTGCAGAGTTTAGTGTCATCTGCAAATATTGAAATTCTACTCTGAATGCCCCCTACAAGGTCATTAATAAATATGTTAAAAAGAGAGAGAAGCTGACTGGGTTTTGCCCAGGCAACACCTAGTGAGAGAAGGGGTTGCTTGAGAAGATTCAGGGGGGTCCCTGTCAGGGGTGGGATCCTGACAGAGGCCTAGCGAACAGAACAGAACGTTACAGAACCGCGCCTGCACTGATTTGCAGCGGTATCTTAAGAAAGGACAAGAAGTGAGGTTTATTGTGAAGCAGTGAGAAACGAGACCACAGCAAAAAAAGGAGATAATACCAGTAGGAGTCGTGCCCCGAGATCGGCAACATCCTACTGAGGCGCGTAGCCGGTGGCCGGAACGCCAAGGAAGTATTGGGCTCCAAGCATTACTTCAAACAGCGGCAGGACAGTTAATTATAGGTTGGCTGTCTCACCTAAATCACCTAAGCAGACATAGGGGGCAATTGTGGGAGAGGGGCGTCACTAGGGTCCCGGAAGAACTCCAGGCCTACCCGTCATACTGGTGCGTCCTAGCCATATCATCTGGGGCACGAAGAAGAACATCAGAATAGAAATGAGAGTTGTGAGGAAGAACATCAGAGCAGACACAACAGTTGTGAGGACTATCCCGTGGTGCTCAGCAGGGAAGTACTACAACACACAGGCGCTAGAAGGGAGGCACTGATTTCCACCTGTGAAGGGAACTCTGGATGTGCCTTCGGACCGGCCGGTCTCAGCCAGCCCTGTTAGCAGTGCTCCGGATTGCGGATCCTGAAGCCTACAGTAAAGAGGTAAAGAGACTGCAACCCTGTGTCTTCGTTATTTTCTCGCACCACGCACCACCACCTTTAATTGGACGCCCCTTAGCAGGGTCACTGACCGGGTCAGGCCACCATGACAACCCCAAGACCGAGACTGGGAGGCCCGGTACCGAGTGCCCCGCGGCCCTGCGTCTGGGGGCGCTCCATTTGTGTCTCCGCAGCTGCATGATTTGTGGCTGCCAGACAGCCTGAATACATGTGGAGATTCCCTAACAAACAGGTAATTTCCACATGTATTCAGGCTGTCTAGCAGCCGTAAATCATGCAGCTGCGGAGACACAAACATAATCTACAAGCACGCCCAATATACTCGGAGATCACTCGAGCATACTTGGAAAACTCGAATAACGAGCACACTTGCTCATCACTATTCACCTCCCATTAGCACGAAAAACAAACTGGTGCTGCAACTTACTGCTGAAGAATGGAGAATTGAAGAATTGTCTTATCTCACAAGTCCAGGTTCTGATGACAGCGTCATAACTTGGTGGAAGCAGCTTTCAGTTAAATCATTTTTGTCATGTCCCATGATTTGGGACTCATACAGACAGTATTGTATTATCATTGTGTTGTTATATTGTGCAGTTTCGTTGCTATGCAATAAGGTTTGCTCTCTTTAGAAGTTTGTCCTTCCTCTCTCCCTGTCTCTTTCTGATGTAGCTTTGATGGAAGACAAACATTCAGTTCAAGAAGGGGTTGTCCTAGTAGTGGACTACCCCTTTAAGGTCCCTTTCAGCTGTCATCAGAAGTCCACATTTTCTCTGACACATCTACAGAGGCCATAGCTGCAGTAGCCTACCTGAAGACCTTAGAAGCCAACATCAAGGTACCTTGTGGATTCATCCTGGGTAAGGCCAACCTAACCCTAAAACCTGCTCTCTCTGTGCTTGGACTTGAACTTTGTGCTGCTGTACTGGCACTACATCTCCACTGGTCTGAAATCAGATGATAAGGGACCAGGACCCATGGCTCATCTAACCATTGTGACAACACCTGGCTGTCGCTTCCAAGCTTCCTACTCAAGGATCTTTGTTCTGTTGATGTCAGCAGTGCATTTAAGCCTGTGGAACCAGAGTCCAACAAAACGATCAGCCTAGCCATCTCTACATGCCACACATCTATGGCACGGAAGTTGAAGCTGAGGCCTCATCATTACGGACGCTTCTCAAGCTGGTCATCAGTCATGGAGATTGTTATTCACCTGACATATCGCCAACTGCTTCAGGAGAGAAGGCATCACATGAAGTACATTGCATATCGCCATAAATCTCCAGCTGTGTAGAACTTGACCTTTCACCATTTGAATTGTTGAGTTGGTGGAAGTGTTTGCATGTTGTGGCTTCCCCAATCTGAAGATGGGTTTCCAATTGAACTTGGATTCTCCCTCTGTCATGAACTTCAGGTCACCAACTAAGAATTTGGACTTACAACTGTTATAGTTTATTATCATATGATTGTTTTTTTCTTTTTATCCTTCAGATTCCAAGAACAGCAGTGAACATTATCAGAAGACATCACGTCAAAATGGGATCATAGTGAAATCTAAAGGTTTCAGATGGGGAATGTCATGTCCCATAATTTTGGAATCATACATACAGAATTGTATTATCATTGTGTTGTTATATTGTTGCTATTAAATAAGATTGTCTCTCTTTAGAAGTTTGACCTTCTCTTCCTGTCCCTCTCTCTGATGTAGCTCTGATGTCAGTAACCCTTCCCTTCTTCATCATTCACCGTCTATCGGCTATCTTAGAAGCCCCATGTGTTTGCAGCTCCATTTCAGAAAAGTCTTTTTTACCTACTGTATGTGTGCATAACTACAAGAATTCAGTTGGGAAATAAACCTTCTTCTGGAATCTTCATACAAGCTTCCATGCAGTCAAAACAATCATCAAAGTCACGCTCTTTGAACTCTTCAATGCTTTGCAAACAGCTTTCAAGAGCACGTGCAGAAGCTGATGCTACTAAGGTACAAGCCGCTTTTGCACTAAAGAAGGCAAAAATAGATGCATTACAAGCAAAAGCAGCAGCAGAAGTGGCACACAAGAAGTCAGAAGTGGAAGCAAACACATGGGAGAAGGCAGAAATGGAAATTAACGCGGCACGCGAGAGGGCAGAAATGGAAGCATAAGCAGTGCTCAAAAGGGTGGAAATAGAGGCTCTGGAGAAGGAATGTGAACATGCCACAGCCATGGCAAGTTTAAAGGTCCTGAAAAAAGCTATCAATAGAAGTCAAAAAGACAGCATCCGTTTAAGTGATTTTGATACTGAAGACCCTCTTAGGCACACAAGAGACTGTGTACTAAGCCAAAATAGCGCACCCCTGACTCCAACAATCATTTCTGACACTACAGACATTGCTCTAAGAGGCAACAGTATGGAGATCTTTCACCAGCATCCTGCATTCAAGGTCAGCACAACGCGTTGCCAACCCCTCATCCTGAACTTTCTTTATGCACCAGAATGTACCAGGCCCCTGCACCTCACCAAACCCTATACACAGAAATGCATGTGCAAGTCAATAAGCTGGCAAGTCATCACATTCCACACAACCACATAGTTTCAGTTCCATGTGTGGCAGAAACTATGCAGGTTACACCAGTTACTGGACTAAAGGCCTATGCTGTGCCATACTTTCCTGCATTTCTAGGTCAAGATGCTACAGTCAATGTGAATAACACTACTCAGGCAGCAATTGTATTTCTAAAATCAGATAAAACTGACATGTCTGAATTTGCAAAGTACATGGTTCACCATCAACTTACTAAGACTGATCTCAAAAGGTTCAATGATCAACCTGAGGACTATAGAGGTTTGAAATGTGTCTTTAGATGTGTAATTAGTGAACTCAGCATCACTGCTGCTGAAGAGCTAGATCTGCTGATTAGATGAATTGGGCCACAATCCACAGAGTGGGTTAGGAGACTCAGATCTGTCCATAATAATAATAATAACATCAGTGATCCAGCGGCTGGTCTCATGGCTGTATGGGAGAGATTAGAACGAAGCTTTGTTAGTCCTGAAGCCACAGAATATGCACTACTCAAGCGATTACAGGAATTTCCAAAAATATCCAGTAAGGACATATCAAAATTGCAAAAGCTCAGCGACCTCCTGTAAGAGCTTCAGCTGTCCAAAGCAGACATGCACCTACCTGGCGTCGGCTACCTGGACCCTGCTCATGGGGTAAACCCAATAGTCTCTGAGCTGCCTTACAATATTCAAGAAAAGTGGACCAAACTTGGGTCAAAGTACAGAGAACAAGACTATTTTCTTCCATTTTCCTACTTCTGTGAGTTTATTAAAAATATTGCAAAGTATAAAACTGACTCAGGTTTTTCCTATGGGGAACCTAGCATCCCTGGTTTAATCCCCTCCTAAATATGAGAGTCCACATTCTAATAACAGTAATCGCAGAGGTCTAGTGTCAACAAAAACGCTAATGTACTTCCCACACCTACATCAGTTCCAGTCAAGAGCAACAAAGGTGAAAAGCTTGAAAACCCTAGTCGACTATATCCCATTCATAAGAAGTCACATCCTTTAAAGCAGTGCATTGGCTTAGGAAAGAAACTGCTCCAGGAACTCAAGGAGATTCTAAAGAAGTTTGGGGTGTATTACAGATGTTGTGCTTCTACTGAACTGTAAAATCCCTATTAAATGTTTGGAGTGCGACAGTGAAGACCATGTACAAGCGCTCCATCCATCCCAATCTAACTCTGCACCACATACACCTTCTACCACCACAAGGCAAGGCAGGGAGGATGCAGATCAAGCAGTGAATCATATCACAAAATCTTCTTCATGCACAGAAGTCTGCAGAGAATACCTCTGGGACAAATCGTGTGTGAAGATATGCCTGGTGAATGTGCATCCCAAGGGTCAGCCAGAGAAAACCGCAAAGGTATATGTCATCCTAGATGATCAGAGTAACCAATCACTTGCAAGGTGAGAACTCTTTGATCTGTTTAAATAAAAGGGAAATGCTCACTCCAAAACCATTGGCAGCTGTAGTAGAGTTACAGAGGTCTCTGGGAGACGAGCCAATGGACTCATAGTATCTTCTCTTGAGAACAACATGGAGATACCCCTACCCACTCTCATCGAGTGCAACCAGATACCATCTAACAGAGAGGAGATCCCTTCCCCAGAGGCTGCTCTTCATCACCCTCGTCTAAAGACTATAGCCAACAAGATATGAGCCCTTGACAACAGCGCAAATATCCTGATTCTGCTTGACAAAGACATACTCCGAAATCAACGGACAACATGATGCTCCATTTGGCCAACGCTTTGATCTAGGCTGATTGGGCGCTGGTCACCATCTGGCATTCCACTGCACCAGAGCCCCGGGACCGCGAGTGCTGACACCGCTGGAAAGTTTTTTTATTTTATCGGAGTAAAAACATTTTGCTCAAGAAGGGGTTGTCCTAGTAGTGGACAACCTCTTTAAGGTCCCTTTCAGCTGATATCAGAAAAGAAGTCCACATTTTCTAGGACACATCTACAGAGGCCATAGCTGCAGTACCCTACCTGAAGACCTTAGAAGCCAACATCAAGGTACATTGTGGATTCATCCTGGGTAAGGCCAAACTAACCCCAAAACCTGCTCTCTCTGTGTTTGGACTTGGACTTTGAGCTGCTGTACTGGCACTACATCTCCACTGGACTGAAATCAGCTGATTGGGGAACAGGACTCATGGCTGCATCTAGCCTTTGCGACAACACCTGGCTGTTGCCTCCAAGCCTCCTACACAAGGATCCTTGTTCTCTTGATGCCAGCAGTGCATTTAAACCTGTTGAACCAGAGTCTGACAGAGCAATCAGACCAGCCATCTCTACATGCCACACATCTATGGCACCAAAGTTGAAGCTGAGGCCTCATCACGCTAGACAATTCTCAGGCTAGTCATCAGTTATGCATATTGCTATTCACCTGACTTATATCACCAAGTGCTTCATGAGAGAAAGTATCACATGAAAGACATTGCTACTGGACACAGTTCACAGTGGGGAGCATACCACCATAAACCTCTAGCTGTGTATAACTTGAGCTTTCACCATTTGGATTGTTGGATTGGTGGAAATGTTTGCATGTTCTGGCTTCCCCAATCTGAAGATCGGTTTCCAATTGTACTTGGATTATCCTTCTGTCATGGACTTCAGGCTACCAACCAAGAATTTGGACTTACAACTGTGTTAAGGCCCCGTCACACACAGCGACGCTGCAGCGATACAGACAACGATGCTGATCGCTACAGCGTCGCTGTTTTGTCGCTGTGTGGTCGCTGGGGAGCTGTCACACAGACCGCTCTCCAGCGACCAACGATGCCGGTCCCCGGGTAACCAGGGTAAACATCAGATTACTAAGCGCAAGGCCGCGCTTAGTAACCCGATGTTTACCCTGGTTACCAGCGTAAAAGTAAAAAAAAAAAAAACAGTACATACTTACATTCCGGTGTCTGTCCCCCGGCGTTCTGCTTCTCTGCACTGTGTAAGCACAGCGGCCGGAAAGCAGAGCGGTGACGTCACCGCTGTGCTGTGTTTTCCGGCTGGCCGGCGCTCACAGTGCAGAGAAGCACAGCGCCGGGGGACAGACACCGGAATGTAAGTATGTACTGTTTGTTTTTTTTTACTTTTACGCTGGTAACCAGGGTAAACATCGGGTTACTAAGCGCGGCCCTGCGCTTAGTAACCCGATGTTTACCCTGGTTAACAGTGAAGACATCGCTGAATCCGTGTCACACACACCGATTCAGCGATGTCAGCGGGACCTCAACGACCAAAAAAAGGTCCAGGCCATTCCGACACGACCAGCGATCTCGCAGCAGGGGCCTGATCGCTGGTACGTGTCACACATAGCGAGATCGCTACTGGGGTCGCTGTTGCGTCACAAAACTTGTGACTCAGCAGCGATCTCGCTAGCGATCTCGCTATGTGAGACAGGGCCTTTAGTTTATCATCGTATGATTGTTTCTTTTTATCTTTCAGGTTCCAAGAATGGCAGTGAAGATTGAGTCCGAATACTACTGGTATTATACCATTTTTATTTTATGCAATAGCCTTTTTTAACAACTTTATGAGCACAATGCTCTCTAAATACAACTACATTCCCAAATTCATGTATCATTGTCTAACAAAATAGGTTGCCTTTGTAAAACTTGACATGAACATGGATTGTCTCCGAATGGCTTCAGGGCTTTGTCTGTGACTATTCGTCAGTGCAAAGATCAGCACAGCTCTGATCTCTTGAACATATATAAGATGATACTGAATGTCTATTTTAAAACCCAGAAGAGCTACAGGGTTATACTTTACTTTGGACACAGATTAAGTTTGTTGATGTAGCCTTGTATCTAAATTTCTTAAAAAAATAGTGCTTGGAAGATGTACCTTTGTGGCACCCAGTGCCTAGGGCTTATGCTCTACCCCTAACTGCTACACTTGTCTCAAAGGAATGAATCAATAATCTGATTGAATCATGCTACCCAGGATCCAAACTGTTTGGGGGTATTTACTCACTATGCTTTTATTACAGTGACAGTTGAGATAACAGTGATGTTGGATATAAGTGAAAAAATAAAAAATATTGTAGATATCAATATTGGCATGTTAGTTTAGGACAAACAAAGCAAAAACTTGTACTTTACTTGGAAGTTCTAAATGCTTTGGTAAAGTTACTCTGAGACTTTTATATTTAGTAGAAATCATAATCCCTTTATATAAATAGTATTCCATTAAATCATTTGATTAAATTTGTTATGACAAACTGGTACTAGATAGGGTTAGTATCCATCTATCTATTATCTATCTATCTATCTATCTATCTATCTATCTATCTATCTATCTATCTATCTACCTATCTATTTAGTATCTATCTATCATATGCATGTTGTATTATAAAGTATTGAATGCTATTTAAAATTGCCTTGATTCACAGACACCAATAGGCGATAAAATATTTGTACTCCAGAGCAGACATTTATAGACCAAATCCCTTGAAAACACGTATTTGAAAGTGCTACAATGATAGAAACTCTTGTTTGTTGTCTGCATGTTTACCACAACCTTTATTCTCAGAGGTGCCATGTTGGTTCCCTCTGCTAGTAAAGGATCTAACATGCTTATTTAGAGAGAGAGAACACAGAAGATAGAAGATGAAGTGCATGCTTTGAATGAGAGAACCCGATCTTTCTGCAATGTCAGTTATGGGTTAAAATGAATACCATAGCTAATTGCTGCTATGAAACCCAAGCAGAGCAGAGAGGGATAATAGGGGAGTCATAAGAAGCAGTTTAGGGATTGCTGCAGTTGTTATTTTGGTTTAAAACACCATAAAACCTTGTGTTTTCATAAACTGAAGGTAAATTACAGGAACATTTAAGGAAAATGAATATAAAGGTTGAGATCCCTTTTTATATCCAAAGTAAAAAAAAAAACATTTATCATCCATCAACTTTACAAATGACCTGTATGGTGGATATTAAAATGATTCCGATACTTATGTATAAGTGAGCAAAGAACAGGAAGCCGCTTAGAGAAGAAAAGACAATGATCACAGCAGAAGGGAAAAAGTTTCTATACATTTCTCTCAGTAATCATTGAGGTGAGCGCAGGTAGCCACATAAAGGACAAGGTACAGTAATCTTCATCCACGTGATAACAACATCAATACCAGCCTCATCAGTAGGACCAAAGCTAGGCTGTTTGACATGTCAGTAACAATAACTCTTATTACCTTCTTTATAGCTATAACAACAAGTCAGATTGTACTATCTGTAAAATTAGCAAGTTAATTTTCAGCCCATACACGGAGTGGTGAATTTTAAACATTCACCTGGAACCAAGAAAACTTGCATACCCATTAACAAGTACCAGCTATAGTTGCCAATTAGTGTAGGGTAGAGTGTAGCAGGGAACTCTGCAAGTTGAATGGATGCAGAAATGAAGTAGCTCTAACTAATCAAACTAATCAGCAGCTGACAATGTGAGTTGTCAACTAGTAATTTGACATAATGGACATGCATAACTGGGTCACGACAATCTTCAAAACATTACGGCATGCCCTTCCTTTCAGTGGTACTCCTTAAGTACAGTGACCTGTTTCATGAAGGATCATGTAACTTGCCACACTGTAAAAATTGATCAGGAGTGGTTAGAGAAACTTGACAAATAGTTCAAGGTGTTCACCTGGCCTCAAAATTCCTGATTCTTTAAATCTGTTGGAGCTTCTGTGGGATGTACTGAAAAAAACTATTTCTTGGAGGCCACACCTCACAATTTACAAGACTTTCTGTAAAGGATATGCTAAAACCATCGGATGTCTTGATAAGTCAGAGCTGTACTGACAGTACAAGGGGGTCCTACACAATATTAACCCCATAACCCCCAAGGTTGTTTGCACCTTCATGACCCGGCCAAGTTTTACAATTCTGCCCACTTTATGCGGTAATAACTCTGGAACGCTTCAAAAACTACTACTGAGGCACAGTGCAAAGATCTGAAAGGAAAATCTGCCATATTGGAGTTCACATTTTGCTGGAGTGGTTTGAAAGTGCTGTGTCACATTGGCAGAGCCCCTGAGGTTCCAGAACAGCAGAACCCCCATATGAGACACCATTTTACAAACTACACCTCTCAATGATTTCATCTAGGGGTGCAGTGATCATATTGACACCACAGGTGGGTTTAACGAATTTTAAAATTGACCCCATTTTGAAAATTATACCCCTTTGGGAATTTATCTACAGGTGTAGTGACGATTTTGGCTCCATGGGTATTTTCCAGAAACAAGCAGCAATGGATGTCGCTGAGTGAAAATTACAAACTGCTGTTGTAGTGACCAGTATGGTGTAGTGACCAGTACTTTGTAGTGACAATTATGTTATGCTTAGCTTATGCTTCTGGAGACATGCACCTGTAAACTAGACTGGCTCTCTTCGCTACAGGAATGCCAAAAATGTGGTTTAGGCACACTATGGGGCTCAAAAGGGAAGCTGACACCAGGCAGCGATTGCAAAATCGCCATGATGTATCCTTACATCATAGGTCGTAAGTACCAGCCAACCTAAAGGTATGGATACGTCTAAGGTCATAAAGGGGTTAAAGAAGCACTCCCATAACATATTTTATCATCTTAATATATTGCAGTCATCATATTATATAGCACTGTGTACTTACAATTGCTCATTTTGCCTTCAGACCAGATAATTGTTCTCTTTTCTCTGCTCTATGTAGAAACAAGAAGTTTCTTTTCCCTGCATTTATCATTCCCCTCTTGAACTCCTGACCCAGCTGCTCCCCTATGCAAGGGACTTTTTCAGTGACTTATGAAAATTGTACTCCTGTTTATATATAGAGCTTAGAAGGATTTAGCTAGTCATTTTTTAATCACGTGATGTGATAGACCTAATGGAAAACAAAAGAATTAGCTGGGTAGAAAGACAAAATGAGCAATTGTAAGTACACAGTGCTGTATAATATCAATGCAACATATTAAGAGGATAAAGATTTCATGAGAGTGCTTGTTTAAGCAGATGGTTGTAATAGTCACTGGTGGACACAGACAGAAAAGGGCTCCTGTGCAAGAACGATATATGGACCTTTGCAGTTCAATAGCTCATCACAATGTACAATTCCACCTGTTTTTCAAGTGGAAATGGTCCCCTTACCTCATGGGCCCCTGTGCTGCACAGGTTGCACCAGTGATATGTGCGCCCATGGTAGTATACCTACTTTATATGTCTACAGTTTTTGCAAAGTTTCCACCAAATCTGTACTAAAACTAAAACAATGGGATTCCAGATCTACTGAGTTGATTCGGATTAACATTGGGGTCAGTGGTGGCTTAAGGTTCGTTCTGCAACACAGAAAAAACAGACGTCTGCTCATTAAAGTCTGCTGTTTTTACATTTTACACAATTTGATTAAAAGAGGATGAATATATAATAAGAAACCATTGAAAATTTTTGGCAGTGAACATATTTTTCCCTAAAAAGCTTTGCAGACCACATACTGCATTTTCCTTTAATGTCATTAATAATTATTATAAGACATTTTTATTATGTGTTCTCGCTATATGACCTCAATGGTCGTAAGCTTCTAAATCCATGTCCTGTTGTGAGATTGAGGGGGTGTATTCACAATGTCACTGTATTAACTGCTAAAGTACCAATGTGATATAGTAGAAGTGACAGTTTCAAAATCCATGGTCGGGATCAACCTGAGATGTCAGTCCACTTCCAGACAACTGAGCATAGAATAAGAGACGCTGGCTAGAATCTATCACTGCGAATGGCTCCATCCTGTCTGATCAGCAGTCATTGTGAAGAAAGTAAAACACAATGATACACTCTTTCATAAACCCTATAGTTATATGGGTGGAAAAAAGACACAGGTCCATCAAGTTCAACCTTGAAAAATGTAATGAAGAAAGAGCTGAAAATAGAAGCCTGTTACAAAACACAAGGGATGAAAAATAAAAAAGCTTTGCAAGAATTTTAAACAAAAGCAACAAAGGTTGCTTTTTCTAATGCTGCAGACCCAGTGCAAACTCAATGCAGGCTGGCAGAGCGAGCGTTTATGGATGCTGCATTAAAGGGGGACGTCTAGTCCTGTTTGGTGACCTTGTGTCGTGATCTGCAGGAGTGCAATTGCAGTGATATTTTAAAATCGACAACTCTGTAGCGTACACATGTATATTGTTCCCAATTCACACCCTTAATGCTATCTGGCATTTTTAATCTTAATCTATTTTTATTTTTTCATATTCAGAACATCCTAACAATCTGGAATATTCTAGCTAAAAACACATGTAGACAATTTAGATTTTTTTTTTTCAAAGCGAAATAATTGCATATTTTATACAAATATCCCTTTGTGCTAAATATTCATAATCATCTGCTTGTAAGAATATTTCTTACTTCAAATTATCTCTTTAAAGGAATTGTTCAATATAGGAAAGCCATTTTTTGTAAGGCATGGATAGGGTTAAAATAATATAAAAAAATGGTGGTATACTCATCTTCCAGTGCAGGCTGCTCCGCAAGTCTGCATCAGCAATGGAGCAACCTGCTTCGTTCTGGGATCAGAGGACCGCTGCAGCCTGTGATTAGTTGCAATGGTCATATGACTAGAAGGGCACACCAATAGTTAAACATCTGATAATGTGCTCTTCTATCACAAGCAGTAGTTGTCCTCTGACTTTCGAAAAAAAACAGACCTTGTGTCAGGACTCTGAACATTTTGATTACCTTTTGTGCATTACTGCTCTTTTCCAAGATGGCGTCTTTGGTCTCATGTGCACTGTGTCTTCCTGCTATATAACTCCACCCCAGCCTTTAGTCTGTGCTAGAGTATTCTGCCTTGCATCCAGCTCCTGATGACTCCCTGGCTTTGCACCTGCACCTGTGAACCTGTGTGGAGATCCTGCTACTCAGCTCTAAGTTTCTGCAGCATACATCGGTTTCCAGTAATCCTCCATCTGGCTGCTTGTGTTTGTTTCCATCTGAATTTGCTGGACATTTAAGCTGTTGCTGCTCTGCTTAAACCACAGACTTTTACCCAGGCCTCCCTGGTTGTGCTAAGATATTATTTGAACTGCCTTATAAGCATATCTTTCTGTGTTTGGACTACCAAGGACTTATTCGTGTCAAGTATCCTCAAGAATAATTGTGCTTCATAGACTTTCTGTGTGATTGCATTTTCCACTGAAGTTTCCTATAAACTGCTAAGCTGCGTTTAATATTTACTCCAAGTGTTGTGGACTTGAGTTTCTCTCTGCACCTGTTTGAATCACTGTGTGATAATATAGACTTTACCACTTATAAAACTGTGTCCTGTAGTTGTCTTGTTCCATGCAAAGAGTCTCCTGAGTTATCCCTTATAATCATTACAGGATACTCTAGCCTCAAAGAGGAGACTGCTGGAACAATGACTGCAGAAAGCAGACTAGAGCAGGTGTTCTCCATAATTAGATCACTGCAGAAAGATGTGGAAGGTCTGCAGAGAAGTTTGGAAGCTTTGAACACAATCAACAAGTGTTTGGACAAACTTTGCAGGACTTAAGCACCTGCACGGCAGCCCAGGAAAACAAACTTGCCTGCATAGATTCCCAGTATGGACGGGCTTTTCAGGACATAAGCACGCAAATGGCTGCACAAGTGACTTTACCATCTGGGCAACCGCCACCAGATAGCCCACCTAAGTTGCCCCCATTCAGATTTAATGGTGATCGCGACAAATTTTGTGGCTTTGTGAATCAATGTATGCTATATTTTGATGTGCATGCTGACCGTTTTCCTACTGATAGATCCAAAGTATTGTGTGTAATGATGCTGCTGATCGCACGAGCGCTCGCCTGGGCGAATCCGATGATTGAGTCTCGTGACCCGCGGTTAAATAATTTGGACGATATCTTGGCCGCTATGGCATTAATGTTTGATGACCCTAATCGCCGTGCAACCGCTGAATCTGTTTTATTGTCTTTACACCAGGCTAAACGTTCTGTTATTGAGTATGCTACTGAATTCAGGAGATTAGCGGTAGATACTAATTGGGACAGTTATGCACAATTACCTATTTTTAAAAGGGGTCTGTCGAGCATTGTAAAGGATGAATTAGCTCGCTCTGAATCACCACAAGAGCTAGAAACATTTATACAGCATTGTGTGCGCATTGACATTCGCCTTACTGAGCGTAGGCAGGAGAAGTTTGCTGCATATAACCGTATTTCTAACTTTTCCCTTCCTTCCAAAGAGCCTGCAGGTAAAACATCTCGAGAAGTAGAGGAGGTGCCCATGCAAATTGATTCTGTTCAGAGGCGCGAGAGTAATGAGCGCCGGAGAAATCGCCTTCGAGAAAGTCTTTGTTTCTACTGCGGCCAGTCTGACCACTTTCTAATCAACTGTCCCAAGTGGCCTAACAAGGTGCTAGAAGCAGTAGGGGAGTATGACAACTATGATGATGAATCTGACATCTCTGAATGTAGCCTGCCTTTAAACGCTGTATTCCATTCACTTTCTATGACTTCACCAGCCAAGGAGCTAAATGAAAAGAACTTTCACTGTTCTCTCCCAATTAAGATCCTGTGTACAGGACAGTGGATTTCCAGTGCAGCTATGATTGACTCTGGTGCAGGTGGCAATTTTATGGATATCGCATTTGCCAAGGAACAAATTACCATGGAAACAGTGGATGGGTCACCTTTAATCTCCGGGCCTGTGGATCAGGAGACCGCACCCCTTGAGATTTTGTTGGAGCCTAATCATCACTTAACAAAGCAGAATCTGCATATGGAGTATGAGTACTGCAGATAGCCTAATCATCAAGAGCAAATCTCTTTCTTGTTAATTTCTTCTCATTTTCCTGTGATTTTAGGATTCCCTTGGCTGTGTTCTCAGAATCCAACTATCAACTGGGAGACCAAGGAGATTATCTTTCCAACAAGGAGCAACTCAGCATTAACTGAAGCTGTCCCCGAGTCCACGCTACGGAACCACCGGTACAGGTATTTACTTTACCTTCAGCATATAAAGAGTTCTCTGTCATCTGTGACAAGAAGAATGCAGATCAGCTTCCTCCACACAGGCATTATGACTGTCCCATTGAGTTGCTTCCTGGGGCAGCTATTCCTTTTGGTAACGTATATCCTTTGGCGGCACCTGAGCTTCAAGCCTTAAAGGAGTATATTGATGAAAATCTGGCCAAAGGCTTCATAAGTCATTCTTCTTCACCAGCAGGGGCACCTATATTTTTTGTAAAGAAGATGGATGGGACCCTGAGACCCTGCGTGGACTATCGAGAGCTCAATAAGGTAACCATACGAAATCATTACCCTTTGCCTCTGATTCCCGAATTACTGGAAAGAGTACGCCATGCTAAGGTGTTCTCTAAACTGGATCTTCGTGGGGCTTATAATTTGGTGCATATTCGTCCAGGGGATGAGTGGAAGACAGCATTCCGATGCCGGTATGGACACTTTGAATATCTCGTGATGCGCTTCGGGCTTTGTAATGCCCCTGCAACGTTTCAACACCTTGCTAATGACATTTTCAGAGATTTGTTGGACCAGTTTGTAGTGATCTATTTGGACGATATTGTAATCTTTTCTGATTCTCTACAGGAACATGAAGAACATGTCAAAGCTATTTTAAGACGTCTGAAAGAGAACCATCTGTATATCAAGCAGGAGAAATGCGAGTTCCACCATTCTGAGATACAGTTCTTAGGTTATATCATCTCTCCCCAGGGGCTGAACATGGAATCTGGTAAGATTCAGGCTATCCTTGACTGGCCGGTACCCAAGAACGTTAAGGAGGTCCAACGTTTTATTGGTTTTGCAAATTTCTACAGACGCTTCATTCGAAATTTTTCTGATATTGTCCGTCCCATTACTTCCTTGACAAAGAAGGAAAAGCCCTTTAAGTGGTCATCACAGGCTCAAGAAGCTTTTGATCGGCTTACGATGTGTTTCACCTCAGCACCGCTGTTGATACACCCAGATCCAACACTTTCATTGTGGAGGTGGACGCTTCTGATAATGCCTTGGGGGCTATTCTCTCCCAAAGAACTGGAGAGAAGGGTCTGCTACATCCTTGTGCTTTCTTTTCCCGTAGACTAACCTCAGCAGAGAAGAATTACAATGTGGGAGACAAGGAATTGCTGGCTAATATTGCGGCTTTCAAGGAATGGAGGCATCATCTGCAAGGAGCTGCACAACAGATCGTAGTGCTTACTGACCATCGCAATTTAGAGTTCCTCAGATCCGCTAGATGTCTTTCTCCTCGTCAGGCTCATTGGAATTTATTTTTAAATCAATTTAATTTTGTTATCTCGTACCGTCCAGGTTCTCATAATGGGAAGGCTGATGCTTTATCCCGAATCCATGCTGTGGATTCCGTACCTGGAGCCCCGTCCAAGACCATTCTATCTGATGCCAATTTCATCGGAGTTATCCACGATCAGGACTTGTGGAAGGAGTGCAGGGAGGCTTATGACGGTGATGTATTTCTGGCCAACCCACCTGTTGATATTAATCTTGTCTTTAAGGGTGGCATGTGGTTCAGAGATCGACGTATCTACGTCCCTGAGGTCGTCCGTCTGCAGATCCTCAAGTTGGTACATGACTCCAAGTTGGCTGGTCACAGGGGGGTACAGAAGACACAAGCCGATTTTTCTGGTGGCCAACTTGCCTGAAGGATACTAAGGACTATGTTCTCTCTTGCGAGGTATGTGCTCATTACAAGACTCCTCATGTGGCACCTACGGGTCTCCTGCAACCATTACCTGTTCCGTCCCGCCCTTGGGGGTCTATATCAATGGACTTTATTGTGGAGCTGCCTACATCGAGGGGCATGAATACGATCATGGTAGTAGTTGATCGCCTGACTAAAGCCGCTCATTTTGTTCCATGCACCGGCCTCCCCTCAGCTAAGGATACAGTGAACTTGGTTATTCAGAATGTCTTCCGGCTGCATGGGGTCCCGGATGAGATCATCTCTGACCGTGGCGTACAGTTCACTTCAAGATTCTGGAAGGGTTTTTCTCTGCACTCAATATTAATGTCTGTCTCTCTTCCGCTTACCATCCCCAGACAAATTGTCAGACTGAGCGTACCAACCAGACGTTGGAACAATATCTAAGATGCTATGTTAGCCATCTCCAAGATGATTGGTTGGAATTACTGCCGTTAGCCGAATTTTCATACAACAATTCTCAGAGCGCCTCCACTAAGTTCACTCCTTTCTTTGCCAATCTGGGTTATCATCCATATATCTTACCTAGTTCTCCGATTAATTCTCCGGTTCCAGCAGTTGAGGAAAGGCTGACTGAGATGAGGCAAAATCTGGAGGTTCTGAAGGAATCCCTGACCACGGCTCAAGAACGTTATAAGAGATCGGCTGATAGATTCCGTAAACCTGCACCCATGTTCAAGGTAGGAGATTCCGTGTGGTAATCAACTAAGAATCTGAAGTTAAATGTTCCTTCACAAAAACTTGGACAGAAATTCATTGGCCCTTTCAAGATCAACGGTATTGTGAGCTCTGTGGCCTGCCGTCTGAAGCTGCCTAGGACTATGAAGGTACACCCAGTTTTTCATGTATCTTTACTAAAGCCTGTATCTCCTAATACCTTCCAGGGATGTGTTGTGCCACCTCCGCAGCCTGTGGTGATTGATGGGCAAGAACAATTTGTGGTGGAGGAAATTATTGATTCCAGGATTCGCAGGAATCGGCTCCAATATCTTATAAGATGGCAGGGATATCCCCCTGAGGAAGACTCTTGGGAACCTGTGGAAAACATCAATGCCCAACAGAAGATCTCTCGTTTTCATCAAAGATTCCCTGAGAAACCAGGTCCAGGATTGTCCTGAGGCCGCTTCTAAGGAGGGAGTAATGTCAGGACTCTGAACATTTTGATGACCTTTTGTGCATTACTGCCCTTTTCCAAGATGGCGTCTTTGGTCTCATGTGCACTGTGTCTTCTTGCTATATAACTCCACCCCAGCCATTAGTCTGTGCTAGAGTATTCTGCCTTGCATCCAGCTCCTGATGACTCCCTGGCTTTTCACCTGCACCTGCTCCTGTGAACCTTTGTGGAGATCCTGCTACTCAGCTCTGAGTTTCTGCTGCATACATCGGTTTCCAGTAATCCTCCATCTGGCTGCTTGTTTGTTTCCATCTGCATTTGCTGGACATGTAAGCTGTTGCTGCTCTGCTTAAACCTGAGACTTTTACCCAGGCCTCCCTGGTTGTGCTAAGATATTATTTGAACTGCATTATAAGCATATCTTTCTGTGTTTGGACTACCAAGGACTTATTCGTGCCAAGTATCCTCAAGAATAATTGTGCTTCATTGACTTTCTGTGTGATTGCATTTTCCTCTGAAGTTTCCTATAGACTGCTAAGCTGCGTTTAATATTTACTCCAAGTGTTGTGGACTTGAGTTTCTCTCTGCACCTGTTTGAATCACCGTGTGATAATATAGACTTTACCACTTATAAAACTGTGTCCTGTAGTTGTCTTGTTCCATGCAAAGAGTCTCCTGAGTTATCCTTTATAATCATTACACCTTGCTTCCAGAGGTGGTGCAAACCTCCAAAGCGGCCTGCTTCATTTATTTTAAGCCTATCCATACTTTTAAAAATGTATTTAATTCTTGGTTTGTCTCTGTTAACACATCTTTGTATCACAATCTGCCTTTGGACCACAAACCTCACAGACATATATGTCTATCATGTTTGTGTCTGGAGACAACCGGCCACAGTCCATGCCTCACGGTCTGTAATGGGACCTTGATACACTGAAGTCTGAGGCTTAAGCAACATAGTAAAAGTTAGGCCGGGGTCACACTTGCGAGTTCAATGCCAGAAACTCACGCGAGTCTCTCGCCTCAATACCCAGCACTGCCACCGGCACTCGGGACCGGAGCGTGTGGCTGCATGTATTTCTATACTTGCGTGAGTTTCTCGCATTGAACTCGCAAGTGTGACCCCGTCCTTAGACAGAGAACCATTTTTACTTTTATGAAAGCGTGTGATAGCAGGAACCAGCAGAGGATTTAGGCTTTTATTATGAATAGAATCCATGCCACATCTGAACATAGCCTTATTTATACAACCCCACTGTGTCCGAAGAGTGTGGTAAGTAAACCCGCGTACCAGCAAAATGTCCTCAATAAGATATTGCACCAGAGGTGTCCCACATAAGAACTATTCACACCAAATTTAGGGTATAGATTTTTTTTCTATTAAAAAAGAAAAAACATATGAAACTGTGTACAAAAATGTGGAAACATTCTGCCATTGGGTTCATTGTAATAAAAAACAAAATGTATACTTTAAAGGCGGCTAGTTCGTTTTTTTGACAAATACTGGCAGTTTTAAGGTTTAGGACATTTTTGATTTGCAATTTTTCTGTGCAGTCAGATGTTACTTCAAACTTCTATAGCACAATAGAAAATGCATTACAATCAATGGGACACAATTATCAATAGTGTCTTATTCTTAAGTAGTGCAAATGTAGGCAATCTTAAAATCTGTGCTATTTACGAAAGTAGTTAAGCAGTTCCTGCTGTTAGATAGATCTGTCCAATTTTAAAGTACCACTCCAGCATTTTTGTTTTTTTTTATTGCATCCCCAATTAAACATTGACAATTTGTGTATATTATGTGAACCCATTGCTATCTTCTGCTGTTTTCAGCACTGCCCGATACTTTGTCATATGACCACAGCTGTGACTTGCCGTCTCACACTGTGGACTATTAGTATTTTAACGCACAAATTTTACACACAATATTGATGGATAACATAGGGGGCAATAAGAACAGAACACTGGAGTGGTCCTTTAACCCCTTCCCAACATGTTTTTCATGTTTAGTTTTTTCTCCTCTTTTTCCAAAACCTTTTTATTTTTCTATTTACATAACCACATGAGGACTTGTTTTTTGTGGGACTAGCATTTGTGAAAACCTTTTGTGGGTACAGTAAGATAATGGTACATGTCACAAAACATAGATGGTACAGGTCATGGAAGAAGGTTTTCAAATACCCTGATTCATCAATTATTATTAATTGCAGTCACTTTTCTTTTTTTACCTTAATTCTTTAAAATGGATCATATGGTTCATGAATTTTGTGAAAAATACAAATTTTTGTCTTTCACCATTTTTTTGCAACTTTTTAGCGCTTTAGGGCACCACTACTGGGATCAAATCACTACATACAGTGGATATAAAAAGTCTACACACATGCCAGTTTTTTGTCAAGAGGTCTACAGCAGCCTAAGGAGTTGTAGCATTTTCTGGTAAGTACTGGTTATATACTGAAAAGCAAAATGGTAACAATGTTTTGAACTTTTGATTTTCAGGCTCCATATCTCACCATCCACTACTGCTTTGATCGTGAGGCTAATATAATTTTATAGCCATCTTGACTACCTTATACATAAATTTGCAACTAGTTAGCATATGATTAGTTATGCAGATTCTTGTCATGTCACTGCATAGACTTTTTATATAAACTGTACTGATACAAGTGAAAAAAGAAGTATGTATAAAGAGAGGATCACAACAATAAGAAATGTTTATTAAATCAAAACAAGGATATACATCAAAAAAGCTAAACATTCAAAAACGCCCCAAACGTTGGCCATAATACACCCTCCTGCTCTGCTCTATACAATAATGGATACAATTGTATGGTCTAATGTTATTAGACATTAATAAAATCATAAAGAGGCAGACTATCAAAATTAAGTATAGGAAGGGTCATTAAGGGTCGATATTGAGTTTTAGTAGTGCTGCTTCCAGTAGGTATCACTAGAGTTCAAGTCCTCTTCCTTTCTGATGATGCAATTCACATATTTAATTTTCCAGAGTAATATGTATGGCTTATAAGTCTCCTCACATGGACATGACAGGCCTGGCATGTCATTCTCCACAAGGAGAACTGTCACTCTTTAGATCTCAAAAAATTAGACACTTGGTAAAAGTCTAATTTCATAAATCTGTCTAAAACATTTGATCAAGTTGTCAAAGTTTAGTAAAAAAAATAAAAAAGAAAGACAACTTAATAAATTAAAAAAAAACTCTTTTATCTGTCTTTTTCTGAGCTCAGTTGGGCTGATTGATAGCCACAGACTACATCAAAATTGACTGTCCTGGGAAAGGAAGAGTCTAACAACTTTTTTTTTTCATGAAACTCAATTACAAATTTTTAGCCATAAATACATCATTTAAATAACAGAAAATATCCCCAATTGTGAAAACCCCTTTAAACAGCAGGAATCAAAGCTAAATTCGCGCTGACATTGATGCACCCTGAGCCTGCAGGACAGCTTGAATTTTTTGGGAACTTGATTAGCACTGCTTAAGTGTTGTAACCTTCTTGATTATATTGCGCACCGTGGAGAAAGGAACATCAAGATCTCTGAAGATGGACTTGGAACCTTGAGATTGCTGATATTTTTTAACAATTTTGGTTCTCAGGTCCTCAGATAGTTCTCTTCTCCTCTTTCTGTTCTCCATACTTAGTGTGGCAGACACAGACAATGCAAAGACTAAGTCAACTTCTCCCCATTTTATCTGGTTTCGTGGGGCCGTGAGGACTGGAGTTTGCGAAACACTGGTTTACACAAACCAACTGGCGGAATGATACGACCACCAATTGTTAACTTTTTACCTATTGGTGGGCGTTTGAATGGCAGACCAAAGTAAATGATGCACACAGAGTGATCTATACTAGATCGCTTAGTGAACGTATGCTACCATAGATCTCCATAGTGTGAGTCCTGCTTACACAGAACAATGCACCTCCGGGAACAATAATCTTGTATGCCACATAAAGGATAATCATGAAATTAGCTTTTTTAACAGTGCTCATTCATGATTATCTACAGTGTAAATGCCCCTGAAGCCCCAACAAGGCTCTCTTTATCTACTCCCTACACCTTGCTAACTTACTGAGTGCTGACTTGCAGAATCAGAATATATAGAGTTTGTTTGTCTGTAATGATGGAGACATGAGTTTGCAGAGGAACTGTTGAACTATAATGGTAGAAATTTTAAATACCGATTGCAAGGTGCTTTATGTTTTAATTTAGATGCAATGGGACAACAAACATAATTTGATTACAAAGGTGAACAAAGCTTATTTCTGTAGTGCATGTACATACAGAACAGACCAAAAGTTTGGACACACCTTCTCATTTAAAGATTTTTCTGTATTTTCAGTACTATGAAAATTGTACATTCACACTGAAGGCATCAAAACTATGAATTAACACATGTGGAATTATATACTTAACAAAAAAGTGTGAAACAACTGAAATTATGTCTTATGCTCTAGGTTCTTCAAAGTAGCCACCTGTTGCTTTGATGACTGCTTTGCACACTCTTGGCATTCTCTTGATGAGCTTCAAGAGGTAGTCACCGGAAATGGTTTTCACTTCACAGGTGTGCCCTGTCAGGTTTAATAAGTGGGATTTCTTGCCTTATAAATGCGGTTGGGACCATCAGTTGTGTTGTGCAGACGTCTGGTGGATACACAGCTGATAGTCCTACTGAATAGACTGTTAGAATTTGTATAATGGCAAAGTGTCCCCAAGTGCAGTGGCAAAAACCATCAAGCGCTACAAAGAAACAGGCTCACATGAGGACCGCCCCAGGAAAGGGAGACCAAGAGTCACCTCTGCTTCTGAGGATAAGTTTATCCGAGTCACCAGCCTCAGAAATCGCAGATTTACAGCAGCTCAGATTACAGACCAGGTCAATGCCACACAGAGTTCTAGCAGCAGACACATCACTACAACAACTGTTAAGAGGAGACTTTGTGCAGCAGGCCTTCATGGTAAAATAGCTGCTAGGAAACCACTGCTAAGGACAGGCAACAAGCAGTAGAGACTTGTTTGGGCTAAAGAACACAAGGAATGGACATTTGACCAGTGGAAATCTGTGCTTTGGTCTGATGAGTCCAAATTTGAGATCTTTGGTTCCAACCACTGTGTCTTTGTGTGACGCAGAGGTGAACGGATGGACTCTACATGCCTGGTTCCCACCGTGAAGCATGGAGGAGGAGGTGTGATGCTGTGTGGGTGCTTTGCTGGTGACAATGTTAGGGATTTATTCAAAATTGAAGGCATACTGAACCAGCATGGCTACCACAGCACCTTGTAGTGGCATGCTATTACATCCGGTTTGCGTTTAGTTGGACCATCATTTATTTTTCAACAGGACAATGACCCCAAACACACCTCCAGGCTGTGTAAGGGCTATTTGACCAAGAAGGAGAGTGATGGGGTGCTACGCCAGATGACCTGGCCTCCACAGTCACCAGACCTGAACCCAATCGAGATGGTTTGGGGTGAGCTGGACCGCAGAGTGAAGGCAAAAGGGCCAACAAGTGCTAAGCATCTGTGGGAACTCCTTCAAGATTGTTGGAAGACCATTCCCGGTGACTACCTATTGAAGCTCATCAAGAGAATGCCAAGAGTGTGCAAAGCAGTCATCAAAGCAAAAGGTGGCTATTTTGAAGAACCTAGAATATAAGACATAATTTCAGTTGTTTCACATTTTTTTGTTAAGTATATAATTCCACATGTGTTAATTCATAGTTTTGATGCCTTCAGTGTGAATGTACAATTTTTATAGTCATGAAAATACAGAAAAATCTTTAAAGAGAAGGTGTTTCCAAACTTTTGGTCTGTACTGTACATTTGAGGTGCTCAGGTTCAGATCTCTATATCTTTTTATTTAAATTTGGATAGAAATTAAAGGAACAGCTGATCCTAGGGTTGACATTAAGATCATTAGCCCTCCTATTGCTAAACTATCCAAAACTAACATTGCATATGTCTTCCTAGTCAGTACTGCCCGAAAGAAAGATTAATGCTATGTTTCTTTAGATGGGACCAAAAGGCCGATACCCTGACAGTAGAAGGATTGGCCCCACCTACGGGTCTATTGTATTGTTTTTTTAAGAACAAGCTCTTACATTGTAAATATGAAGTATGTCACTTTCAGTAGGTTTTTAGAGCTCTCCCGGTTCACAACTGTGGCACATTTAAAAAAAGGTTCTGAAACCTACTATAATTTGTAATTTTCGATTCAATGAGGATATTTTTGTAGTCAAGACATAGACACAAAGCTGACTATTAACTTCCCATTATGTCCAGAATTATTGGAAAAATCAATGAATCACATCATTCTGAAATAATTACCAGGTTAAATAAAAATCTATCTACCAAATGTCCACATTGTGGTCTACCTAACCATTGATAATGCCACATTTCTGATGTCTCTCAGTTCAGTAGTCTAAACAAAAAAAGAATAATCAGAACCTACAAAAAAAACAAAAAAGCCAAGAAGTCTGAAATTTCAGGAACTGTAATCATTTATTGAATGCAGCTCATTATGAGTCGTGTCTCATTGTAAATTATTCTAGATCACTTATATTTACTTTAAAAATTAGAACGAGCTTCCGATAACTCTTTAGTGATGTATGAAATCTCACTCCATGAATTTCCAAGAACTGTTTGTTTTCTGCTACTTAATTTCTTAAACAACATGAAAGTATTTAGTTTTGATAGTGAAGAAGAAACCATAGTTGATGGTCTGCTCAGTAAGAAGGTCTACCTATGGAAAGAAGAGGAACTACTCAAAATAGTAACATTGATTCCGAATGATTTGTATTGTTCATCATGATTAGCTCCCACTTAACCCAAACAGCTGCAGCAAGCCCTATTTCTTTAGTAGAGTTTGGAGCAGTCGTGCATTTAGAAAAAGTGCCTTGTGTTCATTTATAGTTTAACTCACAGTTTCTCCCTAGGAGCAGCATTTGTCATTAGAAAGAGGGGAGACAACGGCAGGTTAAGGAGCATGTAACAGACTGGGCTAGAGGGTAAGTAGAAGAAGACAGTAGGAGAAGTATTGGATGGAAAGAACACATGGAAAGGGTTATGGAAGGGTTGGCTGTAGACAAGCTGTAGACAAGCTAAGCATTGACAGGCTTGAAGATAAGCAGTAGAAGGTCAACAAGGGTGTTAGAAAGGGACAAGCACTTAAACATTTACACTGGAGAGGCAACATTTTAACAGCCACCGGAGCCTCATATTCTATCTCTTTTGGGTATATTTTAAAGATTTCCATTTAGGATCAGACTCAGTTATCACTTTTCGAATGACTTTTTCATGCTGAACATAAGAGAGTTAAAATAAGTCACCGACAAATCCATATTGCCCTGCACTGTGAATGTCTTGTATAATGCAGCCCTGAAAAGAGTTTTTCAATTGCTTCGATTTTAAAAATGCATGGCTTAGAGAAAACACAAATGGAAAGAAATAGAAGGACTTTCTATTGGAAAGTATGACAATCTTGTTTCCACGTAACAAAAGATTGAAATGATTATTCATATAATCAATATACAAACTAAAGGCATTTTAATTTGTTTCATAGCAAGTATAGGTTAGTATACATTTCTAGAACATTGTCCTAAGAAATGGAAAAACATAATAGACCAATCAGCCATAACAATAAAACACCTAAAGATGAAGTGAACAACATTGAATATCCTCTTACAATGGCCCTTGCTGGTTGGGTTATGTTGAGCAGAAAGTGACCAGTCAGTTCAAAATTGAGACAGCTAGACACCTGGGTCAGAATATCTTCAAAATACAGGTAAGATGTTCTCAGCGGGCAGTAGCTTATACCTGTCAAGCATGTTCCAGGGATGGACAACTGATGATCTGGTTACTGAGTCATGGATGCCCAATGCTCATTGATGTGTGTGGAGGATCATGGGCTAGTCTATTTAATCCGATTCCCTAGAAATACTACTGTAGCACAAATTTATATAAAAATAATCCTGGCTTTGATGAAACGACTTCAAAACACATGGTGGATCACAATTGGCTGCATATTGGGTTTCCATAGATGCATTTAGTCATCACGTTGACATAGGGAAGCACCAAAAAGTGACAGGTATGCATCTGAACTGCAATCATGGAACAATAGAAGAAAACGGCATGGCCTTATAAATCATATTTTTTTATATCATGGGGATATCCATTTACACAAATTACCTAGAGAAGAATGCATTCCATGAAGAAGACAAGCTGGTGGAGGCAGTGTGATGATCTGGACAGTGCTCACCTGGGAAACCTTGGGTCTTAACATTAAGGTATCATATATCTAAAGATTGCGGATGACCAAACACACCCATTCATGGTAACGGTATTTCTTAGTGGTACTGATTTCTATTGACAGCATAACCCACTCAAGTGTGGTGTTACAGGCTCACTTGGCAAGCTGGATTCTCAGTAGATGAATAGATACTGCACGTGTGATCCAGTAAGAAAATGCAGGTAGATGACAAACTGTTGAAGAGATGATTAACCAGCTAAGAAAAATGGATGGTGAGACAAACTCTTGGAGCACATGTTGAACTGAATGCAAAGGTTACTAAATATTCAAACAGCACATAGCTGTTTGAGTTGGCTAGAAAAGGCCTTAAGTGATTATGTCAAACAAATTTGCTGGCTAATAAAAGGGAATCTGTCAGTATTTTGATATGTAAACTGACAGCAGCATGATGTAGGGACAGAAATCCTGATTCCAGCGATGTATCACTTACTTTACTTGATACAGCAGCTGTGATAAAATCACAGTTTTTTCTGTTGCTTATCTAGTACAGCTCAGATGTTGAACAGAGTGTAGCTATGCTCTCCCCACTGTTTGGCAGCTTTCTGTGTACACTGTATAATGAAAGAAAGCTGCTAATCAGTAGTGGGGGCTTGGTGGGACTAGGAGGCATGGGACACTAAGGGTACTGTCACACTCTGCAACTTTCCAACGATCACGACCAGCGATACGACCTGGTTGTGATCGTTGGAAAGTCGTTGTGTGGTCGCTGGAGAGTTGTCACACAGACCGCTCTCCAGCGACCAACGATGCCGAAGGCCCCGGGTAAACAGGGTAAACATCGGGTTACTAAGCGCAGGGCCGCGCTTAGTAACCCGATGTTTACCCTGGTTACCATCGTAAAAGTAAAAAACAAACAAACCGTACATACTCACATTCCGGTGTCCGTCAGGTCCCTTGCCGTCTGCTTCCCGCTCTGACTGAGTGCCGCCGTAAAGTGAAAGCAGATCACAGCGGTGACGTCACTGCTGTGCTCTGCTCTTACATTCCAGCCGGCAGTCAGTCAGAGCGGGAAGCAGACTGCAAGGGACCTGACGGACACCGGAATGTGAGTATGTACGTTTTTTTTTTTTTTTTTACTTTTTCGATGGTAATCAGGGTAAACATCGGGTTACTAAGCGCGGCCCTGCGCTTAGTAACCCGATGTTTACCCTGGTAACAAGCGAACACATCGTTGGATCGGTGTCACACACACCGATCCAACGATGACAGCGGGAGATCCAGCGACGAAAGAAAGTTCCAAACGATCTGCTACGACGTACGATTCTCAGCAGGGTCCCTGATCGCTGCTGCGTGTCAGACACAGCGATATCGTATGGATATCGCTGGAACGTCACGGATCGTACCGTCGTAGCGACAAAAGTGCCACTGTGTGACAGTACCCTTAAGGTACCTTCACACTGAACAACTTAACAACGATAGCGATCCGTGACGTTGCAGCGTCCTGGATAGCGATATCATTGTGTTTGACACGCAGCAGCGATCAGGATCCTGCTGTGACATCGTTGGTCGGAGCTAGAAGGCCAGCACCTTATTTCGTCGCTGGATCTCCCGCAGACAAAGCTGAGTCGGCGTGTGTGACACCGATCCAGCGATGTCTTCACTGGTAACCAGGGTAAACATCGGGTTACTAAGCGCAGGACCGCGCTTAGTAACCCGATATTTACCCTGGTTATCAGTGTACATGTAAAAAAAAACAAACACTACATACTTACATTGCCGTGTCTGCCGCGTTCCCCGGCGTTCTGCTTCCCTGCACTGTGTCAGCACCAGCCGGCCATAAAGCAAAGCACAGCGGTGACGGCACTGCTCTGCTTTAGGGCCGGCGCTTACAGTGCAGGGAAGCAGAACGCCGGGGAACGCTGCAGACACCGGAATGTAAGTATGGAGTGTTTGGGTTTTTTTACATTTACACTGGTAACCAGGGTAAACATCGGGTTACTAAGCGCGGCCCTGCGCTTAGTAACCCGATGTTTACCCTGGTTACCCGGGGACTTCGGCATCGTTGGTCGCTGGAGAGCTGTCTGTGTGACAGCTCTCCAGCGACCACACAGCGAAGCTGCAGCGATCGGCATCGTTGTCTAGATCGCTGCAGCGTCGCTAAATGTGACGGTACCTTTAGTCCTGTAGTGGTAATCTCCTGATGATAAAACACTGATTGTATTGAAACAGCAAAACACAGCCCAGTAAGTGACACATCGCTGGAATCAAGGTCTCTTCACCCACATCATGGTGCTCTCACATTACATAGTGAAAGTCTGGTGACAGATTCCATTTAAAAAACTGACAAGGACTATAGTGCTGTACCCTTTCAGTATTTCAAGTAGAAAAGGTTCCTATGAATCTTCTTACAGTCCAAAATTTGGTTGATCTCATACTCCATGTGAGGATCAGAGACAGAAGCAGAAGTTGTCTTGACAGTAGGATAAAAGTTATTGAGGACCAGAGGACATAGTAAGAAGATATAAAAAAGAACTGGAATCTTTAATGTGGGATTTAACATTAGAAAGAAAGTGACCGGATTGTTTTGTGAGTAATCTAGAATGGACGGATGAACGTTAGCCAGCTTCTTGCAATGAGTCTGTACACGTATATAGTATGTTCGTAAAGTCATAGCGCACTTTTGACCAGTCACTGGAAAGCAACAAAAAACGATATAAATGTGAAATCTGCTCCAAATAAAAGAAAAACTCTCCCAGTTTCATACCTATTCAGTGCGGTTCGATGTGGGCTCCATTTGTTGCCGTACACACGTCTGGGGTAACAGAGTGAATAATGTCTGTGATTCTCTGTTTTAAGTGATTAAATGTCGTTGATACGTTCAATGTACACATGTTGCTTCACATAACCCCAAAAGTAAAAGTCTAAGGGCATCAGATCTGGGGATCGTGGTGGCCATGGCTTGACAGTACCCCTGCCTATCCACCGCCAGGGGAATGTTCTATCCAGAAACTCACGAACAAGTGTGGCGTAGTGTGGAGGAGCGCTGTCCTGTTGAAAGATGACACTTTCTGGAAATTGTGGCACTGCATACAATTCCAACATATCAAGATACGTGTTAGGCTACTTTCACACTGGCGTTAACTGCATTACGTCGCAATGCGTCGTTTTGCCGAAAAAACGCATCCTGCAAAAGTGCTTGCAGGATGCGTTTTTTCTGCATTGACTAACATTAGCGACGCATTTGCGACGCAATGACACACGTCGCAACCGTCTTGCGACGGTTGCGCCGTGCTGTGGCGGACCATCGGGAGCAAAAAACGTTACATGTAACGTTGTTTGCTCCCGACGGTCCGCTTTTTCCGACCGCGCATACGCGGCCGGAACGCCGCCCCCACCTCCCCGCACTTCCCCGCACCTCACAATGGGGCAGCGGATGCGCTGGAAAAATGCATCCGCTGCCCCCGTTGTGCGGCAGCGTCGGGAACCTCGGCCCGACGCACCGCGACGGGCCCTGCCCGACGCTAGTGTGAAAGTAGCCTCTGCGAAAATAATGGGCATATCACCTTATCATGCATCAAGCCACACTACACGTTCACTTTAGGGGTGTTACGTTCATACTCAACGTAGGCATGAGGATGTTCAGCAGCCCATATTTGGACGTTATGGTGATTGAACATGTCCACAGATATGGAAGGTCGCCTCATCGCTAAACACAATCTTCTGCAAAAATCTTGCATCATTGTCGATCTCATGAAGTATATCTGTAGCAAACGCGCATCGCTTGGGTCTATCCACCAGTTTGATAGCGTGCAACAGACGCAATTTGTACCCCATAAAACAGAGACATTTCTTTAACACCTTATAAACTGTAGTCCTGCTTAGGTGTAATTGTCGAGCACACGAACGCACAGATTGTTTAGGGCTGCTTAGGTAGCTATTCCGTATAGCCTCTACAGACTCGTCACTCACTTATGGCCTACCAGAACGGGGTTTCTCCACCAAACTACCGGTTTTCTTCAACTGCTTATCCCACCGAGTAATGTTATTCCTATGTGGTGGCGCTTTGTTATAAACGCGCCGATATAGCACTTTGGTCACGGATTTGAAATTAGCGAGCCACAGAACACACTGAACTTTCCTCTGTACCTCTGTAACATCTCGACTGGCATGGAAAACCACACAGCTGTCATGAGCTTGTGGTTGCATGATGTCACAGACCTGGCAGTGTATTAATCAGAGTTCAGTTTATCAGGGGTAAATCTGACTGGGGGCTTAGCAACAGCTTAAATGAGTTTGTGTTGTTTGATTGGTTCTTGTTATCTCTCTTCATGAACAGGTCTGATATGATTGGGCCAGAAAAAGGGCGCCAAAATGTAAGCTATAAATAGAGCCTGTGACTGGTCAAAAGTGCACCATGATTTTACAGACACACTGTATTTTTGGTGGAAAGCTAAATCTTATTTCCAAGAGAGAATAAAGGAATAGGTTGACTGTGTTTATCAGTACTCTTTTTTACTTTAGCTGCTGCTGAAGTAAAATTGGGAATATCCTAAGAGATGATATTCACAGCAGGAAGTTGTCTTTTTTATACAACTCATAGCAGAAGACCTAACTCTTGACTATATACTGTGACCAAGAGAGATTTCCCACAAGATTCTGAAACTGAATTTTGGGTGATTTTGGACAATGAAAGCAAATCCAGCCAATTATCTTGATGGTAATTGGAGAAAATTTGGAGGCATCGTTCCATGAACTGATTGATTCTCTTAGTTTATCCATTATTTTGGGGGTGATAGGCATAGATGAAATCTAAGGAGCTTTTTAGATTCTTCTAGAGCACCCTCCAGAACCTGGAAACAAATTGCACAACACAGTCAGATAGGAAACTAGCTGGAAGACCGAGGAATCGGAAAGTTTCTCTGAAAAACCTTTGGGTGTGGTAAAAAATTTGAAGTCCTGGTAATGGAACAAAACAATCCACTTTGACCCAGATGGTAATGAACTCTTGAGCCACAGGAAGATCTGTAACAAAGTCCATAGAATTCTCAGCTTTGGGTTCTTGTGTTATGGACACTAAAGAGGACCAAGTGGTGCCTAACAGGAGGATTTGGACCATGCACACTGAGGACAAGATGTCAAAAATTCTTTGACGCCTTGTTTCCATTTCAGCCACCAGTAGAAACAAGAAATTAGTGCAACAGTTTGTTTAACACCCGATACTTAAGATAAAAGAAGAATGAGCCAAAGAGATGACTTTCTAGCAATGTACTTTTGAGATTACAGAATGTCCTTTAGGTGGAGAATTGGGAGAAGGAAGTAAATACATTTGAGGGTGCTTCTTCATTGGCAACACATGGATCAAAGGAGCTGGATACAGTGTCACAACCCTGCAAAATTACCTACAAGCAGTAGGTGAGGATGAAGTCAAACAGAGATAATAAGTGTGACCATCAAGCTTGAAGGGGATTCAGCCTATGATCTGACTGAAGATATTTCAGATTTTATGGTCTATATAGACATCATCAGGAACTTAGCTCCTTCAACTAGATGTCGCTATTGCGCTACAGGTAAAGATCACCAGTTGAAAATTTCCATTCTATTTCATCGAATTTCTTGGAGAAGAATCCATATGGATGATTTCTTATTTTCAAGCAAATTTTTACAGACCTGCTCCTACACCACTCGCAGAAGAACCCACTTCAAAGCAGAATGGTCAGTTAACATAAGGATGATTTAAGAATGGACAAGTGGAAAACATAATTTAAGGTCCTGGAAGCCTTTAGCAGTGGAATCCAACCAGTACTGAGAATCAGTGCTCTTCAGAGTGAGAACCAAAAAAGCTTTGACTTGTAATTTTTAATTAAGTTGGCCTTCAGGTGAGATGAGATATCCAAGACACAGCAGTTCATGACTCTATAAGAGACATTTTTACAGTTGGGCATAAAGATGGTTTTGTCGCAGTCTCTTCAAAATAGAGATGATATTAAAATGGTGTGAGTGTAGGTCTCTGGAGAATATTAAGATGTCATCCAAACTGTTACAAATGTGCTGCACCCGCTGAGACCTTTGGGGTATCTGGGATCAGAAGGTTGCAGAATTGACAGATTGCAGGTCCTCTTTGGACTCCACTCGGCGATTAATGGCATATGAAGTGGATTGATTTTCACGTGGTGTGGAAGGGGTTAAGAGTTCCTTTTTGATCCTGCTGGGATTCCATATTGATCTTATCTCCACTGCTGTATCTTGCTGCCACTCACTTCCATTATTTAAACTCACTCCTAGCTCTCTCCTATGCCAGTAATAGGTTTTCTATGGTAACCTCCTTGGAGAAGTTGTTCCAGTTTAAGCTGTGGAGTTCAAGTTGTTGTTTGATTTCTCCCTGTTTGTCTCTCTCCCTGTGTTTTCTTACCTTAATAAGTAAGACTAGTGTCTTGCTGCTCTACTCACTAGTTAGGGATAGCTCAGGGCCAACCAGGGCTTAGACACATGATCGCGCATGGCGGGAAGGACTGTCCTGTCTAGCGATGACAGGGAGCAAAGGGTTCAGTCTCAGGTGAATGTTTTCTTATTATCAGGGCCCTCTTTACCCTTTTTTCCCTTTTTTGTACTGCACTCTGGGCATTTCCTTGCTCTGGCATGACACAGACAAGGAAATACTGGTATAGGATATCATTAAATATTTACTTAATGAAGTGCTGCAACACAGCCGATGCAATGCATAATCCAAAAGGCATAGCAAGATATTCATAGTGACCATCAAGAGTGTTGAATGTGGTCTTCCATTCGTTGGTCTCTTTAAAGTGGATTAGGTTAGAAGTTTCACACATGTCTAATTTAGTGAATATGGTAGCACCCTAGTTTATAGATGAGTGACAATGAATAACAGTGATTTTATTCAGTCCCCGGTAGTCTATGCATGGTCACAGAGATCTGTCTTTCTTCTTCATGAAAAACAACCCTGCAACGGCCGAAGATGTACAATAGATTTTCAGATAAACCCCCTTCCAAGTTTTTTTAATCTTCAGTGTAAGCGGACATAGCAAAAGTTTCAGACAGAGTCAAAAAGAGGGTAAACTCTCCCTTTGGGTGGTTCAGTACCTGGATGAAGCAGTCAATGTGGAAGTAGTGTTTCAGTCTTCTGCATAGAATAGACATCTGTCATCAAGTCCTTCTAAGGAGCAAGCAAATTGAAGGCAATAGAGGCAGAGCTTCAGGAAAGGTGGTTGAGGTAGAGCATGGAGGCAACTTGGAAAACAAGATCATTCCCACTAGGAATGTGGTCAGATGACAAATCAATACCCAGAGCATGTAGCTTTAGCCACAGATGTCCCAAATGCATTGATGCATGAGAAAGTGGCATTACTAAAGAATAAATGTCCTCAACATGAGGAGCGTGTAGTGCTCCAATGTGATGAGTCTCTTTCTCAGTCTGTAATTGGGTACAACCACCACGAACTGTGGAGTCACTTGCAGAGATTAGATTCAGATGGATCCGCAAAGAAACAAAAGGAATTTCATGAGGTCAATAAAATTCTCTGTAGCTCCAGAATCAATAAAAGCTTGTCAATAAAAGCTTGTCCCTTGAACACACAGGAACAGAAGGAAATAGACATAAGTACAACCAGTTTGTCTTTAGTGTAGGAATAGGCAATCCCTCCTCCTTCACCTAAATTTTCCCTGTTTGGCCTGAGATTTATAACAGTTTATGTGACAGTAATACCATTCACCACAGTATAGACAATATACATCAATAAGGGATCTTTCGGCCAACGAAAATTGCTTTTGGACAATTTTGTACTCTGAAGATTTAGAAGAAACTCTAGAATGAAGGACATTGGAATCTTGAGCTTTCTCTCTTGAACTCTCTTTAAAATCTAAGTCCACTCGGCTGCTGAGTGAAATCAGAACATCAAAGGAAGCGAGCAAATTCCTACCAGCAAGTTCATCGTTGATCTGACTGAATAGGCCAGCATAGGAGATAAACAGGAGAGCATTATTGTTCCAGGCCAATTCAGCACACAGGTTACTGAAGTGGATGGCATAAAGTCACGCAGAGTTAGTCCCTTGTTTAAGCCAGAATATAAAATCAGTGTTTGATTCATCAAACACTCTACGAAAGGCAGAAAGAAAGGATGGTAGAGTATGCATCATAATACTGTCATGTTTCCATAGTAGTTAAGCCCAAGCCAAAGCATTTCTAGATAACAAAGAAAAAAATTGTTGTGGATGAAGTTCAAGTTGTACAGCCACTGGTTTCTAAAAATGGGCAGAAGCAGGCAAATGGTGAGATATTCCCAATAAGAATGTCCCAGGCAAGAGTTAGACTGTGGCAGGAGTTGAGGAGACAGAGGTGTAACCACTGGACTTTGAGGCAGTGCATCCATGCAGACAGAGATGTCACAGATACGGTGGGGAACCTTTCCTTGGCTCATAACATAATCAGTCCAAATAAATCTGCTCTCAGTATCCGCTGGCAATAATGATGATTACAATGGGCTCATCTGGTAAGATAGATTCTCTTACCTGTAAGTCAGGGTGAGCAACACTGAGTGAAGCTGATGATGACTTGCCAGATGGATCAATGATCAGTGAGGACCAGCAATGTATGCAGGATGGCTGACAGACAAGGAGAGCAGGAAACATCAGAATATACAGAACCAGGAGTATGGATATAAAAAGGAACTGTAGATGTAGGTGTATAGTAAGATGGATGGATATATAAAGGAACTCTAGATGTATAGTAAGTCCAGGACCTGCAACAAACAAATGGCTGAGTTGTGTGCTATCAGAAAACAGAAGGCCAATGGCACAGATTTCAGTTATCAACAAACAAATGGTACTTGCAGGCAGAATTGATGAACAGACTAAAGGTACCTTCACACGAAGCGACGCTGCAGCGATAGCGACAACGATGCCGATCGCTGCAGCGTCGCTGTTTGATCGCTGGAGAGCTGTCACACAGACCGCTCTCCAGCGACCAACGATGCCGAGGTCCCCGGGTAACCAGGGTAAACATCGGGTTGCTAAGCGCAGGGCCGCGCTTAGTAACCCGATGTTTACCCTGGTTACCAGCGTAAAAGTAAAAAAAAACAAACAGCACATACTTACATGCGTCCCCCAGCGTCTGCTTCCTGACACTGACTGAGCTCCGGCCCTAACAGCACAGCTGTGACGTCACCGCTGTGCTTTCACTTTCACTTTAGGGCCGGCGCTCAGTAAGTGTCAGGAAGCAGACGCTGGGGGACGCATGTAAGTATGTGCTGTTTGTTTTTTTTACTTTTACGCTGGTAACCAGGGTAAACATCGGGTTACTAAGCGCGGCCCTGCGCTTGGTAACCCGATGTTTACCCTGGTTACCAGTGTAAAACATCGCTGGGTATCGT
The DNA here is from genome assembly GCF_051348905.1 of Ranitomeya variabilis. Lineage (NCBI taxonomy): Eukaryota > Metazoa > Chordata > Amphibia > Anura > Dendrobatidae > Ranitomeya > Ranitomeya variabilis. The sequence goes on along the minus strand of NC_135232.1, from coordinate 512,452,009 downwards.
TGCTTTTGCTTTCAAACACAACGATACACAGCGATCGGACGACCAAATAAAGTTCTGGACTTTATTCAGCGACCAGCGACATCACAGCAGGATCCTGATCGCTGCTGCGTGTCAAACGAAACGATATCGCTAGCGAGGACGCTGCAACGTCACGGATCGCTAGCGATGTCGTTTCGTGTGAAGGTACCTTAACAGGATTGCTGCTTGCAGAAAAGATTACACCCTGCTGCAATAGTACTGTAGTGTGAAGAGGACCAGTAGAGCAGAGAAGAGCTCATTATGTGTATTGCAGACAAATGGTAACTGCAATGATAAGCAGGCCACTGAATACTTGCTTGTAGAAAGATTACGCACTGTTACTTTAGTGTGAATGGCAATAGTGTTGCAGAAAAGAGTTTGTTTTGCTTGCAACAGAGGAATGGTCACTGCAGGTCTGATCCAAGAAGTAAATGAAGGTGCATAATAAACAAGCAGGCAATTAGCCTCCTGAGAGAAATGAATGTTGGGTCAATCTCTAGGAGTATATGTGGAACTAAATGCAAGGATGACTGAATATTCAGACAGTACATATCTGCCTGAGTCAGTCTTAAAAGGCCTTGGGTGATGATGATGTCAGAGGAGTTTGCCGGGTTATTTGAGAAATTCAGCGATTAAATTCAGCTACAGCAAAGAGAAGCAGCCATAGGAGAGGGGAGCAGAGCCCGGCACTGGTGCCAAGAAAGGTCAGTAATAAATGGCTTACATGACAGAGTGTTCAAGGTGTTGAATTGGACCCAAAATGAAGCAGATCTGATTAAGCATCTTTGGAATTTGCTGGAAAATCAAGCCCGATGGATGAAGGATCTACCTCCCAACTTTATTGGATTGGTAACTTCTTGGTGTCACATCCTGCAGTCCATGGCTATATGGATCAAACTTGTTTGGACAGCACGAAGAGGACCTATATAATATTAGGCAGATGGTTTTAATGTTAAGGCTGACCGGTGTATATTCTATTAAAACAATGTGCTCTCTTTCTATATCCCTCAGTCACTGCAGAAAAAGAACAGAAGCATGCTTTTTTTATATGATAGATGTGGAGGAATGCAATGAGCCGTAGCATCCAAACAGATGATGAAGCTAATTCCCATTACACCAATCAAAACTAAATTGTTGTCTGGTTGCTAAGAGTGACTTCACTCTTATTTTATAATATCTTTGATATTGTCATTGATAGGAATCTGCTTATTGTTTCTTTATTTGTGCATATTAATCTTTACATTGTTCTCTACTTCCATCCAGAGTTTGCAATAATAGTAATTCTGCTATGACAGCATGCATAGTGGTATGGCAGTCCATGACCCTAACACCTCTTGTGCAATGAAAGTTATGTGTCTCTTAGATGATAATTATGATTTCCCAATTATGACACTGTTTTTTTGAGATATAGACCTTCACAATCCAGACAACTGTTGTTTAATTGACATGTTTGCTAATGAGAATAGTGGTTACCTATAGGTTATTGACGCTGGTAACATTACTTTCTCATGAAAGCAGTTCCAAATGTAGTGTAAGCTTTAACATGAGGATCTTCAATGGGTTTTGGTGAAATAAATGTTGTTTAGATGTGCTGAATTCAGAAATTCACAAAACATATTAATGTTCTTTCAGTTTGAACACTGCACAGTTGGCCAATTTCAGACCTGCTCTCACAGTCCACTTCTGTTGTTGTTTCTACATAGGTAGAGAGGTACCTTCCTGCTGGTGATGCTGGTGATTGTAAAAAGGAGACATGTTATCAAGCTCAGTTCATTATCTATGCCTGGGCCCTCCTGTGTCTCTGAAGAAGGGGCATAAAGGGGTTATCCAGGACTTTTATTATTTTTGTGTATGGGGCTTAGAACTAGCAGGCATGTTGTTGCGAACTACCTGCCTGCAATGCATGAGGTTCTCTGTTTGCTCAGCCAGCAATTCCTTTGCATCACTTCTCTTCTTCTGGTCTGCTCTATCGATGGGTGCCACTGCAGACATCATGTTGATTGACAGATGGCTCCCTGCAGTTAGTCAATGGGGAGCCGGCTGTCACTCAGCATGAGATCGGCAGAAATGCCCTGTCAACAGAGCAGAGTGGAAGACAAGACTCTATTCTGTTGACATGACACCGGCGTAAGCTGTAGAATCACCGGCAGGAGTGGTCCGTGATCACTGTGAGCTGACAGAGATCGGCACCAAGCAGTACATGTAGGTAGTTAACTGTGAGTTCTTAGCCAAAAAATTTAAAAAACCCTGGATAACCCCTTTAACTAATAGACTGATCCAGACAATGATCCCCCTTTAAGAAGATGATTGACAAAGAAAGGGGAAGAAAGTTCTTTATCAATGTTGATGTTGAAACTACAGCAGAAGTGAAGACTCCTGAGCAGTGAGAGGGGTCTGAAATTGGGGCATTGATAAAATATTGAAATATGAAATTAGTTTCCATTTTTAGAACGTCTAAACAAATTTCTGTTAACTCTGTTAAGTAATTGGGTTGGTGCGATTATTCTACCCAGCCCAGTCTACTAAAGGTCTGTCTTTGTTCGAAATATCAGGTTCAAGTGTCCACTTATGGTAGACTGATGGCAGACTGAATGCTCTTGATTTACCACAATACACTATTTAGTACGTGATTGGACAAGTGGAAGTATTCGGGATTTTGATTTGTAAAGGTATTTTATACATGTTACATTTTTGTATGTACAAAATATAGAAAAAGTACTATCAGCTTGGGAATGTGATGGGCATCACATTGATTTTTGATCTAAGCTTGATTCTGAGTTTGTTTTTTGCTTATTATATCCTTTGGAAATGTGTTGATTGTATGTGGCAGGCAAGCCTATGTAGTGGTCCTCGAAGGTAATACATGCCCCACCTCAAGCCTGCATAAGGTTGCTATGTTACCCTGCATGAGTAATATGTATATCATGCTTCTTGGATGCTACCATGTGGCCTGTATTACCAAATTGCTTACAAGGATAAGCAATATGGGTGAATGCTACCAGCATGCTCCAGAGGTATGCTCATTTTACATACATATACATACATGGTTTCATAGTAGAAGTTGATTAATGACATGGATTGGGTTTTACAAATGGTATATTTTAGAGTATTGAAACCTGAGAGTTGCCCAAAGAGAATATTTAGAAATTTGATGTCATCTCTTTGCACATGCATACGTTTTGTGACCACCTTAAAATTTCCATTTAAGATTGGCACACTGTAAATACTATTAACATTCATGTGCATATTTTATTATCATTAAAGCTGTTCAGTTGCCATGTATGAAAATGTATGCTTCAATGTAAAATGATGCTTTTACCCATTTTTGCTTAGATTCTATGTCAAATTCATTACAAATCTCGACTCAATTTTTTTTTTATATATTTAGAAAAATATTGAAAATGAATAGGGGAATTCATATCAATTGAATGAAAATGCGAAATAGTTTCTAGAGTCATTTATGCTATAGCTATTAGCTATCTTCCAAACATAGCCTAACATTTCCAGTCTATGTACAATGCCTTTACAGAAGACTTGGCAGAAGGAAATGTCAAAATGTCTGTTAAAGGGCCCTGCTCTACACCTCTCCCAAAATCTTACCTTCTATTTCAGACATTTTTAAATGATTATTCCCATCTCAGCTTTTAATGGTTAAGACGGGAATAACTTCATCCAGGCTCCAACCACTGGAGATGCAGCTACTGAAAAAGCCAAGATTGTTTAAGCTGCACTATTTCTGTAACCCTCAAATAAATAAATGTGAATTATAGAAATAGTATAGCACGGCAATCTATGCTGTTTCGATAACTTTGCATTGATAGGATTATGCCAGTAAAACTTGCTGTCTTGTAATCAAACACAAATTAAAAGCAAACATAAGCAATAGGATGGACAATGGACATAGGGTCAAACACGCAAGGATCAGCAAATGAGATTACTTTGCTAAAATGATCTTCTAGTTAACCTGAAATTTAAACTTAAAGGAGAGAGGTCAATTTGAAGGGTAAAAGCATGCCAAACCCATGCTGGACATAAAATGGATATTTCTGTCCACCAATATCTTTAAGTTGAAAACTATGTCCAGCTAGTCACTTACCTCTCACATACTCGAACTGTCCATGCTGCAATGATCCAGGATGAGATGCTGAAAACCAGAAGAACAGTGCCTGGACAGATGGTCATTAGAGTCTTCATTACAAAGCGAGTATTGAAATTGATCTTATTGAGTGCACCAATGCTCCTCGATGACGCATCAGTGAAAAGCTTGCTATGAAGGAGCATAACTCGCCCAATTAAGTATAGCCTCAAGAACATGGGGATAGATAAGATGATGTCTATGTCAGCATTGGCTACTGAAGTTGTATAGTAGAAGGCCAGGCGGGCTGTCCACGTAAAAGAGTATTGTCCAGGGATGGGATGAATGGCACACACAGTCAACTCTAGGGTGATGAAAAATATCCGTTCATAGGTCATGGCTATTCTCCAATCATCTGCTCCATTGTCCACCATGAAAAGCTAAAAAACAAAATAGTTTAGGCCAGAGAAAATAAGCATAAATTTGAAATATGTTCGACATGGTTACATTCTTGTAATAACGAGTGAAGTGGAAAGAGATATATGAAGTTTCCAATATCATTCTGTCACTGTCTAGATTCAAAGTATGTACTTTTGCTAACAGGCTAGGTGTACACTTGCATCAGAGCCTCCAATAGCATGCTCCATTACAAGTACCATCAATGCTACTCAAAAAATAAAAGTGCATTTTGCTACCCTATTTTGTTCTGTAAAAAAACTGACATTCAAATGGAAGTCAAACCTATCCCAAAATAGTCAGTAGAGTACATTTGGCACCTTTTTGGTGCATCATGGGATGGATCAGTTCACTTCATGAGTTCTGTCTTTCTATACCTACATTGTAGAAAATAAGTATTTAATACACTGATGATTTTGCAAGTTTTTCCTCCTATAAAGAATGGAGAGGGCCTTAATTTTTATCGCAGGTACACTTCAACTGTGAGAGATGGAATCTTAAAAAAAATCCAGAAAATCACATTGTATGATTTTTACATAATTAATTTGCATTTTATTGCATGAAATAAGTATTTGATACAACAGAAAAACAGAACTTAATATTTGGTACAGAAACCTTTGTTTGCAATTACAGAGGTTAAATGTTTCCTGTAGTTCTTGACCAAGTTTGCACACACTGCAGCAGGGATTTTGGCCCTCTCCTCCATACAGATCTTTGCCAGATGTTTCTGGTTTCGGGGCTGTCACTGTGCACCATTAAGTTTCAGCTTCTTCCAAAAGATTTTCTTTTGCGTTCAGGTCTAGAGACTGGCTAGGCCACTCCAGGACCTTGAAATGCTTTTTACGGAACCACTCCTTAGTTGCTCTGGCTGTTTGTTTCCGGTCATTGTCTTGCTGGAAGACCCAGCCTCAACCCATTTTCAGTTCACTAACTGATGGAAAAATCTCACGATACATGACCCCATCCAACCTCCTTTTAGTGCAGCGCAACTGTCCTATCCCCTGTGCAGGAAAGCACCCACAAAGTATGATGTCTCCCCTACCATGTTTCACGGTTGTGACAGTGACCTTGGGGTTGTACTCATCCTTCTTCTTCCTTCAAACCCGGCAAGTGGAGTTGATACCAAAAAGTTTTATTTTGGTCCCATCTGACCACATGACCTCCCATGCCTCCTCTGGATCATCCAGATTGTCATTGGTGAACTTCAATTGGGCCTGGACATGTGCTGGCGTGATCAGGAGGATCTTGTGTGCCCTGCAGGATTTTAATCCATGACTCCACAGTGTGTTACTAACAGTAATGTTTGAGACTGTGGTCCCAGCTCTCTTCAAGTCATTAACTAGGTCCTCGCATGTAGTTCTGGGATGATTCTAGCCCTTTCTCAAAATCATCTTTACCGCACGAGGCAAGATCTTGCATGGAGCCCCAGACCGAGGAATATTGATAGTTATCTTCTGTTTCTTCCATTTTCTAATAATTGTGCGAACAGTTGTTGCTGTCTCACCAAGCTGCTTGCCTATTGTCCTGGTGCACATCCAAGCCTTGTACAGGTCTACAATTTTGTCCCTGATGTCCTTAGGCAGCTCTTTCGTCTTGGCCATGGTGGAGAGGTTGGAGTGTGATTGAGTGTGTGGACATGTGTCTTTTATACAGGTAATGAGTCCAAACAGGTGGAATTAATACAGGTAATGAGTGCAGAATAGGAGGGATTCTTAAAGAAAAACGAACAGGTCTGTGAGAGCCAGAATTCTTGCTGGTTGGTTGGTGATCAAATACTTATTTTATGCAATAAAATAAAATTTTATTATGTAAAAATCATACAATGTGATTTTCCGGTTTTCATTTTTAGATTCTGTTTCTCACAGTTGATGTATACCTACGATAAAAATTACAGACCTCTCCATTCTTTGTAGGTAGGAAAACTTGCAAAATCAGCAGTGGATCAAATACGTATTTCCCCCACTGTATAACAAAACAGAAAAACGGAACTCCAAGAGCAAATGGGAAATGTTCTCTAAGCCTCAAGCTAGATTTAATTGATTGTGCTTCTCATAATCAACTACTGTAATATCTCCATATTCAATGGCTGAAAATGGCATCAAAAAGACATTAGAAGGGCTACTAAATTTTTGGTTATTTGCCTAAAGTCTTAATTAGTGATGAGCGAGTATACTCATTGCTCGGGTTTCCCCTAGCATGCTCAGGTGATCTCCGAGTATTTGTGAGTGCTCGGAGATTTAGTTTCTGTCTCTGTAGCTGTATGATTTGCAGCTGCTACACAGCTTGAATATATGTGGGGATTTCCAAACAACCAGGCAACCCCCACATGTACTCACGCTGGCTAGCAGCCGCAAATCATGCAGCTGTGTCCACATAAACTAAGGCTATGTGCACACATTGCGGATTCGTGCATGCCATTTTTGAAAGATAAGCAGGTAAAACGCACTGCGTTTTACCTGTGGATTACTGCGGATTTACCGGGGATTTCCTGCGGTTTTTGTGTGGATTCCACCTGCGTTTTTACAGCTGCGGATTCCTATTGAGGAACAGGTGTAAAACAGTGCAGAATCCACACAAAGAATTGACATGCTGCGGAAAATACACCACAGCGTTTCCGTGCGGTATTTTCCGCTGCATGTGCACAGTGGATTTGGTTTTCCATAGGTTTACATGGTACTGTACACCGCATGGAAAACTGCTGCAGATCCGCAGCCAAATCTGCAACATGTGCACATAGCCTTAATCTCCGAGCACTCACAAATACTCGGAGACCCCCCGAGCATGCTGGGGAAAACCCGAGCAACGAGTATACTCGCTCATCACTAGTCTTAATTGATCATACTTGAGTTACGGTATTTAGATAAGCAGACAAGGTGGTTCAAGTTGTCATATATTTTAATTTAGATATTATTCGACTAGTTATTGATACAGGATAATATGTTGATTGAATACATTTTCTTTATTGAGACCTTGTTTATCATTAATCTGACACTGATGGAATAGAAAAATGACAAAACCCTCTGCAGTATCTGATGACAAGCATCTCTCGATTCCTACACTCCTAACAGGCAGCGCCATGTGAGCACTCAATGCTCCACCCCTAGAAGAAACGGCCTTCTTTGCATGCACTGATCAATTTACAGTGGGGAGGTGGAATTTTGCACCTTTACCCCATGTGCCCCCATCACGCCACACCATCGCCTACTGACACATTTTACTAGGTTGATAAGTATTCTAGCATTTATCCATTTATTGTACAGTGATTATTTCACTAATTCATATAACAAAGCTGCCAATTTAGTTCTTATGTGGCATCAGCGTAGTGTAGGATACAAATGGATAGAGGTGGTTCTAAATATACAAAATTGGGAGCTATGGATTTTATATTATTTGTTACTGAAGCATAGGCTCTGTCATATATGGCATATAACAGAATTATGATATTACGGGCCATCAGCATTGTGAGCGGTATAACATATTACATTGAGGTACAGGAAGTGTACTTTACCCAAGAGAGAGTCTGTACGATGCAGATGCATTATCTAATGCGCATTTGATGACCATGTAAAATATATTCATATCCTGCAGGGTCATGCATAGTATGATTTTTTGTCATGGCTCTGTGGGTCCCGGCACTGGCATGAGTTTGTCGCCAATGCATTCTTCTGTACGCCAATCACACAATAAAGATCAAATGTTTATTATGGGTGATCTGTATACAGACGAAGGAACACACAGTGTCCTCCCAGCATTTCCCCCCAACCCAAGTGATATAATTGGTTTCCATAGCAACAACACAAATGCAGAAGCAAGCGCTTTTTCATTCAAAGACAAGCCACTATGTGTGCGATGTGGTTAGTAATCTTAGCAATGGGTCTGTACCATAACTATCAGGGCGCAGTCAGATGGCCGTGTAACATGGCGGACAATCGCATTGTAATGTCGGACTGGCCGGCAGCACTCCCGATCCGAGCGTGACAGCATGTATTTCTATGCAGCGGTCATACTCGGGCCAGGAGAGCTGCCGGCCAGGCCAATCACTGCGATGTGATTGTTGTCTGTGTTATATCACCATGTGCCTGCGCTAGAATGTCATATTGCTCCCTTAAGGCTACATTCATACTAGGACTTGGAATTCTGCTTTTCTTTTGGAGCGCCTGCTAGGACCCTGGGGTACGCGGGCCAGGTCCGGTGGTCATTAAAGGGGTAGTCACAGCGGCAGTGACTCGGTCCATGGCCCTGGGCGTCCAAGTTACAGGGAAGGTCTTTAAAGGGGTTGCTTTGAATAAAGAATGTTCATGACGCCACCTGTGATATTCGGTCAGGCATGACCGATGCTGCTTAAAGGGGTCCACTGTGGATGATGGCAGCAGGGATGGTAGGGCTTCCCACAGGTGAAGCTTAGTCCCCAGGGCTCCCGCTTTAGTGGGTAAAGATGACAGATGGAGTAGTGCCAGAAAGAATTGGAGGACACAAGGTTGCAGTCTCTTTACCTTTTACTGGTAGTATGGAGCCACAGTCCAGGGTACCGGTAACAGGTGATGGTAAGGTCCGGCCAACCTGGAAGTGATTCAGAATCCCCCTAGCCAGGTGGGATTGGAAACATTCCTTACTGCGCTGTGGTATAAGTTCCTTGCTGCCTAAGGTTTCACACAAGGTCCTCTCTCTCTCTCTGTCCTTTTAGTCAGACATTACCCACATGGCAGGCAACTCAAGCCTTTTTTACAGGTGTCCCTACTTGCGGCGACTCCGGGCTCTATATGCTGCTGTGCCTTCGGATGTAATGGTGGACAGGTCACTTGAAATCTGGTGTGGGGCATACAGTTACCCCCACTACCTCGGAATTCCGGCCTCCGGTATTCTGTGCTTCAGCGTGGAGGGAGTTCAGTCGCAGCTCCCCTCCAGCTCTTCACTTCTCCTGTGCTCCTTCTCCCCTCACAGTCCCTCACAAACTGCTCTGTCTCTTTCCAGGAGCTGCAGAACCACGTGTCTGCATGGCCCCATCTTTCCACACCTCACTCCTCTCTCTTAGTCTCCCTCTCACAGACTAACTAACTCCTCCTCCAGCCAGAATATATCAAGGGAAGTTCCCCTGAAACCGGGTCTCGAGCTCCCCCTTCTGGCCTGGAGTCAGAACAGTGTTGTATGTACTGGTTACTTGTTAAAGTGATCCTCGTCGCTTCCAAGCATGGCATCACCCTCCCCGTGAGGAAGGCAGCACCACTGTGACAACCGAACTCCTGGGGTGTCACATTTTTCCATTACAGGAGCAGAAAAACTGAACTCCTGCAGGAAATACTAAGGGTGCAGGAAAAAAACAATGCCATTGACTACAGGATTCTTGTTTTTTTACGATTGTTTTGTTTCATTAGGTTGTCTATCATTTTAAGACAGCATGCTGTGGTTTTTCTACTGGTGAAAATGATGGCGTTGTGATGGAGCCTCATAATGGAGGCTTCAACTCAAGTGTGAACCTGGCCTGACATGACTGCATGCTGAACATCATTTTAGTGGGCCAGCAACACATGGCGGCCACATTGCTATGTTGTCCATAGTCACATCTCTACAGGATGTCTCTCTTGTGTGATACAGTTGTGTTCAAAAGTTTACATACCCTGGCAGAAGTTTTGCTTTCTTAGCCTTTTTTTCAGAGAATCTGAATGATAACACCAAAACTTTTTCTCCACTCATGGTTACTGGTTGGGTGAAGCCATTTATTGTCAAATATTGTGTTTTCTCTTTTTAAATCATGATGACAACCCAAAACATCCAAATGACCCTGATCAAAAGTTCACATACCCAATTTCTTAATACTGTGTATTACCCCCTCTAACATCAATGACAGCTTTAAGTCTTTTGTAGTTGCTGTGGATGAGGTTCTTCAAATGCTGTCTAGCATTAACTGCGCGCTTGAGATCTCCCCAGAGTGACTCAATGATATTGAGGTCAGGAGACTGAGATAGCCACTCCAGAACCTTCACTTTGTTCTGCTGTAGCCAATGACAGGTCGACTTGGCTTTGTGTTTTGGATCTTTGTCATTTTGGAATGTCCAAGTACATCCCTTGCGCAGCTTCTGGGCTGTTGATTGCAAATTTGCCTCCAGTATTTGCTGATAACATGCTGCATTCATCTTTCCTTTAACTTTGACTAAGTTTCCTGTGCCTTTGTAGCTTACACATCCCTAAAACATTAGCAATCCACCTCCGTGCTTTACAGTAAGAATGGTGTTCCTCTCACCTAGCCAAATTAGTTCTCATGTTTCGCACTGACGAGGGCCAACAGCCGAAACACCGTGTCTGCGAATTGAGATACTGATTTGGCTTTTATCCTAAGTCATATTGCTCTTTTTCACTGAAGAGGCAATTTGGACCTTTCATCAAAGGCGTTGTTGACCTTTCTCCAAATGTAATGTTTATGGTTGTGGCCAAAAAGTTACATTTTGGTCTTATCACTCCAAATTACCTTTTTCCAGAAGTTTTGAGGCTTGTCTCTGTGCTGTTTTACGTATTATAGGCATTTGTGCTATAATGGCTTTCTCCTGAAGACTCGACCATGCAGCCATTTTTCATCAAGTGTCTCCTTATTGTGCATCTTGAAACAGCCACACCGCTAGTTTTCATAGAGTCCAGTATTTCAGCTGATGTTATTTGTGGGTTTTTCTTTGCATCCTGAACAATTTTCCTGGCAGTTGTGAACAAAATTTTTGTTCTTCTACCTGACCGTGGTTTTGCTTTTACAGAGCCCCTGATTTTCCATTTGTTAATCACCGTTTGAATGCTGATGACTGTAATTATCAATTCCTTGGATACCTTTTTGCATTCCTTTCCTGTTTTATACAGTTCAACTACCTTTTCCCGTAGATCAGTTGACAATTCTTTTGCTTACCACGTGAATCACAATCCAGAAACGTCAGTGGCTGGATGAAAGATGCAAGAGTCTGTCTGGATCCCAGAAAGTCACTCAGCTTTTATGCACACACACTGATTACGAGAAAACAGGTCACAGGTGAGGATGTTACCTTTAGTAGCCATTCAAACCCGTTTGTGTCAACTTCTGTGCATGCTATCAGGCCAAAATCCCAAAGGTATGTAAACTTTTGATCAGTCTCATTTGTATGTTTTGGGTTGTCTTTATGATTTAAAAAGAGAAAACACAAGTAGATTGACAATAAATGGCTTCACCCGACCACTAACCATGAGTGGAGAAAAAGTTTTGGTGTTTTCATTCATATTCTCTAAAAAAAAGCCAAGTAAGCAAAAATTCTGCCAGGGTATGTAAACTTTTGAGCACAACTGTATGTTTCTTCTCATTGGAACCTGGCACATATGGACACTTGATATTTAACTACAGTTTCTGAAATATTTCCAACAAACGCAGCAAGTCACCAATATGAGTGCATTTGCACAATGCCACTTATTCTGTAAGTGACAATGATTCATCGCTATCTATTTCCATAATTTGAACCTTGTACCTGGGAATCTGTCACCAGGTTTTTCCCACTGAATCAGGGAGACGAATAATATAGAGACAGATTCCATTGATGTGTCACTAACTGTGCTGCTTGCCATAATGACTGTTTTATCAACAGGAGGAGTTATCACTATTGGACTAGTAAACCTGCTGCCATATACTGTAGTTTTCTATATTCCTGAGCTCTGTATAACGCCACTCCCACCACTCCCACCACTGATTGTCAGCTTTCTGCCTATGCACAGTGTACAGAAAAAGCTGCCAACCAGTGGTGTAGGCAGGGTTATACAGAGTTCAGCAGTCAGAGAAGTGATACATCGCTGGAATCAGAGTATCTGCCTCTACATCATGCAACTCTCACATGGAATAGCAATACGTGGGGAGGAGTCCCTTTAAAATTTGAGGGGTAATGTTAGGGTATGTGCACTTGTTTCATTTTTTGCTGTGTTCTAATGGATGGTGGATAATTTCCAAACTTTAAGAAAATGGAATCTTAAGCAGTACGGAAGACTGAAAATGCAAAGAAGGTGCACTGGGTGTGACAATCAGCAATGGATAATTCGTCATATCGGACATAAATCTGATAAAATTGGTTCAGCGGACAATGTACCAAAATCTGGACTTTCTTGCATTCATCAATACTGGTCTTAACCAGAACTAGTGGGATACTGTGGGTCACAATGTCAGGTTTCCAAAAATGTCAATGGAGGAAGTTTGAGCATCTAAAAAACTAAACTTGAACCAATCATTTTTGGGTGGACAAACTTTTAGCCCTCCCTATATACAGCGCTAGCAAAAATTAAGAGACCATCGCACAGTTTTATAAAAATCAGTTTCTCTACATGTCTGACAGCCATTCCATTCCAGTGTCAGTTGAATTCCAACCAGAGTACACCTCATTCTACATAATGTGCTTCTGATTAGGTGATCACCTGAAACAAATCTTATTTAATGAAGGAAAGTATAAAAAACACTGTTGTGGTGTTCACAATCCTCTTGCAATAGGACAAGCTGGATGGCAAAACAAGTGCTAGTAATATCCCAAAAGTAATAGGAATGAAAACATAACTTTTAACCATGACACAGGAGTTGAAAAGAAAAGTCTTGAGTGAGGAAAAGAAGGGCTCAATTCTGGCTTTACTAGCAGAGGGATACAGTGAGCATCATGTTTCCTCCATCCTTAAAATTTCTAAGATGGCAGTCCATTACAACAAGGTCAAGCAGCAGACATTAGGGACAACGAAGCTACAGACCGGCAGAGGGCGGAAACGACTCTCCACTGACCGGGATGACCGTCATCTTATTCAAATGTCACTCAGCAACCGCAGGATGACATCAAGTGACCTACAAAAGGAATGGCAAATGGCAGCTGGGGTCAAGTGCATGGCAAGAACAGTTCGTAACAGGCTCCTAGAGGCAGGACTCAAGTCATGTAAAGCTAGAAAAAAGGCTTTCATCAAAGGAAAGCAAAGGAGAGCCAGGCTGAAGTTTGCCAAAGACCATAAGGATTGGACCATAGAGGGCTAGAGTAAGGTAATCTTCTCTGATGAGTCTAATTTTGAGCTTTATATATAAAAAAGCCAGTAGCGCTTACACACTCTAAAAGACTGCAGCAAATAGTGTTACGTAACACCCGTCCGTAACTCAAATAGTTGTAAAAAGAAACAAAAAAGAACTATCTGCGCTGTGTTCAGAGTTTTTATGTGAAAAACCTAAATAAATGCCTGTTAGAAATCAATCACTTTATAGGGGGAATCAATGTTTAAATGAATGTCAACAATCAAGAGAAGAAAGGGTTAAAAAGTGGTTAAAAGATATAAAAAATATATATATATATATAAATCCTGCTTCCACTATAAAGTTCAGTAGTGGTGCACTTACGTGGCCCGGACGAGGATGGCGTTATCAAAAAGGTGCCGTGTGCTAGCTTCAATCTTTGTCAGGTGAAGCTGTAGTGACCGCGCACGATCCTCCACAGCCCCGGATCAGCTGTCTGCAGATGATCTGACCAAGAAGGGGGTGACGGAGCAAAAGGGGGCCGTGTGCTGCCTTCGGATGTATCAGAAAAAGCTGTCGTTGTTGCGCACTACCTTACGTGGTCACCGTGCACTTCCGTTGTTAGAAGAGGATAATATCCAATAGATCCCGTGTTTTGCCTTTCAGATGGCGGGCTGCAGGCACTGCCCCGGCCGGTGGCAGAAGATCCTGCGCTCGCATGCAGTGTAGAAAGGATTAATATTGCTGGGCTAAGCCGTTAGGTGCTCTGCTACTGCAGGACCTTACGTGACGTCACGGTCACGTGAGTATTCACGTGACAGGCTAAGGAAAGCGTGTGGGACCAATTCCTACGCGTTTCGGAGACAACCGTGCTCCTTCATCAGGGATGGTCCGTCCTATGCAAAGTTTACCTATATAGCCATCAGCAATCACATGATCCTTACTCTGAATTAAAGGCAAATAATTCAATCTCACTATTCAGACCTTTGGGAATTAGAGTATCAAATTCAAAAATCATTTTTGTCTCTTCTCTGGACATTTTCTGAATGAAATCACCTCCTCTCCAGCCTTCTTTTACCACTTTCAGGCCAGTTATAACGGTGCCACGTATTTGGCCCCTGTGATGAGTCAGGAAGTGTTTAGAAAGCGGGTGTCCCTCAAATTTCTTGTTGATATTCCTAATGTGTTCATTAATCCTGACTTGGAGGGCCCGCTTCGTTCTTCCAATGTAAATTTTATCACAGGGACATCTAATTGAATAAATGACACCCTTCGTTTCACATGATATAAACGTTTCAATTCTCCAATCAATATTCCCCTTTTTGAAAGAAAGTTGTTTTTTGGTTTTAAGTAATTTACACGATTTGCATTTTAAACAGGGAAAAAAACCAGGATATTTTTGTAAAGATGGTTTTTCTGTTGGAAAAAGACGTGGCACTGTAGGAGCTATTTCATTTCCCAGATTTCGAGCCTTCTTAAAAATAAACAATGGATGTTGGGGAAGTTTATCGCCAATAACTTTGTCTTCTTTTAAAATGTCCCAATGTCTTTTCACAATCTTTCTAAAAAGATATGTGTTGGCACTGTATCTAGTAATAATCGGGACTCTTTCCAACCATAAGTTAGTATGATCTTTGTCCTTGGCTAAAAATCAGGTAGAGATAATACCCAGATCAGACCTTCTTCAAACTAAAGAGAAACGTAATACTAACTTATGGTTGGAAAGAGTCCCGATTATTACTAGATACAGTGCCAACACATATCTTTTTAGAAAGATTGTGAAAAGACATTGGGACATTTTAAAAGAAGACAAAGTTATTGGCGATAAACTTCCCCAACATCCATTGTTTATTTTTAAGAAGGCTCGAAATCTGGGAAATGAAATAGCTCCTACAGTGCCACGTCTTTTTCCAACAGAAAAACCATCTTTACAAAAATATCCTGGTTTTTTTCCCTGTTTAAAATGCAAATCGTGTAAATTACTTAAAACCAAAAAACAACTTTCTTTCAAAAAGGGGAATATTGATTGGAGAATTGAAACGTTTATATCATGTGAAACGAAGGGTGTCATTTATTCAATTAGATGTCCCTGTGATAAAATTTACATTGGAAGAACGAAGCGGGCCCTCCAAGTCAGGATTAATGAACACATTAGGAATATCAACAAGAAATTTGAGGGACACCCGCTTTCTAAACACTTCCTGACTCATCACAGGGGCCAAATACGTGGCACCGTTATAACTGGCCTGAAAGTGGTAAAAGAAGGCTGGAGAGGAGGTGATTTCATTCAGAAAATGTCCAGAGAAGAGACAAAAATGATTTTTGAATTTGATACTCTAATTCCCAAAGGTCTGAATAGTGAGATTGAATTATTTGCCTTTAATTCAGAGTAAGGATCATGTGATTGCTGATGGCTATATAGGTAAACTTTGCATAGGACGGACCATCCCTGATGAAGGAGCACGGTTGTCTCCGAAACGCGTAGGAATTGGTCCCACACGCTTTCCTTAGCCTGTCACGTGAATACTCACGTGACCGTGACGTCACGTAAGGTCCTGCAGTAGCAGAGCACCTAACGGCTTAGCCCAGCAATATTAATCCTTTCTACACTGCATGCGAGCGCAGGATCTTCTGCCACCAGCCGGGGCAGTGCCTGCAGCCCGCCATCTGAAAGGCAAAACACGGGATCTATTGGATATTATCCTCTTCTAACAACGGAAGTGCACGGTGACCACGTAAGGTAGTGCGCAACAACGACAGCTTTTTCTGATACATCCGAAGGCAGCACACGGCCCCCTTTTGCTCCGTCACCCCCTTCTTGGTCAGATCATCTGCAGACAGCTGATCCGGGGCTGTGGAGGATCGTGCGCGGTCACTACAGCTTCACCTGACAAAGATTGAAGCTAGCACACGGCACCTTTTTGATAACGCCATCCTCGTCCGGGCCACGTAAGTGCACCACTACTGAACTTTATAGTGGAAGCAGGATTTATATATATATATTTTTTTATATCTTTTAACCACTTTTTAACCCTTTCTTCTCTTGATTGTTGACATTCATTTAAACATTGATTCCCCCTATAAAGTGATTGATTTCTAACAGGCATTTATTTAGGTTTTTCACATAAAAACTCTGAACACAGCGCAGATAGTTCTTTTTTGTTTAATTTTGAGCTTTGCCCAACACCTGGTTGCCTAATGGTTAGACGGAGACCTGAAGAGGCATACAAGCCACAGTGTCTTGCACCCACTGTGAAATTTAGTGGAGGATCGCTGATGATCTGGGGATGCTTTAGGAAGGCTGGAATTGGGCAGGTTAATCTTTGTGAAGGACGTAATCAAGCCGCATAAAAGGTTATCCTGGAAAAACTGTTGATTCCTTCTGCTCAGGCAATGTTCCCGAACTCTGAGGACTGTTTTTTCCAGCAGGACAATGCGCCATGCCACAGAGCTAGGTCAATCACGGTGTAGATGAAGGACCACCACATCAAATCCCTGTCATGCCCAGCCCAATCTCCAGACCTGAACCCCATTGAAAACCTCCGGAATATAATCAAGAGGAAGATTGCTAGTCACAAGCCATCAAACAAAGAACTGCTTAAATTTTTGTACCAGGAGTGGCATAAGGTCACCCAAAAGCAGTGTGAAAGACTGGTGGAAAGCATGTCAAGATACATGAAAGCTGTGATTAAAAATCATGGTTATTCCACAAAATATTGATTTCTGAACTCTTTCTGAGTAGTATTATTGTTCTAAATGATTATGATCTTGTTTTTTTCATATTTCAGGTCTCCAAGCAATGCATTTTTTGTTATTTTGACCATTTCTCATTTTCAGAAAATAAATACAAAATCTATTGCTTGGACCTTCTGAGACATGTTGTCAGTAGTTTATAGAATAGAACAATTTACATTTTACTCAAAAATATACCTATAAAGAGAAAAATCAGACAAACTGAAATTTTTTCAGTGGTCTGTTAATTTTTGCCAGAGCTGTATATTGAAAAATGCTCCTGGTATACCTCAGACATACCTCAACACTCCCAAATTTATCAGTTGAATATTTTGTGAGTATTTTGTTCCAGTTTAAGACCTTACATAACTAATAGCCATCCACTAGGTTATTATTTCCTTTTGCCACATGTGAATTAGTTTATCTTCACAGTGAGGTGTTTCTTGTAACCACATTACATCGACTTGTGTATAAAGTGAACTTAGGAGAATGGAAAGTCACAAGAGTCACTGTAACACACAGCTTTGGATTCTCCTGATAGTACATATCAGTGGATAAATAAGCTGCATAATTACATAAAAATGCATAAGTAAAATTTCATAATTATAAGAAAAATGAAAAAAGCATGTACAGAATGGGAGGAATAGGGCTAAGCAACAGTACGTTGAAAAAGACTTGGGCATACTAATAGATTACAGACTGCACGAGTCACCAGTGTGACAGCAACAAAAAAGTCAAACATAGTTCTAGGATGTATTAAGAGAAGCATAGAGTCTAGATCACGTGAAGTTATTATCTTCCTCTACTCCTCGGTCAGGTGTCATCTGGAATACGGTGTCCAGTTCTGGGCACCATATTTTAAAAAAAATTGAAAAACTGGAGCAAGTTCTGAGAGGAGCTACCAGGATAGTGAGCGGTCTGCAAAGTATGTCCCATGAGGAATGGATAGAGGATTTGGCAATGTTTAGCTTGCAAAAGAGAAGGCTTAATAGCCGTCTACAAATATCTGAAGGGTTGTCACAGTGTAAAGGGATCATCCTTATTCTCATTTGCAAATGGAAACATGAGAAGCAATGGAATGAGACTGAAAGGGAAAAGATAAAGATTAGATATTAGGAAAAACTTTTTGACAGTGAGGATGATCAATGAGTGACACAGGCTGCAACAAGAGGTGGTGAGTTATCCTTCAATGGAAGTCTTCAAACAGAGGCTGGACAGACATCTGTCTGAGATGGTTTAATGAATCCTGCATTGAGCAGGAGGGTGGACACGATGACAATAGAGGTCCCTTCCAACTCTAGCATTCTATGATTCTATGCTACAGTATATATATAAAACATGGCTTTTTAAGGCTCTTGCCACTTTATCTCAAATGGAAACTATCATATGACTACATACGCAATGAAACATTCATTCTATTAACCTGCAGGCAATAAATCTAATCAAGAGGTATTTAATAATAATAATTAAATAATTTAATGTTTTGAGCAGCGTTTTCTGTCTGGAGGAAAGCATGACAGGTGGGGATGTGACCTGTATAGCTTAGATGAGGTATCAAGTGACAAGGTCACGTAGGGCTATGGATAAGTTTCTTCTGTCTCTTGTTTGAATGTGTCATCTTTCAGTGTGTAAGACTCATGTCACCTTACTTATCTCCCGACACTAAATCCTTCTGTAAGAGTCAGCATTTTACCTGACCTGCATGAAATATTTCTGTTGCTGTTCTTCTCACTGTCACTACTGCTGACTGACTACTTAGTTAATACATTTGGAGTGCTCCCTTTTCTTATGCCTCATTAAATAATTTTATAAGAAATTTGCCCTTTAGGAAATTCCACTTTCTTCACTCACTGATTTCCTAATGTAGATTTTATGTAGAATCTCCTATTCGCAACTTTCTGGTTCTACAGGAAATTATTTTGTTTGCCAAGACCTCTGTTGGGTGGTGTTTTTTACATGTCAGTATAATCCCAGGTCTAGTGCTTTCCCGCCCGATGGGGCATTATACTGCGTATAAGAGAGCATCATACTGTTTATAGGGGAGTTGTACAGGGAGGAGACTTGGGACATTGGTAAATGTAAAGTGGGCACTTACTGTTATAGGGGAACTCAGGTTACTGTGACTGTCAGAGGGGCACACAGAGCAATATTACTTTTTAGGGGAAAAAATATGGGCACTGTTTTCTAGGACACTTGCACCCGGCACTACTATATTCTAGAGGGTTGCTTTAGAATTTATAGGGCACACAGTACCACACAGTAGGTGCAGTAATAGGGACACATTCGGCAGCAGTGGTATTGGTGTATCAGCAGGATTAGGAGTTTGTGCAGGTTGGGAATAGTACCATTGGGGACAGTGCTGATGCAGCACTCCAGGTAACCGGTTGCTGCAGTGATGTTGCCTTCCCTTCGGGGAGGGTGATGTCATGCTTGGAGGCAAGGGGGATTCTTTCTATCAGGTAAGGCACTTACATTCAACACATCAGAATCTAGGCCAGGAGGGGAAGCTCTGAACCCGGATTCAGGGGAGCATCCCTTAGCTATATGTATCCTGGTCTGGAGGAGGAGCCGGTCAGTCTTAGTGAGGCTGAGGGAGACAGTGGAGGGAGACAGAAGGCAGAAGGACGTCTGGAGCAGACGTAGGGGCCGAGCAGCCACGAGGGAGCTGCTACCCCTGGAAAGAGTGAAAAGCCGAAGGAGAGTTGAATTGTGGAGGAGATTAGGGGGAAGAAGCACAGAGGAGGAAGAGGCTCAGCAGGGGAACAGCAGAAGGACACCCTGGGAGCCAGAGTGCAGAACTGGGTACCGGGAGCCCAAGGCTATAGTGGGACTCTAAGACACTTAGCAGAACCGGAGGGCATAGGACTGTATGTCAAATGCCTGCATCAAGTCTGAGGCAGTAACTTTAGAGCCCGGGGCATGATAGAGATTCTATAAACAGGTTCGAACTGCCTATCGTACAGACATCTGTCTTAGGACAGGAGAGAGGGGATTTGTACTGAGCTTCAAGCGGCAGGGACCTAACCAACTGAACAGCGCAAGTAGGAAAGGCTTTCGGACCTCACCTGGGAGAGGGATCTCCTGCTGCCTCCAAGCCGGCCAGACCACAGCTACCCTACACTTGGTACCCTGGACTGAAGACTACTACCATCAGTAAAACAGGTAAAGACTGCAAACCTGTGTCCACATTCTTTCCTATGCCATCCATTACATCATCGGTGCCATACTCTTGGGAGCCCTGGGGACCCCGCTTCACCTGTGGGAAGCGTCACCATCTAGCCACCCTACCATCACCCCAGAAAGCCCCTTTAAATGGCGTCGGTCCCCACTGACCGAACACCACAGGTGGCATCACGAACAATAGACTTTATTCACAATACCCTTTAAAAGACCTTTCCCCTTTAATTGGGTGCCCAGGGCCACGGACCGGGTAGCAGCCACCATGACATCCCCTTTAAGACCGGACGACCGGACCCGGTACCGAGTACCCCGCTGCCCTGTTGGGGCGCTCCACTGAAAATAAGAGAAATGAAATGTGTCTTTGTTGTAATCTCTGCAGACGAGTTGTACCTGGAAGAAGTTGTCATGTCAGTCTGGGCCAGATGGAAAAGACGTGAAAAGTGAACGATTCCATGAGAAAGAACGTCAGCAGTAAGAGATTATCTGTAACTGTGCTATGATCTCTTATATGTTCTGTAGGGCTGGTATCTACCACTGACCATATAGCGGTAATATCCATGTTGGTTGTTATATAGAGATTATCTTCAGTAACAGCGCGGTCATCTGCTGAGGTCTCCTCCACTATTAGGGTGTGTCACCCAGTTGTAATCAAGGTTACCTGGTTAGGGGCCCACTCAGAAGCTTCGCCCCCCTGAACCAAAACCCTAGCTATACCTCTGTGCCAACTGACAGAGGGTCTTGTTCTAATTTGTCTAACCAGTGGAATTAGTGTTAGGTTAATCAGATAAGTCTGATACATATTTGTGAGGATTTCATTTGGCTGGGAAATGTTCACACATTTTTAGCTGTTTATATTGTTAATGTTCTTTCACATTTTGGCCATTTATTTTATTTTGCCATGGTTTTCAATCAATATGTGATATACATTTATATGCACGTGAATTGTCATTAAAGGGAATCTGTCAGCAAGTTTTTACTATGTAATCTTAGAGCAGTATGATGTAAGGGTTGATACCCTAATTGCAGCGATATGTCGCTTACTGAATTGAGGGTGACTGTTTCATTAAAATCAGTGATTTTTCAGCAGGAGATTATCACTATAGGACTAGGTGTCTCGTGCCATGTAGTCCTCCTGCTCTGTGTAACCCCACCCCCACCACTGATTGGCAGCTTTCTGTCAATGTACAGTGTACACAAAAAGCTGCCACACAGTGATGTGGGCGGAGTTATTAAGGGCTCAGGATTCTGAGCACTGCTAGATGTGCAGCAGAATAAACAGTAATTGTATAAAAATAACAGCATGCAGACCAACAAGTGACACATCACAGGAAACAAGGTCTCAGTTTCTACATCGTGCTGATCTCAGATTAAATTGCAAAAGTCTGCTGATAGATTCCCTTTAACTGTACCTGATCATTCAGAATTTAAAAGGGTTGTGAACTTTGGATAATCTCTATTTTTGGCTGCTGATCACGGTTGTATGTTTTCTGTGACCAATTGGGATCATCTGTAATTTGTAAAAAAAAAAAAACGACAGCAAATGTTACTTGTCCCTTTTGCCTGTAAACCATTACATAGTTCCCACTGAAATCATTAAATTGCCTGTGTAATGAATAGAATTTATGTTAGAGGGTAGAGTTATTTGGTACTATTTGTTTCCACTGTAAAAAATTATGAGGCATTGGGAGATGCAGAACTAGAACTGGAAAATCCATTTAATTAATTGGCAAACTGCTCCTAAACACACTGCATTAATGAATGGTTATTGTACATGTAAGATATCTGGAGAACTACAACTTAAGGTACTCTGGCATGTGACGAGCTCCCGAGTCCAGCTACTTTCTCCATGCAAACGCCTGCTAAGGTCATGTATTACCTTTTTGCTAGTCTTAAGCCAAAGAGTGAGAGTTGACATAGAAGAATCAAATACCTGGATCTCTCTCGCGTGATACATGACGATGAGTCCAAGTAGGATAGCAGTTGAGAGGCTGATAAGGCATTTCAGTGCAAATGAGTATGAGGATTCCTAAAAAAAAAAAATAATAATAATAATAAAAGTTATTAATCCTGAGGAAAAAAGGACAAAAATACAATCAAAATCCCAATATCTTCCATACGCCTCCAGTGCCCCCACCACAAAGTCCGCAGTACTCATATATTCTTGTTTTTTGACCAAATTTCCCTTTTTTCTATTCAGAATATAAAACAGTAACAAAATTGTAATGACAGTAAGTTTTTATGGATAAAGGACAAGCTGCCGATCAGCAGTGTATGGAGAAATCTTGACTCTAAATCAAATCACAGAAAATCTATATATCCCCCGAGCTAAGCATCTCTTTCTCTGACAGGGTGGGAACGTAGTCATGATAGCAGGTACGGACTGGGGTTGAAATTCAGCCCTGGCATTTGAAATCAAACAGGCCCTTACTGTCCCCGTCCCCAAGCACCAGATGGGATATATTACTAGTACACTGCTCCAAAAAATAAAGGGAAAACTTAAACAACAGAATATAACTCCAAGTAAATAAAACTTCTGTGAAATCAAACTGTCCATTTAGGAAGCAACACTGACAATCAATTTCACAGGAGTGGTTCTGCAGGTGGGGACCACAGACCACATCTCAGTACTAATGCTTTCTGGCTTACTGTAAGTTTTGGTCTCTTTTGAATGTTGGTTGTGCTTTCACACTCGTGGTAGCATGAGACGGACTCTACAACCCACACAAGTGGCTCAGGTAGTGCAGCTCATCCAGGATGGCACACCAATGCGAGCTGTGACAAGAAGGTTTTCTGTGTCTGTCAGCGTAGTGTTCAGAGTCTGGAGACGCTACCAGGAGACAGGCCAGTACACCAGGAGACATGGAGGGGGCCGTAGGAGGCAACAACCCCGCAGCAGGACCGCTACCTCAGCCTTTGTGCAAGGAGGAACAGGAGGAGCACTGCAAGAGCCCTGCAAAATGACCTCCTGCAGGCCACAAATGTGCATGTGTCTGCACAAACGGTTAGAAACCGACTCCACGAGGATGGTCTGAGTGGCCGACGTCCACAGATGGAGGTTGTACTCACCAACCCAACACTGTGCAGGATGCTTGGCATTTGCCACAGAACACCAGGATTGGCAAATTCGCCACTGGCACCATGTGCTCTTCACAAATAAAAGCAGGTTCACACTGAGCACATGTGACAGATGTGACAAAGTCTGGAGACGCCATGGAGAGCGATCTGCTGCCTGCAACATCGTTCAGCATGATCAGTTTGGCAGTGGGTCAGTAAAGGTGTGGGGTGGCATTTCTTTGGAGGGCCGCACAGCCCTCCATGTACTTGCCAGAGGTAGCCTGACTACCATTAGGTACCGAGATGAGATCGTCAGACCCCTTGTGAGACCATATGCTGGTGCGGTTGGCCCTGGGTTATTCCTAATGCAGGACAATGCCAGACCTCATGTGGCTGGAGTATGTCAGCAGTTCCTGCAAGATGAAGGCATTAAAGCTATGGAGTGGCCCACCCGTTCTCCAGACCTGAATCCGTTTGAACACATCTGGGACATCATGTCTCGCACCATCCACCAATGTCACGTTGTACCACAGACTGTCCAGGAGTTGGCGGATGCTTTAGTCCAGGTCTGGGAGGAGATCCCTCAGAAGACAATCCGCCGCCTCATCAGGAGCATGCCCAGGCATTGTAGGAAGGTCATACAGGCACGTGGAGGCCACACACACTACTGAACATCATTTCCT
The DNA here is from genome assembly GCF_051348905.1 of Ranitomeya variabilis. Lineage (NCBI taxonomy): Eukaryota > Metazoa > Chordata > Amphibia > Anura > Dendrobatidae > Ranitomeya > Ranitomeya variabilis. The sequence goes on along the minus strand of NC_135232.1, from coordinate 512,427,843 downwards.
TGTCTTGAGGCATTTCCACTGAAGTTGGATCAGCCTGTAACTTCATTTTCTACTTTGATTTTGAGCATCATTCCAACTCCAGACCTCCGTGGGATATTAGTTGTGATTTACGTTGATCATTTTTAGGCTTTATTATTCTCAACACATTCCACTATGTAATGAATAAAGATTTACAACTGGAACATTTCATTCAGGGATATCTAGGATGTGGGATTTTAGTGTTCCCTTTATTTTTTTGAGCAGTGTATAAGAAATGCTGTTTGCATATGATTAAACCGTTGTTTTTAATGAAAAAAATGTGCACTGGGTACAGTTTGCACGCTACAAACAGGTTCCCTTTAACTGCGTGGTTTGAGCTACTATTGTTTTCAGACAGACAGAGATTGTGGCACTGTTCTATTCAGGGGGCATGTTATATGCACTATAATATGTAAATACAGAGTATATGTCACTATGAGAATTTTATAATTGTGCAGACTGTAGATTGTAAAAGGCAAGGAGCTCAAGATGAGGAAATTTTAAGAGATGAGTGTTACTTTGGAGGAAAAGTTTTTGCCGCGTGGACCGAATGGAGAAGAAAACGAAGGTGAATGACACCAATCAGAGAAGATGTCACCTGTGATTCACACTATGTAGATGTGTATTCAGCCTCTGAATGTGTCTAATCAGTACTGAATTCACTGCATGATACAATCATCCATGGTGCTAGCTTGGGAATCAACTCCCATCACACCTACTATTGTTCATAATGGAAGTTCAAGTTTCACATGGTAGAAACTTATACAGCAGGACTTAACCAAACTTTCCACCTGGTCTTTTGACTAAGCTGACTTTTAGTATTGTATTTATTTATAGCACTGGTTGAGTATGTTTGCACTCTGAATCGTTCTGGGCCTGCATATATGCAACGAAATTAGTCCTGGTATTTTATTTACACTGTGTGAATAAATGTAATACATTATATATATATATATATATATATATATATATATATATATATATATATATATACATATATAAATAAAATAGTATTTCTTGTACTATATGTATGCCACAAGCTTAGTTCTGGTACTGTATAATTAAGTTCAACCTACTTCTGGTACTTTATGTTATGAGTTTGGTTCTGATGCTGTACTTTTGATATGAGCATGGTTCTGACACTATATGTACATTATTAGATCTATATTAAGAGCTTGTTTCTGGCACTATATTTATGTTATTACATTAGTTCTTATGCAGTGTTTATGTCATCAGCTTGGTTTTGGTCCTCTAATGAGCTTGGTCTGTATAATTTAATACGTATTAAGCATAGTTATTGTACTATATGTATGCTATGAGTTTACTGTAGTTCTGGTACTGTAATTATTTAATAAGCTTAGTTCTGGTTCTTTGTTTATATTATGAACTTGGTTCTGGTATAAATTTTATGAGCTTGGTTCTTATGCTGTGTTTATGTCATCAGCTTGGTTCTGGTGTTGTATTTATGCTTTAGGTTTTGTCCTGGTACAGTATTAATGTTATGATCATTGGTTCTAGTTTTATATGTGGTCATTCTAGTTCTAATATTACAGTAAATTATTATGAAACAAGGATAAAGGGGCATACTCCACCACCAACATACAAATAGTTAAAACTTCATATTTATTGTTTATTCATAAAAAAACTATTTTTTTTTATTTAAAAAAAAAAACTAAATCAGTTGAAACACAAGGTTTACTCATTTCAAACCCAGCAGGGCTTTTAGTCATCGTAGCTTATAATGTCTAACACACAGGAATGTAGACTAAAACCCTTCCATACTATGCCTAGATGGATGGATATAAAGCAATACAACATAACATAATTTCAAAGCAGCTGGAAACATAGTAACAAGAAAACAAATGAGTTTGAAATAAAGTTAATAGAGCTACATAGAGAGATGTGCTTATATCCACATTTTGCATCCAAATATGCCTATGCCATAGTGACAGGAATTGAAAGGGTCAACTTACCTGCAGGAGGCAGAGACTGAACAAAATTAGTTTTAGCTAGCAAGATATACTAGTTACTAAAAAACTTACAGGGTTCAAAACTAGTAGACCATGTGTTTCAACTGATATTAGCTGTTGCTTTATTTCTTTTTTTTTTTTAATGAAACGTAAATAAACATGAAATTGTAACTTTTTTTGTCTTATGGTTGCTGGATAACATTCCATTTTCCTCATTTAAACTAGAACCGGCATGGAGGCTATCCGTGAATTACTGCTCAGTAGGAAGAATATGGCTGTGGAGTCAAGGGTACCTTAAGGCAGAGTATAATGGTCCAAGAACAAGAAATTGGCCCTGGAGAAATGCACTATTGTGCTAGTAAAGTGGCGCTCTTGGTCCACTGGTTTTTGGACCATTGTACTCTGCTTTAAGGTACTCTTGCCTCCACAGCCATATTCTTCCTACTGAGCAGTAAACTATTCTGAAGAAGGCCATAATTGGCCAAAACGTTAAATATTGTATACAGTGGAAACATTTTTCTTCAGTGGATAATCTGTATCATAAAACATATGATTTTTTGCATTAATTTTCCACATTAACATATGCCATGGCCATCCCAAATATATTATACCCCTGTGTTTTGTCAATGCTATACATCGAGCTCCCCCAATTCTAGTATACTAAATGTAGATTGCCCTAAATTTTTATGAAGAAAGGAGGGGATCCACAACATAATTCCAAGAATCGGGCTGTTGTGATGTTCCCTTCTGAAGACCTCTTCATAGTGTTGTAAGAAGGTGGAAGTGTTGCTCACGTTTCCCTTTGAAGATATGTGTTGCTGTAATGCGTTATGATGTTTGTGTGTTCAATGTTTTGCCTTTTAATGGGATGAGGTTGGTTTCTGCCCAGCAGCATGGAATTAACATGGAGAGATAGGTTTAATAGTTGGGACTAGCCCAGAGTGGGAGGGGATAAAGTGAAGGGACAGCAGAGAAGTTTCTGTCAGGAGTCAAATAGGACCTAGCCTGCAGCAGGAGCAGATCTGCGGTCTGACTAAGAAGAACTGCATGAAGTGGGTGTCCCCAGAGTGAGTAGGGACTGAGGCAATGGATAACGTAATCCAGAGAAGAAATCATGGGAGAGTGTTAGAAGGAGTGAGTGATGAAGAGACAGTGCCATATGTGGTAGTTCCAGCAAGCAGAGAAGTTAAGTAATGGCCATAGTCACATAAGTAGCTTCCCTAAGGGGAAAAGGACGTGGAACTATGGGTTGAAGAATAGGACTCTTGCTTACTGGTTAGTGGTGCTGTTGTTGAGGACTAGGGAAGCTCCCAAAGTGCTGTGCTGGGTGGTAGTGAAGTTAGAGAGAGACACTAATGGACAGAACTGGAACAAGCTCAGAAAAACGGGAATGTGTATGAAGGTGTTCTATGTTATGAGAGAAATGTGCACTAAGTTGCACACCTGATATCCGCTGTACATACTTCCCACTTCATTGTTCAATAAAAAAACTGTTTATTTTTTGAGTGGTGATCTCCCTCATTGAACTCTACAACATCTGTTCCTGGCGAGCCAAAGTCAACGGCATCATGTGGTCTGCAAGGGCATAGCGCCCCCACAGCATAGTCTACACACCTAGCCAGGACCCCCATTTCCATTTAGTGTTCCGGGGTGCAAAGCATGAGTACCTCGCCCACAGCTACCACTCAGCACCACGTTACAGTCTTGCCCATGTAGTCTTCAGGCCAATCTCCGGCTATCATTGTGTTTAAGACAAAAGCGAGAATCATCCCTTAAGATGACAGACCTCCATTCCAGCCTCAATTGCCATCTTGCTCTGCACCATGATAGCCTTTGAGAGCAGTGGTGTGAGGTCAATGGAAAAACCTGTAGCTGGACATCTAACTCGTCGTAAGCCAATGTCATGAAAACATCTTCTGATGGTTTGTGTAGACATTGTGCCTTAGGCTTGGCATGTGATATCCAAATTAATTTGCTGAACAAAATGGATTGAAAGTGGAATCAGTGATATGGCCACTTTACCAAAATGTCCCTTAAAAATGCTACTGTGAGCAGTCTTAACATGCTACCCAAGGCCTGCAACAACTTCTCTCCCGTACTGCACATTTGGGACATCAGCTATTGCAAAGTGAACTCCCAGCAGCAGATATTGAAGATTTGCGCGCCCAAGTGCATTCAAGGTGGCAGAACATTCTTCAGACAACCATTAACAACCTCATTAATAGCATACCAAGACGTGTAAGTGTGTGTACAGTGGATATAATAAGTCTACAGAACCTTATTAAAATCCCAGGTTTTGGTCATATAAAAAAGTCATACCAAATAAAAAATTTCCTTTTTTCCACATTTAATGCCACACATAATCTGCACATTGTGAAACAAACTGAAATCATTTTCAGGGGGGAAATATAGTTGAATATGTGGTTGTCTTCAGAATTAAACATTCACATTTAAACACATGTTAAGCCATCTATATGGGCATAAACCGTTGAAACCAGAAGTTTACATAGACTATATAAAAAGACGCATATGCATGTTTTTCTCTATATCTGTTGTGAAATCAGAATAAATCTTTCCTGTTTTAGGTTAATTAGGATTACCATAATTATTAATATTTGCCAAATGCCAGAATAATGAAAGAGAGAAAAAGAGAGAGAATGATTTATGGCATTTTTATTACTTGCTGCAAAGTCAAAAGATTACATAAGCTAAGATTACTATGCCTTTAAACAAGGACTGCCCATATGATGATGTCATGTGTTTGGAAGCTTCTGTATTTTTGCCAACATCTGAGTTAATTAGAGACACACCTGTGGACGAGTCTGGCTCATCCTTGGATACAATTTTCAAGATACCTGAAGGTGTCTCATTGATGTGTACAAACAATTATACGCAAGTACAAACAAGATGGGAATGTCCAGCCATCATAATGCTCAGGAAGAATTTTGTGAAGATGATGGCGGAAGCTCGTAAGACTGTGTCAATATCCACAGTGAAACGAATACTGTATCAACATGGGCTTAAAGGCCACTATGCTAAAAAGAAGCCATTACTCCAAAAGAAAAAAGAAACATAAAAAAGACAGATTAATGTTTGCAAATGCACACAGAAACAAAGACCTTAATTTTTGGAGACATGTCCTGTATTTTGATGAAACTAAAATTGAATGACCATCGTTACGTTGGAAGGAAAAAGGGAGAAGCTTGGAAGCCTAAGAACACCATCCCAACTGTGAAACATGAGGGTGAAAGCATCATGTGATGGGGTTGTTTTGCTGCAGGAAGGACTGGTGTACTTCTCAAAATAGATGGCATCATGAGAAAAGAAGATTATGTGGCAATACTGAAGCAACATCTCAAGGCATCAGCCAGGAAGTTAAAGCTTGGGTGGAAATGGGTCTTCCAATTGGACAATGACCCAAAGCATACTGCCAAAATGGTAACAAAGTGGCTTAAGGATTACAAAGTCAATGTTTTGGAGTGGCCATCATAAAGCCCTGATCTCAATCCTATTGAAAATCTATGAGCAAAGCTGAAAAGACAGGTACGAGCAAGGCAACCTACAAACCTTTATCAGTTACACCAGTTTTGTCAGGAAGAGTGGGTCCAAAATTCAACCAACTATTGTGAGAAGCTTGTGGAATGATATCCCAAAGGTTTGACCCAAGTCATTCAGTTTAAGGACAATGGTACCAAATATCAATGAAATGTATGTAAACTTTTGACTTTGCAGTAATAAAAATGCCTTAAAGCATTCTCTGTCTCATTGTTCTGGCATTTGGCAAATATTAATAATTATGGTAATCCTAATTGATCTAAAACGGGAAAGGTTTACTCTGATTTCCTGTCACATATTGAGAAAAACATGCATATGTGTCTTTTTATATAGAGTATGTAAACTTCTGGTTTCAACTGTAGGTCGTAGGAAATGGAATAAAATGATACCCTAAAATCTGTGATCTGATGTCTTATTCCAGAGATATTCACATTTTTCTTATATGTACATGAGGTGTTCAGGACTATGGGCCGGACACTGATCTGCATGAGACTCCGCCTCCAGAGCTTATTTTAAATGAAAGGGGGAGTTACCAGTGTGACATCGTAACTATCGTAGAACAGTAAAACTGGACTTTTTCTCCTTACAAACACGCTAGCAGCTGAAGCTCTCAAAGCTCTGCTGTATTGCAGCAATATTGCACCACTGTCTGCCTGTGAGATGGAAGCTGCAGATGTGTCAGGTATAGTCACACACAGCTTTGCAGGGAGGTCAGAGAGCGGCCATTACACATCACACTGGTAACCACTGCACATTACACTGGCAACTCCCCCTTCATATATAATAAACTCTGGAGGCAGATTCTCACACAGATCAGTGTCAGCTCATAGATCTGAACAGTTTATTTACATCTAGGAAAAAATGTGGATTTCTGTGGAATAAAACATCGGATCGCAGATATTAAGGTATCAATTTATTCAGATTCCCATGACCTACGTGCCAATATAGACCGCTTAGGAGAGTTGATTCTACTAAAATATTCACTTTGAGTATTAGTTAATACATAGCTGCTATTATTTAAGGTGATTCTGATTAACCCCATGTAATTTTTAACCGTTCTAATAGGATTATACTGCCATTTTCTTAGTTGCATTTTTACAGCAAAAGCCATGGTTTGTAAACAGTTTACAACACAGCAAAGAAATCTCATTTTTGAATCAGTCAGGAGAAGAGTACAAACACATTTCCAAGGCATTAAAGGGATTGTCCACTACTTTCAATTAACCCCCCAATGTATCCCCCCGGGGCCCCTGATGAATTGTGTAAATACCTTCCGTTGCCGTTTTTGCCTGTGAGCGGCGCTATGCTGGCGGCTGAGTCCGGGTCACGTGACCCCCAGGCTGCAGCCACCGCTTATTTCCGCCGTCACGTCAATTTCCAGACTCTGGAAATTGACGTGACGTCATGAGCAGGCGTGCCCCAGCCACACAGTCAGCAGTCACTCATCAAAAGTTACTGGGCTGTGGGCGGGGCTGGGGGGCTGCGGGGCTGTGCTGGGGGCAGGTGGGGCTAGGCAGGGATGTGCGGGCGGGGCTAGGCAGGGATGATTGTGCGGGCGCCGGGGGTCTGCGTTCCGGCGCTGGTATGTGCAGGCCGGCGCCGGTATGTGCGGGCCGGCGCTGGTATGTGCGGGCCGGTGCCAATATGTGCGGGCCGGCGCAGGTATGTGTGGGGGTCTGCGTGCCGGCGCCGGGGGTCTGCGTGCCAGCGCCGGGATGTGCGGGCGGTGCTGGGGTCTGCGGTGGGTCTGCTGGCCGTGCTGGGGTCTGCTGTGGGCGGTGCGGTGGTGGTGGCGGCGGGGGTGTCTCTGTGTGCAGGCTTTGTCCGATGGGACTACAAGTCCCATTGGGCTCTGCCTGCTACAGTGACAGTAACACATGAGAGTACAGTGACAGTAAGTGACACATTAGCCAATGATGGGACAGTAGTAGTCCCATCATCCGGCTAATGTGTTGAATGTTAAAAAAAAAACACATACACATATACAGTACATACATACAACACACACCATGTGACATCATGCGACAACATGCAACATACGACATGCAATGACATGCGACATGTGACAACACGCGACATGCAACATACGACATGCAACAAGCAACGACATGCAACATGTGACATGCACCATGCGATGACATGTGACAACATGCGACGACATACACCATGCGATGACATGCGATATGTGACAACATGCGACAACATGCAACATGTGGCGACATGCAACATACGACTTGCAACATGCGACGACATGCAACATGTGACATGCACCATGCGACATGCACCATGCAGTGACATGTGGCAACATGTGACAACATGCGACAACATGCACCATGCGACATGCACCATGCGGTGACATGCGGTGACATGCACCATGCAACGACATGCGACATGCACCATGTGACGGCATGCGGTAACATGCGACATGCAACATGCGACATGCAGCATGCAATGACATATGACAAGCAAAGACATGCAACATGTGACATGCGACATGCAACATGCGATGGCATGCAGCATGCACCATGCGACATGCACCATGCGACGACATGTGGCGACATGCAACATGTGGCGACATGCACCATGCGACACGCACCATGTGACGACATGCAAAATGCACCATGCAGCGACATGCACCATGTGACGGCATGCGACATGCACCATGCGACGACATGCGACATGCAACATATGCCATGCAACATGCGATGACATGCGACATGCAGCATGCAATGACATGCGACAACATGCAACATGTGACATGCAGCGACATGCAACATGTGATGACATGCAGCATGCGACATGCAATGACATGCGACGACTTGCACCATGCAACATGCGACGACATGCAACATGTGACATGCAACATGCCACATACAGTACATACATACAGTACATACATACAACATACATACAGACATACAGTACATATAACATAGAGTACATACTCACCATCACTTGTCACCTTGATCCCCGAAGCCAGTGTCATCTGTAAAAAATATTAAAATAATAAACAAACACTATACTCCCTGATCCGCAGAAATCCAATTAAAACGAGTGTCCCTCGACGATCTCCCGTGGAGAGCAGGAGCATCAGCTGATGCGACCGCTCTCCAGGGGCTCCAGGAATACAATGATGGAAGGTATCCTTCCACAATGTATTCCTCACAATGTATTCCTACGCCCCTGTGAGAAAATAGTCCCTAGTCTCACTTTATGCCATTGCTGTGTGAGAAATTTTCCCAGGCAGCAATTGCCATAAAGTGAGACTTTGTCCTAAGGTAAACTCTCAGTGATGCACTGCAGGAGCCATTGTCTCCTGTCAGTGTGTCACTGAGGGGCCTATAGAGCAGTGAACAAAAACCGTGAGCACTGCTACGGGGGTGCACGGGTAGGTTCCCACACCTCAGTACCATAAATATCAAGAAACCCGGCACTCAACTTTAATGCAACTTGGAAATTTATTGCGTAGTACAGAATACATTTCGGTCTATGCGACCTTCTTCAGTTACGTACTAAAGGATGATTGCGTGTCGCTTTATGAGGGGAAACCAGTAGGTCCGATAGGAATAACTGAGTGTAACTTCCCTAGTCCTATGTGGGCTGCGAGCTTAGTAGATTCGGAGCTTGACGCGGTGTCCACCGCTTGTCAGCGTGTGTGTCCGCTGTGAAGAAGGTCGCATAGACCGAAACGTATTCTGTACTACGCAATAAATTTCCAAGTTGCATTAAAGTTGAGTGCCGGGCCTATAGAGCAGTGACATCACCCGATGTCACTGTTCTATAGGGGAGATCGTCGTGGGACACTCGTTATTAATTGGTCAATATCCATGGCCCCTCTCTAGGCTATGAATATCAGCCCGCAGCTGTCTGCGTAGCCTTTCTGGCTATAAAATATAAGGGGACCCCACGTCATTTTTTGGGGGGTCCCCCTATTTTAATAGCCAGTAAAGGCTATGCAGACAGCTGCGGGCTGATATTCATAGCAGGCTACAAATATTGGCCCCCGGCCGTCGGCTTTCCCCCTCTGGTGCAGAAGAGGAGCTCGGGAGCCCATGCCATTTTTTCAGTTTTTTTAATTAAATTAAACGCTCATTAAGGCATTTTTCACACTTGCGTCGGTACGGGTCCGTCGCTATGCGTCAGCCCGACGTACCGACGCACGTTGTGAAATTTGTGCACGACGTGGGCAGCGGATGCAGTTTTTCAACGCATCCGCTGCCAATTCTGAAGTCCGGGGAGGAGGGGGCGGAGTTTTAAACGCGCATGCGCGGTAGAAAATGGCGAACGCGACGGACAAAAAACCATTCACTTGACCGTTTTTTTCGTGCCAACGGTCCACCAAAACACGACGGATCCATTGCACGAGGGATGTGACGTGTGGCGATCCATCGCTAATACAAGTCTATGGGTAAAAAACGCATCCTGCGAGCACATTTGCAGGATCCGTTTTTTTCCCAAAAAGACGGATTGCGACGGATTGCTAAAAACGCAAGTGTGAAAGTAGCCTTAGAAACATTGGCCTTTCTATTATATATCTATGGATATATCTATCTATAGATATATTTATAGATAGATATATCTATAGATACATAGATGTATCTATCCATATATCTGGCTGCATTCACACATCAGGTTTTTGCCGTCAGGCACAATCCGGCGAGTTTTGTAAAAAACGGATCCATTTTTTTCTGCCGGATCCGTTTTTTTCTCATAGAGTTGTATTAGCGCCAGATTGCGCCTGATGGCCACACGTTTCATCCATTTTTTGCCAGATCCATCAAAAAAGCTGTTTCCGCCGGACGGAAAACACATACAGAGGAATGTTTTTTCTGTCCGGCAAAAAAACGCGCAGCGACGGATCCGGCAAAAAACGCATGAAACTGAGATGTGAAATGATGAATCCGGCCTCCGAATCCGTTTTTTCATGCATGTTTCCATTCAAATCATGCACATTTTCCGTTTATTTATTTATTTCCAAAAACTGCATCAAAACTGCACCAAAAACAGCATCAAAACTGCACCAAAAACTGCATCAAAGCTGCACCAAAAACTGCATCAAAACCTGGTGCAGTTTTGGTGCGGTTTTGATGCAGTTTTTGGTGCGGTTTTGATGCAGTTCTTCGTGCAGTTTTGATGCAGTTTTTGGTGCAGTTTTGGTGTGGTTTTGAAGCAGTTTTTGGTGCGGTTTTGATGGAGTTTTTGGTGCGGTTTTGATGCGTTTTGGTGTGGTTTTTGTGCAGTTTTGATGCAGTTTTTGGTGCAGTTTTGATGCAGTTTTTGGTGCGGTTTTGCTGCAGTGTTGATGCAATTTTGGTGCGGTTTTGAAGCAGTTTTTGGTGCGGTTTTGATGCAGTTTTTGGTGCAGTTTTGATGCGTTTTGTGTGGTTTTTGAGCGGTTTTGATGCTGTTTTTGGTGGTTTTGATGCAGTTTTTGGTGCGGTTTTGGTGCAGTGTTGATGCAATTTTGGTGCGGTTTTGATGCAGTTTTTGGTGCAGTTTTGATGCTTTTTTTATGCAGTTTATTGCGGGGTTTTGATGCATTTTTTAATTCGCTTTTGGTGCGGTTTTAGCGTAGTTTTCATGCGTTTTGGTGCATTTTTGGAAGCTAAATAAAGATGTATTATTGAACAAAAAAAAAGATTTGTAATGTCATTATTGTACAACAACCTCTTTTACATTTGTCCAACCCACACTCCATTACACATACAGAGAGACAGATAGATGATAGATGAAATGGATAGACAGATCTACGTATAGATAGATCTATAGATGCATACATCTATCTATTCCTATATCTATCTATAGATATATCTTGAGAAAGGCTCAGTTGAGCCGAAACGTTGCATGAAGATGTGGGTTCAATAAACACCTACACACTGTCTCAAAGATCATGGAGTGCTGCCTGCTTTTGTGAAAAATATAGATATATCTGGAGAGATATCTATTGATAGATGTATGGATAGCGGAGGGTATGTGTCTACTGTTGAGATTAAATCCGAATTAGCTGCAGATTGGATGCTGCATACTTGCAGTCCCATCGGATGATGCCTGCACACACACCCCAAAAGACCCCCTGCACAGCCCCGCACACACCCGAACAGTCCCGCACACACCCGAACAGCCAGGCACCCACCCGAAAAGCCCCGCACACACCCGAACAGTCCCGCACACACCCGAACAGCCAGGCACCCACCCGAAAAGCCCCACACACACACGAACAGTCCCGCACACATCCAAAAAGCCCGCAGACCCAGCACACACACATAGTCACTGCCCATATTCCGCCCACACACTTCCCTCGTCCCGAACTGCAGCGTTTCTCGGACCCACATCCGCAGCAAAACTGCAGATCTTTTTTACATCTGCGGTTTTGCTGCGGATGTGCCCGACTCAATGAAAGTCTAAGGGTGCAGAAACGCTGCAGTTCCGCACAAAAGAAGTGACATGCTGCGAGAAAAAAAAGCTGCATTTCGGTGCGGCTTTTTCTGCAGCATGTGCACAACAAGTCTGCGGCTCCCATAGACTTACATTGGTTGTGAACTACAGTGCGGATTTGATGCAATTCTGTGCAGCAAATAACCCTGCGGATCTGCAATCAAATCCGCAACGTGTGCACACAGCCTTAGCATTTAGTGAACCTAGCAAAAAAGCCAAGCAAAAAACAAGTGTGGGATTGCACTTTATTTGCAATTTCATTGCACTTTGAATTTTTTTCACATTTTCTGTTACACGACATGCTAAAACCAATGGTGTAGTTCAAAATTAGATCTTGTCCCGCAAAAAATAAGCCCTCACATGGCCATATTGACAGAAAAATTATGGCCCTGGAAAGAAGGGGAGCGATAAACGAAAAAAGCTCCAGGGGTGAAGGGGTTTAGAAACATGGATATGGACGCCGATGGGACACCGTGTTGCGTTTGGAGAGCCCCTGATTGAACCCCCCTCAAGTGACACCATTTTGGAAAGTAGACCCCTAAGGAACTTATCTAGATGTGTGGTGAGCACTTTGACCCATTAAGGGAGTCACAGAAGCTTATAATGCAGAGCCATAAAAATAAAAAATCATATTTTTTTAACAAAAACGATCTTTTCGCCCCCATTTTTTTATTTTCCCAAGGGTAAGAGAAGAAATTGGACCCCAAAAGTTGTACAATTTGTCCTGAGTATGCTGATACCCCATATGTGGGGGTAAACCACTGTTTGGGCGCAAGGGAGAGCTCGGAAGGGAAGGAGCGCCATTTGACTTTTCAATGCAAAATTGACTGAAATTGAGATGGGACGCCATGTTGTGTTTGGAGAGCCACTGATGTGCCTAAACATTGAAACCCCCAAATTATAACGGAATCCCTAATCCAAACACACCCCTAACCCTAATCTCAACTGTAACCCTAACCACACCCCTAACCCTGACACACCCCTAACCATAATCCCAACCCTATTCCCAACCATAAATGTAATATAAACCCTAACCCTAACTTTAGCCCCAACCCTAACTTTAGCCCCAACCCTAACCCTAACCCTAACTGTAGCCCTAACCCTAGACCCAACCCTAGCCCTAACCCTAGCCCTAACCCTAACCCTAGCCCTAACCCTAACCCTAGCCCCAACCCTAGCCCTAACACTAACCCTAGCCCTAACCCTAATGGGAAAATGGAAATAAATACATTTTTTAATTTTTAATTTTTTGTAACTAAGGGGGTGATGAAGGGGGTTTTATTTACTATTTATAGCGCGTTTTCTAGCGTCACACACTAAAAGACGCTTTTTATTGCAAAAAATGTTATTTGCGTTACCACATTTTGAGAGCTATAATTTTTCCATATTTTGGTCCTCAGAGTCATGTGAGGTCTTGTTTTTTGCGGGATGAGTTGACGTTTTTATTGGCAACATTTTCGGGCACGTGACATGTTTTGATCGCTTTTTATTCCGATTTTTGTGAGGCAGAATGACCAAAAACCAGCTATTCATGAATTTATACTGTTCCGCGTTTGGTAAAATGGATAAAGCAGTTTTATTCTTCGGGTCAGTATGATTACAGCGATATCTCATTTATATCATTTTTTAAGTTTTGGCGCTTTTATACGATAAAAACTATTTTATAGAAAAAATAATTATTTTTGCATCACTTTATTCTGAGGACTATAACTTTTATATTTTTTCCCTGATGATGCTGTTTCATGGCTCGTTTTTTGCGGGATAAGATGACGTTTTCAGCGGTATCATGGTTAATTATTTCCGTCTTTTTGATCGCATGTTATTCCACTTTTTGTTCGGGGGTATGATAATAAAGCGTTGTTTTTTGCCTTTTTTTTTTTTAACGGTGTTCACTGAAGGGGTTAACTAGTAGGAAAGTTTTATAGGTCGGGTCGTTACAGACGCGGCGATACTAAATATGTGTACTTTTATTGTTTTGTTTTTTTTATTTCGCTAAAGGAATGTATTTATTGGAACAATATATATTTTTTTATTATTATTTATTTAGGATTTTTTTTTTCCACATGTTAATTTTTTTTATTTTTTTTACATTTTTACTTTGCCCCGGGGGGGGGGGCATCACAGTAAAGTGACAGATCACTGATCTGACACTTTGCCGTGCACTGTGTCAGATCAGCGATCTGACATGCACAGCAGGGAGGCTGTTGTGAATTCCATTTCTCGGACTCCCTCCTGTGGTCATGAATGGTACTTTGGTTAGTTCCGCTCTTGGACTCCCTCTGGTGGCTTTGAGCGGAACTGCTGGTCCCTGAGGTTTGCTTTATCAGCTGCCCTCGTTTATTGTTATGCTGGCTTCCCTATTTAACTCTACTCAGATCGTTACTTCATGCCAGCTGTCAATGTTTCAGTATTGGTTCAGATCTCTCTTGGACTTCTCTGAGGACCTGTCTACTCCAGCAGAAGCTAAGTCCCTGCTAGTTAATTTGTTGTTACTGCTGCCTAAATATATTTCTTAGTACTGCTAAATTCTAGTCCAGCTTGCTATCATGATATTTCCTTGCTAGCTGGAAGCTCTGGGGTGCAGTGTTGCACCTCCACACCGTGAGTCGGTGTGGGGGTCTTTTTGCTTACTCTGCGTGGTTTTTGTAGTTTTTTGTGCTGACCGCATAGTTTCCTTTTCTTTCCTCTGACTATTTAGTGAAGTCTGGCCTCCTTTGCTAAAACCTGTTTCATTCCTGTGTTTGTGACTTTCCTCTTAACTCACAGTCAATATATGTGGGGGCTGCCTTTACCTTTAGGGAATTTCTCTGAGGCAAGGTTAGGCTTCTATTTCTATCTTTAGGAGTAGTTAGCTCTTAGGCTGTGAAGAGGCGTCTAGGGAGAGTTAGGTACGCTCCACGGCTATTTCTAGTGTGTGTGATAGGAGTAGGGTTTGCGGTCAGCAGAGTTCCCACTTTCCCAGAGCTTGTTCTGATTACTAGTTTACTCATCAGGTCATTCCGGGAGCTCCTAACCACCAGGTCCATAACAGTACAGCTGGCCAACAAAGTGTTAATGCATCTCAAAAGAGGGATAAGAGAAGTTCTGAACCCATTTTTTTTTTCTTTGCAGTGTGTTTTGTCTTTCTTTTCCTCTTAATCTCTGGGTGGTTCAGGACTCAGGTGTAGATATGGATATTCAAGGTCTGTCCTCTTGTGTGGATCAACTCGCTGCAAGGGTCCAAAGCATTCAAGATTATGTAGTTCAGAATCCGATGTTAGAGCCTAGAATTCCAATTCCTGATTTGTTTTCTGGGGATAGATCTAAGTTTCTGAATTTCAAAAATAATTGTAGACTGTTTCTTGCTTTGAAACCCCGCTCCTCTGGTGACCCCATTCAGCAAGTAAAAATTATTATTTCTTTGTTACGTGGCGACCCTCAAGACTGGGCATTTTCCCTAGCGCCAGGAGATCCCGCATTGCTTAATGTAGATGCGTTTTTTCTGGCGCTTGGATTGCTTTATGACGAACCAAATTCAGTGGATCAGGCAGAGAAAACCTTGCTGGCTTTGTGTCAGGGTCAGGATGAAGCGGAGGTATATTGTCAGAAGTTTAGAAAGTGGTCTGTGCTTACTCAATGGAATGAGTGTGCCCTGGCAGCAATTTTTAGAAAGGGTCTCTCTGAGGCCCTTAAGGATGTTATGGTGGGCTTCCCCACGCCTGCTGGTCTGAATGAATCAATGTCCTTGGCCATTCAAAGTGATCGGCGTTTGCGTGGGCGCAAAGTTGTGCACCATTTGGCGGTGTCCTCTGAGCAGAGGCCTGAGCTTATGCAATGTGATAGAACTTTGACCAGAACTGAACGGCAAGAACACAGACGTCAGAATCGGCTTTGTTTTTACTGTGGTGACCCTACTCATGCTATCTCTGATTGTCCTAAGCGCACTAAGCGGTTCGCTAGGTCTGTCACCATTGCTACTGTACAGCCTAAATTTCTTTTGTCTGTTACTTTGATTTGCTCTCTGTCGTCCTACTCGGTTATGGCATTTGTGGATTCGGGCGCTGCCCTGAATTTGATGGACTTGGAGTTTGCCAGGCCCTGTGGTTTTTTCCTGGAGCCTTTGCAGTATCCTATTCCATTAAGGGGAATTGATGCTACGCCTTTGGCCAGGAATAAACCGCAGTACTGGACTCAGTTGACCATGTGCATGGCTCCTGCACATCAGGAAGATATTCGCTTTTTGGTGTTGCATAATTTGCATGATGTGGTCGTGTTGGGTTTGCCATGGCTACAGGTTCATAATCCAGTATTGGATTGGAAATCAATGTCTGTGTCTAGTTGGGGTTGTCAAGGGGTACATGGCGATGTTCCGATGATGTCAATTTCTTCATCCATTCCTTCTGATGTCCCTGAGTTTCTGTCGGATTACCGGGATGTATTTGATGAGCCCAAATCCAGTATCCTACCCCCTCATAGGGATTGTGATTGTGCTATAAATTTGATCCCTGGTAGTAAGTTTCCTAAGGGCCGACTTTTCAATTTATCCGTGCCAGAACACGCCACTATGCGGAGTTATATAAAGGAGTCCTTGGAGAAAGGGATAATTGGCCCGTCTTCATCACCGTTGGGAGCAGGGTTCTTTTTTGTGGCCAAGAAGGATGGTTCTCTGAGACCCTGTATAGATTACCGCCTTCTCAATAAAATCACGGTTAAATTTCAGTACCCTTTGCCTCTGCTGTCTGATTTGTTTGCTCGGATTAAGGGGGCTAGTTGGTTCACTAAGATAGATCTTCGAGGGGCGTATAACCTTGTGCGTATTAAACAGGGCGATGAATGGAAAACAGCATTTAATATGCCCGAGGGCCATTTTGAGTACCTGATGATGCCATTCGGGCTTTCTAACGCTCCATCTGTGTTTCAGTCCTTTATGCATGACATCTTCCGAAAGTATCTGGATAGATTCATGATTGTTTATTTGGATGATATTTTGGTCTTTTCAGATGATTGGGAGTCTCATGTGAAGCAGGTCAGAATGGTATTCCAGGTCCTTTGTGCTAATTCCTTGTTTGTGAAGGGGTCTAAATGTCTCTTTGGAGTTCAGAAGGTTTCCTTTTTGGGCTTCATTTTTTCCCCTTCTACTATCGAGTGGATCCTGTTAAAGTTCAGGCCATTTATAATTGGACTCAACCTACATCTGTGAAGAGACTTCAGAAATTCCTGGGCTTTGCTAATTTTTACCGTCGCTTCATCGCTAATTTTTCTAGTGTGGTTAAACCTTTGACTGATTTGACAAAGAAAGGTGCTGATGTGGTGAATTGGTCCTCTGCTGCCATGGAGGCTTTTCAGGAGCTGAAACGTCGTTTTTCTTCGGCCCCTGTGTTGCGTCAGCCAGATGTTTCGCTCCCTTTTCAGGTTGAGGTTGATGCTTCTGAGATTGGAGCAGGGGCTGTTTTGTCTCAAAGAAGTTCTGATGGCTCTGTGATGAAGCCATGTGCCTTCTTTTCTACAAAATTTTCGCCTGCTGAGCGTAATTATGATGTTGGCAATCGGGAGCTGCTGACTATGAAGTGGGCATTCGAGGAGTGGCGACATTGGCTTGAGGGAGCCAAGCACCGCGTGGTGGTCTTGACGGATCACAAGAATTTGACTTATCTCGAGTCTGCCAAGCAGTTGAATCCTAGACAGGCTCGATGGTCACTGTTTTTCTCCCGTTTCGATTTTGTGGTTTCATACCTTCCGGGTTCTAAGAATGTGAAGGCTGATGCCCTTTCTAGGAGTTTTGTGCCTGATTCTCCGGGAGTCCCTGAGCCGGCTGGTATTCTCAAAGAGGGGGTAATTCTGTCTGCCATCTCCCCTGATTTGCGGCGGGTGCGGCAGGAGTTTCAGGCTGATAGACCTGACCGTTGTCCAGCGGAGAAACTGTTTGTCCCTGATAGATGGACTAGCAGAGTTATTTCTGAGGTTCATTGCTCGGTGTTGGCTGGTCATCCTGGGATTTTTGGTACCAGGGATTTGGTGGCTAGGTCCTTTTGGTGGCCTTCCTTGTCACGGGATGTGCGTTCTTTTGTGCAGTCTTGTGGGACTTGTGCTCGGGCCAAGCCCTGCTGTTCTCGTGCCAGTGGGTTGCTTTTGCCCTTGCCGGTCCCGAAAAGGCCCTGGACGCATGTTTCCATGGATTTTATTTCAGATCTTCCTGTCGCTCAAAGGATGTCTGTCATCTGGGTGGTTTGTGATCGCTTTTCTAAGATGGTCCATTTGGTACCCTTGCCTAAATTACCTTCCTCCTCTGATTTGGTGCCATTGTTCTTTCAGCATGTGGTTCGTTTGCATGGCATTCCGGAGAACATTGTGTCGGACAGAGGGTCCCAGTTTGTCTCTAGGTTTTGGCGGTCCTTTTGTGCTAAGATGGGCATTGATTTGTCTTTTTCTTCGGCTTTCCATCCTCAGACAAATGGCCAAACCGAACGAACCAACCAGACTTTGGAGGCCTATCTGAGATGCTTTGTTTCTGCTGATCAGGATGATTGGGTGACCTTTTTGCCATTGGCTGAGTTCGCCATTAATAATCGGGCTAGTTCGGCTACTTTGGTTTCGCCTTTTTTTTGCAATTCTGGTTTTCATCCTCATTTTTCTTCAGGGCAGGTTTAGCCTTCTGACTGTCCTGGTGTGGATTCTGTGGTGGACAGATTGCAGCAAATTTGGACTCACGTAGTGGACAATCTGACGTTGTCCCAGGAGAAGGCTCAACGTTTCGCTAACCGCCGTCGTTGTGTTGGTCCTCGACTTCGTGTTGGGGATTTGGTTTGGTTATCTTCTCGTTATGTTCCTATGAAGGTTTCTTCTCCTAAGTTTAAGCCTCGTTTCAT
The DNA here is from genome assembly GCF_051348905.1 of Ranitomeya variabilis. Lineage (NCBI taxonomy): Eukaryota > Metazoa > Chordata > Amphibia > Anura > Dendrobatidae > Ranitomeya > Ranitomeya variabilis. The sequence continues at coordinate 512,409,020 of NC_135232.1, read as the reverse complement.
TGGTCCTTATAGGATTTCTGAAATTCTCAACCCTGTGTCATTTCGTTTGGTCCTTCCTGCTTCCTTTGCTATCCATAATGTGTTCCATAGGTCGTTGTTGCGGAGGTATGTGGCGCCTATGGTTCCCTCCATTGATCCTCCTGCTCCGGTGTTGGTTGAGGGGGAGTTGGAGTATGTGGTGGAAAAAATTTTGGATTCTCGTATTTCGAGACGGAAGCTCCAGTACCTGGTTAAGTGGAAGGGCTATGGTCAGGAGGATAATTCCTGGGTTGTTGCCTCCGATGTCCATGCTGCCGATTTAGTTCGTGCCTTTCATTTGGCTCGTTCTGATCGGCCTGAGGGCCCTGGTGAGGGTTCGGTGACCCCTCCACAAGGAGGGGTACTGTTGTGAATTCCATTTCTCGGACTCCCTCCTGTGGTCATGAATGGTACTTTGGTTAGTTCCGCTCTTGGACTCCCTCTGGTGGCTTTGAGCGGAACTGCTGGTCTCTGAGGTTTGCTTTAACAGCTGCCCTCATTTATTGTTATGCTGGCTTCCCTATTTAACTCTACTCAGATCGTTACTTCATGCCAGCTGTCAATGTTTCAGTATTGGTTCAGATCTCTCTTTTACTTCTCTGAGGACCTGTCTACTCCAGCAGAAGCTAAGTCCCTGCTAGTTCATTTGTTGTTACTGCTGCCTGAATATATTTCTTAGTACTGCTAAATTCTAGTCCAGCTTGCTATCATGATATTTCCTTGCTAGCTGGAAGCTCTGGGGTGCAGTGTTGCACCTCCACACCGTGAGTCGGTGTGTGGTCTTTTTGCTTACTCTGCGTGGTTTTTGTAGTTTTTTGTGCTGACCGCATAGTTTCCTTTTCTTTCCTCTGACTATTTAGTGAAGTCTGGCCTCCTTTGCTAAAACCTGTTTCATTCCTGTGTTTGTGATTTTCCTCTTAACTCACAGTCAATATATGTGGGGGCTGCCTTTACCTTTGGGGAATTTCTCTGAGGCAAGGTTAGGCTTCTATTTCTATCTTTAGGGGTAGTTAGCTCTTAGGCTGTGAAGAGGCGTCTAGGGAGAGTTAGGTACGCTCCACGGCTATTTCTAGTGTGTGTGATAGGAGTAGGGTTTGTGGTCAGCAGAGTTCCCACTTTCCCAGAGCTTGTTCTGATTACTAGTTTACTCATCAGGTCATTCCGGGTGCTCCTAACCACCAGGTCCATAACAGGAGGCTTCCTGGCGCTTGCTCTGAGCAGGCGCTGTGAAGCCACCTCCCTGCAGGACCTGGATGCAGCCCCGCAGCCATTTTGGATCCGGGGCCTGCAGGGAGGAGATGCTCTGTACAAGGTGAGTTCATCGCCTTGTACCGATCGTCTCGGGGAAGCACGCAGGGAGCCCCCTCCCTGCGCGACGCTTCCCTGTACCGCTGGAACACTGCGATCATGTTTGATCGCAGTGTGCCGGGGGTTAATGTGCCGGGGGCGGTCCGTGACTGCTCCTGGGACATAGTGCCGGATGTCAGCTGCGATAGTCATCTGACACCCAGCCGCGATCGGCCGCGCTCCCCACGTGAGCGCGGCTGATCGCGCTGGATGTACTATTCCGTCCTTGGGAAGTAGGGCCCACCCCACATGGACGGAATAGGATGTCCAATGGCAGAAAGGGGTTAAAGTTGCTGCAGGAATTTTGGGCAAGTACTGGTTGTGCACTGCATGTAACAACAATATGAATGAGGCCTAACAGATATCTGAAAACTTATCAAATAAGCATAAAAAGAATTGCAAAAGACTAAAGTGATTATAGCATCCATATTTGGACTTTATGACCTAACATTCAAATACCAAAATTAGAGCTGTAAATAGTTTTCTGATTTGAGTAGGCATTGTATATGTAATATTAATAAGATATACACTGTGTTCCAAATTATTATGCAAATTGCATTTAAGTGTCAGAAAAGATTTGTGTTGTTTTTCAAATAAACTCGTGGATGGTATTGTGTCTCAGGGCTCAATGGATCACTGAAATCAATCTTAAACACATGTGATAATTAGTTTTCCAGGTGATTCTAATTAAAGGAAAACTACTTAAAAATGATGTTCCACATTATTAAGCAGGCCACAGGTTTCAAGCAATATGGGAAATAAAAAGGATCTCTCTGCTGCTGAAAAGTGTTAAATAGTGCAATGCCTTGGACAAGGTATGAAAAAATTAGATATTTCACAAAAACTTAAAAGTGATCATCATACTATGAAGAGATTTGTGACTGAAACAGAGCACAGAGTTCATGCAGATAAAGGCATAATGAGGAAGGTTTCTGCCAGACAAATTCATTGGATTAAGAGCGCAGCTGCCAAAATACCATTACAAAGCAGCAAACAGTTATTTGAAGCTGTTGGTGCCTCTGGAGTCCCTCGAACCTCAAGGTGTAGGATCCTTTAAAGGCTTGCTGAGGTGCATAAACCTACTATTCGGCCACCCCTAAACAGTATTCACAAGCAGAAATGGAAAAAAAACAAAACAGAAACGGTTGCAGTCGGCCCAGACATACATGAAGACTAATTAGCTGATGAGTGTCGAGCAACCCTGAATTGTCCAGATGGATGGAGTAGTGGATGGTTGGTGGATGGCCACCATGTCCCAACAAGGCTGCGACGTCAGCAAGGAGGTGGAGGAGTCAGGTTTTGGGCCGGAATCATGGGGAAACAGCTGGTAGGGCCCTTTAAGGTTCCTGAAGGTGTGAAAACGACCTCTGCAAAGTAAATAAAGTTTCTGACTGACAACTTTCTTCCATGGTCTAAAAAGCAGAAATGTGCCTTCAGGAGCAAAATCATCTTCATGCACGACAATGCACCATCACATGCTGCAAAGAATGTCTCTGACTCATTGGCTGCTATGGGCATAAAAGGAGATAAACTCATGGTGTGGCCACCATCTTCCCCTGACCTCAACCCTATAGAGAACCTTTGGAGTATAATCAAGCAAAAGATCTATGAGGGTGGGAGGCAGTTCACATCAACACAGCAGTTCCAGGAGGCTATTCTGACTTCATGCAAAGAAATACAAGCAGAAACTCTCCAAAAACTCACAAGTTCAGTGGAATGCAAGAATTGTGAATGTGATATCAAAGAAGGGTTCCTATGTTAACATGTAACTTGGCCTGTTAGGATGTTTTGGAGTTAAATAGCTTTTTTCTTCAGTGAATGTGACCTCCCAATGCTGCAAATTCAACAAATGAGCATTTTCATTTCTTTAAAACATATCAAATGTTTAGAAATTCTACTGTGCCTAATAATTTGGAACAGTGCATTTTGAGTTTTTATTAATTTTGGAGATTATACTGTTATCATTGGGAGGTTTCTTCAATAAAATTCGATGTATACTCTAAAGGGTGATGATGACTTTTATTAGACTCACTGTCATTTGCACCGAGCATTAAGGAAAATCTGAGAGAAATATCATTTACATAATAATTTGGAACATGGTGTATATACATTGATTGATAGACAGGATATGCTGTGTTAATGATGAATGATGGATCAGTGATGTGTGACATTATAATTGACAATGTAATAAGCAAATTACCGTAGCTGTGATGAAGCAAGATGGATTACAATAAGAATCAAGTAAGGAGTCCAATTTAATGGGATATCCAGGGAATAAAAAATATATAACTAGAGAAATTACATTTATAATAAATTCCTAAATACCTCTAGTTACCAAATCACAATCATTTTGTCTATGGAAGTAATCAGTATAAAATTACAATGTCTGCTGTCTTTCACTTATAGAAACCTGTATTAGAATCCTTGTGCCTGGGAGCATGTGCTGTGACCTGGATATAACTTATACCATGCACTGTTAATCAGAAAGATTTGGGGACTATTTATTTCAATAAAGTATTTTTTGTGTGTGAGTTTCATTTTGTTATTACTAGATTAGTAATGGGGATGTCTGATAGACACCTCTCCATTACTAGCACCAGGGCTTTATGTCACCTTTGTTTTTGAACACTTCACAGCTGACATCAACCCCAAGCACCACTACCCCAATTGCCAATGCACCAAGGCATTGGGAAGAGCCATGGTGAAGCTCCAGATTTGGAGCATCTCATTTTATACTCCACTCCACTGATGGGGTGGCTGTGGGCCGGTATTTTTAGGCTTGGACAGGTCCAATAACCAGGGACCTTCCCAGCCTGATAACATCAGCTCGCAGCTGTCTGCTTTACCTTTGCTGGTTACCAAATGGGGGTGGGATTTTTTTTTCATTTAATTTTTTATTAGATAAATAGCTGTACAATAAGCTACACATGCAAGGTACAAATGATATATCTGACAGATATCTATCTTTTTTATTTGAACATCTTTAACACATAAAAATCAGTCATTTCTTGAATGCATTTTATTCTGGTATGTGTCACATGGAAGGCATATGAATGGCACATGGATTGCACACAGATGGTACACACGGATGGCACATGGATGGTACACATGTACACAAAGATGGCCAACAGAAAACCACACAAATAGCAACAACAGAACCTATCACACATACATTTTTTTAAGCCGACGTGTGAAGGGTGTCTAAGATGCATAGTTCATGTCTGTTAAGATTGGTTACCCTGCATCTTCTGCTGCTCTCACATATTCTCAATGACCACAGGAATTGACCAGACAATACAAGTTATTTCAATCCTAGAAGAACACCCAGCAAAACCTGGTTGTTTATTTATACAGCTCTGGCAAAAATTAAGAGACCACCACATCAAAACCCTGTCATGGGCAGCTCAATCTCCAGACCTGAACCCCATTGAAAGCCTCTGGAATGTAATCAAGAGGATGATGGATAGTCACAAGCCTTCAAACAAAGAACTACTTACATTTTTGCACCAGAAGCAGTGTGAAAGACTGGTGGAAACAGTGGCATATCTAGGGGGGGCAGACGGGGCATATGCCCTGGGCACAGCCTGCAGGGGGCCGCAGTTGGGCCGCCTAATTCGGCAGTCCGCAATGTCTCCCCTGGCGGCTGCATTCTGCCGCCCCCCGGATTGAGAGTTGGCTGTTCTCTGTGCCAACTGTCAATCTGACAGCCGGCACAGAGAAGCTGCAGCGCGCCGGCTCCTAACATGTGCGGACATACCGGAGGAGATGAAGGGGGGCCTCTGCAGGGTGGTTGTGATGTGCAGGGAGAAATCCCTGCAGCTCCGCTGCCTACAAGAGAAAATAGCAGTGGAGCTGCAGCGATCTGTCTTCCTGCTCACGCTTCCTCTCACACAGGCAGCGCCGCTGGATGACATCATCATTCAGCGGCCGGCTGTGTCAGAGGAAGGCGATAAGATGCTGCGGCAGAACGTGTGGAGAGGTGAGAGGTTGTGTGTGTGTGTGTGTGTGTATATATATATATATATAGAGGTGCTGTGTGTGTGTTGTATGTGTGTGTGTCTGTATAGAGAGGTGAGAGGTGCTGTGTGTGTATATATAGAGGTGAGAGGTGGTGTTTGTGTTGTATGTGCGTGCATGTGTAACGCTGCGGGTGAATGTGCAGAGAGGTAAATGGTTTTGTGTGTGTGTACGGGGAGGAGAGGCGAGGGCAATGATGGGGCTGATGGGGAGAATTCAATAATTGGGATGGAAGGGGAGGAGGAAATGATGGATGTGGTGGAATGGGCAATGATGGAGGTGGCAATGATGGAGATGGAATAAGCAATGATGGGGATGGGGGGGGAAATGATGGAGGTGGTGGAATGGGCAATGATAAAGGTGGAAATTGGAATGGGCAATGATGGTGGTGGGGGGAGAATGCAACGATGGTGGAGAGGAGGAAAAAATGGAGGTGGTGGAAAGGGCAATAATGAGGGGGGAAGAAATAATGGAGGTGGTAGAATGGACAAGGATGGTGGTGGTGGAAAGCACACTAATGATATTGGAGGGGGAGAAAATGATGGAGGTGGTGGAATGGGCAAGTATGGTGATGGCGGCGGAAAGGACAATGATGATGGTGGTGGAAAGGGCAATGATGGGGATGGTGGGGGAAGAGAAAATGATAGATGTGGTGGAAAAGGCAAAGAAGGAAATGATGGAGGTGGAATGGGCAATGATGGGAGTGCTGTGGAGGAAGGAAATGATGGAGGTTGTGGAATGGGAAATTATGGGGTGGTGGGGGAGAAAGCAATGATAGTGGTGGTGGAGAAGGCAAAGATGGAGGTGGTGAAGAGAGCAATGATGGGGTGGGGTAGAGGAAAATAATGGGCATATATGAGGAAACAGTACAGGAGAATGGGGGGCATGTATGAGGAAACAGTACTGGGGAATAGGGGGCATGTATGAGGAAACAGTATGGGGGATGGGTGCAGACAGTATGGGGAGCGACGGGGGAATGTATGCGGACACAGTATGAGTGCGATGTGAAAAATGTATGTGGACAGAGTACGGGGAGTGAGGCTGATGGGATGTGTGCAGACACAGTATGGAGAGTCAGGTGAGCAGGCAGTGTAGAAAGTGAGGGGCTAAATATATGAGGAGACAGTATGGTGTACAGGGGGATGTGAGAGGAGACAGTATGATGAGGGAGGGGAATAGTGTGAGGAGACAGTATGGGGGCAGAAAAGTGATTGGGCACACAATAGAAACTGAGTAGTGGGGGCGTAGCATGGAGGGACAGTGTAAGGGCACAGCCAGGAGGGGACAGTATACCAAGGAGGGGGAGTGTGATGAGAGTACAGTATAAATACTGGGCCCTATAGGGACACAGTGTAAGAGGACAGTGTGAAGAGGGGGCCGGTATGGAAAGGAGAGGTCAGTGTGAAGAGCATGTACCATAAGAGGATCAATGTGGAGGTAATATTTTGTGCAGACAATATAGTGAGGGGCAATTTTGTATTCAGGAGCATTATAATGACACATATCTTTAAGGGCATCATGTGGAGATTTTCTGCAAAAGAGCGGAGAAGATGGAAGTCTGCTGAGACGAGCTGAGGATAAGAAAACTCATCATGGGGTCTGGACATTATGAAGAAAAGAAGAACGGCTCCAGGGACAACATCATCTATAAGGTACCTGGATGTAAATGTTATTTGTGATACTAACTCATGTTTTTATTTATGTTAGGAGCATTAAAGGGGATGTCCAGGTTTGTAATGAGTCTGCAGTCATTCTTTGTGACTGCAGACTTCTGACTTCTCAGAGTGTGCACTGCATGCTGTCAGAATTCTCTCGTGCTTGTGATTTACATACATGCAGTCACGTACTGACTAGACATGTGGGGCCTCTCTCAATGAAAACGAACTGAGTGAGGCTGGGCATGTCTAGTCGGAATGCGGTGAGAAGTATACAAATCGCATCCTTGTGCTGACATGACTGTCCACCGGCAAGGGAGAATCCTAAAAGTGTGCAGTGCATGAGTTGTGAGAATTCAGAATCCTGCGATGTCAGGATTCAGCTCTGAAGGTTCCAGTAATCATCACATGGACACTTCACTCATATGTGACTTTCATACTGTATGGTCCTGTGACAACAAGCTTCTCTTCTGCTTCTCTCAGTTTTTCACTGAATATTGAGAGCATTAGGGAGAGGAGCTCGTGGGTACATGACTAAGTGTGCAAATCGCATATGTCCTGGCGCCAAAATGAATTCTTGCCCCGGGTGCCAGAAACCCTAGATACACCTCTGGTGATCATGATATCTCCCTTGCCAGGTAAGTATAGACTGCTCTGTTTTTGAAAAGCTATGAGGAGTAGGACATACTTTGCCATGTGACAATGGTTGAAATGAGATGATTCTTTCCAGGCCATAGCCACCATCCTCCTCACGTGGGTATATTTGTGAAAGAAATGTTGCACTATTAGGGCTCACACGAGAGTATAACACAATGTTTTTTGGATAGCACTTAGCCCAATGTTATTCTATGAGGTATGAGAAAATAATAGCAGCCTGCTGTGAGTGCATGTGATGATTAGATAATGCACACCCATAAAAGTTTATGGGTGACATCAGACTGCACTCGGGTGTCACCTGAGGAGAATGGAAAAGATGGATAATAAATGAAGTTCTCCATCTTCTCCGCACCTGTCCTGTGATTTTCTCATGCAAGAGAATTGGATCACACTAAGGAGGCACTCAGCTCAAACTCTTAACAGAGTTTAAGCCAAGTGTTATTACCCTAATCGGCCAAATAATCTCGCATGGCAGAATCAACCTCTGTGTGGCCCCAGCCTTACATTTAGGAAGTGGACCATGCACAAGAGTGAGTTACCTTGCCCGACTATGAGTCAGCCAGAATGTTTCAGGCACTGGTGCTTATGACGATTCCCAGCTGTAACTCAATGGGAGCTAGTCAGTTTGAGAATTGTGGCTTGATGTTCAGCAGCAACTTGTCTGAAGTATGGCATTTGTCGTCCAGTCTTTCAAGCTATAAAACCACTAGGCAGCACATTACCTCACGAAAATAATAATGTTGCCGTGTTGAATGAATGTCGTGCCCTGTTTCTGTTGATAGAATCATGTCTCTTGAGGAAGATCTAGAGGATTTGGTGGAAGCAAACATGGCTTCCAGTAGCTTAAGTTTCACATATCTCAGTTGTGATAGTGCATCGCTCCTGCTAGAAACATTCATCCTATGGGCCATTAAATTCATGTATTCTCCTGGCTAGGGTTGAGCGACTTTCATTTTTTAAAGATCGAGTCGGGTTTTGTGAAACCCGACTTTGTCCAGAGTATAGTCGAGTGCAGTCGGCCGATTATCGCTAAAAGTCGGGGATCGACCGAAACACGAAACCCAATGCAAGTCAATGGGGAAGCATAGTCGGCAGTGCGTGGAGGCCAGGAAAACACCTACAGTGCCCATTTTAATGCCAAAAACATCCATTCTTGTTTCTGAAGCTTGTCAATCTTAATTAACTTTATAATAATAGTTGGGCATAGGAAATTGGGGGTCATTTGGCAAAAGTTGTGGGGGGTAGGGCTGGTTCAAGGCTTTAGTGGGCCCAGGAAATGTGGACTCCGTCACGGCGGTGGAGCAGGGAGAGGTAAGTATTTCAACGTTGCAAGTGCTGTGATCCTGAGCAAGCAGGGGGGGCCCACTCGTTCGCATTGGCACTGGCACAGGGCCCCTCAAAGTACAGCGGTGTGTTTGCATGGCGGGGGCGCCTCCCACCGGCAGCGACACTTTTGCGTACTCTGAGGGGCCCTGTGCCCGTGACGTCGCCAACGAGTATGCCCCCCCCACCTGATGAAGGAACCTGCACTTTCATCTGCACCTTCCTCTTTGTCCCTGTGTAAGGTGGTATAACATGCGGGAAGGGGAACCTTACTTTCAGCAGGGTCAGATTCTGGCTGTGTAGAGTGCAAGGGGAATGTAGTGGTCTAGGTCAATGTACCAGCAGACTCATCTAGCAGTGGCTGGGCAATGGGCAGGATGAGGAGGAAACAGATATAGGGCCAAAGAATAAAGTAGGCTAAATGCAGTTCAAAATTGGTAACAGGACTAAACAGGCGGCATTGCTTTGTTCAGTGGAGTAGCAAACCCAAGAGCAGCAGACACTGTTTTAAGGGCCCAACCACACTAGTAGGCCAAATGCAGTTTAATATCTGCTACTGTAGGCCAAAAGCCAGAAGGTTGAAGCTCAGCTTTATTCAGTTGAGGACAAACAACATGGAGGGGCAGACACCGTTAGTAGGCCCTAACCACCAATTTTTAAAAAACAGCACTTAATGAGAGCCAGAAGGTAGAAGCTCAGCTTTATTCAGTTGAGGACAAACACCAGGCAGGGGCAGACACCGTTAGTAGGCCCTAAACACCATTTTTTTTAAAAAAACAGCACTTAATGAGAGCCAGAAGGTTGAAGCTCAGCTTTATTCAGTTGAGGGAAAACACCAGGGAGCAGCAAACAGAGCTATTAGGCCCCAACCAGCACTTAAAAAAAAAATAAATATATATATATATATATATATATATATATATATATATATATATATATATATATATATATATATATATATATATATATATATATATATATATATATATATATATATTAGAGCCAGAAGGTTGAAGCTCAGCTGTATTCAGTTGAGGTCAACACCAGGGAGGGGCAGACACCGTTAGTAGGCCGTAACCAAAGTTGAAGGCCAAATGCAGTTTAATATCTGATACTATAGGACGAAAGCCAGAAGGTTGAAGCTCAGCTGTATTCAGTTGAGGACAAACACCAGGCAGGGGCAGACACCGTTAGTAGGCCCTAAACACCAATTTTTTTTTAAACAACAGCACTTAATGAGAGCCAGAAGGTTGAAGATCAGATTTATTCATTTGAGGACAACTTGAATTAGGGACTGCAGAAAGACTTACCAGGCTGTCCCCTGTGTGGACCATGCATCCAATACATTAACCCATTGCGCCACAAAGGACACGTAACCTTCCGTGGCCATGCCTACAGGTCCATGTGTCTGTTGTCAGGTGTACCTTTGGACTCACAGATTGACATAGTGCATGGACAATGCAGTCTTTTACATGCTGGTGGAGGGGTGGGATGGCTTTTCTCGCAAAAGAATTGTCAACTGGGTAGCCCATAGCGTGGTACAGCGTAGTCCATCATGGCTTTATTAATATTAAATAAAATAAAAAAATAGGCTCTATGCACTGTAAAATAGGTTCCAGGGGTAAACGGGCAGCATTGGTGTGGTCAGTGGAGGAGTAATGCAAGTAGGGACCGCAGACAGGCTATCAAAGGCCTAAAATAACAAACAATAGGCTCATGGCAGTTTTACATCGGTTACATGGATACACAGGCAGGCAGCATTGTGGTCAGTGGAGGAGTAATGCAAGTAGGGACCGCAGACAGGCTATCAAAGGCCTAAAATAACAAACAATAGGCTCATGGCAGTTTTACATCGGTTACATGGATACACAGGCAGGCAGCATTGTGGTCAGTGGAGGAGTAATGCAAGTAGGGACCGCAGACAGGCTATCAAAGGCCTAAAATAACAAACAATAGGCTCATGACAGTTTTACATCGGTTACATGGATACACAGGCAGGCAGCATTGTGGTCAGTGGAGGAGTAATGCAAGTAGGGACCGCAGACAGGCTATCAAAGGCCTAAAATAACAAACAATAGGCTCATGGCAGTTTTACATCGGTTACATGGATACACAGGCAGGCAGCATTGTGGTCAGTGGAGGAGTAATGCAAGTAGGGACCGCAGACAGGCTATCAAAGGCCTAAAATAACAAACAATAGGCTCATGGCAGTTTTACATCGGTTACATGGATACACAGGCAGGCAGCATTGTGGTCAGTGGAGGAGTAATGCAAGTAGGGACCGCAGACAGGCTATCAAAGGCCTAAAATAACAAACAATAGGCTCATGGCAGTTTTACATCGGTTACATGGATACACAGGCAGGCAGCATTGTGGTCAGTGGAGGAGTAATGCAAGTAGGGACCGCAGACAGGCTATCAAAGGCCTAAAATAACAAAAAATAGGCTCATGGCAGTTTTACATCGGTTACATGGATACACAGGCAGGCAGCATTGTGGTCAGTGGAGGAGTAAAGGTACCTTCACACGAAGCGACGCTGCAGCGATAGCGACAACGATGCCGATCACTGCAGCGTCGCTGTTTGATCGCTGGAGAGCTGTCACACAGACCGCTCTCCAGCGACCAACGATGCCGAGGTCCCCGGGTAACCAGGGTAAACATTGGGTTGCTAAGCGCAGGGCCGCGCTTAGTAACCCGATGTTTACCCTGGTTACCAGCGTAAAAGTAAAAAAAACAAACAGCACATACTTACATGCGTCCCCCAGCGTCCGCTTCTTGACACTGACTGAGCTCCGGCCCTAACAGCAGAGCGGTGACGTCACCGCTGTGCTTTCACTTTCACTTTAGGTGCCGGCGCTCAGTAAGTGTCAGGAAGCAGACGCTGGGGGACGCGCAGGTGAGTATGTGCTGTTTGTTTTTTTTACTTTTACGCTGGTAACCAGGGTAAACATCGGGTTACTAAGCGCGGCCCTGCGCTTGGTAACCCGATGTTTACCCTGGTTACCAGTGTAAAACATCGCTGGGTATCGTTGCTTTTGCTTTCAAACACAATGATACACGGCGATCGGACGACCAAATAAAGTTCTGGACTTTATTCAGCGACCAGCGACATCACAGCAGGATCCTGATCGCTGCTGCGTGTCAAACGAAACGATATCGCTAGCCAGGACGCTGCAACGTCACGGATCGCTAGCGATGTCGTTTCGTGTGAAGGTACCTTAATGCAAGTAGGGCCCACAGACAGGCTATCAAAGGCCTAAAATAACAAACAATAGGCTCATGGCAGTTTTACATCGGTTACATGGATGCACAGGCAGGCAGCATTGTGGTCAGTGGAGGAGTATTGCAAGGAGTGTCTGACACAGTTAGTACTCCAAAAAAATAAATAGATGTTAATGTCTCGCAAAACAACTATAAGTAAAAAAAGGGTGTCATGCTTAGGTACAGGGGTGGGCCCATCTGCAGAGTTTATGACAAAGTAATTTGGCAGTAAATTAGTATTTACTGGTGTCAATATAGGACACTGACCCAGACTACTTTAACTAGCATCATAGATGCAAACAAATTGGTATTGTTTGTCAGTGCCAGGCATTGAATGATGTCAGTGCATAGACTAAACATTGGTGGAGCTGTGCGAGATAATTTTGCACGTGGTAGAGCACAGTTTGAGCTGGGGGGGGGGGGGAACTCTCTTGTGGCCGGCGGTACCGCCCCAGGGCCCCTCATGTTACAATGGTGTGTCTGACGTTGGGTGGGCACCACCACCGCCAGAGACATTACATTGTACTATGAGGGACCCAGTGGCAGTGCCGTCGACCAAAAGCGGGCACACCCACCTCTTCAGACAATCAGCACTGTAACGGGTGCTTGCGCCAAGTGGCGAGACAACGGCCCCGTGGGGGGATTTTTCCCATTGGGGGAGGTGTAAACATGTTGTATGCTGGACAAACAGCTGCTGCAAATTAACAGATTGGAACACTCAGTAAGACCAGTCCACAAGCAAGACCTTTTTATAGGAAAGCTAGGTGTCAGCCGGGAAAGGTGGGGCAAAATAATTTGAAATCCAGGAGTGGTTCATTTTAATGAAGGTGAGATCATCCACATTTTGGGTAGCCAGACGAGTCCTTTTTTCGGTTAATATTGAACCAGCAGCACTGAATACTCTTTCTGATAGCACACTAGCTGCTGGGCAAGCAAGCTCCTGCAACGCATATTCTGCCAATTCAGGCCAGGTGTCTAATTTTGATGCCCAGTAATCAAATGGGAATGACGGTTGAGGGAGAACATCGATAAGGGAAGAAAAATAGTTAGTAACCATACTGGACAAATGTTGTCTCCTGTCACTTTGAATAGATGCTGCAGTACCTGTCCTGTCTGCGGTCATTGCGAAATCACTCCACAACCTGGTCAGAAAACCCCTCTGTCCAACGCCACTTCTGATTTGTACACCTCTAACACCTCTGCCATGTAGCCCCCTGCAGCTTGTGTGAGACTGAGAACCATCACCGGCGCTGTGTGCTGGGAATGCCTGAATCAAACGGTCTACAAGAGTAGCTTGTTTGGTTGCTAATATTTGTTCGAGGTTCTCATGTGGCATAATATTTTGCAATTTGCCTTTATAAAAGGGTCAAGGATGCAGGCCAACCAATAATCATCATCGCTCATCATTTTAATAATGCGTGTGTCCCTTTTGAGGATACGTAAGGCATAATCCGCCATGTGGGCCAAAGTTCCAGTTGTCAAATCTGCGGTTGTGCTGGTTCGAGGGGCTGTTACAGGCAAATCTACGTCACTTGTCTCCCTTAAAAAAACAGAACCCAGCCTTGCAACGCCACTAATTTCTGTTGGCCCAGGAGAAGATTCCTCATTCAAAAAGTACTCATCCCCATCATCCTCCTCGTCCTCCTCATCCTCTTCGCCCGCTACCGCGTCCTCTACACGGCCCTGACCAGACAATGGCTGACTGTCATCAAGGCTTTCCTCTTCCTCGGCTGCAGACGCCTGCTCCTTTATGTGCGTCAAACTTTGCATCAGCAGACGCATTAGGGGGATGCTCATGCTTATTATGGCGTTGTCTGCACTAACCAGCCGTGTGCATTCCTCAAAACACTGAAGGACTTGACACAGGTCTTGTAGCTTCGACCACTGCACACCTGACAACTCCATGTCTGCCATCCAACTGCCTGCCCGTGTATGTGTATCCTCCCACAAAAACATAACAGCACGCCTCTGTTCGCACAGTCTCTGAAGCATGTGCAGTGTGGAGTTCCACCTTGTTGAAATGTCGATGATTAGGCGATGCTGGGGAAGGTTCAAAGACTGCTGATAGTTCTGCATACGGCTGGAGTGTACGGACGAACGGCGGATATGCGAGCAAAGTCTGCGCACTTTGAGGAGCAGGTCGGGTAACCCCGGGTAACTTTTCAGGAAGCACTGCACCACCAGGTTTAAGGTGTGAGCCAGGCAAGGAATGTGTTTCAGTTGGGAAAGGGCTATGGCAGCCATGAAATTCCTTCCGTTATCACTCACAACCTTGCCTGCCTCAAGATGTACAGTGCCCAGCCATGACTGAGTTTCATTCTGCAAGAACTCGGACAGAACTTCCGCGGTGTGTCTGTTGTCGCCCAAACACTTCATTGCCAATACAGCCTGCTGACGCTTGCCACTAGCTGTCCCATAATGGCACACCTGGTGTGCAACAGTGGCAGCTGCGGATGGAGTGGATGTGCGACTGCGGTGTGTGGACGAGCTCTCGCTTCTGCATGAGGAGGAGGAAGAGGAGGAGGGGGGGCGAACGCCTACAGCCAACTCTTTCCTTGACCGTGGACTAGGCAAAACTGTCCCAATATTGCTGTCCCCTGTGGACCCTGCATCCACCACATTCACCCAGTGTGCCGTGATGGACACGTAACGTCCCTGGCCATGCCTACTGGTCCATGCATCTGTTGTCAGGTGCACCTTTGTAGTCACAGACTGCCTGAGTGCATGGACGATGCGGTCTTTAACATGCTGTTGGAGGGCTGGGATGGCTTTTCTAGAAAAGAAGTGCCGACTGGGTAGCTCGTAGCGTGGTACAGCGTAGTCCATCAGCGCTTTGAAAGCTTCGCTTTCAACTAACCGGTAGGGCATCATCTCTAATGAGATTAGTCTAGCAATGTGGGCGTTCAAACCCTGTGTATGCGGATGCGAGGATGAGTACTTCCTTTTCCTAACAAGAGTCTCATGTAGGGTGAGCTGGACTGGAGAGCTGGAGATCGTGGAACTAGCGGTGGTGCCGGTGGACATGGGTGAGTGAGAGAGGGTTGGAGATGGTATTCTTGCCGGTGCCCTACATGCAGTGTTTCCTACTGCAAACCTGGTGATTCCCTGACTGCTTTGGCCTGGCGACGAAAGCTGCACAGATACTGCCGGTGGTGCGGGAAATGGTGGGTTTACAGTGAGGGAAGGGATGTAGCGTTGCTGACTAGCTTCATTGGCCGAGGGTGCTGCAACCTTTAGGGACATTTGGTAGTTATTCCAGGCTTGCAAATGCATGGTGGATAAATGTCTATGCATGCAACTTGTATTTAGACTTTCAAGATTCTGACCTCTGCTTAAGGTAGTTGAACATTTTTGACAGATGACTTTGCGCTGATCATTTGGACGTTGTTTAAAAAAATGCCAGACTGCACTCTTTCTACTATCAGATAACCTTTCAGGCATTGCAGACTGAGCTTCTTTAACCGGATGGCCACGCTGTCCTCCAACAGGTTTTGGTTTTGCCACGCGTTTTTGGCCAGATACGGGCACGGTAGATGGAACCTGTTGTGATGTTGATGCCTGCTGCGGCTCCTCCTCCTCCGCTTCTGAACTACTGCCGCCTGCACCCGGTTCCCCCAATGGCTGCCAATCGGGGTCAACAACTGGGTCATCTATGACCTCCTCTTCTATGTCGTGTGCAACTTCGTCTGTGTCACCGTGTAAGCCGGTGGTATAGCGTTCGTGACGGGGCACCATAGTCTCCGCTGGGTTTGATTCTGCCTCAGTACACTGCGAGGGCAATGTTCTGGTCTGAGTCAAAGGAACAGCATAGTAATCTGGCTGTGGCTGTGCATCTGTGCACTCCATGTCCGATTCAACTTCTAATGGGCATGGCCTGTTATCTGTTTCACTGTCTAACCCAGGAACGGTATGTGTAAAGAGCTCCATGGAGTAATCTGTTGTGTCGACTGACGCATCCTTCACTGTTGTTTTTAGTGAAGGACACAAGGAAGCGACTTGTTCCTGACCGGGAGCATCCACTGACGATGCACTGCTCTGACATTTGGCACTTTCCGAGGAGGAGGTGAAAGAGTTAGAGGCAGAGTCAGCAATGAAAGCCAATACTTGTTCCTCCTGCTCCGGCTTCAAAAGTGGTTTTCCTACTCCCAGAAAAGAGAGCGTTCGAGGCCTTGTGTAGCCAGACAACAAACCTGGCTCAACAACTCGAGACTTAGGTGCTGTACTGCTTTTACCACGACCACCTGATGCTCCACCACCACTACCATCATTACCAGCTGACAATGACCGCCCACGGCCACGACCTCTTCCACTAGACTTCCACATTGTTTGCAAAACGTAACCAAAGTAACGCTATTTGTTACTGTAAAACAACTTATAAGGTGAACTCAAAATTCTGTAGGATTTATATATACCTTTATAGGTGCCTGACACTGAAAGGAAAATCAGGCCCAATGTTACACACTAGGCTTTCTGTGCCCCAATAATTTGAGACATATGGCACACACAGGAGCAGCACTCAAGCAGACTTGCCAATATTTATCTTCCACTAATTATTTTTTTTTAAAAGGGAGAATTTACCCCCCCCCCAAAAAAAAGGCCCAGTATTACACAGTGTTTTCGGTGGCACACAATGAGAGACCGATACCACACACAGCAATGGCACGGAGGCAGACTTGCCAATATTTATCTCCCACTAATTATTTTTTTTTGGAAAAGGGAGAATGTACCCCAAAAAAAAAAAAAATGGCCAAGTATTACACAGTGTTTTCGGTGCCACACAATGAGAGACAGATGCCACACACAGCAATGGCACATAGGCAGACTTGCCAATATTTATCTCCCACTAATTTTTTTTTTGGAAAAGGGAGAATTTAGCAAAAAAAAAAAGGGCCAAGTATTACACAGTGTTTTCGGTGGCACACAATGAGAGACAGATACCACACACAGCAATGGCACGGAGGCAGACTTGCCAAAATTTATCACCCACTAATTTTTTTTTTTGGAAAAGGGAGAATGTACCCCCCCCCAAAAAAAAATGGCCAAGTATTACACAGTGTTTTCGGTGCCACACAATGAGAGACAGATGCCACACACAGCAATGGCACGGAGGCAGACTTGCCAATATTTATCTCCCACTAATTTTTTTGGGGGAAAAGGGAGAATGTACCCCCCCCCCAAAAAAATGGCCAAGTATTACACAGTGTTTTCGGTGCCACACAATGACAGACAGATGCCACACACAGCAATGGCACGGAGGCAGACTTGCCAAAATTTATCTCCCACTAATTTTTTTTTTGGGAAAAGGGAGAATGTACCCCCCCAAAAAAAAATGGCCAAGTATTACACAGTGTTTTCGGTGCCACACAATGAGAGACAGATGCCACACACAGCAATGGCACGGAGGCAGACTTGCCAATATTTATCTCCCACTAATTTTTTTTTGGAAAAGGGAGAATGTACCCCCCCCCAAAAAAAAAATGGCCAAGTATTACACAGTGTTTTCGGTGCCACACAATGACAGACAGATGCCACACACAGCAATGGCATGGAGGCAGATTTGCCAATATTTATCTCCCACAAATTTTTTTTTTGTAAAAGGGAGAATGTACCCCCCAAAAAAAAAAAAATGGCCAAGTATTACACAGTGTTTTCGGTGCCACACAATGACAGACAGATGCCACACACAGCAATGGCACGGAGGCAGACTTGCCAATATTTATCTCCCACTAATTTTTTTTTTTGGAAAAGGGAGAATTTAGCAAAAAAAAAAAAAAAATGGCCAAGTATTACACAGTGTTTTCGGTGGCACACAATGAGAGACAGATACCACACACAGCAATGGCACGGAGGCAGACTTGCCAATATTTATCTCCCACTAATTTTTTTTTTGGAAAAGGGAGAATGTACCCCCCCCCAAAAAAAAAAGACCAAGTATTACACAGTGTTTTCGGTGCCACACAATGACAGACAGATGCCACACACAGCAATGGCACGGAGGCAGACTTGCCAATATTTATCTCCCACTAATTTTTTTTTGGGAAAAGGGAGAATTTAGCAGAAAAAAAAAAGGGCCAAGTATTACACAGTGTTTTCGGTGGCACACAATGAGAGACAGATACCACACACAGCAATGGCATGGAGGCAGACTTGCCAATATTTATCTCCCACTAATTTTTTTTTTTTGGAAAAGGGAGAATGTACCCCCCCCCCAAAAAAAAAAAATGGCCAAGTATTACACAGTGTTTTCGGTGCCACACAATGAGAGACAGATGCCACACACAGCAATGGCACGGAGGCAGACTTGCCAATATTTATCTCCCACTAATTTTTTTTTTGGAAAAGGGAGAATGTACCCCCCCCCCCAAAAAAAATGACCAAGTATTACACAGTGTTTTCGGTGCCACACAATGACAGACAGATGCCACACACAGCAATGGCACGGAGGCAGACTTGCCAATATTTATCTCCCACTCATTTTTTTTTTTGGAAAAGGGAGAATGTACCCCCCCCCAAAAAAAATGGCCAAGTATTACACAGTGTTTTCAGTGGCACACAATGAGAGACAGATACCACACACAGCAATGGCACGGAGGCAGACTTGCCAATATTTATCTCCCTGCAGTTATCTCAGAAAAGTATGGCAGGCAGCTATAAAAAGGACTGCTGCACAGAAAAGTGTGGACAAACACACAAGATAGCTGTGCAGAAAGGAAGGAAAAACAGGATTTGTGCTTTGAAAAAAGCAGTTGGTTTGCACAGCGGCGTACACACAGGCACAGCAACGCAGCTATCAGGGTCAGGGATCCTTCTAGGGCAGCCCAATGAGCTACAGCGCTGAGGAAAAAAAAATGTAGCTTCCACTGTCCCTGCAATCAAAAGGTGGTGTTGGACAGTGGAAATCGCTACAGCACAAGCGGTTTGTAGCTTTATGGACCCTGCCTATCACTATCCCTGCTTCTGAAGAAGCTGCAGCAACCTCTCCCTACGCTCAGATCAGCAGCAGTAAGATGGCGGTCGGCGGGAACGCCCCTTTATAGCCCCTGTGACGCCGCAGAAAGCAAGCCAATCACTGCAATGCCCTTCTCTAAGATGGTGGGGACTGAGATCTATGTCATCACGCTGCCCACACTCTGCATCCACCTTCATTGGCTGAGAAATGGCGCTTTTAGCGTCATTGAAACGCGACTTTGGCGCGAAAGTCGCGTACCGCATGGCAGACCCCACACAGGGATCGGCTCGGTTTCATGAGACGCCGACTTTGCCAAAAGTCTGCGACTTATGAAAATGAACGATACGTTTCGCTCAACCCTACTCCTGGCCATAGTTATTGCTCCAGGTTTCTATAATGCAGTGTACTTTGGAGTTCATAGACAAGTCGAGAGAGCGGCGTAAGTTCTCCTGCCCATGAGAGCATAGAGAAGGTACCCGTTTCTGCGAAAAATAATGGTGGCTAGGTATTTTCAAGCTGAGTCTGAGCAAAGTCATGATTTCTTGAAAA
This sequence comes from Ranitomeya variabilis, assembly GCF_051348905.1. Taxonomy (NCBI): domain Eukaryota; kingdom Metazoa; phylum Chordata; class Amphibia; order Anura; family Dendrobatidae; genus Ranitomeya; species Ranitomeya variabilis. Next base: position 512,389,244 of record NC_135232.1, on the reverse strand, counting down.
ACAGCTACCTGCATATGATTGTACGGTAGTAACTGAAACTGTTTTCTCAACACACAATTAGGGATGGATATTTGCCAGTGCAATGGAAAAGGAGAATGATGAGTACTAAGACTACAAAAAACTTTAGTGATGGATCACAATAATTATGGTGATGATGGCACTGACCATGTACTAGACAAGGCTATGACCTGGCTGACAGAAAGAGGAGCTTGACTAGAAGGCGGGTAGGAGAGAATGTGAGCTTAGATTGTTACTAATTTGCATTAGTTTTCTTGTTTAGGGACTCCTGAACCTACCCTTTCATTTTATCTATTAAATTAATATCCATCATGTCCTGTTAGAGGATATTCAAAAGTTGACTTACTGTACTGTATTCTGCCCTTTCCATTTTTGCATTTTTTTCTCCTCCTTCTTTTTCTCCCCTTTTTCTTGTCCTCCCCCCCCCCCTAAATAAAATCCCCCTCACCAAAACCGCCTTAAATTAGTAATTTTTTGGTGGTTAGCATTCATTTAATTTCACTTTCATGATTTTGATGCAACTTTTACCTTTTTTTATCTAACATATATCATATAGCATACAATTTTGCATGTTATGGCTTTCAGATTCACTAGATCATTTTAATATTTATCCTTATTAATGCTTATACTTTACTACGTATTAGTTTTATATGTCTGTAAATAAGTGAGTGGTTCTCTTTTTTTAGATTGAACTATGAACTTTTCTGTATAACAAGAAATACTTGGCACTCAGGAGATGTTCGTTGCAAAATATAGAAAAAATATTTTTATTCGGTGCATCCGGCTCAACACATATAAACGTTTTCGGTCTATACAAACAAGACCTTCATCAGATACAGATGTGAATGCTGGAGACCATAGATGGTGTGTGCAAGCCACACACTAGGTTAGACCCTAGTCACGGAATGGGAGCGCAGGGCGCCTTGAAACATATGGCGATAAATAAAGCGCTATAGGGAAGCGAGGTGCTCGCAGGAGGGAAGCGCTGGAGATCACCGATGCCACGGACGCTGTGCTGTGGAGCAGGATACACTCCCGGGGCTGAGTGTATCCTGCTCCACAGCACAGCGTCCGTGGCATCGGTGATCTCCAGCGATTCCCTCCTGCGAGCACCTCGCTTCCCTATAGCGCTTCATTTATCGCCATATGTTTCAAGGCGCCCTGCGCTCCCATTCCGTGACTAGGGTCTAACCTAGTGTGTGGCTTGCACACACCATCTATGGTCTCCAGCATTCACATCTGTATCTGATGAAGGTCTTGTTTGTATAGACCGAAAACGTTTATATGTGTTGAACCGGATGCACCGAATAAAAATATTTTTTCTATATTTTGCAACGAACATCTCCTGAGTGCCAAGTATTTCTTGTTATACTTTACGGGTTGGATTCCTAACTTGTGCACCTCCAAGAAACCTTGAGTGCCGTGGTCACTTTTTTCCATATGAACTTTTCTGTGTTTTAATTTGTACTTACATATTTTTTAGATCTTTGATTTTTAGTTGTTGGATTTACATGCCATTTTTTTACTCGGTGTTTTAGTCCAATGTTTTAATAATAAATATGTTTTCCACACTGGTTGGATGTCAACTATTCCTCCCACTCACACTTTGTGGTTATGTATGATTTTTGATTGTTATGATTCTTTTAGGGTTTTTTGGGTGCTAAATGATCTCTTATGTGGTCTTTCTGTCCTTGTTTTCTATTTTCTATAAGTGGTCTCCTTTTTTGTTGTGTGCTTAATCAGAGAATCTTTCTATACCCATGCCAAAGATTAGCTAAAGATTGGCTCCTTTTTCCGGTATTAGTAAGAACAGGTGATCTATTCCAACTATGTGAGTCTTATGTGTCACATGACCGAATTGTGATACACTGCGACTTTGCGTCTTTTGTATATCCAGTAAGTGGTTGGCGGCTTTCACACACTTATCACACACCAGTACCTGACACAACTGAGTTATTAGTTTTATTTTATTATTTAAGACTTTAAATAGTCTGTTCATCAGCACCTCTTCACCTCTTGACAAAGCATTTCTTTGTGAAACACTCATCGGATGCCTGGGATCCCTGGTTCCTTGCTTGGTATTAACTGTCTTTCTGCCTGGTAATATTTGGTTATATGACACTATGAGCTCTAAAATATAGCTGTGTTTAATACGCAGTTCATATATTATTTATACACTTTATTGGTGGTGTCCTTGGCTCTTAGATCTTCCCTGATCTGTTCCACCCCATGCCTTCCATAATAATTGACTCCTCTTGGTCTTTATCCATTATTTGGACTTTATATCATATTTAGTGTTCATTATGATTGTTCACTGGCATACTCTTGCATACCCTTTGGATATGAAACAATTATGCGGGGTATCTAATTTTTATGTCTGGTTTATGTATGGCACTTTTACGTTTTTCAAGGTGACCTCGTATTTGGCCTCACTTGTGCAATGTCTCAACTCTAACATGTTGTTTAAGATTTATTGACTTAATAAAGTGATTTATTTTTTTCTAGTTGGATAGCATCTTTCTGATCATATTGTTTTTTTACTTGGTTTAGCAGCTGCAAGACCATTTTTCTGCTGTGTGGACCTTGATGTCTTTGTCATAGGGCTTTTAGTTGTAATTGTATGCAACAGCAGCACCTATACTATATATGAGTGAACCAATTCTCAGAATCCTGTCCTAGCGGCCATGACAGTAATCCATGGCTATCAGTCAAATACCCTGCAAACTGCTTCCTACCTGCCGGAATCTCCAGCGCCTCTTCTGATTTTTGGGGATTTCGGAACATTGTTGCGCAAGTATCATGTCATGCAGGGTCTACTAATAGAAGGTACCAGGGATGCCAACAGGTAGGAAGATGGTTTACACTGATCCTGTCCCACGTCAGTAGTCTGGGCTGCTGGAACGTGGTCCTGCAAATTGACTCACTTATGACTGATACTTAACCATCACTGAGTGTAACTTCTCAGTTTGGCCATCCTGGTGAGGTGTGATAGGTGTTTGCTGTTCTGGTGATCTTTGAGGGTCCCAATGGTAAGACCAAAACCAATCAAATATCTTGTACAAATACTTAGAGAACTTGTTAAAGCAATAAAAGCACATCCAGTAACAGTGAACACAAAAAAATCATGAGCATGTCAAAGAAATGCCTCAAGGCCTCAACAGAAGCAGGGAGGGACATTTTGGAAAAACAGGATTTGAATGAATGGCATGAGTCAAGATTGATTTTGTCAAAAGACAGGGATTTGTTTCTATGTTAGACAGTTGGAAAATGTTTTATGCCTGCAATAAGAGAAACAAAACAGTCTTGCAGATGCAATATACCTTTTAATATCTCTCTAAAAAAAAGAGTTAAACAGCTTAAATCTCTTCATCGGGCATATTATAGCAAAGGATGATTCCAATATACTTTGATGACTGTTTACAAGTGTTTTACATGCTATTTATGGAATTTATTTTCCTTTTTGTTAATATAGACATTATATGTTATATTGTAGTTTTACAATGTTAGAACTATCCCATTAGCTACGCAAGCTATTCTAAAAGTTTTTTTGTTCATTTTTTTACAAGATAAACAGTGTTTAAATATATTAATTCATTTATTCCTATTTCTCTAAGTCATTACCCCGTGACCGCCAGTAGGCACTATCGTATTACACACTGTCGTATTATACAATGTCATATTATACAATTGTACATGAGGTGTAAAATGTCTAATAATCTAAAGTCTGCTAGGTGTTGACCACATTGGTTTTCCGTGGTGTGTGGATTGCTTTGGGAATATGTTTTCTCTATATTATATGCTTATTTGACACCGGATAAGCTTATAAATAATTTATGTATCTTTTGCTCACATTGAAAATATAGCGACATTCCCTTCTGGAATTCTAAAATCAATGAAAATTCTTTCCAACTGAACTGATATGATGATTTAGAATTGTACAAGTATATGAGTCCTAGACCCCACACTGCCTAGAATGTGGGCCCCTGACTGCTGGGGATGAGATGCTACACTTCTAAATCCTATGTTTTCTACTACCCTTTCCCATATAGAATGGTATATTGGTTTGGCCTAGTCTTGTAGACTGTGATTTGATGCTATCTGGGTGCCTCCTATCTCCTATACATGCAACCCCTTTAAGTTATACTCAATGGCCTCAGTTCATTATTTGAATTATTTTTAAAGTCACTTTTTTGTGGTATTTTCTGCTTTTTTGCACCAAAGTATTCAATATATTGTATTAAAAAAATGATCTTACCCCCTTACCGACCTCCGCCGTACTATTACAGCGGAGGTCGGTACCCCCGCTTTGATGCAGGCTGAGGCGGTGAGCCCACATCAAAGCAGGGACATGTCAGCTGTTTTGAACAGCTGACATGTGCCCGCAATAGCTGCGGGTGAAATTGCGATTCACCCGTCGCTATTAACTAGTTAAATGCCGCTGTCAAACGTTGACAGTGGCATTTAACCGGTGCTTCCGGCTCAATGGCGCATCGCGGACCCCAGTCACATGATCGGGGGTCAGTGATGCGTCCCCATAGTAAACAGAGGTCTCCTTGAAACCTCTATGGTTGCTGATGCCGGCCTGCTGTGAGCGCCACCCTGTGGTCAGCGCTCATAGCAAGCTTGTAATTCAGCTACATCAGAGCGATCTAATGATCGCTGCTATGTAGCAGAGCCGATCGAGTTATGCCAGCTTCTAGCCTCCATGGAGGCTATTGAAGCATGGCAAGAGTAAAGAAAAAAAGTTTAAAAATTATGAAAAAAAAAATAAAACAAACATAAAAGTTTAAATCACCCCCCTTTCGCCCCGTTCAAAATAAAACAATAAAAAAAAATTAAACCTACACATATTTGGTATCGCCGAGTTCAGAATCGCCCGATCTATCAATAAAAAAAAGGATTAACCTGATCGCTAGACGTCGTAGAGAGAAAAAAATTCGAAACGCCAGAATTACGTTTTTTTTGTCGCCGAGACATTGCATTAAAGGGAACCTGTCACCACGTTTTTGGAAGATGGGATAAAAATAGCGTTAAATAGGGGCAGAGGTGGGCGTTACATTAGTGTGTGTGTTATGCGTTTATTACCCACCTAAGTTGCCGAAATAACTTTGCAAAGTCTCCGTTTTCGCCTGTCAATCAGGCTGGTCAGGTCACATGGGCGTGGTGTCTTCACCCAGATTTGGCGTAGTTTTCCGTTGGTGGCGTAGTGGTGTGCGCATGCCCAAAGTCCGGAATCCTCTTCCAGGGGATTTAAAATAGCGCGGTGTTCGTTATTGCATTGGTGATCGGTGGGCGCGGCCATCTTCCTTTGGCCGCGCGTGCGCAGAAGCGGCGCTCTGCTGGCCGCGGCTTCAGGAAAATGGCCGCGGGATGCCGCGCGTGCGCAGATGGATATCGCGGCGGCCATTTTCCCAGCAGAGCGCCGCTTCTGCGCACGCGCGGCCAAAGGAAGATGGCCGCGCCCACCGATCACCAATGCAATAACGAACACCGCGCTATTTTAAATCCCCTGGAAGAGGATTCCGGACTTTGGGCATGCGCACACCACTACGCCACCAACGGAAAACTACGCCAAATCTGGGGGAAGACAACGCCCATGCGACCTGACCAGCCTGATTGACAGGCGAAAACGGAGACTTTGCAAAGTTATTTCGGCAACTTAGGTGGGTAATAAACGCATAACACACACACTAATGTAACGCCCACCTCTGCCCCTATTTAACGCTATTTTTATCCCATCTTCCAAAAACGTGGTGACAGGTTCCCTTTAAAATGCAATAACAGGCGATCAAAAGAAGCTATCTGCACCAAAATGGTATCATTAAAAATATCAGCTTGGAACGCAAAACATAAGCCCTCAACCGACCCCAGATCATGAAAAATGGAGACGCTACGGGTATTGGATAATTGCGCAATTTTTTTTTTTTTTTTTTTTATTTTTTTTTTTTTAAGCAAAGTTTGGAATTTTTTTTTACCACTTAGATAAAACGTAAGCTAGACATGTTTGGTGTCTCGTAATGACCTAGAGAATCAAAATGGCAGGTCAGTTTTAGCATTTAGTGAACCTAGCAAAAAAGCCAAACAAAAAACAAGTGTGGGATTGCACTTTTTTTGCAATTTCACCCCACTTGGAATTTTTTTCCTGTTTTCTAGTACACGACATGGTAAAACCAATGATGTCATTCAAAAGTGCAACTTGTCCCGCAAAAAACAAGCCCTCACATGGCCATATTGACCTAAAAATAAAAAAGTTATGGCTCTGGGAAGGAGGGGAGCGAAAAACGAGAACGCAAAAATGAAAAAGGGCAAGGTCTTGAAGGGGTTAAAGGGATATTTCTATCTCCAACATCCTATCCCAATATATAGCAAGTGTAATAATAATAATAATAATAATATTCGGAAACACCTCCAATTAGAAATATATATAGTTCTTCTGATTAGCTATGTATCTTACCCAATATGCAGATCATTGCAGTAGCTTAGAAATCCATGTAATCATGGATACCTAAGCTGCTGCAATGCCTGCACATGGGGTAAGTGACATAGTGAATCAGAAGAACTATACTACATTTCTAATTAGAGGTTTTTGCTAATATTATTATTATTACACCTACTATATTTTGGGATAAAAGGGAATACCCTGTAACTATTTTTGTGACTTTTTAGAGCAAAAGTTTTAGCAAAATGGCACAAAATGCTCCAAGATATGAAATGTACATAAAGTCATTCCAGGAAGGGATTGGAAAACATTTCCACCAAATTTTGTGACTATTTAAAAAAATTGCAATTGGTAAATTAGCCAAAAACATCTAGAAAAGTAGGAAAACATTCAAACACATATAAAATAGACTTTAAAAAAGGCTCAAATTAAAAGAAGAATTAGGTGCAAATAAAAAAGGCAAAAAACACCAAAAAATAGAGAACACGGCACAAATTCAGTAATGAATCGGGTCCTGTACAGTCTTATAATGTAAAGTCACAACTGGTATTTGTTGGGCGTCAAAAAACTACTGTATAGAGTGGCAGAGATGAAACTGACTCACTTGGCAGACCTCTTCATTATTATTCGTTTTCAGCTATAACACAAATGGATAGTGTGTTCATACTTGGGTCATTCTGAGGACAAGGGGAGAAATGTGTGTACGAGTTGGCTAAATGCGCTCCACATTTTGAGAGGACAGCCGCAACACATGCAGGAATTGCCTGTTTGTTAGACAATCCCTGCATGTATTCTGGCTGCCTAACAGACGGGAGACATGGTGCCGAGGGGACTCGAACATAATATTCGAGCACGCCGTAGACACTCGGTTAGCAGCCAAGTGCGCTCCGATAACACCTTATCCGAACACATTCGCTCATCACTAGTGTCAAGTACTCAGCCTCTGTTCATACAAGCTCACAGCGTGCGCACTGGCTAAAAAAGGCTTTTACATAGGTAATTGTTAAGCCAGGCATTACAAGCATACAGTGCTCACCACCGATCACTGTGCCACGGTTTCTTCCCAAAAAACAGGATTCCGATGGAAAACCCGACAGGACCATGTCGCTTGTGTCTGCCATCTTTGTTTGATGCACCACATTCTGACAGGAAGCTTTTATTAAGATAATAGGATACAGTTATGTCATATTTTGTTGATATGCCATGAATTCTATGCCGCAGCGGTTTATAGTACAATACATATGGGAGGGGTCATCTCACAGAAGGAAAAAGCTGTGTGTGGAGGAAAACGAAATCAATGTTCCTTGTATAAAAAGATAGCCTGCAACCCATGCACGTGTCCTGGGAAAGCAGAGTCATCAATGATGTGGGGACACCGAAGGTTAATTTTTCACAGCCTTAGGCCGGTTTCACACGTCCAGATAATTCCGGTACGGGAGAAATCGGTACCGGAGTTATCCATGTCCGTGTGTCCGTGTGCTCACGTGGCACATCAGTGTGGCACACGTGCGGCAGCCGTGTGCCGCCCGTGTGCCGCCTGAGGACCACACGGACTGTGCAGGAGAGACAGCGCTACAATAAGCGCTGTCCCCTGCTTGTGGTGCTGAAGCTGGCATTCATCCCTTCTGTCCTGCTCGGCTGAAAGCAGCGCTAGCAGGAGAGAAGGGATGAAAGATCAAGTTCTTTTATGTTAAAAATAAAGTTCAGGGGTCACCTCCCGCCTCCCACACCCCGTATGAATATGCGTATATTCATCATTGTAATGAGCGGTACCACGTGACATCTCAAACAGGACAGGCTGCCGGCACTGAGAGGAGACATCGCGGGAGCTGGGTGAGTATTTCTCTGCAAGCGGGCAGGCGCACGGGGGGATGGGAGGCAGGAGGTGACCCCCAAACTTTATTTTTAACAAAAAAGAACAAAAACTTGATTTTTCATCTCTTCTCTCCTGCAGGGGAGAAGAGATGAATGCCGCTTTCAGCACCACACGAAGGGGGACAGCGCTTACTGTTGCGCTGTCTCTCCTGTGGGCGGTACGTACACACGGAGGAGAGTGCACACTGTTCTCCGTGTGCACGTGTGCGGGACGTATTGCAGTACGTGCTGCCGGAGATAAGCGAACATGTCTCCGTGTTTTCAACACGGACACACGGTCCGTGAAAACACAGAGACATGTGTATAGACCCATTCATTTGAATGGGTCTACGTGTGTCAGTGTCTCCGGTACGTGAGAAAACTGTCAGTACACGTACCGGAGACACTGACGTGTGAAAGAGGCCTTAGGCTGGCCATGCACGTCAGAATGACTACAGTGGGTGCGCATGACACAGGCAAAGTTTATTCCCATGTAACAAGCATCTTTACATTCTGAAAAAAAGCCTTATCAAACACATAGCCAAGACCTTCCACTTTGAATGTACCCATGAAAGAGCTGCTGTCCCAATGTTCACAACTCCTGCCAAACACATGCAATCTTAGCTGGACAAAGCATGTAGTTTTAATTGGACGATATAAAGAAGCCACCATACCCTTTTAGAAGCAACTTATCTCCTGATGGAACAGAGAACTGGATATGTTGAAATTCAATTTGACCGAACTTTCTTTCCACAGGAATCTACCGTTGGTAGAGAAATACAGATGTTGATGGACTTGGCATGGGGACCTTAAAACCTTAGCGTGGTATTCAGGAGTTGAACATTTGGAAGGGTATGCCATTTCTAGATATGATCTGTGTTGTATACCATTTTATTTTTACAAAGTTCCCTTACCAATGAATTAAAGGTACATCAGGATAAAATAGTAATATTATTAAGTATACCTTCCTAACAAATGTATTAAACAAACATATATAAAGATGGAAAAACTCATACACAGAAAACAGAGCATCAGGGGTTGGGCAGGAATGGAACACAGCCACTCATTGGTTTCATATAATGAACGGAACGTTGGCTAAATACATACAGCTTACAGTATGGAACCAACAATGTGCTAAACAACAAGGTTACAAGTGCATACACCAATAAATATGAAGTACCAGCCCAGCAGGCTCTCTGGACCCCGATGTACGTGTCACTTGTGCGGCTTCCAAGGGGTTAGATCAATGTCAGCGGCCTTTCTAAGCTGAACACGCCTACCCTGGTCAGATTGCAGTTCTTACACAGCTTCAGGCCTGGTAACTACAAACATGGGAAACTGTCTGGAAATTCCTAGTTCCTATTGACTCGAATAGGGGATGAATGTGTAATACCCAGCCGTGGCCATTATACAGTTAACAACGCTGTGTAGTGCAGTTCCATAACTAAGCACTTCTGCCTGTCTTCTGGCACTGGGAACAGCTGATTGGCAAGGGTGCCGAGTGTCGAACCCCCATTAATCAGACATGATGGCCTATCAAAGTAAAAGTCCTGGACAACCCCTTTAAGTCTTATGGGACTATCTCTGCATTGCTGGATTGTTTCTAAGTTTAATATAATTTGAGAGTAGTCCACTTTTTTTGTACATGTTCTATTAATTAAAGGGAAGTGCACTGTACTCTAAAACCTACATAACATTATCAACAATATGGACACAGCATATGGTTGTAATAAGAAATGTAAAGGTGTTGTCCAAATTAAATAAAAATGTTTTAAAAGGCAGCTAATATAAATTGTTAAATAAACCCGTATTCACTGGGTTCAACTCCCCGTGCTGCAGCACTAGCGGATATTGTGGGTTAATGTGTAACACTGCGCACTAAAAAACTGCTTCAAAGTGTTTCAATTAATACTTGGTATCAACTTAGATTAGACAGTCTACAGATGAGCCAAATCTATCACACAACAGTAAGCACTATGATATATTTGGCATTTTTTAAGAATGTCTAGTCTAAATTTTCATTGTGTAGAAGTTATACAGTACTGAAAAATATTCCCTAAGGTCTTCAAAAAGTTATTCAATGTCTCCTAAACGACAATTCGATAAACCAGTAATAATAAATTCTATGCATTCTTTTATTTTTAGTTTTTAACAGCTGTATAAAGATGTTTAAAGCATGTATTACCTTTGTGTAGACCCCCCAGGACAGCTCTGTTTCGGTGACCATGACCACTATGCCAAACATCCCAAATATGAGAGCGTAGTCACTCAGCCTTTTCCTCTTTTCAAACAGGGCTCTTCGATGACCCAGCTTGTAGCCTACGTTTTGGTTCTTCTTTTGGCCTTTGTGACCTCCTTGGCTACTGTCGTCCCCTCCTCGTAAACTGCGGTGAGATGCTTTGATGGGGTCGTTTTTGTTTACTACAACTTCGATTCCTGGGCTGTGTAGTGTCTGAAGGGGCTGCGTTTCTGGATCTGTCTCATGAAGGTTTCTCCTAGAGGAGCTCAGGCTGCTGAGGGGTCTTGGGATCCCCCCGTTGTATCTGCAGCTGTTCATGGCTATGTCCGAAAAACGGTTGGACTGTCTGAAGGATGCTCTTGGACCATCATGACTGATGGGCTGTAGGTCAGCGTTCCCCTATAGACAAAATACACAGATAAATGTGTCACAGATGGATGGTAATCTATATACAGCTGCATATAAGAGTTGGCGATGGTCAGATTTTATATGATGTATACTAAATTTTAACTGCTCCATTGTATCTCACATTAATGAGATGTTCACCGAGGCACTATTTTGCAGCACACATGCCAAATGATTTGTCCTTTGTTTTTGGGTGAAAAAAGTCATACATTTGGTGCACTGGAAAGTGGGAAGACCTTACTGGGATTGGGTGAGGATTTAAGATGCACACATGTCTTAATTAATATACTGCATCTTGGGGCAGTCCATGTGCCAAAAATGTAACCTGTGCCAACAATGCACTGCACTATATTTCTGTAATAATTTAAGTCACATTATGGCACAATTCTGGTGAATCTGTAAAGCCCATGGTATATAGAAAAAGTGGATAGGCTTTCTTAAAAACATAAGAAGTCACGCGTCCACATCTATTAATGTATTTCATTTCTTACTCAAAAATAATAATCTTTTGTGGGACACATTTTCTAACTATCTGTGAAGAAATTAGAACCATTATGCTATGCATGCCAGATTATTAAACTGAAGTAAGTATTGCTGGTGGTCAAGACTTAGACATATTTATTAATGTGACTTTTATTTAATTTTTTTTTCTGTCAATCAGGACACATTTCAAGATGCTAAAATCTATCAACTGCCAATGTGACATTTTGATAAATTTTTGAGCAAAAAAAAAATGGCACTTTTCCTCCAGCAAGGCTGATGGAAAAAGTACCACAAGGGATTAACTATCCCCACAAAGGTTTTCTTTTCATATGGCTGAATGTGTTTTTTATTAGGGAATCATTACATGAATATGTTGAGATCCTATGGTAAGCATTTTTCCATGCAGGCAAAGTTCCTTTTAGCTTAGCACTGACATTGTCACTTGAATGCAATAAATGCAATGAAAACCATACGTTCTTAAATGCACAAAAACATAAGACAGACAGATCTAAACATAAATCTGTAGGGTAGGCAAGTAACTTCATATATATGTATTTGAAGATGGGCAATAGGGAGAATTTTTAACTGCTAAGGATCACCAATGGTCTTGATTGCAAAAATACTAAAATTGTAGTGAAAAAAAATGTAGAATCCTAAAGGTTGAGTAAAAAGAAAATAACACAGAAATAGGGTATATACAGCTCGGGAAAAAATTAAGAGACCTCAAAACGTTCAGCTGGTCTGATTTTTCTCTTTATAGGTATATTTTTGAGTAAAATGTAAATTGTTATTTTATTCTATAAACTTCCGACAACATGTCTCCGAAGTTCCAAGCAATAAATTTTGTATTTTTTTTCTGACAAAGAAAAATGATCAAATTTAAAAATAAAACAAAAAACAGTGCTTTCAGACCTCAGAAAATGCAAAGAAAACAAGTTCATAATCATTTTGAAACAACAATACTAATGTTTTAAATCACAGCTTTCATGCGTCTTGGCATGCTTTCCACCAGTCTTTCACACTGCTTCTGGTGCAAACATTTAAGCAGTTCTTCTTTGTTTGATGGCTTGTGACTATCCATCATCCTCTTGGTTACATTCCAGAGGTTTTCATTGGGATTCAGGTCTGGAGATTGGGCTGCCCATGACAGGGTTTTGATGTGGTGGTCTCTTAATTTTTGCCAGAGCTGTATATATATATACCGTATTTTCCGGCATATAAGACGACTGGGCGTATAAGACGACCCCCCAACTTTTCCAGTTAAAATATGAAATCTTCTTAAAAGTCGGGGGTCTTCTTATATGCCGTATGTCGTTTAATTGGGCCGGTGACTAATGTGCCTTTTGGGGTGGGGAGTGGTCCCAATGATGAAGAGGGGGCGTCTCACAGGAAAGTGTGAGTGGAGTAGCCCCCTATTACCTCATTGTGGCAGCGTGGGGGTCTCTGTGCTGGGGAGCGGCAGCTCCTCTTCATGCCGTGGGGCGGTGCATCTTCTTGCAGCCTCGGGACTCCTCCGGCATCTCCTCAAGGCCCGGAGGCACCGGCAGCTCCATTGGAAAATGGCCGCTGGGGGCGGCGCATGCTCAGATTCAGATCTCGTCTCCCGAGATCTCGGGACGAGATCTGAATCTGAGCATGCGCCGCCCCCAGCGGCCATTTTCCCGGAGGCCACCGCATCGCAGCAATGGAGCTGCCGGTGCCTCCGGGCCTTGAGGAGATGCCGGAGGAGCCCTGGCGCTGCAAGAAGATGCACCGCCCCACAGCACAGAGCCCCCATGGCACGAAGAGGAGCTGCCGCTCCCAGCACAGAAACCCTATGCTGCCGCAATGAGGAGCCGCCGCTCCCCAGCACAGAGACGCCCACGCTGCCGCAATGAGGTAACGGGGCTACTCCACTGTCTCACACTTTCCTTTGAGACGCCCCCTCTCTTCATCATCGGGACCACTCCCCCCCAACCACCATATGCACATTTGTCTGTACTCGGCGTATAAGACGACCCCCGACTTTTAAGAAGATTTTGAGGGGTTAAAAAGTCGTCTTATACGCCGGAAAATACGGTGTGTGTGTATATATATATATATATATATATATATATATATATATATATATATATATATATATATATATATATATATATATATATATACATATATATATATATATATATAGCACCGTCCCTTACATATTGGATTATATAGAGCCCTGATTTTTATTACATACTGTCCTCTCTTGTTAGCTGTATAATGCAATGATGGCTGATGGAGCATGGGAAACCTTCTTTTCTAATGGAGGAGCTGATGGACTGGTCATCTGGTCACCAGCTCCTCCATCAGCAGTCATTTTATATCTAACAATAGAGGGAACTATGTAATAAAAGTGGGGGCTGAGAATAACAAAAAAACACTACACTATGTAAGAGACAGCACTTTACATAACAGCAGAGGAAGCTATATAATAAGGGACGGCATCATATATAACTAGAGAGGAAGGTACGTAATACATAACAAAAGAGGAAACTATGTAACTAAGGATGGTGTTATACATAATCAGTGAGTACGCTATATACTAAGGGACTGTGTTATACATAACAAGTAAGTACACTGTATACTATGAGACTGTGTTAGACATAATAAGTGAGTACACTATATACTAAGGGACTGTGCTATACATAAGTGAGTACACTATATAGTAAGGGACTGTGCTATCATAAAAAGTGACTTCAATATATACTGAGGGATGGCGCTTCACATAATAAGTGAATACATTATATACTAAGGGACTGTGCTATACATAAGTGAGTACACTATATAATAAGGGGCTGTGCAATGTAAAATAAGTGAGTACACTATATACTAAGGGACTGTGTTAAAGATAATAAGCGATAATAATGTCTTCCTCCACTTCTCCCTGTTCCATTATAAATCCCCCTTCCTCCCATCCCAATCCCCCACACCCCTCATTGTCCTCCTCCCCTGCATCCCATTATTGTCTTCTCCCCCACCCCCATCATTGCCCTCTTCACCACCTCCATCATTGCCTTCTCCCCACCATCATCATTGCCCTTTCCACCACCTCTATAATTGCTTTCTCCCCCACCACCCCATCATTACCTATTCCACCACCTCCATTATTTCCTCCTCCCCCACCACCCCATCATTGCCCTTTGCACCACTTCCATAATTTCCTCCTTCCCACCACCTCATTATTGCCCTTTCAACCACCAACATCATTGTGATTTCCACCACCTCCATCACTGCCTTCTCCCCCACCACCACCACCATTGCCCATTTCATCACCTCTATAAATTCCTTCACCCCCACCACCCCCCCATTATTGCCCTTACCACCACCTCCATCATTGCTTTCTCCTCCACCCCATCATTGTCCTCTTCCTCACCCCCATCATTGCTTTCTCCCCATCACCCCAATAATTGCCCTCTCCTCCACCTACACACACACCACCACTCATCCCTACACACATACACATGTACGTACACACATACACAGCACCTCTCACCTTTCCGCATGCTCTCCCGCAGCATCTTCATTGCCAGCAGCTTCTTCTCTCTGGCACAGCTGCGGTGCTGAATGATGACATCATCCAGCTGACTGCTGTGTGAGACAGGAAGCACGAGCAGGAAGCAGGACGGATCGCTGCAGCTCCGCTCCGCTGCAATTTTCTCTTGTAGGCAGCAGAGCTGCAGGGATCTCTCCCTGCCCGCCGCACGTGAGGGCAATCTGGCCCTCATTATTAGCCACCCTGCAGGGGCCCCCCTTCCGCCCCTGGACACAACAGAACTCATTCATAAAAAGCAGCGATGTAAAAAAATTTTTACCAGGCAATTAGATCACTTTTTACAATTTTGAGCTAACCTAGCACTTATTCCGAAGGTTAATTAACAGTGCAATAAAGCTAGTTACCCACATGCTACTTTTCATGACAAACACAATATTTTTGTTCATACTATATGATTAATTTATTAACCCCTTTATCCTCAAGGGTGGTTTGCACGTTAATGAACAGGCCAATTTTTGCAATTCTGACCACTGTCAATTTATCAGGCTATAACTCCGCAACACTTTACATATTGTAATTCATGACAGTGGTAAAATTTCTTCTACTTTACATCAGCAAAATTTTGGAACCAAAATGTTTTTTTGTTAGGAAGTTAGGAAGTTATAAGGGTAAAAAGTTGACCAGCAATTTTTCATTTTTCCAACAAAATTTGCAAAACTTTTTTTAGGGGCCACATCACATTTGAAGTCACTTTGAGGCTTTTATATGATGGAAGATACCCAAAAGTGACACCATTCTAAAAACTGCATGCCTCAAGGTGCTTAAAACCACATTCAAGAAGTTTATTAACCCTTCAGATGCTTCACAGGAATTTTTCGAGGAAAAAAAAAATTTCCACAAAAAATTGACTTCAGATCCAATTTCTTTTATTTTGACAAGGATAACAGGAAAAAATGGCTCCCAAGTTTGTTGTGTAATTTCTCCTGAGCATGCCAATACCCCGCATGAGGGAAAAAACAAATGTTTGGCTGCACAGCAGAGCTCGGAAGGAAAAGAGCGCCATTTGACTTTTTGAATGCAAAATTTGCTGGAACAATTGGAGGAAGCCATGTCGCATTTGGAGAGCCCCTAATGTGCCTAAACAGTGAAAATCCCCCACAAATGACACCATTTTTGAAACTAGATGCCCAAGGGAACTGATCTAGATGTGTAGTGAGCACATTGAACCCTCAGGTGCTTCACAGAAGTTTATAACGTTGTGCCATAAAATAAAAAAAAAATCTAATTTTCCCCACAAATATGTTTTCAGCACAAAATATTGCATTTTCATGAGCACCTTGATCCCCCAGGTGCTTCATAAAAATTTATAACGTTGAGCTGTGAAAATAATAAAATCACACTTTCCTCACAAAAATGTTATTTTAGCCCCAAATTTTGCATTTTTCAGAAGGGTAACAGGAGAAATTGCACCAATTTGTTGTGTAATTTTTCCTGAGTATGCCGATACACCATAGGAGGGAGAAAACTACTGTTTGGGCATACAGCAGGGCTCAGAAGGGAAGGAGTGTCATTTGACTTTTTGAACGTAAAATTTCCTGGAATCGTTAGCGGACGTCATGTCCCATTTGGAGAGCCCCTGATGTGTCAAAACAGAGGAAACACTCAAAAAGTGAACCCATTTTTAAAAATAGACCCCTCAAGGAATGTATTTAGAATGAACCCCCAGGTGTTTCACAGAAATTTATAACATTGAGCCATGAAAATAATAAAATCACATTTTCTTCACAAAAATGTTGTTTTAGCCCCAAGTTTTTAATTTTTCTAAGGGCTAATAGGATTTTTATTTATTTATTTTTTTACAACAAACTGAGGTCCATTTTTTCCTGCACCAATGCAGTGCACCAATACCCTACATGTAACCGAGAAATATTTTTCAGGCACAGGGCAAAGCTCAGAAGGCAAGAGATTTTACTGTTATGGTGTGCAGGCACCAGGACCCACTTGGAGAGCCCATGAGTTGCCAGAACAGCAGAAACCCCCATAACTGACCCCATTTTACAAACTACACCTCTCAATGAATTCATCCAGGGGGGGCAGTGATCATATTGACACCACGGGTGTGTCACAGAATTTTATACCATTGAGCAGTGAAGAAAAAATAACTACATTTCTACCATCAAAATTTAGTTTTAGCCCCAGAATTTACATTTTCACACAAGAAGTGGAAATACCCTATATGTGGCTACTTAGCCATATGGGGAGACTCTGGAGGGACAGAGCGCTATTTGCCTCCTGGAGCGCAGATTTTCCAAGAAGAGTTTGCGGACTCCATATACAGAGCCCCTAATTGCTAGATGAGCAGAATCGCCCCTCAAGAGACCCCATTTTGCAAATTATACTCCTTTGGAAATGTATCTACAGGTGTAGTGCTGATTTTGACTCCTTGTGTATTTTCCAGAAACAAACAGCAATGAATGTTGCTAAGTGAAAATTGCAAACTGCTGCTGTAGTGACCAGCTTCTGGAAGCATGCACCCATAAGGCTACGTTCACACTAGCGTTGTGCGCCGCTGCGTCGGCGACGCAACGCACAACGCACGCAAAAACGCGGCAAAACGCACGCAAAAACGCTGCGTTTTGCGACGCATGCGTCACTTTTTGCCGAAAATCGGACGCAAGAAAAATGCAACTTGTTGCGTTTTCTTGGTCCGACGCTTGCGGCAAAAAAGACGCATGTGTGGCACAACGCAACAAAAAAAACCGCATGCGTCCCCCATGTTAAGTATAGGGGGCGCATGACGCATGCGTCGCCGCTGCGTCGCCGACGCAAACCCGACGCACATTAGCTTAACGCTAATGTGAACGTAGCCTAAGTTAGGCGGGTTCTCATCACTTCAGAAATGCCAAACGTGCACACTATATGTGGTTTAGGTACACAGAACAGACAGGGGTACTTGGATTTGGGAGCACAGAATTTGTGGAATTTCTTTTGGAAGCTGAGGAGCCATTTCGCTTTTCCAGTGCGTTTGTGCTACCAGTAACATGGAAGCCCCCTATATTTCCATTACCAGATGACGGACCTTGCCTTTTTTGTGGATTGAGTTGAAGCTTTTATTGGGAATATGTTACATAACTTTTGGGATCACATTTATTTGGCACTCTACGCTGACCACTTACTTTGGGGTTTCTGTTATGACCCCAATGGCAGAGGGTCTCAAAAGTACATACCAAGTCTGCAAACACAAAAAACCAGCTCATAGGGCAGTGGTAACTGGGCTGACCATATAACTAATCCTAGCACCACAAATAGCAGCAGCCGGGGAACGTGCCTACGTTGGTTCTAGACGTCTCGCGCCAGCCAGAGAACTAACTAACCCTAGAAGGGAAAAGATAGACCTTTCTTGCCTCCAGAGGAAAGACCACAAAAGTTGGATACAAGCCCCCAACAAATAATAACGGTGAGGTAAGGAGAAAAGACAAACGTAAGAATGAACTAGATATTTAGCAAAGAGAGGCCCACTGACTAATAGCAGAATATAGTAAGATGACTTATATGGTCAGCAAAAACCCTATCAAAATTTCCACGCTGGATATTCAAGAACCCCCGAACCGTCTAACGGCCTGGGGGGAGAACACCAGCCCCCTAGAGCTTCCAGCAAAATCAGGAATCACATTTAGTACAAGCTGGACAAAAAATAAGAGCAAAGCAAATAACCAAAAAAACAAGGAAGCAGGACTTAGCTTAATTTTGCAAGATCCAAGACCAGCAGACAGGAGCAAACAGAAAGGAACTGATTACAACGATGCCAGGCACTGGACTGAGAAACCAGGAAGTTTATATAGCAACACCCCTGGACTAACGACCCAGGTGGGTGCCAAACTGAGGAAAGACAATCCCAGAGTCATATCACTAGTGACCACAAGAGGGAGCCAAAAAAGTCTAATTCACAACAGTACCCCCCCTTTAAGGAGGGGTCACCGAACCCTCACCAAGACCACCAGGGCGATCAGGATGAGCAGCGTGAAAGGCACGAACTAAATCGGCCGCATGCACATCAGAGGCAACCACCCAGGAATTATCCTCCTGACCATAGCCCTTACACTTGACCAGATACTGAAGCCTCCGCCTGGAGAGACGAGAATCCAAGATCTTCTCCACCACGTACTCCAACTCGCCCTCAACCAACACCGGAGCAGGAGGCTCAACAGAAGGAACCACAGGTACAACGTACCGCCGCAACAAAGACCTATGGAACACGTTGTGAATGGCAAATGACACCGGAAGATCCAAGCGAAAGGACACAGGATTAAGGATTTCCAATATCTTGTAAGGACCGATGAAGCGAGGCTTAAATTTAGGAGAGGAGACCTTCATAGGAACAAATCAAGAAGACAGCCATACCAAATCCCCAACACGAAGTCGGGGACCCACACCGCGGCGGCGGTTGGCAAAACGCTGAGCCTTCTCCTGTGACAACTTCAAGTTGTCCACCACATGATTCCAGATCCGCTGCAACCTATCCACCACGGAATCTACCCCAGGACAGTCAGAAGGCTCCACATGTCCCGAGGAAAAACGAGGATGGAAACCAGAGTTTCAAAAAAATAGCGAAACCAAAGTAGCGGAACTAGCCCGATTATTAAGGGCAAACTCAGCCAACGGCAAGAAGGTCACCCAATCATCCTGATCTGCAGAAACAAAACACCTCAAATAAGCCTCCAGAGTCTGATTAGTTCGCTCCGTTTGTCCATTAGTCTGAGGATGAAAGGCAGACGAAAACGACAAATCAATGCCCATCTTAGCACAAAAGGATCGCCAGAACCTGGAAACAAACTGGGATCCTCTGTCAGACACAATATTCTCAGGAATGCCGTGTAAACGAACCACATTCTGAAAGAACAAAGGAACCAGATCGGAAGAGGAAGGCAGCTTAGGCAAAGATACCAAATGGACCATCTTGGAAAAGCGATCACATACCACCCAGATGACAGACATGCCCTGAGACACCGGAAGATCTGAAATGAAATCCATGGAAATGTGTGTCCAAGGCCTCTTCGGGACAGGCAAGGGCGAGAGCAACCCGCTGGCACGAGAACAGCAAGGCTTAGCTCGAGCACAAGTCCCACAGGACTGCACAAATGACCGCACATCCCGTGACAAGGAAGGCCACCAAAAGGACCTAGTCACCAGATCTCTGGTGCCAAAAATTCCCGGATGCCCTGCCAACACCGAGGAATGAACCTCGTAAATGACTCTGCTGGTCCACTTATCAGGAACAAACAGTCTGTCAGGTGGACAAGAGTCAGGTCTACCAGCCTGAAATCTCTGCAACACACGTCGCAAATCCGGAGAAATGGCTGACAGGATAACTCCCTCTTTGAGAATACCAACTGGTTCTGCGACTCCAGGAGAGTCAGGCACAAAGCTCCTTGAAAGAGCATCAGCCTTCACATTCTTTGAACCTGGTAAATACGAGACCACAAAGTCAAAACGGGAGAAAAACAATGACCAGCGGGCCTGTCTAGGATTCAGGCATTTAGCAGACTCGAGATACATCAGATTTTTGTGATCAGTCAAGACCACCACACGATGCTTAGCACCCTCGAGCCAATGACGCCACTCCTCAAATGCCCACTTCATGGCTAACAACTCCCTATTGCCAACATCATAATTCCGCTCAGCAGGCGAAAACTTCCTAGAGAAAAAAGCACATGGTCTCATTACAGAGCAACCAGGGCCTCTCTGCGACAAAACGGCCCCTGCCCCAATCTCAGAAGCATCCACTTCAACCTGAAAGGGAAGTGAGACATCAGGCTGGCACAAAACAGGCGCCGAAGTAAACCGGCGCTTCAACTCTTGAAAGGCTTCCACGGCTGCAGGAGCCCAGTTAGCAACATCAGAACCTTTCTTGGTCATATCCGTCAAAGGTTTAACAACGCTAGAAAAATTAGCGATAAAACGACGGTAGAAGTTAGCAAAACCCAAGAACTTCTGAAGACTCTTAACTGACGTGGGTTGAGTCCAATCATGAATAGCTCGGACCTTGACTGGGTCCATCTCCACCGCAGAAGGGGAAAAAATAAAACCCAAAAAGGGAACCTTCTGTACTCCAAAGAGACACTTTGAGCCCTTAACAAACAAAGCATTCTCACGCAAAACCTTAAACACCATCCTGACCTGCTCTACATGCGAGTCCCAATCATCAGAAAAAAACAGAATATCATCCAGATAAACAATCATAAATTTATCCAGATACTTCCGGAAAATATCATGCATAAAGGACTGAAACACTGAAGGAGCATTAGAGAGCCCGAAAGGCATCACCAAGTACTCAAAATGACCTTCGGGCGTATTAAATGCAGTTTTCCATTCATCTCCTTGCTTAATGCGCACAAGGTTATACGCACCACGAAGATCTATCTTGGTGAACCACTTGGCACCTTTAATCCGGGCAAACAAGTCCGACAACAGAGGCAAAGGATACTGAAATTTAACAGTGATTTTATTCAGAAGCCGATAGTCAATACAAGGTCTCAAAGATCCGTCCTTCTTGGCCACAAAAAAGAATCCCGCACCAAGAGGGGAAGAGGATGGACGGATATGCCCCTTCTCCAGAGATTCCTTAATATACGAACGCATTGCGGTATGCTCAGGTACAGACAGATTAAATAATCTTCCCTTAGGAAATTTACTACCTGGAATCAAATCTATAGCGCAGTCACAGTCCCTATGAGGAGGAAGAGCACTGGACAATTTCCGAAATTTTTGGCAATACACTTCAGCTTCATCCTGACCCTGAGAAATAGCCAGCAAGGCTTTTTCTGCCTGAATTTCAAGATTGGGTTCCTCGTAAAGCAATCCGAGCGCCAGAAAAAACGCATCAATATTTGCCAATGCCGGATCTCCTGGCGCTAGCGAGAAGGCCCAATCCTGAGGGTCGCCCCGTAAGAAAGAGATAACAATTTTTATTTGCTGAGCTGAGTCTCCAGATGAACGGGGTCTCAGAGATAGAAACAATTTACAATTATTCCTGAAATTCCTAAACTTAAATCGGTCTCCAGAGAACAGTTCAGGAATAGGTATTTTAGGTTCAGACACTGGACTACTGGTAACAAAATCTTGTATGCCCTGCACACGAGCAGCAAGCTGATCCACACTTGTAATCAAAGTCTGGACATTCATGTCTGCAGCAAGCACAAGCCACTCAGAGGTAAAGGGGAGGAAAAAAGAGAGGAAAGAAAAAAAACAACAAACAACTTCTGCAATGCATTAAACATTCAACCTTGGCCTGGCATACTGTTATGACCCCAATGGCAGAGGGTCTCAAAAGTACATACCAAGTCTGCAAACACAAAAAACCAGCTCATAGGGCAGTGGTAACTGGGCTGACCATATAACTAATCCTAGCACCACAAATAGCAGCAGCCGGGGAACGTGCCTACGTTGGTTCTAGACGTCTCGCGCCAGCCGGAGAACTAACTAACCCTAGAAGGGAAAAGATAGACCTTTCTTGCCTCCAGAGGAAAGACCACAAAAGTTGGATACAAGCCCCCAACAAATAATAACGGTGAGGTAAGGAGAAAAGACAAACGTAAGAATGAACTAGATATTTAGCAAAGAGAGGCCCACTGACTAATAGCAGAATATAGTAAGATGACTTATATGGTCAGCAAAAACCCTATCAAAATTTCCACGCTGGATATTCAAGAACCCCCGAACCGTCTAACGGCCCGGGGGGAGAACACCAGCCCCCTAGAGCTTCCAGCAAAATCAGGAATCACATTTAGCACAAGCTGGACAAAGAATAAGAGCAAAGCAAATAACCAAAAAAACAAGGAAGCAGGACTTAGCTTAATTTTGCAAGATCCAAGACCAGCAGACAGGAGCAAACAGAAAGGAACTGATTACAACGATGCCAGGCACTGGACTGAGAAACCAGGAAGTTTATATAGCAACACCCCTGGACTAACGACCCAGGTGGGTGCCAAACTGAGGAAAGACAATCCCAGAGTCATATCACTAGTGACCACAAGAGGGAGCCAAAAAAGTCTAATTCACAACAGGTTTCTATCTAAATCTCTGAGTGACATGATTCAGATGAAACCTCCGAGGGATCCATTCACTATAATGAGGCAGCAGAGTTACTCTGGACTCTGCCTGGCCTCTGTTCAGTGGTGTCCTTCTTTTCAGAAGTGCACAAAACTTTGGCCGACATAACTTTTATGCAATTCTAAAAAGACACCTCAGGATCACAGGTCAGACGGCATCCACAGTGCCTCCATCTACTTCATTATAGGGAATCTTCCACTGAGGTTTCCATCAGAATCAAGTATTTCAGAGATTCACACGGAAGTCCTGCTGTAAGCACTCAACGCAGAGCGCAGGATAAATGTGCGCCGAGCCTTACTGCAATCTTTGGGAGGTGAACAATTGGTTTTATTTATTTTTTACACCAATCTTCATGCAGTATGAGTGATTAGGCTACTTTATTCTTCGGGTCGGTGCGATTACAGTGATACCAGATTTATATTGGGTTATATGTTTGGCTGCCGTCACACACTAAAAGATGCTTTTTATTGCAAAAAATAGTATTTGCATCACCACATTTTGAGAGCTATAATTTTTCCATATTTTCTCCCACAGAGTCATGTGAGGGCTTGCTTTTTGAGGGACAAGTTGACGTTTTATTGGTATAAATTTTTTTATTGCTTTCTATTCCGGTTTTTGGGAGGCATGATGAACAAAAACCAGCAATTCAGGAATTTCTTTGGGGGGGTGTTTATACTGTTTAGTGTGTGGTAAAATTGACAAGGCAGTTTTATTCTTTGGGTCAGTACGATTACAGCAATACCTCATTTATATAGTTTTTTTTAGGCTTGACGCGTTTACACAATAAAAACTATTTTATAGAAAAAATAATTATTTTTGCATCGCTTTATTCTGAGAACTTTTTTATTTTTCTATAGATGGAGCTGCATTGCAGCTTTTTTATTGCAGGACAAGATGATGTTTTCAGCGGTACCATGTTTATTTATATCTGTCTTTTTGACTGCGTTTTATTGCACTGTTTGTTCGGCGGTATTATGATAAAGCACTATTTTTTGCCTTTTATTTTTTTTTATGGTGCTCACTAAAGGGGTTAACTAGTGGAACAGTTTTATAGGTCAAATATAGAAAAAGTTGTCAGCTCACCCTTGTAATCTGTGCTCCAACATCCGTATCCAGCACGGAAGGGGTGAGTAACCAGAGCAATCAGAAAATGAATGTAATCCAGCGGTCTCCGTGGGGACACTTTTCATTAAAAAATAGCTTTTATTTCCCCATATAAAAAAGACAGACATCAAGGACAAAAAAATCCACTATATGCAATAGAGCATCACAGCAAAATACACATTATACAGCGTCTACGACCAACGCGTTTCGACTCAAGGTCTTAATCATGATTATTTTGCTGTGATGCTCTTTTGCATATAGTGGATTTTTTGTCCTTAATGTCTATCTTTTTTATATGGGGAAATAAAAGCTATTTTTTAATGAAAAGTGTTCCCACGGAGACCACTGGATTCCTTTCATTTTCTGAGATTTATATAGGTCAGGTCATTGCCGACGAGGTGATACCAAATAATTTTATTCTTTAGATTTTTTTTCAGATATTTATTTATAAATACATTATCTTTTGATTTTTTGTTAGTATTTTTGATTTTTAAAAAATATTTTTACAATTATTTAAAAAATGTGTTTGTTTTTTTATACTTTTTTTACTTTGTCCCACTATGGGACTATCTTTTTTTGCAGGCTGATCACTTCTACAGCATGGGGATGCAACAGCATTCCTATGCTATAGAAACTGTCAGCTCTGCACTGACAGAGAGACTTGCTGATAATGCACTGCGCATGATCAGCAAGTTTCCTAGCTCTGGTGACCCGGATGTTTTCATGACGACATCGGCTCAGCATGACAACGATTGGGACCCTTCGTCATGCCGCGGGGTCTCCGATCCAAAGGCAAAGTTGCTGTCAGCCCTCTTCGTGGTGCTCCCAGAATGCTGCGATAGGATCGCAATCGATCGTAGCATTTCGGGGGTTAAAGTGCCCAGAGCGGTGTGTGACGAGTCCTGGCACTTAGTGCCGGGTGTCAGCTGTCAGAATCAGATCGCGATGACGTAATAATCCATCCCTGTTCAAATAGGCCCAGGGCACATGGACAGATTATTATGTCTAATGTCAGAAATGGGTTAAAGCTTTTCACCACTCTACATCTCACAAAAGGAGCAGTAAACAAATTTTACCTAACTTCCAACTTCTTTCTCCAAAGCTCTCCTCATGCTGCCCAAGTTCTCAGGAATGCAACAGCCCAGATAATTAAATTATTTCCAACATCAAGAGGTGCAATGAAAACATTTCCTTTTAGCAAGACCTATCGCATTCCCTAATCTCACTATTTTCCCTGTATCTCTGTATCTACTTACATTTCTTGGAACCTGATTGTTTTATTCAGTAGTATCCCCTACACTCCTGACACCCTAAAGGGATTGTTTACTTTTTGGTTATTGATGACCAAAACTTAAGGATTCAATATCAGACTGGTGGTGGTCTAACACGTGCCACCTCACCAATCAGTTACCAGCTTCAGCATTATTTGAATCCTAATTTGCATTACCAGGCAGTGGTCATTAAACAGTGTGATGGATCTCTATATTATTTAAATATGGCTGCCTCCAGATGTGATAATATCTGATAGGTTGGGGAGCCGGTTTTCGGATCCTTAACGATCTGATATTAATGAGCTATCCTAAGGATAAGTCATCAATACCACATTAGTGGAAACTATAGTTGAGCAAAAAGATTCATAAGACCAAGATCCAGTGGTAACATCAGCAGTCTGTGGCCACCAGATAAGATCAATGTTGGTGTTGTACTATAAAATTAAATAAATCATAATGATAATAATAATATTACTGTATAAGATGCACTTTTTCACAAAAATTTTTTGGGGAAAATGGGGGTGCGTCTTATATTCTGAATATACTTACAAATACTGTGGCGGCAGCAGGAGTTGGGTGATTTTGTGGCGGTCCCGGTCCAACGCTGCTGGTCAATGATCACACTCCCTCCCCAGGTTGGTGCAGCTGGTGTGGCAGGTGTGGTGCTCTGTGGTGTGGGGGGCTCCGCCGGCATTTTATGAAAGCTCGAAGGCCCCGCACATCCATTTCTGCGATGCGGCGGCCTCCGGCAGCACATGCTCGGATTGAGATCTCGGCAATAAGATCTCGGGACAAGATCTCGTTGCCGAGATCTCAATCTGCTGCGATGTGGTGGCCTCTGGGAAAATGACCACTGGGGCCGGCGCATGCTCAGATTGAGATCTCGGCAACGAGATCTCATCCCGAGATCTCGTCTTCCAAGATCTCGGGATGATCTCAATCTGAGCATGCCCCGGTGGCCATTTTCCAGGAGGCCACTGTATCATACCACTGGATGTGCGGGGCCTCCAGACTTTCACAAAATGACAGCGGAGCCCCCCTGCCTCACCTGTCCACTCCAGCCTCACCTGCCCACACCTGCCCAAACCAGCCGCACCTGCCCACACCAGCCTTACCTGCCCACACCAGCCGCACCTGCCCACACCAGCCTCACCTGCCCACACCAGCCGCACCAGCCTGGGATGGGATTTCCTGGAGGTCACCGCACCTGCTGCAGCAGCCTGGGATGGGAGTCATATCGCTGGACCACCGAACACCCCCTGTGACCACGCTCCACCAGCACTGCTGATCACCCCTTGGTAAGCTGAATTCGGACTGAAAGACGGACCAACATTTGACACATTAATTTTTTTCCCTATTTTCCTTCTGAAAATTTGGGGTGCTTCTTATGGTCCTATGCGTCTTATAGTCGGAAAAATACGGTAATTAAAATAGGGCCCACACAACTTTAGTATTACATTAATTTACAGTTGCATAAAAATACTAATTAGCCCATATATAAACATATCCATACATGTTGTGTCAGCACACTGTGATTCATGAATACATGAACTCCAATATTGCTGTGAATACGTATTAAAGGGAACCTGTCAGCAGGATTGTTCACAGTTACCTACAGTGTCAGGTTGGTGCCTTTATACTGATTACAATGATACCTGGGTGATGAAATCTGTGTTGTCGTTGTTGTTTAATCTTTATTTTCAGTTTTGAGTTAATGATATGCTCTTGCTTCAGGGCGGCATCTTCATGTGGTGGTCTGATTAGCTATTCATAATGAAGACTGCTGACAGGTCACTGACCCCTCACTGACATACTGTACATACTGAAGAGAAAAAAAACCCTTCTGCAGGCAGGTACTGGCAAAAAAAAACCCCATTTACTGTGCACAATCCTGCTGACAGGTTCCTTTTATACACATAAGCTACCTTTTGATCAAAAAGTATAAAAGCCATCCAGGCACGACAAGATGTACCTAAAAAATGAATGGTCCCTATCACTAATGTCCCACCTCTCCATGTGCCAAACCAATCCTCAATCTGTATGGTGAAGTAAAAGAAAATCAGTTGTAGCTCGCAATTAAAATCTTGTCTTGGAAGGATTTGTAGAGTGTAGTTACAGGTGCTGAACCCTGTGCTCAGATTTTGTTCAGGCAATTATTATGCTAGAAAGTAACTTAATTACATTTCACAGTAATCTGAAAAACAAACTGTTCCAGTATATAATAAGAGCAGTTTGACTGATACGGATGTGTCCAAGGGCAAGTTTGTTGACTGTTGATGGCAACCATCAAGACAGTGAATATACGGTACCACCTAGATTATAGACTGTATGTCTTGATCTGTGGAAAGACAGTCTGTAAGGTCTACTGACATGTCCATTTTAGAAGAGACCGGAGTAGTTTCGAAAGCTTGCAATTTGTTACCATCTTTTCAGTTAGCCATTAAAAGGTATCAACCACTGAGGACTCAATTCTAAATATTGTTCAGCAATCATGGAAATGCTTGGCTATACAACCAGCAAGAACAGAAGTAAATGCCCCCCTTGGAAAAGAACACTGAAGACAAAGTTCAAGGTGACATGAAGGGAAGTCAGCCAACTAACCGAAATACAGAAGGGTGTAAAGATCAAGAATAAGACCAAGCTGGACAAGTACAAAGGCCTGACCCCAACTGAAGCCCTAGACACTGCTAAACAAAGGCTCATAGCACTCGCTGCAAGACTAAGCAAGACTAAGGAGATACACTTGAGAAGCTGAGGCCAAGAAGGTAAATGGCCTGTTCGCCAAAGAACCATCCAAGGTGTACTCCAAAAATGCAAGCAAAAACAGCGTATACCAAACTTGGTTGTGGTAACCAAGTAGCGGGAATTGTATACAGGAACATCTGCACAGCATATGGGCTAAGTCCAGGTGGGAGACCCCGGAGAAAGTGGTGGAGAATGAAAGGGCTAAAATCTTGTGGGACTTCAAGATCCAGACAGATAAGCAGGTTTTGGCTAACCAATCAGACTTTGTGATAGTAGACAAGGATCAGAAGACAGCAATGATAACAGATGTGGCAGTGCCAAGTGACAGCAACATCAGAAAGAAGGAATATGAGAAGCTAGAGAAATACCAGGGCCTCAAAGAGAACTGGAGAAGATGTGGAAGATGAAGGCAACAATTCCAGTGGTGAAAGGAGCACTTGGAGCAGTGACCCCTAAGTTGAGAAAATGGGTACAAGAGATCCCAGCAGCAACATCTGAACTCTCTATCCAGAAAAGTGCAATGCTGGGAACAATTAAAAATCTTCAAACTCCCAGGGCTCTGGTAAAGGACCCAAGAATGAGAAAGGTCAAAAAAGACCACCCCTATTGAGGTGTGAGAAGGAAATTTACATACTCCAGCAGAATTTTTGCTTTCTTGGCCTTTTTTCAGAGAATATGAATGATAGCACGAAAACTTTTTCTCCACTCACGCTTACTGGTTGGGTGAAGCCATTTATTGTCAAACTACTGTGTTTTCTCTTTTAAAATCATAATGACAACCCAAAACATCCAAAAAACCCTGATCAAAAGTTTACATACCCTGGCAATTTTGGCCTGATAACATGCACAGAAGTTGAAACAAATGGGTTTGAATGGGTACTAAAGGAAACATCCTCACCTGTGACCTGTTTGCTTGTAATAAGCGTGTGTGCATAAAAGCTGAGTGAATTTCTGGGATCCAGACAGACTCTTGCATCTTTCATCCAGCCACTGACATTTTTGGATTGTGAGTCATGGGGAAAGCAAAAGAATTGTTAACGGATCTACAGGAAATGGTAGTTGAATTGTATAAAACAGGATACAAAAAGAAGATATCCAAGGAATTGATAATGCCAGCCAGCAGCGTTTAAACGGTGATTAACAAATGAAAAATCAGGGCCGCTGTAAAAACAAAACCATGGTCAAGTAGACCAACAAAAAGGTTGTCCACAACTGCCAGGAAAATTGTTCAGGATGCAAAGAAAAACCCACAAATAACATCATCTGAAATACAGGACTCTCTGAAAACTAGTGGTGTGGCTGTTTCAAGATGCACAATAAAGAGCCACTTTAAGAAAAATGGGCTGCATTGTCAAGTCACCAGAAGAAAGCCATTACTGCACAAATGCCACAAAGTATCTCTCCTACAATACGCAAAACAGCACAGAAACAAGGCTCAAAACTTCTGGAACAAAGTAATTTGGAGTGATAAGACCAAAATTGAACTTTTAGGCCGTGTGCACACGTTCAGTATTTTTTGCGTTTTTTTTTCGCGTTTTTTCGCTATAAAAACGTGATAAAAATGCGAAAAAAACGCTAACATATGCCTCCTATTATTTACAGGGTATTCCGCATTTTTTGTGCAAATGTTGCATTTTTTTCCGCGAAAAAATCACATCGCGGAAAAAAAAGCAACATGTTCATTAAAAATGCGGAATTGAGGGGATTCCGCACACCTAGGAGTGCATTGATCTGCTTACTTCCCGCACGGGGCTGTGCACACCATGCGGGAAGTAAGCAGATTATATGCGGTTGGTACCCAGGGTGGAGGAGAGGAGACTCTCCTCCACAGACTGGGCACCATATACTTGGTAAAAAAAAAAGAATTAAAATAAAAAATAGTCATATACTCACCTTCGATGGCCCCCGGAGTGTTCCCGCCTCTCACCGCTGCATGCTGCCGCTTCGGTTCCTAAAGATGGTGTGGTTCAGGACCTGCGATGACGTTGCTGTCTTGTGATTGGTCGCTAGACCGGTCATGTGACCGCTCACGTGACCGCGACGTCATCGAAGGTCCTGAACCACACCATCTATAGGAACGGACGCCGCTGAGGATATCGGCTGTCTGCAGAGGGTGAGTATAACCATTTTTTTAATTTTTTTTATTATTTTTAAACATTCTATCTTTTACTATAGATGCTGCATAAGCAGCATCTATAGTAAAAAGTTGGTCACACTTGTCAAACACTATGTTTGACAAGTGTGACCAACCTGTCAGTCAGTTTTCCAAGCGATGCTACAGATCGCTTGAAAAACTTTAGCATTCTGCAAGCTAATTACGCTTGCAAAATGCTAAAAAAAAGGCGAAAAAAAACAGGAAGAAAACGCAAAAAAAAAAATGCGGATTTCTTGCAGAAAATTTCCGGTTTTCTTCAGGAAATTTCTGCAAGAAATCCTGACGTGTGCACATACCCGTAGGCCACAACCATAAACATTACATTTGGAGAAAGGTCAACAAGGTCTATGATGAAAGGAACACCATTCCTACTGTAAATCACAGAGGTGGGTCACTGATGTTTTGGGGATGTGTTAGCTAAAAAGGCACAGAAAATGTGGTGAAAGTTGAAAGAAAAATGAATCCAGCGCTTTATCTGCAAATACTGGAGGCAAATTTGCACTCATCAGCCCGGAAGCTGCGCATGGGTCGAACTTGGACGTTCCAACGTGACAACGATCCAAAACACAAAGCTAAGTCAACCTGTCATTGGCTACAGCAGAACAAAGTGAAGGTTCTGGAGTGCCATCTCAGTCTCCTGACCTCAATATCATTGAGCCACTCTGGGGAGATCTCAAGCGCAACAGTCTAAGAATTTACAGGAAGTGTAGACTTTTTGCCAAGAAGAGTGGGCAGCTTTACCTTCTGAGAAAATAAAGAACCTCATCCACAACTACTACAAAAGAGTTCAAGCTGTCATTAATGTTAGATAATACACGGTATTAAGAAATGGGGTATGTGAACTTTTGATCAGGGTCATTTAGATGTTTTGGGTTGTCATTATGATTAAAAAAGAGAAAACACAGTAGTTTGGCAATAAATGGCTTCACCCAACCACTAACCATGAGTGGAGAAAAAGTTTTGGTGTTATCATTCATATTCTTTGAGAAAAGGCCAAGAAAGCAAAAATTCAGCTGGAGTATGTAAACTTTTGAGCACAACTGTGTATATATATATATATCGGCTTGAGAAAGGATTTTTTATCTGAAATGTTGCCACGCCACTGGGCATTAAAGTCCATTTTTTTTAACTTTTTTGCGATGTTTCACTTTTTTTGCTTACTATATACAGTACAGACCAAACGTTTGGACACACCTTCTCATTTAAAGATTTTTCTGTATTTTCATGACTATGAAAATTGTAAATTCACACTGAAGGCATCAAAACTATGAATTAACACATGTGGAATTATATACTTAACAAAAAAGTGTGAAACAACTAAAAATATGTCTTATATTCTAGGTTCTTCAAAGTAGCCACCTTTCGCTTTGATGACTGCTTTGCACACTCTTGGCATTCTCTTGATGAGCTTCAAGAGGTAGTCACCGGAAATGGTTTTTACTTCAGAGATGTGCCCTGTCAGGTTTAATAAGTGGGATTTCTTGCCTTATAAATGGCGTTGGGACCATCAGTTGTGTTGAGCAGAAGTCTGGTGGATACACAGCTGATAGTCCTACTGTATAGACTGTTAGAATTTGTATTATGGCAAGAAAAAGCAGCTATGTAAAGAAAAACGAATGGCCATCATTACTTTAAGAAATTAAGGTCAGTCAGTCTGAAAAATTGGGAAAACTTTGAAAGTGTCCCCAAGTGCAGTTGCAAAAACCATCAAGCGCTACAAAGAAACTGGCTCACATGAGGACCGCCCCAGGAAAGGATGACCAAGAGTCACCTCTGCTTCTGAGGATAAGTTTATCCAAGTCATCAGCCTCAGAAATCGCAGATTAACAGCATCTCAGATTAGAGACCAGGTCAATGCCACACAGCGTTCTTGCAGAAGACACATCTCTACAACAACTGTTAAGAGGAGACTTTGTGCAGCAGGCCTTCATGGTAAAATAGCTGCTAGGAAACCACTTCTAACAGGCAACAAGCAGAACTTATTTGGGCTAAAGAACACAAGGAATGGACATTAGACCAGTGAAAATCTGTCTGTGCTTTGGTCTGATGAGTCCAAATTTGAGATCTTTGGTTCTAAACACAGTGTCTTTGTGCGACGCAGAAAAAGTGAACGGATGGACTCTACATGCCTGGTTCCCACCGTGAAGCATGGAGGAGGAGGTGTGATGGTGTGGGGGTGCTTTGCTGGTGACACTATTGGGGAGTTATTCAAAATTGAAGGCATACTAAACCAGCATGGCTACCACAGCATCTTGCAGCGGCATGCTATTCCATCCGGTTTGCGTTTAGTTGGACCATAATTTATTTTTCAAGAGGACAATGACCCCAAATACACCTCCAGGCTGTGTAAGGGCTATTTGACCAAGAATGAGAGTGATGGGGTGCTATGCCAGATGACCTGGCCTCCACAGTCACCAGACCTGAACCCAATCTAGATGGTTTGGGGTGAGCTGGACCGCAGAGTGAAGGCAAAAGGGCCAACAAGTGCTAAGCATCTCTGGGTACTCCTTCAAGATTGTTGGAAGACCATTTCCGGTGACTACCTTTTGAAGCTCATCAAGAGAAAGCCAAGAGTGTGCAAAGCAGTCATCAAAGCAAAAGGTGGCTACTTTGAAGAACCTAGAATATAAGACATATTTTCAGTTGTTTCACACTTTTTTGTTAAGTATATATTTCCACATGTGTTAATTCATAGTTTTGATGCCTTCAGTGTGAATTTACAATTTTCATAGTCATAAAAATACAGAAAAATCTTTAAATGAGGTGTGTCCAAACTTTTGGTCTGTACTATATATATATGTATCCTCTGTTCTACATGCTATAGAAAATGCGATTACATGTTTCTTACTGCAGGAAGTAACTTAGGTAAAACTCAGTTTTCAATTGTCACATCTATCTACCCTGTCATGTCCCATGTTTATGCTACCGCCTTAAAAAGTGAAAAACCCAAATATAGCTCTCATATTATTAACCCCAGCAAAAAATCCTTCCCAATGTGTTTATCTCGCAATAATGCGATGTCATCAGGGAGTATACTTTGCATTGGGGAATAGAAGGGTAAACGAGGCCTTTGTTGCTCCACAATCCATAGAGCAAAAATGCCTCAGTGCCTATAAAGTGCAAAATGACATTTAAAAATATATATCCAGAAATGAGTATCCTACAATGGTTGTTTCTCTTATTGGAGGTGCAGAGTGCTGCAACCTCTTCTCATTTTCTATAATGATGGGAAAATAGGACTGCACTGATGAATCTGGGATGCTGGTGGCCCATAGTAATTGTGGATAACTGAGGCTTATCTCACATTATAGGAAAACGATGAGAGATATCAGAAACTTGCAAACTTAAAAACACAGATTTTGTAATGACTTGGGGAACAAAGACCCAATAGCACCATCAATCAGGCTAAAAAGTAACCGCCACTTAAACGTAAAAACTAGTTAGACCACTATTAGTAGCAGTAGTCCCAGCCGAACAAGTCAAATAATTTCACTTCAACCTTTCATGTTAGCCCATTCTTCTTTTCAGCATTACAACATTTCACATTAGTCAATTATTGTGTATTCAATATTAATTTTATTTTTTTTTTATCTCCATTGAAGCTTTTGAAATGTTTGATAAAAAATATAAATTGTGTTTTGTTCTGATATAAAATTTCTCCTTGTCTAGGACGTAGGCAATAAAGCATCTTCACACCATTTTACCACAAATATCTTCAACAACTGTTGATATGATGTCGTAACTACTGTATGTACAAGAAGTTCCATGACTGAATTTCCAAAGGATATTATCCCAAATGACTTGGGAATATAAGTACTTTTTTTTCCTCGTTACTGTTTAATTCTGTTTTTCCCAGTCTTTTTCTTACTCCAGGCACAT
Source organism: Ranitomeya variabilis (assembly GCF_051348905.1). Taxonomy (NCBI): domain Eukaryota; kingdom Metazoa; phylum Chordata; class Amphibia; order Anura; family Dendrobatidae; genus Ranitomeya; species Ranitomeya variabilis. Next base: position 512,355,026 of record NC_135232.1, on the reverse strand, counting down.
AGACATTTAGTATTTTAGATGTTTTGTGATTTTCTGGGTGTTCCACACCATTGGGAATATTTGCAAACTGCACCCAAATTTTGGTGGAAATTATTCTACAAAAGAGGACTATAACTGGCTATTAGGAGTTTTCAAATGCAGTAAATAAATTACCGTATAAACTCGAGTATAAGCCGAGATTTTCAGCCCATTTTTTTGGGCTGAAAGTCCCCCTCTCGACTTATACTCGAGTCATACCCAGGGGTCGGCAGGGGAGGCGGAGCAGGGGCTGTCTAATTATACTCCCCTGCTCCTGGCGCGGTCCCTGCAGGTCCCTGGTTCCCCGGTGTCGCAGCTTCTTCCTGTACTGAGTGGTCATATGGTACCGCTCATTACAGTAATGAATATGCGGCTCCACCTCCCATAGGGGTGGAGCCGCATATTCATTACTGTAATGAGCGGTAACGGTGACCGCTCAATGCAGGAAGAAGCTGCGACGCCGGGGAACCAGGGACCTGCAGGGACCACGCCAGGAGCAGGTGAGTATAATGGGGTGGGGGAGCGCTGCGCGATATTCACCTTTCCTCGTTCCGGTGCCGCTCCATCATCACCGTCTTCTGCAGTGACGCTCAGGTCAGAGGGTGTGGTGACGTGGTTAGTGCGTGCCCTTTGCCTGAAAGTCAGTGCAGAAGACACTGAAGGTGGAGCGGCACCGACACGAGGAAAAGGTGAATATAACAAGTGCCGGGGGCCTGAGCAACGAGAAGTAAGTATGTGATTTTTTTTTTTTTATCGCAGCAACAGCAAATGGGGCAAGTGTCTGTATGGAGCATCTTATGGGGCCATAATCAACGTTTGTGCAGCACTGTATGGGGCAAGTGTCTATATGGAGCATCTTATGGGGCCAAAATTAACGTTTGTGCAGCACTATATGGAGCAAGTGTCTATATGGAGTATCTTATGGGGCCATAATTAACGTTTGTGCAGCATTATATGGGGCAAGTGTCTATATGGAGTATCTTATGGGGCCATAATTAACATTTGTGCAGCACTGTATGGGGCAAATATCTTTATGGGGCCATAATTAACATTTGTGGAGCATTGTATGGGGCAAGTGTCTGTATGGAGCATCTTATGGGGCCATAATCAACGTTTGTGCAGCACTGTATGGGGCAAGTGTCTATATGGAGCATCTTATGGGGCCATAATTAACATTTGTGCAGCATTATATGGGGCAAGTGTCTATATGGAGTATCTTATGGGGCCATAATTAACATTTGTGCAGCACTGTATGGGGCAAATATCTTTATGGGGCCATAATTAACGTTTGTGGAGCATTGTATGGGGCAAGTGTCTGTATGGAGCATCTTATGGGGCTATAATCAACGTTTGTGCAGCACTATATGGGGCAAATGTGTCTATGGAGCATTTTATGGGGTCATTATTACCCCTTATGCAGGACTATATGGGGCATATTTTAATATGGAGCATCTTATGGGGCCCATCATAAACTTTATTGAGCATTATATGGGGCTCTTGATTCAATATCAATATTCAAAAACACTTAACCTACTGATGCCTCAATTAATTTTACTTTTATTGGTATCTATCTTTACTTTTGACATTTACCGGTAGCTGCTGCATTTCCCACCCTAGGCTTTTACAATGTCAGAAGTGTCTTACCTGGGCCAAAGAGAAAAAGAACTGGACTGTTGCTCAGTGGTCCAAGGTGTTGTTTTCAGATGAAAGTAAATTTTGTTTTTTTTTCATTTGGAAATCAAGGTCCCAGAGTCTGGAGGAAGAGTGGAGAGGCACACAATCCAAGCTACTTGAGGTCTAGTGTGAAGTTTCCACAATCAGTGATGGTTTGGAGAAACATGTCATCTGCTGGTGTAGGTCCACTGTGTTTTATCAAGACCAAAGGTAGCGCAGCAGTCTACCAGGAAATTTTAGAGCACTTCATGCTTCCCTCTGCCGACAAGCTTTTTGGGGATGGAAATTTCATTCTCCAGCAGGACTTGGCACCTGTCCACACTGCCAAAAGTACCAATACCTGGTTTAAAAACAACAGTATCGCTGTGCTTGATTGGCCAGCAAACTCGCCTGACCTTATCCCTATAGAGAATCTGTGGGGTATTGTGAAGAGGAAGATGAGAGACACTAGACCCAACAATGCAGATAAGCTGAAGGCTGCGATCAAAGCAACCTGGGCTTCCATAACACCTGAGCAGTGCCACAGGCTGATCGCCTCCTTGCCACGCCGCATTGATGCAGTAATAGATGCAAAAGAGCCCTGACCAAGTATTGAGTGCATTTACTGAACATACATTTTACTTGCATATCTATGTATATAGCAACATCAAAATCAAAGTATAAGTATTGAGCGGCTTTTAGCACTGTCAAAATTGGTGTGATTAGTTCATAAAGTTTTAGGGAATTTATATTTTCCTGTGTTTGTAAGGGTGTCTAGTGTATTCTTTGCCTATTTGGTTCCCTATTTGTCTAATATTTCAATTAATTATAACATTAGAAATATTCAGTGTGATTATCATGAAATAATAATTATGAAGTTGAATGTTCTAGAAAAAAATGTCATCAAAACGTCATAAAACGATAGCATGAAAAACTTTCCAGTCCTTGGCTGCAATATTTGGTATTGCCTCTAAATCAAAATCAGTATTAGAACTGTTTGTCAATGATTAAGTTGATATGGCTGTGCAGCTGGGTTGTCATGGCTGAGAAGGCATGGTAGAAGCACATACTCTGCAATAATGAATCACCATCTGGCAGTCAAGATGCCACAATAACATTTGCAGGCTGAATGTGTAGTTTTGGCTATAAAGCTTGGTGATTTTGTTTGAGTCCCTTAGGTTTAGTGAATTGAAACTGAAATGCTATATATAATAGCAATGTAGGAAGATGTGTTCTTCAACCATTGTGAAAACAAATGATTGTTATTTTGCAATGACTGTGCCTCTAGGCCAGAGGTCCCCAACCTTTTTTGCACCAGGGACCGGCTTTAAGCAAGACCAATTTTCCATGGCCCGGTGGGGGTGGGGCAGGGGCGGGGCTTTGGTCATATGGGGGTGGGGTTATGGACGGATGGAGCTTAGTGCATACTTATCATATAATTATGACATTTATAATGAGAATGTGACTTTGTTGAATGATTGCATATGCTAGCAATGCACCTTGCGGTGTGTTTACAATGTGCCGCACTGAACAGAGACGTGCCACCACAACTTCATGCCCTCAAGCAGCTATTCCGTGTCTTTCATGTGTGACAGGGCCCAGGGGCATCACTGGAGATCAGATTTTGCAAGTAAAAGGGTCAGTGAGCACGCAGCAGAGCAGACCCAGGCTCAGCAGCAGCAGGCTGCATCCCATATTCCCCCCGCCCCCGCAAAGTGAAGACGAGTCACTGACTCACTCACTGCTTCACCGGCCCGTCCATCGGCCTCGTTGTTTACACAGCAGGAGAGGGTGCTGCACGGTCCTCACTGCAGCTGCTGCTCGTCTTTTCCTGCTTGGCGCTGCCGCTGCTGGACCTCATGTCCTGGACGGTGACCTGGTGGACGCTGCGCTGGACGATGTGGGGCTCTCTCTCTGTCTTCTTGCTCTTAGGATGATGAGCCGACCGGAAGTAACAGGAGAGATGACCCAGCGTCGCCCGGAAGTGTATTGTGTGTATCCATGGTGAGGGCCGGCGGGGGTGAGTATTGCTGCTATTGCAGCTGCTCAGCGCCAGGAGCTGGCGAAACAGCTCAGACAGAGCTCTGTGGCTGTGGCCCCGCTGCAGCCGAGGCGCCGCCGGGCGCCGGGGATGATGAGGGATTTAATTGTGCGAGCTCTGACCAGGTGCAGGGCCGCGGAGCTAGCTGTCAGCGGCGCCGCGGACCGGCTGAAAAACCCCAACGGCCCGGTCCTGGTCCGCGGACCGGCGGTTGGGGACCTCTGCTCTAGGCCATGAAAGAAAATCATTTTCTGAGGTGAAAGAACTTGGCTAACTACCTTTGGGGTAGCCAATAGTAAGGACAACCTTTTTAGCTGACCATTTATGATCATGAGATTGAATACATGCAAGTCATTGTTAACCTAACAGAAGGAGGTCTCTAAACTAAGGACCTTGCTTTTGGATTGAGATATGTATCAGGCAATTATGGGTGTTCTGTTTGCAGCCACTTATTTTTAGCCATATAATGTAGGACACACTTCAGCTAGGTAATTGTACATATTTGAAATCCAAGTGGTATATATTTTCCAAATCATTATATTGAATAGATCTGGATATACTGCACATGTATTAAAGTAGAAAGGTAAGAAAAATATTCTTGATAACTAAAAACAACATGCTGTCAGTTATGACTTTGTTGGTAGTATTTCCACTTTTCCATTTTAACATGTTTGACCAAGTTTCAACATTATTGGATTTTTGGTTGTATATCTGGCATATGGCCATTTTTTAATTAGTAATTATTATAACTTTGAAGAGCTGGCCTCGTTCTAAAGACTATTGGACCAATGCACGTAGAGCGGAATCAACAGCTTTAAGGGATGCAGACGTTTTCCAGCACTCAGCACCGGTAATGTCGATCATATTGTTGTGTTCTATTAGAGATTTACTTGCTCATCAGTTCAGCCTCAGGAATCAATGTTTCCATTCAGTGACAGTAAGCAGAGGAACAAGTGCAGGTTGGATCTTTTGTATACATAAGGCTAGAAACAAGACTGGTAATCAGGTAAAGAAATTATTCCATTACTCTTGTTCCTCTCTCAAAGATCTCAATTTAGCCATTATTTTATATAAGACTGTACGTTGACTCTTGTTGATTGTTAATTTGTAAACGCCTGCTGAGCAAGTATTGCATCAACCCACTGCAGTTTACTAATCTACCCAACTTAGGACGAATATGCAGGTCAATAGAACAATCGAACAATGAAGGATCAAGTACCCACAACTTCCCCCAATCCCGTGGAGGAATGTCCTGAATGGGAACTGTGGATATAAAGTCTCTGGCCCCCTATGCAGAGGGCCTCTTCAGGAACAACCCAAAGAACCATGACTTTATCTGATGTAATACAGGTATGACCTCTGCCCATCACTGAACCCACAAAGATGTTTGGAGAACCCCGGTTGGAACTGTATTATATGTTGTTGTCGACTAGAGCCGGGTACATGTGCTACGGTCTTTATATTCATAATCTGGATGTGAGAAACTATCTTAAGGACTGTAGTTGCTGGCTGGAGTGAGATACAGTGGGTATGTAAAGTATTCAGACCATTGCAGCCATTTGGTAACTTCACAAAGTTCATTTTTTTCTCATTAATCGACACTCTGCTCCCCATCTTGACTGAAAAAAAAACATAAATGTAGACATTTTTGCATATTTATTAAAAAAGAAAAACTGAAATATCACATGGACATAAGTATTCAGACCCTTTGCTCAGACACTCATATTTAAGTCACATGTTGTCCATTTCATTGTGATCCTCCTTGAGATGGTTCTACTCCTTCATTGGACTCCAGCTGTGTTTAATTAAACTGATAGGACTTGATTTGGAAAGGCACACACCTGTCTATATAAGATCTCACAGCTCACAGTGCATGTCAGGCCAAATGAGGATCATGAGGTCAAAGGAACTGGCCAAGGAGCTCAGAGACAGAATTGTGGCAAGGCACAGATCTGGCCAAGTTTACAACTGAATTTCTGTAGTACTCAAGGTTCCTAAGAGCACACTGGCCTCTATAATCCTTAAATGGAAGAAGTTTGGGACCACTAAAAGTCTTCTTAGACATAGCCGTCCAGCCAAACTTAGCAACTGTGGGAGAAGAGCCTTGGTGAGAGGTAAAGAAGAACCACTGTGGCTGAGCTCCAGTGATGCAGTAGGGAGATGGGAGAAAGTTCCACAAAGTCGTCTATCACTGTAGCCCTCCACCAGTCGGGCCTTTATGGTAGAGTGGCCTGACAGAAGCCTCTCTTCAGTGCAAGACGCATGAAAGCCCACATACAGTTGCTAAAACACACATGAAGGACTTCCAGACTATGAGAAATAAGATTTTTTTCTGCTCTGATGAGACTAAGATATGCCTTTTTGGTGATAATTCTAAGCGGTATGTGTGGAGAAAGCCAGGCACTGCTCTTCACCAGCCCAATACAATCCCAACTGTGAAACATGGTGGTGGCAGCATCATGCTATGGGGGTGTTTTTTAGCTGCAGGGACAGGACAACTGGTTGTCATTGAAGGAAACATGAATGCGGCCAAGTACAGATATATCCTGGATGAAAACCTCTTCCAGAGTGCTCTGGACCTCAGACTTGGCCGAAGGTTCACCTTCTAAAAAGACAATGACCCTAAGCACACAGCTAAAATAACAAAGGAGTGGCTTCAGAACAACTCTGTGACTGTCCTTCACTGGCCCAGCCAGGGCCCTGACCTAAACCCAATTGAGCATCTCTGGAGAGACCTGAAAATGGCTGTCCACCAATGTTCACCATCCAACTTGACGGAACCGGAGAGGACTTGCACGGAAGAATGGCAGGGAATCCCCAAATCCAGGTGTGAAAAACTTGTTGCATCATTCCCAAGAAGACTCATGGCTGCACTAGCTCAAAAATGTGCTTCTACTGAGCAAAGGGTCTCAATACTTATGACCATGTGATATTTGAGTTTTTCTTTTTTAATAAATTTGCAAAAATGTATACATTTATGGTTTTTTTCCAGTCAAGATGAGGTGCAGAGTGTACATTGAGAAAACAAATGAACTTTTTTGAATTTACCAATTGGCTACAATACCATTGGTTTTACCATGCCCGGTATCAGAAAACGGGAAAAAAATTCCAAGTGTGATGAAATTGCAAAAAAAGTGCAATCTCTCACTTGTTTTTTGTTTGGCTTTTTTGCTAGGTTCACCAAATGCTAAAACTAACCTGCCATTATGATTCTCCAAGTCATTATGAGTTCATAAACACCTAACATGTCTAGGTTATTTTTTATCTAAGTGGTGAAAAAAAATTCCAAAGTTTGCGAAAAAATAAATAAAATTGCGCGATTTTCCGATACCCGTAGCGTCTCCAATTTTCGTGATCTGGGGTCAGGTGAGGGCTTATTTTTTGCGTGCCGAGCTGGCGTTTTTAATGATACCATTTTGGTGTAGATACGTTCTTTTGATCGCCCGTTATCGCAACCAAAAAAACGTAATTTTGGCGTTTTGATTTTTTTTCCTCACTTTTTATTGATAGATCGGGCGATTCTGAATGCGGCGATACCAAATATGTGCATGTTTGATTTTTTTTTTTATTGTTTTATTTTGATTGGGGCAAAAGGGGGGTGATTTGAACTTTTATATATTTTTTATTTTTTTTATATTTTTAAATACTTTTTTTTTTATTTTGGCATGCTTCAATAGCCTCCATAGGAGGCTAGAAGCATGCACAACTCGATCGCCTCTGCTACATAGAGGTGAAGTACAGATCACCTCTATGTAGCAGAAATGCAGGTGTACTTTGAACGCCGACCACAAGGTGGCGCTCAAAGCAATCGGCCATCAACAACCATAGAGGTTAAATGCCGCTGTCAGCGCTTGATGGCGGCATTTAACTAGTTAATGGACGCGGGCGGATCGCGATTCCGCTTGCGCTCATTGCGCGCACATGTCAGCTGTACAAAACAGCTGACATGTCGCGGCTTTGAGGTGGGCTCACCGCCGGAGCCCACCTCAAAGCAGGGGATCTGCCAGCTGACGTACTATTCCGTCAGCTGGCAGAAAGGGGTTAAAGGTGTCTGAATACTTTTCGTACCCACTGTACATGTGTTATGGTAGTAATAGCCATAGTCTGGATGTGAGGAACTGTCTTAACCCCTTCATGATCGTGGGATTTTTCGTTTTTCCGTTTTCGTTTTTCACTCCCCACCTTCCCAGAGCCATAACTTTTTTATTTTTCCGTCAATTTGGCCATGTGAGGGCTTATTTTTTGTGGGACGAGTTGTACTTTTGAATGACACCATTGGTTTTACCATGGCATGTACTAGAAAACAGGAAAAAAATTCCAAGTGCGGTGAAATTGCAAAAAAAGTGCAATCCCACACTTGTTTTTTGTTTGTTTTTTTTGCTAGGTTCACTAAATGCTAAAACTGACCTGCCATTATGATTCTCCAGGTCAGTACGAGTTCATAGACACCTAACATGACTAGGTTATTTTTCACCTAAGTGGTGAAAAAAAATTCCAAACTTTGCAAAAAAATAAATAAATAAAATTGCGCCATTTTCCGATACTCATAGCGTCTCCATTTTTCATGATCTGGGGTTGGTTGAGGGCTTATTTTTTGCATGCCAAGACGGCGTTTTTAATGATACCAATTTGGTGCAGATGTGTTCTTTTAATCGCCCGTTATTGCATTTTAATGCAAATCGCGGCGACCAAAAAAACGTAATTCTGGCGTTTCAATTTTTTTTCTCATTACGCCGTTTTGTGATCAGGTTAATGCTTTTTTTTTATTGATAGATCGGGCGATTCTGAACGCGGCGATACCAAATATGTGTAGGTTTGATTATTTTTTTATTGATTTATTTTGATTGGGGCGAAAGGGGGGTGATTTAAACTTTTATATTTTTTTTATTTTTTTCACATTTTTTTTAACTTTTTTTTTTTACTTTTACCATGCTTCTATAGCCTCCATGGGAGGCTAGAAGCAGGCACAGCCCGATCGGCTCTGCTACATAACAGCGATCATCAGATCGCTGTTATGTAGCTAAAATGCAGGTGTGCTGTGAGCGCCGACCACAGGGTGGCGCTCACAGCCACCGGCGATCAGTAACCATAGAGGTCTCAAGGACCTCCATGGTTACAATATACAAGCATCGCCGACCCCCGATCATGTGACGGGGGTCGGCGATGCGCTCATTTCCGGCCGCCCGGCCGGATGCGGTAGTTAAATGCCGCTGTCTGCGTTTGACAGCGGCATTTAACTAGTTAATAGTGGCGGGTGATCGCGATTTCACCCGCCGCTATTGCGCACATGCTTGAAAAAGACCAACATATGGTCGAAACGTCGCTTTGATGCTTTATGGCTGAATAAAGACTTCTTTGGATTACTACACCCGGTGGTGCGCTGTTCCTTTATGAGAAGCTATTGCGCACACATGTCAGCTGTAAAAAACAGCTGACATGTCGCGACTTTGATGTGCGCTCACCGCCGGAGCGCACATCAAAGCAGGGGACCCGACATCGGACGGTATAGTACGTCCGATGTCGGGAAGGGGTTAAGGACTGTTGTTGTTGGTTTGAGTGGGATACATGTGCTACGGTCATTATATCTGTCTTCTGGAGGAGAATGGACTGTGACTACAGACTATACCAGTTGGAGATACAAAAGCTGTTGGCCAACCAAAAGTTGGGAGACTGTGGGTATCTTCTGGTACGGGGGCACTATTCACCCCAGGATGTGATCTTGTAGACTGGGGACATTGCATTGTGACTATCTACCCGGAATTGCTGTAAGGCCGAGGAATTAAAGAATAAAAATAGTTACATTATTAACCTGCCTAGGTGATTATTATAGTTCACAACCTCGGACCTTCACAATAACATATTGGAAAAATATTTTGTCTAAAGTATCTTTTGGAAGACCTGAGAGTTCAAAATTTAGGTCTGAATTGTCAAATTTCATTGCATTTCTTATCTGTATCAGTTGCCCACAATTATTATTGGTTTGATTTTTGCACTAAAGTATTTATTCTTTACTATATCTCTAAGGCAATACTGATCAAAAAGTGAGTATGTAGTGCTCTATAATAAATCTATCAGGTTGTCATATGGTGGTCTGTTTACATGAAACCCTTCATGATGTTTGCTTCTCTTCCTTGTAGTGGTTGCTGATGCAGTTGCTTTTGGTATGATCTCACCAAACATTCACTGTGAGGTTAGGCATGCCTTACATTTCCATATAATACAATGTTGCCTTCACCAGATAAATTTTATCAAAGCCTCTCCCTGGTCTCCTTATGTAGCACACTAAAAGACACAGCAGCTTAAAGAAAAAACACCAATGGATCTTGACATCATTTCAATACAATACGATGCTGTAGACACAAACGTATCTGCCAAATAGGATCCTAAGAAACGTCTCAGACTAGCATAAGAACAGGCAAAAGATTGGCACAAGATAGGATAAAACAGACTTCAACACTCAAGGGAGAAGGAAAAAAGTGTCAGGACAGGTTTGAAGAAACTAACACTGGTCAATCCATTAGTATAAAAACTCAGTAGATGAATATTCAATATTAAGTGAATGGTTTCAAAGCAGACGGGAGCAGCACCTGAGAATGGATGGGAGAACACTGTTAGGATAATCAAGCAGACAGTCTACCTGAGATACCACAATGAACTAGAAGATGGGAAGACCCTGATGGCACAAAATACCATTAAAATGCTTCTTGATTACAGATGAGTGACTTCATGTCTTCCAGGTAATGAAGGAAGGGTGATCAACTCATGAAGCCCTAGGGAGTGCAGGAACACATAGAAGCCCTGCAGTTGTGGCACTTGCAAACCACTATTGGCCACACACAAAAGTCATGATGGGAGTCCATGAATAACATGCGGTTTTACTACATGCTCACCATATCCTACAGCCATAGAGATAGACATGAGCATAAGAACTCCGGACATAGGCAACCGCATCAAAGAGAATGACAAGGGATCAAGCAGGCAAACGCACCATTCCTGCACTGCATTAGCTGCATTAGCACACAGTGATGTCTGACTCAGGCTGAGGTCTACTATGATGCAGACACAGAAATGGCATCATGTTCATGTTATATACTGTATTCCAGCAAACAGCAGTACTCTGCCTCTCACACTCGACAATATGCCACTCAGGAACATTTCCTTACTTGCATCTGCACTGACTTTCATGCTTTTCCTAATTAAGGGTCTTCCTCATGCACAAAGCAGCAGGCAGCCCAGGGGCACATCCAGTACCTGGCTGCAGCAGGCAGCACAGGGACACATCTAGTACCTGGGCTGCAGCAAGCATCTCAGGGATACATCCAGTACCTGGGCTGCAGCAAGCATCTCAGGGATACATCCAGTACCTGGCTGCAGCAGGAAGCCCAGGGACATATCCAGTACCTGGCTACAGCATTAAGCCCAGGGACACATCCAGTACCTGGTTGCAGCAGGAAGCCCAGGGGCACATCCAGTACCTGGCTGCAGGAGGCAGCACAGGGACATATCCAGTACCTGGCTACAGCAAGCAGCCCAGGGACACATCCAGTACCTGGGCTGCAGCAGGCAGCCCAGGGACACATCCAGTACTTGGCTGCAGCAGGTAGCCCAGGGACATATCCAGTACTTGGCTGCAGCAGGCAGCACAGGGACACATCTAGTACCTGGGCTGCAGCAAGCATCCCAGGGATACATCCAGTACCTGGCTGCAGGAGGCAGCACAGGGACATATCCAGTACCTGGTTACAGCAAGCAGCCCAGGGACACATCCAGTACTTGGCTGCAGCATTAAGCCCAGGGACACATCCAGTACCTGGTTGCAGCAGGAAGCCCAGGGGCACATCCAGTACCTGGCTGCAGCAGGAAGCCCAGGGACATATCCAGTACCTGGCTACAGCAAGCAGGCCAGGGACACATCCAGTTCCTGGGCTGCAGCAGGCAGGCCAGGGACACATCCAGCACCTGGCTGCAGGAGGCAGCACAGGGACATATCCAGTACTTGGCTGCAGCAGGTAGCCCAGGGACATATCCAGTACTTGGCTGCAGCAGGCAGCCCAGGGACACATCCAGTACCTGGCTGGAGCAGGAAGCCCAGGGACACATCCAGCACCTGGCTGCAGCATTAAGCCCAGGGACACATCCAGCACCTGGCTGCAGCATTAAGCCCAGGGACACATCCAGTACCTGGCTGCAGCAGGCAGCCCAGGGGCACATCCAGTACCTGGCTGCAGCAGGCAGCCCAGGGGCACATCCAGTACCTGGCTGCAGCAGGAAGCCCAGGGGCACATCCAGTACCTGGCTGCAGCAGGCAGCACAGGGACACATCTAGTACCTGGGTTGCAGCAAGCATCCCAGGGATACATCCAGTACCTGGCTGCAGCAGGAAGCCCAGGGGCACATCCAGTACCTGGCTGCAGCAGGCAGCACAGGGACACATCTAGTACCTGGGTTGCAGCAAGCATACCAGGGATACATCCAGTACCTGGCTGCAGCAGGAAGCCCAGGGACATATCCAGTACCTGGCTACAGCAAGCAGCCCAGGGGCACATCCAGTACCTGGCTGCAGCAGGAAGCCCAGGGGCACATCCAGTACCTGGCTGCAGCAGGCAGCCCAGGGGCACATCCAGTACCTGGGCTGCAGCAGGAAGCCCAGTGACACATCCGGTACTTGGGCTGCAGCAGGAAGCCCAGGGACATATCCAGTACCTGGCTACAGCAAGCATCCCAGGGACACATCCAGCACCTGGCTGCAGCAGGACGCCCAGGGATACATCCAGTACCTGACTGCAGCAGGAAGCCCGGGGGCACATCCAGTACCTGGCTGCAGCAGGAAGCCCAGGGACACATCCAGTACCTGACTGCAGCAGGAAGCCCAGGGGCACATCCAGTACCTGGCTGCAGCAGGCAGCCCAGGGGCACATCCAGTACCTGGCTGCAGCAGGAAGCCCAGTGACACATCCGGTACTTGGGCTGCAGCAGGAAGCCCAGGGACACATCCAGTACCTGGGATGCAGCAGGACGCCCAGGGACACATCCAGTACCTGACTGCAGCAGGAAGCCCGGGGGCACATCCAGTACCTGGCTGCAGCAGGAAGTCCAGGGGCACATCCAGTACCTGGGGCACATCCAGTACCTGGGCTACAGCAGGAAGCCCAGGGGCACATCCAGTACCTGGCTGCAGCAGGAAGCCCAGGGGCACATCCAGTACCTGGCTGCAGCAGGAAGCCCAGGGGCACATCCAGTACCTGGCTGCAGCAGGAAGCCCAGGGGCACATCCAGTACCTGGCTGCAGCAGGAAGCCCATGCAATCTGCACTGGTCCAGCACGGAGTGACTGCTGAATCACAGGCACACAGTCATTTCTAGTCCAGAAATATGAAGTCCCTATACCCCCATGGGACAATTCGTGCCCCCCTATGATACATAGGCCCTGCAATAATGTAGGTGCCACATCAATAATAGACAAGTACCCCCTTGCATTCCGATGCCCTGTTATCAGCACACTTACCCATGCTGCGAACTGGAAACCAAGCCACATAGGGTTAATTCTCTGGCATAGCAGTACCAGGACATGGGATGGTGATGGGATCACAGTCACTTCTTCTGCTGCCTCATTTTGCTTGGAATGTGGCTAGGAAATCAGAGCAGAAGTTGTTTCCGTGGCTTCGCCGCACTGCCGCAGCCGAGGAGCCCACCCTGGTCTTGTAGATTGGTCAATGCTGCAATGTCTCTTCTCTCCAGCCCTCCCTCCCCCCGCAACTCAAACGGGTAACTCAGCTGGCAGAGCCTTCAGGGGGCCAGACACAGGGGGCCTCTATAGCCTGCAGCTGGGGGGCAAGGCTGCAAAGGGCGACCTGGCTGCAGACATGCCGTGCCTGCCTGGCATGGGTGGGGAGGGCTAAGGCTGGCTACGGTCTGCTACTTGGCTATCATGTGAGGCTTGGGAGACACCCCCTACTCCTGCAGATTAGATACTGCAGGTAATACAGCACGTTGCTGCGATGTGAAATCTCCCAGGATGCAGAGACTTGCAGCTCTCGATGCTGATAGACGGCTCAGAGTTGTCACGTTTTGTGCATTCAGGCTGTAGGTTGGCGTTATACTGGTGCAAATGGCAACTGAGAAAGGCTTAGACAAGACAGAGCTAGTCACAGTGGTGCGGTGCAGAGACATCATCTAGCTCCTGCAGGAAAGCTGGCATGGATTGATGTGTGTTCTTGGCAGCGATGTTCAAGTGCACAACATACACTGTACTTGAGACTGGATGCCTTATGGTGCCTGCAAAGATAGGAAGGTGTAGTATGGTGCTGAAGGACAGCTCCCAGTATGCAGAAAAGGGATAGAGTGCTGTGTGCTGCTGAAGGACAGCTCTCAGTATACAGAAAAGGGATTAGAGTGTTGTGTGTTGCTGAAGGACAGTTCCCAGTACACAGAAAACGGATAGAGTGCTGTGTACTGCTGGAGGACAGCTCTCAGGAAAACAAAAAACGAATATAGTGCTGTATGCTGCTGAAAGACAGCTTCCAGTTAAAAAAATGCATAGAGTGCTGTGTGCTGCTGAAGGACAGGTCTCAGTACATATATATATCAGAGTGCTCTGTGCTGCTGAAGGACAGCTCATAGTACATACATATCGGACAGAGTGCTGTGTGCTGCTGAATGACAGCTCCTAGGATGCAGAAAAAGGATACAGTACTGTGTGCTGCTGAAGGACTGCTCCCAGTACGCAAAAAATAAATAGAGTGCAGTGTGCTGCTGAAGGACAGCTCTCAGTACATAAATACCAGAGTGCTGTGTGCTGCTGAAGGACAGCTCTCAGTACATAAATACCAGAGTGATGTGTGCTGATGAAGGATAGCTCTCAGTACCTACATATCAGAGTGCTGTGTGCTGCTGAAGAACAGCTCTCAGTAAATACATATCGGACAGAATGCTGTGTGCTGCTGAAGGACGTTCTCAGTACATAAATACCAGAGTGATATGTGCTGATGAAGGATAGCTCTCAGTACCTACATATCAGAGTGCTGTGTGCTGCTGAAGAACAGCTCTCAGTAAATACATATCGGACAGAATGCTGTGTGCTGCTGAAGGACATTCTCAGTACATAAATACCAGAGTGATATGTGCTGATGAAGGACAGCTCTCAGTACCTACATATCAGAGTGCTGTGTGCTGCTGAAGAACAGCTCTCAGTAAATACTTATCGGACAGAGTGCTGTGTGCTGCTGAAGGACGCACTCAGTACATAAATACCAGAGTGATGTGTGCTGATGAAGGATAGCTCTCAGTACCTACATATCAGAGTGCTGTGTGCTGCTGAAGAACAGCTCTCAGTAAATACATATCGGACAGAATGCTGTGTGCTGCTGAAGGACGTTCTCAGTACATAAATACCAGAGTGATATGTGCTGATGAAGGATAGCTCTCAGTACCTACATATCAGAGTGCTGTGTGCTGTTGAAGAACAGCTCTCAGTATATACATATAGAACAGAGTGCTGTGTGCTGCTGATGGACACATCAGAGTGCTGTGTGCTGCTGATGGACACATATGTATCAGAGTGCTATGTGCTGCTGAAGAACAGCTCTCAGTACATACATATAGAACAGAGTGCTGTGTGCTGCTGTTGGACACATCAGAGTGCTGTGTGCTGCTGATGGACACATATGTATCAGAGTGCTATGTGCTGCTGAAAAACAGCTCTCAGTACATACATATAGGACAGAGTGTTGTGTGCTGCTGATGGACACATATATATCAGAGTGCTATGTGCTGCTGATGGACACATATATCAGAGTGTTGTGTGCTGCTGAAGAACAGCTCTCAGTATACAGAAAACGGATAGAGTGTTGTGTGCTGCTGAAGGACAGCTCTCGGTACACAAAAAACAGATAGCGTGTTGTGTGCTGCTGAAGGACAGCTCTCAGTATACAGAAAACGGATACAGTACTGTGTGCTGCTGAAGGACAGCTCTCAGTACACAAAAAACGGATAGTGTTGTGTGCTGCTGAAGGACAGCTCTCAGTATACAGAAAAGGGATTAGAGTGTTGTGTGCTGCTGAAGGACAGCTCCTAGGATACAGAAAACGGATACAGTACTGTGTGCTGCTGAAGGACAGCTCTCAGTACACAAAAAACGGATAGAGTGTTGTGTGCTGCTGAAGGACAGCTCTCAGTATACAGAAAAGGGATCAGAGTGTTGTGTGTTGCTGAAGGACAGTTCCCAGTACACAGAAAACGGATAGAGTGCTGTGTACTGCTGGAGGACAGCTCTCAGGAAAACAAAAAACGAATATAGTGCTGTGTGCTGCTGAAAGACAGCTTCCAGTTAAAAAAAATGCATAGAGTGCTCTGTGCTGCTGAAGGACAGCTCATAGTACATACATATCGGACAGAGTGCTGTGTGCTGCTGAATGACAGCTCCTAGGATGCAGAAAAAGGATACAGTACTGTGTGCTGCTGAAGGACTGCTCCCAGTATGCAAAAAACAAATAGAGTGCAGTGTGCTGCTGAAGGACAGCTCTCAGTACATAAATACCAGAGTGATGTGTGCTGATGAAGGATAGCTCTCAGTACATAAATACCAGAGTGCTGCTGAAGGATAGCTCTCAGTACATAAATACCAGAGTGATGTGTGCTGATGAAGGACAGCTCTCAGTACCTACATATCAGAGTGCTGTGTGCTGCTGAAGAACAGCTCTCAGTAAATACTTATCGGACAGAGTGCTGTGTGCTGCTGAAGGATGCACTCAGTACATAAATACCAGAGTGATGTGTGCTGATGAAGGATAGCTCTCAGTACCTACATATCAGAGTGCTGTGTGCTGCTGAAGAACAGCTCTCAGTAAATACATATCGGACAGAGTGCTGTGTGCTGATGAAGGACGTTCTCAGTACATAAATACCAGAGTGATATGTGCTGATGAAGGATAGCTCTCAGTACCTACATATCAGAGTGCTGTGTGCTGTTGAAGAACAGCTCTCAGTACATACATATAGAACAGAGTGCTGTGTGCTGCTGATGGACACATCAGAGTGCTGTGTGCTGCTGATGGACACATATGTATCAGAGTGCTATGTGCTGCTGAAGAACAGCTCTCAGTACATACATATAGAACAGAGTGCTGTGTGCTGCTGATGGACACATCAGAGTGCTGTGTGCTGCTGATGGACACATATGTATCAGAGTGCTATGTGCTGCTGAAGAACAGCTCTCAGTACATACATATAGGACAGAGTGTTGTGTGCTGCTGATGGACACATATATATCAGAGTGCTATGTGCTGCTGATGGACACCTATATATCAGAGTGCTGTGTGCTGCTGAAGAACAGCTCTCAGTACATACATATAGAACAGAGTGCTGTGTGCTGCTGATGGACACATATCAGAGTGCTGTGTGCTGCTGATGGACACATATGTATCAGAGTGCTATGTGCTGCTGAAGAACAGCTCTCAGTACATACATATAGGACAGAGTGCTGTGTGCTGCTGATGGACACATAGTGTTGTGTGCTGCTGATGGACACATATATATCAGAGTGCTATGTGCTGCTGATGGACACATATGTATCAGAGTGCTGTGTGCTGCTGAAGGACACATATATATCAGTGCTGTGTGCTGCTGAAGGACACATATATATCAGAGAGCTGTGTGCTGCTGAAGGACACATATATATCAGTGCTGTGTTCTGCTGAAGGACACATATATATCAGTGCTGTGTGCTGCTGAAGGACACATATATCAGAGTGCTGTGTGCTGCTGATGGACATATATACACTCACCGGCCACTTTATTAGGTACACCATGCTAGTAACGGGTTGGACCCCCTTTTGCCTTCAGAACTGCCTCAATTCTTCGTGGCATAGATTCAACAAGGTGCTAGAAGCATTCCTCAGAGATTTTGGTCCATATTGACATGATGGCATCACACAGTTGCCGCAGATTTGTCGGCTGCACATCCCAAAGATGCTCCATACAAGGCAGGATGGATCCATGCTTTCATGTTGTTTACGCCAAATTCTGACCCTACCATCCGAATGTCGCAGCAGAAATCGAGACTCATCAGACCAAGCAACGTTTTTCCAATCTTCTACTGTCCAATTTCGATGAGCTTGTACAAATTGTAGCCTCAGTTTCCTGTTCTTAGCTGAAAGGAGTGGTACCCGGTGTGGTCTTCTGCTGCTGTAGCCCATCTGCCTCAAAGTTCGACGCACTGTGCGTTCAGAGATGCTCTTAGGCCTACCTTGGTTGTAACGGGTGGCGATTTGAGTCACTGTTGCCTTTCTATCAGCTCGAACCAGTCTGCCCATTCTCCTCTGACCTCTGGCATCAACAAGGCATTTCCGCCCACAGAACTGCCGCTCACTGGATTTTTTTTCTTTTTCGGACCATTCTCTGTAAACCCTAGAGATGGTTGTGCATGAAAATCCCAGTAGATCAGCAGTTTCTGAAATACTCAGACCAGCCCTTCTGGCACCAACAACCATGCCACGTTCAAAGGCACTCAAATCACCTTTCTTCCCCATACTGATGCTCGGTTTGAACTGCAGGAGATTGTCTTGACCATGTCTACATGCCTAAATGCACTGAGTTGCCGCCATGTGATTGGCTGATTAGAAATTAAGTGTTAACAAGAAGTTGGACAGGTGTACCTAATAAAGTGGCCGGTGAGTGTATATCAGAGTGTGTGTGCTGCTGAAGGTCACATATATCAGAGTGCTGTGTGCTGCTGATGGACACATATATATGAGAGTGCTGTGTGCTGCTGAAGGACACATATATCAGAGAGCTATGTGCTGCTGAAGGACAAATACATATCAGAGTGCTGTGTGCTGCTGAAGGACACATATATATCAGAGTGTGTGTGCTGCTGATGGACACATATATCAGAGTGCTCTGTGCTGCTGATGGACACATATATCAGAGTGCTGTGTGCTGCTGAAGGACACATATATATCGGAGTGCTGTGTGCTGCTGAAGGACACATATATATTGGAGTGCTGTGTGCTGCTGAAGGACACATATATCAGAGAGCTATGTGCTGCTGAAGGACAAATACATATCAGAGTGCTGTGTGCTGCTGAAGGACACATATATATCAGAGTGTGTGTGCTGCTGATGGACACATATATCAGAGTGCTCTGTGCTGCTGATGGACACATATATCAGAGTGCTGTGTGCTGCTGAAGGACACATATATATCGGAGTGCTGTGTGCTGCTGAAGGACACATATATATTGGAGTGCTGTGTGCTGCTGAAGGACACATATATATCGGAGTGCTGTGTGCTGCTGAAGGACAGCTCCCACCTCTCTGTAGGGATAGGACTGAGAGTTAGGTAGAACCGAAAGACAGCAGCTGGTCACAGAGAGTTGTTGGAGCAGAGTGTGGAGCTGAAGGACAGCGCTCAGTGGTCGCAGAGTGAGGCTAGGACAGTGTGAGGTGCTGCAGGACTGCCCCTAGTGCCTGCGCTGACCTTTAGCAGAGAATGCTGAGTTGAGTGATGGTGACGAACAGTTCCCACTACCTTCTAAGCTGTATTCACCAGTCAAGGAGTGACAGTTCCTCAGTGCTGCTGCTGAATGCACAGGACAGGCAGGGCCGGTTTTTGACAAAGTGGGGCCCTAGACAAAAGTTTAAAGTGGGGCACCAAATGCTAACATTGTAAAATCACACAAACATTTAGGTTACATTACATGAGCAGGATGCGGATACAGTTGGTGGAGGGGCCTGGAGTCAGTGCTGGCACTGTGGCCCCCATATTTAGGGGCCTAATATCGGCCAACTGGTCTACCGCTATTACCTGTACGCAGGGGCGTTGCTAGGGTCATAAAAGATTGGGGGCCCAAGCCCCAAGACAAAGAGTTGCCCCCCCAACCCCCTCTTAATTTTTTTTTTACATTGCAGATAACACAGTGATAACTCTCTGAGTACAGATAATATAGTAGATGTCACCTGCAGTCCTATGTAACATCACAGATAACACAGTGATATCTCTCGGAGTGCAGATAATGTAATAGATGTCACCTTCAGTCCTATGTAACACCACAGATAACACAGTGATAACTCTCTGTGTACAGATAATGTAGTAGATGTCACCTGCAGTCCTATGTAACACCACAGATAACACAGTGATAACGCTCTGAGTACAGATAATGTAGTAGGTGTCACCAGCAGTCCTATCTAACACCACAGACAACACAGTGATAACTCAGAGTACAGATAATGTAGTAGATGTCACCTGCAGTCCTATGTAACACCACAGATAACACAGTGATAACTCTCTGAGCGCAGATAATGTAGTAGATGTCACCTGCAGTCCTACGTAACACCAGAGATAACAGTGATAACTCTCTGAGAACAGATAATGTAGTAGATGTCACCTGCAGTCCTACGTAACACCAGAGATAGCAGTGATAACTCTCTGAGAACAGATAATGTAGTAGATGTCACCTGCAGTCCTATGTAACACCACAGATAACACAGTGATAACTCTCTGAGCGCAGATAATGTAGTAGATGTCACCTGCAGTCCTACGTAACACCAGAGATAACAGTGATAACTCTCTGAGAACAGATAATGTAGTAGATGTCACCTGCAGTCCTACGTAACACCAGAGATAGCAGTGATAACTCTCTGAGAACAGATAATGTAGTAGATGTCACCTGCAGTCCTATGTAACACCAGAGATAGCAGTGATAACTCTCTGAGAACAGATAATGTAGTAGATGTCACCTGCAGTCCTATGTAACACCAGAGATAGCAGTGAAAACTCTCTGAGTACAGATAATTTAGTAGATATCACATGCAGTCCTATGTAACACCACAGATAGACATAGCGTTTCACAGTAAGACTATGTTCACATGCAGCATTTTTTTCAGTAGCCAAAACCTTTTCTATTAGTAGTAAAAATGTTGTGTTCAAAACACCTGTTTTTCATCTTGTTTTGTGGTGTTCTTCACACTTTTTTCAGCTTTTTTGGGGGTGCGGATTGTGTGCTTTGTCTACAGTATGTTTAAGGCCACGTTCACACGTTGAGTATTTGGTCAGTATTTCACATCAGTAAGTGTAAGTCAAAACCAGGAGGGTGAGAAATACAGAAGTGGTGACGTGTTTCTCATTGTTCCACTGCTGTTTCTGATTACAAATACTAAACATGTGAACGAGACCTAATAGTTTAATTCACCAAAATCACTTAAAAAATTGCAGCGAAAAATGCCGTTGCAATATCTGCAGCCTTTTTATTCTTGCATTGCTTTCTACGGGTGAGAACACACTGAAAGAAGTGACCGCTGCAGATATAAAAAGCGCTACAGTTCTGAAATCCAGTCAGAAAAAAAACAAGCGCCTGCAGGAGATTTCGGAAATCTCATAGCTTTTGCTGGCACTTGGCCATGTTCATATGCAGAATTTTTACAGCTTTTTCTTCTGCAAATAAGAAGCTAACTGCATTTTACAGCACAAGCAAAAACTGAGATTTTCAGAAATCTCCTGCACACACTAATTTTCTCTTGACTGAATTTCACAACTGCAGCCTTTTTTAAATCTGCAGCGTGTCACTTCTTTCAGCATTTTTTTTCACCCGTAGAAAGCAATGAAAAAGTTTAAAAAATGCTGCAAATGTTGCAACGTTGTTTCCCACTGCGTTTTTGGTGAATAACACTAACTTTATTAAACATGTACTGTAGACAAAATGCATACTGTAAAAAACAAACAGCAAAAGCTCTAAGGGTGTGTGCCCACAATCAGTAAATGCTGCGGGTCGGGTGCTGTATACTTGTGCAGCTTACAACCCGCAGCGGCCAGATGTTACAGTACAGTGGATGGGATTTCAAGAAATTACATCTCTACTATGCGTGCACTGACACCCGCACCTCCCCTGCGGAGAAGGACATGCAGCACGTCTCTCCAGACAGCAGCATGTCAATTTATCTTGCGTAGACCCGAGTCTCCGCCAGAGAAATCTCACCCATGCGATGTATAGGAGTATAGGACGCGGTGATTCTGCACGATTCAGTGATCACAGAGGAACCACCTGTGTTCAAAACATGGCAGCACTTTGGACACCGCACATGTCCACTGCATCCAAAGGGCTGCCATTTCTGGATCATCTGCACATACCCTAAAAAATGGGGGTTTTGAAAGCAGTGTTTTTACTGCCAAGAGAGCAGGCTTTGGCTGAAAAAAAAAAAGCACCAAAAACACAGATTCCTATGCACACCTGTACTATATGTGTATGGTTTACCTTTATTATTTCACGTGGGTATTCATTTATTTCTATATAATAAATACCCTGATTCAGCAGACAATATTCCTGTCTTCTGTCATCCAGACAGCAGTGACAGGAGGTCGCCCTGTCAGATTACAAGAAGTGATTTAGTGACTGGTCAGAGCCCATGCTGATGGCTGCTGTATGTGACTGTGAAACCTGATCCTACAGCAATCAGCACAGAGCTCCGGGACCACAGTCAAGGGGAGTTTGCGAGAGACGCTCCGGGACTACAGAGAAATGCACAGCATTATTCACTGCTGTCCACCCTCTGGGCACTTCATAAAGTGGCTGCAGATGCAGGGGGCCCCCTTTGAAGGTGGAGGCCCTAGGAGTCTGCCTGTCCCAAACGCCAGCCCTGCTGCTATCCACCCCCACATTTTGTTGGAGACGAAGGAAAAAAGTGGTTACTTTTTTCTTCTACCCAGTGTTCATGATTGGCCGACCACTTGTTTGCAACCCCACACTCATATAATTGAATATATTGGTAGTGCACAAGGGACATATTGTCATTATTAGGACTTCTAGGGCTACCAGGGTGAGCCGCTGAGGAGCGGGGGCGCCATTTTGCGTTCAAGTGATGGTTCCAACCTCTGCTAGTAGGCAGGGTCAAATAGGGGTTACTAGGGTGAAGTAGGTACACCCATCTCTTTTCCCCGTGTCACTACTTTACTAGTTAGCAGTAGGTCAACATATCGTTTGCCTGGTGGCATTATACATGTTTTGTTGGTTGTTTGATTGTATTTATCAAAAAAGCTTTAACTTTTAATGGTATTAGTCTTCTAGTGAGCCATTGTTTAAACCAGGGGTCCCCAACCTGTAGCTTGGGAGCCACATGTGGCTCGCGGTCCCATGAATTGTGGCTCGCTGCTATCTGTCAGCTTGGTGCATTAGCTCCAGTTCTAGCAAGCAGGTATGAAGAGCACATCTAAAAATGGTGAATTTTATGAGCAGCTCTGCACAGAAGAGCAGATCTGGATGCACATATACTGATGTTAGGAGTTTTGAGATGATTTAAGTATGGTACGCTGGAGACAAGATGACACCACCTGTCAGACAAGATGTTTGAAGCTGGATGTGACAGTGTCTTGGGAGTGCTTGATAGGAGAATACTGAATTGGGGGTATTGTAGGAACCCCTGGTTCTTAGTATACTGCTTTGGTGTGACTGATTTTTGTGGAAAAGCTTTGGTTACCATTATGCCTATAATGGGGGCTTTGGTTGCCACTATTGTGAGGGGGGGCGGGAGCTGAATGTGGCTCGTGATCCTCTCTCAAGGCTGGATGTGGCCTGCGACCCTCTCTCAGAGCTGAATGTGGCTCTCGAGGTCAGAAACGTTGGGGACCTCTGGTCTAAACTAATCCTGTGAATCCAAATAATATTTTTTTTTTAAGCTTTGGCTCTCACATTAGAGGATTGTACAGTGCTCTGCCAACCCCCTCGTTTGCAAATATACAATTTTGGTCACTCTACTGTGATATTTACTAAACCATTTTGGCTATATATGCACCTCTATATAGTCACGAAGTGTTGATTGCCTGTGTGTACTTCATATTTTGTGTCTTCACTAGTGATGAGCGAACGTGCTCGCCACTACTCGTTACTCGCCCAAGTATCACTATGCTCAGTGTACTCGGTGAGCACCGAGTATTTCCGGGATTATTCTGCGGGAGCTCGGGTCTCTGCCCTACAATTCTGGCGCTCTTTAGAGCTCAATGACAGTGCAGGGATTGTAAGCCATGCACTGTAATTCTGCAGCCATCTTTGTTGTGGTATTACAGTGATTGGCTGGCCACACAGCATCATCAGGTCTATAAGAGACGTGACGCCGCCCTGCTCGCTGCATTCTGCTCCGGACTTAGCAGTGTAGGGAGAGCTGCTGCTGAGATAGGATCAGAATCGTGCTTTTAAGGCCAGGGTCACACTTAGCGTAGGAAAATACGGTCCCTTATTTACGGCCGAGATACGCAGAAAAGTTCCTGAACAGTGATCCGTATTCAATGCGAGGATACGATTTTTTCTAAAAAATTATACGTGTGTCATCTGTATGGCATCCGTACGGCGAGATTTTCTCGCCGGCATGCAAAATGGACATAGAATGGATCCATGGGCTCAAAAATTCATGAAAACATATATACAGTTTATATATATGTCAGTGAGACACACACACACACACACATATATATATATATATATATATATATATATATATATATTTATATTTCTTAAAGAACTAGATAAAGCTGGTAATTCAATTGCCGGCTTTTGCTAACTTCTTATGAAACCTGACAGGATATGAGAGATAGTTTACATACACTAAACCACTTCGTATCCCTTATTTTTTTTACATATTCCTCACTAATAATGTTACAAGTGTCTGTGTGCTAAATTTGGGAGCTGTAGGTGTTAAAATAAAGGGTCCAATCACAGAAAAAACTGGTGAGGGCTCCCGCGCAATTTTCTCCGCCAGTGGGAAAGCCAGTGACTGAGGGCAGATATTAATAGCCTAGAGAGGTACCATGGATATTGGCCCGCCTGGCTAAAAACATCTGCCCCCAGCCACCCCAGAAAAGGCACATCCGTAAGATGTGCCTATTCTGGCACTTAGCCACTCTCTTCCCACTCCCGAGTAGCGGTGGGATATGGGGTAATAAAGGGTTAATGTCACCTTGCTACTGTAAGGTGACATTAAGCCAGGTTAATAATGGAGAGATGTCAATAAAACATCTATCCATTATTAATCCAATAGAAATAAAGGGTTAAAAAAAAACACACTCACATTAGGAATAAAGTATTTTAATTAAATAAATACACTTGGTGTTGTAATATCTTTATTATACGCTCAATCCAAATGACGACCCTTGTCTTCTGTAAAAAAGGTAAAAAAGACAAACAGGAATACCTGTCCGCCGTACAGTCAGGTCCCACGATGTAAATCCATCTGAAGGGGTTAAATCATTTTACAACCAGGAGCCTGCTAATGCAGCCACCCTTGGCTGTAAAAACTGGGGAATGAATGGAATGCAGGGGAACGTAGCTACCTAGACTTGTGGTGCTGCCCCCCCTGCTGGCATAACCTCATATGAACTCGAGCGTGGGAAAATATTCTGAAAAATTCCCACGCTACAGTTATGGGATATTGTTGTTTGATGCTAAGCATCTCTGGAAACTACTTAAAGATTGTTGGAAGACCATTTCCGGTGACTACCTCTTGAAGCTCATCAAGAGAATGCCAAGAGTGTGCAAAGCAGCCATCAAAGCAAAAGGTGGCTACTTTGAAGAACCTAGAATATAAGGCCGGCGTCACACTGGCGAGTTTTACAGAAGTATGAGTGCAGAAAATACATCCGTAAAATACGCATAACACACGGCACAATTATTCCCTATGTCCCAGCTCCTATCAGCCGTATTTTACTGATCCGTATTATACGGCCCTCTACGGCCGTACAAAATCGCAGCATGCTGCGTTTGTCACCGCATTGCGCAAATAAATCGCCAATGAAAGTCTATGGGGGCGAGAAAAATACGGATTACACACGGACCAGCAGTGTGACTTGCGAGAAATCCGCCCCCGTGTTAGTGAAAAGCCGGTAATTCAATTGCCGGCTTTTCATTTCTCCTTCCCAAACCCGACATGATATGAGACATGGTTTACATACAGTAAACCATCTCATATCCCCCTTTTTTTGGCATATTCCACACTACTAATGTTAGTAGTGTGTATGTGCAAAATTTCGGCACTGTAGCTATTAAATTTAAGGGTTAAATCGCAGAAAAAATTGGCGTGGGCTCCCGTGCAATTTTCTCCGCCAGAGCGGTAAAGCCAGTGACTGACGGCAGATTTTAATAGCCAGGAGAGGGTCCATGGTTATTGGCCCCCCCGTGGCTAAAAACATCTGCCCCCAGCCACCCCAGAAAAGGCACATCTGGAAGATGCGCCTATTCTGGCACTTGGCCACTCTCTTCCCACTCCCGTGTAGCGGTGGGATATGGGGTAATGAAGGGTTAATGTCACCTTGCTATTGTAAGGTGACATTAAGCCAGATTAATAATGGAGAGGCGTCAATTATGACACCTATCTTTTATTAATCCAATTGTTTGAAAGGGTTAAAACACACACACACACACACACACACGATTAAAAAGTATTTTAATGAAATAAACACACAGGTTGTTTTAATATTTTATTGCTCTCTCAATCCATTTGAAGACCCTTGCTTGGAAAAATAATAAACCCACAATAGACATACCCTCTGATGAACTGTCACGTCCCACGAGGTAATCCATCTGAAGGGGTTAATCATTTTACAGCCAGGAGCAGTGCTAAAGCACTCGCTCGTGTCTGTAATCCCCCGGGTGCTGAAAGGAAAGCTGAGTGATCTTTACTTACATTGAGTTGCGGTGAGGCGCCCTCTGGTGGATGTTCTCATGAACTGGAGCCTTGGAAAAGTTCCCACGCTCGAGTTCATATGAGTTCATCCACCAGAGGGCGCCTCACCGCAACTCAATGTAAGTAAAGATCACTCAGCTTTCCTTTCAGCACCCGGGGGATTACATACACCAGCGAGTGCTTTAGCACTGCTCCCGGCTGTAAAATGATTAACCCCTTCAGATGGATTACCTCGTGGGACGTGACAGGTCATCAGAGGGTATGTCTATTGTGGGTTTATTATTTTTCCAAGCGAGGGTCTTCAAATGGATTGAGAGAGCAATAAAATATTAAAACAACCTGTGTGTTTATTTCATGAAAATACTTTGCAATATTGTGTGTGTGTTTTTTAAACCTTTCAAACAATTGGATTAATAATGGATAGGTGACATAATTGACGCCTCTCCATTATTAATCTGGCTTAATGTCACCTTACAATAGCAAGGTGGCATTAACCCTTCATTACCCCATATCCCACCGCTACACGGGAGTAGGAAGAGAGTGGCCAAGTGCCAGAATAGGCGCATCTTCCAGATGTGCCTTTTCTGGGGTGGCTGGGGGCAGATGTTTTTAGCCACGGGGGGGCCAATAACCATGGACCCTCTCCTGGCTATTAATATCTGCTGTCAGTCACTGGCTTTACCGCTCTGGCGGAGAAAATTGCGCGGGAGCCCACGCCAATTTTTTCCGCCATTTAACCCTTTATTTTTGCAGCTACAGTGCCCAAATTTTGCACATATTCTAACCAGAAAAAGAAAAAGATCATGTCCATATATATGGGAGCACCACAAACAAATATCAGAAAATTCAAGAAAAAATATATGAGGTTTTTTATTAATAAATAACACAACAGTCACATTTCACACAGAAAACAAGACTAAAAACTTTTAAAAGTGCAATAGGCAGCACAAAACTGCACAACAGTCATCTCCTAATATGGGGGAAATGACAAACCACATCCCTATCCCTTCCAAGAAATGGAAACATATATAAAGTGTAAATAACCTAAAACTTGGTAATATAACCAAAGACACTTATAATTAGTATATCAGCAGAATAAATAACCAATATATGACTCTCAACACACAGCTGGAAAAATACAGAATATGTACATATGCATAGGCCCACTAGTATCACAGTACCACATAGCCCTAAAAAGATATATAAAAGAAGGGAAAAATGCTTGCAGGCATATAATAAGCCAAATCTGTGTGGCCAAAAGAGTATTATAGGGCCAACCAGAAAAAAACTGAACAAAATGACACTCTATGCCTAAGTGGAACATATACATACGCCCTGTGGATCCCAAATATGCATATCAGGTAACGATTGTATGCGAGCTGATTAGGGAGAAAGACGATTAGAAGGAAGGGATGTGGGGTGCGAACCCATGCGTATCGCCGCAACTATGGCGGCTTCCTCAGGGAAAAAAATAGCAGTGGTGGCCTCCGCTTTCTTCAATTTTCAAATTTTGCACATACACACTACTAACATTAGTAGTGTGGAATATGCCAAAAAAAAGGGGGATATGAGATGGTTTACTGTATGTAATCCATGTCTCATATCATGTCGGGTTTGGGAAGGAGAAAGAAAAAGCCGGCAATTGAATTACCGGCTTTTCACATATCTCGCGCTGAATTAAACATAAATACAGAATATACATATATATGTGTCTCAATGACATATATATATATATATATATATATATATATATATATAC
The DNA here is from genome assembly GCF_051348905.1 of Ranitomeya variabilis. Classification (NCBI taxonomy): domain Eukaryota; kingdom Metazoa; phylum Chordata; class Amphibia; order Anura; family Dendrobatidae; genus Ranitomeya; species Ranitomeya variabilis. The sequence continues at coordinate 512,326,897 of NC_135232.1, read as the reverse complement.
TGTTTTCCCGAACATTTGAGCACATAAATCCATTAGATGTCGGTTTTGCAATCCTGCGAGAAAATATCGCAGTGCGGATGCCATACGGATTACATACGGAGGATGCCATGCGCAAAATACGCTGACACACCCTGCCTACGGATGACATACGGACCACTATTTTGGGGACTTTTCTGCGTATTACGGCCGTAAAAAACAGACCGTATTGTCTTACGCTGAGTGTGACGCCGGCCTAAGGCATATTTTCAGTTGTTTCACACTTTTTTGTTAAGTATATAATTCCACATGTGTTAATTCATAGTTTTGATGCCTTCAGTGTGAATTTTCAATTTTCTTAGTCATGAAAATACAGAAAAATCTTTAAATGAGAAGGTGTGTCCAAACTTTTGGTCTGTACTGTACCTATACTATGTGTAGACATTTATTTTATCTATTCTATTCTAACCTGTCAGTGTGATTTTACTGTACAGCGCACTGAATTACCGGCTTTTCTATAGAACGCCGGTGCGTATTTCTCGCAAGTCACACGCATGGTCCGTGTGTAATCCGTATTTTTCTCACCCCCATAGACTTTTAGACTTTCATTGGCAGATTTTTTGCGCAATACGCTGACAAACGCAGCATACTGCGATTTTCTCAGCCAGAAATATATGCCAGATAAGAGCTGCCCCATAGAGAAACATTGGTCAGTGTGCAATGCGTGTTTTTTGCGCCTCTCATACGTCCGTATTCCTCTCTAGTGTGACCACGGCCTCAGAGTTAGTGTAGGTCTGCAACTGTTCAGCCCACAAGTTGGGAGAAATCAACAGTCCTTTTTAGGGCTAATTCGGAGGTCCGAGATTGCAGCTTTTTTTTCTTCACCTGATACCTGCTCCTCTTATTCTAAGGGCCCCTTTCCACTTGCGAGGAAAACGGACGAGTGCAATCTGATAAAAAATCGGATTGCACTCGGACCAATGTTATTCAATAGGTGTCTTTTCATTTGCGATTTTTTTCTCAGCCGAAATTGGACTGAGAAAAATCTGGGTCGGCTGAGAAAAAAATCGCAGCATGCTGCGTATTGCTGCGATTCTCAAACGAGACTCGCCAATGCAAGTCAATGGGTGCGGTGCGAGAAAAAAAATCGCACAGCACTCGCACCATGCGAGTTCTGTCCGATTTTTACTCACCGGTGTCCTTTGAAAAGCCGGTAATTCAGCGCGGTGTACAGTAAAATCACACTGACAGGTTAGAATAGAGTAGATATATACACATAGAATAGGTATATATACATATATATATATATGTCAGTGAGACACCTATATATATATATTTATAATTAATGCAGCGCTAGATAGCATAAAAGCCGCTAATTCAATTGCCGGCTTTTGCTCTCTCCTTCCCAAACCCGACATGATATGAGACATGGTTTACATACAGTAAACCATCTCATATCCCTTATTTTTTTGCATATTCCACACTACTAATGTTAGTAGTGTGTATGTGCAAAATTTAGGCACTGTAGCTTGTAAAATAAAGGGTTAAATGGTGGAAAAAATTGGCGTGGGCTCCCGTGCCATTTTCTCCGCCAGAGTGGTAAAGACAGTGACTGAGGGCAGATATTAATAGCCTAGAGAGGGTCCATGGTTATTGGCCTCCCTGGCTAAAAACATCTGCCCCCAGTCACCCCAGAAAAGGCACATCTGGAAGATGCGCCTATTCTGGCACTTGGCCTCTCTCTTCCCACTCCCGTGTAGCGGTGGGATATGGGGTAATGAAGGGTTAATGTCACCTTGCTATTGTAAGGTGACATTAAACCAGATTAATAATGGAGAGGCGTCAAATATGACACCTATCCATTATTAATCCAATTGTACGAAATGGTTAAGAAAACACACACACATTATTACAAAGTCCTTTAATGAAATAAACACACAGGGTGTTGTAATATTTTATTCTCTTAATCCAGCTGAAGACCCTCGTTCTGTAACAAAGTAAAAATAAAAAATAAACAATATCCCATACCTTCCGTCGTTCCATCAGTCCCACGAAGTAAATCCATCTGAAGGGGTTAAATCATTTTAAACCCAGGAGCTGTGCTAATGCAATTCTGCTCCTGTGTGTAAGAACCCCGGTGAATGAATGAAATGCAGGGTGACCTGTAGTTACCTTGAGTTGCGGTGAGGCGCCCTCTGCTGGATGTCCTCATATGAACTCGAGCGTGGGAACTTTTCCCAGGCTCCAGTTCATGAGGACATCCAGCAGAGGGCGCATCACCGCGAATGAAGGTAACTACAGGTCATTGACCTACATTACCTTCATTCACCGGGGTTTACAGGCAGGAGCACAGCTGCATTATAGCAGAGCTCCTGCCTGTAAAATATTTTAACCCCTTCAGATGGATTTACATCGTGGGACGTTACAGATCTACGGAAGGTATGTATATTGTTGGTTTATTATTTTTAATTTGTTACAGAACGATGGTCTTCAGGTGGATTGAGAGAGCAATAAAATATTACAACAACCTGTGTGTTTATTTCATTAAAATACTTTGCAATATTGTGTGTGTGTTTTTTTTTAAACATTTCATACAATTGAATTAATAATGGATAGGTGTCATAATTGACGCCTCTCCATTATTAACCTGGCTTAATGTCACCTTACAATAGCAAGGTGACATTAACCCTTCATTACCCCATATCCCACCGCTACACGGGAGTGGGAAGAGAGAGGCCAAGTGCCAGAATAGGCGCATCTTCCAGATGTGCCTTTTCTGGGGTGGCTGGGGGCAGATGTTTGTAGCCAGGGGGGGACAATAACCATGGACCATCTCTAGGCTATTAATATCTGCCCTCAGTCACTGGCTTTACCACTCTGGCGGAGAAAATTGCGCGGGAGCCCACGCCAATTTTTTCCGCCATTTAACCCTTTATTTTAGCAACTAGAGCGCCCAAATTTTGCACATACACACTACTAACATTAGTAGTGTGGAATATGCAAAAAAAAAAGGGATATGAGATGGTTTACTGTATGTAAACCATGTCTCATATCCTGTCGGGTTTGGGAAGGAGAGCAAAAGCCGGCAATTGAATTAGCGGCTTTTATGCTATCTAGCGCTGCATTAAATATAAATATACATATATAGGTGTCTCACTGACATATATATATGTATATATACCTATTCTATGTGTATATATCTACTCTATTCTAACCAGTCAGTGTGATTTTACTGTACACAGCACTGATTTGCCGGCTTTTCAAAGGACATCGGTGCGTACAAATCGGACAGTAATACGGATGTCATACGGATGATGCGATTACAAAAAACGGATGATGTGATTAAAAATCGCATTGCACTCGCATGACACTCGCATGACAATCGCATACGTTACATCCGTATTTTCGGTCCAGATTACGGACCGTTTTTTCTCTCGCAAGTGGAAAGGGACCCTAAAGCAATCCATAGCCCCCTTATTTTAACATTTATCTGCCTGTGCACGCTGCCTACTACAGCTAGGTTATTGAAATCTAAGAACGTGCAAATCTACCTTTTTTTTTTGTCCCAGACACCAGATGTGAGTGCGCCAAAAAAGCTTTTTTTTTTTTTCTTGTGTGTGTGTCATAGCCAACTAGTTGACACAATTTAATTGTGCCCAAAAAAATCAAGGCCACATTTACATCAGTCCGTTATCTGAGGCTGACGGCTGGTGTATCGGTGGTGGAAAAATCATAGCTTCACAAGCATAAGTTTACGGCCATGTGCACACGCTGCTGATTCCATTGCGGAATTTTCCACAGCGGATTTGCAAAATCCGCAGTGAAAAACCGCTGCGGTTTTTACTGCGGATTTATCTTGGTTTCTTTTGCGGTTTCCTCTGCGGGTTTTCACCTGCAGATTTCTATTGGAGCAGGTGCAAACCCGCAGCGGAATCCGCACAAAGAATTGACATGCTGCGGAAAATAAACAGCTGCGTTTCCGCGTGTTTTTTTCCGCAGCATGTGCACTGCGGATTTGGTTTCCCATAGGTTTACATTCTGCTGTAAACTCATGGGAAACCGCTGTGGATCCGCAGCTGCGGAAACGCTGAGGATCCACAGCAAAATCCGCAAGCGTGTGCACATACCCTCATAGTTCTGTCTGCTAGCGTTGTTGTACTCATTTTTAATTTTTTGCAAGAGAAAAAAAAATTAGACAGTCTGTTATCTGTGGCTGTGGCCTGGTGCATAGGTGGTGGAAAAATCGTAGCTTCGCAGGCATAAGTTTCATAGTTCTGTCTGCTAGCCTTGTTCCACTCTTTTTTTGTTATTTCAAAGATTCTCCAACCCCCCCCACAAAAAAAATTATACAGTCTGTTATGTCAGGCTGAGGCCTGTTGTATCTGTAGTGGAAAAATTGTAGCTTCGTAGGCATAAGTCTGTTAGCGTTGTTGTACTCATTTTTAATTTTTTGGCAAATTTCACATGCAGCGTCCCAGAGCTCTGGTTGTTGCAGTAATGTTATTCTTCCACCAGGGGGAGTGATGTTACGTCTGAAGGCAATAAAGGACATCTCTTTACCAGGTATCACAAACCATACACCACACTTCACACTCCAGTCCACCAGGGGGAGCTATGCTCCTATCTATTAGGGCACTCTTCACAATTAGGTAAAACTGGTGGGCTGGATAGGAAGTTAGGCAGAAGCTGACTGGGCTTCACCCAGGCAGCACCCTGTCAGGCAGCCAGAGGGGAAGGAGGAACATCTAAGAGCTGCAGACAGAGGGGTCCCTGACAGGGGTGGGATCCTGTCACAGGCCTAGACAGGAGGCCATGGAGCTGCGCCTGCCCCACGTGTGGCAGCATCCTAAGGAAGGACATGAAAGAGAATTGTATTGTAGCGGGTGAGAAACGAAGTCATAGCACAAGGAGAGGAATCCAGAAGAAGTTCTGCCCTGCAAAAGGCTGCCTCCTTTCTGAGGCACAGAATCCGGTAGCCGGAACACCGAGGGAGTAATCGTCTCCAAGCCTTGCTCCAGAGACCGGCAGGACAGTTAATTCCACGTTAGCTGCCCTACCCATACCCAGGAGGCACGGTGGCAACTTGTGGGGGCTGGGGCGTGCTAGAGGCCCTGTAAAAAGCCTCAGGCCACCAGTCATACGGGTTTGTCCTATCCATTCCATCAGGGGGACAGAGTGAAAGAGAAATAACATCTAGAACACCAACATCAGTTGTGAGGACCTTACCGAGAAGCTCAGCAGGGAGGTACTACAACATCCAGGCGCTAGAGGAAGGCTACTGATTTCCACCTGGATAAGGGGACTCTGGATTTGCCTCCAGACCGGCCGGACTCTGCCTACCCTGTGGTCGGTACCCTGGACTGTGGATGCTGAAGCCTTCAGTAAAGGTAAAGAGACTGCAACCTTGTGTCCTCGTTATTCACTGCGCCTTACATCATCCACCATCTAAACTCTGGGAAGCCCTGGGGATACACTTCACCTGTGGGAAGGTATACCATCTAGCTGCCATCACATCAGCTCCAGCAGACCCCTAAGCAGCGTCGGTCACCCTGACCGAATACCACAGGTGGCGTCATGAACATTATCCCTTTAAAGACCTATCCCCATTTATAATGGACATCCCTAGGGCCACGGACCGGGTCAGCCACCGTGACATCCCCCTTGAGAACCGAAGGGCCCGGCTCCGAGTACCCCACTGCCCTACTGGGGGCGCTCCACACATACAAGAGAAAAAAATTTAGACAGTCTGTTATCTGTGGCTGCGGCCTGGTGTATCGGTGGTGGAAAAATCATAGCTTCACAGGCATAAGTTTCATAGTTCTGTCTGCTAGCCTTGTTCCACTCTTTTTTTTATTTTAAAAATTCTCCTAACCCCCCAAAAAAATTATACATTCTGTTATGTCAGGCTGAGGCCTGATGTATCTGTGGTGGAAAAATCATAGTTTCGCAGGCATACGTCTCATAGTTCTGTGTGCTAGCCTTGGTCTCGTTTTTCTTCTTTTTTTTTTTTAAATTCACCCCCAAAAAAATATTTTATATAGTCTGTTATGTCAGGCTGAAGCCTGGTGTATCTGTGGTGGAAAAATTGTAGCTTTGAAGGCATACTGATCAGATATAATTTTGCTCCGAATAAATACATTTGTGTTGAGCTTTTGAAATAGTTCAGTAGTCCATTTTTTAATTGGCAAGGCAAGGGACTAGGAAATGGACGTGATGCTGATGGTGCATGCAGAGGACGAAGCCATGGCCAAGCTGAAAGTGGGCCACAACAGAGACACACATCTTCTCGCTCGACCTTCCTGTCCCAATTTCTAGGGGATCACAGCACACCACTATTGAAACCAGAGCAGTGTGAAATGGTTGTTGGTTGCATAGCGGATAATGCTTCCAGTCACTTAGCCACCACCACCACCATGTCTTCCACACAGTCAAGTCTGAGTAGCCGTGAGTGTGGACCGGATAATCCTCACCCTGATCCTCCTTCCTCCCACCATGCCGAGTGCCCTGAGACAACTGATCCCACACTTGGACACTCCGAAGAGCTGTTCAGTTTTCTCTTTCAAGATTCCATACTCTCGGCCGGTCAACTTGAAATGGGGCCAGATGAGATCGCATGTAGCGATGCCCAAAGCTTTGACCATCCACGGTCACACAAAGGCGAAGGTGGAAAAGTGTCACAAGAGGTGGACGATGATGAGACACAATTGCCAGAAAGTCAGGAGGAGGAGCAGGATGCGGATCTGGAAGACAAGGTGGTGGATGACATAGTGACTGACCCAACATGGCAGGAGGACATGCAAAGCGAGGACAGCAGCACACATGGGGAAGGAGGCATATCACCCCAACATACAGGAAGAAGCAGTGTGGTGACCACAGAAAGAAGGTGTGCATCCATTACCTGTAACACCAACATGATTGAAATTGCCATTCCAACTGTTAGATCTTCCCGAGTCTGGTTAATTTTTAAAGACTCTGCCGATAACCACAAACAGGCCATTTGCAGCACCTGCCATGCTCGCATCAGAAGGGGTAGCAAAACTACCAGCCTGACCACCACCAGCATGATCAGTCACATGACAGCAAAGCACCCGACTTTGTGGGCCAACTCCCCTGGCTCCAGGAACACTGTCTGCAGGTGACACCACTGCTTCGTCCACTGTTTTGCGTAGAAGTCAATCCCAAGTCCACCGTGCATGTGAAGATGCCTCTAGTCTTGCACCTGTTGTTGCCCACAGTCAAGCAGCACCAACATGAAGCCCGTCCATGTCCTTGTCCCAGCACAGCCTTCAGTTGTCTATACCCCAGTCATTGGAATGCAAGCAGAAATACCCAGCCAATGCCCCACAGGCCACAGTCCTAAATTCTAACATTTCTATTCTGCTTGCACTCGAAATATTGCCTTATAGGCTCGTTGAGATGGAAGCTTTCCGCAACCTGATGGCGGTGGCCGTCCCAAGGTACTCAGTCTCCAGTCACCACTATTTCTTCCGGTGTGCTGTACCGGCATTACACCAGCATGTGTTCCACAACATTACCCGTGCCCTCAACAATGATGTTACTGGGAAAGTTCACTTAACCATGGACAAGTGGACAAGTGCTTGTGGCCAGGGACGGTATCTCACTGATGGCACACTGGGTTAACATAGTGAAAGCCGGAACCCAGTCGGACCTTGGGATGGAACACATCCTCCCCATGCCGATGATTGCGGGCCCTATCAGGGTTGCCCCCACAGTCTACAGCTCCTGCACCTCCTCCTCCTCTTCAGGCTCAATCTCTGAAATCAACACATCAGTCAGATGCTGGAGGTACTGCAGTACTGCCTCAGCCAAGCAGCAAAAGGCTGTACTGAAGCTAATCTGCATAGGTGACAAACCGCACAATGCAGAAGAGTTGTGGACAGCACTGAAAGAGCAGTCAGATACTTGGATGACACCGCTGAACCTACAGCCAGGCATGGTCATGTGTGACAATGGCTGGAATCTGGTGGCGGCTCTGAGGCAAGGTGAGCTCACACACGTACCATGTTTGGCCCATGTGCTTAACCTCATGGTTCAACGTTTTCTGAAAAGCTACCCGAAGCTGCCGGATCTGCTAGTGAAAGAATGCCGTCCGTCTGCCCATTTTAGAAAGTCAGCTACAGCTTCAGCCGCCCTTGCCATGATTCAGTAGCGTTTGCAGCTTCCGGCTCACCGACTGTTGTGTGATGTCCCCACGTGCTGGAACTCTACGCTGCATATGTTGGAAAGGATTTGTGAGCAGAAGAGGGCCGTTGTTGACTACCAACATCAACAAGGCCATTGATATCCAGTTCAGACTCCACACATAAGACCTCGGGAGTGGACATGAATGTCAGACATATGTACCATCCTACAAAACTTTGAGAACTGCACCTAGATGGTGAGTGGCGATGACGCCATAATTAACATCACCATCCCGCTTCTCAGCATTCTGAAAATCTCTCTGCTCACAATTAAAGAGGATGCATTGCAGGCAGAGCATGAGGACATGGATCAAGGAACTATACAGGGGGATGACACTCAGCCCAGCCTCATGTCTTCCCAATGTGGATTGGTAGGCAATGAGGAGGAGGAAGAACAGGAGCTACTTTCATGCGCTATAGATGGTTCTACAAGCACAGCTGTCATACTGTCTGCTCAGCGGGGATGGCCTGAGGACAGGGAGGAGGAGGAGGACCGCATGGTCAGTCGTCCTTTTGGTGAGGACACGGACGTCTTGCCTGTTAGCAGTCTGGCATGCGTGGTTGACTTTATGTTGCGCTGCATTTCACGTGACCCTCGCATTCTAAAAATTTTTGGTGACACTCATTACTAGTTGGTGACACTTTTAGACCCGCGCTACAAGGAGAACTTTCAATCTCTTCTGCCAGAGGCAGAGAGGTGTACTAAAATGTTGCAGTACCAGAGGGCCCTTGTAGCGGAATTACTTAGAAAATTCCCATGTGAGAACACTGGCAGCAGACGTCAGAGTTTGTTGTACAACCAAGGAGTCCAAGCGAGAGAGATAGAGGAACAATACAGCTGGGGAACAATGGCAAAATTCTGGGACAGGTTTCCCAGACCCTCCCATCGTGCTGGCAGAGAGGCATGGGGTGCTGTCACAAGAAGTGCAATATTTGGGAACATGCTAAGGGAGTACCTTGCAGATCATACAAACGTCCTCCGTGATCCCTCTGTGCCTTTTTATTATTGGGTATCCAAGCTGAACACGTGGCATGAACTGGCTCTCTAACACTTGGAGGTCCTGGCCTGCCCTGCTGCTAGCATTCTGTCAGAGCGGGTTTTTAGTGCCACTGGTGGAATTATAACAGATAAGCGCATCCGCCTGTCAACTGAAAATGCTCACAGGCTGACTCTTATAAAAATGAACAAGGGCTGGACTGGGAAAGATTTCTGAACACCACCAAGTGAAAACAGCAAAACATAACTTCTAATACATTCTCTTTTTTGGGGAGGTGTATTCTCATGCACCTCTTCACAACCACACATGGGTATACGCTTCCTGATTTTTGTTGTTATCCTCCTCCTTATTCTCATCCTCATCATCCACAACCAGTAAAACACCAGGGTGAACGGATTCCGTGATGCCAAACTCACAAATTTTTTTGTGCAAGGGTGTTTTTATGATGCCCGTTACTAATTGGAAACCAAAACAAATGTTACTCCGACAAGGGGAAATATCATAAAAGAGATGTACGTCTATTTTTCCCATTTATGCTTATATTTTCCATTTTCCCTATCTCTGGACAGTCCTTTCATGAGGTAGTGTATACCTCTACAATTGAAAATTATTCCAAGACTTTTATATATATTTTTATTTATAGCCCTGTCTCTGAGCTGTTGCTAGGGGCAAACACATCTCATTGGACAAATTCTGGCTTCAAATCTATGAACCTGTGTTCGCCCCTGTTAGGGCTGGTGGAACGTGCCGAGTAAATATAGAGATGTTATTTGGTGCGTTCGCAGCCCGGGGTCCACCGTGCAGGAAAAGAACCTGCTGCTGGCAAACGGCGGCACTATATGGCGGTGGAAGCGATCTCTGTTGCTTCACAGAGTCACTATAAAGAATGGACTGTGTCCTGTTAAACTCCACAGGAATATACAGTAACTGCTGAGCAGATACAGTAGCAGCTTGTGGTCACGCAGTCAAGGAGGCAAACATACAATCTCCTCACCGGAGGAGCCGGTATTCTAGGTGGCTTATTTCAGCCGGGGCCCTGAAACCATACACACAATCTCCTCACCGGAGGTGCCGGTATTCTAAGTGGCTTATTTCAGCCGGGTCCCTGAATCGACACAAGCGTGACCACATTGGCGCAAAACTCATAACATGCATTGATACTAGCGCATGGCCGTGCGGCCATGCGTACCTTATATAGCTGCAGCAAGTACAAGACCTTCCTAGAAGGACCAATGAGAGGCTGCCACAGAGCCTGAGCACCTTCAGGACCTTCCTGGAGAACCAATGGGCTTTGCTGCAGTATCCAAGCATGTGACCCTCGATCTCCAATGAGAGATCTTACCCTGGGCATGCTCAGAAGGAGAAAAGCAGGACTTAGTCCCAAAAGCGTCTGCTCGCCGCTGCCCAGCACTGGCTTCAATGGCAGAAGCTGGAAAAGCAGCAGTAACCCTTTGCACAGAGTCAGACTGAGCGAGACGCTGGGACCGATGTCTCTGCTGAGCAGGCTCCACTGCGGCAGGAGAAGAATGGGAGACCGCAGTGGAGATGGCCCGAGATTCCCCCTGTGCTGAGGTGGGAACTCGACCCCCAACAGCCCCTCCCTTTTGTTATTTACTTTCATCGGTGGATTCACATTTTTTATTTATTTGCTTGATTTCATTATGATTTATCTTTATGTCTCCTCATTCTCCACCACTAGACCACCAGGCTTAACATCTTCTGTGCCGCTACAGACAGTCCATTTTTTGGCAAGGGTGTTTATGATGCCCATAGTATATCTTTAAAAAATGTATCCCCCTTGGGGAAATGTTTGTCAGCTCATGCACTGCGTGTATGGCCATTACAAGTCTAGGAGACACACTCCTTTACATTGGGCCTAGTTTTTAATGAGGCCTTCAGCAATGTCTCCTCATTCTCCACCACTAGATAACCAGGCTTAACGTCTTCTGTGCTGCTACAGACAGTCAATTTTTTGGCAAGGGTGTCTATGATGCCCATAGTCTATTTTTAAAAAATGTCCCCCCCTTGGGGAAATGTTTGTCAGCCCATGCACTGCATGTATGGGCATTACAAGTCTAGAAGACACACTCCTTTACATTGGGCCTAGTTTTTAAGGAGGCCTTCAGCAATGTCTCCTTATTCTCCACCAGTAGATCACCATTCTTAACGTGTGATGTGATGCTACAGGCAGTACAATTTTTGCCAAGCCTGTCTATGACGTCCATAAAAGATTTTTAAAAAAGGTACCCCCCATGGTGAAATGTTTCTCAGCCCATGCACTTCGTGTATGGTCGTTACAAGCCTAGTAGACCCGCTCCTTATCATTGGGCCTAGTTTTTAATGAAGCCTTCCTCCACCTCTCAACATTTTCCACCACAAGATCACCAGGGTTCATGTATTCCGTGTTGCTACAGTCAATTTTTTGGTAAGGGTGTCTATGATGCCCATAGTATATTTTTAAAAATGTACCCCCCTTGGGGAAATGTTTGTCAGCCCATGTACTGCATGTATGGGCATTACAAGTCTAGGAGACACAATTCTTTACATTGGGCCTAGTTTTTAATGAGGTCTTCAGCAATGTGTCCTCATACAACACCACTAGATCACCAGGCTTAATGTCTTCTGTGCTGCTATAGACAGTCAATTTTTTGGCAAGGGTGTCTATGATGCCCAAAGTATATTTTTAAAACATTTACCCCCCATGGGGAAATGTTTGTCAGCCCATACACTTACTGTTTGGGCATTACAACTCTAGGAGACACAGTACTTAACATTGGGCCTAGTTTTAAATAATGACATCCTCCACATATCATTCTCCGCCATTAGAACACCATGGTGAACATGTTCTGTGCTGCTGCAGCCATTCAATTTTTGGCTAAGGGCGTCTATGATCCCCATAAATAATTTTTTAAAAATGTAGCCCCCATGGGGAAATGTTTGTCAGCCCATGCACTTAGTGTATGGGCATTAAAAGTCTAGGAGACACACTCCTTTGTAATTGGACAGTTTTTTTTATGAGGCCCTCCTCCATGTTTCTTCTAAAGGGGATTGGGGTGCTTGCAAATTTGGGTCAAGGCGGAACTTGCATTCAATGCATAAGGAAACAGTATGGCAGGACCAACTGAAGAATGTGAAGTGGGTTTTCCTGTGGCCATCCAGTACCTGGGTTCAAAGGCTTATTGGGGTGCATATAACTTGATAGCACGGCAGACCTTGCATTCAATGCAACATTTTTTCAGGAAGCCCTCCCGTACCTCTCGTGAAAGGGGTATTGGGGTGCGTTGTAATTGTTGGCAGCCCCGCCACTCACTTCATAGGCAATAACAGCATAGGAGACCCACTGTTTAATAATGGCCCTTTAAGAATATTAATGCCGCCTGATGCCCCTCTAAAAATTGGCTTTGAGACTTTAACACTGAGTCCCTCTTTCATAAATGAAACAAGATATGTATCCTTAGGCTACTTTCACAGTAGCATTTTTTTGCATACGTCGCAATGCGTCGTTTTGGCGTAAAAACGCATCCTGCAAAGTCGTCTGCAGGATGCGTTTTTTCCCCATAGACTAACATTAGCGACGCATTGCGACGTATTGATACACGTCGCAACCGTCGTGCGACGATTGCGTCGTATTGTGGCGGACCGCCGGCCGCAAAAAAACGTTACATGTAACATTTTTTTGTGCCGACGGTCCGCCATTTCTGACCGCGCATGCGTGGCCGGAACTCCGCCCCCACCTCCCCGCACCTCACAATGGGGCAGCGGATGCGTGGAAAAACAGCATCCGCTGCCCCCGTTGTGCGGCGCTTGCACAGTATGCAACGGTATGTCGGGCTGACGCAGCGCGACGGCCCCGTACCGACGCTAGTGTGAAAGTAGCCTTATGTGTCACACACCACATGGCCAGCTAAGGTTGTTAAATGTTACAATGACATTTCCCAGTGAATGCATTTGTATTGGTTGAAAGCAATGTTAAAGTTGAAAAACGCATAAAAAACGCTGCGTGTGAACACAGCCCAAGTGGTGGAGGAACATTTAGGTCTGGGGTTAATTATTTTGCCTTAAATACAAGTCATTACCCTGGAAAGGATGCACCTTAACATATTTCCCAGCAAAATCCATTTTGGTTTCGTTTTTGGATGTTTTTTGGTGCACCTGTAGAAATGGCGTGAAACTCTGACAACATTGCTTACAACTGTGACCTTGGAGTCAGAAATGCTTCCAGGGGCAATCCCCATGAAGTTCCCATGTCATTTGAGCAGTGTTTCCATCATTTTCAGATGTTTTTAGACCTTAAAAGAACCCCCACGGGGGATGGCGGTAAAATACTCGAGTTTCCCATGGACTTACATTGGGCTCGTTGCTCGGTTCGAGTACCCAAGTATTCCAATTTGCTCGACCCGAGCAACGAGCACCCGAACATTTTAGTGCTCGCTCATCACTAGTCTTCACCATTCTCCTGATACTTGTACTATTTTGTGTGATTTTTTGTCAACGGTTTTAATATGTTTAATGAAATTTATATTAATCTTATACCTTGTTGGGGTTTATAGGTTCCATTTCTTGGTCTTTGAAATTGTTCCCATTCTATTTGGGAGCTTCCCCCACAGACTATCGTCCTTATATCCATGGTTGTGGCATATATTATATGTCCTATATCGCCTGAACATTTGTGTACTTAGCATCTTCTTCTGACGTGTTTCCTCCCTCTTTTGGTCATTCAGGGTTTTATCAGAGAATTCCTTCAATCAGGTCAAGAAATTGAGACCATAAGCCGTACTGCAATGAGGGTAACAGCTCACAGACTCAGGCAATATGCCCTCACATAGCCCCCCTACATACAATATGAGCCCTCACATAGCCCCCTACATACAGTATGAGACACCACATAGCTATCTATATATAGTATAAGCCCCACATACCTCCCTATATATAGTATGAGCCCCATATACCTACCTAGATACAGTATGAGTACTGACAACTCCCTATACACATTTTAATCCCCACATCGCTCAATATATACAGTATGAGCCAACATATAGCCTCGTATATACAGTATGAGCCCCCACATAGCCTCCTAGATACATTATGTGCCCCACCTATCCTCCTATAAGCAGTACGAGCCCACACATAGCCTCCTATATACAGTATGAGCCTGAACATAGCCTCCTATATTCAGTATGTGTCTGCAAATAGCCCTCTATATGCAGTATGAGCCCCCACATAGCCTCCTGTATACAGTGCGAGCCCCATATAGCCTCCTGTATACAGTATGAGTCCACAAATAACATCCTACACTCCCTGACAGAAGTTATGTCGCGTATCCATGTTATGTAAATAAAAGCTTATAACCTGATGTTAAATTCATCCATTGGTTGTAAAAAATTATACTTTTGAAAGATGAAACCCTCCGAAATGTGGTTTAAGTTAAGAAAATAAATTGGCATCAATGCAGAAATATTGATCAGTTAATGGACACAGATTGGTCAGATTTTGGGAAGACAAAAGTTTTGTTGCTTGGTCATATAATGCACCCAATCCTAGTTTACATCCTCAACTGTGCTCAGTAAATGATCGGATAATTAGTGTGTGTGTGTATAAAAAGAAACCCAGCACCCCAGACCTTCACTTGAACTGCAACTTGAGCTCAGACATCATGCCAAAAATCCACCCTGCGACCAAAGCCTGGATTATCAAGAGGCTGAAGACCAGATCCACTGCAGAGATGGCTGGCACCTTTAATGTGTCTCAGCGTCAAGTACAAAGAATTTAAAAAAGATTTGAAGAGACTGGAGATGTGTTTGACAAGCCCAGGTCTGGCAGACACCACAAGACAGCTGCTCAGGAGGAACGTTTGTTGGTTAGAAAATCCAATGCAAACCCTTCTTCCACTGCAGCAGAGCTCCAACAGGCCTGGTCACTAGTGTTGGGCATTCCGATACTGCAAGTATCGGGTATTGGCCGATATTTGCTGTATCGGAATTCCGATACCGAGTTCCGATATTTTTGCGATATCGGAAATCGGAATCGGAAGTGTGCGGTGCGTATGGTTCCCAGGGTCTGGAGGAGAGGAGACTCTCCTTCAGGCCCTGGGATCCATATTGATGTAAAAAATAAATGATAAAAATAAAAAATATTGATATACTCACCCCTCCGGCGGACCCTGGACCTTAGCGATGTAACCGGCAGCCTCCGTTCCTATGAATGAGTGAGTATAGGGCCTGCGATGACGTCGCGGCTTGTGATTGGTTGCGTGAGCGGTCACATGAGCGGTCACGCAACCAATCACAAGCCGCGATGTCATCGAAGGTCCTTCACTCTGCATTCTTAGGGAACGGAGGCAGACGCTTGGACCGGTGAGAGCCGGGGCCGTCAGAGGGGTGAGTATATCAATATTTTTTATTTTTATTCTTTATTTTATACATGAATATGGATCCCAGGGCCTGAAGGAGAGTTTCCTCTCCTTCAGACCCTGGGAACCATTCCGATATTTTGTGTCCCATTGATATGCATTGGTATCGGGTATCGGCGATATCCGATACTTTTTGGGTATCGGCCGATCCAATCCGATACCGATACCTTTGCATATCGGAAGGTATCGCTCAACACTACTGGTCACCTCAAGTCCCTATGTCAACTAGAACAGTTTGTAGGATTCTGTCTCGAAATGGCCTCCATGGTCGAATCAGTGCCCAGAAGCCAGCACTAAACAAAAGGCAAATAAAAAAACGTGTGGCATTTGCAAAGTCCCTCAGCCTGCTAAACAGATGGACGCTGGAAAAGTGGCAGAACGTGGATTTCTCTGATGAATCTTCAGTAGAATTACATCACAGCCGCCGCAAATACTGCAGGAGACCTGCTGGAGCCCGTATGGATTCAAAATACACCCAGAAAACAGTTAAATTTGGTGGTAGAAAGATCATGGTCTGGGGTAACATTCAGTATGGGGGTGTGCGAAACATTTGCAAGGTGGAAGGCAATATCAATAGCCTAAAATATCAAGAAGTATTAGCTACCTCTTATATTCCAAATCATAAAAGAAGTCAAATTCTGCAGCAGGATGGTTCTCCATTTCATACATCCATCTCTACAACAAAGTTCCTCCAGGCACAAAAGATCAAGGTGCTCAAGGACTGGCCAGCCCAGGCACCAGACATGAACATCATTGAGCATGTTTAGGGTAGGATGAAAGAGGAAGCTTGGAAGACAAAACCAAAGAATCTAGATGAACTCTGGGAGGCATGTAAGACTGCATTATTTGCTATTCCAGATGATTTCATTAATAAATTGTATGAATCATTGTTGGACCGCATGGATGCAGTCCTTCAAGCTCATGGAAGTCACACAAAATATTAAATATGACTCTAATAGCACCACAACTTCATTCACCAATGTTATGCAACATATATTTGTATTTTAAGTTAATTATTTGTTTGAATATCACATTACTTTCTGTGGGTGACAAAACTTTTGTCTTGCCAAAATCTGACCATTCTGTGTCCATTAACTGATCAATATTTCTGCATTGATGCCAATTTATTTCCTAAACCTAAACCACATTTCGGAGGATTTCAGCTTTCAAAAGAATAATTTATACAACCAATGGATGAATTTAACGTCAGGTTATAAGCTTTCATTTACATAACATAGATAAGCGACATAACTTATATATATATATATATATATATATATATATATATACAGTCATGGCCAAAAGTATTCACACCCCAGCAATTCTGTCAGATAATACTCAGTTTCTTCCTCAAAATGATTGCAAACACAAATTCTTTGGTATTATTATCTTCATTTAATTTGTCTTAAATGAAAAAAACACAGCCCCTATATAGCCTCCTGTATATAGTGTGAGCCCGACATAGCCTCCTATATACAGTATGAACCCGCACATAGCCTCCTATTTACAGTATGAGCCCGCACATAGCCTCCTATATACAGTATGAGCTTGCACGTACCCTCTGTAAGGTTTTACTAACTCAGCTGCGGTTGAGGTAAGCACAGGAAGCGGTTTTCATAAAAAATGTCCAGTCAGGTTTATTAGCACCAGAAACCTGCTTAAACATAAGCAAACAAAATATAGCTTTCTTCGGCACAAAATGAAAACAAGCAGAAAATAAACAGTCCATATAGAACTACATATACGCCCGCTCAGGTCAGTGTCTTTAGCAAACACACTGGAGTCAAACACACCTCCAGTCACAGACACTGAATGAGACATTCGGTCTAAGTTTTATCTGCCAAACCACACCGCTGGGTGTTATGATCCGGTGACCTTGGAGCCGCATGAAACGTTCTCTGGAGTAGGTGGAAACTATACTGACCGCAGATCCTGAACTAACACCGCAACTAGAAGTAGCCGTGGGGTGTGCCAACACCTCCCAACAACAATTGACAACTGGCAAGGACTAATGGATCCTGCACACCTAAATACCCCAGTGAGAACTGCAATCAGCAGAAACACCTGACCAGGACTGCAACTCAGGGAAAACTGCATTACCACCTACCACCACCGGAGGGAACCCAAAAGCAGAATTCACAACAGAACCCCCCCTTGAGGAGGGGTCACCGAACCCTCACCAGCGCCCCCAGGCCGATCAGGACGAGCCAGATGAAAGGCACGGACCAAATCAGCAGCATGGACATCAGAAGCAAAAACTCAAGAATTATCCTCCTGGCCATAACCCTTCCATTTGACAAGGTACTGAAGCCTCCGCCTCGAAAAACGAGAATCCACAATCTTCTCAACCACATACTCCAACTCCCCATCAACCAACACAGGGGCCGGAGGATCAACAGAGGGAACAACGGGCACCACATATTTCCGCAATAAAGACCTATGGAAGACATTATGGATAGCAAAAGAGGCCGGAAGCGCCAATCGAAAAGACACCGGATTAATAATCCCAGAAATCCTATAAGGACCATTAAACCGAGGCTTAAACTTAGGGGAAGAAACCTTCATAGGAACATGACGGGAAGACAAACAAACCAGATCCCCAACCCGAAGCTGGGAACCAACACACCGACGACAGTTAGCAAAACGTTGAGCCTCCTCCTGAGACAACACCAAATTGTCCACCACATGAGCCCAAATCTGCTGCAACCTGTTAACCACAGAATCCACACCAGGATAGTCAGAAGGCTCAACCTGCCCAGAAGAAAAACGAGGATGAAAACCAAAATTACAAAAGAAAGGCGAAACCAAAGTAGCTGAACTAGCCCAATTATTAAGGGCAAACTCGGCCAATGGCAAAAAGGCCACCCAATCATCCTGATCAGCAGACACAAAGCATCTCAAATAGGTCTCCAAGGTCTGATTAGTTCGCTCGGTCTGGCCATTTGTCTGAGGATGAAATGCAGAAGAAAAAGACAAATCAATGCCCAGCCTAGCACAAAAGGCCCGCCAAAACCTAGAAACAAACTGGGAACCTCTGTCGGACACAATATTCTCCGGAATACCATGCAAACGAACCACATGCTGAAAAAACAACGGAACCAAATCTGAAGAGGAAGGCAATTTAGGCAAAGGCACCAAATGAACCATCTTAGAAAACCGGTCACAAACAACCCAGATAACCGACATCCTCTGGGAAACCGGAAGATCAGAAATAAAATCCATAGAAATATGTGTCCAGGGCCTCTCAGGGACCGGCAATGGCAAAAGTAACCCACTAGCACGGGAACAACAAGGCTTGGCCCGCGCACAAGTCCCACAGGACTGCACAAAAGAACGCACATCACGCGACAAGGAAGGCCACCAAAAGGACCTACCAACCAAATCTCTGGTACCAAAAATACCAGGATGACCAGCCAACATGGAACAGTGAACCTCAGAAATCACTCTACTAGTCCATCTGCCAGGAACAAACAATTTCCCCACAGGACAGCGGTCAGGTCTGTCAGCCTGAAATTCCTGAGGAACCCGCTGTAAATCAGGGGAAATGGCAGAAAGGACCACCCCTTCTTTCAGAATGCCGACCGGTTCAAGGACCTCAGGAGAATCAGGCAAAAATCTCCTAGAAAGGGCATCAGCCTTAATATTCTTAGAACCCGGAAGATACGAAACCGCGAAATCAAAACGGGAAAAAAACAAGGACCATCGAGCCTGTCTAGGACTCAGCCGTTTGGCAGACTCGAGGTAAATCAGATTCTTATGATCAGTCAGGACCACAATACGATGCTTAGCTCCCTCAAGCCAATGTCGCCACCCCTCAAACGCCCACTTCATAGCCAACAACTCCCGATTGCCAACATCATAATTGCGTTCAGCAGGCGAAAACTTGCGGGAGAAGAAGGCACACGGTTTCATCAAGGAACCCACAGAATCCCTCTGAGACAAAACGGCCCCTGCCCCAATCTCAGAGGCGTCAATTTCAACCTGAAACGGAAGGGAAACATCCGGTTGGCGCAACACCGGAGCAGAAGTAAATCGGCGTTTAAGCTCCTGAAAGGCAGAGACAGCCGCAGAGGACCAATTCGCCACTTCAGCGCCTTTCTTCGTCAAATCGGTCAAGGGTTTAACCACGCTGGAGAAATTAGCAATGAAACGGCGATAAAAATTTGCAAAACCCCAAAATTTCTGAAGGCTCTTCACAGATGTGGGTTGAATCCAATCATAAATGGCCTGAACCTTATCCGGATCCATCTCCATAGATGAGGGAGAAAAAATGAAGCCCAAAAAAGAAACCTTCTGCACCCCAAAGAGGCACTTAGACCCCTTCACAAACAAAGCATTGTCACGAAGGATCTGAAATACCATCCTGACCTGTTCCACATGAGACTCCCAATCATCAGAAAAAATCAAAATATCGTCCAAATATACAATCAAGAATTTATCAATATAATTCCGGAAGATATCATGCATGAAAGATTGAAAAACAGATGGAGCATTAGTGAGCCCGAACGGCATCACAAGGTATTCAAAATGGCCTTCGGGCGTATTAAACGCAGTTTTCCATTCATCACCCTGTTTAATACGAACAAGATTATATGCCCCCCGAAGGTCAATCTTAGTAAACCAACTAGCCCCCTTAATCCTAGCAAACAAATCAGAAAGCAAAGGTAAAGGGTATTGAAACTTGACCGTGATCTTATTCAAGAGGCGATAATCAATACAAGGTCTCAAGGAGCCATCCTTCTTAGCAACAAAAAAAAAATCCCGCTCCAAACGGTGAAGAAGATGGCCGAATATGCCCTTTCTCCAAAGACTCCTTAACATAACTCCGCATGGTGGTATGTTCAGGCACAGACAGGTTGAAAAGTCGGCCCTTAGGAAACTTACTGCCTGGAATCAAGTCAATCGCACAATCATAGTCCCTGTGTGGTGGAAGGGAACTGGACTTGGGCTCATCGAATACATCCTGAAAATCAGACAAAAACTCTGGAATTTCAGAAGAGGAAGAAGAGGAGATTGACATCAAAGGAACATCATTATGAACCCCCTGACAACCCCAACTAGTCACAGACATAAACTTCCAATCCAACACAGGATTATGTACCTGCAACCATGGGAAACCCAGCACGATAACATCATGCTAATTATGCAACACCAGAAATCGACAATCTTCCTGATGGGCTGGCACCATGTGCATGGTCACCTGTGTCCAAAACTGAGGCTTATTTTTAGCCAAAGGTGTAGCATCAATCCCCCTTAAAGGAATAGGGTTCTGCAAAGGCTGCAAGGGAAAACCACAACGCCTGGCAAACTCAAAATCCATTAAGTTCAAGGCGGCGCCTGAATCCACAAACGCCATGACAGAAAATGATGACAATGAGCAGATCAAGGACATCGATAACAGAAATTTAGGTTGTACAGTACTGATGGTAAATGAACTAGCGATCCTTTTTGTCCGCTTAGGGCAGACTGAAATGACATGAGAAGCGTCGCCACAATAATAACACAACCTATTCTGACGTCTGAGTCCTTGTCGTTCTGTCCTAGACAGAATCCTATCACACTGCATTGGCTCAGGAATTGGCTCTGAGGACGACGCCACAGCGCGCACAGTTCTACGCTCCTGCAAACGCCGATCAATCTGAATGGCCAGAGACATAGAATCACTCAGACCGGAAGACGTGGGAAACCCCACCATAACATCTTTAACGGATTCAGAAAGACCCTTTCTGAAAATTGCCGCCAAAGCATCATCATTCCATTTAGTCAACACAGACCATTTTCTGAATTTCTGACAATACAGTTCTGCCACCTCTTGACCCTGAGACAGGGCCAACAAGGTCTTCTCCGCTTGATCCACAGAATTCAGTTCATCATATAATAATCCTAAAGCCTGAAAAAAGGAGTCTACATTAAGCAAAGCAGGATTCCCAGATTCCAGGGAAAATGCCCAATCCTGTGGATCACCACGCAGCAGGGAGATGACGATTTTAACCTGCTGAATGGAATCACCGGAGGATCGAGGTCTCAAAGCAAAAAACAGTTTACAATTGTTTTTAAAACACAAAAATTTGGACCTGTCTCCAAAAAACAAATCAGGAGTAGGAATCTTCGGTTCTAAAACAGGAGTCTGAACAATATAATCAGAAATACCCTGTACCCTAGCAGCAAGCTGGTCTACACGAGAAGCTAATTCCTGAACATCCATGATAGGACAAGACTCCTCAGCCACCCATAGATAAAGAGGGAAAAAAAGACAAAACAGACTGCAGAAAAAAAATGGCTCAACACCTTTCTTCCCCTCTTCTGAGATGCATTTAGCTCATTATTGGCCAGTTGTACTGTTATGATCCGGTGACCTTGGAGCCGCATGAAACTTTCTCTGGATTAGGTGGAAACTATACTGACCGCAGATCCTGAACTAACACCGCAACTAGAAGTAGCCGTGGGGTGTGCCTAACAAACCCTAGACACCTCGACACAGCCGGAGGACTAAATACCCCTATAGATGGAAATAGGAATGCTACCTTGCCTCAGAGCAGAACCCCAAAGGATAGGCAGCCCCCACAAATATTGACTGTGAGTAGGAGAAGAAAAGACATACGCAGGCAGAAAACAAGATTTAGCAAAAGAGGCCACTCTAGCTAAATAGGAAAGGATAGCACAGAATACTAGGCGGTCAGTATTAAAACCCTTCAAAAAATATCCACAGCAGATAATACAAAAAATTCCACCATCTAACTAAAGACGTGGAATGAATATCTGCAACCCCAGAGAATCCAACAAGACTGAGAAAATACTAACACAATCTAAGCTGGACAAGAAAACACAAAGAATAGCACTGAATCATGAAGCACACAGCATGTGTGCCACAGAAAAAAAACCCAGACACTTATCTTTGCTGATTTGGCAGAAAGGCAGGAGGAACCAGGCAGAGGTCCAACACCTCCCAACAACAATTGACAACTGGCAAGGACTAATGGATCCTGCACACCTAAATACCCCAGTCAGAACTGCAATCAGCAGAAACACCTGACCAGGACTGCAACTCAGGGACAACTGCATTACCACCTACCACCACCACAGGGAACCCAAAAGCAGAATTCACAACAGCTGGGGTGAGGATATGTAAGCAGTCATTCCCACCCATCTCTTTTGACTGCTCACATATCTGTTGTGAATTTGCTTTTTGCTCCCTCTAGTGGTTACTAGTTTTTTGACTCTGGTTTTTCTGTCATTCCTTTTATCCGCACCTGGGTCGTTAGTTAGGGGTGTTGCTATATAAGCTCCCTGGACCTTCAGTTCAATGCCTGGCAACGTAGTTATCAGAGCTAGTCTGCTGTGCTCTTGTCTTCTGATCCTGGTTCCAGTTATATCAGCTAAGTCTGCTTTTTGCTTTTTGCTATTTGTTTTGGTTTTGTATTTTTGTCCAGCTTGTTCCAAATCTATATCCTGACCTTTGCTGGAAGCTCTAGGGGGCTGGTGTTCTCCCCCCGGACCGTTAGACGGTTCGGGGGTTCTTGAATTTCCAGTGTGGATTTTGATAGGGTTTTTGTTGACCATATAAGTTACCTTTCTTTATTCTGCTATCAGTAAGCGGGCCTCTCTGTGCTAAACCTGGTTCATTTCTGTGTTTGTCATTTCCTCTTACCTCACCGTTATTATTTGTGGGGGGCTTCTATCCAGCTTTGGGGTCCCCTTCTCTGGAGGCAAGAAAGGTCTTTGTTTTCCTCTACTAGGGGTAGCTAGATTCTCCGGCTGGCGCGTGTCATCTAGAATCAACGTAGGAATGATCCCCGGCTACTTCTAGTGTTGGCGTTAGGAGTAGATATATGGTCAACCCAGTTACCACTGCCCTATGAGCTGGATTTTTGTATTCTGCAGACTTCCACGTTCCTCTGAGACCCTCGCCATTGGGGTCATAACAGTTTGCCAGGCCAGTATTAAATGTTTAATGCATTGCAGAAGAGGGATTATAAGAAAGAAGATTCTGAGTTTTTTTTTTTTTTTTTTCTTCTTCCCCTTTACCTCAGAGTGGCTATGCTTGCTGCAGACATGAATGTCCAGACCTTGATTACAAGTGTGGACCAGCTGGCTACTCGTGTGCAGGGCATACAAGACTATGTTATCAGAAATCCTAGGTCAGAACCTAAAATACCGATTCCTGAACTGTTTTCCGGAGACAGGTTTAAGTTTAGGAATTTCATGAATAATTGTAAATTGTTTTTGTCCCTGAGACCCTGTTCATCTGGAGACTCTGCTCAGCAAGTAAAAATTGTTATTTCGTTCTTACGGGGCGACCCTCAGGATTGGGCTTTTTCGCTGGCGCCAGGAGATCCGGCATTGGCTGATATTGATGCGTTTTTTCTGGCGCTCGGTTTACTTTATGAGGAACCCAATCTTGAGATTCAGGCAGAAAAGGCCTTGCTGGCTATGTCTCAGGGGCAGGACGAGGCTGAAGTGTATTGCCAAAAATTTCGGAAATGGTCCGTGCTGACACATTGGAACGAGTGTGCACTGGCCGCTAATTTTAGAAATGGCCTTTCTGAAGCCATTAAGAATGTTATGGTGGGTTTTCCCATTCCCACAGGTCTGAATGATACTATGGCACTGGCTATTCAAATTGACCGGCGGTTGCGGGAGCGCAAAACCGCAAATTCCCTCATGGTGTTGTCTGAACAGACACCTAATTCGGTGCAATGTGATAGAAAAACCGCAAATTCCCTCATGGTGTTGTCTGAACAGACACCTGATTTAATGCAATGTGATAGAATCCTGACTAGAAATGAGCGGAAAATTCATAGACGCCGGAATGGCTTGTGCTACTACTGTGGTGATTCTACACATGTTATCTCAGCATGCTCTAAACGTATAGCTAAGGTTGTTAGTCCTGTCACCGTTGGTAATTTGCAACCTAAATTTATTCTGTCTGTAACTTTGATTTGCTCACTGTCGTCTTATCCTGTCATGGCGTTTGTAGATTCAGGTGCTGCCCTGAGTCTTATGGATCTGTCATTTGCTAAGCGCTGTGGTTTTACTCTTGAACCATTAGTAAATCCTATTCCTCTTAGGGGTATTGATGCTACGCCATTGGCAGCAAATAAACCGCAGTATTGGACACAGGTTACCATGTGCATGACTCCTGAACACCGCGAGGTGATACGTTTCCTGGTTTTACATAAAATGCATGATTTGGTTGTTTTAGGGCTGCCATGGTTACAGACCCATAATCCAGTCCTGGACTGGAAGGCTATGTCAGTCTCAAGTTGGGGCTGTCGTGGTATTCATGGGGATTCCCTGCCTGTGTCTATTGCTTCTTCTACGCCTTCGGAAGTTCCGGAGTATTTGTCTGATTATCAGGATGTCTTCAGCGAGTCCAGGTCCAGTGCATTGCCTCCTCATAGGGACTGTGACTGTGCTATAGATTTGATCCCAGGCAGTAAATTTCCTAAGGGAAGACTGTTTAATCTGTCGGTACCTGAACATACCGCTATGCGTTCATATATCAAGGAGTCTCTGGAGAAAGGACATATTCGTCCGTCTTCTTCCCCTCTTGGTGCGGGATTCTTTTTTGTGGCAAAAAAGGACGGATCTTTGAGGCCTTGTATTGATTATCGGCTTTTAAATAAGATCACTGTCAAATTTCAGTATCCTTTACCGCTGTTGTCTGACTTGTTTGCCCGGATTAAAGGTGCCAAGTGGTTCACCAAGATAGACCTTCGTGGTGCGTACAACCTTGTGCGCATTAAGCAAGGTGATGAATGGAAAACCGCATTCAATACGCCCGAAGGTCATTTTGAGTACTTGGTGATGCCTTTTGGGCTCTCCAATGCGCCTTCAGTTTTTCAGTCCTTTATGCATGACATTTTCCGGAAGTATCTGGATAAATTTTTGATTGTTTATCTGGATGATATTTTGGTTTTTTCTGAGAATTTGGATTCGCATGTGGAGCAGGTCAGGTTGGTCTTTAAAATTTTGCGTGAAAATTCTTTGTTTGTCAAGGGCTCAAAATGTCTCTTTGGTGTACAGAAGGTTCCCTTTTTGGGGTTCATTTTTTCCCCTTCTGCTGTGGAGATGGACCCAGTCAAGGTCCGAGCTATTCTTGATTGGACTCAGCCCTCGTCAGTTAAGAGTCTTCAGAAGTTCTTGGGTTTCGCTAACTTCTACCATCGTTTTATCGCTAATTTTTCTAGCATTGTGAAACCTTTGACGGATATGACCAAGAAGGGCTCCGATGTAGCTAACTGGGCTCCTGCTGCCGTGGAGGCTTTCCAGGAGTTGAAACGCCGGTTTACTTCGGCGCCTGTTTTGTGCCAGCCCGATGTCTCACTTCCCTTTCAGGTTGAGGTGGATGCTTCAGAGATTGGAGCAGGGGCCGTTTTGTCGCAGAGAGGCCCTGGTTGCTCTGTTATGAAACCTTGTGCCTTTTTCTCTAGGAAGTTTTCGCCTGCCGAGCGAAATTATGATGTGGGCAATCGGGAGTTGTTGGCCATGAAATGGGCATTTGAGGAGTGGCGTCATTGGCTCGAGGGTGCTAAGCATCGTGTGGTGGTCTTGACTGATCACAAAAATCTGATGTATCTCGAGTCTGCTAAACGCCTTAATCCGAGACAGGCCCGCTGGTCATTGTTTTTCTCCCGCTTTGATTTTGTTGTCTCGTATTTACCAGGTTCAAAGAATGTGAAGGCCGATGCTCTTTCTAGGAGCTTTGTGCCTGATGCTCCTGAAGTCGCTGATCCTGTTGGTATTCTTAAAGATGGAGTTATCTTGTCTGCTATTTCTCCGGATCTGCGACGTGTGTTGCAGAGATTTCAGGCTGATAGGCCTGAGTCTTGTCCACCTGACAGACTGTTTGTCCCGGATAAGTGGACCAGCAGAGTCATTTCCGAGGTTCATTCCTCGGTGTTGGCAGGTCACCCGGGAATTTTTGGCACCAGAGATCTGGTGGCCAGGTCCTTTTGGTGGCCTTCCTTGTCAAGGGATGTGCGGTCATTTGTGCAGTCCTGTGGGACTTGTGCTCGAGCTAAGCCTTGCTGTTCTCGTGCCAGCGGTTTGCTCTTGCCCTTGCCTGTCCCGAAGAGACCTTGGACACATATCTCCATGGATTTCATTTCTGATCTTCCGCTATCTCAGGGCATGTCCGTTATCTGGGTGATATGTGATCGCTTCTCCAAGATGGTCCATTTGGTTCCTTTGCCTAAGCTGC
Organism: Ranitomeya variabilis; assembly: GCF_051348905.1. Classification (NCBI taxonomy): domain Eukaryota; kingdom Metazoa; phylum Chordata; class Amphibia; order Anura; family Dendrobatidae; genus Ranitomeya; species Ranitomeya variabilis. Next base: position 512,300,110 of record NC_135232.1, on the reverse strand, counting down.
CTTCCTCTTCCGATCTGGTTCCTGTGTTTTTCCAGAACGTGGTTCGTTTGCACGGCATCCCTGAGAATATTGTGTCAGACAGAGGATCCCAGTTCGTTTCCAGGTTCTGGCGATCCTTTTGTAGTAGGATGGGCATTGATTTGTCGTTTTCGTCTGCTTTCCATCCTCAGACTAATGGACAGACGGAGCGAACCAATCAGACTTTGGAGGCTTATTTGAGGTGTTTTGTCTCTGCTGATCAGGACGATTGGGTGACATTCTTGCCGTTGGCTGAGTTTGCCCTTAATAATCGGGCTAGTTCCGCCACCTTGGTTTCGCCTTTTTTCTGCAACTCTGGTTTCCATCCTCGCTTTTCTTCGGGTCATGTGGAGCCTTCTGACTGTCCTGGGGTGGATTCTGTGGTGGATAGGTTGCAGCGGATCTGGAATCATGTGGTGGACAACTTGAAGTTGTCACAGGAGAGGGCTCAGCGCTTTGCCAACCGCCGCCGCGGTGTGGGTCCCCGACTACGCGTTGGGGATTTGGTATGGCTTTCTTCCCGCTTTGTTCCTATGAAGGTCTCCTCTCCCAAATTTAAACCTCGTTTTATTGGGCCTTACAAGATATTGGAAATCCTTAATCCTGTATCTTTTCGTCTGGATCTTCCTGTGTCGTTTGCTATTCACAATGTATTTCATAGGTCCTTGTTGCGGCGGTACATTGTGCCTGTAGTTCCTTCTGCTGAGCCTCCTGCTCCGGTGTTGGTTGAGGGCGAGTTGGAGTACGTGGTGGAGAAGATCTTGGATTCTCGCCTCTCCAGGCGGAGGCTTCAGTACCTGGTCAAGTGGAAGGGCTATGGTCAGGAGGATAATTCCTGGGTGGTCGCCTCTGATGTTCATGCGGCCGATTTAGTTCGTGCCTTTCATGCCGCTCATCCTGATCGCCCTGGTGGTCGTGGTGAGGGTTCGGTGACCCCTCACTAAGGGGAGGGTACTGTTGTGAATTTGCTTTTTGCTCCCTCTAGTGGTTACTAGTTTTTTGACTCTGGTTTTTCTGTCATTCCTTTTATCCGCACCTGGGTCGTTAGTTAGGGGTGTTGCTATATAAGCTCCCTGGACCTTCAGTTCAATGCCTGGCAACGTAGTTATCAGAGCTAGTCTGCTGTGCTCTTGTCTTCTGATCCTGGTTCCAGTTATATCAGCTAAGTCTGCTTTTTGCTTTTTGCTATTTGTTTTGGTTTTGTATTTTTGTCCAGCTTGTTCCAAATCTATATCCTGACCTTTGCTGGAAGCTCTAGGGGGCTGGTGTTCTCCCCCCGGACCGTTAGACGGTTCGGGGGTTCTTGAATTTCCAGTGTGGATTTTGATAGGGTTTTTGTTGACCATATAAGTTACCTTTCTTTATTCTGCTATCAGTAAGCGGGCCTCTCTGTGCTAAACCTGGTTCATTTCTGTGTTTGTCATTTCCTCTTACCTCACCGTTATTATTTGTGGGGGGCTTCTATCCAGCTTTGGGGTCCCCTTCTCTGGAGGCAAGAAAGGTCTTTGTTTTCCTCTACTAGGGGTAGCTAGATTCTCCGGCTGGCGCGTGTCATCTAGAATCAACGTAGGAATGATCCCCGGCTACTTCTAGTGTTGGCGTTAGGAGTAGATATATGGTCAACCCAGTTACCACTGCCCTATGAGCTGGATTTTTGTATTCTGCAGACTTCCACGTTCCTCTGAGACCCTCGCCATTGGGGTCATAACACATATCCTCACCCCAAGGGCGTGGTTTGGCGAATAAAATCGAGACCGAGTGTCTCATTCAGTGTCTGTGACTGGAGGTGTGGAGGCCCTGGAATGGCCTAATAACTACTAATACACTATATATGCTGGAACATGCTTTCTGAGCTCACTTCACCAAAGCTACCAACCTCGATGATACATATATTTTCCCTCAAGGACTCGTCCGGCAGCCATCTAACATACCCCCCTCTGCCCAAAGCCTCTGCTCCACATTGAAGTTAAAATCCTGAAGTGCTAGGAACCACCTGGTCACTCGAGCATTGTTACCCTTCTTCTCCCTCATCCACTTCAGTGGGGCATGTTCTGACACTAGCCTGAACTTTCTGCCTAATAGGTAGTACCTTAGTGTCCAACACCCACTTAATGGCCAAACATTCCTTCTCCACTATGGAGTAATTCTTCTTGCAGGATGACATCTTCTGACTCACATGCATTATGGGGTACTCTTCCTCATTCACCTCTTGTGATAAGGCAGTGCCCAACCAAGACATCTGGATCACAAACTCCTTGCAAAAATCCGGTGCCACCAGCACTGGTCGTTTACACAGGGCTAGCTTCAGTTCCTGGAAGGCTGTCTCAGCCTCTGGAGACTGCTTAGCTATAGCCGATTTTGTCCCTTTAAGGAGGTCCATCAAAGTGGCAGCTATCATGGCGAAGTTAGGGATAAACCGGCGGTAATAGCACACATTGCCCAGGAACGCTGTGACCTGCTTCTTTGACAGGGGTTATGGTCAACTCTGAATCACCTCCACTTTACTTATTTGGGGCTTTTTTCACCTCTGCCTACAACATAGCCAAAATATTTAGCTTCCTCCATTCCCATGGCATAGAGCATCAATTATCGCCTGGACTTTGCTTAGATGGCTTCCCCAATTCTGGCTGAAGATCACAATGTCAACCAGGTAGGCTGCTGTGTACCTCTTGTGAGGAGTTAGGATCCGATTCATGGCTCTCTGGTAGGTAGCTGGGGCTCCTTGTAACCCGAAAGGCATCCTTGTGTGCTCAAAACATCCATCTGGCGCTGAGAAGACAGTCTTCTCTTTGGTGTCTTGGGACATGGGAATTTTCCAATACACTTTTGTGAGGTCAAGGGTGGTAATGTATCTTGCCAGCCCTAGTCTCTCAATCAATTCATCGACACTGGGCATCAGGTACGCATCAAAGTTAAAGCCCTCATTTAACTTCCTATAGTCATTTCAAAACCACCATTCTCCATCTGGTTTCGGCACTAAGACTATGGGACTGGACCAACCACTCTTGGACTCTTCAATGAATCCAAGGCTCAGCATCCGCTTCACCTCTTTTTAATCAAATCTTGGTGGACATCTGGAATCTGATATGGCTTCAAGTTTACCTGGACATGAGGCCAGAACCTCTTGCTCTATGATCTCAGTACAACCTGGTAGTTCTGAGAATAGGTCTATGTTCTGATGTAGCAGCTCTCAGCACTGTTGCTTTTGGGCTTGTGACAGTGTCTCTGCCACTTTAACCTCTTCTTCATCAGCTTAAGGCTTAGCCACCAAACACGGAGCTTCCACAGGCTCCCTATCTTGCCATGGCTTAATCAGGTTGACTTGGTACACCTGGTAGGGCTTCCTTCTTCCTGGTTGGTGGATTTTATAGTTGACATCTCCAACCTTTTCAACTATTTTGTAGGGGCCCTGCCACTTGGCCAGGAATTTGCTCTCCACCGTAGGTACTAGCATCAGTACGCGATCCTCAGGGTTGAAATGTCTCACCCTCGCCAATCTATTGTACACCCTTGATTTTCCCTCTTGTGCTTTGAGGAGGTGTTCTCTCATGATGGGCATCACCACTGCAATTCTCTCTTTCATCTGGGCCATGGGGGTGTCAGCCACACAACAGCTCAAAAGGGGAGAATCCAGTAGATTCTTGTGGGACTTCTCTGATGGAGAAAAGAAGGTATGGCAGTAGATAGTCCCAGTCTTCTCTATGATCTTCAACATGGCATTCAAGTTTGAACCTTTCCACCAAGCCATCAGTCTGTAGATGGTAGACTGAGGTCCGGAGTTGTGTGATTTGCATGGTTTTGCACAACTCCTTCATCATGTTTGACATAAACGGGGTCCCTTGGTCTGTTAAAATCTTTTTAGACAACCCTATTCTAGAAAAGATATGGACCAATTCCTGGGCTATACACTCAGTGGAGGAGTTACATAGTGGTACGGCCTCCGGATACCATGCAGCATAGTCCTGTACCACCAAGATATACTGGTGCCTTCTGGCAGACTTGACCAGGGGTCCCACTTGATCCATGGCTATGCGATCAAATGGAACCTCAATGATGGGCAATGGCACTAAAGGGCTACGAAAGTGAGCCACCAGTAGAACCTCTGGAGGATCCGTTCCTGGTTTTTTTCTACCCCTACATGACAACTTAACACTTGAGCATGGGCCATATCTAACACTTTGCGTCTGTACAGCCCTGGCACTAGTAACTGCTCTATTACCTTCCCTCTCAGCTTGGTGACCTGAAATATTAACTTCCCATTCACAGCAAAATATGGGTATTGGGTGTCAGCCCCCAATAAGTACCGTCACATTATGAAACGCTCCTTTTAGAGTTAAATCCCTGAGTTGGGTGATTCCAAAGTTTCTCCTGAACACCTCCAGCTCAGGAATGTTGGCCTCTGGGGATGCTGACTCATCCTCATTGCCAACAAGTACAAAAAACAGAAACCTGTCAGATGCGGCCTGCAATGAGGTTACTTTAGGAGCGACCTGGCTGTTGTCTGGGCAACCAGATGTCCTCCCTTTTCCCCACAAGTCCCAAAACAATGCAATGTCTCGCCCTATTATAACAGGGTGAAATAGGTCTTTGACTACGCCCACCTCATGGGACTCACATGCCACAGTTTGTGTTTATGACCACTTGGGCCACAGGGTAGTCTTTAGCAGCGCCATGGATAAAGTGGACACTCACCATCTTCCCATGAATCAGACAATGGAGAATTCTGTCCCTCACTAGGATTACCAAACTCCTTGAGTCCAACAGATCTGTCATTTGAACTCTGTTCACAGTTATGGGGCATGCCTGTGGTCCCTCGCCTGGTTGAGGGCCAGCACTGCAGGCTGGATATGCAAAATAGGAGCAGCACCATCCCGTGCTGCAGTCCATTGGCTCGGTAGTCATGGGGCAACAGGCGGCCATGTGACCTGGGGTATGACACCTCAAACAAATTACACTATTGGATGGGGCCTTTGACAATAACTCAGACATCTCCTGGGCTCTTGAACACCCCCCCCAAATGTAGCTCTAGTTCCCCTCTTTTGGGTGTCATCCCCCTTTGGGAAACCCAGTATGGAGATGCTAAGATCCATTGCTTCCCCAAGGAACCCTTGACCGTCCAGTACCTCTCCACCAGGCTCACTAGGTCATCGGCATTACGTGAATCTCGCTGGGCAACCCAGTATTGCATCGGCCTTGGTAGGAAGTGTATTAACATGTCCATGACGACCCTCTCCACAATCTGTGCTTGGGAGGAAGATTCAGGTTGCAACCATTTTTGGACCAGGTGTAGGAGGTCAAACATTTGGGACCGGGGAGGATTGTCACTGCAATTGGCCCAGTGTTGCACCCCTTGCGCCATGGCAGTCAGAGTCACTCCTAAGCGCGCCAAGATCTCATCTTTTAACTTGGCGTACTCTTTTGCGTTCTGCAAGGCCAAGTCATAATAGGCCTTCTGTAGTTCCCACCCTGTTAAATATGATGGCAAAACCTCTGCCCACTGTTCGTTCCACACTTTAAAAAAATGCCAGGAATGCCTAAACATCATCACCCATGGTCATCCTTTGTAAGGCTCTTCTTACTATCTTCCTCACGTGTGATTCATCACCTGGATTTGGGGTGTGGGTAGTTGCCCTGCGACGAATCACCTCGGCTAGGAGTTCCATCTGCTTATGCTGCTGCTGCCATATCCGTTGCTTCGTAAACAAAGAAAACAACCCAATTTAAAACCCAATGATGTGAAAAAAGTATATTTTTATTAATTTAATGCAATAAAATGAAAAAAATGAAAAAAGTAGGGGCAGAAACAAATGTACATGGGATTCAAGCACTCAGGCACGGTTTCTCCAGTTATGGCAGTCTGTGTGGTTTATTCTCTCCATAAGCCATAGAAACATGAACAAAGGTACACAGTCTTACATCAGACAGATAAATCCTCCATGCCCATAGTGGAGCTCCGCTCTCTCAGGTCTGTCGGCACACAGGCTGTGCTATGTCCAGCACGCAGGCTCTCTAGCCTAAACACGGTCTCAGTATTGTCCAGTCTGTCCACACTCACAGACTCCCAAACACTCACTCACATGTGTCAAACATGCCTCCATTAAGGCTGAGTCACACATAACGATATCGTTAACGATATCATCGCAACGTCACGCTTTTGGTGACGTAGCAACGATTCCGCTAATGATCTCGTTATGTGTGACAGCGACCAACGATCAGGCCCCTGCTGGGAGATCGTTGGTCAATGGGAATGATCAGGACCTTTTTTTGGTCGCTGATCACCCGCTGTCATCGCTGGATCGGCGTGTGTGACGCCGATCCAGCGATGTGTTCACTTGTAACCAGGGTAAATATTGGGTTACTAAGCGCAGGGCCACGCTTAGTAACCCGATATTTACCCTGGTTACCATTGTAAAAGTAAAAAAAAAACAGTACATACTCACATTCTGATGTCTGTCACGTCCCCCAGCGTCCACAGGGTTAAAACTGCTTTCGGCAAGAGCGCTGCTAATATGCACGCGCTGTTGCCGAGAGCTTCCCTGCACTGAATGTGTCAGCGCCGGCCGTAAAGCAGAGCACAGCGGTGACGTCACCGCTGTTACTGCCGGCGCTGACACATTCAGTGCAGGGAAGCTCTCGGCAGCAGCGCTCTTGCCGAAAGCAGTTTTAACCCTGTGGACGCCGGCGGGGGACGTGACAGACATCAGAATGTGAGTATGTAGTGGTTTTTTTTTTTACTTTTACAATGGTAACCAGGGTAAATATCGGGTTACTAAGCACGGCCCTGCACTTAGTAACCCGATGTTTACCCTGGTTACCCGGGTGCTGCAGGGGGACTTCGGCATCGTTGAAGACAGTTTCAACGATGCCGAAGTCTTTCCCCTGATCGTTGGTCGCTGGAGAGAGCTGTCTGTGTGACAGCTCCCCAGCGACCACACAACGACTTACCAACGATCACGGCCAGGTCGTATCGCTGGTCGTGATCGTTGGTAAGTCGTTTAGTGTAACAGTACCTTTAGGTAGCCTGAAACCACACCCACAGGTGAGGTAACATCACATGCACTGTCACGTGATCATGACATCACTGCAGGTCCTCAAACTCCTGCAGGGAAAAGAGGTACAGTGAGCACCCCCACTCAGGGGTGAGGTATATGGGTAGCCAGACCCTCCTATCTCTCATAGCTACCCGCAACCTGGACCCAAGTGCACTAAATGACATTTTCAGTGCTCATGTACACTAAAGACAAAATACTCCGGGTTGCATCGCAGGGAGCATCCATCCCTGTGACAGATACCTCCCATTAACCACACGACCACCAGTCACACCACATATTCTCCCCCCCTGTTCAAACTTGTGGGGTTGAACACTTGTCCTAAACCGAGGGCCTCGGGACAGGGCACACATATAACCTTGCCCTACCCATCGAGAGGGCCTTCCCAACTGGTTTTGAACGTCAGCTCCTGAGACATAGTCCGTCACTGTCACCACATCCCTGTCTGTGAACTATGTGCTATCGGACTTTGTCGCCTCATGTTTCAGCGTCAACAATCTTTTAGGCCTTCCCCCCTCCATCGGTCAGTACGTAGGCATTATCCCTTTGTACTCATACGTCCTGTCTGGTCTGACTCTTTGTCATTTCATCTGCTACAGGGTCTCCCACTTATGTCACTCAGCCCTGAGCTAATTGAGCCATCACTGCTTCTACCTCTTTCATCAGACCACCTTCTATTATGTCTCTGCTGGCCAATTCTCCCATGGGTTTTTCTGTCCTTCCATCTGTTCCCATGTCCTCGATTAACTGCAGCTTGAGGTTTTCCTGTCTTAAGCCAAGCTTTTTGCTTCTCTATCCCGCGAGATGAGGGTAGTGGCAATCGGTTTGCCACTTCCTGCAGCTCTATGCTGATCTACTCCCTCTCACGTCTTAGCTGCTCTATCTGTTTCAGGTATACCACACGATACTCCAGAAGCATCTGGATATTCCCAAGACTCTCCAAGGATCTGACAACAAGTAATGGAACCATCCCGTCTTCACCCACGACCTGGGCTTCGTCATCAGCTGGAATGCTCACTCTCATCACATCGGACCTATTTACCATCTCCTGCATCACCTTCCCAAATCTTCCGATGACTTTCCTCACCAGACCTCTGGGCACTTGAACAATGTCCTCCACAATACCCAACTGACTTTGAGCTTTCCTCGCATGCTCCAGATGTCAAGCGGCTTCGTTATTTCTCAACAAGATCATCTGCTTGGTGTGGAGACATTGTATGTGCATGTCCCTCAGGATAGCCACCCGCTTCTCTGTGACTTCCTTAGTCGACAGTATGACCAAGTTGATGAGTCTCTGGGGCCCAGTACACCCTACAGGCTTCGACAGCCTTTTTAAAGGCTTCATGCACCTCCTCACTGGCACATGCTTCTCGCATGTCTTCGGGTACGTCTATTATGCTCTTGAAAACCGAAGTCTCACCTTCTTGAACATACTGTTGGACCTCCTCGTCCTCAGCGTCAACGCAGTTTCAATGTCCTTTGTATGGCCATCTGCGTGGCACTTCCCCTGCTGGATTTCTTCCTCCGTGGAGGCCCCTTCTTTGGTCAGCCTCTCCAGCTCACTCTCCTTCATTGCGTTCAGATCGGGAGAGCGCAACAGTTCAATTTCAAGGTCATCCGTGAATTTCTGGAGTTGGGGATTAATCTCCTTTATCTTGAGCTCTTGGTGAACTTTATCTTGCTCCTCTGCCAGGCAGCGATGCTCATCCTGTCTCTGGAGAAGCTCCCGCTGATGCTTCTCTTGGGCCTCTCTGAGCACCTCCACATCTTTAAATATGGCCTTGTTCATAGTTTGACACGCTGATAGGTGACCTCTAAGCTCAGAGACTTCCTTCTCCAGCTCATCCAGACTGTGCTCAATTGCCAGTCTCAGGACCCTTTCTCGCTCGACTGTCTCTCTAAGCAGCTCTATCTCATGGTCCTGCTCTCTTTTGGCCAGCATATGTTGCACCACCATTTCTCTAATTAGATTTTCAGATGGGCTCTCTTGCCCTCCCATACTCTGCCTCTTCAGAGTTCCACCTGTTCCTGCATCCGCCTCTACGGTCTCTGCGGGACTCTCTGTCTGTTCACTCTTAGGTATCCCGTGTCTCTTGGTAACTTCCGAGATCTCCATCTCTTCAGCATCAGGTACTCTGGAGCTTTCATACTGATCCACTTCACCGTTTCCGGGCATTGCAGATGTGGTCTACTACAGGTCTGATAATACAATTTTAGATAACAACAGCACATTTTAGAATTTTCCACACAATCATGTGCAAAGAAAAAGTGGACTATTTAAGCCCATCATCACAACTATATGGCTAATACTATACAAAGATGATACTAAGGTCTTTCTTTAATTTCAAAAAATACTAAACTTTATTATTAAAATACAGTGTCTAGGGATACGGAAAGGTAAATACACATAGTTGATCACACATATGGAATGTAATAAGAGATAGCCTCGCCGGGACCTAGTACCATAAAACAGGGATATCAATGATTAATTAGTTGTAAAAGGTATCTCTCCCTTATAACAAAAACCTCCAAATAGTGACAAATCCTAATGCTATATAATGCCAATATACCCACAATCATTACTACCCAGCCAGGTGGTGCTATGTCACAATTAAAGTAAAGCCTCACTAAATAGTGAGCGGCTCAATAAATGCACAATACACAATGGCAGGACAATCCAACATTTGCACCCTAACTTAGCATAGTAACTGGCATTAGCAATAGTTCACAATATTTACCGGCAGTTATGGGGTTATAGATATGGTCCAGTGTCCAGCGCGTCCGCCCCGACGCGCGTTTCGGACCTTCCTTCTTCGGGGGGCCTGTTCTAACCCCAGCCCGTCACCAACTACCTCAGTGCTAGGGTTTGTCAGAGATAAAGTGACCTCCTTATCAAGGACAGTAACCTGATCTGTACCTGACCCTGTCTCTTCCTCATCATCTCTCTTCTCAGAGGGTGTAACCTGTTCCGATTTCCGCGGCCCCCGCGACGAGATGAAGAGCTGTGATTTTTACTCGGCTCCTCCTTACTGCACTCTTTTTCCCTTGCGCTGGAGTCACAGTCTGAATAGGAGTCACCCCCTCTCACCATGTCATCCTGGAACAGGTGTCAGACCCACACTTTCTTCCAGTCACCCGGAACTCCGGACTATCCACCTTAGGTGTCGCTATCACCTTTTTACACATCACACCACCTGGAATCACTACAGCTGCCTGTTGTGGTGGGGCTCCCTTAGGGTCATTCTGGATCCCTTCTGAGCAATCAGACACTCCCCTTTCCTCCCACAAGTCCCAAAACTTTTCAAAGTCCTGGCCTATTACTACAGGGAATGGCAAGTCTGGGACTACAGGTACATAAATACGTAAATAATAGTTGGCGTCTCAATGATTACCCTGGACACCGGATAATCCCTAGCGACCCCATGAACGCAGTAGACTTCCATATTCCTTCCGGGAATCAGATAGAAAGGGAGTGTGTTGTGAATTTGGATTCTGGGCTCCCCCGGTGGCCGCTTGTGGAATTGGACTTGTCATCCTCTTTCCTGTTTCACCTGGTTCCATCAGTAGTGGGTGTCGCTATTTAAGCTCATTTCTCTGGTGGTTTCTTGCCGGTCAACAATGTTATCTGATGCCTCTCAGTGCTTGTTCCTGCTTCTAGACTACTACTAGATAAGTTGGACTTTTGTCCATGTTTTGTTTTGCCTATTTGTTCCAGTTCACAGCTGAAGTTTTGTTACTGTGTCTGGAAAGCTCTCGTTGATCAGGGATTGCTACTCTGGCGTTATGAGTTAATGCCAGAGTTTAAGGTAATCTCTGGATGGTGTTTTGTTAGTGTTTTTCTGCTGACCATGAAAGTATACTATCTGTCTTCTGCTATCTAGTAAGCGGACCTCAAATTTGCTAAGACTATTTTCCTGCTGCGTTTGTTGTTTCATCTGAACTCACCGTCATTATATGTGGGGGGCTACTGTCTTCTTTGGAATATTTCTCTAGAGGTGAGCCAGGTCTTATATTTCCCTCTGCTAGCTATTTAGGTCTTAGGCCAGAGCTGGGCATCTAGCTATAAATAGGAAATGCTACCTGGCTATTTCTAGTTGCGCGGCAGGCTTAGTTCATGGTCAGTATAGTTCCATCTTCCGAGAGCTTGTCCCTCTATAGGCTTGCTATGATCTCTGCCTGCAGAGATCATGAAAGTTTGACCGGCCAATAAAGTATTAAAGACCCAGGTTGAGAAAGGAGAGTTATAAGAAGTCTGCTGGAATTTTTTTTTTTTTTTTTTTTTCCTCCAGTCTGCCTTGCTGCAGTCTTTTTTCTCTCTCTCCTCCTAATCTCTGTATGGCTCTGTGTGCACCTGACAATAATGGATCTCCAGAGTGTAACTGCGGGTTTGAATAATCTCATCACGAAAGTACAAAATTTACAAGATTTTGTGGTACATGCTCCGGTATCTGAGCCGAGAATTCCTTTGCCGGAGTTCTTCACAGGGAATAGAGCTAGCTTCCAGAATTTCCGAAATAATTGTAAGCTTTATTTGTCCCTGAAGTCTCGTTCAGCTGGAGACCCTGCTCAGCAGGTTAGGATTGTGATTTCCTTGCTCAGGGGTGACCCTCAAGATTGGGCCTTCTCATTGCCAGCAGGGGATCCTGCGTTACGCGATGTGGATGCGTTTTTTCTGGCCTTGGGCTTGCTTTATGAGGAACCTCATTTGGAACTTCAGGCAGAAAAAACTTTGATGGCACTATCTCAGGGGCAAGACGAAGCTGAAGTTTTCTGCCAAAAATTCCGTAAATGGTCTGTGCTTACTCAGTGGAATGAGTGCGCCTTGGCGGCAACTTTCAGAGAAGGTCTCTCTGATGCCGTTAAGGATGTTATGGTGGGGTTCCCTGTGCCTGCAGGTCTGAATGAGTCCATGACAATGGCTATTCAGATTGATAGGCGTCTGCGGGAGCGCAAACCGGTGCACCATCTGGCGGTGTCTATGGAAGAGACGCCAGAAAGTATACAGTGTGATAGAATTCTGTCCAGGAGCGAGCGACAGAATTTTAGACGGAAGAATGGATTGTGTTTCTATTGTGGGGATTCTACTCATGTTATATCAGCATGCTCTAGGCGTACAAAGAAGCTTGATAAGTCTGTTTCCATTGGCACCATTCAGTCTAAGTTTATTTTGTCTGTAACCCTGATTTGCTCTTTGTCATCCATTGCCACGGACGCCTATGTTGACTCTGGCGCCGCTCTGAGTCTTATGGATTGGTCCTTTGCCAATCGTTGTGGTTTTGATTTAGAGCCTTTGGAGACTCTTATTCCTCTGAAGGGGATTGACTCCACCCCATTGGCTAATAATAAACCACAATACTGGACACAAGTAACCATGCGTATCAATCCGGATCACCAGGAGATTATTCGTTTCCTGGTGCTGTATAATTTACATGACGATTTGGTACTGGGATTGCCATGGTTGCAGTCTCACAACCCAGTCTTGGACTGGAGAGCAATGTCTGTGTTGAGCTGGGGATGTAAGGGTATTCATGGGGACTTACCTTTGGTTTCTATTTCGTCGTCCATTCCCTCTGAAGTCCCTGAGTTCCTCTCTGATTATCAAGATGTCTTTGACGAACCCAAGCTTGGGTCGTTACCTCCGCACCGTGAGTGCGATTGTGCCATAGATTTGATACCGGGTTGTAAATATCCCAAGGGTCGTTTGTTTAATCTGTCTGTGCCGGAACATGCTGCTATGCGGGAATATATAAAGGAGTCTTTGGAAAAGGGACATATTCGTCCATCTTCTTCTCCCTTGGGAGCGGGGTTTTTCTTTGTCTCAAAAAAAGACGGCTCTTTGAGACCATGTATTGATTATCGGCTTCTGAATAAGATCACTGTTAAGTATCAATACCCATTGCCATTGCTTACTGATTTGTTTGCTCGTATAGAGGGTGCTAAGTGGTTCTCTAAAATTGATCTTCGTGGGGCGTATAATTTGGTGCGGATCAGGCAGGGGGATGAGTGGAAGACCGCATTTAATACGCCCGAGGGCCACTTTGAGTATTTGGTCATGCCTTTTGGTCTTTCTAATGCCCCTTCAGTTTTCCAGTCTTTTATGCATGATATTTTCCGCGATTTTCTGGATAAATTTATGATAATATATCTGGATGATATTCTGATTTTTTCTGATGACTGGGACTCTCATGTCCAGCAGGTCAGGAGAGTTTTTCAGGTTCTGCGGTCTAATTCTTTATGTGTGAAGGGGTCTAAGTGCGTTTTTGGGGTCCAGAAAATTTCCTTTTTGGGGTATATTTTTTCTCCCTCTTCCATTGAGATGGATCCCGTCAAGGTGCAAGCTATTTGTGACTGGACTCAGCCCTCCTCTCTTAAGGGTCTTCAGAGATTTTTGGGCTTTGCCAACTTTTACCGCCGATTTATTGCTGGTTTTTCGGATGTCGTTAAACCACTGACTGATTTGACCAGACAAGGCGCTGATGTTGCTAATTGGTCCCCTCATGCTGTAGAGGCCTTTCAGGAGCTTAAGCGCCGTTTTGCCTCTGCCCCTGTGTTGCGTCAGCCTGATGTGAATCTGCCTTTTCAGGTTGAGGTTGACGCTTCGGAGATCGGAGCTGGGGCAGTGTTGTCGCAGAAAGGTTCCGACTGCTCCGTCATTAGGCCTTGTGCCTTCTTTTCTCGCAAATTTTCGCCCGCAGAGCGGAATTATGATGTTGGGAATCGGGAGCTTTTGGCCATGAAGTGGGCGTTTGAGGAGTGGCGCCATTGGCTCGAGGGGGCTAGGCATCAGGTGGTGGTATTGACTGACCACAAAAATTTGATTTATCTTGAGACTGCCAGACGCCTGAATCCTAGACAGGCGCGCTGGTCTTTATTTTTTTCTCGCTTTAATTTTGTGGTGTCATACCTACCGGGTTCTAAGAATGTTAAGGCAGATGCCCTTTCTAGGAGTTTTGACCCGGACTCTCCTGGTAATTCTGAACCCACAGGTATCCTTAGGGAGGGAGTAATTTTGTCGGCCGTTTCTCCTGATCTGCGGCGGTCCTTGCAAGAGTTTCAGGCGGATAGACCGGATCGTTGTCCGCCTGATAGACTGTTTGTTCCGGATGATTGGACCAGCAGAGTCATCTCTGAGGTACATTCTTCTGCATTGGCAGGTCATCCCGGAATTTTTGGTACCAGGGATTTGGTGGCAAGATCCTTCTGGTGGCCTTCCCTGTCACGAGATGTGCGAGTCTTTGTGCAGTCATGTGACGTTTGTGCTCGGGCCAAGTCTTGTAGTTCTCGGGCTAGCGGACTGCTGTTGCCCTTGCCTATTCCTAAGAGGCCTTGGACGCACATCTCGATGGATTTTATTTCAGATCTGCCTGTTTCCCAGAAGATGTCTGTCATCTGGGTGGTCTGTGACCGTTTCTCTAAAATGGTCCATTTGGTTCCTCTGCCCAAGTTGCCTTCTTCTTCTGAGTTGGTTCCTCTGTTTTTTCAGAATGTTGTCCGATTGCACGGTATTCCTGAGAATATTGTTTCTGACAGAGGTACCCAATTTGTGTCTAGATTTTGGCGGGCATTCTGTGCTAGGATGGGCATAGATTTGTCTTTTTCATCTGCTTTTCACCCTCAGACTAATGGCCAGACCGAGCGGACTAATCAGACCCTGGAGACATATCTGAGGTGTTTTGTCTCTGCTGACCAGGATGATTGGGTTGCTTTTTTGCCATTGGCAGAGTTCGCCCTCAATAATCGGGCCAGCTCTTCCACCTTGGTGTCCCCGTTTTTCTGTAATTCGGGGTTTCACCCTCGATTTTCCTCCGGTCAGGTGGAATCCTCGGATTGTCCTGGAGTGGATGCGGTGGTGGAGAGATTGCATCACATCTGGGGGCAGGTTATGGACAATTTGAAGTTGTCCCAGGAGAAGACTCAGCGTTTTGCCAACCGTCATCGTCGTGTTGGTTCTCGGCTTTGTGTTGGAGATTTGGTGTGGTTGTCTTCTCGTTTTGTCCCTATGAGGGTCTCTTCTCCTAAGTTTAAACCTCGGTTCATCGGCCCTTATAGAATATTGGAGATTCTTAATCCTGTTTCTTTCCGTTTGGACCTCCCTGCGTCCTTTTCCATTCATAACGTTTTTCATCGGTCGTTATTGCGCAGGTATGAGGTACCTGTGGTACCTTCAGTTGAGCCTCCTGCTCCGGTGTTGGTTGAGGGTGAGTTGGAGTACGTTGTGGAGAAAATTTTGGACTCTCGTGTTTCCAGACGGAGACTCCAGTATCTGGTCAACTGGAAGGGTTACGGCCAGGAGGATAATTCTTGGGTCAATGCATCTGATGTTCATGCTTCTGATCTTGTTCGTGCCTTCCATAGGGCTCATCCTGGTCGCCCTGGTGGATCTGGTGAGGGTTCGGTGCCCCCTCCTTGAGGGGGGGGTACTGTTGTGAATTTGGATTCTGGGCTCCCCCGGTGGCCGCTTGTGGAATTGGACTTGTCATCCTCTTTCCTGTTTCACCTGGTTCCATCAGTAGTGGGTGTCGCTATTTAAGCTCATTTCTCTGGTGGTTTCTTGCCGGTCAACAATGTTATCTGATGCCTCTCAGTGCTTGTTCCTGCTTCTAGACTACTACTAGATAAGTTGGACTTTTGTCCATGTTTTGTTTTGCCTATTTGTTCCAGTTCACAGCTGAAGTTTTGTTACTGTGTCTGGAAAGCTCTCGTTGATCAGGGATTGCTACTCTGGCGTTATGAGTTAATGCCAGAGTTTAAGGTAATCTCTGGATGGTGTTTTGTTAGTGTTTTTCTGCTGACCATGAAAGTATACTATCTGTCTTCTGCTATCTAGTAAGCGGACCTCAAATTTGCTAAGACTATTTTCCTGCTGCGTTTGTTGTTTCATCTGAACTCACCGTCATTATATGTGGGGGGCTACTGTCTTCTTTGGAATATTTCTCTAGAGGTGAGCCAGGTCTTATATTTCCCTCTGCTAGCTATTTAGGTCTTAGGCCAGAGCTGGGCATCTAGCTATAAATAGGAAATGCTACCTGGCTATTTCTAGTTGCGCGGCAGGCTTAGTTCATGGTCAGTATAGTTCCATCTTCCGAGAGCTTGTCCCTCTATAGGCTTGCTATGATCTCTGCCTGCAGAGATCATGACAGGTTACTGAGAATGATGGTGAGGAGGGCTTTACGAGGAGCCTGGCCCGGTACTTATGTCCCATAGAGCGTGAGGTGAGGCTTCGTGTGAGAGGGTGCATTCAAATTCTTATTGATGCATGCACCCCCCAAATGACCCATATGAGCTTATGGAGTCTATTGAGAGTTGGCAGATGTCATCATGTAATCTCCTGCGGCTGCAAAGATGTCAACAGGTGCATGCTCAACAGGAATTTGAAGCACCCCCTCCACGTGAGCCTACACCTCAACCCCTACCCACACCAAACCCACGATGGAAACCTCAGTACCATATGCCAGACTACCATCAACCTTCCCAATATGGCCACTTGTCCAGACCCAGTGCTGGAGGCTGGTCCCAACCTGGGTTTGCACGACATGGCCATACTGGGGTTGGATATGATTCCAGGCCATATTTTACACAACCTGAGGGATTTGGTCAGATTCCTTATGGCCATTACACAACTGGCCCACATGAGTCAAGGCCGAATTTTCGTCCGGCCAACACATCATCCACACAGGGTGAAGGACAATTGGGCCAACAAAGGCCACCTGACCAGGACCCAGACCTACCCCAATCTCCACCACCTACTTACCAAAATCTGTGATTTGTTTCTGTTTTTTTGTGTTTGGTGAACAAAACCATGTGTTCTTTATGTTAGTGCTGTCATAGCACTTTGTTATGATATTCGAGTTCTCACAAAAAAATATGCCAACTTGAATTGGCAAAGGTTGCCAAAAAAAAAAAAAGGCTTTGGCGGTAATTAAAATATATCGTTTAAAGCCTAATTCGGTTTGTGGACCAATCATTCTTACATCACACACACATGCTATGTTCAAAACCATATGTGAATTAAGTAAATACAACACACAGAGTTTAGATTCAAATTGTCTTTTGGTTTATTAAACTTAGAATATATTTTCAAAGTAAAATAATCATACATGCACAACTGCATAATCTTGCCAGGGAGTGGCACCATGAGGAGATACAAAATAATTTGTGAATACATCCCTAACTTTAAGACCAGAAAGGGGACAGCGCGGAGGAGGGCCATGTGGTGTAGGCCTAATCACATTGCTCAACAGGTGTTCACCAATATCAGTTGTGGAACAATCATGTATGCGAGTAAAATTGTGCAAAATAACACAGGCTTTTATGACTTCATTGACTGTAGCTTCACTGAGCTGAATGGCAGACTGGAGAACATGCCATTTTGCCACCAGAATCCCAAAGGCGCAGTCCACCAGTCTCCACGCCCTGGAAAGCTGCAAATTAAACACCCTCCGCCGGTGGTCCAGGTTGCGCTGGGGATAAGGCCTCATGACGTGCCTCGTCAGTTGGAACGCCTCATCTCCAACAAGAACAAAAGGCACTGCTTCCGCATTGGAACTTGGGAGTTGTTGTGGTGGTGGGAGGTCTAACTGGTTGTCACGTAGCCGCCGACCCATAATGGATGAATTGAAGACCCTAGAGTCTCCAGTTCGCCCATACAATGTCTACAATTATAAACCCGTAGTTACTGTCAACTACAGCTAACAGAACTACAGAGAAAAACTGCTTATAATTGTAGAATTGGGAGCCAGAGTTCGGCGGCTTACACACCCTGATATGTTTCCCATCCACAGCTCCAATGCAGTTAGGGAAGTCACAAGTGTCCTGGAAGCCACTGGCTATTTTGAGCCAATCCTCCTGTTTTGGCTCAGGCATAACAAGTTCCTGAAGTTTAGCCCATATTTGACTACAGGTTGACCGCACAATGCCCGAAATTGTTGACTGCCCAATCAGAAACTCCAGGTGTAGTCCCGCATACAACAAGCCAGTGGACAGGAAGCTGAAAGGGAACCCAAAATTATATTAGGTATGTAACAAGAGATAAAAAATAACATTAAGAAGCAGAAGTAGATAGGATATTTTTACAAACATGACTAACACTGTAAAATTGAACATTTACATAGGGTACTTTACTATAACATTAAACACAT
Organism: Ranitomeya variabilis; assembly: GCF_051348905.1. NCBI lineage: Eukaryota > Metazoa > Chordata > Amphibia > Anura > Dendrobatidae > Ranitomeya > Ranitomeya variabilis. Next base: position 512,281,905 of record NC_135232.1, on the reverse strand, counting down.
TTAAAAGAATCTGCTCTAATGATGTGATGTTCAACAAACAAGCGGATGATCTGACAGAGAGATTTAAAAGTCGGGGATATTCAAATAGGAGCATCAAAAAAGGCCGGAGGAGAGCAGCATTAGAGAATCGAACAAACCTGTTGAAGCCAAAAGATATAAAGTGTGCACAGGATCCTGTGATCCGGTTTATATCAACGTACAATGACAAATGGAGGGATATGAAAAAAGCCCTTAATAAATATTGGGCTATATTGAAATCTGATCAAATTTTAACTAAACATATCCATGATACATCTTCCATTACGTACAGAAGATCGAGAAACCTGAAAGACATGCTAGTACACAGCTATTACCCGGGAGAGAATCCAAGTAAAGCATTTGGCTCAAAAGGACCCAAATGGGGCTTTTTCCCATGCAATGACTGCATTGCTTGTCCAAACATGCAAAAGGCCTTAACATTCAAGTCCAGTGACGGAATAAAGAACTTTACCATCACACAACACATCACTTGCAATACTTTTGGCGTGATATATTACGCAAAGTGCCCGTGTGGCAAAATATATGTGGGTCTAACATCTAGACCACTGAAAATACGGGTCAGGGAACATGTCAGGGATATCATAAGTGCACGAGGGATAACTGACATAGCAGAATTAAAACCTATACCCAGGCACTTTAAGCAAATGCATGATTGTGACGCCAAACTTTTAACAGTATCAGGGATTGATAAAGTCCTGATTGACCAAAGAGGTGGAAACTGGAAGAAAACCCTCACTCAGCTGGAAACTAGGTGGATCAAGAAGATTGATTGTGTTCAACCGAAAGGTTTAAATGAAAAATTGAGCTTTGCCCCCTTCCTTTAATTTTTAATTTTTATAAATGTGGTTAATGATTTTAATTATTGGTAATATCTGTCATACGTAGTTTTATGCTTATATTGCCAGTTTTTTAATCAACTCTCTTTTAGTTTTTTTAGATTATATATACTTACCTGGCTGGTGATTTGTGTGATGCTCCATCCCGGATTTGCAGTGGTTGAGATGTGGCGGCTCGGGAGTGGAATTTTCTTTCAAGAGGATGTGGCCATCATTTTGGAGGATACAATGGATTCGGATGGTGGATGATCTGTAAAAGAATATCCATGGAGGAATCAGAGCTCCATCTGGAAACAGAATTCGAAAAAGATCTATTAGGATTTCTTGAGAAGACATTATCTCTTGAGATGTAGAGCCTGGCAATATGGACATACGTATGATCATTCATGGATCACTCACACCGTGCACTTTTTAGCACTATTTTTGCAATACATTAAGAAAGCACCTGTATCTGTGATAGTGTGTGAAGCACTAAATTTAGATTGCATATGCTACTATTTATTTTTCACTATTATTATTCTTCATTATTTATTATTTATGTCAAAATTATATATTGTTCAATATTTTCTTTATTTTTTAGTAGTCATTTATTTTTAGGGACAACCCCCTTTTATAGACTGTGACTACTAAAAGCATTTGGTTATGGTTTTTATGGGTTGTCTTTGAAATTGTGTTTAGCACTGATGCACCTTATGTATATTATAAATTAATTTGATCTAAATTAATATACAGACTTCCACTTGGGGGACACGTGGCTTGCATGTGCAGTCCTCCCATAAGGCTTTAATGTGCCCGTAATATGTACTTTCATTCATTACAAAACTTATCTATGGTAAAAATGTTCACTGCTATCAATCCTTCACCTTTTATTTAGTTCACTTTTCTTTCTTTAATTTATTCTTTTTTTCTTTTTCATTATCTTCCTTGTATCACTACACCTATTTTATACCACATGGCATCACATCAACTCATTTATATTTCTCACCGAGTATACTTCTTATCGCCACACTCACTGCAGTCTGCGCGGCGTGTGCGCTCCATCGCTGTCTGGGTTACCGCGTTGCTATGGAGACGCGTCCGTGACGTCGCTGACTCCGCCCCCCGGCCTGACGCGTCGGACAGGGAAGCGGAACAGGGACGTGGGACGCTGACCTGCGCATGCGCTGGGGCCCAGTACAGCGATGAGAGCGCCATAACAACGCCGCTGCCATCAATTAATTGGCGCTATAAAATGAGCTCACACCAACAACCACATACACACACTCCCCCGGAAGAAGCAAGATGCGAAACGCGCGTTGGGATCTGTAGGACTGCACATGCAGGTTACGTATTACCTCTATTACCTTCATGTCTGATTATTGAATATGCATATATGTTTGGGGCATTAATGTTGATATGTAAAACTACTGACCACTGTTTACTCCCTGATACTAGGGCGAAGTATGGCCATATGAAGCACTATGCACTTTATTTTGGTTTTACATACCACATGTACCTACTGCACTACTTAATCCCTGACACTGGAGCTAGATATAGCTATATGGAGCACTGAGCACTTTATTCTACATTGGTATGCTATATGCTATTGGTTTACATGAGAAGATACGGTAACCTTGATTAGCCAGTGTCTACCACTCAGTGAGTGTCAATCTGTATTATAGAGCCCGTGCATATATTGAGCAAGAGTTAGTTTGACTCTGCTGTCTATTGAGCTGTGCTTATATCCATGGTTATTGCACGTAGCCTGATATGTGTGGTCCTATTTTTGCATGTGTGTCTCCCATAGGACGGTATTTCACATGAATTGTTTATTCAGTGTAAATTTAGCTTTTCTTTTTATTGAATTTAATAAAATTTGGTTTTAATATTGTGACATTAGCTTCCATTCTTCTCTTTTGGGTATTGTCATGACTGTTGGAAGAGTCATTTAAATAGGCCAGTTCTAGTCTATGTGTTTTCTATAACATTAAACACAGTTTGTTTGATCTGCTTGTATCCTAATGTACACATATACTTTCAAAAACATGCTAGAACACAACACATAAAAAAAAAATCATCAACATACACTATGTGACAATGTTTAATACATACCGTAAGGTAAGGAGAAGACGCTCCTCTGCGGATATGGCTTTGCGCATCCTTGTGTCCTGATAGGTGATACCTGGACGTAAGATCTCCAACAAGATATCAAAGGTACTGATGGTCATGCAACAGTACAGATAGAACTTGTCAGGATGTGACCTCAAAGCTGTATAGAGCCTCTCAAAATGTCCTTTATTGAGGCGTTGGGTCAATAGAGGATGCACCCACAATCTTCGTCTCCTCCTTCACGGATCTACAATCACAGGATATGGCTGGCCAAAGCGACACAACAACACCCAGTGAAACAACACCCGCTGAGTTGTGCTTAAAGACAGATAGTCAGACATGTTTTTAAGGTAATACCAACACACCCAAAAGAAGCACACCAACTAAATGGCCAGATGGGAGGGTGCCACCTGTTGTAGAGGGCTTAAATAGGGTTGTTGATGATGATTTAAATTATTAGCTGGCCTGAAAACCGTTAAATGTCCATTTAGTGATGTTACATGAAAAATACGCCTTACGGATCACATTCGGATCGCATACGCAACACTACATGAGCAAAATACGCGACCACACCTTGGCAACGGATTACCTATGGAACACTATTTCTGGGACTTTTCTGCGTATTACGCCCGTATTACGGCCGTAAAAAAACGAATCATATTGTCTTACGCCTAGTGTGACGCCGGCCTTAGATGTTTTTCTAAACTGGGACTTGGCATTTGAACGTTTCTCTGGAGGTAGATCGTAGATCCACTGGGGGTACTTTTGTAACTTTGTTACTGTTGCAGTGTAGAATCTCAAAAGCTGATCATATAACAATTGGTTAACACAAACACATGAGCCGTGCATATGGTGAACAAGCCTGTAGTGACACCGTTCACACCACCAAAAAACACTAAAAAGGCACAGTAAAACCAAAAAATACTCTGTTGCAGAAAATATCAGTAAACAATTATCCTGCAAATCCTGCTCATACAGGTACTATACATATGACCAGGTTTTTAAATACATCAGATAGGGATTACATACATTAGTTAGGACTGCTCTAATATGGGTATACCTTGACGTTTGGTAGAGCGGCTTAATATACATTTTGTGCAAAAAACTTATTAACCAAATACCCTGTGTTTTTCCATCTTTTTACTAGCACTTGCTGTTTACTGATATTTTCTGCAACAGAGTATTTTTTGGTTTTACTGTGCCTTTTTTGTGTTTCAGTTTCTTGGTGGGTGAATGGTGTCCCTACAGGCTTGTTCACCGTGTGCACGGCTCATGTGTTTGTTTTAACCAATTGTTTTCTTGTTTCTACAAGGTTAGGAAGGTTCCCACCCCTCCTTGTGACCCATGCACATAAAAGCCGTTCTATGCTACGTGTCCACATTGGACATTTCCTTTCGGAATCCTGCTCATACAGGTACTATACATATGACCAGATTTTTAAATACAGCAAATAGGGATTACATACATTAGTTAGGACTGCTCTAATACTGGTATACCTTGACGTTTGGTAGAGCAGTTCTATACATATGACCAGGTTTTTAAATACATCAGATAGGGATTACATACATTAGTTAGGACTGCTCTAATACGGGTATACCTTGACGTTTGGTAGAGCGGCTTAATATACATTTTTTGCAAAAAACGTATTAACCAAATACCCTGTGTTTTTCCATCTTTTTACTAGCACTTGCTGTTTACTGATATTTTCTGCAACAGAGTATTTTTTGGTTTTACTGTGCCTTTTTTGTGTTTCAGTTTCTTGGTGGTGTGAACGGTGTCCCTACAGGCTTGTTCACCGTGTGCACAGCTCATGTTTTGTTTTAACCTTCTTCCAGATCTGGTAGCAAACTCGGGCCTTCCTCCTTAACAACATGTGTTGTGAATTCTTTTCTCGAGCTCCCTCCTGTGGTTTTGAATGGTACTTCGGTGAGTTCTGTTTATGGACTCCCTCTGGTGGCTGTGAGTTGAGCTGCTGGTTCTGAGATTCCTTCTCCAGCTGATCTCGTTCAGGCCTTGGCTGGCTGCTCTATTTAACTCTACTCAGATCTTTACTTGATGCCAGCTGTCAATGTCCTAGTACTGGTTCAGTTCTCTTGGATCTTTCAGATGACCTGTCTATCTCAGCAAAAGCTAAGTCCCTGCTAGCTTATTTGTTACCACTGTGTTTTTGTCCAGCTTGCTATGATGATTTAGTCTTGTTAGCTGGAAGCTCTGGGATGCAGAGTGGCACCACCGCGTCGTGAGTCGGTGCGGTGGTTTCTTTTGCACACTCTGCGTGGTTTTTTTTGTTAGTTTTTTATGCTGACCGCAAAGATACCTTTTCTATCCTCTGTCTGTTTAGTTAGTCTGGCCACCTATGCTGAAACCTATTTCATTCCTGTGTTTGTGACTTCCATCTTAACTCACAGTTAATATATGTGGGGGCTGCCTATTTCTTTGAGGAATTTCTCTGAGGCAAGGTAGGCTGTATTTTCTATCTTTAGGGGTAGTTAGCTCTTAGGCTGTGAAGAGGCGTCTAGGCAGAGTCAGGAATGCTCCACGGCTATTTCTAGTTGTTGTGATAGGATTAGGGGTTGCGGTCAGCAGAGCTCCCACTTCCCAGAGCTCGTCCTGTATTGCTAGTTTGCTCATCTGGTCATTTCTAGTGCTCCTAACCACCAGCCAAACATAACAGTACAGCTGGCCAACAAAGTGTTAATGCATCTCAATAGAGGGATAAGAGAAGTTCTGAGACCATTTTTTTTTCTCTGCAGTGTGTTTTGTATTTCTTTTCCCCTTAACCTCTGGGTGGTTCAGGACACAGGTGTAGATATGGACATTCAAGGTCTGTCCTCTTGTGTGGATCAACTCACTGCAAGGGTACAAAGCATTCAAGATTATGTAGTTCAGAACCCGATGTTAGAACCCAGAATTCCAATTCCTGATTTGTTTTCTGGGGATAGATCTAAGTTCCTGAATTTCAAAAATAATTGTAGACTGTTTTTTGCTTTGAAACCCTGCTCCTCTGGTGACCCCATTCAGCAAGTAAAAATCATTATTTCTTTGCTACGTGGCGACCCTCAAGACTGGGCATTTTCCCTTGTGCCAGGAGATCCTGCATTGCGTAATGTAGATGCGTTTTTTCTGGTGCTTGGATTGCTTTATGATGAACCAGATTCAGTGGATCAGGCAGAGAAAATTTTGCTGGCTTTGTGTCAGGGTCAGGATGAAGCGGAGGTATATTGTCAGAAGTTCAGAAAGTGGTCTGTGCTTACTCAGTGGAATGAGTGTGCCCTGGCGGCAATTTTCAGAAAGGGTCTTTCTGAAGCCCTTAAGGATGTTATGGTGGGATTCCCCACGCCTGCTGGTCTGAATGAGTCTATGTCCTTGGCCATTCAGATCGATCGACGCTTACGTGAGCGCAAAAATGTGCACCATTTGGCGGAGTTTTCTGAGCAGAAGCCTGAGCCTATGCAATGTCATAGGACCTTGACCAGAGCTTAATGGCAAGAATACAGACGTCAGAATGGGCTGTGTTTTTACTGTGGTGACTCTACTCATGCTATCTCTGATTGTCCTAAGCGCACTAAACGGTTCGCTAGGTCTGCCACCATTGGTACTGTACAGCCAAAATTTCTTTTGTCCGTTACTCTGATTTGCTCTTTGTCGTCCTATTCTGTTATGGCATTTGTGGATTCAGGCGCTGCCCTGAATTTGATGGACTTGGAGTTTGCCAGACGCTGTGGTTTTTTCTTGGAGCCCTTGCAGTATCCTATTCCACTGAGAGGAATTGATGCTACACCTTTGGCCAAGAATAAGCCTCAGTACTGGACTCAATTGACCATGTGCATGGCTCCTGCACATCAGGAGGATATTCGCTTTTTTGTGTTGCATAATCTGCATGATGTGGTCGTTTTGGGTTTGCCATGGCTACAGGTCCATAATCCTGTATTGGATTGGAAATCAATGTCTGTATCCAGTTGGGGTTGTCAAGGGGTACATGGGGATGTCCCATTGTCGTCTATTTCGTCTTCCCATCCTTCTGAAGTCCCTGAGTTCTTGTCAGATTACCGGGATGTATTTGATGAGCCCAAATCCAGTGCCCTACCTCCTCATAGGGATTGCGATTGTGCTATTAATTTGATTCCTGGTAGTAAGTTTCCGAAGGGCCGACTGTTCAATTTATCTGTGTCAGAACACGCTGCAATGCGGAGTTATATAAAGGAGTCCTTGGAGAAAGGGCATATTCGCCCGTCGTCGTCACCGTTGGGAGCAGGGTTCTTTTTTGTGGCTAAGAAGGATGGTTCTCTGAGACCTTGTATAGATTACCGCCTTCTTAATAAAATCACCGTCAAATTTCAGTACCCTTTGCCGCTACTGTCTGATTTGTTTGCTCGGATTAAGGGGGCTAGCTGGTTCACCAAGATAGATCTTCAAGGGGCATATAACCTTGTGCGTATTAAACAGGGCGATGAATGGAAAACAGCATTTAATACGCCCGAGGGCCATTTTGAGTGCTTGGTGATGCCATTCGGGCTTTCTAATGCTCCATCTGTGTTTCAGTCCTTTATGCATGACATCTTCCGAATGTACCTGGATAGATTCATGATTGTATATTTGGATGATATTTTGGTCTTTTCGGACGATTGGGAGTCTCATGTGAAGCAGGTCAGAATGGTGTTCCAGGTCCTTCGTGCGCATTCCTTGTTTGTGAAGGGGTCTAAATGTCTCTTTGGAGTTCAGAAGGTTTCATTTTTGGCTTCATTTTTTCCCCTTCTACTATCGAGATGGACCCTGTTAAAGTTCAGGCCATTTATGATTGGACTCAGCCTACTTCTGTGAAGAGCCTTCAGAAATTTCTGGGGCTTGCTAATTTTTACCGTCGCTTCATCGCTAATTTTTCTAGTGTTGTTAAACCATTGACTGATTTGACCACATGAGTCAAGGCCGAATTTTCGTCCGGCCAACACATCATCCACACAGGGTGAAGGACAATTGGGCCAACAAAGGCCACCTGACCAGGACCCAGACCTACCCCAATCTCCACCACCTACTTACCAAAATCTGTGATTTGTTTCTGTTTTTTTGTGTTTGGTGAAGAAAACCATGTGTTCTTTATGTTAGTGCTGTCATAGCACTTTGTTATGATATTCGAGTTCTCACAAAAAAATATGCCAACTTGAATTGGCAAAGGTTGCCAAAAAAAAAAAAAAAGGCTTTGGCGGTAATTAAAATATATCGTTTAAAGCCTAATTCGGTTTGTGGACCAATCATTCTTACATCACACACACATGCTATGTTCAAAACCATATGTGAATTAAGTAAATACAACACACAGAGTTTAGATTCAAATTGTCTTTTGGTTTGTTAAACTTAGAATATATTTTCAAAGTAAAATAATCATACATGCACAACTGCATAATCTTGCCAGGGAGTGGCACCATGAGGAGATACAAAATAATTTGTGAATACATCCCTAACTTTAAGACCAGAAAGGGGACAGCGCGGAGGAGGGCCATGTGGTGTAGGCCTAATCACATTGCTCAACAGGTGCTCACCAATATCAGTTGTGGAACAATCATGTATGCGAGTAAAATTGTGCAAAATAACACAGGCTTTTATGACTTCATTGACTGTAGCCTCACTGAGCTGAATGGCAGACTGGAGAACATGCCATTTTGCCACCAGAATCCCAAAGGCGCAGTCCACCAGTCTCCACGCCCTGGAAAGCTGCAAATTAAACACCCTCCGCCGGTGGTCCAGGTTGCGCTGGGGATAAGGCCTCATGACGTGCCTCGTCAGTTGGAACGCCTCATCTCCAACAAGAACAAAAGGCACTGCTTCCGCATTGGAACTTGGGAGTTGTTGTGGTGGTGGGAGGTCTAACTGGTTGTCACGTAGCCGCCGACCCATAATGGATGAATTGAAGACCCTAGAGTCTCCAGTTCGCCCATAGGCCCCAATGTCTACAATTATAAGCCCGTAGTTACTGTCAACTACAGCTAACAGAACTACAGAGAAAAACTGCTTATAATTGTAGAATTGGGAGCCAGAGTTCGGCGGCTTACGCACCCTGATATGTTTCCCATCCACAGCTCCAATGCAGTTAGGGAAGTCACAAGTGTCCTGGAAGCCACTGACTATTTTGAGCCAATCCTCCTGTTTTGGCTCAGGCATAACAAGTTCCTGAAGCTTAGCCCATATTTGACTGCAGGTTGACCGCACAATGCCCGAAATTGTTGACCGCCCAAATCAGAAACTCCAGGTGTAGTCCCGCATACAACAAGCCAGTGGACAGGAAGCTGAAAGGGAACCCAAAATTATATTAGGTATGTAACAAGAGATAAAAAATAACATTAAGAAGCAGAAGTAGATAGGATATTTTTACAAACATGACTAACACTGTAAAATTGAACATTTACATAGGGTACTTTACTATAACATTAAACACAGTTTGTTTGATCTGCTTGTATCCTAATGTACACATATACTTTCAAAAACATGCTAGAACACAACACATTAAAAAAAAATCATCAACATACACTATGTGACAATGTTTAATACATACCGTAAGGTAAGGAGAAGACGCTCCTCTGCGGATATGGCTTTGCGCATCCTTGTGTCCTGATAGGTGATACCTGGACGTAAGATCTCCAACAAGATATCAAAGGTACTGATGGTCATGCGACAGTACAGATAGAACTTGTCAGGATGTGACCTCAAAGCTGTATAGAGCCTCTCAAAATGTCCTTTATTGAGGCGTTGGGTCAATAGAGGATGCACCCACAATCTTCGTCTCCTCCTTCACGGATCTACAATCACAGGATATGGCTGGCCAAAGCGACACGACAACACCCAGTGAAACAACACCCGCTGAGTTGTGCTTAAAGACAGATAGTCAGACATGTTTTTAAGGTAATACCAACACACCCAAAAGAAGCACACCAACTAAATGGCCAGATGGGAGGGTGCCACCTGTTGTAGAGGGCTTAAATAGGGTTGTTGATGATGATTTAAATTATTAGCTGGCCTGAAAACCGTTAAATGTCCATTTAGTGATGTTGCGTGAAAAATACGCATTACGGATCACATTCGGATCGCATACGCAACACTACATGAGCAAAATACGCGACCACACCTTGGCAACGGATTACCTACGGAACACTATTTCTGGGACTTTTCTGCGTATTACGCCCGTATTATGGCCGTAAAAAAACGAATCATATTGTCTTACGCCTAGTGTGACGCCGGCCTTAGATGTTTGTCTAAACTGGGACTTGGCATTTGAACGTTTCTCTGGAGGTAGATCGTAGATCCACTGGGGGTACTTTTGTAACTTTGTTACTGTTGCAGTGTAGAATCTCAAAAGGTGATCATATAACAATTGGTTAACACAAACACATGAGCCGTGCATATGGTGAACAAGCCTGTAGTGACACCGTTCACACCACCAAAAAACACAAAAAAGGCACAGTAAAACCAAAAAATATTCTGTTGCAAAAAATATCTGTAAACAATTATCCTGCAAATCCTGCTCATACAGGTACAATACATATGACCAGGTTTTTAAATACATCAGATAGGGATTACATACATTAGTTAGGACTGCTCTAATATGGGTATACCTTGACGTTTGGTAGAGCGGCTTAATATATATTTTGTGCAAAAAACTTATTAACCAAATACCCTGTGTTTTTCCATCTTTTTACTAGCACTTGCTGTTTACTGATATTTTCTGCAACAGAGTATTTTTTGGTTTTACTGTGCCTTTTTTGTGTTTCAGTTTCTTGGTGGGTGAATGGTGTCCCTAAAGGCTTGTTCACCGTGTGCACGGCTCATGTGTTTGTTTTAACCAATTGTTTTCTTGTTTCTACAAGGTTAGGAAGGTTCCCACCCCTCCTTGTGACCCATGCACATAAAAGCCGTTCTATGCTACGTGTCCACATTGGACATTTCCTTTCGGAATCCTGCTCATACAGGTACTATACATATGACCAGATTTTTAAATACAGCAAATAGGGATTACATACATTAGTTAGGACTGCTCTAATACTGGTATACCTTGACGTTTGGTTGAGCAGTTCTATACATATGACAAGGTTTTTAAATACATCAGATAGGGATTACATACATTAGTTAGGACTGCTCTAATACGGGTATACCTTGACGTTTGGTAGAGCGGCTTAATATACATTTTTTGCAAAAAACGTATTAACCAAATACCCTGTGTTTTTCCATCTTTTTACTAGCACTTGCTGTTTACTGATATTTTCTGCAACAGAGTATTTTTTGGTTTTACTGTGCCTTTTTTGTGTTTCAGTTTCTTGGTGGTGTGAATGGTGTCCCTACAGGCTTGTTCACCGTGTGCACGGCTCATGTTTTGTTTTAACCTTCTTCCAGATCTGGTAGCAAACTCGGGCCTTCCTCCTTAACGACATGTGTTGTGAATTCGGTTCTCGAGCTCCCTCCTGTGGTTTTAAATGGTACTTCGGTGAGTTCTGTTCATGGACTCCCTCTGGTGGCTGTGAGTTGAGCTGCTGGTTCTGAGATTCCTTCTCCAGCTGATCTCGTTCAGGCCTTGGCTGGCTGCTCTATTTAACTCCACTCAGATCTTTACTTGATGCCATCTGTCAATGTCCTAGTACTGGTTCAGTTCTCTTGGATCTTTCAGATGACCTGTCTATCTCAGCAAAAGCTAAGTCCCTGCTAGCTTATTTGTTACCACTGTGTTTTTGTCCAGCTTGCTATGATGATTTAATCTTGTTAGCTGGAAGCTCTGGGATGCAGAGTGGCACCACCGCGTCGTGAGTCGGTGCGGTGGTTTCTTTTGCACACTCTGCGTGGTTTTTTTTGTTAGTTTTTTATGCTGACCGCAAAGATACCTTTTCTATCCTCTGTCTGTTTAGTTAGTCTGGCCACCTATGCTGAAACCTATTTCATTCCTGTGTTTGTGACTTCCATCTTAACTCACAGTTAATATATGTGGGGGCTGCCTATTTCTTTGGGGAATTTCTCTGAGGCAAGGTAGGCTGTATTTTCTATCTTTAGGGGTAGTTAGCTCTTAGGCTGTGAAGAGGCGTCTAGGCAGAGTCAGGAACGCTCCACGGCTATTTCTAGTTGTTGTGATAGGATTATGGGTTGCGGTCAGCAGAGCTCCCACTTCCCAGAGCTCGTCCTGTATTGCTAGTTTGCTCATCTGGTCATTTCTAGTGCTCCTAACCACCAGCCAAACATAACAGTACAGCTGGCCAACAAAGTGTTAATGCATCTCAATAGAGGGATAAGAGAAGTTCTGAGACCATTTTTTTTTCTCTGCAGTGTGTTTTGTATTTCTTTTCCCCTTAACCTCTGGGTGGTTCAGGACACAGGTGTAGATATGGACATTCAAGGTCTGTCCTCTTGTGTGGATCAACTCACTGCAAGGGTACAAAGCATTCAAGATTATGTAGTTCAGAACCCGATGTTAGAACCCAGAATTCCAATTCCTGATTTGTTTTCTGGGGATAGATCTAAGTTCCTGAATTTCAAAAATAATTGTAGACTGTTTTTTGCTTTGAAACCCTGCTCCTCTGGTGACCCCATTCAGCAAGTAAAAATCATTATTTCTTTGCTACGTGGCGACCCTCAAGACTGGGCATTTTCCCTTGTGCCAGGAGATCTTGCATTGCGTAATGTAGATGCGTTTTTTCTGGCGCTTGGATTGCTTTATGATGAACCAGATTCAGTGGATCAGGCAGAGAAAATTTTGCTGGCTTTGTGTCAGGGTCAGGATGAAGCAGAGGTATATTGTCAGAAGTTCAGAAAGTGGTCTGTGCTTACTCAGTGGAATGAGTGTGCCCTGGCGGCAATTTTCAGAAAGGGTCTTTCTGAAGCCCTTAAGGATGTTATGGTGGGATTCCCCACGCCTGCTGGTCTGAATGAGTCTATGTCCTTGGCCATTCAGATCGATCGACGCTTACGTGAGCGCAAAAATGTGCACCATTTGGCGGTGTTTTCTGAGCAGAAGCCTGAGCCTATGCAATGTGATAGGACCTTGACCAGAGCTGAACGGCAAGAATACAGACGTCAGAATGGGCTGTGTTTTTACTGTGGTGACTCTACTCATGCTATCTCTGATTGTCCTAAGCGCACTAAACGGTTCGCTAGGTCTGCCACCATTGGTACTGTACAGCCAAAATTTCTTTTGTCCGTTACTCTGATTTGCTCTTTGTCGTCCTATTCTGTTATGGCATTTGTGGATTCAGGCGCTGCCCTGAATTTGATGGACTTGGAGTTTGCCAGACGCTGTGTTTTTTTATTGGAGCCCTTGCAGTATCCTATTCCACTGAGAGGAATTGATGCTACACCTTTGGCCAAGAATAAGCCTCAGTACTGGACTCAATTGACCATGTGCATGGCTCCTGCACATCAGGAGGATATTCGCTTTTTGGTGTTGCATAATCTGCATGATGTGGTCGTTTTGGGTTTGCCATGGCTACAGGTCCACAATCCTGTATTGGATTGGAAATCAATGTCTGTATCCAGTTGGGGTTGTCAAGGGGTACATGAGGATGTCCCATTGTCGTCTATTTCATCTTCCCATCCTTCTGAAGTCCCTGAGTTCTTGTCAGATTACCGGGATGTATTTGATGAGCCCAAATCCAGTGCCCTACCTCCTCATAGGGATTGCGATTGTGCTATTAATTTGATTCCTGGTAGTAAGTTTCCGAAGGGCCGACTGTTCAATTTATCTGTGCCAGAACACGCTGCAATGCGGAGTTATATAAAGGAGTCCTTGGAGAAAGGGCATATTCGCCCGTCGTCATCACCGTTGGGAGCAGGGTTCTTTTTTGTGGCTAAGAAGGATGGTTCTCTGAGACCTTGTATAGATTACCGCCTTCTTAATAAAATCACCGTCAAATTTCAGTACCCTTTGCCGCTACTGTCTGATTTGTTTGCTCGGATTAAGGGGGCTAGCTGGTTCACCAAGATAGATCTTCAAGGGGCGTATAACCTTGTGCGTATTAAACAGGGCGATGAATGGAAAACAGCATTTAATACGCCCGAGGGCCATTTTGAGTACTTGGTGATGCCATTCGGGCTTTCTAATGCTCCATCTGTGTTTCAGTCCTTTATGCATGACATCTTCCGAAAGTACCTGGATAGATTCATGATTGTATATTTGGATGATATTTTGGTCTTTTCGGACGATTGGGAGTCTCATGTGAAGCAGGTCAGAATGGTGTTCCAGGTCCTTCGTGCTCATTCCTTGTTTGTGAAGGGGTCTAAATGTCTCTTTGGAGTTCAGAAGGTTTCATTTTTGGCTTCATTTTTTCCCCTTCTACTATCGAGATGGACCCTGTTAAAGTTCAGGCCATTTATGATTGGACTCAGCCTACTTCTGTGAAGAGCCTTCAGAAATTTCTGGGCCTTGCTAATTTTTACCGTCGCTTCATCGCTAATTTTTCTAGTGTTGTTAAACCATTGACTGATTTGACCAAGAAGGGTGCTGATGTGGTCAATTGGTCTTCTGCGGCCGTTGAGGCTTTTCAGGAGCTGAAGCGTCTTTTTCTTCTGCCCCTGTGTTGTGTCAGCCAGATGTTTCGCTCCCGTTTCAGGTCGAGGTGGATGCTTCTGAGATTGGAGCAGGGGCTGTTTTGTCTCAAAGAGGTTCTGATGGCTCTGTGATGAAACCATGTGCTTTCTTTTCTATAAAGTTTTCGCCTGCTGAGCGCAATTATGATGTGGGTAATCGAGAGTTGTTGGCTATGAAGTGGGCGTTTGAGGAGTGGCGACATTGGCTTGAGGGAGCCAAACATCGCGTGGTGGTCTTGACGGATCACAAGAATCTGACTTATCTCGAGTCTGCCAAGCGGTTGAATCCTAGACAGGTTCGATGGTCGCTGTTTTTCTCCCGCTTCAATTTTGTGGTTTCGTACCTTCCGGGTTCTAAGAATGTGAAGGCTGATGCCCTTTCAAGGAGTTTTGTGCCTGATTCTCCGGGAGTTCCTGAGCCGGCTGGTATTCTCAAAGAGGGGGTAATTTTGTCTGCCATCTCCCCTGATTTGCGGCGGGTGCTGCAGGAGTTTCAGGCTGATAGACCTGACCGTTGCCCAGCGGAGAAGCTGTTTGTCCCTGATAGATGGACTAGTAGAGTTATCTCTGAGGTTCATTGTTCGGTGTTGGCTGGTCATCCTGGAATCTTTGGTACCAGAAATTTGGTGGCTAGATCCTTTTGGTGGCCTTCCTTGTCACGAGATGTGCGTTCCTTTGTGCAGTCCTGTGGGACTTGTGCTCGGGCTAAGCCCTGCTGTTCTCGTGCCAGTGGGTTGCTTTTGCCCTTGCCGGTCCCGAAAAGGCCCTGGACGCATATTTCCATGGATTTTATTTCGGATCTCTCTGTCTCTCAGAGGATGTCAGTTATCTGGGTGGTTTGTGATCGCTTCTCTAAGATGGTCCATTTGGTACCTTTGTCTAAATTGCCTTCCTCCTCTGATTTGGTTCCATTGTTTTTCCAGCATGTGGTTCGTTTACATGGCATTCCGGAGAACATCGTGTCGGACAGAGGTTCCCAGTTTGTTTCAAGATTTTGGCGGTCCTTTTGTGCTAAGATGGGCATTGATTTGTCTTTTTCTTCAGCTTTCCATCCTCAGACAAATGGCCAAACCGAACGAACCAATCAGACTTTGGAAACATATCTGAGATGCTTTGTTTCTGCTGATCAGGATGATTGGGTGTCCTTCTTGCCTTTGGCTGAGTTCACCCTTAATAATCGGGCCAGCTCGGCCACTTTGGTTTCGCCTTTTTTCTGTAATTCTGGTTTCCACCCTCGTTTTTCTTCAGGGCAGGTTGAGCCTTCGGACTGTCCTGGTTTGGATTCCGTGGTGGACAGGTTGCAGCAAATTTGGACTCACGTGGTGGACAATTTGACGTTGTCCCAGGAGAAGGTTCAACGTTTCGCTAACCGCCGTCGCTGTGTTGGTCCCCGACTTCGTGTTGGGGATTTGGTTTGGTTGTCGTCTCGTTTTGTTCCTATGAAGGTTTCGTCTCCTAAGTTTAAGCCTCGTTTCATTGGTCCTTATAAGATTTCTGAAATTATTAATCCTGTGTCATTTCGTTTGGACCTTCCAGCTTCTTTCGCCATCCATAATGTGTTCCATAGGTCGTTGTTGCGGAGATATGTGGCTCCTATGGTTCCCTCCGTTGATCCTCCTGCCCCGGTGTTGGTTGAGGGGGAGTTGGAGTATGTGGATTCTCGTATTTCGAGACGGAAACTTCAGTACCTAGTCAAGTGGAAAGGTTATGGTCAGGAGGATAATTCCTGGGTAGTTGCCTCTGATGTTCATGCTGCCGATCTTGTTCGTGCCTTTCATTTGGCTCATCCGGAGCAACCTGGAGGCTCTGGTGAGGGTTCGGTGACCCCTCCTTAAGGGGGGTACTGTTGTGAATTCAGTTCTCGAGCTCCCTCCTGTGGTTTTGAATGGTACTTCGGTGAGTTCTGTTCATGGACTCCCTCTGGTAGCTGTGAGTTGAGCTGCTGGTTCTGAGATTCCTTCTCCAGCTGATCTCGTTCAGGCCTTGGCTGGCTGCTCTATTTAACTCCACTCAGATCTTTACTTGATGCCATCTGTCAATGTCCTAGTACTGGTTCAGTTCTCTTGGATCTTTCAGATGACCTGTCTATCTCAGCAAAAGCTAAGTCCCTGCTAGCTTATTTGTTACCACTGTGTTTTTGTCCAGCTTGCTATGATGATTTAATCTTGTTAGCTGGAAGCTCTGGGATGCAGAGTGGCACCACCGCGTTGTGAGTCGGTGCGGTGGTTTCTTTTGCACACTCTGCGTGGTTTTTTTTGCTAGTTTTTTATGCTGACCGCAAAGATACCTTTTCTATCCTCTGTCTGTTTAGTTAGTCTGGCCACCTATGCTGAAACCTATTTCATTCCTGTGTTTGTGACTTCCATCTTAACTCACAGTTAATATATGTGGGGGCTGCCTATTTCTTTGGGGAATTTCTCTGAGGCAAGGTAGGCTGTATTTTCTATCTTTAGGGGTAGTTAGCTCTTAGGCTGTGAAGAGGCGTCTAGGCAGAGTCAGGAATGCTCCACGGCTATTTCTAGTTGTTGTGATAGGATTAGGGGTTGCGGTCAGCAGAGCTCCCACTTCCCAGAGCTCGTCCTGTATTGCTAGTTTGCTCATCTGGTCATTTCTAGTGCTCCTAACCACCAGCCAAACATAACAGACATGTCTTGGATGAAGACTCAGGTGGACAGGAAGAGAGGTTTGCCACTTCACTACCTACCTGGTCATACTGTTTGGTTGTCTTCACGGAATGTTCGCCTGAAGGTGCTTTCAGACAAGTTTGCTCATCTGTATCTTGGTCCATTCAAAATCATCAGACAGCTCAATCCAGTGACCTACAGTCTTCTACATCCACCAAACATAAAGATCCCAAACTGGTTCCATGTCTTTCTCTTGAAGTCATTGATTCTGAATCGCTTATCCAAGGTCCATACTCCTTCCTCTACTTCCGTTCCTGAAGGGCCTTTGGATGTGTTCAAGGTCAAAGACTTGGAAGCCTGCGAAGGACATCTGCGTCCCTACCATCCTTAAAAGATTTCTCCGTCAGTCTGGGCAAACCAGGAGGGGTTGCAAGGGGGAGTGCTGTTACGCAAGCCATTCGCATGCCTTCTAAGCGCCACCCTACTCACCATGTATTTCGCTCTGCTTCACCCAGTAGCTGAACATTGTTCGGAGCTGTCTTGTGCTTCTTTTCCAGCTCTGCCAAATTCTGCAGGAATTTGTATCCATTCACTCCTGCAGAGATCTGCTCCCTCAGTCTATCAATTGCCAGCAGGTGATATATCAGGTGACTCAACACCTCCATTCCTCGCCTGCACTTAGGTTCTAATAGCACAGTCTCTAGTTTCCTGCATTGGCGTATTCCTCTTTACTTTCACCTGTTTTTGACCCCCGCTTTCCTTCCCATTTATTCTGATCTCTCTGCTCCTGACCTTGGCTATGAATTCTGAACCCGTGCTGCCTGCCCTGACCTCAGAACACCTGACTACACTTTTGTATCGCTCATCAGTATCCTGTACCCTAGTCTCTGATCCTCCATTCAGCTGCTGCAGTCCTGGGGATTGCCCTTGAGTGGTACCTGTTGTCTATCAGTGACCCAGCCTATCCTCACCATCAGAGGCTATAGTGAATACCCAATAGACACTTAGTCACACCCCTCCAGGGTAAGCTCTGCTTGTGGCACAGTGGGTCAACATCCACCAGCATTACATGTGAAGGTCTCAGGTTCCAGACTCACACCAACCTGCTCAGAATCAATGGATGTAAAACATATAAGATATATCCAAAAAGTTCATTTATTATTTAAATGTTTAATAGTTCTACTTCATGTGACTAATCAGTACATGGTTCCTGCCTGGTCCACAATTTGATGATGGCTAGCAACGTCTCCAAGCATCTCCTGTCACTGGTGTTTCAGATGCTACAGACAGCCGTTCTGCATCTAGCTGCAAAAGGTCTCTGCGTTTGGCATTGCAGACACCTTCTTAATCCTTCTGACTTTTGCACCCAGTGGCAACTTCCCTTTTACTCTAATTGACACACCTGGACCTGGGTGTTTATAGACTCTCAGTCTGCTTCAGGGAGTCGCCGGTGATATTCACATTTTCCCTTGTTAAGGCTTGAAGCTATAGCGATTGGCTTACTTCCTCTCTTGTACTGTTGGAGGATGTTTGGTGTTACTGGAGTGCCCCCAGGCGCAGGGAAGTGGGGTACTCAGTACCGGGTCCCTCTGTCTCGGTTCTGGGGATGTCATGGTGGCCCGAACCGGTCCGTGACCTTGCTAAGGGGTGCCCAATTAAAGGTGTAGAAGTTTGTCAAGTGTTCGTGACGCCACCTGTGGTGTTCGGTCAGGGTGACCAATGCTGCTTAGGGGTCCGCTGGGGTGATGTTATGGCAGCTAGATGGAATACCTTTCCACAGGTGAAGTGTGTCCCCAGGGCTTCCCAGTAAGGTAGATGATAATGGTGTAGGTCGCAGTAAATAACGAGGACACAAGGTTGCAGTCTCTTTACCTTTTACTGTAGACTTCAGCGTCCACAATCCAGCGCACTGCTAACAGGGCTGGCTGAATCCAGCTGGTCCGAAGGCACATCCAGAGTTCCCTTTGCAGGTGGAAATCAGTAGCCTTCAACTTGCGCCTGTGTGTTGTAGTACTTCCCTGCTGAGCACCACGGGATAGTCCTCACAACTGTCGTGTATGTTTCTGATATTCTCTCTCTCCGTCCCCCAGATGGTATGGATAGGACGACCCGTATGATGGGGTAGGCCTGGGGCTATTTTATAGGGACCCTAGAGACGCCCCTCTCCCACAATTTGCCTCCGTTGTCTTCATTAGGTTAAAGGTTGGGCAGCCAACTTGGAATTAACTGTCCTGCCGTAGTTTGAAGTAATGCGTAGAGCCTATTACTCCCTCGGTGTTCTGGCCACCGGCTACGCGCTTCAGAAGGATGTTGCCGATCTTAAGGCAGAACTCCTCCCGGTATTATCTCCTTGTGCTGTGATCTCGTTTCTCACTTCTCCACAATATACTCCGCTTCTTGTCCTTTCTTAGGATGCTGCCGCAATGAGGTGCAGGCGCAGCTTCGTAACGTTCTATCTCTTGCTAAGTCTCTGCCAGGATCCCACCCCTGACAGGGACCTCTGTCTGCAGCTCAGATGTTCCTCCTTCTCCCCCTGTCTGCCTGACAGGTCTTTCCTGGGTCTCACCCAGCAGCTTTTTCCGACTAACTTCCTATCCAACCCCCAGTTTTACCCGAGTGTGAGGAGTGGCCTAATAGATAGAACCTTTTGCTCCCCCTGGTGGCCGGAGTGTGAAGTGTAGTGTGTCTGTGATACCTGGTCAGGTGAACTCCTTTAGTGCCATCAGACGTACCATCACTCCCCCTTGTGGAAGAGCGACAATACTGCAATGACCAGGACTCTGGGGCGCTGCACTCCCCCCCCCTCCCCAATAAATCCAGTACTCCCGGACTGGGAAAAGACGAACAACAATACATGTTAGCAAAAGACATACAACATTTTTGGAATGCTGTAAACAGTTAAGTATAACAGTGCTTCCCTTTATGGGAGGTAAGAACACTTGAACGTTGCAAACAAAAACATATTTGCATTGTGCTTAAGATTTTAAATAACACTTATTAATTAACTAACTACAAATAACTGTTATTACCCATACGGGTATGCTATCTACTATCTACTAAGTGCAAACTTTTCCTATAAGGGCGTGTACCCACTAAAGGCATGCTATAAAACTCACAAGTGCAAATTAACATTTTCTTTATTTTTCTCTTTTACTTTCACGTATGCAGGACTATCTGTCTACCCCTCCGGGCCTACTGCATTCTTCCTTTAGTCTAATTCTATGAAACCTAGCAATTACTTTAACTTCAATTTTATTTAAAGAACATTATCAACACTTCTATTCCTTATCACTATCTTTACTAACTACATACTATCACTATATAAAACATTATTACTATCTAGCTATGTAAGGCAACATTATCATGTTCTAAGCTAAGTGCAACAATTGAACATTCCCTTTAAGGGGGAACCAAGTCTCTTTTGAGGTAGTGCAAATCATCAATTTGCAAGTCTGTTCAAAGTAAGAACTTCCGCGCTGTAATCAGGAACAGTCTCTTCAAAAAGCTCTTCTTTTTGTAAAACCAGTAGGGAGCACCTTTAAGAAGGTGCAAACTATGTACAGGCAGTTTGTAATCATGCGCAGTTCATGATTTAAATGTTCTTTTGAAAAAAACAGTGATGAACTTGGTGCAAACTGGAAACAATAGGGATCCTGGGTCAACAAAGGGATCCCTTTAAGAATTATCCCTAGACGGGTTTAGCAGCAAAAGAGGAAAAGTTTTAAAATAACTATATACCTACTCAGGTTTCCGAGGTTCATCCTCATAGTAGGTTGCAAGGCATCAGTTGGTAGGGAACACTTCCTGACCGTGGAAGCTTCGGTTCCGTGTTCTCGTCTGATGCAGCATCAGTGTCATTGGGTCGTTCCTCAGGTGCAGCCGGGTCACCAGGGGTCTGGATTTGAATGTCGGTTTTGGTAGCAAGTTCAGTAGCGGCAATAATGCAAACAGCGGTGGTAGTAGTAGGATTTGTCAATTCGGAGTTAGTCGTAGTCAGGACAGCGGGTGGCACTACCGCGAGCTCGCATCGCTTGACATTCCGAGCGCACCAGCCTTGCACACTCCGATGGCGAGTGTAGGTCACCTGGTCCCCTCTGTGTAAGATTCGGTTCCGATATCCGTCGCGATATTGGACCTCCACGTCATAGCTGGTAACAAAGACTTCAGTCGGTAGTCCCGGTTCTTGTATAAAGCCCCAACCCCGTTTCGGGTGAAAGGCTAGTACAGTTCCCTGTTTTACCAAGTTCTTATTACCGCGATCGGTCTTTGGTTTTTGTACTCTCGGTGGGTCTCGTTGTTCTGTCTCCTTTCGGTTTTTCCAGTTTGAAATTAGGCATTGTTGATACTGCTCCCAGGTGAGCGCAGCAATATAGATCCCTTCTTCGCTGGACCCGTCTGGTCTAGTCCTTGGCGCATCCCATTGGAAGATCACCCCCTCTGAGCTCACGTCTAGTGGTTCTCCCATAGCTGGTGGTAACGGAGGTACTGTCTTCTCCACGGTGTCAAGGGCTACCATGACGAGCTCAGCGGCAGGGAATCGGTCACTTCTGGGACAGGGAGCGGTCACAGGAGCAGGATCGGTCGGTAGAGCAGGGGCACTTCCCATACCTGCGTCTGATGTGGTTCCACCGATGCCGATCTGTTCCACTGATGGGAACACTGGAATCGGCTGCGGCTCGGACCACTGGTCTTCCAATGCGACCCTCTGGCACAGCTCCGACTTCCATTGCTTCACATCTGCTGGCTCCGCGCTCGGGATATGTTGACTCGGCTCTTCCGCCTGCGGCTCCAAGATGTTTGGGTCCTCCAGCGGCGGTGAGTTCGGATCTGCCTCCGGTCGGCGGGGACAGTCCTGGATCGCTTCGTCGTCGTTCAGGTACTCGCTGGTCTCCCTCGTTGTTTTGAGATCGGCGATCGCACATACACATGGCTCCGCCATTATCAGGGGGCCATCCTCCTTCTTGTCCTGGTTCCCGCCGTTGCAAATCAGGGGGCGGTCCTCCTGTGCTTTGGGGGACGTCGCCTTCTTGCAGCAGTAGTCCGAGAGGGTGGTCATCACTTTTGGCGCCGCTTTGGTAGTCTCCTCCCATGGCACGCCCTTCGTCTTCTCCTGCGCTCCTCGTGGCGCTGTAATGGCGGCGATTTTGGCGGGATTTTTTGGCGGCAAGTGGCAGCACACAGTTTTTGCAATAAATCACAGTTCAAGCACAATTCAGACACAGCTCCAAGGCACACATGACCTGATTTTCAGGCTTAAGTAGATCCTGTTTGTGACTCCAAAGTTTGGAGCGCCTCCAGGCGCAGGGCAGTGGGGTACTCGGTACCGGGTCCCTCTGTCTTGGTTCTGGGGATGTCACGGTGGCCCGACCCGGTCTGTGACCCTGCTAAGGGGCGCCCAATTAAAGGTGTAGAAGTTTGTCAAGTGTTCGTGACGCCACCTGTGGTGTTCGGTCAGGGTGATCGATGCTGCTTAGGGGTCTGCTGGGGTGATGTTATGGCAGCTAGATGGAATACCTTCCCACAGGTGAAGTGTGTCCCCAGGGCTTCCCAGTAAGGTAGATGATGATGGTGTAGGTCGCAGTAAATAACAAGGACACAAGGTTGCAGTCTCTTTACCTTTTACTGTAGACTTCAGCGTCCACAATCCAGAGCACTGCTAACAGGGCTGGCTGAATCCGGCCGGTCCGAAGGCACATCCAGAGTTCCCTTTGCAGGTGGAAATCAGTAGCCTTCCTACTTGCGCCTGTGTGTTGTAGTATTTCCCTGCTGAGCACCACGGGATAGTCCTCACAACTGTCGTGTATGTTTCTGATATTCTCTCTCTCCGTCCTCCAAATGGTATGGATAGGACGACCCGTATGACGGGGTAGGCCTGGAGCTATTTTGTAGAGACGCCTCTCTCCCACAATTTGCCTCCGTTGTCTTCATTAGGTTAAAGGTTGGGCAGCCAACTTGGAATTAACTGTCCTGCCATAGTTTGAAGTAATGCGTAGAGCCTATTACTCCCTCGGTGTTCCGGCAACCGGCTACGCGCCTCAGAAGGATGTTGCCGATCTTAAGGCAGAACTCCTCCCGGTATTATCTCCTTGTGCTGTGATCTCGTTTCTCACTTCTCCACAATATACTCCGCTTCTTGTCCTTTCTTAGGATGCTGCCGCAATGAGGTGCAGGCGCAGCTTCGTAATGTTCTATCTCTTGCTAAGTCTCTGCCAGGATCCCACCCCTGACAGGGACCTCTGTCTGCAGCTCAGATGTTCCTCCTTCTCCCCCTGTCTGCCTGACAGGTCTTTCCTGGGTCTCACCCAGCAGCTTTTTCCGACTAGCTTCCTATCCAACCCCCAGTTTTACCCGAGTGTGAGGAGTGGCCTAATAGATAGAACCTTTTGCTCCCCCTGGTGGCCGGAGTGTGAAGTGTAGTGTGTGACTGTGATACCTGGTCAGGTGAACTCCTTCAGTGCCATCAGACGTACCATCACTCCCCCTTGTGGAAGAGCGACAATACTGCAACGACCAGGACTCTGGGGCGCTGCACTACCTCTCTGGTTCTGCTCAAGCTAAGTTGCTTCCCCCTTGTTTGTGTCATGACTCTGGACAGGATGGTGCTGCCTCCATCCTGGTCAAGTCAGGGTTAATTTTAGTTTGGGGCAGCTATTTCATTTTGGCAGTTCCTGGATTGTGTGTGGGCTTGTGGTTGCTGACCCAGGTTCTCATCCATAAACGTTGTGCCTCTGTGCTTGTGTGCCTTGCTGTGTATGACTCGGTTTTGTTCTCTGACTTTCATCTTTGCATTCTGCTTTGTACTGCTCTGTCTCTCCTGGTTATCAAACCCCTTGGCTTGTCCCTGTTTACTCTTTGTCTTATCCCTAAGGTACTTCACTCCCTCCTGGTTTTGACCCTCGGCTCTATTTGACTACGTTTCCTGTCTGTGCCCTGCACACTGTGTATTCAGTGTCATTCCCTACACTCACATGCTGTGGCTTCGCCCCCCTGGTCACGTGACTGCTCTGTGCCAGGTCCTGCACTCACTGAATTAGAGTAAGGTCCTTGAGTTCGGCGTGACTTGTTTCTGTACTCATTACATTTATTCGTGCCCCCCCTGATAGCACCCCCTAGGCTGTGCCAGTGACACCTTAGGTGTCACGATAGCTTGTTTCCCTTATTGTCCTTAGTGTTCAGTGGGAACAGACCAATGATCATCCCTCCTTCCCTATTCAGGGACTAGTTCTAGGGATATACAGGGCTTAGGTTCCTGCTTGACGATTGGTCTGGAACTAATATAGGGACATAGGGGAGGCAGGGTGCTATTAGATCTACCTAGGGGGCTCCACTCCCCCTTTCCCTAGCATTTGAGCTTTCTTCCCCTCTTCCCCTCATGTTGCACTTAGTCTTCCCACTCTGTGTGTGACATCTCTTTACAGCTGTTAATGACATACTGCAAGTTGCATTTTTATGCAATACAATTATATAAGCCGGGTGATGACCTGAAGACTTTGATGTTGTATTCATACACTGATGATGGTACTGGTGCTGTATTCAAGTACTGATGGTAGTTTTGGTGATTTAGGGTACTGTAACACTCTGCAACTTTCCAACGATCACGACCAGCAATACGACCTGGCCGTGATCGTTGGAAAGTCGTTGTGTGGTCGCTGGAGAGCTCTCACACAGACCGCTCTCCAGCGACCAACGATGCCGAAGGCCCCGGGTAACCAGGGTAAACATTGGGTTACTAAGCGCAGGGCCGCGCTTAGTAACCCGATGTTTACCCTGGTTACCACCGTAAAAGTAAAAAAAAAAAACAGTACATACTCACATTCCGGTGTCCATCAGGTCCCTTGCAGTCTGCTTCCCGCACTGACTGAGTGCCGCCGTAAAGTGAAAGCAGATCACAGCGGTGACGTCACCGCTGTGCTCTGCTCTTACTTTCCGGCCGGCAGTCAGTCAGAGCGGGAAGCAGACTGCAAGGGACCTGACGGACACCGGAATGTGAGTATGTACTGTTTGTTTTTTTTACTTTTACGATGGTAACCAGGGTAAACATCGGGTTACTAAGCGCGGCCCTGTGCTTAGTAACCCGATGTTTACCCTGGTTACAAGCGAACGCATCGTTGGATCGGTGTCACACACACCGATCCAACGATGACAGCGGGAGATCCAGCGACGAAAGAAAGTTCCAAACGATCTGCTGCGACGTACGATTCTCAGCGGGGTCCCTGATCGCTGCTGCGTGTCAGACACAGCGATATCGTATGGATATCGCTGGAACGTCACGGATCGTACCGTCGTAGCGACAAAAGTGCCACTGTGTGACAGTACCCTTAGTCATGTACTGATTTTGGTTCTAGTGATGTAGTAATATACTGATAGTCGTTCTGTTGAAGTCATGTACTACTGGTAGCACTGTTGATGTAGTTGTGTATTGATGGATTTTCTTGTCATGTATTAATGTAGACAATGTAATCTTTAATTTATTAGACTTGATACTAGATTTTTATAGGTTTAGTGTGTTGTACTGAAAATAAGCTGTTTGAAAGAGGCCATATGTGTCAGCTGAACAAGTGTTTAACTAAAGTCACATACACTATAGACAGCTGTCCACTCATTTGGTTGGCTGCTATCTCATTTAACTCTACTATAAACAAAAGCCTGTGTTTTCTATGAGAGAGTTGCTGCTAGACGTCTCTGGTAGCAGCGTATCACTTAGAAGGCAAAATGATCTGTAGCCCGAAAAGGATCCTTATCTCCCCCAATAATCATCAGTCAGAGGCACCCATACGCATCAGATTGTTGGTCCAACCTATCAACATTGGTGGGTTTGACCAACTTTAGTCTAATGTGAATGGTGGCCTTAACTACTATCTAAAAGGTATATGCATTGTTATGACCTCAGTTGAAAAGTAGTGTCTCATTAATGGACTGCTAATGGCGATATGTGTGCCTTCTATAAAAAAGACAGGCAAGAACAATCAGAAAATGTTCAGCAAGAAGTGCTCTCCTACTGTTTTCATAAGTTTAAATTTTTTTTATCTTTGACAGTATAGAGATAATCAGTAAGGCTAGTTTCACACTAGCATTCGGCAGGGCTGAGGATGTCAGCCTTCTTCCTCCGTTAAGCCCCGCACACTGCTGCACCTCTTCTTTCAGCTCAACCTACTGTACGTCTGCATGAGTCCTGAATATCCTATCTTTAACATTGGGTACGCAGGCCATGCAGATGTATGCGGATGCCTCCGCACTGAACTGCGTCGAACGCAACATGTTGCATTTTGTTGCGGTCGGCGCAGCGTCAAAATGATGCATGCAGAGGCATCCGCATACATCCGCATGGCCTGCGTACCCAATGCTAAAGATAGGGTACGCAGGACGCATGCAGACATAAGCGGAGCTGAAGGAAGAGGTTCGGCAGTGGGTGGGGCTTAACAGAGGAAGAACAGATATTGTTTAGAGTAAAATAAGTACTCTTCAACTCTTGGATTGACCACTCTCCAAATGCCAATCAGACATGGCATTTAATTTTGCAAAAGATTTATAGGAAATGGGAAGTGAGAGTCGTGAAAAAGGGGAGAGCTATATTGTAGGGTCTAGAACTATACTGGAAGCACCCATGATTGGAAGGACTGGTTTATGTGTACTGATAACTTCAGAGAGTATTTTTTTTAAATGCTATAGGAATCATTAAGTTAGTCAACTATACAATATATAGTAGTATTAACTAATTTTGTAGTTTATGCAGTCTATAATCAATGTAAAGGTCCCACTCAAACCTCTCCTGCTACTGCAAGTTCTTCACTAAAATGCTCTTGCTAGCCAAAATTTGTGCACAGTCTTCACGAAAGCTGTGTACTAATGTGAAGTACAAGTGGAGTACAGAGGAGGAGCTTCATCAGCAGGCTTGCTTCAAAGAATTAGGGAAAACTGATGTCCTGTGTGCCAAATAATTGAGCAGTAGTAATTATCAGATAGGTATATTGGATTGAATACATAGACATTGCCCTCTTGAGGTTATAATGCATGCTACAACTTTTTTCCACTTGATATTATACAGATACAAATTTTGCTTAGATTTCCACAATTTGTTGGCACCAACAAATATTCTGATATGACTATGCTCCTATGTGTGGTCACAATGCTGTAGCTAAGATTTTTAGGTAGTTTTGAATGCAAAGGTGGAGCATGCAGTACTGTCATATGTCACTGCAGGAGTGGGATTTACATTTTTATCAACAGTTTTCCTCAAGGGGTACATAGAAATCATGGGGCTCCATAGAAAAATTCTTAATTTGCCACTCCCCCCCAAAAAAAAAAATCAGAGGGTTTATAGAAGAGCATAATCTCAGAACGTTGCAACCTTAGAAAATATTTTTTCCAACGCAATAAGATACCCCATAAAGTATGATGGCAACAAAAGTGCCCCCCAAACACAGTATGATACCCCCACAGTGAGTTCCTCCACAGTACCCTCCACATAATCTGTATGATGCCCCCAAAGTGACCCCACCACTGTATGATAGCCTCCACAGTCCCCCCACACAGTATTATGGCCCCAACAGTTTCCCCCACACAGTATGAGTCCCCCAGCACTCAACACAATATGATAATAATAATAATAATTTTTATTTATATAGCGCCAACATATTCCGCAGCACTTTACAATTAAGCGGGGACATGTACAAACAATAAATTCGGTACAAGTTAAGACTATTTAAACAGTGAACATTAGGAGTGAGGTTCCTGCTCGCAAGCTTACAATCTACAATGAAATGGGGGGACACAATAGGTGAAAAGTGATTGCTATTTCAGGTCTGGCAATTATAATAAA
The DNA here is from genome assembly GCF_051348905.1 of Ranitomeya variabilis. Taxonomy (NCBI): domain Eukaryota; kingdom Metazoa; phylum Chordata; class Amphibia; order Anura; family Dendrobatidae; genus Ranitomeya; species Ranitomeya variabilis. The sequence continues at coordinate 512,253,946 of NC_135232.1, read as the reverse complement.
TAGGGATTTTCATACAAAGCTGCATGATCCTGTCATCAGCCCGTGTGTTTAAGTGCAATAGTCAAGTATCAAGTGCAGTTATCATGTGTACGGAGGGTGTGGAGACAGATGAATAGTAGGGTGTAGATTCAGAGTAATATTTGGAAGGAGGGAGTAGGGCAAAGTTAGTTTACTGAGTAGTTGATGTGGTAGGCTTGTTTGAAGAGATGAGTTTTCAAAGCGTGCTTAAATAGGTCAGGGCTAGGTATCAGTCTGATCGTCTGGGGAAGTGCATTCCAGAGAGCTGGCGCATCACGAGAAAAGTCTTGGAGATGGAGGTGTGAGGTTCGGATTACAGGGGATGTTAAGGTACCTTCACACTAAACAACTTTCCAACGAGAACGACAACGATCCGTGACGTTGCAGTGTCCTTGATAGCGATCTCGTTGTGTTTGACACGCAGCAGCGATCTGGATCCAGCTGTTATATCGCTGGTCGGAGCTAGAAGTCTGGAACTTTATTTGGTCACTAGATCGGCGTGTATCGTCATGTTTGACAGCCAAAGCAACGATGTCAGCAATGTTTTTACATGGAGCGTGAACGATAAGTGAGTCGCCGTTACGTCACTGGATCGCTCCTGCATCGTTCTGGAGCTGCTATGTTTGACGTCTCTACAGCGACCTAACAGCGATGCTCCAGCGATCTAGTTTAACGGTAACGTAACGGTACCTTTAGTCTTAGGTCGTTTGTAGAAAGGAGGGCACGTGTAGGGCGATAGACAGAGATGAGAGAGGAGATATAAGGTGGTGCAGAACTGTGGAGAGCTTTGTGGGTGAGAGAGATGAGTTTGTACTGGACCCTGTATTGAATGGGTAGCCAGTGTAATGACTGGCACAAGATTTGGTGAAGCGGCTGGACAGAAATATGACTCTGGCTGCAGCATTCAAGATGGATTGGAGAGGAGAAACTTTGGTAAGAGGGAGACCGATCAGAAGAGAGTTGCAGTAGTCCAGATGGGAATGAATAATAGCGACAGTAAGAGTCTTAGCAGTTTCAATGGTGAGAAAAGGTCGCATTCTGGAGATGTTTTTAAGATGCAGGTGACAAGAGCGAGTGAGTGATCGGATATAGGGAGTAAAGGAAAGTTCAGTGTCGAATATGACCCCAAGACAGCGGGCATGCTGCTTGGGAGTTATGATTGAACCCTCCAGGGTAATTTCGATGTTGGGTAGAGTGAGGTTAGTAGAAGGGAGAAACACAAGAAGTTCCGTTTTGGAGAGATTTAGCTTCAGGTAGAGGGAGGACATGATGTTAGAGACAGCAGACAGACAATCCTTGGTATTTTGAATTAGGGTAGGGGTGATGTCGGGGGAAGAAGTGTATAATTGGGTGTTATCAGCATAGAGATGATACTGGAACCCAAATCTGCTGATTGTTTGTCCAATAGGGGCCGTGTAAAGAGAGAAGAGGAGGGGGCCTAGGACTGAGCCTTGCGGAACCCCGATAGTAAGGGGACGAGGAGAGGAAGAGGAGCCGGCAAAAGATACAGTGAAGGAGCGGTCAGAGGGGTAGGAGGAGAACCAGGAGAGGGCTGTGTCCTTGGGGCTTATAGAGCGGAGCATAGTGAGGAGGAGCTGGTGATCCACAGTGTCAAATGTGGCAGAGAGATCCAGGAGAATCAGCAGAGAGCAATGACCTTTGGATTTAGCTGTTATGAGATCATTAGAGACTTTAGTGAGGGCAGTTTCAGTGGAGTGTAAAGAGCGGAAACCAGATTGTAAGGGGTCAAGAAGAGAGTTATATGAGAGATAGCGGATTAGACGGGAGTGGACCAAGCGTTTGAGGAGTTCAGAGATGAAGGAAAGGTTAGAGACAGGTCTGTAGTTAGCAGTGCAGTTCTGGTCCAGGGATGACTTTTTAAGTAAAGGGGTTATGATGGCATGTTTAAATGAGGGAAAGATACCTGAAGAAAGAGAGAGGTTAAATATTTTAGTCAGGTAAGTGGTGACCACTGGTGAGAGAGACTGCAGGATATGTGAAGGAATGGGGTCACTGTTGCAGGTTGTAGGCCGAGCAGAAGCGAGGAGCTTGGAAACTTCTTCTTCTGAAACAGGCTCAAAGATGTCTAGTGAGCTTGAGGTGGGGCAGGGAAGGGGATGGCCCCACTACAGCTCTCCACACAGTATGATGGCCATCCATACAGAATAATGGCCTCCACACAGCCATCCAAAAAGTATGAAGGCCCCCACATGACCCTGCCCTGCACTCAGTTTGATGCCCTTAACACAACATTCCACACAATATGATGACCCCCACACAACCCTCTACACAATATGATGGACCCAACACATATCCCTCCATAAAGTATGATGGCCCGCACAATGTATAGTGGCCCCCAAACTGTATAATACCCTCCATAATGTATAATGACCTCCACATTGTTTAATGTCCCCCCTAGCCCTTCACACAGTATAACAGCTCCCACACAGCCTTTAACACAGTATAATGGCCCCCATTCAGTATAATGGGCCCTACACAGTATAATGCCTCAGACACAGCCCTTTAAACAATATAATACACTCTACACAATATAATGACTTTCACATAACTCTCCAAACAGTATAATGTCCTCTACATAACCGTCCAACAGTATATTGACCCCCACATAGCCCTCCAAACATTTTAATGATCCCACAGCCCATCGTATAGTTTAAGGGCCCTCACATAGTACCCCACACAGCCCACCACACAGTATGATCACCCCATTAAGTACAATCTACTCACTAATTTTAAAAAAGTACAAAACTTTCCCCACGCCCTCGCTGCTCCAGTCTCTGCAACATTTGTTCTGAAACTCCTCACAGCGGGCTTGATTTAATGATGTAATCGCGCCCTGTTGCGCTGAGACATCATAGCTGAAATGCACAGAAAGAATGATGGAAGAGGGAGTTTATGGCTCCCTGTTCCATCATTGGTTTCATTTGTATCTACATCCAAGAAGCCCCATAGCGGCCGCCACTTCCCTCCCTGTTTGAGTGAGAAAGACCAGGCCCCTTTCCGCAGACCACATGTAGTGCCATGCCCTTCACTCACTCATATAATAAAAGTACTGGTAACCAAAATTAAAGACACATTTTCCTGCACATAATGTAATGGATACAGTATTCCTCGCAGTCCTATGTAATAGGACTAGCACTACAAATGTACAAACTGTAATGACTCATTGAGTACTGATCATGTAATAAAGCTTATACATGTGCTTCACAGGATTATGAAATCTACACATTGTTCAGCACATCTCGGTAGGGCTGTTTCCGTTCCTGACCAACTAACTGCAAAAGTTTAACCCTAGAATGCATAAACCAGGACTTAGTCCCGGTAACCTTACTTTTTTGCTATTTTCTGCAAAATTGCTTTAGTGCATTTTTCATATCTTACTTTGCAATTTTGAAATAAACTTGTAAAAGTTATTTATTTGAGTTCCTACAAATGATTTGCACAAGGGCCTAAAAGGCCCAGGTTATGTGAAGGTGTATATTTCAGATGTCACATATTCTAGGCTGCTAATAACATAACTACAGGTGTAAAAAAAAAATCCTTAAAATGAGTCTGTCACCCCCAAAATGGCATTTGAACTGCCTAAACATTTATATAGGGGACCTAGCCCGAATTTACATCAAACTAGACTTAACTTTATAATTAAAAATTAACATTTATTTTATATGCAAATGAGGGTGCTTTGGCGCACCCTTGGCATGACCTATGCCTTGGTGCACCATCACGCCCTCCTATTTGCACAAAAAAGCTTCTACATCACATTGATTGATTTGTTTCTAAGCCCTAGTACATTTGCGGCATCTCTTGCTTGTGACGGCGCAATGACATGGTGTCACTTAGTAACAAGGGACTGTGGGCACTTACCTGATCCCTCGAACTATCCCTGTTCCCCTGATCATACAGGATAGTGAACATGGTTGCCATGCTCTTATCTTCTTACCTTTATCTATTCCCTCTCCCACCCATGGAGGTGTGAGGCTGAAGCATATAGGCAAACACTAACCAGACACAGGGTAAACATACAGGGATAAAAGAAAACTACAATCATACAAATACACTCACAAAACAACAGAGTGGGAAACAGGAGAAATAGGAAGGAAGAAACCAAATGGGAGAGGATAAGGATAAACATGCAAACAAACTCCACTCAGCAATATGCTCAAAAACTCTCCAACCACCTACGCCAAACACTGAACTCTCTTCTTCAACTCCAAACCAGGTAATGGTAACTATCACTGGTAAGGTCAGAATCAAGGAGGAAGGTTCTTTTATCTGCTGTGAATAATAAATTCAGAGCAGCTGATAACACTCAAGACAGAGAACTCGGGAGTCCAACTAAGAAGTTTAACCCTTGTAGCACCAGAGCAAATAAATCCAAAACTGATAATAGTACTGTGAAGCTGTTCTAACTACTGCATGTGTATGTGTCACCAAATGATGCAAACATCTGACCCCACTCTGTCACTGTATCCAGTGACACACTAATAGTGACGCTCATATAGTCAGTGCGGGCACGCACACAGCTGCTGTGGACATGCTCTGATTTCTGGCTTCAGCTATCTGTGGCCCTAGCTTCTTACACTTGGAAGGCTGGCTCAATAAATATCTAAAGACAGAATTTTCAAGGAACTGATGAGATGAGGTTGACTCTTGAAGGACTTGATGGATTGGACCATGATTGTATCAGTAACAAGCACATATCTCCACTTCAACTCAGACACCAGCAAGGTGGAGGTGGGCTTCTGTAATGGGCTGGTATTATTAAAGATAAGCTAGTTGGACATTTTCTGTTTGAAGATCGACTCAAAATCAACTCCCAAATCTACTGCAAGTTTTTAGACAACACTTTCTTTAAACAGTGTTACAGGGAAAAGTCTGTATCTTCACACTCTCAATTCTAATGCCATTCCCTCTCCATTATGTCTTTTCTAACACTGCCCCCTACAATCTACCCCCTCTCCACACAGAAAAGTAAGCTAAAATAAAAACGGAACTATCTTTTGCTCCAATATGAAGCGCTCACATTCACCACTACCTTCGCTGCCTCTGGGCTCCAAGCCCTTGCAGCACGACTCCAGTGGAGTGATGACATGACCCCTAGTGCTGCTGCATAACTTGAGAAACCGATATACATCAGGGCAGAGAGCTGATTAGCAATGCCAGCTTGTAAATATTTTGAATTAAATCTTGTAAAGGGAATTGGATTAAATTCTGCAGCCTCACCTGGGTCACCGAACTATTGATTATGCTTTTTAAACACTTGTCAGGGCTGGTGCAACATCATCTGCGTGACGTGATGCACAGATGACGTAGTGCCAGCCATGGCTAATCAAAAGCCGCACCAGAATACCGGAAGGTAAGAGATTCGTGAGCCTCTAATCTTGCTTCTAAGTGCCACTGGATGCTGCATCGGAGTCTCATGAATCAATCTACTAATCTCTAATTCCATTGCACATGTCTATATAATATGAGCATTTGAACAAACTTTAAGCATGAATTTTAATTATTCCATCAGGATAGTTGAGTTTGTAGAAGACTTTGCCATGGCTGCTTAAGGTCAAGTAGGTCACATTAGGTTTTACTTGGATGGATGTCAAAAACTCCACCAAACCAGATAATAAACCTGAATGAGCTGGTATGGGCAGCTGTGTGGATTTTGTGAATAACTGTTGCCTGCTTTGTTATGAATACATCTAACTAGGCATCTAGGCCATAAGAGCACTTGATCTGTGACTTGATCTGTGAGGCCGTCCTGTTTCTATTTTTCACTTAAGGTACCGTCACATTAAGCGACGCTGCAGCGATCAAGACAACGATGCCGATCGCTGCAGCATCGCTGTTTCGTCGCTGTTTGGTCGCTGGAGAGCTGTCACACAGACAGCTCTCCAGCAACCAACGATGCCAGTCCCCGGGTAACCAGGGTAAACATCGGGTTACTAAGCGCAGGGCCGCGCTTAGTAACCCGATGTTTACCCTGGTTACCAGTGTAAATGTAAAAAAAAAAAAAACACTACATACTTACATTCCGGTGTCTGTGGCGTCCCCCGGCGTCCGCATCCCTGCACTGTGTCAGTGCCGGCCGTAAAGCACAGCGGTGACGTCACCGCTGTGCTCTGCTTTACGGCTGGCCGGCGCTGACACAGTGCAGGACAGCAGAACGCCGGAGGACGCCACAGACACCGGAATGTAAGTATGTAGTGTTTGTTTTTTTTTACATTTACACTGGTAACCAGGGTAAACATCAGGTTACTAAGCGCGGCCCTGCGCTTAGTAACCCGATGTTTACCTTGGTTACAAGTGAAGACATCGCTGAATCGGCATCACACACGCCGACTCAGCGATGTCAGCGGGTGATCCAGCGACGAAATAAAGTTCTGGACTTTCTGCTCCAACCAACGATGTCACAGCAGGATCCAGATCGCTGCTGCGTGTCAAACACAACGATATCGCTATCCAGGACGCTGCAACGTCACGGATCGATAGCGATATCGTTGTTAAGTTGGTCAGTGTGAAGGTACCTTTAGAATCCCTTCTTGATAATTAGCTGAACTAAGATAAGCAGTTGATCTTGAAGCTCATGGGCCCAATGCAAAATCTACAACAGGGGCCCCTGTTTTTAATAGTATTGGTCTTTTAATATGGGCAAAAGGGACCTTTGGACCCTCATATTCTGTGGAACCCAGATGTGACTGCAAACCCCGCAATTATAGTTATGTACCTGCATGCAAGAATCATCAACAGAAAGCTTTACCTCCAAATGGGTTTACAAAAGACAACATCTTAGATAAGACAGAGACATCATAGAATTGATTGGACACATTGGCTACAATCATCATGTGTGGAGATAAAAAGGAAAAGCTTTGTAAAGAAAGAGGGAGTTATTATTGCGAGTTGTGTAGATAATGGGATGAATAGACTTGACTAAATATCAAAAAATTCTGGAAGTCAGTGTCCCACAGTCAGTAAAGAAGCTAAAGCTCTGAAGTTAACATTCAACTACTTCAGGAAATAAAAAATGTTGAATGTGCATGACTTTTGGATATGGGATGGACCCCACTCCATCTTAAAACCACCATAACTGCAGTAAACCTAGACACTAAAATAAATACACAAAACATGTTATTTTGGTTGTCAAAATGGCCACAGCTTTTATTTAAATCACAGGATTAAATAATCACAGTAGGAGTCAGGTGGAGTGCTAGTACATTGGGATTCACAAGTACTGTGATATCCCCAGCACCAGGACAGACAGCCATAAAGGGGCGGCACGCACTGGCTTGCCATTCAAGCAGAGCCAGTAAACTTTCAGGGCACCAATGACCCTATTATCCTCACTCCTGTGCTTAACCACTGTGTCCGCCCCTGATTGACGTTACCATTACAACATCCTTGAGGCTGACCACCAAAGCCGAGCCTGCTCACCATCATGAGGTTTTACATCGTCTATTAGTTAAAATGAGTCCACCTTAACTTGTCTGCAACTTCCACCTGACTCCTAAACCGCAAAGTCAAGATGGGTTATAAATTCCAAGTCATATTTCACTCCTTTTTTTTTTTTTAATTACATCACTTTTGTAAACTTAAAAACTACACCGTGTTCCAAATTATTATGCAAATTGCATTTAAGTGTCATAAAGATTTAATTGTTTTGTTTTTCAAATAAATTCATAGATGGTATTGTGTCTCAGGGCTCAATGGATCACTGAAATCAATCTTAAACACATGTGATAATTAGTTTTCCAGGTGATTCTAATTAAAGAAAAACTACTTAAAAATTATGTTCCACATTATTAAGCAGGCCACAGTTTTCAAGTAACATGGGAAAGAAAAAGGATCTCTCTGCTGCGGAAAAGCATCAAATCGTGAAATGCCTTGGTCAAGGGATGAAAACATTAGATATTTCCTGAAAACTTAAGCGTGGTCATCATACTGTTAAGAGATTTGTGGCTGAATCTGAGCACAGACGTGTTCGTGCTGATAAAGGCATAATGAGGAAGGTTTCTGCCAAGCAAGTTCATCAGATTAAGACAGCAGCTGCTAAAAAGCCATTACAAACCAGCAAACAGATATTTGAAGTTGCTGGTGCCTTTCGAGTCCCTCGAACCTCAAGGTGTAGGATCCTTCAAAGGCTTGCTTTGGTTCATAAACCTACTATTCGGCCACCCCTAAACAGTGTTCACAAGCAGAAACGGTTGCAGTGGGCCCAGACATATATGCAGACTAATTTTCAAACAGTCTTGTTTACTGATGAGTGTCGAGCAACCCTGGATGGTCCAGATGGATGGAGTAGTGGATGGTTGGTGGATGGTCACCATGTCCCAACAAGGCTGCGACGTCAGCAAGGAGGTGGGGGAGTCAAGTTTTGGGCCTGAAACATGGGGAAACAGCTGTTAGGGCCCTTTAAGGTTCCTGAAGGTGTGAAAATGACCTCTGCAAAGTATATAAAGTTTCTGACTGACAACTTTCTTCCATGGTATAAAAAGCAGAAATGTGCCTTCAGGAGCAAAATCATCTTCATTCATGACAATGCACCATCTCATGCGGTAAAGAATACCTCTGAGCCATTGGCTGCTATGGGCATAAAAGGAGATAAACTCATGGTGTGGCCACCATCTTTCCCTGACCTCAACCCTATAGAGAACCTTTGGAGTATCATCAAGCAAAAGATCTATGAGGGAGGGAGGTAGTTCACATCAAAACAGCAGCTCTGGGAGGCTATTCTGACTTCATGCAAAGAAATACAGGCAGGAACTCTTCAAAAACTCACAAGTTTAATGGATTAAAGAATTGTGAAGGTGATATCAAATAAGTGTTCCTATATTAACATGTAACTTGGCCTGTAAGGATGTTTTGGAGTTAAATAACTTTTTTGTTCAGTGAATGTGACCTCCTAATGCTGCAAATTCCACAAATGAGCATTTTCAGTTCTTTAAAACATATCAAATGTTTAGAACTTCTACTGTGCCTAATAATTTGGAACAGTGCATTTTGAGTTTTCATTCATTTTGGAGATTATACTGTTATCATTAGGAGGTTTCATCAATAAAATTTGATGTATACTCTAACGGATAATGACTTTAAGGCTGTGTGCACACGTTGCTGATTTTTTGTGTTTTTTTCGTGTTTTTTTCGCTATAAAAATGCTATAAAACCGCAAAAAAAGCATACATTAAGCATCCCATCATTTAGAATGAATTCTGCAATTTTTGTGCACATAATGCGTTTTTTTTCCGCGAAAAAAAACGCATCGCGGTAAAAAAAGCAGCATGTTCATTAATTTTGCGGATTTTTTTGCGGATTTCCCACTATATAATGCATTGGGAAATGTCTGGAAAAAATGCACCAAAAACGTGGTAAAAACGCACAAAAAAAGCGCAAAAACGCATGCAGATTTCTTGCAGATTTCCTGGAGAAAATTTCAGGTTTTTCTCAGGGAATTTCTGCAATAAATCCTGAACGTGTGCACATAGCCTTATTAGACTGACTGTCATTTGCACCGACCATTTAGGAAAACCCGGGAAAAATATCATTTACATAATAGTTTGGAACATGATGTAGAAGTCCCTGCAAAAGCATTAAGGGAACTAAACTTGGCAAACCTCCGACTCACAAAGAGTCATCTTACAGTGCTCAGGAGAGGAAAAAACCCCAGTGGAGGAAACCTCTAGGGAACCATGGCTGAAGGATTGCCCTTCCCTTGGGCTTAGAAGGTTAATGCAACTGATAACTCTTTATAGCCGATATAAAATTGAACCTGGTATAAGATATACAATGGCAAATTCAAAAATTCAAGAAAGCATTCATCATTATACAAGCAATAATTAAAGCGTTATAGGACAGAGATTATAAACAGGGCGGGAAGTGGGGTAATGTTTCCTCCAGTACATCCTGGGAGAGAGAGACAGAGTTACCTCCCTATATAAGCCCCACCCTTCTCACAGTAACACACCAGGCACAGACATACTTAGCTCCTTCATCTTAAAGCAACATCACTCTTGTTTTAAATCTACACCGTAATACAAACAAAGCTGCAGGAGTTAAAGGTCCACCCATCCCCAAGTCATGTCCACCTCCGTCTAGTCTCCGGTGGTTTCTTTCTGATTACCAATTAATTTTTAGAAAACAAAGGTTGAGGGATAAAAGAAAGGTTAATCACTTCCTAAGTTAAATGGGTTTTCCGACCACATAATATTGATGACTCATGAGTGGGATAGGTCCTCAATACGACATTCTTGGGGGTCCACCACCTCAACAATCAGCTGTTATTTGCTCCAACTGGATGTAAACATATTCAGTGGAGCTACAAAGCCCAGCTACATTCAAAGAAGCAAATAACAGCTGTGTTATTGTGTGGGTGTTGGGAGTCGGACCCCCATGATCTCATATTGATGTATTTTACCAATATGTCCTCAGCATGCTGTTATTTGACAGCTGCTTTCTCTTTTCTAACCTGAGTAGATTTCTAAGTTTCAGTGTTCAGTAGTGTGTACAGTCGATCACTGACACTAAAGTGGCTCTCCAGTTTAGAAAGCCATTTTTCACATACTGTATTAACAAATTCTGAGTAGCTCTGGAGAGCCTGTATCTCTAGTTCTATAGGACCTGGCCTCTTATGAATTACAAAGATGACCTATTGATTTGATTGAGCGCTGTGTAATGTACAGTATTCCCTGTGGTGGTGCTGCAAGAAAATTCAACAATGAGTGCCATTCTTCTGCACAGACTGCAGGTAGGGGTCACAGCAGGATGCCCTGTCATCAGCTTATTTCCAAGGGAACACTTTCTGAAAGTAGGGATTGTCCAAACCAGAGGTCCCATTTGGTACCAATTGGATAATGAATTTTATTTTGAAGCACCGTAATGTTTATTGACTTTTGGACATTTTGGTTGTTATGATGTATGTTATTAATTGATCTAATGATCATAATAATATATACTATAAATTGTAACTATTTTTACAAGCATGCACATCAGTATATTGGAAAAGTGCTTTCATACTGCTTGTTTATTGTGAATTCAATATGTAAATATTATTTTCAAGGGACAACCTTTTAAAAAGCTAATAATAAATAATTTATTAATTTTAAGTTTAATAATGAATTTCTAAAAAAGCACATAAATCTCTACAGTGCACAAACAGCGAGAAATAAGTTACCAATAGTCTATAGGATCAGACCACTAAACTGGTCTGTATGATCAGACCATATTAGACTTAAGATGTAATGCATATACAGTATATACAATGTCTTTCCCACTTAAGAATATATTTTTGGTTCCATAGGGGGAGACATGAAGATACACAAAAAGAACAAAAAAGATACCAATAGTCTGTTGCATCAGACCACTGAACTAGTCTATATGACCAGACCAATATTGGACTTAAAAAAATTATAAAAGTAAAAGTGGAGAAGCCAGCGCTGCTTGTGGTCAGAACGCAATACAAAAGTGCACATGCACATATTAATTTCTAACTGTATATCAAAATGTGACATTTAGCAAACAATTGAACAATTCTTTGAGCCACCCCGCCACGTCAAGGCATTCTCATAATGGGGCAGTCCTAAATCTACAATTTTTATATTCACTGTGCCGTTACGGCCTCCTAAATGTGTTGGAAGCAAGACCACATTAATCCCACTTTACATTTTTTTATACTCGCTGTGCCATTACGGCCTCCTAAATGTATTAAAAGCAGGACCATATTGAATGCAAACTGTACATGTAGCGTTCCAGAATCACTCCCATAGCACCAGAAAGGGTACGCGCAGCTAAAGGTCGACCAGGTCCAAACATAGACATTTCAGATCTCACCTCCACACTGCCTGATCAGCACCACAGATAAAGAGTGAGACAGGCCCAGACACAGGTGCACAATCAAACAGAGACTGGGGCAGGGCAGGGCTGCTGTATATGTGTACAGCAGCCTAGATCAATCACAATGAAAACAGAAAGAATGGCGTGCATAACCCAGCACGCACGGCAACAGTGGTGGTCAGCCACAAACCAATATCAAAGTAAAAGGGGAGAAGCAAGCGCTGCTTGTGGTCAGAACGCAATACAAAAGTGCACATGCACATATTAATTTCTAACTGTTTATCAAAAGGAGACATTTAGCAAACAATTGATCAATTCTTTGATCAATTTATGACTTTAAAAAATTATACCTATTGTGGCAGGGGCACTGTCACAATATATGAGGGGAGATAGGTGTCACTGCGTAAATGTCGTCAGTGATGTGGCGTCAGCACACTACGTGTTGGGAGGGTTACATTAAAATTGCAGACATGGACTGGTTTCAGGTGACACCTATAGAGTGGGAGGGAAGGTGCCCACCATATCTCCATCTGCAGAGCCGACACCAGCATGTGTACTGACAGGACCTGGGATGATGTCACGGTCAGGTGATCATCACATGGTCTGGCTTAAATAGCTTGACTTGAGAGTCAGTGTGTGTTGTGGGTTTGGAAAGAGCAAGTCTGCTAAAGGCGGCTCCAGGCGGAGCTGAATACACCTGGTGGTCTGAGCAGGTGAATCCCTCAGACAAGTGGACTTTGTTGTATGTTATCTTTTTTGTTTTACCGTTATGCCAGAAAGGCTCTGTTCATTTTGCTGAACCCTGCTATGGCCTATGTGGTCTATAATAAACCAGCGATGTGATTTACTACAAGAAACGTTCCTGTGTCTACCTTGGGAAGCAGCTGAGTGTGCTAACCCCTCACAGTATGTACACATTATTATACTGTCTTTCCCACTTGAGGCTATATTATTGGTACAGAATTGGTACAGAATTTTAACACATGAAGATATATAGATAAAGATAGTGTATGTGCAGCGCCCCAGAGTCCTGGTCGTTGCAGTACTGACGCTCCGCCACTAAGGGGAGTGATGGTACGTCTGATGGCACTTAAGGAGTTCACCTGACCAGGTATCACAGTCACACATTACATTTCACACTCTGGCCACCAGGGGGAGCAAAGGGTTCTATGTATTAGGCCACTCCTCACAATCTGGTAAAACTGGGGGCTGGATAGGAAGTTAGTCAGAAGCTGACTGGGTTGGATCCAGGCAACATCCTGTGGCAGAGGGTGTTGCAGGGGAAGATTCAGGGGGGTCCCTGTCAGGGGTGGGATCCTGACAGTGGCCTAGCGAACAGAACAGAACGTTACGGAGCCGCGCCTGCAACCGTTGCGGCGGCATCCTAAGAAAGGAAACGAGGAGAAGTTTATTGTGGAGAAGTGAGAAACGAGATCGCAGCAAAAAGGAGATAAAGCCAGTAGGAGTCATATGCTTATCCCAGATGATACCACATATGGCTTATGTATCCCTGAGATGTCCTAGTAGCCTAGTAGCGGAGGTTGGCACCCTAGATAAGGAAGTTTTCAGCACCCCTGCACAACGGCGGCTGTCCCTAGATATCCCTGTTATATCAGATGGTGCTTAGGGGATCCTATACTAGACATAGTCAAACTGTCTAGTATGGAAAAGAAATGGAGAGCAGTATATAAGATAAGATGGAATGATAATTATCATTATGATGTTAACGAGTAGAGATAGGCTGCATGCCTCTGCCTCAACACGTTTCCCCCAATACGGTTCATCAGGAGGCCCAATTCATGTAAGGTACAGATTTCTTTGATGGTCATAAGTCTATTGGGGTATATTGTGAACAAGCATTCCTAGGAACACTCATATGACAGTAATTGTGTAGTTTATATAGGCTGCCGATCACCCAAGGATCAAGAAATTCTATTACTGATCATTCAATGCACATCTGAAGTGGCCTGTTTAAAGAGGCTACTAAACACGTTGCCGGTTGGCAGTTGTTTATCGCTGTGTAAATGGACCTTAGCAGTAAGTACAAAAGCACTGTCTGCTATTTATATTTTTAAACTATGATTTGGTGAACTGTAAATGAACTAAATCGAAATTGATCAGAAACACTGTCCCTTTTGAATGAATGAAACTTGAATTTATTGGTGATTATGGAAAAGTGACAACAGCAGGTCTGAGCCTAAAACGTGTTTAGTTAGGTTGTCACCCTTAATATTTGTTAAACATTTAGATGAAGACTTATGTTTTCAGAGTTTCTGTGATTGGGTCCCCTAATTTTACTATATTGATTGTAAGGCAGTGGTGTTTCCATCAGTGAATTTGTGAGACAGTGACCCAGATAAGTTTAACACACAGTCTTTATTTGCCAACTGTACAAAATAAACTTTAAATTTTTCCATCTGGTTCGTGGCCAGAATGTCCATGTACAGTCCGCCTGCACCACTGTAGGAATCTCAAGTGCTTAATGGCTTTGCCCAAGTCTCTGGCTCTGGGCTGTGTTGAACCTTACACAGCCAGGCACACACACAGAACTTCCAGCTCTGCTGTACAAGAAAACAACACTGACACACCAAACCCATACCTGCAGAAGTGAATTGTGGCCATGGGCCACCAGAAAGACCCTAACTCGAGTGAAAGATCCATCCCACTAGCTTCCTTTAGATGTCTCTAAAAACCCATGTCTGGTTTTACTAAATCTGACTTGACCCATCACACTGCCTCCACCATGTTTTGCAGAGGATGTGGTGTGCTTGGGATCAGGAGTTGTTCCAAGCTTTTTCCATACTTTCTTCTTCCTATAATTCTGGTACTGATATTGATCATATAACTGTATCTATGCAAATACATATACAGTTAGTTTAATTTAAACCTAAAAACAAAAGGAAGTCTTGTGCCAAGTATATAAAATTATATAGAAATCTTTGTTAGGACATATGTTAGGGGTCGAGTTCCCGCCTCTGCACAGGGGGAATCTCGGGCCATCTCCACTGCGGTCTCCCAGTCTTCTCCTGCCACAGTGGAGCCTGCTCAGCGGAGACATCGGTCCCAGCATCTCACTCAGTCTGACTCTGTACAAAGAGTTACTGCTGCTTTTCATGCTTCTGCCATTGAAGTCAGTGCTGGGCAGCGGCGTGCAGACGCTTCAGGGACTAAGTCCTGCTTTTCTCATTCTGAGCATGCCCAGAGTAAGATCTCTCAGTGGAGATAGAGGATCACATGATCAGATACTGCAGCTAAGGACATTGGTCCTTCAGGAAGGTCCTGTAGGTGCTCACACACTGTCTTTCTGGGGAGAAGAACATTCGTACCGACGCTCTCTCTCGCTCCGTTGTGTCATCTGTGGAGGAGGAAGAGGAGCCTCGGCTTATTGTCCCCACTGAGAGATTGAGAACTGTGGCCCCAGTTTTGCTAGAGTCTGTGCCTCTGGGCAAGACTTTTGTACCATCCAGTTTGCGAACAGAGGTTCTCTCTTGGGCACACTCATCCAGGGTGGGTGGACATTTTGGTTCCAAAAGGACATCTGAGTTACTGGCGAGGACATACTGGTGGCCACATATGGCTCGTGATGTCGCAGACTATGTTCGGGCGTGTGTCTCTTGCGCCAAGAACAAGTCCCCTCGGCAACGGCCAGCTGGGTTGCTTTACCCTCTGCCGGTGGCAGACAGGCCCTGGGAGATGGTCGGGATGGACTTTGTGGTGGGCTTACCCAAGTCTCGCAACTGCACCAATATCTGGGTGATCACCGACCATTTTTCCAAAATGGTTCATTTGGTGCCTCTTCCACGACTACCTTCTGCACGGGCTCTGGCAGCCTTGTTCATCAAACATATCCTTCACTTACACGGCATGCCGGACAAGATTGTCAGTGACCGGGGTCCCCAGTTTGCGTCTCGATTCTGGAGGGAGCTTTGTCGTCTACTCAGTATTGAGTTAAATCTCTCCTCGGCTTATCATCCCGAGACGAATGGGTTGGTTGAGATGGCCAATCAGACTCTGGTCACTTATTTACAACATTTTGTTTCTGCCAGGCAGGATGACTGGGCATCCTTGTTACCGTGGGCTGAGTTTGCCCTTAACAACGCTGTAGCCGACTCCACCGGTCAGACTCCTTTCGTCCTTAATTACGGCCAACATCCGCGGGTTCCTGTGCCTATGCCCGTGTCCTCTGCTGATTCCAGGGTGGCAGACTGGGCAGTGGAGGCACGAGACATTTGGGACCGCACTCTGGATGCCATCCGGGCCTACAAGGAGAGAATGAGGTCCTCCGCCGATGCACATCGGTGCCCAGCCCCGACCTTTGCTCCTGGCGACTTAGTGTGGCTCTCCGCTCGTAACATCAGTCTGCGTGTTGAGTCCACTAAGTTTGCACCTCACTACTTGGGTCTCTTCAAGGTCCTCAAACAGGTTAATCCTGTGGTCTACCGTCTAGCCCTTCCTCCACACCTAGGTATCACCGACACCTTTCATGTGTCCCTCCTTAAGCCCGTATACATGTCCCGGTTTTCTGAGTCGTCTGCTGGGACATCGGGTTCGTCTACGGACGATTACGAGGTGAACGCTATTTTGGGGTGCAAGGTGGTTCGTAGAAAAAAAATTTATTTGGTGGACTGGAAGGGTTACGGTCCTGAGAGCCTGCTGAGCACATTCGGGCTCCGCAGCTCATTGCTGCCTTTGAACGTAGCGAGGCCCAAGGAGGAGGGTAATGTTAGGGGCCGAGTTCCCATCTCTGCACAGGGGGAATCTCGGGCCATCTCCGCTGCGGTCTCCCATTCTTCTCCTGCCGCAGTGGAGCCTGGTCAGCGGAGATGTCAGTCCCAGCATCTCACTCAGTCTGACTCTGTACAAAGAGTTACTGCTGCTTTTCCTGCTTCTGCCATTGAAGTCAGTGCTGGGCAGCGGCGAGCAGATGCTTCTGGGACTAGTCCTGCTTTTCTCATTCTGAGCATGCCCAGAGTAAGATCTCTCAGTGGAGATCGAGGGCCACATGATGAGATACTGCAGCTAAGGCCATTGGTCCTTCAGGAAGGTCCTGTAGGTGCTCACACTCTGTGGTAGCCTCTCATTGGTCCTTCTAGGAAGGTCCTGTACGTGCTGCAACTATTTAAGGCTCGCATGGCTGCACGGCCATGCACTAGTATTGTTCTAAGTAATGTGCTTTGCGCCAGTGTGGTCATGTGAGTTTGTGTTCAGGGATCCGGCTGAAATAAGCCCCTAGAATGCTGGCACCTCCGGCAAGGAGATTTTGTGTGTATGTATTCAGGGACCTGGCTGAAATAAGCCCCTAGAATGCTGGCACCTCCGGCGAGGAGTTTGTGTGCATGCATGACCACTGACTGCTCTCAGTTGGGTAGTTAGCCTGTGCGACTGTGAAGTCAAACAGGGCGCAGTGCTTTGAGTTTCGGCTACTCTGTGAAGTAACAGGGTTAGCTCATACCGCCATATAGTTCGCCGCTTGCTAGCAGCAGGTTCTCCTGCACGGTGGACCCCGGGCTGCGAACGCATCAATTACAATAAAACCTCTATATTTACTCGGTGCGTTCCGCTAGCCCTAACAACATATACACATATATAGGTAAAAAAATAATTTTTCTGGGGGTGGATACAAATAATAAAATTTACTGCATTCAGGGAGTGTACTATAAGTTTATCAATGATTAAATGACTCAATATGTTTATATGATTAACCAATTAATTAATTAAAAATAATTTTCAGGATTGTATATAACCAATGTATGTACATTAGAAAAAAAGGAATGGTATCATAATGTGCTTTTAGCGCATATAGTACAAATAATTATACTTGCTGAAAATAAATTAAATATAGGTAAGGTACCTTATAGTAAGGGTGGTTAGCAGCATACCGTATTTTTCGCTTTATAAGACGCATCTGATTATAAGACGCACCCCAAATTTGGTGAAGAAAACGAGAAAAAAAATAATTTTTTATGTTAAATGGGGGTCTGTCTTATAATGCCAGGGCCCGTCTTACAAATCATATATATGTCCCTCATCCTGGTATCTATATAACCCCCATCCTTGGCCCCCTTTTGGTGCTGGCACATGGCCCCCCTGTGCTGCTGGCAGGCACATAGTCATCCTGTGATGCTGGCAGGCATACGGCCCCCCTGTGCTGCTGACAGGCACATGGCCACCCCGGTCACTATATGCCCCCCTGTGCTGCTGGCAGGCACATGGCCCCCCGATCACTATATGCCCCCCTGGGCTGCAGGCATTCACATAGCCCCGCCAGTCACTATATGCCCCCTGTGCTGCTGGCAGGCACATGGCCCCCCTGTCACTATATGCCTCCCTGTGCTGCTGTATTTGTATGTGCAAATACATATGCAGTTAGTTTCAGCAATATATATATATATATATATATATATATATATATATTATATTATACATAAAGATTTTTTTATACTTTGTTGTCTCTCCACACCCCAGAGCATAGCAAACAGAAGAGTTAAGTAATAAAAACTATTATACTCACCTTGCCCTTCACTTGTCCTGGCAATTCATCTTCTCACTCGATCCTCTTCTGGCTTGCTTCTTCCCTCTGACTCCAGTATTCTCTTTTATCTTCAGTCTTCCTCACTCTTTAGAGGCCTATGATGCTCAATTAGCCTCACGTGACGTCAATATATGGATCACACCGTGGCGTCATCATGTCACTTGATTTCTGGTCAGTGCTGCAGATGCCAAATAGTGAAGACAGTAGAGAAGACCAGAGTCTGAATTAAGCAAATTGGTAGCTATATATATATATATGTATATATATATATTTATATATATATACTGCTCCGAAAAATAAAGGGAACACTTACACAACAGAATATAACTCCCAAGTAAATCAAATCTCTGTGAAATCACACTGCCCACTTAGGAATCAACACTGTTTGACAATCAATTTCACATGCTGTTGTGCAAATGGAATAGACAACAGTTGGAAATTATTGGCAATTATCAAGTCACACTCAATAAAGGAGTGGTTCTGTAGGTGGGGACCGCAGACCACATCTCAGTACCAATGCTTTCTGGCTGATGTTTTGGTCACTTTTGAATGTTGGTTGTGCTTTCTCACTCATGGTAGCATGAAACGGACTCTACAATCCACACAAGCAGCTCAGGTAGTGCAGCTCATCCATGATGACACATCAATGTGAGCTGTGGCAAGAAGGTTTGCTGTGTCTGTCAGCGTAGTGTCCAGAGGCTGGTGGTACTACCAGAAGACAGGCCAGTACATCAGGAGATGTGGAGGGGGCTGTAAGAGGGCCACAACCCAGCAGCAGGACCGCTACCTCAGTCTTTGTGCAAGTAGGAACAGGAGGAGCACTGCCAGAGCCCTGCAAAATGACCTCCAGCAGGCCACAAATGTGCATGTGTCTGCAAAACTGGTTAGAAACCAACTCCATGATGATGATCTGAGTGCCTGATGTCCACAGATGGGGGTTGTGCTCACAGCCCAACACCGTGCAGGACGCTTGGCATTTGCCACAGAACACCAGGATTGGCAAATTCGCCACTGGCGCCCTGTGCTCTTCATAGATGAAAGCAGGTTCACACTGAGCACATGTGACAGACGTGACAGAGTCTGTAGACACTGTGGAGAGCGAGCTGCTGCCTGCAACATCCTTCAGCATGACCGGTTTGGCAGTGGGTCAGTAATGGTGTGGGGTGGCATTTCTTTGGAGGGCCGCACAGCCCTCCATATGCTCGCCAGAGGTAGCCTGACTGCCATTAGGTACCAAGATGAGATACTCAGACCCCTTGTGAGACCATATGCTGGAGCGGTAGGTCCTGGGTTCCTAGTAATGCAGGACAATGCCAGACCTCATGTGGATGGAGTGTGTCAGCAGTTCCTGCAAGATGAAGGCATTGAAGCTATGGACTGGCCCGCCCGTTCTCCAGACCTGAATCTGATTGAACACATCTGGGACATCATGTCTCACACCATCGACCAACATTACGTTTATTGTTCTAAATACATTCCACTATGTAATGAATAAAGATTTACAACTGGAATATTTCATTCAGTGATCTAGGATGTGGGATTTTAGTGCTCCTATATATATACTGTGTATATATATATATATATATATATATATATATATATATATATATATATATAGTAATTATTGTTATGCCTATTTAAGTGTAATTATATTTAATATTTCATGGACAGCAGCCTTTTCATGTTCAGGATAAAAAGTGATAAAGTGATAGAAATCATGACCAACTCTGACCATGCAGTCTCTTCTTAGTTTTTAAAATTGTCACTCACATGGTCTATTCCTGTCCTGCCAGACCAAGTGCCTTACTGTAAATGATCTTGTATTTTCTTCTTTTTTTATGTGAAGTTATAGAGGTGTACTGCATTATGTCTGTGCAATTGTAGCAGATGTATCCAGCTCAATTTACAATACTGATAGCTATAATGTGATATAGATCAGTAGATATATATTCATATGCCATTGAAGTGACTTTACAACATATAGGCACCTTGGCTCTATGGGACCAATATTGTGATTTCACAGTTGTAAAATCTTTATTAAATATTTATCCATACAGAAAAGAAGTACCGGTACGTTTTCTATTCTAGTTAGGGGGTGCCTGTCTTTCACATACTTTTGGAGAAACATTAGAAGTGCAGGTAAGAGGAGAGGGGGGGCAGATAGAGTGCACTGTATCAGCTCTACATACTATCTGTTGGGACACCTAAATAATTTACAGATCCTTCACCTCCCATCTGGGGAGTAAGCAGGAAAGCAGCTGCCAAGGCTGTAGGAAATAAGCAGGAGAGAAGAGACAAGTAGTGATCACATTAATATATAGTAGGCAGCTTTATTGAAAAGAGAAATCAGACAGCATATACCACAAGCGTTATCTATGCAAAGTAAATGGGGAGCAGAGCAGCGCAAAACCTGTCTTGTGCAAATTGAATACCAATGAACATGATGTGGTGATGGTTTTGTAGCACATACTGAAATTACTTCATCAGATATGCATAAAATATTAAACTGAAATTGGAGCTTCTCAGATTTGATATTTGCTGAATTGTTTGAAGACAAAATGTTTTGATATATACATACTGTATATATCAAAACATTTTATATTTATATACATTATTTTTATACATTATTTATAGAAACATTCTATTTCATTTAAGGTGTATTTCATTTAAGTAACTGCTTTCCTGCTGAAAAGAAAATCTACACATCTCTGTTAAAATGCCAGGTTTTGTCATGTAACAAAAAATGATACAAAGAAGAATAATTTCAAAACTTTTACACCCTTAACTTCTTAAGGACTGCCGATATGGTGGCAATTAAGGGTACTTATGCCTCAGCGCCACTGAGTAATAAGGTTATAGAGCGCCTCAGCATCTCAAATTCTCCGAGGTCTCAGCTACCGGGGGTAGCTGAGACCCCAGAGAACATGGTCGGGGTCGATTTTTCAGGGAATAAAGGTGACCACAAAAAAAAAGTCAGATTTCCCATTTTATTTTTCTCTCCTCTGATATGATCTAGCACATCAGAGGAGAGAGAAATGGTGTCTCCTGAGCTCCCCCTGGCACCTCCAGTGTCCCTGGACCCTCCTGCATCCCCTGGTCCTGTCCCCCGGTCGTCGGCATCTTCTCCCAGGAAGAAAATGGCGAACGCATGCGCAGTGCGCCCACCGAGATCTGCAGGCCGGCACCCAGCAACAATAGGAAATTTTTCCTATTGGTTCATATTCCTCACTGTGATAGACCCTATCACAGTGATCAAAATAAGAAAAATAATAAATCAACCCCCCCCCCCCCATTAGTTAGGTAAAAATAATAAAATAAAAAAATGTATTTATTTCCCTATTTCCATTATGGTTAGGGTTGGAGCTAGGGTTAGGGTTGGGCTAGGGTTAGGGTTGGGGCTTGGGTTAGGGTTGGGGCTAGGGTTAGGGTTGGGTTAGGGTGGGGGCTAGAGTTAGGGTTGGAGCTAGTGTTAGAGTTGGGGCTAGGGTTAAGATTGGGCTAGGGTTAGGGTTGGGCCAGGGTTGGGGCTAGGGTTAGGGTTGGGGTTAGGTTTGTGTTGGGGTTAGAGTTGTGGTTAGGGTTATGGTTGTGGTTATAGTTAGGATTACGGTTAGTGTTGGGAATAGGGTTAGGGATGTGTTAGGGTTAGGGTTAAGGTTAGGATTGAGATTAGGGCTAGGGGTGTGTTGGGGTTAGGTTTGGAGTTAGAATTGGGGTGTTCCACTGTTTAGGTACATCAGATGGTCTCCAAATGCGACAAGGCACCCACCATTGATTTCAGCCAATTTTGCGTTCAAAAAGTCAAATGGTGCTCCCTCCTTTCTGAGCCCTGTGATGCGCCCAAACAGTGGCTTTCTCCACATACGAGGTATCAGCGTACTCAGAAGAAATTGCACAACAAATTTTGTGGTCCATTTTCTCCTGGAAATTTTTTGTGAAAAAAAGTAAAATGTTCGTTTTTTTCCTCCCACATCTCTTTAGTTCTCTGTTGTGATTTGGTTCGTGGGCTCCCCCGGTGGTCTCTTGTGGTACTGGTGTCCTGCAAGCTTTGCCTTCTCAGTTCACCTGTTCCTATCAGGATGTGGGAGTATCCTATTTAACCTTGCTCCTCAGTCATTCTAATGCTGGCCATCAATGTATCCAGAGTGATTCTGTTGCATGTTCCTGCTCCCAGTTTTCTGCTCAGCTAAGTTGGACACTTTAGTCCTTAAGTCTATTTTTGTATGTTTTGTCCAGTTTGCACTTATGTGAATCTCTGCAGCTGGAAGCTCTTGTTGGGATGAAATTACCACTCCAGTGGCATGAGTTGTCACATGAGTTAAGGTAATTTCAGGATGGTGTTTTGAAGGGTTTTGCAGCTGACCGCAAAGTCCTCTGTTGTATCTTTCTGCTATTTAGTTAGCGGGCCTCTCTGTGCTAAATCTGCTTTCATACTACGTGTGTCTTTTCATCTGCTCTCACCGTTATTATATGTGGGGGGCTGCTATCTTCTGTGGGGACATTCTCTGGAGGCAAGCCAGGACTGTGTTTTCTTCTACCAGGGGTAGTTAGTTCTCCGGCTGGCGCGCGGCATCTAGAGACAACGCAGGAATGCCCCCTGGCTACTTCTAGTGTGGTGTGTAGGTTTAGCATCGCGGTCAGCTCTAGTTTCCATCACCCGAGAGCTTGTCCGTTTATTCTATGCTTCTGATGTTTCCTTGCCATTGGAAACCATAACAGTATGGCCAGCCCAAATGTTTAATCTATAGGCTGAAGCAAGAGAGAAAAGGAACTGTGTGAAACCTTTTTTTTTTTTTTTTCCTTCCTCTGAAGTTGCACTCCAGCTCTAATTGCAGTCTCCTGTTTTCCTCTCCTCTTAACCCCTGAATGGCTCAGACTTTATCTGTTGAAATATGGATCCCCAGAGTCTGGCTACCAATTTGAATAATCTTGCCTCTAAAGTTCAGAATATACAAGATTTTTTGTTACATGCTCCTCGGTCTGAACCTAAAATTCCTATACCGGAGTTTTTTTCTGGAGATCGATCTTGTTTTCTAAATTTTAAATACAATTGTAAATTGTTTCTTTCGCTGAGATCTCATTCTGCTGGAGATCCTGCCCAGCAAGTAAAAATTGTTATTTCTTTACTGCGGGGTGACCCCCAAAATTGGGCATTTTCATTGGCACCAGGGGATCCTGCGTTGCTCAATGTGGATGCGTTTTTTCTGGCTTTGGGGTTGCTTTATGAGGAACCAAATTTGGAGATTCAGGCTGAGAAAGCCCTAATAGCCCTCTCTCAGGGGCAAGATGAAGCCGAAATATATTGCCAAAAATTTTGAAAATGGTCTGTGCTTACTCAGTGGAATGAGTGCGCTCTGGCGGCAATTTTCAGAGAAGGTCTCTCTGATGCTGTAAAAGACGTCATGGTGGGGTTTCCTGCGCCTACTGGTCTGAATGAGTCCATGACAATGGCAATTCAGATTGATCGGCGTTTACGGGAACGCAAACCTGTGCACCAGTTGGCGGTGTCTTCTGAAGAGGCACCACAGAGTATGCAATGTGATAGCTTTCTGTCCAGAAGCGAACGACAGATTTATAGGCGCAAAAATCATTTGTGCTTCTATTGTGGAAATTCTACTCATGTCATATCAGCATGCTCTAAACGAACAAAGAAAGTTGATAAATCCTCTGCCATTGGCACTTTGCAGTCCAAGTTTATTTTGTCTGTAACTCTAATTTGTTCGTTATCTTCTATTGTTGCGGATGCGTATGTGGATTCTGGCGCCGCTTTGAGTCTTATGGATTGGTCCTTTGCCAGGCGCTGTGGGTTTGATCTAGAGCCTCTGGAAGTTCCTAT
Organism: Ranitomeya variabilis; assembly: GCF_051348905.1. Lineage (NCBI taxonomy): Eukaryota > Metazoa > Chordata > Amphibia > Anura > Dendrobatidae > Ranitomeya > Ranitomeya variabilis. Next base: position 512,229,728 of record NC_135232.1, on the reverse strand, counting down.
ACCTTTAAAGGGTATTGATTCTACACCATTGGCTAGTAATAAACCACAATACTGGACACAAGTGACTATGCGTATGACTCCAGACCATCAAGAGGTGATTCGCTTCCTTGTACTGTATAATCTACATGATGTGTTGGTGCTGGGATTGCCATGGTTGCAAACTCATAACCCAGTCCTTGACTGGAAAACAATGTCTGTACTAAGCTGGGGATGTCAGGGAAATCATGGGGACACATCTTTGGTCTCCATTGCTTCATCTATTCCCTCTGAAATTCCTGAGTTTTTGTCTGATTATCGTGAGGTTTTTGAGGAATCTACTCTTAATTCTCTTCCTCCTCACAGAGATTGCGATTGCGCCATAGATTTGATCCCTGGCAGTAAATTTCCTAAGGGTCGTCTATTCAATCTGTCTGTACCTGAACATGCTGCCATGCGAGAGTATATTAGGGAGTCCTTGGAAAAGGGACATATTCGTCCCTCTTCGTCTCCTCTTGGAGCGGGGTTCTTTTTCGTAGCTAAAAGCGATGGTTCTTTGAGACCTTGTATTGATCATAGACTCTTGAATAAGATCACAGTCAAGTATCAGTATCCTTTGCCATTGCTGACAGATTTATTTGCTCGCATTGAGGGGGCGAAGTGGTTCTCTAAGATTGATCTTCGCGGTGCGTATAATTTGGTGCGAATTAAGCAGGGGGATGAGTGGAAAACCGCATTTAATACGCCCGAGGGCCATTTTGAGTATTTGGTGATGCCTTTTGGTCTGTCAAATGCCCCTTCGGTCTTTCAGTCTTTTATGCACAATATTTTCCGTGAATATCTGGATAAATTTATGATTGTGTATTTGGACGATATCTTGATTTTTTCGGATGACTGGGAATCTCATGTTCTACAAGTTAGGAGGGTTTTTCAGGTTTTGCAGACCAATTCTCTGTTTGTTAAAGGTTCAAAGTGTGTTTTTGGGGTTCAGAAGATTTCTTTTTTGGGGTACATTTTTTCCCCCTCTTCTATTGAGATGGATCCTGTGAAGGTTCGGGCTATTTGTGACTGGACGCAACCGACTTCTCTTAAGGGCCTTCAGAAATTTTTGGGCTTTGCTAACTTTTATCGTCGATTCATAACTGGTTTTTCTAGCGTTGTCAGGCCTTTGACTGATTTGACTAAAAAGGGTGCTGATGTTGCAGATTGGTCTCCTGCTGCTGTGGAGGCCTTTCGGGAGCTTAAGCGCCGTTTTTCTTCTGCTCCGGTGTTGTGCCAGCCTGATGTTTCTCTTCCTTTTCAGGTGGAGGTTGATGCTTCCGAGATCGGAGCGGGGGCGGTTTTGTCGCAGAAAAGTTCAGATTGTTCAGTGATGAGACCTTGTGCGTTCTTTTCTCGAAAATTTTCGCCCACCGAGCGAAATTATGACGTCGGTAATCGGGAGCTTTTGGCGATGAAGTGGGCATTCGAGGAGTGGCGTCATTGGCTTGAGGGTGCTAAACATCAGGTGGTGGTCTTGACTGATCACAAAAATTTGATTTATCTTGAGTCGGCCAGACGTCTGAATCCTAGACAGGCGCGTTGGTCGTTGTTTTTCTCCCGGTTTAATTTTGTGGTTTCGTATCTGCCAGGTACTAAGAATGTGAAGGCGGATGCCCTTTCTAGGAGTTTTGAACCTGATTCCCCTGGTGATTCTAAACCTACGGGTATACTTAAGGATGGGGTGATATTGTCTGCTGTCTTCCCAGACCTGCGACGTGCTTTACAAGAGTTTCAGGCGGATCGGCCTGATCGTTGTCCGCCTGGTAGATTGTTTGTGCCGGATGAGTGGACCAATAGAGTCATCTCGGAGGTTCATTCTTCTGCGTTGGCAGGTCATCCGGGAATTTTTGGTACCAGAGATTTGGTGGCTAGGTCCTTCTGGTGGCCTTCCCTGTCTCGGGACGTGCGTACTTTTGTGCAGTCTTGCGATGTTTGTGCTCGGGCCAAGCCTTGTTGTTCTCGGGCTAGTGGGTTGTGTTGCCCTTGCCTGTTCCTAAGAGGCCTTGGACACACATCTCTATGGATTTTATTTCTGATCTCCATGTTTCTCAGAAGATGTCCGTCATTTGGGTGGTGTGTGACCGCTTTTCTAAGATGGTTCATTTGGTGCCCTTGCCCAAGCTGCCTTCCTCATCTGAGTTGGTGCCCCTGTTTTTTCAGAATGTGGTTCGGCTGCATGGTATTCCGGAGAATATCGTTTCCGACAGGGGATCCCAGTTTGTGTCCAGATTTTGGCGGGCGTTTTGTGCCAGGATGGGCATTGATTTGTCTTTTTCGTCTGCATTTCATCCCCAGACAAATGGCCAGACGGAACGTACTAATCAGACCTTGGAGACTTATTTGAGGTGTTTCGTGTCAGCTGATCAGGATGACTGGGTCTCCTTTTTGCCGTTGGCTGAGTTTGCCCTTAATAATCGGGCCAGTTCTGCCACTTTGGTCTCCCCTTTCTTTTGCAATTCAGGGTTCCATCCTCGTTTTTCATCTGGTCAGGTGGAGTCTTCGGATTGTCCTGGAGTGGATACCATGGTGGATAGGTTGCATCGTATTTGGGGGCAGGTGGTGGACAATTTGGAGTTGTCCCAGGAGAGGACTCAACGTTTTGCTAATCGCCATCGTCGTGTTGGTCCTCGTCTTCGTGTTGGGGACTTGGTGTGGTTGTCCTCCCGTTTTGTCCCTATGAGGGTCTCTTCTCCTAAGCTTAAGCCTCGGTTCATCGGTCCTTATAAGATTTTGGAAATTCTTAACCCTGTGTCTTTTCGTTTGGACCTCCCAGCATCCTTTGCTATCCATAATGTCTTCCATCGGTCATTATTGCGGAGGTATGAGGTACCACTTGTGCCTTCTGTTGAGCCTCCTGCTCCTGTGATGGTTGAGGGTGAATTGGAGTACGTGGTGGAGAAAATCTTGGACTCCCGTGTTTCCAGACGGAGACTTCAATATCTGGTGAAATGGAAGGGCTACGGTCAAGAGGATAATTCTTGGGTTACAGCTTCTGATGTTCATGCTTCTGATTTGGTCCGTGCCTTTCATAGGGCTCATCCAGATCGCCCAGGATGTGGGAGTATCCTATTTAACCTTGCTCCTCAGTCATTCTAATGCTGGCCATCAATGTATCCAGAGTGATTCTGTTGCATGTTCCTGCTCCCAGTTTTCTGCTCAGCTAAGTTGGACACTTTAGTCCTTAAGTCTATTTTTGTATGTTTTGTCCAGTTTGCACTTATGTGAATCTCTGCAGCTGGAAGCTCTTGTTGGGCTGAAATTACCACTCCAGTGGCACGAGTTGTCACATGAGTTAAGGTAATTTCAGGATGGTGTTTTGAAGGGTTTTGCAGCTGACCGCGAAGTCCTCTGTTGTATCTTTCTGCTATTTAGTTTGCGGGCCTCTCTGTGCTAAATCTGCTTTCATACTACGTGTGTCTTTTCATCTGCTCTCACCGTTATTATATGTGGGGGGCTGCTATCTCCTGTGGGGACATTCTCTGGAGGCAAGCCAGGACTGTGTTTTCTTCTACCAGGGGTAGTTAGTTCTCCGGCTGGCGCGCGGCATCTAGAGACAACGCAGGAATGCCCTCTGGCTACTTCTAGTGTGGTGTGTAGGTTTAGCATCGCGGTCAGCTCTAGTTTCCATCACCCGAGAGCTTGTCCGTTTATTCTATGCTTCTGATGTTTCCTTGCCATTGGAAACCATAACAGTTCTCGTGCAGTACCTGAAGGGTTAATAAACTTCTTGAATGTGATCTGCACACCTTGAGGGGTGCACTTTTTAAGAATGGTGCACTTTTGGGTATTTTCTGTTATATTGAACCCCCAAACTCATTTCAAATGTGAGATGGTCCCTAAAAAAATGGTTTTGTAAATTTTGTTGGAAAAATGAGAAATCGCTGGTCAACTTTTAACCCTTATAATGTCCTAACAAAAAAAATATGTTTCCAAAATTGTGCTGATATAAAGTTGACATGTGGGAAATGTTATTTATTAACTATTTTGTGTGATACCACTCTCTGATTTAAGGATACAAAAATTAAAAGTTTGAAACTTGCAAAATTTTCAAAATTTTTGCCAAATTTGCTTTTTTTTCCATAAATAAACGCTGGTTATATCGAAGAAATTTTACCATTATCATGAAGTACAATATGTCATGGAAAAAAATCTCAATCAGTGGGATACGTTTAAGGCTATGTGCACACGTTGCGGTTTTTGCTGCGGATCCGCAGCGGATTTGACGCTGTGGATCCGCAGCAGTTTTCCATGCTGTGTACAGTACAATGTTAACCTATGGAAAACAAAAACCGCAGTGCACATGCTGCGGAAAATTCCGCTCGGATTCGCTGCGGAAAAAAAGAAGTAGCATGTCACTTCTTTCTGCGGATTCCGCAGCGGTTTTCAACCTGCACCAATAGGAAAGTGCAGTTGAAAACCCGCAGAGGAATCCGCAGAAGAAACCGCGTGAAAATCCGCAGTGAAAACCGCAGTGGTTTTGCATTGCGGATTTTCCAAATCCGCTGCGGAAAAATCCGCAGCAAAATCCGCAACGTGTGCACATACCCTTAGCGTTCCAGAGCTATAACATCAGAAAGTGACAGTGCTCACAATTGTAAAAATTGGCTTGGTCATTAAGTACTAAGTTGGCTATATCGCTAAAGGGTTAATTTCAACTATAATATGTACAGGTCCATTGAGAAACAAGCTGAAATAATTCTGATTGGTAAAAAAATAAATAAATAAGATAATGTGGATGCACAAGTGTGAGAAATCTCTTATAATTATTGATGTTATTGTGTTCAGAATTATCCAATCACATTTAAACTTATGTTAAATAGTAGTCAGTGCACAACTGCCATTATTACAATTAATCCCATATAAAGTTTAGCTATCCTAGGATATTCCTGATATTTTCTTATTTGCATTTTACAGTAAATAGCTTACAACACAGCAAAGGAATCTCGTTATTGAAACTTATGAATGAGGGTAAGAGTAGAATAACATTTTAAGGCATTAGATATACCCTGATAGACTGTGAAGTCCATCATCAAGTAGCTTAAATTAAGCACAACAGTGACATTAGGTAGTCCCTCAAAAATTGGTGGAAAGAAGAAAATTGGTCCGGGAGGCTGCCATGAGGCTTACAGCAACATATAAAAGCCAAACCAGAATCTCAGTTTTGCATGTCAGGCATGTCTCTCTCCACAAGAAAAAATGTTACCTGTTATGACCCCAATGGCAGAGGGTCTCAAAAGTACATACCAAGTCTGCAAACACAAAAAACCAGCTCATAGGGCAGTGGTAACTGGGCTAACCGTATATCTAATCCTAGAACCACAAATAGCAGCAGCCGGGGAACGTGCCTACGTTGGTTCTAGACGTCTCGCGCCAGCCGGAGAACTAACTAACCCTAGAAGGGAAAAGATAGACCTTTCTTGCCTCCAGAGAAAAGACCCCAAAAGTTGGATACAAGCCCCCCACAAATAATAACGGTGAGGTAAGGAGAAAAGACAAACGTAAGAATGAACTAGATATTTAGCAAAGAGAGGCCCACTGACTAATAGCAGAATATAGTAAGATGACTTATACGGTCAGCAAAAACCCTATCAAAATTTCCACGCTGGATATTCAAGAACCCCCGAGCCGTCTAACGGCCCGGGGGGAGAATACCAGCCCCCTAGAGCTTCCAGCAAAATCAGGAATCACATTAAGTACAAGCTGGACAGAAAATAAGAGCAATGCAGATAACCAAAAAACAAGGAAGCAGGACTTAGCTTAATTTTGCAAGAACCCGGACCAGCAGACAGGAGCAAACAGAAAGGATCTGATAACAACGATGCCAGGCACTGGACTGAGGATCCAGGAAGTTTATATAGCAACACCCCTGGACTAACGACCCAGGTGGGTGCCAAACTGAGGAAAGACAATCCCAGAGTCTTATCACTAGTGACCACAAGAGGGAGCCAAAAAAGTATAATTCACAACAGTACCCCCCCTTTAAGGAGGGGTCACCGAACCCTCACCAGGACCACCAGGGCGATCAGGATGAGCAGCGTGAAAGGCACAAACTAAATCGGCCGCATGCACATCAGAGGCAACCACCCAGGAATTATCCTCCTGGCCATAGCCCTTCCACTTGACCAGATACTGAAGCCTCCGTCTGGAGAGACGAGAATCCAAGATCTTCTCCACCACGTACTCCAACTCGCCCTCAACCAACACCGGAGCAGGAGGCTCAACAGAAGGAACCACAGGCACAACGTACCGCCGCAACAAAGACCTATGGAACACTTTGTGAATGGCAAACGACACCGGAAGATCCAAGCGAAAGGACACAGGATTAAGGATTTCCAATATCTTGTAAGGACCGATGAAGCGAGGCTTAAATTTAGGAGAGGAGACCTTCATAGGAACAAATCAAGAAGACAGCCATACCAAATCCCCAACACGAAGTCGGGGACCCACACCGCGGCGGCGGTTGGCAAAACGCTGAGCCTTCTCCTGTGACAACTTTAAGTTGTCCACCACATGATTCCAGATCTGCTGCAACCTATCCACCACGGAATCTACCCCAGGACAGTCAGAAGGCTCCACATGTCCCGAGGAAAAACGAGGATGGAAACCAGAGTTGCAAAAAAAAGGCGAAACCAAAGTAGCGGAACTAGCCCGATTATTAAGGGCAAACTCAGCCAACGGCAAGAAGGTCACCCAATCATCCTGATCTGCAGAAACAAAACACCTCAAATAAGCCTCCAGAGTCTGATTAGTTCGCTCCGTTTGTCCATTAGTCTGAGGATGAAAGGCAGACGAAAACGACAAATCAAAGCCCATCTTAGCACAAAAGGATCGCCAGAACCTGGAAACAAACTGGGATCCTCTGTCAGACACAATATTCTCAGGAATGCCGTGTAAACGAACCACATTCTGAAAGAACAAATGAACCAGATCGGAAGAGGAAGGCAGCTTAGGCAAAGATACCAAATGGACCATCTTGGAAAAGCGATCACATACCACCCAGATGACAGACATACCTTGAGACACCGGAAGATCTGAAATGAAATCCATGGAAATGTGTGTCCAAGGCCTCTTCGGGACAGGCAAGGGCAAGAGCAAGCCGCTGGCACGAGAACAGCAAGGCTTAGCCCGAGCACAAGTCCCACAGGACTGCACAAATGACTGCACATCCCGTGACAAGGAAGGCCACCAAAAGGACCTAGCCACCAGATCTCTGGTGCCAAAAATTCCCGGATGCCCTGCCAACACCGAGGAATGAACCTCGGAAATGACTCTGCTGGTCCACTTATCAGGAACAAACAGTCTGTCAGGTGGACAAGAGTCAGGTCTACCAGCCTGAAATCTCTGCAACACACGTCGCAAATCCGGAGAAATGGCTGACAAGATAACTCCCTCTTTAAGAATACCAACTGGTTCTACGACTCCAGGAGAGTCAGGCACAAAGCTCCTTGAAAGAGCATCAGCCTTCACATTCTTTGAACCTGGTAAATACGAGACCACAAAGTCAAAACGGGAGAAAAACAATGACCAGCGGGCCTGTCTAGGATTCAGGCGTTTAGCAGACTCGAGATACATCAGATTTTTGTGATCAGTCAAGACCACCACACGATGCTTAGCACCCTCGAGCCAATGATGCCACTCCTCAAATGCCCACTTCATGGCCAACAACTCCCGATTGCCAACATCATAATTCCGCTCAGCAGGCGAAAACTTCCTAGAGAAAAAGGCACATGGTCTCATTACAGAGCAACCAGGGCCTCTCTGCGACAAAACGGCCCCTGCCCCAATCTCAGAAGCATCCACTTCAACCTGAAAGGGCAGTGAGACATCAGGCTGGCACAAAACAGGCGCCGAAGTAAACCGGCGCTTCAACTCTTGGAAAGCTTCCACGGCTGCAGGAGCCCAGTTATCAACATCAGAACCTTTCTTGGTCATATCCGTCAAAGGTTTAACAACGCTAGAAAAATTAGCGATAAAACAACGGTAGAAGTTAGCAAAACCCAAGAACTTCTGAAGACTTTTAACTGACGTGGGCTGAGTCCGATCATGAATAGCTCGGACCTTGACTGGGTTCATCTCCACCGCAGAAGGGGAAAAAATAAAACCCAAAAATGGAACCTTCTGTACTCCAAAGAGACACTTTGAGCCCTTAACAAACAAAGCATGCTCACGCAAAACCTGAAACACCATCCTGACCTGCTCTACATGCGAGTCCCAATCATCAGAAAAAAACCAGAATATCATCCAGATAAACAATCATAAATTTATCCAGATATTTCCGGAAAATATCATGCATAAAGGACTGAAACACTGAAGGAGCATTAGAGAGCCCAAAAGGCATCACCAAGTACTCAAAATGACCTTCGGGCGTATTAAATGCAGTTTTCCATTCATCTCCTTGCTTAATGCGCACAAGGTTGTACGCACCACGAAGATCTATCTTGGTGAACCACTTGGCACCTTTAATCCGGGCAAACAAGTCCGACAACAGAGGCAAAGGATACTGAAATTTAACAGTGATTTTATTCAGAAGCCGATAGTCAATACAAGGTCTCAAAGATCCGTCCTTCTTGGCCACAAAAAAGAATCCCGCACCAAGAGGGGAAGAGGATGGACGGATATGCCCCTTCTCCAGAGACTCCTTGATATACGAACGCATTGCGGTATGCTCAGGTACAGACAGATTAAATAGTCTTCCCTTAGGAAATTTACTACCTGGAATCAAATCTATGGCGCAGTCACAGTCCCTATGAGGAGGCAGAGCACTGGACCTGGACTCGCTGAATACATCCTGATAATCAGACAAATACTCAGGAACTTCCGAAGGAGTAGAGGAAGCAATAGACACCAGCGGGGAACCACCATGAATTCCCTGACAGCCCCAACTTGACACAGACATTGCCTTCCAATCCAAGACTGGATTATGGTTCTGTAACCATGGCAGACCAAAAACGACTAAATCATGCATTTTATGCAGAACAAGAAAACGAATCACCTCCCGATGTTCAGGAGTCATGCACATGGTTACCTGTGTCCAAAACTGCGGTTTATTTTCCGCCAATGGCGTAGCATCAATACCTCTAAGAGGGATAGGATGTACCAAAGGCTCAAGAACAAAACCACAGCGCTTGGCAAATGACAGATCCATAAGACTCAGGGCAGCACCTGAATCCACAAACGCCATAACAGGGTAGGAAGACAATGAGCAAATTAAAGTCACAGACAAAATAAATTTAGGTTGCAAATTACCAATGGCGACAGGGCTAACAACCCTTGTTAGGCGTTTAGAGCATGCTGATATAACATGTGTAGAATCACCACAGTAAAAACACAACCCATTCTGACGTCTATGATTTTTCCGTTCATTTCTAGTCTGAATTCTATCACATTGCATTAAATCAGGTGTTTGTTCAGACAACACCACCAGAGGATTAGCAGTTTTGCGCTCCCGCAAACGCCGGTCAATTTGAATAGCCAGCGCCATGGAATCATTCAGACTTGTAGGAATGGAGAAACCCACCATCACATTCTTAATGGCTTCAGAAAGGCCATTTCTGAAATTTGCGGCCAGAGCACACTCATTCCACTGAGTAAGCACGGACCATTTCCGAAATTTTTGGCAATATACTTCAGCTTCATCCTGGCCCTGAGAAATAGCCAGCAAGGCTTTTTCTGCCTGAATTTCAAGATTGGGTTCCTCATAAAGCAATCCGAGCGCCAGAAAAAACGCATCAATATTTGCCAATGCCGGATCTCCTGGCGCTAGCGAGAAGGCCCAATCCTGAGGGTCGCCCCGTAAGAAAGAGATAACAATTTTAACTTGCTGAGCTGAGTCTCCAGATGAACGGGGTCTCAGAGATAGAAACAATTTACAATTATTCCTGAAATTCCTAAACTTGAATCGGTCTCCAGAGAATAGTTCAGGAATAGGTATTTTAGGTTCAGACATTGGACTACTGGTAACAAAATCTTGTATGCCCTGCACACGAGCAGCAAGCTGATCCACACTTGTAATCAAGGTCTGGACATTCATGTCTGCAGCAAGCACAAGCCACTCAGAGGTAAAGGGGAGGAACAAAGAGAGGAAAAAAAAAAAAACTCAGAATTTCCTTTCTTATTATCCCACTTCTGCAATGCATTAAACATTCAACTTTGGCCTGGCATACTGTTATGACCCCAATGGCAGAGGGTCTCAAAAGTACATACCAAGTCTGCAAACACAAAAAACCAGCTCATAGGGCAGTGGTAACTGGGCTAACCGTATATCTAATCCTAGCACCACAAATAGCAGCAGCCGGGGAACGTGCCTACGTTGGTTCTAGACGTCTCGCGCCAGCCGGAGAACTAACTAACCCTAGAAGGGAAAAGATAGACCTTTCTTGCCTCCAGAGAAAAGACCCCAAAAGTTGGATACAAGCCCCCCACAAATAATAACGGTGAGGTAAGGAGAAAAGACAAACGTAAGAATGAACTAGATATTTAGCAAAGAGAGGCCCACTGACTAATAGCAGAATATAGTAAGATGATTTATACGGTCAGCAAAAACCCTATCAAAATTTCCACGCTGGATATTCAAGAACCCCCGAACCGTCTAACGGCCCGGGGGGAGAATACCAGCCCCCTAGAGCTTCCAGCAAAATCAGGAATCACATTAAGTACAAGCTGGACAGAAAATAAGAGCAATACAGATAACCAAAAAACAAGGAAGCAGGACTTAGCTTAATTTTGTAAGAACCCGGACCAGCAGACAGGAGCAAACAGAAAGGATCTGATTACAACGATGCCAGGCACTGGACTGAGGATCCAGGAAGTTTATATAGCAACACCCCTGGACTAACGACCCAGGTGGGTGCCAAACTGAGGAAAGACAATCCCAGAGTCATATCACTAGTGACCACAAGAGGGAGCCAAAAAAGTCTAATTCACAACAGTTACCCCTTAGAACCCAGTCATAGACCTCTGATATAGCAAAATTAGATCTCATGCTTTGCGCTAAGGAGGGGGGAAACCCTGAAACATGTACCTGCAAATTCTAACTTGGCTTTTATCCAAAGTCATGTAGCTTGTTAAAGGGTTGATATTGACTTTTAGGATTGCTAGTTCCAATAGGTGGCACTACAGTTCAAGTTCTCTTCCTCGCTGAAAAGATAATTTTCATATTTAATTTCCCAGATGAGCATTGCATGGCTTGTAAGTCTCCTTACCCTTTCATGCCAGGCAAGTCACTCTGCACAAGTCACTCTGCACATTACTCTTAGACCCCAGTCATAGGCCTCTCATAAAGCCAAAAGGCATCTTTGTTCTAAATTAAACAAGCCCAACTTTTCTAACCTTTCATTACAGGAAAGGCTTTCCATCCCATGTAATATAGTTGCCTTCTTTTAACCAACTCTACCATTTCAATATCTTTTTTAATATATGGAGTCCAAAACTTGATCCCATTCTAAAGATGTGGCCTTACAAAATATTTACTGTATAAAGGGCATGGATTTACAGGGTGCAGGAATTGCAGGGGTTGCAGCCATACCTGGGCCAAAGAGCCTAGGAGATCCCAAAAGGTCTCTATGGCCAATATGAGAAGACAACTATTACAAAATAGCCATTGGGGGTTTCAGCTCTCTGGTAGCCACATGGATATGGGTAATAATGATCGACTGTTCTGTTGCATTTCTATCCCTGAAGACAGCAATCTCACAATGTGTACAGTGTTATGCGATTTCTCTATGTAATTTGAATAGTAGTGCGTATTTCATATTGTATCATGGTAATGTACGGTATATAGGAATGTAAAGTGTTAATTGTAGGGTTTTACTCACTCGGGTGCGACGGGAGGAAAACAGGAGGCACGGTTCCTTCAAACGTTCATATGGGTTTATTGCTTCATAAACCCCAAAAGCAAAACAGAAAAATAAACAGTCTTTAGATCAGGCAAATACAACACAAAATGTCTATAGTAGGGCTCTGCTTCGCCAGGCCTGTGGGCACATAGGCTGGGTTAGTGTCCAGTACTCAGGCTCGGTCTGGAGCCAAACACACAGGAGGCCTTCTTGCTCCCAACACACAGACCATGTGCCAAACAGCAGCCTTCATTATATAGGCGATAACCACACCCAGAGGCGAGGTATTTGGATAGCAAGACCCGCCCATCTCTCATCGCTACCCTCAACCTGGTGCCAGGTGCACCAAATGAACTTCTTAATGCTTACGTGCACTAAAGAAGATACTCCAGGTTACATCACAGAGCGCAGCCATGTCTGTGACACATACCTCCCATTCACTATGCGACCATTAGCCTCCTTACTGTATAATGTGAGTAGTGCATAGTGCAGGGTAAGCATAGGGTTAGACCCGAGATAGTATACTGTAAGTACTGTTCATAGAAATAAGTGGCTTAGCTAATGGCATAGGACATAAGATAAAGACAGAAGACAACTATTACAAAATAGCCATTGGGGGTTTCAGCTCTCTGGTAGTCACATGAATATGGGTAATAATGATGGACTGTTCTGTTGCATTTCTATCCCTGAGGACAGCAGTCTCACAATGTGTACAGTGTTATGTGATTTCTCTATGTAATTTGAATAGTGATGTGCGTATTTCATATTGTATGATGGTAATGTACAGCATATAGGAATGTAAAGTGTTAATGTATAATGTAAGTAGTGCACAGTGCAGGGTAAGCATAGGGTTAGACCCGAGATAGTATACTGTAAGCACTGTTCACATAAGTAAGTGGCTTAGCAATGGCATAGGACATAAGAAAAGGACAGAAGGTTTAGTCTATTGGTTAGGAAAGTATAGGATATAGCTAATGAATAGAACTAGCCCAGCAGGTGTGGACTAGTGTTAATAAAAGGTGGCTACTTTCTGCTAGTGTCAGGACATAGAGAAGTGTAGTAACCATTCCAAGTTCAAGTCCAGTGGGCTGATGGGCTCAATATGTGTCTACCATTCGAGGCAGTGGGCACTAGAATCCTGAGCGGACTCTCCTGTGCCCGGAGCTGAAGGTCTGGCATAGTGCCTGCCGGGCACATCCTGTCCTTTGGTGTGCAGGGAAAAATGGAGAGGGTCCCACCTAGATGGAAGGTAATGGATCCCGAGTGTATTGTTGAATGGGAAGGGAGATCCCTAGGGCTAACAGAGCCAGTGGGCGCTCAGGGACAGTTCTTATTTGAGGGAGAGAGTGCTTTTCTAGGCTAGTGTGTGCACAGTTTAATGAATCAGAGTGCTCTAGTGTTCACACTGCTGCTGACTCTGAACCATTATGCTAACAGTCTTTCTAAGGGCTAATCTTGTGCTTTGCTGTTTGCATCAGATACATTCAGTATTTAGCCTAGGGAAGGACAGTTGCAGATGCAGGGAGAGTTGCTGAATACAGTCTCTAGGCAGGGCTTAGGGTATGTGCACACGTCCGGATTTCTTGCAGAAATTTCCTGAAGAAAAACGGAAATTTTCTGCAAGAAATCCCTCTTTTTGTTTGCGTTTTTTTTTCCGTTTTTTTCACTTTTTTTTAGCATTCTGCAAGCGTAATTAGCTTGCAGAATGCTAAAGTTTTCCAAGCGATCTGTAGCATCGCTTGGAAAACTGATTGACAGGTTGATCACACTTGTCAAACATAGTGTTTGACAAGTGTGACCAACTTTTTACTATAGATGCTGCCTATGCAGCATCAATAGTAAAAGATAGAATGTTTAAAAATAATAAAAAAAATAAAAAAAAAGGTTATACTCACCTGCAGACAGACGATCTCCTCGGCGGCGTCCGTTCCTATAGATGGTTTGTGTGTGAACGACCTTCGATGATGTCGCGGCTTGTGATTGGTCCGCAATTTTAATGAACATGTTGCTTTTTTTTCCGCGATGCGATTTTTTCGCGGAAAAAAATGCAACATTTGCACAAAAAATACGGAATACCCTGTAAATAATAGGAGGCATATGTTAGCGTTTTTTCCGCGTTTTTATCATGTTTTTATAGCGAAAAAACGCGAAAAAAACGCGAAAAATCCTGAACGTGTGCACATGGCCTTAGGGCTTTGCAAAATATATAGCTGCAGCACTTGACCACATTCTTTTTGAGGGTGAAAAAAATGACTGTATTGTCATCCATAGAGTATTACCTGCTTTGTTGGACATTTTGGTGTTATCTAAAACTCCCCCAAAAAGTTGAAAAATGTTTCTGGATTCAGTTAGTCATTCACAGAGTATTACTTGCTTTCTGTTACATTTCTGTGGTATCGGAAACTTCAAAAAAGTTCCAAAATTTTTCCTGGATTCAGTTAGTCATTCATACAGTTTAATGGGGTAATTGTTACATTACAGTGGTATATAAAACTCCAAAAAAGTTCAAAATTTTATTCTGGATTTAATTAGTCATTCATTCAGTTTAATGCGGTTATTGTAACATTACGATAGTGTATAAAACTCTCGAAAAGTTAACATTTTTATTTTCGATTCAATTAGTCATCCATACAGTTTAATGCAATTATTGTTACATTACGGTCAAATACAAAACTAAAGAAAACATTCAAAATGTTTTCCTCTATTCAATTAGTCATCCATACAGCCTAACGTGCTTTGTGTAAAATTGTGGTGGTTTCAAATTTTTAAAAACCGCTTGGTCTTGCACAGTTCACAAAATATTTTTGCTCAAAAAATTGACTATTGTTACACATACTTGGTTTGTGTGAAATTTCGTTGGTTTGAAATAAAATCCAAAATTGGCCTCCAATGCTGTACAAATTTGGTTGTTCAAAAATTGACTATTGTCATATATCCTGTAGATCCTGTGTTTTTGTGAAATTTCATTGGTTTGAAATAAAATCCCAAATTGGCCTGCTATAGGTATACAAATTTGGTTGTTCAAAAATTGACTATTGTGATGTATACTGTGGAACCTGCTTTGTGTGAAATTTCATCTCTGATGTGCTATCTCAGAACACGTCGTCCAAGCTGAAAGCTCTGCAGCTCTGCTTCATAGAAGCGGTAACAGGCTCTGCTAAACCTAATTTGTCTAGGAGAGAAACCACATACCCAGCAAAGTTATTGAAAGGAGTAACATACCAGACAGATCTGTGGCTCTCGATGCTGAACCTCCAACCAGGCATGTGTGTGTGATAATGTGGAGGGAGGTGCTGAAGTGACCCTTCACGGTTGACTCAGTGATTTTCAAATTGATCCACAGGGCATTGCTGGCAACTGAAAATGACCAGACGGAGACGTGTGTCTCTGTTAGGGGGGATCGAGCAGATCTCTAAGCCCCGTTTATTGTGTCACACTTTTCATAATCATAACAAGTTATACTTCAACCAATCAACATAAGAACACGCTCACAGTTATTAACCTATAAGAATGCAGGAACAGCTTGTACGTCAAAGTCTCGTAGAACAATACACCCTCAGTCTCATGTCCTGTTCAGGTTGAAACAATCAAGGTCTCATAACATATGTGAACTTTAGCCTAGTAACAAAATTTATCTTAAAACAGCAAGATGGGGTCGAAAAGCACAAAATGAAGCCTACTTTAATTTTTCTTAGTTTAACCCTTCACAATAATGACCATATCCTGGTGGCGGCTGTGAAGATTGGCAAGCTCACATGTACCATGCTTGGCCCGCGAGCTCAACTTGGTATTTCAGCGGTTTCTGAAATCTTAGCCAAGATTTGTCAGAGCTTCTGGTCAAGGTACACCACATCAGCGCCCTTTCCGTAAGTCAGCTACAGCTGCTGCCACTCTGGAAGTATGGTGAGCGGCGATGACACAATAATCAGAGGAAAGATCCCGCTTCTGTGTCTACTTCAGCAGTCGTCGCTGACAATTAAACATGAAGCTTTGCATGTTGACCAGGTGGCGATTAAGAAAGACATGAGACAGGGAAGTACTACCCAGCCCAGCGTCATCTCATCTCCTCATCACAGAGTGGGAAACAATGAGGAAGGGGAGGCTGAGGAGGAGGAACAGGAGCTGGCTGATAGCGTAGCACAAGCTAATACACACACAAACTTCGTCTCGCTCCTCCTACATGGATCGGCTTAGGAGGAAGAGATGGAGAAGCAGGAGGCAGAGATAGAGAGTACCGTATATACTCGAGATTAAGCCAAGATTTTCAGCCCACTTTTTTGGGCTGAAAGTAACCCTCTCGTCTTATACTCGAGTCATACCCAGGAGTCGGCAGGGGAGGGAGGGCGGAGCTGTGTAATAATACTCACCTGCTCCTGGCGCGGTCCCTGCACATCTTTTCCCCGGCGCCGGCAGATTCTTCCTGTAGTGAGCGGTCACATGGTACCGCTCATTACAGTAATGAATATGGACCCGACTCCACTCCCATAGGGAGCCGCATATTCATTACTGTAATGAGCGGTACGACGTGACCGCTCACTACAGGAAGAAGCTGCCGGTGTCGGGGAAAAGACGTTCAGGGACCGTGCCAGGAGCAGGTGAGTATAACTCAGTGCTCGATATTCACCTGCTCCCCGTTCCACCATCAGCGCCGCTGCGTCTTCCGCGTCCTCTGCAGTGACGCTCAGGTCAGAGGGTGCGATGACGCGATTAGTGCACGTCATTAGTGTCATTAGTGACGCGATTAGTATACAGCATTACAGAATGCTGTAGATAAGCCCCTGATGCCGGTGGGCTTAGCTCATCTTCGATTTTGGGGGTGACAGGTTCCTTTAAGCGGATGCTAGCACCAGAGCAGGACGCTGCGAGGGAGCGCCGTGTAGGTAAGTGTAATGGTTTGGGGTTTTTTAATGCTTCCTGATGAGGCCATGTATACCAGGAATGGGATGGGGCCAATTCTAAAAGAAAAAGGATGGGACCAACATTCCAGGAACAGGATGGGGCCAATTCTAAAAGAAACGGATGGGACCAACATTCCAGGAACAGGATGGGGCCAATTATAAAAGAAAAAGGATGGGGATGAGAGGACCATATATACTAGGATAGGGGATATTACAGTACACAACTGACCATTTTTTTGCTTCAATTTTTTTTTCCTAACTTCCTCCTCTAGGTGCGTCTTATGGTCCAGGGCGCCTTATAGTCCGAAAAATACGGTACCTACCATTCAAGACCTTACCTCTTGCTTTCTTACAACCCGTGATAGTTGGACGCCTTGTTGGAGAAACTGTTTACACCAGTTTTATGACATAAAACTGCTTGAAATGTTGTGTCCCAACTTTTTTGCCCAGCTCATTGTCATTTAAAAAATTTGCAAGCTTTGCCATTTTTGCATCATTCCTAGTGAACCGTGCCATCTTTTAAATAAGTAGGCGGTGCTTAGATTTGGAGGAATGGCTAAATGTGCCCAATTCACCTTAATATACACCACAAAAGTGGAGGAATTTATAAAAGAAATATACAGTGGGTCCGAAAAGTATTCAGACCCCTTTAAAGTTTTCACTCTGTTTCATTGTAGTCATTTGGTAAATTCAAAAAAGTTAATTTTTTTTCTCATTAATGTACACTCTGCACCCCATCTTGACTGAAAAAAAACAGAAGTAGTAATTTTTGCAAATGCATTAAAAAAGAAAAACTGAAATATCACATGCACATAAATAGTCAGACCCTTTGCTCAGTAATGAGTAGAAGCACCCTTTTGAGTTACTACAGCCATGAGTCTTCTTGGTAATGATGCAACAAGTTTTTCACACCTGGATTTGGGGATCCTCTGCCATTCTTCCTTGCAGATCCTCTCCAGTTCCGTCAGGTTGGATGGAGAATGTTGGTGGACAGCCATTTTCAGATCTCTCCAGAGATGCTCAATTGGGTTTAGATCAGGGCTTTGGCTGGGCCAGTCAAGAATGGTCACAGAGTTGTTCAGAAGCCACTCCTTTTGTTATTTTAGCCGTGTGCTTAGGGTCATTGTCTTGTTGGAAGGTGAACCTTCGGCGAAGTTTGAGGTCCAGAGCACTCTGGAAGAGGTTTTCATCCAGGATATCTCTGTACTTGGCAGCATTCATGTTTCCTTCAATGACAACCAGTCGTCCTGTCCCTGCAGGTGAAAAACACTCCCATAACACTCCCATGTTTCACTGTTGGGATTGTATTGGGCAGGTAATGAGCAGTGCCTGGTTTTCTCCACACATACCGCTTAGAATTATTACAAAAATGGTCTAACTTCGTCTCATCAGACCAGAGAATCTTATTTCTCATAGTCTGGGAGTCCTTCTATGCTGGCTTTCATATGTCTTGCACTAAGGGGCTTCCGCTGGGCCACTCTGCCATAAAGGCCCAACTGGTGGAGGGCTGCAGTGACAGTTGACTTTGTGGAACTTTCTCCCATCTCCCTTCTGCATCTCTGGAGCTCAGCTACAGTGATATTGGGGTTCTTCTTTACCTCTTTTCAAGGTTTTTCTCCAATGATTGCTCAATTTGGCTTGACAGCCAGGTCTGGGAAGACTTCTGGTGGCCCAAACATCTTCCATTTAAATATTATGGTGGCCACTGTGCTCTTAGGAACCTTGAGTACTGCAGAAATTCTTTTGTAACCATGGCCAGATCTGTGCCATGCCACAATTCTGTCTCTGAGCTCCTTGGCCAGTTCCTTTGGCCTCATGATTCTCATTTGGTCTGACATGCACTGTGAGCTGTGAGGTCTTATATAGACAGGTGTGTACCTTTCCAAATCAAGTCCTATCAGTTTAATTAAACACAGCTGTCTTCCAATGAAGGAGTAGAACCATCTCAAGGAGGATCACAAGGAAATGGACACATGTGTAACACCCCAGGTTCCTGGTTGTTACAGTTACATTGCTTTCCTCATGGGGAGAGTGATGTCATGCTTGGAAGCGAGGAAGGATCCCTTTATTAGGTATTCAGCACATACAACACTGTTCTGACTCCAGGCCAGAAGGGGGAGCTCTAAACCCAGTTTCAGGGGAGCTTCCCTAGATATATGCAGCGCCCCAGAGTCCTGGTCGTTGCAGTACTGTGGCTCCGCCACTATGGGGAGCCATGGTGCGTCCGGTGGCACTGAAGGAGTTCATCTGATCAGGTATCACAGACACCAATACATTTCACAGCTGGGCCTCCGGGGGGAGCTAAGGGTTCTATTCATTAGGCCACTCCCCACCATAGTGGGTAAACTGGGGGTCAGGCAGGAAGTTAGAGGAGAAAGCTGACTGGATTGGACGAAGCAACACCTAGTGGCAGAGGGTGTTGTGGAGGAAGAGACGGTAGGGTCTCTGTCAGGGGTGGGATCCTGACAGAGGCTTGGCATTGAAAAGAACGTAACGGGTCCGCGCCAGCTCCGGGAAGCGGCGGGACCCAAGAAAGGACTAGAAGCGAGATAGATTGTGCTGAGTGAGAAACGAGATCAAGCGATAGGAGAATACCAGTAGGGGTCGTGCCGTAAGACCGGAGCAACATCCTACTGAGGCGCACTACCGGTGGCCGGAACGCCGAGGGAGTATTATAACAACTAGCTTCAAGCAATACTCTAAACAGCGGCGGGACAGTCAGTCTCAGGCGGGCTGTCTCACCTAAATTACCTATGAAGTCTTGGGAGGCAATTGCGGGAGAGGGGCGTCTCTAGGGTCCCGGAAGAACTCCAGGACTACCCGACAAACGGGTGCCGTTCTAACTGTAACATCAGGAAGGGACGGAAGATTAGAAGAACATCATTTAATCGAGTTGTGAGGGAACTTAAGAAACAGACACAACGGTTGTGGGGTACTTTCTGTAAGCATAGCAGGGAAGGACTACAACACATAGCGCTAAGAAGGAAGGCACCGATTTCCACCTGTGAAGTGAACTCTGGAGGTGCCATTGGACCGGCCGGACTTGCGTAGCCTGGTGGACCTTACTCTGGACTGAGGACTCAGAGATCTCCAGTAAAGAGGTAAAGAGACTGCAACTTGGTGTCCTCGTTATTGACCGCGACCTGCACCCCACAACTGCACCACCGACATCCACACCTATCATTCACTGTGCGCCCCACGGCAGGGTCACGGACCGGGGCCTAGCCGCCGTGACAACCCCAGAAGTAGAGACTTCGGAGGCCCGGTACCGGGTACCCCTCGGCCCTGTGGCAGTGGGGGCGCTACAGAACTTGGCGTCACGAACAGGATTTACTTAAGCCTGAGGAATCAGGTCATGTGTGCCTCAGAACTGTGACTTGACGTGCTTGGACTGTACTTTATTGCAAAGACTGTGCTGCGCCATTTGCCGCCAAAAGTTCCCGCCAAAATCCGCCGCCATTGCAGCGCTGGAGAGAGAAGGGGCGTGAAGTAGGCGTAGACAAGCTGGAGAGCGCGAACGGCAATGGCCGCCCAGTCTAAGTATTTCTGTGTCCTGAGGACGTGCCCGTCAACAGCCGAGGTCCGCCTCCTGATCCTGGTTGGAGGGTGGAGACCATGGGGACGGGGCCGCCCACGAAAGAGACCGCGGGAAGAAGACAT
This sequence comes from Ranitomeya variabilis, assembly GCF_051348905.1. NCBI lineage: Eukaryota > Metazoa > Chordata > Amphibia > Anura > Dendrobatidae > Ranitomeya > Ranitomeya variabilis. The sequence goes on along the minus strand of NC_135232.1, from coordinate 512,209,318 downwards.
TGGAGAAAAGGCAAAAATGGCGACACCAGGAGCACCACGTGGGGCTGACCCGGTCCGGCCTGAGGCTGCGCAACATGACATAGCCCTAGAAATGCCACCGCTGCGGGGTCTGACCCTCGCAGGGTCACCAATGAGCCGACCCCCTTTGCCGCTATCTGAGGAATGTGTGGCTGCAGCCGAGGCCCGACAGCTAGCCCGCAGGCTGGAGGCTGATGCCCGCGTGCTCACTCGGCTAGGCCAGCCCACGGAGATCCGTTTATCCCCAGTGTCCCCTGCTCCTTCCCACCTGGCCGCGGCTGAAGGTACGCTACAGACGCCGGGCCTGAAGATCATGCCGGACGCCGAACATCTACGGCGTCTGATGGCAGCGTGGCGGAGCCGGCCCCAGCCTGCAGAGCAGGTTGATTTAATTAGCACCCCGGAGATCCCGCCATCACACTGGGGTGTAGTGGTGGCCTTTAACCCTCAGTATGGACGCGGGGTTATCCAAGAAATCGGGGAGCCGCTACAAATCCACGTGGATCGGGAGGAGGTGGAGCCCTGCAGCAGATTTCCCCGCGACCTGGAGCCAGGTGATGCGGTGACTTACACCAGATGGAGGAGGGCTGCGGGAGAGTCTGGCTGGATGGCGCGAGGTGTGCAACGATGCATTGCCCTCCAGGCTGCTGCCGGAACACCGGAAGAAGATGATCCCAAGGGGAAAGCAGCAGAGCCCGGCCCCGCGGAATCTCGAGGAGCCTGTCCTCGCTGTGCTCCGGAGGAACGTGTGCACCTACCCGTGAGAAGGGCGTCCCGGCGAGGGATTTTATCACTGCTGGGACCAGAACCGCTTCCTGGCGCACCAGTGCGATCCGTTGGCCTGGTGATGCCAGACCGGAGACCACCACAGTAAGATTCTACTGTACTTTGTTACTTGTAAAATAGTTACTGTTTTATTGCCTTTTATGATTGCTAAAACCCGTTCAGGGTAAACTTTTAAGGGGATCCTTCTATGGACCCGGGATCCCTATTGTTTTTGGTTATTTTCTATTTTTCTACGTTATTTAAAAACTGCTGAAATCATGAACAGTGCATGATCCGAACTTCTTGTAAATAGTTGCACCTTATTAAAGGCGCTCCCTACTGGTTTTACTTAAAGACTCTTTGCGAAGATACCGCACTGGAACCTTTGCTGAGTATGGACTGGTAGCTTGGGAAGACACGCTACCTCACAGAGACTTGGTCCCCTCTTAAAGGGGATGTTCATTTATCGCATTTCAATAGTAAAATTGCTTAAGATTGGAAGCAATAATGTCTTGACCAAAGAAAGTGATGATAATGTTTACATGAGAAAGTTATATGTGTTTAATTAGTTAAATGTGAAGAAAAACTGATGATGTGCTCTGAGAAGTAAAAGGTGAAAGATAGAAGAAGGATGCAGTGGACCCGTAGGGATAGATGTGGTGTCCAGCATGCAAGAAAGGAAGAAAGATAATGAGAAGGCTTAATGTTCGATAGACAATGTTTAGATAATGCTGATAGAAAGTTAGGATAGAAGGTAAACCCTGAGTCCTCATAGGAGTCATGTAAAGATGACTTAGTGCTCTTAAACTGAAAGTAATGTTATCTTCTATACTGTGTATAGTAGTTGAAAAGGCAGTAGGCCCTGGCTGAACGGGGCGGTCCTGTAACAGAAAGGAGAGGCAGTAGGTCTGGTGCCGATAGGACAGGCGGTCCTGCAGATTTAAAGAAGGAGAATGAGAAAGTTAAAGTGCCTTATAATGTGATTATAGGAAGGTCTTTAGTGGATTTAGAGTGTGAGTCCTTAAAGGCAATGTTAAATTATTGTTCAACAATTTTGCACTTAAGTAGAATGCCCGGTTGGGTAACAGGAGTTATTTATAGCCTGTAATTTATAATGTTAACCATGTTTGTAACGTTCAAGTGTCCTTACCTCCCATAAAGGGAAGCTCTGTTCAAGTATACTTATTGTTATTGCACTCAACAAAATTGTATGTCTTTTTGCTAACTTGTATTGTTGTTTTCTTCCCAGTCCCGGAGTACTGTGTTTAACCAGGGGGGAGTGCAGCGCCCCAGAGTCCTGGTCGTTGCAGTACTGTGGCTCCGCCACTATGGGGAGCCATGGTGCGTCCGGTGGCACTGAAGGAGTTCATCTGATCAGGTATCACAGACACCAATACATTTCACAGCTGGGCCTCCGGGGGAAGCTAAGGGTTCTATTCATTAGGCCACTCCCCACCATAGTGGGTAAACTGGGGGTCAGGCAGGAAGTTAGAGGAGAAAGCTGACTGGATTGGACGAAGCAACACCTAGTGGCAGAGGGTGTTGTGGAGGAAGAGACGGTAGGGTCTCTGTCAGGGGTGGGATCCTGACAGAGGCTTGGCATTGAAAAGAACGTAACGGGTCCGCGCCAGCTCCGGGAAGCGGCGGGACCCAAGAAAGGACTAGAAGTGAGATAGATTGTGCTGAGTGAGAAACGAGATCAAGCGATAGGAGAATACCAGTAGGGGTCGTGCTGTAAGACCGGAGCAACATCCTACTGAGGCGCACTACCGGTGGCCGGAACGCCGAGGGAGTATTATAACAACTAGCTTCAAGCAATACTCTAAACAGCAGCAGGACAGTCAGTCTCAGGCGGGCTGTCTCACCTAAATCACCTATGAAGTCTTGGGAGGCATTTGCGGGAGAGGGGCGTCTCTAGGGTCCCGGAAGAACTCCAGGCCTACCCGACAAATGGGTGCCGTTCTAACTGTAACATCAGGAAGGGACGGAAGATTAGAAGAACATCATTTAATCGAGTTGTGAGGGAACTTAAGAAACAGACACAACGGTTGTGGGGTACTTTCCGTAAGCATAGCAGGGAAGGACTACAACACATAGCGCTAAGAAGGAAGGCACCGATTTCCACCTGTGAAGTGAACTCTGGAGGTGCCATTGGACCGGCCGGACTTGCGTAGCCTGGTGGACCTTACTCTGGACTGAGGACTCAGAGATTTCCAGTAAAGAGGTAAAGAGACTGCAACTTGGTGTCCTCGTTATTGACCGCGACCTGCACCCCACAACTGCACCACCGACATCCACACCTATCATTCACTGTGCGCCCCACGGCAGGGTCACGGACCGGGGCCTAGCCGCCGTGACAACCCCAGAAGTAGAGACTTCGGAGGCCCGGTACCGGGTACCCCTCGGCCCTGCGGCAGTGGGGGCGCTACATATAGGTATATACTCTGGTCTGTAAGAGGATTTAGTTTGTTCGTGAGAGGAGAGTGAGGAGTGAGGAAGAAGTTTTGGGGCCGTGCAGCCATGTGAGGTGCGGCAGCTCCTGGGAAGAGCAAAGAGGAAAGCAGAGCAGTCTGTAAAGAGACTGAAAGGGGAAGTGAAGCGAAGGAGTGTTAAGAGCTGGAGAGAGAAGCTGCGACTGAGCTTATTCCACGCTGAAGTGCAGATACCGGTAGCTGGAAGACCAATTTTGTGCGGGTAATTCTATGCCCTACGGCAGAAACCGGCGGACAGCAGATTGCAAGTTACCTGCTCACCATTAATACCCGAAGACACAGTAGCAGATAGAGCCCGGGTCGTGATAGAGATCCTGTAAAAAGGCTCGAGTTACCTGTCATGCAGGTAGTGTCCCACCTAAAGGGGGACAGAGAGAACATGAAGACCTTGTGAGAGGCTTAAAGCAGCAAGGGACTACAACAGAGCACTAGAAGGAAGGCTTCCAACCCCACCTGGATAGGGTAATTCCACACTCGCTTCCAAGCCGGCCGGACCATAGCAGCACCTGTGATCCGGTACCCTGAACTGTGGCTGCCTGAATTCTACAGTAAAGAGGTAAAGATACTGCAACTTGTGTCCTCTGTTTCTTTCTACACCATCTATCATCTGTCCCTACTACACCGGGTGACCTGGGGACCGAGCTTCACCTGTGGGAAGCCATACCATCCCTGCTGCCATAACATCACCCCAGAAGACCCCTTTAAGCAGCATCAGTCACCACTGACTGAGTACCACAGGTGGCGTCATGAACTTTTCTTATTTCACAAACCCCTTAAAAGACTGTCCCTTTTACTTGGGCGCCCAGGGCCACGGACCGGGTCACTGCCGCCCTGACACATCCCTGTCGGGCATTCCACATGTCTTAAAGGGAACCTGTAACCCCCAAATTCGAAGATGAGCTAAGCCCACCGGCATCAGGGGCTTATCTACAGCATTCTGTAACAACATTAAGAGGGGATTCCCTCTTTAAGCTTCTTGGCACCTCGCAATTGCGGGTTGCTGCTAGTTGCCATAGCAACCTGGGGCCAAGTAGTGGCCCACGAGTCAGCGTACAGCTGACGGAACTAATATCCTATTTCAGGGTATTAGAAGATCAGCGATCAGGCAAGTAAAAGTTGACATCACATTTAGGGACCAAGTAAAAAAAAAATGTTAAAAAATTGTAAAATAATAAAAATTATACATTAAAAATAGAGTATAGAAATATATTTAACCACAAAAACATTGTTTTACATAGAAAATGAAAGTAAGCAAAAAATGTGCACATGTTCAGTATCATCGTGTCAGGAACGACTCAAGCTATAAAACTGTACGATACCCCATACAATGAAACCATAAAAAGAAAAAAATGAGGAAAATGAAGCATTTTCATTATAGTAACACAGAGAAAATAGAATTCTCAGTGATCAAAAAGTTGTCACTGAAAACATAGTCCAGAAATACTTCACATTTTTGTGTCTGTGGCTCACTTACCTGGCCAAGCTTGAGACCCCTGATATATAGAACAAAAGTTGTGTGATGCTACCTGAAGAAATTGTTCTAGTTGAATATTCTTCTTGCATCTTAAATGATAGGTAAGCATTCCTGGAAGTAAGCTATAAAAGTAAAATAGTGATACTTGCTTGATATCATTTCATTATGGGTAAAATGTAATTGTCTTTGCTTGTTAAGGTAGCAATTACAATAATCGCATATTAGGATAAGGCTAGTTTTGCAATTAACTAATGTAATCATTGAAGCAGCTCCAAACCAGAGCTTTACCTAACTGATAGGACAAAATTACAACTGTAGGTGCAGTGCATTGATCCAGCTCCACTGATCTGTTTCAGATTGGTAGAGGAGTAATTAGTGTTATTGAGCACAGATAACTTGCTTTGTTCCTTTGTTTCTTTATACATATACGTTTTCACATGGATAAAAAGAATAAATGACTGAATTGTAGTGTTGAGCGATACCGTCCGATACTTGAAAGTATCGGTATCGGAAAGTATCGGCCGATACCGGCAAAGTATCGGATCTAATCCGATACCGATACCCGATACCAATACAAGTCAAAGGGACTCAAGTATCGGACGGTATCCCTGATGGTTCCCAGGGTCTGAAGGAGAGGAAACTCTCCTTCAGGCCCTGGGAACCATATTAATGTGTAAAATAAAGAATTAAAATAAAAAATATTGCTATACTCACCTCTCTGACGCAGCCTGGACCTCACCGAGGGAACCGGCAGCGTTCTTTGCTTAAAATGCGCGCTTTTCCTTCCTTCCGTGACGTCACGGCTTGTGATTGGTCGCGTGCCGCCCATGTGGCCACGACGCGACCAATCACAGCTAGCCGTGACGTAATTTTCAGGTCTTTCTAGGCATTCAGTATTTTAAAATTACATTCCGGCTTTGTGATTGGTCGCGTCGCGGTTTGTCATTTCTCCTTACCTCACCGTTATTATTTGTTGGGGGCTTGTATCCAACTTTTGGGGTCTTTTCTCTGGAGGCAAGAAAGGTCTATCTTTTCCCTTCTAGGGTTAGTTAGTTCTCCGGCTGGCGCGAGACGTCTAGAACCAACGTAGGCACGTTCCCCGGCTGCTGCTATTTGTGGTGCTAGGATTAGATATATGGTCAGCCCAGTTACCACTGCCCTATGAGCTGGTTTTTTGTGTTTGCAGACTTGGTATGTATTTTTGAGACCCTCTGCCATTGGGGTCATAACAGTATGCCAGGCCAAGGTTGAATGTTTAATGCATTGCAGAAGTGGGATTACAAGAAAGGAAAGTCTGAGGTTTTTTTCTTTTTTCTTTCCTCTCTTTTTTCCTCCCCTTTACCTCTGAGTGGCTTGTGCTTGCTGCAGACATGAATGTCCAGACTTTGATTACAAGTGTGGATCAGCTTGCTGCTCGTGTGCAGGGTATACAAGATTTTGTTACCAGTAGTCCAATGTCTGAACCTAAAATACCTATTCCTGAGCTGTTCTCTGGAGACCGATTTAAGTTTAGGAATTTCAGGAGTAATTGTAAATTGTTTCTATCTCTGAGACCCCGTTCATCTGGAGATTCAGCTCAGCAAGTAAAAATTGTTATCTCTTTCTTACGGGGCGACCCTCAGGATTGGGCCTTCTCGCTAGCGCCAGGAGATCCGGCATTGGCAAATGTTGATGCATTTTTTCTGGCGCTCGGATTGCTTTACAAGGAACCCAATCTTGAAATTCAGGCAGAAAAAGCCTTGTTGGCTATTTCTCAGGGGCAGGATGAAGCTGAAGTGTATTGCCAAAAATTTCGGAAATGGTCCGTGCTTACTCAGTGGAATGAGTGTGCTCTGGCCGCAAATTTCAGAAATGGCCTTTCTGAAGCCATTAAGAATGTGATGATGGGTTTCTCCATTCCTACAGGTCTGAATGATTCCATGGCGCTGGCTATTCAAATTGACCGGCGTTTGCGGGCGCGCAAAGCCGCGAATCCTCTGGTGGTGTTGTCTGAACAAACACCTGATTTAATGCAATGTGGTAGAATTCAGACTAGAAATGAACGGAAAAATCATAGACGTCAGAATGGGTTGTGTTTTTACTGTGGTGATTCTACACATGTTATCTCAGCATGCGCTAAACGCCTAACTAGGGTTGTTAGTCCTGTCGCCATTGGTAATTTGCAACCTAAATTTATTTTGTCTGTGACTTTAATTTGCTCATTGTCCTCCTACCCTGTTATGGCGTTTGTGGATTCAGGTGCTGCCCTGAGTCTTATGGATCTGTCGTTTGCCAAGCGTTGTGGTTTTGTTCTTGAGCCATTGGTAAATCCTATCCCTCTTAGAGGTATTGATGCTACGCCATTGGCGGAAAATAAACCGCAGTTTTGGACACAGGTAACCATGTGCATGACTCCTGAACATCGGGAGGTGATTCGTTTTCTTGTTCTGCATAAAATGCATGATTTGGTCGTTTTGGGTCTGCCATGGTTACAGACCCATAATCCAGTCTTGGATTGGAAGGCAATATCTGTGTCAAGTTGGGGCTGTCAGGGAATTCATGGTGACTCCCCGCCGGTGTCTATTGCTTCCTCTACTCCTTCGGAAGTTCCTGAGTATTTGTCTGATTACCAGGATGTATTCAGCGAGTCCAGCTCCAGTGCTCTTCCTCCTCATAGGGACTGTGACTGCGCTATAGATTTGATTCCAGGTAGTAAATTTCCTAAGGGAAGATTATTTAATCTGTCTGTACCTGAGCATACCGCAATGCGTTCGTATATCAAGGAATCTCTGGAGAAGGGGCATATCCGTCCATCCTCTTCCCCTCTTGGTGCGGGATTCTTTTTTGTGGCCAAGAAGGACGGATCTTTGAGACCTTGTATTGACTATCGGCTTCTGAATAAAATCTCTGTTAAATTTCAGTATCCTTTGCCTCTGTTGTCGGACTTGTTTGCCCGGATTAAAGGTGCCAAGTGGTTCACCAAGATAGATCTTCGTGGTGCGTACAACCTTGTGCGCATTAAGCAAGGAGATGAATGGAAAACTGCATTTAATACGCCCGAAGGTCATTTTGAGTACTTGGTGATGCCTTTCGGGCTCTCTAATGCTCCTTCAGTGTTTCAGTCCTTTATGCATGATATTTTCCGGAAGTATCTGGATAAATTTATGATTGTTTATCTGGATGATATTCTGTTTTTTTCTGATGATTGGGACTCGCATGTAGAGCAGGTCAGGATGGTGTTTCAGGTTTTGCGTGAGAATGCTTTGTTTGTTAAGGGCTCAAAGTGTCTCTTTGGAGTACAGAAGGTTCCCTTTTTGGGTTTTATTTTTTCCCCTTCTGCGGTGGAGATGGACCCAGTCAAGGTCCGAGCTAGTCATGATTGGACTCAACCCACGTCAGTTAAGAGTCTTCAGAAGTTCTTGGGTTTTGCTAACTTCTACCATCGTTTTATCGCTAATTTTTCTAGCGTTGTTAAACCTTTGACGGATATGACCAAGAAAGGTTCTGATGTTGCTAACTGGGCTCCTGCAGCCGTGGAAGCTTTTCAAGAGTTGAAGCGCCGGTTTACTTCAGCGCCTGTTTTGTGCCAGCCTGATGTCTCACTTCCCTTTCTGGTTGAAGTGGATGCTTCTGAGATTGGGGCAGGGGCCGTTTTGTCGCAGAGAGGCCCTGGTTGCTCTGTAATGAGACCATGTGCTTTCTTCTCTAGGAAGTTTTCGCCTGCTGAGCGGAATTATGATGTTGGCAATCGGAAGTTGCTGGCCATGAAAAGGGCATTTGAGGAGTGGCGTCATTGGCTCGAGGGTGCTAAGCATCGTGTGGTGGTCTTGACTGATCACAAGAATCTGATGTATCTCGAGTCTGCTAAACGCCTGAATCCTAGACAGGCCCGTTGGTCATTGTTTTTCTCCCGTTTTGACTTTGTGGTCTCGTATTTACCAGGTTCAAAGAATGTGAAGGCTGATGCTCTTTCAAGGAGCTTTGTGCCTGACTCTCCTGGAGTCGCAGAACCAGTTGGTATTCTTAAAGAGGGAGTAATCTTGTCAGCCATTTCTCCGGATTTGCGACGTGTGTTGCAGAGATTTCAGGCTGGTAGACCTGACTCTTGTCCACCTGACAGACTGTTTGTTCCTGATAAGTGGACCAGCAGAGTCATTTCCGAGGTTCATTCCTCGGTGTTGGCAGGGCATCCGGGAATTTTTGGCACCAGAGATCTGGTGGCTAGGTCCTTTTGGTGGCCTTCCTTGTCACGGGATGTGCAGTCATTTGTGCAGTCCTGTGGGACTTGTGCTCGGGCTAAGCCTTGCTGTTCTCGTGCCAGCGGCTTGCTCTTGCCCTTGCCTGTCCCGAAGAGGCCTAGGACACACATTTCCATGGATTTCATTTCAGATCTTCCGGTGTCTCAAGGTATGTCTGTCATCTGGGTGGTATGTGATCGCTTTTCCAAGATGGTCCATTTGGTATCTTTGCCTAAACTGCCTTCCTCTTCCGATCTGGTTCCCTTGTTCTTTCAGAATGTGGTTCGTTTACACGGCATTCCTGAGAATATCGTGTCTGACAGAGGATCCCAGTTTGTTTCCAGGTTCTGGCGATCCTTTTGTGCTAAGATGGGCATTGATTTGTCGTTTTCGTCTGCCTTTCATCCTCAAACTAATGGACAAACGGAGCGAACTAATCAGACTCTGGAGGCTTATTTGAGGTGTTTTGTTTCTGCAGATCAGGATGATTGGGTGACCTTCTTGCCGTTGGCTGAGTTTGCCCTTAATAATCGGGCTAGTTCCGCTACCTTGGTTTCGCCATTTTTTTGCAACTCTGGTTTCCATCCTCATTTTTCCTCGGGACATGTGGAGCCTTCTGACTGTCCTGGGGTAGATTCCGTGGTGGATAGGTTGCAGCAGATCTGGAATCATGTGGTGGACAACTTGAAGTTGTCACAGGAGAAGGCTCAGCATTTTGCCAACCGCCGCCGCGTTGTGGGTCCCCGACTTCGTGTTGGGGATTTGGTATGGCTGTCTTCTCGATTTGTTCCTATGAAGGTCTCCTCTCCTAAATTTAAGCCTCGCTTCATCGGTCCTTACAAGATATTGGAAATCCTTAATCCTGTGTCCTTTCGCTTGGATCTTCTGGTGTCGTTTGCCATTCACAACGTGTTCCATAGGTCTTTGTTGCGGCGGTACGTTGTTCCTGTGGTTCCTTCTGTTGAGCCTCCTGCTCCGGTGTTGGTTGAGGGCGAGTTGGAGTACGTGGTGGAGAAGATCTTGGATTCTCGTCTCTCCAGGCGGAGGCTTCAGTATCTGGTCAAGTGGAAGGGCTATGGTCAGGAGGATAATTCCTGGGTGGTTGCCTCTGATGTGCATGCGGCCGATTTAGTTCGTGCCTTTCACGCTGCTCATCCTGATCGCCCTGGTGGTCTTGGTGAGGGTTCGGTGACCCCTCCTTAAAGGGGGGGTACTGTTGTGAATTATACTTTTTTGGCTCCCTCTTGTGGTCACTAGTGATATGACTCTGGGATTGTCTTTCCTCAGTTTGGCACCCACCTGGGTCATTAGTCAAGGGGTGTTGTTATATAAACTCCCTGGATTCTCACTCCAGTGCCTGGCATCGTTGTAATCAGTTCCTTTCTGTTTGCTCCTGTTTGCCGGTCCTGGATCTTGCAAAATTAAGCTAAGTCTTGCTTCCTTGTTTTTTGGTTATTTGCATTGCTATTATTTTTTGTCCAGCTTGTACTAAATGTGATTCCTGATTCTGCTGGAAGCTCTAGGGGGCTGGTGTTCTCCCCCCGGGCCGTTAGACGGTTCGGGGGTTCTTGAATATCCAGCGTGGAAATTTTGATAGGGTTTTTGCTGACCGTATAAGTCATCTTACTATATTCTGCTATTAGTCAGTGGGCCTCTCTTTGCTAAATATCTAGTTCATTCTTACGTTTGTCATTTCTCCTTACCTCACTGTTATTATTTGTTGGGGGCTTGTATCCAACTTTTGGGGTCTTTTCTCTGGAGGCAAGAAAGGTCTATCTTTTCCCTTCTAGGGTTAGTTAGTTCTCCGGCTGGCGCGAGACGTCTAGAACCAACGTAGGCACGTTCCCCGGCTGCTGCTATTTGTGGTGCTAGGATTAGATATATGGTCAGCCCAGTAACCACTGCCCTATGAGCTGTTTTTTTGTGTTTGCAGACTTGGTATGTATTTTTGAGACCCTCTGCCATTGGGGTCATAACAGTCTATGTAAAGTGTGGGAAAGACTTGATGAATGCTATGGGTCCATAGAAGTAATAGAGAATGCTTTATTCAAAAGAATTGATGATTTCCCTAAGATAGGGCCCAAAGGTTATCAAAGGCTTAGAGAATTGAGTGATTTATTGATAGAGTTACAGGTCGCCCAGAAGGAAGGTCACTTGCCTGGATTGGCAATCTTAGACACTGCTAGGGGTGTCAATCCAATAGTACAAAAACTTCCTTACAATCTTCAAGAAAGGTGGGTTATACATGGTTCACGGTATAAACAAATTCATAATGTACCATTCCCTCCTTTTACTGTATTTGTTGAGTTTGTCACCCAGCAAGCCAGGATCAGAAATGACCCTAGTTTTGATTTCACTCTGTCATGTTCCACTACCCCTGGTGTCAAACCCAGTAAGACACCCGTGGCAGTCCATAAAACTAATATTGATTCCACAGGTCCTCCTCACAAGACAACTAAGCCCGCTACGGAAGAGAGCAAACCTCAGGATCAGTAAGCAGTGTCCTCTACACAGGAAACCACATCCTCTACTAAAGTGCAGAGCCTTCAGGGAGAAGACTTTAGAGGATCGCAAAGGTTTCCTCAAGGAAAACAACATCTGCTTCAAATGCTGTGCTACAACCTCTCACCTTGCCAGGAACTGTGAAGCCAGCATGAAATGTGCAGAATGCAGCAGCACGGATCACAATACAGCCTTGCACCCTGGACCACCTCCACGAGTGTTGTCACAGGCAGAGGAGCACGATGAGAAGCAGAAGAACACCAACGAAGACACCCCTGCGGTTATCGCTCAATGTACGGAGATCTGTAAGGGACTCACAGGAGGAAAATCCTGTTCAAAAATCTGCCTTGTCCGAGTCTATCCAGCAGGCCACAGAGACAAAGCGCTCAAGATATATGCAATCCTGGATGACCAAAGTAATAGGTCTTTAGCCAGGTCCATCTTCTTTGACAACTTCAACTTTGTAGGCCCCGGTTCTCCCTACTCCCTTAGGACATGTTCAGGTACCGTCGAGACGGCGGGGAGGAAAGCAACCGGATACAGAGTGGAGTCCATAGATGGCCAGACCTGCCTGTCACTACCGACCATCCTGGAGTGCAACCAGATTCCTGACAACAGGTCGGAGATACCTTCACCAGAGGTGGCAACATATCACCCCCACCTGAAGCATATAGCCCACCTGATACCTGAGTTGGAACCAGAAGCCCCAATAGCTTTACTTCTGGGAAGAGATATACTACGAGTCCACAAGACTAGAGAATATATCAACGGCTCCCGGCATGCTCCATACGCTCAGAGGCAAGACCTTGGATGGGTCATAGTAGGAGATGTCTGTCTAGGAGGAGCACACAAGCCGGTCTCAGTCAACAGTATGCTTACCAGCACACTAGAAAATGGACGTCCATCTCTCTTCCAGCCGTGTCACAATAATCTGCTGGTAAAGGAACTACCAAGCAGCATTCCCCTACCTTGCCCTTTCTCAGTTCCTATCAACGAAGACCCTGGGATCCATATTAATGTGTAAAATAAAGAATTCAAATAAAAAATATTGATATACTCACCTCTCCGACGCAGCCTGCACCTTACCAAGGGAACCGGCATTCAGGACCTGAAAATTACGTCACGGCTTGTGATTGGTCGCGTCGCGGTCACATGGGCGGCACGCGACCAATCAGAAGCCGTGACGTCACGGAAGGCAGTAAACGCGTGCATTTTAAGCAAAGAAGGCTGCCGGTTCCCTCGGTAAGGTGCAGGCTGCGTCGGAGAGGTGAGTATATCAATATTTTTTATTTTAATTCTTTATTTTACACATTATATCGATCCCGATACCGATTCCTGATACAACAAAAGTATCGGATCTCGGTATCGGAATTCCGATACCGCAAATATCGGCCGATACCCGATACTTGCGGTATCGGAATGCTCAACACTACTGATGGCCTGAGGCTTGTTTATAGGGACCCTAGAGATGCCCCGACCCCCACAATTTGCCACTGTGTCTTCTTAGGTATTAAGGTTGGGCAGCCAACTTGTTATTGACTGTCTTGCCGGTCTTTGAAGTAAAGCGTAGAGACTATTACTCCCTCGGTGTTCCGGCCACCGGCTACGCACCTCAGAAGGAGGCAGCCTATTTCAGGGCAGAACTCCTCCCGGTGATTTCTCCTGGTTCTGTAATCTTGTTTCTCACTCTCTACAATACAATTCTCTTCGTGTCCTTTCTTAGGATGCTGCCGCACGTGGGGCAGGCACAGCTCCGTACCTTTCTGTCTCGCTAGACCTCTGTCAGGATCCCACCCCTGACAGGGACCCTCTGTCTGCAGCTCAGATGTTCCTCCTTTCCCCCCTGTCTGCCTGACAGGTGTTGCCTGGGCAAAGCCCAGTCAGCTTCTCCCTAACTTTCTATCCAGCCCACCAGTTTTACCCTTCTGTGAGGAGTGCCCTAGTAGATAGGAGCAAGGCTCCCCCTGGTTGACTGGAGTGTGAAGTGTAGTGTATGGTTTGTGATACCTGTGATTGCCATCAGACGTAATATCCCTCCCCCTGGTGGAAGAATGACATCACTGCAACGACCAGGACTCTGGGGCGCTGCAGTTGTGTTATGGTTAGGGTTGGTGTTAGGGTAGGGTTAGGGTTGGGGTTAGGGCTGTTTTAGGGTTGGATTTTTTTTTTCAAAAGTAAAAAAAAAATTATGATATGACAGCTAGTATTGAGTGCAAGTGCTTGCTACTCCAGTTCGCATCAGGTGCTCCGGTACGCACAGAGTATTGCGGATCAACGCATGTTATTTTTGGGTGTCTAAATGCTGCAAAACGTGCGGGGCAGGGACTCGAGCATATCAGCATGTCACTCGAGCACCTTCGATATTCGGTGCATACCCGAGCACCCAATGCAAACTGGAATAGTGAGCATTTGCACTCAATACAAATGACAACATATTCAATATGACAACCTAATGTTATCAATACTATGGGTTCAAAATGCTCACTATACCCCTGAATAAAATCCTTGAGGGGTGTGGTTTCCAAAATGGGGTCCTTTGTGCAGTTCAGGCACATCAGGGGCTCTGCAAACGTGATATGGCGATCGCTAATTATTCCAGCAAATTTTACATTCAAAAAGTCAAATGGCACGCCTTCCATTCTGAGCCCTGTCGTGTGCCCAAACAGTAGATTTCCCCCACAAATAAGGTATCGGCATGCTCAGGAGAAATTGCACAACAAATTTTGGGGTCCATTTTCTCCTGTTACCCTTGCGAAAATAAAAAAGGTTGGGTCTAAATTAAATTTGTTGTGAAAAAAATGAAATGTTAATTTTTTTCCTTCCACATTGCTTCAGTTCTTGTGAAGCACCTGAAGGGTTAATAAACCTCTTGAATGTGGTTTTGAGCACCTTGAGGGATGCAGTATTTAGAATGGTGTCACTTTTGGGTACTTTCCTTCATTTGGGCCCTGCAAAGTCACTTCAAATGTGAGGTGATCCCTAAAAAAATGGTTTTGTAAATTTTGTTGTAGAAATGAGAAATTGCTGGTCAACTTTTAACAAAAAAATGATGTTTCAAAAATTGTGCCGATGTAAAGTAGACATGTGGGAAATGTTATTTATTAAGTATATTGTGTGACATAGCGCTTTCATTTAACCCCTTCATGACCTTGGGATTTTCCGTTTTTCCGTGTTCGTTTTTCGCTCCCCTCCTTCCCAGAGCCGTAACTTTTTTACTTTTCCGTCAATTTGGCCATGTGAGGGCTTATTTTTTGCGGGACGAGTTGTACTTTTGAACGACATCATTGGTTTTACCATGGCATGTACTGGAAAACGGGAAAAAAATTCCAAGTGCGGTGAAATTGCAAAAATTGCACTTGTTTTTTGCTTGGCTTTTTTGCTAGGTTCACTAAATGCTAAAACTGACCTGCCATTATGATTCTTCAGGTCATTGCGAGTTCGTAGACATGACTAGGTTATTTTTTATCTAAGTGGTGAAAAAAAATTCCAACCTTTACTAAAAAAAAAAAAAATTGCGCCATTTTCCGATACTCGTAGCGTCTCCATTTTTCATGCTCTGGGGTCGGTTGAGAGCTTAATTTTTGTGTGCCGAGCTGGCGTTTTTAATGATAGCATTATAGTGCAGATACGTTCTTTTGATTGCCCGTTATTGCATTTTAATGCAATGTCGCAGCGACCAAAAAAACGTAATTCTGGCGTTTCGATTTTTTTATCGCTACGCCGTTTAGTGATCAGGTTAATGCTTTTTTTTATTGATAGATCGGGCGATTCTGAACGCGGCGATACCAAATATGTGTAAGTTTGATTTTTTTTTATTGATTTATTTTGATTGGGGCGAAAGGGGGGTGATTTAAACTTTTATATTTTTTTACATTTTTTCACATTTTTTTTTACTTTTTTTTGTACTTTTGCCATGCTTCAATAGCCTCCATAAGAGGCTAGAAGCAGGCACCACTCGATCGGCTCTGCTACATAGCAGCGATCTGATGTTCGCTGCTATGTAGCAGAAATGCAGGTGTGCTGTGAGCGCCGACCACAGGGTGGCGCTCACAGCTGCCGGGGATCAGTAACCATAGAGGTCTCAAGGACCTCTATGGTTACTATTCTGAAGCATCGCCGATCTCCGATCATGTGACGGGGGTCGGCGATGCGATCATTTCCGGCCGCCCAGCCGGAAGCGGTAGTTAAATGCCGCTGTCTGCGTTTGACAGCGGCATTTAACTAGTTAGTAGGCGCGGGCAGATCGCGATTCTGCCCGCGCCTATTACGGGCACATGTCAGCTGTTCAAAACAGCTGACATGTCCCGGCTTTGATGCGGGCTCACCGCCGGAGCCCGCATCAAAGCGGGGCTTCTGACCTCGGACGTACTATCCCGTTCGAGGTCAGAAAGGGGTTAAGGGCATAAAAATTAAAAGTTTGAAAATTGTCAAATTTTCAAAATGTTTGCTAAATTTCAATTCTTTTCACAAACAAATGCAAGTAATATTGAAGAAATTTTACCACTGTCATAAAGTACAATATGCCACTAAAAAACATTCTCAGAATCAATGGGATCCGTTGAAGCGTTCCAGAGTTATAACCTTATAAAGTGACAGTGGTCAGAATTTTAAAAATTGTCCCGGTCATTAAGGTCAAAATTGACATTAGGGAGTTAAAGTCCTTGCTGCCCAAAATAGGGTAAAAAATTCTGTTATATTTGGAGCTTGATTCTAATGGCGTTCAATTTGCAGCCTTTTAGATTCTGCAGGTCAGTATGATTAAGTTGATTCCAATTGTTTGTATTGTATATTGTATGCGTTATTGGTTGTAATACAAATATTGATGTACTGTATGTCACCATTTTCTGGGTCCTATTCACTCACACCTGTCCTGTGACATACATAGACAAAAGTATTGGGAAACACCACTTCACCAGCTTCAAGTTTTTCACTCAATCATTTCATTTCATTTTTAATCCAGAACTTGCAGTCTGCCTTTCCAAACATTTGTAAAATAATGGACGATTCTCACTGAAGTCAAGCAAGGTATTGTAATACTGCAAGGTATTGCAGTATGATACCATTTTAGAAAGTCATTTTGTGACATTTCTTTCTCCTAAATACAGAATATTCCACAATAAACTGTAAGTGGTTTTTTTGAAAAGCGGAGGCCGGTATTATTAAAAAGAGGAAACATTTAGTGGCCACAACAACTCAGCCACAAAGTAGCAGATAACGGAGAGTTACATAATGGAGTCACCAAATGCTTAGTGCATAAAAGTCGCCAAAGCTCTACTGACCTCCTCTGTATTAACAAATTAACAAGTGCACTAATATTGTCCATCAAGAGTTTCCGTGGCTCAGCAATTGCATGTAGATCTTACATCACCAAGCATAATGCCAAGTGTCAGATGGAGTGGTATAAAGCACCTTGTCATTGGTCTATGGAGCGGTGGAAACATGTTCTGTGAAGAGATAAATAATTCTTCTCTATCTGACAGTTTATGGATGGGTCTGGTTTTGGCAAATGACATGATAATGTCACCTGCCTCACTGCATTGTTCCAACCGTAAAGTTTGGTTAAAAAGGGATAATGCTATGGGGTTGGACCAGGCCCCTTAGTTCAAATGAAGGGAAATCTTAATGTTGCAGCAAACCAAGATATTTAGGACATTTGTTTCCTTCTAACTTTGTGGAAACAATTTTGGCCTTTTTTGTTCCTGCATGTGTTCCAGTGCACAAAGCATGATCCATAAAAAAATGATTAAGTGAGCTAGGTATGAAAGAACTTGACTGGCTGCGCAAAGCTCTTGCCTCAAACCCATGAATCACCTTTTGGATGAATTGGAATGGAGATTTGAGCCAGGTCCTCTATGCCAACATCAGAGCAGGACCTCCAAACACGCTTTGTGATAAAAAAAATAACAGTTATAGACAGATACAGGCATTCTAAAAATCCAGCAGCTTTCCTAATGTATCAACTTAGTAAAGACACATCACCAATTATAGGCAGATCAGCCTTGACAACAGGCAGTAAACAGCAACTTGCTCAGAGCATGACCAAGTATATTACACTTTAATCTACAATCTTATGTCTTGCAATCGAGTAAATATGGAACATTGAGTGTATTAGGAAAATGACTAATCAGCATATGACTGCTAGTATTCAAGTAGTATTTCATTAACGCTCCAACAGGCAAACAGCATCATCCTAACTCTGTGCATGTTACACACTTGACAGGATTTGCCTTATAGACTGACTGCAGAAAAACATGTCTGACCCAGGAAAACCCCTATAAGAAATGTTATAAATCTGCCCCCGCATTCAGACCTTTTCTTGTAGCCTTAATTGGCTATAAGTTTAAGAAGACTTGTGGTGCCCTTGAGGGTCCAGTCGCCACAGAGTACTGCACCTCACCCAGAGGTGTGGGATTCCACTCTGTCAGGATTCTGAACATTTTTTATTACCTTTTGTGCATTACTGCCCTTTTCCAAGATGGCGTCTTTGGTCTCATGTGCACTGTGTCTTCCTGCTATAAAACTCCACCCCAGCCTTCAGTCTGTGCTCGAGTATTCTGCCTTGCATCCAGCTCTTGACCTCTGGTTACTCCCTGGCTATATACCTGCTCCTGTGAACCTGTGAGGTTATCCTGCTACTCTGCTCTGAGTTCCTGCTGCATACACCAGTTCCAGTAATCCTCCTTCATCTGCTGCTCATGTTTACTTCCATCTGCATTTGCTGGACATGTAAGCTGTTTGCTGCTCTGCAAGAACCTGAGACTATTACCCTCCCTGGTTGAGCTAAGATATTATTTGAACTGCCTTATAGCATATCTATCTGTTTTTTGGACTAAGCAAGGACTTATTCGTGTCAAGTATCCTCAAGAATAATTGTGCTTCATAGACTTTCTGCATGATTGCATTTTCCTCTGAAGTTTCCTATAGACTGCTAAGCTGCATTTGATATTTACACCAAGTGTTATGGACTTGAGTTTCTCTCTGCACCTGTTTGAATCACCGTGTGATAATATAGACTTTACCACTTATAAAACTGTGTCCTGTAGTTGTCTTGTTCCACGCAAAGAGTCTCCTGAGTTATCCCCTATAATTATTAAACACTCTCAGGTAAGGAGGGGGCACAGCACAGAACCCTACACCTGCAGCCAACACTAGACAATTCAGTCAGGCCCAGGCTGGATAGGAAAGGGTGTTGGAGGAGTGGGTGGGGTAGGTAGAGTAGGGGAGGAGCTTGTAGAAACATCAGCTTAGGCGGAGATTGTTAGAGAAGTGGAGCTGAGCAGACGTGGGGGTCTGCAACTCCAGGCAGACAGAAAGGAGTTCCAAAAAAGAGGGAACTGAAGAAAAGTGAAGCAACAGAAAGAACCGAAAGAAGGGGTCCTAGAGGCACGGGTAGTGAGAAGTCCGCCCGTGGGGCTCGTATCCACGCTGACCATCGTCAGGTGGAGGGACCAGGTCGCAGTGAGGGACCGGCCCTCGTACTAGTGGAGAAGCTAAGAACTCAGCTAGCTAACCTGAAGCTGTGGCGTTTACAAGAGGCACAGCCACATCTGCACACATTCGCAGAAAAGGCAGCCTTATAGGATTCAGGGAGGACTTAACACTCACCGCCTGGTAGAATCCGTGGCTGCTGGCTTGGGACACTGTGTGGCAGGCGCAGGGCAGGAGAGGCGATAGCCAATGCAGAAAGACGGCCAGAGAACGGACATATGAAAGAGGTTTCTGGAAAGTGCGATTTCCAGAAACCTCTTTCATATGTCCATTCTCTGGCTGTCTTTCTGCATTGGCTGTCGCCTCTCCTGCCCTGCGCCTGCCACACAGTGTCCCAAGCCAGCAGCCACGGATTCTACCAGGCGGTGAGTGTTAAGTCCTCCCTGAATCCTATAAGGCTGCCTTTTCTGCGAATGTGTGCAGATGTGGCTGTGAGTAAAGCATTGGAAACTGCACCACACTGATCACCATCAGCCCAAGCGGTCTCTTCAAGCAGCATTGGCTAACATCTCACATTTGCTAAATACCACAGGTGGCGTGACGAACATATAATCCCATAAACTTTATTCCAATTTCAATTCCACTTTCACTGGACGCCACGGACCGGGTCACTGCTGCCGTGACATGTCCCCTTTAAGAACCGGCCCGGTACTGAGTACCCCATGGTCCTAGCGGGCGCTCCAGACTCATGCAAAGGCAACACCTACAGAGTACGCAAATGGAGTGCCCCCACTGTCGCAGGGCCGAGGGGTACCCGGTACCGGGCCTCTCTGTCTCGGTTCTGGGATTGTCTCGGTGGCTAGACCCGGTCCGTGACCCTGCTGAGGGGCGTCCAGTAAAAGTTGAGAGTGATGATGTGAGGTGCAGGGTGCGAGGAATAACGAGGACACAGGGTTGCAGTCTCTTTACCTCTTTACTAGTGTTGAGCGATACCGTCCGATACTTGAAAGTATCGGTATCGGAAAGTATCGGCCGATACCGGCAAAGTATCGGATCTAATCCGATACCGATACCCGATACCAATACAAGTCAATGGGACTCATGTATCGGACGGTATTCCTGATGGTTCCCAGGGTCTGAAGGAGAGGAAACTCTCCTTCAGGCCCTGGGAACCATATTAATGTGTAAAATAAAGAATTAAAATAAAAAATATTACTATACTCACCTCTCCGACGCAGCCTGCACCTTACCGAGGGAACCTGCAGCGTTGTTTGCTTAAAATTCGCGCTTTAAGTTCCTTACGCGAAGTCCCGGCTTGTGATTGGTCGCGCGCCGCCCATGTGGACGGGACGCAACCAATCACAGCAAGCCGTGACGTAATTTCAGGTCCTTCAGGATTTTAAAATTACGTTCCGGCGTTGTGATTGGTTGCGTCGCGGTCACATGGGCGACGCAACCAATCACAAGCCGTGACGTCACGGGAGGCTGGACACGCGCGCATTTTAAAATGCGCGCGTGTCCAGCCTCCCGTGACGTCACGGCTTGTGATTGGTTGCGTCGCCCATGTGACCGCGACGCAACCAATCACAACGCCGGAACGTAATTTTAAAATCCTGAAGGACCTGAAATTACGTCACGGCTTGCTGTGATTGGTTGCGTCGCGGTCACACGGGCGACGCAACCAATCACAAGCCGTGACGTCACGGGAGGCAGGAGACGCGCGCATTTTAAAATGCGCGCGTGTCCAGCCTCCTGTGACGTCACGGCTTGTGATTGGTTGCGTCGCCCATGTGACTGCGACGCAACCAATCACAACGCCGGAACGTAATTTTAAAATCCTGAAGGACCTGAAATTACGTCACGGCTTGCTGTGATTGGTTGCGTCCCGGCCACATGGGCGGCGCGCGACCAATCACAAGCCGGGACTTCGCGTAAGGAACTTAAAGCGCGAATTTTAAGCAAACAATGCTGCCGGTTCCCTCGGTAAGGTGCAGGCTGCGTCGGAGAGGTGAGTATAGCAATATTTTTTATTTTAATTCTTTATTTTACACATTAATGTTGTTTCGATACCGATACCCGATACCACAAAAGTATCGGATCTCGGTATCGGAATTCCGATACAGCAAATATCGGCCGATACCCGATACTTGCGGTATCGGAATGCTCAACACTACTCTTTACTGAAGGCTTCAGGATCCTCAATCTGGAGTACGGTTAACAGGGCTGTCTGAGACCGGCCGGTCCGATGGCACCTCCAGAGTTCCCTTTGCAGGTGGAAATCTGTGCCTTCCTTCTAGCGCTTGTGTGTTGTAGTCCTTCCCTGCTGAGCACCACGGGATAGTCCTCACAACTGTTGTGTCTGTTTCTGATGTTCCCTCACAACTGATTCTGATGTTCTTCTCCGTCCCCCAGATGATATGGCTAGGACGCACCCGTATGACGGGTAGGCCTGGAGTTCTTCCGGGACCCTAGAGTCACCCCTCTCCCACTGTTGCCCCCTATGTCTGCTTAGGTGATTTAGGTGAGACAGCCCGCCTATAACTGACTGTCCTGCCATTGGTTTGAAGTAAGGCTTGGAGCCCAATACTTCCTCGGCGTTTCCGGCCACCGGCTACGCGCCTCAGTAGGATGTTGCCTCGATCTTACAGCACGACTCCTACTGGTGTTTTCTCCTTGTTGCTTTGATCTCGTTTCTCACTCTTCACAATAAACCTCACTTCATGTCCTTTCTTGGGGTACCGCCGCAATGAAGTGCAGGCGCGGTCCCGTAACGTTCTCTCTGTTCGCTAGGCCTCTGTCAGGATCCCACCCCTGACAGGGACCCCCCTGAATCTTTCCCTGCAACACCCTCTGCCACAGGATGTTGCCTGGTTCCAACCCAGTCAGCTTTCTGTCTCACTTCCTATCTAACCCCCAGTTTTACCAGATTGTGAGGAGTGGCCTAATACATAGCACCCTTAGCTCCCCCTGGAGGCCAGACTGTGAAGTGTATTGGTGTCTGTGATACCTGGTCAGGTGAACTCCTTCAGTGCCATCAGACGTACCATCACTCCCCTTAGTGGGGGAGCATCAGTACTGCAACGACCAGGACTCTGGGGCGCTGCACTCCCCCCCCCAGTTAAATCCAGTACTCCTGGACTGGGAAGAAAACAACAATACATGTCAGCAAAAAGACATACAATTTTTAGAAATGCAATAACAAGTAATAAGTAATAAGAACAGTGTTTTCCTTTATGGGAGGTGAGGACTCTTAAACGTTACAAACAAGGTTAAATATTTTAAATAACAGACTATAAATAACTTCTATTACCCAACCGGGTATTCTACTAAGTGCAATTTCTGAACAATAATTTAACTTTGCCTCTAAGGACGTATAAGCTGAATCCACTTAAGGCTTACTATAAGACTAACTTTTTTTTTAAGGGTGTATAAGCTAAACCCACTAAAGACTTACTCATAAAACACTACAATGCTAATCAACTTTTCTTAATTTTTCCAACTTTACATTCGCAGGGCCGCCTGTCTATCTGCCCCAGGCCTACTGCCTCTCGCTCTTTTGCAGGACCGCCTAGTTCCTCGTCTGGGCCTACTGCCTTTCTCTTTCTAAACACAGTATAGGACTTATCAACCTCTCTCTCAGCACAAGATCACTGAGCCATCTCTGTATGGCTCCTAGGAGGACTCACCATCTAACCCCGTACGGGTTCACTTCCTTGTCCTCAACCTCTAACAACATTATCAAACATTTTCTTACAATTAACTAACTAGCTAACTACAGGTTACCTCTACATATAAACATTATTGCTACTTCCTTTAAGGCAACATTATACTTTAAGTGCTATTGGTGAACGTTCCCTTTAAGAGGGAACCAAGTCTCTTGGAGGTAGCGCAACTTCTCAAGCTGCAAATCCGTTTGCAGCAGGAATTTCTGTACTGTTTCCAGGAACAGTTTTTTTTTTTTTTTTTTTCGCAAAGAGTCCTTTTTCTTGTAAAACCAGTAGGGGGCACCTTTAAGAAGGTGCAAACTATTTACAAAACAGTTTGTGAATCATTCACCGTCCATGATTCGGTAGTCTTTATAACATGGGAGAACAGGGAGCAAAAAGGAAAATAAAAGCAAAAATAAAAGCAATAGGGATCCCGGGTAAACGAAGGGATCCCTTTAAGAATAACCCTAGTCGGGTTTAAAGCAGCAAAAAGCAGGGAAACAAACAGTTAACTATTTACATATCCATGGCATTGAGGTTTACTCTCGCTCTGGCGGCCGTAGCTCCGCATAGACCTCGCTCGGCAAGGTGATCGGCGAGATCGGGGCCTTTAAGAAGTGCTCCATACCCGTGGCCTGATCCCAGGGTGTAAGGCACCGGAGTCTATAGGTCCCAGGTAGAGGGGGTACCGCGACGGGGCCTATCAGCAAGTCCTCTGCTGGCGAGGCAGGGTCATTCTTCATACCTGCTTCAGATGCGGTCCCTCCGGTGCCGATCTTCTCCGTCTCCACTGGGATCTGGAACGCTAGTTGCAGGGCCTTGCGCTGCAGCGTTGTCATCTCCATTTGCAACATCTCGCTTTCCGGCAGGGCCTTGCTTTCTGGCTTCGGAGAGCTGGAACTTCTTTCTTGCTCCGGACCAGACGAGGCTGCCGACAGACGTCTGATGAGGCTCCCGATGAAGGTCTTCTTCCACCCGGCCTCAGTGCTCAGCTGCGTCCGCCGGAGTTGGCCACTGAGCTCATCCACTCCGGCATGCAGGAAGTCAGTATCAGCGGTGGAGGCCCGGTCACGGTGTCCCTCCGGGTAGCTGGGGGAGTCCTCTGCTCCGACCCCACGCTCCGGTTCCGGGCAGCTCACCATGGCGTCCTCCACGTGGTTCGCTTCTTCTTCCTCGTCCTTTTCCCGCTCTCTCCTTCGTTAGCGGTTTTGCTTTCTTTGTCTCCGCCCTCCATTGAGAATCAGGAGGCGGATCTCGGCTGCTGACGGACACGTCCTCAAGGGGCAGAAATACTTAGACTGGGCGGCCATTGTCTTTCGCGCTTTTCAGCTTGTTTACGCCCACTTCCACGCCCTTCTTCTTCTCCTGCGCTCCTCGTGGCGCTGCAATGGCCGCGGTTTTGGCGGGAACTTTCGGCAGCAAGTGACAATCCACAGTCTTTGCAATAAATCACGTTTCAAGCACAATAAATCACAGTTCCAAGGCACACATGACCTGATTCTTCAGGCTTAAGTAGATCCTGTTCGTGACGCCAAGTTGGAGCGCCCCCACTGTCGCAGGGTCGAGGGGTACCCGGTACCGGGCCTCTCTGTCTCGGTTCTGGGATTGTCACGGTGGCTAGACCCGGTCCGTGACCCTGCTGAGGGGCGTCCAGTAAAAGTTGAGAGTGATGATGTGAGGTGCAGAGTGCGAGGAATAATGAGGACACAGGGTTGCAGTCTCTTTACCTCTTTACTGAAGGCTTCAGGATCCTCAATCTGGAGTACGGTTAACAGGGCTGTCTGAGACTGGCCGGTCCGATGGCACCTCCAGAGTTCCCTTTGCAGGTGGAAATCTGTGCCTTCCTTCTAGCGTTTGTGTGTTGTAGTCCTTCCCTGCTGAGCACCACGGGATAGTCCTCACAACTGTTGTGTCTGTTTCTGATGTTCCCTCACAACTGATTCTGATGTTCTTCTCCGTCCCCCAGATGATATGGCTAGGACGCACCCGTATGACGGGTAGGCCTGGAGTTCTTCCGGGACCCTAGAGTCGCCCCTCTCCCGCTGTTGCCCCCTATGTCTGCTTAGGTGATTTAGGTGAGACAGCCCGCCTATAACTGACTGTCCTGCCGTTGGTTTGAAGTAAGGCTTGGAGCCCAATACTACCTCAGCGTTTCCGGCCACCGGCTATGCGCCTCAGTAGGATGTTGCCTCGATCTTACAGCACGACTCCTACTGGTGTTTTCTCCTTGTTGCTTTGATCTCGTTTCTCACTCTTCACAATAAACCTCGCTTCTTGTCCTTTCTTGGGGTACCGCCGCAATGAAGTGCAGGCGCGGTCCCGTAACATTCTCTCTGTTCGCTAGGCCTCTGTCAGGATCCCACCCCTGACAGGGACCCCCCCTGAATCTTCCCCTGCAACACCCTCTGCCACAGGATGTTGCCTGGTTCCAACCCAGTCAGCTTTCTGTCTCACTTCCTATCTAACCCCCAGTTTTACCAGATTGTGAGGAGTGGCCTAATACATAGCACCCTTAGCTCCCCCTGGAGGCCAGACTGTGAAGTGTATTGGTGTCTGTGATACCTGGTCAGGTGAACTCCTTCAGTGCCATCAGACATACCATCACTCCCCTTAGCGGCGGAGCATCAGTACTGCAACGACCAGGACTCTGGGGCGCTGCACAAACACTCAGAGCAGGGTATGTAAAAGGTCGAGAAAAGTTAAGAACTGCAACGCTGAAAAAAGACCAGGGTGCATTTACAGATGAGAAAAAGAGCTCACTCTTTGTATTTGTAGGCACTCACCCAGTTCCCACTCGCTGATCTGGATTCCCTTAAAGGGAATCTGTCACCCCATGGGACGTATATGACCTATTAATATGGGCATACAGGTAATAGAAATGTTACACTAGTTCTACCTGTATGCCTCATATTAATGGTCTTGTTGCTGAGAAATGTTGTATTCTGTCTTTATGCTAATGATTTCTTCCAGGCTCCGGGGTGTGCGGTGCCTGGAGGAAATCCATGCCTCCTGTCTTCATTGTAATACTACCCCCATCTCTTCAGCATCAGTTATGGCCCTGGAAACCTGTGCTTGCGCCCTTCACGCCCTCAGAAATACACACCTCATCCTCCATTCTGTAGGTGCTACATTCAGGGATCTTCTGCGCAGGCAATTCACTGTTACCTTCGGTGTGCACGCCGATAAGATGCTCTCCCCACTTTCTCCCTTCACTGTCATTGCCAGGAACTATGTGTACATAGTAATTATGTGGCGCCCCTGGGGTCCAGTTGCCACAGAGTACTGCACCTCATTCAGAGGTGTGGTATTCTACTCTCAGGTGAGGAGGGGGCACGACACAGAACCCTACACCTACATCCAACACTAGACAATTCAGTCAGGGCACCTGGGCGTACCTGAAGGTAATCCACAGTCTGGATAGGAAAGGGTGTTGGAGGAGTGGGTGGGGTAGGTAGAGTAGGGGAGGATCTAATAAGGAAGGAAAGTCAGGGAGATTGTGAGAGTAGGGAAGCAGAGCAGACATGAGGGCCTGCAGCTCCTGACAGACAGAAGAGAAAAGTGAGAGGGAAAAGCAAAAGGAAGCTCCCAGAAGGCCAGACGGGGTCCTAGGGGCATAGATAATGAGAGATCCATCTGTGGGTCCTGTATCCGCCGGTGTGGTCGGTGGAGGGACCAGGTCCCAGTCAGGGGACCGGCCCCGTTCTAGTGGAGAAACTAAGGACTCTAAATAAGCTAAATAATTGGAGACTGCGGCTTTTGTAAGAAGCACAGCCACATCTGCACACATTCGCTGAAAAGGCAGCCATCTAGGATCCAGGGGGAATTTAGTGCACAACGCCCGACAAGATCTGAGGCTGCTGGCTTGGGACACTGTGTGGCAGGCGCAGGGCAGGAGAGGCAATGCCAGCGCAGAGAGATGGCCAGGAAAAGGTATATGAAAGAGGGTTCTGGAAAGTGCACCCAAATTGCTTGATAGCTGGCTGGACCACCTACTCGGAGGACACAGCACCCCGGCTGGGGCAACTAAGAACTGTGAGTAAATTTTTGTAAACTGCACCTTGCTGTGTCCTCACTAGTGTTGAGCATTCCGATACCGCAAGTATCGGGTATCGGCCGATATTTGCTGTATCGGAATTCCGATACCTAGATCCGATACTTTTGTGATATCGGGAATCGGTATCGGGATCGATATTAATGTGTAAAATAAAGAATAAAAATAAAAAATATTGATATACTCACCTCTCCGACGCAGCCTGGACTTACCGATGTAACCGGCAGCTTCCGTTCCTAAGAATGAGCGCTTGAAAGACCTTAGATGACGTCGCGGCTTGTGATTGGTCGCGTGGCAGGTGTTTTTTTTTTTGGAAGTGCATCTGAACAGCAAGGTGGATTGCTGTTGAGGGGAGATAGAGAGAAAAAAAAAAAAAAATCTATAAATCTTCAGCACAGCGAGTGTGAGCGAGCTGAGTGTGACCTGAGCGTAAGTGTGAACGGCGGTAAGTGTGTGACTTGTGATTCAGTGAGGAGGTATTTGGAAGGCCTTTAACAAATACCTGTGTGAATTGGAGTGAGTTGCTGAATTGGGAGTAGCTATATTCATAAGGAGTTAACTTAGGGTGGGGGCTCATAATTAAGGGGATATAAGGGGCAGCTGTTTGGGGCTCAAGTCCTTTTTGGAAGTGCATCTGAACAGCAAGGTGGATTGCTGTTGAGGGGAGATAGAGAGAAAAAAAAAAAAAAAAATCTATAAATCTTCAGCACAGCGAGTGTGAGCGAGCTGAGTGTGACCTGAGCGTAAGTGCGAACGGCGGTAAGTGTGTGACTTGTGATTCAGTGACTTTGGAATCAGGGAGTTTCCAAGGGAGGAATTGCTTCTGTTTTTTTTTTTGGTTTAATTAATACTTTGTATTTATTTTTAATTAACGTTTCTGTGTGGTGCAATCCCCATTAGGAAATGTGCTCCACAATTGTTAATGCCATCCAGTGTACATCTTGCCACATGTATGCAGTCCTTGACCAGCCGGTCGAGGGAGCATACTGCTGTGCGAGATGTGAGCACATTGTGCATTTGGAAACCCAGATACTGGATCTAAATGTGCAGCTGGCAACACTGAGATCCATAGACAATATGGAGAGGAGTCTTCTGCTCACAGAGCAGACGCTCAATGGGATAGATGAGGAGGGGGATGGTAGGATGGAGCTGCAGGACAGTGTGGCAGTTAGCTGGGTGACAGATAGAAGGCGGGGTAGAGGGAAGAGTGCCAGGGAGGCTAGTCCTGATCTGGCACACCCCAATAAGTTTGCTAAGTTGGCAGATGAGGGGGGTGCCAGTACAGGGGTAGCACTGCTGCAGCCAGGCATGTCCTCTGAAAGCCGGAGGAGTGACTGCTCCAGTAAGGAGGGAAAAAGGAGAGCAGGGCAGGCCAGACAGGTGCTGGTAGTGGGGGACTCAATTATTAGGGGAACAGATAGGGCAATCTGTCACAAAGACAGGGATCGTCGGACGGTGTGCTGCCTACCTGGCGCTCGAGTCCGACACATCGCTGATCGGGTGGACAGATTACTGGGAGGGGCTGGTGAGGACCCAGCGGTCATGGTGCACATTGGCACAAATGACAAAGTTAGAGGTAGGTGGAAGGTCCTTAAAGATGATTTCAGGGAATTAGGCTGCAAGCTGAAAGCAAGGACCTCCAACGTGGTATTTTCCGAAATACTGCCTGTACCACGTGCCACGCCAGAGAGGCAACGGGAGATTAGGGAGGTTAATAAGTGGCTCAAGAATTGGTGTAGGAAGGAGGGGTTTGGGTTCCTGCAGAACTGGGCCGACTTCTCAGTTGGCTACAGGCTCTACGCTAGGGACGGGCTGCACCTCAATGGGGAAGGTGCAGCTGTGCTGGGGGAGAAAATGGTTAGAAGGTTGGAGGAGTGTTTAAACTAGGGATTGGGGGGGAGGGTATTCATTTTATAGGAGGGGAAGATAGTGCAGATAGAGACCTGGGCACAAATAAGGAAGTTGGGGGTGGCGGTGGCATGGGGGGTGGGGTTAGAACAGTTAGTAATTTAAGAAAGAATAGAGGTACAGAGAGTAACATCAAGTGCATGTATACTAATGCCAGAAGCCTCGCCAACAAAATGGATGAATTAGAACTAATGTTGTTGGAGCATAATTATGACATGGTGGGGATATCTGAGACGTGGCTGGATGAGAGCCATGACTGGGCTGTTAACTTGCAGGGCTATAGCCTGTTCAGAAATGACCGTACAGATAGGCGAGGGGGTGGGGTGTGTCTGTATGTAAAATCGACCTTAAAACCCATCCTGCGTGATAATATAGGTGAATCTAATGAAAATGTAGAGTCTCTGTGGGTGGAGATAAGGGGAGGGGAAAAAAATAATAAATTACTGATAGGGGTTTGTTATAAATCTCCAAAACTAATGGAAGCAATGGAGAATATCCTCGTAAAGCAAATAGATGAAGCTGCGACTCAAGGAGAAGTCATTATTATGGGGGACTTCAACTACCCTGAAATAGATTGGGGAACAGAAACCTGCAGTTCCAGCAAAGGTAATCGGTTTTTGACAACTATGAGAGACAATTACCTTTCACAACTGGTTCAGGACCCAACAAGGAGGGGGGCACTGCTAGACCTAATATTAACCAACAGGCCAGACCGCATATCAAATATAAGGGTTGGGGGTCACTTGGGGAATAGTGATCACAAAATAATAAGTTTTCATGTAACCTTTAATAAGATGGGTAGTAGGGGGGTGACAAGGACACTAAACTTCAGGAGGGCAAATTTCCAACGGATGAGAGAGGATCTTGGTGCAATTAACTGGGACGATATCCTGAGACACAAAAATACACAAAGAAAATGGGAGACATTTATTAGCATCCTGGATAGGACCTGTGCACAGTATATACCGTATGGGAATAAACATACTAGAAATAGGAGGAAACCAATATGGCTAAATAGAGCTGTAAGGGGCGCAATAAGGGACAAAAAGAAAGCATTTAGAGAATTAAAGGAAGTAGGTAGTGATGAGGCATTAAATAAATACAGAAAATTAAATACATTCTGTAAAAAGCAAATCAAGGCAGCAAAGATTGAGACCGAGAGACTCATTGCCAGAGAGAGTAAAAATAATCCCAAAATATTCTTTAACTATATAAATAGTAAGAAACTAAAAAATGACAGTGTTGGCCCCCTTAAAAATAGTCTGGGTGAAATGGTGGATGAGGATGAGGAAAAAGCCAATATGCTAAATGACTTTTTTTCATCAGTATTTACAAAAGAAAATCCCATGGCAGACAAAATGACTAGTGATAAAAATTCCCCATTAAATGTCACCTGCTTAACCCAGCAGGAAGTACGGCGGCGTCTAAAAATAACTAAAATTGACAAATCTCCGGGCCCGGATGGGATACACCCCCGAGTACTGCAGGAACTAAGTACAGTCATTGATAGACCATTATTTTTAATCTTTAAAGACTCCATAATAACAGGGTCTGTACCACAGGACTGGCGTATAGCAAATGTGGTGCCAATATTCAAAAAAGGGGCAAAAACTGAACTCGGTAATTATAGGCCAGTAAGTTTAACCTCTACTGTGGGTAAAATCCTGGAGGGCATTCTGAGGGATGCTATACTGGAGTATCTGAAGAGGAATAACCTCATGACCCAGTATCAGCACGGGTTTACTAGGGACCGTTCATGTCAGACTAATTTGATCAGCTTCTATGAAGAGGTAAGTTCAGGACTGGACCAAGGGAACCCAGTGGACGTAGTGTATATGGACTTTTCCAAAGCTTTTGATACGGTGCCACACAAAAGGTTGTTACATAAAATGAGAGTAATGGGGATAGGGGAAAATATGTGTAAGTGGGTTGAGAGCTGGCTCAGGGATAGGAAACAAAGGGTGGTTATTAATGGAGCACACTCGGACTGGGTCACGGTTAGCAGTGGGGTACCACAGGGGTCAGTATTGGGCCCTCTTCTTTTTAACATATTTATTAATGACCTTGTAGGGGGCATTCAGAGTAGAATTTCAATATTTGCAGATGACACTAAACTCTGCAGGGTAATCAATACAGGGGAGGACAATTTTATATTACAGGATGATTTATGTAAACTAGAAGCTTGGGCTGATAAATGGCAAATGAGCTTTAATGGGGATAAATGTAAGGTCATGCACTTGGGTAGAAGTAATAAGATGTATAACTATGTGCTTAATTCTAAAACTCTGGGCAAAACCGTCAATGAAAAAGACCTGGGTGTATGGGTGGATGACAAACTCATATTCAGTGGCCAGTGTCAGGCAGCTGCTACAAAGGCAAATAAAATAATGGGATGTATTAAAAGAGGCATAGATGCTCATGAGGAGAACATAATTTTACCTCTATACAAGTCACTAGTTCGACCACACTTAGAATACTGTGCACAGTTCTGGTCTCCGGTGTATAAGAAAGACATAGCTGAACTGGAGCGGGTGCAGAGAAGAGCGACCAAGGTTATTAGAGGACTGAGGGGTCTGCAATACCAAGATAGGTTATTACACTTGGGGCTATTTAGTTTGGAAAAACGAAGACTAAGGGGTGATCTTATGTTAATGTATAAATATATGAGGGGACAGTACAAAGACCTTTCTGATGATCTTTTTAATCATAGACCTGAGACAGGGACAAGGGGGCATCCTCTACGTCTGGAGGAAAGAAGGTTTAAGCATAATAACAGACGCGGATTCTTTACTGTAAGAGCAGTGAGACTATGGAACTCTCTGCCGTATGATGTTGTAATGAGTGATTCATTAATTAAATTTAAGAGGGGACTGGATACCTTTCTGGAAAAGTATAATGTTACAGGGTATATACACTAGATTCCTTGATAAGGCGTTGATCCAGGGAACTAGTCTGATTGCCGTATGTGGAGTCGGGAAGGAATTTTTTTCCCCATGGTGGAGTTACTCTTTGCCACATGGGTTTTTTTTGCCTTCCCCTGGATCAACATGTTAGGGCATGTTAGGTTAGGCTATGGGTTGAACTAGATGGACTTACAGTCTTCCTTCAACCTTAATAACTATGTAAGTATATCAATATTTTTTATTTTTATTCTTTATTTTACACATTAATATGGATCCCAGGGCCTGAAGGAGAGTTTCCTCTCCTTCAGACCCTGGGAACCATACAGGATACCTTCCGATACTTGGTGTCCCATTGACTTGTATTGGTATCGGTATCGGCGATATCCGATACTTTTCGGGTATCGGCCGATACTATCCGATACCGATACTTTCAAGTATCAGACGGTATCGCTCAACACTAGTCCTCACACTTATTTACTGTGCCATCCACCCTGCACTACAACTACCACAACTGCCCACACCACCATATTACAACCTGAGTGCCCTGGGACTAAAGCTCTACCTGTGGAGAGCTGTGCCAACTCTGCTGCATCATCCTCAGCCCCAGAGGTCTCTTTAAGCAGCGTCGGCTAACACCTTTATTGCCGAATACCACATGTGGCGTCACAAACTTTAGACATCATTTCTCAATACACTTTATTTCCCTTCAAATGGACGCCCAAGGCCACGGACCAGGTCAACGCTGCCACTGTGACTTCCCCTTTAAGAACCGGCCCGGTTCCGAGTACCCACGGTCCTAGCGGTCGCTACATTTACTGTACAGGGAGGAAGTGGGGAGATTTTATTATCAGCGTGCACACCGGAGGTCACAGTGACTCACCTGCGCAGAAGATCCCTGAATGCAGTGCCCACAGGAGGGAGGATGAGGTACGGTATGTATTTCTGAGGGAGTTCAGGGCGCAGGATTCTGGGGCCGTAACTGATGCTGATGGGAGGGGGGTAGTATTACAATCAAGACAGGAGGCAGAATTTTCTTCCAGGCCCCATACACCCCAGAGACTGGAAGAAATCATTAACATAAAGAACGAATATACAATTTCTCCAAAGCAATATGAGACATACAGGTAGGACTAGTGTAACAATTCTATTACCTGTATATTAATAGGTGATATATGTCCTGGGGGTGACGGATTCCCTTTAACCCCTTAAAGTCCAATGATGGACACAGTCCAACATGGCCGGGTGTCAGTTCCAACACCAGGATGGACTGTGTCCGTCATGCATTTAAGCTATCACTGTGTGTAAACACGCAGTTACAGTTCAGTGCCAACAGCTGTCTGTGACAGCTGAGAGGCACGGGGAGAGGTGCAAGGAGTGGACCCATGCTGTCAGTCCCTGCACCCAGATCGCTATGACCATACCTCCCAACTTTAGGGGAAGGGAAAGAGGGACAAAGTCAGCGGCGCGCGTAGCGCGCTGCGGCAAATTTTAGGCCACACCCATTTCACAACTAGCCACGCCCCAACCACACCCATTTAGCACTTCTGATCACAATGTTTCGTTAACAATAATTATGAACAAAAAAATATGGCCACACACGACGCTCCATACTGTACAATGGCCATTGGCCACATTATGCTCCATACTGTATAATGGCCCCACATGATGCTGCGTACAGTATACTTGCCCCACGTGATGGTCCATACAGTATAATGGCGCCACATGATGCTTTGTACAGTATAATGGCCCCACACGATGCTGGGTATAGTATAATGGCCACACAATGCTGGGTACAGTATAATGGCCCCACACAATGCTGGGTGCAGTATAATGGCCACACATGGTTACCCCACCCCCATCATTGCCTTCTCCATCAGTACACACAAACACCTTTCACCGTGCTCCCTCGCAGCAGCCGGCAGCTTCCACTCCCACGGCGCTGAATGGTGTCATCCAGCTGCGCCGCTGACTGCTGTATCCAGCATTACAGCTCAGTCCCCATAGAATGTAATACAGCACAGCCCCCATAGAATGTAATACAGCACAGCCCCCATAGAATATAATGCAGCACAGCCCCATAGAATATAATGCAGCACAGCCCCATAGAATATAATGCAGCACAGCCCCATAGAATATAATGCAGCACAGCCCCATCTATAATATAACGCTGGGAGCGTCACTCTGTCCGAAGCCTTTATAGACTGCGCAAGCGCAAGCGCCGGCGCAGTCTGGACCCCACAGAGTGACGCTCCCAGGAGATCGCGGTGTGCGTAAGCACTGAACGCACACCGCGATCTCCAACGGAGAAGCGGGGACGAGCCACGGAGCCAGGAGGGTGAGTATATTTACCTGTCCTCCGTTCCACCGCTGCGCGCGAGCCTCCGTCCTCCACATCCTCTGCCTGAGACGTTCAGTTCAGAGGGCACGATGACGCGCTTAATGCGCGCCGCCCTCTGACTGAACAGTCACAGCCAGAGGACAGGACCCGGAAGACAGACCGGCGCGCCGCAGTGGAACGGGAGGACAGGTAAATATAGCAAGTACCGGGGGCCTGAGCTAGCGGCGACCCCGGCACCTGACCCCCACAGCGCGCCGGTGTCCCCGCCTGCTCAGGCCCCCAGCACAGCCACGCACAGCCGCCCGCAGTCAGCAGAGCCACGCACAGCCCCCCGCAGTCAGCAGAGCCACGCACAGCCCCCCGCAGTCAGCAGAGCCACGCACAGCCCCCCGCAGTCAGCAGAGCCACGCACAGCCCCCCGCAGTCAGCAGAGCCACGCACAGCCCCCCCGCAGTCAGCAGAGCCACGCACAGCCGCCCGCAGTCAGCAGAGCCACGCACAGCCGCCCGCAGTCAGCAGAGCCACGCACAGCCGCCCGCAGTCAGCAGAGCCACGCACAGCCCCCCGCAGTCAGCAGAGCCACGCACAGCCGCCCGCAGTCAGCAGAGCCACGCACAGCCGCCCGCAGTCAGCAGAGCCACGCACAGCCGCCCGCAGTCAGCAGAGCCACGCACAGCCGCCCGCAGTCAGCAGAGCCACGCACAGCCGCCCGCAGTCAGCAGAGCCACGCACAGCCGCCCGCAGTCAGCAGAGCCACGCACAGCCGCCCGCAGTCAGCAGAGCCACGCACAGCCGCCCGCAGTCAGCAGAGCCACGCACAGCCGCCCGCAGTCAGCAGAGCCACGCACAGCCGCCCGCAGTCAGCAGAGCCACGCACAGCCGCCCGCAGTCAGCAGAGCCACGCACAGCCGCCCGCAGTCAGCAGAGCCACGCACAGCCGCCCGCAGTCAGCAGAGCCACGCACAGCCGCCCGCAGTCAGCAGAGCCACGCACAGCCGCCCGCAGTCAGCAGAGCCACGCACAGCCGCCCGCAGTCAGCAGAGCCACGCACAGCCGCCCGCAGTCAGCAGAGCCACGCACAGCCGCCCGCAGTCAGCAGAGCCACGCACAGCCGCCCGCAGTCAGCAGAGCCACGCACAGCCGCCCGCAGTCAGCAGAGCCACGCACAGCCGCCCGCAGTCAGCAGAGCCACGCACAGCCGCCCGCACTCAGCAGAGCCACGCACAGCCGCCCGCACTCAGCAGAGCCACGCACAGCCGCCCGCACTCAGCAGAGCCACGCACAGCCGCCCGCACTCAGCAGAGCCACGCACAGCCGCCCGCACTCAGCAGAGCCACGCACAGCCGCCCGCAGTCAGCAGAGCCACGCACAGCCGCCCGCAGTCAGCAGAGCCACGCACAGCCGCCCGCAGTCAGCAGAGCCACGCACAGCCGCCCGCAGTCAGCAGAGCCACGCACAGCCGCCCGCACTCAGCAGAGCCACGCACAGCCGCCCGCACTCAGCAGAGCCACGCACAGCCGCCCGCACTCAGCAGAGCCACGCACAGCCGCCCGCACTCAGCAGAGCCACGCACAGCCGCCCGCACTCAGCAGAGCCACGCACAGCCGCCCGCACTCAGCAGAGCCACGCACAGCCGCCCGCACTCAGCAGAGCCACGCACAGCCGCCCGCACTCAGCAGAGCCACGCACAGCCGCCCGCACTCAGCAGAGCCACGCACAGCCGCCCGCACTCAGCAGAGCCACGCACAGCCGCCCGCAGTCAGCAGAGCCACGCACAGCCGCCCGCACTCAGCAGAGCCACGCACAGCCGCCCGCACTCAGCAGAGCCACGCACAGCCGCCCGCACTCAGCAGAGCCACGCACAGCCGCCCGCACTCAGCAGAGCCACGCACAGCCGCCCGCAGTCAGCAGAGCCACGCACAGCCGCCCGCACTCAGCAGAGCCACGCACAGCCGCCCGCACTCAGCAGAGCCACGCACAGCCGCCCGCACTCAGCAGAGCCACGCACAGCCGCCCGCACTCAGCAGAGCCACGCACAGCCGCCCGCACTCAGCAGAGCCACGCACAGCCGCCCGCACTCAGCAGAGCCACGCACAGCCGCCCGCACTCAGCAGAGCCACGCACAGCCGCCCGCACTCAGCAGAGCCACGCACAGCCGCCCGCACTCAGCAGAGCCACGCACAGCCGCCCGCACTCAGCAGAGCCACGCACAGCCGCCCGCACTCAGCAGAGCCACGCACAGCCGCCCGCAGTCAGCAGAGCCACGCACAGCCACCCGCAGTCAGAAGAGCCACGCACAGCCGCCCGCAGTCAGCAGAGCCACGCACAGCCGCCCGCAGTCAGCAGAGCCACGCACAGCCGCCCGCAGTCAGCAGAGCCACGCACAGCCGCCCGCAGTCAGCAGAGCCACGCACAGCCGCCCGCAGTCAGCAGAGCCACGCACAGCCGCCCGCAGTCAGCAGAGCCACGCACAGCCGCCCGCAGTCAGCAGAGCCACGCACAGCCGCCCGCAGTCAGCAGAGCCACGCACAGCCGCCCGCAGTCAGCAGAGCCACGCACAGCCGCCCGCAGTCAGCAGAGCCACGCACAGCCGCCCGCAGTCAGCAGAG
Source organism: Ranitomeya variabilis (assembly GCF_051348905.1). Lineage (NCBI taxonomy): Eukaryota > Metazoa > Chordata > Amphibia > Anura > Dendrobatidae > Ranitomeya > Ranitomeya variabilis. The sequence continues at coordinate 512,172,906 of NC_135232.1, read as the reverse complement.
CCACGCACAGCCGCCCGCAGTCAGCAGAGCCACGCACAGCCGCCCGCAGTCAGCAGAGCCACGCACAGCCGCCCGCACTCAGCAGAGCCACGCACAGCCGCCCGCACTCAGCAGAGCCACGCACAGCTGCCCGCACTCAGCAGAGCCACGCACAGCCGCCCGCACTCAGCACAGCCGCCCGCACTCACTCAGCACAGCCGCCCGCACTCACTCAGCACAGCCGCCCGCACTCACTCAGCACAGCCGCCCGCACTCAGCACAGCCGCCCGCACTCAGCACAGCCGCCCGCACTCAGCACAGCCGCCCGCACTCAGCACAGCCGCACTCGGGCAGTAGAGCCGGAGAGAGAAAGATGGGAGCAACATATGGCAGAATGGAAACAGGAACAGGCAGAATGGGGGCGCGGGATGGGAGCAGCACATGACAGAATGATTGCGCACGATGGGAGCAGCACATGACAGGATGGGGGTGCAGGATGGGAGCACATGACAGGATGGGGCGCAGGATGGGAGCAGCACATGACAGGATGGGAGCAGCACATGACAGAATGGGGGCACACACATGACAGGATGGGGGTGTAGGATGGAGCAGCATATGACAGGATGGGGGCGCAGGATGGGAGCACATGACAGGATGGGGACGAAGGATTGAGCAGCACATGACAGGATGGGGGCGCAGGATGGAGGAGCACATGACAGGATGGGGGCGCAGGATGGAGCAGCACATGACAGGATGGGGCCGCAGGATGGAGGAGCACATGACAGGATGGGGACGCAGGATGGAGCAGCACATGACAGGATGGGGACGCAGGATGGAGCAGCACATGACAGGATGGTGACCATATACCAATATAAATGCTCGCCACCTGGGCGTAGAACGGGTTCAATAGCTAGTAGAATATAATGCAGCACAGCCCCATAGAATATAATGCTGCACAGCCCCCATAGAATGTAACGCAGGCAGGTGGCAGCCCCCATAGAATGTAACGCAGGCAGGTGGCAGCCCCCATAGAATGTAACGCAGGCAGGTGGCAGCCCCCATAGAATGTAACGCAGGCAGGTGGCAGCCCCCATAGAATGTAAGGGGTGCTGCACCAGGTTGGTGGAGAATCCGATGGATGGGTACCAGGGGGAGAGTGGGAGCGGGGTGCGCTGCATGCCATGGGGAGACAAAGTTTAGTTTGTCAGTCCTCCTATGCTGTCAGAGTCTCTGCTGTAACCGCAGCAGGGCAGCGCTGCATGGAGAGGGGGAGAGACACATACATTCACTTACAGTCTGGAGATCCGCTCGCTGCTCCCGCGGTCACACAGACACGGAGTGTCTCACAACTCTGCCCCCGTGCCAGAAACCAGTCCGGGTGCTGCCGCTCTGTCCTCAGAGTCCGCCCACGTCTATAGTTGAGGAGGAAGCCGGAGGCGGGCGGTGAGGCAACTCAAGGGGGCGTGGCTACAACGCAGTCCCAGGGAACGGAACGAACAGCCAGGGGCGTAGCTAGAGCTTTTGCCGCCCGGGGCTGTTCCCGAGTTTGGCGACCCCCCCCCCCCCCTAGAACGTATGCGATTTTCACACTTAGTCATGTACCGACGAGCTCCTCTCCCTTAAGCTCCCAATGTTCAGTGAAAAACTGAGAGAAGCAGAAGAGAAGCTCGTTGTTACAGGACCATGAGTATGAAAATCGCATATGAGTGACGTGTCCATGTGTCAACGACTGGAACCTGCAGAGCTGAATCCTGACATCGCAGCTTCTGAATTCTCACAACTAATGCATTGCACACTTTTAGGATTCTCCCTGGCCGGTGGACAGTCATGTCAGCACAAGCATGCGATTTGTATACTTCCGACCACATTCCGACTAGACGTGCCTGGCCTCGCTCAGTTCATTTTCATAGAGTGAGGCCACACATGTCTAGTCAGCACGTGACCGCATGTATGTAAATCGCCAGCACCAGAGAATCCTGACAGTGTGCAGGGTGCACTGTGAGAAGTCAGAAGTCTGCAGTCACAAAGAATGACTGCAGACTCATTACAAACCTGGACATCCCCTTTAAAGCTCCTAACATAAATAAAAACATGAGAGTTAGTCAGTATCACAAATAACATTTACATCCAGGTACCTTATAGATGACGTCGCCTCTGGAGCCGTTCTTCTTTTCTTCATCTTGTCCAGATCCCATGATGAGTTTTCTCATCCACAGCCATCTCTGCAGACTTCCATCTTCTCCATTCTTTTGCAGAAAGTCTCCACATGACGCCCTTAAAGATACAAGTGTCATTATAATGCTCCTGAATAAAAAATTTCCCCGCACTATATTGTCTGCATAAAATATGACCCCCACACTGTCTGTCTTATGGTACTTGCTCTTCACACTGACCTCCCCTTTCTATACCGGACCCCTCTTCACACTGACCTCTCACACTGTGTCCCCCCTATAGGGCCCAGTATTTATACTGTACTCTCTCATCACACTCCCCCTCCTTTGTATACTATCCCCTCCTGGCTGTGCCCTTACACTGTCCCCCATGCTATGCATGCACACATCCCAACACCCTCACTCCCCGTACTCTGTCCACATACGTTTTTCACATCGCTACTCATACTGTGTCCGCATACATTCCCCTGTTTGACCCCAAGCTGTCTGCACCCATCCCCCATACTGTTTCCTCATATATGCCCCCCCATCTCCCCCTTTGCTCTTCATTTTGTGTCCTCAGATCTCCCCCACACATTAAATCCCCCCCATCCCCATGACAAATCTCCCCCCCACACACAATAAATACCCCATCTCCACTCACATTAAATCTCCCCCCACAATAAATCCCCCCATCTCCACTCATATTAAATATCCCCAATCCAATAATATCCCACTATCCCCACTCAGATGAAATCCCCCCCATCCCCATTCACAGTAAATCCCCCCCAGAATATATGCCCCCCATCCCCACTCACATTAAATCCCCCCCACAATATTTTCCCCCATGCCCACTCACATTAAATCCCCCCCACAATATTTTCCCCCATGCCCACTCACAGTAAATCCCCCCCTGCACCTTCGGTGTCTTCAGCTCCACTCACAGTAAATCCCCCCCACAATAAATGCCCCCATCCCCACTCACAGTAAATCCCCCCCACAATAAATGCCCCCATCCCCACTCACAGTAAATCCCCCCCACAATAAATGCCCCCATCCCCACTCACAGTAAATCCCCCCCACAATAAATGCCCCCATCCCCACTCACAGTAAATCCCCCCCACAATATATGCCCCCATCCCCACTCACAGTAAATCCCCCCCACAATAAATGCCCCCATCCCCACTCACAGTAAATCCCCCCCACAATAAATGCCCCCATCCCCACTCACAGTAAATCCCCCCCACAATATATGCCCCCATCCCCACTCACAGTAAATCCCCCCCACAATATTTTCCCCCATCCCCACTCACAGTAAATCCCCCCCTGCACCTTCGGTGTCTTCAGCTCCAGCCTCCACTCACAGTAAATCCCCCCCACAATATATGCCCCCCTTCCCCACACAGTAAATTCCCCCCCTGCACCTTCGGTTCGGTGTCTTCAGCTCCACAGGAGCACTTACCACCGATCTGCATCCCTCCTGCTCTGCCTCTGAGTCTGCTCTGCCGCGCAGGTGAGTGACGTCAGCAGCGTGATCACATGACCTGATCACGCTGCTGGCGTCGCTCTGACCCGGCAGTCAGAGCTTCAATTGTACTCGCATCACAGATACGAGTACAATTAAACACTGGGAGCCGGCGTGCCGCAGCTTCTCTGTGCCGGCTGTCAGCTTGACAGTCGGCACAGAGAACAGCTGACTCCCAGTGCGGGGGGTGACAGAATGCAGCCGCCGGGGGAGACACTGCGGACCGCCGCTTTAGGCGGCCCGACTGCGCCCCCCTGCCGGCTGCTCCCCCCCTAGATACGCCACTGACTCACCCCCGCATTGTGCCGCCCCCCCGCATTGTGCCGCCCGGGGCGGCCCGCCCCCCCCGCACCCCCCTTCCTACGCCACTGCGAACAGCGGGTACTAATCGGGCTCTCTCTACGTCCCGGAAGTGGGCGGGGCTTCACCGGCGGCCGCAAATTCGGGATTTTAAATGCCCGAAGCGGGACAGCGGGACCCCGGTGCCAAAGCGGGACTGTCACGCTGAAATCGGGACGGTTGGGAGGTATGCTATGACGGTTCAGTTATTCTGACTGACCGATCACAGCATGATCACACAGGAGATGCTGAAATATCAGCACTTCCTGCACGTTCAGTACAACAGCTTAACTCTGCCAGTGGTCGAGCGCCTGCACAAACAGCCAGGAGTGATATCAGCGCTGCCCTGGCTGTTAACCCCCTAACTGCTGCAATCGAGTGCGATCGCAGCATTCAGGAGGGAGGCACAGGGATGGGAGCTCTCTCTGATTTCTGATCGGTGTCCCCGCGACGTCATCGCAGGGCCCGATCATTGCCATGGTGACCCGGGGTCATCACCAAGCTACAGCAAGCTTCTAAGACCATGCTCACAGCATGGTGTCGGAAGCTTTCAGTATAGGTATAATGAACTGCAATGCTAGTGCATTGCAATGTATTACACCTTCAATCAAAGTAAAATAAGTGAAAGTCCCATAAAGGGACTAGGTAAAAAAGTAAAAAAAGAATGTAAAATATGTAAAAAAAAGATATTATGACAAAAATAGTGCACATGTTTGGTATCACCGTGTTTGGAACAATCTGATCTATAAAAGTGTTACACTAGTTAACCCCTACAGTGAACGCCGTAAATAAAAACAAAAAAAAGTAGCAAATTATGCTTTTTCATCATACTACTTTGAAAAAGTCGAATAAAACACAATCAAAAAGACAAATGTAAATAAATATAGTATCACTGAAAACGCCATTTTGTCCCACAAAAAACAAGCCGCCATACAGCTCCATCAGCGGAAAAATAAAAAAGTTATAGCTCTCAGAATAAAGCAATGCAAAAATAATTCTTTCTATAAAAGATTTTATTGTGTAGATGCGCCGAATATAAAAAACAATATAAATGTGGCATCGCTATAGTTGTACTGACCCAAATAATAAAACTGCCTTTTCAATTTTACCACACGCAGAACGGAGAAGAAAAAAAACAATTACAGAATTGCTGGTTTTTGTTCATTCTGCCTTCACAAAAATCAAATAGAAAGCAATCAAAAAATGTCATGCGCCCGAAAATGGTACCAATAAAAAAGTCCTGAAAGAAACAAGACCTCACATGTTACTGTGGGCCGAAATATGAAAAAATATAGCTCTCAAAATATGGCGATGCAAAACTTCTTCTTGCAAAAAAAAAAGCGTTTTTAGTGTGTGACAGAAGCTAAACATAAAAAAGCAGATATAAATCTGGTATCTCTGTAATTGCACAGACCCAAAGAATAAAGTCACCTAATCACTTACACTGCATGAGGAACGGCATAAAAAAGAAATAAAACCAATTCTTTACCTGCTGTGGATTTGTTCATTCTGCCTCCCAAAGATCGCAGTAACGCTCATTGCACATTTATCCTGCACTCTACACTGAGACACAACTGCCGGCGCAAGATTCCCTATAATGAGGCAGATGGAGGCACTGTGAACGCCAAAGGACCTGTGATCTGGCGATGTCTGTCGTTTTCGGCGTGCATAAAAACGCGGTCCACCATAGTTTTATGCACCTCTGAAAGGAAGGACAATGCCAGATGGAGTCCAGAGTAACTCTGCTGCCTCATTATAGAGAATAGATCCATTGGGGGTTTCATTTGTTACGTAGCTCGGAGATTTAGATGGAAACCCCAAAGTATGTGCTCAGTGTAGAGAGCCAGATAAATGTGATCACAAACGTTATGAAAAATGTTCCCAATTAAACCGTCAACTCAATCCACAAAAAAAGCAAGTCCCTACTAAGGTACTTCATCTGTTAATGGAAATATATGGGGCTTCCACCTTACTGGCAGCACAAAGGCTCTGGAAAAGCGAAATGGCTCCTCACCCACCAAAAGAAATTCAGCAAATTCTGCGCTCCCAAATCCAAATGCCCCCCTCCCTTCTGAGTCCCAGTGTCCATATACCAACTTTAGCGTTCACATTTGGCAGGGGTATAATTTACAAAATGGGGTCACTTGGGGGGAGGGAATTCTGCTCTCTAGCATTTAGGGGGCTCTGTATATGGAGTCCGCAAACTATTCTAGGAAAATCTGCACTCCAGGAGGCAAATAGTGCTCTTCCTCCACACATTGGGTATTGGCGTACTCAGGAGAAATTGCACAAGAATTTTTGGTTCCTTTTTCTCCAGCTACCTTTGTTAAAATAAAAAAATTGGTGCTAAAATATGATTTTTGTGGAAAAAATTTGATTTTTATTTTTCACTGTTCTACGTTATAAACTTCTGTGAAACACCTTGGGGTTCAATATGCTCACTATGCATCTAAATATATTCCTTGAGGGGTCTAGTTTCCAAAATGGTGTCACTTGTGGGGGGTTTCCACTGTGTAGGAACATCAGGGGTTCTCCAAATGCGACATGTCGTCCGATCTCAATTCCAGCCAATTTTGCATTGAAAAACTCAAATGGCTCTCCACCCTTCTGAGCTCTACCCAGTGGTTTACCCCCATATATGGGGTATCAGCATACTCAGAATAAATTGAAAAACAACTTTTGGGGGGCATTTTCTCCTGCTATCTTTGTTAAAATAAAAAAATTTGATGCTAAAAGATGATTTTTGTGGAAAAAATGTGATTTTTAGTTTTCACGGTTCTAAGTTATAAACTTCTGTGAAGCACCTCGGGATTCAAGATGCTCACCAAACAGCTAGATAAGTTCCTTGGGGGGTCTAGTTTCCTAAATGGTATCACTTATTGGTGGTTTCAACTGTTTAGGCACATCAGGAGCTCTCCAAATGGGACATGGCATCCACTCTCGATTCCAGCCAGTTTTACGTTCAAAACCTCAAATGATGCTCCTTCCCTTCTGAGCCCTGCTGTGTGCCTAAATAGTGGTCTCCCTCCACACATGGGGTATCAGCATACTCAGGACAAATTGCACAACAAATATTGTGGTTCATTTTCTCCTGATACCCTTGACAAAATAAAAAAAATAGTGTCCGAAGTAAAATTTTTGTGAAAAAAAGTTAAATGTTCATTTTTTCCTTCCACATTGCTTCAATTGTTGTGAAGTACTTGAAGGGTTAATAAACTTTTTGAATGTGATTTTGAACACCCTGAGGGGTGCAGTTTTTAGAATGGTGTCACTTTTGGGTATTACGACGTTGTGGTATCAAGTCAATGTATTCTTGGAGTTGGTGTGTTAATTGCATAGAACTCATTCACTTTTTATGATCTGATGAGGATGAAAGATCTCACTGCAGGGGGATATTGGAGACGCTACCTGTTTCTTGAACATGTATTAACCCTGGTTCATTTTCAGGATGTCTCTAATCTACATTAAAGTACTAATTTGATGTGGCTGTAGGGAGATGGACATACTACCCATGTTCCCCTTTGAAGACATGAGTATTGTAATGTATAATGTATATTTTGACATGTGCTATTAATGGTAATGTTTTATTGTTCCCGACAGAAGAGAGAGTTAGGGTTAATGTTTGGACTAGTCCAGAGTGGAAGGGGTCAAAGTGATGGGACAGAGATAGCTTCCTGTTAGAATGTTAGATAGGGCCAAGCTTGCTGCTGAAGCAGACCTGTAGTCTGAAATGTAAGCAGAATCTCATGATATGAGTGTCCCTGGAGTGAGTGGAGACTGAGGGAACAGAAAGTGAGATCCTAGAATAAGACAAGAGAAAGTGAAAGAAGGTATGTGGTTTTCCGGAAACAGGATTTGGGGCAGGAAACCTATCAATGCAATACCGAGCATGCGAGTTTAGGAGGTAACAGGACGGATCAGAGTAGGGAATGTGACGTGAAATGGAAAGAGTGCCCCAAGCGGTAGTTCCAAGTTGTTTGACAGCAGAGAAGCTGAGTAACGCCATAGTGCCCAAGTAGGTCCCCTAAAGCAAAAAGTGGGGGAACCACAAGTTTGAACTACAGGACTGGCACTCGCTGACTCCAGTACCGTTGTTGGGGACAAGGGAAGTTCCTGAAGTGCAGTGCTGGGTGGTGGTGAAGACAGGACTAAGTAAGGAAGGATAGAAGAAATGTGTATGAAGATGTTCCATGTGCTAAGAGAAACATTCATGAAGTTATGCACCCTCTATCAGTTGTATATAATTCCCAACAAGTTATTGTTCAGTAAAAGACATTTCCTTATTAAGTGGTGGTCTACCTCATTGAACTTTTCAATATCTGGTCCTGTCTAGCCGACGTCACCGCTATCATGCGGCCTACAAGGGAATAGCGCCCCCGTGGACAAAGTCCATACACCCAGCCAGGACGCCCATTTTCATGTAGCCTGCCGTGACATGGGAGATGATGATGCAGCGCCCCAGAGTCCTGGTCGTTGCAATAATGTCGTTCTTCCACGAGGGGGAGTGATATTACGTCTGATGGCAATAAAAAAGATCTTACTACCAGGTATCACAAACCATACACCACACTTCACACTCCAGACCACCAGGGGGAGCCTTGCTCCTATCTACTAGGGCACTCCTCACAGAAGGGTAAAACTGGTGGGTTGGATAGAACGTTAGGGAGAAGCTGACTGGGCTTTGCCCAGGCAACACCTGTCAGGCAGACAGGAGGAAAGGAGGAACATTGGAGCTGCAGGCAGAGGGTCCCTGTCAGGGGTGGGATCCTGACAGAGGCCTAGCAAGACAGAAAGATACGGAGCTGCGCCTGCCCCATGTGCGGCAGCATACTAAGAAAGGACATGAAGAGAATTGTGATGTAGAGGGTGAGAAACGAAGTCATAGCACAAGGAGATAACACCAGAAGGAGTTCTGCCCTGTATAGGCTGCCTCCTTCTGAGGCGCGTAGCCGGTGGCCGGAACACTGAGGGAGTAATAGTCTCTAGGCTTTACTTCAAAGACCGGCAGGACAGTCAATTCCAAGTTGGCTGCTCGACCTTAATACCAAAGAAGACACGGTGGCAACTTGTGGGGGTCGGGGCGTCTCTAGGGTCCCTATAAACAAGCCTCAGGCCATCAGTCATACGGGTTTGTCCTATCCACACCATCTGGGGGACAGAGAGGAAGAAATAACATCTAGAACATCTACAAGAGTTGTGAGGACCTTACCGAGAAGCTCAGCAGGGAGGTACTACAACACACAGGCGCTAGAAGGAAGGCTACTGATTTCAACCTGGATAAGGGGACTCTGAATTTGCCTTCAGACCGGCTGGACTCTGCCTACCCTGTGGTCTGTACCCTGGACTATGGATGCTGAAGTCTTCAGTAAAAGGTAAAGAGACTGCAACCTTGTGTCCTCGTTATTCCCTGCGCCTTACATCATCCACCATCTCCATCTACACTTCTGGGAAGCCCTGGGGATACACTTCACCTGTGGGAAGGTATACCATCACATCACCCCAGCGGACCCCTAAGCAGCGATGGTCACCCTGACCGAATACCACAGGTGGCGTCACGAACACTATCCCTTTTAAGACCTTTCCATTTCAATACGGATGTCCCTAGGGCCACGGACCGGGTCAGCCACCGTGACATCCCCCGAACCAAAGGACCCGGTACCGAGTACCCCACGGCCCTAAAGGGGGCGATCCAATGACGCCCCCTGCAACATTACAAGGTATCCTTGTTTTACAGGTTATAAAGATCAGACTGAGCCCACTGGGTTTAGCCAACAGGATTTTCATCTGCTTCTGACATAGAAGCTTATGTGACATCATGTACAATGAAAGACCAGCAAGATTTATGATAATAGTTTTAATAAAAATCATACATTTTGCTCATTTAAACAGATAAACACATTAAAGCAATAAGAGAAGATACAAAAATGTACACTTAGGGAACCACAGAGAAGACACAGACTGGGTCTTCTCTGCAGCCACAGTGACTCAGGTATTTTTTCACCATCACAATGATACAATAGGTTTCCATGCCAACCTGTCAGTTCAAAATGGCTGATGGAGCATTGTTATTGTGGTCATGTGTGGGGGAACTGATCATCTCAGTTTCACATCACATAGTTGGACAAAAACTATCACTGAGTTATTCATGTCATTGTGAAAGAAATCTACACTGTAGTTCTGTTACTCCCAGACCTAAAGAAATTTTCTACTTACCAAAAACAAAATATTAAACGTTTGTGTGGGCATTAGAGATCAGAAAATTGATCAGTAACAAATCAAATTTGTTACAAATTTTCTACAAAGATATCTGACCATATCAAAACCAAAATATTTGAGATTTGATTCACACAAATCCAGATACTGGCCATTTTGCTGTCTTTTTTGGTGGCTGAGAAGGGGTTAAAATAATAAAATACATTATACTCAGCTGTCCTCACTTTGCCTCTGACATTGCAGCAGCTCTTCTGTCTTCCACCTTGGGCTCCCGTGGTCATATAGGGGAATGATGAGCATCATCTCTCCATGTGATTGCATGAGGCTAATCACTGACCACAGAGCCGAAAATGAATGCTGGAAAAAAACAAAGATACGTGCAGAGGGCCGGCAGCTTTGGCAGCATAAGAACGTAAGGGGCTTCGGACAGATTTTATTTGGACTGAATCAAATCTTTTGACACACCCAAGAGAATCTGCCTGATAAGAATTTGGAGAGATTCACTCATCTCCAACAGCCATTACTAAAGTATCGGCCAGAATTACATCATAGGAGTCGGTACTAGGTCCTTGTGGGCTCAACAAGCTAGAGCTATATGTCCCATGTGACGATCACATAGATTACTCTGCTGCTAACTGCCACGCATCAGATGGAACATGGAAAATAACAGATACAGTGTGCCTCTGCATGAAGGAAACAGTCATCCAATCCGGCCAATTACAAGAAGAATCTAGATGACATGCTAGCCCCACCACCTCCTCAGATGGCCAAGTCAAAAATGACATTCCATGTGATAGAACGTGGCTAGCATGAAAATAACTAATGTAGTCAGCAGAATGGACATCGCGCCATGTTTCCTCATTGTTCCTAAAATATGACCGAGGCAACAAGCAAACCTCGTAACTGACATTTTAAACAGACCTACATGCCGATACAAACATGTACACTTCACTTTTAGTGAGCGAATAATCCTTTTAAATTCAATCTGCATCAATGTATACTGTGGTATGGTGATAGGTAACAATATGTATGGTACACAGCAAACATTTAAAGGGATCCTGTCACCAGATAAACCGCCATTAGCCTGCAGATATGGGGTTAATCTGCCGTTTAATAGCGCTATAATGCTGGCCCTAATGTTCCGGGGAGAAAATTAACTTTATTCTCCAAAGCAGCATTCCCATTTGAGGCACAGGGACATCGCCGGCGCTGGATCAGACACCACTTTAAGAGCGGCTGCTATAACTGCGCCTCTGGCCCTGACTAACAGCTGAACCCAAATGCAAAGGGAGAGTTAATTAGGGCCAGGGCGCGATTATAGCCACCGCACTGTATTCTCAGAGAGGTGACTGAACCAGTGCTAGCGCCGCCCTTGTTACTGAAAATGGAAAGCTGCCTGGGAGAAGAAAGTTCATTTTGTCCCCGGAACGTTAGGTTACATGCAGGCACCGGCAGGCATTATAACTTAATTAACCTGCAGATTAACCCCTGTGATGACACAGCATTTTATCTTATTTAGCAGAAGTCTATTTTCAACAATCACAGCAAGCCGTGACGTAATTTTCAGGTCCTGAATGCAGAATTAGGCATTCAGGACCTGAAATTACGTCACGGCTTGCTGTGATTGGTCGCGTCGTGGTCACATGGGCGGCACGCAACCAATCACAAGCCGTGACGTAATTTTAAAATGCGTGCGTTTCCTGCCTCCCGTGACGTCACGGCTTGTGATTGGTCGCGTCGCCCATGTGACCGCGACGCGACCAATCACAAGCCGTAACGTACTTTTCAAATCCTGAATGCCTAGAATTAGGCATTCAGGACCTGAAAATTATGTCACGGCTTGCTGTGATTGGTCGCGTCGCGGCCACATGGGCGGCACGCGTCCAATCACAAGCCGTGATGTCACGGAAGGCAGTAAACGCGCGCATTTTAAGCAAAGAATGCTGCCGGTTCCCTCGGTAAGGTCCAGGCTGCGTCGGAGAGGTGAGTATAGCAATATTTTTTATTTTAATTCTTTCTTTTACACATTAATATGGATCCCAGGGCCTGAAGGAGAGTTTCCTCTCCTTCAGACCCTGGGAACCATCAGGGATACCGTCTGATACTTGAGTCCCATTGACTTGTATTGGTATCGGGTATCGGTATCGGATTAGATCCGATACTTTGCCGGTATCGGCCGATACTTTCCGATACCGATACTTTCAAGTATCGGACGGTATCGCTCAACACTATTGCTGATACATTGATTACACATTGTCCAGGACAGCCAGTGTATTATCACTATTCTTCCCCTTTAACTGTGAATACTGGATTATGGACAGTTGTTAACTATAAAAATAGGTTATCTGCCTCTGTAACATGAGACAGAGATTCAGCCAAGGCATCCAGACAGTCAAACATCCAAAATAACCAGAGACTTTCTACACTACAGGACAGCAGCCAAGACATCATGGCTCCATCACGAGGGACACAGATTTGTTATTCTACAGGATGCCAGCTTAGGGGACCACAGCCCTGGCTGAAAGAATACAAATTTGCTCCATTGGCCATCACTAATCCTTGGATACATTTGGGGTAGTCAGGATTTGGACCCACTGGTCACCTGAGCCCCATGGATATGTTTGTGGGGGTCAGGAATGGGACCCACCAGTCGCCTGGCTCCATGGAGATGTTCGGAGAAGCCAGGTTGTGACCCTCCAGTCAACAGGCTTTGTCATCTTCCTAAGCTTGTCATTACCTCTTCTCTCTGTGTGTGCCACAAGTCAGATAGTCGGCCCTGGAAGCTTTGAAATAACAGCTGCTCATATCCCGAAAGGGTAACTTGGTAATTTTGAACTATCATGGGTATTTTGCTTGGACTGTCCTATGTGTTAGTTGCCTGTTTTGTAGTTCAATAAAGTATTGCCACACTGTTTTACCCTCCCCGTGTTGTCTTAGTAGTATTACGCCCATAGTTAAAGGAGAGCTGACGTTCGGCGGGATGATCCCCGGTCCATGCGGTTTCAGCTGACGGACTAGGGTGCCCACTGACCAACCGTGTCTCCACAACCCAATATCTATATGTTAATAGTGTTTTTTTCTGGTGACAAGCTCCCTTAAAAAAAAAAAAAAACAGTTTTCTGAATAGCATTGTATTTCAGTAATAAACACTACCTCTTTCAGCAAATCTGTGTGGCATATACTATATAAAATTTCATGTGAAGAAATTATTGATTTTTGGCATGGTTTCTTGTGAACACACAAAACTAATAGCTACTGAAACCAACATATATAGAATAGACCTGCAAGAAGCTTAAAGCGAACATGTTGTATGATAAAACACTATTAGCCTGCAGATATGGGGTTAATCGGCAGGTTAATAGTGCTCTGACGCAGCCACCACACTAAAAGCTCAGCTAGCATGAGAAAATAAACTTTATTCCTCCCATCAGCCTCGGCCTTTCAGCCACAGAGGTGCAGCCAATGCACTTACAGTCACTGCTCAGTGCAGAATGACTGGCAACTGTAACCGCTCCCTCAGCACTGATTGACAGCCCACTCTATAGATATGCACTGTAGAGCTGGCTCTCAGTCAGTGTCAGGCTTTTAGTGTGCTGGCCACATGGTGTCAGAACGCTATTAATTAACTCCTGTAGGTTTTGAGTAAAAGATTTCTGATTTTTAATTAGTGTATTTTCTCTCCTAAAGGATTAGCTAGTGGGAAGGAGGCATATGCCGGGGACAGCAAAACAAAAACCTACTCTGGGTTGCCCAAATTATTCTTTGGCCCCGATGAATAACTGTGTAGCTACTGACAGCCAGCTTTCCAAATTTCTTTGCACCAATTTGATACAAGGTTTACCATAAGAATTAGATCATTTGGACAGATATATAGGGTTTGCATTTATATATATTTTATTGTGAAATATATCTTTACATCGAGTGTTATTAGAATGTGCTTTGGTGTTTTTCAACACTCTGTCCTTGGAGAATAAGCGTAGTATGTATTTCTCAGTCTGGGATCCCCGGAAGGTCTGATTTCTTATTCCCCAATCACATACATCACAACAAACTATTTTTAGCATCAATTTTCCTGCACATCAAACCCAGAGACAGAGAGGAAATACCCAGCCAGCGAAAAAGATGACGAGGGGGAGAGGAAGAGGGGGATGGATGCAGAGAGGGAATTGGAAGAGCAGGTGTGGCGGAGACAAAGGAGAGAATAGTGGAAAGCACCAGAGAAAGGCAAGAAAAAATAACCAGAAGAGGAAGAGCTGGAAAGTAAGTGTGCAAAATAATGAAGCTGATAAATCAGGAGGCCGGAGCTCCAGGGGCATTATAATGGTTTAGAGACCGGGTACCACTGCATGCTGTAGGAATACAAGGACCCTTGACTCTTTCAAAAACGATTTCAACTCAAATTTAACCCCTTAAAGAATAAAACGTGACTATATTGTAAGTAGCCTTCTACTGACATAATTGGCTACTAATGTTAATTAATGTAGACATCTGAAATATGAAAGGAGCATGGGTGGTAATGCATTTATTTTTACACTCATATTTACTAAAATCTATAAGTAACAAATCAGTAATAAAGGTACAGGCATAAATGAAATATGGAAATAGTAAGAAAAATCGATTACAGTGGGCACTTGAATCTTAACCAGCTCATTGCTGAAAGCTTCGCATGCCATACGCAAGATATTGGTCACACCCAGCTCAGCATGACCTTGGTAAAATCCATTTATACATACCTGTTATTGGAAATTAAGGCAGTCAACTGTGACAACACTATGTGTCAGGAATAGATAACCGGCAGAGCAATGTGCACATAGGAAGAAAAAGAAGGCAATATAAAGTGTAAGGTATATAGCTCCGGTGTGCGGGCAGGCAGGAGGCATGGCTGAAGAAAAGACTCTAGGAGAAGAGATTAGAATGACACCAAAGGATATTGAAAATGACAAAATACAGCGTATGGGCAGTGACGAATAATGGAAGAGAGATCATTTACTTACGTATAAAGAGATAAAAGACACCGTAATAAATACTGTCAGAGACAAGATCAGCATCCATAATAAACAGCAGCATTGTCTGCACTCTGCAACGGCTGCGACTGAGAAATATCTTACAATTAGATTCTGTTATCCACATTATATGTATATTAATTATATCCACGTATGTACATTCAGCAGACAGCGACTCTTTTCAATTCAATTGTACACTTAATAAAATTGCTGCAGGTTTCTCATTTGGTTATAATGGGAAAAAGCCTGCAATTGCCCCGGCATATAGACACAGAGGTCTGGGGCGTACCAAACATGGTAGCTAAGTAGTGTGTGAACCAAGCTTAGGCCGCGTATAGCATATCTGGCAAGATAATGTGTGACAGCAGCCCAAATAAACTTGACGCACTAATTTTAATACTCCTTTATATCAGTATTTATTTAAAGGGTATATTTAAAGAGATTGTCCTCAATTTAAAAGAAGCAGCACTCACCATGACGAGCTGTAACTTTGGGATGTGTGTGGGGTCGAGGCGACATTTTGAATGGGTAATGTCCATTTAAGTTAGGCCGGGTTCACATTTGCGTTCAGGAGGGCTGCGCACTTCCTCCCTTCTTCCTCCCTGAAGCTCCGCCTACTTCTGTATGTGTCCTTTGTTTCCAATGTTAGGTACACAGGGACATGCGTTGTAAGTGGATGCATCCGCATGCGGCGATTTGACGTGTGCGGCTACCGCATGGAAACACAAAATTTTGGTATTACAGTGACTAGCATTGTTGCTTTACAGCGCTGGAGTCCTGGGTTCAAATCCCACCAAGGACAACATCTGCAAGGAGTTTGTATGTTCGCCCCGTGTTTGTGTGGGTTTCCTCCAGGTTCTCGGGTTTCCTCCCACACTCTAAAGACATACAGATAGGGAATGTAGATTGTGAGCCCCATCGGTGACAGGGATGATAATTTCTGTAATGCGCTATATAAGAAATGCATAATAAATAAAATACCTTGGAATGTCGAGTTTTTCTTAAACTGTCAGTGATGTAACTTGAAGCTTGTGGGTCACAATATACAGTGGGTACAGAAAGTATTCAGACCCCTTTGAATTTTTCACTCTTTGTTTCATTGCAGCCATTTGGTAAATTCAAAAAAGTTCATTTTTTTCTCATTAATGTACACTCTGCACCCCATCCTGACTGAAATAAACTAACTGAAATGTTGAATTTTTTGCAAATTTATCCATTATTAATGAATCCTGACTTAAATTCCCAGAGTTCATAAATGCTCGTTTGACAAGGTCAGATGGATAATTTTGTTCAGAAAACCTTCTGTTTAAAACAGCAGCTTGTTCTATATAATCCTTGTCTAAAGTACAATTCTTTCTAATTATTCGATACTGATTATTTGGAATATTAGTCAACTATTTCGAGTAGTGTCCGCTATTAAAATGAATATAGCTGTTTGTGTCAATATCCTTAAAAAATGTTTTGCTGCAAATATTATTACTTTAATAAAAATAGTAATATCAAGAAAATTAATGCTACTAGAATCAAAGAGTGCACAAAAGCATAAGCCTCAGTCATTATTATTAATTTGTTCAATTTAAAAATCAATATCATTATTCCTATTGTCCCAAATAAAAATCTAATCGTCAATGAACCTTTTATAAAAAAAACTATTTGTTTTTGCTATTAATCGTTAACTATAAATAATTCTTCCAAAAACCCCATAAAAAGATTGGCATAGGTTGGTGCTACCTTCGAGCCCATTGCGGTCCCTTTTCGCTGATGATAAAACTCATTTTCAAATGTAAAATAATTATTCTTTAAAATAAAATCCAACCCTTTCAATAAAAAATTTTATGGGCTCTGCATAGCTTAGTATCATTTCAAAGAAAATAATTAAAACATATTAAGCCGATGTCATGTGCAATATTAGAATACAATGATGATACATCATAGTGAGTAAAAGTTTTTGCGGTTTCCACAGGATTTTACGCAGGATTTTTTTTTTCCGATGGTTTCTTTGACTGAGTCCATGGCTTGTACAGCCGGAAGGCAGATTGAGGAATAGAATCACATGTTGTTGTGGGTTCTTTTCCCCTATCCCGTTTTCTCTTATATATACATTTCTTCTGACAATTCTGTTTTATTTTTCTGAAAAAGAATGAGATATATAATAAGGTGAGAAATTGTAAATAAGCAGAGAAGTTGTAAATTGTAATTTTTATATTACTATGTACTATGTACATCTTGTTAGAAAATCATTTTCACATGTATTAGTCATGTGTCAATACGTGATGTGCTCTGACGTCAGGTGGCATCTTGGCGCCATTTTTTTAATTCTGATCCTATTTAAACAACATAATAGTACTGCCCTTGCATGTTGATGTGGTATTCCTGAAGAAAGAGTCATATAGACTCTGAAATGCGGACATAATCCACAAATCTTCCTTTATAACATTCCTGTTATGGTCGCGTGTCGACCCGTGGATCTGCAGCAGCTGGCATATGCACGCTTTCATTACACTACAATCAGGTGAGCAGCTCTTTCTGATATGATACTTGTAAATCGTGAGATAAGACCCTAACTGTGCTTTTCTTTTTCCTGCAAGTTTTTATTATCAGTACTTCTGTGTATTATTATGTGTTATGATGCTTGTAGCTTTGTTTATAAATGTTTTATTTTTTTCTCATTAACGAACAACGTTCATTATACACATTAGGATTTATTTGACGTTCTATATTTGACAATCCTATTATTCTACTGCAGCAAACATGATCTTTGTGTCTCTTTATGCGTGTATTTAAGCCGTGTCGTCCTCTTATCAAAATCTGGAAGCACAAATATGGAATTTGTGTCACAGCATCATTTTCTCTGTGTTTTCTTGAATTGCTGCACTTTCTTTGATATTACATGTAGTTGTACAGATATAAATTTACCTATAGAATGATTTAATTGAATCATTTCTAGTTTGCGATGCAGTGGCAGTGATTCTGCTTGGAAACGGATATTTAAGACATGACTTTCAAAGGAGTATTACATTTATTCACTGGAATTCCCAACGAACACTTCACTGAAAACACTGAGAATGGGGGCCCTGTTCTCAAGATAAATACTGGTCCCACTAGTGGGGTCCACACCCACAGTTAATGCATGTATGAGATGGACATACCCCTTTATGTAGACAATGTTATAGCTTCCATTAACAGTATAATCTCTACATCAATTTTCCATGGTTTTCAAGATCTCTATTCTCAGTCTTTTAATGTATACAACAGATAAAAACTAAAAAAGTCAATTGAGCTGCTAAAACCTCTGTTTCTAACACACTAGGACAGATTTTATTCTACTGAAAGTGAACAATTAAACGAAGGTTCCTATTGAATGATGGCAAGCAGAGATCTTGGAAACCTTAGTAATTGATGCAGAAAGAAAATTGGAGAATTTGATACTGTTATGTTATGCATTGAGTAGCTTTTATTTGCTAAGTAGAGTGCTAACTTCTGTGAATGATATCAGGCCAAAATCACCAGGGTATGTAAACTTTTTATCAGGGTCATTTGGATGTTTTTCATGTCATTATGATTTAAAAACAGAAAACAAATTAGTTTGACATTATTTGGCTTCATCCAACCAGTAACCATGAGTGGAGAAAAAGTTTTGGTGTTATCATTCAAATTCTCTGAAAAAAAGTCAAGAAAGCAAAAATTCTGCTGGGGTATGTAAACTTTTGAGCACAACTGTATATATACAGTATTTATATAGATATACAGTACAGACCAAAAGTTTGGACACACCTTCTCATTTAAAGATTTTTCTGTATTTTCATGACTATGAAAATTGTACATTCAAACTGAAGGCATAAAAGCTATGCATTAATAACACATGTGGAATTATATACTTAACAAAAAAGTGTGAAACAACTGAAATTATGTCTTATATTCTAGGTTCTTCAAAGTAGCCACCTTTTGCTTTGATGACTGCTTTGTACACTCTTGGCATTCTCTTGATGAGCCTCAAGAGGTAATCACCGGGAATGGTTTTAACTTCACAGGTGTGCCCTGTCAAGCTTGAAAAAGGTTTACATCTAACTGAACCGAAACGTTGCTGAGAAGAGCTAATAAAAGTAGCTCCTGCTTTTCCACTATGAATGGTGTGCTCCTGCTTTTCCACTATGAATGGTGTGCTGCCTCCATTTTTTGGATTCCTATAATTGAGGTTTGATCTATGCCTTGGGGGCTCTGCACCCGATTTTTCTTGTGTTTTTTTCTTTTGCATTTTTGTGCTGCTCTCTCTCTCTCTCTCTCTCTCTCTCTCTCTCTCTCTATATATATATATATATATATATATACACTAGCTGCCATTTGCCAGGGCATAGTAACTAACTGTGGTTAGTTACAACAAAGTATAATGCAAAGTATAAATTATATTGCATATAGAAGCATTTCACATCATATATTCAATACTACAGATTTGCAACACACATTAACCGACATGTTGACAGTAGTTTATAGAATAAAAGAACAATTTACATTTTACTCAAAAATATACCTATAAAGAGAAAAATCAGACAAACTGAGCATTTTGCAGTGGTCTCTTAATTTTTGCCAGAGCTGTATGTACATATACTGTAAATATATATATATATATATATATATATATATATATATTTATTTACATAATACATAACAATAAATATCTCAGATTTGATAACATGGCGAGGCAGCATGATGGTGCAGAACAATAAAAGCTGGAGGATACAGTGAAGAAGAAGAAAGCTGCTCAGTTTCTGGGGTTGATGAGGATGGGGAAATAAGTGAAAAAATGGAGATTGAGTGGGGGGTTGAGGCCAAAAGGTATAGAGATGAGAGAAGAGCTGATAAGCAGCAAATGAATGAAAGCACACAGTAAAAGGGAAAGATGGATGATGAGGAAGGTACAAAGTCAAGCTTGTGAGTAACTAAGACTGACAGGGAAGAGATAAAGTCGATGAGAGAAAATCTTCTCTGAAAAAAGCGATGTGGTGATATTCATGCACAGCTTCTACATGGAACACGCTGGCTGAATTCACGAACCTGACTAAATATAACACTGAGTCAAACTAATGGCTGAGAGAAATACCAAGACAGGGTTAAAGCTATTGCAGTTCCCAACCCTCCCCCCTTCATCGCCCGCAGACTCAGGGAATCCCCTCTCTCTTCCTCCCTCCCTCAGCATCCCTTTTTTCCACATCAAAGACTGTGCTCAGGCTCTACCGTTGCTATGGCAATTGGCCATCTTCCCTCCATCAGCTTGTATGCCAAAGTCTGTCAGGTGTTTTGTCAATAAAGCTTTGTAATAATAGTTAACCCTTAATATCAAAGAGAAGATGTAGAAAAAGCTTGTGAAATGTCGCAGTGAAACAGGCGACAACAAAGGGCAACCTAGCGACATAGCAAGACAAAGTGCAAGTGACAAGAAGAAATGATGGAATGTAAAATCCTCTAACGCTTCCTAAAAGTCATGACAAAGGAAAACATACACTTTTGGGTAATAGATCTAACAGGGATGTAAAAGCATAAAGAGTTAATAATGTTGCACAAATCTGTGCCAAGATGCAAACATGCCATCCAGCATAAACACTCCAGTAAGCACCACAGTTTATATATCCTTCCTGTTCCCCATTTCCTTCCAGCTAAACTGTTCCCCATTTCCTTGCTTCGCCTCCCCTGTTCCCCATTTCCTTGCCTCACGTCACGTTCCCCATTTCCTTCCTGCTAAACTGCTCCCCATTTCCTTGCCTCGCCTCCCCATTCCCCATTTCCTTGCCTTGTCTCCCCTGTTCCTTATTTCCTTGCCTCACCTCCCCTGTTCCCCATTTTCTTGCCTCTCCTCCCATATTCCCCATTTTCTTGCCTCTCCTCCCATATTCCCCATTTTCTTGCCTCACATCCCTTGTTCCCCATTTTCTTGCCTCACATCCCTTGTTCCTCATTTTCTTGCCTCACATCCCTTGTTCCCCATTTTCTTGCCTCGCCAGTGTGATGCGGTAAACTAATGAATCCTCTATAGCAGCTGCTGAGATACTGAAATGCCCTATTTATCTGCAGTTTAAAGGTTAATTACTAGTTAAACTCCAGAGAATTGCTGTTCTTCGGCCCACTCCTCAATCAGCCCTCACCCCTTCCACAGAGAGATATGTCTGTCACACATTGCACTGCAGTACAGAACGCCACAATATGAAGAATCTTAACCTTTGAAGAACTGATACAACATATGTGCTTTCTAATTTTCTGTCCAGTTAGATGATCTAATTATAATACACCAATATGGAAATGGAAAGGACTGTGAGAGTGCAAGACCCAAATTATTTTCTAGGGGCTTTGGCCAGAAATGATCTTATATAGCTGTAAGGACTGTAATGGCATATAACAGCAAGTCTATTCGAAGTGCTTTAACTTACCATAGGACTGTCTAGTCTTCCACTCCTGACTCTTGCTGACCTCCAGCTTTATTGTGCGCTCAGCCCACTCCAACATGTCTCCCTGGATCTTAATGGGAACCTGTAACTTGAATCACGTTGTCCAAACTATTTGCAGCATGAATCAAAACCCATCTGCCCATGGTCTGTAAGAAAAACCCTGATGCCATAGAGAAAATAAAATGCTAAAACGGGCATTTCCCAGCTCCGCTTTAAAGGGATTCTGTCAGCAGCGTTTTGCTGCCTCATCTGAGAGCAGCATGATGCAGGCAAAGAGAAGCTGAATACAAAGATGTACCACTTAGATTACTGGGTGCAGCCATTCTGACACAATCAGAGTTTTTAGATTTAGCAATGCAGCAGAGCTGAGTAAGCTAACTCCACCCACATAATAGACAGTAAGCTGCTTATCACAAGGGGGCGGAGTCGTTCAGACCAGGAGGCATGCACTGCTGTAGCTGCTGTAATCCAGCAATCATAATCATAAGGTAATAAAGCCTTCAGTCTAAGTAAAGAGTACTACACCAGTTGACATGCTTTACAGCCTTGAATTCTGTGTTTAACTCCTACTTTGTGCTGTTCTCATATCACATAGCAAAAACTTGCTGACAGATTCCCTTTAAGTGATTGATAGGTCTCTTCCATAGTGGAAGTGGCCCTAGGAAAACTTCTTCAAACTATATATTTTTTAAAATGCCGTATAGAAAAATATACCTAGCTGCAATCGTTCAGCCAGGCTCAGATTCATGCTGCTTGTTGTTTGGGCAATATGAATCCAGTATCAGATTCCCTTTAAAGGGGTTTTCCAGGAGTAGAAGTAAATAAATAACATTCTAGGGCAGGTTGCTGTCAATGTAATAATGTGGAATCCATTTTAATTCAATGGTGATTACCTCCCTAAACAAAACAATTGTGATTTGCTAATCAAAGTATTTAACAATTGATTTCTAATGAAATTTCCTTTGGTTATTTAGTTTTTTTCTAGTCTAGGAGAACCCCTTTAAAAAGGGGTCTAGGTGGTTGCATTTTGAATATCAGGAACTACTTCATTACTTATTATGCTGTGCAGAGATAGATTATCTGCGAGCCAGTACTGTCTTAGCTCCTGAATTGCCTAAATACCGGCATGCATATTAGACAAAAGTCAGATAGTCAGTCTGACTAATGTGCAGGGACACTGAACACGGACTGCACCAGGAAGTCCAGGTTACTGTTTGGGTTCTGCTGCCCAAACACCAGGTGTTTGTCGCGTGTATGACAGCGTGGCAAACACTGCTTCCGATTGGCAGTGAAAGGTCAGACAGCGGCAGTTACCCCACTGTCAAAAGACAGCATGAGCGCTCAGCTGTGATTGGAGGTATAAAGTTTACCTCCGATCAATTGTGTCAGCTGATGGGACAACTGCTCCCATCATCTGACACCTGCTGCCACTAATAACAGCGAGAGCAGGAGTGGCAGATGGGAATATTCATCAACCACTCCTGCGCTGAAAATAAATAATTAAAAAAACGGCGTGAGTGCCCCTGTATTTTTGATAACCAGCCAAATAAAGCTCACAGCTGGGAGCTGCAACCATCAGCAGTCAGCTTCAGCAAGGCTAGTTATTAAGAATAGAGGGGTCCACTCCCCACGCCATATTTTTTAATTATTTAAATAAATCATTTAAAAAAACCAGACCTCTGACAGAGGTAATTTGCTCACGAAGTTACAACCTTAATGATTTGTTGATCAATGTTTGAGTATTGAAATCTTTAGTATACAGCTATCCATTTTTGTATCAATCTCACAATCCTGTATGTGCCTATAACTGCATTTAAACATCTGATTACAACTGTGTTATTTACGTGCAATTCAATCTTGATTTACACAAAAAAAAACAGCGTGGGGTCACCCCCATTTTTGACAACCAGCCTTGCTAAAGCAGACAGCTGGGGGCTGGAATTCTCAGGCTGGTAAGGGGCCATGGATATTGGCCCCCCTCAGCCTAAAATAAACAGCCCGCAGCTGCCAAGAAAAGGCGCATCTATTGGATGCGCCAATTCTGGCGATTTGCCCAGCTCTTCTCACTTACACTGTAGAGGTGGCAAGTGCGGTTAATATTTGTGGGCTTGATGCCACCTTTGTATTGTCAGGTTGGCTTAGTAATGGAGAGACGTCTGTAAGACACCTATCCATTACTAATCCTACAGTTGTATTGTAAACAACAATATCCCTCACATCTCCCCCATTCTGTCACTAAGGCTGCTCTCGCAGCAGTTCAGTCACCAGTGGTTCTCAGCCTGTTAGGTCGCATTTTGGCACCGTCCAGGTTGAAAACTGTTTTTCCCCCAGACATGGATTATGGCGTGGGACAAAACGATGGAGAGGTGCGGGATATTGTTTTTTTATTTTATCTTTATTACAGGAAAATGAGGGTTTCGGTGGAATAGGCGTTTGGTGAGTATAACTGTGTTTGTTATTTTTCTTTTAAAAAAGGAAAACTATGTTTTGTTTTTTTTCTAATATAGGACTTTATTCTGGCTGTGTCTTTGGAGTGGCCCCCAAATGCAGGGCAATGGGGTACTCGGTACCGGGTCTATCTCTCGGTGCTGGGGATGTCACGGTGGCCTGACCCGGTCCGTGGCCCTGCTAAGGGGCGCCCAATTAAAGATGTAGGTGCAGATGTAGGTCGCAGTAAATGACGAGGACACAAGGTTGCAGTCTCTTTACCTCTTTACTGAAGGCTTCAGCATCCGCAATCCAGAGCACTGCTAACAGGGCTGGCTGAGACCGGCCGGTCATAAGGCACATCCAGAGTTCCCTTTGCAGGTGGAAATCAGTGCCTACCTACTAGCGCCTGGGTGTTGTAGTACTTCCCTGCTGAGCACCACGGGATAGTCCTCACAACTGTCCTGTATCTTTCTGTTCTTTCTCTCTGTCCCCCAGATGATATGGCTAGGACGCACCCGTATGACGGGGTAGGCCTGGAGTTAGTTTATAAGGACCCTAGAGGCATTCCGTCCGCCGGCTATGCACCTCAGAAGGATGTGGCTGATCTTGAGGCACGACTCCTTCTGGTTCTATCTCCTTTGTGCTGTGATCCCGTTTCTCACTTCTCCACAATATACTTCGCTTCGTGTCCTTTCTTAGGAGTCTGCCGCTATAAGGCACAGGCACGGCTCCGTAACGATCTGTCCTTTTCTAGGCCTCTGTCAGGATCCTGTTGTGAACTGTGTTTCTGGGCTCCCTCTGGTGGTCACTAACGGTATTGTGTTAGGTATGTCTTGTTGCAGGCCTGAGCTCCAGCTGTGTCGTTAAGCAGCGGGTGTTTCCTATTTGAGCCTCCTCTGGACTCAGTCTCTTGCCTGGCATCGTTGTATCCAGACCTATTTGGTCTCCTCCGGATTCCTTTCAGTCTGCCTCATGCAAGAAAAGCTAAGTCTGTTTTGTACAATTTGGATTGTTTGCATTATTCAGTGTTTTTGTCCAGCTTGCTTTACATTTGATTTTTGACTCGCTGGAAGCTCTAGGGGGCTGATATTCTCCCTCCACACCGTCAGTCGGTGTGGGGGTTCTTGAATGTTCAGCGTGGATGTTTTGTAGGGTTTTCTGCTAACCGCATAGTCCACTATCTATTTTCTGCTATCTAGACTATTGGGCCTCACTTTGCTGAATCTAGTTCATCTCTACGTTTGTGTTTTCCTCTTGCCTCACCGTTATTATTTGTTGGGGGCTTTCTATATCTTTGGGGTTCAATTTCTCTGGAGGCAAGCGAGGTCTTATTTTTTCCCTCTAGGGGTAGTCAGTTCTCCGGCTGGCTCGAGACGTCTAGAACCAACGTAGGCACGTTCACCGGCTACTTTTAGTTGTTTGTGTCAGGATCAGGTATGCGGTTAGCCCAGTTTCCACCTCCCTAGAGCAGTATTTATATTTTTGCTATCTTGCCGGAATATCAGAGATCCTCTGCCATTGGGATCATAACAGAATGCCAGGCCTAAAGAAAATGTTTAATGCATCGCAGAAGCGGGATTAAAAAGAAGTTCTGGGTTTTTTTTTTTTTTTTGCTGCAGTTTGCCTAGCTTCTTCCATCCCCTTTTTCTCTGAGTGGCTGAAACTCTGCTGCAGATATGAATGTCCAGACTCTGACTTCTAGTGTGGATCAGCTTGCTGCTAGGGTGCAAAGCATTCAGGATTTTGTTATCCATAGCCCTATGTCTGAACCAAAAATACCTATTCCTAAGCCGTTTTTTGGAGATAGATCTAAATTCCTGAATTTTAGGAATAATTGTAAGTTGTTTCTGTCTCTGAAACCTCGTTCCTCTGGTGATTCCGCTCAGCAAGTTAAGATTGTTATTTCCTTCTTGCGCGGCGACCCTCAGGATTGGGCCTTCTCTCTGGCGCCAGGAGATCCTGCATTGGTGAATGTTGATGCGTTTTTTCTGGCACTTGGTTTGCTTTATGAGGAGCCTAATCTTGAAAATCAGGCTGAAAAAATGTTGCTGGTTATCTCTCAGGGTCAGGACGAAGCTGAGGTATATTGCCAAAAATTTCGGAAATGGTCCGTGCTTACTCAATGGAATGAGTGTGCACTGGCCGCAAATTTCAGAAATGGTCTTTCTGAAGCCATTAAAGATGTGATGGTGGGGTTTCCTATCCCTACAGGTCTAAATGATTCAATGGCTCTAGCCATTCAAATTGATCGACGTTTGTGGGAGCGCAAATCTGATAATCCTTTGGCGTTGCTGTCTGAACTGTCACCTGATTCTATGCAATGTGACAGAATTCTGACCAGAGCCGAGCGACAAAATCATAGACGTCAAAATGGGTTGTGTTTCTACTGTGGTGATTCAACACATGTTATCTCAGCATGCTTTAAACGTTTAAAGAAAAAAGTTAATCCTGTCGCCATTGGTACTTTTCAGCCTAAGTTTATTTTGTCTGTGACTTTAATTTGTTCATTATCTTCTTACTCAGTTATGGCTTTTGTGGATTCTGGTGCTGCTTTAAGTCTGATGGATTTCTCGTTTGCCAAGCGCTGCGATTTTGTCCTGGAGCCTTTGGAAAATCCTATTCCTCTTAGAGGAATTGATTCTACGCCATTGGCAGAGAATAAACCTCAGTATTGGACGCAGGTGACCATGTGCATGACTCCTGTACATCAGGAGGTGATTCGTTTTTTGGTACTGCATAAAATGCATGATGTTGTCGTTTTGGGTCTGCCATGGTTACAGGCCCATAATCCAGTTTTAGATTGGTAAGCTATGACTGTGTCTAGTTGGGGGTGTCAGGGGATTCATGGCGATTCTCCATTGGTGTCTATTGCTTCTTCTACTCCTTCTGAGATCCCTGAGTTTTTGTCAGACTTTCAGGATGTATTTAATGAGGCCAGGTCCAGTGCCCTTCCTCCTCATAGGGACTGTGATTGTGCTATAGATTTGATTCCTGGTAGTAAGTTTCCTAAGGGACGACTCTTTAATTTATCTGTGCCAGAGCTTGCCGCGATGCGGAGTTATATAAAGGAGTCTTTGGAGAAGGGACATATTCGCCCATCCTCGTCCCCTCTTGGTGCAGGATTCTTTTTTGTGGGCAAGAAAGACGGGTCTCTGAGACCTTGTATTGATTATCGTCTTCTGAATAAGATCACTGTTAAATTTCAGTATCCTTTGCCATTGTTGTCTGATTTGTTTGCTCGGATTAAGGGATCCAGTTGGTTCACCAAGATAGATCTTCATGGTGCGTATAACCTTGTGCGCATAAAGCAGGGAGATGAATGGAAAACGGCATTTAATACGCCTGAGGGTCATTTTGAGTACCTGGTGATGCCTTTCGGATTATCTAATGCTCCTTCTGTGTTTCAGTCCTTCATGCATGACATATTCCGGAAATATCTGGATAAATTTATGATTATTTATCTGGATGATATTTTGTTTTTTTCTGATGATTGGGAGTCCCATGTGAACCAGGTCAGGATGGTGTTTCAGGTTTTGCGGGAGAATGCTCTATTTGTGAAGGGCTCAAAATGTATCTTTGGGGTACAGAAGGTTTCTTTTTTGGGCTTTATTTTTTCCCCTTCTACTGTGGAGATGGACCCAGTTAAGGTCCGTGCCATTCATGACTGGACTCAGCCCACGTCTGTTAAGAGCCTGCAGAAGTTCTTGGGCTTTGCTAATTTTTACCGTCGTTTTATCGCTAATTTCTCCAGCGTGGTTAAACCTTTGACGGATATGACCAAGAAGGGTTCTGATGTTGCGAATTGGTCTCCTGCGGCCGTGGAGGCCTTTCGGGAGCTGAAGCGTCGGTTTACTTCAGCGCCAGTCTTGTGCCAGCCGGATGTCTCTCTTCCCTTCCAGGTTGAAGTTGATGCTTCTGAAATTGGTGCAGGGGCTGTTTTGTCGCAAAAAAGTTCTGATGGCTCCGTGATGAAGCCATGCGCCTTCTTTTCAAGGAAATTTTCGCCTGCTGAGCGGAACTACGATGTTGGTAATCGGGAGTTGTTGGCCATGAAGTGGGCATTTGACGAGTGGCGACATTGGCTCGAGGGAGCTAGACATCGTGTGGTGGTCTTGACTGATCATAAAAATCTGATTTACCTCGAGTCTGCCAAGCGCCTGAATCCTAGACAGGCCCGTTGGTTGTTGTTTTTCTCCCGTTTTGACTTTGTGGTCTCGTACCTGCCTGGTTCGAAGAACGTGAAGGCTGATGCACTTTCTAGGAGTTTTGTGCCTGATTCTCCGGGAGTCTCTGAGCCGGCTGGTATTCTCAGAGAGGGAGTAATTTTGTCTGCCATTTCCCCAGATTTGCGACGAGGGCTGCAAAAATTTCAGGCTGATAGGCCTGATCGTTGTCCACCGGAGAGATTGTTTGTCTCTGATGGATGGACCAACAGAGTTATTTCTGAGGTTCATTCTTCGGTGTTGTCGGGACATCCTGGGATTTTCGGTACCAGAGATTTGGTGGCCAGGTCCTTTTGGTGGCCTTCCTTGTCGCGGGATGTGCGTTCTTTTGTGCAGTCCTGTGGGATTTGTGCTCGGGCTAAGCCTTGCTGTTCTCGTGCCAGCGGGTTGCTTTTGCCCTTGCCTATCCCAAAGAGGCCTTGGACGCACATTTCCATGGATTTCATTTCGGATCTTCCGGTGTCTCGGAAGATGTCTGTCATCTAGGTGGTGTGCGATCGTTTTTCTAAAATGGTCCATTTGGTGCCCTTGCCTAAGTTGCCTTCCTCCTCTGATTTGGTTCCTTTGTTCTTTCAGAATGTGGTTCGTTTGCATGGCATCCCTGAGAATATTGTATCTGACAGAGGATCCCAGTTTGTGTCCAGATTCTGGCGATCCTTTTGTGCTAAGATGGGTATTGATTTGTCTTTTTCGTCGGCTTTTCATCCTCAGACTAATGGCCAGACCGAGCGAACTAATCAGACGTTAGAGACTTATTTGAGATGTTTTGTTTCTGCTGATCAGGACGACTGGGTTACCTTTTTGCCACTGGCCGAGTTTGCCCTTAATAATCGGGCTAGTTCTGCCACCTTGGTTTCACGCTTTTTCTGCAACTCTGGTTTTCATCCTCGTTTCTCCTCGGGTCAGGTTGAACCTTCTGACTGTCCTGGGGTTGATTCTGTGGTGGATAGGTTGCAGCGGATTTGGAACCATGTGGTGGACAATTTGAAATTGTCACAAGACAGGGCCCAGCGGTTTGCCAACCGCCGCCGCGGTGTGGGTCCCCGACTTCGTGTTGGGGATTTGGTTTGGTTGTCTTCTCGGCATGTTCCTTTGAAAGTCTCCTCTGCTAAGTTCAAGCCTCGCTTTATCGGTCCTTATAAGATTTTGGAAATCCTTAACCCGGTGTCTTTTCGCTTGGACCTTCCAGCGTCTTTTGCTATTCATAATGTGTTCCATAGGTCCTTGTTGCGGCGGTACGTGGTGCCTATGGTTCCTGCTGTTGAGCCTCCTGCCCCGGTTTTGGTTGAGGGCGAGTTGGAGTACGTGGTGGAGAAGATTCTGGATTCTCGTATCTCTAGACGGAAACTCCAGTATTTAGTTAAGTGGAAAGGCTATGGTCAGGAGGATAATTCCTGGGTTGTCGCCTCTGATGTTCATGCGGCTGATTTGGTTCATGCCTTTCACGCTGCTCATCCTAATCGCCCTGGGGGTCTTGGTGAGGGTTCGGTGACCCCTCCTCAAGGGGGGGGTACTGTTGTGAACTGTGTTTCTGGGCTCCCTCTGGTGGTCACTAACGGTATTGTGTTAGGTATGTCTTGTTGCAGGCCTGAGCTCCAGCTGTGTCGTTAAGCAGCGGGTGTTTCCTATTTGAGCCTCCTCTGGACTCAGTCTCTTGCCTGGCATCGTTGTATGCAGACCTATTTGGTCTCCTCCGGATTCCTTTCAGTCTGCCTCATGCAAGAAAAGCTAAGTCTGTTTTGTACAATTTGGATTGTTTGCATTATTCAGTGTTTTTGTCCAGCTTGCTTTACATTTGATTTTTGACATCCTGGAAGCTCTAGGGGGCTGATATTCTCCCTCCACACCGTCAGTCGGTGTGGGGGTTCTTGAATGTTCAGCGTGGATGTTTTGTAGGGTTTTCTGCTAACCGCATAGTCCACTATCTATTTTCTGCTATCTAGACTATTGGGCCTCACTTTGCTGAATCTAGTTCATCTCTACGTTTGTGTTTTCCTCTTGCCTCACCGTTATTATTTGTTGGGGGCTTTCTATATCTTTGGGGTTCAATTTCTCTGGAGGCAAGCGAGGTCTTATTTTTTCCCTCTAGGGGTAGTCAGTTCTCCGGCTGGCTCGAGATGTCTAGAACCAACGTAGGCACGTTCACCGGCTACTTTTAGTTGTTTGTGTCAGGATCAGGTATGCGGTTAGCCCAGTTTCCACCTCCCTAGAGCAGTATTTATATTTTTGCTATCTTGCCGGAATATCAGAGATCCTCTGCCATTGGGATCATAACAGGATCCCACCCCTGACAGGTCCTCTCTC
The DNA here is from genome assembly GCF_051348905.1 of Ranitomeya variabilis. Taxonomy (NCBI): domain Eukaryota; kingdom Metazoa; phylum Chordata; class Amphibia; order Anura; family Dendrobatidae; genus Ranitomeya; species Ranitomeya variabilis. The sequence continues at coordinate 512,142,303 of NC_135232.1, read as the reverse complement.
GAGCTCTCCCCAGCTACTTTCTCCCTGACTTCCTATCCAACCCCCAGTTTTACCCATGTGTGAGGAGTGGCCTAGTAGATAGGACCTTTTGCTCCCCCTGGCGGCCGGAGTGTGAAGTGTAATGTGTGTCTGTGATACCTGCAAGGTGAACTCTTTTAGTGCAATCAGACGTACCATCACTCCCCTTAGTGTCGGAGCGACAGTACTGCAACGACCAGGACTCTGGGGCGCTGTATCTTTATTTACAATACAACTCTAGGATTAGTAATGGATAGGTGTCTTACAGACGCTTCTTCATTACTAAACCGTGGGCTTGAAGTCACTTGACAATGCAAAGGTGGCATCATCCCCACAAATATTAACCCCACTTGCCACCCCTACAGGGCAAGTGGGAAGAGCTGGGCAAATCGCCAGAATTGGTGCATCTAATAGATGAGCCTTTTCTGGGTAGCTGCGGGCTGCTATTTTCAGGCTGGGGGGCCTGGATGTTTGGGCCCCGCATTCAAGTCAATTCTGGTACCCGAACCCAAACTTTTTGTAACTGTTTGGCCGAACCCGCCGGACCCGAACATCCAGGTGTTCACTGTTATGGTTCTCAATGGCAAGAGAACATAGCCCAGCAAACATAAGTACTAGCTCTTGGAAGGATGGAAACTAAACTGACCATGAACTAAACCTGCCGCACAACTAACAGTAGCCGGGTAGCGTTGCCTACGTTTTTTTATCCCTAGACGCCCAGCACCGGCCGGAGGACTAACTAATCCTGGCAGAGGAAAATATAGTCCTGGCTCACCTCTAGAGAAATTTCCCCGATAGGCAGACAGAGGCCCCCACATATATTGGCGGTGATTTTAGATGAAATGACAAACGTAGTATGAAAATAGGTTTAGCAAAATTGAGGTCCGCTTACTAGATAGCAGGAAGACAGAAAGGGCACTTTCATGGTCAGCTGAAAACCCTATCAAAATACCATCCTGAAATTACTTTAAGACTCTAGTATTAACTCATAACATCAGAGTGGCAATTTCAGATCACAAGAGCTTTCCAGACACAGAAACGAAACTACAGCTGTGAACTGGAAGAAAATGCAAAAACAAACGAGGACTAAAGTCCAACTTATCTGGGAGTTGTCTAGCAGCAGAAACATGCACAGAAATGCTTCTGATTACAATGTTGACCGGCATGGAAGTGACAGAGGAGCAAGGTTAAATAGCGACTCCCACATCCTGATGGAAGCAGGTGAACAGAGGGGATGATGCACACCAGTTCAATTCCACCAGTGGCCACCGGGGGAGCCCAAAATCCAATTTCACAACAGTACCCCCCCCTCAAGGAGGGGGCACCGAACCCTCACCAGAACCACCAGGGCGATCAGGATGAGCCCTATGAAAGGCACGGACCAGATCGGAGGCATGAACATCAGAGGCAGTCACCCAAGAATTATCCTCCTGACCGTATCCCTTCCATTTGACCAGATACTGGAGTTTCCGTCTGGAAACACGGGAGTCCAAGATTTTTTCCACCACGTACTCCAACTCGCCCTCAACCAACACCGGAGCAGGAGGCTCAACGGAAGGCACAACCGGTACCTCATACCTGCGCAACAATGACCGATGAAAAACATTATGAATAGAAAAAGATGCAGGGAGGTCCAAACGGAAGGACACAGGGTTAAGAATCTCCAATATCTTGTACGGGCCGATGAACCGAGGCTTAAACTTAGGAGAAGAAACCCTCATAGGGACAAAACGAGAAGACAACCACACCAAGTCCCCAACACAAAGCCGAGGACCAACCCGACGCCGGCGGTTGGCAAAAAGCTGAGTCTTCTCCTGGGACAACTTCAAATTGTCCACTACCTGCCCCCAAATCTGATGCAACCTCTCCACCACAGCATCCACTCCAGGACAATCCGAAGATTCCACCTGACCAGAAGAAAATCGAGGATGAAACCCCGAATTACAGAAAAAAGGAGACACCAAGGTGGCAGAGCTGGCCCGATTATTGAGGGCAAACTCCGCTAAAGGCAAAAAAGCAACCCAATCATCCTGATCTGCAGACACAAAACACCTCAAATATGTCTCCAAGGTCTGATTCGTCCGCTCGGTCTGGCCATTAGTCTGAGGATGGAAAGCAGACGAGAAAGACAAATCTATGCCCATCCTAGCACAGAATGCTCGCCAAAATCTAGACACGAATTGCGTTCCTCTGTCAGAAACGATATTCTCCGGAATACCATGCAAACGGACCACATTTTGAAAAAACAGAGGAACCAACTCAGAAGAAGAAGGCAACTTAGGCAGGGGAACCAAATGGACCATCTTAGAGAAACGGTCACACACCACCCAGATGACAGACATCTTCTGAGAAACAGGAAGATCCGAAATAAAATCCATCGAGATGTGCATCCAGGGCCTCTTCGGGATAGGCAAGGGCAACAACAATCCACTAGCCCGAGAACAACAAGGCTTGGCCCGAGCACAAACGTCACAAGACTGCACAAAGCCTCGCACATCTCGAGACAGGGAAGGCCACCAGAAGGACCTTGCCACCAAATCCCTGGTACCAAAGATTCCAGGATGACCTGTCAACGCAGAAGAATGAACCTCAGAAATGACTTTACTGGTCCAATCATCAGGAACAAACAGTCTACCAGGTGGGCAACGATCAGGTCTATCCGCCTGAAACTCCTGCAAGGCCCGCCGCAGGTCTGGAGAAACGGCAGACAATATCACTCCATCCTTAAGGATACCTGTAGGTTCAGAGTTACCAGGTGAGTCAGGCTCAAAACTCCTAGAAAGGGCATCCGCCTTAACATTCTTAGAACCCGGCAGGTAGGACACCACAAAATTAAACCGAGAGAAAAACAACGACCAGCGCGCCTGTCTAGGATTCAGGCGTCTGGCGGACTCAAGATAAATTAGATTTTTGTGGTCAGTCAATACCACCACCTGATGTCTAGCCCCCTCAAGCCAATGACGCCACTCCTCAAAAGCCCACTTCATGGCCAAAAGCTCCCGATTCCCAACATCATAATTCCGCTCGGCGGGCGAAAATTTACGCGAGAAAAAGGCACAAGGTCTCATCACGGAACAATCGGAACTTCTCTGCGACAAAACTGCCCCAGCTCCGATTTCAGAAGCGTCGACCTCAACCTGAAAAGGAAGAGCAACATCAGGCTGACGCAACACAGGGGCGGAAGAAAAGCGGCGCTTAAGCTCCCGAAAGGCCTCCACAGCAGCAGGGGACCAATCAGCAACATCAGCACCCTTCTTTGTCAAATCAGTCAATGGTTTAACAACATCAGAAAAACCAGCAATAAATCGACGATAAAAGTTAGCAAAGCCCAAAAATTTCTGAAGACTCTTAAGAGAAGAGGGTTGCGTCCAATCACAAATAGCCTGAACCTTGACAGGATCCATCTCGATGGAAGAGGGGGAAAAAATATATCCCAAAAAGGAAATCTTTTGAACCCCAAAAATGCACTTAGAACCCTTCACACACAAGGAATTAGACCGCAAAACCTGAAAAACCCTCCTGACCTGCTGGACATGAGAGTCCCAGTCATCCAAAAAAATCAAAATATCATCCAGATACACAATCATAAATTTATCCAAATAATCACGGAAAATGTCATGCATAAAGGACTGAAAGACTGAAGGGGCATTTGAAAGACCAAAAGGCATCACCAAATACTCAAAGTGGCCCTCGGGCGTATTAAATGCGGTCTTCCACTCATCCCCCTGCTTAATTCGCACCAAATTATACGCCCCACGGAGATCTATCTTAGAGAACCACTTGGCCCCCTTTATGCGAGCAAACAAATCAGTCAGCAGTGGCAACGGATATTGATATTTAACCGTGATTTTATTCAAAAGCCGATAATCAATACACGGTCTCAAAGAGCCGTCTTTCTTAGCCACAAAGAAAAAAACGGCTCCTAAGGGAGATGACGAAGGACGAATATGTCCCTTTTCCAAGGACTCCTTTATATATTCTCGCATAGCAGCATGTTCAGGCACAGACAGATTAAATAAACGACCCTTAGGGTATTTACTACCCGGAATCAAATCTATGGCACAATCGCACTCCCGGTGCGGAGGTAATGAACCAAGCTTAGGTTCTTCAAAAACGTCACGATATTCAGTCAAGAATTCAGGAATCTCAGAGGGAATAGATGATGAAATGGAAACCACAGGTACGTCCCCATGCGTCCCCTTACATCCCCAGCTTAACACAGACATAGCTTTCCAGTCAAGGACTGGGTTATGAGATTGCAGCCATGGCAATCCAAGCACCAACACATCATGTAGGTTATACAGCACAAGAAAGCGAATAATCTCCTGATGATCCGGATTAATCCGCATAGTTACTTGTGTCCAGTATTGTGGTTTATTACTAGCCAATGGGGTGGAGTCAATCCCCTTCAGGGGTATAGGAGTTTCAAGAGGCTCCAAATCATACCCACAGCGTTTGGCAAAGGACCAATCCATAAGACTCAAAGCGGCGCCAGAGTCGACATAGGCATCCGCGGTAATAGATGATAAAGAACAAATCAGGGTCACAGATAGAATAAACTTAGACTGTAAAGTGCCAATTGAAACAGACTTATCACGTCTTAGTACGCTTAGAGCATGCTGATATAACATGAGTTGAATCACCGCAATAGAAGCACAACCCATTTTTTCGTCTTAAATTCTGCCGTTCACTTCTGGACAGAATTCTATCACATTGCATATTCTCTGGCGCCTTCTCAGTAGACACCGCCAAATGGTGCACAGGTTTGCGCTCCCGCAGACGCCTATCGATCTGGATAGCCATTGTCATGGACTCATTCAGACCCGCAGGCACAGGGAACCCCACCATAACATCCTTAATGGCATCAGAGAGACCCTCTCTGAAATTCGCCGCCAGGGCGCACTCATTCCACTGAGTAAGCACAGCCCATTTACGGAATTTCTGGCAGTATATTTCAGCTTCGTCTTGCCCCTGAGATAGGGACATCAAGGCCTTTTCCGCCTGAAGCTCTAACTGAGGTTCCTCATAAAGCAACCCCAAGGCCAGAAAAAACGCATCCACATTGAGCAACGCAGGATCCCCTGGAGCCAATGCAAAAGCCCAATCCTGAGGGTCGCCCCGGAGCAAGGAAATCACAATCCTGACCTGCTGAGCAGGATCTCCAGCAGAGCGAGATTTCAGGGACAAAAACAACTTGCAATTATTTTTGAAATTTTGAAAGCAAGATCTATTCCCCGAGAAAAATTCAGGCAAAGGAATTCTAGGTTCAGATATAGGAACATGAACAACAAAATCTTGTAAATTTTGAACTTTCGTGGTGAGATTATTCAAACCTGCAGCTAAACTCTGAATATCCATTTTAAACAGGTGAACACAGAGCCATTCCAGGATTAGAAGGAGAGAGAGAGAGAGAAAGGCTGCAATATAGGCAGACTTGCAAGAGATTCAATTACAAGCACACTCAGAACTGAAGGGAAGGAAAAAAAAAAAAAAAAATCTTCAGCAGACTTCTCTTTTCTCTCCTTTCTCTGTCAATTAATTTAACCCTTTTCTGGCAGGTCAAACTGTTATGGTTCTCAATGGCAAGAGAACATAGCCCAGCAAACATAAGTACTAGCTCTTGGAAGGATGGAAACTAAACTGACCATGAACTAAACCTGCCGCACAACTAACAGTAGCCGGGTAGCGTTGCCTACGTTTTTTTATCCCTAGACGCCCAGCGCCGGCCGGAGGACTAACTAATCCTGGCAGAGGAAAATATAGTCCTGGCTCACCTCTAGAGAAATTTCCCCGATAGGCAGACAGAGGCCCCCACATATATTGGCGGTGATTTTAGATGAAATGACAAACGTAGTATGAAAATAGGTTTAGCAAAATTGAGGTCCGCTTACTAGATAGCAGGAAGACAGAAAGGGCACTTTCATGGTCAGCTGAAAACCCTATCAAAATACCATCCTGAAATTACTTTAAGACTCTAGTATTAACTCATAACATCAGAGTGGCAATTTCAGATCACAAGAGCTTTCCAGACACAGAAACGAAACTACAGCTGTGAACTGGAAGAAAATGCAAAAACAAACGAGGACTAAAGTCCAACTTATCTGGGAGTTGTCTAGCAGCAGGAACATGCACAGAAATGCTTCTGATTACAATGTTGACCGGCATGGAAGTGACAGAGGAGCAAGGTTAAATAGCGACTCCCACATCCTGATGGAAGCAGGTGAACAGAGGGGATGATGCACACCAGTTCAATTCCACCAGTGGCCACCGGGGGAGCCCAAAATCCAATTTCACAACAGTTCACCCATATCTACAAAAGATCAGTTCAGCACTATGGTCTTCTATCTCTGGTGGTCCCATTAAGAATGAATAGAGGAGAGGTGCCCATGCTGGACCACTACCCCAATCACAGGAGTCTCTTCAGAGTTTTGGTTCTTGGCATTAGTGGGAGTCCCAGCAGTATGACCCACAGTGATCAGGAAGTTGATACAACCCCCTTAGTTTAACCTTTATTGGTAAGCGAGGCTAAAGGTGTCAGGAAGCTGATCATCTCCTCACACACCTCATATCACCAGTAGGGTTGAGCGAAACGGATCGTTCATTTTCACAAGTCGCCGACTTTTGGCAAAGTCGGCGTCTCATGAAACCGACCCGATCCCTGTGTGGGGTCGGCCATGCGGTACGCGACTTTCGCACCAAAGTCGCGTTTCAATGACGCTAAAAGCGCCATTTCTCAGCCAATGAAGGTGGACGCAGAGTGTGGGCAGCGTGATGACATAGATCTCAGTCCCCACCATCTTAGGGTATGTCTCCACGTTCAGGATTGCATCAGGATTTGGTCAGGATTTTCCATCAGTATTTGTAAGCCAAAACCAGGAGTGGGTGATAAATGCAGAAGTGGTGCATATGCTTCTATTATACTTTTCCTCTGATTGTTCCACTCCTGGTTTTGGCTTACAAATACTGATGAAAAATCCTGACCAAATCCTGATGCAATCCTGAACGTGGAGACATACCCTTAGAGAAGGGCATTGCAGTGATTGGCTTGCTTTCTGCCACGTCACAGGGGCTATAAAGGGGCGTTCCCGCCGACCGCCATCTTATTGCTGCTGACCTGAGCGTAGGGAGAAGTGCCGCTTCGTCAGAAGCAGGGATAGACAGTGTTAGGCAGGGTACATTCACCCCCAAACCGCTTGTGCTGTAGCGATTTCCACTGTCCAACACCACCTTTTGTTTGCAGGGACAGCGGAAGCTACATTTTTTTTCCTCAGCGCTGTAGCTCATTGGGCTGCCCTAGAAGGCTCCCTGACCCTGATAGCTGCGTTGCTGTGTGTGTACGCCGCTGTGCAAACCAACTGCTTTTTTCAAAGCACAAATCCTGTTGTTCCTTCCTTTCTGCACAGCTATCTTGTGTGTTTGTCCCCACTTTTGTGTGCAGCAGTCCTTTTTATAGCTGCCTGCCATACTTTCCTGAGATTACTGCAGGGAGATAAAGATTGGCAAGTCTGCCTCTGTGCCAGTCCTGTGTGTGGCATCTGTCTCTCATTGTGTGCCACCGAAAACCACTGTGTAATACTGGGCCATTCTTTTTTTTTTTTTCTAAATTCTCCCTGAAAAAAAAAAAATTATTAGTGGGAGATAAAGGTTGGCAAGTCTGCCTCTGTGCCAGTCCTGTGTGTGGCATCTGTCTCTCATTGTGTGCCACCGAAAACCACTGTGTAATACTGGGCCTTTTTTTTTTTTTCTAAATTCTCCCTGAAAAAAAAAAAATTATTAGTGGGAGATAAAGATTGGCAAGTCTGCCTCTGTGCCAGTCCTGTGTGTGGCATCTGTCTCTCATTGTGTGCCACCGAAAACCACTGTGTAATACTGGGCCTTTTTTTTTTTTCTAAATTCTCCCTGAAAAAAAAAATAATTAGTGGAAGATAAAGATTGGCAAGTCTGCCTCTGTGCCAGTCCTGTGTGTGGCATCTGTCTCTCATTGTGTGCCACTGAAAACCACTGTGTAATACTGGGCCATTCTTTTTTTGGGGGGGTAAATTCTCCCTGTAAAAAAAAAAATAATTAGTGGGAGATAAAGGTTGGCAAGTCTGCCTCTGTGCCAGTCCTGTGTGTGGCATCTGTCTCTCATTGTGTGCCACCGAAAACCACTGTGTAACACTGGGCAATTTTTTTTTTTTTGGGGGGGGGTAAATTCTCCCTGTCAAAAAAAAAAATTAGTGGGAGATAAAGATTGGCAAGTCTGCCTCTGTGCCAGTCCTGTGTGTGGCATCTGTCTCTCATTGTGTGCCACCGAAAACCACTGTGTAATACTGGGCCATTCTTTTTTTTGGGGGGTAAATTCTCCCTGTAAAAAAAAAATAATTAGTGAGAGATAAAGATTGGCAAGTCTGCCTCTGTGCCAGTCCTGTGTGTGGCATCTGTCTCTCATTGTGTGCCACCGAAAACCACTGTGTAATACTGGGCCTTTTTTTTTTTTTTCTAAATTCTCCCTGAAAAAAAAAAATAATTAGTGGGAGATAAAGATTGGCAAGTCTGCCTCTGTGCCAGTCCTGTGTGTGGCATCTGTCTCTCATTGTGTGCCACAGAAAACCTAGTGTGTAATATTGTTTTTTTTTTGTTTGTTTTTTTTTAATTTTCCCAGAAAAAAAAAAAATTGTGGGAGATTAAGATTGGCATTTCTGCTTGAGTGCTGGTCCTGTGTGTGCCATCTGTCTCAAATTATTGGTGCACAGAAATCCTAGTGTGTAACATTGGGCCTGATTTTCCTTTCAGTGTCAGGCACCTATAAAGGTATATATAAATCCTACAGAAGTTTGAGTTCACCTTATAAGTTGTTTTACAGTAACAAATACCGTTACTTTGGTTACGTTTTGCAAACAATGAGGAAGTCTAGTCAAAGAGGTCGTGGCCGTGGGCGGTCATTGTCAGCTGGTAATGATGGTAGTGGTGGTGGAGCATCAGGTGGTCATGGTAAAAGCAGTACAGCACCTAAGTCTCGAGTTGTTGATCCAGGTTCGTTGTCTGGCTACACAAGGCCTCGAACGCTCTCTTTTCTGGGAGTAGGAAAACCACTTTTGAAGCCGGAGCAGGAGGAACAAGTATTGGCTTTCATTGCTGACTCTGCCTCTAGCTCTTTTGCCTCCTCCTCGGAAAGTGCCAAATGTCAGAGCAGTGCATCGTCAGTGGATGCTCCCGGTCAGGAACAAGTCGCTTCCTTGTGTCCTTCACCCAGAACAACAGTGAAGGATGCGTCAGTCGACACAACAGGTTACTCCATGGAGCTCTTTACACATACCGTTCCTGGGTTAGACAGTGAAACAGTTAACAGGCCATGCCCATTAGAAGTTGAATCGGACATGGAGTGCACAGATGCACAGCCACAGCCAGATTACTATGCTGTTCCTTTGACTCAGACCAGAACATTGCCCTCGCAGTGTACTGAGGCAGAATCAAACCCAGCGGAGACTATGGTGCCCCGTCACGAACGCAATACCACCGGCTTACACGGTGACACAGACGAAGTTGCACACGACATAGAAGAGGAGGTCATAGATGACCCAGTTGTTGACCCCGATTGGCAGCCATTGGGGGAACAGGGTGCAGGCGGCAGTAGTTCTGAAGCTGAGGAGGAGCCGCAGCAGGCATCAACATCACAACAGGTTCCATCTGCCGGGCCCGTATCTGGCCAAAAACACGTGGCAAAACCAAAACCAGTTGGAGGACAGCGTGGCCATCCAGTTAAAGAAGCTCAGTCTGCAATGCCTGAAAAGGTATCCGATAGTAGAAAGAGTGCAGTCTGGTATTTTTTTTAAACAACATCCAAATGATCAGCGCAAAGTCATCTGTCAAAAATGTTCAACTACCTTAAGCAGAGGTCAGAATCTTAAAAGTCTAAATACAAGTTGCATGCATAGACATTTATGCACCATGCATTTGCAAGCCTGGACTAACTACCAAACGTCCCTAAAGCTTGCAGCACCCTCGGCCAATGAAGCAAGTCAGCAACGCTACATCCCTTCCCTCACTGTAAACCCACCATTTCCCGCACCACCTGCAGTATCTGTGCAGCTTTCGTCGCCAGGCCAAAGCAGTCAGGGAATCACCAGGTTCGCAGTAGGAAACACTGCATGTAGGGCACCGGCAAGAATACCATCTCCAACCCTCTCTCAGTCACCCATGTCCAGCGGCACCACCGCTAGTTCCACGATCTCCAGCTCTCCAGTCCAGCTAACCCTACATGAGACTCTTGTTAGGAAAAGGAAGTACTCATCCTCGCATCCGCGTACACAGGGTTTGAACGCCCACATTGCTAGACTAATCTCATTGGAGATGATGCCCTACCGGTTAGTTGAAAGCGAAGCTTTCAAAGCGCTGATGGACTACGCTGTACCACGCTACGAGCTACCCAGTCGACACTTCTTTTCTAGAAAAGCCATCCCAGCCCTCCAACAGCATGTTAAAGACCGCATTGTCCATGCACTCAGGCAGTCTGTGACTACAAAGGTGCACCTGACAACAGATGCATGGACCAGTAGGCATGGCCAGGGACATTACGTGTCCATCACGGCACACTGGGTGAATGTGGTGGATGCAGGGTCCACAGGGGACAGCAATATTGGGACAGTTCTGCCTAGCCCACGGTCAAGGAAAGAGTTGGCTGTAGGCATTCGCCCCCCCTCCTCCTCTTCCTCCTCCTCCTGCAGAAGCAAGAGCTCGTCCACAGACCGCAGTCGCACATCCACTCCATCCGCAGCTGCCACTGTTGCACACCAGGTGTGTCATTATGGGACAGCTAGTGGCAAGCGTCAGCAGGCTGTATTGGCAATGAAGTGTTTGGGTGACAACAGACACACCGCGGAAGTTCTGTCCGAGTTCTTGCAGAAAGAAACTCAGTCATGGCTGGGCACTGTACATCTTGAGGCAGGCAAGGTAGTGAGTGATAACGGAAGGAATTTCATGGCTGCCATAGCCCTTTCCCAACTGAAACACATTCCTTGCCTGGCTCACACCTTAAACCTGGTGGTGCAGTGCTTCCTGAAAAGTTATCCGGGGTTACCCGACCTGCTCCTCAAAGTGCGCAGACTTTGCTCGCATATCCGCCGTTCGCCCGTACACTCCAGCCGTATGCAGAACTATCAGCGGTCTTTGAACCTTCCCCAGCATCGCCTAAGCATCGACGTTGCAACAAGGTGGAACTCCACACTGCACATGCTTCAGAGACTGTGTGAACAGAGGCGTGCTGTTATGTATTTGTGGAAGGATACACGGGCAGGCAGTTGGATGGCAGACATGGAGTTGTCAGGTGTGCAGTGGTCGAAGCTACAAGACCTGTGTCAAGTCCTTCAGTGTTTTGAGGAATGCACACGGCTGGTTAGTGCAGACAACGCCATAATAAGCATGAGCATCCCCCTAATGCGTCTGCTGATGCAAAGTTTGACGCACATAAAGGAGCAGGCGTCTGCAGCCGAGGAAGAGGAAAGCCTTGATGACAGTCAGCCATTGTCTGGCCAAGGCCGTGTGGAGGACGCGGTAGCGGGCGAAAAGGAGGAGGAGGACGAGGAGGATGATGGGGATGAGTACTTTTTTAATGAGGAAGCTTCTCCTGGGCCAACCGAAATTAGTGGCGTTGCAAGGCCGGGTTCTGTTTCTTTAAGGGAGACAAGTGACGTAGATTTGCCTGTAACTGCCCCTCAAACCAGCACAACCGCAGATTTGACAACTGGAACTTTGGCCCACATGGCGGATTATGCCTTACGTATCCTCAAAAGGGACCCACGCATTATTAAAATGATGAGCGATGACGATTACTGGTTGGCCTGCATCCTTGACCCTCGCTATAAAGGCAAATTGCAAAATATTATGCCACATGAGAACCTCGAACAAATATTAGCAACCAAACAAGCTACTCTTGTAGACCATTTGATTCAGGCATTCCCAGCACACAGCGCCGGTGATGGTTCTCACACGAGCTGCAGGGGGCTACAGGGCAGAGGTGTTAGAGGTGCACAGATCAGAAGTGGCGTTGGACAGAGGGGTTTTCTGACCAGGTTGTGGAGTGATTTCGCAATGACCGCAGACAGGACAGGTACTGCAGCATCTATTCAAAGTGACAGGAGACAACATTTGTCCAGTATGGTTACTAACTATTTTTCATCCCTTATCGATGTTCTCCCTCAACCGTCATTCCCATTTGATTACTGGGCATCCAAATTAGACACCTGGCCTGAATTGGCAGAATATGCATTGCAGGAGCTTGCTTGCCCAGCAGCTAGTGTGCTATCAGAAAGAGTATTCAGTGCTGCTGGTTCAATATTAACCGAAAAAAGGACTCGTCTGGCTACCCAAAATGTGGATGATCTCACCTTTATTAAAATGAACCACTCCTGGATTTCAAATTATTTTGCCCCACCTTTCCCGGCTGACACCTAGCTTTCCTATAAAAAGGTCTTGCTTGCGGACTGGTCTTACTGAGTGTTCCAATCTCTTAATTTGCAGCAGCTGTTTGTCCAGCATACGACATGTTTACACCTCCCTCAATGGGAAAACTCCCCCCACGGGGCCGTGGTCTCACCACTTGGCGCAAGCACCCGTTACAGTGCTGTTTGTCTGAAGAGGTGGGTGTGCCCGCTTTTGGTCGACGGCACTGCCACTGGGTCCCTCATAGTACAATGAAGTGTCTCTGGCGGTGGTGGTGCGCACCCAACGTCAGACACACCGTTGTAACATGAGGGGCCCTGGGACAGTACCGCCGGCCACAAGAGAGTTCCCCTCCGCTCAGCTCAAACTGTGCTCTACCATGTGCAAAATTCTCTCGCACAGCTCCACCAATGTTTAGTCTATGCACTGACATCATTCAATGCCTGGCACTGACAATACCAATTTGTTGACATCTATGATGCCAGTTAAAGTAGTCTGGGTCAGTGTCCTATATTGACACCAGTAAATACTTACTGCCAAATTACTTTGTCAGAAACTCAGCAGATGAGCCCACCCCTGTACCTAAGTATGCCACACTTTTTTTTTTGTTGTTGTTGTTTTGCGAGACATTAACATCTATTTATTTTTTGTGAGTACTAACTGTGTCAGACACTCCTTGCAATCCTCCTCCGCTGACCACAATGCTGCCTGTGTATCCATGTAACCGATTTAAAACTGCCATGAGCCTATTTTTTGTTATTTTAGGCCTTCATTAGCCTGTCTGCGGTCCCTCCTTGCAATACTCCTCCACTGACCACAATGCTGCCTGTGTATCCATGTAACCGATTTAAAACTGCCTTGAGCCTATTTTTAGTTATTTTAGGCCTTCATTAGCCTGTCTGCGGTCCCTACTTGCAATACTCCTCCACTGACCACAATGCTGCCTGTGTATCCATGTAACTGATTTAAAACTGCCATGAGCCTATTTTTAGTTATTTTAGGCCTTCATTAGCCTGTCTGCGGGCCTTCATTAGCCTCTCTGCGGTCCCTACTTGCAATACTCCTCCACTGACCACAATGCTGCCTGTGTATCCATGTAACCTATTTAAAACTGCCATGAGCCTATTTTTAGTTATTTTAGGCCTTCATTAGCCTGTCTGCAGGCCTTCATTAGCCTGTCTGCGGTCCCTACTTGCAATACTCCTCCACTGACCACAATGCTGCCTGTGCATCCATGTAACCGATTTAAAACTGCCATGAGCCTATTTTTTGTTATTTTAGGCCTTCATTAGCCTGTCTGCGGTCCCTCCTTGCAATACTCCTCCACTGACCACAATGCTGCCTGTGTATCCATGTAACCTATTTAAAACTGCCATGAGCCTATTTTTAGTTATTTTAGGCCTTCATTAGCCTGTCTGCGGTCCCTACTTGCAATACTCCTCCACTGACCACAATGCTGCCTGTGTATCCATGTAACCGATTTAAAACTGCCATGAGCCTATTTTTAGTTATTTTAGGCCTTCATTAGCCTGTCTGCGGGCCTTCATTAGCCTGTCTGTGGTCCCTACTTGCAATACTCCTCCACTGACCACAATGCTGCCTGTGTATCCATGTAACCGATTTAAAACTGCCATGAGCCTATTTTTTGTTATTTTAGGCCTTCATTAGCCTGTCTGCGGTCCCTCCTTGCAATACTCCTCCACTGACCACAATGCTGCCTGTGTATCCATGTAACCTATTTAAAACTGCCATGAGCCTATTTTTAGTTATTTTAGGCCTTCATTAGCCTGTGTGCGGGCCTTCATTAGCCTGTCTGCGGTCCCTACTTGCAATACTCCTCCACTGACCACAATGCTGCCTGTGTATCCATGTAACCGATTTAAAACTGCCATGAGCCTATTTTTAGTTATTTTAGGCCTTCATTAGCCTGTCTGCGGGCCTTCATTTGCCTGTCTGCGGTCCCTACTTGCAATACTCCTCCACTGACCACAATGCTGCCTGTGTATCCATGTAACCGATTTAAAACTGCCATGAGCCTATTTTTAGTTATTTTAGGCCTTCATTAGCCTGTCTGCGGGCCTTCATTAGCCTGTCTGCGGTCCCTACTTGCAATACTCCTCCACTGACCACAATGCTGCCTGTGTATCCATGTAACCGAATTAAAACTGCCATGAGCCTATTTTTTGTTATTTTAGGCCTTCATTAGCCTGTCTGCGGTCCCTCCTTGCAATACTCCTCCACTGACCACAATGCTGCCTGTGTATCCATGTAACCTATTTAAAACTGCCATGAGCCTATTTTTAGTTATTTTAGGCCTTCATTAGCCTGTCTGCGGGCCTTCATTAGCCTGTCTGTGGTCCCTACTTGCAATACTCCTCCACTGACCACAATGCTGCCTGTGTATCCATGTAACCGATTTAAAACTGCCATGAGCCTATTTTTTGTTATTTTAGGCCTTCATTAGCCTGTCTGCGGTCCCTCCTTGCAATACTCCTCCACTGACTACAATGCTGCCTGTGTATCCATGTAACCTATTTAAAACTGCCATGAGCCTATTTTTAGTTATTTTAGGCCTTCATTAGCCTGTCTGCGGGCCTTCATTACCCTATCTGCGGTCCCTACTTGCAATACTCCTTCACTGACCACAATGCTGCCTGTGTATCCATGTAACCGATTTAAAACTGCCTTGAGCCTATTTTTTGTTATTTTAGGCCTTCATTAGCCTGTCTGCGGTCCCTACTTGCAATACTCCTCCACTGACCACAAGTGCTGTTTTTTAAAAAGCTTGGTGGTTACGGCCTACTAACGTTGTCTGCTGCTCCCTGGTGTTGACCTCAACTGAATAAAGCTGAGCTTCAACCTTCTGGCTCTCATTAAGTGCTGTTTTTTAAAAAGCTTGGTGGTTACGGCCTACTAACGGTGTCTGCCGCTCCCTGGTGTTGACCTCAACTGAATAAAGCTGAGCTTCAACCTTCTGGCTCTCATTGAGTGCTGTTTTTTAAAAAGTTTGGTGGTGACGGCCTACTAACGGTGTCTGCCGCTCCCTGGTGTTTTCCTTAACTGAATAAATCTGAGCTTCAACCTTCTGGCTCTCATTAAGTGCTGTTTTTTTTAAAAAATTGGTGGTTATGGCCTACTAACGGTGTCTGCCGCTCCCTGGTGTTGACCTCAACTGTATAAAGCTGAGCTTCAGTCTTTAGGCTTTCGGCCTAAAGTATCAGATATTAAACTGCATTTGCCCTTCAACTTTGGTTACGGCCTACTATCGGTGTCTGCCGCTCCCTGGTGTTTTCCTCAACTGAATAAATCTGAGCTTCAACCTTCTGGCTCTCATTAAGTGCTGTTTTTTAAAAAAATTGGTGGTTATGGCCTACTAACGGTGTCTGCCGCTCCCTGGTGTTGACCTCAACTGTATAAAGCTGAGCTTCAGTCTTTAGGCTTTCGGCCTAAAGTATCAGATATTAAACTGCATTTGCCCTTCAACTTTGGTTACGGCCTACTAACGGTGTCTGCCGCTCCCTGGTGTCGACCTCAACTGAATAAAGCTGAGCTTCAACCTTCTGGCTCTCATTAAGTGCTGTTTTTAAAAAAAATTGGTGGTTATGGCCTACTAACGGTGTCTGCCGCTCCCTGGTGTTGACCTCAACTGTATAAAGCTGAGCTTCAGTCTTTAGGCTTTCGGCCTAAAGTATCAGATATTAAACTGCATTTGCCCTTCAACTTTGGTTACGGCCTACTAACGGTGTCTGCCGCTCCCTTGTGTCGACCTCAACTGAATAAAGCTGAGCTTCAACCTTCTGGCTCTCATTAAGTGCTGTTTTTTAAAAAAAATTGGTGGTTACGGCCTACTAACGGTGTCTGCCGCTCCCTGGTGTTGACCTCAACTGAATAAAGCTGAGCTTCAACCTTCTGGGTCTCATTAAGTGCTGTTTTTTAAAAAGCTTGGTGGTTACGGCCTACTAACGGGGTCTGCCGCTCCCTGGTGTTGACCTCAACTGAATAAAGCTGAGCTTCAACCTTCTGGCTCTCATTAAGTGCTGTTTTTTAAAAAACTTGGTGGTTACGGCCTACTAACGGTGTCTGCCGCTCCCTGGTGTTTTCCTCAACTGAATAAATCTGAGCTTCAACCTTCTGGCTCTCATAAAGTGCTGTTTTTTAAAAAGCTTGGTGGTTACGGCCTACTAACGGTGTCTGCCGCTCCCTGGTGTTGACCTCAACTGAATAAAGCTGAGCTTCAACCTTCTGGCTCTCATTAAGTGCTGTTTTTTAAAAAGCTTGGTGGTTACGGCCTACTAACGGGGTCTGCCGCTCCCTGGTGTTGTCCTCCACTGTATAAAGCTGAGCTTCAGTCTTTAGGCTTTTGGCCTATAGTAGCAGATATTAAACTGCATTTGGCCTACTAGTGTGGATGGGCCCTTAAAACAGTGTCTGCTGCTCCTGGGTTTGCTCCTCCACTGAACAAAGCAATGCCGCCTGTTTAGTCCTGTTACCAATTTTGAACTGCATTTAGCCTACTTTATTCTTTGGCCCTATATCTGTGTTTCCTCCTCATCCTGCCCATTGCCCAGCCACTGCTAGATGAGTCTGCTGGTACATTGACCTAGACCACTACATTCCCCTTGCACTCTACACAGCCAGAATCTGACCCTGCTGAAAGTAAGGTTCCCCTTCCCACATGTTTTACCACCTTACACAGGGACAAAGAGGAAGGTGCAGATGAAAGTGCAGGTTCCTTCATCAGGTGGGGGGGGCATACTCGTTGGCGACGTCACTGGCACAGGGCCCCTCAGAGTATGCAAAAGTGTCGCTGCTTGTGGGAGGCGCCCCCGCCGTGCAAACACACCGCTGTACTTTGAGGGGCCCTGTGCCAGTGCCAATGCCAACGAGTGGGCCCCCCTGCTTGCTTAGGATCACAGCACTTGCAAACTTGACATACTTACCTCTCACTGCTCCACCGCCATGACGTAGTCCACGTTTCCTGGGCCCACTAAAACCTTGAACCAGCCCTACCCCCACAACTTTTGCCAAATGACCCCCAATTTCCAATGCCCAACTATTATTAGAAAGTTAATTAAGATTGACAAGCTTGAGAAACAAGAATGGATGTTTTTGGCATTAAAATGGGCACTGTAGGTGTTTTCCTGGCCTCCACTCACTGCCGACTATGCTTCCCCATTGACTTGCATTGGGTTTCGTGTTTCGGTCGATCCCCGACTTTTAGCGATAATCGGCCGACTGCACTCGACTCGACTCTGGACAAAGTCGGGTTTCGCAAAACCCGACTCGATCTTAAAAAAATGAAAGTCGCTCAACCCTAATCACCAGTACAATGCTTGATCAAGCTAAATAATAAATTGATTTCCCGGTATTTCATTGTGTGTAACACCCTTGTTCTTGAGCAGTACCTGCTATTGCAGCTCAGTTTCTTTCACTTTAGATAATATGCAACATTAGCTAAAGTCCACAGTCAGGAATGGTGCTGGACTGGTCCCAACAAAGTTTGACCACTTTTTGTAATGTTGTCCATGTTTTTTAATGTGTTATCATGTGGATACCTGATAACAGCTGAATAAACCAAACACAATTTGTTGCCTCACAATAACAATTGATTATTTAACTCTGTCAGCCTTCTAGAACCAGGGTAATCATCTTTTTTTAAGGAAATTTTGTATTGTGCCTTACATTATATTAAAACAAGTGAATAACTAACCTTGTAGTACATGGAAATGGTGGGTCCAAGAAACTTACAGAAGAGAGTCTAAGGTGGGAAACTAATCATTCAAGATTCATTGTTATACATATAAAACAATATAGGTGAGATGCACGGAGAGGGACGAAAGAGCTTACCACGCTGAGAATGTGTAGCTAGAAATTCGGCCTGGAGTTCCTCCTGTGGGTGCCGTTTCCACTGGTGATCACAGGAAGGTAGATGAAAAATGGGGAAAGATTCCTGCACAACCATCCAGTGATGAAATGGATTTGTTATTCAAACATAGTAAAACATTAGGCGAGGCCTCGTACCTGACGCGTTTCAGGTGTATACACACCCTTACTCATAGGCTAACTGCCTATGACTAAGGGTGGGTATACACCTGAGACGAGTCAGGCACAAGGCCTCGTCTTTTAATGTTTTACTACATTTGAATAAAGAATCCATTTTATCCCTGGATGGTTGTGCCGGGATCTTTACCCATTTTTCGTCTATAATACAAAATACTTCTTACACAGCAGACTTCAGGTCCGCAAGCTTGAAATTGGACAGATTTTAGTAACATTAAAGTTAAAGGGTACCTGTAACCTCCAGAAAAGCAATTTACCTGCAGATATAGTGGTAAAATGCAGGCTAATAGGATTTAAATCATGTCTGGAAGCCTTACTGCTACAGCTGCAATACAGAAAAAATCTATCTATATAATCATCTAAGGGTGACTTCCGTCTGTTTGTCTGTCACGGAAATCCCGCGTCGCTGATTGGTCGTGGCCGTCCGGCCGTGACCAATCAGCGACAGGCACAGTCCGGCCACGAATTCGCCCTTCCCTACTCCGCTCAAGTGAGTGCCCCCTCCGTACTCCCCTCCAGTCAGTGCCCCATTGCAGTTTAGCAGTCTGTTAAACGGACTGCGTTACACCGCCGCATAACGCGGTGTAACGCAGTCCGTTAATGCTGCTATTAACCCTGTGTGACCAACTTTTTGCTATTGATGCTGCCTATGCAGATCTAATGTTAAACATAATTAAAAAAAATAAAAAATCATTATATTCTCGCCTTCAGGCGCCTTTCCCGCTCCTCGCGACGCTCCGGTCCCAAGAATGCATTGCGGCAATGACCGGAGATAACGTAGCGGTCTCGCGAGACCACTACATCATCACGTGTTATTGCCACAATGCATTCTTGGGACCAGAGCGTCGTGAGGAGCATCGCTAAACGCCTGGGCTGGATCCGGGGGCCGCCGGAAGGTGAGTATATAACTATTTTTTGTTTTAATTCTTACAGGGATATGGTGCCCACATTGCTATATACTACGTGGGCTGTGTTATATACTACGTGGGCTGTGTTATATACTACGTGGGCTGTGTTATATACTGCGTGGCCTGTGTTATATACTACGTCTCTGTGCTATATACTATGTGGGCTGTGCTATATACTACGTGGCTGTGCAATATACTAAGTGGCTGGGCAATATACTACGTGGCCTGTGTTATATACTACGTGGGCTGTTATATACTATGTGGCTGTGCTATATGCTATGTGGCTGTGCATTATACTACGTTGCTGGGCTATATACTATGTGGCTGGGCAATATACTATGTGGGCTGTGTTATATACTACATGGGCTGTGTTATATACTACGTGGGCTGTGTTATATACTACGTGGGCTGTGTTATATACTATGTGGCTGTGCTATATACTATGTGGCTGTGCTATATACTACGTGGCTGTGCTATATACGTGGGCTGTGTTATATACTACGTGGGCTGTGTTATATACTGCATGGGCTGTGTTATATACTGCGTGGGCTGTGCTATATACAACGTGGGCTGTGTTATATACTGTGTGGGCTGTGCTATATACTACATACATATTCTAGAATACCAAATGCATTAGAATTGGGCCACTATCTAGTTAAGTTATATTCTCTCTGTAGCAGCTTGCTTCCAGTCATCGGGAAAATGCAGGGAGCCATATAAAGTCACTGCTCACTATAAAGTGGCATGGCTGTAATCACGCCCTGGCTCCTTGATTGGTAGCCTGCTGTGCAATGCGTGTGGGAAGCGTATTTCAGTTGCTTGGAAGAACTCATTTTCTTTGCTCTATGCAGGAGCATAGCTACTGGGGGTGCAAAGGGGGCCATTGCCCCAGGCCTCACACTCTAAGGGGGCCCACCCAGAGCTAGGCTACTGTAACTGCATCGGCATGCACATCTCGCTGATACAGTTACATTCTGCGGCAGAGCAGGGAGACTTGATCTCCCTTCACTGATGCCCGACCGCTATGAGGCCCCTGAGGAGGAGGTGGGGGACTCGGTGCCAGCAGTGGGTCCCCCCACCTGTCATCGCAGGTTCAGCTGCATTGACTGGATGCTGACCGCATAAATGGGAGGAGCGTTACGCTCCCTCTCCCATCATTCCCCCTGTCAGTGTCTGATGCAGACACTGACAGCGGGAGCGATTACATCACTGCTCAGTGCCCACGGTCCGGAGATGTGCAGGTGCTCAGAGCAGTGCAGGAACCAGGAGGAAGAGAGGTAAGTATATATTTATTTATTAATAGAGGCTGCCTATGGGGGTGCATTATGTTATAGAAGCTGCCTATGGGGGGCTGCATTATGTTATAGAGGCTGCCTATGGGGGTGCATTATGTTACAAAGACTGCCTATGGGGGGCCCCATTATGTTATAAAGGCTGCCTATGGGGGGCTGCATTATGTTATAGAGGCTGCTGCCTATGGGGGGCTGCATTATGCTATAGAGGCTGCCTATGAGGGGGCTGCATTATGCTATAGAGGCTGCCTATGGGGGGTTTGCATTATGTTATAGAGGTTGCCTATGCGGGGCTGCATTATGTTATCGATGCTGCCTATGGGTGGCTGCATTATGCTATAGAGGCTGCCTATGTAAGCGCTGCATTATGTTATAGAGGCTGCCTATAGAGGGCTGCATTATGTTATAGAGGCAATTTTTTTGTTTTTAAACATGTTTTTTACCTACAGAAGCGCAGCACAGCCATGGGTGCGGCCTGTGCACCCTCGTACGCTAATCTCTCCCTTGGCTTTTGGGAGAGATTCCTTTTTGGTGACTGGGGCGCGGAGGCCACCGACCATGTGCTGTGCTGGCTTCGATATATAGATGATATTTTTTTCATGTGGGCGGGGACGGCGCGGCAGCTCAAGGATTTCATGCTTCAATTAAACACGAATCCATTTAATATCAGGCTAACCTATCAGTACCATCCTACTAGGATTGATTTCTTAGACGTCACTCTGGAGATCGACGATGCTCGATACATCCAGACTGACGTCTTCCGAAAACCAACTTCTGTTAATGCCTTGATTCGTGCAGATTCAGCACATAATCCTGCCACTATCAGAGCTGTCCCGGTCGGACAGTTCCTGAGGATGAGACGGATCTGCTCATCCGACCAAAAATTCCATACTCAGGCTGGGGATTTGCAGTCCCGCTTTTTAGCACGTGGCTACAGCCATAGGAGTATTAAGCTCGGCTTTGATAGGGCTAGAAAAACTCGGCGTAGTGACCTGTTGTACACAACCAAGAGAAAGAAGGCAAGTACCTGATCAGATTCATTGGTAAATACAACCATGAATGGCAAAACATCAGGGGCATTCTGAATAAGCACTGGTCTATTTTGAAGACAGAGCCAGCCCTGGGGACCAGTTTGGGAGATTTTCCTGCCATGACCGCCAGGAGAGCGCCTAATTTAGGCAATCTTCTGGTTAGGAGCCATTACGTTCCACCTATTAAAAATATTTTTGGCACTCGGGGTCCCCTCCTGGGGTGTTTTCAGTGTGGCCACTGCCTGGCCTGCGCAAATGTCGAACGCATCTCTACTTTTGACACATCAGATGGCCTTAAGCGGTTTCAGATAGCACATTACTTGTGGTAGAAGTAATGTCGTGTATTACGCCACATGTGCCTGTCCCCGTATTTATATAGGCCTCACATCCAGGGAGCTCAGAATCAGGGTGCGTGAACATGTTCGGGACATTCGCACGGCTGGGACGGTGGCCGATCCCTCTGAGCTGAAGACTATCCCGCGTCATTTTAGGACCTTCCACAATTGTGATGCGGGGTCTCTTCGGGTCAGGGGGATCGAAAGTCTTCACCAGGGGGTGAGGGGTGGAAATTACAAAAAGCTCTTAGCCCAACGTGAGGCGAACTGGATAGTTCGCTTCAACACTATGGTACCTAATGGGCTTAATGAGGCATTGAGCTTCTCGTCCTTTCTATAGTATATAGATCATATTCTGGGGCCCATTAGGTCGTCCCTTTTCCTGCCATCATTGTGTACCCCTTGGATCATAGAATCGGATCCTAATATTGCTCTCTGTTTTTCATTTTCATTTTTTTCATTACTTTTTTAGTTTTTATGGATTGGTGCACGGATCAGAGTATCCTATACATACCTTGATGTGTCTCCAGCTGGACCCTAAAGTCTCCTATATATGCGCCTGATACAATGGCATTTCCTCCTCCAATATCTAAGATGCATACATAATTTGATGAGAAGAGGAATTCTTCTAGGAGGAGCGGAAAAAGAACAAGAATGATGGACGCTTTCTCTATATTTGTTTATACCTATACATTTTATATTGGTGGCGACATGTTATGGGGAGTTGTGTGGGTTAATCTTACCCAGCCATGCGCGTGCGCGCTGTCGATGCAGCGGCTCCTCCCCCTGCCTCGGCGTCTCTAAGCTTTCTGCAGCTGCGCAGTGAATTCACATTCCTGCGCATGCGCAGTTGTGCTTGACGATGACGGCCGGTGTAGGACCTGCGGCTCACAGTGCGCACGCGCCGTATAAGCTGGAGCTATTGGCCGGTTCACAACATGTGTCCGGCCCCACAATCACCACCAATGGGATATAAAAGGTCCTTGCAGGGATATAGAGCTATCCCCTTGACAAAGCTGATATACCAATAGGCAGAACGTGCGTTGGGGCGCTCTTGGATGCGGTCTGGTGCCACCTCCCCCACTAACTCTTGGTAAGTGTTGCTCCTGTTATGCTTTTTGCATATTTAGACCACTTGGTCCTAATAGATATATACTGCATTTGGAGCATACTTTTTACATTTTTTACCTTTCTATATGTATTGTGTACTATTGGGGCATAGGTGGCGCTGTTAATCTAGTACATCATCCGGTTTTATTATACTTTTTGGAATATATTTATATCACTTGATGTGTTTGTAATAAAGTTTATTCTTTTAAACCCTAGGTACTCCTGCTTCCTCCGATTTTCTATGTTATAGAGGCTACAGCCTATGGGGAGTGCATTATGTTATAGAGGCTGCCTATTGGGGGTGCATTGTTATAGAGGCTGCCTATATGGGTGCATTGTTATACAGGCTGCCTATGGGGGTGCATTATGTTATACAGGGTGCCTATAGGGGTGCATTATGTTATGTAGGCTGCCTATGGGAGTGCATTATGTTATACAGGCTGCATATGGGGGGTCTGCATTATGTTATAGAGGCTACTGCCTATGGGGAGTGCATTATACTGTAGTCTGCCTATAGAGGCTGCATTATGCTATGGAGGCTGCCTATGGGGGGGTCTGCATTATGTTATAGAGGCTGCTGCCTATGGGGAGTGTATTATGGTATAGAGGCTGCCTTCAGGGGTGCATTATGTTATAGAGGCTGCCTATGGGGGTGCATTGTTATACAGGCTGCCTATGGGAGTGCATTATATTAGGGGCTATATTACACTATAGAGTCTGCCTATGGGAAGTGCATTATACTATATAAAGTCTGCCTATGAGGAGTGCATTATACTATAGAGGCTGCCTAATGGCGTGTATTATATTATGGGCTGCATTATACTATAGAGTCTGCCTATGGTGGGTGCTTTATATTAGGGGCTGCATTATATTATAGAGTCTGCCTATGGGGGTTCATTAAATTAGGGGCTGCATTACAATGTAGAGACTGCCTATGAGGAGTGCATTATACTATACAGTCTGCCTACGGGGGGTACATTATACTGTAGAGGCTGCCTATGGGGAGTGCAGTATACTATATGGAGACCTATGGGGAGTGCATTATACTCTAAATAGTCTGCCAATGGGAAATGCATTATACTATAAATAGTCTGCTTATGGGAATGCATTATACAATATAGAGTCTGCCTATGGGGGTGCATTATACTATATGGAGACCTATAGGGAGTGCATTACACTATATGAAGGCCTATGGGGAGTGCATTATACTATATGGAGACCTAAGTGCATTATACTATATGAAGGCCTATGGGGAGTGCATTATACTATATGGAGACCTGTGGGTAGTACATTATACTATATGGAGACCTATGGGGAGTGCATTACACTATATAGAGGCCTATGGGGAGTGCATTACACTATATTGAGGACAATCTGGTGTATTATGCTATATGGAAGCTATCTAGGGGGTCATCATACAGTGTGGAGATTACAGTGACCGTGCCATTATACAGTGTTGGGGCCATTAAATAGTTTGGGGGATGTTAAGGGGTCAGTATATATACAGTGATGGGGCATTATACTGTGTATAAGAGAGCATCATACTATGTACAGGGGGAAGAACTCGGGACATTGGTAAATGTAAAGTGAGCACTTATTATTATAGGGGAACGCAGATTACTGTGACTGTCAAAAGGGACACAGGGCACTATTACTTTCTAGGGGACAAAATGTGGGTGCTTTTTCTAGGGCATTTGCACCCGGCATTACTATATTATAGGGGGTTGCTTTAGAATTTAGAGGGCACAGAGAACCGCACGACAGGTGCAGTAATAAGGTCACATACGGCAGCAGCGGCTCAGTATTGGTGTATAAGCAGGATGAGGAGTTTGTGCAGGTTGGGAATAGTCCCATTGGGGACAGTGCTGAAAATATGAGACGTGAAATGTGTCTTTGTTGTATTCTCTGCAGCCAAGTCCTAGCAGGGATAAGTTGCAATGTCGGTCTGGGCCAGATGGAAAAGACGTGAAAAGTGAATGATTCCTACAGAAATAACGTCAGCAGTAAGTCACCATCTATAATTGTGCTGTAATCTCTTATATGTTCTGTAGGGCTGGTATCTACCACTGACCATATGGCGGTAATATCAATATTGGTCTTTATATAGAAATTATTTTCAGCAACTGCGAGGTCATCTGCTGAGGTTCTCCACTATTAGGGTGCGTCACCCAGTTATAATCAAGGTTACCTGGTTAGGGGCCCACTGGGAAGTTTCGCCCCCCTGAAACAAAACCCTAGCTACGCCTCTGGCTCTATGAGAGATGTACCGGTACTACTTCCTTAATTTTTACAGCTCATAGAGTAGAAATGTTACATTTGCAAATTTCTTTTTTTCTGCAGCATTGAACTAGATAGATCACCCAGTATTTTCGCCCTTATATGACGTGGTTGATGTAACCTAAATCCACATTAGCCATGCCGAATCTACTACTGCTACACTAATGTGGTGATGACAGACTAATTTGCAAAATATCTGATTACTTTCCTTTAAAGTTATACCTGGAAAGTATAATGTTAATAACACAGGTCAACAAAAAAAATTTTTTTTTCTGGTGTCCAAAATATTTTAATGAATTTTGGGTATTTTTGGGGTGCTGATTCTGAATATGCTATCAGTTTTGCCAGATTGGCTCAAGTTTTTGACATTTTTGGTATCTTATTTATAGCACTTGTTGGTAAATGCGACGCATCATCTCATTAATTTCTTTGGATTAGTACTTGAACTGAGCAGTTCTCAATATAGTTTTGTGTTAATTAGTGTTCTAAAAGTTTGTTCATAGCTTGATTTTTGCACTAACTTTATGTTGTTGTCTGTTTTCCAGTGAAAAGCATGAACTCATCAAGAAGAAGTTGTCTTAACGATCCAGACTCATTCTGTTACATTTGTGGTGAATACACACTGCCAAAACATAGAAGAAACATAACAGACTTCGTAAGAAAAGAGTATTTTGCCTATTTTGGGGTTATGCTTGGGGACCAAGACAAGTTTTGGGCACCACACATAGTGTGCAAAGCATGTATCGAATTATTACGAAAATGGAGCAAAGGACAAAGAAAAAGCTTCAAATTTGGTGTTCCAATGGTGTGGAGAGAGACAAAAAATCATCATGATGACTGTTATTTCTGTGCAGTGCAAGTGCAAGGATTCAATAAGCATAAGAAACGAAAATGGGAGTAACATGGAATCTGCAAGAAGGCCTGTCCCTCATTGTGAAGATGTGCCTGTACCTGTGTTTACCATAAATAACAGTCATCATGATGATTTTTTGGCTCTCTCCACACCATTGGAACACCAAATTTGAAGCTTTTTCTTTGTCCTTTGCTCCATTTTCGTAATAATTCGATACATGCTTTGCACACTATGTGTGGTGCCCAAAACTTGTCTTGGTCCCCAAGCATAACCCCAAAATAGGCAAAATACACTTTTTTACGAAGTCTGTTATGTTTCTTCTATGTTTTGGCAGTGTGTATTCACCACAAATGTAACAGAATGAGTCTGGATCGTTAAGACAACTTCTTCTTGATGAGTTCATGCTTTTCACTGGAAAACAGACAACAACATAAAGTTAGTGCAAAAATCAAGCTATGAACAAACTTTTAGAACACTAATTAACACAAAACTATATTGAGAACTGCTCAGTTCAAGTACTAATCCAAAGAAATTAATGAGATGATGCGTCGCATTTACCAACAAGTGCTATAAATAAGATACCAAAAATCTCAAAAACTTGAGCCAATCTGGCAAAACTGATGACATATTCAGAATCAGCACCCCAAAAATACCCTAAATTCGATGAAATATCTTTGGCACCAAAAATGCTGTTGACCAGTGTAATTCAAATGTTTGATCTCTCCTCCAAACTCAGTGGTGTTGAGCAACTTAGAGACACCAAACTGTGAATGCCACATTAGTACTGTACATGACTGATACACTGTTCATGCAAGGTGCCAGAGGGCGGTAGCCATTGTCGAGCTGCTGCTCCCATTTGCCCTAGCACTTTACAGGAAAATCATGTCCCAGGCCCAGGGTCCTGTCTTGTGTAAGGTGCGTTACACTCACTTGCAGCCCACAGGCTTCCGCTGCCTTCTGATCTCCATCCTCAGGAATAGCCGCATACACATCAAGCGACACCCAGTTTGTTTTAACACTCACAAGTTTTTTAACTTGTTTCAGTATTGTAGTACATTTTCTATTTCTTTTTCAGTTCCACCTAGACTACCCTTACGCTTACTGGTTACTTCAGTCCCAGGGTTTTCTGTCCTGCCCCACAGTATTGACGAGGTCCACTATGTTTCCCACACGCTATTCCACGACTATCGTTCTCTGTACATTAAGGATTAAGGTATATTCCATGACACCTGCCGCGAGCCTCAGACTCTGGACGTTACAGGAATGTCCGCAGGGAGTCTTGTAAAGTCTCATACCGCCCAACACCAAATGTACTCCTCTAGCTTTCAGCCCTCTGCTCCTTGAACTTGACATTATCCCTGTCACCAACAAAGTCTTTCACTATCTACAGTATCTGAAACCAGAAAGTGGTTCCCTTTCTTCTTGACCTATTCCCCTCCAAATCTGGGCCAGCCCCAAATTTTATATGTATCTTGTCCTAGTGTACCTAGGGTCACTAGCTATAACCTAAGGACTAAAGTATATCCTATACTGGTCTTACCCTATACGCGTGCTGGAGTGTAAGTTGGCCAAGCTAGGCATTGCCTTTACAGAACCTGCAGAGCAGCATTACCTAAAACACTATGCATTACTTCACATTACATTCCAAAAACCGCATGACATAGTTCACACTTCAAATATAAAAATTAGTGATGAGCGAATAGCTTTGTTGCTCGGGTGATCTCAGAGTATTTGTTAGTGATCGGAGATTTAGTGTTTGTCGGCCTCAGCTGCATGATTTATGGCTGCTGGACAGCCTGAATACTGTACATGTGGGAATTCCCTAACAGGCATTCCTCACATGTATTCAGCCTGTCTAGCAGCCGTAAATCATGCAGCTGAGCCCGACGAACACTAAATCTCCAAGCACTAACAAATACTCGGAGATCACCCGAGCAACAATGCTATTCGCGATGGGCGTGGCTCTGTAACAGGAGTGAGAGGACGCACCCGGGGGGAGCTCCTGATATCCTGACCGAATCCTGGCACTTAAACCCCTTCCAGTGTGAGTTACTCACTGTTTGGAGACCCTCTTGGACCCCGGAGGGTGAGCAGCTGCTGCGGGGAGTATTCCGGTGTTCAGAGAGGAGCGGAGATCCGGAGAAGCCCATGTGAGCGGTGGGACACACACGAGGCGGCAGCCATTTTCTATGTGCGCGCGCTCAGGAGGTACGGAGCGGCGCCAGCTTTCATCACCGCTGGGATTCTCCTGAGCCTGG
This sequence comes from Ranitomeya variabilis, assembly GCF_051348905.1. Lineage (NCBI taxonomy): Eukaryota > Metazoa > Chordata > Amphibia > Anura > Dendrobatidae > Ranitomeya > Ranitomeya variabilis. The sequence goes on along the minus strand of NC_135232.1, from coordinate 512,113,741 downwards.
GAGGCTCTGCGGTACGCGTGGTGGTGCGTGACTGGGCTCGGTTGCGCCGGAGGTTGGAGGGAGCTGATCGGTGGTGCTGGCGGGAGGTGGCAGTCACACTATAAGTGCGCACCTTATCATGAAGAGGCGCAACGCTGAACACCATCCTTATGGCGCTGTATGAGAGGTGAGCACATATCCTGAACCACACAGTGGGGCAGTCGGCGTGTGCTCTGAGATATTGGGCCCCGTGCTCCCCCCTATTCGGAAGTCACCTATTCCCATCAGTGCTAGAGACTTGGAGGGATTGGCTCCCCTCCTTGCTGCTTTCTCTGCGGGGGGCTGCAGACCCTCCCCTCCCCCCCGATGCACAAAGTTTGACTTGGACTGGGCACTGCTACGTTTATTTTACTTCATTGCTACTATAAGTACCTTACTCATATTGTGCTGCCTCATAAACTCTATATACATGATCCGCACCACCCTATCATCTTTGTGAGTGGAACTGTTTCTTTTATTATCCTGGTCACCTTGATCTTTTCCACCTCTGTTAGTCATGCAACATTCAAAGGGTTCAGGAGCTGCTGACAGGCTGAAGAAATATGCTAGAGAGGACTATCCGGATGGTGGGTGAACTCTTAGAAATAATCCCACACAGGCTCAACGTAAAGGCTGCCTGTCAGACAGTAATGAGGAGGGTGAACAGGAAGAACTAACCCTCAAACAGGCTTCTGAACAACTAATGCAGGCTATCTCTTTGACCAGATCTTCTCTTACTGAAAAAATAGAGGATGTGCACACTGAGGTAGGCCGCCTGAGACATGATATGCAAACCATGGGAGGACGTATTACAGACGTGGAAACAAGAGTGTCACAGGTGGAAGACATCATCCCTCCCATGGAGGCTAAATTGACAAAGGTGGCTGGCTCCATAAATGCCTGGAAACAAAAAGCGGATGACCTGGAGAATAGACTGCGTCGGAATAATAATTATTGGTCTGCCGGAACGCTCTGAGGGCCAACGTCCTGAAGAATTTCTAGAGGAATGGCTTAAGACCTTTTTGGAAGATGAATTCTCAACTTTCTCTGTGGAGAGAGCCCATAGAGTTCCTACGAGACCATTCCCTCCCGGAGCCCCGCCGAGACCCTTTTTGGCACGTCTTCTCAACTGCAAAGAGAGAGACACTATCCTGCACCTCGCAAGGCAGAAGAGCCCTATTAAGTTCCACAACGCTACTATTTCAATCTTTCCAGACTTCTCAATGGAGCTTCAGAAACAACGGGCACGATTCATGGATATAAAGAAACAGCTCAGAGACCGAAATGTTATATACTCCATGATCTATCCAGCTCATCTGCGTGTTGTTCATGAGGGTACCTCTGTATTTTTCACTGATCCGGAAAAAGCAGCTGAGTGGCTGCGAACCCACGGGGTGTCCAATGCAAAAAATCCTAATGTAGTTGTGCTGATAATTGCATAATGGAGCTTTCTGTGTGGGCGTCCCACTTAACAAGAATACCGGACGCTGAACCTAGCGAGGGTATCCCCGTTTTTCTTGTTAATAGGAGCACAGGACTTTACTCCTATATTGTTTGGTTGTTGCTCTGTTTTTACTTTCATGTTGGTTTTACTTGTTCTGTAGGTAGAAATCGCCGCCAACAACTCTCCTGCCCTATATGGGTTATCCCCAGTCTTTGCTCAGACACCACTATTTACCATATCTTGATCTGTGAGTATGGGATCTGAAGTAATCTGTATGACTTGGAATGTACGGGGTATTAAATCACCTCGGAAGAAGTTTAAGGTCTTTTCACAGATCAAGCGTCATCATCCCCATATCGTGGCGCTGGTAGAGACACATCTGACCAGATATTCGGTCCGTTGTGTACAGAAACCATGGGTGCAATGGTCCGTTCACGCGTTCCACACTAGCTGTTCCAGAGGGGTCTCACTGCTCATTCATAGAGATGTTAGATGGGAGGTCAGAGAAGCTAGAAGGGATACCGAAGGCCGTTTTGTCTTTGTATATGCACTAATTAACTCTCGTGAATATGTTATACTGTGTGTTTACAACCCTCCTCCGGCTAACATCTCAATTCTTCGGAAGGCACTGAGTTTTGCCCTAAGTTTCCCAGAACCCAATGTTATTTGTATGGGAGACTTTAATCTAGTCATGGATAATCACCTTGATAGACTGAGACTGGGCGATGAGACGGCTGGGGAGCCTCCATGTCAGGCTTCTTCCCAACTGGCTTTATTTATGGAGGGAAGTGGGTGGTTGGATCTGTGGAGAATGCGCCACCCTGGGGTAAAGGGATATACCTGCCACTCATCTACCAGACGCTCCCTCTCCCGTATAGATTACATATTCGGATCCGAGAAGGTGGCAATGTGGGTGGACAGCATTGAACATGGTAATAGGGGAATATCTGACCACAGCCCAATTATCCTTAAGCTTAAATTTGGACAATTCAACAATGGCATAGTTTGGAAGCTGAACCCGTTTTGGCTTAAATTAATGGACTCTAGTGACAGAACTGTCGATCAGCTGAAATGTTTTCTTTCGTCCCACCCGGAGCCCCAGAACACTAATATATTCTGAGATGCCCTTAAGGCGTATCTGCGGGGATGTTTATCTTCCACAATTTCCTATATAAAGAGGGTGACCTCAAGGGAGGATGACGAGGTGGAGCGGAGATTAAAAGATTCGGCATCTGCATACATGTCTGACCCTACTAATGGCAATAGACTTGAGTGGCTATCTTCTCAGAGGCTATATGTCCAGCATGTAGACACTAAGTCCAAGCGTAAATTATTTTTTGCGCGTCAATCTTATTTCGAATTGGGCAACCAAGCTAGTACATTTTTGGCCTTCTTGGTACGTCAACACAATATATCCAATACTATATTACAGATCCGAACACCTGACGGACTATTGGTGTCCTCAACCGAGGAGATACTCCACTGTTTTCATGAATATTATAAGTCACTATATTCATCCAGTGTGACTTTGATATTTCGGAAAACTTAAACTACTTATCGGATTTAACTTTTCCCATACTGAGCCCAGCTCAGCGGGCCTATATGGATGCTGAGTTTACCTTGGAAGAGGTTGAATATGCTATGGCAGATATGGCTTCTGGGAAAGCTCCTGGTCCAGACGGGTTTCCCATTGAACTATATAAGAAATATCGCCGCATACTGGCACCATTTTTGTTGAAAGTATTCCAGGGGATGTGGGAGGAAGGCTCTATGCCCGACACCTACTACGAGGCAAACATTATTGTACTTAAAAAAGAGGGGAAGGACCCTTCGGAATGTTGATCTTACCGCCCTATATCATTGGTAAACGTGGACTATAAAATCTTTGCTAAAATTCTAGCTATCAGACTGAACTCAATTATACTAGACCTTATACATCCAGACCAAACAGGCTTTATGCCAGGTAGGAATACTTCCATCAACATTAGACGAGTCCAATCGGTAGTCCAATATAGTTCATTAGTATTAGATAATTCCTGGGCACTGGCATCGCTGGATGCGGCCAAAGCCTTTGATTCTCTCGAGTGGCCCTTTCTCTCAGCCTGCTGGTTTCAGAGACAAATTCTTAAAATGGGTGGGTCTACTGTATATCAAACCTAGAGCCCATCTAATAGTAAATGGTACAATCTCTTAACCCTTCTCACTACATAGAGGAACCCGCCAGGGGTGCCCCCTCTCCCTGGCCCTAATCGCTCTTGCGATAGAGGCATTGGCAATACGTGTGAGGTCCTTTTCGGATATTAAAGGTATAGACATAGCTGGCCGGGTGGATACCATTGGTCTATATGCTGACGACATGGTGATTTTTATGGATAAAGCGGAGGAAACATTGCCACGGGTAATTGCCACTATAGACGAATTTAGTAGATATTCAGGCCTATACATAAATTGGGACAAATCCGTGTTGATGCCCCTCTCCCATACTCCAATGCCGCGCCTTGGGACCCTCTCTCCCCTTCCTATTGTACCCAGCTTCAAATACTTAGGCATACATATCTCTCAATTTAGTAGGCTCGACTTACAACTTAATATATTTCCCCTGACAGAGTTGGTTAAATCTAAATTTGCAACTTGGACTTGGACTGTAGCTGGTTGTATTAATTTAATTAAAATGATACTGCTCCCTAAGCTCAGTTACTTCCTTCAGCACAGTGCTGTGCCAATCCCTAAATCCTTTTTTGCCACTTTGAATACTCAAACTACAACTTTCATTTGGGGTAACTCCAGACCTAAACTTAAACTATCCACGCTACTGAGACAAAAACAGGGGGGTGGGGCGGCGTTGCCGGATTTCTATCTCTATTACCGGGCCGGTCAGTCTAGAGCTCTCAATAAGTGGATGCCCGAGAGGTCCCCTCCCAACTCTGAAAGTCACCTATTTCAATTGTCCCAAATTAATTGTCCACTAAACTTTCTGGAGATGGAGAAAACTAATGTCCTGCGTTTGCTACCTTTGCTTCGTTTGACGAGATCAGTTTGGAAGCAAATTAAAAAAAACTATTAGATTTACGGCCATTATAGCGGAGATGCCCCTGAGGAACAACGGCTATTTTCCAACACTATCTAATCACCCGTCCACTGACTTCTGGGTAACGCATGGTGTCTTCTTAATAGGCGATCACTATAATGGGGGGATCTTTGTATCTTTTGAGCAACTACAAGCTAAACATAGTATACCGAGGTCCCATTTTTTTCGATATTTACAATTAAGGTCAGCTGTTCAATCGTATATGAGACACTCAGGTGCAGGTCGTGTTATTTCCTCTCTACCCTTGATAGGGATCCTCAACTCTCAGGGCCCTCAAGGTCTTATCTCCTCCCTCTATACTTATTTGCTATCTTCGGGAGCTACATCTACTCTTGATTCTATTAAGGGAAAATGGGGGGGGACTCCTTTCCAATATACAGGAAGAGGAATGGGAGGACGTTCTTGAATCTCCAATTAAATTATCTCCATCAGTTAATAATAGGATGATCCAGCTATATATAATGCACCAAGCATATCTAACTCCGGTACGGCTCTATAAAATGGGTCTATTCCAAACGTCAGAGTGTCTGCGATGTCATTCATCAGATTTCATCCACATGATATGGAGATGTCCTGTCACTTCTCACTAGTGGAAGGTGACATCCTTGCTAACATTGCTGTTATCAATCCCCGTTCCCCTTGATCCACTAATTTGTATATTCGGAGTGTGGGAGGAGGAGACTTGGGATCATTACACTGAGATCCTCTTGTGGGAAACCCTTTTTATGGCACGAAAGGCATTGGCACTGCGGTGGATGGGGAGCTCATGCCCATCCCGTAGAACATGGATTGATCTGGTAAACTCGATCATTCCATATGAGCGCACACTATATCAAAATAGGGGGTGTTAGGGAAAATTTGAAAAAATCTGTGGTAGACGGAATTCTTCCCATCTTACTCTGTAGATATAACTGGTTTTGGTACTGGGTGGGGATATCGCATGGGCGACAGGCACGAAGCAATGCGGCGTATTAGTAGTTAGAGTAGAGATAGGTACAATTCTAGATTTATATCTCTATATGTTACAAATAACCTAGCACCTTTACTTTATAGCTTCAAGAGAGCGTTTGTTATAACTGAGACAGTATTCTATAGTATGCTTGCCAATACATAATTCAAATGTACTGTTTATTATGTTCAATCTTTTGGTAACAAATATGTATGTAACATAATTCATTTTGTTATTAATAAACTAATAAAAAAAAAAAACAATGCTATTCGCTCATCACTAATAACAATACATTGTAATGCCAGTGTCTCTGCATTACCTTCCCCGGAAGAGACACTGATTCTCTCACCGCCGCAGCCCTGCACCTTCTGCTCCGCCTCCTGCCTGGTCTCTGCGCTCACCTACACTAAGCAGAGGTGCCGACAGACTCACCACCACGTTTCCGCGCCATGTTCTCATTCTCCTGCAGCTGCCCGGTGTTTGCGCACTGGTCTCGGATCCCCTGGCACAGTGCTTAGAACGCCAGGTCCCGACTTCTTAAAGGGACAGCATGCGCTGTCCTAAAGTGTCCCTAGCCAATGACTGGGAAGCACTTATTATTTAAAGGCATCTCCATAAGGTGGGGGTGCCCGTGCAATGTTGTAAGTGTGTTCCTAACATCCTTATCAATTCTCAGGTCCCAGCGCTCATATTCCTGAATACCAGCCTGTGGTATCCCTGGTCAGATTAGGTGAGGCTCCTAGTCACACCCATCCAGGTCTTCCTTGAGCTTCATCACAGTGGTTAAACCTCCCAGCCAGTTACATACATGAACAAAAATGTATGACACTATTCACTTTATACAATTGTTGTCTTCAGGGGCAGGAACACGACACACACACCTCCTGATAACTGACTTTGACTCAATGCAACTACCAAACTTTTGGTCATTGGACTTTTGGAAGCTTCTTCTCAATCCCACATTCCCACAACTAACTGCCTTGACATTTTTTTTGTTCATATTGGGGCTTTCCAACTGATTTATACAGTAAGTCCTTTCCTTAAAAAGAAACATTCAAATTAAACAAATTGACAACACAAAGCTATGGGACTTTAGGTATTGGTAGTTATATGATGAAAGCAAAGGGTAGGCCATAAATAAAAGAAAACCTATTTCTCTTGCATGGTTTTGGACAGAATATTGTTTATCGGGACTCATTCAGCATAACTGCCTTACAACGACATTGTCTTTATTGCCCATAGCAGCCAATCAGAGCTCAGTTAACATTCTATCAGATTTTAAGAAATAAATATCCTTCCCTGTCAATTGAATGATACTCTTCATGGAGGAGAGTAGATTTATGTGTGTGGTCAATATATCATATTCATTTTCTCAAAGAATTGCAAAAGTGGAAACCACTTTAGGATCCAAAAATCTGTTTCATGGGTGGCTATAACTATGTGGATTGTGGATTCAATGTTCTTTGATGAAAAGGTAAACACAAGCAGGTAAATGGATATCTCTCAGCAATTCTCTTAAAAGTTAATGGGTTATTCTCAAAATAATAAGTAATAACTTATCAATAAGATAGGGGATAATTTACTGGACTCTGGGGGTTCGACTGCTGGGATCCTCAGCAACTCCCTGAACAAGGCTTTGGAACTTGGCAACTAAGCTATGCAGACTACATCTCGAAAAAAGCAGAGATGCGCATGGTTGATCTCCAATCATTGGCTATGCGACTGCCCAGAAAAAGCCAAGCACAGTACAGCAGTTCTCTAGACAAGGAATAGAGCAAAGGTTGAACATGTGCAGCTCCGCTGACTGAAACGGTGTCTGCAGAGCCTGGTTTCTGATCCTCGGTTGGGCCCCTATCTATGAGAGATGTATCCCTTATCCTATGAATAGGGAATAGTTTACTATCTTGAGAATAAATCTAATGGTGTGTTACTTTTAATTGTATAAATTAATTAAACTAGTCCCTAGACAGTACTGAACTGAACCAGCAAATCAGAAGTATTGTAGTTTGAGATGAAGCTATGGGGGGGTATGCATATAGCTTAAATGTTGCTATTCAACCAACCAATAAAGGTTTCAGTGATCTCATAAGACATGATTCAGTCCTAGCCTTGGCACAGACACATAATTGCAATTTTTTACACCATAATTTCTTTCAGATGATCAAAGCTTTTAACAGGCTGCACACAAGATACTGCATTTACATTTCTGGTAATTCCTGTGCTATTTTATACTGCAATCTGGGCTGATGTTTGCTTTCCTGCTGCCAAAAAAGTTGAAATGGTGCCTTCCCTGCAGTGTAATATAAACCTGCATTGAATACGCACAACTCTGTCATTGTGTTTGGGGGTATTGCTTTCATAGTATTCATTGTATGGTAAAAATAACCAGTGAACATGTTTCTTCAGGTTAGCACAATTACAGCAATAGCAAACTTTCACACATTTTGCTTTGTAAAAAAATTAAAAAAATTGTGTATCCAGTTCTTGAGACCCATAGCGCTTTATTTTTCGTCCCATGGAGCTGCGTGGTCAGGTGACGTATTTATCGATATCAATTTGGGGTATATACAACATTTTGATCACTTTTTATTGCAATTACTGTAACAATCAAAAAATACAAGGCCTGCACCCCAAAACAGTATGAAAGGGTAGTGCAGAAAGAGTCACTGACGGTGCCAGGATATAATAGAAAATCATATACAAACTAAACACCACGAAATATACTAAAGGTAGCAAAAAGTTTATTGAAAATAATACAAACAACAAGAGAATAAAATAGGGATATGACAGAGTACACCAGTGGTGGATGGCTCCACAGAAACCAGACAAGCAGTCAGACATATGTAATAGTAAAAACCAGAGGAAAGACACTCCCAGGCTCTAAGTAGTAGTGCATATACATAATTAATGAGAATATAAGGGAAGGCTGTACACCGCCCCTAAAGATGAAAGCCAACTAGAACCGTTGAGGTCTGAAGTAAATATGGGAATAATACCTGACTGAGTGCTGGAGTTCTGTGATGCCACCGTCCCCAACGCGCGTTTCGGCGCTATATGCCTTCTTCCGGGGGATGGCATCCAGACACTCACGAAATCCTTATATAGAGGGAACTACCCAATAGGATTAAAAACGACGCTGCTATGCACCGTATGCAGCGGCGCATGTAGTCGCCGGCGCGTCCGGAAATGGGCGCCTGCGAGGACGTCATCAGGATGTCCCGCCCGCCCGCAAGGCCCCGCCCACTGTGACGTGAGCGAAACCCAGCGAGCAGGGAGGAAGCCCCGAGAGAGACGCCGTCACAAGCGCCCAGCAACCAGGGGCAGGCGCTCATGCGCACAACGGTGGAAGAACCAGGACACAGACTGGATTAATATGGTAAAGTGCAGTGCAAAAATAATAGAATTAATAAATATATACAGGTGTTAAAATAATCATGCATAACGCACGATAATAGGGGGAAAGATCACTAACCCAACTGGTACAGTAAGGTGCAGTGCAAGAAAACGATAAGCATTATATTTATGTGTTTTAAAAAATAATTAATATAAATAGGTTAATGAACAACAATAATATAGATAACATAATTAAACCTCAATATGTGCACCTAAACTAAATACACAAGTGGAAACACATTAATTTATTATTATAAAAAATCCACGAAAGTCCATAAGAAGATGATGAGTAAGTCGAATATTTTCACCTCCAAAGCTGGATATGGGCAAGCAGTCACAAACAACTAAAAGAATGTAAAAAGGAAAAATGTTAAAAACATACGATAAGATGCCATTAAAAACAGGATACAACAGGGAATCAAGGGTTTTTCAGGTAAGGAACGAAGCTTAGAACTTCGTTCAAACCAAGAGGCTGGAGAGTACGAAGCTTCCAAATCCAAAAGGATTCTTTTTGTGACAACAAACGACCAAAATTACCCCCCCGTAGACCAAGAACTATACGATCAATACCTTTAACCTTAAAGCCAGAAGCATCACAAGAGTGGAATTTCTTAAAGTGGCGTGGAATAGTTTTTAATATTTCAATATTGTCCTCCTCAGCAGCCGCCTGAATGTCACGAACATGCTCTCTTGTTCTAATTTTAAGAGCCCGTGTGGTGAGGCCCACATATATTTTCCCACACGGGCAAGAGGCATGGTATATCACCATTGTAGTCGTACACGTAATTTCCTGAGTAATGGTGAAAATGCGGCCATCTGAGGAAGAGAAATCCTGGGCTGAGAGAATGTTAGGGCACGCCACGCACCTACCACACGGTTTACACCCCCAATTGTTAGTCCGGGAAGAAAAACCCGGAAAAATGGGAGGTGGAGGGGGGGGCACCAAATAACTTCTTACAAGGTGATCTCCCAAATTATAAGATCTACGTGCCGTAATGGAGGGTTTAGAAGGAAGGTATTGTTTGAGGACAGGGTCCACCAGGAGAATCGGCCAGTACTTAGAAATTACATTAGACATATTCTTCCATTGGGAGTGGTATTGTGTAACCAATCTCACCTGTGTGTCTTCTTTTTTTATACCAGAGGAATAGAGAAGATGGTGTCTATCGGTGTTTCGAGCTCTATTATAAGCTCTCTTGAGGCACCTATTACTGTACCCTCTTTCACGAAAACGATCCATCATTTCAACAGCCCGTACCTCAAAGTCCTCTTTACTCGTACAAATCCTCTTTATCCGGAGGAATTGGCCTACAGGAACAGAATTGATCACATGGGGGGGGTGGGAAGAAGCGGCATGAAGAACAGAGTTAACCGCAGTGTCCTTGCGGAAGGCATCGGCAAGCAAAACACCATCAATGCCTCTTTTGACTGTAACATCTAAAAAATTGATCGAAAAAAAATCAAATTGATAAGTCAAATGGATGTTTAATGCATTAGAATTTAAACCTGAAACAAAACTCTGTAATTCACATGAAGAACCCCGCCAGATCATGAAAATGTCATCAATGTAGCGGGTCCAAAAAACGACCCGCTCCATTGATGAACCATGATCCGACGAGAACAGGTCCCTCTCCCACAGCCCCAGGAACAGATTTGCATAAGCCGGCGCACAGGCCGCGCCCATCGCAGTGCCCTGGAGCTGCAGGTAGAAGGACCCGTTGAACAGAAAAAAATTTTTGGTTAAAAGAAAATATAACAACTCAAGCAAAAATTCATTATCATTAGAGGAAAAATTAGTCATTGATAGATAATACTTGACCGCCCTCAAACCATCCTGATGGCGAATACTCGTGTATAATGACTCAACGTCACAAGTGACAAGGAGCATATCCTCATCAATGTGTACGGAGTCAATTTTCTTTAGAAAATCAGAAGTGTCTTTTAAATACGAAGGAATGGTCTCCACCAGGGGTTTGAGGAACGAGTCAATGTACCTGCCGATGCCCTCCGTAAGCCCACCCACCCCAGAGATGATTGGCCTACCTGGAGGATTGCGGGCATTTTTGTGCACCTTTGGTAAAAGGTACAAGGTAGCAATACGTGGGTCTTTAACCGATAAGACATCCCGCACTTGAGTAGTAATCGTGCCAACGTCAGTCGCCCTTTGTAAGATTTTGGATAATTCTCCCTTATAAGAAATAAGAGGATTAAAAGTTAATTTCTTATAGCATGAGGCATCCCTCAACATGCGAAACGCCTCTGCTAAATACATCTTTTTAGGCCACACCACAACGTTCCCGCCCTTGTCCGCCGGTTTAAAAACTACGTCATCAAGCTTTTTGAGTCGATCTAAGCCCAATTTCTCTGTCCGTGTCAAGTTATTACAATAAATAAACGAGGGAATCCTCTCAAACTCATTAGATACGAGCCTGACAAAAATCTCAACATTTGGACAGAGTGACAAGGGCGGGAACCTCGTGGACCTAGGACGAAGAGACGTCGGCAACCTACCCAAGTTCGGACCAACGTGTTCCTGTGCGAGTTCCTCCAAAACCCTCAGAGCCACTTGTTCCTCTGGTAATGGAAATGCCTGCTGAATTTCCTCACTGTGATGCCATTTTTTAAAAATAAGAGACCTGGCAAACATATGCAAGTCTTTGAGGGCTATGAAGGGATCAAACCGCATGCTAGGAGAAAAAGTAAAACCTTTAGTAAGTAAACCTATCTCATCTGGACTGAAAATATGTTCAGATAGGTTAATTACCTTTAAAGTGTCCTTCTGCCCATTAGGGCGCTCAGGGCCACGTTTATTGCTATTAGGTTTCTGTTCCCATTTACGTTTCCCTGAATTCCCAAATCGGGTCTGCATAGACCTTTGGGACGAATCCGAGGCCTCCCCAGAAGAGGAGACAGATGACACTGAGGTCGATCTTTCGCCCCTTCCATAAGGTACTGTTTTTCTCCACCTATATACTGTTAGGCGCTGGAAGTCAGTGCTATCACGGAGAAGTTTTTTTGCTTGTGTGGTCCTAATCTGGGTTTCCCAATCCACTGAATTTTTCTCCAGGCAGGCATTAAAAGCCGTAATACATTCTTGTGTGGCCATTTTTTTAAAATCCACAAAAAGGCCATCAATCTCCGTTTCCAATAATAAAATAGATTTTTTGTTAAATTCGACCAGAAGTTCCATAAATTGCACCGATGCTTTGGAACAGACATCCTCCCATTTGGAAGTAAACGAGTCATCAGACACTGGGAAAGAGGGGAATACCTGGATACGCAGACCGCGTGGTATTAACCCCTTCTTAATGTAATTCTCTAAAAACGCCCTATTCCACCAGATTTTAGTCCGTTTGTGTAGGAGTTTTTTAATTTGGACTTGTAAGGCCGTAATATTCCCTTGTTCACCTGAGGTTGCACCACTGGGACCATTGTCAAACACCTGCGCAACTTGTGATTGCCAGGCTGTATCCCTAGATTTATAGTCCATGAGACCTAAATGAAATCTGTGAGAAATACACAGTATTAATATCAATCAAAAAATACAAGGCCTGCACCCCAAAACAGTATGAAAGGGTAGTGCAGAAAGAGTCACTGACGGTGCCAGGATATAATAGAAAATCATATACAAACTAAACACCACGAAATATACTAAAGGTAGCAAAAAGTTTATTGAAAATAATACAAACAACAAGAGAATAAAATAGGGATATGACAGAGTACACCAGTGGTGGATGGCTCCACAGAAACCAGACAAGCAGTCAGACATATGTAATAGTAAAAACCAGAGGAAAGACACTCCCAGGCTCTAAGTAGTAGTGCATATACATAATTAATGAGAATATAAGGGAAGGCTGTACACCGCCCCTAAAGATGAAAGCCAACTAGAACCGTTGAGGTCTGAAGTAAATATGGGAATAATACCTGACTGAGTGCTGGAGTTCTGTGATGCCACCGTCCCCAACGCGCGTTTCGGCGCTATATGCCTTCTTCCGGGGGATGGCATCCAGACACTCACGAAATCCTTATATAGAGGGAACTACCCAATAGGATTAAAAACGACGCTGCTATGCACCGTATGCAGCGGCGCATGTAGTCGCCGGCGCGTCCGGAAATGGGCGCCTGCGAGGACGTCATCAGGATGTCCCGCCCGCCCGCAAGGCCCCGCCCACTGTGACGTGAGCGAAACCCAGCGAGCAGGGAGGAAGCCCCGAGAGAGACGCCGTCACAAGCGCCCAGCAACCAGGGGCAGGCGCTCATGCGCACAACGGTGGAAGAACCAGGACACAGACTGGATTAATATGGTAAAGTGCAGTGCAAAAATAATAGAATTAATAAATATATACAGGTGTTAAAATAATCATGCATAACGCACGATAATAGGGGGAAAGATCACTAACCCAACTGGTACAGTAAGGTGCAGTGCAAGAAAACGACCTGTTCTCGTCGGATCATGGTTCATCAATGGAGCGGGTCGTTTTTTTTTTGGACCCGCTACATTGATGACATTTTCATGATCTGGCGGGGTTCTTCATGTGAATTACAGAGTTTTGTTTCAGGTTTAAATTCTAATGCATTAAACATCCATTTGACTTATCAATTTGATTTTTTTTCGATCAATTTTTTAGATGTTACAGTCAAAAGAGGCATTGATGGTGTTTTGCTTGCCGATGCCTTCCGCAAGGACACTGCGGTTAACTCTGTTCTTCATGCCGCTTCTTCCCACCCCCCCCATGTGATCAATTCTGTTCCTGTAGGCCAATTCCTCCGGATAAAGAGGATTTGTACGAGTAAAGAGGACTTTGAGGTACGGGCTGTTGAAATGATGGATCGTTTTCGTGAAAGAGGGTACAGTAATAGGTGCCTCAAGAGAGCTTATAATAGAGCTCGAAACACCGATAGACACCATCTTCTCTATTCCTCTGGTATAAAAAAAGAAGACACACAGGTGAGATTGGTTACACAATACCACTCCCAATGGAAGAATATGTCTAATGTAATTTCTAAGTACTGGCCGATTCTCCTGGTGGACCCTGTCCTCAAACAATACCTTCCTTCTAAACCCTCCATTACGGCACGTAGATCTTATAATTTGGGAGATCACCTTGTAAGAAGTTATTTGGTGCCCCCCCCTCCACCTCCCATTTTTCCGGGTTTTTCTTCCCGGACTAACAATTGGGGGTGTAAACCGTGTGGTAGGTGCGTGGCGTGCCCTAACATTCTCTCAGCCCAGGATTTCTCTTCCTCAGATGGCCGCATTTTCACCATTACTCAGGAAATTACGTGTACGACTACAATGGTGATATACCATGCCTCTTGCCCGTGTGGGAAAATATATGTGGGCCTCACCACACGGGCTCTTAAAATTAGAACAAGAGAGCATGTTCGTGACATTCAGGCGGCTGCTGAGGAGGACAATATTGAAATATTAAAAACTATTCCACGCCACTTTAAGAAATTCCACTCTTGTGATGCTTCTGGCTTTAAGGTTAAAGGTATTGATCGTATAGTTCTTGGTCTACGGGGGGGTAATTTTGGTCGTTTGTTGTCACAAAAAGAATCCTTTTGGATTTGGAAGCTTCGTACTCTCCAGCCTCTTGGTTTGAACGAAGTTCTAAGCTTCGTTCCTTACCTGAAAAACCCTTGATTCCCTGTTGTATCCTGTTTTTAATGGCATCTTATCGTATGTTTTTAACATTTTTCCTTTTTACATTCTTTTAGTTGTTTGTGACTGCTTGCCCATATCCAGCTTTGGAGGTGAAAATATTCGACTTACTCATCATCTTCTTATGGACTTTCGTGGATTTTTTATAATAATAAATTAATGTGTTTCCACTTGTGTATTTAGTTTAGGTGCACGTATTGAGGTTTAATTATGTTATCTATATTATTGTTGTTCATTAACCTATTTATATTAATTATTTTTTAAAACACATAAATATAATGCTTATCGTTTTCTTGCACTGCACCTTACTGTACCAGTTGGGTTAGTGATCTTTCCCCCTATTATCGTGCGTTATGCATGATTATTTTAACACCTGTATATATTTATTAATTCTATTATTTTTGCACTGCACTTTACCATATTAATCCAGTCTGTGTCCTGGTTCTTCCACCGTTGTGCGCATGAGCGCCTGCCCCTGGTTGCTGGGCGCTTGTGACGGCGTCTCTCTCGGGGCTTCCTCCCTGCTCGCTGGGTTTCGCTCACGTCACAGTGGGCGGGGCCTTGCGGGCGGGCGGGACATCCTGATGACGTCCTCGCAGGCGCCCATTTCCGGACGCGCCGGCGACTACATGCGCCGCTGCATACGGTGCATAGCAGCGTCGTTTTTAATCCTATTGGGTAGTTCCCTCTATATAAGGATTTCGTGAGTGTCTGGATGCCATCCCCCGGAAGAAGGCATATAGCGCCGAAACGCGCGTTGGGGACGGTGGCATCACAGAACTCCAGCACTCAGTCAGGTATTATTCCCATATTTACTTCAGACCTCAACGGTTCTAGTTGGCTTTCATCTTTAGGGGCGGTGTACAGCCTTCCCTTATATTCTCATTAATTATGTATATGCACTACTACTTAGAGCCTGGGAGTGTCTTTCCTCTGGTTTTTACTATTACATATGTCTGACTGCTTGTCTGGTTTCTGTGGAGCCATCCACCACTGGTGTACTCTGTCATATCCCTATTTTATTCTCTTGTTGTTTGTATTATTTTCAATAAACTTTTTGCTACCTTTAGTATATTTCGTGGTGTTTAGTTTGTATATGATTTTCTATTATATCCTGGCACCGTCAGTGACTCTTTCTGCACTACCCTTTCATACTGTTTTGGGGTGCAGGCCTTGTATTTTTTGATTGATATTAATACTGTGTATTTCTCACAGATTTCATTTAGGTCTCATGGACTATAAATCTAGGGATACAGCCTGGCAATCACAAGTTGCGCAGGTGTTTGACAATGGTCCCAGTGGTGCAACCTCAGGTGAACAAGGGAATATTACGGCCTTACAAGTCCAAATTAAAAAACTCCTACACAAACGGACTAAAATCTGGTGGAATAGGGCGTTTTTAGAGAATTACATTAAGAAGGGGTTAATACCACGCGGTCTGCGTATCCAGGTATTCCCCTCTTTCCCAGTGTCTGATGACTCGTTTACTTCCAAATGGGAGGATGTCTGTTCCAAAGCATCGGTGCAATTTATGGAACTTCTGGTCGAATTTAACAAAAAATCTATTTTATTATTGGAAACGGAGATTGATGGCCTTTTTGTGGATTTTAAAAAAATGGCCACACAAGAATGTATTACGGCTTTTAATGCCTGCCTGGAGAAAAATTCAGTGGATTGGGAAACCCAGATTAGGACCACACAAGCAAAAAAACTTCTCCGTGATAGCACTGACTTCCAGCGCCTAACAGTATATAGGTGGAGAAAAACAGTACCTTATGGAAGGGGCGAAAGATCGACCTCAGTGTCATCTGTCTCCTCTTCTGGGGAGGCCTCGGATTCGTCCCAAAGGTCTATGCAGACCCGATTTGGGAATTCAGGGAAACGTAAATGGGAACAGAAACCTAATAGCAATAAACGTGGCCCTGAGCGCCCTAATGGGCAGAAGGACACTTTAAAGGTAATTAACCTATCTGAACATATTTTCAGTCCAGATGAGATAGGTTTACTTACTAAAGGTTTTACTTTTTCTCCTAGCATGCGGTTTGATCCCTTCATAGCCCTCAAAGACTTGCATATGTTTGCCAGGTCTCTTATTTTTAAAAAATGGCATCACAGTGAGGAAATTCAGCAGGCATTTCCATTACCAGAGGAACAAGTGGCTCTGAGGGTTTTGGAGGAACTCGCACAGGAACACGTTGGTCCGAACTTGGGTAGGTTGCCGACGTCTCTTCGTCCTAGGTCCACGAGGTTCCCGCCCTTGTCACTCTGTCCAAATGTTGAGATTTTTGTCAGGCTCGTATCTAATGAGTTTGAGAGGATTCCCTCGTTTATTTATTGTAATAACTTGACACGGACAGAGAAATTGGGCTTAGATCGACTCAAAAAGCTTGATGACGTAGTTTTTAAACCGGCGGACAAGGGCGGGAACGTTGTGGTGTGGCCTAAAAAGATGTATTTAGCAGAGGCGTTTCGCATGTTGAGGGATGCCTCATGCTATAAGAAATTAACTTTTAATCCTCTTATTTCTTATAAGGGAGAATTATCCAAAATCTTACAAAGGGCGACTGACGTTGGCACGATTACTACTCAAGTGCGGGATGTCTTATCGGTTAAAGACCCACGTATTGCTACCTTGTACCTTTTACCAAAGGTGCACAAAAATGCCCGCAATCCTCCAGGTAGGCCAATCATCTCTGGGGTGGGTGGGCTTACGGAGGGCATCGGCAGGTACATTGACTCGTTCCTCAAACCCCTGGTGGAGACCATTCCTTCGTATTTAAAAGACACTTCTGATTTTCTAAAGAAAATTGACTCCGTACACATTGATGAGGATATGCTCCTTGTCACTTGTGACGTTGAGTCATTATACACGAGTATTCGCCATCAGGATGGTTTGAGGGCGGTCAAGTATTATCTATCAATGACTAATTTTTCCTCTAATGATAATGAATTTTTGCTTGAGTTGTTATATTTTCTTTTAACCAAAAATTTTTTTCTGTTCAACGGGTCCTTCTACCTGCAGCTCCAGGGCACTGCGATGGGCGCGGCCTGTGCGCCGGCTTATGCAAATCTGTTCCTGGGGCTGTGGGAGAGGGACCTGTTCTCGTCGGATCATGGTTCATCAATGGAGCGGGTCGTTTTTTGGACCCGCTACATTGATGACATTTTCATGATCTGGCGGGGTTCTTCATGTGAATTACAGAGTTTTGTTTCAGGTTTAAATTCTAATGCATTAAACATCCATTTGACTTATCAATTTGATTTTTTTTCGATCAATTTTTTAGATGTTACAGTCAAAAGAGGCATTGATGGTGTTTTGCTTGCCGATGCCTTCCGCAAGGACACTGCGGTTAACTCTGTTCTTCATGCCGCTTCTTCCCACCCCCCCCATGTGATCAATTCTGTTCCTGTAGGCCAATTCCTCCGGATAAAGAGGATTTGTACGAGTAAAGAGGACTTTGAGGTACGGGCTGTTGAAATGATGGATCGTTTTCGTGAAAGAGGGTACAGTAATAGGTGCCTCAAGAGAGCTTATAATAGAGCTCGAAACACCGATAGACACCATCTTCTCTATTCCTCTGGTATAAAAAAAAAAAAAAAAAAAAAAAAAAAAAAAAAGAGGACACACAGGTGAGATTGGTTACACAATACCACTCCCAATGGAAGAATATGTCTAATGTAATTTCTAAGTACTGGCCGATTCTCCTGGTGGACCCTGTCCTCAAACAATACCTTCCTTCTAAACCCTCCATTACGGCACGTAGATCTTATAATTTGGGAGATCACCTTGTAAGAAGTTATTTGGTGCCCCCCCCTCCACCTCCCATTTTTCCGGGTTTTTCTTCCCGGACTAACAATTGGGGGTGTAAACCGTGTGGTAGGTGCGTGGCGTGCCCTAACATTCTCTCAGCCCAGGATTTCTCTTCCTCAGATGGCCGCATTTTCACCATTACTCAGGAAATTACGTGTACGACTACAATGGTGATATACCATGCCTCTTGCCCGTGTGGGAAAATATATGTGGGCCTCACCACACGGGCTCTTAAAATTAGAACAAGAGAGCATGTTCGTGACATTCAGGCGGCTGCTGAGGAGGACAATATTGAAATATTAAAAACTATTCCACGCCACTTTAAGAAATTCCACTCTTGTGATGCTTCTGGCTTTAAGGTTAAAGGTATTGATCGTATAGTTCTTGGTCTACGGGGGGGTAATTTTGGTCGTTTGTTGTCACAAAAAGAATCCTTTTGGATTTGGAAGCTTCGTACTCTCCAGCCTCTTGGTTTGAACGAAGTTCTAAGCTTCGTTCCTTACCTGAAAAACCCTTGATTCCCTGTTGTATCCTGTTTTTAATGGCATCTTATCGTATGTTTTTAACATTTTTCCTTTTTACATTCTTTTAGTTGTTTGTGACTGCTTGCCCATATCCAGCTTTGGAGGTGAAAATATTCGACTTACTCATCATCTTCTTATGGACTTTCGTGGATTTTTTATAATAATAAATTAATGTGTTTCCACTTGTGTATTTAGTTTAGGTGCACATATTGAGGTTTAATTATGTTATCTATATTATTGTTGTTCATTAACCTATTTATATTAATTATTTTTTAAAACACATAAATATAATGCTTATCGTTTTCTTGCACTGCACCTTACTGTACCAGTTGGGTTAGTGATCTTTCCCCCTATTATCGTGCGTTATGCATGATTATTTTAACACCTGTATATATTTATTAATTCTATTATTTTTGCACTGCACTTTACCATATTAATCCAGTCTGTGTCCTGGTTCTTCCACCGTTGTGCGCATGAGCGCCTGCCCCTGGTTGCTGGGCGCTTGTGACGGCGTCTCTCTCGGGGCTTCCTCCCTGCTCGCTGGGTTTCGCTCACGTCACAGTGGGCGGGGCCTTGCGGGCGGGCGGGACATCCTGATGACGTCCTCGCAGGCGCCCATTTCCGGACGCGCCGGCGACTACATGCGCCGCTGCATACGGTGCATAGCAGCGTCGTTTTTAATCCTATTGGGTAGTTCCCTCTATATAAGGATTTCGTGAGTGTCTGGATGCCATCCCCCGGAAGAAGGCATATAGCGCCGAAACGCGCGTTGGGGACGGTGGCATCACAGAACTCCAGCACTCAGTCAGGTATTATTCCCATATTTACTTCAGACCTCAACGGTTCTAGTTGGCTTTCATCTTTAGGGGCGGTGTACAGCCTTCCCTTATATTCTCATTAATTATGTATATGCACTACTACTTAGAGCCTGGGAGTGTCTTTCCTCTGGTTTTTACTATTACATATGTCTGACTGCTTGTCTGGTTTCTGTGGAGCCATCCACCACTGGTGTACTCTGTCATATCCCTATTTTATTCTCTTGTTGTTTGTATTATTTTCAATAAACTTTTAATTACTGTAACTAGGGAGGTGACAAAAAAAATTCTGGTGGTGTTTTTTTTTCTCTTTATCATACAGGTTTATTATTTTATATTTTCATAGGTCAGGTGTGGCAGTGCCAAACGTAATTTTTTAAAAAATTTTGTTGCTTTTAGCCACTTCATCTCCACGGGATTTTGTTTTTTTTTCCCCTCCCTGTTATGTCTTCTTACACGTTCTCACAGTGTGCAATCTGACATACAGCATAAACCTTCTGTGTCTGCCAAAATAAGCAGATTATTATCTGTAGTCTAACTTGTTTATTAGACTCTCCTCAGTGCAGCGGTCCCTCTGCAGACATCGGGGGACCCAGTCAGTGCGGCGCCGGTGCTCTGTGATGAGGGAAGGGGAAGCAGAGCGTGCCGCTTACTGCTCTGCACGCTACTCTGCGCTCGCGCCCAACTGACCTGTTTCCAGCGCTTTTCTCTTTTATCCCCCCACTGCTGCGCGCACTTTTCTCCTCTCACTCCCTGCCCTCCTGGGAGAGCAGGAAGGTCCGCCTGGTTAGCGCTTTCCCCAGGCAATGGGGGAAGGTCCGGCTTACTCAAGCTTCCTCCCGGTAACAGGGGATGCAGCCTCTTCAGTTCCAGACCCGGCATGCAGATACCTGCGGTCCGGTTATCCCCTTTACATTATGTCTTCTTACACATTCTCACAGTGTGCAATCTGACAAACAGCATAAACCTTCTGTGTCTGCCAAAATAAGCAGATCATTCTTTGTAGTCTAACTTGTTTATTAGATACAGTATAAAGAAGTTTGGTCAGAAATTATGGCATAAAATCAAAGCACACCAAATACACGAAATGATAGTAAAATGCCAAGCAAAAAATAGGGTTCAGCACAATATAAGATCAGAAAAAGAAAAAATGCACACAAGAACCAATCATAATAAAAAATATGAAATTTTTATTGACAAAATAGGACCAAAAAGACAGACTAACTTTTTTATTAGTCAACAGATGGATGTATAGAATCAGAATGTATGAATGTAGTTAAACTACAAGAATACAAATAACAGGTGTAAGTATTGAGCTTTGAAAGTCACATAACTATGACATTTACAATTAACAGCTAAAGCACACTGCAAGATGGAGCTTGTAACAATTACGTCTGATTTAATAACACTTCTGAATACACTATACCACAGAAAAGAGAGAGTTCCCTTCCCAGATATATGTTATTCAGGATGCCGGAGTTTTAGCAACATATTGCAGGAGAAAGTTTTACACAACTGTTCAGAAAAACTGCCTCTTACAAAATGACTGCTTCACCAGGACCTTCTTACCCAAAATGCACTGAATTCTCCCAAAATGCAATGACTGCTTTATAGAAAAACAACATGTAGTACAATGGAATGCCATCAGATACACTGTGTGCAGAATTATTAGGCAAGTTGTATTTTGATCACTGATCATTTGATACTTTTTATTCATGTTGTCCTTTTCCAAGCTGTTAAGACTTGAAAGCCAACTGCCAATTAAGTAAATCAGGTGATGTGCATCTCTGTAATGAGGGGGGGGGGGGGGGTGTTGTCTAATGACATCAATACCCTATATAAGGTGTGCTTAGTTATTAGGCAATTTCCTTTCCTTTGGCAAAATGGGTCAGAAGAGAGATTTGACGGGCTCTGAAAAGTCCAAAATTGTGAGATGTCTTGCAGAGGGATGCAGCAGTCTTGAAAGTGCCAAACTCTCGAAGCGTGATCACTGAACAATCAAGCGTTTCATGGCAAATAGCCAATAGGGTCGCAAGAAGCGTGTTGGGCAAAAAAAGGTGCAAAACAACTGCCCATGAATTGAGGAAAATCAAGCGTGAAGCTGCCAAGATGCCATTTGCCACCAGTTTTGCAATATTTCAGAGCTGCTACATTACTGGAGTAACAAAAAGCACAAGGTGTGCGATACTCAGGGACATGGCCAAGGTAAGGAAAGCTGAAAAACGACCACCTTTGAGCAAGAAACATACGATAAAATGTCAAGACTAGGCCAATAAATATCTTAAGAGTGACTTTTCAAAGGTTTTATGGACTGATGAAATGAGAGTGACTCTTGATGGGCCAGAGGCTGGATCAGTAAAGGGCAGAGAGCTCCACTCCGACTGAGATGCCAGCAAGGTGGAGGTGGGGTACTGGTTTGGGCTGGTATCATCAAAGATGAACTTGTGGGACCTTTTCCGGCTGAGGATGGAGTGAAGCTCAACTCCCAGACCTACTGCCAGTTTCTGGAAGACAAGTTCTTCAAGCAGTGGTACAGGAAAAAGTTGGTATCGTTCAAGAAAAACATGATTTTCATGCAGGACAATGCTCCATCACATGCCTCCAACTACTCCACAGCGTGGCTGGCCAGTAAAGGCCTCAAAGAAGAACAAATAACGACATGACCCCCTTGTTTACCTGATCTGAACCCCATAGAGAACCTCTGGTCCCTCATAAAATGTGAGATCTACAGGGAGGGAAAACAGTACACCTCTCGGAACAGTGTCTGGGAGGCTGTGGTGGCTGCTGCACGCAATGCTGATCGTAAACAGATCAAGCAACTGACAGAATCTATGGATGGAAGGCTGCTGAGTGTCATCATAAAGAAAGGTGGCTATATTTCATTCATTTTTTGGGGTTTTGTTTTTGCATGTCAGAAATGTTTATTTCTAAATTTTCTTCAGTTATATTGGTTTACCTGGTGAAAATAAGCAAGTGAGATGGGAATATATTTGTTACCATGTTACTGTTTGGATTCGGCACCCCGAATGCCGGGTGTTTTTGCGCTGTTATGTGCATAACATTCAGTGGGATGGGCGTTTGGTGAGTATAACTGAGTCTATTAAATAAAAAAGTAAAAGTGTGTTTTTTATTTCAAATAATGGACTTTATTATTGTTGTGTGTTTATTTATAATATAAGATTAGTAATCGATTGGTATCGAGCTTGATGTCACCGTACAATACAAAGATGGCATGAACTCTACAAATATAAACCCCACTTGCCACTGCCAAGGGCAAGTGGGAAGAGCTAGGCAAAGTACCAGAATTGGCACATCCAATAGATGTGCCTTTTCTGGGCAGCTGCAGGCTGCTATTTTTAGGATGGGGAAGACAATGTCCATGGCCCCTTATCAGTCTGAGAATACCAGCCCATAGCTGTCTGCTTTAGCTTGACAGGTTGTCAAAAATAGCGGAGACCAAAAGCAGTTTTTTTACATTTTTTTTAACTAATTTAAAAAAATGGCGTAGTGACCCCTTTATTCTTGATAACAAGCCTTCGTAATGCTGGCAGCTGAGGTTTGCAGCCCGTAGCTATCAGTTTTGCCTGGATTGTTATAAAAAATACATGGGAACCCACATCGGTATTTTTTTTCAATGATAGTTATTTTTTACTTATTTAGAGCGCAGGTGGCGGCTGATGAATACTCCCATCAGCTGCGCCTGCTCTCACTGTTATTAGCGGCACCAGGCGTAGGCTGATGGGAGTAGTAGTTCCATCAGATGACTCCAGTGACTGGAGGTGAACATTTTACCTCTGATTACAGCTGCGGGCTCACGCTGTCAGAACCGTGGCTCTCTGATCTGGCGGTAATGATTTAACTGCCGATCAGAGGCAGTGTTTGACGCTCTGTCATGCACATGACAGCCTGGCAAACACTGGATGTTTGAGTACCCCATTCAAGTGAGGGGGGTTCAGGTAGTGTTCTGGTATCTGAACCAAACTTTTTTAAACTGTTTGGCCGAATCTGCTGGACCCAAACATCCAGGCGTTCCCCCTCATCTCTAGTATTACAGCTTACTAAAGTGACCAGAGTAATTTTGCCTTGTGTTTTTCCCTAATGCGCAGAACACTTCCCTTCTTCTAAGAGCCATAACTTCTATATTTTTCCAGCCATATAGCCGTACAAAGGCTTATTTTTTGCGGGACGAGTTGAACTTTTGAATGACGACATTCATTCTGCCACATAGTGTACTGAAAGGGGGAAAAAACGCAGCTTTTCCAGTATACTATGTGGCAGTGGAGTGGAGAAATTGCAAAATTGCAATTCCACAATGTTTTTTGGGGGGTTTATTTACCATGTTCACTGCATAGTAAATCCTGGCAATATGAATCCCTAAGTCAGTATGAGTACGCAGATACCAAACGTGTATAGTTTTTTTTTTTTTATTTATGTGGTAAAAAAAAAATCAGAAATATGTAAAGAAAAAACAAAACAAAAACAAATTTGCTTTTGTCGCCATTTCCCGAGACCCTTAAACTTCTCATGTTTCAGGATCTGGGGATGCGTGAGGGCTTATTTTTTGCACTCTGAGCTGATGTTTTTACTGATACCATTTTGAGATACAGTAGATTTGACGTCTTGATTGCCTTTTATTGCATTTTATTGCAATGTTGCATAAACAAAAAAAAAACATAATTATGGTGTTTATTTTTTTTCATTATGCCTCTAATCAATCAATTTTTTTTAATTGTTTAAATTTTAATGGGGCAAAGGGGGGGGGGTGTGATTTGATCTTTTGTGCTTTTCTTAAAACTTCTTTATTTTTATTGTGTTTAATAGTCTCTTTAGGAGACTTGAAGCTTCATCCATCTGGACTATTAGAGGCACTTGATCAAGTTCGAAGAAAGATGTGGGCTCACTGTGTGACACGGCCTATGACCTAAATATACGTCATCGATCATAAAGGGGTTAATGAAGAAAGAGAGGGGTGATTTGAATTTTCATTTCTTTATATTTTTTTACAAAATGTTTCAGGTACTTGAACCTGCAATCATCTGATCTATAGTCTATACAGTGGGGGAAATAAGTATTTGATCCCTGGCTGATTTTGTAAGTTTTTCCACTGACAGACATTTGCAAAATGCAAATAAATTTATATAATTTATGCAATGTGATTTTCTGGATTTTATTTCTATATTCTATCTCTCAATGTTAAAATTAAACTACCCTTAAAATTATAGACTGTTCATGTCTTTGTCAGTGGGCAAACTTACAAAATCAGCAAGGGATCAAATACTTATTTCCCCCCACTGCATATTGTTATACTACAGTATTGAACTAAACTAAATCACGATCACCTATCAAGCTCAGCTTGTGGAACAGGAGAGCCATGAGGGGGGCAATCAGAGCCTTTAACACAGACACATATTAATCCTTAAAACCTTCATGACCTTGGGATTTTCCATTTTTCCGTGTTCGTTTTTCACTCCCCTCATTCCCAGAGCCATAACTTTTTATTTTTCCATCAATTTGGCCATGTGAGGGCTTATTTTTTGTGGGACAAGTTGTACTTTTGAACAACATCATTGGTTTTACCATGTCGTGTACTAGAAAACGGGAAAAAAAGTCCAAGTGCGGTGAAATTGCAAAAAAAGTGCAGTCCCACACTTGTTTTTTGTTTGGCTTTTTTGCTAGGTTCATTAAATGCTAAAACTGACCTGCCATTATGATTCTCCAGGTCAGTACGAGTTCATAGACGCCCAACATGACTAGGTTATTTTTTATCTAAGTGGTGAAAAAAAATTCCAAACTTTGCTAAAAAAAAAAATAAATAAAAAAAAATTGCGCCATTTTCCGATACTCGTAGCGTCTCCATTTTTCAAGATCTGGGGTCAGTTGAGGGCATATTTTTTGTGTGCCGAGCTGGCGTTTTTAATAATACTACCATTTAGGTGCAGATACGTTCTTTTGATCGCCCGTTATTGCATTTTAATGCAATGTCTCGGCGACCCAAAAATTTAATTCTGGCGTTTCGAATTTTTTTCTCGCTACGCTGTTTAGCGATCAGGTTAATGCTTTTTTTATTGATAGATTGGGCGATTCTGAACGCGGCGATACCAAATATGTGTAGGTTTGATTTTTTTTTTTTTTATTGATTTATTTTGATTGGGGCGAAAGGGGGGTGATTTAAACTTTTATATTTTTTTATTTTTTTCACATTTTTTTAACTTTTTTTTTTTTTTAAACTTTTGCCATGCATCAATAGCCTCCATGGGAGGCTAGAAGCTGGCACAACGCGATCGGCTCTGCTACATAGCAGTGATCATAAGATCGCTGTTATGCAGCAGAAATGCAGGTGTGCTATGAACGCCGACCACATGGTGGCGCTCACAGCTGCTGGCGATCAGTAACTATAGAGGTCTCAAGGATCTCTATGGTTACAATGCAGAAGCGTCGCTGACCCCCGATCATGTGACGGGGGTCAGCGATGCGCTCATTTCCGGCCACCCGGCCAGAAGCGCCGGTTAAATGCCGCTGTCTGTGTTTGACAGCGGCATTTAACTAGTTAATAGCGGCGGTTGAATCGCGATTTCACCCGCCGCTATTGCGGGCACATGTCAGCTGTTCAAAACAGCTGACATGTCCCGGCTTTGATGCGGGCTCACCGCCGGAGCCCTGCATCAAAGCGCGGTATCTGACCTCGGACGTACTATCCCTATCAGGAAGAGGTTAAATTGTCAGATGGCACTCTAACATATTAATAGAGCCATGCGGCATGTCATCTAATAAGTTATGGATTGCTACATAAGTACAGAATCAGAACCACAATCAGTACATGAATACATCAACACAACCATTATCACTACATGAAGAGCAACAAAGCTACCATCAGTACATGAATACAACATCATAATTACCATCTGTCATGAACCGGGGGTGTTTGGTTGCTCCCAGTTCTTTCTTCAGGGATTTATTTATATCCCACTTCTGGCTTGGAACTTGCAGCTCTCTGGTGCACCCTTACCAGAAAGACTGCCTGCTATGTACTGGCTATTGGACACGCTGCCGTGAGGGTGATATAATTATTCCCAGCCGCAGCCGAGCAATACACTTATAAACCCCGTTACGTTACACCCAACAACTCCATTATGATCTGATGCCACCAGCTCTTATTCCTATGACTAATAGCAGGTCAGGAGCCAACCCAATCAGTAGCTTAATTTACTTCAGAGGATGCTGGAGGTACGTTTTAGAGGAAGGAGGACGAGACTAGTAAATATTATAACCTTTACTCCAAAAAGATTAGGCAGTGTTTACAAAAGTATATAAAAAGATATTACCAAAATGAGACAATCATGTATGTACAAGAACAATCACAAAATAAAAGGGATTAAAGATGAAAGTAAACTTACATTTGTCTTATATCATGGCTGACAATGCGGCGTAGGAGAGGGGTGACATCAAAATGCATCAGAGTCTCTCTTTAGCTGGCTCCCTGGGCAAAAACCTAGTGCAAAATGAGCTCCCACTATCTTATACCCCCTGGCTGTGACATCACTGAGTGGGCCGAGTTATGAAAGCACTCCTCTTTTCTAAGCAACCAAAACTTCCTTAATTTCATAACTCGGTGGGGCAAGCTCGTGGCACAACGACATGACCACCAATGATCTTGGTTCAAGAGTAGCGTTCTGTTAAGTCTAAACATGACTTAGCTATGTATCTCGGGTAAGCAGTAATGCGTTTCTCAGTTTCTGCTGGTACGGGACATTAGAAAAACACTGTGCCCTACCCTGGCACATCCCAATTATGTAACTTTCACACCTATCTCCCTACCTGGGGTTAAACTATTCCCTCCTGAATAACTCTCATACACAACAGAACGCACATGGCTGGAAACAAAGAACTGGTTTCTGCTAAACCCGGCACTCTTGAGGGAGGGGGAATGGAGTCACACACTGGAGTTTCACGTTACAGCTGTATAGTCAGCAGGGAGAAGGAGCTGGGAGGAAGGGGGGTCAAAAGCCCACAGCGTGTGTCTGTACCCAGACCTAATGGATGAAGCAGAGCTCAGTGTGTGTGATAATAGAGAAACAAATACATCATATTCCTGACACCATAAGTACATGAATATAGCACCAGAGCTGCCATAAGTACGTGAATACAGCACCAGAACCATCATCAGTACATTAATACATAACCAAAACCACCATCAGTCCTGAATATACCAGAACTGCCATCAGTACATTAAAATATTACCAGAACCACCATGAATTTATAAATACAGAACAAATCTTGCAATATTATCAGGGAGGCATCTGATTTGTGGCAAATGACCCTAAACATACAATTAAATTAAATTAACTATTTTCATCATAAAGAAGAGCAAGGAATCCTGGAAGTGATGATATGGTCCTAATAAAGTCCTGCTCTCAACCTCAATGAGTCTGTGTGGGATTACATGAACAAAACAGAAGATGTGCAAGTCTAGATCCACATCCCGCAAAAAAAATGTGGTTAGTTCTCTAAAATGTGCTTAATAGGCTTAAAAAGGAATAGTCTTCTTTGCTGACATTGATAATTGGGTTTTCCCGGCTGCACCCTCCTGCTATAGACCTGTTATGTACTGCATTGCTCTAGACTGTTATATGGGCATTTAAATAAGAGACAGTGAAACAGGAGTTACTGACTTCTGAAAGACCAGAAAGATTTTAAGATGTATTAAATGTTTCATATACTAACTTCTGAGGTACAGTGGATACGGAAAGTATTCAGACCCCTTTTCACGGTGTTTCATTGCAGCCATTTGGTAAATTAAAAAAAGTTCATTTTTTTTTCTCATTAATGTACACTCTGCACCCCATCTTAACTGAAAAAAAAAACAGAAATGTAGTCATTTGTGCAAATTTATTAACAAAGAAAAACTGAAATATCACATGGACATAAGTATTCAGACCCTTTGCTCAGACACTCATATTTAAGTCACATGCTGTCCATTTCCCTGTGATCCTCTTTGAGATTGTTCTACTCCTTCATTGGAGTCCAGCTGTGTTTAACTGATAGGATTTGATTTGGAAAGGCACACACCTGTCTATATAAGACCTCACAGCTCACAGTGCATGTCAGACCAAATGAGAATCATGAGGTCAAAGGAACTGGCCAAGTAGCTCAGAGACAGAATTGTGGCAAGGCACAGATCTGGCCAAGGTTACAACAGAATTTCTGCAATACTCAAGGTTCCTAAGAGCACAGTGGCCTCCATAATCCTTAAATGGAATTAGTTTGGGACCACCAAACTTCCTAGACCTGGCCGTCCAGCCAAACTGCGCAATCGTGGGAGAAGAGCCTTGGTGAGAGAGATAAAGAAGAACCCCAAGATCACTGTTATAGAAACTTGATTCCAGCTCACCCAGTAGCTCTATGCTCATCCACCCTTGGGCTCAGACTCCGGCCCCGCCCTGGCCTCACATCAAGAAAACTAAAAAAAATTGGAGTCCGGCTCAACAGGATTGGATTTCCTTTTCTTTTTAAATAAAACTCTGACTCATGAGTAAGACTGCCTTGTGCAGTCGAAACGCGTCGACTTGGTCATGTCAACCATGTAAATTTTTCTTTTGTATGCACTATAATTTCTTTTGAAAAATAAAAAGAAAAGAAAATCCAGTCCTGTTGAGCCGGACTCCAACTTTTTTTCAAAGATCACTGTGGCTGAGCTCCAGAAATGCAGTAGGGAGATGGGAGAAAGTTCCACAAAGGCAACTATCACTGCAGCCCTTCACCAGTCGGGTCTTTATGGCAGAGTGGCCAGACGGAAGCCTCTCCGCAGTGCAAGACATATGAAAGCCCGCAAAGAGTTTGCTAAAAAACACATGAAGGACTCCCAGACTATGAGAAATAAGATTCTCTGGTCTGATAAGACAAAGATAGACCTTTTTATGTGTGGAGAAAACCAGGCACTGCTCATCTCCTGCCCAATACAATCCCAACAGTGAAACATGGTGGTGGCAGCATCATGCTATGGGGCTGTTTTTCAGCTGCAGGGACAGCATGACTGGTTGTCATTGAAGGAAACATGAATGTGTCCAAGTACAGAGATAACCTGGATGAAAACATCTTCCAGAGTGCTCTGGACCCCAGACTTGGCCGAAGGTTCACTTTCCAACAAGACAATGATGCTAAGCACACAGCTAAAACAATAAAGGAGTGGCTTCAAAACAACTCTGTTACCATTCTTGACTGGCCCAGCCAGAGCCCTGACCTAAACCCAATTGAGCATCTCTGGAGAGACCTGAAAATGGATGTCTACCAACGTTCACCATCCAACCTGAGTGATCTGGAGAGGATCTGCAAGTTAGTATGGCAGAGTATCCCCAAATCCAGGTGTGAAAAACTTGTTGCATCATTCCCAAGAAGACTCATGGCTGTACTAGCTCAAAAGGGTGCTTCTACCCAATACTGAGCAAGGGTCTGAATACTTATGACCATGTGATATTTCAGTTTTTCTTTTTTAATACATTTGCAAAAATTTCAACATTTCTTTCTTTTTTCAGTCAAGATGGGGTGCAGAGTGTACATTAATGAGAAAAAAATGAACTTTTTTGAATTTACCAAATGGCTGCAATGAAACAAAGAGTGAAAAATGTAAAGGGGCCTGAATACTTTACGTACCCACTGTAGGCAAATACAATGACATGACAAATGTGTTGCTTTCTGCTGATCAGTTAGCTTAGTCCATGTGGACGCTGTGGATTAGACACAATGGCTTTAAAAGAAGGATTAGTTCCTATGATTTATGACGGAGTCTAAAAACGCGTTAGAGATTTTATAAGCATACATATTGCAGATACCATGAATGTAAAAAGATGAAATAAACAAGCAGTTTTAAAGTCAAACGAACCTTGGTGATGGATATTTATTTTTCTTCAAATATGGGATTTGAAAATACTCCATGCAGAACATTGACACTGGTATTGATAAGCTGACAACTTTGCTTTTTTGTTTCCAAAAATAAAATGAGATGTACACGTTAATAAATACACGAACTTAAAATGTTTTTAAATATACATGTAATTGCTATTTTTCTGATGTCAATGGGAAAAATAAAAAGCATCGACAACACACACAGTGATATTTAATTTGCACTCTATGAAGAAAGATGAAATAAATATTTCCAACTAAACTAAATAGGTGGCGGGGTAACAGATCAAATAAAAAATTACTTTAACATTTCACACATTTATTTTTCCAGAATGCTTTTTCCCCTATTATTTTAGTGGGCACTACCTACTTTAAAACTCTTCTATTACTCAAGGAGTTTTGCTCCGTTTTGAACCTATGCGAATCATGAGGGGAAAACTAGGTTGGATCTAAGGCTGTACTCAGAATTCAAGGTGCACCAGATACTGTAAATAAATACATCATAAATTACTAATGATACATCACACATGGTCATGCCACTCTGACCAACACCTGCTCCTTCATTACTTTTAATGAGAAACATAGGTGTTTGGTAAGGCCTGGGTACCCATCAGTCCATCAATTTACATCAAACTGATCAGTAAGTGAAAAAAAATATGCTGTACTCCTGTAGTCATCCCGACAAAAGAGTGCAAGTTTCTCTGTAATAAATACCAATAGAAATAGTTATATGAAACTGCTGATGTGTAAGAAAATTAAAGGGAATCTGTCAGTAGGACCAACCTTCCTAAGTTGTTGATATGGGCATGTAGGTCATAGGAAGCTGAATAAAGTGATACCTTTAATATCTGTGATCTGATGTCTTATTCCAGAGAAATCCACATTTTTCTTATATGTACATGAGCTGCTCAGGACTATGGGCCGCACATTGATCTGCATGAGAATCTGCCTCAAAAGATTATTATAAATAAAACTGGACATTACCGGTGTGAGACATAGGAGAGCATATTGTCAGTAGTGTTGAGCATTCCGATACCGGAAGTATCGGGTATCGGCCGATATTTGCTGTATCGGAATTCCGATACCGAGATCCGATACTTTTGTGGTATCGGGTATCGGTATCGAAACAACATTAATGTGTAAAATAAAGAATTAAAATAAAAAATATTGCTATACTCACCTCTCCGACGCAGCCTGCACCTTACCGAGGGAACCGGCAGCGTTGTTTGCTTAAAATTCGCGCTTTAACTTCCTTACGCGAAGTCCCGGCTTGTGATTGGTCGCGCGCCGCCCATGTGGCCGGGACGCAACCAATCACAGCAAGCCGTGACGTAATTTCAGGTCCTTCAGGATTTTAAAATTACGTTCCGGCGTTGTGATTGGTTGCGTCGCGGTCACATGGGCGACGCGACCAATCACAAGCCGTGACGTCACGGGAGGCAGGAGACGCGCGCATTTTAAAATGTGACCGCGACGCAACCAATCACAACGCCGGAACGTAATTTTAAAATCCTGAAGGACCTGAAATTACGTCACGGCTTGCTGTGATTGGTTGCGTCCCGGCCACATGGGCGGCGCGCGACCAATCACAAGCCGGGACTTCGCGTAAGGAAGTTAAAGCGCGAATTTTAAGCAAACAACGCTGCCGGTTCCCTCGGTAAGGTGCAGGCTGCGTCGGAGAGGTGAGTATAGCAATATTTTTTATTTTAATTCTTTATTTTACACATTAATATGGTTCCCAGGGCCTGAAGGAGAGTTTCCTCTCCTTCAGACCCTGGGAACCATCAGGAATACCGTCTGATACATGAGTCCCATTGACTTGTATTGGTATCGGGTATCGGTATCGGATTAGATCCGATACTTTGCCGGTATCGGCCGATACTTTCCGATACCGATACTTTCAAGTATCGGACGGTATCGCTCAACACTAATTGTCAGTCATAACATGTCTCAGACTAGTAACACCAAATTTAACTGAAACTAAGCTTTGGAGGCAGATTCTCAGATAAATCTATGTCATAGATGGATCTAAACAGCTCATTTACATATAATAAAAACCTGGATTTCTCTGGAACAAGACATCACATCGCAGATATCAAGGTATCATTTTATTCAGCTGCCTATGATCTGTGTGTGCATATAGACGGCTTAGGAGGGTGGATCTTACTGTCAGATTCTCTTTAATACCTAGACATTTTGCTTCCTGATCCCCACAATCTCTAGGATCACATGATAACAGGAGATTGTGTGAGGGAATACACAAATTGCTACAAGCAAATGATTTGTGGGTGATTGTTTCTCTGTTGCAACATGGCTGCTATCTGCAATTATTGGCCTACAAAGTTCTGTTCCATGGCAATATGGAGATCGCTGTCACAAAACTGATATACCAATTTCCAAGTGATTTTGTAGCATGATTTTAATGACATTTCCTGAGTTTGCCTTGACATGAAGTGAGTGCCTTATAAACAAACATTCTGTCTGTAACTTCAGTCCGCCGGCATCCACACACCCTAGGAACCTTTACTTTTTTAGCCTAGTGCTCATTATCAGTGATTTCCCATCAGCAATGTATAACCGTATCTTAAAGAGTCTTTTTCAGCACAGAATGACTGCTCAAGCCAAGTCCAGAAGCTAGGTGCATCATGGCGGGGCCAATCATTTACATACACCTTCCCACCTGCTTGTTGTCCCTCTATCTCCACCACATCCCTCTTCTTTGACTGACAGCTCTTCCTTAGTAGTGCCAGAGAAGGGTGGAGATAAAAGGAAAACAAGTGGGTGAGAAGGTGCCCTGAAATGTTTGGCCCCGCCACGGAGCGCCTGTACTTGGTTTGAACAGTGATTCTGTGCTGCTAGAGTACCTTCAAGAGGTTTAGATGGGTATGCTGTATGCGAGATCCCAACAATTTCTAGGATAGAGTGTCTTGGTTACAAGCGCTGTTCCATGGATTTTAACTTGAAGATTTTGAAATGCTGATGGTGCTGACAAGCATGTCATTGCTGATCTATTCAATCCTAATGGGTATGCCATTATTATTGGCTTTAATCTGGACGCAAATGGGCACAACACTTAAAATATTTTAGCGACTGGTATAAAAATCTCTAATGTAAAATTCTGATATGACTGTATGGGTATGTACACACATTAAGTGTTTGGTGCAGAAAATTGTGCACCATTTCTGCATCTCTTAGCAGAAAAAAAGCTGTGTGAAATAGGCGCGTTTTTTACATTTATTTCTGGTGCAGATTTTTCCCCACTCATTAATGAGTGAAATCTGCAGCAAAAACACTGAAAGAATTGACATGTTACAGATACATAGCTTCAGCAAATCTGCAAGACACAAATAAACAATGTGGCGAGATGATATTAATCAGCCATGAAAAATGCGGTTTGTTCTCTTGTTTTATGATGTATCTTTATGTTGTATAATCTTCAATAAAACGCGCTAAAAAAATAAGCAATGTGTGCTTGAGATTTCAGGATTCTCACTCACTTTGCTGGCATCAGGAAACCCTTCAGGTTTTCTGACAAATCTGCAAGGTGTGTACAGGCCCTATGACTTGATCCAAGGGTTTGGAAGTACTGTAGTCACGCTTGGATTTTTACAACTGTATTTATTGAAGTATAAGCACAATATGGCAATACTCTTGCCTGTTACCCTTCACAGGGGCAATGAAACAAATTTACAAAATAACATGAATGAACGAAGGAATACGAATGACCATGTTTAATCTTAGATCAGAAAGATCATGATGTCTATAATTATACTTTTAATGTTTTTTCACGCACTAGAACATCCAGAGGATCCATATCTTCTCAAATTGGGCAACCTTATCCAAGCGTATTGCTAATAATTTTTCACATATCATGACTTTATTCACATGAGCTATCACTATATCCAACAAAAGGGGAAGGCTGTTTCCACCACTTAGCTACATGAGTACGAAAAACAAATTTAAAGGCGGTGTTTGTAAGTTCGGGAGGTTTATGCCCCAGTAACAGGCTAGAAGGACAAAGGTTGGTTGGACTGTATGTGACTGTCAAAATTAGTTGGGATATGTCTTTCCACAATCTCTGGTCTATAGGGCAGATCCACCATAGGAGGAGGTTAGTAACATAGTAAAACAGTTATTAAGGTTGAAGGAAGACTTTAAGTCCATCTAGTTCAACCCATAGCCTAACCTAACATGCCCTAACATGTTGATCCAGAGGAAGGCAAAAAAAAACCCATGTGGCAAACAGTAAGCTCCACATTGGGGAAAAAAGTGCCAATATCAATAGAGCCATGGCAACAAAGGTCTGATACCCTGTGCTAAGTCCTGCTGATCTGATCCTGGCAGGGACCATATATACACGGTGTAATATTTTTAGCAAAGTTTTATGTACGTAGCGTGGTGCCAGGATTCAGGTGACAGAGAGGTGCAAGATCAGCTTCCCAATAGAGAATGAAAGGACGTTTACCATCACCTCCTCTTGTAAACTATTCTTTATTCTATAGAAGCCAGATTAACTTCCAGGGGACGTTGGGGGGAATTTGCAAATAGATTCCATAGCGTCGAGTTCAATTTTATTGCACTGGCTAATAAAGGGAGGATAACAAGTGAAAAATCTGTAGTTTTCACCAACACTCCCCTGGAGGAGGTTGATAAATGTTATTAAAGTAGGAGATGGACATCAATGTACCATGCAATAAGTCATCTAGTGAGTACATACCAATAGATTGCCCACATGGATAATCTTAAATGTAATGCCAGATTTAGAAATAATGGAGTCAATAAAGATCGATTAGACAGCATATTGTATTTAAATCTCACCTGAGGCCATAAAAGAATTGCATGAAAAATACAGTGTGAGTTTTGATTCAATTGAGGAGGCAGAGGGTTCGAGGTTCAGGCCAAGTACTAGAGGACTAGAAAGAGGCATCCATACTGGGATGCTATTACCAGCTTGCATGGAGGCCAAGTCTAGCTGCCGAATTGTATTTAAAAGCATAGGGCACTGAAAGACGACCAACTCTTTTATGGAAATACATATTTCTTGCAATTCTAGGGCGTTTATTGGCCAATATAAATGAAAAGGTTTGTTTTTGCAGGGATAGTAATTTTAGGGACTGAAATTAAAAGGGTTCTGAACAAGTATATAATCCAGGAAAGCAGTACCATATCTTCACCAAATTAATTTTACTTATTCATGATAGAAAAGGGCATTCCCATTTAAGCAAGTCAGCTTTTAGTTGCTTAAAAATAGGATCACAGTTACATTTGTAAAAGTTTATTATTCAGTTAGTGAATTTAGTTTCTGCAGTCATATCCAAAAGTTTTGAGACAGAAAAAATTTTGGTTTGCATAAAGTTTGCTGCTTTGGTGTTTTTAGGTATTTTTTGCTATTTAAGATCCGGGTATTACATCAATATTACTCCTGAGACAAATTTAGCATTGGGTATTAATATGGGCATCTAAGAGCGTTCTATATTATTTTCCCCACAGTTTTGACATCTTTGACATTGTTCCTTGAGGTACTTTGGGGTTCTTTTCCCATACGGATATTCACTATTGGCATTGTCCACTGAGCCTATCAATTTTGCACGTAAGTGATTTCTACATAATCTGAAGCCCCATTTTTGATATTTACATAATATGAAGCCACAGGAGACTTTTTTTTTTACTTTTCAGTGAAGTCTATAGTCACTTCCGTTGCGCGAGTAGGTATCTGGTTGTGGAGTGTATTTGCGCTCCACATCTACTGCCTATGTAACTTTAGGTGTGCAGGCATTTGGAGAGCAGAGTGTATTCCACACGCCACTAGTGTTTCAAACCTCACCAGGGAATCGAAAATTACTAGATTTGACCTCTATAAATGGCGGCGCCTATATGTGAGGTGCTGCACACAGCATCCTTGTGGCCTTTTGTAAGAAATATTCTAATCCCCCATCGGTCCCCTGACAAACCCTGAGACTAACAGGGGAAACGCGTCGGGCTGAGGGAATAACACTGGTGAATCATCGTTGCTGATAAGTGTCATACTTTTGAATCTTTTCCACACTGATGGTTTTATCTGATATGTGTTCCCGATTGTGGGACATGACTGTTCTTTATAATTCCTGACTGCGGTACATGACTAGCTCCTTATATGTTTATATGTTGGTATTTGCAAAGGGAGTTTAGAATTATATGCAGTTGCGAGCAAAACATATGACTTTGACTTTTAAAATTGCGTATAAAATTGGGCTTATTGTGGCTTTCCAGCTATACCAGTGGCTGGAGAATTCTATTTTGTGACATTATGTAGCTATGGGCATTATCCAGCACCGAAAAGAAATAGATTCAGTGGAATACCGTAATAGGCCCATATATTGAATAGATTATATTTCGAGCAGAGATGTTGTATTTGCCTATTACTATAAATATACTGATATTGTCCCAAAAAAAATTTTTGTGGCTATACATCTATCTCGAATAGATGAGAATACTAAGCGAGCTTATTTTCTACCTTTTTCCAGTATTTTTGTATATATACACCTTTTTTGCCTTTGGTTTATCCCCTTTTTGTAGTATAGGGATTGGTAGGATGTCCAGGGACAACAATGTGCAGCGGGGGCGCCATATCGCACATACTAGGGTATCAACCTCTGCTGTCAGGTAGGGTGATGGACAGGGAAAGTTTATGGTATTTATCCTTCCAACAAATACAAGTGCTTCTCACTAAGTCAGAATATAATTAAAAAGTTAATTTATTTCAGTTCTTCAATACAAAAAGTGAAACTCATATTATATAGAGTTATTACCAACAGAATGATCTATTTCAAGTGTTTATTTCAGCTAATGTTGATGATTATTGGTGTATCTGAACCCTGGACAGCCCTGTCTATTTGTACTTTTAATATATTAATAAAATTTAAATGTAAACCAATTTGCTTTTTTGGCTTGAAATCATGTAACCTCAATAATGTCAACACGACAGCCTCAGTGGATTAGTAAGGAGAGAATTACTAGGTTTCTTATTTTATACCATTGTAATCTGTTTGTAAAATATTTCATGGGGATGGAAAACCTCTTTAATTCAGTTTGGAATGGTTGTTATAGTGTGCCTGGTGTTCGGTAAATATTCTGACTCACAAATTTATTGAAAAACAATATACACAGTATGTCAGTTAAATAAAGCAAGTCCTCACAATGTTTTATTGACTTTTATGGAGAATCCCGACGTCTTTTACTTACACAAAAAAAAGAAATACATATTTCATCTAGTCCAATTAAGTTTACCACTTTTGCGGTTTTTAATTATTAGCCTGGCATTGGCACATGCTGAGTTTTGGATTGTTAGATCCTCACCCTCAAATTGAACAGCAAACCCCTCACAAAATGTCTGACACTCTAGATGTCCTACATGTTCTCAGAGCTTTCTGTAAAGGGAGCTGAGCTGTTGTCCCATCTCGGAGATAAAAATCCAAATTATAATTGGTTAGTTAGAATTGTAGACAGCATGCCTCTGGTTCATGGGATTTTCAGGAGATTTCATCCATTCCTTTTTCAAAAGTTGCTTTAACTGAGAAAGCCTCATGTTTGGATTCTCCTGTTTCAGGCGTGGCAGGTTTAGTTCTTCATATGCTGTAAAGGCGGCTTTCATTCGACGTTCAGGATGGCGGTCAAGTTCCTTGCTGACACTGGGCAGGAAAAAGAAAATAATAAGTCATTGAATTTCAAAGAAAGGAATAACTTCCAAATGTGGGACAATCCATTTAAACAGGTTTTTCAAAATGTATTTTTACTTGCCAACAGAAATGCAGAAAATAAGCCAATAATGACAATCCTGAAGTCCAATGCCGCCTCTCAGACAATAGGACAGGAAAAGTGATACTGTGCAGTAAATATTCAGAATAAAGCCACGTTCAGACACTCAGTATTTGTTTTTCCAATAATCTTTATTGGTTTTACAACTTTTTGAGGAGGAAGGGTAAAAGGGTAAGGGAAAAAGGGTAAAGGGAAGAAAGGAAAGACCCCCATATAATGGGGAAAGGAAAAGAAAAAGACAGGTATACATATACACAGACATTTTCATAGGTTTACACAAAATAACTGTTGCTTAATATCAGCTCCTGAAATAAAAACTCAAACAGTACACGTATACAATTGCGTATGCTCAATATCAGCGTCTGAAAACAAAAGTCAGTAAACTTAAACAGTACATGTATACATTTGCACAACACCAAGATAGATGATGTTAAATATCGGTTTCTGAAAATAAAAATCAGTATATAGACCTGTCAAGTCTGGGAACACCTTAAGGTGACCCTAAGACTGGTTGGAGGGCAATGTCCGGTTCTTCATACTAAGATGACAAGTGGAATAAGGAACTTATCAAGGATGTACTTTTGATGTAGAGGAGGTGTCGGAGGAAATTGCAGAAGATGTCAATCCTGTTCTTTTCAGAAAGTTAATTACTTCCTCCGGAGATGAGAGAATTAACAGTTTTGAAGCGAATTTCACTGGGTGAAGAAAGATTTTTGTTTTTGCAGGGTATCTTTAGACAAGTCCTTGAAAAAAGATAGGTTATTGTACGGAGATGGAAGGTGTTTTGAGTCTCTTGTCAGCATAAGGAGATAGTTCTTAACCCCTGTAGGATAGAGGGACACAATGACGTCACAAGCAATGTTTGTAGGGAGAGAGAGTGGCCTTTGGATTCTGAAACCCTTTTGATCAGATTTTTTCCTTTGTTGTGGGGTAATAAGTGAGAGATCATTGAAGAAATAGATTTTTTTAATTGTGAAGGTTGGACCGACTCCGGTATTCCTCTAATTTTTATAATTATTTTTTATTTTGAAGTCTTCATAGTTAGCCAAGTAGTCTCTAAAAAAGATGATGTCTTTTTGTATTCTCTCCAGGGAGTCTGAGAGTACATGTGGATCATGAGCATGGATGAAAGGTGAAATCTGGTAGTTTTTTTCTAGAGAGTCCCTTATTTTTGGGTCTTGAAGAGGGGCGTCAGGGACCTTGGTAGAATTTAAATTAGAGTATTTAATTATGAAATGTAATGTATCTTTGAAAAGCTTCTTGATAAAGGACTCAGAGGCTTTTACTGTATTTGATTGTTGAAGAACGGGTATTTTAGGTTTATATCCAAGTAGATTATTACCCTTTTCCAAGATGTTTGCTGATGTTAAAAGAGCTCTGCAGACATTGATCATAAAGCTTTCAGATGGGTAGTCATCAGAAGCTGGTATGTTATCTATTAAAGAAACATTGGGGATATGGTCCTCAGGACCCACATCAAATTTCTCTTGACCTAAATTAATTTTATTTGCCTGAGGTAAGGATTTTTCTGTGAGCTCATGAGTCTCATAATCAGTAGAACTCCCTGAGAAGGAATTTTGGGATAAGGTTTCATCAGACTCCGTAAAATTAGTAAAGTCACTGTCTCTTTAATCAGACGTGTCTGTGATTTTAGTAAATTCTTCTGAGTGGACACTTTCCAGCCCCTCTGATGAATTAGAAGAATTATCTGTATCATAGTTTATATCCAGCTGTTCTTTTTGATCTATTGTGTCGCTATTGTTTTTAATGGCTGGGTCCATAAAAGAGGTCAAATTAAGAGATATTTTTTGGACTATTTCTTCAAAGCTTTTAAAACATAAAAGCCTGGTTTCTTTTAGTATGGAATTTTGTTGTGACCGTATTTTTTTTTAAAAAGGTTATTTTCTGGTCACAGCCATTCCAATTTGTTGATAAAAACCTTTTAACAGATGGGCTTCTGCAAAGTTGCCCCTTATTGTCAGGGTTTTCATGGGTTTCTCCTATGGTTTTTGGGGAGTCAGAAGAAGGTTTAAGTGTGGCCCATCTCGGGAATGTAGGAAGAGGTTGTATGGCGCTATATAATCGTAGTGGTGTTCTAATCACCATTCCACCACATCTTATTGGCAGGACTCCCTCTTCCCTAACTGCTGCCTCATCATCCTCTTCGCCTTCTGTGGCGTAGCTCCTGCACGACTGCCCCTTTTTATTGGGGTCATTATTAGCTTCGCCTGTCATTTGTAGGCAGCTATGTGGAGGTTTAGGGACAGCACAGGTCTCAAAAGCAAAGAGAGACTGTGCGGCGCTATATAGCAGTGGCGATGTTCTAATTGCTGCTTCACAGCACATCTGAACATCCTGCAGCAGCAGGACTCCCCCACCCCCTGCCGCTGTCACACCAGCCACCTTGCTCTCCGCTATGCAGCAAGCGGCCAGCGGAGGAATCACCTGGCCACCCGGGCCTCACCTCCCAGCTCCCGCCGGACCGAATCAGCCACATAGACCTGTCCTGCGATCCTTCCTCTTGCAGCATCGCGGGTCCCGGTCTTATCGCCTCTTAGTCAGCATGTGTTGGTGTCACGGTGAGTGCGGACCTCCTCAACGGTGGCAGAGCTGACATCACCTGGGATCCCGCCTCAGCTTCAGCCAGCAATGAATCAGCAAGGCCATTGTTCTTCTTCCGACCTGAGTCTGTGTTGTCTCGGGGAGCATGTGAGACCCTCCCCGACACCGGAGTAAAAGAGACCTTTTTCACAACAGTTTGTTTGGCATTTACCATGAAATTCTGAGCTCCAGCTCTCTCTGTTTCTTGTGTGGCATGGGCCTTGAGGAACTTTCTCCTCATATCTACCTGTGTGGCGGCCATCTTGTTTGTAGGTCTTGCTGCAGGCCGAGAAGCTGTAGTAGTAATATTCTTTGTAATGTCCATTGTCATCTTCATTTTGGTGGTTGTAGATAAGGACCAAAGGATTCTCAAGCCTATAGGTCTGAAAGTTCCACTTTTAATAAGCCAGAAGTAGCTCAACATAGGGGATTGTTCAGGTGCTATGTGAAGGCATGTCTGCTCCTGTCCCCTGCAAACTACGTCCCCCCCCCCCCCCACACTCAGTATTTGTAAGCCAAAACCAGGAGTGGAACAATCAGAGGAAAAGTATAATAGAAACATGTCACCACTTCTGTATTTATCACCCATTCCTGGTTTTGGCTTACACATACTGATGTATACTCAGGACAAAAGAAGTAGTACTGTGCAGTACATATATACAAGACAGGAGGAGTGGTACTGTGCAGTGTATACATACAGGACAAGAGGAGTGGCACTGTGCAGTGTGTAAATATACAGGACAGAAGGAGTGGTACTGTGCAGTGTATACATACAGGACAGGAAGAGTGGCACTGTGTAGTGTATATATACAGAACAGGAGAAGTGGTACTGTGCAGTGTATATATACAGGACAGGAGGAGTGGTGCTGTGCAGTGTATATATACAGGACAGGAGGAGTGGTACTGTGCAGTGTATATATACAGGACAGGAGGAGTGGTACTGTGCAGTGTATATATACAGGACAGGAGGAGTGGTACTGTGCAGTGTATATATACAGGACAGGAGGAGTGGTACTGTGCAGTGTATATATTGTTGTGAATTTGGATTCTGGGCTCCCCCGGTGGCCGCTTGTGGAATTGGACTTGTCATCCTCTTTCCTGTTTCACCTGGTTCCATCTGTAGTGGGTGTCGCTATTTAAGCTCATTTCTCTGGTGGTTTCTTGCCGGTCAACAATGTTATCTGATGCCTCTCAGTGCTTGTTCCTGCTTCTAGACTACTACTAGATAAGTTGGACTTTTGTCCATGTTTTGTTTTGCCTATTTGTTCCAGTTCACAGCTGAAGTTTTGTTACTGTGTCTGGAAAGCTCTCGTTGATCAGGGATTGCTACTCTGGCGTTATGAGTTAATGCCAGAGTTTAAGGTAATCTCTGGATGGTGTTTTGTTAGTGTTTTTCTGCTGACCATGAAAGTATACTATCTGTCTTCTGCTATCTAGTAAGCGGACCTCAAATTTGCTAAGACTATTTTCCTGCTGCGTTTGTTGTTTCATCTGAACTCACCGTCATTATATGTGGGGGGCTACTGTCTTCTTTGGAATATTTCTCTAGAGGTGAGCCAGGTCTTATATTTCCCTCTGCTAGCTATTTAGGTCTTAGGCCAGAGCTGGGCATCTAGCGATAAATAGGAAATGCTACCTGGCTATTTCTAGTTGCGCGGCAGGCTTAGTTCATG
Organism: Ranitomeya variabilis; assembly: GCF_051348905.1. Lineage (NCBI taxonomy): Eukaryota > Metazoa > Chordata > Amphibia > Anura > Dendrobatidae > Ranitomeya > Ranitomeya variabilis. Next base: position 512,071,070 of record NC_135232.1, on the reverse strand, counting down.
GTCAGTATAGTTCCATCTTCCGAGAGCTTGTCCCTCTATAGGCTTGCTATGATCTCTGCCTGCAGAGATCATGACAGTTTGACCGGCCCCTAAAGTGTTAAAGACCCAGGTTGAGAAAGGAGAGTTATAAGAAGTCTGCTGGAATTTTTTTTTTTTTTTTTTTTTCCTCCAGTCTGCCTTGCTGCAGTTTTTTTTTTCTCTCTCTCCTCCTAATCTCTGTATGGCTCTGTGTGCACCTGACAATAATGGATCTCCAGAGTGTAACTGCGGGTTTGAATAATCTCATCACGAAAGTACAAAATTTACAAGATTTTGTGGTACATGCTCCGGTATCTGAGCCGAGAATTCCTTTGCCGGAGTTCTTCACAGGGAATAGAGCTAGCTTCCAGAATTTCCGAAATAATTGTAAGCTTTATTTGTCCCTGAAGTCTCGTTCAGCTGGAGACCCTGCTCAGCAGGTTAGGATTGTGATTTCCTTGCTCAGGGGTGACCCTCAAGATTGGGCCTTCTCATTGCCAGCAGGGAATCCTGCGTTACGCGATGTGGATGCGTTTTTTCTGGCCTTGGGCTTGCTTCATGAGGAACCTCATTTGGAACTTCAGGCAGAAAAAACTTTGATGGCACTATCTCAGGGGCAAGACGAAGCTGAAGTTTTCTGCCAAAAATTCCGTAAATGGTCTGTGCTTACTCAGTGGAATGAGTGCGCCTTGGCGGCAACTTTCAGAGAAGGTCTCTCTGATGCCGTTAAGGATGTTATGGTGGGGTTCCCTGTGCCTGCAGGTCTGAATGAGTCCATGACAATGGCTATTCAGATTGATAGGCGTCTGCGGGAGCGCAAACCGGTGCACCATCTGGCGGTGTCTATGGAAAAGACGCCAGAAAGTATGCAGTGTGATAGAATTCTGTCCAGGAGCGAGCGACAGAATTTTAGACGGAAGAATGGATTGTGTTTCTATTGTGGGGATTCTACTCATGTTATATCAGCATGCTCTAGGCGTACAAAGAAGCTTGATAAGTCTGTTTCCATTGGCACCATTCAGTCTAAGTTTATTTTGTCTGTAACCCTGATTTGCTCTTTGTCATCCATTGCTACGGACGCCTATGTTGACTCTGGCGCCGCTCTGAGTCTTATGGATTGGTCCTTTGCCAATCGTTGTGGTTTTGATTTAGAGCCTTTGGAGACTCTTATTCCTCTGAAGGGGATTGACTCCACCCCATTGGCTAATAATAAACCACAATACTGGACACAAGTAACCATGCGTATCAATCCGGATCACCAGGAGATTATTCGTTTCCTGGTGCTGTATAATTTACATGACGATTTGGTACTGGGATTGCCATGGTTGCAGTCTCACAACCCAGTCTTGGACTGGAGAGCAATGTCTGTGTTGAGCTGGGGATGTAAGGGTATTCATGGGGACTTACCTTTGGTTTCTATTTCGTCGTCCATTCCCTCTGAAGTCCCTGAGTTCCTCTCTGATTATCAAGACGTCTTTGACGAACCCAAGCTTGGGTCGTTACCTCCGCACCGTGAGTGCGATTGTGCCATAGATTTGATACCGGGTTGTAAATATCCCAAGGGTCGTTTGTTTAATCTGTCTGTGCCGGAACATGCTGCTATGCGGGAATATATAAAGGAGTCTTTGGAAAAGGGACATATTCGTCCATCTTCTTCTCCCTTGGGAGCTGGGTTTTTCTTTGTCTCAAAAAAAGACGGCTCTTTGAGACCATGTATTGATTATCGGCTTCTGAATAAGATCACTGTTAAGTATCAATACCCATTGCCATTGCTTACTGATTTGTTTGCTCGTATAGAGGGTGCTAAGTGGTTCTCTAAAATTGATCTTCGTGGGGCGTATAATTTGGTGCGGATCAGGCAGGGGGATGAGTGGAAGACCGCATTTAATACGCCCGAGGGCCACTTTGAGTATTTGGTCATGCCTTTTGGTCTTTCTAATGCCCCTTCAGTTTTCCAGTCTTTTATGCATGATATTTTCCGCGATTTTCTGGATAAATTTATGATAATATATCTGGATGATATTCTGATTTTTTCTGATGACTGGGACTCTCATGTCCAGCAGGTCAGGAGAGTTTTTCAGGTTCTGCGGTCTAATTCTTTATGTGTGAAGGGGTCTAAGTGCGTTTTTGGGGTCCAGAAAATTTCCTTTTTGGGGTATATTTTTTCTCCCTCTTCCATTGAGATGGATCCCGTCAAGGTGCAAGCTATTTGTGACTGGACTCAGCCCTCCTCTCTTAAGGGTCTTCAGAGATTTTTGGGCTTTGCCAACTTTTACCGCCGATTTATTGCTGGTTTTTCGGATGTCGTTAAACCACTGACTGATTTGACCAGACAGGGCGCTGATGTTGCTAATTGGTCCCCTCATGCTGTAGAGGCCTTTCAGGAGCTTAAGCGCCGTTTTGCCTCTGCCCCTGTGTTGCTTCAGCCTGATGTGAATCTGCCTTTTCAGGTTGAGGTTGACGCTTCGGAGATCGGAGCTGGGGCAGTGTTGTCGCAGAAAGGTTCCGACTGCTCCGTCATTAGGCCTTGTGCCTTCTTTTCTCGCAAATTTTCGCCCGCAGAGCGGAATTATGATGTTGGGAATCGGGAGCTTTTGGCCATGAAGTGGGCGTTTGAGGAGTGGCGCCATTGGCTCGAGGGGGCTAGGCATCAGGTGGTGGTATTGACTGACCACAAAAATTTGATTTATCTTGAGACTGCCAGACGCCTGAATCCTAGACAGGCGCGCTGGTCTTTATTTTTTTCTCGCTTTAATTTTGTGGTGTCATACCTACCGGGTTCTAAGAATGTTAAGGCAGATGCCCTTTCTAGGAGTTTTGACCCGGACTCTCCTGGTAATTCTGAACCCACAGGTATCCTTAGGGAGGGAGTAATTTTGTCGGCCGTTTCTCCTGATCTGCGGCGGTCCTTGCAAGAGTTTCAGGCGGATAGACCGGATCGTTGTCCGCCTGATAGACTGTTTGTTCCGGATGATTGGACCAGCAGAGTCATCTCTGAGGTACATTCTTCTGCATTGGCAGGTCATCCCGGAATTTTTGGTACCAGGGATTTGGTGGCAAGATCCTTCTGGTGGCCTTCCCTGTCACGAGATGTGCGAGTCTTTGTGCAGTCATGTGACGTTTGTGCTCGGGCCAAGTCTTGTAGTTCTCGGGCTAGCGGACTGCTGTTGCCCTTGCCTATTCCTAAGAGGCCTTGGACACACATCTCGATGGATTTTATTTCAGATCTGCCTGTTTCCCAGAAGATGTCTGTCATCTGGGTGGTCTGTGACCGTTTCTCTAAAATGGTCCATTTGGTTCCTCTGCCCAAGTTGCCTTCTTCTTCTGAGTTGGTTCCTCTGTTTTTTCAGAATGTTGTCCGATTGCACGGTATTCCTGAGAATATTGTTTCTGACAGAGGTACCCAATTTGTGTCTAGATTTTGGCGGGCATTCTGTGCTAGGATGGGCATAGATTTGTCTTTTTCATCTGCTTTTCACCCTCAGACTAATGGCCAGACCGAGCGGACTAATCAGACCCTGGAGACATATCTGAGGTGTTTTGTCTCTGCTGACCAGGATGATTGGGTTGCTTTTTTGCCATTGGCAGAGTTCGCCCTCAATAATCGGGCCAGCTCTTCCACCTTGGTGTCCCCGTTTTTCTGTAATTCGGGGTTTCACCCTCGATTTTCCTCCGGTCAGGTGGAATCCTCGGATTGTCCTGGAGTGGATGCGGTGGTGGAGAGATTGCATCACATCTGGGGGCAGGTTATGGACAATTTGAAGTTGTCCCAGGAGAAGACTCAGCGTTTTGCCAACCGTCATCGTCGTGTTGGTTCTCGGCTTTGTGTTGGAGATTTGGTGTGGTTGTCTTCTCGTTTTGTCCCTATGAGGGTCTCTTCTCCTAAGTTTAAACCTCGGTTCATCGGCCCTTATAGAATATTGGAGATTCTTAATCCTGTTTCTTTCCGTTTGGACCTCCCTGCGTCCTTTTCCATTCATAACGTTTTTCATCGGTCGTTATTGCGCAGGTATGAGGTACCTGTGGTACCTTCAGTTGAGCCTCCTGCTCCGGTGTTGGTTGAGGGTGAGTTGGAGTACGTTGTGGAGAAAATTTTGGACTCTCGTGTTTCCAGACGGAGACTCCAGTATCTGGTCAACTGGAAGGGTTACGGCCAGGAGGATAATTCGTGGGTCAATGCATCTGATGTTCATGCTTCTGATCTTGTTCGTGCCTTCCATAGGGCTCATCCTGGTCGCCCTGGTGGATCTGGTGAGGGTTCGGTGCCCCCTCCTTGAGGGGGGGGTACTGTTGTGAATTTGGATTCTGGGCTCCCCCGGTGGCCGCTTGTGGAATTGGACTTGTCATCCTCTTTCCTGTTTCACCTGGTTCCATCTGTAGTGGGTGTCGCTATTTAAGCTCATTTCTCTGGTGGTTTCTTGCCGGTCAACAATGTTATCTGATGCCTCTCAGTGCTTGTTCCTGCTTCTAGACTACTACTAGATAAGTTGGACTTTTGTCCATGTTTTGTTTTGCCTATTTGTTCCAGTTCACAGCTGAAGTTTTGTTACTGTGTCTGGAAAGCTCTCGTTGATCAGGGATTGCTACTCTGGCGTTATGAGTTAATGCCAGAGTTTAAGGTAATCTCTGGATGGTGTTTTGTTAGTGTTTTTCTGCTGACCATGAAAGTATACTATCTGTCTTCTGCTATCTAGTAAGCGGACCTCAAATTTGCTAAGACTATTTTCCTGCTGCGTTTGTTGTTTCATCTGAACTCACCGTCATTATATGTGGGGGGCTACTGTCTTCTTTGGAATATTTCTCTAGAGGTGAGCCAGGTCTTATATTTCCCTCTGCTAGCTATTTAGGTCTTAGGCCAGAGCTGGGCATCTAGCGATAAATAGGAAATGCTACCTGGCTATTTCTAGTTGCGCGGCAGGCTTAGTTCATGGTCAGTATAGTTCCATCTTCCGAGAGCTTGTCCCTCTATAGGCTTGCTATGATCTCTGCCTGCAGAGATCATGACAATATATACAGGACAGGAGGAGTGGTACTGTGCAGTGTATATATACAGGACAGGAGGAGTGGTACTGTGCAGTGTATATATACAGGACAGAAGAAGTGGTACTGTCCAGTGGACACTACTGTTCAAAAGTTTAGGATCACTTAGAAATTTCCTTATGTTAGGACTATGTTATGTTAGAACACCACTAACCGCCCTAACTAGGGACAGGTAAGCGCACTGGTTACGCACGGTGCCGCACTGGCTAACGCTAATGATTGATGTTATAGATTGTGCCTGGTGCTGGATGGCACTAACTGGCGCTAGACAGCTCCAACATTCGCGAGCATTCATCAACACTAGGGATGCGAATGATTCGGAGCTTTCACCAGAACAGGCATACATCCACACACACACAATAATTGATTTATACTAGCGCATGGCAGTGCAAACCTTTTATAGCTGTAGCTCTCCAGGACCTTCCTAGTGGTCTAATAGGAGCCGCTACAGGACCTGAGCATGTGACCCCCGACCTCCAATGAGAGGTCGACCTGTGGGCATGCTCAGTAGAGGAAAAGCAGGACAGTCCTTGGAACGTCTGCTCGCCACTAGGGTTGAGCGAAACGGGTCGTGCATTTTCATAAGTCGCCGACTTTTGACAAAGTCGGCGTCTCATGAAACCCGACCCGATCCCTGTGCGTGGTCGGCCATGCGGTACGCGATCTTGGCGCTAAAGTCGCGTTTCGTATGACGCGTTTAGCGCCATTTTTTCAGCCAATGAATGAGCGTGGGCAGAGTGATGACATAGGTCTTAGGGGAGTGAACGCCTATCGTCATGTTATCGCTTGTGCGCAGTAGGGATTTGGAATGTGAAATTTTCTGTGCTGGGACGGAGGGGGAGGGGGGGGGGGGAGAGAGAGAGAGAGAGAGAGAAAAAAAAAAATATAAAATAAATTCCTTCATTGGGTTTCGTGTTTCGGCCGAAACCCGACTTTTCACGGTGGTCGGCCGATTTCACTCGACTCGACTTTTAAGACAGTCTGGTTTCACAAAACCCGACTCGACCCTAAAAAACTAAAGGTCGCTCAACCCTACTCGCCACTTATAAGTGCTGGCTACAAGGGCTGAGACTGGAAAGGCAGCAGTAACCAAGAGCACAGTATCAGCTTGAGCCACACACTGGGATCTCTGCTGAGCAGGTTCCACTGCGGCTGGAGGAGAATGGGAGTCCGCAGCGGACATGGTTCGAGATTCCCCCTGTGTTTCTTCTAATAACTTTCTGGGCAGCTGCTATTTTTAGGCTGGGGAATGGGGGGGGAGGAATATCCATGGCCCCTTACCAGCCTGAGAATACCAGCCCCCAGCTGTCTGCTTTAGCCATGCTGGTTGTCTTAATAGCCAGACTTGCTGAAGCACACAACTGAGGGTTGCAGCCCACAGCTGTGAATTTTGCCTGGCTGGTTATCAAAAATACAGGGGAACCCATGCCATTTTTTAAATTTATTTACAGAGCAAGCGCCGGCTAATGAATACTCCCGATCAGCCGCTCCTGATCTCTCTGTTGTTAGCGGCAGCAGGCCATAGTCCCATCAGTCGACACCAATGACTGGAGGTAAACATTATACCTTGCTTAACAGCGTGGGAACCACGGCTGTCTTATCAGCAGGGATAATTTTACTGCCGATCAGAAGCGGTGTTTGCCGCACTGGACAAGCACCCAATGTTCGTGGGGCCTAACCCGAACAGTAACACGGACTTCCCGGTGATGTCCGTGTCTGTGCTCAGTGTCCGTGCCTGAACAGTAGGTATTCGGTATGGATGCCGAACTTTACTGTTCGGGTTCGTCCATCTCTACTCAGAACAAACCAGAAATCCATTCACTGTCTCCCAATTTCCCAGTGTATCCAGTTTAAACTACTAACACTGACCTACAAAGCCATCCATAAACTTTCTCCTCTGGATATTTCAGAACTAATCTCCCAATATTTTCCCTCACGTAATCTCTGGTCCTCCCAAAACCTCCTTCTCTCCTCTCCACTTATTCGCTCCTCACCCAATCGCCTCCAAGACTTCTCCTGAATATCCCCATCCTCTGGAATTCTGTGCCGCAACACGTCCGATTATCCACCACATTTGGATCCTTCAGACAGAACCTGAAAACCCATCTCCTCAAAAAAAAGATTACAACCTGCAATGACCACGCTGCCACCTCAACACCATCAGAGCTACTGCAACCCTGACCTACTGACTCCTCCCCCATAATCCTGTAGAATGCAAGCCCGCAAGGGCAGGGTCCTCTTCCTTCTGTACCAGTCTGTCATTGTTAGTTTGCTTACTGTAAGTGATATTTGTATTTTGCTGCAACCCCTTCTCATGTACAGCACTATGGAATTGATGGTGCTATATAAACAAATAATAAGAATAATAAAAATGAAAGACTAAACTCATGTGTAGGGAAAATACTGTTTATTTAAACCAACACATGGGTTCAGTCCTGCACTGGTGGTTTGTCTGAGGAAAAAGTCTGTTATATTCTGAAATGTGTCGATACAGAATAGCAAATTTGATTTTAACCAAAAAAAATAAAAAACCAAGTGATCCCTCAAAGTGATAAGAGAGATTTAAGCAAAAGTAGGAATTTAAAACTTAGCATTTAATAAACCATTAAAGGGTACTAAGACACAATAAAACATACATAATTAGAGCCTAAAAATGATCTGCCAAACAAACTATCAGGTTCAGATAAGACACCAATTGTCTATAACTAACTACCGTATTTTTCCGACCATAAGACGCACTTTTTTTCCTCCAAATTTGGGAGGAAAGTGTGGGTGCGTCTTATGGTACGGATGTAATGTGGGGAGGGGGCAGCGGCTAGTGGGATCGCACTGTGATCCCACTTGCAGGAGACAGAAAAATGTCCCCGCTGCCTGGAATCCAGTGCTGGGGAAACCACATGGTCCCGATGATTAAAGTGCAGTGAATATTCATTAGCCGCTTCCCCGCCCACCTGTCAGCTGAGCAGTGAGCAGCACATGAATAGTCCCTCACTGAAACACACATGGTTTCCTCAGCGCTGGATTCCTGCAGCAGCTGGGGAGATCTGTGTGTCCGGTGGAGGAGGGGGCAGCAGCAGGGGCCAGAGGGGACAAGATCGCCGCACACCTGCCTGGCTGTGCTGGATGCTGAGTGCTGGGCATAAAGACCTGTGTGATGTCATGAAGTGGGCGGGCTGGAGCATCACATGACAGCACATGACTCCCTCTTCTGATGTCATCACTAGTGTTGAGCGATACCGTCCGATACTTGAAAGTATCGGTATCGGAAAGTATCGGCCGATACCGGCAAAGTATCGGATCCAATCCGATACCGATGCCCGATACCAATACAAGTCAATGGGACTCAAGTATCGGACGGTATCCCTGATGGTTCCCAGGGTCTGAAGGAGAGGAAACTCTCCTTCAGGCCCTGGGATCCATATTAATGTGTAAAAGAAAGAATTAAAATAAAAAATATTGCTATACTCACCTCTCCGAGGGAACCGGCAGCGTTCTTTGCTTAAAATTCGCGCGTTTACTTCCTTACGTGAAGTCCCGGCTTGTGATTGGTCGCGTGCCGCCCATGTGGCCGCGACGCGACCAATCACAGCAAGCCGTGACGCAATTTCATTTCCTTCAGGATTTTAAAATTACGTTCTGGCTTGTGATTGGTCGCGTCGCCCATGTGACCGCGACGCGACCAATCACAAGCCAGAACGTAATTTTAAAATCCTGAAGGACCTGAAATTACGTCACGGCTTGCTGTGATTGGTTGCGTCGCGGCCACATGGGCGACGCGACCAATCACAAGCCGTGACGTAATTTTAAAAATGCGCGCGTTTCCTGCCTCCTGTGACGTCACGGCTTGTGATTGGTCGCGTCGCCCATGTGACCGCGACGCGACCAATCACAAAGCCGGAACGTAATTTTAAAATACTGAATGCCTAGAAGGACCTGAAAATTACGTCACGGCTTGCTGTGATTGGTCGCGTCGCGGCCACATGGGCGGCACGCGACCAATCACAAGCCGTGACGTCACGGAAGGAAGGAAACGCGCGCATTTTAAGCAAAGAACGCTGCCGGTTCCCTCGGTGAGGTCCAGGCTGCGTCGGAGAGGTGAGTATAGCAATATTTTTTATTTTAATTCTTTCTTTTACACATTAATGTTGTTTCGATACCGATACCCGATACCACAAAAGTATCGGATCTCGGTATCGGAATTCCGATACAGCAAATATCGGCCGATACCCGATACTTGCGGTATCGGAATGCTCAACACTAGTCATCACAGGTGCTTCAGACTCCCCACTAGAATCTGCAAGCTTCCTCTTATGACCTGTGCTGTGGAGAGGCAACAAGAGGGAGGGCTCTGTGTGCAGTCATGGGATGCTCCAGCTTTTTACCTCACCACAGCGGCTGGCTGCCACAATTAAAAGGTTAGTCTTTACAACACACAATAAAACACTCTGCCACTCCTGTGGTGAACTATAACTCCCAGCATGCCATAGGCTCTGCAGGACAAGCTGGGAGTTATAGTTCTTCCAACGGGATCTTAAAGCAGCACTCCAGTGTTATTTTTCAGTTCTGGAGCGGTGCTTTAAATATAAGCCCTGTGTCTCCATTCTTATACTCACCCTCCAGCGTCTTCATAGAATACTTTACAGACACCACACTGGTCCCGCAGCACCATCTTCTACCAGCAGCTTCCAATATAATAACATACTATTATATATAATAACACCACAGATAATGGTATGTTATTCAATTTTACCACTTTTTTTTTTTTTGCTTCAAATATTTTTTTCACCTCTAAAACCTGGGTACGTCTTATAGTCCGGTGCATCTTATAGTCCGAAAAATACGGTATCTATGCCAGTACAACTGACATGTAGTGAATAAACCAAGTAGGGCGTTTATAGATCCATATTACATTAATACAATGAAATTATCTCACCCAATTCAGGTTAACGTTAGGATCTCTGGCAAAGGTTTTCAGACACTCATGTGGAGCTGTGGGCATCAAGACGCTGTACAGTCATCCATATCATGCTAAGAAAGTGCAAGTAAAAAATTAACCACCTCCTGATGTGTTTGATCCCAACTGGGACTCATCAGGGGATATGGCAGCCAGGATGGAGGACTCTGCCATATCAAGCAACAAAGAGCCTCATATGGGGAAGATGTCTTAAAAGGATCAATTTATATAGAGATTTAAATATCTTTGAAACGCATTGACAATAAACCGCATTCCTTTATTCTGGATACTGATTCTTTCTCCGGAGTGTCCATTGGTATTCGTGGCAGCACAGAAATTCAATCCCTTGCTATTGTATCGCAATTTTATGTTATAGCAGAGATGTACTTTTATTTCAGGTTCTGAAGTCGATATTTCAACAAGAATATGGAAACTTACTGCCTAAATACTGTAAAGGAACATTATTTCTACTACCAACCTGAGAGCAGCTATAGCTTCTTCTACAGAACGTGCTTCTATCTCTCCTTCCTCTACCACACGACGATTCACGTTTTCTTCCAGTGGCAGCTCTAGATGTGTCTTCGAGCTTTCAACAACAGCTAGGAAGACAATATCACATAGTTAAATGCATTGTTTGCATGATTAAGTGGTACACATGACCTGCCCTGCTTACCTTTCTCATCATCTTCTTTCTGCAGAGTTTCTTCTATCTGTGCTCGTGTCACTTTTGTCGGTGCAGGTTTTGCTTGTTTGCTCTTCAACTTGGAATCCTCTTCTTCTAGCAAGCGATGGCTTTCCTTCTTTCTCTCTAACAGCTCCAGGCGACGTTTTTCCTTTTCTTCCTAACAAAATGGATGACATACAGCATGAAGTTGTCTCAAAAACTACTGATGGTTAAGGCTACGTTCACATTTGCGCTTTTGGGCGCAGCGTCGTCGACGCATACCGACGCATGCGTCATGCGCCCCTATCTTTAACATGGGGGACGCATGGACATGCGCCGGTATGCGTTGTACTGCGTTTTACGACGCATGCGTCATAAAGACGCACAAGACAGGGCGCAGGGGACGCAACATGTTGCAGTTTTCCTGCGTCCTAATTTTTTTTTAAAACGCATGCATCGCACTTGCGTCGTAAATGCGCCAAAAAAAACCATTAGGGTCTATGGAAAACGCATAGGGCACAAGTGCCTGCGTCGTCCTGCGTTGTTCAACGCATGCGTTTTTTGATAAAAAAAAAAGTGAAGTGTCAATTTCATGTAACGTTGGACGCATGCGTCGCCGGAAAGGTCAGAGAGGCCCGACGCCTGCGCACTGCAGTACTTTGCTCTGCCCTCAACAGGGCAGACAAAGTACGCCTGCGCCGGAGCCGCGGCGTAAAGACCCGAAGAGGACGTCATGGAATGAAGATGGGAGGCGCCGGAGCGGACCGGAGACACCCATTTGACCAGACCGCACCGGGACCGCCCCTGGGTGAGTATAATCTAACGTCTTTTTCTCCTCTTTCAGGTAACATCGGGGGCTTATCTACAGCATTACAGAATGCTGTAGATAAGCCCCTGATGCCGGTGAGCTTACCTCACCAGCCATTTTGGGGGTGACAGGTTCCCTTTAAATTCCAGGCAAAATAAAAAGAACAATGGAGGCCCCAGATCAATAAGAATGGTATTTTGTACGCCAGTCTTTGTGAAGGCAGTGCTGGAGTAAGATGCACTAAATTCCACATACCGCTTAATAAATTTGGTGCATCTTAAAACTAATGTGCACCTCCCCAAAAAATTTGATCTTTTGCCAACACCGCCAGAGCTTGGGGTGGCACATACACAGTTCAATACACTGAGTCTTGCAATGTCATGACTAGATGTGCATACTACGCCACAGGCACTGACAGCACTGGTTAGAGATCTCAGTAGGGAAAGTATATCACTTAAAGAAGAGTGAACTATCAGCCAGACACAGAAGGCGGGCACTAAGGGGTGAACATAGGAAGTGAGGGCAGGAGAGCATCAAGTGCAATGCCCCACCCCGAAGCACTCCCAGCTCATTTGCATACAATTTGGATGCTGGATTTCTGAGAAACTGCTAAACGGATTTCTGCAATCAAGGTGGATTTATTCAGCAAGGAAGCCCCTGTACATGCGTGCCCCATTAGTTTGAGGTACCAAAATCCTCATATTCCCTTTAGTCAACCTTTTTCGAGTTCTTATAAGAGAAGTGGTTTTGGACTGTTATTACTAATGTTTATACTTAAAAACACCGTAGTATGGGAGATATTTACTAAGCTAAATGCACCCTGCTCCACATTTATTATGCGTTTTAAACACTTTTTGTGCACGAATGACAAGCAGCTGTGACCCTGTGGGAAATAGGGGTAGCTTCACACACAAGAGAGGTATGGCTTGGGATCTGACACTGTGTGACAAAACTTGGGCTTATATTTTAACAAAGTAAGCCAGCCAATGGTGGTGTAAACTTAAATAAAGTTAAAATTCTCAGTGTCATAAATTTGGCTTTTTCGTTTATTAAATTAGTGAATTATCTCCCCACAGTTCAAGTCATATATCATTGACCACCACAACATGGCACAATACATGGGACCTATATAAAATAAAAGAAAATTGTCATGTAGTTTTCCTTCATGAAAAAAGTTTACATGATCATATGATGTGTAAAACAAAATGTAATTTAACATATTAGGAGGTTATGTGCAGATGATCAGTCAATGCGGCGGGTTGGACGCTGTGTATTTGTGCAGCGTCAAACACTCAGCATCCAGATGTTATAGCATAGTGGATGGGATTTTAAGAAATCCTATGTCCAATATGCATCCAGAGACACCCTCGGAGTCAGACATGCGGTGCGTCTTTCCAGACCTCATGTCAATTTCTCTTGCGCAGACGCTAGTCGTACAATATATTGGACGCGGTGAATCCACACGGCTCAGTTAACACATGCGGATTCACCTGTGATCAATAGATAGCATAACTTTGGATGCAGCGAACATGCGCTGCGTCCAAAGTGCTACCTGTTCCGGATCGTCTGCCAATAACCTAAAAATGAGAGTGGAACCAGATGCATTATTCAAGGGAAATGTAAATAACCTTGAGTGATATACATTTATAGTAGCATTAACGATTGTTAGTAAAATGCAGAGGAGGAAAAGAAGTGCAGGCAAAGCAGTTTTAGCAAGGCCAGATGTTTATTCTCAGGGAATCATAAAGGCCAAGGACGATTCAAGGAGGAGATACAACTGGAAGCAAGTTGTGAGGTTTGCCATCAGAGAGATAAGATATTCAATGTAACAACTATTTCTAATTATTATACTATGAATAGGAAAAGCAGAAACACATACAGCAGCTAACATGACAGGATGAACACGGTAAATCGTCCCCATCACTTTTATTATCTATTTGTGTAGATTTCTTTACTTCCAAGTAGACCGGGAATATCTTACCATCTATTTTCATTTCATAATTTCAAGTTGTACAGTAGACAAGTAAAGTATACAGCTATTTTTAAGAACATGCCTGGAAATAAGCAAAATAATTTGACCCACCCAAGTGAGAAGCGTTTATGGAAAATGGCAACCTACAGTTGGATTTTCCCAAACCATGACAGCACCGTACGGAGAGAGAGTATGCACCTCCCAGGAACCCTACAGAATAAATAGTGGGTGCCTCTCCATGCACCTCAGTGTGGTTACAGAGCATAAGAGGGAGTCGCGCTGTTAGAAACACCAAAAAACATATTTGGAACTTAGTGCCATATATATACCCCTTTTATCCCATCTTTTTTCACAAAGTGAATAAGGGGAAGACCTTCCGCCACCAGATAAAATAAAGTGCTGTGCAGTGCTGTCATGGTTTGGGAAAATCCAATTACGGGTAAGTAATTATCTATTCCCTACACCCTGACAGCACTGTACAGAGGCTAAAATAGAAGAAATCCCTAGGGAGGAACCACTGCAGAAAGAACCTTTCTTCCAAAGGAAAGATCAGAGGTCTAACCTGTAGTGTTTAAAGATAGTAGCTCTCTCTGCCCAAGAGATAGCCATGGTAGCCATCTTATAGAATGAGCCTTAATATCCAGAGGAAGATTCTAACCTGATGTGAGTAAACTAAGGTTATGACTATTCTAAAGGTACCGTCACACTAAACGATATCGCTAGCGATCCGTGACGTTGCAGCGTCCTGGCTAGCGATATCGTTTAGTTTGACACGCAGCAGCGATCAGGATCCTGCTGTGATGTCGCTGGTCGCTGAATAAAGTTCAGAACTTTATTTGGTCGTCCGATCGCTGTGTATCGTTGTGTTTGACAGCAAAAGCAACGATACCAGCGATGTTTTACACTGGTAACCAGGGTAAACATCGGGTTACTAAGCGCAGGGCCGCGCTTAGTAACCCGATGTTTACCCTGGTTACCAGCGTAAAATGTAAAAAAAACAAACACTACATACTTACATGCGTCCCCCGGCGTCCGCTTCCCACACTGACTGAGCGCCGCAAAGTGAAAGTGAAACCACAGCACAGCGGTGACGTCACCGCTGTGCCCTGCTACTGCCGGCGCTCAGTCATTGCAGGAAGCGGACGCCGGGGGACGCATGTAAGTATGTACTGTTTGTTTTTTTTTACATTTTACTCTGGTAACCAGGGTAAACATCGGGTTACTAAGCGCAGCCCTGCGCTTAGCAACCCGATGTTTACCCTGGTTACCCAGGGACCTCGGCATCGTTGGTCGCTGGAGAGCGGTCTGTGTGACAGCTCTCCAGCGATCAAACAGCGACGCTGCAGCGATCGGCATCGTTGTCGCTATCGCTGCAGCATCGCTTAGTGTGACGGTACCTTTACCCACCTAGCTATGGTGGATTTAGTAGCCCCCTTACCTTTGTTGGGACCATGAAACAATACAAACATTGACAAGGACTTACCCCAGGGACACGTGTCAAGTTATTTAAGCAGGCACCTCAAGATATCAAAAGAAAATAAAAACTAACTCACCCTGAGAGTATAGATTCTCACAGAAAGACAGCAGAGATATTTCCTGCTATCTATGAAAACTGGAAATGGTTTTGTGATCACTCTGTCTTCCAGGAAGGTTGTGAAAGGTGCATTAATGGAGATAGCCTGTAATTCACCCACCCGACTAGCTTAGGTTAGGGCCTCCAAAAGAACTGTTTTCAGGGTGAGTACCCTAACAGTGGCAGATAAAACTGGCTCAAAGGGATCCCGCATAAGGGCATTTAATACTAGATTCAAGCCCTAATGAGCTACTCGAAGGCCCCTCGCTGATCTGAACGGAAAGGAAGCTTTGATAAATCTATGCACCCACAGGTGGCCAGCTATTTTTTGGTCAAATAGAGCTTCTAAAGGTACCTTCACACGAAATGACTTTACAACGAGAACGACAACGATCCGTGACGTTGCAGCGTCCTGGATAGCGATATCGTTGTGTTTGACACGCAGCAGCGATCTGGATCCCGCTGTGATATCGCTGGTCGTTGATTAAAGTTCAGAACTTTATTTGGTCGTCAGATCGGCGTGTATCGTCGTGTTTGAAAGCAAAAGCAACGATGCCAGCAATGTTAAACATGGAGCTAACGACCTGTGAGAACGATAAGTGCGTCACCGCTACGTCACCGGATCGCTCCTGCGTCGTTCTGGAGCTGCTGTGTTTGACATCTCTACAGCGATGTAAACAGCGACGCTGCAGCGATCGGATCGTTGTCGTTCTCGTTGTAAAGTCGTTTCGTGTGAAGGTACCTTAAGGCAGCGACATGAACTTTTAGTGTACTGGTTGAAAGGCCCTTCTCTAGACCCTTTTGAAATAACTAATACCTCTCTAAGGGGAACCTGCTGTTGCATTGCTAGACTACAGTACAGACCAAAAGTTTGGACACACCTTCTCATTTAAAGATTTTTCTGTATTTTCATGACTATGAAAATTGTAAATTCACACTGAAGTTATCAAAACTATGAATTAACACATGTGGAATTATATACTTAACAAAAAAGTGTGAAACAACTGAAATTATGTCTTATAGTCTAGGTTCTTCAAACTAGCCACCTTTTGCTTTGATGACTGCTTTACACACTTTTTGCATTCTCTTGATGAGCTTCAAGAGGTAGTCACCGGAAATGGTTTTCACTTCACAGGTGTGCCCTGACAGGTTGAATAAGTGGGATTTCTTGCCTTATAAATGGGGTTGGGACGATCAGTTGTGTTGAGCAGAAGTTTGGTGGATACACAGCTGATAGTCTTACTGAATAGACTGTTAGAATTTGCATTATGGCAAGAAAAAAGCAGCTAAGTAAAGAAAAACGAGTGGCCATCATTTACTTTATGAAATCAAGGTCAGTCAGTCTGAAAAATTGGGAAAAATTTGAAAGTGTCCCCAAGTGCAGTGGCAAAAACCATCAAGCGCTACAAAGAAACTGGCTCACATGAGGACCGCCCCAGGAAGGGAAGACCAAGAGTCACCTCTGCTTCTGAGGATAAGTTTATCCGAGTCACCAGCCTCAGAAATCGCAGGTTAACAGCAGCTCAGATTAGAGACCAGGTCAATGCCACACAGAGTTCTAGCAGAAGACACATCTTTACAACAACTGTTAAGAGGAGACTTTGTGCAGCAGGACTTCATGGTAAAATAGCTACTAGGAAACCACTGCTAAGGACAGGCAACAAGCAGAAGAGACTTGTTTGGGCTAAAGAACACAAGGAATGGACATTAGACCAGTGGAAATATGTGCCTTGGTCTGATGAGTCCAAATTTGAGATCTTTGGCTCCAACCACCGTGTCTTTGTGCGACGCAGAGAAGGTGAACGGATGGACTCTACATGCCTGGTTCCCACCGTGAAGCATGGAGGAGAAGGTGTGATGGTGCTTTGCTGGTGACACTGTCGGGGATTTATTCAAAATTGAAGGCATACTGAACCAGCATGGCTACCACAGCATCTTGCAGCGGCATGCTATTCCATCCAGTTTGCGTTTAGTTGGATCATCATTTATTTTTCAATAGGACAATGACCCCAAACACACCTCCAGGCTGTGTAAGGGCTATTTGACCAAGAAGGAGAGTGATGGGGTGCTACATCAGATGACCTGGCCTCCACAGTCACCAGACCTGAACCCAATCAAGATGGTTTGGGGTGAGCTGGACCACAGAGTGAAGGCAAAAGGGCCAACAAGTCCTAAGAATCTCTGGGAACGCCTTCAAGATTGTTGGAAGACCATTTCCGGTGACTACCTCTTGAAGCTCATCAAGAGAATGCCAAAAATGTGCAAAGCAGTAGAGTAGCAGCAATAAAAAGGACGCTACTTTGAAGAACCTAGAATATAAGACATAATTTCAGTTGTTTCACACTTTTTTTGTTAAGTATATAATTCCACATGTGTTAATTCATAGTTTTGATAACTTCAGTGTGAATTTACAATTTTCATAGTCATGAAAATACAGCAAAATCTTTAAATGAGGTGTCTCCTAACTTTTGATCTGTACTCTCTCTCTCTCTCTCTATAGATACATACGTACACACACACCACAGCAGTGATTCCAGTCACCATTTTCTATGCAGAACACTCGCCATCTTCTGACATTTGTGAGAACTATGAAGCATAAACAGCTCTTTATACTAGCAGGGCATGATCACTGTGCATGAAATTCTGGGAAAGGGTCCAGTTTTGAGACAGGCAGCAGCTCAGCTGATCATGGCTATTCCTAATCAGATGGTCACAGAAATTCTGCACTCTCCAGCAACATTTTTTTTTATCCTGGAACTTGATTTGTTTGTATGGCTTTATGCTTGCCATTTCCTTCAGTTCCATATACACTATTACAATAAAGGGTTCTTAATGCCAGTGGTTCATGACATCTACTAGTTGCTTATATAAAAAACTTAGTCAAAGTCATTCATATTTTTTTAAACTCCTGAATCAACATATTAAACTCTGGGGTGGGAAGTCTTAACCCCTTCTCGCCGCAGCCCATTTTCGTTTATGCATTTCTGTTTTTTGCTCCCCTTCTTCTCAGAGCCATAACTTTTTTATTTTTCCGTTAAAGGGAACCTGTCACCCCGTTTTTTGAAGATGAGCTAAAAATACCGTTAAATAGGGGCAGAGCTGGGCGTTACATTAGTGTCTTTGTGTGCCTTTATAACCTACCTAAGCTGCCGAAATACCTTTGTAAAGTCGCCGTTTTCTGCTGTCACTCACGCTGGTCTGGTCATATGGGTGTGGTGACAGCGCTGTTTCTCCCCCAGAAACCTGCTCATCATTACGTTGGTGGCGTAGTGGTGTGCGCATGTCCAAAGCGAAGATCCACTGCCCAGGAGATTCAAAACAGCGCGGTCTTCGCTATTCGCAGTTTACCGGTGCGCAGATGGAGCGCTCTGCTGCCCGGGGCTTCAGGAAAATGGCCGCGGGATTCCGCGCGTGCGCAGATGGAGATCGCGGCGGCCATTTTCCTGAAGCCCCGGGCAGCAGAGCGCTCCATCTGCGCACGCGCGGCCACAGGAAAGATGGCCGCGCCCACCGGTAAACGGCGAATAGCGAAGACCGCGCTGTTTTGAATCTCCTGGGCAGTGGATCTTCGCTTTGGACATGCGCACACCACTACACCACCAACGTAATGATGAGCAGGTTTCTGGGGGAGAAACAGCGCTGTGACCACGCCCATATGACCAGACCAGCGTGAGTGACAGCAGAAAACGGCGACTTTACAAAGGTATTTCGGCAGCTTAGGTAGGTTATAAAGGCACACAAAAGACACTAATGTAACGCCCAGCTCTGCCCCTATTTAACGGTATTTTTAGCTCATCTTCAAAAAACGGGGTGACAGGTTCCCTTTAATATGGCCACGTGAGGGCTTGTTTTTTGCAGGACAAGTTGTACTTTTGAACGACACCATTGGTTTCACTATATCGTGAACTTAAAAACGGGAAAAAAATTCCAAGTGCGGTGAAATTGCAAACTGACCTGCCATTATGATTCTCCAGGTCATTACGAGTTGATAGACACCAAACATGTCTAGGTTCTTTTTTTATCTAAGTGTTGAAAAAAAATTCCAAACTTTGCTAAAAAAAAAAAATAATTGCGCCAGTTTCCGAGAACCGTAGCGTCTCCACTTTTCGTGATCTCGGGTTGGGTAAGGGCTTAGTTTTTGCGTGCCGAGCTGACGTTTTTCTTTATACCATTTCGGTGCAGATACGATCATTTAATCGCCCGTTATTGCATTTTAATGCAATGTCTTTGCGACCAAAACAATGTAATTCTGGTGTTTTGACTTTCTCACTACGCCACTAAGTGATCAGGTTAACCTTTTTTTATTGATAGATCGGGCGATTCTAAACGCAGCGATACCAAATATGTGTATGTGTGATTTTTTTTATTGTTTTATTTTGAATGAGGTAAAAGGGAGGTGATTTAAACTTTTATATATATATATTTTTTTTTACATTTCTAGACTTTTTTTTTTTTTACTTTTGGCATGCTTCAATAGTCTTCATGGGAGACTAGAAGCTGCCAGAACCCCATCGGCTCTGCTACATATAAGCGATGATCAGATCGCCTCTATGTAGCAGAATACCTCACTTGCTATAAGAGCCGACCACTGGGCGGCACTCACAGCAAGCCGGAAGTGACAACCATAGAGGTCTCCAGGGGACCTCTGGTTGTCATGCCAACCCACCGGTGATCCGTGATCACGTGACGGGGTCACCGGTGGACAGATTTCTGGCCCAATGGCTGGAAGTGTGCGTTAAATGCCGCTGTCAGAGTTTGACAGTGGCATTTAACAGGTTAATAGTCGCGGGTAGATCGCGATTCCACCCGTGGCTGTTACGGGCACATGTGAGCTGTTCAAAACAGCTGACATGTCCTGGGAAAGATGTGGGCTCACCGTCGGAGCAGACATCAAAGGGAGAGTAGCGACATGCGCAGTACTAGAACAGCGCATGTCGCAAAGTTGTTAAAATAAGACAAAATGTATAGTTATGGATGGATGTTAAATTTGGTAAATTGTTAAAACACGTAACTTCTCAATAACTACTGGCTAATTCCATGCCGAGATGTTGAGGCAATCTTGAATCTCAAACTATGTCCCGTTTTGCACAAAGCTGTACCACTGGCATAAACTATGCCAAAATTCCGATGTTTAGCTTGGAAAATCTCCACACACGCATGCACACACACTCACTTTGTTTACTAGGCAGAAACTGAATGGCAGTTCCCTATAGCTCCAGTAGTGTCTCCAGCAAGTCACACTGCTCAGGGAATTTCACTGAACACTACAACACAAGTGCTAGTAAGACATATATTGCATAAGCCTCCTGATCAGAGACCTATTAAATGATTTGTTTAAAACTAAAACCAATAAAAATAATATCTGGATTTTGTAACTGCCTTTGTATGAAATAAATATACTAAAGGGGTATAACAATGTGATCTTACAATAATATGCACATATACACATATTTATTCGTATTCAATATAACCATTTTATAAATCTGCCCCGTTTTGCACATATAATCCATAAGGACCTTGAGGATTTCCCTCCAAGCCTCCAATCACCTTCAGTTGCCATTGGAACAGCCCATGTAGTCCAGGTTTTTCAAGGACAGGGCAGCATCTCAGCTGGCATCCTGCTAGTATAAATATGCGGTGTCTAAAACTGAGCTTCTAATGAGAGCGATGTCACAAAAGGGGACAGAACCTCCTATATTACAGTTGCAGAGCTCATACCAAACAGCAGCAGTGCTTATGAACTGGTATCTAAAAATAGTGTTGTTCTGCTGGATGGCCTGTATATACAGGCAGGGCTGTGGAGTTGTGAGTCGGAGTCCATTTTGGTGCTGTTATAAAATTAATCAACTCCTAAAATATATTATAAATTATGTACAGTAGTTCATGCAGTTTGTGCTGAAAAAATTTTCCATAATAATTTGGGAAAGGTATTAACCCCTTCACCCCCAAGGGTGGTTTGCACGTTAATGACCGGGCCAATTTTTACAATTCTGACCACTGTCCCTTTATGAGGTTATAACTCTGGAACGCTTCAACGGATCTTGGCGATTCTGACATTGTTTTCTCGTGACATATTGTACTTCATGATAGTGGTAAAATTTCTTTGATATTACCTGCGTTTATTTGCAGAAAAAATGGAAATTTGGCGAAAATTTTGAAAATTTTGCAATTTTCCAACTTTGAATTTTTATGCCCTTAAATCACAGAGATATGTCATGCAAAATACTTAATAAGTAACATTTCCCACATGCCTACTTTACATCAGCACAATTTTGGAACCAAAATTTTTTTTTGTTAGGGAGTTATAAGGGTTAAAAGTTGACCAGCAATTTCTCATTTTTACAACACCATTTTTTTTTAGGGACCACATCTCATTTGAAGTCATTTTGAGGGGTCTATATGATAGAAAATACCCAAGTGTGACACCATTCTAAAAACTGCACCCCTCAAGGTGCTCAAAACCATATTTAAGAAGTTTATTAACCCTTCTGGTGCTTCACAGGAATTTTTGGAATGTTTAAATAAAAATGAACATTTAACTTTTTTTCACAAAAAATTTACTTCAGCTCCAATTTGTTTTATTTTACCAAGGGTAACAGGAGAAAATGGACCCCAAAATTTGTTGTACAATTTGTCCTGAGTACGCCGATACCCCATATGTGGGGGTAAACCACTGTTTGGGCGCATGACAGAGCTCGGAAGCGAAGGAGCGCCATTTGACTTTTCAATGCAAAATTGACTGGAATTGAGATGGGACGCCATGTTGCGTTTGGGGAGCCCCTGATGTGCCTAAACATTGAAACCCCCCACAAGTGATACCATTTTGGAAAGTAGACCCCATAAGGAACTTATCTAGAGGTGTGGTGAGCACTTTGACCCACCAAGTACTTCACAGAAGTTTATAATGCAGAACCGTAAAAATAAAAAATCATATTTTTCACAAAAATTATTTTTCGCCCCCAATTTTTTATTTTCCCAAGGGTAAGAGAAGAAATTGGACCCCAAAAGTTGTTGTACAATTTGTCCTGAGTACGCTGATACCCCATATGTGGCGATAAACCACTGTTTGGGCGCATGGGAGAGCTCGGAAGGGAAGTAGCACCGTTTGACTTTTCAATGCAAAATTGACTGGAATTGAGATGGGACGCCATGTTGCGTTTGGGGAGCCCCTGATGTGCCTAAACATTGAAACCCCCCACAAGTGACACCATTTTGGAAAGTAGACCCCCTAAGGAACTTATCTAGAGGTGTGGTGAGCACTTTGACCCACCAAGTACTTCACAGAAGTTTATAATGCAGAACCGTAAAAATAAAAAATCATATTTTTTCACAAAAATTATTTTTCGCCCCCAATTTTTTATTTTCCCAAGGGTAAGAGAAGAAATTGGACCCCAACAGTTGTTGCACAATTTGTCCTGAGTACGCTGATACCCCATATGTGGTGATAAACCACTGTTTGGGCGCATGGGAGAGCTCGGAAGGGAAGTAGCACCGTTTGACTTTTCAATGCAAAATTGACAGGAATTGAGATGTGACGCCATGTTGCGTTTGGAGAGCCACTGATGTGCCTAAACATTGAAACCCCCCACAAGTGACACCATTTTGGAAAGTAGACCCCCTAAGGAACTTATCTAGATGTGTTTTGAGCGCTTTGACCCACCAAGGGCTTCACAGAAGTTAATAATGCAGAGCCGTAAAAATAAAACAAAAATTTTTTCCCACAAAAATTATTTTTCAGCCCCCAGTTTTGTATTTTCCCGAGGGTAACAGGAGAAATTGGACCCCAAAAGTTGTTGTCCAATTTGTCCTGAGTGCGCTGATACCCCATATGTGGGGGGAAACCACCGTTTGGACGCATGGAAGGGCTCGGAAGTGAAGGAGCGCCATTTGGAATGCAGACTTAGATGGAATGGTCTGCAGGCGTCACATTGCGTTTGCAGAGCCCCTAATGTACCTAAACAGTAGAAACCCCCCACAAGTGACACCATGTTGGAAAGTAGACCCCCTAAGGAACTTATCTAGATGTGTGGTGAGCGCTTTGACCCACCAAGGGCTTCACAGAAGTTTATAATGCAGAGCCGTAAAAATAAAACAAAAATTTTTTCCCACAAAAATTATTTTTCAGCCCCCAGTTTTGTATTTTCCCGAGGGTAACAGGAGAAATTGGACCCTAAAAGTTGTTGTCCAATTTGTCCTGAGTGCGCTGATACCCCATATGTGGGGGGAACCACCGTTTGGATGCATGGGAGGGCTCGGAAGGGAAGGAGCGCCATTTGGAATGCAGACTTAGATGGAATGGTCTGCAGGCGTCACATTGCGTTTGCAGAGCCCCTAATGTACCTAAACAGTAGAAGCCCCGCACAAGTGACCCCATTTTGGAAACTAGACCCCCCAAGGAACTTATCTAGATGTGTTGTAAGAACTTTGAACCCCCAAGTGTTTCACTACAGTTTATAACGCAGAGCCGTGAAAATAAAAAATCCTTTTTTTTCCCACAAAAATTATTTTTTAGCCCCCAGTTTTGTATTTTCCTAGGGGTAACAGGAGAAATTGGACCCCAAAGGTTGTTGTTCTATTTGTCCTGAGTACGCTGATACCCCATATGTTGGGGTAAACCCCTGTTTGGGCACACGGGAGAGCTCGGAAGGGAAGGAGCACTGTTTTACTTTTTCAACGCAGAATTGGCTGGAATTGAGATCGGACGCCATGTCGCGTTTGGAGAGCCCCTGATGTGCCGAAACAGTGGAAACCCCCCAATTATAACTGAAACCCTAATCCAAACACACCCCTAACCCTTATCCCAACAGTAACCCTAACCACACCCCTAACCCTGACACACCCCTAACCCTAATCCCAACCCTATTCCCAACCGTAAATGTAATCTAAACCCTAACCCTAACTTTAGCCCCAACCCTAACCCTAACTTTAGCCCCAACCCTAACTGTAGCCTTAACCCTAGCCCCAACCCTAGCCCTAACCCTAGCCCTAATGGGAAAATGGAAATAAATACTTTTTTTTTATTTTTCCCTAACTAAGGGGGTGATGAAGGGGGGTTTGATTTACTTTTATAGCGGGTTTTTTAGCGGATTTTTATGATTGGCAGCCGTCACACACTGAAAGACGCTTTTTATTGCAAAAAATATTTTTTGCGTTACCACATTTTGAGAGCTATAAATTTTCCATATTTTGGTCCACAGAGTCATGTGAGGTCTTGTTTTTTGCGGGACGAGTTGACGTTTTTATTGGTCACATTTTTGGGCACGTCACATTTTTTGATCGCTTTTTATTCCGATTTTTGTGAGGCAGAATGACCAAAAACCAGCTATTCATGAATTTCTTTTGGGGGAGGCGTTTATACCGTTCCGCGTTTGGTAAAATTGATAAAGCAGTTTTATTCTTCGGGTCAGTACGATTACAGCGATATCTCATTTATATTATTTTTTTTATGTTTTGGCGCTTTTATACGATAAAAACTATTTTATGGAAAAAATAATTATTTTTGCATCGCTTTATTCTCAGGACTATAACTTTTTTATTTTTCTGCTGATGATGCTGTATGGTGGCTCGTTATTTGCGGGACAAGATGACGCTTTCAGCGGTACCATGGTTATTTATATCTGTCTTTTTGATCGCGTGTTATTCCACTTTTTGTTCGGCGGTATGATAATAAAGCGTTGTTTTTTGCCTCGTTTTTTTTTTTTTTTTCTTACGGTGTTTACTGAAGGGGTTAACGAGTGGGCCAGTTTTATAGGTCGGGTCGTTACGGACGCGGCGATACTAAATATGTGTACTTTTATTGTTTTGTTTTTTTTATATTTAGGTAAAGAAATGTATTTATGGGAATAATATTTTTATTTTTTTTCATTATTTTGGAATATTTTTTTTTATTTTTTTTTACACATTTGGAATTTTTTTTTTTTACTTTTTTACTTTGCCCCAGGGGGGGACAATACAGATCGGTGATCTGCCAGTTTGCATAGCACTCTGACAGATCACCGATCTGATTGAAGTGCAGGCTGCTTCACAGTGCCTGCTCTGAGCAGGCTTCTGTGAAGCCACCTCCCTCCCTGCAGGACCCGGATCCGCGGCCATCTTGGATCCGGGTCTGGAGCAGGCAGGGAGGGAGGTAAGACCCTCGCAGCAACGCGATCACATCGCGTTGCTGCGGGGGGCTCAGGGAAGCCCGCAGGGAGCCCTCTCCCTGCGCGATGCTTCCCTGCATCGCCGGCACATCGCGATCATGTTTGATCGCGGTGTGCCGGGGGTTAATGTGCCGGGGGCGGTCCGTGACCGCTCCTGGCACATAGTGCCGGATGTCAGCTGCGATATGCAGCCGACACCCGGCCGCGATCGGCCGCGCTCCCCCCGTGAGCGCGGCCGATCGGCTATGACGTACTATCCCGTCAAGGGTCAGATAGGCCCAGGTCACCTCGACGGGATAGTACGTCAAAGGTCACAGAGGGGTTAAATGTCCTATAAATGTCTGTTCTGTTTCTGATGTAATGATTTTGGCTTTTGGTTGAGATTAATCTGTGCTGCACTTTATGTACATGCTCAGTAGTAAAATTCCTCCTCTACAGATCAGAGCAAGACACTGATAATGAATGCCCACAGCCCTGCACTCATCTCAAGATCTTCCTTCCAGTGAGAACAGGAAAACAGGATTAAGGCAAGTACTTCTTGAAGCATATCTAAACTTTAAATAAACTGTGCATAAATCAATAGTCCAGAGTATGTTTTCTCTGTATGCTTTATATTTTTGTTTGCTTTTCCGCTGAGCTCATGTTTGTTGAGATTAGTAGCTCTGATGCTCTTCATTCATTCATTCATTCATTCATTCATTCATGCTAGCAGTTTCAGTTTCTTTGTGGGGTATGATTCAGCACACACTTGCTCCTTTCCTTCTCCCCGTTCCTAGAATGTGAAGCATCATGATGTGAAACATTTACTGAGCTGTACCTTGGGAATCAGCTGAGATTGAAAGTTCTGAGTAAAGCCATCTAATCACACATATTACAAACTTTTTATCTGTCATCATCTGTACTATTGGTTTATGCAAAGTTTGCTTTATTTCAATCCCAAATTATACAGGATTCCCTATTCTTTTAGGAATTACAAGTTACATTATTTTTTCTATAGGACAAAATTATTTTGAGAGCGAATTTATGATTACAAAATGCCTAAGAAGCTTCCTATGAAGTCAGCCGTATTTGAGCATTTCTCATTAACTCAATATAAAAAAATATTGTGTGTCAGTGTATGACAGATTAAAACAAATGATGTGAGCTCAAATCAGTACATATTCAGGTAGTTATAAAAATGTTCCTACAAGAACTCCCAATCTAAAAAGGCATTTACAACGCTTACACTCAGCGTTCAAAGCTGTGACTGTGAAAGATCAGTGACACCAAGAAACCAGAGCACAGCATTTCTCGCCATGCAAAGGAGAAGGAAAGCGTCTCAAACATCAGTTACAAGATATTTGTAAGTGACAAAGTTACTGTAACAATGACAGCAGATATGTTTAAAAGACAGTTCATCGAGCTTGTTGTGAAGACAGTGTACCATTATCATTATTTGAACGACCAGCTTTGACATCTCTTAATGGAGAAATGGCCCACAAACTTGGTTTGTAAGGAAAGAGAAAGTATTAGAAAATTTGTGATTGAAGAAGCCCTTAACCAAAGGATTCTTAAAAAGACTCAAGAGATGCTTTACATATTTCTTAAAATGGATGCTTGCACACGTCACAAAGTGAACTATTTGGCCATCATTGTTCGATTTGTTTGTGACAACAAGAAAATTGTTATCAAGACACTGGCAGTAAAAGATACTAAAGCTCATCACACCAGTCAGTTTCTCCAGACCTTAGTGGAAAAAGTTTTGCAAGATTATGAACTCAAAAAAGAACACATCCTTGTTATTGTAACTGACAATGCTTCAGACACGATAAGTACAATTAAACGGATGAGTGAGAATAATGAAGGTGAACAGAAGCTAGAAAAAAACTTCAGATTCAGTATGTTTGAGATGGAAGGCCACAGTTCTATAACTAAGGAACAAACAGATATTACTACAGAAGAACAGAAAAATGATACTTTACAATTAGATGATCTTGTTGAAGCTGCTTCAAGCTTTCTCACATGCGCTGTGTTGTGCAAATGCTGCAGCTAGCAATAAGAGATAGTCTGCAAGAGGGACATACTTTAACTCTGATTGTCAAAGTGAGGAAATTGGTAATTGCTGTCAAAACTCCTAAAATGGATTCTATCTTGAAGAGACGTGCTGGAATAGGGGCAAATGTGGCTCAAGCCAATTGGTGAGACAGCATCTATTGAATGATCGAGTGATTGCTTGAGCTGAAACGCTTTCTTGTAGACATGGTCAATCCTGAGGTAACACTAAATGAAGGTCCATGAATACAGGTGACTGAATTGAAGGAATTGCTTCATCACCCATAAACAGTGACTAAAAAATTACAAACGGAGTATTTAACTCAGGGCATTTTCATAAAGAAGTGGAAGAACTTGCTGTTTTGCTTGTCCATAGAGGATGTTTAATTGCAGATGGCATTGCTGCTTCAATGAAACAGAGAGAGACCCTGCTATTAGAAAATAAATTTTTTCTGGCATCTGTTTATGTGGACCCGAGTCATCATATATTGCTGGATGATCAACAGCTTACTAAAGGAAAAGAAGCTCTGACTGAAGTAGCAGTTAGGATGAGTGGGCTACATTTCTGCCAAGAACAAGAGAACTTGGGTCTTGTCGGTGCTACTGAAGGGAAGTAGATTCCACTCCTAAATCACACACATATTGGCCATATTTCAGCAAAATTTTTCACTTGCTCTCAAAGAAGTAGAAGAGTTCAACCTTTCATCAAAACTGACTGTGCACGAGGCAATTCCTTTACACTCTGAAATTGTTAGAAATATTGCCGGTGTGGTTACCGCTTTGCCACCAACCCAAGTTAGTGTAGAGAGGTTGTTCTCTAACCTTAAAATAATTAGATCAGATTTGAGGTAATCTATGAAGGAGGATCTGATGGCGGTGATACTATTTATCAGAACAAATTCATAGACTGCACAAATGTTATTCAGTACGTTTTTGTTAAAAACTGTTTTTACCCTTACTGCATAGTGTATTTACAATATTTACAATTTATTAAAGTTTTTTGTGTTCTAAAGTTGTATTCCAATAAATATATTTTATGTTGTATCTAAATAGCTTGATTATTGTATCACTAGATGGTGGCCCGATTCGAACGCATCGGGTATTCTAGAATATGTATGTCCACGTAGTATATTGCCCAGCCACGTAGTATATTGCCCAGTTACATTGTATATTGCCCAGTGACGTAGTATACAGCACAGAGCCACATAGTATATTGCCCAGTGACATAGTATATTGCCCAGTGACATAGTATATTGCTCAGCCACGTAGTATATTGCCCAGCCACGTAGTATATTGCCCAGCCACGCAGTATATTGCCCAGCCACGTAGTATATTGCCCAGCCACGTAGTATATTGCCCAGCCACGTAGTATATTGCCCAGCCACGTAGTATATTGCCCAGCCACGTAGTATATTGCCCAGCCACGTAGTATATTGCCCAGCCACGTAGTATATTGCCCAGCCACGTAGTATATTGCCCAGCCACGTAGTATATTGCCCAGCCACGTAGTATATTGCCCAGCCACGTAGTATATTGCCCAGCCACGTAGTATATTGCCCAGTGACGTAGTATATTGCCCAGTGACGTAGTATACTGCCCAGTGACGTAGTATACAGCACAGAGCCACGTAGTATATTGCCCAGTGACGTAGTATACAGCACAGAGCCACGTAGTATATTGCACAGCCCATGTAGTATATTGCCCAGCCACATATGACACAGGTTAAAAAAATAAAAAATAAACATATACTCACCTTCCGCAGGCGCGTTGTAGCTCTGTCGCCTGTGTGGGGTGCAGACGGCAGCTTCCGGTCCCAGGGTGTGATGACGTCGCGGTCACGTGACCATGTCGCGGTCACATGACCGTGACGTCACGGCAGGTCCTTTCCGCGCAGGACTTGTGATGACGTCGCGGTCCCATGACCATGACGTCATGGCAGGTCCTTCTGCCAGACCATCCTTGCCACCAATAGACCCAATAGACCCGTAGAAGCGCAGGACTAGCGCGAAACGGCCGTAGTCGTTCTCCCCTGCTCACACGAGCTTTCTTTCCCCCGGCCATAACCCTTTTCTGGATGTATCGTTTGTAATAAAGGAATCAATTTTTTACTGAAGACCGGTGAGTGCTCTCGTCATTTTTTCTTTTGCAAGTTTTATATGGATTAAGGACTTTATTTCTGGCAAGGAGCACCCGAGGGTGACGCAGTACGTTGCAGCATAGAGGTCTTCTGTTACCTCCGCAAAGAGCTTCGGCTGAAATCGGATTGCGGGTCAGTGCCGCCTGTCTTTTTTGTTCAATATATTGAACTACCTTCCTGGTCAAGTGCCTATGTTCATTTGGGCCTATTTGGAACAAAACCTCTATTATTATCAGCATCTGAGTAGGTACATATAATCATTCCATTTGTTGCACAAGCACTTTTTCATGATTTAAGTATGTCTTAGGCTGTATATAATATACCTTTTTCTCATTTTCCTATGTATTTATACCAGATGTAATTAAATTTTTTTCTATAGATTGGACCACAGGGATATTTACATATTTTTATATTGTTAAATAAATTGAATTTTGCGTTCATATTACGCACATCAGTAAACTTTCCTTGCGTTATTTTTATGTTTTTTCTTTTCCTGACTCCCCCCCAAACTTTAAGTGTATGATGGAGGAGGACAGAGGAGGATGGGGGAGGATGGAGGAGCCCAGCCATGCATACAAGGATGGGAGGGAGGGAGGCGAGCCATGCATACAAGATGGGACAGGGGAGCCATGTATACCAGGATGGGAGGGGGGGAGCCGAACCATGCATACAAGATGGGATAGGGGAGCCAAGCATACAAGGATGGTAGGAAGGGGGAGAGCTGAGCCATGCATACAAGATGAGACCACACACACCGGGATAGGAATGAGGGGACAATACATACCCGGCTTATACTCCAGTCAATAAGCTTACCCAGTTTTCCGTAGCTAAATTAGGTGGCTTTGCTTATACTCGAGTCAGCGAGTCAGCTTATACTCGGGAATATACGGTATATATACAGCTCTGGCAAAAATTAAGAGACCACTGTAAAAATTTCAGTTTGTCTGATTTTTCTCTTTATAGGTATATTTTGGAGTAAAATGTAAATTGTTCTTTTATGCGATAAACTACTGACAACATGTCTCCAAATTTCCAAGCAATACATTTTGCATTTATTTTCTGAAGATGAGAAAGTGTCAAAATAACAAAAAATGCATTACTTGCAGACATCAAATAATGCAAGAAAAAAAACAAGTTCATAATCATTTAGAAACAAGTTATTTATGTTAGTTATGTTTTAACTCAGGAAGAGTTCAGAAATCAATATTTTGTGGAATAACCATGATTTTTTTCACAGCTTTCACGCGTCTTGGCGTGCTTTCCACCAGTCTTTCACTTTGCTTTTGGGTGACCTTATGCCACTCCTGGTACAAAAATGTAATCAGTTCTTCTTTGTTTGATGGCTTGTAACTATCCATCTTCTTCCTCTTGATTACATTCCAGAGGTTTTCAATGTGGATCAGGTCTGGAGATTGGGCTGCTCATGACAGGGATTTAATGTGGTGATCCTTCATCCACACCTTGATTGATCTAGCTCTGTGGCATGGCGCATTGTCCTGCTGGAAAAACCAGTCCTCAGAGATGGGGAACATTGCCTGAGCAGAAGGATTCAACAGTTTTTTCAGGGTAACCTTGTATGCGGCTTGATTCATACGTATTGATTTCTGAACTCTTCCCGAGTTAAAACATTAGTATTGTTGTTTCTAAATGATTATGAACTTCTTTTTTTTTTTATGCATTATTTGATGCCCAGGAGCGTGATGGAGAACACAATTATGATAACATAGGATGAGTCCACACAAAGCAAGAAGGAGGACGGCAATCGCAAGAAGAGAGGAGGCGCCTGATCAAAACCGCACCGTAGGCGAGTAGAATAAAAAGGTATTTTTTTGTATTATGCACAGTGCATTAGGGAAATACATACACCATTCTAAAATGCATATATGAGGGCTTACTCTTGCTGGTCCTACTTTATATGGGAAAACCTAGTGATAGGTTGCCTTTAGTGTGTTTGTGCAGCATACAATTGTATAATGTGGACACAGTATCATTTACCACCTGACGGATGGGCTTTATTCTGGCCACATAATCCTAGAAGCAGAAGGCAAGAAATGAGCTTAATGACCATGATGTCAAACAGAAGTGACATGGGAATAAGGAAAAAAGTGTGGAGGATTGTACTATGTATATTTTAAATTGAAGATCTTATTTTGAGGATTACAAAAATGAAAAAGACAGATGAGACCATCTTTTTCATAAACTCTAAACATCAAGAAATCCATACAGGTTATTTACTACCTGTAAAGCATGCTGTGCTTGGAAGACCAAAAGTGATTTAACTTCCCTCTGTATCCTGGTGTCACATTGCTATGCACACTTAATGATGTGTCCTTTGAATTATTAATGCCAGTTCTATAGCTGATCAAGTGTTTAATAAACGCTCCACTCCTAAAGAAGACAAAGGAAGCGATGACATGACTAATCTGGTAAGCAATGTTCAATACTGGAAAAAATCTGCCCAAGCAGAAGAGAACATATCATGCAAAAAATGGCAAATGGCAGGAGCAAGTGTCTTGACAAACATGATACCAAGAGTTTGCCACAAACACCAGTCATTACGGCAGAAAAACACATCCTTTACTCGTCCAGACTCCAGAGTTGTCGGAAGTGCTTTTTCATGCTAAGTCATGTGAACGTTCTGATTTGTCTTTTAGGAGCTCGGCTGGAGTTCATCCTCCAGCCATTTTATTAATTGCCATGTATAATGAGATAGTGGAAAGAAGAGACCCCAGTGAGTGCACAATTTCCATGTCTCAAGTATCACCTGGAGTGAAACATTACAATGAGAGCAGGTTAAAGTTTTCCCTCTTAACCATCCTGCAGAGGGCATCAATAATAGTAACTTACATCTGATTAATAAATGTATTTTATCATCTGTATAATTTACTAGTCCACAGCCAGTGAGCAAATCTAAAAAAAACAAAAAGCAATGGAAGTTCTGTACAGGAAACACCTCAAGCAATATGCAGTTAAGATTACGAAAACTTGTCATTTCATTGCCGTCTGTTATACCTAGATAGCCATATGAACTGTTGGAGTCAGAGCCATACATTTAGTGCCAGGGGTGTGACGTCTAAAACTAAGAGCAGATCTTTGCAGTCAGCTAGACTTTTTCAGAGTATAAGACGCACTTTCTTCCTCCAAAAATGTGGAGGAAAATGGGTTGGGGAGGCGGCATTGGCGAAGCTGCGGGTCACAGGAGGCTGGAGCTGGCGGCTGCAGCTAACTCCTGTGCCCGCTGCTAAAGAGAAATGAATATTCACTGCATTTCAAGCCAATGGGTGTGGACTGTAATGAATATTAATTGGCCCCCAACCCCGGTCCTGGTATGCATGGCCCCATCCTTATAATTGTCCCCCACCTTCATCCTGGTATGCATGACCCCATCTGAAAACATAAAAAAAAAAGAAAAAAAAATTCCACTTACCTTCCCGGTTTCAATGCAAGCAGCTGCTTTATGCTTGTAAGCAGCACATGGCAGGGATGTCATGTGCTGCTTCCAAGCCGAAGGGCAGCTGCCGCAATACTCACTGCTCCCCAAGCCGGGACTGTGCGCACAGAGAGGAGCGAGTATTCATTGCTCTTCAGTAGTGAGCAGAAGGTCATCAGCCGCCTCCATGCTGATGCCGGCGGTCATTTGTGCCGCTACTTAAGAGAAATGAATATTCACCACTCTCCACATACAGAGAGGTGAATATTCCTTTCTCTTAAGTAGCGGCACACGTGACCGCCGGCAGCTGCAGGAAGGCTCTGGCTGACATTGTGCTCGCTACTGAAGAGCAATGAATACTCACTGCTATCTGCACGCACATAGTCCCGATATGGGGAGCAGTGAGTATTCCAGAAGCTGTCCTCTGCTTGTGAGCAGCGCATGACCTCCCTACCATGCGCTGCTTACAACCATAAAGCAGCTGCTGGTACCGGAACAAGATGCTGCGAGGGAATACCGGGAAGGTAAGTGCAATGCGTTTTTTTTTTTTTTATGTTTTCTGATGGGGTTATGCATACCAGGAAGAAGGTAGAGGGCAATTATAAGGACGGGGCCATGCATACCAGGACCAGGATGGGGGCCAATCATACCAGAATAGGGATGAGGCCATGCATACTGAGGCGAGATAGGGGCCCTGCATACTGGGATAGGGATGGGGCCATGCATACTAGGATAGGGATGAGGGCATTCATTCCTGTCAGGATAGGGATGAAAGGGCCTGCGCATCAGGATAGGGATGAGGGGGCCATGCAAAACAGGATAGGGTTGAGGGGGCTTTGCGCATCAGGATGGTGATTTGGGGACCATATATACCATGATAGGGGATATTAAGTACAGAACTGACCACTTTTTTTAATTCGATTTTTTTCCCTAATTTCCTCCTCTAAAACCTGGGTGCGTCTTATGGTCATTTGCGTCTTATAGTCCAAAAAATACGGTAAATCCTAGACAACTATTGCAATATTTACCCATCCATTATAAGGATATGTGTACACAATGGCTTTGATTAATCAAAGGGATTACAATAGAATTAAGCGTAAATCACTTTTGAAAGGTCGCAAAATTTGCATGCAATGCAGGGTTGGGCAAAAATTTCGCAACTTCTGTCATTTTCACACCGGAGTTTCCACCAGCTTTGCCAAAATGGAAGAAACTGGGGTTGGACAGGAGTGAGATGACTCGTCATGGATTAGACAGCTGTGGCATGCCAGAAATCTTAAATCACTGCCTAACTGGAGACAGATTTGTAGCGAGGCCCACATCATTTTAAGTCTTGTCTAATTCTTTAAGAGTTGTGTGCAATCCACATCGCCCCCTTATCAAAACCGGCGTGAAAAAGCTGGGGCTTGATGAATTGGGGCCAATATCTTTCAAGGTGGATTCTGCCCGGAGACCACATGAAAAACCAATTAACAGAACGCATATAAGCAAAGCAAGGTAAAAACAACTTGTTCTGCATACAGTCCGGAAAGCAACTACAAGAAGTGACCTTACCATTCTTCTCTTGGCTTCTGCTTGGAAGATACTCACTATTCAGACACACAATTTCAAAAAAAAAGCAAAGATGTTCCGAAAGACATCAGAAAGGATGTCGAAGAGGACTGCTCAACACCACAAAAAATATAAAATATAGAAAAGAGGGTCATACATGTACAAAACCAGAGAAAAAGAGACCCTAAAAAAATAACCTTTGTTAATAAATTTAAAAGAACAAAAACTCCTCACAAAAAATAATATATATACATATATATATATATATATATATATATATATATATATATATATATATATATATATATATATATATATATATACACACACATATACATACAGGGGTTGGACAAAATAATGTAAACACCTGGAAACATCAACAAAAGTTAGTTTAATATGGTGTATGTCACGATATGGTATGAAATATCATATAAGTTTAGTTCTCTTGCTGGCCTGCTGTGGGCTAAGCCCCACTTCTTGGAGTGATTCTGCGGCAGCTTGTGGCTGCAAATACCTGACTTTCAGCTCACAAGCCCTCATCCCCCCGCACCAAGGTATTTACGATCGGCATTTCCTGTAGTGGAAAGTGCCCAGCTTTAACTGGATTAGAAACTTCTAGAATCTTGAAAGTCTTTTGTTCTGTTTTTGGAAGATATTAGGCAAATCGTTTAAGTTAAGACCACGAAAACCTATATTTGTAATCTCCATCGAAGGATCTACCCATCACTCTAAACATGAGCTTTTAACTCCATCAGGTGAAGAAGTAGGGATTTCTCAGTAAATATGTATCCCAGATAGGACATATTTGATCTCATTAGAATGCTCACGTTAATCCGAGATGAATGCTGGGTTTGATATGACTATGACATGTTCTGGAGCGAAGTTATGGGCATCAGATATATTTAATGCACAGTGAGTAACACTGACGAGGTAGGAGGGGTTGGAAAAGCCAGCCCTTTCTGTGAGGTCACAGACTGTAGGTTTTAAGTTGCTGGCAGACTTTCAGGAGGCAGATTTGAGTTTTTACCTGAAGAGCCCAGAGTGCACGCCCTGATGCACTGGGATAGATGGAAAGTTCCCCTAAGCCTGTTGCCTGCAATGCTTTGAACAACTGTAAGTGTTATTTCTCATGTTATTCCCTGTTTTTTTTTATAATTACCTTGTACATATTTGCAATTGTCTCTTTTGTAACATCTTTGTAAAATATTTTGATAAAGCACTGCCTACATTTTGTGGGGTATATTATTTCATGCCAGTTCTTTCTCCATGCTCTAAAAACATACCCCAAGTCTCTGAAGGGAATTACGCTACTGTTTTGGGTTAGCTTCGGACCCGTGTAATCGAAGCTGGTGGCGGCACTAACCGTGTGCAGGCCTTTGGGTGTTGTAGCGATTGCGGCTTGATAATTATTGTTCCTGCCTGAGCGGGAGTAGTTTATCGCGTCGCTGCAGCGAGCCCAATAGCCAGTACATAGCAGGCAGCCTTTCTGGCGACTAATTACCCTAGGTGCAGTACCTAACCTGACCTGATAGAAAGGGGGGTGCCAGAGAGCTGCAAGGTTTAAGTGGAACTGTAAGCGGGATACACAAAAATCCCTGAGGTTCGTGGGATATTGAAGAGCAGTGGGATACCTAAAATAAGCCCCTGCTGTAAACTAAGAGGTCCCTAGCCTTGTGTGTGTTTTTTCATCACATTGTGGCAGTGGAGGGATAACTAGGATAAGCCCCCCCTGCACATGTGATAGCCGTCTGTTGGTCTAAAGTCACCCCAATCCGTGACATATTGGTGACAGTGGTCAGGAATCCCTGTGGATTTCGTGACCAATTGGTGGCAGCGGCTAAGGGATCGTGACAACTGGTGACAGTCACGGTGTGAGTCGTGACAGTGTAGGTCCACCTTTTGCGGTGATTACAGCCTCAATTCTCCGAGGTATGGATTTCATACAAGGTGTGAATTGTTTCCAAAGGAATTTTAGCCCATTCTGCAGTTAAAACACCCTCCAGTTCTTTGAGCGATGATGGCGGTGGAAATCAACGTCTAACTTGAATCTCTAAAATCGACCATAAATGCTCAATAATGTTGAGGTCTGGGGATTGTGGGGGCCAGATGAGATGCTCAACTTCATTAGAATGTTCCTCGTGCCATGCTTTAACGATTCTAGCTGTATGAATTGGTGCATTATCATCCTGAAAGATGGCGTTCCCCTCCGGGAACAGTGCTTGAACCATTGGATGCACTTGGTCACCCAAAATGCCTAAATAATCTCGGCTGTTAATTCTTCCATGAAGGGGTATCATTGGCCCAGCGGATCTCCATGAAATAGCACCCCAGATCATTACAGAACGTCCACATGTGTTACGGTTGGGAGTAGGCAGTCTGGATGGAATACTTCTTTCGGCTGTCTCTAAACGTACACTCGGCCGGAGGTCGGAAATAGGGTAAATGATAATTCGTCTGAGAATATCACGTTTCCACTGCTCGAGGGACCAATTCTGGAGGTTTCTACACCACTCTAAATGCTTGAAAACATTTGTCATTGAGAGCAGAGGTTTTCTAATTGCAGCTCTTCCGTGGAATCCAGATTTGTGCAGCTCCCGACGAACAGTTTTCGTGGAAACTGGGTTCTGTAGGTGTTCATTGAGCTCAGCAGTGATTTTTGGAGCCGTGGTCTTGCGATCCTCTCTCACAATTCTCTTTAGAGTCCGACGGTCTCTCTCAGTCGACTTCGACTTTCGGCCGGACCTATGCTTTTCTGCGGACGTTTTTCCTTCTCTTTCAAACGCAGTCATTACTTTGGAGACAGTACCTCTTGACACGCCTGTATCTGACAACTCAGTGTGGCAGGCGCGATGACATCATTATAACGCACCTGCTGCAGAGATGTGCAGATCATCTGAAGACACTGAAGAGACCGGAGCAGCAGGGGAAGGGGCAGAGGTGAGTAGTTTTTTTGATGTGCGGCCACTATATTGTATGGAGCACTGCATGGTGCCCATTATACTGTATGGAGCACTGTGTGGCCATTATACAGTGTGGTGCCCATTATACCACATGGAGCACTGTGTGGTGCCCATTATACTGTATGGAGCACTGTGTGGCCATTATACTGTATGGAGCACTATGCGGAGCCATTATACTATATGGAGCACTGTGTGGTGCTCATTATACTGTACGGAGCACTGTGTGATGCCCATTATAATTTATGGAGAACAGTGTGATGCCCACTATACTGTATGGAGCACTATGTGGGGCCATTATACTGTGTGAAGCACTAGGTAGGCCATTATACTGTATGGAGAGACAATGTAGGGCCCTGTTATAGTGTATGGAGGACTACATGGAGGCCACTATACAGTATCAGAGCACTTTTTGTGGCCATTATATTGTATGGAGGGCTGAATGGGACCACTATACTGTATGGAGGACTGAATGGGGATTACAGATGGAAAATCATACTGTGATGGGGTCGCCATACACTGCGTGTCGAGGGTACTGTGGAGGAATCATACGATGTTTGGGGGCAGTTTTTCTTGCATTATACTTTATTATTTTTATTATTCAAGGTTTTTTATCCTTTGTTATAGCATATTTAAATCAGGCCATTGGGACATATGCTTTTTACTGCTCTTACATAACATATTATTCCAATACTTTATTCTAAGATCTATTAATTAAAATGTACTTTGTTCATGGGACAGCCCCTTTAAGCGTGTTTCTATACGAAAATATTCATTGTTATATTTGATAAGGAAATACTTCAATTGTAGACATTTTTTCTTATAAATATCAAGGTTAGTCTGCGACTTTGTCCAAGCTTTTAATTTTGGCCCCCTGAGTATTTGAGTTTGACATCCTTGCATTAAAGGCTTGTACATCACGTACAGAAGCTGAAAAAATGCTAACTTGTTTAAAAATGGTGGGGGATAAAATATTTAGCTATAGGCAATGTCCTTTCTTTAAGGGTCTTACACATCTGCAACATCTAAAAACTACAAGGCAATGGGGAAATCCTGAAAGCTTTCTCCATGCAGAAAATTAAACTATATGGATTAAAACTGAACACCCCAAGGGGGGTTAGAGATAAAACATCTCTTAAATTATGTCCCCTTGAATGGCCAGAGTATATGCTTATTCATTAGCCTCTAGTCCAGAAAGTCTTAGAACACAAGTCTGACAAAACAATATACCAATTTGTCTGCTATAATGGTGCCCTGCAGCAGATGACAGTGTCCCAGTTAAACCTTCAATTTTTTGAGCTGTGAAATGTCCTAAATTCTATTAACTCTTGAGTGCTAGGAAGAAAGCTATGGAGTAATCAATCCTGGTTCCACAATTCAGCTTCGTAAGCCAGCAACAGCACAACTTGAAGCCGACAATGTATCCTGTGACTCTTACCTCAATCAGAGGTCTGTTTTTTACATGCGTGATCTACGGATGGAACACGTACCCATTATAGATAGAGATGGGCAAACCCGAACAGTAAAGCTCATTCACCAGTGGTTCTCAGCCAGGACAGTTGCATCCTGGCACCGTCCAGGTTGAAAACTGTTTATCCTCCAGACATGGATTACGGCGTGGGACAGAAAGATGGACAGGTGAGGGATATTGTTTTTTTTTTCAAATAAAGGACTTTATTCTGGCTGTATCTTTATTTACCATATAAATATAGATTAGTAATGGATAGGTGTCTTATAGACGCCTCTCCATCACTAATCTGTGGGCTTGATGTCACCAGACAATACAAAGGTGACATCAACCCCACTTGCCACCGCTACAGGGCAAGTGGGAAGAGCCAGGCAAAGTGCCAGAACTGGCGCTTCTAATAGATTTGCCTTGTCGGGGCGGCTGCGGGCTGCTAATTTTAGGCTAATTAAGAAAAAAAATCTAAGTGAGGACGCCTCTATTCTTCATAACCAACCCTGCTGAAGCTGACAGCTGAGGGTTGCAGCCCCCATTTGTGAGTTTTGAATGGCTGGTTATCAAAAATACAGGGGAATCAAAGCCAGTTTTTTTAAATTAATTTATTTATTTACAGAGCAGGCGCCGGCTGATGAATACTCCCATTAGCCACTCCTGCTTCCGCTATTATGAGCGGCAGGAGGCATAGACTGATGGGAGCAGTAGTCCCTTCAGCTGTCACCAGTGACAGGAGGTAAATGTTATACCTCTGATCAAAGCTGCGGGCTCATGTTGTCTTTTGACAGCATGGGAACCGCAGCTGTCCGACCGGCGGTGATGATTTTACTGCCGTTCAGAAGCGGTATTTGCCGCGTTGTCGTGCACATGACAGCGTGGCAAACACTCTATGTTCTGGCCCCCCATTCAAATGAATGGGGTCCGAGTTTGGATACTGTTCTGGTACCCAAACTTTTTGTAACTGTTAGGCCGAACCCGGACATCCAGGGGTCTGCTCATCTCTAATTACAGGATAGAACACACATTAGTATAAGTGTAATATATAGGTGCATATTCACACTGTGGCCATTAACAGACAAATATAACCTAGAATAAAATCAATGCATAGAAACCCTACTGTAAGTAAATAGTAATACATGTTAAAAATGTTACCCAAGTACCCTATGTTTTTTTTAAGTGTTACTATTTACTTATTGTTTTTATTCTAGGTTACAGTTGTCTGTTAATGGCCACAGAGTACATGTGTACCTACGTATTATACTTGTACTAACAGGTGCGCTGGCCATGTCTTTGGTTTTGCTTCAATTTCTTGTACTCAGCACATTTTGCCGTGTGACTGCCCCTTAGGCTGTGCACTTTATATATCCAGATTTCCATATGCAGACCAGGTCCAACTCTGTCTCCGTCTATTTTGGGGCCTACTGGCATATAGCATGGTGAATTAGTAGAGTACCGTATTTTCTGGTGTATAAGACGACTGGGCATATAAGACGACCCCCAACTTTTCCATATAAAATATGGAGTTTGGGATATACTCGCCGTATAAGACGGGGGTCATCTTATATGCCCAGTCATCTTATACGGCGTGTGCGGTGCGGATGGTTCCCAGGGTCTGGAGGAGAGGAGACTCTCCTTCAGGCCCTGGGATCCATATTCATGTAAAAAAAAAAAATATGGGGTATACTTACCCCCCAACGGCCTGCGGCTCTCGGCGGTGCAAGCGGCGGCCTCCGTTCCTAAGAATGCATTGAGCGAAGGACCTTCGATGACATCGCAGTAGCGTGACCGGTCGCGTGACCGTGACGTCATTGAAGGTTCTTCGCTCAATGCATCCTTAGGAATGGAGGCCACCGCTTGCACCGCTGAGAGCCGCGGGCCGTTGGAGGGTAAGTATATCCCATGTTTTTTATTTTTATTCTTTTTTTTACATGAATATGGATCCCAGGGACTGAAGGAGAGTCTCCTCTCCTCCAGATCCTGGGAACCATACAGGACCGCTCCCTGCACACACTGTACCCGGCGTACAAGACGACCCCCGACTTTTGAGATGATTTTCAGGGGTTAAAAAGTCGTCTTATACGCCAGAAAATACGGTAGGTACCTTCCTAACTGAGCACAACTTGTTGCTGTGAAATGGTTGGTTTTTATGTTTTTTTTGAAAATAAATAAATAAATAAAGTAATCTAAGTACCTTATATTTTTCCCATGTGTTACTATTTACTTACTATAGAGTTTCTATGCATTCTAGATTATATACGGATCCATTATAGTCTATGGGGATGTTCAGACATCTGTTCTTTTTTTTGTGGACTAAGGGGCCGAATCATTAAGACCGGTATAACAAATGTTGGTCTTAATGTAGGAATTCACTGGAGAAAGATGCACCAAATTCATTAGGTGATGCATGTCGCTTAATGACTTAGGAGCATCTGCTACCCGGCGTGCACCCCAGTCAGAAATGTGCTCCATTCAGGGAATGGAATACATTTCTGATGTTACACCTCTAATATGGCATAACTTTACAACAATTTTAGATGAGCATAGCCACACCCCACCCATACTGGTGTAGCTGGCCGAGACTGGCATGTAAACACCAAACATCGCAATATTTTTGCACAATTTTAGAATTGTGAATAAACATTGCTACCTAGGTGTTTCACGCAACAATTCAGGCATAAACACCTTACTGAATCAGGCGCCAAGGGTCTGCAAATGATGGAGCCATGTCTGATTTCAATCCATGTCATGGATAAAACACACCTATGGCTCCATTATTTACTATTTAATAGGTATAAAAGGTAAGAAGAGACGCATATGAGATGCAACACTCTCCATTTCATCTATTTTTGGTCTGAGTGTTTATTTTTACAAACAAACCAAAAATGAGTGAAAATATGATCAAGCACAGTGATAGAATGGTAGTTTCTTTTTTTAATGTATGAGAGAAAAAAATGGAAGTTTGAGTCAGGTCTTCGATTCAGAAGTGTTTTTCAAATCCAATTATCAGTATAACTACGCAGATACCAAACATGTATATGTATTTTTTTTATTTACCGTAAGTGAAAAAAAATTGGAAATTTGAAAGAAAAAAATATTTTACTCCTGTCGCCATTTTCCCACACCAGTAGCATTTTCATTTTTCGGGACATGGAGCTGGGAGTTGGCTTATTTTTGAACCCTGAGTTGATGTTTTTATTGATACCCTTTTGGGGTAGATACAATGTTTTGATCGCCTCTTATTGCAATGTTGCGGCGGACAAAAAAACAAGACTCTGGATCAATTAATCTGGCCACCACTGTGTGTGCGCCGCCCTCTGCCTGAACAGTCAGTGCAGAGGACGGGGAACGCAGCGGCAGCTGGCGGCGGTGGAACGGGGAGCATGTGAATATAGCAAGTACCAGGGGCCTGAGCGACGAGAGGCGAGTATGTCTTTTTTTTTTTTTTTTTATCGCAGCAACAGCAAATGGGGCAAATGTCTAAATGGAGCATCTTATGGGGCCATAAGCAACGTTTGTGGAGCAATACATGGGGCAAATGTCTGTATGGAGCATCTTATGGGCCCATAAGCCACGTTTGTGGAGCATTATATGGGGCAAGTATCTTTATGGAGCATCTTATGGGGCCATAATCCGCATTTGTGCAGCATTATATGGGGCATATTTTAATATAGAGCATCTTATGGGGCCCATCATAAACTTTATAGAGCATTATATGGGGCTCCTGATTCGATATGGATATTCAAAAACACTTAACCTACTGATGTCTCAATTAATTTTACTTTTATTGGTATCTATTTGTATTTTTGACATTTACCGGTAGCTGCTGCATTTCCCACCCTAGGCTTATACTCAAGTTATTAAGTTTTCCCATTTTTTTGTGGCAAAATTAGGGGTCTCGGCTTATACTCGGGTCGGCTTATACTCGAGTATATACGGTAAGTCTACCATAAAAGAGAAGACTTCATGAGAGCAAATGCAGAGGGTTCACCACAAGATGCAAACCATTAATGAGCCTTAAAAATAGAAAAGCCAGATTAGAACAGCTGAAGAAGCCAGCCCAGTTCTGGTAAAGCATTAAACTAAGATAGAGATGAAGAAGAAGAAAAGATGACGACAGTATTGAGAAGGCTTGGAACGTCTCATGATAGACACCACATGTCCTGCAATACATGGTGGAGGTAGAATGACGGCATGGGTATGCATGGCTTCCAATTGCACCGGCTCACTAGAGTTTATTGATAACATGACTGAAGACAGAAGCAGCCGGATTAATTCTAAAGTGTACAGGGCTATACTTTCTACTCAGATTCAACCAAATGCAGCAAGGTTAATTGGACAGCACTTCACAGAATAGTTGGGCAATGAACCAAAACATACTGCGAAAGCAACCCAGGAGTTTTTTAAGATACAGAAGTGGAATGGCCAAATTAATCTCCAGATCTCAACTAGAGTTGAGTGAATATGTTTGGAATTGGTCGCCGAATCTGAATTCGCCATATTAGTGGCATATTGTTACCCTATTCTTGCAGAATTTATGCTTAATGGTCGGTTCCAAACATTCGGTCATTTC
The DNA here is from genome assembly GCF_051348905.1 of Ranitomeya variabilis. Classification (NCBI taxonomy): domain Eukaryota; kingdom Metazoa; phylum Chordata; class Amphibia; order Anura; family Dendrobatidae; genus Ranitomeya; species Ranitomeya variabilis. The sequence continues at coordinate 512,027,764 of NC_135232.1, read as the reverse complement.
TACTCCTATTGACTCCAATGACATTCGACTGTGTTCAGCAGATATTGCAAAAACAATATTCGCCACCGATCATAACCGGAACCGAATTTTGAAACATTTGCGCAACTCTAATCTCAACCCCATCGAGCTGCATTTCAAATGCGTAAGGCAGAAAGAAGCAACCGGACAGCTGCAGTAAAGGCCTGGCAAAGCATCACAAAGGAGAAACCCAGCGTTTGGTGATGGCCATGGCTTCCAGACTGCAGGCAGTCATTGGCTGCAAAGGAGTCTCTACAAAGTATTAAAATGAACATTTTATTTATGGTAACAATATTTGTCCAATTACTTTTGAGCTTCAGAAATTAGGAGGCTTTGTAGAAAAATGGTTGCAATTCCTATACGTTTAGCAGTATAATTTGTTCAACCACTTTAACCCCTTCATGACCTTGCAATTTTCTGTTTTTTTGTGCTTTTGTTTTTCCTCCCCTTATTCCAAGAGTCATAACTTGTTTTATTTTTCCGCCCCCATAGCCATATGAGGACTTGTTTTGTTTTTTTGGGGATGAGTTGTACTTTTCAATGACCTCATTCATTTTATCATGCAATGCACTGGAAAGCAGGAAAACGATTCCAAGTGTTTTGAAATTGCAAATAAAAGTGCAATCCCACAATTTTTTTTTTACTATGTTAAAACTATCCTGGCAAAACGATTCTCCAGATCAGTATAAGTACGCAGATACCAAACATGTATATGTATTTTTTTTTATTTACGTGAAAAAAATTGGAAATTTGAAAGAAAAAAATATTTTACTCCTGTCGCCATTTTCCCACACCAGTAGCGTTCTCATTTTTCGGGACATGGAGATGGGAGTTGGCTTATTTTTATTGATACCCTTTTGGGGTAGATACAATGTTTTGATCGCCTCTTATTGCAATGTTGCAGGGGACAAAAAAACAAGACTCTGGATCAATTAATCTGGACCGATCAGATTAATTTTGTATTTTGATAGACCGGACATTTGTGAACGCAACGATACCAAATGTGTGGGTTTGTTTTTAACGTGGCAAACGGGGGTGATTTGAACTTGTCGTTTTTTTAAGATTTAAAAAAAAAAAAAATTTCCTCACCCTTTACTAACTTCAATAGTCCCCCCTAGGAGACTTGAAGCTGTGACCATCTGATCGCCTGAGCTACACATTTAGCACTGCTAATGTATAGCAGAAATCACGATCTCCTATGAACGCCAGCCACATGCCGTTTACAGTAGGATCCAATGACAGGCACGGGGGGGCTGTCGTGATAGTTTATCAGTGCCCCGTGATCACGTCACAGGGGTGCTGATGGGCGGAACGGGCTTCTGGCCAGTACGTGATAAATCCCTCTGTCTGTGATTAACACAGGGATTTAATTAACAGCCACAGTCATCATGTGCAGGGAAAGAAGTGGGCTCCGCCTGCGAGCCCACATCAAAGGCAGGGGACACGACCTTCGACATACATATAGATCAATGGTTGTGAAGAGGGTAATTAAACCTGAAAGTCTACACTTAAATTGCATCTCAGTTGTATCATTTTTAATAAAAAATACTGTAGTGGATGCAAGGCCCAAATCACGAAGATTCGGTCACTGTCCATAATATTTCTAGACCTAACTATATACGATCAATGCCGCCTCAGAAATTGCCAACATTTCCTTTCCTTGGTCTTCAGATATTCAAGATCACCAGGGTCAGAATAAATGCAAAAAGGAAAGTCAACAGGGCCGTGCTCCTAGATCAAGAAGAATAACCGGTTGATAAAATTCTTTTTTTTTATTTAATCATAGCCTTTCGGGTGTGTAGCCCTTCAGATTAAAGGGAACCTGTCAGCAGGATTGTGCAGAGTAACCTACAGACAGTGTCAGGTCGGCGCCGTTATACTGAAGAAGTAGCAGCTTTCGGATCACTGATAGCTGCTACTGCGCAGGAACGGCCGTCTGTCTGTCACAGAATCCCGCGTCGCTGATTAGTCGGCCGCAACCAATCAGCGACGGGCACAGTCCGGCCGCGAATTCGCCCCTTCCTACTCTCTGTCAGTGCCCCCTCCATACTCCCATCCAGTCAGCGCTCACAAAGGGTTAATAGCTGCTTTACACCGCGTTATGCCGCAGTGTAACGCAGTCCGTTAACGCTGCTATTAAATCTGTGTGAGCAACTTTTTACTATTGATGCAGCCTATACAGCATCAATAGTAACAAGATCTAATGTTAAAAATTAGAAAAAAAAAATAAATAAATAAAAATCATGATATACTCACGTTCCGACACCTTTCCCGCTTATCGCGACGCTCCGGGCCATGCATTGCGGTCTCGCGAGATGATGACGTAGCGGTCTCGCAAGACCGCTAAGTCATCTGGGTAATTTCGCAATGCATCGCTGGGAATGGAAGCTGGCGGCCGCATCGCGCGCAAAGGGACAGCTTAGCTGGACGCCGGATGGTGAGTATATAACTATTTTCTATTCTTTTTTTTTTATAACAGGCATATGGTGCCCATAGTGCTATATAGTACTTGGGCTGTGTTATATACTGCGAGGCTGCTATATACTACGTGGGCAGTGTTATATACTGTGTGGCCTGTGTTATATACTGCGTGGGCAGTGTTATATACTACGTGGGCTGTGTTATATACTACGTGGGCAGTGCTATATACTACGTGGGCTGTGTTATATACTACGTGGCAGTGTTATATACTACGTGGGCAGTGTTATATACACCATGTTCCAAATTATTATGCAAATTATATTTTTCTAGGATTTTCCTAAATGGTTGGTGCAAATGACAAATGACAATCGGTCTAATAAAAGTCATCACCCATTAGAGTATACATCAAATGCTATTGAAGAAACCACCCAATGATAACAGTATAATCTCCAAAATGAACAAAAACTCAAAATGCACTGTTCCAAATTATTAGGTACAGTAGAATTTCTAAACATTTGATATGTTTTAAAGAACTGAAAATGCTCATTTGTGGAATTTGCAGCATTAGGAAGTCACATTCACTGAACAAAAAAGCTATTTAACTCCAAAACATCCTAACAGGCCAAGTTACATGTTAACATAAGAACCCTTCTTTGATATCACCTTCACAATTCTTGCTTCCATTGAACTTGTGAGTTCTTCTATACCCCCGGAAGAAGGCACGTAGCCGAAACGCGGCGTTGGGGTGGGTGGCATCGCAGTCCCACAGGTAAAACTCTCCTTACTTTGACTTATGTGCATCTTCATACGTCCTTTGTGGACATAGTCACTCCTTATTGGTGCCTTACATTATTGGTACTTGCCCTAGCATATTTATATATCTGCATGTTTGCCCTACTTGGGTGCATATGAATAAGGTTTTTTGTGATGCTCATTTACTAATATATTGTGGTTTGCCTGTCGGTTTCCGTGGTGCCACCTTCATGGTGTGTTCCCTGTCATCTGTCCTGTGGTTTTCTGTTTTGTTATGTTATATATTGTCTTGGATATAATAAAGTTTGTTACTTCCTTTTAATATTTGGTTCTCATGGTGCCTTTTGTTTCTTTCTTGGTTTACAGTGTTATATACTACGTGGGCAGTGTTATATACTACGTGCGCAGCGTTATATACTACGTGTGCAGCGCTATATACTACGTGTGCAGTGCTATATACTACGTGGGCAGTGTTATATACTACGTAAGCAGTGTTATATACTACGTAAGCAGTGTTATATACTACGTGGGCAGTGTTATATACTACGTCGGCAGTGCTATATACTACGTGGGCAGTGCTATATACTACGTGGGCAGTGCTATATACTACGTGGCTGTCTGTTACATGGCCTCACAGGGCTGTGGAGTCGGAGTCGTGGAGTTAGTTTTGGTTGGAGTCGTGGAGTCGGTAGAAATGTACCGACTCCAGCTTTAAAAAAAATGTATTAATATTTCATAATTGAACTTTCATATGAATTTTATAAATGTTACTCAAATACATTTGTTCTATCAAACTATGAACAACAGTGATAAGCAGTTCTGCTGGAGATAGAGACATTTCTTACTTTTGTGTGTCACTGTTCTCCACTGCCCTTATCTAATCTTATACTTGGTTAAAGGTACCTTCACACTAAACGATATCGCTAGCGATCCGTGACGTTGCAGCGTCCTGGATAGCGATATCGTTTAGTTTGACACGCAGCAGTGATCAGGATCCTGCTGTGATATCGCTGGTCGTTGAACAAAGTTCAGAACTTTATTTGGTCGTCAGACCGGTGTGTATCGTCGTGTTTGACACCAAAAGCAACGATACCAGCGATGTTTTACACTGGTAACCAGGGTAAACATCGGGTTACTAAGCGCAGGGCCGCGCTTAGTAACCTGATGTTTACCCTGGTTACCAGCGTAAAATGTAAAAAAACAAACACTACATACTCACCTTCGCGTCCCCCGGCGTCCGCTTCCCACACTGGCTGAGCGTCGTAAAGTGAAAGTGAAAGTACAGCACAGCGGTGACGTCTGCTGTTAGGGCCGGCGCTCAGTCAATGCAGGAAGTGGACGCCGGGGGACGCGAATGTAAGTATGTACTGTTTGTTTTTTTTACATTTTACGCTGGTAACCAGGGTAAACATCGGGTTACTAAGCGCGGCCCTGCGCTTAGTAACCCGATGTTTACCCTGGTTACCCGGGGACCTCGGCATCGTTGGTCGCTGGAGAGCTGTCTGTGTGACAGCTCTCCAGCGATCAAACAGCGACGCTGCAGCGATCGGCATCGTTGTCGCTATCGCTGCGGCGTCGCTTAATGTGAAGGTACCTTAACCTCATGCTGCCCCAACCCCCCTACTTACAATGTATGAAACTGAAAGTGAAAATGTGTTGCAAATTCTTAGTAGTAAAGCTCCTCCTCTAGACTAGATGTTTACTAGGTGTGTGTCTTCCAAGCATCTCACATCTGCTACTCAGAAGAGGAAGACTGTAAGTAGTATTATCCTTTCAACAAACTTTGCATCAGTTAACTGTGAGTACATGAGGAATAACAGTATTACTGACCACTATATCAGTTGTACGATCTGGCAATAATTTTGTACAATTGTTTTTAGGAAAAACAATTGTCATTTGGATTGTGAATGCAGAATTAAAAACCTGAGAATGTCAAAGAAGCGTCACATTAAATCAGCTGTATTTGAACATTTCACCATCACTCAAGATAGAAAACATTATGTCTGTCAGTGTACGACAAATGATCCAGACGAAAACAAATGCTGTGAAGCCAAGACCAGTGCATATTCAGGCAAAGATAAAAATGCTCCTACCAGAGCTTCTAATCTAAAGAGACATTTACAGTGCTTTCATCCAGACGTACTGAAAGCAGTGGATGAGAAAGACTGCATCCAAACCAATGAACCAGTGCCCAGCTCTTCCAGCCAAACAAAGGAGTAGAGAACTTTGCAGCCATCAGTTGCAAGATATTTTGTCAGTGACAAAATTACAGTGACAATGACAGTAGATACATTTAAAAAACAGATCATAGAGCTTGTTGTAAAGGATAGTGTGCCTATTTCATTATTTTCACGACCAGCTTTTATGTGTCTGAATGGGGAAATGGCCCGCAAGCTTGGTGTTTCTCTGGAGAGAGAGAGAGAGTATTAGAAAATTAGTAATCGAAGAAGCTTTTAAACAAAAGGAAGAACTTAAAAAAACTCTCAAGGGACGCTTTCTGTTTCTTAAAATGGATGCCTGCACACGTCACAGAGTAAACTATTTTGCCATCAATGTCCGATTTGTTTGTGACAAAAATGAAATAGTTGCCAAGACATTGGCAGTAAAAGACACCAAAGCTCATCACACCAGTGAGTTTCTCCAGGTCTTGGTGGAAAAGGTTCTGCAAGACTATGAGCTTAAAAAAGAGCAAGTTCTTTCTGTCGTAACTGACAATGCTTCAAATATGCTAAGTACTATTAAGCTAATGAATGAGAGTAATGATGGTGACCAGCAGCTAGAAGAACATTCTGGGTCCACAGACACAGAAATGTTTGAAATAGAGGAACACAGTATTGTAACTGAGGAGCAAACTGAAGTTGCTTCAGATGAACAGCAACATGATAGTTTAGATGATCTTGTTGAAACTGTGTCAATACGTTCTTTCATTCATCACATGCGCTGTGTTGTGCATACGCTACAGCTGGCTATAAGAGACAGTCTGCAAGAAGGACATGCTGCTGCACTGATTGGCAAGGTGAGAAAATTGGCTACTGTTGCCAGAACCCCTAAAGTTGACGCAATTTTGAAGAGACGTGCTGGAAAAGGGGCAATTATTGATCAAGCCACACGAGGGGGCAGTACTTACTTAATGATTCAGCGCTTGGTTGAACTGAAAACCTTTCTTGTAGACATGGCTAACCCTCAACTGACACTAAATGAAAGTCAATGGAATCAGGTGACTGAGCTGGAAAAATTGCTAGAGCACCCATTTAGTGTGACTAAAAAATTACAAGCAGAGGACTTAACTCCAGGTATTTTCTTAAAGGAGTGGAAGAACCTGTTTCGCCTGTCCCAAAGAGGAGGGTTAATTGCAAGTGGCATTGCTACATCAATGAAACGGAGAGAGGAGCTACTATTACAAAATAACATTCTTTTGGCAGCTGTTTATGTAGACCCAATGCATCTGATTCTTCTAGATGATCAACAGCTAACTAAAGGAAAAGAAGCTCTGTTTGAAATAGCAGTAAGGATGAAAGGGTTGCAGAACAGTCAGGAGGAACAAGAAGAATTTGGTCGTCCTGCCACATCTTCACCCTCATCAACTGATGAAGAATTTAATTTCTAAAAATATTCTGATCACTAGGACCGTGCAAAGCGTTCCCGCATAGAAGAAGAGTCATCCCCATCAAAGAACACAGCCAGTACATTTCAGCAGAATTTTTCATGTGCACTAAAAGAAATTGAGAAATTTGACCGTTCATCAAAAATAACAGTGCAACAAGCGATTCCTCTGTATCCTGACATTGTCAGAGATGTTGCCCGAGTGGTTACTGCTTTGCCACCAATCCAAGTTAGTGTAGAGAGGTTGTTCTCTGCTCTCAAAATAATTAGATCAGATTTGAGGGCATCCATGAAGGAGGATCTGACAGAGGCAATACTTTTTCTGAAGACAAATTTATCGATTTCTTCTTATTAACTGCATAACAGTGTTTATTGCATTTTTACTTACAGGAGTTTAGAAAAGTTTATAAAAGTTATTTGCTATATTCTAATTGTATTCTAATAAATATAGTTTTTGCTCTAAGTGGTCTGATTACTTATATGATGGTGAGAAACTGAATAAGCACGATGTTAATATTTTACAACAGTAAATCTATTGTTACGAATTGGCCATTTATGAAGGAGTCGGAGCCGGTATCGGAACCTGATAAAATCCAGGAGTCGGAGTCGCAACTGTGGCTTACCGACTCCACAGCCCTGCTCTGCTATATGCTATGTGGCTGATATATATATATATATATATATATATATACACACACATATATATATGCACATATATACATATTCTAGAATACCCGATGCGTTAGAATCGGGCCACCATCTAGTATTCTAGTATGTATGCATGCATGCGTGCGTGCGTGCGTGCGTGCGTATATATATATATATATATATATATATATATATATATATATATATATATATATATATATATATATATACACTAGCTGTTCCCAGCCAGCTAGTGGCTGCTAGTGATTAAACTAAAGTAAATAATGACAACATTCAATAGCACTTACGCAGGTGGTAAATTAACTTAAAATGAAGTTACTAACAATAATAATAATTAAAAATCAGAATAATACTAATACATTTTATTAACAGTGTAAAAATCAAAAGCAAACTGGATTTGTGTGGTAATGTGTGGGGACAGAGCATTGTGTGGTAATGTGTGGGGACGCAGCCTCATGTGGTAATGTGTGAGGACAGAGCCTCGTGTGGTAATGTGTGGGGACGGAGCCTCGTGTGGTAATGTGGAGGGACAGAGCCTCGTATGGTAATGCGTGGGGACAGAGCCTCGTGTGGTAATGTGTGGGGACAGAGCCTCGTGTGGTAATGTGTGGGGGCAGAGCCTCGTGTGGTAATGTGTGGGGACGCAGCCTCGTGTGGTAATGTGTGAGGACGGAGCTTCGTGTGGTAATGTGTGGGGACGGAGCCTCGTGTGGTAATGTGTGGGGACAGAGCCTCGTGTGGTAATGTGTGAGGACAGAGCCTCGTATGGTAATGTGTGGGGACAGAGCCTCGTGTGGTAATGTGTGAGGACGGAGCCTCGTGTGGTAATGTGTGAGGATGGAGCCTCGTGTGGTAATGTGTGAGGACGGAGCCTCGTGTGGTAATGTGTGAGGACGGAGCCTCGTATGGTAATGTGTGGGGACGGAGCCTCGTGTGGTAATGTGTGAGGACGGAGCCTCGTGTGGTAATGTGTGAGGACGGAGCCTCGTGTGGTAATGCGTGGGTACAGAGTCTCGTGTGGTAATGTGGGGGGAAGGAGCCTTGCGTGGTAATGTGTGGGGACGGAGCCTCGTGTGGTAATATGGTGGGGGGCGGGATTATGTGTGGTAATGTGGTGGGGGGGCGGGATTGTGTGTGGTAATGTGGTGGGGGGCGGGATTGTGTGTGGCAATGTGGTGGGGGGCGGGATTGTGTGTGGCAATGTGGTGGGGGGCGGGATTATGTGTGGTAATGTGGGGGGGGCGGGATTATGTGTGGTAATGTGGTGGGGGGGCGGGATTGTGTGTGGTAATGTGGTGAGGGCAGGATTGTGTGTGGTAATGGGGTGGGGGCGGGATTATGTGTGGTGACGTGTGGGGGCAGAGCTACTGTGCAGGGGGCGGGATTAGCGAGTAATCACGATGCTATATATATATATATATATATATATATATATATATATATATATATATATATATATATATATATATATATGTATGTGTATATATATATATATATGTATATATATATATACACACACACATATACACACATATACACACACACACACACACACCACACATATATATATATATACACTCACCGGCCACTTTATTAGGTACACCATGCTAGTAACGGGTTGGACCCCCTTTTGCCTTCAGAACTGCCTCAATTCTTCGTGGCATAGATTCAACAAGGTGCTGGAAGCATTCCTCAGAGATTTTGGTCCATATTGACATGATGGCATCACACAGTTGCCGCAGATTTGTCGGCTGCACATCCCAAAGATGCTCCATACAAGGCAGGATGGATCCATGCTTTCATGTTGTTTACGCCAAATTCTGACCCTACCATCCGAATGTCGCAGCAGAAATCGAGACTCATCAGACCAAGCAACGTTTTTCCAATCTTCTACTGTCCAATTTCGATGAGCTTGTACAAATTGTAGCCTCAGTTTCCTGTTCTTAGCTGAAAGGAGTGGTACCCGGTGTGGTCTTCTGCTGCTGTAGCCCATCTGCCTCAAAGTTCGACGCACTGTGCGTTCAGAGATGCTCTTAGGCCTACCTTGGTTGTAACGGGTGGCGATTTGAGTCACTGTTGCCTTTCTATCAGCTCGAACCAGTCTGCCCATTCTCCTCTGACCTCTGGCATCAACAAGGCATTTCCGCCCACAGAACTGCCGCTCACTGGATTTTTTTTCTTTTTCGGACCATTCTCTGTAAACCCTAGAGATGGTTGTGCGTGAAAATCCCAGTAGATCAGCAGTTTCTGAAATACTCAGACCAGCCCTTCTGGCACCAACAACCATGCCACGTTCAAAGGCACTCAAATCACCTTTCTTCCCCATACTGATGCTCGGTTTTAACTGCAGGAGATTGTCTTGACCATGTCTACATGCCTAAATGCACTGAGTTGCCGCCATGTGATTGGCTGATTAGAAATTAAGTGTTAACAAGAAGTTGGACAGGTGTACCTAATAAAGTGGCCGGTGAGTGTATATACACAGTGCCTACAAGTAGTATTCAACCCCCTGCAGATTTAGCAGGTTTACACATTTGGAATTAACTTGGCATTGTGACATTTGGACTGTAGATCAGTCTGAAAGTGTGAAATGCACTGCAGCAAAAAAGAATGTTATTTCTCTGTTTATTTTTTTTTTAAATTGGGAAAAGTTTTTTCAGAGGGTCATTTATTATTCAACCCCTCAACCCACCAGAATTCTGTTTGGTTCCCCTAAAGTATTAAGTAGTTCAGGCACAAAGAACAATGAGCTTCACATGTTTGGATTAATTATCTCTTTTTCCAGCCTTTTCTGACTATTTAAGACCCTCCCCAAACTTGTGAACAGCACTCAAACATGGTCAACATGGGAAAGACAAAGGAGCATTCCAAGGCCATCAGAGACAAGATCGTGGAGGGTCACAAGGCTGGCAAGGGGTACAAAACCCTTTTCAAGGAGTTGGGCCTACCTGTCTCCACTGTTGGGAGCATCATCCGGAAGTGGAAAGCTTATGGAACTACTGTTAGCCTTCCATGGCCTGGACAGCCTTTGAAAGTTTCCTCCCGTGCCGAGGCCAGGCTTGTCCGAAGAGTCAAGGCTAACCCAAGGACAACAAGGAAGGAGCTCCAGGAAGATCTCATGGCAGTGGGGACATTGGTTTCAGTCAATACCATAAGTAACGTACTCCACCGCAATGGTCTCCGTTCCAGACGAGCCCGTAAGGTACCTTTACTTTCAAAGCGTCATGTCAAGGCTCGTCTACAGTTTGCTCATGATCACTTGGAGGACTCTGAGACTGACTGGTTCAAGGTTCTCTGGTCTGATGAGACCAAGATCGAGATCTTTGGTGCCAACCACACACGTGACGTTTGGAGACTGGATGGCACTGCATACGACCCCAAGAATACCATCCCTACAGTCAAGCATGGTGGTGGCAGCATCATGCTGTGGGGCTGTTTCTCAGCCAAGGGGCCTGGCCATCTGGTCCGCATCCATGGGAAGATGGATAGCACGGCCTACCTGGAGATTTTGGCCAAGAACCTCCGCTCCTCCATCAAGGATCTTAAGATGGGTCGTCATTTCATCTTCCAACAAGACAACGATCCAAAGCACACAGCCAAGAAAACCAAGGCCTGGTTCAAGAGGCAAAAAATCAAGGTGTTGCAGTGGCCTAGTCAGTCTCCTGACCTTAACCCAATTGAAAACTTGTGGAAGGAGCTCAAGATTAAAGTCCACATGAGGCAACCAAGGAACCTAGATAACTTGGAAAAGATCTGCATGGAGGAGTGGGCCAAGATAACTCCAGAGACCTGTGCCGGCCTGATCAGGTCTTATAAAAGACGATCATTAGCTGTAATTGCAAACAAAGGTTATTCCACAAAATATTAAACCTAGGGGTTGAATAATAATTGACCCACACTTTTATGTTTAAAATTTATAAAAATTTAACTGAGCAACAAAACTTTTTGGTTTGTAAGATTTATGCATCTGTTAATAAATCCTGCTCTTGTTTGAAGTTTGAAGGCTCTAACTTATTTGCATCTTATTAAACCTGCTAAATCTGCAGGGGGTTGAATACTACTTTTAGGCACTGTATATATATACACATATACATACACACACACACACACACATACACACACACACTGTGTGCGGAATTATTAGGCAAGTTGTATTTTGATCACATGATAATTTTTATACATGTTGTCCTACTCCAAGCTGTACAGGCTTGAGAGACAACTACCAATTAAGTAAATCAGGTGATGTGCATCTCTGTAATGAGGAGGGGTGTTGCCTAATGACATCAAAACCCTATATAAGGTGTGTTTAATTATTAGGCAACTTCCTTTCCTTTGGCAAAATGGCTCAGAAGAGAGATTTGACAGACTCTGAAAAGTCCAAAATTGTGAGATGTCTTGCAGAGGGATGCAGCAGTCTTGAAATTGCCAAACTTTTGAGGCGTGATCACCGAACAATCAAGCGTTTCATGGCAAATAGCCAACAGAGTCGCAAGAAGCGTGTTGGGCAAAAATGGCACAAAATAACTGCCCACGAATTGAGGAAAATCAAGCGTGAAGCTGCCAAGATGCCATTTGCCACCAGTTTTGCCATATTTCAGAGCTTACTGGAGTAACAAAAAGCTCAAAGTGTGCGATACTCAGGGACATGGTCAAGGTAAGGAAGGCTGAAAAACGACCACCTTTGAACAAGAAACATAAGATAAAACGTCAAGACTGGGCCAAGAAATATCTTAAGACTGACTTTTCAAAGGTTTTATGGACTGATGAAATGAGAGTGACTCTTGATGGGCCAGATAGATGGGCCAGGGGCTGGATCAGTAAAGGACAGAGAGCTCCACTCCGACTCAGACGCCAGCAAGGTGGAGGTGGGGTACTGGTATGGGCTGGTATCATCAAAGATGAACTTGTGGGACCTTTTCCGGTTGAGGATGGAGTGAAGCTGAAGTCCCAGACCTACTGCCAGTTTCTGGAAGACAACTTCTTCAAGCAGTGGTACAGGAAGAAGTCGACATCGTTTAAGAAAAACATGATTTTCATGTAGGACAATGCTCCATCACATGCCTCCAACTACTCCACAGCGTGGCTGGCCAGTAAAGGTCTCAAAGAAGAAAAAATAATGACATGGCCCCCTTGTTCACCTGATCTGAACCCCATAGAGAACCTCTGGTCCCTCATAAAATGTGAGATCTACAGGGAGGGAAAACAGTCCACCTCTCGGAACAGTCTGGGAGGCTGTGGTGGCTGCTGCACGCAATGTTGATTGTAAACAGATCAAGCAACTGACAGAATCTATGGATGGAAGGCTGTTGAGTGTCATCATAAAGAAAGGTGGCTATATTGGTCACTCATTTTTGGGGGTTTTGTTTTTGCATGTCAGAAATGTTTATTTCTAAATTTTATGCAGTTATATTGGTTTACCTGGTGAAAAATAAACAAGTGAGATAGGAATATATTTGGCTTTTATCAAGTTGCCTAATAATTCTGCACAGTAATCGTTACCTGCACAAACAGATATCCTCCTAAGATAGCCAAATCTAAAAAAAAACCACTCCAACTTCCAAAAATATTAAGCTTTGATATTTATGAGTCCTTTGGGTGGATTGAGAGCATAGTTGTTGATCAATAATAAAAATAGTCCTCTAAAATACAACTTGCCTAATAATTCTGCACACAATGTACAGTATATTTATCTACACACACCTATATATATATATATATATATATATATATATATATATATATATATATATATATATATACACACACACACACACACACAGTACAGACCAAAAGTTTGGACTAACCCTCTAATTTAAAGATTTTTCTGTATTTTCATAAATAATGAAAATAAATTGTACATTCACACTGAAGGCATCAAAATTATGAATTAACACATGTGGTATTATATACTTAACAAAAAGTGTGAAACAACTGAAATTATGTCTTATATTCTAGTTTCTTCAAAGTAGCCACCTTTTGCTTTGATGACTGCTTTGCATACTCTTGGCATTCTCTTGATGAGCTTCAAGAGGTAGTCACCGGAAAAGGTTTTCACTTCACAGGTGTGCCCTGTCAGGTTTAATAAGTGGGATTTCTTGCCTTATAAATGGGGTTGGGACCATCAGTTGTGTTGTGCAGAAGTCTGGTGGATACACAGCTGATAGTCCTACTGAATAGACTGTTAGAATTTGTATTATGACAAGAAAAAAGCAGCTAAGTAAAGAAAAACGAGTGGCCATCATTACTTTAAGAAATGAAGGTCAGTCAGTCCGAAAAATTGGGCAAACTTTGAAAGTGTCCCCAAGTGCAGTGGCAAAAACAATCAAGCGCTACAAAGAAACTGGCTCACATGAGGACCGCCCCAGGAAAGGAAGACCAAGAGTCACCTCTGCTTCTGAGGATAAGTTTATCCGAGTCACCAGCCTCAGAAATCACAGGTTAACAGCAGCTCAGATTAGAGACCAGGTCAATGCCACACAGAGTTCTAGCAGAGAACACATCTCTACAACAACTGTTAGGCTGGAGTCACACTACAGCGAGATACGGCAGAGTCTCGCAGGTGAAAACCAAGCCCTGGCGCCGTCACTCCGGAGCGGAGTGTGCGGCTCCATGTATTGCTGTGCGGCTGCACGCTCCGCTCCGGAGTGACGGCGCCAGAGCTGGGCTTTCACCTGCGAGACTCGGTCGTATCTCGCATATGTGTGATCCCGGCCTTAAAGGAAACCTGTCACCCCGTTTTTTTCAGTATGAGATAAAAATATCATTAAATAGGGCCTGAGCTGTGCTGGACAATAGTGTATTTTGTGTACCCCGATTCCCCACATGCTGCCGAAATACCTTACCAAAGTCGCCGTTTTCGCCTGTCAATCAAGGTGGTCTGGTGAAATGGGCGTGGTGAAATTGCTTCTTCTCCCCCAGATCTTGCTTATCTTTCCGTTGGTGGCGTAGTGGTTTGCGCATGCCCAACAGCGGAATGCACTTCGCAGCTGAAGAAAAAGAGCGCGATCTGCGCTAGTCACCGCTTTATCGCTGACGGCGGCTATCTTCCTGAGGCCGCGCGTGCGCAGATGGAGCGTTCTGCTGTCCGGGGCTTCAGGAAAATGGCCGCGGGATGCCGCGCGTGAGCAGATGGAGATCGCGGCGGCCATTTTCCTGAAGCCGATATGCGAATTTTGCATTTAGTGGGACCATCATTTATTTTTCAACAGGACAATGACCCCAAACACACCTCCAGGGTGTGTAAGGGCTATTTGACCAAGAAGGAGAGTGATGGGGTGCTACGCCAGATGACCTGGCCTCCACAGTCACCAGACCTGAACCCAATCGAGATGGTTGGGGTGAGCTGGACCGCAGAGTGAAGACAAAAGGGCCAACAAGTGCTAAACATCTCTGGGAACTCCTTCAAGATTGTTGGAAGATCATTCCCCGTGACTACCTCTTGAAGCTCATCAAGAGAATGCCAAGAGTGTGCAAATCAGTCATCAAAGCAAAAGGTGGCTACTTTGAAGAACCTAGAATATAAGACATAATTTCAGTTGTTTCACACTTTTTGTTAAGTATATAATTCCACACGTGTTAATTCATAGTTTTGATGCCTTCAGCGGGAATGTACAATATTCATAGTCAAGAAAATACAGCAAAATCTTTAAATGAGAAGGTGTGTCCAAACTTTTGGTCTGTACTGTCTGTGTGTGTGTATATATATATATATATATATATATATATATATATATATATATATATATATATATATATATATATATATATACACATATATATATATATATATATATATATATATATATATATATATATATATATATATATATATATATAGCATTCATTATGTAAACTGGGGGCAGATCACTAAGATCAGTGACCTGTCAGAAGACATACTGATGAATACCTAATCAGACCACCGCATGAAGGCCCCCCACACAGGCCGCCCTCGAAGCCCGAGCATATCATTAACAGAAAATAAAGATTAAACAACAACCACAAGATGGATTTCATCAACCAAGGTATCATTGTAATCAGTATAACGGCACCGACCTGACACTGTCCGCAGGTTACTGTACATAATCCTGCTGACAGGTTCACTTTAACTAATAATTTCAATTGATCAGTTGGCCTGAAAAAGGGATACATACTCCAAAATGCTTTTATGCATGAGTAAATAAAAAAAATAATTTTATCCTCTTCATCCAGTGTCTACGACCCTGTTCATGGTATTTAGTATTGAGTGTTCGATTGCTTGGTAGGAGACTACTAGGTCAGGCACAGAGCAGTGCTCGCTCATTAACCCTAAATTAATTCCATGCCTGATAGCAATGAGATGATTGGGTGGACAGACCAAGCACCTGGTTCACCTGTTATTCCTGGGGAATCTGCTTTCCATGTGATCATTTTCCAAGCAGCGACACTGCAGCAGAACTAAGCCATCACTTGGCATCCTCTCAGAAAAGTAGGTGTCTTTGTATTTCATCACTGGCAACAGTCTTCAAGGGCAAAAGCTGCGCTATGCACAGAATTTTTGTGTTGTCAGTGTAACTGCATGCATGGCATACGGTTATGGATTATAAACTATGAAATGTTAACATGCAGTACTCTCTAGTGGACAACTACCGCACTACAAGTCTGTCTTGTACTTCTCTTTATCATGCTAACCACATTTTATTCCAAGAGATGGTCACAAACTACATTCTATGCAAAGAAATTGTAGTAATAGCCCCCTGTGTGCTCCTTTATCTATATAATCGTCTAAGGGGTTCTTCCGTCTGCTTGTCTGTTTGTCTGTCTGTAACGGAAATCCTGCGTCGCTGATCAGCGACAGGCACAGTGCGGCCGCAAATTCGCCCCTTCCTACTCTGTCAGTGCCCCCTTCCTACTCCCCTCCAGTCAGCACTCACACATGGTTAATGGCTGCGCGACACCACAGTGTAACGCAGTAAGTTAACGCTGCTATTAACCCTGTGTGACCAGCTTTTTGCTATTGGTGCTGCCTATGCAGCATCAATAGTAAAAAGATCTAATGTTAAAAATAATAAAAAAAATAAAAAATCATGATATACCGTATATACTCGAGTATAAGCCGAGATTTTCAGCCCACTTTTTTGGGCTGAAAGTCCCCCTCTCGGCTTATACTCGAGTCATACCTAGAGGTCGGCAGGGAAGGGGGAGCTGTCTAAAAATACTCACCTAGTCCAGGCGCGGTCCCTGCAGGTCCCTGGCTTCCCCGGCACCGGCAGCAGCAGCTTCAACTTCTTCCTGTACTGAGCAGTCACATGGTACCGCTTATTACAGTAAATGAATATGCGGCTCCACCTCCCATAGGGGTGGAGCCGCATATTCATTACTGTATTGAGCGGTAACAGTGACCGCTCAGTACAGTTAGAAGCTGCGGCGTCGGGGAAGCAGGGACTGCACCGCGCCAGGACCAGGTGAGTATATGGGGAGGGGAGCGCAGAGCTGCGCGATAGTCACCTTGTCTCGTTCCAGGCGCCGATCTGTCGTCAGCAGTGACGCTCAGGTCAGAGGGCACGGTGACGTAGTTAGTGTGCGCCCTCTGCTGAACGTCGGTGCTTAACATGGAGTGGTGCCGGAACGAGGTGTGGGTGACTATTGAAAGTGCCGGGGGCCTGACCGACGGAGAGGTGAGTATGTGATTTTTTTTTTTTTTATTGCAGCAAATGGGGCAAATATCTGTATGGGGCATCTATGGGGCCATAATGTTTGTGCAGCACTATATGGGGGCCATAATGTTTGTGCAGCACTATATGGGGGCCATAATGTTTGTGCAGCACTATATGGGGGCCATAATGTTTGTGCAGCACTATATGGGGGCCATAATGTTTGTGCAGCACTATATGGGGGCCATAATGTTTGTGCAGCACTATATGGGGGCCATAATGTTTGTGCAGCACTATATGGGGGCCATAATGTTTGTTCAGCACTATATGGGGGCCATAATGTTTGTGCAGCACTATATGGGGGCCATAATGTTTGTGCAGCACTATATGGGGGCCATAATGTTTGTGCAGCACTATATGGGGGCCATAACGTTTGTGCAGCACTATATGGGGGCCATAACGTTTGTGCAGCACTATATGGGGGCCATAATGTTTGTGCAGCACTATATGGGGCAAGTGTCTGTATTGGGCCATAATTAACGTTTGTAGGGCACTACAGTATATGGGGCAAGTGTCAGTATGGAGCATCTTATAGGGCCATAATCAAGGTTTGTGCAGCACTATATGGGGCAAATATCTTTATAGAGCATCTTATGGGGCCATAATCAGCATTTGTGCAGCATTATATTGGGCAAATGTGTCTATTGAGCACCTTATGGGGCCTTTATTAACCTTTATGCAGGATTATATGGGGTATATTTTAATATGGAGCATCT
The DNA here is from genome assembly GCF_051348905.1 of Ranitomeya variabilis. Classification (NCBI taxonomy): domain Eukaryota; kingdom Metazoa; phylum Chordata; class Amphibia; order Anura; family Dendrobatidae; genus Ranitomeya; species Ranitomeya variabilis. The sequence continues at coordinate 512,009,895 of NC_135232.1, read as the reverse complement.
TATGGGGCCATCATAAACTGCATGGAGCATTATATGGGGCTCCTGATTCAATATGGATATTCAAAAACACTTAACCTACTGATGTCTCAATTAATTTTACTTTTATTGGTATCTATTTTTACTTTTGACATTTACCGGTAGCTGCTGCATTTTCCTCCCTAGGCTTATACTCGAGTCATTAAGTTTTCCGTTTTTTTGTGGCAAAAATAGGGGGGTCGGCTTATACTCGGGTCGGCTTATACTCGAGTATATACGGTACTCACCTTCCGGCGCCTTTCCCGCTTATCGCGACGCTCCGAGCCATGCATTGCGGTCTCGCGAGATGATGACGTAGCGGACTCGCGAGACCGCTACGTCATCATCTCACGAGACCGCAATGCATTCTTGGGACCGGAGCGTTGCGAGGAGCATCGCTAAACGCCTGGGCTGGATCCGGGGCCGCCAGAAGGTGAGTATATAACTATTTTTTATTTTAATTCTTTTTTTTAACAGGGATATGGTGTCCACATTGCCATATACTGCATGGGCTGTTATATACTACGTGGGCTGTGCTATATACTATGTGGGCTATGCTATATACTACGTGGGCTATGCTATATACTACGTGGGCTGTGCTATATACTACATGGGCTGTGCTATATACTACGTGGGCTGTGCTATATACTGCATGGTCTGTGCTATATGCTACGTGGGCTGTATGCTAATTGGCTGTAGTATATTTCTCTGCTGTATGTGTGCATCATGAATTGTGGTATGTGTTAAAGAGGGGGGCCCACTGAGACTCTTTCTCCCTGGGCCCTTAAAAACCTGGAGCCGGCCCTGGCTTCACTGATTGGTCACGCCCGGCCGGCCACGAACAATCAGCGACAGGCGCAGTCCGGCCGAGAATTGGCGCGGAACTTGAACCACGCTTCGCTAATTGGTCGCGCTCGGCCGGACGAATCCTGTGTATTAATTGCATTATTCTGAAAACTTCATAAATAAACTACATACATATTCTAGTATACCCGATGCGTTAGAATCGGGCCACCATATAGTGTATATATATATAAGTGTCTAATATCTATATCTGTGCTATATACTACGTGGCTGTGCAATATACTATGTCGCTGTGCTATATACTACATGGCTGTGTTATATACTACGTGGGCTGTGTTATATACTGTGTGACCTGTTATATACTACGCAGCTGTGCAATATATCACGTGGCTGGGCAATATACTACGTGGCAGTGTTCTATACTACGTGGGCTGTGTTCTATACTACGTGGGCTGTGTTCTATACTACGTGGGCTGTGTTCTATACTACGTGGGCTGTGTTCTATACTACGTGGGCTGTGTTCTATACTACGTGGGCTGTGTTCTATACTACGTGGGCTGTGTTCTATACTACGTGGGCTGTGTTCTATACTACGTGGGCTGTGTTCTATACTACGTGGGCTGTGTTCTATACTACGTGGGCTGTGTTCTATACTACGTGGGCTGTGTTCTATACTACGTGGGCTGTGTTCTATACTACGTGGGCTGTGTTCTATACTACGTGGGCTGTGTTCTATACTACGTGGGCTGTGTTCTATACTACGTGGTCTGTGTTATATACTACGTGGGCTGTGTTATATACTACGTGGGCTGTGCTATATACTGCATGGTCTGTGCTATATGCTACGTGGGCTGTATGCTAATTGGCTGTAGTATATTTCTCTGCTGTATCTGTGCATCATGAATTGTGGTATGTGTTAAAGAGGGGGGCCCACTGAGACTCTTTCTCCCTGGGCCCTTAAGAACCTGGAGCTGGCCCTGGCTTCACTGATTGTTCACGGCCGGCCGGGCGTGACCAATCAGCAACAGGCACAGTCCGGCCGAGAATTGGCGCGGAACTTGAACCACGCTTCGCTAATTGGTCGCGCTCGGCCGGCCGAATCCTGTGTATTAATTGCTTTATTCTGAAAACTTCATAAATAAACTACATACATATTCTAGTATACCCGATGCGTTAGAATCTGTCTAAGGTCCACTTCTGTCTGTGTTTGTCTGTAAAGGAAATCCCGCGTCGCTGATTGGTCGCGGCTGGCCGGCCTCAACCAATCAGCGACGCGGGATTTCCGGGAAGGAAGGAGGAGCGGGAGAGTGTACCGACCAGGAGGGAACGTGGAGGCTTCTGGACAGTGTGTGTACCGGCTCTGGCGAGCGAGGGAGGCGGGGAGGAAGCCGGGGACCGAAAGAGGGCAAAGAGTGGAGGGCAGAGGGGGCTGCGAGAACCCCCACTCACAGCGCGACGTACATACATACATATTCTAGAATACCCGATGCGTTAGAATCGGGCCACCATCTAGTAAAGTAATAATAGTCACGTTGCCTCCTAATAAAGTAGTAATGCTCAAAGTGCTCTCTCATGAAGTGAACATACCACAAGTGGCCCTTATAAAGTAATAATATCCCTTCAGTGCCCCCTTACATACTACTAATCTGCCAAGTGTAACTTATGTAACATTATCCGGAGTGCCCCTTGTAAAGTAATATTGCCCTATGTGAACAATAAAGCAGTTGACAATGGCACTCGCCTCGGGAACAGCTGCGAGCCACACAATAGGTACCCACGCGCTACAAATGGCTCACAAGTGACTGATTGGAGGCCCATGGTGTTCAGCATTTTCCCTTTGTCATGTCGGACGCTGTTCAGACCAGGTCGTTCGACAGACAGCGGTAATTCCGCTTTTGACCACTATGCGCTCATTGGCGTCGGCTAGATTTTATCTAGCTGGTCCGGGGTTAATTTAGGCTACGTTCACATTTGCGTTGTGCGCCGCAGCGTCGGCGCCGCAGCGCACAACGCAAACAAAAACGCGGCAAAACGCATGCACAACGCTGCGTTTTGCGCCGCATGCGTCCTTTTTTTCATTGATTTCGGACGCAGCAAAAATGCAACTTGCTGCGTCCTCTGCGCCCCGACGCGGGCGCCGCAGGGACGCATGCGGCGCCAAACGCAAGTGCACCGCATATACATGCGCCCCCATGTTAAATATAGGGGCGCATGATGCATGCGGCGCCCGACGCTGCAGCGAGGACCGCAAATGTGAACGTAGCCTTACCTGGTGCTCGGATTGGAAGCTGGGCCATGCCCACTGCCTTTAAATAGTTCTCCTGAACATTGGGCGTCGCCGATTATAGCTTCTGTTTTGTGCATGGTTATCTCGGTCTGCAGTGGTGAGCTAGTAGTTGGGAGTATCGTTGCTGGTGGTGTATTTCCCTTTGTCTTATTTGCTCCTTCCTATATTTGTATTTGTTTTGCCCTTTGCATTTATAGTGTATTCCTGAGTTACTGCGGCGTGGTGCTTATTTTTCCGTTATCCTTGTCTGTGCTAACTGTGGGTATTGGAGTGTGGACTCTTCACTGGGTGGTGGGTTGTGGTTTAAGCCTAGGGTTGAAACAGGAGACAGGGTGAGGGTGGAGGCCCAGACATGCACACTATCAGTGTAAACTCTGGGAGAGGGTCAGTCAGGGTTTCCCTAGTCTGAGGGAAATCGCAGGGGCCCGGGTTATTAGCTCTTTCCTGCCTAGGTCTCCCGTGACATTATAATCGGCCAACATTATTTCCATGCATCCTATGATTTCCATAAGCCACCAGTTGGAGGCGCTGTCCCTACAGGTCACTGAGTTAAGGGGGGCAGTGCAGCAACAGGGACTAGCAGTGTCTAATGTGCAAGCCGGAGTTACAGGTAAAGTTGCTGAGCTTAAGTTTCCTTTGCCTGAAAAATTTGCTGGGGAACGCAGTAAATTTGTTTCTTTTCGTGAAGCTTGCAAACTGTATTTCCGTATGCGCCCGATCTCCTCCGGTAATGAGGCTCAGCGTGTGGGCCTGGTGTTGTCATTACTAAATGGGGATCCCCAAGCATGGGCGTTTTCTTTGTCGTCTGATTCTGCAACATTTAACTCTGTTAAAAAGTATTTATGTGATTAAATACTTTTAAATACTATTATCTATTTGCACTTTTGCACGTTTACACTTTCTTTAGTTGCACTTATGGTTATGGCCAGGGTCATTTCTGGCCATATATCTCTAGTATATTTTTGCAATAATTTTTGCACTCTCCTGTTCGTGTTTTTGGTTCACTTTGTCCGGTTACCTTTTATTCTTGGTACGGTCATTTATTGTTTTGGCCAAGTTATATTTGGTCATACCACCATGCACTTGGGTCATATTGACCTTTATCATTTTTTTATATTTTTATCGGTCATTGTCTTGACCTATCAGTTAGTCTCTTTATTGAGACACTGTTTTTATTGTGTACTAGTCACACTATTTTATCACCTACCTAAGTTTGCACTTGTCACTTTATTAGGTTTTGTCCTTTCACTGTATTCACTGGCACAGTGCCCTTATTCTTACCGCGCACATTCCCCCTGTGCACTAAACTAATGTGGTATTTTATAACATGTTATTCTACAAAAGTGTGGATGCTATACTATTTACACATTCTAGTTCTTGTATTTCTTTGTTAAGTTTAGTAACATCATCTTGTTGTATATATTATAGGGGTTCTCTTTGAGGTGATTGTTGCCGGTGCGCATGCGCACTACTACCTTGGGGAGGCGGCTGGCTTCGATGTTCGTCACCGGCGGTGGGCGGTCTGTTGGGCTGGGCTTCCGTCCATGTACGACCGCATGGTGGGTTGCCTAAGTCCGGCGCGTCACCGACCACTGCGAGCACGCCTGTTCATCCTATCCTCCTGATGAGTATTGGTGTCATGTGCGCAGGGACACAATTGTACTTACGGTGATCGCAGAGACTACAAGTCCCGGCATTCTCACCGATACCATGTGATTGTTTTTGCGGGTGTTACCGCCACATCATTGGTCTCCCTTAGTTTAAAAGGGGTTTTCTGGAACATGATGCCACTCCCCCTGACGAAGGCACGTTGCCGAAACGCGCGTAGGGGTCGTGGCACCATCTTCTGAGTGTAAGTACGTACTACACATCATTTTCCTTATAGTGTACTAACGGTCTATCATGTTGCTATCAAGTCTGGTCACAAAATTTTGTGCATCTGTGCCTGGCGCACACCATAGTGGTTCAGTGTAACGGTAACATTATTTTTGTACTGATCGTGTGCCTGGATCTCTGTATGTATATTTATTTGTATCTAGTGCCATCTGACAGTGTTGACAACATGACCAATCAATTCTTTTATACTCTGTTATAGTACTCACTCAGCAGTGGTGCCATATATTTTCTTTGGCTCATCATTTTGATACACCTGTGGCTACCAATTTTAAAATATTGTCTGCCTTTTAGGGATTATATCCCTTGTATATAATTTCTTTTCGTTTTCTAATAAAGATTATTATTGTTCTATATACGCAATTTTTCATCTGATAACATTTAACTCTGTGGAGTTTTTTTTTCTGCTCTAGGACACATTTACGACGATCCGGACAGAACGGCTCTAGCAGAATCTAAGATACGCACTATTTACCAGGGGGAGCGTGTTGCAGAGAATTACTGTTCTGAATTTCGCCACTGGGCAACCAACACACAGTGGAATGAGCTCGCGCTGCGGAGTCACTTTATTCATGGAGTTTCTAATAGGGTTAAAATAGCCCTCCTGATGTACGAGACTCCTGCTTCACTAGATTCCGCTATGAGTCTTGTTGTCCGCATTGATCGCCGTTTGCGTCAGGGGGATCATGAGACGCCGCCTGTGGGTGAAGGTGTAGGTTCACGTGAGGTTGCTGCAGATGAGCCCACGGAACCTATGCAAATCGCAGGGGTATCACATGTTAAGAATCGAGCCCCTGTACTCAGGAAGCAGGGAGCCTGTTTTTACTGCGGTAAAACTGGTCATTTTATTAATATCTGTCCTCTGCTGTCAAAGAAAAACGCAACGGCGGAAAAACTTCTAAGCTCAGAGGGTGTGGAGGAGTCCAATCTGAGCTTATGTATATCCTCCATTATGGTTTCTTAATGCATGCTCCCTGCCAAAGTTGTTGTCGCTGGCAGAGAGCTGCCAATCACTATTTTTGTGGATAGTGGTTCTGCCACAAATCTCATTGATGAGGAGTTTGAGTGCACTGCTGGTTTTAGGATCGAAAAACTGACTCATCCGCGTGGTCACCATCAATTCTGCTCCTCTCCCACAGGGGGAGATTACTGAGTTTGTGGCTGAGGTTAAACTCCACATTGGGGTTCTTCATTTCGAGCAGGTTACATGTAAGGTGCTCAAGTCATCCGGCACAATTGGTTCTGGGTTTTCCATGGTTGTCTACACACAACCCGGTTATTGACTGGAAAACTCAGGACATAATTCAGTGGAGTGATTTCTGTCAGGAGAATTGCTTGGCCACGTGTGTTTCTGCTGTGACTCCAAGCGTTCCTGAGTCACTTCTGGATTTTGTGGATGTGTTCTCTGAGAAGGGTTGTTCAGAGTTGCCACCACATCGCTCCTATGACTGTTCTATCAGGTTTAAACCAGGGGCCAAGTTGCCTAAAGCAAGGATGTTTAACATCTCCGGTCCGGAGAGACAAGCGCTAAAGGATTACATTGCTGAAAGTTTGAGCAAAGGGCACATCAGGCCTTCGTCCTCACCAGTGGCAGCAGGGTTCTTCTTCGTTAAGAAGAAAGATGGTGGACTACGGCCGTGTCTGGATTTCAGGGAGTTAAACCAGATTACGGTTCGTGATCCATACCCTATGCCATTGATACCGGATTTGTTCAACCAGGTGGCAGGTGCTAAGTGGTTTACCAAGCTTGACCTCAGGGGGGCGTACAACCTCATAAGAGTCCGTCAAGGTGATGAGTGGAAGACGGCTTTTAATACCCCTGAGGGTCATTTTGAAAATTTTGTGATGCCATTTGGGTTGACAAACGCACCTGCAGTGTTTCAACATTTCATAAATGATGTGTTCTCGCATGTTTTGGGGAAATTCGTTATTGTGTACCTAGATGACATCCACATATATTCTTGCGACCGTGATACTCATTTAGATCATGTCAGGCAGGTGTTACAGCTTCTCAGAGAGAATAAGCTATATGCAAAACTGGAGAAATGTGTATTTTCGGTACAGGAGTTGCCTTTCTTGGGCTATATTGTCTGCTTCTGGTTTTAAAATGGACGCCGCTAATGTGCAAGCGGTGTTGCATTGGGAACAGGCTGATAACCTAAAAGCACTTCAGCGGTTCCTTGGGTTTTCTAACTACTATAGGAAGTTTATCAAGGATTTTTCTATCATTGCTAAACCGCTAACTGACATGACTAAAAAGGGTACCAATTTCTCCGTTTGGCCTGAGGCTGCTGTGAGCGCATTTGAGTCTCTTAAAAACAAGTTTGTTTCGGCTCCCATTCTGGTGCAGCCAGATGTATCGAAACCTTTTGTTGTAGAAGTCGATGCGTCTGAGGTTGGTGTGGGGGCGGTGTTGTCACAAGGATCATCCTTGAGCGGTTTGCGTCCATGCGCCTATTTTTCCAAGAAACTGTCGCCCGCCGAACGTAACTACGATATCGGCAACAGAGTTCTTGGCAATCAAGTTGGCCTTTGAGGAATGGCGACACTTCTTGGAGGGGTCGGTTCATCAGGTTACTGTTATTACCGACCATAAGAATTTGCTTTATTTGGAGTCTGCCAAGCGTCTGTCTCCCAGGCAGGCTCGCTGGGCATTGTTTTTCACGCGGTTCAACTTTGTTGTCACTTACAGACCTGGTTCTAAAAACACTAAGGCGGATGCTTTGTCCAGGTGTTTTCCGGGGGGAGAGCCTCGGGAAGATCCAGTACCCATCCTCCAAAAGGGTGTTGTGGTTTCGGCTCTCAGGAGCCCAGGAGGAGGTACCATCTGAGCTTCCAGTCAACAAAACGTTTGTACCGCTTCATCTCCGCTTAAAGGTTTTGGCGGAGCATCATGATGCTGTCCTGGCTGGCCATCCAGGGGTTAGGGGTACCTTGGAGTTGGTGTCACGTCGGTTTTGGTGGCCCAAGATCTGACAGGACGTGGTCTCATACGTGTCAGCTTGCACCACGTACGCTAGGACTAAGACGCCCCGCTCCCGTCCTGTTGGCACACTACTTCCTCTCGAGGTACCTAGTAAACCATGGACGGAAATCTCCATGGATTTTATCACTAACTTGCCCTCCTCAGCTGGGAACACGGTCATCTTGGTGATTGTTGATCGGTTCTCAAAAATGTCGCACTTTGTGCCTTTGATTTCGTTGCCTAACGCTAAGACTCTGGCTCAGGTATTTGTGCAGGAAGTGGTCAGACTTCATGGGGTTCCGTCTGACATCGTTTCTGATAGGGGGTCTCAGTTTGTGGCAAAATTTTGGAAAGCATTTGGTTCACGGCTGGGGATCAAGTTGTCTCATTCTTCGGCGTTTCATCCTCAGTCAAATGGTCAGACCGAGCGTATGAACCAAAATTTGGAACAGTACTTACGCTGCTTTGTTTCAGATAACCAGGAGGAGTGGTCGAAGTTTCTTCCTTTGGCTGAGTTTGCCATCAATAATCACCGCCAGGAGTCGTCTGGGGAGTCTCCGTTTTTTTGTGTTTACGGGCTTCATCCTCAATTTTGTACTTTGAGTAAGGGGGGCTCTTCCGGCGTCCCGGAGGAAGACCAGTTAGGAGCACAACTGTCATCAGTCTGGAGGAGAGATAAACAGCGCCTGTTGAGTGTGGGTGCTAGGTACAAACGTGTGGCTGACAGTAGGCGTGTGCCAGGTCCGGACCTGAGTGTGGATGACTGGGTGTGGTTATCCACAAAAAACATAAGACTCAAAATACCATCCCTTAAATTGGGTCCACGGTTTATTGGTCCATTTAGGGTCACCGCCATCATTAACCCAGTAGCGTACCGGTTGGAGCTTCCTACGGTGTATAAGATACACAACGTGTTCCACAGGTCTCTTTTAAAGAAGGTGGTGGGTTCTGTGGACGCGGCGCCTATGCCACCTCCAGTCTTGGTGGATGGTAATTTGGAATTTGAAGTCTCCAAGGTGGTTGACTCTCGTGTAGTGCGCCGCACTTTACAGTACTTGGTACACTGGCGTGGTTATGGGCCTGAGGAGAGGTCCTGGGTACCAGCCTCGGACGTTCATGCGGATCGGCTGGTTAGGTTTTTTCACCGCCGCCATCCGGACAAGCCGGGTCCTATAAGCCGTGAGGGTCCTGGGGTCCCTCGTAGAAGGCGGGGTACTGTCATGTCGGACATACCACAAGTGGCCCTTATAAAGTAATAATATCCCTTCAGTGCCCCCTTACATACTACTAATCTGCCAAGTGTAACTTATGTAACATTATCCGGAGTGCCAGTTTGTAAAGTAATATTGCCCTATGTGAACAATAAAGCAGTTGACAATGGCACTCGCCTCGGGAACAGCTGCGAGCCACACAATAGGTACCCACGCGCTACAAATGGCTCACAAGTGACTGATTGGAGGCCCATGGTGTTCAGCATTTTCCCTTTGTCATGTCGGACGCTGTTCAGACCAGGTCGTTCGACAGACAGCGGTAATTCCGCTTTTGACCACTATGCGCTCATTGGCGTCGGCTAGATTTTATCTAGCTGGTCCGGGGTTAATTTACCTGGTGCTCGGATTGGAAGCTGGGCCATGCCCACTGCCTTTAAATAGTTCTCCTGAACATTGAGCGTCGCCGATTATAGCTTCTGTTTTGTGCATGGTTATCTCGGTCTGGAGTGGTGAGCTAGTAGTTGGAGTATCGTTGCTGGCGGTGTATTTCCCTTTGTCTTATTTGCTCCTTCCTATATTTGTATTTGTTTTGCCCTTTGCATTTATAGTGTATTCCTGAGTGACTGCGGCTTGGTGCTTATTTTTCCGTTATCCTTGTCTGTGCTAACTGTGGGTATTGGAGTGTGGACTCTTCACTGGGTGGTGGGTTGTGGTTTCAGCCTAGGGTTGAAACAGGAGATAGGGCGAGGGTGGAGGCCCAGACATGCACACCATCAGTGTAAATGCTGGGAGAGGGTCAGTCAGGGTTTCCCTAGTCTGAGGGAAATCGCAGGGGCCCGGGTTATTAGCTCTTTCCTGCCTAGGTCTCCCGTGACACCCTTTGACCAAAGGGAAAATGTAGCCTGAAATTTTAAGGTCTTTGAATTCAGGGTCTGCTACAAGAATGGGACTGCAAACTTCTTTTGGGGGGAATGAAACGCGTATGACACAAGTAAGTTTTAAAAGGTCAGTGGAGATCTCGTTCCAAAATGGCCGCTGTAGATGCATAAGGAGCGCTGCAGCATGTCAGAACCAAGCCTTCTCTTGCCTTTCCATTGGTTTGGAATCAGTTCAGCAAGCACCAAACAACAGTCCATTGTCCATCCGGGGAGCGAGAAAGGCAGGTAAGGCATAGTTCAGACTCTATAGAGACTATTTTGGATATGAAGAAAAAGGGACTCCGATCTATGATGTTGTGCATAGGGACTACCTGGCTCTCATGGCCTTTGGGTTATCACACAAATTATAGTTATCAGGGACCTAGAACATCGCAATCTATAGAAGGAAGAGTTTGGAGAATTATACTGAGCAGGGTTTCCTCCTTATAGCCAGACAACTGCCGATGCCATGAAATTACAATCGGTACAGTCAAATTAATTATATGATTTTAATTAACTTTATTAGTTTGGGACAAACCAGTCTTTTCGCCATTTGTACTAAAAGTGGAGATCTTTGCAATATTTGTGTGTGGAAACCAGATATTTTTCCATTAGGGCATACTAAGAGTTCAGCATATACCGGTTCTCATCAGGTGACTTGTTGCCACTGTCCGTTCTCCCCACTCCGCAGCAGAGACCAGTGACAAGTTACAGCATTCAGGAGGACCACACATTTAGCCGGAGTTATAAACACCCACATGCATCAAGTACATGGAAATAAATCACGGCACAGCAGCTGATTGTAAGTTTTTTGTCCCTATGACTAGGATTGGCCCATCACTGCCTTAGACAGGTGTTTTTATGAGTAATTTGCAGTGGCAGCTATTCAATTTCACAGTAATAACTACTCTCATAAAAATATATGACTGGGTGTCACACATCCATTCCGGTTACTAAAACCAATAAATTATAGGTCCTGTTGCAATGAAAGTATAATTGCACCCAATGCAATTTTTAGAACACGTTTCAAGTTCACATCCACAGAGCTGTATCAGAGCACAGGGAAGTAAGTAAAGAGGTGAGTAATATTGGGGTGTAGTCATTCCACTACACCCAGATCTAGTTTTATTCATGGATGGAGACAGCTTTTACTTTAGCTGTGAATGCAGGTCTGTTACATATCTTACAGGAAAACTAAAGAAAATAAACGTGCAATGACAAAACAGGAATGAACTGGGTACGTGGAAGCCGACAGGAGGGCAGGAAGGGAGCAAATGACACACCCTAAAGTGACAGCCACTTGATGTGTATCTATTCCATCAGGAAAAGAATAATGTAAAGTATTCCATTTAATGATGAAAGACTTTGTAGCCAAAATTCAAATTTGCATTCTTGCATCAATGACTTTCCAACAAGGCATTACATGGCAGTATTACATAGAAACCACATGTGTATTTTCGTAGGAGACCCTCCTCTATGTTTATTATCTGTGATGGCTAGGCAATGAGTATATTTAACTCTTAAATGCATGGGGATATGAATAAATGTCCTTGGCAGGGGTCTGCAAGTATTATGGAAACACAGGGGAAGAGCTCCCTCCACGTGTGGTAGATGCCATCCACACCTGCACAGGCGACATCTGTGCAACAGACGCGACCAGAGCAGTGGCTGGGTAGCAATGGGTTACATCCTGACAGGGCCTATATTCTGTAATATTTAAGGTAAAATGTACACCTTTTTTAAAAAAAAAGATAAAAAATATATATAGAGAGAGAAAAATCCAAATCACCTACCTTTACCCCCATGAAAAATATAAAAAATTTTGCTATTGACATATCCGTAAAAGTCTGATCTATTAGAATATAAAATTAATCAACCTGTATGTTTAACACTGCATTGAGAAAGATTTAAACCCTAGGTTTGTAGGTTATTTGTTTCACCTCATCTCTTTTGAGTGATCAAAATATCAGATGTATCCCATATTGGTATCAATAAAACCTCCAGCTCACCATGGAAAAACATGCAATCACTCAGCTCCACCAATGGAAAAATAAAAATGTTATATTGGCTATGCAAACAAAAAAAAAATCAATCTGACTGGTTTGGCAGGAAACTGTTAAACTGTTATTGTAGCACATCATAAGCCCAGAAGTAAGCTGGAAGGATTGTACATTGTGGCTTTTCTTACCTTTCTTCTTGATGAACAGTGCACTTCTATAGGATGCGCCATATTTATTAAGATGCATATGCTTCCTATTTAATTTGGCGCTTCTTTCAGCTGCCGTGCGCCACCACAAAAAAACGTGCTCCAGTCACGGGCTCAGAAGCAGAGCTTGCTCCACACGGGGACACATGGATGAAGTCAGCTATGAGATATACCATCTGCCTTTAACAGCCTAACGATCGCTGCTGTTAACCACTTAAATCCCACTTTAATTGCTGACATTTAACGCCACACATTGGTTTGGGCAGTCATTTGCTTCCCTGGGACGCAATCTCACTGATCTGATGGGGTGCTATGACAGCCGAGGGTCGGCTAAACGCCACTGTGCCTGTCATGTGATCTCTTATGTGACGTCCAGCCTGCAGTATTGCTGCATATGATACAAGTGAGGCCACTTAAATAAAATAAAAAAAATGTTTTTTTAAAAAGTAAGAAAATAAAATAAGATCTAAAATGGGTTCACAACTAACAAACAAATGTAAAGTAAAAAAAAAACAACATTTGGTATCAATGCGTCCAGAAAAGTCCAATTTATCTTATTATAGTATTAATGAACCTGATCTGTAAAAACTGTAAAGAGAAAAAAAAAATGAAATGCCAATTAACTTGACAATTTTTGGTTGCCGCAAGGACACAAAAAATGCAATAAGAAGTAATCAAGGCATAATTTCTACTCCGAAAACAGTGCCAATAAAAACATCAGGCTACAGTGCATAAAAGAAAACATGCTTTCATATAGTTCAACTGACCAAAAAATAAAAATGTTCCCAATTTTGGAAAATAGCAGCTTGTGCTAAAGTCTTTTTTGGGTTATACAAATTTCTAATTTTTTTTTCACAACTTAAAAAAAACATGCATGTTTGGTATCATCATAACCATACTGGCCTGAAGAGTCACAGTTCCAGGTCATTTTTACTGCAGAATGAACACTGAAAAAAGAAAGCCTTAAAAACAATCGTGGAATTGTGTTTCACTTCACTTGGAGTTTTTTGCCCATTTTTCAGTGCACCGTATGATAAAATGGATGGTGCTATTGAAAAGTACAACTGGTCCTACAAAAGATGAGCCTTCATTCGGCTTTGTCAGAGGGAAAAAAGGCTCCTGGAAGAGGGGGATGAAATATACAAGATGACTGGTAAATGAAACAGTTCTATCAAAAATAAAAAAAACAATGCTCCATAATTTAGTGAAAAAAGCTTTGGTCCTTTAAGAATGAGACTGATGCTGGGCTGTTATCGTTCTTGAAGCCGGATTGGTTTACTTTGCTATGCCTACATAGGAATCAGCCATTTATTCCACTAGGCTTCTATTGCTCATGACGACAATAGAGACCTAATAGAACCATTACAGCTCAAAAGGGCAGCATTAAGGGACTCACAGAAGGGAAGTAATAGGGTGCAGTAGCCCGCTCATACAAACCTTTCAACTAATTGCTGACTACTATAGATGAATGACGAGAGGAGAAACCTAATTATCTGCTTTGCCCTTATTAGCACTCACCTTCCTTTGCTCTTTCCGCTGGACATGTTTGTCGTCATCCTGCCAGTATGCATCCTCCAGTGCCTGCTGACGCTTTGCATCGGCTACAGCCTTTGCCTCAGCCTTTCTGGCACGGGCAGCAGCAGACTTGGTATTTTCACTCTGGAACTTTTTGGGCATCCCTTAGCTGCAATAAAGTTATTCCAGTGATTAATATGAGTAGCTACAGGGAGCATATGGGCATGAGCGCTGACTTTGCTAGTAATAATGTTAATCATTCAATAATTCAATCTATGGGGTCTAATTCCAGAGGCTATGGAGATATACATAGGAACCTGAAGACCTACCTCTTCTGACAAGCCTACAACCTGCAGTAACCCTCATTCCACTATACTGCTGCACGACCAGCTCTATCCTCACCTACTGTATCCTCACCCATCCCTTGTAGATTGTGAGCCCTCGCGGGCAGGGTCCTCTCTCCTCCTGTACAGTTGTGACTTGTGTTGTTAAAGATTATTGGACTAGTTTTTATTATATATACCCCTCCTCACATGTAAAGCGCCATGGAATAAATGGTGCTATAATAATACATATTTTTCAGGCTAGGTTTACAGAGTTAACCATTTCCATGTATCCACATAATACAGAATATGCATGCATGTACAGCTTGGTTCACATCTGTAGTGGTTTGCAGAAGGCCAAGCTCAGATGGCCACGATTCATATATGGACCGTGAAGCTGGACTGACCATGGGTCTCTCTCCACTCTCCCACCCTAAGGCTATGTGCACACATTGTGGATTCGTGTGCGGATTTTTCCACACTGTTTTTGCAAAATCCGCAGGTAAAAAGCAAATTCCCTGCGGATTTACCGCGCATTTATCACGGTTTTTGTGCGGATTCCACCTGTGGATTCCTATTGAGGAGCAGGTGTAAACTGCTGCGGAATCCGCACAAAAAATTGACATGCTGCGGAAAAAACACAGCTGCGTTTGGCCGGCCTCACACTAGCGAGTTTTACGGACGTATGAGCGCATAAACTACATCCGTAAAATACGCATAACACACGGCCCAATGAATCTCTATGGCCCAGCTCCTATCTGCCGTATATTACGCATCCGTAATATACGGTCTTGTACGGCCGTAGAAAATCGCAGCATGCTGCGTTTGTCACCGTATTGCGCAAAAAAATCGCCAATGAAAGTCTATGGGGGCGAGAAAAATACGGATTCCACACGGACCAGCAGTGTGACTTGCAAGAAATACGCAGCGGTGTTAGTGAAAAGCCGGTAATTCAATTGCCGGCTTTTCATTTCTCCTTCACAAACCCGACAGGATATGAGACATGGTTTACATACAGTAAACTATCTCATATCACTTTTTTTTTTTTTTTTTGCATATTCCACACTACTAACGTTAGTAGTGTGTATGTGCAAAATTTGGGAGCTGTAGCTTGTAAAATAAAGGGTTAAATCGCGGAAAAAATTGGCGTGGGCTCCCGCGCAATTTTCTCCGCCAGAGTGGTAAAGCCAGTGACTGAGGGCAGATATTAATAGCCTAGAGAGGGTCCATGGTTATTGGCCCCCCTGGCTACAAACATCTGCCCCCAGCCACCCCAGAAAAGGCACATCTGGAAGAGGCGCCTATTCTGGCACTTGGCCACTCTCTTCCCACTCCCGTGTAGCGGTGGGATATGGGGTAATGAAGGGTTAATGTCACCTTGCTATTGTAAGGTGACATTAAGCCAGATTAATAATGGAGAGGCGTCAATTATGACACCTATCCATTATTAATACAATAGTACGAAATGGTTAATAAAACACACAAATTATTACAAAGTATTTTAATGAAATAAAGACACAGGTTGTTGTAATATTTTATTAGAGTCTTAATCCACCTCAAGACCCTCGTTCTGTAACAAAGTTAAAAAAACAAACAACAATATTCCATACCTTCCGTCGTTATGTCCCACGATGTAAATCCATCTGAAGGGGTTAAATCATTTTACAGCCAGGAGCTGTGCTAATGCACTCGCTCGTGCCTGTGAACCCCGGGTACTGAATGGAAAGCTGGGTGATCTGTAGTTACCTTGAGTTGTGGTGATGCACCCTCTGCTGGATGTCCTCATGAACTGGAGCCTTGGAAAAGTTCCCACGCTCGAGTTCATATGAGGACATCCAGCAGAGGGCGCATCACCGCAACTCAAGGTAACTACAGATCACCCAGCTTTCCTTTCAGTACCCGGGGTTTACAGGCACGAGCGAGTGCATTAGCACAGCTCCTGGCTGTAAAATGATTTAACCCCTTCAGATGGATTTACATCGTGGGACATAACAACGGAAGGTATGGAATATTGTAGTTTGTTTTTTTAACTTTGTTACAGAACGATGGTCTTCAGGTGGATTAAGAGTCTAATAAAATATTACAACACCCTGTGTCTTTATTTCATTAAAATACTTTGTAATCATGTGTGTGTGTTTTATTAACCATTTAGTACTATTGGATTAATAATGGATAGGTGTCATAATTGACGCCTCTCCATTATTAATATGGCTTAATGTCACCTTACAATAGCAAGGTGACATTAACCCTTCATTACCCCATATCCCACAGCTACACGGGAGTGGGAAGAGAGTGGCCAAGTGCCAGAATAGGCACATCTTCCAGATGTGCCTTTTCTGGGGTGGCTGGGGGCAGATGTTTGTAGCCAGGGGGGGCCAATAACTATGGACCCTCTCTAGGCTATTAATATCTGCCCTCAGTCACTGGCTTTACCATTCTGGCGGAAAAAATTGCGCGGGAGCCCACGCCAATTTTTCCGCCATTTAACCCTTTATTTTACAAGCTACAGCGCCCAAATTTTGCACATACACACTACTAGCATTAGTAGTGTGGAATATGCCAAAAAAAGGGATATGAGATGGTTTACTGTATGTAAACCATGTCTCATATCATGTCGGGTTTAGGAAGGAGAAATGAAAAGCCGGCAATTGAATTACCGGCTTTTCACATATATCACACTGAATTAAATATAAATACAGAACATATATATATATGTGTCTCAATGATATATATATATATATATATATATATATATATATATATATATATATATATATATATATATATATACTGTATATATGTTTTAACGAACATTTGAGCACATAAATCCATTAGATGTCGGTTTTGCAAGCCTGTGAGAAAATATCGCAGTACGGATGCCATACGGATTACATACGGAGGATGCCATGCGCAAAATACGCTGACACACCCTGCCTACGGATGACATACGGATCACTATTTTGGGGACTTTTCTGCGTATTACGGCCGTAAAAAACGGACCGTATTTACATACGCTGAGTGTGAGGCCGGCCTTTCCGCGTGTTTTTTCTGCAGCATGTGCACTGCGGATTTTGTTTTCCATACGTTTACATGGTACTGTACAACGCATGGAAAACAGCTGCAGATCCGCAGCAAAATCCGCAATGTGTGCACATAGCCTAATACATGCATATGAAGTCTTATGGGTTAGGAGACCTGCACATGGATCACAGAATCCTGCTCTCTGCGCGCGGCTCACAGAATCCTGCTCTCTGCGCGCGGCTCACAGAATCCTGCCCTCTGCGCGCGGCTCACAGAATCCTGCCCTCTGCGAGGATCACAGAATACTGCTCTCTGCGCGCCGACCACAGAATACTGCTCTCTGCGCGCCGACCACAGAATACTGTCCTCTGCGCGCCGACCACAGAATACTGCCCTCTGCGCGCCGACCACAGAATACTGCCCTCTGCGCGCCGACCACAGAATACTGCCCTCTGCGCGCGGATCACAGAATACTGCTCTCTGCGCGCGGATCACAGAATACTGCCCTCTGCGCGCGGGTCACAGAATACTGCCCTCTGCGCGCGGGACCACAGAATACTGCCCTCTGCGCGCGGGACCACAGAATACTGCCCTCTGCGCGCGGACCACAGAATACTGCCCTCTGCGCGCGGACCACAGAATACTGCTCACTGCTCGCGGATCACGGAATACTGCCCTCTGCGCGCGGATCACGGAATACTGCCCTCTGCGCGCGGATCACGGAATACTGCCCTCTGCGCGCGGATCACGGAATACTGCCCTCTGCGCGCGGATCACGGAATACTGCCCTCTGCGCGCGGATCACGGAATACTGCCCTCTGCGCGCGGATCACGGAATACTGCCCTCTGCGCGCGGATCACGGAATACTGCCCTCTGCGCGCGGATCACAGAATACTGCCCTCTGCGCGCGGATCACAGAATACTGCCCTCTGCGCGCGGATCACAGAATACTGCCCTCTGCGCGCGGATCACAGAATACTGCCCTCTGCGCGCGGATCACAGAATACTGCCCTCTGCGCGCGGATCACAGAATACTGCCCTCTGCGCGCGGATCACAGAATACTGCCCTCTGCGCGCGGATCACAGAATACTGCCCTCTGCGCGCGGATCACAGAATACTGCCCTCTGCGCGCGGATCACAGAATACTGCCCTCTGCGCGCGGATCACAGAATACTGCCCTCTGCGCGCGGATCACAGAATACTGCCCTCTGCGCGCGGATCACAGAATACTGCCCTCTGCGCGCGGATCACAGAATACTGCCCTCTGCGCGCGGATCACAGAATACTGCCCTCTGCGCGCGGATCACAGAATACTGCCCTCTGCGCGCGGATCACAGAATACTGCCCTCTGCGCGCGGATCACAGAATACTGCCCTCTGCGCGCGGATCACAGAATACTGCCCTCTGCGCGCGGATCACAGAATACTGCCCTCTGCGCGCGGATCACAGAATACTGCCCTCTGCGCGCGGATCACAGAATACTGCCCTCTGCGCGCGGATCACAGAATACTGCCCTCTGCGCGCGGATCACAGAATACTGCCCTCTGCGCGCGGATCACAGAATACTGCCCTCTGCGCGCGGATCACAGAATACTGCCCTCTGCGCGCGGATCACAGAATACTGCCCTCTGCGCGCGGATCACAGAATACTGCCCTCTGCGCGCGGATCACAGAATACTGCCCTCTGCGCGCGGATCACAGAATACTGCCCTCTGCGCGCGGATCACAGAATACTGCCCTCTGCGCGCGGATCACAGAATACTGCCCTCTGCGCGCGGATCACAGAATACTGCCCTCTGCGCGCGGATCACAGAATACTGCCCTCTGCGCGCGGATCACAGAATACTGCCCTCTGCGCGCGGATCACAGAATACTGCCCTCTGCGCGCGGATCACAGAATACTGCCCTCTGCGCGCGGATCACAGAATACTGCCCTCTGCGCGCGGATCACAGAATACTGCCCTCTGCGCGCGGATCACAGAATACTGCCCTCTGCGCGCGGATCACAGAATACTGCCCTCTGCGCGCGGATCACAGAATACTGCCCTCTGCGCGCGGATCACAGAATACTGCCCTCTGCGCGCGGATCACAGAATACTGCCCTCTGCGCGCGGATCACAGAATACTGCCCTCTGCGCGCGGATCACAGAATACTGCCCTCTGCGCGCGGATCACAGAATACTGCCCTCTGCGCGCGGATCACAGAATACTGCCCTCTGCGCGCGGATCACAGAATACTGCCCTCTGCGCGCGGATCACAGAATACTGCCCTCTGCGCGCGGATCACAGAATACTGCCCTCTGCGCGCGGATCACAGAATACTGCCCTCTGCGCGCGGATCACAGAATACTGCCCTCTGCGCGCGGATCACAGAATACTGCCCTCTGCGCGCGGATCACAGAATACTGCCCTCTGCGCGCGGATCACAGAATACTGCCCTCTGCGCGCGGATCACAGAATACTGCCCTCTGCGCGCGGATCACAGAATACTGCCCTCTGCGCGCGGATCACAGAATACTGCCCTCTGCGCGCGGATCACAGAATACTGCCCTCTGCGCGCGGATCACAGAATACTGCCCTCTGCGCGCGGATCACAGAATACTGCCCTCTGATTCTGGCCTGCTGCAAACCACAAGATGCGAACAGAGCCGAAACAAGCAATCGGCATCGTGGCCCCTGGGCACCC
The DNA here is from genome assembly GCF_051348905.1 of Ranitomeya variabilis. Taxonomy (NCBI): domain Eukaryota; kingdom Metazoa; phylum Chordata; class Amphibia; order Anura; family Dendrobatidae; genus Ranitomeya; species Ranitomeya variabilis. Next base: position 511,990,050 of record NC_135232.1, on the reverse strand, counting down.
ATTATGGGGCAGAAATCACACTGTGCACACAGAGCATTCAGGCACTTGGGGCCACACACGGTGACTTCTTATCTATAGCTTGCCATAGGACTACAGTATGCTACAGACACCGCACATCCAGCCTTCTGCACCTCTGGCCCCTGTGCATCCTGCACACACTGTGCGCTGCCATCACATTCCTGTGACACACTGTGCCTGGTATCTGCAGCATGGGGAGATGAACACCCCAAGTCGCCGCACAAGAGGCAGCAGCCGTAACCCCCTAAGCTCACACTACACGTCCTACCCCGCAGCATGCCACCATTATTACTCCGCTCCAAGCTAGCTTCACAGTCACCCATTCCCTGCAAGCCAGTTACACACCCGGGACTCCAACTTCCGCCCGCACCTCAGGTCTCGATGTGACGTCACTGCTCCGCGACCAAGCGTACGCTACTTCCGGTGTTCCTAGAGTGCCGCGCGCCGCATTGATGTGAGAGGCCCGTCACGTGGGATGGATGGCTAGTTCCCTAACTTCCCTGGTCCGGACCGAGGCAGGCACAGTAGTCACTGGCACAGACATTTGTGGAGCTCCTTGTAGCCGGCCTCATTCTAGTAGTGCCCTCCTGACGGCGGCCTGAGCTAGGCAGTTATCACAAGTGGCAGCTTTCTTCCAGGGCATCCTGTGAGGGTTGCGTCTAGTTTGGAGTTGATTTTTTGGGGTCCTCATTTTATCAACTCCACTCTAGACGGCTCACTACTGAAGTGACTAGATCGGAGTGGATAGTTTGTGGTCCTCCTTCCAACAACTCCACTGTACACGGTTCACTGGTGAGGTGACTAGATCGGAGTGGATTTTTTTATGATCTCTCTGCAGCTTCTCCATTCTAGACAGTTCAGTTTCTACAGTGACGTTCCTCAAAAAATCAACTCCAATGTTCAGAATGGAGCTGATTCCAGGAGCCTCATAGACTGCAATGTAGTGGAATTGGAATGTATACACACATTATATCTAATATATAAAGCTGAATGTGTGTATGTATGTATGTATGTATGTCCGGGATTGGCATCTGCACCGTCGCAGCTACAGCCACAAAATTTTGCACAGTCACACGTCTGGACCCTGAGAGCGTCATAGGCTATGTTGTGAGGCGAAATTTTAACCCCGTGCGTTCCAATTCACCAAACAATTTTGCCCTTATCTACATAATGGGGAAAAAATGAAAGGAAAAGTGTTGGAGGCAAATTAACAGCTGCCAGATGTGAACAATGGGGACTTAAAGAATGACAGCGATGGCGCCAAAGAGTATATACTGTACAGTTGCTAAGGTGGGGCCCCAACATGGGATAATCACCACACCACCACGGGGATATGAACACACACACAAAATCGCCACACACTACCACGTGCTTGAACACATATACCACCCTCAGCACACATTTCACCACACATACACCAACCTCGCCACATGAAAGTCGAAACACAAAAGTCACCACTCAAGACTCGCAACGCGCAAAACTCGCTACATGCAAAACTCGCCATATGCAAAACTAGGCTCACGCAAAACTCGCCACGTGCAAAACTCGCCACATGCAAAACTAGGCTCACACAAAACTCACCACACGTGCAAAACTCACCTCATGGAAAACTTGCCACACGTAAAACTTGCACACGCGGAAAAATTGCCACATGCACAAAAGTTGCAACACATGCAAAAGTTGCCTCACACAAAACTTGCACATACTCAAAACGCACCACACATAAAACTCGCCACGCGCAAAACTCGCCATGCGCAAAACTTGCTGCACACAACTTGCTACACTAACCTGTCACATGAAACTCGACACACAAAAAGTTGCTACACTCATGTCGCCACACAAAACTCATCTCACAAAAGTCGCTACATGCATGTCGCCACACGCAACTCAACACACCCAACTTGACACATGAAACTCGCCCTAAAACACACACAAGTCTGGTATTATCCTTCAAAAATTAAAATCTGATTAATAAGCAGACAAACTACAAGAGCAACAAATGTACCATATAGGAAATACGGCAGCTGTCAGTCACATGATCTGTCTATTATGTGTATGTGTGAGCTAATATATACTGCCAGGGGGAGGGCTTCCTGTTGGCTGGGGATTTATCAGGCTGCCAATTTAGCTTACAAATACTGAGGTAAAAATACTGAGCAAATAACGTGTGAACGCGGTCTAATACAGGAGGAGATGACATACAGAAATATACTATATACAGGAGGAGATGACACACATGTATATACTATATACAAGGGAGATGACACAGGTATATACTATATACAGGAGGAGATGACATACAGATATATACTATACAGGAGGAGATGACACAGGTATATACTATATACAGGAGATGACATACAGGTATATACTATATACAGGAGGAGATGAGACACACTTATATACTATATACAGGGGAGATGACGCACAGGTATATACTATATACAGGGGAGATGACACACAGGTATATACTATATACAGGAGGAGATGACACACATATATACTATATACAGGGGAGATGACACACAGGTATATACTATATTCAGGAGGAGATGACACACTGGTATATACTATATACAGGGGAGATGACACAGGTATATACTATATACAGGAGGAGATGACACAGGTATATACAGGAGGAGATGACACACAGGTATATACAGGGGAGATGACACACATATATACAGGGGAGATGACAGGTATATCCTATATACAGGGGAGATGACACACGGGTATATCCTATATACAAGGGAGATGACACACAGGTATATACTATATACAGGGGAGATGACACACAGGTATATACTATATACGGGGAGATGACACACAGGTATATACTATATACAGGAGGAGATGACATACAGGTACGTACTATATATAGGAGAAGATGACATACAGGTACATACTATATACAGGGGAGATGACATACATGTATATACTATATACAGGAGATGACATACAGGTATATACTATATATAGGAGGAGATGACATACAGGTATACACTATATACAGGAGGAGATGACACATAGGTATATACAATATACAGGAGGAGCTGCTATACAGCAGGTAAATACCATATACAGGAGATGACATACAGGTGTATACTATATATAAGGGAGATGACAAATATGTATATACTGAGGGGAAAATGAGAGGTGTGAGGTGAAAATGGGGTGTGAGGTGAAAATGAAAAGGTGTGAGTGCAAAATGAGAGGAGTGAGGGAAAATAGTGGAGTGATCGGAAAATGACATGTGAGGTCAAAATGACAAGAGTTAGGGGGGGAATGAGAGGAGTGAGGGGGAAAATAAGGAGTGAGGGGGAGAATGAGAGGTGTAAGGGAGAAAATGAGAGATGTGAGGGGGAAAATGAGAGGCGTGATGGGAAAATAAGAGAAGTGAGGTGCTATAACTAACCACAGATATTTACTATGCCCAGGCAACGCCGGGCTCTTCAGCTAGTGTATATATATATATATATATATATATATATATATATATATATATATATATATATATACACTCACCGGCCACTTTATTAGGTACACCATGCTAGTAACGGGTTGGACCCCCTTTTGCCTTCAGAACTGCCTCAATTCTTCGTGGCATAGATTCAACAAGGTGCTGGAAGCATTCCTCAGAGATTTTGGTCCATATTGACATGATGGCATCACACAGTTGCCGCAGATTTGTCGGCTGCACATCCCAAAGATGCTCCATACAAGGCAGGATGGATCCATGCTTTCATGTTGTTTACGCCAAATTCTGACCCTACCATCCGAATGTCGCAGCAGAAATCGAGACTCATCAGACCAAGCAACGTTTTTCCAATCTTCTACTGTCCAATTTCGATGAGCTTGTACAAATTGTAGCCTCAGTTTCCTGTTCTTAGCTGAAAGGAGTGGTACCCGGTGTGGTCTTCTGCTGCTGTAGCCCATCTGTCTCAAAGTTCGACGCACTGTGCGTTCAGAGATGCTCTTAGGCCTACCTTGGTTGTAACGGGTGGCGATTTGAGTCACTGTTGCCTTTCTATCAGCTCGAACCAGTCTGCCCATTCTCCTCTGACCTCTGGCATCAACAAGGCATTTCCGCCCACAGAACTGCCGCTCACTGGATTTTTTTTCTTTTTCGGACCATTCTCTGTAAACCCTAGAGATGGTTGTGCGTGAAAATCCCAGTAGATCAGCAGTTTCTGAAATACTCAGACCAGCCCTTCTGGCACCAACAACCATGCCACGTTCAAAGGCATTCAAATCACCTTTCTTCCCCATACTAATGCTCGGTTTGAACTGCAGGAGATTGTCTTGACCATGTCTACATGCCTAAATGCACTGAGTTGCCGCCATGTGATTGGCTGATTAGAAATTAAGTGTTAACAAGAAGTTGGACAGGTGTACCTAATAAAGTGGCCGGTGAGTGTATATATATATATATATATATATATATATATATATATATATATACATATATACAGTCATGGCCAAAAGTATTCACACCCCTGCAATTCTGTCAGATAATACTCAGTTTCTTCCTGAAAATGATTGAAAATACAAATTCTTTGGTATTATTATCTTCATTTAATTTGTCTTAAATGAAAAACACAAAAGAGAATGAAGCAAAAAGTAAAACATTGATCATTTCACACAAAACTCCAAAAATGGGCCAGACAAAAGTATTGGCACCCTCAGCCTAATACTTGGTTTCACAACCTTTAGCCAAAATAACTGCGACCAACTGCTTCCGGTAACCATCAATGAGTTTCTTACAATGCTCTGCTGGAATTTTACACCATTCTTCTTTGGCAAACTGCTCCAGGTCCCTGATATTTGAAGGGTGCCTTCTCCAAACTGCCACTTTTAGATCTCTCCACAGGTGTTCTATGGGATTCAGATCTGAACTCATTGCTGGCCACCTTAGAAGTCTCCAGTGCTTTCTCTCAAACTATTTTCTAGTGCTTTTTGAAGTGTGTTTTGGGTCATTGTCCTGCTGGAAGACCCATGACCTCTGAGGGAGAAACAACTTTCTCACACTGGGCCCTACATTATGCTGCAAAATTTGTTGGTAGTTTTCAGACTTCATAATGCCATGCACACAGTCAAGCAGTCCAGTGACAGAGGCAGCAAAACAACCCCAAAACATCAGGGAACCTCCACCATGTTTGACTGTAGGGACCGTGTTCTTTTCTTTGAATGCCTCTTTTTTTCTCCTATAAACTCAATGTTGATGCCTTTGCCCAAAAAGCTCTACTTTTGTCTCATCTGACCAGAGAACATTCTTCCAAAACGTTTTAGGCTCTTTCAGGTAAGTTGTGGCAAACTCCAGCCTGGCTTTTTTATGTCTCGGGGTAAGAAGTGGGGTCTTCCTGGGTCTCCTACCATACAGTCCCTTTTCATTCAGATGCCGACGGATAGTACGGGTTGACACTGTTGTACTCTCGGACTGTAGGGCAACTTGAACTTGTTTGGATGTTAGTTGAGGTTCTTTATCCAACATCCGCACAATCTTGCGTTGAAATCTCTTGTCAATTTTTCTTTTCCGTCAACATCTAGGGAGGTTAGCCACAGTGCCATGGGTTTTAAACTTCTTGATGACACTGCGCACGGTAGACACAGGAACATTCAGGTCTTTGGAGATGGACTTGTAACCTTGAGATTGCTCATGCTTCCTCACAATTTGGCTTCTCAAGTCCTCAGACAGTTCTTTGGTCTTCTTTCTTTTCTCCATGCTCAATGTGGTACACACAATGACACAGGACAGAGGTTGAGTCAACTTTAATCCATGTCAACTGGCTGCAAGTGTGATTTAGTTATTGCCAACACCTGTTAGGTGCCAAAGATAAGTTACAGGTGTTAATTACACAAATTAGAGAAGCATCACATGATTTTCCGAACAGTGCCAATACTTTTGTCCACCCCCTTTTTTATGTTTGGTGTGGAATTATATCCAATTTGGCTTTAGGACAATTCTTTTGTGTTTTTTCATTTAAGACAAATTAAATGAAGATAATAATACCAAAGAATTTGTGTTTGCAATCATTTTCAGGAAGAAACTGTGTATTATCTGACAGAATTGCAGGGGTGTGAATACTTTTGGCCATGACTGTATATACACTCACCGGCCACTTTATTAGGTACACCTGTCCAACTTCTTGTTAACACTTAATTTCTAATCAGCCAATCACATGGCGGCAACTCAGTGCATTTAGGCATGTAGACATGGTCAAGACAATCTCCTGCAGTTCAAACCGAGCATCAGTATGGGGAAGAAAGGTGATTTGAGTGCCTTTGAATGTGGCATGGTTGTTGGTGCCAGAAGGGCTGGTCTGAGTATTTCAGAAACTGCTGATCTACTGGGATTTTCACGCACAACCATCTCTAGGGTTTACAGAGAATGGTCCGAAAAAGAAAAAAAATCCAGTGAGCGGCAGTTCTGTGGGCGGAAATGCCTTGTTGATGCCAGAGGTCAGAGGAGAATGGGCAGACTGGTTCGAGCTGATAGAAAGGCAACAGTGACTCAAATCGCCACCCGTTACAACCAAGGTAGGCCTAAGAGCATCTCTGAACGCACAGTGCGTCGAACTTTGAGGCAGATGGGCTACAGCAGCAGAAGACCACACCGGGTACCACTCCTTTCAGCTAAGAACAGGAAACTGAGGCTACAATTTGTACAAGCTCATCGAAATTGGACAGTAGAAGATTGGAAAAACGTTGCTTGGTCTGATGAGTCTCGATTTCTGCTGCGACATTCGGATGGTAGGGTCAGAATTTGGCGTAAACAACATGAAAGCATGGATCCATCCTGCCTTGTATGGAGCATCTTTGGGATGTGCAGCCGACAAATCTGCGGCAACTGTGTGATGCCATCATGTCAATATGGACCAAAATCTCTGAGGAATGCTTCCAGCACCTTGTTGAATCTATGCCACGAAGAATTGAGGCAGTTCTGAAGGCAAAAGGGGGTCCAACCCGTTACTAGCATGGTGTACCTAATAAAGTGGCCGGTGAGTGTGTATATATATATATATATATATATATATATATATATATATATATATATATATATATTATCAGCTTTAGAATTGTAACAATTTAATGTTTTTATTTCTTAGATACCTGCTCAAACTGTTACATTTATTATGTATTTCCAAAGGGCAATTTTTTTTCATGATTAGTCAAACTTACATTTTATTATCGCTTTTTGTAATATAAATAATTACACATAGCGCTGATTGTTCATTTTTGCCTGAATTTTACTTTTACTGTATTTCCACCAGTCCTGGCCGCAGCACCGACATTGGAAGAGGGGGCGGAGCCTCACGGGGGAAAACGTAACAGAGCGCATCAACAGAGTCCTCATAATTTACAACATTGGATCGGAGTGGATTTTTTGAGGACCTCATTTTAGCAACTCCATTCTAGCTGATTCTTTAGTGAACCATCTAGATCAGAGTGGATTTTTTTGAGGACCTCTCTGTAGCCTACAGTCGTGACAGTTTGGTGCTGAGGTGACTGGAATCGAGTTTTTCAAAGACTGAACGGAGCTTCGCATGGAAAAACATAACAGCGAAGCAACAGAGTCCTTGTAATTTATAACATTGGATCGGAGTGGATTTTTTGAGGACCTCATTTTAGCAACTCCATTCTAGCTGATTCACCATTGAGCCGTCTAGATCGGAGTGGATTATTTGAGGACCTCATTTTAGCAACTCCATTCTAGCTGATTCATTAGTGATTTTTTGAGGATCTCCCTGTAGCCTCCAATCTTTACAGTTTGGTGCTGAGGTGAATGGAATCGAATTTCAACTTGGAAACACCATGAATAAGTGTATTAATAGTGTCCCGTTGTTTCCGTGGCACACGTGTTGTGCTGTGCCAAATTTTCCATTTTTTTGTACTTTTAATCATGGTTTGAAGAGGTTTTCCATGACTATGGCTAGTTTCACATTAGCGTTCGAATCTGCAGCGTTTAATCCACATCCGCAAGTGCAGGAAAAAACGCATAGAAACACGTACAAACGCTGCGTTTTATAGACGCATGCGGTTAATAAAACGCCGCGTTTTCACGCTTTTCCATGCGTTTTTTCATGCGTTTGCGTTTTTTTGTGCGCTTGGTGAAAAATTTTACAGGAGAAAAATCTAGATAACCAGACACCGTCAATGTGACTACAGAGGGCGTGTATTATGGGATATCTATATATAGACCCTAGGACCGCTGAAATCTTAACAGTGTGCTACTGTGTCCTGTGTCATGATGGATCTTCGCATGGAGAGCTTTTATTTCAACCTGGATTTAAGCATCAAGCTGTTTCTTGCCGCCTGTGCATTTGCTTGGGAGCGAGACAGAAATCGCGGGAGAAGGAGATGGCGTAGGCGTTTTTGGAGACACCACATTATCGAACTACATGAGAGCCGTGGAGCCTATCACACGCTATATGGTGAGCTTAATGCCAACCCGGACAAATTCCCGGAATATGCAAGGATGTCGCAAGACTCGTTCTGGGATTTGCTTGCTCGTGTCCAAGGAGCCATCCGGAGACAGGACACCCAGCTCCGTAGAGCGATTCCACCAGAGGAACGTCTCCTGGTTACATTAAGGTACGTAACAATTCTAAACAAATGCCAGTGCTAATTTTGGGTGTTTTGACATGTATTCTTGGTATTTTCCTTTATATGTTTAGCATAACAACACCATAAATAGAATTGATTGTAATTTTTTTTTTTATTTATTTTCTTCCAAATTTCTGGCAACCGGAGAGAGTTTAGCATCTCTCCACTTCCAATACCGGCTTGGAATTTCCACCTTGTCTGGAATAGTTGTGGACACCTGCCGGGCTTTGTGGAATGTTCTCCGGGATGAGTTTATACCCCTACACACCGTGGACATGTGGATAGAAATTGCTGAAAAATTCTGGAGTGTGTGTGATTTCCCCAACAGTTTGGGAGCAGTGGATGGAAAGCACATCCGCATTATCAAACCAGCCAGAACAGGATTTGAGTACTTCAACTATAAAAAAAATATTTTTCTGTTGTGCTCATGGCAATAGCCGATGCGGACTGTTGCTTCATCGCTGTGAACATTGGTGCTTTTGGCCGTGGCAACGATTCCCAGACTTTTAAGAACTCGGATATGGGCCGCCGTGTGTATGGCAAAAATTTTAATTTTCCACGGCCACGACCTCTTCCCAACACTCAAGGTCCACCGATGCCATTTGTTATGGTTGGGGATGAGGCCTTTCAGATGTGCGAAAACCTACTGAAGCCATATTCCAGTCGGGACTTGAACCACACTAAAAGGATCTTTAACTACAGACTGACCAGGGCCCGAAGAACTGTAAAGTGTACGTTTGGCATTCTAGTCTCAAAATGGCGCATTCTTGCAACAGCCATTAATCTAAAAATGGAGACAGTCGATGAGGTGGTCAAAGCCTGTGTGGTTCTCCACAATTACATAATGGCTAAGGAGCCCATTGCCAAATTACCAGCATCACCCGCTTCGGTCAACTGCTGAAGTTGGCCACATGCGGCAACAATTTGCTGCCTTTTTTGATTCTGATATTGGACGTGTGGCATGGCAGGACAATATAGCGTAAAATGTCCTGTTGGGTTCGGGTCTGTACCAGTTATGTTTGAAATGTTACTAATATTTGTTGTTAATAAACTTTATATTTTTGGTATCTTGACCGTGTCTCCTATGTATTTTCTCTACAAACCAATGCTGCCGTCAAACTAGCAGTATTTGGTAAGTATTTTACATCAGTATTTGTAAGCCAAAACCAGGAGTGGGTGATAAATGCAGAAGTGGTGAATATGTTTCTATTATACTTTTCCTCTAATTGTTCCACTCCTGGTTTTGGCTTACAAATACTGGAGAAAAATCCTGACCAAATACTGCTAGTGTGACGGCAGCCTTAGGTTGTTAGTGGTAAGGTTGTTGATGTCATTGCGTCCTGATTCTGTTCTACAGTATCTACTGGACGCAGACTGAAGAGACGATGGCTGTTTAACCCCTTTCTGACATCTGACGTACTATCCCGTTGAGGTTGGGTGGGCCCGTATGACCACTGACGGGATAGTACGTCATATGTGATCGGCCGCGCTCACGGGGGGAGCGCGGCCAATCGCGACCGGGTGTCAGCTGACTATTGCAGCTGACATCCGGCACTATGTGCCAGGTGCGGTCACGGACCGCCCCCGGAACATTAACCCCCGACACACTGCAATCAAACATGATTGCAGTGTTCTGGCGGTATAGGGAAGCATCACGCAGGGAGGGGGCTCCCTGCGGGCTTCCCTGAGACCCCCGGAGCAACGCAATGTGATCGCGTTGCTCCGAGGGTCTGTTACCTCCTCCTCCCTCCAGCAGGCCCGGATCCAAAATGGCCACGGCATCCGGGTCCTGCAGGGAGGTGGCTTCACAGCGCCTGCTCACAGCAGGCGCTGGGAAGCCTGGAGCTGTGCACGTCAGATCGCCGATCTGACACAGTGCACAGCAAAGTGTCAGATCAGTGATCTTACACTATAACATGATGCCCCCCCTGGGGCAATGTTATAGTGTAAAAAAAAATATTTACATGTGTAAAAAAAATTACAAAAAAATATATATATTGTTCCTATAAATACATTTCTTTAAATTAAAAAAATAAAAATAAAAGTACACATATTTAGTATCGCCGCATCCGTAACGACCCGACCTATAAAACTGTCCCACTAGTTAACGCCTTCAGTGAACACCGTAAAAAAAAAAACGAGGCAAAAAACAACGCTTTATTATCATACCGCCAAACAAAAAGTGGAATAACACGCGATCAAAAAGACGGATATAAATAACCATGATTCCGCTGAAAACGTCATCTTGTCCCGCAAAAAACGAGCCGCGTCATCAAAGAAAAGATAAAAAGTTATAGTCCTCAGAATAAAGCGATGCAAAAATAATTATTTTTTCTATAAAATAGTTTTTATCGTATAAAAGCGCCAAAACATAAAAAAATGATATAAATGAGGTATCGCTGTAATCGTACTGACCCGAAGAATAAAACTGCTTTATCCATTTTACCAAACGCGGAACGGTATAAACGCCTCCCCCAAAATAAATTCATGAATAGCTGGTTTTTGGTCATTCTGCCTCACAAAAATCAGAATGAAAAGCAATCAAAAAATGTCACGTGCCCGAAAATGTTATCAATAAAAACGTCAACTCGTCCCGCAAAAAACAAGACCTCACATGACTCTGTGGACCAAAATATGGAAAGATTATAGCTCTCAAAATGTGGTAACGCAAAAAATATTTTTTGCAATAAAAAGCGTCTTTCAGTGTGTGACGGCTGCCAGTCATAAAAGTCCGCTAAAAAAACCGCTATAAAAGTAAATCAAACCCCCCTTCATCACCCACTTAGTTAGCGAAAAATTAAAAAATTAAAAAAAGTATTTATTTCCATTTTCCCATTAGGGTTAGGGCAAGGGCCAGGGTTAGGGTTGGGGCTAGGGTTAAGGCTACAGTTAGGGTTGGGTCTAAAGTGAGGGTTAGGGTTGGGGCTAAAGTTAGGGTTAGGGTTTGGATTACATTTATGGTTGGGAATAGGGTTGGGATTAGGGTTAGGGGTGTGTCAGGGTTAAGGCTGTGGTTAGGGTTACCGTTGAGATTAGGGTTAGGGATGTGTTTGGATTAGGGTTTCAGTTATAATTGGGGGGTTTCCACTGTTTAGGCACATCAGGGGCTCTCCAAACGCGACATGGCGTCCAATCTCAATACCAGCCAATTCTGCGTTGAAAAAGTAAAACAGTGCTCCTTCCCTTCCGAGCTCTCCCGTGCGCCCAAACGGGTTTACCCCAACATATTTGGGGTCCAATTTCTCCTGTTACCCTTGGGAAAATACAAAACTGTGGGCTAAAAAATAATTTTTGTAGGAAAAAAAAGATTGTTTTATTTTCACGGCTCTGCGTTATAAACTGTAGTGGAGCACTTGGGGGTTCAAAGTTCTCACAACACATCTAGATAAGTTCCTTGGGGGGTCTAGTTTCCAATATGGGGTCACTTGTTAGGGGTTTCTACTGTTTAGGTACATTAGGGGCTCTGCAAACGCAATGTGACGCCTGCAGACCAATCCATCTAAGTCTGCATTCCAAATGACGCTCCTTCCCTTCCGAACTCTGCCATGCGCTCAAACGGTGGTCCCCCCCCACATATGGGGGATCAGCGTACTCAGGACAAATTGGACAACAACTTTTGGGGTCTAATTTCAACTGTTACCCTTGGGAAAATACAAAGCTGGGGGCTAAAAAATAATTTTTGTGGAAAAAAAAAAAGATTTTTTATTTTCATGGCTCTGCGTTATAAAGTGTAGTGAAACACTTGGGGCTTCAAAGCTCTCACAACACATCTAGATGAGTTCCGTAGGGGTTCTACTTTCCAAAATGGTGTCACTTGTTGGGGGTTTCAATGTTTAGGCACATCAGTGGCTCTCCAAACGCAACACGGCGTCCCATCTCAATTCCTGTCAATTTTGCATTGAAAAGTCAAACGGCGCTCCTTCCCTTCCGAGCTCTCCCATGCACCCAAACAGTGGTTTACCCCCACATATGGGGTATCAGCGTACTCAGGACAAATTGTACAACAACTTTTGGCGTCCAACTTCTTCTCTTACCCTTGGGAAAAGAAAAAATTGAGGGCAAAAAGATCATTTTTGTGAAAAAATATGTTTTTTTATTTTTACGTCTCTGCATTATAAACTTCTGTGAATCACTTAATAAGTCAAAGTGCTCACCACACATCTAGATAAGTTCATTAGGGGGGTCTACTTTCCAAAATGGTGTCACTTGGGGGGTTTCAATGTTGAGGCACATCAGGGGCTCTCCAAACGCAACATGGCGTCCCATCTCAATTCCAGTCAATTTTGCATTGAAAAGTCAAATGGCGCTCCTTCGCTTCCGAGCTCTGCCATGCGCCCAAACAGAGGTTTACCCCCAAATATGGGGTATCGGCGTACTCAGGACAAATTGTACAACAACTTTTGGGGTCCATTTTCTCCTGTTACCCTTGGTAAAATAAAACAAATTGGAGCTGAAGTAAATTTTGTGTGAAAAAAGTTAAATGTTAATTTTTATTTAAACATTCCAAAAATTCCTGTGAAACACCTGAAGGGTTAAAGGGAACCTGTCACCCCGTTTTTTTTCAGTATGAGATAAAAATACCGTTAAATAGGGCCTGAGCTGTGCGTTACAATAGTGTATTTTGTGTACCCTGATTCCCCACCTATGCTGCCGAAATACCTTACCAAAGTTGCCGTTTTCGCCTGTCAATCAAGGTGGTCTGGTCAAATGGGCGTGGTGTTTCTTCCCCCAGATCTTGCTTATCTTTCCGTTGGTGGCTTAGTGGTTTACGCATGCCCAACTGCCGAATCCACTGCGCAGGTGAAGAAAAAGAGCGCGATCTGCGCTATTCCCCTGGTTATCGGTGGGGGCGGCCATCTTCCTGAGGCCGCGCGTGCGCAGATGTAGTGCTCTGCTGCCCGGGGCTTCAGGAAAATGGCCACGGGATGCCGCTCGTGCGCAGATGGAGATCGCGGAGGCCATTTTTCTGAAGCCGAGATGCAAAAAAATGTTGGTTCCAAAATTGTGCTGATGTAAAGTAGACATGTGGGAAATGTTACTTATTAAGTGTTTTGTGTGACATAATCTCTGTGATTTAATTGCATAAAAATTCAAAGTTGGAAAATTGCGAAATTTTCAAAATTTTCGCCAAATTTCCGTTTTTTTCACAAATAAACGCAGGTAATATCAAAGAAATTTTACCACTATCATGAAGTACAATATGTCACGAGAAAACAATGTCAGAATCACCGGGATCCGTTGAAGCGTTCCAGAGTTATAACCTCATAAAGGGACAGTGGTCAGAATTGTAAAAATTGGCCTGGTCATTAACGTGCAAACCACCCTTGGGGGTAAAGGGGTTAATACAAAACAGATCTATAGTCAAGTCAGGTGTCAGAAATAATGAATTCATGATGCACATATAACAGCCTTTATGAATTCACTATTTCTGACACATGTCCAGGTGAGCATAGATATGCCTTGTATTATTATTATTATTATTCATTTATATAGCACCATTAACCCCTTAACGACCGCCGATACGCCTTTTAACGGCGGCAGTTAAGGGTACTTAAACCACAGGGCCGTTAATTAACGGCGCTGTGGAAAAAGTGAATAGCGCCCCCAGAGTCGGATTTTCTCTAGGATCTTGGTTACCGGGGGTAGCCGAGACCCCAGAGAACATGATTCGGGGTTTTTTATCAACCCCAGGGTTGCGATCGTCGGTAATTAACTGTTTACCGGCGGTCGCAAAAAAAACCCGCGATTTCTCATTTAATTTCTCTGTCCTCCGATGTGATCGCACATCAGAGGACAGAGAAATGGGGTCCCCGATCACCCCCCTATACTCACCTGTCTCCCCCGGTGCTCCTCGTGGCTCCCGATGGGCGCCGCCATCTTCCGGCCAAAAAATGGCAGGCGCATGCGCAGTGCGCTCGCCGGCCAGCACCTGGAAGATCTTTGGGGTCTCGGCTGCCGGGGGTAGCCGAGACCCCAAAGAACATGATCGGGGTAGGTTTTTGCCGACCCCTGCTTTGCGATCGCCGGTAATAAACTGTTTATCGGCGACAGCAAAAAAAAAAGCGATGTGTAATTCTCTGTACTCTGATGTGATCGCACATCAGAGGACAGAGAAATAGGGGGATTCGGGGACCCTGTTATACTTACCGGTGTCCCTGGGTCCTCCTGTGTCCCCTCTTGGCCGCCGGCTTCTTCCTCCAGTAAGAAAATGGCGGGTGCATGCGCAGTGCGCCCGCCATGATCTGCCGGCCGGCAGCTAGAGGAGTTGGGGCTAAATTTAGGGTTAGGGTTGGGGCTAAATTTAGAGTTAAGGCTAAAGTTAGGGTTAGGGTTGGGGCTAAATTTATGGTTAGGGTTGGGGCTAAATTTAGGGTTAGGGTTGGGGCTAAATTTAGGGTTAGGGTTGGGGCTAAAGTTAGGGTTGGGGCTAAAGCTAGGGTTAGGGTTTGGGCTAAAGTTAGGGCAAGGGTTGGGGCTAAAGTTAGGACTAGGGTTGCGGCTAAAGTTAGGGCTAGAGTTGGGATTAGGGTTGGCATTAGGGTTAGGTTTGGGATTAGGGTTAAGGTTAGGTTTGGGATTAGGGTTAGGGGTGTATTGGGATTAGGGTTAGGTTTGAGGTTAGGGTTGAGATTAGGATTCTGATGTAGGGTTCTGATTAGGGTTATGGTTGTTTTGGGGTTAGGGTTGTGATTATCATTAGGGTTGTGATTAGGATTATGGATCGGGTTGGGATTAGGGTTAGGGGTGTGTTGGGGTTAGGGTTGGAGTTAGAATTGGGGGGTTTCCACTGTTTAGGTACATCAGGGGGTCTCTAAATGCCACAGCCAATTTTGCGCTCAAAAAGTCAAATGGTGCTCCCTCCCTTCTGAGCTCTGCCGTGCGCCCAAACAGTGGTTTACCCCCACATATGGGGCATCAGCGTACTCGGGATAAATTGGACAACAACTTTTGGGGCCAAATTCTCCTGTTACCCTTGTGAAAATAAAAACTTGGGGGCTAAAAAATCTTTTGTGGAAAAAAAATATTTTTTATTTTCACGACTCTGCATTATAAACTTCTGTGAAGCACTTGGACATTCAAAGTTCTCACCACACATTTAGATAAGTTCCTTGGGGGGGGTCTAGTTTCCAAAATGGGGTTACTTGCTGGGGGTTTCTACTGTTTAGGTACATCAGGGGCTCTGCAAACGCAACATAGCGCCCGCAGACCATTCTATCAAAGTCTGCATTCCAAAACGGCTCTCCTTCCCTTCCGAGCTCTCCCATGCGCCCAAACAGTGGTCCCCCCCACACATGGGGTATCAGTGTACTCAGGACAAATTGGACAACAACTTTTGGGGTCCAATTTCTCTTGTTACCCTTGTGAAAATAAAAATTTGGGGGCTAAAAAATATTTTTTGTGGAAATTTTTATTTTTTTTATTTTCACGACTCTGCATTATAAACTTCTGGGAAGCACTTGGGCATTCAAAGTTCTCACCACACATCTAGATAAGTTCCTTGGGAGGCCTAGTTTCCAAAATGGGGTCACTTGTGGGGGGTTTCTACGGTTTAGGTACATCAGGGGCTCTGCAAACGCAACATAACTCACGCAGACCATTCTATCAAAGTCTGCATTCCAAAACAGCGCTCCTTCCCTTCCGAGCTCTGCCATGCGCCCAAACAGTGGTTTACCCCCACATATGGGGTATCAGCCTACTCAGCATAAATTGCACAATAAATTTTGGGGTCCAATTTCTCCTGTTACCCTTGTGAAAGTAAAAATTTGGGGGTGAAAAGATCATTTTTGTGGAAAAAATATTATTTTTTTTGTTTTCATGGCTCTACATTACAAACTTCTGTGAAGCAGTTGGGGGTTCATAGTGCTCACCACACATCTAGATAAGCTCTTTGGGGGGTCTAGTTTCCAAAATGGGGTCACTTGTGGGGGGTTTATACTGTTTAGGTACATCACGAGCTCTGCAAATGCAACATGACGCCCGCAGACCATCCCATCAAAGTCTGCATTCCAAGCGGCGCTCCTTCCCTTCCGAGCCCCGATGGGTGCCCAAACAGTGCCCCCCCACATATGGGGTATCAGCGTACTCAGGACAAACTGGTCAACAGATTTTGGGGTCCAATGTCTCCTGTTACCCTTGAGAAAATAAAAAATTGCAGGCTAAAAAAATCATTTTTGAGGGGAAAAAAAAAGGATTTTTTATTTTCACGGCTCTACGTTATAAATTTCTGTGAAGCACTTGGGGGTTTAAAGTGCTCACCACACATCTAGATAAGTTCCTTAAGGGGTCTAGTTTCCAAAATGGGGTCACTTGTGGGGGGTTTCTACTGTATTGGCACATCAGGGGCTCTCCAAATGCGACATGGTATCCGATCTCAATTCCAGCCAATTCTACATTGAAAAAGTAAAACGGCACTCCTCTTCCAAGCTCTGCGATGCGCCCAAACAGTGGTTTACCCCCACATATGGGGTATCGACGTACTCAGGAGAAATTGCACAACAACGTTTGTGGTCTAATTTCTCCTGTTACCCTTGTGAAAATAAGAATTTGTGGGCGAAAAGATCATTTTTGTGTAAACAAATGCGATTTTTTATTTTCACGACTCTACTTTATAAACTTCTGTGAAGCACTTGGGGGATCAAAGTGCTCACCACACATCTAGTTAAATTCCTTAAGGGGTCTAGTTTCCAAAATGGTGTCACTTGTGGAGCGTTTCCACTGTTTTGCCACATCAGGGGCTCTCTAAACGTGATATGGCATCCGATCTCAATTCCAGCCAATTCTACATTGAAAAAGTCAAATGGCGCTCCTTCTCTTCCAAGCTCTGTGGTGCGCCCAAACAGTGGTTGACCCCCACATATTGGGTATCAGCGTACTCAGGACAAATTGCACAACAAAATTTATGATTAAATTTCTGTTTTTACACTTGTGAAAATAAAAAAAAAATGGTTCTGAAGTAAAATGTTTGCAAAAAAAGTTAAATGTTCATTTTTTCCTTCCACATTGTTTCAGTTCCTGTGACGTACGTAAAGGGTTAATAATCTTCTTCTTCTTGAATGTGGTTTTGAGCATCTTGAGGGGTGCAGTTTTTAGAATGGTGTCACACTTGGTTATTTTCTATCATATAGACCTCTCAAAATGACTTCAAATGTGATGTGGTTCCTAAAAAAAAAGGGTGTTGTAAAAATGAGAAATTGCTGGTCAACTTTTAACCCTTATAACTCTCTAACAAAAAAAATTTTGTTTCCAAAATTGTGCTGATGTAAAGTAGACATGTGGGAAATGCTATTTATTAACTATTTTTTGTGACATATCTCTCTGATTTAAGGGCATAAAAATACAAAGTTTAAAAATTGCAAAATTTAAAAAATTTTCGCCATATTTCTGTTTTTTTTTTATAAATAATCACAAGTAACATCGAAGAAATGTTACCACTAATATGAAGTACAATATGTCACGAAAAAACAGTCCCAGAATCAGCAGGATCCGTTGAAGCGTTCCAGAGTTATAACCTCATAAAGTGACAGTGGTCAGAAATGTAAAAATTGGCTCGGTCATTAAGTACCAAATTGGCTCTGTCACTAAGGGGTTAATTACCAAGGTGCTGTACATGATAAAGGGCTTGTATGACCGCCATCGTCTCTTCACTTTGTGTGAAATAGATTAAGTACACATAAGAGAAAATGGTGGTTATACAAGGCAGTTCTCTACTCACCAGGTCAGGTGTCCTAACTAATTAGTTTTTGGACACCTGACCTGTTGAGTATAGTTCTGCATTGTATTGTCGCCATTTTCTCTTCAGTCTGCAACACTAGTCACAGACTAAGCAGAAGGAAGAGATTATGGATAAAATACAAGTATACATTTTTTGGCCCACCACATATCTCTATACTAAAGACACACAAAACTGCAGTGTTGTACTTGCTAACTACTTGAGCTATGAAGTGGGCCAAAAACAAAGTGTGCGGCGCAGTTTTTTTTTTGGCGCACGGTGTGTGTTGCCGGCGGCGAAATACACAATTAAACCTTTTTGGGGGCAAAAAACATTTTTATTTTTTTAACAAATAAAAAAAAAAATTAACTGCGCCTGCTTGGGGTAGAGTGATGGAAATGGGGGGTATGTAGCTGTGAAGCTTGACTGACTGTGGAACACGCTGGGGTGGCAGGAGAAGGGGCAATTAAATTACTGGGGTCTGGCAGATCGGGGATGGGGCTCGACGCATGAGAGGGCTGAGACACACTGGAAGGGTGAGACAAACCTCACATTACAGACACATTGGGAGGTGAGGGGGGAGGAAATGAAATAGTCCGCTGTTTTTTTTTCCCTTTTTGGGATCGGCGCTGCGGTCTGGGGAGCCTCGGCGGGCTCATTTCTTTTGGCCTGGTCATAGTGGCCGAACTGTCAGTCTCTTTGTCCCGCTGCTGCTGCATGGTTGCGGTTGGAGGTTGGAAGGCCATGCCAGGGTCCTGCTGCTGCATTGTGGTGGCGGAGCGGAAGGACATGCCAGGGTCCTGCTGCTGCATCGTGGTGTCAGTGGAGGTCCAAGCAGGAGCAGCAGTTGTCATGGTGGTGGCGGTGGGCTGTCCTACAGCACGCGGCATGGTGGTGGTGCTGTAGTGATGTCCGGCAGTGCTAGGAATGGAGGTGGCTGTGCAGTGGTATGCAGCAGAGGTCGGCATTGAGGTCAATCTTGACAGTGTAGGCACAGGTGGATATGCCGCCACTGTCTGCTGAAAATACTGACTCTGCTGCATAGCCTGCACGTAAGCAGCATTGCAGGCATGCAAGACGCTAAGCTGGAGATCAGGAGTAAGGTGTTCCGACATGCCCTGTTCAATTTGGTTAAAAAAATTATGTGCCGGCCTCTGGAGGTCGGCTTTTACTTGGTCAAGGCTTTTGGTGACCTCCTGGATACGTGTATTCATATGGCTAATGGCAGTATCCAGTCGGTCACCCAAAGCCTTGAGTCCATCGTGAAAAACCGAGCTCAAGTGTAAAAACTCAGGCATGAGTGACCTGTCCGATGCCCGCTGCCGGGAGGAGCCCCCAAAAAAGGGGCAGAGGCCTCGGAAAGGGGAACACCTGATGGACCAGCTTTCTGGTCTCCAGTTAGTGTGGCAGGCCCACTTGCTGCAGGATGGCTGGGACGGGTCCGTGGCTGTCTGATGAAGGACCGCTCCTGAACCTGGCTCAACGGTGCTGCTCCATGTGCTGTGAACAAAGGAAAAAAAAAATAATACCAAAAACTAAAAAAACTCCAACTCCTGTTGAACAGAAACATACAGATTATGGCAATACAACACAACCTAATACACAGTAAAAATACTTACGTTCTCTGGGCAAAGACCGGTCTTAAAAATGCCAGAATGCGATGGTATTTATACTTTCAGATCCTTGCTCCAGAACCACTGGGAACACGGCTCTCTTGACGCAGGTCCTTGTTGAAGCGGTCCTTCATCGAACGCCAACGTGTTTTGACTTTGAGCACTGTTGAAAAAACAAAACATAATGGTTAGACAATGGACTTTTGGCCATGCTCACACAACTGTGTGTGATGAGAGAAACTCCTGAGAGTTTGTGTCATCACACACAGTTGTGTGAGCACGGCCAAGGTCTCTGCTGCTTCACACTGCATTGCAATACTTACAAAATGCACTTCGGACCCGAGTCGGGGCGTTGTCCCAGCCATCCCACATCGCTTTGGCCACCTCATTCCATAGCCGCCGGATCGTCACGTTGTCCGAGTGCTGTGGAACCCGGGTGTCCCACATCGGGACTCGCTCATGGACCAGGGAGATGAGGATATCGTTGTCAATGAGGTCCTCATCCCGTTCTGGAACCTAAAACATAAATGAAGACATTAAATGTTGTATACATTAACATAAGGAAAAGAAAGAAGACAGGCTGAAAAATGGCATGAGGAAAGTCAAGATAATAAAGGAGTCCAGAAGAAAAATGTAAAGAAAGAGGAAAGTAAAGAAAGGAAGATTCAAGAATACTAAAGTGAGGAAACAGTAAACAGCCAGGTATACTTACACGCTGCCGCCTTGCCACCCGACCGTAACCCCGCTGCTCCTGCTCACCCTCTGCTGCAGTGGAAGAAGTGCTCTAAAAAAAGGGAAAAAATTGTCACATGAAGATGTGACAGTGAATACTTACCAATCTGAGGAGTTGAGTACTCACTTCACTGACATGTTCGGCTTGAGAAGGCCCAGGACGTTGCTCCTCATCAGAAGAAGATGACATTCTGATGCAGAAAGAAAGAAAGAAATGGCAGAAATTAGGACATGTAGAGACAGAAAATAGAAAATAAAGGCATTGGCTTTGATATACTCACATTGTTCAGTGTCTTGTTTCCTCCAAGGTTCTTGCCTGCGTCTGCTCTGCTTCTCTGCTGAGTTGTGACCTGCAAATGTCCACTCCCTCCCTTTATCACCTTGTATGTGGGGGGTGGCTAATCAGTGTCTAGACGTGTTTTACTCTGGTGCAACGCATGCGTTCACGAACGCAAGCAAACGCATGTGCTTGCGGCCGCATGCGTTCACATAGACAGCAATGCGTTTTTTTGCCGCGTTTCTACTGCTAACAACCGCATACGTTTCTAGGCGGCAAATTCACGCCTCTAAAATTACTACATGTAGCGGTTACCGCGCCAAACCGCAGACAACGAAACGACGCGGCAAAATGCAATCAAACGCAGACACATGCGTCCCTAATGTTAAAGATAGGAATACACAACGCATGCGCATAATTGCGGAAGAAACGCTGCGGACACAACCGCAAATGTGAAACCGGCCTATGACAAATAAAATTTATAAACCCCGGGACCTGCCGCTGTCATGGCCTCTATGTCTGTGGTTAGAGGACATAATGTGTCTGCTGCAGCCAATCAGTGGCCACTGACTGGCTGCAGCTTTCGCATTACTTCAGAACAGTTTCTACCGAATGAGAAGGTTGCAGTTGATACGTGGCCTCCGAAAGACCGCAGTGATGCCAAAGGTGGTGGCCTCTGCTGTATATTTTCACATTCGTTGTGGGGTCTGCTAAAGGGGGTGATATCTACTATTTGTCAGTTAAAGGGAATCTCCCACCAGGTTTTTGCTTCCTTATCTGAGAGCAGCATGTTGTAGAGGCTGAGGCCTTGATTCTAGTGATGTATCACTTTATTGGGTGCTGCAGTTAACCCCTTTACCCCCAAGGGTGGTTTGCACATTAATGACCGGGCCAATTTTTAAAATTCTGACCACTGTCCCTTTATGAGGTTATAACTCTGGAACGCTTCAATGGATCCCGGTGATTCTGACATTTTTTTCTCGTGACATATTGTACTTCATGATAGTGGTAAAATTTCCTTGATATTACCTGCGTTTATTTGTGAAAAAATGGTAATTTGGCGAAAAGTTTGAAAATTTCGCAATTTTCCAACTTTCATGCCTTTAAATCACAGAGATATGTCACACAAAATGCTTAATAAGTAACATTTCCCACATGTCTATTTTACATCAGCACAATTTTGGAACCAAAATGTTAGGGAGTTATAATGGTTAAAAGTTGACCAGCGATTTCTCATTTTTACAACAAAATTTGCAAAACCATTTTTTTGGGGACCATCTCACATTTGAAGTCACTTTGAGGGGTCTATATGACAGAAAATACCAAAAAGTGACCCCATTCTAAATACTGCACCCCTCAAGCTGCTCACAACCACATTCAAGAAGTTTATTAACTCTTCAGGTGCTTCACAGGAATTTTTGGAATGTTTAAAAAAAAAATGAACATTTACATAGTTACATAGTTATTAATGTTGAAGGAAGACTGTAAGTCCATCTAGTTCAACCCATAGCCTAACCTAACATGCCCTAACATGTTGATCCAGAGGAAGGCAAAAAAAACCCATGTGGCAAAGAGTAACTCCACCATGGGGAAAAAAATTCCTTCCCGACTCCACATACGGCAATCAGACTAGTTCCCTGGATCAATGCCTTATCAATGAATCTAGTGTATATACCCTGTAACATTATACTTTTCCAGAAAGGTATCCAGTCCCCTCTTAAATTTAATTAATGAATCACTCATTACAACATCATACGGCAGAGAGTTCCATAGTCTCACTGCTCTTACAGTAAAGAATCCGCGTCTGTTATTATGCTTAAACCTTCTTTCCTCCAGACGTAGAGGATGCCCCCTTGTCCCTGTCTCAGGTCTATGATTAAAAAGATCATCAGAAAGGTCTTTGTCCTCATATATTTATACATTAAAATAAGATCACCCCTTAGTCTTTGTTTTTCCAAACTAAATAGCTCCAAGTGTAATAACCTATCTTGGTATTGCAGACCCCCCAGTCCTCTAATAACCTTGGTCGCTCTTCTCTGCACCCGCTCCAGTTCAGCTATGTCTTTCTTATACACCGGAGACCAGAACTGTGCACAGTATTCTAAGTGTGGTCGAACTAGTGACTTGTATAGAGGTAAAATTATGTTCTCCTCATGAGCATCTATGCCTCTTTTAATACATCCCATTATTTTATTTGCCTTTGTAGCAGCTGCCTGACACTGGCCACGGAATATGAGTTTGTCATCCACCCATACACCCAGGTCTTTTTCATTGACGGTTTTGCCCAGAGTTTTAGAATTAAGCACATAGTTATACATCTTATTACTTCTACCCAAGTGCATGACCTTACATTTATCCCCATTAAAGCTCATTTGCCATTTATCAGCCCAAGCTTCTAGTTTACATAAATCATCCTGTAATATAAAATTGTCCTCCCCTGTATTGATTACCCTGCAGAGTTTAGTGTCATCTGCAAATATTGAAATTCTACTCTGAATGCCCCCTACAAGGTCATTAATAAATATGTTAAAAAGAAGAGGGCCCAATACTGACCCCTGTGGTACCCCACTGCTAACCGCAACCCAGTCCGAGTGTGCTCCATTAATAACCACCCTTTGTTTCCTATCCCTGAGCCAGCTCTCAACCCACTTACACATATTTTCCCCTATCCCCATTATTCTCATTTTATGTATCAACCTTTTGTGTGGCACCGTATCAAAAGCTTTGGAAAAGTCCATATACACTACGTCCACTGGGTTCCCTTGGTCCAGTCCGGACCACCAAAAAATTACTTCAGATACAATTTGATTTTATTTTACCAAGGGTAAAAGGAGAAATTGGACCCCAAATTTGTCCTGAGTACGCTGATACCCAATATGTGGGGGTAAACCACTGTTTGGGCGCATGGCAGAGCTCGGAAGGGAAGGAGCGCCGTTTGACTTTTTCAACGCAGAATTGGCTAGAATTGAGATCAGACGCCATGTGCCTAAACAGTGGAAAGCCCCCCACAAGTGACCCCATTTTGGAAACTAGATCCCTAAGGAAGATGTGTGGTGTGCACTTTGAACCCTCAATTGTTTTACTAAAGTTTATAGAGTAGAGCCGTGAAAATAAAAAAATCATTTTTTTTCCACAGAAATGATCTTTTAACAGAAGAAATTGGACCGCAAAAGTTGCCCAGTTTGTCCTGAGTACGTTGATACCCCATATGTGAGGGTAAACCACTGTTTGGGCGCACGGTAGAGCTCGAAAGGGAAGAAGCGCCGTTTTACTTTTTCAGCGCAGAATTTTTTTCAACGCAGAATTGGATGGAATTGAGATCGAACGTCATGCTGCGTTGGTACTGAGGACTAAGAACCTAGTGTTTGAAACGCGATCAGTCATGACTGCTGTGTGATCTTTTCTCCGTTTTTTTGGCAGCCTTTGCTATTTTAAATTATGGAATAAAGATACAATATTTTTATATTCACGTCCTGGAGCTGGAAATCTTGCTTTGTTTGGTGTCATGTTGCGTTTGCAGAGCCCCAGATGTGCCTAAACAGAGGAAACCCCCAATCTAATTCCAACCCTAGCCCCAACCCTAACCACACCTTTAACCCTGACACACCCCTAACCCTTTTATAAATGTAATCCAAACCCTAACCCCAACTTTAGCCCCAACCCTAAATTTAGCCCCAACACTAACCCTAATGGGAAAATAGAAATAAATACATTTTTTTAATTTTACTATTTTTCCCTAAGTCGGTGATAAAGGGGGGTTTGATTTACTATTTGTAGCGGGTTTTTATGATTGGCAGCTGTCACACACTAAAAGATGCTTTTTATTTAAAAAAATAGTTTTTGCATCACTACATTATGAGAGCTATAATTTTTCCATATTTTGGTCCACAGACTCATATGAGGTCTTGTTTTTTGCAGGACGAGTTGATGTTTTTATTGATAACATTTTCGGGCACGTGACATTTTTTTATTGCTTTTTATTCCGATTTTTGTTAGGCGGGATGAACAGAAACCAGCAATTCATGAATTTCTTTTTGGGGGGGCGTTTATACCGTTCCGCTTGTGGTAAAAAAAACAGCGTGGGCACCCCTCTATTCTTGATAACCAACCTTGCTGAAGATGCCAGCTGGGGGTTGCAGCCCCCAGCTGTGAGTTTTGCCTGGCTGGCTATAGAAAATACAGGGGAACCCACGCCATTTTTTTTTTATTAATAGCGCAGGAGGCGGCTGATGAATACCCCCAGTAATAGTTCCATCAGCCGCCACCTGCTCTTTTATCGCTTAAATGTAACTCTCATCATTCTCCTCTGCTCACGCTGATCGCCAGCAGAGCAGGGGAGAATGATGAGAGCCGTGTTCAGCACCAGGGAGCAGAGCTTACTGTATCGCTTCTTCCCCGACGCCGTTGCGTGTCACATGGGTGACGTGTTTTATGTGCATGCACGTGTGCTGGATGTTTTGTGGCCCGTGCTGCTGACATTGAAAAACGAACATGTAAGCGTGTTTTGCCCACGGACACACGGTCCATTGAAACACACTAACGTGCACAGACCCATTCATTGAATAGGCAAATAGCGCTCCATTCCTCCTGAGTTTCTCCATATGGCTAAGTAGTACTGTTACAGCCACATATGGGGTATTGCCATATTCAGTAGAAATTGTGGGACAAATTTTGATGCCATTTTTACCCACTTGTGTGAAAATGTAAAATCTTTGGCTAAAACAAAATTTTGGTGGTAAAAATGTAGTTATTTTTTCTTCACTGCCCAATGGTATAAAATTCTGTGAAACACCCTTGGTGTCAATATAATCACTGCACCCCTACATGAATTCATTAAGAGGTGTAGTTCTTAAAATGGGGTCACTTAGGGTATGTGCACATGTTGCATATTTGCCTGTGGAATTTTCTGTGCAGATTCTTCCTCTCTTGGCAGAAAATGCAGGTGCAGATTTGATGCGTTTTGGATTAGTTTTTTTATGCAGATTTGTATCCGTTTTTGAATGCTAAATAAAGATCTATTATTTATTGAACAAAAAAAATTGTGATGTCATTTCTTGTCCACCCTCTTCATTTACATACTCCATTGAAAAATAATGTTTACACACACAAAGATAGATAATAGATAGATAATGTGATAGATAGATACATACATAGATGATAGATAGATGATAGATACATAGATAGATCTATAGATAGATCTATCTATAGGTACAGTATATACACTGCTCCAAAAAAATTATATATATATAAGTGTATATATGTATATATATATATATATATATATATATATATATATATATATATATATATATATATATATACACGCAAGCATACACTGCTCAAAAAAAATAATGGGAACACTTAAACAACAGAATATAACTCCCAAGTAAATTAAACTTCTGTGAAATCAAACTGTTCACTTAGTCAAACAGTGTTGCTTCCTATCAGTTTCACATGCTGTTGTGCAAATGGAATAGACAACAGATGGAAATTATTGACAATTATCAAGACACACTCAATAAAGGAGTGGTTCTGCAGGTGGGGGACCACAGACCACATTTCAGTACCAATGCTTTCTGGCTGATGTTTTGGTCACTTTTAAATGTTGGTTGTGCTTTCACACTCGAGGTAGCATGAGACAAATTCTACAACACACACAAGTGGCTCAGGTAGTGCAGGTCATCCAGGATGGCACATCAATGTGAGCTGTGGCAAGGTTTGCTGTGTCTGTCAGCGTAGTGGCCAGAGGCTGGTGGCGCTACCAAGAGACAGGCCAGTACACCAGGAGGCGTGGATGGGGCCATAGGAGGGCAACAACCCAGCAGCAGGACGCTACCTCAGCCTTTGTCCAAGGAGGAACAAGAGGAGCACTGCCAGACCTGCAAAATGACCTCCAGCAGGCCACAAATGTGCATGTTTCTGCACAAACGGTTAGAAACCGACTCCATGAGGATGGTCTGAGTGCCCGACGTCCACAGATGGGGGTTGTGCTCACAGCCCAACACCTTGGCAATCGCCACAGAACACCAGGATTGGTAAATTCACCACTGGCGCCCTGTGGTCTTCACAGATGAAAGCAGGTTCACACTGAGCACATGTGACAGACGTGACAGAGACTGGATACTCCATGGAGAGCGACCTGCTGCCTGCAACATCCTTCAGCATGACCGGTTTGGCAGTGGGTCAGTAATGGTGTGGGCTGGCATTTCTTTGGAGGGCGGCACAGCCCTCCATGTGCTCGCCAGAGGTAGCCTGACTGCCATTAGGTACCGAGATGAGATCCACAGACCCCTTGTGAGACCATATGCTGGTGCGGTTGGCCCTGGGTTCCTCCTAATGCAGGACAATGCTAGACCTCATGTAGCTGGAGTGTATCAGCAGTTCCTGCAAGATGAAGGCATTGAAGCCATGGACTGGCCCGCCCATTCCCCAGATTTGAATCTGATTGAACACATCTGGGACATCATGTCTCGCACCATCCACCATCGTCACGTTGCACCACAGACTGTCCAGGAGTTGGCGGATGCTTTAGTCCAGGTCTGGGAGGAGATCCCTCAGGAGACCATCCGCCGCCTCATCAGGAGCATGCCCAGGCATTGTAGGGTGATCATACAGGCACATGGAGGCCACACACACTACTGAGCATCATTTCCTTGTCTTGAGGCATTTCCATTGAAGTTGGATCAGCCTGTAACTTCATTTTCCACTTTGATTTTGAGCATCATTCCAACTCCAGACCTCCGTGGGGTATTGTGATTTACGTTGATCATGTTTAGGTTTTATTGTTCTCATCACATTCCACTATATAATGAATAAACATTTACAACTGAAATATTTCATTCAGTGATATCAGGGATGTGGAATTTTAGTGTTCCCTTTATTTTTTTGAGCAGTGTATATATCTATAGATTATCTATAGATCTATCTATAGATCTATCAATCTATCTATTATCTATCATCTATTTATCTATAGATCTATCTATAGATACATCTATCCATCTATCTATAGATAAATCTGACATATGTATAGATAGATAGCTATGTCTATAGATAGAGAGATAATACCAAGCCCCATGTTTAGTAATAAACATAAAATGGTGCATAAAGAGTTAAATAAAGACACACACACACACACACTAAATCTGCATTGGCCGGGGTCACACTTGCGAGAAACTCGCACGAGTCTCGCACCTCAATACCTGGCACTCGGACCGGAGCGTTGAGCTGCATAGAAATATAGAAATACATGCCGGCGGCAGTGCCGGGTATTGAGGTGCGAGACTCGTGCGAGTTTCTCGCAAGTGTGACCCCAGCCTTAAACTCAATATCTGTTTTAAAAAAAATGAAAAAAAAAATTGTGTGGGCTCCCGCGCAATTTTCAAGTCCAGGGTGGGAAAGCCAGCGACTGGGGGCAGATGTTTATACCCATGGATCTTCCAGGGTATGAATATCAGCCTTCAGCTGTCTGCATGCATAGCCTTTACTGGCTATTAAAATAGGGGGGTCCCCCTATAATTAATAGCCAGAAATGATACGCATTCATAGCCTAGAGAGGGACCATGGTTCTTGCCACCCCCTTCCCGGCTACAAACACCAGCACACAGCCTCCCCAGAAATGGCGCATCTCTAAGATGCGCTAATTCCGGCACTTAGCCTCTGTCTTCCTACTGACCTGTAGCGGTGGCATATGGGTTAATAAGGGGTTAATGTCACCTTTGTATTGTAAGGTGACACCAAGCCCCGTTAGTAATGGAGAGGCATCAATAAGACACCTATCCATTACTAATCTTATAGTAGTGAAAGAATTAAAAAAAAGACACAGCCAGAAAAAAGTATTTTAATATTATTAATTTCACCATATTTACAACTACCATCTATCACCTGCAAAAAATAATAAACCAACCGTATACTCCCTGATGCAGTCCAATTAATAAGGAGTGTCCCATGATGATCTCCCCTATAGAACAATGACATCGGGTGATGTCACTGCTCTATAGGGCCTTCTGTGACACACTGACAGGAGACAATGGCCCCTGCAGTGCATCACTGAAGAGGTTACCTGAGTTTATTCTCTCGCTTTACGGCAATGCTGCTTGGAAATTTTCTCACACAGCGTTGCCGGCGAGAGAATGAACTTAAGTGACCTCTCTCCCGGCAGCGGCGGAGGGATATACTGTACATTGCTGAGGATTACCTCCGTTCTCAGTTGAACGCAAGGCCCCTGTAGAGAACGGACATAGCCCGATGTCACTGTTCTACATGGAAGATCGTCGTGAGACACCCGTTATTAACTGGACTACGGCAGAAAGGTAAGTATAGGTTGGTTTATTATATTATTTATATTACAGGAGAATCGAGGGCTTCGGGGACTAGGTGTTTGGTGAGTATATACTCTGTTATGAGTTGTATGTTATGTGTATGTACTGTATGCTATATGTTGTATGTTCTGTATGTTTTATTTTTTTTTTTTACTACTGAACACAGCCGTCTGATGAGACTACTTTCCCATCTTCGGCAATGTTGTCATTGTGACCATTCATTGCCGGACAATTTGCTGCTTACACAGACACGCACACACACAGGGACACACGCACACACACAGAGACACATACAGGGACACACAGACCAGCACACATGGACAAAGGCACACACATACACGCAAACACCATTCACACACACATACATGCACATAGCTCCGCCCACACACTTCCCTCCTCCCGATCTGCAGCATTTCATCCGCAGCAAAGCTGCAGATCTTTTTTACATCTGCAGTTTTGCTGCAGATTGCCCTGACACAATGGAAGTCAGTGGGTGCAGAAACGCTGCAGATCCGCCAAAAGCATGGGCATGCTGCGGGAAAAAAAAAGCTGCGATTCCGCACGTTCTTTTCTACAGCATGTGCATAACAAATGTCAATTTCACATAGACTAACATTGGCTGTGCACTACACTGTGGATTTGATGCAAATCCGTGCTGCCAAAAACGCAGCGGAAACGCATCAAAATCCGCAACGTGTGCACATAGCCTTATGGGGGGTTCTGCTGTTCTGGCACCTCGTGGGCTCTCCCAGTGGGTCATGGCACCTGCAAACCATAACAGTAAAATCTGGCGCTCCTTGCCTTCTGAGCTTTGCACTGTGCCTGAAAAAATATTTCCCGATTACATGTAGGGTATTGGCACACTCAGGAAAAAATGGATCTCATATTGTTGTAAAAAAAATTATTATTTTTTCACCGCTCAGTGGTATAAAATTCTGTGAGGCACATGTGGTGTTAATATGATCACCGCACCCCTAGATGAATTCATTGGGGAGTGTAGTTTGTAAAATGAGTTCACATATAGGGGGTTTCTGTTGTTCTGGCTCCTCGGGCTCTGCCAATGTGACATGGCACCCTCAAACCATTCCAGCAAAATCTGAACTCCAATATGGCGTCTCTTCCCTTCTGAGCTTTGCACTGTGCCTCAAAAGTAGTATTCCCCCACATATTGGGTATCGGTGTACTCAGGAGAAATTGCACAACAACTTTTAGGGTCCAATTTTTCCTGTTACTCTTGGTAAAACAAAAAATTGGGGGCGAAAAATAATTTTTGTGGAAAAAATATTTTTTATTTTTATGGCTCTATGCTATAAACTTCTGTGAAGCACTTGGGGGTTCAAAGTGCTCACCACACATCTAGATAAGTTCCTTAGGTGGTTTAGTTTTCAAAATGGGGTCACTTGTGGGGGGTTTCCACTGTTTAGGCACAGCACCAGGGGCTCTCCAAACGCGACATGATATCTGATCTTAATTCCAGCCAATTTTGCGTTGTAAAAGTAAAACGGTGCTCCGTCCCTTCCAAGCTCTGCCATGTGCCCAAACAGAGGTTTACACCCACATATCGGGTATCAGCATTCTCAGGACAAATTGCACAGCAACTTTTGGGGTCCAATATCTCCTGTTACCCTTGGGAAAATAAAAAATAGGGGACAAAATTTTTTGTGGAAAAAATATGATTTTTTTATTTCACGACTCTACGTTATAAACTTCTGTGAAGCACTTGGGTGTTCAAAGTACTCACCACAAATGTAGAAATGTTCCTTCGCGGGGTTTAGTTTCCAAAATGGTGTCACTTGTGGGGGGTTTCAATGTTTAGGCACATCAGGGGCTCTTCAAACGCGACAAGGCATCCGATCTCAATTCCAGCCAATTTTGAGTTGAAAAAGTCAAACGGCGCTGCTTCCCTTCCGAGCTCTGCCATGCACCCAAACAGTGGTTTACCCCCACATATGGGGTACCAGCGTACTCAGGCAAAATTGCACAACAACTTTTGCAGTCCAATTTCTCCTTTGACCCTTGGTAAAATAAAAAATATTGGATCTGAATTAAATTTTTTGTGAAAAAAAGTTAAATGTTTATTTTTTTAAAACATTCCAAAATTTCCTGTGAAGCACCTGAAGGGTTAATAACCTTCTTAAATGTGGTTTTGAGCACCTTGAGGGGTGCAGCTTTTAGAATGGTGTCACTTTTGGGTATTTTCTATCATATAGACCCCTCAAAGTGACTTCAAATGTGATGTGGTCTCTAAAAAAAATTGTGTTATAAAAATGAGAAATCGCTGTTCAATTTTAACCCTTATAACTTCCTAACAGAAAAAAAATTGTTCTAAATGTATTCTGTTAGACATTAAGTAGACATGTGGGAAATGTTACTTATTAAGTATTTTGTGTGACATATCTATTGCGAAATTTTCACAATTTTTGCCAAATTTCCATTTTTTTCACAAACGCAAGTCATATCAAAGAAATGTTACCACTATCATGAAGTACAATATGTCTCGGAAAAAACTCAGAATCACCCGGATCCAACGAAGTGTCCAAGAGTTATTACTTCTTAAAGGGACAGTGGTCAGAATTGTAAAAATTGGCCCGGTCATTAAGTGCAAACCACCCTTGGGGCTAAAGGGGTTAATCGCCAACAGCTCCCTATTGCCCACATCAAAATTTCTCTCATCCGAAGACCATTTCTTAGAAAGGAAAGCGCATTTTGGCGTTTTGACTTACTCATTATGCCATTTAGCGATCAGGTTAATCCTTTTTTTATTGATAGATCAGGTGATTTTGAATGCGGCAATACCAAATATGTGTATGTTTGATTTTATTTTTATTGTTTATTTTTTTTTTTACTTTTGGCATGCTTCAATATTCTCCATAGGAGACTAGAAGCTGCCATAACCCGATCGGCTCCGCTACATAGAGGCGATGTTCAGATCGCATCTATATAGCAGAATTGCTCACTTGCTATGAGAGCCAACCACTGGGTGGCGCTCACAGCAAGCTGGCACTGACAACCTTAGAGGTCTCCCGGAGACCTCAGGTTGTCATGCCAACACACTGCGATCACGTGATAGAGTGTCACCAGTGTGAATAATGCCGCTGTCAGAGTTTGATAGCGGCATTTAACTGGTTAATAGCTGTGGGTGGTTCGCAATTCCACCCGCGGCTATTGCGGGCACATGTCAGCTGTTCAAAACAGCTGACATGTCCCCGGAAAGATGTGGGTTCACCGCCGGAGTCCACATCAAAGGGAGGTAGTCCGACATCGGCGTAAATGTACGCCCGATGTCGGTAAGGGGTTAATGAGAAATTAAGTTTCCTCCTGTTCCTTTAAGAAATGTAAAAATTAATAATTACCAGGAATGTCTAAGGCTCCTGCTATTTCTCTCTTTCTGTTTCATAAATTGTGTGTTTTTGTCTATTTCTAGTCTATACATGATTAAAGATTCATCTATTTTTGGCTATTCATGAATTAATTGTGGGATATGGGACTTCCTTTCCACTAGCATCATGCAAGAATTACCATGGTGCTTATATGTACAATAATGTGCGTTTGTCTTTAATGTTGTTTCTCTTAGTATGTGATTTAAATGAGTCTAGATCACAATGAAATATAACTGTATTCAGTGGGATACAATGTATTTACTGTACGTATATGTACACATTTTTGCTCTCATCCACTTTAGTTATATATCTAATGAAATTATTTATATTATTTCCACTCACCTCACATGAAAAGGTGGACTTTATGGGACTTCTTAACGATAGCCGCCGGCTGCATGCTTTGTGACCTGGCCGCTGGTCCCTCCTATTCGGCCTCCAATTTGGTAGTGCGCATGTCATTGATATAACGGGCTGGATGGAACCACTGCGCCAAAGCCCAAGGAAGACCTGGAGGGACGTGACTAGGAGCCTCTCCCAATCTGACCTCGGATATGCAGCAGCTTATGACATCGAGATCCGAGGAGAGAAAAGGGAGGTGATCCAGATGCTACTTCCCGTATGACCTTGGGTGAATGGCAGGTGACCCCTAGGAACAGGTAGCTGAGATGGCCCGGGGGAATGTCCAACAGATTCAGACAGACAGGGAAGATGACAGGAACCGCAGGTGCAGATAGGACAGACTGACGAAAGGACGAGCTCAGGCAAGTACAGTAGGCTTGGCTGCTGTTGAGGTGTGCACAGGCGGGTGCAACTGGTTCAGATACCGTTGAGGTGAGCACTAGCGGGTGCAACTGGTTCAGCTGCCGTTGAGGTGAGCACTGGCGGGTAGGGTTGAGCGAAACGGATCGTTCATTTTCATAAGTCGCCGACTTTTGGCAA
Organism: Ranitomeya variabilis; assembly: GCF_051348905.1. Lineage (NCBI taxonomy): Eukaryota > Metazoa > Chordata > Amphibia > Anura > Dendrobatidae > Ranitomeya > Ranitomeya variabilis. The sequence continues at coordinate 511,956,460 of NC_135232.1, read as the reverse complement.
AGTCGGCGTCTCATGAAACCCGCCCCGTTCCCTGTGTGGGGTCGGCCATGCGGTACGCGACTTTCACGCTAAAGTCGCGTTTCAATGACGCTAAAAGCGCCATTTCTCAGCCAATGAAGGTGGACGCAGAGTGTGGGCAGCGTGATGACATAGATCTCAGTCCCCACCATCTTAGAGAAGGGCATTGCAGTGATTGGCTTGCTTTCTGCGGCGTCACAGGGGCTATAAAGGGGCGTTCCCGCCGACCGCCATCTTACTGCTGCTGATCTGAGCGTAGGGAGAGGTTGCTTGCCGCTTCGTCAGAAGCAGGGATAGTGTTAGGCAGGGTACATTCACCCCCAAACCGCTTGTGTTGTAGCGATTTCCACTGTCCAACACCACCTTTTGTTTGCAGGGGCAGTGGAAGCTACATTTTTTTTCCTCAGCGCTGTAGCTCATTGGGCTGCCCTAGAAGGCTCCCTGATAGCTGCGTTGCTGTGTGTGTACGCCGCTGTGCAAGCCAACTGCTTTTTTCAAAGCACAAATCCTGTTGTTCCTTCCTTTCTGCACAGCTATCATGTTTGTTTGTCCACACTTTTGTGTGCAGAAATCCTTTTTATAGCTGCCTGCCATACTTTTCTGAGATTACTGCAGGGAGATAAAGATTGGCAAGTCTGCCTCTGTGCCAGTGCTGTGTGTGGCATCTGTCTCTCATTGTGTGTCACAGAAAACCTAGTGTGTAATACTGGGCCATTTTTTTTTTTTGTAAATTCTCCCTGAAAAAAAAAAAATAAATAAATAGTGGGAGATAAAGATTGGCAAGTCTGCCTCTGTGCCATTGCTGTGTGTGGCATCTGTCTCTCATAGTGTGCCACAGAAAACCAGTGTGTAATACTGGGCCATTTTTTTTTTTTGTAAATTCTCCCTGAAAAAAAAAAAAATAAATAGTGGGAGATAAAGATTGGCAAGTCTGCCTCTGTGCCATTGCTGTGTGTGGCATCTGTCTCTCATTGTGTGCCACAGAAAACCAGAGTGTAATACTGGGCCATTTTTTTTTTTGTAAATTCTCCCTGAAAAAAAATAAATAAATAGTGGGAGATAAAGATTGGCAAGTCTGCCTCTGTGCCATTGCTGTGTGTGGCATCTGTCTCTCATTGTGTGCCACAGAAAACCAGTGTGTAATACTGGGCCATTTTTTTTTTTTTGTAAATTCTACCTGAAAAAAAATAAATAAATAGTGGGAGATAAAGATTGGCAAGTCTGCCTCTGTGCCATTGCTGTGTGTGGCATCTGTCTCTCATAGTGTGCCACAGAAAACCAGTGTGTAATACTGGGCCATTTTTTTTTTTTGTAAATTCTCCCTGAAAAAATAAAAATTAATAGTGGGAGATAAAGATTGGCAAGTCTGCCTCTGTGCCATTGCTGTGTGTGGCATCTGTCTCTCATTGTGTGCCACCAAAAACCAGTGTGTAATACTGGGCCATTTTTTTTTTTTGTAAATTCTCCCTGAAAAAAAATAAATAAATAGTGGGAGATAAAGATTGGCAAGTCTGCCTCTGTGCCATTGCTGTGTGTGGCATCTGTCTCTCATAGTGTGCCACAGAAAACCAGTGTGTAATACTGGGCCATTTTTTTTGGGGGGGGGTAAATTCTCACGGAAAAAATAAAAATTAATAGTGGGAGATAAAGATTGGCAAGTCTGCCTCTGTGCCATTGCTGTGTGTGGCATCTGTCTCTCATTGTGTGCCACAGAAAACCAGTGTGTAATACTGGGCCATTTTTTTTTTTTTTGTAAATTCTACCTGAAAAAAAATAAATAAATAGTGGGAGATAAAGATTGGCAAGTCGGCCTCTGTGCCATTGCTGTGTGTGGCATCTGTCTCTCATTGTGTGCCACAGAAAACCAGTGTAATACTGGGCGATTTTTTTTTTTTGTAAATTCTACCTGAAAAAAAATAAATAAATAGTGGGAGATAAAGATTGGCAAGTCTGCCTCTGTGCCATTGCTGTGTGTGGCATCTGTCTCTCGTGTGCCACAGAAAACCAGTGTGTAATACTGGTCCATTTTTTTTTTTTTTTGTAAATTCTCCCTGAAAAAAAATAAATAAATAGTGGGAGATAAAGATTGGCAAGTCTGCCTCTGTGCCATTGCTGTGTGTGGCATCTGTCTCTCATAGTGTGCCACAGAAAACCAGTGTGTAATACTGGGCCATTTTTTTTTTTTTTTTTTAGTAAATTCTCCCTGAAAAAAATAAATAAATAGTGGGAGATAAAGATTGGCAAGTCTGCTTGAGTGCCGGTCGTGTGTGTGCCATCTGTCTCGAATTATTGGGGCACAGAAAACATAGTGTGTAACATTGGGCCTGGTTTTCCTTTCAGTGTCAGCCACCTATAAAGGTGTATATAAATCCTACAGAAGTTTGAGTTCACCTTATAAGTTGTTTTACAGTAACAAATACCGTTACTTTGGTTACGTTTTGCAAACTATGAGGAAGTCAGGTGGAAGAGGTCGTGGCCGTGGGCGGTCATTGTCAGCTGGTAATGATGGTAGTGGTGGAGCATCAGCTGGTCGTGGTAAAAGCAGTACAGCACCTAAGTCTCGAGTTGTTGAGCCAGGTTCGTCGTCTGGCTACACAAGGCCTCGAACGCTCCCTTTTCTGGGAGTAGGAAAACCGCTTTTAAAGCCGGAGCAGCAAGAACAATTTTTGGATTACCTTGCTGACTCAGCTTCTAGCTCTTTTGCCTCCTCTTCTGAAAGTGCAAAATGTAAAAGCAGCGCGTCGTTAGTGGATGTTCACGGTCAGGGACAATTCGCTTCCTTGTCTTCTTCACCCAGAACAAGAGAGAAGGATGCGTCAGGAGACACAACGGGTTACTCCATGGAGCTCTTTACACATACCGTTCCTGGGTTAGACAGTGAAACAGTTAACAGGCCATGCCCATTAGAAGTTCAATCGGACATGGAGTGCACTGATGCACAGCCACAGCCAGGTTACTATGCTGTTCCTTTGACTCAGACCAGAACATTGCTCTCGCAGTGTACTGTGTTGTGAATTTGGATTCTGGGCTCCCCCGGTGGCTACTGGTGGAATTGAACTGGTGTCTTCATCTTCTCTGTTCACCTGTTCCCATCAAGATGTGGGAGTCGCTATATAACCTTGCTGCTCTGTTAGTTGCTTGCCGGTCAACAATGTTATCAGAAGCCTCTCTGTGCTTGTTCCTGCTCCTAGACAACTACTAGATAAGTTGGACTCTTGTCCATGTTTGTTTTTGCATTTTTGTTCCAGTTCACAGCTGTAGTTTCGTTACTGTGTCTGGAAAGCTCTTGTGAACAGGAATTGCCACTCTGGTGTTATGAGTTAATGCCAGAGTTTTAAAGTAATTTCTGGATGGTGTTTTGATAGGGTTTTCAGCTGACCATGAAAGTGTCCTTTCTGTCTTCTGCTATGTAGTAAGTGGACCTCAAATTTGCTAAACCTATTTTCATACTACGTTTGTTATTTCATCTTAATTCACCGCCAATACATGTGGGGGGCCTCTGTCTCCTTTCGGGGTATTTCTCTAGAGGTGAGCTAGGACTAATATTTTCCTCTGCTAGCATTATTTAGTCCTCCGGCTGGTGCTGGGCATCTAGAATCAACGTAGGCATGCTACCCGGCCACTGCTAGTTGTGCGTTAGGTTTAGTTCATGGTCAGCTCAGTTCCCATCTTCCAAGAGCTAGTTCCTTTATATGCTGATGCTATGATCTCTTGCCATTGAGATCATGACAGTACTGAGCCAGAATCAAACCCAGCTGAGACTATGGTGCCCTGTCACGAACGCTATACCACCGGCTTACACGGTGACACAGACGAAGTTGCACACGAGATAGAAGAGGAGGTCATAGATGACCCAGTTGTTGACCCCGATTGGCAGCCATTGGGGGAACAGGTTGCAGGCGGCAGTAGTTCTGAAGTGGAGGAGGAGGAGGAGCCGCAGCAGGCATCAACATCACAACAGGCTCAATCTGCCGGGCCCGTATCTGGCCAAAAACGCGTGGCAAAACCAAAACCAGTTGGACAGCGTGGCCATCCGGTTAAAGAAGCTCAGTCTGCAATGCCTGAAAAGGTATCCGATAGTAGAAAGAGTGCAGTCTGGCATTTTTTTTAAACAACATCCAAATGATCAGCACAAAGTCATCTGTCAAAAATGTTCAACTACCTTAAGCAGAGGTCAAAATCTTAAAAGTCTAAATACAAGTCGCATGCATAGACATTTATCCACCATGCATTTGCAAGATTGGACTAACTACCAAACGTGCCTAAAGGTTGCAGCACCCTCGGCCAATGAAGCTAGTCAGCAATGCTACATCCCTTCCCTCACTGTAAGCCCACCATTTACCGCAACACCTGCAGTATCTGTGCAGCTTTTGTCTCCAGGCCAAAGCAGTCAGGGAATCACCAGGTTCGTAGTAGGAAACACTGCATGTAGGGCACCGGCAAGAATGCCATCTCCAACCCTCTCTCAGTCTGCCATGTTCACCGGCACCACCGCTAGTTCCACGATCTCCAGCTCTCCAGTCCAGCTCACCCTACATGAGACTCTTGTTAGGAAAAGGAAGTACTCATCCTCGCATCCGCGTACACAGGGTTTGAATGCCCACATTGCTAGACTAATCTCATTAGAGATGATGCCCTACCGGTTAGTTGAAAGCGAAGCTTTCAAAGCGCTGATGGACTACGCTGTACCACGCTACGAGCTACCCAGTCGACACTTCTTTTCTAGAAAAGCCATCCCAGCCCTCCAACAGCATGTTAAAGACCGCATCGTCCATGCACTCAGGCAGTCTGTGAGCACAAAGGTGCACCTAACAACAGATGCATGGACCAGTAGGCATGGCCAGGGACGTTACGTGTCCATCACGGCACACTGGGTGAATGTGGTGGATGCAGGCTCCACAGGGGACAGCAATATTGGGACAGTTCTGCCTAGCCCATGGTCAAGGAAAGAGTTGGCTGTAGGCGTTCGCCCCCCCTCCTCCTCTTCCTCGTCCTCCTGCAGAAGCGAGAGCTCGTCCACAGACCGCAGTCGCACATCTACGCCATCCGCAGCTGCCACTGTTGCACACCAGGTGTGCCATTATGGGACAGCTAGTGGCAAGCGTCAGCAGGCTGTATTGGCAATGAAGTGTTTGGGCGACAACAGACACACCGCGGAAGTTCTGTCCGAGTTCTTGCAGAAAGAAACTCAGTCATGGCTGGGCACTGTACATCTTGAGGCAGGCAAGGTAGTGAGTGATAACGGAAGGAATTTCATGGCTGCCATAGCCCTTTCCCAACTGAAACACATTCCTTGCCTGGCTCACACCTTAAACCTGGTGGTGCAGTGCTTCCTGAAAAGTTATCCGGGGTTACCCAACGTGTTCCTCAAAGTGCGCAGACTTTGCTCGCATATCCGCCTGTTCGCCCGTACACTCCAGCCGTATGCAGAACTAGCAGCGGTCTTTGAACCTTCCCCAGCATCGCCTAATCATCGACGTTGCAACAAGGTGGAACTCCACACTGCACATGCTTCAGAGACACTGCGAACAGAGGCGTGCTGTTATGTATTTGTGGGAGGATACACGGGCAGGCAGTTGGATGGCAGACATGGAGTTGTCAGGTGTGCAGTGGTCGAAGCTACAAGACCTGTGTCAAGTCCTTCAGTGTTTTGAGGAATGCACACGGCTGGTTAGTGCAGACAACGCCATAATAAGCATGAGCATCCCCCTAATGCGTCTGCTGATGCAAAGTTTGATGCACATAAAGGAGCAGGCGTCTGCAGCCGAGGAAGAGGAAAGCCTTGATGACAGTCAGCCATTGTCTGGTCAGGGCCGTTTAGAGGACGCGGTAGCGGGCAAAGAGGATGAGGAGGATGATGGGGATGAGTACTTTTTTAATGAGGAAGCTTCTCCTGGGCCAACAGAAATTAGTGGCGTTGCAAGGCCGGGTTCTGTTTTTTTAAGGGAGACAAGTGACATAGATTTGCCTGTAACTGCCCCTCAAACCAGCACAACCGCAGATTTGACAACTGGAACTTTGGCCCACATGGCGGATTATGCCTTACGTATCCTCAAAATGGACCCACGCATTATTAAAATGATGACCGATGACGATTACTGGTTGGCCTGCATCCTTGACCCTCGCTATAAAGGCAAATTGCAAAATATTATGCCACATGAGAACCTCGAACAAATATTAGCAACCAAACAAGCAACTCTTGTAGACCGTTTGATTCAGGCATTCCCAGCACACAGCGCCGGTGATGGTTCTCACACGAGCTGCTGGGTGCTACAGGGCAGAGGTGTTAGAGGTGCACAAATCAGAAGTGGCGTTGGACAGAGGGGTTTTCTGACCAGGTTGTGGAGTGATTTCGCAATGACCGCAGACAGGACAGGTACTGCAGCATCTATTCAAAGTGACAGGAGACAACATTTGTCCAGTATGGTTACTAACTATTTTTCATCCCTTATCGATGTTCTCCCTCAACCGTCATTCCCATTTGATTACTGGGCATCCAAATTAGACACCTGGCCTGAATTGGCAGAATATGCATTGCAGGAGCTTGCTTGCCCAGCAGCTAGTGTGCTATCAGAAAGAGTATTCAGTGCTGCTGGTTCAATATTAACTGAAAAAAGGACTCGTCTGGCTACTAGTGTTGAGCATACTTGCGGGTATCGGAATTCCGATACCGAGATCCGATACTTTTGTGGTATCGGGAAACGGTATCGGGATTAATATCAATGTGTAAAATAAAGAATTAAAATAAAAAATAGGGATATACTCACCTCTCCGGCGGCTCCTAGACTTTACCGCCGTAACCGGGAGCCGTTGTACCTAAGAATGCGCGCTTGAAGGGCCTTAGATGAGGTCACTGCGCTCTGATTGGTCCGTAGCGGTCGCGTGACCGCTACGCGACCAATCACAAAGCAGTGACGTCACCTAAGGTCTTTCAAGCGCTTGAAATACCTTAGAAGACGTCACTGCTTCGGGATTGGTCGCGTAGCGGTCACGCGACCGCTACGCGACCAATCAGAAGCTGCGGACGTCTTCTAAGGTATTTCAAGCGGTTGAAAGACCTTAGGTGACGTCACTGCTTTGTGATTGGTCGCGTAGCGTTCACGCGACCACTACGGACCAATCAGAGCGCAGTGACCTCATCTAAGGCCCTTCAAGCGCGCATTCTTAGGTACAACGGCTCCCGGTTACGGCGGTAAAGTCCAGGCTGCGTCGGAGGGTGAGTATATCCCTATTTTTTATTTTAATTCTTTCTTTTACACATTGATATGGATCCCAGGGCCTGAAGGAGAGTTTCCTCTCCTTCAGACCCTGGGAACCATAGAGGATACCGTCCGATACTTGGTGTCCCATTGACTTGTATTGGTATCGGGTATCGGTATCGGATTAGATCCGATACTTTGCCGGTATCGGCCGATACTTTCCGATACCGATACTTTCAAGTATCGGACGGTATCGCTCAACACTACTGGCTACCCAAAATGTGGATGATCTAACCTTCTTTAAAATGAACCACTCCTGGATTTCAAATTATTTTGCCCCACCTTTCCCGGCTGACACCTAGCTTTCCTATAAAAAGGTCTTGCTTGTGGACTGGTCTTACTGAGTGTTCCAATCTCTTAATTTGCAGCAGCTGTTTGTCCAGCATACGACATGTTTACACCTCCCTCAATGGGAAAACTCCCCCCACGGGACCGTGGTCTCGCCACTTGGCGCAAGCACCCGTTAGAGTGCCGTTTGTCTGAAGAGGTGGGTGTGCCCGATTTTGGTCGACGGCACTGCCACTGGGTCCCTCATAGTACAATAAAGTGTTTCTGGCGGTGGTGGCGCGCACCCAACGTCAGACACACCGTTGTAACATGAGGGGCCCTGGGACGGTACCGCCGGCCACAAGAGAGTTCACCGCCCCAGCTCAAACTGTGCTCTACCACGTGCAAAATTATCTCTCACAGGTCCACCAATGTTTAGTCTATGCGCTGACATCATTCAATGCCTGGCACTGACAATACCAATTTGTTGACATCTATGATGCTAGTTAAAGTAGTCTGGGTCAGTGTCCTATATTGACACCAGTAAATACTTACTGCCAAATTACTATGTCAGAAACTCAGCAGATGAGCCCACCCCTGTACCTAAGTATGCCACCCTTTTTTTTTGTTGTTGTTGTTTTGCGAGACATTAACATCTATTTATTTTTTGTGAGTACTAACTGTGTCAGACACTCCTTGCAATCGTCCTCCGCTGACCACAACAATGCTGCCTGTGTACCCATGTAACCTATTTAAAACTGCATAGAGCCTATTTTTATTTATTTTAGGCCTAGTAAGCCTGTCTGCGGTCCCTCCTTGCAATCCTCCTCCGCTGACCACAACAATGCTGCCTGTGTACCCCTGCGAGATAACTCTAAGTGCCTTGAGCCTATTTTTATTTATTTTAGGCCTAGTAAGCCTGTCTGCGGTCCCTCCTTGCAAACCTCCTCCACTGACCACAACAATGCTGCCTGTGTACCCATGTAACCTATTTAAAACTGCATAGAGCCTATTTTTATTTATTTTAGGCCTAGTAAGTCTGTCTGCGGCCCCTCCTTGCAATCCTCCTCCGCTGACCACAACAATGCTGCCTGTGTACCCATGTAACCTATTTAAAACTGCAGAGAGCCTATTTTTATTTATTTTAGGCCTAGTAAGCCTGTCTGCGGTCCCTCCTTGCAATCCTCCTCCGCTGACCACAACAATGCTGCCTGTGTACCCCTGCGAGATAACTCTAAGTGCCTTGAGCCTATTTTTATTTATTTTAGGCCTAGTAAGCCTGTCTGCGGTCCCTCCTTGCAATCCTTCTCCACTGACCACAACAATGCTGCCTGTGTACCCATGTAACCTATTTAAAACTGCATAGAGCCTATTTTTATTTATTTTAGGCCTAGTAAGCCTGTCTGCGGTCCCTCCTTGCAATCCTCCTCCACTGACCACAACAATGCTGCCTGTGTACCCATGTAACCTATTTAAAACTGCATAGAGCCTATTTTTATTTATTTTAGGCCTAGTAAGCCTGTCTGCGGTCCCTCCTTGCAATCCTCCTCCGCTGACCACAACAATGCTGCCTGTGTACCCATGTAACCTATTTAAAACTGCATAGAGCCTATTTTTTTCTTTTATTTAATATTAATAAAGCCATGATGGACTACGCAGTACCACGCTACGAGCTACCCAGTTGACACTTCTTTTGCGAGAAAAGCCATCCCAACCCTCCACCAGCATGTAAAAGACCGCATTGTCCATGCACTCTGTCAATCTGTGAGTACAAAGGTACACCTGACAACAGACGCATGGACCTGTAGGCATGGCCATGGAAGGTTACATGTCCATTACGGCGCAATGGGTTAATGTGGTGGATGCATGGTCCACAGGGGACAGCCTACTAAGTCTGTCTGCAGTCCTTAATTCAAATTGTCCTCAATTCAGGTTTTCGGGCTTTTTTTAAAAAATAGGAAATTGCATTTGGGCTACTAGTTTGGTTGGTGCCTACTGTTGATGTCTGACGCTCCTGGGTGTTCTCCTCCTCCTTGGTGTTCTCCTCCAGGTTTCCTTGTCTGAGCTTCAACCTTCTGGCTCTCATTAAGTGCTGTTTTTAAAAAAATTGGGGGTTAGGGCCTACTAACTGTGTCTGCCGCTCCCTGGTGTTGTCCTCAACTGTATAAATCTGAGCTTCAACCTTCTGGCTCTCATTAAGTGCTGTTTTTTAAAAAATGGTGGTTAGGGCCTACTAACGGTGTCTGCCGCTCCCTGGTGTTGTCCTCGACTGTATAAATCTGAGCTTCAACCTTCTGGCTCTCATTAAGTGCTGTTTTTAAAAAAATTGGTGGTTAGGGCCTACTAACGGTGTCTGCCGCTCCCTGGTGTTGTCCTCAACTGTATAAATCTGAGCTTCAACCTTCTGGCTCTCATTAAGTGCTTTTTTTTAAAAAAAATTGGGGGTTAGGGCCTACTAACGGTGTCTGCCGCTCCCTGGTGTTGTCCTCAACTGTATAAATCTGAGCTTCAACCTTCTGGCTCTCATTAAGTGCTGTTTTTAAAAAAATTGGTGGTTAGGGCCTACTAACGGTGTCTGCCGCTCCCTGGTGTTGTCCTCAACTGTATAAATCTGAGCTTCAAACTTCTGGCTCTCATTAAGTGCTTTTTTTAAAAAAATTGGGGGTTAGGGCCTACTTACGCTGTCTGCCGTTCCCTGGTGTTGTTCTCGACTGTATAAATCTGAGCTTCAACCTTCTGGCTCTCATTAAGTGCTGTTTTTAAAAAAATTGGTGGTTAGGGCCTACTAACGGTGTCTGCCGCTCCCTGGTGTTGTCCTCAACTGTATAAATCTGAGCTTCAACCTTCTGGCTCTCATTAAGTGCTGTTTTTAAAAAAATTGGTGGTTAGGGCCTACTAACGGTGTCTGCCGCTCCCTGGTGTTGTCCTCAACTGTATAAATCTGAGCTTCAACCTTCTGGCTCTCATTAAGTGCTGTTTTTAAAAAAATTGGGGGTTAGGGCCTACTAACGGTGTCTGCCGCTCCCTGGTGTTGTCCTCGACTGTATAAATCTGAGCTTCAACCTTCTGGCTCTCATTAAGTGCTGTTTTTTAAAAAATTGGTGGTTAGGGCCTACTAACGGTGTCTGCCGCTCCCTGGTGTTGTCCTCCACTGTATAAATCTGAGCTTCAACCTTCTGGCTCTCATTAAGTGCTGTTTTTAAAAAAATTGGTGGTTAGGGCCTACTAACGGTGTCTGCCGCTCCCTGGTGTTGTCCTCCACTGTATAAATCTGAGCTTCAACCTTCTGGCTCTCATTAAGTGCTGTTTTTTAAAAAAATGGTGGTTAGGGCCTACTAACGGTGTCTGCCGCTCCATGGTGTTGTTCTCCACTGTATAAATCTGAGCTTCAACCTTCTGGCTCTCATTAAGTGCTGTTTTTAAAAAAATTGGTGGTTAGGGCCTACTAACGGTGTCTGCCGCTCCCTGGTGTTGTCCTCCACTGTATAAATCTGAGCTTCAACCTTCTGGCTCTCATTAAGTGCTGTTTTTTAAAAAAATGGTGGTTAGGGCCTACTAACGGTGTCTGCCGCTCCATGGTGTTGTTCTCCACTGTATAAATCTGAGCTTCAACCTTCTGGCTCTCATTAAGTGCTGTTTTTTAAAAATTTGGTGGTTGGGACCTACTAACGGTGTCTGCCGCACCTTGGTGTTGTCCTGTGTTATTTTCCTGACCTTTAATCTTCAGGCTTTCGGCCTTCATTTGTAATATTAAACTGCATAGGGCCTACTAGTTGGGTTGGGCCTACTAACGGTGTCTGCCGCTCAAAGGTGTTCTCCACTGAACAAAGCAGTGCCGCCTGTTTACTCCTGTTATCAATTTTGAACTTTATTTTGCCCACTTTATTATTTGGGCCTACTAACTGTGTCTGCCTCTCTTTACAGTTGTCCTCCACTGAACTAAGCAATGCTGCCTGGTTAGTCCTGTTACCAATTTTGAATTGCATTTTGCCCACTTTATTATTTGGCCCTATATCAGTGTTTCCTCCTCATCCTGCCCATTGCCCAGCCGGTGCTACGAGTCTTGTGGTACTTTGACCCAGACCACTACATTCCCCTTGCACGCTACACAGCCACAATCTGACCCTGCTGAAAGTCAGGTTCCCCTTCCCGCATACTATACCACCTTACACAGGGACAAAGAGGAAGGTGCAGATGAAAGTGCAGGTTTCTTTAACAGGTAGGGGGCATACTCGTTGGCGACGTCACAGGCACAGGGCCCCTCAGAGTACGCAAAAGTGTCGCTGCCGGTGGGAGGCGCCCCCGCCGTGCAAACACACCGCTGTACTTTGAGGGGCCCTGTGCCAGGGCCAATGCGAATGAGTGGGCCTCCCTGCTTGCTCAGGATCACAGCACTTGCAAAGTTGAAATACTTACCTCTCACTGCTCCGCCGCCGTGACGTAGTCCACGTTTCCTGGGCCCACTAAAACCTTGAACCAGCCCTACCCCCCACAACTTTTGCCAAATGACCCCCAATTTCCAATGCCCAACTATTATTAGAAAGTTAATTAAGATTGACAAGCTTCAGAAAAAAGAATGGATGTTTTTGGCATTAAAATGGGCACTGTAGGTGTTTTCCTGGCCTCCACTCACTGCCGACTATGCTTCCCCATTGACTTGCATTGGGTTTCGTGTTTCGGTCGATCCCCGACTTTTCGCGATAATCGGCCGACTGCACTCGACTCGACTTTGGGCAAAGTCGGGTTTCTCAAAACCCGACTCGATCTTAAAAAAATGAAAGTCGCTCAACCCTACTGGCGGGTGCAACCGGTTAGGCTGCAGTTGAAGTGAGCACTGATGGGTGCAACTGGCACAGCTGCTGTTGAGGTGAGCACTGGCGGGTGCAGCAGACTAAATGCAAATACTGGGATCTGAGAACTGACAAGTGTTAGGAACAAACTCACAACATTGCACAGGCACCTCAATGTTGGAGGAGGTTATTTAAATAGTAAGTGACTTCCAGCTATTGGCTGGGGACACTTTAGAGGAACGCACGTGCCCCCGTTAAGAATGAGGAAGTGTGCGCACGCACGACCTAAGCACAGTGCCTGGAGACCTGCTAAGAGGGCATGCACTCCAGGCAGCAGCAGACCCGGAAGAAGCAGGATGGGAGCCTCGGCAGTGAGTACACTGATGTCTCTGCACAGAGAGAGGGACTGCAGGCAGAGATGCGGGAGCTACAATTGATGTCATTGGAATATTGTTCTGGACATGAGCGTGTCCAAAGAGGACAATCAGATGACGGGTACTTCCGGCATGGGTCGACTACCACACGCGCTAGCACACCGGAGACCAATTAACCTACATATAAATAGCAGACATGACATGCCAGATGCAGACCCCTTTGAGAAAGTGAATGCGAAACACGCGTTGAGGCGGTCCCTTGGGAATACTTAACCGCACTATCACCTTAATATGGGTAAGTTTCTTTTAGTGGGACAACTCTTTATTCAATGAACTTTTGGGCTGAATCTCTATGAGTTACCTATTTATACTTCTTATGCAGGGATATTAACACTAGTAAGACACACATGCACTTTTATACTTCTTTCTACTTTTCTTTAGGTGTTCTCCCGTATTATGCAACAATAGGGACCCTTAAGTGTTAGACCTATTACATTAGCTCTATATTGCTATAATGAACTTCTGATTGATTTATAGTTTCATACTTATGAAGTCAACACTCTATTTTTTCCTAGTTTGTACTATGATATTTATATGATATCAGATTTCTTCCTATACATTCCATCAAACATGATTAGATAGGATATTATGATATTTACATTGTGAAATGACTTTCAATCTATCTTTATAGGGCCTCTGGAATTTCTTTAATCACGTTGTCATTTGACAGTGGGAACTGGCTGTCTGACCAGCGGTAATGATTTCCCCCCCCCCCCAATCAGAAACAGTGTTTGCTGCGCTGTCATGCACGTGGCAAACATTGGATTTTCGGGTCCCCCATTCAAGTGAACCCGAACTTTTTTTAACTGTTCGGCCAAACCCGCCAGACCCAACGTCCAGGGGTCCGCCCATCTGTAGTAGCGTTTCCATTTTGTAGATGACACGAAACAATATAGTATAGTGCAGTCTATGGCAGATGTTCATAAGTTACAAGCTGAGTTGGGCAAACTGAGTGTTTGGGCATCCACTTGGAAGATAGGGTTCATTGGTGATTAATGTAAAGTTACGCACTTGGGCACTAAAATGTTATAGAGTAAAACATACCTGGCTAGTACCTGATACATGCTGCCCACAGATTAGACAGCTTGTATTGATACCAAGCCCCTTTTTTTCCTGGGATTAAAAAATAAGGTTCCTATTGAATGTTGAATAAAAGTTAGCAGAGATGTTAAGAACTATTAAACACTGACGTAATAAGTACCGGTATATTGTAAAATTGGATATATTTTTATTATGTAAAATAATATTTGTTTTCTGAAACTGAATACCCCTTGAAAGAGAGTCAAGCTGGGAGCCCATACAATAAGTTGGTTTTTTTTTCCATTCTCACCATAATCTAACCACACTATAGAAAAAAAGGCATTTTGTGACATTCATTGAAATTTATGGGCATCTATTGAAATCATTGCTCAGCAAGAGCTCTACTAGATACTGCTTCTGGGAATAGACATGGTGGTATGGACAAACTATCTTCACTTTGAGCAGAGAATGCATTTAAATTAGGAGGATTTCCCTTTTATATCATAAACAAAAAAAATCATAGTATAAATCAACAATATAAATTCTGGCTTCAGTAAAGTTAGTTCATATGTACATTTGATGTCTTGTTAGGATACATTGTAAGAATTCCTTTTGTATGGATAGTTGTCGAAAATCATAAATAGGATTCTCTGTCAACTGCATTTCTAGGCCAAAGAGTAAAGCAACTGTTTTCTGTTGATTTCTTTTGGTTTTTCTTATGGGAAGATTCAGGATCTTCGTTCAACATAAAGTGATGATTGTCAATATTTGAGAATTTGGCATTCGGCTGAAAAGTAGGGTAGTGAATGGCCATCTTCTCTGTAGCTTGAGAACTCTGGAAATATAATATATCAGTCATTTTCAAGCTTTACACATAATATCCAAATATCTGTTAACATTCAGCCATATCAAACTGATATAGATATTGACATAAGACTAATAACAAGACTTCAAGAACAATATTAATAGCTGTAGCTTGTTAAACATTTGTTTCAGTATGAAAATGTTAACTATTAAGATGCAGAAGTAGCTTAAATATTGCCAAAACAATCAAGGCAATGGTAAACTATAAAATAACTATAAAATGAAGCCAGATATAAAATAAGCTGCCATAGATCATGCTTCAACATAATTAAATAGAAATTATGCCCTTCCTATCAAGTAATCCATTCATTTAACATTTGTTTAAAAATGGATCTCCCTAAAAAAAAAAACTTTATATGGTGCAGGCTGCTCTCTGAGCTAAAATTTATTCCTAAATGTCTGTCTATTTACTGTCATAATAATCTACCGTAATCTCTTTTCTAATATACTTTAATTAAAATTCCCTATCACTTCCTCCCTTTTCATGCTGGGATAGTCAAACTGGTCATTAGGGAGCAGACGCTGCTGTCACTGATGCAGCCTCTGCTCCCTTCCCAAAACAAAGTGTCATCAATAATATCCATTTTGGGGATTGGGCTAGTCACAGCTCTACTGAACATACGTTGGTTATCAATTCTGACTTAAGCTCAGTAGAATCTTGTCCCTGTGCAATATTCCTTCTAATGCACAGTGACAGTGCACTAACTCGCTGGCTCGAATGAGCCAGCAAGAAAGCGCACTGTCAGTGTGTGTTGTAAGAAGAATACCAGCGCTGTCCACGTAAGTGACATAATTTGCAAGGGCAGCACTGGTCTATTTTCATTTATGCCATGTATTCTTCTTACAATGCGCACAGATAGTGTGCTCTTTTGCAAGCTCGTTACTTCTGATCAGAGACTTCAATTGATCGCTCAGTCACCGTAAATATTGCACAGTGAAATGAATCTACTGATCATATGTCGGAATTGACAACCAACGCATGTTCAGTAGAGCAGGGACTAGCACAGCTCCTGAAACTGGTGTCACTGATAATGCTTCATTTTAGGGAAGGGGCATAGGCTGGGGCAGTGACTGTAACCTTTTCCACCTGATTACAGCTTATTTGATTGCATGCACTGGGATTCTCTGAAGAAGCACCATCAAAGAGGAAGTAGTGAAAAAAATAAAAATAAAGCAGATAGAATAAAGAGGGAGTGGTAGGGAAATTTAAATGAAAACATATTAGAAAAGAGAGGAGATTATAACATTAAATAGAGATTTAGGGGTAAAATACATTTTTGTTACAGACCACCCCCGTAATGAGCCTACTGATTTCTTCACTGGTCCCATGGTAGCTGACTTTTTTATCTACAACAGGACCACTAACAACCCATGTCACTGTGATTGCTTAGTGTAGCTATCAAACTATGTCTAGCTACCTATCAGTGAGTGACACAAGTGGTAAAAATTGTTGGTATCCCACGTTTAATGACAGAAAAACCCACAATGTCACAGAAATAACTTGAATCTGACAAAAGTAATAAATAAAAGATCTATGAAAATGAACAAATGAAAGTCAGACATTGCTTTTCAACCATGCTTCCACAGAATTAAAAAAAAATGAAACTCATGAAACAGGCATGGACAGAAATGATGGTACCCCATAATGTGACAAAAGGGACATGTTCAATCAAGGTGTGTCCACTAACTAGCATCACAGGTGTCTACAATCTTGGAATCAGTGAGTGGACCTGTATATAGGGCTACAGATACTCACTGTGCTCTTTGGTGACATGGTGTGTATCACACTCCACATGGAGCAGAGGAAGCGAAGGAAAGAGTTGTCTCAGGAGATTAGAAAGAAATTATGGACAAACATGTTAAAGGTAAAAGTTATAAGACCATCTCCAAGCAGCTTGATGTTCCTGTGACTACAATTGCAGATATTACTCAGAAGTGTTAGATCCATGGGACTGTAGCCAACCTCCCTGGACGTGGCCGCAAGAGGAAAATTGATAACAAATCAAAGAGACAGATAATACAAAAAGAGCCCAGAAAAACTTCTAAACAGATTAAAGGTGAACTTCAAGCTCAAGGAACATCAGTGTCAGATCGCACCATCCGTCGTTGTATGAGCTAAAGTGGACTTCATGGGAGATGACCAAGGAGAACACCATTGTTGAAAAAAATCATAAAGACTGGAATTTGCCAAACTACATGTTGACAAGCCACAAAGCTTCTGGGAGAATGTCCTATGGACAGATGAGACAAAAATGGGACTTTTTGGCAAGGCACATCAGCTCTATGATCACAGAGGGAAAAATGAAACATATCAAGAAAAGAACACTGTCCCTACTGTGAAACATAGAGAGGGCTCTGTTATGTTCTGGGGCTGCTTTGCTGCATCTCACACAGGGTGTCTAGAATCTGTGCAGGGTACAATGAAATCTCAAGACTATCAAGGGATTCTAGAGAGAAATGTGCTGCCCAGTGTCAGAAAGCTTGGTCTCAGTCGCAGGTCATGGGTCTTGCAACAGAATAATGACCCAAAACACACATCTAAAAACACCCAAGAATGGCTAAGAGGAAAACATTGGACTATTCTGAAGTGGCCTTCTATGAGCCCTGACCTAAATCCTATTGAGCATCTTTGGAAAGAGCTGAAACATGCCGTCTGGAAAAGGCAGCCTTCAAACACGAGACAACTGGAGCAGATTGCTCTTGAGGAGTGGGCCAAAATACCTGTCGCGAAGTGCAGAAGTCTCATTGACAGTTATAGGAATCGTTTAATTGCAGTGATTGCCTCAAAAGGTTGTGCAACAAAACATTAAGTTAAGGGTACCATAATTTCTGTTAAGGCCTACTGTATTTCATTAGTTATTTTTTTTCTTAATTCTGTGAAAGCATGGTTGCAAAGCAATGTCTGACTTTCATTTGTTCATTTTCATAAATTTGACCATTGTGGGTTTTTCTGTCATTAACCCCTTCATGACCTTGGGATTTTCCATTTTTCCGTGTTCGTTTTTCACTCCCCTCCTTCCCAGAGCCATAACTTTTTTAGTTTTCCGTCAATTTGGCCATGTGAGGGCTTATTTTTTTGCGGGACGAGTTGTACTTTTGAACGACATCATTGGTTTTACCATGTCGTGTGCTAGAAAACGGGAAAAAAATTCTAAGTGCGGTGAAATTGCAAAAAAAGTACAATCCCACACTTGTTTTTTGCTTGGCTTTTTTGCTAGGTTCACTAAATGCTAAAACTGCCATTATGATTCTTTAGGTCAGTACAAGTTCATAGACACCTAACATGACTAGGTTATTTTTTATCTAAGTGGTGAAAAAAAATTCCAAACTTTGCTAAAAAAAAATTGCGCCATTTTCCGATACTCGTAGCGTCTCCATTTGTCATGATCTGGGGTCGGTTGAGGGCTTATTTTTTGCGTGTCGAGCTGGCGTTTTTAAAGATACCATTTTGGTGCAGATACGTTCTTTTGATCGCCCGTTATTGCATTTTAATGCAATGTCGCGGCGACCAAAAAAACGTAATTCTGGCGTTTAAATTTTTTTTCCCGCTACACAGTTTAGCGATCAGGTTAATGCTTTTTTTTATTGATAGATCAGGCGATTCTGAACGCGGCAATACCAAATATGTGTAGGTTTGAAGTTTTTTTATTGATTTATTTTGATTGGGGCAAAAGGGGGGTGATTTAAACTTTTATATATTTTTTATTTTTTTCACATTTTTTTTACTTTTTTTAACTTTTGCCATGCTTCAATTGCCTCCATAGGAGGCTAGAAACAGGCACCACTCGATCGGCTCTGCTACATAGCAGCGATCTGATGTTCGCTGCTATGTAGCAGAATTGCAGGTGTGCTGTGAGCGCCGACCACAGGGTGGCGCTCACAGCTGCCGGGGATCAGTAACCATAGAGGTCTCAAGGACCTCTATGGTTACTATTCTGAAGCATCGCCGACATCCGATCATGTGATGGGGTCGGCGATGATTTCCGGCCGCCCGGCCGGAAGCGGTAGTTAAATGCCGCTGTCTGCGTTTGACAGCGGCATTTAACTAGTTAATAGGTGCGGGCAGATCGTGATTCTACCCACGCCTATTACGAGCACATGTCAGCTGTTCAAAACAGCTGACATGTCCCAGCTTTGATGCGGGCTCACCGCCGGAGCCCGCATCAAAGCGGGGCTTCTGACCTCGGATGTACTATCCCGTCCGAGGTCAGAATGGGGTTAAAACGAGGGGTGCCAACAATTTTGACCACGTGTGTATACTTCCAACATATGATATCAGGATAAAAGGTATTGCTATGTTTTCACATCTATAAAGTTGTGTGCTTTTCTGTTTTAATCAACTTTTGAGAAGACTTGATTCTCCCCTTCACCGACTTTGATTAATTTCATATACTTTAATTGAGCTTTGGTTTTCCATTGTTTTCGATGTTTAGAATAGCTCTGCTGACCGTTATTCTTTTCATCAGAAATACCAGAAAGGTTTATTTAATACTCAAGTGTCAATAAAATCTTCATTACCTTCTGTGTTTCTGGTGTCAGCTCTGTTGATTTTGAGGTTGGTAGCCTTACTAGGTCCCACCAAAGCAATCCATGAGCTATTGTTTCTCTCTTGGTAGGTCCTAAATTACATTGAATACATTATTGGTTATGTCACCTAAAAACAGTGGAATGTAAAAGTTTGGGCACCCCTGGTCAAAATTACTTTTATTGTAAACAGTTAAGGATGTTGAAGATGAAATGATCTCTAAAAGGGCTTAAGTTAATGATGTCACATTTCCTTTGTATTTTAGGAAAAAAAAAATTATATTTATCTTTTGCATTTAAAAAATTACAAAAAGTAAAATGCAAAAGTTTGGGCACCCTGCATGGTTAGTATCTAGACAAAAAAACAAAAATTGAGCTTGACTTCAGTTGGTACACATACTGCACGTAAACGTATGTTCACATTGGCCATAAAACATATAAAACCTAGAGAAAAAATGAGCAAAAACCGTGCTGTAAATAAGTAAAAAAGCAAAAAGTGCATCTAAGTAACACAGAGTTTTTAGTAATACTGTTTTTGATCAAAAATAGCATAAAAGCCTTCCCACCACAACAAGGTAACTCTGATCGGGACGGCCCTACTCTGTCCAACATTACAAACCTTACCAGGTGTCAATGTTGACCTCAGTGTGAATAAGGGCAGACAACAGGACTGGGCCAAACCAGTGGACACCAGCCTGGGGGAGCTTCATATACAATCTCCAGCTCAGAAACAGGGAGGCCACACCCTGGCTTGCACAGAATGCAATAATACAAAGAAAAAAACACAAAAATTGAGCTTGACTTAAGTTGGTACACATGCAGCAAATAAACGCATGTTCACATTGGCCATAAAACATATAAAACCTTCAAGAGAAAAAATGAGCAAAAACCCTGCTGTAACTAAGTAAAAAGCAAAAAGTGCCTCTAAATAGCTTTTATATGTTTTATGGCCAATGTGAACATGCGTTTATGTTCTGCATGTGTACCAATTTAGGTCAAGCTCAAATTTTGTGTTGTTTCTTAACTACCAACACGTGAGTGCCGGGGTCTTTCTGCTTCACTTCTATTTCCCCACGTGCACCATCACAAGAGCGTAGTGCCGACTGTCCGTGTACTTTATTTGAGAATTAGAACCTATTAGATGCGACTGCGCATGCACCGGTGCCATTTTCAGACAAAATAAAGTACTGTGCATGTGCCGTCGCCATTTTAATGGAGACCTAATGTTTTTTCAGACAAAATAAAGTACCATGCATGCGTTGGCTCCATTTTGATAGTGATATAATGTTTTTTGCAGACACAATAAAAATAATATAAATAATATTAATGTGACCTGTCATTAAAGCAGGAGGCCAATGGAGGGGGTCATAATAATAAGAAGAGACTGCTCATAGCCCCACCCCAAAGTTCCGCTCCGATGCATGAAGTCAAGATTACAGCAAAACTTTAAACACTAATTACACAAGAACCACATTATGGATTTCTTCAGCACAGTGTAATATTAATCAGTATTACAGCACTAATATGATCCTGTATGTAGCATACATAGCAAAATCCTACTGACAGGTTCTCTTTAGCGCTTTATGTCATGATGCAGAAAGCATTTTCAATGGCTTGTGCTGTCTTTAGCGAAAGTAAAGTTTGCTGTATTATGGTATTTTTCGGCATGTAGTGCATTATTTGTCAAGTTAAAGTGTTTTTTCAGCTGTAAAGTTTTCACTCAAAAGAAGCCTGGTCAATATAAAAGTAATACAGTTAAAGGGAAGCTGTCAGGTCCCCATGCCCTTCAACACAGCAACACTCACCTATGTATGAGCAAATTCCCTGCCTAACCAGCTCTGTATAATGTAATTCAGTTAAATAAATGCTCTAAAAAACGTTTAGAATGTCCTCCTTTTCTATGCTAATGATAGCTTTGACTAGTAGATGGGGTGTTAGCTACTTCAGAGGCGCACTGCGCATGACTGGATGTTCAGAAAATGGCTTCCGGTCATGTGCAGCACACCTCTGCAGCCGTGAAGAGTAACCCAGCTTCAGAGACGCATTGACGCTGCCGGAGTGAGCTGGTGTGCATGCGCCCCATCAACTAGTCAAAGCCCTCAGTATAGGGAAAGGGGACATTATAAATGATTTTGGGCTGGTTAGGGAGGGAGTATAATCACACATACTGTAGGTGAATGCTGCTGGGTTGGACGGCATGGGGGACCTGACAGATTCCCTTTAATGTTACTTATCCACTGGTGCACCTGCACTGCCACCTTACTTTGGCCTCATTTCATTAATAAATCAGCTGCTGTGGTGACGGCACGACTGTAGCATTTGACCCTGACTGGGCTCAGTGGTCATGTTGAAATAGATCACACAAGACCGCTCCTGTCCTTGCCATGTCCCGTGATTGGCTGCAGTGATCATGTGCATCATCACTGCAGCCATGTCAGTGAGAAACTAAAGTGGAAGACTTTTATACAGACCAGGCTTTTACAGTAAAAAAAAGTAAAAGCTGGAGAACCCTTGAAGAAACCCTTAAAGTTTTGTCACCGTACCTGATATATAGCTGACAATAATTCCACTTATAATTGTGCTGAAGGTGCCCAAGGCTCCATAATACAAATACGACAAAGAGTAGAATTCATCTGCAATGGTTGTTCTATGCAGAAAAAAAAATAAAATTTTACGTTAAGACTTCAGTTCTGTAAATATAGCAAGGAGCAATATGACAGCTGATGATAAAGATTGCACAGTTATAATATATAAAAGAAGCACAAAGTGTGATACACAATTTAGTGGAGAGTGTGGTTATCGAAGATAAAAAAAAAAGTGAGCCTGTGTCTTTAAGTTACAACATCCCCATAGCATGACACTGCCTCCACCATGTTTCACTGTTGGGATAGTATTGAGCAGGTGATGAGCAGTGCCTGGTTTTCTCCACACATACCACTTAGAATTATCACCAAAAAGGTCTATCTTTGTCTCATCAGACCAGAGCATCTTATTTCTCATAGTCTGGGAGTCCTTCATGTGTTTTTTAGCAAACTCTATGCAGGCTTTCGTATGTCTTGCACTGAGGAGAGGCTTCCGTCAGGCCACTCTGCCATAAAGCAAGACTGGTGAAGGACTGCAGTGATAGTTGACTTTGTGGAGCTTTATCCCATCTCCCTACTGCATCTATGAAGCTCAGCCACAGTGATATTGGGGTTCTTTTTTTACCTTTCTCACACCAAGGCTCTTCTCCCACGATTGCTCAATTTGGCTGGATGGCCAGGTCTAGGAAGACTTCTGGTGGTCCCAAACTTCTTCCGTTTAAGGATTATAGAGGCCACTATGCTCTTAGGAACCTTGAGCACTGCAGAAATTCTGTTGTAACCTTGGCCAGATCTGTGCCTTACCACAATTCTGTCTCTGAACTCCTTGGCCAGTTCCTTTGACCTCATGATTCTCATTTGGTCTGGCATGTACTGTGAGCTGTGAGGTCTTATATAGACAGGTGTGTGCCTTTCCAAATCAAGTCCTATCAGTTTAATTAAACACAGCTGGACTCCAATGAAGGAGTAGAACCATCTCATGGAGGATCACAAGGAAATGGACAGCAAGTGTCTTAAATATGAGTGTCTGAGCAAAGGGTCTGAATACTTATGACCATGTGATATTTCAGTTTTTCTTTTTTATTAAATTTGCAAAAATTTCTACATTTGTTTTTTTTTAGTCAAGATGGAGTGCAATATGGTGTTAATGATGGGGTGTTAATAGGACAGTTGCCTGTGATCATTAGCAATATGAAGCTCCTAGGCAGTGAGCTTAAGATAACCTATACCATGGACAGTCATTCAGAAAGATGCTGGATAGCAGTGTGAGCAGCCTCTTCTTACCTCAGTACCAATTGTATTTCCAGTATTACATTGGAAAGATATGGTGAAAGTAGTGTGAGCGGACTCTTCTTATCTCAGCACTCCTGGTATCTTCAGTATGAGATCAGATAAACATAGTGTATAGTAGTGTGAGTTAACGCCTTTTATCTCAGCCATCATGGTATCTCCACTGTTATACCAGAAACACAGTGTGAGCGGCCACTTCTTACCCCCACACTCCTGGTGTCTCAAGTATTAAATCAGAAAGACATAGTGGACAGCAGTTTGAGCAGCATCTTCATACCTCAGGAACCCTGGTATCTCCAATATTAGGTCAGAAATACCGGGTGGATGGCAGTATAAGCAGACTATTTTTAGCTTCAGAACTCTTGGTATCTCCAGAATTATATCAAACACTGGTTGGACAGCAGTGTGAGCAGCCTCTTTTTATCTCTTCACCTCTGGTATTTCCAGTATTAGATCAGAATGACATGGTGGACATAAGTGTGAACAGTCTCATCTTACTTCAGCACTCCTGGTATCTTTAGTATTAGATCACAAAGACATGGTGGACAGCAGTGTGAGCAGCCTCTTCTTACCCACCACTCCTGGTATCTCCAGAATTAGATCAGAAACACAGGGTGGGCAGCAGTGTGAGCAGCCTCATCTTATTTCACCACTCCTGGTATATCCAGAATTAGATCAGAAACAAAGGGTGGGCAGCAGTGTGAACAGCCTCTTCTTACCTCACAACTCCTGGTGTCTCTGGAATTAGATCAGAAACGCAATGTGGGCAGCAGTGTGAGCAGTCTCTTCTTACCTCAGTACCTCTAGTATCTCCAGTTTTAGATCAGAATATCCATAATAAGTGCGTGTTTCTACACATGAATGTAAGGATGTAGGAGCTTCTACTGCACATGCTCTCAGTCACCTGTCCTAAACAGGTTTATGTCAGTGTAACAAGATGGTGGCCATCTTAACTCTGTAGGGATTATCTCCCTTGGCAAAAGTATTGTGATTTCCTAATTAAAGGTATTTAGTAATGTACAGTACAGACCAAAAGTTTGGACACACCTTATCATTTAAAGATTATTCTGTATTTTCATGACTATGAAAATTGTAAATTCACACTGAAGGCATCAAAACTATGAAATAACACATGTGGAGATATATACTTAACAAAAAAGTGTGAAACAACTGAAATTATGTCTTATATTCTAGGTTCTTCAAAGTAGCCATCTTTTGCTTTGATGACTTCTTTGCACACTCTTTGCATTCTCTTGATGAGCTTCAAGAGGTAGACACCGGGAATTGTCTTCCAACAATCTTGAAGGAGTTCCCAGAGATGCTTAGCACTTGATGGTCATTTTGCCTTCACTCTGCGGTCCAGCTCACCCCAAAACATCTCGATTGGGTTCAGGTGTCGTGACTGTGGAGGCCAGGTCATCTGGCGTAGCACCACATCACTCTCCTTCTTGGTCAAATAGCCCTTACACAGCCTGGAGGTGTGTTTGAGGTAATTGTCCTGTTGAAAAATAAATGATGGTCCAACTAAACGCAAACCGGGTGGAATAGCATGCCGCTACAAAAAGCTATGGTAGCCATGCTGGTTCAGTATGCCTTCAGTTTTGAATAAATCCCCAACAGTGTCACCAGCAAAGCACCCCCACACCATCACACCTCCTCCTCCATGCTTCACGGTGGGAACCAGGCATGTAGAGTCCATCCGTTCACCTTTTCTGCGTCGCACAAACACACGGTGGTTGGAACCAAAGATCTCAAATTTGGACTCATCAGGCCAAAGCACAGATTTCCACTGGTCTAATGTCCATTCCTTGGGTTCTTTAGCCCAAACAAGTCTCTTCTGCTTGTTGCCTGTCCTTAGCAGTGGTTTCCTAGCAGCTATTTTAACATGAAGGCCTGTTGCACAAAGTCTCCTCTTAACAGTTGTTGTAGAGATGTGTCTGCTGCTAGAACTCTGTGTGGCATTTACGTGGTCTCTAATCTGAGCTGCTGTTATCCTGCGATTTCTGAGGCTGGTGACTCGGATAAACTTATCCTCAGAAGCAGAGGTGACTCTTGGGCTTCCTTTCCTGGGGCGGTCCTCATGTGAGCCAGTTTCTTTGTAGCGCTTGATAGTTTTTGCCACTGCACTTGGGGACACTTTCAAAGTTTGCCCAATTTTTCGGACTGACTGACCTTCATTTCTTAAAGTAATGATGGCCACTCGTTTTTCTGTACTTAGCTGATTTTTTCTTGCCATAATACAAGTTCTAACAGTCTATTCAGTATGACTATCAGCTGTGTATCCACCAGACTTCTGCACAACACAACTGATGGTCCCAATCCCATTTATAAGGCAAGAAATCTCACTTATTAAACCTGACAGGGCACACCTGTGAAGTGAAAACCATTTCCGGTGACTACCTCCTGAAGCTCATCAAGAGAATGCCAAGAGTGTGCAAAGCAGTCATCAAAGCAAAAGGTGGCTACTTTGAAGAACCTAGAATATAAGACATAATTTCATTTGTTTCACACTTTAAGTATATAATTCCACATGTGTTAATTCATAGTTTTGATGCCTTCAGTGTGAATGTACAATTTTCATAGTCATGAAAATACAGAGAAATCTTTAAATGAGAAGGTGTGTCCAAACTTTTGGTCTGTACTGTATTTATAAAGACAATTCCTTTAGTTTTTATTCTATTCTATTTCTGAAAACCACTGTAACCCCTTAAAGACCAGATCATTTTTCACTTTTCCCCCTTCCTTTTAGTCCTCTCCATCTTCCAAGGGGCATAACTGTTTGAAAACTTGTTTTTTTGTGGAATGATTTGTGATCTTGAATGACCCTTTTCATTTTACCATTTTAGTAATAATATTTTTTTTAATATAATAACGAAAAACAGTAAAAAAAAATCCAGACTGGGATGAAGGGATAAAAAAATATGTCTGACATATTTTGTATTGCAGTGTTCATTCTCTTTTAAAAATTACCAGGAAACATAATTCTCCAAGTCAGTAAAATTACCTATCTATACCAATCTTCCATGGATTTTTGGTTTGTGCCACAGTTTTCTGAGATCCATAACTTTTTTGTTTTACCCTTGTTGGATATGTAAGATGGCTCAGTTTTTGTGTGGCGTGCTGACACTTTTATTGATACCATATATATATATATGTTATTTTTTATGACTTTTTATAGCTTTTTTTATGTGGTAGTATTGACAAATAGAAATTGCAATTTTGGTGTTTTTTTTTCTCATTACAGCTTTTACCATTTTATAAAGGTCACACCATTCTATGGCTATATGTTTCTTCCATGGAGTCGCATAGTTATTTGAATGGGAGTTGATCTGCAGAATCAGGGAGCGGCTACTAAACATTAAATAAAGCTGTGTAGTTACAGTCTGGTAGTAGCTTATATATGGTGGTGCCGTGTATCAGCCCCCCACCAATTTAATATTGATAATCTACAATATCATAGTAATGGAATATCCCTTTACGTTTGCAATTATACTGTTAGTACACCTCTCACCTTGGTAGAGGAGCTGTAATGTTTCTTGATGTTGGTAACCCATATATGACACCTTGACTGGAGTTATAAATGGGACAATGTTCTGCATAAGTGGGCAGTACTCCCATAACTTCTGGAGATGGTGGATAAATAGTGCCACCAACCGCTACCCAACAGGATAGAATAAGGCCAACAACAAGGCCTGAGAACACTCCCTAAACAGAGGAAATAAGTGCAGACATGAGTTAAAAGAAATCCAACAAAAAGAATGCTTATATGCATGAATCATAAATTCAATTATACTGTTATATTGGTATTGTAAATAATTAGATATGCGGTGTATTATAGCTATGCGCTCACTACACAATATGGTAAAATAATAGATATATAGATTGTAAATATTGAATAACTGAATCCTAGAATCCTTGGTTCTGTCTTGAAATTAGTTAATATTGATCTCTTGCTTATATAGCACCATCATATTCCACAGCACTTAACTGACATTGCCATCACAATCTACATTCCCTATCAGTATGGCTTTGGAGTGTGGAAGAAAACAGGATCATCCAGAGGAAACCCAGCAAACACGGGGAGAACATACAAACCGCCGATTTCAAACTTATTTGAAATCAAGAAGCTCATTATACTAGGCCATGATGCGCAGTCTCATTCGAGTCAATGGTTAATCGTACACCTTTCAACGTTTCTACATGTGCTCACTATGTCTATGAACAAGGTCCAGGAGAAACAAAAACATTGGTCACACTTTGCTTTGATTTCATGAATATAGCAACATCAAGTTTGCCTTATTGGAGTGCTGTGTTTTAAAAAGTGAACAAGATACCCTATGCTCCACTACCCCGTGATCAACTTCTGATCACTCTCAATAGGACCTGCTGCAAGTAGATAACTTGTAAGACTATTACTAATTAAGCTGAGAAACACACGTGACACCACACTTTATCATAACTGATATGACCACCAAATTTAGAGATCTCATTAGGAAAAGAACCAAGATATGGTGGAATCACGCTTTTCTTGACAAATATCTACAAAAAGGGTTAATCCCAAGGGGATTAAGAGTACAAGTGTTTCCCTCCTTTGTAGTAGAAAACCCTGAGATACGGGATAAATGGGAAAGTTATGCCAACACTTGCTCTATGGGATTCATGGAAATATTGAAGGAAATGAATGCAGAATCCCTGAGGACTATTGAGGTAGAAATGGAGGAGTTACAAACTACCATCAAAAAGAGTCTCTCACCCGAAAATTTAAAAAAATTCAATGCAGAGATACAGGAGGAAGCGCAAAAATGGGCAGAGGAAATACAGCAAACTAAATAAAAAAAATTTTCAAGAGACGTTAATGATAAACAAGAAAATAAGGTTTATAAATGGCGTAATTCAAATGAGAGATCACGCCCATTTTTTAGGAATAATTCGCAGTCTCGATCACGATCTAGATCAGCGAGACCTACTAAATCTGAGTTGCAACAACCTAAGAACAAGAGGGATATAAATATGGCCGGTAATGGCGCCACAATGGGGGAGAACAATCGAAAAATGAATACCAGACAGAACAGCAAAAAAGGAATGGAGACTAATAAATCTCAAGGAGGGCTCCAGGTAATAAATCTATCAGACCACCAGTTAAGTTACACACAGCTAGATGTTTTAAGTAAGGGCCTATCTTTTTCTCCAACTAACAGCTTTAATTACTTTACAGCTTTAAAAGATCTCCACCTCTTTGCACGCAAACTAATCTTAAAAAAGCTACATAGTAAGGGGGATACCGATTTGGATGACTGGAGCCCCTCTGAGAGAGACACCATTCGGGTATTGGAGGAATTATTGGAGGAACAAACCCCCGATGAGGTAGGTGGGTTCCCCAAGAGTATCCTCCCCAGGTCTGCCAATTTCCCCCCCTTGTCACTCTGTCCAGCCGTGGAAGTTTTTACCAGACTGGTATCAGAGGACCTAAAAAAATTATCTACACATCGTCGTTATGATAATCTTACCCGTAAACAGAGGGATGCTATTCGTGATTTACAATCTTTGGACGATGTAGTGTTTAAAGCAGCTGACAAGGGGGGGAATATTGTAGTCTGGCCCATTGTCAAATATGAGCGGGAGGCTTTTCGCCAGTTGCGTGATACTAATGTGTACAACAAATTGAGCTATAATCCAATGGTGTCTTTCTCAATTCAGCTTCAGAAAATTTTGGTTCGGGCTTTTGACTCAGGAATCATCAGTAAGAAGATTTTAGATGGCTTAACGGTCCCTTTTCCCAAGACACCGACCTTGTACCTACTTCCGAAAGTACATAAGGACGCCGTTAATCCCCCAGGACGCCCGATAGTTTCGGGGATAAATGGATTGTGTGATCCTGCCTGTAAGTTCATCGATTTTTACCTTAAAATATTAGTTGAAACTTTGCCATCTTTTGTAAAGGACACCACGGATGTCCTGGGTAGGATTGACGGCGTCTCGGTAAAAACAGGGACTTTATTAGTCACTGCAGACGTAGAGACGTTATACACCTGTATAGACCATGAGGATGGTCTGCGGGCGGTCCGCTTCTTCCTTGGGACCTCCAACCTGGACGGCCCTCTTTGTGATTTCATCTTAGAGCTGCTGCATTTTGTCCTCAACCACAATTTTTTCACCTTTAAAGATCAGTTCTACCAACAAAAACGTGGGTTGCGGCCTGTGCCCCTGCGTACGCCAACCTCTTCTTGGGGTACTGGGAGAGGTTGGTTTTTGGTGGCGCAGGGGCGGGGGCCGCCGACCATGTGCTGTGTTGGATGCGCTATATTGACGACGTCCTATT
This sequence comes from Ranitomeya variabilis, assembly GCF_051348905.1. Classification (NCBI taxonomy): domain Eukaryota; kingdom Metazoa; phylum Chordata; class Amphibia; order Anura; family Dendrobatidae; genus Ranitomeya; species Ranitomeya variabilis. The sequence goes on along the minus strand of NC_135232.1, from coordinate 511,927,093 downwards.
TTTCTGGCGGGGGACGGTGCAGCAGCTGGATGACTTCATGGCAACACTGAATAATAACACCTTCAACATTAAATTAACATATAGGTATGATTATCACAAAATTGATTTCCTTGACATCGGTCTGGAAGTGGATTTATCATCCACAATTCAGACTGATGTATACCGCAAGAAAACATCAGTGAATGCCCTATTGCATGCTAAATCTGCACATAGTCCAGCTACTGTGAGGGCCGTCCCGGCTGGACAGTTTGAGGGTGAGGCGGATCTGTTCGACAGACCAAAAATTCAAAAGACAGGCCATGGATCTCAGGGATAGGTTTACACAAAGAGGCTACAGCCAGAGATGTATCAAAAACGGGTACAGTAGGGCAAGGTCGGTGTCTCGGGATTCATTGTTATACCACAAAAATAAGAAGACCAAGCAGGAGGATAGGATTCGTTACATCTCAGTATACAATCATGAGTGGGATAACATGCGAGACATATTAGCAAAGCACTGGTCGGTCCTGGGGGCGGAACCTTCACTTAGATGCTTTGTGACAGATAGACCACTCATGACTCCCCGTAGATCAAAGAACCTCAAAGATTTACTTATAACAAGTCATTATGTTGCACCTACAGTAAACCCTTTTGGCTGTTCAAAACCAAAACAGGGCTGTTTTAAATGTGGCCACTGTATGGCATGTAGCAATATCCTTCGAACCACCAAATTCAACTCAGTGGAAGGCAAAGAATTCATGATTAGGGAATATATCTCTTGTAACACTATGAACGTTATTTATTATGCTACATGTAGTTGTCAGTTAATCTATATAGGCCTAACATCACGGGAGCTGCGAGTACGCGTAAGAGAACATGTTAGGGATATTGTCGCAGCAAAGACTGTGGAAGATGTGTCGACCCTTAAGACCATCCCGAAACATTTCAGGATGGTCCATAATTGTAACCCCAAAGATTTTCTGGTAAGGGGTATAGATGTAGTACATATGGGCATTAGAGGTGGCAACGTTAAAAAATTATTGGCACAACGTGAGACAAAATGGATCGTGACCTTGGGAACAATGAAGCCAGATGGTTTAAATGATGCCCTTAGTTTCAGCTCCTTTTTGTAGTAATGTCCTTCCCTGGTTGGCATACCTTTTTTCCTAAATCAATTCGTTTATTTGGCACCTGTTTTTAATTGGTGTGAGTTAGTTTGTTTTTTTAACAGTTTTTATATTTGTTATACATCATATTAGGTTCCTTAAAGAAGAAAAGGGCGTTACTATGATCTCCTTCAATCGTCATTTCTACAGAAAAATACTGAAGAAAGAACCACAGCACCTTACTCAGAATGTATTATCTGTTCTGGTTATACTTACCTTATATTATATGTATATATATATACTGATGGACTCACAGAATTTTTAGGTGTTGTTAGTTCTTGATTCTGTTTGTATTCATGTGCTCTTCTTTTGCATACAGCATATATGTAGAGTGTGACATTCTTTCAGCTGTGATGCGCGTGCGCAGGTCGGTCGTCACTGCTTCCCCCCTCTCTGTCCGGCGCTGTCTGGCGACATGCAGGACCGGGTTGTTTTCACTCCCGTTCGTGCATTAGCTAGACTAGTCCGGGCAGGGGCGGGTTAACCAGGACGATGACGGGCGCATGCGCCGTACAAACACAGCGGCAATTAGGGCAGGTCACCTGACGCCCATGTGACCAGTTTCTATGGGGATTTAAGGTCCTGCAATTCTTTCCACACCACACTTCCCCCTTGAGAAAGCAGGGTGCGACAGCGGCGAAACGCGCGTTGGGGTGCGTGCCGTGGTCCCTCTATACCCAGGTGAGACATGCTCCTCTTGGTTATTATTTTTTCTGGTGCTCACAGAGCTGAGTTATAATAGTTGGAGATTGGTTACCTTGCCATATCCATTTAACACATACTTTTCTATAGACTATCTATGGTGTGCTGTGAGACCTTGTAATTAGGAGGCGTTTTGTCAGTCTATACATCCTGGGTAGCATTTTGATACGTATCATGGACACTAGAATCACATGAGGGCCAGGCACATTTTGGTGTCTTTGTATTTTATCGTCTTTAACACGTTTTTTTTTGTGTGTTTTTAATGTTTTGTATTGCTATTTCAATAAACTTGTTATGCATTTTATAACTTAATAAGCTTCCGCTATCGTTCTCTTTTTGTTTACTTTATCATAACTGCAAGTAGTCTTACAAGGGCACTATTTGCCAAATATCCTACTGACACTGTGAATAAATACTTACAGATGGGAAAATCATTTAGTGTACTTGATAGATGAGGTAGGTAGGAGGATCATAAGGTGCCTGGGTTGGTATTAATGATTTCCATAAATAAGTTGTCCCTTGTTCTCAACCAGGACATATCACTCCCCTGCCTGCCATTTTCCTGCTTGATTGAGTGTGGTGAGCCCTTGCTTAATTGACAATTCAGACAAGTGACATTGTTGAGCCACTGGTCCAAACAGTGCTCCCCCCAATGTTGCTTATGCAGCAGCATAGCAGGAGCGCAGGGGCACTGAAGCTAGCCGGTATCAAGAGCAGACAGTGCATTTGAGTGATACTGGACAGCTTCAGGGCAATGCTTCGAATTACTATTGGAACAAGCTTGCATATGTTAAAGGGAACCTGTCAGCAGGATTGTGCTCAGTAACCTACAGACAGTGTCAGGTCGGCGCCGTTATACTGATTACAGTGATACCTGGTGATGAAATCCGTCTTATGGTTGTTGTTTAATCTTTATTTTCAGTTTTCAGTTAATGATATGCTCATGCTTCGGGGCGGCCTGTGGGGGGGAGAGGGGGGTCTTCATGTGGTGGTCTGCTTAGGTATTAATCAGTATGGCTTCTGACAGGTCACTGATCCCTCACTGACCTGCCCCCTAGTGAATATTGCATGTACATACTGAAAAAAAAAAACATTCTGCAGGCAGGCGCCAGCCGTGTCATCTGCGCTGGACCATAATCGCATGTTTACTATGTTAATAATAAATGTTCTTGAGGTTATCCTGTTAGTATAAAAAAAATCAGTTTGAAAATGGCGCCTGCCACACCTGCCCAGTAGCTGTTATCTGTGTATATAGAGGTGATACGATAGCTGCTATTGCACCAGCGCCTGCCTCCAGAAGGTTTTTTTTTTTCAGTATGTACATATAATATTCATTATGTAAAATACTGAGCAGGTCAGTGAGGGATCAGTGGCCTGTCAGAAGCCATACAGATAAATACCTAAGTAGACCACCACATGAAGACCCCCCACAGGCTGCCCCGGGGCACGAGCATATCATTAACTCAAAACTGAAAATAAAGATTACACAACAACCACAAGACGGATTTCATCAACCAGTCAACCAGGGTATCATTTTAATCAGTATAACGGTGGTAACCTGACACTGTAGGTAACTGCGCACAATCCTGCTGACAGGTTCCCTTTAAGACTTCACTGCTAAAGGAAAGCAATGGCTGTTTAACAAGGTAAAGAGCCTTGAACAATAAATTAAAAATCACAATTCTTGAAAACAGAGAATTTTTCATAGCAAGTAGGTAATTGCAATGTTGCTGATCTTTACAAGCCCTTTTTAATTTTGATTTACAACAATGAGTCCACCAAATTTAGCATAAAGGCACTTCAACCTGTAAAACTCATGAAACCATTTCGATCCAATAAGGGTCGAACACAGAAGAGATCCTTTAAAAGGGTAACACTTTATTAAACAAATTTAAAAGACATAAAAAGCAGAACCAACATGATGTTGGTAACGGCCGATGTCGAGGCCTTGTACACGTGACGTCAATTAAGCATATTGATGGTCTAGAGGCAGCCTCGTGGTATCTACATTCCAGTAATTTGGACGGTGAGTTGGCAGACCTAATTTTGATGCTCCTTGAGTTTGTGTTAAAACATAACACCTTCATATTTGATCAAAATATATATTTACAGTTAAGAGGTACAGCAATGGGGGCATCTTGTGCCCCCTCGTATGCTAACCTTTTTATGGGCTACTGGGAAAGAAGCATATTCTTGGGTGATGAGATACCGGAAATCAGCAAAGTCCATAATTGGGTTAGGTACATTGATGATGTGCTGTTTATTTGGGAAGGTACTACTAATGAACTCGAGACCTTCATGAACAAACTGAATTCCAATTCTAGAAATATTAAATTTACATTTAAATCTGGTAGGAAATTGGAATTCTTGGATATGCTCATTGAGGCAGCAGAAGACGGTACACTACAGACGGATATATATAGGAAACCTACTTCAACCAACTCTCTCTTGATGGCAGACTCGGCTCACCCAAGATCTACGATTCGGGGAATCCCTATCGGCCAGTTTTTGAGACTCAAAAGAATTTGCTCAGATAAACGGACTTTTCATACTCACTCAGCGGACCTGGCAGCAAGATTTGAGGAACGAGGGTATAGTAGGAGACTGATCCGCCAGGGATATCACAGGGCAATTAAAACATCACAAAATAGTCTTCTCTATGGACCCGCCACTCCGAAGTCATCAGAAGACCAACCACAAATTCGATTTATATCAACTTTTAACAATAAATGGAAACCATTAACAGATATCATTCGTAAAAATTGGAATATCCTCTTAACAGATCCCTGTTATGACCTGGTGGTTACGGAGTGGTACTGAGATGACCTGGTGGGTAAAACCAATCATGGACAAGCTCAGAGGAGGTGGCAGCTCTACAGACAGTAATCACCTATATGACCTAGTGATTACGGAGCAGCACTGAAATGACCTAGTGGGTAAAACAAATAATGTACTAGCTCTGAGGAGGTGGTAACTTTACTGACCGCAATCCCTACTCCTAACACCAACACTAGAAATAGCCGTGGAGCGTTCCTATCTCTGCCTAGACGCCTCTTCACAGCCTAAGAACTAGCTACCCCTGAAGATGGAAACGGAAAACTATCTCGCCTCAGAGAAACCCCCAAAGGAAAGATAGCCCCCCACAAATATTGACGGTGAGTGAAGAGGGAAATGACAAACTCAGAAATGAAACTAGATTTTAGCAAAGGAGGCCACTACTATCTAAATAGACAGAGAAAGAAAAGGCTACTGTGCGGTCAGTATAAAAACTAAATGTCCACGCAGAGTTTACAAAAATAACCTCCACACCGACTCACGGTGTGGAGGGGCAAATCTGCAACCCCAGAGCTTCCAACAAGCCGGAATATTTCATGATGACAAGCTGGACAAAAGAGACATAACTTAAACTGAACAAAAGGTCATAGGCAGGGAAACACCCAAAAACTAGCAGAACTTATCTTAAGCTGAAATGGACTGGCCAACAGAGAACTTCCAGGAAAGGACTGAATCCACAGGAAGGAACATTGACAGCTGGCATCCACTACAGCCCAAAGCCCAGTAAAATAATCAGGCCAGGGAACCGATTAGTGAAAGCAGCTGCTAAGTTCCACTTGAAACCACCAGAGGGAGCCCAAGAGCAGAACTCCCAAAAATACCATTTGCAACCACAGGATGGAGCCCAAGAACGGAACTCACAACAGATCCCGTGCTGAAACAAATACTTCCTCGGTCTCCACAAATGGTGGCCAAGAGATCACCAAATTTAAAAGACATTTTGGTCCATAGCTATTATGACTCGAAACGTGACAAAAGGAACATGAATAATAAAGGGAACAACGTTTTTTTCCTGTGTGGCATGTGCAAGGCGTGTACTAACCTTGTAAAATCAACTACATTTGACAACCATGATGGAACAAGAAGATTTAAAATATTAAAACATCTCAATTGCAGCTCAAAAGGTGTGATATACCATGCGGAATGTCCATGTAAAAAAGTATATATAGGTCTAACAACGAGAGAATTGAAGATTCGAACGAGGGAGCACGTCCGTGACATTGACAAGTCTAAAACAGTTGAAGATGATACTCAACTGAAGACCCTGCCGTGTCATTTTAAAAGGTACCATCAATCTAACTCTAGGGGGTTAAAAATTAAAGCCATAGATCAGATTTGTTTGGGCCCCAGGGGAGGGAATTTATCACAGACACTTGCTCAACTGGAAAGCCGTTGGATATACCGCTTAGGAACTCTTTACCCTCGGGGACTCAATGAAAGTATGGGCTTTGCATCCTTTTTGTAAAAATATGCATAGTTTAGGAATATGATATCTTTTTTAGGGGTAGGGGGGCAGCTATTGCATGTTAGTTAGTCTCTACTAATCGGCCTCCCTCTTACCAAACTCTCCCCGCTCCAATCTGTCCTGAATGCTGCTGCCAGGATCATATTCCTCACCAACCGTTACACCGATGCCTCTACCTTGTGCCAGTCATTACACTGGCTACCCATCCACTCCAGAATCCAGTACAAAACTACTACCCTCATCCACAAAGCACTCCATGGCTCAGCACCACCCTACATCTCCTCTCCGGTCTCAGTCTACCACCCTACCCGTGCCCTCCGCTCCGCTAATGACCTCAGGTTAGCATCCTCAATAATCAGAACCTCCCACTCCCGTCTCCAAGACTTTACACGTGCTGCGCCGATTCTTTGGAATGCACTACCTAGGTTAATACGATTAATCCCCAATCCCCACAGTTTTAAGCGTGCCCTAAAAACGCATTTGTTCAGACTGGCCTACCGCCTCAACACATTAACCTAACTATCCCTGTGTGGCCTATTAAAAATAGAAAAAAAACCAAAACACATAATCAGGTTCCTTGCATCGTGTTTTCATACACTTTATGTAGTTAATAGCCCTCTGTGTCTGTACTGCTACATACTTAGGCAGTTAACTGGTTCATGCAGCTTTACATGAACACCCGAGCCTTACACTATGGCTGGTCCAAATAACTAAAGCAATTGTTACCATCCACCTCTCGTGTCTCCCCTTTTCCTCAGTTTGTAAGCTTGCGAGCAGGGCCCTCATTCCTCCTGGTATCTATTTTGAACTGTGATTTCTGTTATGCTGTAATGTCTATTGTCTGTACAAGTCCCCTCTATAATTTGTAAAGCGCTGCGGAATATGTTGGCGCTATATAAATAAAAATTATTATTATTATTATAGTTCATAGCGATTGGTTTATGTGTATTTTTACTTCTTGTTTTTTAACCTTATTTTATTTCCTTTGTTATATAGCTCTCTACTGCCATATCGGTAATTGGACTCTGTGAAGTTTGCAAAAATCTTTGAAAATGATGGGTGAAGAGTGGCTACTTTGGAGACAAAAAGGACATTCATGTCATATTATCTTATTCCCCTATAGGTGTAATAACAGCCTTAGTTTATGATGTTTTAGAGGCCATATGGAGTCATGAGACTACAGAAAACCCCTCCAACCCTTTTTTCCCCCTTCCCCCCTCCTTCTTCCCTTCCCCTCATGTTTTTAAGATTTAACACTATACTGTTTCTTCATATTTTTAACTTTGTCACTTTTATATATATACGGCAAATTTAGTTTATATGCACATGTAATATGTTTCCATTTAATACCTATAGGTGTAATAACAGCCTTAGGTGATGATGCCTCAGAGGTCATATGGAGTCATGAGACTACAGAAACCCCCCCCCTGCATCCTCTTCATCCCCCTCCCCTTCCTTTCTCCCCCTTTCCTCCCTCCCGCCCCCTCCCCCCCTTTTTCCTTTCCTCCCGTTCCCCTAATACCTTTAGAACTAAACACTACACCGTTTTTTCATATTTTTAACTTTGTCACCCCTATATATGTATATGCAATTTTAGTTTGCATGTACATGTAATATGTTTTCATTTAACACTATAATAGCATTTTATCTATATTTGTCATAGTTTTATCACTAATATTTATCACTATTATCATAGCACACTGTATCTACAGTCATATGAAAAAGTTTGGGCACCCCTATTAATTTTAAGCTTAATGTTTTATAAAAATTGTTTTTTTTGCAACAGCTATTTCAGTTTCATATATCTAATAACTGTTGGACACAGTAATGTTTCTGCCTTGAAATGAGGTTTATTGTACTAACAGAAAATGTGCAATCTGCATTCAAACAAAAGTTGACAGGTGCATAAGTATGGGCACCCTTATCATTTTCTTGTTTTAAATACTCCTACCTACTTTTTACTGACTTACTAAAGCACTTTTTTTGGTTTTGTAACCTCATTGAGCTTTGAACTTCATAGCCAGGTGTATGCAATCATGAGAAAAGCTACTTAAAGTGGCCACTTGCAAGTTGTTCTCCTGTTTGAATCTCCTCCTAAGAGTGGCATCATGGGCTCCTCAAAACAACTGTCAAATGATCTGAAAACAAAGATTATTCAACATAGTTGTTCAGGGGAAGGGTACAAAAAGCTGTCTCAGAGATTTAACCTGTCAATTTCCACTGTGAGGAACATAGTAAGGAAATGGAAGAACACAGGTACAGTTCTTGTTAAGGCCAGAAGTGGCAGGCCAAGAAAAACATCAGAAAGGCAGAGAAGAAGAATGGTGAGATCAGTCAAGGACAATCCTCAGACCACCTCCAGAGAGCTGCAGCATCAACTTGCTGCAGATGGTGTCACTGTGCATCGGTCAACTATACAACGCACTTTGCACAAGGAGAAGCTGTATGGGAGAGTGATGCGAAAGAAGCCATTTCTGCAAGCATGCCACAAACAGAGTCGGCTGAGGTATGCAAAAGCACATTTGGAGAAGCCAATTTCTTTTTGGAAGAAGGTCCTGTGGACTCATGAAACCAAGATTGAGTTGTTTGGTAATACAAAAAGGCGTTATGCATGGCGGCAAAAAAACACAGTGCGTTGTATAGTTGACCGATGCACAGTGACACCATCTGCAGCAAGTTGATGCTGCAGCTCTCTGGAGATGGTCTGAGGATTGTCCTTGACTGATCTCACCATGCTTCTTCTCTGCCTTTCTGATGTTTTTCTTGGCCTGCCACTTCTGGCCTTAACAAGAACTGTACCTGTGTTCTTCCATTTCCTTACTATGTTCCTCACAGTGGAAATTGATAGGTTAAATCTCTGAGACAGCTTTTTGTATCCTTCCCCTGAACAACTATGTTAAATAATCTTTGTTTTCAGATCATTTGACAGTTGTTTTGAGGAGCCCATGATGCCACTCTTCAGAGGAGATTCAAACAGGAGAACAACTTGTAAGTGGCCACTTTAAGTAGCTTTACTCATTATTGCATACACCTAGCTATGAAGTTCAAAGCTCAATGAGGATACAAAACCAAAAAAAGTGCTTTAGTAAGTCAGTAAAAAGTAGGTAGGAGTATTTAAAACAAGAAAATGATAAGGGTGCCCATACTTATGCACCTGTCAACTTTTGTTTGAATGCAGATTGCACATTTTCTGTTAGTACAATAAACCTCATTTCAAGGCAGAAACATTGCTGTGTCCAACAGTTATTAGATATATGAAACTGAAATAGCTGTTGCAAAAAAAACAATTTTTATAAAACATTAAGCTTAAGATTAATAGGGGTGCCAAAACTTTTTCATATGACTGTATATCACAACCATTCACTGCTGTGTCTGGTTCATCACCAATTTTTAATATATTTTTAATATGTCTTGTATACATTTTTGCCTTGTAAAGTTCACTATATATCAGGGGTTTCCTGTGTAACATTACCAGGGCCGGACTGGGACTAAAATTCAGCCCTGGCATTTGAAGTTACACAGGCCCACTTGTCACATGGTGACTGTATAATATCTTTGTACACTTGTAGGCTACAAGAAGTGAGGGGAGTGTAACACGACTATATAACATATAATTACAGCTGTATCCAGCATTACATCTCAGCCCCCATAGAATGTAATACAGCTCAGTCCCCATAGAATGTAATACAGCATAGCCAGCCCCCATAGAATGTAATACAGCCAGCCCCCATAGAATGTAATACAGCACAGCCCCCATAGACTATAATACAGCACAGCCCCATAGAATGTAATGCTGCACAGCCCCCATAGAATGTAATGCAGCACAGCCCCCATAGAATGTAATGCAGCACAGCCCCCATAGAATGTAATGCAGCACAGCCCCATAGAATGTAATACAGCCAGCCCCCATAGAATGTAATACAGTCAGCCCCCATAGAATGTAATGCAGTACAGCCCCCATAGAATGTAATGCAGCACAGCCCCCATAGAATGTAATACAGACAGCCCCCATAGACTATAATACAGCACAGCCCCATAGAATGTAATGCTGCACAGCCCCCATAGAATGTAATACAGCACAGCCCCCATAGAATGTAATACAGCCAGCCCCCATAGACTATAATACAGCACAGCCCCATAGAATGTAATGCAGCACAGCCCCCATAGAATGGAATGCAGCACAGCCCCATAGAATATAATGCAGCACAGCCCCATAGAATATAATGCAGCACAGACCCATAGAATATAATGCAGCACAGGCCCATAGAATGGAATGCAGCACAGGCCCATAGAATATAATGCAGCACAGGCCCATAGAATATAATGCAGCACAGGCCCATAGAATGGAATGCAGCACAGGCCCATAGAATGGAATGCAGCACAGGCCCATAGAATACAATGCAGCACAGGCCCATAGAATATAATGCAGCACAGGCCCATAGAATATAATGCAGCACAGGCCCATAGAATGGAATGCAGCACAGCCCTATAGAATATAATGCAGCACAGCCCCATAGAATATAATGCAGCACAGGCCCATAGAATATAATGCAGCACAGGCCCATAGAATATAATGCAGCACAGGCCCATAGAATGGAATGCAGCACAGCCCCATAGAATATAATGCAGCACAGCCCCATAGAATGGAATGCAGCCAGCCCCATAGAATATAATGCAGCAGAGGCCCATAGAATGGAATGCAGCCAGCCCCATAGAATATAATGCAGCAGAGGCCCATAGAATGGAATGCAGCCAGCCCCATAGAATATAATGCAGCAGAGGCCCATAGAATGGAATGCAGCCAGCCCCATAGAATATAATGCAGCACAGGCCCATAGAATGGAATGCAGCACAGCCCCATAGAATATAATGCAGCAGAGGCCCATAGAATGGAATGCAGCCAGCCCCATAGAATATAATGCAGCAGAGGCCCATAGAATGGAATGCAGCACAGCCCCCCCCCCCAATAGCTCCACAATCCAGTCATCACTCATTGATAAAAAAAAAACAAAAAACACTCTACTCACCTTTCCTCCTGCCCCGCGCTGCTCTGGCTCTGGTCTCAGCAGTCGCAGTCTGCCCGCCCGGTCACACAGCAGGTGCGCGATGATATGACGTCATCGCGCACCCGCAGTGTCAGCGGCAGGCAGAGCGGGGAATGATGGGAGAGGAAGCGTCAGCAGACGCTCTCTCCTCCATCATTGCATTCAACTGTACCGGCGTCTATGACGCCGGTATAGTTGAATGCGGGGCCGGGAGTGCGCCGACGGCGGGGAGAGTGTGCCGACAGCGGCACACTCGAGCGGCCCACTACTGCCACCGGCCCTTCTGGCATTTGCCAGAACTGCCCGATGGCCAGTCCGGCCCTGAACATTACTGTAATGCCTTTGTTATACTAAAAGCTGTTAATATTAATATTCTTATAACGTTGACAACTTAAATAGGGTAATAATATTGCCACAATACCCCTTTTCCACCCTCAGCATAATGTTTGAAATAGTCCGCTGCCGCTGCCCCGGCTATAGTGACAGCGCGCATGCGCAGTCCTCCCCAGCTCGCGATCTTCCAGTGACGCTCACCAAGACAGGCTTGCGGTCCACGCTTGCGTGTCAGGAGCGGAGGCTGGAAGATCAATATCACGAGGGGGATGACACTGACATGCGCCGCCTACGTCACTTTTGCCGATGCATTAAGCCTATTGGCTGATGGCATGTTTAAAGAGCCGGCTGTCCCTCACCCTGACACACCCCCGGAAGAAGCTGGCGGCGAAACGCGCGTCGGGGTGAGGGGACGCTGGTTTTTGGATACAGATCTACAAAGTCCCGGAATATAGGTATACTTACCTTTCTTTACTTGATATCTTCTTTGCAATAGCATTATATTTACCTTCCGCTGGCAAGTTTAGTGTGGCATGTATATATTGCGGTGGAAACCGGGTACCTTTCCTTTCTCTTTTGCCAAATTTTTGCCTTACTAGTGAGATTAGTACATTGAATGTTATTATCCAATCTCTTATCTATGCTTGCCAGTGACATAGATATAATATCATGAGTTTACCTATAAACAATTAGGGTATTAATTTATGCTACTTGCTATTAGTGGGACATCAAAACAACATATTGTCATTTATATTGGTGTCTATATCATAATATGGATATAGTGGGACATTAAAACAACATATCGTTATATTGGTGTCTATATCATAATATGGATATAGTGTTTTCTCTATGTCCTTACGTATATTTGTTAATTCATTATAAATAATTCTAGAGCATGATCAGATAACACTTATAGGAATCACTAATCCTACTGATGCTATTCCTACTGGACTGTTATCCATCTTTTGATATAGACATTATTTAAGATATTATGTAGGTATTGTTGTCGTTATAACTGTTAACTTGGGTCTGGATTTCAGCAGCTTCCCTTTCTGTGATTTGTTCTGCTTTTTATGTCTTTTAAATTTGTTTAATAAAGTGTTACCCTTTTAAAGGATCTCTTCTGTGTTCGACCCTTATTGGATCGAAATGGTTTCATGACCCTTTTTAATTTTACCTCATACCAACTAGGAACAGTTTGGGAAATAAGTATTTGATCCCTTGCTGATTTTGTAAGTTTGCCCAGTGACAAAGACATGAACAGTCTATAATTTTAAGGGTAGGTTAATTTTAACATTGAGAGATAGAATATCAAAAATAAAATCGAGAAAATCGCATTGTATAAATTATATACATTTATTTGCATTTTGAAGTGAGAAATAAGTATTTGATCCCTCTGGCAAACAAGACTTAAAGTGAATCTGTCACCCCAAAATTTGCCTATAAGCTAAGGCCAGCGGAATCAGGGGCTTATCTACAGCATTCTGTAATGCGGTAGATAAGCCCCCGATGTAACCTGCAAGATAAGAAAAACAGGTTATATTAAACTCACCCAGGGGCGGTTGCGGTTTGGTTCAGGTACGATGGCTTTGCGGTCCGGGGCCTCCCATCTTCATACGATGACGTCCTCTCTGACCTTTCCTGGTGCCTGCGCACTGCAGTACTTTGCTCTGCCCTCAATAGGGCAGACAAAGTACGCCTGCGCAGGAGCCGCAGTAGGAAGAAAAGAAGAGGACGTCATGAAGATGGGAGGGGCCGGACCCAGACCGCGACGCCCATCGGACTAGACTGCACTGGGACTTCCTCTGGTTGAGTGTAATATAACTTGTTTTTCTTATCTTGCAGGCTACATCATCTCTAAATCATTAAGATTTTGAGGCTGTCAGTTGGCAACTTGGAACTTCAACTCCCTCCATAAGTTTTCTGTGGGATTAAGGTCTGGAGACTGGCTAGGCCACTCCATGACCTTAATGTGCTTCTTTTTGAGCCACTCCTTTGTTGCCTTGGCTGTATGTTTTGGGTCATTGTCTTGCTGGAAGACCCAGCCACGAACTGTTTTTTAATGTCCTGGCAGAGGGAAGGATGTTGTCACTCAGGATTTTACGGTACATGGCTCCATCCATTCTTCCATTGATGCAGAGAAGTAGTCCTGTGCCCTTAGCAGAGAAACACCCCCAAAACATAATGTTTCCACCTCCATGCTTGACAGTGGGGATGGTGTTATTCGGGTAAGAGGCAGCATGTCTCTTCCTCCAAACACGGCAAGTTGAGTTATTGTCAAAGACCTCAATTTTTGTCTCATCTGACCACAGCACCTTTTTCCAATCACACACAGCATACCTCCCAACTTTTGAAGATGGGAAAGGGGGACAAAAGTTGAGGCACGTGCAGCGCACCGTGGCAAATTTTAGGCCATGCCCCTGACCACACCCATTTCATAACTAGTCACACCCATATCCACGCCCCAACCACACTCATTTAGCACTGCTGATCAGTGTTTCATAAACAATAATTATAAACAGAAAAAAATAAATTTATTTACAAGTAATGAATTAACCCCTTTACCCCCAAGGGTGGTTTGCACGTTAATGACCGGGCCAATTTTTACAATTCTGACCACTGTCCCTTTATGAGGTTATAACTCTGGAACGCTTCAAGGATCTTGGCGATTCTGACACTGTTTTCTCGTGATTGTACTACATGATAGTGGTAAAATTTCTCGTATTGTACTACATGATAGTGGTAAAATTTCTTCGATATAACTTGCGTATATTTGTGAAAAAAAATGGAAATTTGGCGAAAATTTTGAAAATTTCGCAATTTTCCAACTTTGAATTTTTATGCCCTTAAATCACAGAAATATGTCACACAAAATACTTAATAGGTAACATTTCCCACATGTCTACTTTGCATCAGCACAATTTAGGAACCAAAATTTTTTTTTGTTAGGGAGTTATAAGGGTTAAAAGTTTTTTTAGGGACCACATCTCATTTGAAGTCATTTTGAGGGGTCTATATGATAAAAAATACCCAAGTGTGACACCATTCTAAAAACTGCACCTCTCAAGGTGCTCAAAACTACATTCAAGAAATTTATTAACCCTTCAGGTGTTTCACAGGAATTTTTGGAATGTTTAAATAAAAATTAACATTTAAATTTTTTTTACCCAAAATTTATTTCAGCTCCAATTTGTTTTATTTTACCAAGGGTAACAGGAGAAAATGGACCCCAAAAGTTATTGTACAATTTGTGCTGAGTATGCTGATTGTCATGATCTCCATGGCCAGAGAACTAGCATAAGCCTCAATAGGAACAAGCTCTTGGAAGATGTAACTATACTGACCATGAACTAAACCTACCGCATCATCTAGAAGTAGCCAGGTAGCATGTCCTACTTTTTATCCCTATATGCCCAGCGCCGGCCGGAGAACTAAATAATGCTAGCAGAGGGAAATATAAGACCTGACTCACCTCTAGAGAAATGCCCAAAAAGGAGACAGAGGCCCCCCACATATATTGGCGGTGATATGAGATGAAACAACAAACGCAGCAGGAAAATAGTTTTAGCAAATTTGAGGTCCGCTTTCTAGATAGCAGAAGACAGAAAGCATACTTTCATGGTCAGTAGAAAACCCTAACAAAACACATCCAGAAATTACTTTAGGACTCTGGCATTAACTCATAATACCAGAGTGGCAATTCCTGATCAACAAGAGCTTTCCAGACACAGTAACGAAACTGCAGCTGTGAACTGGAACCAAAATACAAAAACAAAACATGGACGAATGTCCAACTTATCTAGTAGATGTCTGGGAGCAGGAACAAGCACAGAGAGGCTTCTGATAACATTGTTGACCGGCAAGCATCTAACAGAGAAGCCAGGTTATATAGCGACACCCAGATCTAATCAGAACAGGTGAACAGGGAAGATGATGTCACAAGTTCAATTCCACCAGTAGCCACCGGGGGAGCCCAGAATCCAAATTCACAACAGTACCCCCCCCTCAAGGAGGGGGCACCGAACCCTCACCAGAACCACCAGGGCGATCAGGATGGGCCCTATGAAAGGCACGAACCAGATCAGAGGCATGAACATCAGATGCAGTGACCCAAGAATTGTCCTCCTGGCCGTATCCCTTCCACTTGACCAGATACTGGAGTCTCCGTCTGGAAACACGGGAGTCTAGGATTTTTTCCACAACGTACTCCAACTCACCCTCAACCAACACCGGAGCAGGAGGCTCAACGGAAGGCACAACCGGTGCCTCATACCTGCGCAATAACGACCGATGAAAAACGTTATGAATAGAAAAGGATGCAGGGAGGTCCAAACGGAAGGAAACAGGGTTAAGAATCTCCAATATTTTATACGGACCGATGAACCGAGGCTTAAACTTAGGAGATGAGACCCTCATAGGGACAAAACGAGAAGACAACCACACCAAATCTCCAACACAAAGCCGAGGACCAACACGACGGTGACGGTTGGCAAAAAGCTGAGTCTTCTCCTGGGACAACTTTAAATTGTCCATCACCTGCCCCCAGATATGATGCAATCTCTCCACCACCGCATCCACTCCAGGACAATCCGAGGATTCCATCTGACCGGAGGAAAATCGAGGGTGGAACCCCGAATTACAGAAAAACGGGGACACCAAAGTGGCAGAGCTGGCCCGATTATTGAGGGCGAACTCCGCCAATGGCAAAAAAGCAACCCAATCATCCTGGTCAGCAGACACAAAACACCTCAGATATGTCTCCAGGGTCTGATTAGTCCGCTCGGTCTGGCCATTAGTCTGAGGGTGAAAAGCAGACGAAAAAGACAAATCTATGCCCATCCTAGCACAGAATGCCCGCCAAAATCTAGACACAAATTGGGTTCCTCTGTCAGAAACGATATTCTCAGGAATACCATGCAAACGAACAACATTTTGAAAAAACAGGGGCACCAACTCGGAAGAAGAAGGCAATTTGGGCAGGGGAACCAAATGGACCATCTTAGAAAAACGGTCACACACCACCCAGATGACAGACATCTTCTGAGAAACAGGAAGATCCGAAATAAAATCCATCGAGATGTGTGTCCAAGGCCTCTTAGGAATAGGCAAGGGCAACAATAATCCACTAGCCCGAGAACAACAAGGCTTGGCCCGAGCACAAACGTCACAAGACTGCACAAAGCCTCGCACATCTCGTGACAGGGAAGGCCACCAGAAGGATCTTGCCACCAAATCCCTGGTACCAAAAATTCCAGGATGACCTGCCAATTAAGAGCACACTAACTACTAGAGAAAAAAAAAAAAAAAAAAAAAAAAAAATTTTCAGCAGACTTCTTATTTCTCTCCTTTCTCAGCCAAGGATTTTAACCCTTTAGTGGGCCGGTCAAACTGTCATGATCTCCATGGCCAGAGAACTAGCATAAGCCTCAATAGGAACAAGCTCTTGGAAGATGTAACTATACTGACCATGAACTAAACCTACCGCATCATCTAGAAGTAGCCAGGTAGCATGTCCTACTTTTTATCCCTATATGCCCAGCGCCGGCCGGAGAACTAAATAATGCTAGCAGAGGGAAATATAAGACCTGACTCACCTCTAGAGAAATGCCCAAAAAGGAGACAGAGGCCCCCCACATATATTGGCGGTGATATGAGATGAAACAACAAACGCAGCAGGAAAATAGTTTTAGCAAATTTGAGGTCCGCTTTCTAGATAGCAGAAGACAGAAAGCATACTTTCATGGTCAGTAGAAAACCCTAACAAAACACATCCAGAAATTACTTTAGGACTCTGGCATTAACTCATAATACCAGAGTGGCAATTCCTGATCAACAAGAGCTTTCCAGACACAGTAACGAAACTGCAGCTGTGAACTGGAACCAAAATACAAAAACAAAACATGGACGAATGTCCAACTTATCTAGTAGATGTCTGGGAGCAGGAACAAGCACAGAGAGGCTTCTGATAACATTGTTGACCGGCAAGCATCTAACAGAGAAGCCAGGTTATATAGCGACACCCAGATCTAATCAGAACAGGTGAACAGGGAAGATGATGTCACAAGTTCAATTCCACCAGTAGCCACCGGGGGAGCCCAGAATCCAAATTCACAACAGCTGATACCACATATGTGGGGGTAAACCACTGTTTTGGCGCACCTCAGAGCTCGGAAGGGAAGGAGCGCCATTTGACTTTTCAATGCAAAATTGACTGGAATTGAGATGGAACGCCATGTTGCGTTTAGAGAGCCCCTGATGTGCCTAAACATTGAAACCCCCCACAATTGACACCATTTTGGAAAGTAGACCCCCTAAGGAACTTATCTAGATGTGTGGTGAGCACTTTGACCCACCAAGTGCTTCAAAGAAGGTTATAATGCAGAGCCGTAAAAATAAAAAATCATATTTTTTTCGCAAAAATTATTTTTTGCCCCCAATTTTTTATTTTCCCAAGGGTAAGAGAAGAAATTAGACCACAAAAGTTGTTGTGCAATTTGTCCTGAGTACGCCGATACCCCATATGTGGGGGTTAACGACTGTTTGGGCGCATGGCAGAGCTCGGAAGGGAAGGAGCGTCATTTGACTTTTCAATGCAAAATTGACTGGAATTAAGATGGGATGCCATGTTGCGTTTGGAGAGCCCCTGATGTGCCTAAACAGTAGAAACCCCCCACAAGTGACACCATTTTGGAAAGTAGACCCCCTAAGGAACTTATCTAGATGTGTTTTGAGAGCTTTGATCCCCCAAGTGTTTCACTACAGTTTATAACGCAGAGCCGTGAAAATAAAAAATATTTTTTTTTCCACAAAAATTATTTTTTAGCCCCCAGTTTTGTATTTTCCCAAGGGTAACAGGAGAAATTGGACCCCAAAAGTTTTTCTCCAATTTGTCCTGAGTACGGTGATACCCCACATATGGGGGGGACCACTGTTTGGGCGCATGACAGAGCTCGGAAGGGAAGGAGCGCCATTTGGAATGCAGACTTAGATGGATTGGTCTGCAGGCGTCACGTTGCATTTGCAGAGCCCCTGATGTACCCAAACAGTAGAAACCCCCAAAAGTGACCCCATATTGGAAACTAGACCTCCCAAGGAACTTATCTAGATGTGTTGTGAGAACTTTAAACCCCCAAGTGATTCACTACAATTTACAACGCAGAGCCATGAAAATAAAAAATCCTTTTTTTTCCACAAAAATGATTTTTAGCCCCCCAAATTTATATTTTCCCAAGGGTAACAAGAGAACTTGGTCCCCAAAAGTTGTTGTCCAATTTGTCCCGAGTACGCCGATGCCCCATATGTTGGGGTAAACCCCTGTTTGGTCGCACGGGAAAGCTCGGAACGGAAGGAGCACTGTTTTACTTTTTCAATGCAGAATTGGCTGGAATTGAGATCGGACGCCATGTCGCGTTTGGAGAGCCCCTGATGTGCCTAAACAGTGGAAACTCCCCAATTCTAACTGAAACCCTAATCCAAACACACCCCTAACCCTAATCCTAACGGTAACCCTAACCACACCCCTAACCCTGACACACCCCTAACTCTAATCCCAACCCTAATCCCAACCGTTAATGTAATCCAAACCCTAACCCTAACTTTAGCCCCAACCCTAGCCCTAACTTTAGCCCCAACCCTAACCCTAACTTTAGCTCCAACCCTAGCCCCAGCCCTTACCCTAGCCCTAACCCTAACCCTAACCCTAGCGCTAACCCTAGCTCTAACCCTAGCCCTAACCCTAGCCCTAACCCTAGCCCTAACCCTAGCCCTAATGGGAAAATGGAATAAATACATTTTTTTAATTTTATTATTTTTCCCTAACTAAGGGGTTGATGAAGGGGGGTTTGATTTACTTTTATAGCATTTTTATAGCGGATTTTTATGATTGGCAGCCGTCACACACTAAAAGACGCTTTTTATAGCAAAAAAGTTTTTGCGTCTCCACATTTTGAGAACTATAATTTTTCCATATTTTGGTCCACAGAGTCATGTGAGGTCCTGTTTTTTGCGGGACGAGTTGACGTTTTTATTGGTAACATTTTCGGACACGTGACAGTTTTTGTTCGCTTTTTATTCCGATTTTTGTGAGGCAGAATGACAAAAAAACAGCTATTCATGAATTTCTTTTGGGGGAGGCGTTTATACCATTCCACGTTTGGTAAAATTGATAAAGCAGTTTTATTCTTCGGGTCAGTACGATTACAGCGATACCTCATTTATATAATTTTTTTATGTTTTGGCGCTTTTATATATACGATAAAAACTATTTTATAGAATAAATAATTATTTTGGCATCGCTTTTTTCTGAGGACTATAACTTTTTTATTTTTTCTTTGATGCCGCTGTATGACGTTTTCAGCGGTACCATGGTTATTTATATCCGTCTTTTTGATCGCGTGTTATTCCACTTTTTGTTCGGCGGTATGATAATAAAGCGTTGTTTTTTGCCTCGTTTTTTTTTTTTTCTTCCTACGGTGTTCACTGAAGGGGTTAACTAGTGATAAAGTTTTATAGGAGGGGTCGTTACGGATGCGGTGATACTAAATATGTGTACTTTTATTTTTATTTTTTTTATTTAGATAAAGAAATGTATTTATGGGAATAATATATATATTTTTTTTCTTTATTTAGGAATTTTTTTTTTATTTTTTGTTACACATGTGGAAATTTTTTTTTTAACTTTTTTACTTTGTTCCCGGGGGGACATCACAGATTGCTGATCTGACAGTTTGCACAGCACTCTGTCAGATCACCGATCTGACTTACAGCACTGTAGGCTTACCAAGCACCTGCTCTGAGCAGGCACTTGGTAAGCCACCTCCCTCCCTGCAGGACCCGGATGCCACGGCCATCTTGGATCCGGGCACCTGCAGCGAGGAGGAGGTAAGAGACCCTTGCAGCAACGCGATCATATCGCGTTGCTCCGGGTGTCTCAGGGAAGCACGCAGGGAGCCCCCTCCCTGCGCGATGCTTCCCTTTACCGCTGGCACACCGCGATCATGTTTGATCGCGGTGTGCCGGGGGTTAATGTGCCGGGGGCAGTCCGTGACTGCTCCTGGCACATAGTGCCGGATGTCAGCTGCGATAGTCAGCTGACACACGGCCGCGATCGGCCGCGCTCCCCCCGTGAGCGCCGCCGATCGCGCTGGACGTACTATCCCGTCGGTGGTCATACGGGCCCACCCCACCTTGACGGGATAGTACGTCCAATGTCAGAAAGGGGTTAAAGTACATGCTACACCCCCACTACTCAGTTTCTATTCTGTGCCCACTCACTTTTTCCCCCATACTGTCTCCTCACATTATTCCCCTCCCTCCTCATACTGTCTTCTCTCACATCCCCCCTGTTCACCATACTGTCTCCTCATATATTTACCCCCTCATTTTCTATACATCCTGCTGACACATACCCCTGACTCCCTGTACTGTGTCTGCACACATCCCATCACCCTCACTCCCCATACTCTGTCCACATACATTTTTCACATCACTGCTCATACTGTGCCCACTGTTGTGAATTTGGATTCTGGGCTCCCCCGGTGGCCGCTTGTGGAATTGGACTTGTCATCCTCTTTCCTGTTTCACCTGGTTCCATCAGTAGTGGGTGTCGCTATTTAAGCTCATTTCTCTGGTGGTTTCTTGCCGGTCAACAATGTTATCTGATGCCTCTCAGTGCTTGTTCCTGCTTCTAGACAACTACTAGATAAGTTGGACTTTTGTCCATGTTTTGTTTTGCCTATTTGTTCCAGTTCACAGCTGAAGTTTTGTTACTGTGTCTGGAAAGCTCTCGTTGATCAGGGATTGCTACTCTGGCGTTATGAGTTAATGCCAGAGTTTAAGGTAATCTCTGGATGGTGTTTTGTTAGTGTTTTTCTGCTGACCATGAAAGTATACTATCTGTCTTCTGCTATCTAGTAAGCGGACCTCAAATTTGCTAAGACTATTTTCCTGCTGCGTTTGTTGTTTCATCTGAACTCACCGTCATTATATGTGGGGGGCTACTGTCTTCTTTGGAATATTTCTCTAGAGGTGAGCCAGGTCTTATATTTCCCTCTGCTAGCTATTTAGGTCTTAGGCCAGAGCTGGGCATCTAGCGATAAATAGGAAATGCTACCTGGCTATTTCTAGTTGCGCGGCAGGCTTAGTTCATGGTCAGTATAGTTCCATCTTCCGAGAGCTTGTCCCTCTATAGGCTTGCTATGATCTCTGCCTGCAGAGATCATGACAGTTTGACCGGCCAATAAAGTGTTAAAGACCCAGGTTGAGAAAGGAGAGTTATAAGAAGTCTGCTGGAATTTTTTTTTTTTTTTTTTTTTTTTTTCCTCCAGTCTGCCTTGCTGCAGTCTTTTTTCTCTCTCTCCTCCTAATCTCTGTATGCTCTGTGTGCACCTGACAATAATGGATCTCCAGAGTGTAACTGCGGGTTTGAATAATCTCATCACGAAAGTACAAAATTTACAAGATTTTGTGGTACATGCTCCGGTATCTGAACCGAGAATTCCTTTGCCGGAGTTCTTCACAGGGAATAGAGCTAGCTTCCAGAATTTCCGAAATAATTGTAAGCTTTATTTATCCCTGAAGTCTCGTTCAGCTGGAGACCCTGCTCAGCAGGTTAGGATTGTGATTTCCTTGCTCAGGGGTGACCCTCAAGATTGGGCCTTCTCATTGCCAGCAGGGGATCCTGCGTTACGCGATGTGGATGCGTTTTTTCTGGCCTTGGGCTTGCTTTATGAGGAACCTCATTTGGAACTTCAGGCAGAAAAAACTTTGATGGCACTATCTCAGGGGCAAGACGAAGCTGAAGTTTTCTGCCAAAAATTCCGTAAATGGTCTGTGCTTACTCAGTGGAATGAGTGCGCCTTGGCGGCAACTTTCAGAGAAGGTCTCTCTGATGCCGTTAAGGATGTTATGGTGGGGTTCCCTTTGCCTGCAGGTCTGAATGAGTCCATGACAATGGCTATTCAGATTGATAGGCGTCTGCGGGAGCGCAAACCGGTGCACCATCTGGCGGTGTCTATGGAAAAGACGCCAGAAAGTATGCAGTGTGATAGAATTCTGTCCAGGAGCGAGCGACAGAATTTTAGACGGAAGAATGGATTGTGTTTCTATTGTGGGGATTCTACTCATGTTATATCAGCATGCTCTAGGCGTACAAAGAAGCTTGATAAGTCTGTTTCCATTGGCACCATTCAGTCTAAGTTTATTTTGTCTGTAACCCTGATTTGCTCTTTGTCATCCATTGCCACGGACGCCTATGTTGACTCTGGCGCCGCTCTGAGTCTTATGGATTGGTCCTTTGCCAATCGTTGTGGTTTTGATTTAGAGCCTTTGGAGACTCTTATTCCTCTGAAGGGGATTGACTCCACCCCATTGGCTAATAATAAACCACAATACTGGACACAAGTAACCATGCGTATCAATCCGGATCACCAGGAGATTATTCGTTTCCTGGTGCTGTATAATTTACATGACGATTTGGTACTGGGATTGCCATGGTTGCAGTCTCACAACCCAGTCTTGGACTGGAGAGCAATGTCTGTGTTGAGCTGGGGATGTAAGGGTATTCATGGGGACGTACCTTTGGTTTCTATTTCGTCGTCCATTCCCTCTGAAGTCCCTGAGTTCCTCTCTGATTATCAAGACGTCTTTGACGAACCCAAGCTTGGGTCGTTACCTCCGCACCGTGAGTGCGATTGTGCCATAGATTTGATACCGGGTTGTAAATATCCAAAGGGTCGTTTGTTTAATTTGTCTGTGCCGGAACATGCTGCTATGCGGGAATATATAAAGGAGTCTTTGGAAAAGGGACATATTCGTCCATCTTCTTCTCCCTTGGGAGCTGGGTTTTTCTTTGTCTCAAAAAAAGACGGCTCTTTGAGACCATGTATTGATTATCGGCTTCTGAATAGGATCACTGTTAAGTATCAATACCCATTGCCATTGCTTACTGATTTGTTTGCTCGTATAGAGGGTGCTAAGTGGTTCTCTAAAATTGATCTTCGTGGGGCGTATAATTTGGTGCGGATCAGGCAGGGGGATGAGTGGAAGACCGCATTTAATACGCCCGAGGGCCACTTTGAGTATTTGGTCATGCCTTTTGGTCTTTCTAATGCCCCTTCAGTTTTCCAGTCTTTTATGCATGATATTTTCCGCGATTTTCTGGATAAATTTATGATAATATATCTGGATGATATTCTGATTTTTTCTGATGACTGGGACTCTCATGTCCAGCAGGTCAGGAGAGTTTTTCAGGTTCTGCGGTCTAATTCTTTATGTGTGAAGGGGTCTAAGTGCGTTTTTGGGGTCCAGAGAATTTCCTTTTTGGGGTATATTTTTTCTCCCTCTTCCATTGAGATGGATCCCGTCAAGGTGCAAGCTATTTGTGACTGGACTCAGCCCTCCTCTCTTAAGGGTCTTCAGAGATTTTTGGGCTTTGCCAACTTTTACCGCCGATTTATTGCTGGTTTTTCGGATGTCGTTAAACCACTGACTGATTTGACCAGACAAGGCGCTGATGTTGCTAATTGGTCCCCTCATGCTGTAGAGGCCTTTCAGGAGCTTAAGCGCCGTTTTGCCTCTGCCCCTGTGTTGCGTCAGCCTGATGTGAATCTGCCTTTTCAGGTTGAGGTTGACGCTTCGGAGATCGGAGCTGGGGCAGTGTTGTCGCAGAAAGGTTCCGACTGCTCCGTCATTAGGCCTTGTGCCTTCTTTTCTCGCAAATTTTCGCCCGCAGAGCGGAATTATGATGTTGGGAATCGGGAGCTTTTGGCCATGAAGTGGGCGTTTGAGGAGTGGCGCCATTGGCTCGAGGGGGCTAGGCATCAGGTGGTGGTATTGACTGACCACAAAAATTTGATTTATCTTGAGACTGCCAGACGCCTGAATCCTAGACAGGCGCGCTGGTCTTTATTTTTTTCTCGCTTTAATTTTGTGGTGTCATACCTACCGGGTTCTAAGAATGTTAAGGCAGATGCCCTTTCTAGGAGTTTTGACCCGGACTCTCCTGGTAATTCTGAACCCACAGGTATCCTTAGGGAGGGAGTAATTTTGTCGGCCGTTTCTCCTGATCTGCGGCGGTCCTTGCAAGAGTTTCAGGCGGATAGACCGGATCGTTGTCCGCCTGATAGACTGTTTGTTCCGGATGATTGGACCAGCAGAGTCATCTCTGAGGTACATTCTTCTGCATTGGCAGGTCATCCCGGAATTTTTGGTACCAGGGATTTGGTGGCAAGATCCTTCTGGTGGCCTTCCCTGTCACGAGATGTGCGAGTCTTTGTGCAGTCATGTGACGTTTGTGCTCGGGCCAAGTCTTGTAGTTCTCGGGCTAGCGGACTGCTGTTGCCCTTGCCTATTCCTAAGAGGCCTTGGACACACATCTCGATGGATTTTATTTCAGATCTGCCTGTTTCCCAGAAGATGTCTGTCATCTGGGTGGTCTGTGACCGTTTCTCTAAAATGGTCCATTTGGTTCCTCTGCCCAAGTTGCCTTCTTCTTCTGAGTTGGTTCCTCTGTTTTTTCAGAATGTTGTCCGATTGCACGGTATTCCTGAGAATATTGTTTCTGACAGAGGTACCCAATTTGTGTCTAGATTTTGGCGGGCATTCTGTGCTAGGATGGGCATAGATTTGTCTTTTTCATCTGCTTTTCACCCTCAGACTAATGGCCAGACCGAGCGGACTAATCAGACCCTTGAGACATATCTGAGGTGTTTTGTCTCTGCTGACCAGGATGATTGGGTTGCTTTTTTGCCATTGGCAGAGTTCGCCCTCAATAATCGGGCCAGTTCTTCCACCTTGGTGTCCCCGTTTTTCTGTAATTCGGGGTTTCACCCTCGATTTTCCTCCGGTCAGGTGGAATCCTCGGATTGTCCTGGAGTGGATGCGGTGGTGGAGAGATTGCATCACATCTGGGGGCAGGTTATGGACAATTTGAAGTTGTCCCAGGAGAAGACTCAGCGTTTTGCCAACCGTCATCGTCGTGTTGGTTCTCGGCTTTGTGTTGGAGATTTAGTGTGGTTGTCTTCTCGTTTTGTCCCTATGAGGGTCTCTTCTCCTAAGTTTAAACCTCGGTTCATCGGCCCTTATAGAATATTGGAGATTCTTAATCCTGTTTCTTTCCGTTTGGACCTCCCTGCGTCCTTTTCCATTCATAACGTTTTTCATCGGTCGTTATTGCGCAGGTATGAGGTACCTGTTGTACCTTCAGTTGAGCCTCCTGCTCCGGTGTTGGTTGAGGGTGAGTTGGAGTACGTTGTGGAGAAAATTTTGGACTCTCGTGTTTCCAGACGGAAACTCCAGTATCTGGTCAACTGGAAGGGTTACGGCCAGGAGGATAATTCTTGGGTCAATGCATCTGATGTTCATGCTTCTGATCTTGTTCGTGCCTTCCATAGGGCTCATCCTGGTCGCCCTGGTGGATCTGGTGAGGGTTCGGTGCCCCCTCCTTGAGGGGGGGGTACTGTTGTGAATTTGGATTCTGGGCTCCCCCGGTGGCCGCTTGTGGAATTGGACTTGTCATCCTCTTTCCTGTTTCACCTGGTTCCATCAGTAGTGGGTGTCGCTATTTAAGCTCATTTCTCTGGTGGTTTCTTGCCGGTCAACAATGTTATCTGATGCCTCTCAGTGCTTGTTCCTGCTTCTAGACAACTACTAGATAAGTTGGACTTTTGTCCATGTTTTGTTTTGCCTATTTGTTCCAGTTCACAGCTGAAGTTTTGTTACTGTGTCTGGAAAGCTCTCGTTGATCAGGGATTGCTACTCTGGCGTTATGAGTTAATGCCAGAGTTTAAGGTAATCTCTGGATGGTGTTTTGTTAGTGTTTTTCTGCTGACCATGAAAGTATACTATCTGTCTTCTGCTATCTAGTAAGCGGACCTCAAATTTGCTAAGACTATTTTCCTGCTGCGTTTGTTGTTTCATCTGAACTCACCGTCATTATATGTGGGGGGCTACTGTCTTCTTTGGAATATTTCTCTAGAGGTGAGCCAGGTCTTATATTTCCCTCTGCTAGCTATTTAGGTCTTAGGCCAGAGCTGGGCATCTAGCGATAAATAGGAAATGCTACCTGGCTATTTCTAGTTGCGCGGCAGGCTTAGTTCATGGTCAGTATAGTTCCATCTTCCGAGAGCTTGTCCCTCTATAGGCTTGCTATGATCTCTGCCTGCAGAGATCATGACAGCCCACATACATTCCCTGTTCGCTCCCCATACTGGTTTCACCAATCACCACTGTTTCTGCACCCATCCCCCATACTGTTTCCTCATACATGCTCCCATTCCCCCGTACTGTTTTCTCTTACATGCCCCCATTCCGCCATACTGTTTCCTCGTACATGCCCCCCATTCCCCCATACTGTTTCCTCATACATACCCCCCATTCCCCCATACTGATTCCTCGTACATGCCTCCCTCCACTGTTTCCTCATACATGCCCCCATTCCCACATACTGTTTCCTCATACATTCCCCCATTCTCCAATACTGTTTCCTCATACATGCCCCCCATTCCCTATACTGTTTCCTCATACATGCCCCCTTCCCCCTGTACTGTTTCCTCTTACATGCCCTGCATTGCCACGTACTGTTTCCTCCTACATGCCCCCATTCCCCCATACTGTTTCCCCCTACATGCCCCCCATTCCCCCATACTATTTTCTTCTACATGCCCCCATTCCCCCTTACTGTTTCCTCCTACATGCCCCCATTCCCCCATACTGTATCCTCATACATGCCCCCCATTCCCCTGTACTCTTTTTCGTACATGCCCCATCCCATTCCATTGTACTATTTCCCCATACATGCTCCCATCTCCCCCTTTGCTCCTCATTTTGTGCCCTCAGATCTCCCCCACACATTAAATCCCCCATTCCCACTCCAAATCTCCCCCATGCACTTAAACTTCGGTGTCTTCTCTAAAACGCGAGTACAATTGATTCCTTGTTTCTGGCATGCAGCAGCTTCTCTGTGCCGGCTGTCAGCTTCACAGCCGGCACAGAGAACGGCTGACTCCCAGTCTGAGGGCGGCAGAATGCAGCCGCCTGGGGAGACACTGGAGACCACTGCATTAGGCAGACCGACTGCGCTCCCACCCTGCCAGGAAAAGTAAGATCCCGGCCGGGGCAGCGGGACAGAGTCTGAAATTCGAGACTGTCCCGCTGGATCACAAGCACCCACTTTGCTGCTTTGTACAACACTACAGACCACACCAGTGCCATATAAACCCTATAGTGACTGCAATCCTTCAGGAAAAGTCTGGCATCCAGAACAATACACCATGTAATCACCCAGGACATGGCAGCAGAGACCCCATTGTGAGTGCTGCTCCCCAAACCTCCTCCCAGCCTGCTCTGCTGTCACACAAAGCACTAGCCCCTGCTGTGCCCCCACTGCCCAGTCCTCACCTGCACTGCTCCATGTCTCACATTGCAGTAGGCTCCGGGTGAAATCATCCTCCTCCCTCGGTGTGATAGGAGAACACAATTGTGACCAGCGTCGGACTGGAGCACCTTGGGCCCACCAGAGAAAATCATTCTTGGGGCCCACTATGTAGCTACATAGAAATAAATACAAGACCACCAATTGTGCAGTAAAAAAAGCTAATATCAGGGTATAATATAAGGTAGTACACGTCTTAATTATGTAGCAGGGGTTGGGGTAGCCCCTTCAAAGAAAATAAAGTAGCCCCCTCATAGGATACAATGTATCCCCCTCACAGAATATAATGCAGCCCCCTATAGAATATAATGTAGCCCCCCCATAGAATATAATGCAACCAGCCTCAGAGTATAATGCAGCCCCCATAGGGTATAATGTAGCCCCCTTAGAGTATAGTGCAACCCCCTCATAAGGTATAATGCAGCCCCTTCATGGAATATAATGTAGCCTCCTCATAGGGTATCATGCAGCTCACCCTCATAGGGCATCATACAGCTCCCCCCCATAGGGCATCATGCAGCAAACTCCCCCCCATAGGGCATCATGCAGCTCTCTCCCCCCATAGGGCATCATGCAGCTCACCCTCCCCTTAGGGCATCATGCAGCTCACTCCCCCCTTAGGGCATCATGCAGCTCACTCCCCCCATAGGGCATCATGCAGCTCATTCCCCCATAGGGTATCATGCAGCTCACCCTCCCCAAAGGGTATTAGGCAGTTCACCCTCCCCATAGGGCATCATGCAGCTCACTCCCCCCATAGGGCATCATGCAGCTCACTTCCCCCTTAGGGCATCATGCAGCTCACTCCCCCCATATCGCATCATGCAGCTCATTCCCCCATAAGGTATCATGCAGCTCACCCTCCCCATAGGGTATCAGGAAGCTCACCCTCCCCATAGGGCATCATGCAGCTCACTCCCCCCCTTAGGGCATCATGCAGCTCACTCCCCCATAGGTCATCATGCAGCTCATTCCCCCCATAGGGTATCATGCAGCTCACCCTCCCCATAGGGTATCAGGCAGCTCACCCTCCCCATAGGGCATCATGCAGCTCACTCCCCTCATAGGGTATCATGCAGCTCACTCCCCCCATAGGGCATCATGCAGCTCACTCCCCCCATTGGGCATCATGCAACTCACTCCCCCCATAGGGCATCATGCAACTCACTCCCCCCATAGGGCATCATGCAGCTCACCCCCCTTGCCCTATAGGGCATCATGCAGCTCACCCCCCCTTGCCCCATAGGGCATCATGCAGCTCACACCCCCTCCTTGCCCCATAGGGCATCATGCAGCTCACTCCTCCATAGGGAATCATGCAGCTCACTCCCCCCATAGGGCATCATGCAGCTCATTCCCCCATGGGGTATCAGGCAGCTCACCCTCCCCATAGGGCATCATGCAGCTCACCCCCTTGCCCCATGGGGCATCATGCAGCTCACCCCCACTTGCCCTATAGGGCATCATGCAGCTCACCCCCCCTTGCCCCATAGGACATCATGCAGCTCACACCCCCTCCTTGCCCCATAGGGCATCATGGAGCTCACCCTCCTTGCCCCATAGGGCATCATGCAGTTCACCCCCCTTGCCCCATAGGGCATCATGCAGCTCACACCCCCTCCTTGCCCCATAGGGAATCATGCAGCTCACTCCCCCCATAGGGCATCATGCAGCTCATTCCCCCATGGGGTATCAGGCAGCTCACCCTCCCCATAGGGCATCATGTAGCTCACCCCCCTTGCCCCATAAGGCATCATGCAGTTCACCCCCCTTGCCCCATAGGGCATCATGCAGCTCACACCCCCTCCTTGCCCCATAGGGCATCATGCAGCTCATTCCCCCCATGGGGTATCAGGCAGCTCACTCTCCCCATAGGGCATCATGTAGCTCACCCCCCTTGCCCCATAATGCATCCTGCAGCTCACACCCCCTCCTTGCCCCATAGGGCATCGCTCACCCCTCCCCTTGCCCCATGGGGCATCATGCAGCTCACACCCCCTCCTTGCCCCTTAGGGCATCATGCAGCTCACCCCCCCATACAACCACCTAGGACTCAATAATAAAAAAACCACAAAAAAAGCACAATATGATGTCAGGAGCTGCGCTGCTGTCGGCCTCACACACAGCAGGTGTGCGATGAAGTGACGCCATTGTGCACCTGCTGTGTGTCAGCGGTGAGGGGAATCATGGGAGAGGGAGCGTCATCTGACGCTCTCTCCCCATTAACGAGCGCTGGGGGGTGGCATTGGTGCCGGGACCCCTGGCTTATGGCCCCATAGCTGCTGTGTGAGCTGGGGGCCCCTGAGGGAGCGGCGGGGGGGCCCTGGTCTGCGGGCTCTGATAGCGGGCAGTGTTTAGCCGTAATTTGCGGCAAACGCTGCCCGCTATTATAGTGAAATGAATTCACTCCTCTCCACGCCCATGGGGGCGTGGGGAAGCATGAATATTCATTTCATTTTAGCAGCGGGGACAGGCTTAGGCTTCCTGTCACCCACTGCTTCTCCGCTGGTACTGGGGGCCCCATAGCAGCTGCGTGGTGTGCGCTATTAGCGACACCCCACTTGCTGAGGGCCCCTGGAGCAGTGGGGACCCTAGGCATTGCTGGCACTGTATGCCAGCAGGTGTCAGGGCCTGGGCCCACCGGAGAATCCTCCGGTTCTCTGGTGGGCCAGTCCGACCCTGATTGTGACTCTCTCTGTGCCTGTGCACAGGGGCAGCTGATAACGCGCACAGGATTCTGTGAGCTGTACTTCCAGGCAGCTGTTCTCTGCTTCCAAAAAAAGCGTTACTGACCTACGACCCCCACAATAGATCCGGCTGTGCAAAGACTTACCTATGGGCGGGCCGACCCCTGGACTAAAAAAAAAAAAACCATTGCAGCCGCAGAGGGAGAAACAGAAACTGCGGACCGACGCATTAGGTGGCCTGACTGCGCCCCCCTGTCAGGAAAAGTAAGATCCCGGTCGGGACAGTGGGACAGAATCTCAAAATCAGGACTGTCCCGCTGGATCCGGGACGGTTGGGAAGTGTGCTCACAGATTCATCCAAGTGTTCATTGGTTAACTTCAGACGGGCCTGCACATGTGGGACCTTGCGGGCACTACAGGATTTTAAACCTTTACGGTGTAATGTGTTACCAATGGTTTTTCTTGGTGACTGTGGTGCCAGCTGCCTTGAGATCATTAACAAGTTCCCCTTATGTAGTTTTAGGCTGATCTCTCACCTTCCTCATGATCAAGGATACCCGACGAGATGAGATTTTACATGGTGCCCCAGATCGATGTCGATTGACAGTCATTTTGTATTTCATCCATTTTCTTACTATTGCACCAAACAGTCGTCTCCTTCTCACCCAGAGTTTTACTTATGGTATTGTAGCCCATTCCAGCTTTGTGCAGGCCTAAGACCTTGTCCCTGACATCCTTATAAAGCTCTTTGGTCTTGCCCATGTTGTAGAGGTTAGAGTCTAACTGATTAATTGAGTCTGTGGACAAGAGTCTTTTTCCAAAGGTGACTAAGACAGCTGTCTTTAATGCAGGTAACGAGTTGATTAGGAGCATCTAACTGGTCTGTAGGAGCAAGAACTCTTAATGGTTGGTAGGGGATCAAATACTTATTTCTCACTCTCACTGCAAAATGCAAATAAATGTATATAATTTATAAAATGTGATTTTCAGGATTTTATTTTTGATATTCTATCTCTCAATCTTAAAAATAACCCTACCCGTAAAATTATAGACTGTTCATGTCTTTGTCACTGGGCAAAATCAGCAAGGGATCAAATACTTATTTCCCACACTGTAATAGTCCTTTCACCCCTGAACAATTTTCAGTTTTTCCCTCCCCTTCTTCCAAGAGCCATAACTTTTTTATTTTTCTGTCTATATATCCGTGTGAGGGTTGTTTTTTGTGGGAGGAGTTGTACTTTTGAATTACACCATTTATTTTTACCACATACAATAGTGTACTGGAAAATGGGAAAAAATTTCAAGAGTGGTGAAATTGAAGAAAAGTTCAGTTCCACAACTGTTTTTTTTTTTTTACTTACCATTTTCACTATATGGTAAAATCAACCTGGCAATATGATTCTCTAAGTCAGTATGAGTACTCAGATACCAAACATGTATAGTTTTTTTATTTATGGTAGGTGGTGAAAAAAATGTCTGAAATTTGTACGAGAAAAAGTTTTTGCATTTGTTGCCATTTTACAAGACCCGTAGAGCTTTCATTTTTCGGGATGTGCGGCTGGGTGAGGGCTTATTTATTGCGCCATGAGCTGATGTTTTTATTGATACCATTATGGGGTAGATACAATGTTTTTATTGCCTTTTATTGCATTTTATTACAATGCTGCGAAAACCAAATAATTCTGGCATTTTGATTTTTTTTCTCGTTACACTGTTTACAGATTTGATTAATTTATTTAATATTTTAATAGATCGGACATTTCTGATACCAAAAATGTATTATTTTATTATTGTTTTATTTTTAATGGGCAAAAGGGTGGTGATTTGAAGTTTTGTGTTTCTTTTTTTTAATAATTTGAAAACATTTTTTTTTACTATTCACTTTATTAATAGTCCCCTTAAGATACTTGAAGCTGTGATCGTCCGATCGCCTGTGCTATACAAGGCAGTATAGCAAAAATCATGATCTCCTATGAATGCCATGACAACCCATGGACGTGATAGGAGTGCCGATGGGCGGGATCCATGACATGCTTCCGGCCACCGCATGTTAAATGTCGCTGTCAGTGAATGACGGTGGCATTTACCTGGCTAACAGCCGTGGCTGTTAGAGGCACTTGATGGCTGATGAAATCAGAAATTAAGTGTGGGGAAAGATGCAGGCTCAGCGTGTGAACCCGCATCAAAGGCAGGGACACGGCCGACTCCGTAAATATACATCATCGGTCGTGAACGGATTAAATGGTTTCATAGTTTTTAAAGTTGAAGGTAGACACAAATCTAACATGTTGATCCAGAGGAAGGCAAAATCCCCATAAGGCAGATGATAATTTCTCCATATTAGGAGAACAATTCCTTTCCAGATCCACATACAGCCATCATACTAGTTTCCTGAATTAACATCCCATCACAGAATCTAGTAATGCCTGTAATATATTTTTCAAGAAAGATGTCCAGGCCCTATGGAAAGTTTAGTTACAGGTGCCTATCATAAAATTAGAATATCATCAAAAAGTTAATTTATTTCAGTTCCTCAATACAAAAAGTGAAACTCGTGTTATATAGAGTCATTACAAACAGAGTGATCTATTTCAAGTGTTTATTTCTGTTAATGTTGATGATTATGGCTTACAGCCAATGAAAACCCAAAAGTCATTATCTCAGTAAATTATAATAATTAACAAAAAACACCTACAAAGGCTTCCTCAGTGTTTAAAAGGTCCCTTAGTATGTTTCTGTAGACTCCACAATCATAGGGAAGACTGTTGACTTGGCAAATGTCCAGAAAGCAGTCATTGACACACTCCACAAGAAGGGTAAGGCTACTTTCACACACAGCATATTTGCTGCGTATTTTTACACGCGCGTATTTTGCTGCTGCTTTACCTGCGTTTTTTTACGCAGGCAAAAAACGCAGCTGCTTTCACACACAGCGTTTTTTGCTGCGTTTTTTGCAGCTGCGTTTTTTTCAGCATTGTGTACTGAAAATAAAGTTTGTTTGAAAAAAAAAAAAAAGGGGAAAAAAAAAAAGTCATTGAGGTCATTTCCTGTCTTTATGACTCAGAATACAATACACACTGGAGTTAACATCATGTCGATTCTGCCAGCTGCAATGGCCTTGAGCCAAAGACGCCTCAGCAAGCGGAACAGACATCAGCTGGGGTTTACTAACCCCACTGTCACTAACCCCAGGTTACTAGGGCAGGCGTCAGTCAGACGCCCCCCCTCGTAACCCTGTACGGTAAGGGTATGTTCACACGATCCTGATTTCAATCCTTTTTTTTCAGGACAAAAAACGCAGCTCTTGGCAGAAAACGCAGGTGCGTTTTTGGTGCGTTTTTGATGCGGTTTTTGATGCGGTTTTTAGTGCGGTTTTTTATGCAGTTTTCTCTGCAGATTGTCTGTGTTTGACACAAATAAAGCTTTAACTGCAGTGGGGGAAAAAAAAAAAGAAATGATGTCATTTCCTTGTCCAACCCTTTTCTTCTTCCATCCTCCATTTTGGGACTAAACACCAAAATGAGTGGACGTGTTTTGAATGACAGCGCTCCGCAGAGTGCTGAGCGTAGGCCAGATCACAGCCCGCGGATCCAGCTCTATCCAGCTATTTAAGTCTACGTTCACATTTGCGGTCTGCGCCGCAGCGTCGGGCGCCGCATGCGTCATGCGCCCCTATATTTAACATGGGGGCGCATGGACATGCGTCGCACTTGCGTTTTGCGCCGCATGCGTCACTGCAGCGCACGCATCCGGCCGCAGAGGACGCAGCAAGTTGCATTTTTGCTGCGTCCAAAATCAATCAAAAAAAGGACGCATGCGGCGCACAACGCAAATGTGAACATAGCCTAAGTGCCACGTATTTCAGTGCCACGTATTTCAGTGCCACGTATTTCAGTGCCACGTATTTCAGTGCCACGTATTTCAGTGCCACGTGCCACGTATTTCAGTGCCACGTGCCACGTATTTCAGTGCCACGTGCCACGTATTTCAGTGCCACGTATTTCAGTGCCACGTGCCACGTATTTCAGTGCCACGTGCCACGTATTTCAGTGCCACGTGCCACGTATTTCAGTGCCACGTATTTCAGTGCCACGTGCCACGTATTTAAGTGCCACGTATCACGTATTTCAGTGCCACGTATTTCAGTGCCACGTATCAAAGTGCCACGTGCCACGTATCAAAGTGCCACATATTTCAGTGCCACGTATCAAAGTGCCACGTGCCACATAGTTCAGTGCCACGTGCCACGTATCAAAGTGCCACGTATCAAAGTGCCACGTATTTAAGTGCCACGTGCCACGTATCAAAGTGCCACGTGCCACATATTTCAGTGCCACGTGCCACGTATCAAAGTGACTGAGCGCGGCCCTAAAGTGAAAGTGAAAGCAGAGCGGTGACGTCACCGCTGTGCTTTTAAGGCCGGAGCTCAGTCAGTGTCAGGAAGCAGAGGCTGGGGGACGCGCAGGTGAGCATGTACTGTTTGTTTTTTTTACTTTTACGCTGGTAACCAGGGTAAACATCGGGTTACTAAGCGCGGCTCTGCGCTTAGCAACCCGATGTTTACTCTGGTTACCCGGGGACCTCGGCATCGTTGGTCGCTGGAGAGCTGTCTGTGTGACAGCTCTCCAGCGATCAAACAGCGACGCTGCAGCGATCGGCATCGTTGTCGCTATCGCTGCAGCGTCGCTTCGTGTGAAGGTACCTTCATACACACACACACACACACACACACACACACACACACACACACTCCATGCTGCTTCACTGGGGGGCGGGGGCTTCCCTCTTCCTGTCCGACGTCACGTCCGGTCCTGGGTGTCAACCCCTCCGTACAAAGACGCCGACACCCAGGACAAAGGCGCTGTGTGTGGAAGGTAATATGGGGCCCTAGGGGGATACGCAGACACGCCGCTGCGTAAAGAATTGACATGTCAATTCTTTTTACGCCGGCGTGTTTGCAGACAAAAGCGCCGCGTTTTTTTGCGGTGTGTCTGAACGGCAAAGTGAATTTCTCATTCACTTTGCCGGCAGACGAAAATGACATTGCGCATTTTTGAAAAGCGCCCGCAAAATAGCGCTCAAAAATGCGCTATGTCTGAAAGTAGCCTAAGCGACAAAAGGTCATTGCTAAATAAGCTGGCTGTTCGCAGAGTGCTGTATCCAAGCATATTAATGGAAATTTAAGTGGAAGGAAAAAGTGTGGTAGAAAAAGGCGCACAAGCAACCGGGATAACTGCAGCCTTGAAATGATTGTTAAGAAAAGGCCATTGAAAAATTTGAGGGAGATACACAGGGAGTGGACTGCTGCTGGAGTCATTGCTTCAAGAGCCACCACACACAAACTTATTCAAGACATGGGCTACAAGTGTCGCATTCCTTGTGTCAAGCAACTCATAACCAATAGACAACGCCAGAAGCATCTTACCTGGGCCAAGGAGAAAAAGAACTGGACTGTTGCTCAGTGGTTCAAGGTGTTGTGTTCAGATGAAAGTAAATTTTGCATTTAATTTGGAAATCAAGGTCCCAGAGTCTGGAGGAAGAACGGAGAGGCACGCAATCCAAAATGCTTGAGGTCTAGTGTGAAGTTTCCACAATCAGTGATGGTTTGGGGAGCCATGTAATCTGCTGGTGTAGGTCCTCTGTGTTTTATAAAGACCAAAGTCAGCGCAGCCATCTACCAGGAAATTTTAGAGTAGAGCACTTCATGCTTCCCTCTGCTGACAAGGTTTTTGGAGATGGAAATTTCATTCTCTAGCAGGACTTGGCACCTGTCCACACTGCCAAAAGTACCAATACCTGGTTTAAAAACAGTATCACTGTGCTTGATTGGCCAGCAAATTCGCCTGACCTTGACCCTATAGAGAATCTATGGGGTGTTGTCAAAACTAGAGGAAGATGAGAGACACCAGACCCAACAATGCAGACGAGCTGAAGGCTGCTATCATAGTAACCTGGGCGTCCATAACACCTCAGCAGTGCCACAGACTGATTGCCTGCATGCCACGCCACATTGATGCAGCAATTGATGCAAATGGAGCCCGACCAAGTATTGAGTGTAGTTACTGAACATACATTTCAGTAGGCCAACATTTTGGACGTTAAAATCATTTTTTCAAGCCGGTGATAAAAAATATTCTAATTTACTGAGATAATGACGTTTGGGTTTTCATTGGCTGTATGCCATAATCATTCAACATTAACAGAAATAAACAGTTGAAATAGATCTCTCTGTTTGTAATGACTATCTAATATATGAGTTTCACTTTTTGTATTGAAGAACTGAAATAAATTTACTTTTTGATGATATTCTAATTTGTGAGAAGCACTTGTATACAACTGCACAACTCTGGCATCATTAAAGGGGTCGTCATGCCCCATGTT